>NC_133115.1:30747002-35547002 GCF_022965805.1 Primulina eburnea | reverse complement strand
CACGTCAACTGTTGTTGTGTCGCGACTTTAGTTTGCCCCTGAGCATATTGTTGCAAGGCTGATGCCATTTGACTGAGTCGTTCGACCATGGTGTTCCCTCAATCGAAATCGATAGCTCGATATGTATAGCTAAACTTTTACAATTGTTTTCTTTTTATCTTCGTTTCTAGGTGTTTAAGAAGTTTGGATTAGAGAAATACAATCCTACAGATGAGGAGTTCGATCCCAACAGACACAATGCAGTGTTTCAAGTACCCAGTGCCTCAAAACCAGTGAACCATGTTGCAGTTGTTCTGAAGGTACTTAATTATTTATTACCAGATGCATTGCTTTGTATTTCACATATTTGTTTTCGCATAACACAGATGGAGCCTGGATTTCTTTCAAACTTTGGTTTCTAAGCTTTAGATGTGTCTGCATTGTTCATTGAAAGTCCTGCTTTGTTCTCATTGCAGGCAGGTTATATGCTGCATGACAGAGTTATAAGGCCAGCCGAAGTTGGTGTAACTGTGGCAATTAACAATGAGGAAGCTGAAGTAGGATCCCAGCCCTGAGAATTACCAGCGGACAATTTGTGCTTGCTATCAAGACAATCAACATATTTTTTTACCTTCAGATAATAGTTACCATTACTTGTGAATTACAACTCATGTTAGTTGAAATTTTGAGCACGCAGAGGCAGAGTTGAGATTTTCTATTTGATGTATCGCGTTGTAGCGGGGAGATATCTAAGATAAGCGGTCTGATGGGCCCGAACCATTTCAAACTGTCGAGATCGGATGCACCTTACGCATCTAATATTCGAAACGTTTATTGAAACACAGCAAAAGCTATGTAAACTTTGGTGAATATTTAGTGAGCGGTCTACAGCTTCTAATTCTAAGCAAATAGCCAAACAGGCATTCATTCAAGAGGAATAACCCCTGCACATAACAGAATTTCGACGAGGAGGATTTGTTCTACGCATATTCATCCTCCCCCACTTAACTAATGATCATTCTTCTTTTTCTCTTTGGAGAAAAAGCCATCGCCCGCATTTTTATTTGAATCAGACTGATCTTCGCTAAGTTCCTGCAAATGAATTGATTTACAAAACACGAAATGTAGGAATCCCTGGCTTAGAAATGCTCTGAATTTTTGGGTCATTGAAGTGAAGAATGCCGGCTACTGAACTTCATCAATGCAGAAAAACTCACCCACAGGAAACAAAACAAAGACAGAAACTAGAGTATAAAAGCCACTAACCTGAGTTTCCTCAGTGGAGATATCTCCATTGCTAGCATCACTACCATTCCTGAAGCCTCTCGTTTGAATCCTTTCGTTTAATTTATCCTCATTCATCAACTTTTCAACGCTTTCTGTGTCCCCCTTTTGGATTGGAACGATCTGCAGCCCGAAGGATAAAGACATTTACCCAATTCTTAACCAAACTCAAAATGAAAAACGAAAGTGCGCATGGAAAAACCCACATACCGGAGTGTATCGGAAGCGGCGTTTCCGGGTTTCATCAGCAGCGGTGGACAGTGGGGTCCAGCGGCAGAGGAGGAGCGGAGGCCCGTCGTTATGGTTGTTCCCACTGGTGTTCGTGGGACGAGAGCTGACCCACTGCTTCTTCCACTTTCTTACAGGACCGCTGAACACCGGCGTCGCAGAGCTGGAACCGTACCTTGAAGACGCCCGGCTCTGTCTCGAACCAAAACCTTCCATTTCTTCTCTCGTTTCTGCGCCTGCTCCTCCGGTTTTGGAGTTCCAATTATTGAGGTGGGTCCTTTGAGTTGTGTACTGGTTGAAGTAATGGGAACAGGTTTAAAGCAGAAGCAGATGGTGTGGTGGCAGAAAAGGAGACATCTTTCATGACACCGTACTTTATGGTTGTCGCTTTTGAGGTTCCACCGTCTCGTACGGTTAATTTGTCTTACCCATGTACTTATAGTTGCTAATCGTCGATTAGCCATTTAAAATTATGAATTTCTTGAACTAATATCTGGTCTTCTCATCTTTTTGAGAACCGAAAGGCAACTGATTATAGCGTCGTCGTTAAGTTCATAGAAAATATATAATCTTCCCCCGTCTGCAAAACCATTTACAATCCATCTGTGCGGCTCCAAGAAAATTGGCCACTCCAACAATGGAGTTCGGCAGCTCTGCTACTGCAACACTCCATTCTTTCCATCAAAACCCGCTGCAGCCGTCTTTTTTCCTTCTACTCGTTCACTTCCCATTATTCATTAGATTAAGCCCTTCAAGGGAGTTTTCCAGTCCTCATTCACTACATTGTCCCCACCGATTCGTTCATCCCAAGCTCTTACCCTGTGAAAAAGTAGTTTCCGGCTTTGTAGCGTCCGCAGCTCCGGCTGCTGTCGATAATTCCGTTGCTGATAAGCTTCCCGCTGATATTCAAGTTGCATTCTGGATATATCAGCCACTACAATCGAGCAAGATGAGTCAACTCCTAAAACTATACCATCTGCAGAGAGTAAAGGTTTGCTTCAAATACTTGTGTGACTTTGTTTGGTCGTTACATATGTCATCCTGATCTCCGTGTTCTTACTAAAATCATGTGTTCATCAATTATTAGTTGTTGGTTACAGTTTTTGTGATACCTTAAGAGTATTACAGTTTGCACGTAGCAGAATCAGTGGAAGGATATGAACCGGAAATAAAACAGATTTGTTTATAGGCTTGGAACTTTACGTTAATAACATCAAACTTGATTGCCTCCTAAAAAATTATGATTCATGGTCATGAAATATAATTTTAACCTTGTGGATCATGCATAAACGAAAAGTAGAAACAAAGTCTTATATTTGTGACTTTTGAGTTTATTAGTATGTCAGTTGTTTACTTGAGAATATATGCTTCTCTTTTTCAGTGTTTCAGTTTGATACAGAAGATGGAGATAGAGTTCTTCGAAATTTTTTAAACTCGTCTACTGGGATGAAACGTGGTGAAACAAAGTAATTTCCATATGTATTTCCTGATTCTTGGAAGCAGGGAGATCTTCATGGAGTTTGTGCTCAATTCACGGTTTGTTCCTTCTTATTCTAATAGAGACCATTTTAAGATTGTTTATTGTGCTCTGAAGCAAGATTTGTATAAGGCGCTGACATGTGTATGAAAGCATTCTGAGCCATTTTATGTTTTATCTATTTTGTAATGAATTTTGTTACTTTTCACAAAAGAAAAGCTAATTGTTGTAATTATTTTTATTTTGGTAATGACTGTTATGAGCCTGAGTATCTTCGAACATATTCCGGTACTCCACTTCAATATTCCAATTTAGAGATTCTGTTTCTTCGTATTGAATTTGGGAGCATCTTGGCATCTAATTCTTGATTTGAGTTACTTTTTCAATAATTGTTTCTGCATTGGTAAGTTAACATGTACTATTACTCTCGCCTCTACTCAACATACCCGATTCGTAGTTTTAGACATCTGTAATTCTATATCTAGTTGAGACATTCCTGTTTCTGATGGCACAGATGGTTTATAGTTACTATACACTTTATAGTTATGGTAAATAAACTGTTCTCGAGAAATTAGTCTGACCTTGATGCCTCATTCTGTTTAAGGTAGAATGCAAGGAACTGTTCTACTGAGATTTACCTGAACTTAACGACGCTGTTGCTGATAATTCTGAATGGATGCACAACCATTTAGGAGGTAAGTTGTTATGCCTAAAATTAGTATGATAAAAAGTGGATTTTTACTTGATTCATTAATCTCCATCTCAACTATCTCACTGGAGATTTTTTCTGCAGGTGAAGAGAATTGTGTTGCAAAAATTTCTTGAATTGGAGAAAACAGCTAAGGAACAAGCAACTGATAATGTTATTCTGGACCAACTACACAATGTATTGCCATTAACGTCTGAAAAATTTCTATTTCGGAGTCGTTTTGATGTATTTATTTCCTTGTGTATCTTGGATTGGCATTCAAACCCTCTTCTTTTTGGCTTTCAAGAAACCTTTTCTTTTGTTTATTTCGACTAAATATCGATGCATTGTGTCTCTTAAATTTTTTTAGATGGTTGAATTAGAAATTCCTCCATCTTTGTTTGAACAACTATATGGAGCTCAACTCTTACAAATTCAGGTAAATGATTGCCCTTCCTGAACTGGTATTTTTCTCTCTTCAGAGAATCGATACTCATGATGGGTTTCTTGATTAGGCAAATAGAAAACTTGATGAACAGCAGTTGGCATCTCTATCGAGTCCAAAGGCAGTGAAGAACTTCCTCGAAAACAATAGAGAAAATATAACGAGTATTATAAAGCAGAAACTAGCTGTTAAAGCAGAATCTAGCTGTTGGCGACGTATTCAAGCGTGAAAATCTGCAGGTGGATTTTTTTAGCCTTCTTAAATCACAGCATTCTTTTGAAAACCCAATTTACTCACGTGCGGTCTAAGGTTCTCTGTTCCTCCCAATTGCTTTTTCCGACATTGTTTATGGTCAATCAGCTTAAGTTTTTTCTGAAGCAAGAACACATTAGTTCTTTGAATACTAGTAGTCAGTGTTTAAGCTATATGCTTTTGAATTTGATGCAGATATTAACCAACGACCTGGTGAAGGAAACCGATTATTCGACTGCCGAATTCAAACAGCAAAACAAAGAATATGATGAGGAGCGCGTTAAAGCACAGGTGATAAAAGTTGAATCTTTATGACATGAATCAAAATTTTCTTTAGCGTGATTTTACGTTATCTTGCTTAGGTACAAGAGGTACTTGAGGGAGCCGAAGTGCTAGAATGGCTAAGAGATCGAGCCAATATTCGGTCATAACCAAGTAACGACATTTTGCCATGCAGGATCTGTGTTTGCTGAATCTGTTCCAGATAAATGATTCCCTAATTTGTGAACATGACCATGTTTATCTGCTGGAATCCATGAAGAGTTCAACGCCACACAACAAAAGATAAACTAATAACAATATTTGTATTTAGCATAAATGACTATGGTTTCACAATTCAAAACCGTACTTTTCTACACAGTTAGAAGATGCTGCTTACAATGTTGAGTTTCAACTGTAAGTAAGATTTTATCATATTCGTCTGTAAAAGAAATTAGAATTTTTGAATAAAAAAAGAATCGTATGCGGGAGATCAAGTTAAAGGAAACACAGCTTCTACAATTTCAAGAATTCCCAGATAGCTGTTCTTTGAATAGTTGACCAAGCATATGATACAGTCTTCCCTGCTCCTCGAAGCTGAGGTTTCTTGTTATCTGCAAATAGAGTGATTTCAAGAATGTGATATGATTTTGTGTTGTAGAATTAATTTAGAGAAATTTATTGTCCCCCATTAATTAGTTCGAATGATAATTACTGACCTGATCCAATATCATATCTACTGAATTGATCTGAGTGACGATGAAGGATTGAAAATAAATGTAAGCAAATATAGCCATGACCATCTGCGTAACATGCAGAATGCTTGTTAGCATTTATCACAGGACATACAAATAGGTATTATGTTTTGGCAGAAGCAGCCACACGGATACCATATCAAGTACTTGGGAAGTTCGATCAGCGTACCTGGCAATCCATTCTATCAGTAAAACCACCATGCCCTGGAATGCTGTCTCCAAAATCCTGAAAAAATTGGGATTTTGTTGTCAGGACAAATGATCGTTACTGATACAATCCTAGTTCAGATATTGAAATTATACCCACCTTGATCTTGAACGCTCTCTTCAAACCGCTAGCAAAAAATCCTCCAAAGGGTGCTATGATTGATGCAAACAAGCCTAAGCATAAAGCATGCCACTGCACTGGCATAACCGATATTCCCTTCCAAGGGAACTGAGATTCATCATAAACAAAACACAAAATCCATTTTAAGAATGCTTACCATGATTTCGAAACATGAATGTTCACATGCATGCCAAATTTTGTTTTCACCGCATTTCACATATCATATCTGTATTGCTAAGTTAAAGCTGTCGAACGTTACAATGTGGCTTCAAAAGTTCTGTTATCTCACCCATTGAGGTATCCAAAGAGGAAACGAATAATACTCTGACTTGAAAAGCTGCCCAGGATCACAATCAAGCCAACCAGTTGATAGATCCTGCAGTTATAATTGAGAAACAGAATTCCATGTTATGTTTTGGTTTGTCATAATCTTTCCCATAACAAAAGTTACCTTTCTTGGACATGTCATCCACGGAAAACTTCCCAAAATATTTGCAAGCTGTAAGGAACATATGTTAAATTTCTAAAAATATATACACCGTTTAGATATATTTAACAACAGTAGGCATGCTATCTAAAATTTATACAAGATTTAACAAGAAAGTTCGATCGAACTGTCGGTAGGTGCATTAAATGTGGTTGCGCTGTCTTTGTTGAATTGGGATGTCTTTGTTGAATAAAGACGAAGGCTCGAGGAAATTTCATGGGAATTACATGTGAAGACGGAAGACGCGTTTTATACGCGTTTCACACTGACAGGAGGCTCTATAAATAGAGTTGGATCCTTCTTTCTGAAATCATCCCTTCTTCGAGTTTTTTCTCATCTTATAAGTATTTGATTGCTTAGTTCTATAATATTTGTGAGGTGTTTGTTCTCCTGTATTAAGAGAGTGTGTATTCTCTTTGGAAACACAGAGAGTGAGTTGTGTGTCCAGTTTATTCTTTATTTTCGGATTTTATTATCTCAAATTGCGCACGTGGGACCAACACAAACAAGTCAAATTGGATTAAAATATTTACCAGAAATGCAGAAATTATGGTAGCGATAGATGCTCCAATAAATCCCTCCCATGTCTTCTTCGGGGATAGTTTGATTAACGGTGTTCTACCAAAGAAGAAGCCAAAAAAATATGCAGCTACATCATTGATTGCTATGAGGGAGGCCGGGAGAATAAACCTGTGTGGTTTCATACGAATAGCAAAAAATTATATAAAAATAAGAGGATAATATGGCATGCAATTCTGATGTCAAAAGGATTAGGGAACATCTAATGTTTGAAGTTCAACGGCATACCCTTCTAAATTGTAGCACAAAAACCCCGAATTGATATCTACTTACCAGAATATTCCTTCGAAAATATTTGCGACAGTGAATGAGGACTGCGTAAAGACCACTATAAGAATCATGTGCGTCCATGCATACTGACCAAACTGATACTTGTACATCTTCTTTTTCAGAGTAAGAATGAACCACATCATTCCTGTAACTCATTTGGGTTAATGTCCAACTCTCAACAGAATAGAATTTGAGTAAGGAAACATAACAACGTAAACCAATTGATTCTGATTCTTAAAAATGAATGCTCCATAGTGCAACATGAAGCTTGTGAATGCAACTGAAAAAATTTGTATTGATCTTATTGAAAAGCTCCAGATTTTACGGACCTGCAATGTAAAGAAAATAACAAATGACCATCTGATACTTGATTAGGCCATTCACAAGTCTGTGGAAGAATTTTTCTGGAGTTACAGTATTAACAAGTTGTTGACTGAGAATTCGTCCATAAACATAAAGCATTGCCGTAAAGAAAAAATACCTGCACAGTAAAGAACATTTAAATCTGAGAAAAACAGAAAATTTATCGGAAAAATGCTGTGTGTACTGAGTTGTGTTGGGCCTTTCTTACCAATTGACTAGCCAAAATCCTGGAAGCCTCTTATCTTCATGTACTCTTCTACGTAAATGGAAAAGTTCTGATACCATTAATATTTGGACGACGACGACCATTGCACAAATATAAAGATGGCCCAAATACAGAATAAGTATGACTCCCCCAAGCATCCATAAAGATGAATAGGTTCGAATCCACATGGCTCTGTACTTGGTTTGATCATCAAGCAAGTGGCTTCCATTTAATTTGCTTATGTCTTCGGAAAAAGTCTGCCATAAGAGAATTACATTTTCTTATGTGTAAAACCATGCACTTTAAGTTGGAAGGCATTCGTTCATCTCTGCAAATTTACTTGCATCACGTGCATGGTTACTATCTCATGAAAATATGTTAGTGATCCTAATAAAGAAATCTGTCATTAAGATCACATCATTCCAATAAACTTGCATGCAATGACTACAAATGATATATGCAAGAAAATGTAATAATCAATGAGTTAAGAATATAGCGTGCAGAAGTATTTCCCTTGATTCAGAATCATTTCAACACAATTCAAGAATAGACATCGTGTACTTGCTACTCACCTCTTGTGAGTGTGAACGTCTACGTTGACGAACTCTACTGGTCGGTGTTGATGGTAAGGTCTGACCATGTTCCTTCTGCATCTTTTGTAATTTACTCCACCTTTAAATACATTCCCCAGAACATATGAAAGGCCCCTGCAGAAATACATCTAAAAGAATGTGACAATATGAAAATCTAGAAAACAGAACATCAAGAATTGCAACCAGAGATTAAGACTATTACAGTAAAAATAAATTCTAGCTGCAGTCAGTTAATAACGATAAAGCACAAATTAAAAATAAATTTTAGCTGCAGTCACATTGTGCATAGTACTGTTAGTTTTATAAAATAACGAGTCATGTAATAGAACCTCAACCTTGACTGGAATTTTATTCGACAACCTAAATTCTCCTGCCAGTGAGTTAAACGTTATTCTGTGACGTCAAACTAATTTCATTAAGAATCGAAGCTTTTGATATCCTCCATAATCTGATCCACATACATTTATCGAGACTGCAATGTTTTAAACACATATATTCCAATAATCCCCAGAAAAGCAGCGATTACAGGATAATTAAGGAGACAGGAACGAAAAATGAGCAATCAACGAAAAACATGTGAAGAATTTTGTTAATTTATGATCACGTCACACATCGATTTGTGACATAAGTTCCACCAACCAACGAAAATCACGTTGAGGAAACAAAATTTAAGAGGAAAAATATACCTTTCGCAGATGAATGCTTGCAATTTGCTCCACCGTGAATCTGATAGAAAGAACCTCCTAAAACTGAGATAAAAAAACGAGTAACGCAGATGCAATTTGTGTTTCAGAACTCAAAATGGAGAAATGAGTTTGGTTTCCAGATCAAGTTGTTGGCGGAAAAAGCGGGAACGACTCAGGATGATAAGAATACGACACGTGGATTATATTTCTTTTTCTTTATTTCTTTCTTAAAAATCCAATAATAATTTATCATGTAGCATGAAATGTAACATCAACAATTAATGGTCACGTGACTAATAAAAATTCAAGTTAATTCTTAATATAACTGTGAATGTGACTACAATTGGTATAGAGGATTTTTCATATATGCTGAAACAGAGTTTGCTGTGTAATTAATTATCTAAGCCAATTATTTAATGAATTTGAGAGATATTTTAAAGAAAACCATTCATTTCAATTTGATCATATTTTTATAAATGATTTAAATATATTCGATATTTTTTGACATTCAAAATTCATATATATTTGTCGATGATTTGGAGCTCATTAGATATCAAAATCTCAAGTGTGTGACAAAATCTCGATTTCGAGATTCAATTATAACAATTTCACTCCTCGACTAAGACAATAATATTATTATTATATATATAGGTAGTGGTTATCACGGTGCGGTTTTGCGAGGTTTTATATAAAATAAATAAAACCAAATTGTCATATACGATCAATTAGTATTTTAAAAAAATAATCGCAGTTTTATATATAGAATTAATTTTACGGTTTTGAGTGGTTCAGATGGTTGCAGTCAATTTGTAGTATTCATTATAATATATATTCGAATTGATTCGAAAACAATAACAATATATGTCTTTCAATATAAAATATATTTCAAATCGTACGAAGAAAAAATTAGATAAAACAATAATCGAGATTCAAAACTAAGTTAATATTGAGCAACACAACACAGTGTTGAAAAATAACATTTACATTGTTTTATCATTTTTTTTTACTTTAACTTCAAACAAAATATTTATAGTAAAATAAATAAATACTATAATAAATATTAATACGAAGAATAATTAAGAAATAATACGAGTTTATTTTGAAAAGAATTGAGATATGTGAACGATCTTTAAAATGATATTGTTTACTTTAAACATGTGGGAATGGGTATATTTGTGGGCAGAATGTTTTTAAATGAACTCATAATAGAAATAAAAAACATAGAACATCTATTCTAAAATATTAATTTAAACTTCACATAATAGAAATAAAAAAGAAGTTAAAAAGAACATACTAAATTTTTATTTAAGCCGAATTTTGCGATTTTTCAATACATCAAACTTGTTTATGATAAATTCTGTATCAATACCCAGAGCGATATCTCTCTCTATATAAACAACCATGGTATTGGTAAGAAGGTCATTTTCCATTGTATTACGAAATGGCGTCTTGTTTTTATTTTTTCAATAATGATATTACAATCTACACATAATAACATTTTGAATTCGATTTTAAATCTGTACATTTAATTACCCATTTGAAGTGGGCTTTAACCATTAATGGACTTTAAAATTCAATCCATTATTTTCTTGTTTTTTGTGAGATAATGGTTCTACAAATTTAATAATTACCTCTAAATAAATTGGACTTTAAAATTGGGCTTTATACATGCATACCTAGGCCTAAAATTTTAAAAAAAATCTGCTGGGCTTATGCCCAGCTTTGCCCACAGTGTTCTCCGCCATTGGTGGGAAGATCTGAAATTTAAATGCCCCAAAATAAATATTTGATGTTTCTTTAGGTTCTTAATAAAATCGATCGATCGATCGTAACGGGTTGCGAGTTGCGACTATAATTTTTTTTTAATTAACAAGTAAAAATTTAAAAAGAACAAAAAAGGGTCGATAAAGGAATACATACTAGCTAAACAAAATAAAATCCCCACATAATACAAAATCTTTAATTACTACTCGGCTAGCTAAGCTAAAGAAAGGGATGCCACTATATGAAAGAACTGAAGCTGGTCAAGCAGCTCATTTGCATGGCTCGTGGCTCGGCTCGCAACTCGAGAGAAGAGCTCGTCGCTTAGCATATCTCCGATGTGGGCATCAACAAGGACACCGCTGACGCTACGGCAGCTGTTGGCTAGGGCACGACCAATCTCCGCCTCATCGTTGGGGTGGTTCACCACCAGTGGGCTCCCACCTTTAAAAACTTGGAGCTTGTTAATGCTGAAAGAGCCATCGGCTTCCACCACCTCCTTGAAATCCTCTAGACTTGGCGCGTACACGGGGATATTGAAGTTGTCACGTTTTTCGCTACTGATTAGACCCTAAAAAAAGAACGAGATTTCATTTTGAAATATGATGCATGTCACTGTCTAGCTTGTAACATGTGAAATTCAAATTTTGGAGTGTGACATTATTTTAAATGGTAAGGTATAAAGCAAAATGATGATGCATGTTGGAGAATTTTTCCGAATCATTTGTTATGGATAATCAATTAAATCAAGATCAGATAGATAGATAGATAGACACCTCTTGAACAAGATCATCCCAAGCATCCTGAAAGTGGGAGCCGAAGAGAAGGCCGGCGCCGCCCTGATCGGTCGGATCGGGGCAAGTCCGGCCCAAACAAACCAAGAACATGGCCCCTCCCCTCTTCATCTCTCTGGATCTTGAGCTCAAGAAGGCTGCTAAATCAGTCTGGAATTGTTTCTTGTATGCAACCGCAGTGCTCTCATTTGCACCGTGGATGAATATCCTGCCTTTGTTGTACGCCGTCGATCTCTTGTCCAAAACCACATCAGGTACCTGCAGAAACATACATGAATTGAAGAGCAAAATTTAAATAAACAAGTAATATATATTCAACACATAATTATTTTAGATATATATTCTTATTTTATTTAATTCCGGGTATATATATATTAAATTATTATAATTTCCATATGGGTAATTGAGCCGACTTTTGCTTAATGCTGCAGTATAACTTGTAAAGACGTAAAAAAAAGGTAATAAGCATATATACGATTTAAAGCCATGCATCATGCATGCAATTTAATTTAGAATAATTAATTAGTTTCATATAATTATAATCAATATATTTTAAATATTACAACAAACCCCACAAAAAGAAACTTTTAAATTTGTAATATTATATATATACATTAAACAATCCAAATTTAAAGTTATTTTGACATTAAACCTTATGGCAATTGTCCTACCAACTTTTGACATTTATCAAAAAGTTAGGAACTTTCGTGGTGCATCTTTTGACCCATTGAATGGATTCAGAAATGAGTAAGGATTTATATTGTATTAGAAGTTCCACAATATATATCAAGTATTTTAAATTTTAAAAAAAAAAATACTATTTAAGGATTATTGAAAATACAAACATATCCAAAAAATTATTTGTTTAACGAATAAATCTTTACATAGTTAAAATAAATATAATGTATATATATATATATATATATATATATATATATATATATATTTGTAGCTAGAAATTTAGCACAAAGTGGAACCAATTAAATTTCACTCCAAAAAAGATCCAACAAAAAAAATCGTTACGTCTAAGTTTTCACAATATGATATACCTGAGATAGCCAATGCAGAGAAAATGCTGAATAGAAAACATCAACAAATTTCGCGGGGAAGAGCCTCCGGTAAAAAGAGCCCGGCACTCCGGCGGCGAAGTAGGAGCGGCAGCTGTCAGAGGCGAGGCACTCCTCCATGCTCACCCCACCGTAGGGTGGGAGGAGTTGGAAGAGTGTGTTGAAGTCATTGGAAGGGAGATCGGAGAAAAACGCCGAGAACTCCGGCAACACATCCCCCATCTCCTCGTATCGTTTACTCATATGTTTTATGATGGCGTCCACCATGTATATCGTGTTGCTCCCACAAGAACACCCGAGGTCCGCCACCACAAAGGAGGAATCCGGCGCCGAGCTCGGCCGCACACCGTCGAGAGTCTCTCTCAAAAGGTGTAGCATGGATCGAGCATGTTGCCCCTGTAATTCAACACAACATTAATATTCCACAATCGTTAATTTACAAAACCTTAAAATCACATAAAAATAAAAATCACAGAATTAAACCAAACCTGAGCCTGAGAATTATTCACGTAGCTAGCTTCACCTTTGCCTCCTTTCATGCTCAACATTTTCTCAAGCTTCATGTTAGAAACAACGACGTTATCTCTCTTGGAAGCCATGTTCGATCATGTGATTACGTACAAATATAATATATATATACGTACTGAAGATTTAGCTGCGAAATCTATGGAGGAATAAAAATGGATCCGCATAGAAGTGTTATATATAGGAAAGGAGGGCAGCATCGCAGTTACCTTGTATATATTATTGTTTATCGTTTATTTATTCGTGATAAGGGAAGTCACTGTAATTTGCTATAATTACCTACGAAAACAATAAAAGATCGTATTTTATTTTTTAAGTTCGGAAAATATTGCTGTCATATTTTCATAATATTTTATATACATGCAAATACGTAAAAATATCATTACGTGCACATCTTTATAAAGACTTAATAGTCTAAATAATATTAAATCTACGAAATATTACTAACTAAATATAATAATCCATGGTTGATTAAATAAAAGTTGATGCAAATATATAATAAAGTGAAAAGGAGTAGATATGGGCTTCACATGCAATTCAAGAAACCCAAGATTGACGCCGGATTTCCTTGTTTGAATCTCTACGTAGTTTTTACATGTTGTTTAACCGTGTTTATCTCTGTGTCGATTAATTAGTGAAAAGAAAAATTAACCGATTCTATGTTAGTCAATTATCTAAGGATATGATATATATGTGTAATTACGTATTTATTTAAATTTTTAGACATTGCTCGCTCGTCTTCGAAGTTCGTTAAATCGGGTCTTAATTATGTATTTTAAATGTTTGATTGTTCAAAGGAGGTGATCGTAGGACCCGTAAAATTTGGCCTGAAGACCAGTGAAATGGAAATAATTAGAACCACCAGAATTATTTCAACTCGAAGCTGATCCCAATTTATAGTACGTAGTACGAAGATTTCATTCATAAATTTCCCTAACTTCCTAAAAAACGAGGTGCAAGGAAAATTAATTTAAATCTCTATTTTTTTTAAAAAAAATATGCTTCAATATTCTATTTTATAAATGTCAAATTACTCTTAACTATGGAAATATAATTAAAAATAAGCGGATTTATAACTAATTGTGAGGGCTTTTAAGGACAAAGATAGAATTAAAGCAAATATGTGGGTCGAACTTTATGTGGATCCGGGCCTAACCAAACAAATTAACTACCAACGGTAAACCAATTTTCTTCGTGTTTATGTCATGATTAAGAGATTAATTATATGAGAGACAACTTTAATCCCAACAGCCCGAGTCTTGGTCTTAATTATAATATAATATATAAAGGTAGAAAGGGTAAAACTTGGATCGAGTCAAACCCCGGATGATGCAAGGATGTTGATGTTGCACAGAATATCGAACGATAAAGTACAATAAACTTTCGTAAAAACCAGTGAATAAAATGATGAAAAAACACAATAGAACAAACTTTAAAGTAAACCAAACAGAAACATGTACGAAGTACAGTGTACTTAAAACAGATTCATCCCCTCCTATATGTGTTTCGAGGATCGTCTTGGATGTCTGTTTCTCAGGATACAATGGAACAATCAGCAGTGACTTAGTACTGCACTACTACGACGAACTGAAAACGTATATTTACTTTATCACCGAAATTTAACGGAGGGCAAATGAAAAGCTAACAATATGAAATACAAGAGGATGCTTGAAAGATATGTGATTTTCGTGTATATGAAATGAGAAATAAACACAATATTTATAAGCTCCAAAATGCACATCAAGAGTAATTCAAGATTAATTAACACAATTAATCTTCTCATTAATTCAAAAATATGATTTATGAAGAGTCAAAAGTCTTCAACTAACTCAAGAATGTGAAAAGTCAAAAGACATTTCTACAATTATGAGTCACAATTAACTCAATAATGTGGAGAGCCAAAAGATATTCTCACACTCACGAGATATAATTTTTAAATCAAATTCTAAATTTGATTTAAATTTGTAACAGTTGAATCTTCGTTCTGTGTCTAACATACATTAGAAATACAAATTAAAAACAGAAAATCTTTAATTTCTGGTCACACTTGATTCCTATGTTAGGAACAGAAAAATACAAGAATAATTAATAACAAAAGATCTCTAATTTCCATTGAATTAAAATTCTTCGATCAAATTCTTCTATCAAATCAACTCTATGAGAGCCATTAGTTTTAGATGCTATCAACTGCTTTAATCCTATTTGCGTAATCGCTTAATTAGTGGGATATGATGAAGGAAATTTAATTTCGAGGAGACCCTAGCTAAGAGTAGCCTTTGGCACAATTAAAGAAAGATCATAAGGATCATTAATTAAATTCTAAATTAAAGAGTAATCAATCCCAGAAATCAAGGTTTAATATTCAACCAACAGAACTAGATAATTTAATTTTTCGAATGGACAGCATTTCGAATTTAGCAGACAATCCAGAGAAAAGAACTCTAAATAAATTAACCAAATTAATATTATTGTCCTTGCAATATTTGTGCCATGTCGGGGTGAAAGCTGGATGGATAAGGACCAGTGAAAACATCTTTGTAAAATATATAAACAAAAAATACTGATTTTTTTCTGTCTTTTTTTTGGGGGGTGGGGGGTTGTTGAATACTGGACGGAATTCAAAAGTAAACTTTGGTCAAACACAACAATTATTTCTAAGTTAGCTATTATTGTGCTCAAAGTTTGTCTTGGTTTCTTTTTCTTTTGGTTTAGGAGGGAAGTGGGGTCAATTAGAGTTTCGAATATTACTCTTTTATAAAATAATAATAATAATATTTATTATTATTATTATTATCTTTCGGTAATTTCAAGAATCGTCGATTCAAGAAATAGTATTCAAGAACAAAGTTTTCAGTTTTAACAATTTTTAGTTTTTTTTTTTCGTCAGCAAGTAATTAATCGTGTGTGATTCTCAATTTCTCTAAAAAAAATTACTTTTTTAAAAAAAAAAAATTTGTAAAAAATGTATATTTATATTGATAATATGGGATGACACAGGGTGCTTGAATCTAAACCACCAATTGGACAAAAAAAATAAGCAACCCGAGACTTTACGCTTTCATTTTACAAGTAGCGATTACGTCCAATTTTTTTTTTAGGTTTTGTTCATATAATTAATAATTACCTACATGTGATGTACTAAAACTAATGAATTCCCAATCAAACTTCCTGAGTCTCGAAGCTATAATTATTGGAGTATTTGTAACTTCTAAAAAATGATTATTCAATTTCCTTCGCAAAATTGTGAATGAAAAGTGAATAATAATTTTTTTAGACGTTGCAAACACTTTGAAATTTGAAGTTGACAAAAACTTGTGTGAGACGGTCTTAGGGATTGTATTGTGTGAGACAGATATTTTATTTGGCTCATCCATGAAAAAATATTAATTTTTATACTAAGAGTATTACTTTTTATTGTAAATATCGATATGATCCGTTTTTTCACGGATAAAGATTTGTGAATAAGAGACCTATTATTTGAATTTTATATACTTCTAACGTTTTATTAATGATAATTCCTAAGGTAGCAATAATGGTTCATAAGATGACGATTAAATGAATAAGAGTTAGTATATATATGTAGGTTAAGTAAGGAACACATTTCCTCTTATTATTGATATATGTTAAAGATTGGTTGTGCGTTCAACAGGCAAAACACAGACATGTCAACTAAATGAGGCACACTAAAATTCAACCTCAACGACTTATTGAACTAATTCACTAATTACTATAAATATACATCATCACCCCATGTTATGCCATTTTCAAAAATAAAACTTGTACACGAAATTAAAGTTTGGTCTTCTATTTTGTTTTTTTCAAAAAAAAAAAAATTTAACATTATAGAAACAAGTATAATTAGGCTATATAGGGGTTCAACAATTCAGTCTATACTACATCGAATAAAATGCTTTATACGTAAAGTAAAGCACAATAAATTGAGCAAGCTACGACTTACAATACAAGTAAAAGCAATCATACTGTTCTTTCAATGTTTTTTACCCGACACAGTAATTAGAGAACCCGATTCGTTGTTTTCGAAAAGTGGGGCAAACTTTTATTGGAGCGACTGAACAAGAAAAGCATAGTAATAATAGGAACAGCCTCTCACTCTACTATGGATAATATGAATGAATGGCCTATATTGCAAGAAGTTGAGTCGAAAACAGAGGTGCATGGAAATCGTGCATTCATTAATATATATATGTACATATATATATATATATATATATATATATATATATATATATATATAAAAGACGATGATGCGTGTGACTGGGTGAACTGGGTAGCGAGGGGAGGCCATATGTATGCATCATTACTGTTTATTTGTACGAAAAGTTACAGCTTGCACCACTTCAACATGGGAGTCAAAAGTAACCTGGTCCTGAACATCATTAACATACAAAGTAAAACATCAACTAGTCACAAAACTAAATATATTGTGTCAAACAAGGTAGTAAATTCAAATTGGTTTTTCTTATAGAGTAAATTAGTTGATTCTATATATAAAACTTCAAATACCATCTTATCTCGAAGAAAACAATCATTTTGAGGCATCACGGCCCCTGAAAAGCATAATCAATATCTCTTCTTTAAGCCCGAGTCCAAAAGTTGCTTTACGTGACACAAGCCACTCTACAAGACGCAACAACCCGAAGAAGACAGACTACCACGCAAGTGGACATCTCTTTTTTTACTTTACAATGTGAAATTTAAATCATGTGATTAAAAGACGGTTTACTTGTCCCATGTACATCCGGCAAATCATGCAATTTAGGTGTTGAGCACCGAAAAGAGTGTGCTGAAAATTGAAATGATACAGAACTACAACTAGAGCTACCATATTGTACACAAAACTGAATTTCGAGCTATCCTCTGCTTCAATGTGATGGGGTCACTGCATCAACAAGCTACCTGTTTCATACAACAGATCAAGTCACTTTAAAAGTTAATTTAAATTTATAGGTGCTGGATATTGAAACATACAGTTTGATCAAATGTTTGCGATCACCAATGAAAAATGGATAAATAGGTCTCCACATGAAAATACTCTACTAGAATAGCAAATATCTGTGGAGCCAATAGATATGAAAATACCAAGTACCTTATTAAATGAGTATGAACAGGACGCGGCATGTGTAATTTATCAACTGATAATATGACTTGCCATATTTAACAAGAAATATCCCGGAATAGCCCTTTTGCTTCGTCATAAATCCATCTGCCAAATTAGAGAGATATAGCAAAGCTAGATAGACTCGTAAACCAAGTATATGAAAAAAGAAAACTTGAAACTGGAAAAAAAATTGTTTGCAGAGTCCGTTGTTTGACACAACTTGAACTATTCAAGGGATCAAATAATCAAAGTAGCAGGCAACAATAAAGACTAGTTGGGTTTGCCATGGCCCTCCATCATTCCCTTGGAAAAAATGGAAGTTTCAGCCAATCTCCTGATATCATAAAATCATAAGATCGTGCCCTATGAAGACCAATCGGAATGAACAGGGTGCTGACACAAATGTGAAATGTCTACAAATTATCACCTCTGTATAAGCAAGAGCTGAGGGGTAAATTTAAAAGATTGTGAAGGATGTGAAATTGCAGACGTCTTATATCATGATAGTCTGCACTAGAAGTCCATAGTTAAAGAACAAACGAATCACAATCCATTCATAGCAGCTATCTCCAAGCAAAGATCACCATATAGCTATAGTTCCAAGAAAAGGATATACGGATATTCTCGAATAACAGCATGATTGGGAGAAGCAGAGCATCCAGATAAAGTTTTATGTAATTAAATAAATATAGCTTCGAAGTACAGGGAAAGCAAAGGACACACTTGCACAAATAGAGTGGAGGCAAGCAATGTTGCGTTCCTGAAACAGTTCTCCTTTCACTCTCTTCGGTAAACTTTCTTGGAGGGAGGACTTGACATGGACTATCTATCAATCCAGCCATCAAAACTCTACCACAAGAAGACTCGTAAACCTGCAAATTCTTAAAAATTATTGACGACCATGATGTGATCCCCTTAAAACACTCTTTTGAACAAAACTATACAAAGACTATAATTTCATGAAGGTTTAGTTTCTTCAATAATATGTATAAGCGTCTTAACATTTATGAGTACTAAGATAAGCAACAGGCAATGTTTCCTCTTCTAACGCGAGTTTTGATGAGCACAAATATATACAGGATCCAAAAACACATTCCTGCTTTGGTGCTCGACTATGTTGGAACCTTGTAAGCACTCAACATCACACTTCGGTAAATTCATCAAAAAATTCAACATTGTGATTCACCTCACCTCACAACTTTCAAGGCCACATGGACGACCAACAGCCGCAGGTAAATCACCGGGAAAGTAGCACCGATTTACAGTTACCCACTTTGTTGTAGTATCGTTATCCTCCCAAATTGACTGCGGAAAAGAAGCAATATCCGTAAAGCAAGAACCATAAGATACTTAGCCAAGTCCTTTTTTCACCTCAGAGCAACAAATTAACTGAAATAAGTTTCTAGAACAAATATTAAACATTCAGGTCTGCTCAAGTGATCATATCAGTATGGTCACAACAAAGTACAACCATTCAAATGCAAAACTGGAAAACATATTAGAATGCAAACTGTGAACATATGATTGATCATGTTCGAAATGATGAAACGATATGATCAAGTTCCTGACAAATACTGATTAGAAAGTAGAAACAACAATAAAAACAATCCACAAATCCTCGCATAACAGCTCCTCACCTGAAGCCTCGAAGGTACAAGTTTTTCATTGCCAAACCAAATTAGGACATGATCCATAGCTTTATAAACATGTCCATTGATGCAGCATGATGAGTAATAGATTTTCTCATCCAAAATTTGAAGTGGGTCGCCAACCCAACTGACAGCATGTAAACGAGACCTATCCTTGTTTATAACCCATGTATCACCAGAAATATTTGCCAAGTTAGTACCTAAAACTTCTAGCTCATTTAGTTGATTTGAACCCATCAACGCAAGGTTATTTTGTAGAGATTTCTTTAAAGGCTTTGCTTCAGCATTTGGCTGGTCTTTGTTACCATCTTGAGGATTCACCATCACCTGGAAATTATCAGAGAAATGTGGAACTATTTCGCACTTTGAAGGAGGATATGGATTTATTTCAACAAATTTCTCCCCGCAAGTTTTTTCAGCTACTGAATTTGCAGATAAAACAGAACCAGAAGTGGAAGTTTTCATAACATTATTAGGATCATTCCCAGAAGATATTTTATCGTCAGTCCTACACACAGTCGAGCTAACATCTTTCTTTTGAGTTCCTACTGAAACTTCTCTATTTGTTCCAGAAATCTGATAGTCATAGCTATTCACCTCAACTTCAGTAAAAACATTTTGCATCGAAATGCTTCCATTAAAAGCTACATTCGGAGGACCGGCCTTCTCAGCCCCTGAAGCACCAATTGTTTGGCTCAAATTGAATGGACCAGCTGCTAAGTTGGAAAGAACCTTGGGAGGAGTGGCATTTCTCATGACACGACCATATTTCGGAGGCAGAGCTTTCCCATTGCTCAATGACAAGCACTTACCACAATGCCACTCCCCTCTTGGAACCCCCTTTTGATCGGTTGCCTGAAGGCATTTTAAATGATACCCTTTTTCACAACCATCACAAATAAGTACACTGTCTACTTCTGTTATGGTAGACAGGCACACCTGACAAGTTAATGCTCTATTCATATAATCCCTGGAAGGTGGAATCCAAGTTGGCCGTTCAGAACCCTGTAGTTCTAATAATTTTTGAACAATCTTGATGATTTCAGCATGAGTATTTCCCAAATGAGGAACATGGACATTATTAGTGCCTCGTGAAAGGGGTCCAGCTGTCGTCTGAGCAACTGTCATAACCCTTGTTTGAGGAACTGCTCCAGATTTAATATCGACAGCTCCCTCAACTTTCGGAGACATATTAACTGGTCCCTTGTTATCTCCAATTTTGGCAGATGAAACAGATTGAGGTTGTACTGACCAAGCTGGAGTCCTCATAGTTGCATTAGACGACAAATTTGCTGCACGATAAAAAGTATCGATAGAGGGCTTGAAAAAATATAAGAAGGCGTGCTTTAAGAAACTTGTAAAAGGAAGTGGCATACAACAATATAGCATTCAGAAGATATTATCACTTGAATTCAACAATTTTCTAGCAAATTATGCCATTTTTATCCTGAAACGCCGAAAATTCCTTGAGCAAATTTTATGGTAGCTAGAGCAAGGACCTCGAGCTCAAACGCATATACACACAGCAAAGTAACTGCGTAACTGAAACTAAAGTTAAATATGGCTACCCAAGATGCTCATGGAATGATTAAGGAAGAGATTATCTGCTACCATTAATAATAAAAGGCAAGCATCTGTGATACCTGGAACTTGTGAAGCATGTGAAGAACCATTTGATCTAGGATGGGATCTGTCAACACTTGGCAATGTTGTTGAACCCAAATGGCTAGAGGGCAATGCACTGGAACCCATTGGTTTTATCTCACTGGTAGGAAGCTGATACGGCAAAGATGTAGAAGTTGTGGCAGTACCATAAGTCAAAGGTGAGGTAGACTGGATTCCAGATAACATTGTCATGTGACTAGATTTATCTAAATGAGATGTTCGAGCAGGATGGAATGCAGAACGACTTTCGACCGACTGACCAAAGTTCCCCTGCAGATTCTGTGATGGATGCGGAGTAGATGGTAGAGAAAAATCCTCTGCTTTTTCCATCTAAAGGAAATATATAGAAAATTAGCTACCAACATATATCATAAATTACAAATAAATTACCATTATCAAAGCACTGAATGTGCAACAAGTTATCCAAGAGAAAAGCTGTACATCAATAACTTCATATGATTCCATTTTTACAATTATCCCATACAACATATCTTTATACATTCAGACCCACTTGAATACAATCCTGAATTTTGAAACCAATAGATAATAAAATAAGACCCAAAAGTTTGAGAAGGCGACCAAAAAAGCAAAAGGATTCAGGGCTATTGAATTGGTTTCGTTCACTTGATGAGTTAACAACACTGTCATCTTCAGGTAAGTTATATATCATTCTATTACAGACATTTAACAAAGTTAGCAGGTGCAATCAAACAAAGATCGATGCAGAATTGATACAAGCAAAAACTCAATACCAGCGGAATAAAAATGAAAGAATCCGTTCGAAAGAGAGCTTCACATCCACATACCATACTCAACTGGAACTTGTTGTCTATCAAATAAAGCAAGGTTTTAAAAAGAACCTTTCTTTTGGAGATCAACAACTTCCCAGAAATAGATATTTTGGGAGGGCGAAACCCTAGCCTCTGCTCTTTCAACTTATTAAGTCCCAAATCGTCGATTAAACCCCCAAAAGCATCCCTGGGGAACACATCCTTGGGGGCAAAACCTCGACAAATCTTCACCAGAGTGTCACGTGCCTCAGCCATCAAGTCCTTCTCAGCCTCAGTCGGGCCCTTCCCTCCCCTCATTTTCCCCATTGCAGCCAACACCAACACCATATCCGCCACCTTCTTCGCATCCCCAACCACAACCAAGCCCCCTTCCTTAACTCTCTTATGCGGTGAGCGCTCCTCCGTCAACACATCCCCATCATCCACCGCCCGCCTCTTGCCACCGACAGCCTCCGATCTCTCCTCGGGCAATTGAATCTCCCCCAGAAGTTCCATCCAACCTTAACAAACACCCAAAGGAAACACCGGCATAGACGGCGTCGTCTCGGTACGACAAAACGCAGGAATCAGCGTACAGACCTGCAGAGAAGAGAGAGATTCGAAACCATAAAGGGGGGAAAGGGCAGAGAGAATACAAATCCTAGGCATCGGGAAGAATGGAGGGGGGTTGGATTCGCGGAAAAACTTGAAAATATACCTTTTGGCGGGTAATTGAGAGGTAAAACTCTGATTAATCGTGCGCTGTGTGTGATTGGGGTTGGGTGCAAACAAAACTAATGGGAACTGAAGAGGCATGCCGGGATAATGATTTTATTTTATTAATCTTTTCCATTTTCTTCAGCCCTTTTAAATTTATATATATATTATATTACGTTTGTTTTACGTTTTTGCCCCCACGTCTCCTTTTTACTCCAAAGATTTTTTCCAAGAAGCCACTTTTATCCCAAAAACATCAAAAAAATATTCATTCTCGCTGCCTGCTATTAGTGCATCTTATAATTTTGAAACCATTAAAACATCATTCAATTAAAGAAAAGGGGGGTAGGATCATTTAAGATACAAATATAGAATACACAAGAAACGCTCAAGGTTGCCATGGGGGAAGAATGTCCTGAGCTACTCTCTCCAGTCCCCAATGTTCATGAATGGAGTCAAGAGTGAGCAGTAACTAAATGAGATTGAACTGTTTTGCAGTCCCCACATTGCTGCATATCACGATCCACGAGTCTGCGTAGAGGATTTGGGTGTCTTGAAGCTCGTAACCATGGAACGCTGGTAGCACATATCCTTCAAGCAGTTTCAGATTTAAGTAAGGCAAGACGGCAGTTTTGAGCAAGGTGGACATAAACGTCTGCGATGATAGACGGTTCAGGGCTCAGCAGAAGAACATTATTTTACAAACAATAATCTCGTGAAACATATTTCAAGAACCACCAGCCATAAAAGGAGAAAAACAGAACCACCAGTGACAAAAGAAGAAAAAAGAGAATGCAACACGGCTTTGTCTAACCACCTCCAATAGCACTTATTTTTCTCCCATTTCCTTCTGGTGTGAGGTGTCCACCGGGTTGTCATAGACTCATATTTGTCTCAGTTCTTATTTACTCATGGTTAAAGTTGTAGCCACTAAATGGTAACCGAACCAATATAAAGAATTTGATATTTCCAACCAGATCAGATACCTGGATTAGATGCATGTGCAGTTCTCCAATATTGCTCCACTCAAGAGACAGAGAGAACTTATTTAACTTAATATTTCCAGTCACAGCGTTTCTTGAAATTTCAGCAACCACAGAAACATCAATCATCTGCAGGGGCAAAAAAAAAACCATAATATTCAGAACAACACAATATCTATACAAGAATAAGATTCAATAAAAATTCACAAAAGTTTCAACCAGAGGTAATTAGATTCATTTGACCTGTTCTCTTGGCTTACCATGGAAATGCATGCAACCTGTATCAATTCCTCCTCATCCAAAACATCAATCACCAAATTTAAGGGTATTGTTGCCTTGATATTCTGCTCTCCAACTTTCACGATAGGTAGCGACGAAATGGAAATGTTCAAATTCATGTCGCGATTTGGGTACTTCTTATACAACCGAGGAATGATAAACCTCCACTCAGCTGTGTTTAAGAGGGATTGATCCGGTAATTTATCAACCATCCATTGCATCTTACCTGCCTATTTAAAAAACCATGACTTTTAGTTGTTGATCGGTCAATAACAATGTTCTGTTATTTCAAGAAAGCGACAACCAATACCGATCAAAAAGAAAAGGAAAGCAACAGCCAAATTAAGTAATCACTTGCGGTAGGCTGCCAAGATAAAGAAAATTAAAGAATCGATACTATTGAACAACTCTGATCCGATTGATTAACTGGAGAAATTAAAAAAACTTACCTCGAAGTAAACTGACGATGCTGACTTGATAACATCTTCGTGAATAGAAAATTTGGTCATCTTATCTTCTAGGTTGCATGAAACTGAATCATGTGATAGTTTATGGTAGTGGTTCAAAAGCTCGACTCCATCCTTGGAAGAGACCAACCCATTAATTTTCAGTTCAACAGATGATTCACTCAATACCGGGTCATCGATAAACGTGACATTCAGAATAGCTATATCAGTAACTGGTATTTCTTTAGGAAGAGATAGTAATGAAGATTCAAGCTTGGCCACCGCATCTTTTATTTTTTTAGAAACAGCGTCTTCGACAGCAGAACTGATTTTATCCTCAAAAGCATCTACCAACCTGGAAACAGAAAGGGGAATAATTTTTAAACCATTAAGAGTTACGAGGGGAAATAATAACAAAGGTTTGAAGTCTGAAGAACCCGTCAAGTGTAAACAAGAAGACAAAAGAAGTAGCAGACAGACAGAATAGATTGTTGGAAGCTGATGCTGAAGCCCATAAATCAAATTCCAAAAATTACAGAAAGAAACCGCTTCAAACATATTTAGGATGACAAAATGAAATTCGCACAATTTTGATATTCTACTTATATATGTAAACAACATCTGGTGGGAAAAAGCTAAAATCATCTATAAACCTCAAAAGGCAAAAAAACCACATGAGAAAACATACCCTTGATAAAACCATGAAGATCCTCCGTCCAAATGTATTGAAACATCATCCATGTAACATCCACAATCCAGAAGAGAAAGCTTAGGAGACCCGTGTATAGTCATCAAACTGAGAGAGAGGCCAACTTCCAGTCCTTCGACCTTTGAAGGAGCAAAATTCATCAAGCCTCAGTACAAAAGTCAACTCAGTGACAAATGTACGATTTCATGTCAAGGGTTCACAGATTTTTCTGCTAAACCCAGATGGCTTAAAATGGTGAAATTTGTGGAAACAAATAAGCTCGTAGCAATTTTATTTTATAAGACTAAGAGGACAATGCAGAACCTGACAGGCTTTGTCTTTGAAAGGATCAGTTTCACATGTTTGCAACTATCTCAGCATCCAAAGCACCAACACATTTAATCAAATTAAAACAATTATCGATTCCCTTCAATTTTTTACAAATTACTGACGGTTGAATTCTTGCATCAGCCTTCGGAAACAACAACACATACTTGAGTGTGAAAAGTGTATAGTACGCAACACAAACTTGTTTACATTGTTGCTTATATATTCTAAATCTCTCAACATGCTCATGACTTAAGAGTCGTCCATTTGTGAGATAATTTGGAGCAAAGATAGTGAATTTAATAATTTTGCTATTTAATCAAAATGGAAAAACAACTACACCGTCATTATTATCCAACTGCGTAAACCAATTCAAGAGTTTATGCACATTATTGCAAAAAACTAAGCCTGCCACTATGTTAAATCTTTATTTTGCATCTTTTATTTTTTTTTAGCATGCCATGTGCCCATGATTCCTAATAAGCCAGTGCACATTGACATCCCTCACTCCAACTGAGGTGGTCTGGATTTGCCAACCACTATAATCAAGATCTATAAGATCCTTTAATATCAAATTACATAAAAATGCATTTTTAATTTTCTTCATTCAGTCTGGTAGATACAAGGACTGGCTGCAGACAAATACAATGTCGAAACAGAATAGGGACACAATCATAACACATCCAGCCACGGACGACCGGCAAATTCCATTTTAAGACTGGTTGGTGCACTGTACTTAAGAAGAATCATATATATTGAACATATTTGTATTTGCAGCCCCTCGCCTCACCTGATCCTTCTATGCATTATGCTGACACGCCATTCTTGTTCTTGCCAAAGTAAACTAAACATTAGATTCCAAAACTCAAATCATCCACACTTTGATTCTAGAATAAACATAACAAACAGTTCGTGTAAGCATCATACCCGAACAGTAGCGGTTCCCTTGTCGAAGACCGAAATGGGAAGCAGCCAAGTTCTGTACGAATACTTCCAATTCATGGTCAAATTCACAAAGACGCCAGAAACATCCATAACAATTCCAGTATCTCCAGTTTGCAAAGTAGATTTATTCACGTGTATTCTTTCAATTGTGATGTTGGAAAGAACCGCATCAACGTTACCTAATATCGGGATTTTCACGGACTTCTCAATCCTGGGCAGCTGCAGTGTAATCAAAGAAGACTCCTGCCTTTTCTAACAGCAAATTCTTGAGAAAATCCAGACCTTTGCTCGATATCTCTGCCTCTACATACCCTTCTTCAGATTGAACACGATTGCAAGAAAGGGTGAACAAAAAGAGTAGCACAAAAGCCAAAATCGAGCGAGACATTAATGTATGTCTGGGGATAAATGAACCCAGATAAGAAGTGGAATGGTTGAATCAACATCAATGGGTTCGACAGTAAAATTTGAGCAGTGTTCTTGAAAATTCTACTTTCCTACATATCGGTGGGGGTGGGGTGGAAGATAGAAATTGACAGAAGGTAACTATTACGTAATGATTGTCTAGTTATTAAATATGAAACATCCATCGGTTGTTGAATTAACTAAAAACTAAAAAAGAAAGACGTTGCCATTGCAGGACTCTAAAGCGTGTGACGTCACCCTTTCATCAATTAATTTTTTCACAAAACAAAGAACAAAATTATCTAATTAGTGTAAAAAAATAAATTGAAACCTAGAACATGAAAATTGGGCATTGAAAAACATTGGACTATTTGATGTCAATATTTATTTAAAAATTTATGGGTTTTTTTCGTGAAATTGAAATGAAAAAGTATCTAATTTGGGTAGAACATATAAATTGGATATTCAATATATAAGAATATTTGATGGCAAGGTCCAAACCAAAAAAAAAAAAAATCGAGATTACAAATTAAAAGTAAATAATTAAATTAAATGTATATAATTTGACTATTAATCAGACGTTCAAACGTATGAGACGATTTGTCGCCAATAATCAATTAAAAAAAATCCGATTACCCTTTTGTGAAATCGAAAACACACAGATATCTGATTTGGTTAACAATTAGACTGAGCTGGGCATTGGAGCTAGTGAATCAGAGATTGGCAAAAATGGTTAGGTATAACGCATGGTTTGAAGTCGAAATATGATAATAATATGCAAATTATTAATATAATATATAAAAAAATAAATAAATAATGATAGTTAATACAATATCTGATTCGATTGATAAATATAATTGTTTGATTTAATTAATTAAATTTGAGATTAAATGATTTAAATTATCATTTTGTCTTTTTAATCATTAATAAAATATTAATAATATTATTTTATTAAGGATGATACAATAGTTTCAATTCAATGATTTGATTTATCTAAGATAAATAATTAATGATTAAATTCCAGGATCAGTCTCAAGATGATTTTGCAAGGGTGAAATTTTATCGGGGATGTATGGAAAGTTGTACTATACAAAAGGAGAAAAGGAGGGAGGAAAATAGGCTGTTGGAGTAAATCATTTGTTAGGGAATGATTTCTCAAATCGCACAGTAGCGAGTCAGATGTTAGAAGCATTGGAACAGCAACAGAGAAGCTTGCTGTTAAATGACGAGGGAAAAGGAGGATTACATGAAAGCTTGGAGAGAAAATGAGAGCAAAGGAGTGAGATTGTTCCTCTGTAGATCAAACAGCAATAAATAATAGCTTCAGAAAAATTTCTGACACTTGAAACCCTCCCAGGATATATGATTAGGCACATGAAAACCTCACGGCAATAAAGAAATTAGACGAGCCTTCCTCGGTTCAGTGTTAGTAGATGCAAAAGCCCAGTAAATATTACAGTCACCATCACACAATGCAGTACAATAAAACACAATATTCTGGTCTTGTTTTGAAGAATACAACAATAATCGGTATACTCCCAACAGATGTCTTAAATCTAATACCCATTGTACATATCAGACTTTAGGAATCCCCAATGAGCAATTAGTTCATTCTAATAGAGTATATTTTAGAGAATTCACATATGGAATCATCAATTGAGGGTATCACCAGCGAGAAATCTCAACTCGAAGTCACCAACACAAAATGAAAACGAGATATGACAAATTTCACACATTTGAAACTCACATGCATTGATCATAACTTCCACTGGGTTTGAAGGAGTAAAAAATCAATGAAAATATTCAGGAACCATAACAAACATGTCAAGTCACTGAGTGAAGTCATTCATGTTGATATGAAAATAAAGCTCCGACAGTAGCATGTCAGCTGACCGGAAGAGGGCAAAAACTTGTGTGCGACGATCTCACAGGTCGTATTTGTGAGACGGATCTCTTATTTGGTTCACCCATAAAAAAAGTATCTTATTATGCTAAGAGTATTACTTTTTATTATAAATATGGGTGTAGGGTTGACCCGTCTCACGGATTATGACCCGTGAGACGATCTCACATGAGGCTCACTCCCGGAAGAGATAGGCAATGGACCCCAGCCTTGAGTTGCAAAGATTCCAGGCACAGCATAGAAATATATGCAGTGAATCCAAAAAGAGTAACTACTCCCATTATTTATGCCTTCAATGAGACAAGGTGCGTTGAAACAAATGATACCAGTATAAATTTACACACCTGGTTTAGATAAAGAGTGTAAGGAGATTCAATAAGTAAATCTCGAAGGCAGTGATTCTCGATCATGGTTGTTCGAAGAGCAAGGCCCAATGGGGCTCATAAATATTATGGCACCCATGATCAGGACAAGGTGCGCACACCACATTCTAAAGAAAAGTTGAACACGTAATTCAACATAAATGCTTTATATACCACTGGACAACTATAAAATAAATGCTCGTCAGTCTATGAGAGAAAAATGAATAAGCATTATGTAATAGTGCATCCAAATCAAGCACCTTAGCTTGCAACAAGGCACAAAAGCAGCAACTCGCCTAAACTTGAGCCAACTCTCACTCATTATGGGTTTTCAATAACCACTTCTTAACAAAGCAACAACTCCCAAACATTATACTTAATTGAAGAGGGAAAAATTGTAAACAAAAATGGAAAGATAATTTAAATTATCATGAAATCGATCATTTCATGCAAAGAAACCCACATCATTTCTCATCAAACAATTCTCAAATGCAAACCCTAACATGGGTCAAACCATAAGATAAAAATACCAGCTAACCAGAATATCATCAACCAAAGGAAACAGCAAAAGATATCCAGATTAACCTAGTCAAGAAAAATAGAAAACATCAGTGGATCTACAACTGTGGTAGCTTTATCCATCCATGATAGGATCAGTAACACCAAGGCACTAAAAATTTCTATGTTAACATCAAGAAATGGGAATAACATGGATTGCAAAGCCAGTATGTTCAAAACCCCACATATAAGCGGGAAAACAGATGCAGAATGATTCTAAACCTAATTCTTAGTCACGGCAATGGTCCAATACCAAGGGATTCATATAAACTCGAAAGACTACTGTTATTAAGTTAACAACAAGCCAAAGTATCCATCATTATATCCTCTGTTATCCATAAAACATTAAATAAAATTTTCTCATCATACAACAAACACTCGTAGGAAAACAGATCCTCAAGAGTTTTCTTAGCTGCTATAACACATAATACTACAGGCCTCCACCCTGTCTATGAGCTCTCCTCTCACTTTTTTTTCTTCATATTTTGTTGGTTTTTTTCCCTTAAATAATTTTTTTTCAAAATGAGTAAATTAACCAAATGAGTTCCTCCCGACCTCATCATCTTAAACAACTCAGAGACGGAGGGCGGTACAAGCGAGATCTTCCAGGTCAGCATCCATGTCAGCAGAAGAGTCCACAGGTGGCGTCATGTTGAGGTCGAAAGGCAAGAGTTTTTTACAAGATGAGGCGTTATCACACTCAGTATCATCTACGACAGATGAGGATGAATCACAGTCACTGCGGCAATCATCGGGAACAACCGGAGGCGACCGTGGATGTCTCCTCTGATGCCCAAGTAGAGGCGGAGGCGGCGGTTGCCGTGGCCCACTAAAAGATTCTACGGTGCTGCTCATGCCGCTGGACGTCGGCCTTTGATGGGCAAGCATCTGGTGATCCTGGGGGTAAAACCGAGAACCTACAAACGGATCGTGTGGGTTACTGTTTATTCGAGGTTGATTAGGCTTTTGCGGGTTAAAAACAGGGAAAACAGTGCCATCAATTGGCGACGGGAAGTTGGTCTTGGCCTTGGGACCACGAAGGGAACGAGCCGCCGCGTCGTAGGCGCGAGCGGCGTCCTCAGCCGAATCGAAAGTTCCGAGCCAAACACGGGTCTTCTTCCAAGGGTCCCTGATCTCCGCAGCAAATCTTCCCCATGGCCTCTTCCTCACCCCACGAAATCTGATCTCCTTAGATCCCCCAGATCCGTTAGCTTCTCCGCCGTCAACCGCCGCCGCTACTCTGCCTTTCCGCATGATCCAACTCAAAGATGAAACACACAAATCAAGCCAAAATTTACAAAACAAAAAGGATAAGGGAAGAAAAAGAAATAATCAACAAGAACAACACATATATACAAGCTCCCAGAAAGAAATAAATTAGAATTTGGCAATCCTACTCATTTCGAGAATCCTCTCTCTATTACAGATAAAGAAAGGATGGAAATTGATTTTAACCTAATTTAAAATTATAACGTATATTTGGTGGGGGGAAGAGGAATGGCTTTATCGATTTCTCTACCTTCTCACGCGCCCCCACAAATCGACCTCGTCTTTCACCAATATTCCACGATCGCTCCACACGAAAAGACAAAATCACCCCTCTAATCTCTCCAGACTCCTTTAATAATCCCTCTCGTTTTTTTCTTTTTGTTCTTTTATTCAATCATAATGGTGACAACGTATACAACTGTATAAATAAATAAAAAATGTTTTTGATATAAATATAAATATAAATATAAATTAATTAGTGGGGTCAGAGTCGGAGCTGGATTGGTAATGTCATTTCCTGTGCTTCACAATTTACGTGAGAAAGCAGCAACAGTGGCGTGGTATATAAATGGTTTCTGGTTGGGGTTTTATGAGAGTTTCACTGTTTGGTCAAAGAGTAAATTTTCAATGTGAACGTATTCAATACCATGTGTCATGTTTTTACACACACGTCATCCCTACAAACCCCATCAAACTGCGAGATAATAATTTTTTATATATCTGACAATTGGCATAATTTTATTGTAAACTAGACGTATGACATCTTGATATATATAATTATGCAAATAAATAACGTAAACAATTTGTGTAACACGGTCTCATGAGTCGTATTTTATGAGAAAGATCTTTTATTTGGGTCATCCCTAAAAGTATTACTTTTGTGCTAAGAGTATTATTTTTTATTGTGAATATCGGTATGGTTGACCCGTCTCACGGATAAAAATTCGTGAGATCGTCTCATAAGAGATAATAAATAATAAAATTGACATCGAAATTTAGGTTGAAAACTTCTAAAAGTTATTATGATAGAAACCACATGTAAGATGAAATTAATTTTACTATAATATTTTATGGTGTGGCTCCTACAAAGCCCGGGGTGGCCCAATTTTTTTTTAAAAAAAATTATATGTAAATTTTATATAATTTTGGAATAATATAATATTAGTCCGGCTAGATCAATTTAATATATTAAAAAATTATAGAGTTTAAAATTTTAGCCTGGGCGGAGCCAGAGATGTAAGGCCATCTCCAATCCACTGCACTACATTCTGCACTACATTGATGTTACACTAAAATCATCTCCAACCACATTGCACTATATTTTACACTACATAAGAATATTCCAAGAATATTCTTTTTTTTCTCAATATTAATTTTTTTGTTTTATGTTAATTATTTGTAATTTGATAATATAATGATAATTAAATATTATAATTAATATATTAAAATTTATATATTTAAATATTTTAATTTATATATTAAAATGTGAATTAAATATTTTAATTCATATTTTAATTTGAATGTTTTGAAACAAAGAACTGCCGAAAGACAACAAAACTACGATCTTCAAAAGATTAGACTTGAACAAGAAGAAAGAAAAATGGATGAAAGAATTTTATACAAAGATTTGAGCAAAATTACTGATCCAACTCTGCGTGAGTACACTAAAGCTCAGCAACAAAAAATATTGCAAAAAAGACTTGAAGATGAACGTCGAGAAAATGACAACTTCGGATCTTATTTTGGAGATATTGGAGGATCGGGGTCTGGTTTACCGCATTACTAAAAATCTTTTTTTGACGTATTTTTTTATGTTTCGTAATTTTATGGTTTGTTAGTTGTCGTAGGGGCCAGCAGAGATGTAATTCCTCGTTTGAACATGATATAAATTCAAGATGATGCCTAACTTTTAAAAAAATGCATGTACTTTGTTTTTTCCCTCTTTGTCTGCTATCACCACCAATTTATTCATATTAACGGCTTTTTATCGACGGCGCCGGAGTTCTAAATGAAGCTGTACAATAGTATAAAATACACGAAATACATATTTCGTGAATATAGATATAGATATTATAATATTTTTGCCAACCATCAATCCAATTTTAACGAATGTTCTTTAATAGACCTAGTGACAAAGGAGATGTCAAAGATCCATGAGACCTCAAGACTAAATCTTGTTTATATGTGTAATTTAGATAAATTATCATCCACCTCACGGTGTATGTGTATTTTTTTTATATACTATCCATCAATCGTATCTACTTTGATGCATACAGCTGCGATGAAATTCATCTCGTGGATGTGATAGATAATATCAAAACCGCACATCCAGTAAATAAGTTTCATCTCAATATTGAACACTCCAACTTTGTTAACACGAATACTTGGGCCACAATTGTCCAATGGAGAATGTTGTTGATTGACATGAATGTGTGCCTCGAACCGTTTTGTTTGCAATTCAAAACTTCATGTTTGGTTAACTTTAGTACACGTAAACCGGTAAAGGTGAATTGAGTTTCAAATTAAAGGGATCGTAGCCAAACAGTAGAAGTTGAAGGAGCACGTGTATGGCTGGACCAAATTCCATTTGAAGTAGGATAAAAGCCCCAGCAGAGACAGCTAGTTGGATTGGTTCGGCCACCATTCAAGATTTTGCATTCCATGACCGTGCACATGATCAATGCCCTCAACTCCAAGAGTGGGTATCATGTAAGTTGTCTAGCGGATATTAATCTGAGACGGATCAATCATACCGATATTCACGATAAAAAGTAATATTTTTAGCATAAAAAACAATATTTTTTCAAAAGTAATACTCTTAACATAAAAAATAATACTTTTTCATGGATTACTCAAATAAAAGACTTGTCTTACAAATACGACCCGTGAGACCGTCTCATACAAGTTATTGCTCAACTTCCAATATATCATAATGCCTTGCCTAAGTTGTGAATGAGTCGAATTGGGAAAATTGGTATATTTTAACTAGTGGATGTGTAAAGTTTTTGGTAAATTATTTATTATTACTTACGTAAGCTGAGTGTTCACAAATAAAGTATATCATAATAGTTTATTTTATATTTTGGTAGAGTAGGTTTTTTGTTAAACGGGTTCGCATGTTTATATTCGTGATATGTGTCGACTCAGTCTATATATGTGGTGAAAAATGATATTTTTGACATAAAAAATAATATATATTTTTTCATTAGTCAGGGTACGTATCATAAAATTGACACATAAAATGATCTAATAAGAGTGTGAATTTGGAAACACATAATTTACAGATTATTATGTTAGGCTTTTTTTAATTTATTAAACAGTGAATTCATATACAATTAATTAAATTCGTAAACACAAAAAAATCATCCAATAGATAAAATTAGGATGTATGATGAACTTACAAGACAATGTCATAAAATTTGAAATGAGTGGTTAATATATCGAATCATCTCGTAACCATGGGTTTTAATTTAAAATGCCCATGGTTTGGGGCAAAGGAGAATAAAGTTTTGGGGACGTTGACGCTTGATCAATTAATTTTTAAGAAGAAAAACATTATACCGTAATATAAACAAAAAGGTACCAATAATTGAAATTTGAATTTTCCTTTCGCAAAAATTATTTAACGAAGTTCCTAGATTAAATTCCAAAGTAGGCGTCGACCAAATTGTTGGTGCATTCCCAGTTTGAATTATTGAAACTTGATTTGGTACATAAAAATGAATTTAGCAGTAATCTTGTCCACATTACGGAGTCAGGTTATCATCGACTAGAATAATTTTCCTCATATTTAAATACCGTTACATTATATAAATCTCCGGAATTTTAATAAAAATTATTATCATATTTAGATGATCAGAAAATTGAAATTTCATAATGGATGACCAAACTGAGTAATATGGAATCATCAACTATATATTTATGATTTTTTTTGAAAATTTTATAAAAAAAAATTAAATAATATGTAGGAATAAAAACATATTATGAAAAATTTAAATCTATTAATCTATCTTCAGCTCATAACAAAATTAAAAATATATATTTTATTTTAAAGAAATTATTTCAATTTCAAATATTATTAGATACAAATAAAGATTAAAGTATACATTATGCAATAAATAAAAAATATAAATAGATTTTTAATATGATACTAGATACTTTACACATGCGATGCGCGTGTACAGTTTTTTTTATAATTATCTATGGATTAAAGTGAAATTTGATAAATTATCGAGGGACTAAAGTGCTATTTGAATCGTTGTAATTAAAAAAAAAACAAAAATGTTTTTTTGAAATTTTAAAAAAAACAAAACAAAAATGTAATTTTGATATAAATGAAGGCAAAATTGAGAAAGCAAAAAACAGACCACTTTTTTGTCTCTATTAGGGAGATTCTTAATAGATAGTAATCAGGGGCGGATCCAGGATTTTGGCATTATGGGGGCCATTTTTGCGACGGTTTTCTCTAAAACCGTCGCAATATGCGACGGATTTGCGACGGTTTTTGTCAAACCGTCGCTAAACCGCGACAGTTTCTATATAACCGTCGCTAAAAAATTTTTTTTAAATATTTGGGGGGCCGTGGCCGCCATATAGCAACGGTTTTTGATAAAACCGTCACGAATTGGCGACGGTTTCCGTTACAACCGTCGCTAAAAAAATTTTTACATTTTTTTGGGGGGGCCGTGGCCCCCGTTCGCCCTACACTAAATCCGCCCCTGATAGTAATGTCCATGTTCTTGTTCGCACACTTCAAGATTCATCATGTAAAATCTGGAGAACTAAATATCAGATTATTTCAGATCTAAAAATATATAATAAATCTCATCAGATTGAAATATTCAGAAATAAATCAATAAATGAGTTTGAAACTTTTTGATTCAAAGGCAAATTCGAAAATGACTCTTATAAACAAACATACGGTCTTGAGTTATTTATTATGATGAGTTTGAGGTCAAAGCAAAATGGCCCGAGAATGTTCATTTCTAAGATGGAAAGGAGGAGGACAAGAAAAGATATGGGTTAGAATCATACAAAGACAACGCGTTTCTTGCCACTAGCTGCTTTGCACATGCAGTGTATATACAGTTTTTTATAATTATCTATGGATTGAAATAAAATTTGACAAATTATCGAGAGACTAAAATGTTATTTGAATCGTTGTAATTTAAAAAAAAAAACAAAAATGTTTTTTGAAATTTAAAAAAATTAAAAACAAAAATATAATTTTGATATCAAATGAAGGCATGATATAATATATATATATATATATATATATATATATATATATATATATATATGTATGTGTGTGTGCGCATAACGAGATCTGATCTGAAAGCAATGGATGATGAAGGGTATGATGCTTGAAGGGCATTGAGGGCGAAACTTTAATGGATAAAGTGACCCCGTACCTGACCAGGGATACATAAACATTTTTCATGGCGGCCATGAGAGCCATGAGAAAACTGTATTGTTCTAAGATCCACAGTATGATATCGATGTGACATATATGTAAGATGCTTGAAGGACATTAATCTTCTATGTTGTCAAATTTCAATTTTAGTCATCTATTCTTGTCTTTTGGCAATTCTATTTTTTTTCTCCACATGACTTTGATGTGACATTTGATATATATAGTGTTGCATCAATAATCCGATGAGAAATTCAAAGCTGATATTGAAAATAAACGTGCACGGCAAATACGGGTTCGGTCGACCCTATCCATGCGGGCACTGTCCGCAGGGGTCGATCCAACGGCTCGGATTTTTTCGAGTCAATTTCTTTTTATTTTTTTTACAGAGAGGTGGGTCCGGATCACTCATGTGGAGTGATCCGAACCGTTCATTGTCCGTACAGGCAGTACCTGCACGAGTAGAGTGAAACAAACCCCATATACGTACGTAACTTTTGGCTAGAGCAATGGAGCAGTGGTAGTGTAAACATTTGGATAAATGATTTAAGCTTACTTAATCAACCTTAAGGGATCCGTATTAGGTGAGAATTTTTTTAAAATGAAATTTAATGAGCATCATTATTGGCACAAGTAATAATTGCATCTTGATTCATCATTGTTGAACCCGATCTTTATCGATCCAATAAACTTTTTTTTAATCCCTAGCCTATTCGTATACTTGAATAAATAATAATTGCACTTAGATATAACAAAATTCATTATTCAAAGGCATTATCATGTAATGTGAGTTGATACGATTGTCTCCATCACATATGAGTTAGTTAATATGCAAGTGATCCGCTGGCACTGCTTGTAGTGCCTTGCAAATGTTAGTCTCATGATCATGTGGTTTTTAAATAAGTTTGAACTTAGACGTCTCTTTTATAGTAGCTCGTGAGAGAAATTGTATGTTATTACGAGACAACCAAGCGAAAAATAGATGTGAGAGAAGAACATATGATTATAAATTGATTGTGGTAATGCAGTATAAACTTTAAAAGATGTACTTATAACATAACCTTAGCAAAATACTAATTTGATAAATATTTTTTAAAGAATTTTTGATAAACTAACTTGAAATAAGGCTAAAAATGATTGCAGCACTTTTGGGGAGGCCTTTTTTTCTAAAAAAGTTTCGTCTATTTACATTATGGTCCCTTATTTAATTTAAAAATAAAATAATACGCTACACGAAGGGGTAAAATGTTAATATGTTTTACCTTCTCTTGTTTCCGTGGACCCCACTCAATTTTGGTACATTGGCTTACAAATTACGCGGCATATTTATCGAGGTCCGTTGTTTCGTTGGCAGATGAGAAAAGTCCATGGCGACGACGTCGTTTCACACATCGGAATTGGGACCGTCGATTTTCTATGAAAGCCTCGGAACCGTCAAATTCATATCCCCACGCCATCCCTAATTAATTTACGAATTTAAAAAATATGTGATTTCCCAAACCCCAAATAAGAAGGCTGGAATAAACATAGGAGCTGAAAAGCTTAAACCCCTGTTTCGAAGAAGAAGAACAGTAATCGAAAACCTCGGAGAAAAAAATGTCGAATGTTGAAGATGAGAAGAAGCCCGCTGATCCGGCGGGACACATCAATCTCAAAGTCAAAGGGCAGGTCTTGCTTTCTCACTTTGGTTTTTATGATTGATGATTTTCTTGTGGGTTCTGGAATTATGGATGCAGGCTGAGTTTCTAGTTTGTTAGTTTCCTCTTTTATTCTGTTTACTTGTTCTATTGTCATGATTTAGCCTCTATTGGTTTTTGAAATTTTATGGTGATTGATGGACGTTGAGCTATTTATGGTGTTCTCCTATGGCGTATCAGATGTTTAGATCAGAGCTTCTCAACCAAGGTTGGATTTAAATTTTTCCCCCAAATTTGGGAGTTTCATGCGTTAGTAGCTTATTGCTGAAGCCTGAAGGGACCGTGTTTATCTGGTTGACTTTGAAGGACAAATTATCAGAATATTTTTTCCATTTATGCCCAAAGTACATGTACATGTTAGCTTCGAATTCCCTTTCGCTATGATTATGGTGACTGATATCAATCATTTCTGAGAGTTATTGTCCGTAGTATATATCTGTTGCTACCTTTAGTTGGCTTCTGGTTCCAGTAAGCTCTGCCTTGTAGGATTCTGCAAAAAGAAAACAATAACATGGACTGCACGTAGATGAAAATTTTAAAAAACCCATGCGAAAAAACTTTTCTGTGAAATTTTCGTCCTGTTTCTATGTGTTTGTGAATTTTGGTCAGTTTTAACATAACCATTGCAGGACTAAAAGAAAAATTCCACCTGAACATTAGAGGTCATTCTTATTGATCTTTTTTTATTAAACTTCGTGCTAAGACTTTAATTGTCCATTACATTTTGGTTTTTGGATGCTGGGAAGCTGAATAAGCAAGTGCCTGATCTGAGTGAATTTTTGTAGGATGGGAACGAAGTATTTTTCAGGATAAAGAAGAATACTCAGCTGAAGAAGCTTATGAACGCCTATTGTGACCGACAATCCGTGGATTTCAATTCTATTGCTTTTCTATTTGATGGCCGTCGTCTCCGAGGAGAACAAACTCCAGATGAGGTCTTACATCTCTCTCATTTTCTCGTTTCTGGATCATGCATTCATTCCAACAGGGGCACCATCCTCACACATGGGATGGCAATGCCACAACACTGTTCATTGCGCTAACACATGTTTTTCCTTTATATTTTTTTATTCTGCATATGTATTATAATTGTTTAAAATGATTTAAATAATAAATTTTATTAATTAATAATATTTAAATGGTATACAATTAATATAAAGTAGAAAATCAATTATTAAATGAAATAAATTGAATTATTCGATTAAACAAAGATTTATTATATTGATATTATCCGATGCTAAACTTGTGGAATGGGCCGGAGATGATCTTATAGCTCCTGAACACACTGATTATATATACTATATCTTTACAGCTAGAAATGGAAGATGGTGATGAGATAGATGCAATGCTGCACCAGACTGGAGGCACCATTGCATATCTGTGACGACGACGACGATGGAAAGACGTGAAATTAATACAAGTCGGTTTGATCAACTCTTTTAAGCACAGTTTAGGTTGCTTTGCTTTGGTATATTGGGTTTGTAAGAATCTAAATTGAAAGCCATACATTTGCTAATTCTTCTTCTTTTATCAAACTCAGTATTAACAGTCATATATTTTTTGTGTACAGCCTGTCACTCGTTTTCATTGGCTTCATTTTGTTCCTGTTTTTTGATGGTTGCTACTTGTCCTCGAGTTTGTATAAAATAGAAAGAAACAAAGGAATGATTTGGCTGAAACTGAAGTTACTTCCTTGGCAAATATTTGTCATGGGTTAAATGATATTTTATTTTACTCAATCGACATTCTTTTTTGTTGTAGTCGTGGAGCTAGAGAGGGCTGGCAAGGCTTTCATTTTTATTAGTTTTATGGAGAGAGGATGAGAATTATAAATTAAATTACAAGAAGCCATGAGATCTGAGGTGGGGGTAAACATTGTCTTGTTAGGCCGATCCAACGAATCGAGTGGCGTAAAGTTGGTTGGTGGAATTATTGTAGACCCGGCTTTATTAAGTGTCCGAGTCCAATCTGAAGACCCACCAATTCAAAATGACCCAGTTCGTTCATCTCGTTTCTGTCACGATCAAAACCACACAACATGTTGATGTGTGTATATTGGATTCATCGTTATAGCTCGCACGAGAATGAATTCCTATGTTTATAAAGATGAATCCAAAATCAGTAACCCCATAAATTCAATAATTCAATTGTTACATCAATTGGCAATTATAAAAAGATATGTTCGTCATGTTTTAACTAGTGTGCACCGAAAATTAAAAGAGGTCTATAGTAAAAATAAAAAATGAAAAAAAAACCTTGTTTGTTCATGCATTCTACGTCCAAAGATAAAAGGATCATCTAAATCTATATATATATAAATTTACTCATAGCAATGCACTTTCTTTTTTTCATTATTGTAATGTAATAATCCCACATTTAGATAGTGGTTAAACCCATGATTTTGACAATCATCAAATCGTTATGCCTACACTGTGTAAACTTTCTTTCTGAGTTCATAATTTGCATTTTTTTTCCAACTTTTTTAAAGTGTCTTTAATGGTTAACGTTGAAGATGCCTAAATAATATTAAATGTTAATCTCACATCTCAATCATCAAAAATAAAATATGTTGCAGAAAAAAAAATCTAATTCCGGAATGGCGATGATCTTCAAACCCAACTTCCGATTCATAGACACAGCATGAATAAAATCTTACCATTTCTTCCCATCGATGGCCTTATTTGCTATGTTCCAACGAATTTACATATAAACATCTGGAAATTTCCAAATAAGCCTTAGTATGAATGCCCAAATTAAATCTGGTTTTTCCTTTGCCAGTTAAGCTGTGTTGAATTCACTTTATGCACATGAAACATACAGATTAGCTACATAAATGAACGGTTGGATCTTTCTCCAAATCAATATATCATTTCGTTTACATGTAATTTATACAACGCCACGTGTATATCTGACATGTTTTACATCAGTTTATATACTTGTTAGTTATTTGGACTCTGTTAAATTACCATAAATCCAATATATTGTGAACTAAATTCCAAGAAACCAAATATCATAGAACATTAAAAACATGCAGAATACTCCAAATCACCAGGCAACCAAATGTTATATATAGAGGACAAAATCACGTCGTTGGAGCAAAAGGAAGAAAGTTAGTGATAGCTCAGAGTTTAACAGAAACTTCAAGATTTCGCTTACAAGAAAGCAATGGGGGAGAGGAAAAGGCAGTGCCAATGCATGCCTTTTCCGCAGTTGCTAGTTCAAATACTTTACTTATTTTCCACTCTTCCTTTCTCTCATTCCTTCGACTATGGAGATGCTCTAGCCAAGAGTCTACTGTACTTCGAAGCGCAGCGATCGGGCCACCTGCCGTACAATCAGAGGGTGACATGGCGCCACCACTCCGGCCTTACCGACGGCCTCGAACAAGGGGTCTGTTTTGTGTTGTGCTCAAATGTTAAATTAAATAGATTAATGTGCTAAACGAGAACCATAGAAAAAATCCCTCTTGAAATCTAATGAAATTTCACCCGTGTTCTTGGAAATAGGTGGACTTGGTGGGGGGATATTATGATGCAGGTGATAACGTCAAGTTTGGTCTTCCAATGGCCTTTACCATTACAATGCTTTCATGGGGTGTCATTGAATACCGGGATGAAATCGCTGCCGCAGGAGAACTCCAGCATGCCCTCGAAGCGATCAAATGGGGAACGGATTACTTCATCAAAGCACACACACATCCTAATGTTCTTTGGGCTATGGTGAATTCTTATTGTATTTTCAACAAACTAAACGCTTCCCATTTCCTGCGTGCTTCAAAGATTTAAAGTCCTGATTTTTTATGTTATCAATTCTGTCAGCTTTAGAGGGATTGTTGGATTTTGATGTTGCTTTTAAAAGAAATGACGTTGTCTTTTAATTAGGTGGGTGATGGTGACACCGATCACCTATGCTGGCAGCGACCGGAGGATATGACGACATCCCGCCGAGCGTATAAGGTGGATGAGGAGAACCCGGGTTCCGAAGTGGTGGCGGAGACCGCAGCCGCCATGGCAGCAGCGGCGATAGTGTTCAGGAGAACAAACCGACAGTACTCTCACCTTCTCTTGGAGCATGCGAAACAGGCAAGTTGGCGGATAAAAGTAGATTGAAAAATGAAAATTACTAGCATTACGATTGAATTATTTTTTTTTCATATATTTAATTAGAATTTAATAATCTGTACTAAGATACTAAGATATGTGTTACACGTTTCACCTATGAAAAAATAAGAATCATTAATCAATCATATTAGAAACCCAAACCCCATTTTCAAATTAGTTCAATTAAGTTTAAATCGCATTAATGTCCGATGACATAGTGGGAAATTGTTTATGTGCAGTTGTTTGAATTTGGTCACAAATACAGAGAGAAATATGACCGCAGCATTAAAGAATCGAAGGGATATTACCCGTCGGTGAGCGGGTACGTAGATGAGTTGTTGTGGGCATCTTTGTGGCTCTACAAGGCTACCGACAATGAAATACAATACTTGAATTACGCCATTCAAAATGCGCAATCTTTTCGTGGGATCACTTGGGCCATTGCTGAATTTAGCTGGGATGTCAAGTATGCGGGACTTCAGATCATCGCAGCTATGGTAAATACGTAAACGTTTAACTTTTCTTTTTAATGCTAATTTCTTTTCGTTTCGGATTTGATGAATAATTGCTTGCAACTCATGCATGCATGTTGTATTTTAAATTTCAAAATTTTCTTTACAAGGCCAAGAATTCCATGCAAAAAATGAAATTACCACTCGGACTATTTTTAACATAATGTTTTACCTAATTTTAATGAATTTTCATTTAAAAAAAAAAAAATAATGTTTTCCTCTGTAAATTTTTTGCAGTTGCCAAGGGAAGGCATGAGCCAACAGCAGAAGGAGATCCTCGATCAGTACCGTTCAAAAGGAGAACAATACATTTGTGCTTGCCTAAACAAGAACAACTCGACCAACGTGCGACGAACCCCGGGTGGCCTACTGTACACCCGGAGATGGAACAACATGCAGTATGTTTCCACCGCAGTATTCTTGCTCACACTCTACTCTGATCATCTTCAATCCACTAACCGAAGACTCAACTGTGATAAAGACTTGGTGAGTTCCGATGAAATCCTCTCATTCGTCAAATCTCAAGTACACTACATTCTGGGCTCGAATCCTATGGGATTGAGTTACCTGGTTGGCTATGGACCGTCCTATCCCAATCGAGTACACCATAGGGGAGCATCCATGGATTCGTTCAAGAATAGCAAGGTTTTTGTTGGGTGCAAGCAGGGATATGATAACTGGTTTGGAAGGCAGAAACCAAACCCGAATGTCATAGTAGGAGCCTTGGTTGGTGGACCCGATGATAAGGATAACTTCATGGATCGAAGGGGTAACTTTGCTCAGACTGAGGCTTGCACATACAATACAGCGCCTTTGGTTGGGGTTTTCGCCAAGTTGCACTCACTGGAGGAGGGCAATTCCACTGCCACTGCTTCGGAGAGGCTCTCCCTAGTCTCCTTCGCTTAAACAGACATGACTATTTTTGGTATAGCACGTGAACGAAGAAAATACACAGGGAAAATAATAGTTAAGAAAAGGGAATTAATTAACATTCAATTTTTCCAAAGACCCTTTTTTTTTGTGTGTGATTGATTTTCAGTTATTGCACGAACTGCCAGCCACCAGCAACTGGAGAAGAAGTAAACGAGGTGAATCAAACGTGTCACTTCACCGACGTACAGAATTAAATTTTGAGACACAACACATGCGAATTGATCTGGCATAAAGATTTAAAGGACAAACACAGATTCTTGGCATAGGTCAGCGCGAATAGTTTCCATATTTTAGCCTTTATTCGGTGAAGGTGGCCTTAAAAATCGGGTTTCAGAAGTCGTGGTACGAATTAAAAAGTGAAGGAAAAATTTCTTTTGGAATTTCAGAGAACGAATTTTAAAACTAACCAAAATGATAATAATTATTTTCGCATTGTGCTGGTGGAAAAAATCATGATATTTGGATTGGGGGGTTAACAAAAAAACGTAAGATCAATGCAAGTCGAGTCATCGTTAGGATTGGTAGAGTCGATCCTGGGTGTGGGGGCACTGCCCCACACCCAATCAAGGGTCAAGATTCAATCATGGGGGTGGAATTCTTTTTAAAAAAAAAAATAAAATGGGCCAGAAATTTTCTGGCCCTTGGATCTGCCCGTGCAGGCAGTGCCTGCACGGGCAGCATCGAATTTTCCGGATAATGAGGTCTTTTGTGAAACAATATAACTTGCGAGTAGATCTATTTTAGAAATCTTGGATTAAGACAACTTTATGAGAATTTGAGGAAGCTTAGATAATTATAATCCAAGACAACTTTATGAAACATATATGATATAACCGATAATACTGTATTGATCCCAAGTCCCACCCAATAAATTATATTCTAATAAATTAAGGATGATCTAGAGGATGGGTGACGATATAATTATTAATCATAATCATGTTTAGGTTCGTCATAAAATTTAGTAATCGTCGATGCAAGTTCATCCATTTCCAACAAAATTTTAATGGTAAATCGAGCCGGTTGAGACAAAAACTGATCACCCCACAATTGTTCTTTCAATCTCAAGAAAGAAGAGCTGACCAAGAATAAATATTATAAAATTCTGCTTCCTGCCTCACCAACCAAGAAGTAAGAGCTTCAATAGAGCCATGCGAATATAAAGACCATTCTTTGCTTGTCTAAAGTATGCAGCCCGTGGATCGACGTCGACATCAACGGTGATCTATTATTAATCAAGAAATAATCATTAAAAATCGGGTCTAAGGGGACGTGTTGTTTGAAACAGAATCATAATGGAAGGTACCAGTGAAGATGGAACTAGAACCTAACCTCATCAAGCCTTGGTAACGGATGCATTACAACGGCGTGTTTCTGCATCACATTAAGGATATTCTGATCCACTATGTACTTTCCCCGAGCTTCTTCATAGAGATCTATTCTTTCTCCGAATCTTTCACGTTGGATGCGAGTTTGGTACACCACATCACATTTTGAAGCAACCTCCATTAAATCAGCACTTTCTTCCCATTCAACTCCCTTAGATGTCAGATAATCTTTGATGTCATCCTGAAATTGGAATGGTAATGATATAGCAATGAGTTCACAAAGGATTTACTAATAGGATCCAATTTACAAATTTACTATTCATACACATAAACTGAAAATAGGTTCTTATAACTCCAATAGGTTTCACCTTCATCTTTACTACTTCAGGCGACACGAGGTATAGCTTAACATCCTTGTACTTGGCAAGTAAATAGGCAAGTGATCGAACTGTTCTTCCATTAGCAAGATCTCCAACAAGTCCAACTTTGATGCCATCAATTTTTCCTATCTCCCTTTGAATAGTGTACACATCCAAGAGGGCCTGTTCATTGCCATAAAATTAAAAAGTGCAAATTCTAGAGTAAACTTTATGGTACATAATACGTTTTGATTCGCTAAAGTCCTGTTCAAGCAAACAGTTAAACATCATGTGCGAACTGGCGCCACGAATTACTACTGCTTCCTTTATCCGTGGAATATTATTTATATGACGTACTTTAATTTTTTTGTCATGAGGATCCAGGCAAGAGAGACCGACTGTAAAGAGAAACTCATGCGGAAAGTTAAAAGTCATCACAAGTTACAACTGATAAATGCCCCTAGTGGCAACGATCATAATTTGTAGCTAAGAACTGCACCATGAAAAATACAAGGTTAAACAAAAAGTTGTTCATAATTGTTGTCTCATTACAGAAGCTATTCAGAGACATTTTTCTTGATACAACATACTAAATACTCATATAAAATGTTTCTAGTCCAAAGTCTACAATCAGTTCATCGTCAGAGCCAAAATACAGACTACGAGCTACACAAATCCACACATAAATAAATTTCTGGAGATGCAGCTTTACTCCCAAACAAACTGGGATACGTGATTCTCATAGATATTCTTGAAAAAAGGAATATACTTTTCCTTCTTCTTAAAAGCTTCTTAAAAGGGGGTCAGTTTGGGCCTTTGGGGGTGTCAATAAGCCGGTTCATATGTGATATTGGAACATATTTTAGAGAGTTGACAAAAGTATAGAATAAATTGGTTTTCACAAAACCGAACCCATTGATATGGTTGATCTAAAAAAAATCGGGTACCTGAGTTGGATGCTGTCCAGGGCCATCTCCGGCATTAATAATTGGAATACTGGCTGTCGCCGCTGCCCTCCTGGCAGCGCCACTTTCAAAATGTCTCATCACAACTATATCAGAGTACCCTTCAACTGTTCTTACTGTATCTGAACCATAAGGAAAAATCAATGTCAATGGTTAGTAATGATTACTCTAAGTTAATAAATCTACTGAATACCTTCAAGTGTCTCTCCTTTTGCTGCAGACGAGAACTCGCGAGCATTTTCTGTTGTCAAAACTTCCCCACCCAAACGTTTCATAGCAGATTCAAACGAAAGCCTAGTTCTGGTCGAGGGCTCGTAAAAAAGAGTGGCCATCAGATACCCTTTAAGAATTCGGCCCCCGGATGTGTTTTTCTCAATTTTCTCCATTTCTAGTGCCACTTCAAATATGGCATTCAGAGTGTCTCTATCAAATTGCTGAGCTTCAATGACATCCTCAAGGTGAAACTTATTCCCAACTTCAAATGAAGGTTTAATCTCAACTTCCAATAAACTGCATTTGACGCGGCTCGTGTGAGACAACTTACCCCATCTTGGGTCAACTGATTTCTCATTCCACGATACCCATGACTGTGACATGTCAGCTAACGAAGATGGTGAAATTGAAATAAATTTTCGTTTAAAGCAACTACTAATGTAATTGAAATTAATATTCCCCTTGTTTTTTGCAGCCTCTGGAGCGAGACAACTTCCATTCACAGTCCATTTCGAAAATGAGGAAGACGATGCCATTGCAACAGATAGAACCACCTGACTAAACACATCATCATCATTATTATTATAGAAAACATCTTTGAATGGATATTTCCCAATTCCTGATGGTTTACCTCGCAGTGAATGGACCTTTCGACATCAAATATTTAAACATTATACAAACATAGATTAACCAACCATATGAAATAATTGAACATTATATCTCCACATCAAATTAAGCGCTCTGCAACTGCACAAGGCATCAATGCCAAAAAATGAAACAAACTCATTGAACCCGGTAGCCAAAATGAACTATATAAGCTTCAAAGCTATGATCTTTCTCTTAAAAATGAAAGCAACTTAATTTTTATTTGCAAAACATAACATAAAAACGGTGAAAGAATGAGAAATCAGAAATCAGAAATAGGCTTACCGAAATTGTGCTACGTATGTATATTTTGGATCCCTTGGATGTCGAGAATCGACAAGAGTCTAGGGTTTTAGCAAAACCAAATTTTGTGCGAGAAATAAAATGGAGCGCACATATGGGAGGCAGCGATGCAAAACTCTTCATGTCGTTCGGGAAAGAGACGAAATATCTACTGTGAATTAATTTTCCGTCCCCAAACTTTGGCCAAATTAGCAAAATGTCCCAACTGCATATCTATGTAAGTATTTTAAAAATAAAGATAATAAATTTTTTTTAATAAAATTTTACAAATTTATAATGAAAAATTCAACAATAACTTTTTTGAGGATTTAAAAATTTAGTTAGGGTCGGAATTGAAAAGTTAAAAAATTAAGAAAGATAATACCATTATGATTATTTATATGCACAAATTTCTCAGCATTTTAAATGAGATCCTACACTTGTACCAAGCGTGTGATTCAGACCGTACGTATAACTATAAATATGGATCATGGGATACATCGTCGAACTCAAAAAAATTAAATTAATTTGCAGTGAGGTTAGATTATGAAATATTGTAAGGTGTAATAATGTCTTTTTATGAAAGACAAGAGGAGGAGATTGTCTTTACATGCAAACCACACTTGTAATTTCTTCACAGGAATGGATCCAGATACAGAAAAGCATACCGATGAATAAAACAGACTGACGGCAAAAACCAAAAGAAACACACAACAATCACAGACTTGTTGAAACAACCGATAAACCGAAATCTGAGCTTGGAACCAAGGAATTCTGCTGCTACACTGGCACCATATCAGGATGAGAGGTGCCTTTGAGATCCTCCTCATTTTCACGAGATAGAGGGGCGACAGCTGAATCCTCGGTGATAACATTAGGCTCGTGGGTACAGCAGCAAATGGATTCAAATATAAGCTCCTTCACTTCTTGGAACCTCTCTTCAGAAAGGGAGACCTCAGCCAACAGCCTCCAAGCATTTTCTGTGGATGCCTCCTCATAATCCTTCTTTCGTTTCAGTACCATATGTCCACTAATCTCCCACACTGCAGGATTGACTTGTGTGTTGAGTAGCTCGGAACTCACTTCCCCTAAAGCAAGTTTCTCTGCATAGCACTGATTTTCCATACACGAGTACACGACTAAAAGTTAGCCTCATTGACTTGAACATGAGAAATGCATTCAAAAGGCCCTTGAAAAATATATTAAGATAGTGAAATCAAATATGATTTTACCTGCGGGAAGAGGAAAACACGCTTTCCAGAATCAGCAATTAGTACATTGTAAGGAATATTGTTCTCTTGCAAGCAAATACAGGCGTCTGAAACCACGTTGGATAAATATTCCACCTTATTTCCAGCCTCAAAAACAAGACCCCGCACAGGATAGTTAAGAATATCCGAGATTTTCACTCCACTTTTCATAGTGATTATCCTCTTCGAAGGAGTCCTTTCGACAGGGAAAGGTGCGGCTAAGTAGTAGGCCTGAAAGTGGAGGTGATTGATGGTTGCAAATGCACCTAAGCTATTGTAACCCACTCTGAAGTAGGGGTTACCAGCCTCTACAGCCATAAGGAGAGCAAGCAAGAAGCTCTCACGGTCAATCCTCTGTGGCAAGCACTCAAGAATCCGAGGAATCAGCAGCACATGTCCATATTCAATTGGACTAACCTGTTAAATCAATCAAACTAGGACAATTACCTACCATCAATTTAACAGGCAAAAAAATCAAATGGAGCAAAGCAAAATATATCGTACGTTAATAGCCACGATGCTTGGCGAATTCTTGATATCAATTGGTGCATTCGGAAAGAACTGGACCTCATTGCTCTCACTGGCTTCAAATTGAAAAAGCATTTCTTCTTGCCCGATCTTAGTGAAGTTGAACTTGTTCTGGTCGAAGGGTTGCAATACCCTATCGACACGAAACTCGGTAGGCCTCTTCTTGAGGTGCCTGCCCTCATTCAGCTGAGCAATGAAACCATAGTCCCCAGGAATCAACTATACGCCATTTTTATTCACAAACAATTACAACGAAAATGATAGAGATCAGACTTAAAAAAATTACTCAAAACCGGATTAGTTCAAAGAAAAGGACAAAACCTTGGTTTCACAAGCAGTGACATCATAACGAAACAGGCCTCTCAGCATACGCTCCTCCCACTGTCCACGAGAGCAATAAAATTTATGACAAAATTAACTTATTTCAGTAAAAATATAAAATTAACCCAGTTTTTACCTCGCCAAGAAGAAGTGCGTCCAAGAAATCAATTGAAGGACCGTTATTCCCAGAGCCAGCTAACCTCTGGTCACAGGGAAACTTGTTCACCCTCTTAAAAGCGTATAATGGCAGTTTTGCACCTGATAAAACAAGATCCCGTAAATTCCACCACAGTAATAAACAAACAAACAAACGAGACTCGAAAATACCACAGAAACAACCAAAACTACCACGAAGACAGCAGTTTCTTAGGCAATTGCGCCCGCAGCCGCTGGGATAGCGAGCTACTTCCTCCGTTTCTGCCTTTTGGTAGTTGGAAACAACAGTAGGAACCCTCTTAATGCTGAGCACCATCTTAATATTTGTGCCTTTTAAACAATCCCTTTCTTGGTAGCTGGTAGAATCAAACAGATTCTTGATCGTCCTTGGTAGTTGGTAGAATCAGACAGATTCTTGGTCGTTCTTGCTAATAACAGATATATTCTTAAACGAAGTGGGGAAAATCGGACAAATTCTTGCTAGAATAACAGGATACTAAATCCAAAATTCGTGAAAATATTTACAGATAATGAGAACTAATAGAAGAAGAAGTAGCCGCCGCCGGCAAGGAACAGCAGATCTGAAGGGCATCCGCCTTCAGATGGTAAAGCTCCACGTCCGCCGTGCATCGCAGGGTTGCTCCCGATTATGCAGCCATTGCGTCGTACTTCTCGGACATGCAAAACAGCGCGACTAACTCCGATTAAAGCCGTGATTGTCGACAACTTTTCTTCTTCGGGTATTACCCCTTCCAAAAAAATAGAGAAAAACCGAGTATTTAGAACCTTTTCACTTGAAATCAGAGAGAGCCTCAGCGAAAAAAGGTATGTCGAGATGGCCACCGGATTTCGAGAGGAAGGGGTAAAAGAATTACCGGACTTTGGTGAAAGGAAAGAGGAAATCTAATACCGCCTCGTGCTGTGATATATATATACCAGTTACTTTGCGTGTGTATAATTTTTTATCATTATTGATGGACTAAAGTGAAATTCGACAAATTATGGAGGGATTAAATTGATATTTGAATGTTTAAAATAAAAATAAAAATAAAAGTTTGTGTTGTAATTTTAAAAAAACAAAAACAAAAGTAAGGGTAAAATTGGAAAAAAAGTTGGTGTCCTCAAAGGTAGTTATTCTAAGGCCCTCACACTTAATATAATAGTATAGATATACAGAGCATTACCGACCGACCGAATTAGTAATAACCAAACTGAACGAATCGAAATATTTTGTCATAGTCGAATCGACCGAGTTATTTTTCATAACCAATGAAAACCGAACAGAATTAAAATGGGTTAATTCGATAACCGATCGAATTAACCGATTCGTTTTTTTTTAAAAAATTGCAATTTAACTTTAATTATATATATAATTTTTTTTGAATACTACAGCCTACACAAATATATAAAAACATAAAATCTTAAACATCACAAATGTATAAGTTTGTTTGAACACAATTAATACATATTATATCACTTTTAAAATTAAAAATTAAAATATATAAAAAATTGATAAATAATAAAAATTTATTAAATAATAGTATTTATTATATCGGTTAGTTCGGTTAAACGATTTCAAAATTTTGAAAATCGTAACCGAATCGAATTAGTCGATATAACCGAATTTTTTAAATTCGAAAACCTAATTTTCGAAATATCCGAACCGAATTTCCGAATTGGTTCGATACGATCGATTAATTCGGTTTAACCGAAATCTTGCTCACCCATAAACACATGTGGGAAATATATAAGAATATATATGGTTATAATAAGTTTAGTATGAAATGATTTCACATTTATATATTCGTGAAACAGTTCAATCAAATTCATATAGGTAATAAAACATAATAATTTTCATGGATCGAATTTAAATCAGACAAATCCATATTTACAACAGACATCAACAAAATTAGGCAAATCCACTTGCAAAATCTAAATCTTCCGTATGGGGCTCGGAAACTAATTTATGATAATAAAATGAATAAGTCTCTTGTGAGGACGGTCTCATTAATCTTTATATGTGAAACGGTCTCACGAATCTTTATCTGTGAGACGGATCAATCCTACCAATATTCACAATAAAAAAGTAATACTCTTAACATAAAAAGTAATATTTTTTCATAGATTATCCAAATAAAAATTTATCTCACAAAATATAAACTATGAAACTGTCTCAATAAGTTTTTGCCTGATAAAATTCTCTTATTTCTTTCCAATATCACAACATAACGACACATGTGTGGTGTGGGACAAAGGGCCGCCGATGGGTACGAAATGGTCCAGAGGCTCACGTAAAGGCCCAATTTTTGCTTAATAACTGATTGAACGTGTGGCCGACAATGTCATCGACCGATTAAGTTATTGACCATGTCATTTTACATAATTTTAATTCAATTCAATACCAGTCTAGCTAGTAACTGTCTTGGCGAAGAATTCCGCAAACATCATATTTTATGTTCTTACTTTGTCAATGTTATTTAAATAATTATGTTTATTTTGTGATTATAAAATTATCATATATAAATTTATCTAAATTAAGTATAATTAAAATGTGCATGTATTGCTGGTATTTATTACGATAAATATGTTCACGAGAACTTTTTCTGGGGCAATACCGGATAACCTGCCAGAATCAAGCCCCGAAAGATAAGGCTTATCAAGATTTACCAAATCTTTATAGGATCCGTACTAAATCTACAAGATATGACCAAATCCTTATCAAGATTGTGAAGATATAAACTTACCAAAACTAGGACTCTATGGTTCCCCTATAAATACCAGGTTACATTAACTCGTTATTAATTGAATTCAGACTTATTCACATTCTCTCGGCACACACATCATTCTCTCAACTTTCCGTTCTCTGACTTGAGCGTCGAAGGGGCTACGCCGGAACAACCTTCCGGCCCCCTTCTAACACTCTTGTTTGTGTTTCTTGATTTCAAGGTGCCGGATCCGAGCTCCACTGGTGACGTGTCGACCTCTCAGCCAGCGTATCGCCGTTAGATCCGAGCGCTCCAAGCGAAGGTCTGACCTCCCAGTTAGCATCACCGATTTCAGTGTTAACACTGATATTAATTACGAATAAACCGAGAAAATTAGATTTCATGAATAATATTATTTTAACATAAAAACAATATGAGGAGATGAGATCGTGTCAATAGGTCACTGAAAAAGTTGGGAAAGACGGAAAACGCACAGTTAATTAGTCCCAACTGCAGACAGCGTGAATTCACCTTCCCCAAATCTTCTGCCGATCAGAACTCCGTTCGTCTGTTGCTCCTTCCAACCTGCCTCTCGTCGCGGCCTTCCTTGCGTGTGCTGTCGCGCAGTTTCTAAAGCCTTTCACTACTTGGTATTTTTTGTTTTACTTATTTCTTTCGATTCGAATTTTGGTTGAATCTGATTTTGGCAGCTAAATTATTGTTATTTGTTTTCGAAATTACCCGTGAAAGTGGAAAAACTATATCTTTTATGGCGTTACATGCATGATTTGGTAAAATTATTTAATTTGTTGATTGCTGGATTATATGCGAGGCCGTAGCGTGATAACTTTTTTCTTTGTAACTTGCATCCACTGTAACATTTCATGGACTGTGTATCATTCTGAAATTAAGGTCATTTCTTACCTGATTTTCTTGCTTATTTGAAATTATTGTCTCAGAGATTAGCACGCATGAGCAGTGATGATTTCTCGTGGTTTGTAAGCAGAATTGAATTTTAAAAAAAAAATATTTCACCACACATTATGAAATAAGATTATATATTTATTTTGACCTACAAAGTACTTATTATGGAGTTCCAAATGCATAATTTGGCTATTTTAATACTCTAATGTGTAAGAAAATATTGGATCTTCGAGCAATCACCATAAATTCTGTTTTTGGTAGTCTTTTATTTGAAATTGTGTTAGGATACTTAATTTTATCCCTTAAATACTTAAATTTGATTATTTGAGGACTTCAAAATTATAGTTTGAAGTTGATATTGAGTGATTTTTTATCATTAAATTTGTGAATTAAAGATGTGGTACCTAAATCGGTACAAGTAGTACCTAATTCCATCCTATCTATACTTGATTTTACCATTTGAAGACTCGATTATGATTATTTTGGCATATAAATCTAGCTTTGTCACAGTTATCCGCTTTTGGGTCATGAATCCAGCTTCAAATGGAAGTGTCCACTGTTTTCCAGGTTCAGTTATTGGTGTTAAGTATAACGACAATTTGGTAATGAAGTCCAGTGAAATTCCGGGGGGATATTCAATGTCAGATTTCAGACATCTTCTCAGACAATCATACGGTCTGAGGTTCACACACGTTTCACAGATCAGCAAACCGAGGCTACTGCTGTTATCTCGTACCAACAGGAGGCGATTCTTGAACGAAGATGAGATGATTTGATATGAAAGAGCTGGGATATGAAGTAACCTTTGTTAAAAGATCGACACTCACCTCGAATCTGAACAAATTCACACAAATGATCAATTCTTGCAGCGTTTTGGTTGGAGCTCACGGGGCCGGACTCACAAACGAGCTGTTCTTGCATTCTGGTGCTGTAATGGTGCAAGTAGAACTACTCGGCACCGAATGGGCATCGAACATGTACTATGGCGACACAGCCCGTGCAATGGGGGAGCACTATTTGCGCTACAAAATCGAGCCAGAAGAGAGTTCCTTAGTGAAGTTGTATGGAAGAAATCATCCGGTAATCACTGATCTTGCATACATGTATAATAAAGGCAGATACCGGGCGGCCCGGACTCTGTATCTTGATCTGCAGAATGTAAGGATCAATCTTGTAAGGTTTAGAAAAACACTTTGTTGAAGCACTAAGCATAGTTACGGATTTAGAGAGGTAGGCAAAGATTATTCATTTGTAATAAAATGATGGTTAGCTTTTCATAGATAGAAAATCTTGAAATCATCGGAAAATGATACAAAGAAGTTACCATCGAATTTTTTACGAATATTAGCGGAAAAAAGAAAAACGTGAACCATATTGGTAATGGTGGTAAATTCAAAAAGCAAGTTGCTTATTATTATTTAATTACATTTTAATGGCTCTCTGAAAAGAAAAATACTAGAATGGGGAGGCTACTTAGCGCGAGCTTAATCAGAAAAATAAATAATTTGGCTCATTCACAGGATCCACTGGACTTGTCAGGATATATATTCGTTTATATTATTTAGAATATAATTTCTTACCAATTATTATAGTTAATTATATTTACATGCATGATTTGGACATATTGGACTGTATTATGGCTCGATTGTCACAGTTATATAATGTAAATATATTTAGTCGGCACTAATTAAAAACACAAACTCACTAATTTTTTTTAGCCAATTCACATTCACGTTATTTTTTATTTATTTCTACCACATGGGCATGTTTTTTTCAGACCTGATCCTACTAAAAATGTCCGATATTATTTTCAAGAACTCGAAGACGAAGAGAACAAATGAAGCACAATATCAGGCACAATCGTTAATACTCCATTTAACTTATTCATTCTTGTAAAGTTTCGTTTTTTAAAAAATAATTTAAATTAATTAAAATCCCACTTTAAGAAAATAGTTAGGTTAATTAATAAATCAAGTGTAAACCACATTTATTACATAACCTGGACTGATTAGTAGCTGTAACTAAAGATAGAGATACTTAACCAAACAATGAAAAAAATAAGAAAAAAAGTCTCCTTCAATTAAACAATACAATTAATATGAAGTGTAGTTGTAAAAATTCAACAAAAAACAGAACACAGTATGCATCTCGTGGACAAGATATTGTTCTATTCTTTCTCTCTGTTTATTTAGTTGTTTTTATTTCTTTTGCCTCACAGCTTATAGATTCGTTTCTTGCATCTGGAGAACTAATATTTTCTAACAGTTCTTTGTGCAACCAGCAATGGAGAGAGCTCCTAGGAAGCTCTTTTCTTGTAAAACTCCTTTGATTTTCTTGCTTGTGATTCTTTGGCTGTATGTTGACTTTTTGTGGGTTCGTTTTATTCGATTAGATGAATGTAAGTTTACCTGAATTTCTCGTTTTTTGAGATATTTGATTAGTATATATACTAACTTGGTTATACTTGTGATTCTGTCATAAACTGAAGTTTATTTAGTTCACATGGAATTTGTCAGGGATGCAATACAACTCTACTTCTGAAACTACTCCAACAGACATATTAAAGATTAGATTGAATGAAACCGTGAAAGAAAACCAGGACTCCCTTGATTTTGTTTTATCCAGATTGCTGAAAGGTTCCAAAATATTTCATATATATGAAATATTTCTCCTGATCAATACTTCTGTGTTAAGATTTTTGTGAAATTTTTACAGGGGAAGATCAAGAAAAGCTTCAAACGACTGGATTTGTTTGTAATCCTGAAGTCTACTCCATTCACTGCGTTACAAGTAAACCTGTTTGGATTGACACCAGATCAACGACAGTTAGTATCCCGTCCAATCTGACCAATCAAGAAAGAGTGGTTCGGCCCTATGCTAGGCAAGAAGATGAAAATCTACTCAAAAGTGTGACACCTGTCAGTATATTGCAGGGGGATGTAACTTCACCAGTTTGTCAGTACAATCACCAAGTCCCTGCTATAATTTTCTCATCCAGCGGATTTGTGGGGAACATTTTCCATGAAATCAATGAAATTCTTATACCTCTGTACATAACCACGAAAATCTTCAAATCCCAGGTCCAATTTATCATGCTGGATTACAATCCTTCATTCGTGAGAAAATATGGGAAGGCCCTGGATAAGTTGTCGGATTTCCCGATTATTAATCCCGCCATAAACAAAACTGTACACTGCTTTCCAGGGGGAGTGATCGGGCTCAAATTTCACGGCCATCTGTCTCTAAATTCCAGCGACATCCCAAAAGGACATTCGATGCAAGAATTCAGACTGTTTCTTAGACAATCCTTTGGCCTAAAATTCAGTCATGTTTCCCAGATCAGACGGCCTACTGTAATGCTCTTATCCCGAAGAACAACGAGACGATTCCTCAACGAAGAAGAAATGGTTTCCACAATGGAGGAACTAGGATTTCGAGTCATAGTCATTGCCAGAGCAAAAACGATCTCGAATTTGAGAATGTTTGCGAATTACATAAACTCGTGTAGCGTTTTCGTGGGAGCTCATGGGGCCGGTCTAACAAACGAGCTTTTCTTGCCTGATGGTGCAGTAATGGTGCAAATAGATTTGATCGGCCTTGCGTGGGCTGCAGCAACTTATTATGGGGACACTGCCCGTGCAATGAACGTGCATTATTTGAGATACAAGATTGAACCGGAGGAGAGCTCGATTTCGAAGGTTTACGGAAGCCCGAATCATACGGTTTTGACAGAGTTCCATTGGCTCAGTGTGGAAGCAGGGAGGGAGGTGTATCTAAATGGACAGAACGTAAGAGTTAATATTGCCAGATTTCGGGAAACAATGGTCGAAGCGATGAGTCTTCTTTCAGATCCGGTTCTGTAACCACACACGAGTAGGATAGGAGATTTTGCAAAAAAAAAAAAATTTACTTATAATTTATTCAGAAGATTGAATTTAATTTTTGTATTGAATTGGCTGCTTGTTCCGAGTGCAGCCTAAACGGGGAATTTCACGAATCAAAGAAATTCGTGGTACGCAATTAGTGTTTACTGTAAAGATTTTTCATCTTGTCTTCTACGATATCATGGTAATTCATTTTGACGATTTTTCCGAACATAGTTAATAATAAATTCAGCACATTTTTTGCACCATTGCTACAATCACAAGTTGACCTCATGCTCAACTGTAAATATTTATTATATTAAAATTTTCGTATCACAATTTCCCAGAAATCAATTAATATTTATTGGGTCAAAAAACAGACTGCTAAACAATTATACATGGCTGCTAAGATATTGCTTTTAACTATACAACGCAATAACTTGTTAGTGGTGAAGAAATGCAAAAGGTGGCACAGCTTTTGAGTGCAACTCCTACGATTTTCTTACTTACCTCCCCTTACTATTTTCTCATAAAAGCTGTTCTTTCTTACGGTTCTATACTTTCAGCAGCAGGGACAAAAACACCAGGCATTGAGCAATCTTTTAGAAAGACGGTACGAGGTTAGTGATATAATCGTCCAAATATTCTGCATAATGTTGCCAACTTGACAATCTTGATTAATGTATGCAGGAGAGGATCTAAGAAAGCTGGAGATGACAGGATTTGCCCGTGATAACAGAACATTTCGTTGTGTGTTTGCCAAATATGCCCGAGTAGGATTGAAAGTAGCAACTTAAGGGTGCTTATTCCCTCTAATACTAGGAGTATGCAAGAAGAAACATAGTGCTAAGCAATACAGAAGGCAAGAAAAGATTGATACCTCTCCAGTATATGACACCAGTTAAGACACTGCAGGTAACCAACCGTCAGTCCTTCAGTATCCCAGTTCAACCACAAAATCACTGTCGTTATATTCTCATGGAAAACCTGTTCCATAAATTTAAGGGCATCATAATGATGTTATCGACTAGGCAATTTCAGACACAAGTGTTTGAAATCCTAGACTACAATCCAGAATTTGCAGAAAAAAATGGCCAACTATTATCTTGATGGGTTAGTCATGAGGCGATTGATCCGGCTGCAAATTTAAGTGTGCATTGTTTCCCAGGTGCAATACCTGGGCTTAAACACCAATCCACATTCCTGGGACCTGGAGAATACTCATGCACGATTTTAGGCAGTTTCTGGGGAAAACAATCGACCTGAAATTCACTCGAGTCTCCAAAAATAAAAAGCCAGAACTAATGCTTGCTTGTATATCTATAGAAATCAAGAAGGACTCCATAGAAATCAGTTAATGGATTTGCAATATAATTGACTCTCGCAGTGATTTGGTGGGGGGAGTGGTGGCTTACAAATGAGTTTAGATAAATAGTATTGATGATTTCACACAATAAATCACCAGAAACAGATATAATTACAGTTCATACAAGCACTCCCCTGGCACAAATTGTTACAGCAATTTAAAAACAATGGAATTTTTTTTACTTCACAGATACGCAGACCAATGACCTTAATCAAATGTAATGCAAGGTCTGAATTTATCACAAACACAATTATGTCTTAATCAACTTAATTGTTTACAGATATAATAAATTTTAACACAACGAGCTTCCAGCAGGAAAACTCTTACTTTGTAATTTGGGTTGGCCAATTCTTCTTGGCACATAGCTCATGCAGCTTATGCTTTGCTCCTTCAATTTCATTATCCCCATTGAGTTGGCTGCATGTATCGACCACCTTAGAAGAAGCTGAAGCCACAAAACATCCGTCAACATAGACACTAGAAATATTTCTGTCTCCATTTCTCCTATGACTTATGTCAACTTGCTTGCCATCCTTTTGGCATTGTTCAAAGAGCGCTGTCACTGGTTGTGGTCATTGTTCCAACACATCAAGCGTGACAACTCTGATTATCTGAGCGTGAATTCCAAAGAAAAACAAGCAACTTAATAAGGGATTTTTGGGGGTATGCTTGTGTTGATCAATATATATTGAAACCTGAAAAAATCAATATATGGGACACCAAAATAAAAGAAAGGATTAAGTGTAACATTTATGGCACGTTTTTGTAGCCAGAAAGCGAATATTTAAAACAATTAATATGAATTTTCCACCGAACTCCTTTTTTTGTGCCTGACTAACCGTGCTAGCAGGCTTCACCGAAAAAGGCCTGCCATGGCATTAGTGAAAAATGTTTATGCCTCTAACAAGTGACCACACAAATTTGACAAAACACAGGGAATACACTATCTGATTGATATTTCTATACAGCAGGCAAAAAAGATGCATTAAGAAAAGCAAGGCAGAAAAATACGGAAAAACAAGACTTACCATCCACATAGCATTTGAATTGAAGTTACAATCAACATATAAAGCAGCAGCCACTGATTCTACAATGTCTGCAAGATTTTTTGGTGCTTTAATCAACCCTCCATACACTTCTGGTCCTTCCTCTTGCTGTACCACTATCACAAATTCCCTAACCTGAAATACACTAATGCAAAGGGGCACAATTTTGGTAGAGTCCAATATCGAAAAATTGGCCTAGCTTCCCAACAAGCACTTGATATGCATATTCAGTGGGTAATTGATGGATCCATTCTTGGGCGCAAAAAAGAAACAATGCACCTATAAAAGACATGGGCACTTCTTATTTCAAAATCCCAGTAGCAGAGCCCATAGAATAAGTGCATACTTCACTCGATTGCACCTAAGAAAATTTTTGTTTGGTTTATGCTACACTGGGATTGCTATATTCGATGTATTTCATATAAGATGTTCGTGCGATCATCTGAATTCAAAATAAAAAATATTAATGAACCCACATTGTTCGTTTTGAATTCAAATGTTCACACAAACATCTTGTATAAAAATGCAACGGGTTACTATGGATGTAGCATAGAATGAGCCGAAATATTTCCATCAAAGGAACTGGTGACACGATACAATGTAGGAATATCCATACTCAATTGCTTATTGGACTCACAAAATTCAACTCAACCAAAGCCATGTCCCCGGAAGGGCCACAAATTCGAAATATGTGTAAATCAACAGACTCACGCACATGCACTAGTTTGCTAGTTGCTAATGTAACGCTTTTCAATCAAACAGTACAGCCATAGATATTTCTTAGACTATGCAAGCACGAAGTACGAGTCGTTCTGCCGTACAAGTACAACAAGAGAATTAAGCCCTGAATCTTCAAACAAAGAACTCAAAAGCGTCAGTGCTTTTAGTGCCAAAAAAGAGCTATTTACCAAGCAGGTAAAAACTTAGGTACGACATTCGAACCGTACTAAGCAAGGTGACAAATAATAGAAAATTCCCCAAACATTAAAGAGCAACACACCTTCTCGTCAAGGGTGGTGGCGTTGTGGCGGACATATTTGTAGAGCTGGTGACGGACGGAGATGCGCGCGAGCTTCTCCGTGCTAATGTTGGCGGCTCGTATCAGGGAGAGCTTACCTGGGTCAAGTTCTGGGTAAGCCACAAAAAGATAACTGGTAATTGCTAAGCCGAGAGCCGAATCGCCTAGGAACTCAAGCCGCTGGTAGGAAGCGGATTCAGTGTAGGAGGAGTGAGTGGCTCCTCCAGTAGGCTCTTGTTCTTGAAAGAGTATGTTAGAAGCTTTCTCCACCAGCCTCACCGACGTCGCTACGTCAGGTATTTCTTGATCATGATAGAGGAATAGGTGTCATTGGTCGCCCGCGACATGGTTGCTTTGAATTCGAAAGGGCTTCTGCGGTTGTTCCACCAAAAGTACAAAAGGGGCCCACCCTAAGTCGCTCGGAGAAAATCAAATTTCCTGATCATTTTTATTATAAATTAACTTTTGTGCTGATTTACTTGTTAGTACAAAAATGAAATTCATATCATATTATTAAATCTCAACATATCATACTAATAAAATTTATACATCAATATGGCAATAATTTTTTTTACAATTACAATCTTCTTGATATTTGTTAACTAATTTTATAAACGTGAATTTTAAAGTTAATTTATTAATAATTTTTATATATTTTTTTATCTTTTTCTGATTTTTCTCCTACTTATCTCAATTTATCTAAAAATTCAAATGATGTCAATAAATCTTATCTAATAATTAATCTATAGTTATCATATCATAATATATATATATATATATATATATATATATATATATATATATATATTATTTATTTATCTATTTCATAAAAACTTCCTTCTGAAAATAATTTTTTAATCTCTGATCCTCTTTTACATTTAAATTTTTAAATATCATGAATTTAAAAATAACAAGATAAATATTTCCAATATGACAAAAATTTCATATGTTATTCTCTCAATTTATTTGAATTAAAATCTGAAGAAAGCAAATAATAAACAGAGCATCGATCCATAACATACCAGTCAAGGCCCAAGGGCATAAACTTTAAATTTGTCACTCTAAGCGATTGTTAAAAACAAAATTAGGGAAAGATTATCATATTTGAAAATATGGAATATTGTCATGAAAATGAGAGTTTGCATCTTTGAAAAAATATAAATAAAATTAAAAACCTTTTCATATAAAAGAAACGGACAACCCGAACCCACCAAACAAAAAGAAACACCACGATCCAAACGCAAGGAAAAAACCAAGATAACCACTGTCTACAAATGTAGTAGGGAGAAAAGACATGCCATGTGCGCTTCAAGTATTTTACCAATCCAAAAGTCACGGTTTTCAGGTTCCTTTCTTTGCCAAAAAACACTCATGTACTTTCGTTCTAAACGGGGACCATATAAAGGCTAAGATCTGCATATGGCTTCGATTTTAGTTGACCATCATATGCTCGAATCCACCTCCCGCTTGCATAGGAGCCCGAGCAGCTTGGACATTGTAAACCAACTGTTGTAACCACTTTCTAGTAGTTGGATCTTCCTGAAGACCACAACATTAAGAATGTTCATAATGCCCACTTACACGAATTTAGGATAGGACATTGTATTCATTATAATGTGATACAAGTTGCTACTTACACGAAGGCAGCTATTAAATGTCGCATCTCTAAGCAAATCAGGTAGACAGCTTTTCAGTGCTTCACAAGCTCTACATATAACGAGGTGATGTGATCAATTACACCAAATATGAATGGAGAAAGAGGAAAACATTCTCATATCAATATTTCATGATTTGTTGATCACCTTAGATTTTCAGACAACCGAAGATAGCATCTGATTATGTGCTTTAACAGCCGAGGAGAAGGTTGTTCAGCTTGCACGGTAACCATGTTTCCAAGTACTCTACCAACAGCATAGAACCGCTCAGCTGTTGTGCATATGTACTCTAAGCCAATATCATCAAGTAAAATCTTCTGCACAATGAATGTTGCCACCTGCCAATGATAATCCATGCTCAGATAAACTCAACTGATCACGAATAAGATGCTTAAACCCACAACAAAATGTAACTGATAAACGGGGAATCATATTGAGCTGTTTTTAGAGGTCATATTGAACTGTTTTTAGAGGTCGGAAGCTAATGAAAGAAATCTCGTTTTGAGTGTTACTGCTGGGTATATCATGTGGGACGTGAAAAGCTCGTGCATAGCAATGGCTATCAGCATCTACTGATAAAAAGGAATGTAGAACGAAAAAACATACATCAAAGCAGATACAGTTAGCAATTTTTAACACATCAGCTGCCATATGCAATGGACGACCTTAAAGCAAAAAATCATATGCATACAGAACCATTTTCTGGAAAAATTCTCCTAAAAAATTCATGGAACGAGGCTCCAACAAAATATTAATAAACAAGAGCATTGTCTTGGAAGAGCTCAAACAATTGTCAGTTTAAATGAAAAATTTGTCACAACCAGTGACAAACAAGAAGAAACATAATCTTCTCAAGATGGTCCCACAGACCGTCATTGTCAAGCTAACACATTAACTATATTAATGAAACTTATAATGCGTAAGAGCAATAAGGACATGTATAGTTTAATAGAAAATTAATAGATGAAACTCAACTGTTTTTGACAATTCACTCCCCATCTCCATTGTGCGCAGGCACAATGGAATGATCTCAGTAGAGAGAAGGAAACTAATAACGTCAGTGTCATCAACCTTGAAAACCACAAGCCACAATTTATTGTTAGAAGCGACGATAAAGAAAAAGGAAAATTTTCATACACCAGGAACAACAGCATGAATGCTAGTGCCCTAAACTTGCTCGTGAACAAACCACACAATCATGGGCTACAGATGACAAGACATGAATTAAGTCATCAATTGCACCCAATTAATATCATGAGAAGAATTACCGATGGACAAGAATGATGAATACAGAAATAAAAAAGCGAAAGCTACAACCAAAGATATATAAAAAAATTAGTCTCTGTGGGCAGCTTTAGCAACTTAGCAACGATTTGTTACTGAACTATCATCTCACACATCCAAAAGGTCGATAAGTTGGCAATGGAATAAAAACTCTCTTAGGGAAGCTTTTGCAACTTAGCATTGACTTGCTACCGAACTATCTTCTCATACATTCAAAAGGTCGATAAGTTGGCAATGAAATGAAATAACTAATAGCAACTAAAACTGGGACAAAATGTACACGTTTAACAGCAGAAAGAATGCACACAAGCATGTCACAGGGTAATGGGTAAGACAAGGTAGGGTTAGTGAAGGGGAAGGGTGTAATAAGCCAAGCTTCAGATCAATCTCACTGAAGAGGGGCAGTTGTGTCTTTACATTACAATTTCTGTTGTTGCAAAATAATAGAAAAAGAGGGATTCTCATTATTAAGCATGAAATTTGACGATTAACTACGTAATTAAAAAATACCTTCACTAGAGCACCGATGACACCTAAACTAGTTAGCCTCAAGTACTCAAAGGGCCTTGATTTGCTGGTTGTGTTGAGAAAAGGATACAAGTAAAGAGGAATATGAGCTGCAACAGTAAAACATCAGAAGACAAACAATCACCAACATTTTGAGGTTACCAGACAACAACTGTGACTCCATCCTTACTCACCTTTATAATATAAAAGAAAGGTTACCGTTCTAGAGATAATCAAACATCAAAGAAAATTTAAATAGACTAAATTCAATTCCATACACAGTTGGAGTAGCAATCATATCAGAACAAAAACGCTATGTAACAGGTAAAAACATGACAAACTACAAAAAGAGAGAAACCTGCCACGGAAAGATTTGCTACAAATAAAAATTACCATTAAGGAACAGCATTCTAGTGTCCGGATGGGAGGCCACACACTGCAAAAAGTTTAAACTAATATCATTATTTCAGGGTTGAAGAGATATCAGAATAATCCTAAATACCTAAATACAGTTGCTGCTTCTACTACAGGAGTACTGAAAGTGATTCAAATGACATTGTAAGTGCACAAACATAAAGTAGGTAGTTTTCTTTTGTTGTATCCTCGGCATGGGAATATAAGAGAGAAAAATCCAAAGCCAAAAAAATAAGAAGAAATAAGACTAAAAGATGCAAAATTAGAAAGATATATAAGCTTCCCGCCTGAACAATGAATAGAGAATGATTAGGATGATGCTCCACCAACAGACATTTTCATTTATAATAAATTAGACAAACATCTAATTCACATCCCGACCATGTGAAGAGAGGTTATGATCTTAAGCATCTAACTCATAAAATAGTCCTATTTGGAGCCACACATGCGTTGACCAGAGACTTCAGAGACATAAAAATGAAACAGGAGCAAAATAAAATCATATACATAATTAAAAGCTAATTGCATCAGCACAATATAGCTTGCATCCGGGCCATTAAAAAAGTGGCCCCAAAACACTAATGAATATCCCTTAAAAGAGAATATAAGAAAATTGAATGAAATTTTGAAAACAAAAAACCATAGGACCTGAAGGAGAGCGAGTGCATTGCAAACTCTGTTTGATTGTGCAGGAGTTAAGTTTGGTGGTGATAAAACAGGATAAATGGAGACTATCTCCTGCACGTCAAATGAAAGCAGCATTCACATCAATCAAGAACGGATGCAACATCATAATCCTCAAATATAAGCATATGGTTGCAAACATACACACACACACACATGTGTGTGTGTATCAATGTCTTTATGTGTGTGTAAATATATATATGTATGTAAACAAACCTGTAAAAGGGAAGCAACAGTACCGAAGGAATTCCACAACAACGGAGCCAAATCTTGGAACAGTTCCCTCTTCTAATGGAAAATAATAAACAGTGTATAAGGCATCCATAAAGTAGTGGGCAGATAAAAGCAGGCAAGACGACCACAATCCCGGTGTTAGGACTCCCAAAAATTTGCATTTAGATGGAGAATTTACCGCTGTGGAGCAAAAATGAGACACCAAACTATCTATCTATCTAATAGAACCCGATTGTATGCAAATGCAGAAGAATTTATCTCGTCATTTTCTATTTCAGAGAAAACCGAAAAATGAATCCGGACATTTGCAAATGGGGCCGATTTTTCAATCAATGAATCTGGATTAAAACAGCACCACGTAATTATTGAAACGTGAAGATAAAGAGTACAATTGCATGTCCCTTAAGGCTGAGTCAAAGCTTAAGAACAGAAAAAAGAAATTCAACACTCAAACAATTGCGTGCAAACAACAAAAATAAATATAAACCTTGGAGAGTTCGTGGAGTGCGTTTTCCCGAAGATCGGGATTGCAAAGATCGAGAACTAACTGCTCAGACGATTGCATTCTCCAGTCTTTGTTGGGAACAGAAGAGGTGCTGCCGGCTTCGAAGGGGGTGGCTTTCAAGTTTAGCGACGGAGCGAGGTTCGCCATTCTTTTCTCTCTGTTGAATGATCTCTGTTTCGGAATTTATATTTGCGAGAAGGGTAAAAGCAGGGTGAAGCGGACACGTGCAACTCATGCGCGGTGCTGCCGACACTTGCCTGCCTCAGACCTCAGTCATCGAAAATCATGGGCTATTGAAACGAAATCAACCCAGTAGGCCCAACAATTGTACCCGTAAGTTCCATGCAGCCATTTCTTTTTGGGTTAAATGTATTTTATTATTTAAATTTAAATAAATTGATTATTCAATTTCTTAAATAAGCTACAACGAAATTATTTTAATATCCATGGAAAAAAAAATAAAAATATATTTTTCATTAAACTAATTGTTAATTTTATTTCAGTGCAAAATATAGCAAAAATTGTATGGTGGAAGAATGAATGAAAAAAATCTGATGCACCAAAGTTCTTTGCTGACTTGTGAGGTGATACGACATTGCCATTAAATCAAGGAAACAAATCTCACTTCTGCACTGGCTGGGGTTCTTACTCAGTTGTAGATCTAGAATTGCTTATTTACACTGGATTTTTTTGCCGTAAACCCTCTTCTGTTGCTCGTGACCCTTTTGCTCTCGGGCTTGTGTCACTTGACTTGCGTGTATTTGTTTATTTTATTTTATTTTTGAAGCGAAGGATGTTTTGTTTGCAAATTTTGTGGCTACAAGTTGATGACATTGAATTGTTTTGCGATTTTGTTGTTTGGAAAATGAGTTATGTACATGATTTGTTATTTTCCATTGGATGGTCGTTTATCCCTGAAACGCTTTTTGTTTGGTTCTACATTTATTCTATCCCCAATTTTATTAATTGAATACTGCCGGTCTGTACTTCAACTTCTATGCTCCCGGTCTGATATGGTAAATAGTAATTTACACGGAATTAAATCAACATCTTTGCTGTCGATTATGCGCACGCGTATTTGATTCTTTGCAATTGCATTAGCTAAAGAAAGGACCGTAGACGTATTTTTACCGGCACGTTTCACACAAATGGTTATTCCGCGTGGCTTCGTATGCCTACAAGGTTACCTCAGCGAGATGGATTTATTTATTTTTGGTTTTTATGATATTTTAAGAAGTTAGTGGTGATCAGAAACCTGCCCAGAACTTGTGACTTTCTTTAGTTTTTGAAGCTGTCGAACTGGAATCTGACCAGAAATTAGTTAGCTCCTTAATTTGGTAAAGAAAGAGCGGAAGCCCACTTGAAAAGGCAGGAATAACAAAAGCATGTGTGAAACCGGTTGCCCATTTCGTGTCTTGAAAAAAATGTGTAGCAGTCGTGTAGTAGTTATGCTCAAATTCAAAAAACAAAGAAAACAAAGCGGAAAAGAATCCACCCAAGGAAAATCATGGAGGGCAATCAGCTAAAAAGCTTGACCACCCGATCCTGTTCCTGCTTCGATACAAAGTTTATGGTTACTTAAATCCTATGTAAACGTGGTTCTCTCGTCCCATCTCGACATTCTTTGATATGATCTAGAATGTGATCTAGACATATAACAAGATATGACTTAACATACCGAAGAGTTGTGATGAAATTTAAAAATTAAAACGACGCAAGACATAATCGTTAGCAGGAGTTGCTGATGATGCACTTTTTGCTGATTGGGTTTGCTTGAAAACTACACATGCAAAACCTGAATCCCTGATTAGCATGAGCGCCTACCATTCCATTACTTAAAGCACCAGCCCCATCATTTAACTGTTTACTTTTTCAGCTGAAAATAGCTGGGCGGTTGCATTTCTTGAACTTTTGGGTCTCACAGAATCTACTTTACATTGTTCCTCTCTTATCTTTCCTACTTTATTACATTGTCCCTTCCCACTTAAACCTTCACGCCCCCGACTTTTTCTTGTTGCATCTACATTTTAACATTTGATACATATTATTTATACAAGACTTGTGTTGCTATCCCACCACTATTTTAGGTTTGTTAATTTCTCATGTGGCAGAGTTCAACCGAGGAGTTAGTGTGGACATTAAATGAACATCTAATTCCTAAGGTTCAATTAAAAGAGAGCAGTCTAAATAGTAAATGGTTGGCATTAACATGGGGTTAGCCAATGCACCTACTAGCAGCTGTTATTATCTGTGAAATACTTTTTCCTTGGTTCTCATCGTCCTTCCTTTCTTCGCATTGAATACTTACCGTTTAGGCACATTCCCAAAGTTGAACGAATAAATATTTTGTAACTTATGTCCAACCCATATTTCTTAATTGAAGCATTTATTATTATCATTACATGTTCATGAGATTTTGAATTGTTATTTTCAAAATACGATTTAAATATCATTATCTAAAAAACCAGTTATGTTATGTGCAAGTATCGTGTATATTCGAAGTCTAAAATATTTTAAAAGAGTTTTGAATGTATTGTCGATAATTTAATTATATGATCTTGGTGAGAAGAACTAGGATTTAGTTAAGAGTGAGTCTCATGTGAGACCGTCTCACGGATCATGATCTGTGAGACGAGTCAACTCTATCCATATTCAAAATAAAAAGTAATACTCTTAGTATAAAAAGTAATATTTTTTCATGGGTGACCTAAATAAGAGATTCGTCTCACAAATACGATATGTGTGTAATTGATTCACAGAAGAGACATAACTAAAATGTCATATATCTACACATACCTAACTGAATTTGATATTATACCATTAAGAAACGATACTTTAGTTTTCGACACACTCTATATTTGTATCCCCTTGATTTCTTGATTGTTGTAAATGGTCCACAACTATAATATATTTTATTACAGGAGAAGTGAAAACGTAGGGTGCTGGGTGTTGCAGCTAATTTCATCGCATTACAAGCAACAAGGAACATTGCGTTGCCGGCAAACAATACATTAATCATCTTGTTTCTCTTCCAACTAGAAAATTTCTGTCCATTGACCTAAAGATATTCAAAGCAAGTGAATCCTTTTTGTCGTGTTTTCACATGGTATACATGTTCAAGAATTTTTTGAAAAACCCCCTCAATTTTAATTCAATACATAGAAGAGATTAAACAGTGTATATTAATCATGGGTAATTGTGCCTAAGCTGAATCCGAAACCTTCGGATTAAGAATTTGGTTGGGGCAAAGTGTGAAGCGCGCCGCAATGTTTTAAAAACCCCAGCTTGGTGAATAGCGATACATGTTCACGTGTCTGTTTTCATGTGGATGGCTTTTATTTCTCCAACTTAGCAACGCTCCCCCGTTGGCCCAAGGTTGCCAACTCATACCTCCTTTCATTTTCTTTTATCATTTGTTACACCTAACTATTTAAAATTCTTATGTTGCAAGTGATATTTTATTAATTTTTAAATGAAATAGAAAAGTCCCGATTGGTTGATCTTTATAAAATTCCTAATATTGATGTGGAATATATACTTGCATAATAGAAACTTAATAAAACATGCAAATTTTTGGATGTTACTTGAACCAAGAAAATAAAAGGATGGTTTTCTAGGTTATGTACCCAAGTATTTGGCCGTCACTCTGAAATACCCAATAAAGATTCTGCGCAAAAAGCCACCAAAACACACACCAAAGGCACAAGGACACGCAATAAATACAACAGCCTATTACTATTAATAATCTAACACACACCAGGACACGTCGTGTCCCCACATCTGTGCATATATAGGTTGCATTACAACCTCCTCCCAACACCCATTTCAAAATCAAGCCTATTCTTTTGATCAGATTTCTCTCCGCTATGGATTGGACGAGGGGTCCCGCAATCGGCCGTGGCTCCTCGGCCGCCGTGTATCTCGCCACCTCCGCCGGTGGGGAGCTCTTTGCTGTGAAGTCTGCTGATTTCTCTTCTTCTGTCTTGTTGCAAAAAGAGCACCTTTTGGTTTCTCAGCTCTGCTCACCATATATAGTAAAATGCTTGGGCTTTGACACTACTGTTGAGAATAATAAACGAGTTTGCAATCTTCACTTGGAGTATGTTCCCGGGGGAACGCTTTCTGAGCAGATTGCGAAGCAGGGGGGTTCTTTGGACGAAGGTTTGATTCGATCTTACGCGCATCAAATGCTGCAGGGGCTGGATTATCTTCACCTGAACGGATTCGTGCACTGCGATATCAAGGGGCAGAACATTTTGATTGGAGAGAGTGGGTTGAAGATTGCTGATTTCGGGTGTGCAAAGCGGGTTTTGGAATCCGACACTTCTTCGAAAGAAATGTTCGCCGGAACTCCAGCTTACATGGCACCGGAGGTTGCTCGGGGAGAGGAGCAAAGTTTTGCGGCAGATATATGGGCCTTTGGGTGTACAGTTATTGAAATGGCAACGGGATCTTATCCCTGGCCTGAGATAAAGGACCCCGCATCGGTCCTTTACAGAATCGCTTCTTCCGGCGACATCCCTGTATTCCCGAGCTGGTTCTCTGATGAAGGTAAGGATTTATTGAGCAAGTGCTTGATTAGGGAATCAAGAAAACGGTGGACGGCGGGCGAGCTTTTAAAGCACGCGTTTTTTGATGATGTCACGGAGACTTGTGGAGAAATCAGGGAGTTTACGAGGAAATCTCCGACAAGTGTAATGGATCAGAGCTTCTGGGATGAGCTGGAAGAGTCAGGTTCTTCTCAAACTGCAACGGGTGTAATTTCTTTTTCTTCAGATTCTCCGGAGCAAAGGATCAGTGATTTGATTACTGATAATTTTTCATGGAATTTGAATTCACCGGATTGGGTGGAGGACGATGATTGGGTGACGGTGCGGGGCGATGAATCTGAAGAATGTTACAGATTTGCGAATGGTGACTCTGAAACCTTGATTGATGAAGAACGTGCAACATTTTCAGGCGTTGGTGAAGAAGAAATTCAAACGTCGGTTGCCTCTGACGATCAATTAATGTTTGATTGTTTTGGTGATGTAATTAGCATAACCCACAGTGTTACGATATTTTTTTGTATCAAGAATCGTAATTTTACTGAGATTTTTAACAGAATTCTTTTTGTCATTTGGATCAACTTTCTCGAAATCTTTTAGCACCTTTTCTTCTTTAATTTAATATAAGAGAAATTATATCTATAGTTATTGCTTATGACCGTCTTTACCGATACCTATGGACATAACATAATTTTGTCAAATTCACATGGTATTATGGCCTAATAAATGGATTAAAGATTATGATGTGTCATAATAAAGTTTACAATTAGTAAGTTGACGAGTAATTCTCTTCTGAACGGTCTTTTATAGATGTTTATTTGTGAGAAGAGTCAATCTTCGTTCATATTTATGATAAAAAATAATATTTTTTTATATAAAAAAACATTAAATTGATGAAAAAAATTAGTTTTGAGTAAACTATACATTTATGTATTATATTTAATATTATTGGTTACAATAAATAAAATTTAATACTGTATATGGTATGTGATATGGATCTCAAATCTAACTGGTTCAGCGACTATGAGCATTAAAGAACTCAGTGATATTATTTGAAATCTAATTCTATTCTATCCGATTTATAAAACAAAAACGTTTTGATTCTTAATATTCAAATTAGCTATAGATCGGTTTGGAGTCAAATCACACGCGACCTACCTTCCGCCTGACCTCATGGCTCCAAATACATCTGGGTCGTTTGATCTGACAATCCTCGTACTAGGTAGAATCAACCACGTAGGATTTCACCCCCAAAAAATAATAATAAATAAATGCCCATTCACAAAAGTAATGCTTAATCATCTTACTCAAAAGGATAACAAAATTTATTCGCTGCTTCGGTGATTATGTGTGACGTTTACGATATCTCCAAGTGTTGGTAGCTGAATTTTATATCTGATTTTCATCAACTCTGCTACAAGTGTCGCGACTCCATGGCCCAACTTTTTGTCATGACTGATCAACACGAGAAATCTTGCAAAAAACGAGTCCACTTCACATTGGAGCCGTGCGGAATTTTCTAGAGAATAATGACGGATGGGTAGTCGCACATGGCGTTGTAGAGGGACGACACGCAAGACTTTTGCTACGTGTGAATGATACACACGACTTCTTCCGTGTGGAGTTGTGTAGTTGGTCAAAAGCCGTGTTCGAACTGTTGTGTGTGAACATGTTAGGCTTCTCCCCCAGCAATACATGCGTCGATGTCCTATTGCTTCAGGAAGTCAACCATTTGTTAATTCAGAAACGTGAGATTAGGTCAATTTCTAAACGAATGGTTCCATTTTGTTCTTGTCGCACATAGGCGACGGATATTCGATTGTTTGGGTGGGATTGTGGCCATTCGAATTGGTTGGAATTTAACGACTTTTAGGCAGCCCACTACTTTGCACCAGAAGCAAGACAGCTCCAGGGGAGGTAATCTTTTTTTACGTATTAGTTTAGTCGGACGTTGTCACACGGAAGAAGATACTGGCAGCTTTTGTGTTCCCATTTTATCTGCTTACATAAATCAAGAAAAAGATATTTATCTGACGGCTCATTTCAATGCCAAAGCATATGTCGCGTGGTGGAATCTGAATGTTAATACTCGCGAATCCTATGCAACTTTCGACAAAAGCACAAACACTATCCACGTAGGAATCCAATTCGGTAATGATTTTTTCATATTCTACTTAGGTGCGTGTTTGCTGAAATTTGAATCTTTTCCTTTCTTGTGTCACAAATACCCTAGGCATGGTCACATGCTTTGCTACAGACCAGGGGGGGCTCCGCAATACAACACATGCATGTGCGACACGCTTTGTCCCCAGTTACGCTTACAGGCTTATTCACAAAAAGGAAAATATCTTGAAAAACATTTAGGATTTGCTAATTATTATAAGAATCTGTCAAAACCCACTAAAGATTAAACATTCAAGCAACAAATCCAATCCCAGAATAGTAAAATCTGACAGGTGGAGAGGGGACACGCGACAAAAAAAGTAATCCTACTGCCTGAAATATGGAAACCTGAAGTCCGGGGATTGGTTCCCAGTTCCCACTAGTATATAACAAGCAATGATATTTTTTAAAACAGATTTCTACCGCACTCCAGTGTCCGACCAGCACAATAAATTAGTAAAGCCCATAAGGCTTTCAGAAAAAAATCATGCTCGAATGTGAATGAAATCTTATAATTTCAGTTTTAGATAATTGCTTGCAACAGACCAATACCCATTACCGGATCAATCCTCTCCTTCAATCACTCGATGCAACCAGGACTAGTTAGCTGCACAGCTTTAGAAAAATAAAAACCGGAAGAACAACTTTTGCATCAAGTTATGGAGGCAAGGAGAACAAATATGACTCATATCGTTGCACAATTTGAGACCATAAACTCGACTAAATTTCAAGCACACAACAAATATAAGTAAATCCTTCCACTGGAGAATAAGCAAATGATGTTTAGATCATGTTCACAGTACCGTTGAATTTCATTTTTATTAACCAAATAATCCAAGCCTTCAATTGTTCCTAACAAGCATTTTTTTTAACCAAATAATCAAAACCTTCAATTGGTCCCAACAAGCGAAATGTCAGCTTTCACAATTTGCCTTTAGTCCTCTTCCTCTGTAACTTTACCCTTGCCATCTCCCTGTGTCTGATCCATCTTCTTTACAGACTCCAAATGTTTCCTCAGCATGCGAACCTCCTTAATGTAGTAGTGGATTCTGTCGATCATCAATGCCAGGAAGAGTACAAAACCTACATTCAGGATCGAGAAAGGTTTGTTCAATCATTGGAACATATTCAACACCGAGTAGAATTTACTGTAGTATTTTTCTGCTAGATCAATTCAAAGTAATCAACCCCCCTATATAGAGTTCACGTAGGGAACATAGTTTTTTAAAATCACACGCAGTCTACAAGGCTCAAACCTCAAGCCTCGACACAAGCTGAGACTCCGTGCTTCATCCCTTAATTATGAAACACCAACTTCGGTGAGCTACAAAGGCTCAAGACCCCTGATGTAAGGATAACAAACTAAGATAACGACGGTTGTTTATTTTTGTTATTAAACACATGAGTAAATTATCTTTTGATACTCATGTAAAGGTATATATTCAGCTATATGTAATTAAATTTTCTTCATGTATTTCAATATTTCCACGTTACCAATAGATCGCTTCACTTCAATAAAGTGTGCTAGCTTTACATTTTACGCATAGGATCCACGACATCCAAGCATATTAACCATGCACGTCAGAGTGCCTTGCACTTCTAATCTACCTCATGATAGATACATATGAACTAATATATGGTAACCGACGATGAATAGGATATAAGATCATTTTTTGTATCGATCAACCAAAATAGAATGGAATCATAACTGGATAAAGAACTATACAACATATAAACAATTTCTGACATTTTTCAATATACACTTGTAGATACCGAGAAAATTACACTTGTTGAAATGAGTGACAGAATCAGGAAATTTGTACGAGGAAACATTATGTATAAAATCCAATTTAGGAGAATATATTTCTTGAAAACAATAAACCAAAATAACCCCGAAACAGATAGAAGACCCCTTAATTCTGTTCACATGATGTTTCTATTTAATACTTGAACAAGATAGATTACGTTCTTTATCCTTCACAATTTTCCTAAATTTCGCTCCTTCCTGCCTCGTTCATTTATTTCAAATCCTTTTTCTTCTTTTTAAACGTTATTTTATTATTTTTTAAATAACTTATCATCCAAACTTTTTCTCTCTAAGCTCATATATTTTAGCAATTCAGTTTTGTCCACATTTTATCAGATTTTAAGATATTATTATTACCGAACTTGTTACTTTTTCAGTTCACAATTAAATATACATTAATGTAAATTTTACTACTTTAGTTAACAAATATATTCATTTTTTTTTAATTTCATGCAGAAAATTAACATAAATAAAAAAGTTATAACTTGATTATATCATTTTGGGTTACTTCACCAATTAAAAAACCCACGAATCTAATAGACGTAAACAAAAAAAAGGCAGAAGCAAAACCATTTGCAAGCAGGTCTGCAAAGTTAACAAATTCCTGACCCAACTTGGGTCGAACAATTCAAATCGTCATATAGTAAAATGCAAAAGCACCGTTGTTGGAAAAAAAATGTTTTTTTACGGAAAAAACTAATGAGATTATAACAAATATCTGGAGGCTAAAGAACAAGAATTCCTATGAAAATTTACTTCTAGCAAATGAATAACTGAAGAAGATAGAAACAGGGAATGATTTAAAAACTTACCTAGCAGTGATGCTTCGAGAAGCTGAGTAGCGTAGAGAATCTGATCGGTTGGATTAGCCACGCCGCCTTCCTCAGATCGGTTCTGAATTCGGTTTATGTTAAACAATAAGGACGCCATTATCACAAAAAGAGTAGCTCCGGTCGTGGACGCCACGATAGGCCCTCGCCCCTGCTTCAATCGGTCGAGTAACATCAAAAGCGGCTTTCTTAGCGGCGTCCGGAAAAGAAGCAGCAGAATCACCGCCACTTCGGCGAACACCAGACCGTATAGAGGCTGAATCATCTTTTCCGGACAAAGATTCACAAATTTTTTGAATGAGATGAGATCGAGGGGTTTCGGAATAAGGTTCGCTTGCGAGAAAGGGTTTTTACCGTATGTCTCGATTCAGCAGACGAAGAAAGGAATCAGAGGAGACGTGGCACCTACGCCCTACTACCGCTACTACTATTATTATTATTGAGCAAAATTAATGTGAGACGGTCTTACGAATTGTATTGTATAAGACATATCTTTTATTTGGGTCATCTATAAAAAAAAATATTATTTTTTATAATCAGAGTATTATTTTTTATTGTGAATATCAGTAGAATTGATCTGTCTCATATATGAACACAAGAGACCTACTCCTATTATTATTATTATTATTATTATTATTATTATTTAGGTTGTGACTAGGAATTATCAATTTTTTTTATTAAATGTCTGAATCGTCCGAATCAAATTGCATTGCATCATTTTTTCTAATGTTTTATAAAAATCGCGATTAAAAAATAGCAATCATAAACCGTACCACATTTATAGTTCGGTTATTTTTTTCTTAAGAACCGCACCATTTAAATAGCTTGAAATAATATTTGGCATTGGATTATAATAATTTTTAAACAACATATTCAATTAAAAAAGTCGTCATTCATTATATCTCAAATTTTTTCAAAATTATCACTCCTACAAAGTAAATTTATTTTCTTCTTGATTATTATTTATATTAGTATTTTATTAGAGTATTTATTTCTTTTACCACAATATTTTGTTTGAAGTTTGAAAGCAAAAAAAAAAATTATAAAATAGTATAACTGTCATTTTTGTTGTGAGTGTGATGTGTTTTTAAATTATTAAGTTAGTTCTGAATTTTGATTATTGTTTTATCTAGTTTTATCCTTACATCATTTTGATTATTGTTTTATCTAGTTTTATCTTTACATCATTTGAACTATGTTCTAATATTTTTCATTAAAAAAACCGTAAACCGACCGCAACCGTCTGAAACCGTTCAAAACCGTAAGAGTAATTTTACATTTAAAACCGCGATTATTTTTTAAAAATGCTAACCGGCCGTATATGAAAATTTGGTTGAATTTAAAAAAAAAATCGCAAAATCGCACTGTGACCACTCCTAGTTATGACAGATTAGATCTATATTTGAATTAATAATAATATTTTTAATATAAAAAATAATATATATTATTATTATTATTTATATTGAAAAAAAAAATATGTCTATTAACATGAGGTAACTTTGTTTTCCATGTTTCCATACATACTAGTTGATTATCATGAGATTATTCTATATTATACCGCAGTATTTCTGTCATATGATGATCGATGTAGTTAAATATTAATCTTTAGATCATCAATATATATATTAAATTTTTATAAAATATGAGAGGTCCACCTGATATAATTATATTGAAATAAGTGGATAAACACACTTATATGCTATGCAAAATACAAACATTAGTGATGCTTGATCCCGCCCACACAATTGGTCTTGCGCAAAGGTTTCCCTTCCATATCCTCCAACCATTATCCACAAACTACATCAAACAGGTGAATCGAAAGTTATCCTAATGAATTCCATATTATACCACTCTTATCCACCTCCTTCATCTCTTCCGAAACGCAACGATATGTACCAAACGATGATGGTTTTTCAGCCGAAGAAACCAGTCAAGATTCAAGAAAATGGAACTGGATTCTCGTCTTTTAAAACCAGGGCTACAGTCCCTCCTGTGTATATCACCGCTAGTTCGTCAGCTACCGGCGGGAAGTTATCCGTACTGCTCCAGACAAGGTGTAAGATTGTGATGTTTATATTTTGTTTCGTCGTGCATCGATTGATTTTTCTGTGATTTGTTGGCAGCGCCGTACTTCTGTTAGCATACTGGATTGCCAATTTTCTCGTGCCAGGGTTTATTATGGAAGATTATCGAAAAGATAAGTCAGAAGAAAATGATGATGATCCATCCCAAGATTAGAGGAGAAGCAAGCCGATGGTTTGGGAAAGGATGAGGGGATTTTTAAGCTTAATGTGTTCGCATCGAGTATAGAAACTTGGCCGTCCACGATTTGTGGAATTTTTATTTCCCGTATATTGCTTCAACCGATTATCTTGCAACTACTTTCCATTTCTTATTTTTTCCAATACAAATCTGCGCAGCAATTTCTTCACAAATTCTGTTCTTGAACTTTAGGATATCGTTGCAGTTATGGATAAGACGAATGAAGGATGAATACAAGTGTTGTCACGCCCCGAGACCGGGGTTAGTCGACACCGACGTTGTTCAACAATCACATAATCGTCAAACAACAAGCATCGTAGTTCAGTATAAACCAAAACCAGTCTATTTCATAAATAACTCAAAATAATCTTGTCTTACAGTGATAAATTCCAAAACGAAATAAAATGTGCGGAAGCAGTGTACAACTTAAATCGAAACTTAGAAAGAACATAAGCGAGAAATATTCATATCTCAAGACTTCCTCACCAACTCCAAAGCATGTCTTATTTCATCCTCGTCTACTTGATCTTCATTCTTATCTGGGGAGAAATGTAAGGGGTGAGTGTTTGGGAAACACTCAGCAAGTGGGGGTCGATCGATTACCACAAATACATATAAATATAATTTAAAACTCATATTGCAAACTGATTTTTCAAAACATAGTATCTTATATCAGATCAGAATCGGAATCGAAGTGCGAAACAGAGATTATCAGACAATTCAGAACAGAACGAATCAGAACAAACGAAAACACTGTTACTCATCTCGTTTTCCATGGTCAAATTGTCCCCAATATATTAGTCCTCTAAGGGGTGAGGCCAAAACACAGTTTTATACCCATTGATGGGGGCCGAAACACAGTTTTATACCCACTGATGGGGGCCATATAAATTTACAATCGTCGTTCCATATCCCACTCGAATCATAACAGTGCACCACAGAATCAGATGTATCAAACAACACTTATCGGAATTTTTGAATAAACTCAGCAGAATCAAAGAACAAAGGAAATAGAAGAACATATCGTACATCGATCGAGATTTTATAAAATATATAATAGCATTTTCCGAAAATTATTTGACACACATAGACGCATGTCATGAGATACTTATACAAAGTTTAAGTTACAAATAAATACATAGCAAAAGCCCACTTACCTGATTTCGTTTGGATTAAGGCGCTAGAAGGACATGCTAAAAGAACTTCGTTCGAACAAGGTTGCGGTAGAGCTTCGACTAGGCTGCTGCAAATGCTAAATTTCGAATTCTTGAAGTTATGGGGAGGGAGTTTGCTTCTTATATAGGCTTGAATAATCAACTATAAAGGTAAGCCCGTATCACTCCAAGAATGTCGCTGATTGCTTAATCAACGTGATGATTGCACTTTTCTCTCCCGAATGAACGTGGCCTCTTCTTGATTCAAGATACACACCCGAGATTCATGAGTGATTTTGGTTTTCCTTAAGTGCAAATGGAGAGTGATTTCCGCTGCATGAATCTCTTCCAAGATTGGTACACTTCCATATGGTGATAAATGGTCAATAATGAAGAGACAATGATTATTCAAATTTTCATGATTATGATTGTATGGAACTAAAAATGTCGTGCCAAAAATGAGTCGAAATTTCCTATGACTTATATAGATTTTCTCGTTGCAAGATTGCAGGTCTTCACAAGTGTGATAAAAAAAAATTACAAGATATTGATGAGCAATATATAGAGAGAAATAATATGTTGTTTTGTATGTTTTTTATAGGATTGTTATGTTTACATTGTATAATGTCTTAAATACAATTTCTAATTACGCACAATTACCTAATCTTATAAAAGATGTCGTTTTTTACGATGAGAAAGTCTCTTGTGAGACGGTCTCACGAATCTTTATCTGTGAGACGAGTCAACCTTACCGATATTCACAATAAAAAGTAATACTTTTTCATTGATAACCCAAATAAGTGATCCGTCTCACAAAATACAACTCGTTAGACTGTCTCACACAAATTTTTGTCTTTTATGAATTATAAAATTCTTTGCAGAATGAGCAAAAAAATTTATTAGAAACTTTTAAGTAGAAGAGACAGCCCAATATTTAGAACTGTTAATAATTACTTCCTGAGCCTAGTCCAATATTTAACATGTGGTTAGCCCCATATTAAATATTAGCAACTTCTGCTTGAAGACTCGGCCCAACGAATTACCAAGGGCCTCTCATAAAAGCCGCAGCCTAATATTTATACCTGCTATACTGTTAATACTAACTTTCCTTGGGCCTAGCCCATTAATTGATATTATAAACTTTGAGTAGAAGACACAGACCAATATTTAGGCCTTCTGTTAATAATTACTTCTCCGAGGCCCTAGCCCAATATTAACATATGCTAACTTCAATATTAGCAACTTCTAATTATTTTGTAAAAAATGGATAATATTGATGCTAATATTGATAATTAAAATAAATAAAGTATAAAGTATCATGAAATTTTAAATAAATTTAACTTTTCATTGGATTATAAAACCCCACTTTTAAATATTTTTTTCCTTATCTTGAGATCGAAAATAAATTGCAACAATTCGATAGACGACTCAATAGATGTAGATAAACAATAACCCCTATAATCGTATAAGAAATTTTCTCCTAATATGACTCGATAAAAAATTGATTTGATTTGAAAGAATTTATAAAATCAATTAGACTTTAATTTCAATTATTTTTTCTCATTCCTGCAAATTTAAAATATATCTTTCGCATTATATAGCAAAATAAATGATTATTGTAATATTTTATTAAATGAATAATTATTCTATTAAATAAACAATAATAGAAAAAAGTAATATTAAAATTATCAGTATATTAGTATATTGATAACATTAATTTATAATAATTAATAGAACATAATCATATAATAATAATACCCGGACCCAATGAAAAAAATGGAATCATCCCATCTACCCTCTTGAGGAGAGGTTTGGTTTATCGAATAATTATTTTGAATTTTTAGTTAAAATTTATTTAATTATTGTAAACAATTTTATTCTGTTATGTTTTATGTTTTATATTTTGAATATATAAGTAGGTGAAGAGTACATATGTTAAGCTATTAATGAAGTAATAGCCCCTAAATTCTTTAAAGATTTTTTCTCTCTTTAAAAGATGATGAATAGTTTCTTTAAAAGATGATGAATAGTTCCTGTTGGTTGAAAAGCTGATTTGCACATTTAGATGATGGTATCACCCTACTCTCAAGAGGATATAGTAGCTTGCCAAATGCATCAACAGATCTTTTATATTCAATTTCAACCATACTTCAACCTCGGAACGTTGGTGAAGAACACTCTGCAAATACTTCATTTTATAACTTATTCCATTTTAATGTACCAATTATGGCCTAAGAGATATGTCAAATCTTGTTCATCCGAGAGATTAAACAAGGTCTCATCGGATGTTTCTCCAAGCTGCTTTCATTGTACTGATTGTATGTTTTACACATTCAATTAACGATCATCAACATACAGAAAATCTGCACAATAACATCTAGTGGATAAAAATATTATTAAACAACACATAAAAGTTACTCAAATTCTTATCAAGTTCAAAATGAAAATAATCTTTCTTAGAAGGGTATATAACCGAGGCAATACAAAGAATATACAAGTTTATCTTAAACAGTATATATGTATACACACACACACACATAGAGGCTAAGCAACAAATACATCTCAGAATGATCCAAATGTATTCTCGCCACTGTACGTCATGTATAGGAAGCCGTCTTCATCTTTATTTTCCTCGTATATCGCAGACATCATTGCAGCTAAAATAACACACAACAAAGGCCCTTGTTAAAAACAACAGAACTAACTCATCTCGATTTAAACACAGCCAAAGTTTCTCTCTCACCAGTTGGAGGGAGAATGTTCTTGACAAATATAAATATAGCTTTATCAGCACTTAGCTTAATTCTTTTTCGGACAACATAAACAAATTGTCCAACAGTCAGATCAGCAGGTACCAAGTATCTGCAGAGTTTGAGATAAAAAAAAAACAATAACAGGTTGGGAACAGACAAACAGTCAATTGGAAAATTATATCTTTTCGCCAATGAAAAAAAATGAAACGAAGGTGGATCAAAACTACGGTCCTACACAAAATGACAGTTGCTTTGAAATAAAGAAAATGCTATACAGGGTAATTTAAGATAAAGTTATCTCCAGCCAAGGAAATGCTGTTATTGCTGTAGCTACTAAAGCTTAAACACTCGCCGTTGCTAAAACTATTATAATATTGCTGGGAAATATAATCAAGGGGTACTGCCTAGGCTCTCTAATGTGTTTCACATCAAAGATAACAATGCATATAAGTTTAACTAGATCCAGAAAAATAAATAGTGTTGGAAGTCGATAAAGGTCACCGACTTCTTCTTGTCAATGTCTGGGATGTCACTCCTTTCAGTCTTCTCCACAATTACCTACACCACAGGAGTTGAAGCGAAGGATTTATTGACCGATAAAAAACAAAAAAAAAGTATATTATTGAAAATTTACTAATTTTCACCGGAATTCTGTCAGGGTACTTCTCCCTGATACGAGCAGCCTCAGCCTGTCGCCTCTCTGCAACACATTACATTAATATACACTGCAGACTGTGAACAAACCCCAAAAGAACAAAAAAAAAACTCAAAGCCATCTACAACATGCACAACTTTCCCATTCGACTCCTCAAGAAACGTCAACAATTTTTCTAATTTCAGACCATAGAGCAAACACAGTTTATAAGCAAACAACTAGAATGTGAAAAATCACCGCTAGAAGTTGTTTGAAAACTAAAACTCAACAGTTGCAGCAGTATCTCAATGAAAACTAACCTACATACGTTAAATAAAAATTAACAAAAGGCCAGTTTCCCCCCTGATCCACTCTCACAACCTAGTATTGAGAACTCAAGCATTGATCATAGAATACGGAAAAGTCCCACGCCATTTCAACACTGTCTCACCAGTAACTAAAATCTCAATCAAACTAAGATCAATCAACATAAAATTGATGCATCATCCTACAGTCAAAAGCCAAATCACACAAGACTCCCGTAAATCAAATCAGTCGTTCATCCACAATAATAAAGTCAAAGATCAAGATCATCCAAGTTCAAAGAAACATGAGCTTGACCACTCTTTGACAAATAAGATTTTATCTCAATTCTAATGAAAAAACAAAATCGATACATGAAAAAATGTAACCAAATTCCAAGACGGAAATTAGGGCTCCTAAACAAAAGGACCAACAATTTACCAAGAGGGTGTTCCAGTTTGAAGGAGCTTTTGGCCATGGCGTCCGGTGTTAAAACAACGATCGGCGAAAGAATAGAAAATTCGCGTTTCAACGTTAGGTTTCTTGCCTTGAAAACGAGATATTAAAATTTAATTAATTCCGACTTATTAGTAGATTCATCATTTTTTGATTTAGTGTACTCGATCAATCAAGGAATATAACCATAAATAAAATGTTAAATAAATATGTAACTAGCTAATTTTTGTGTGGCAAAAACTTGTGTGAGACGGTCTCACGGGTCGTATCTGTGAGAAGGCCGTATTTGTGAGACTGATCTCTAATTTGGGTCATCCATGAAAAAATATTAGTTTTTATGCTAAAAGTATTATTTTTTATTGCGAATATCGGTAGAGTTGACCCGTCTCACTAAAAATTCGTGAGACCATGTCACAAGAAACCTACTCATATATATATATATATATATACACTGATAGTTGCACTAACGTAATATTTTGGAAAATTTTAGCCTAGTACGCTTCATCCACATCGAAAACATATGTGAACAAATAACTGGTGTGATATTTTATAAGATGTTTATGTCATACGATGTCCACAATTAATAATACAATACAATCATTTTTCAAGAAAATAATTGCAAAAAACATTAAAAATATATAATTTATAAAAGTATTATCAATAAAAATAAATTTGAAATGTTGCAAGATTTTTGAACTTTAATTTTTTTTTATAGGTTAGATATGTAAAAATGTTAAAGAAATAATTATTTCATATTTATTTAAGATTTTTTGTCATTGTGATAAAACTCTAAAGATGTGAACGTAACAACCTTATTTGTAATATTGAATTGATTAATCACGTTATCAATAAAAAAAAGAACTCTATGAGATTATTTTCAAATACACTTAACTAGAACAACAATCAGCTACACATATGATATCGATACACAAATCTAACATTGATTGAAAATCAACATATACAAGAGAAAGCTTATTGTGTTAGGTGCATATTATTTATTATATACTACATAATAAACTATACTACCAAAAGTTAAAATCACTCCAAATATTACTAAATTTATACTGTTTTGATAATCACTAGTTAAGCAACATCAAAACATGGTAATACTCTTGGTTAGAGAAAGAATAGCAGCAGCAAGGGAATTTGAATTTTATTGTGAGCCGAGAAAAAAGGCCTATCCACAAGGTTTTCACGAGAAGTGGGAGGAAACAATGTAAGATTGAACGACGACTTGAGGGAAGCCAAAGAGTTTTTACTCCTCGGTTTTCCGATTCTGTTCACTGTAATAGTTGGAAAGACGATCTACTTTTCTATCAGAAGCAACAATAACATTCCATATTTCCTCTAGCATTATTGTCGTCGCATCGCATTTTAACTCATCTTCTGACTTACCGATTTACCAAAAGCTATAGTTAGTGGTAATGGTGCAACTCAAATCTTTTAAACCACACAGCAGCTTAAACATCATGATTCGATTGCTCTACCAAGCAAAGACAATTATTGCACCCAACAATCTCTCTCCAATAATTGCACTCCTTGCAATCAATGGCAATCGAACCCATGATATTGGCTCTGATACTGCCACTTTACCAAAAGCTATAGCTAGTGCAATGGTGGAACTCAAATCTTTTAAACTGCACAGCAGTTCAAGCACCACGGTTCGATCGCTCTACCAAACAAGAACAATTATTGCACCCAACAATCTCCCTCCCAATAATTGCACTCCTTGAAATCACTGGGAATCGAACTCATGACCTTAGCTCTGATACCAATTGTAGTACCAAGTGTTTACCGCTTTACCAAAAACTATAGCTAGTGGTAATGGTGCAACTAAAATCTTTTAAACCACACAGTAGCTTAAGCACCATGGTTCGATCGCTCTACCAAGCAATGACAATTATTGTACCCAACAAAGGAACCATACAAAATAAGTGAGTGGAGAAATCTTAAAAACAAAGGTAAGTCAAGAAACCTAATCCTTGAGGTTTCCTCAAGGAAACGGTATCTTGTGAGACGGTCTCACGAATTTTTATCTGTGAGACGGGTCAACCCTACCCATATTCACAATAAAAAGTAATACTCTTAGCATAAAAAATAATATTTTTTCAAAGATGACCCAAATAAGAGATCTGTCTCACAAAATACGATCCGTGAGACCGTCTCATACATGTATTAGGATATATAGTTGGAAATAGAAATATTTCCTCCAATTCCAATCCACATCGATATTGACACAGCGTGCAAGTGAATTATCCACGTAAATACCCAAAACAAATGCAACTCGCACAGCCATTTCTCTTCATCCAGCATCAAGAACCTCAAATTGTCCAGACATTTTACATCAATCCAAAAATATTCATTTAACAAGAATAAAGTTTGAAAAAATAGAGCATTCTACGACAAATATGGAAATGGAAATTTATCCATTGATGAATACATAAAGCAGGAGCTCGCCATTAGTAAACATATGGAAATATCCTCCAAGGAACCAGGTACCGATATTCCGCCCAAACTTCCTTGTACTTCTGTGCACACCGGGCTTCGTCTCTCCTTTCTCTCCATATCAGTAAAACAAATAGGTATATTGGATAGAAATATGGAACTGGAGAACTGTGTAAACATGGTAAAAGACGACAAAATTAAGCCACTATAAATTGCCCTTCCTTGATATATAGAGAGAGATTATGACCTTATCCCACAAGGTAAACTGAAGGACAGAGCAACCAACAAATCACCGAGATAATTACTGTGCCTGGCAATTGCCCTGAAAAAGGAAAAAAAATCTACCAGAATGGAGGCATAGTAACTTAGGATGAAGGAACAACTCATAGTTCGTAGAAACACAAGGAACACCAAAATGCAGTGGTACTGTAGGGCCTAGACATAAGGAGAGGACCAATGCAAGACAGATGGTCGAACTTTCAGAGATGATACATTAGAATCTAGATACCTCGTGGCTACATTCATTTTTCAATGTCGCATGGCCTCTATTTTCTCTCTAGAGCTATATTAATTTCTATTATCTATTATCTTTATAAACGTGGTTTCATTGTTTGTTTACTAAATTGTCATCATATCTTATGTTTGTCTTTTGGTATTTTCTTATGTTTATCTTTTGAGATCACTGGTTTTTTTGTTATTTGTCTATTTAACTTTGATTTTTTTTCTTTGTTTTTGGGTGTGCCGTTTAATTTCAGAGTTACATCTTGAGGTTCAATCTAGGCATCGCAACTCCTTTTGGCAGCATTCACTAGTTCGAAACTTAATTTGAAAGTTATATTTCGACCCGGACGTTTTCGAGATGCCGCTAATATCCAATGAATGACAAGTGTTTTTCCTTTTATAGATCCTATTTTAATGGAAATTTGATGAGTCCATCCACTTACACATATTATTTTTACTGTTATATCGTACTTTTGTAATTTGTTTAACTTTGACTTTTCTTCTTTGTTTTTTTTTTTTGGACGATTTAATTTTATAATTACATCTCGTGTCTCGAAGTTCAATCTTTTTATTTTATCGGTTGCTTTGGAGACTTAGAAATTTCGACTTCGCTTAAAAAAAACAACCAGATTTAAATAATCTAAGTTTTAATTTATAGTTTTAACTTAAATAAATTTTTGTAGGCAGTGACATTCATTAATTTGAAACTTAATATTTCAACCCAGAAGTTTTCGAGATGCCACTAATAACCAACAAATAACAAGTATTTTTCCTTGTATGAATCATATTTATATGGAAATTTGATTAGTCGATCAACTTACACGTATTGTTTTTACTGCTATTCCGTACTTCTGTAATTTTGTCATTTGTCTGATATTTAACTTTAAATTTGCTTCTTTCTTTGTTTTTGGTTAAACTATTTAATTGCATAAGTACATTTTGAGTCTTGAGGTTCAATCTTTTTATTATATTTGTTGTTTCGGAAATTTTGAAGTTTTCCGACTTCAGTTATGTTAAAAAAAACAACCAGATTTAAATAATGTATATTTTCAATTTATAGTTTTGACTTAAGTAATTTTTTGTGGACAATGATCATTGTTTTCATTCTCATGTGAAGCAGTGAAGGTGTTGAGCTTTTTTGAGTCAAATAAGTTAATGTACTTCGATTTCATAAAACACTCAAAATGGACGAAATCATATTAGTGTTAATCTAATGTGTATTGCTTTGATTGATCTATGTATAATTAATATGTGTTTTTTCAGTTTTTATTCATCTGCTTTCTATTTGTTGCGTACAGAAATTTTTATATTAATAATAATGATAGATTTAACTTTTTTTAGTACAAAAATTTAATTAGGAAGTTGCATTTCTCGCAAACAATAAATTTGTCCGTGATATACATGTCTTCTTGTTATTTTAATTTGTGTATTTTGTTATAATGTTCATGAATTCAATCTCTAATATTTTTCTTTAGATTCGAGTCAATTAAAATATAATTTCATATAGATTAAAACATATTCAAGGTAAATTATTTATCATATATTTTTCAAATTCTGTAATTCTTTGATTATAATGATTTATATCACTTCATTTCACAATATTTTTAATTAACACACTTGATTAGCAGTAATTTTTTTTTAAAATAATATTTTAATTCATTCGGATATATGATGTTTTATCGACAAAAATTTTCTTGGTTATTTTATGCAACTACAATGCATGTTCTTCTTCTTAATATTCTTATAACGTATATATATTCGATCATATTTTCATGAGATAAAGGGAACCACAGAGAGATGTTCTGAATGCCAGATGGATGCTTACCAGTAACCAGAAGCAAGAAGCTTCCCTCCAATTATTTTTGGAGGCCTACCCCAAATATGTGCTTTGGGATTCTTTTTGAAATCATGCTTCTGCTTGTTAGCTCCTCGGAAGACGAGATAGCTTTGCAACCACAAAACAAGCATGTCAGTGTAGAAAATAGACAAGATCAGAAACTCCAAATATGTTGGTTGAAAACAACCAACCACAATAGCAGCTGTGATTGCCTCATCTGAAAGAGAAATAATACCCAATGAGAAAAACAAGACAGTTGGCAACAACAGCAGCAGTTGTTAGCTCCACCTCATTATCTTTAAGCCACCAACCCTTTCAAAAGAGAAGAAATAAATTACAAAATATTTACAAGGAGAACATGCTCGTGCATGCATACACAGATACACTACAGCATCATTCACATGCCAGATTGAGCCAGAGTAACTGATCAGATGGCACACTAAACAAGGAGATGACTAGAATAAATGAATAGAATAGTTCATTTCTGAAAAAATGAGTAGTAGCTCAAGAATTGAATAGAGTAGGACAACAAAAACATAGTATTTACTTAAGTTACAAATATTGAAATCATTTTGTTGCATAATGACATTATAGAAATGGATAAACAGGCATGAAACAGAAAAAGTCAAAATTGAATTTCAGGCTGTTTCTAGGAACCCTTGGAAATTATAGAGATGAGAATATAACCATTGTACAACTGCAGCAACAATCATATATCAAAAGGATTGACCAAATATAATTAGATAATCTACAACTTATATGGTTCCACATTAACATAATTTCATGATGGTATGGCATTGGTATTATCATCGCTAAAGACACTGGATAGACGAAGAATGTCCTCAACAATGCCATCGTAAAATTGCAATAAAGGTCATGTTTCATAGAGGAAAGGCGAACATGCCCATAGATAACTGAATGCGTGTGTCTGAAAGGGATTGGTGGAAATTGGATATGTTTGGAGAAAGACAAAGGGAATCGGAAGACTTTAAAAGAATGGGAATATGAAGGTAGTTATCACACAATGAACCAGGACCGAAATGTTTCCAAAACCATTTCAATACTAACTACATTAAAATATCCGGGAATAACTTCCATGACAAAATTCATATTTGAGTGCCATAAAGTTGATTTTTCCAGAAAAGTTTTATGCTTTGCCTAAACCCAGTTTGAGGGGTAAAAGTATGTAGAGCTGAATTTAAGAAAGGGGGACTTGAAAAAACAATCGAGTTAAGTGTTGCCTATACGACCGTATACCTGGATACTGAATGTAAATGGAATCCAGACTAGATCTCCAAAAACCAGCATGAAACCCAACCTCTCTGCAATTATATCCCATCTAAGAAGATGCCAATTTGGTTGAGGTTAGATTTATCTATTCTGTGACATGCGAATGGAAGGTTAACAACTAGGCTATTCAAAAATCAACCAGAAAAAAGGAAACTAATTAATTTGTTAGAGATGGCAAACCTTCAACGCTAATCAGAATGTATGTTATACAAACCTAGCAGAACAAAAACTAGTGTAACATTTCCACATGATCTTTGACAGACGAATCAGCATTCTAAAATAATATGGCAAACCAAAACTAACTGAACAACAAAACTTTTAAAGCCAAACAACGAGAGCTATTCTATGACATATACATTGGACAAACAAATGATGATATGGATAGAGTTGCAGTGAAATATATGTTCACATACAAGAGGAAAGTGTGATACTTACGTGGAGGTCATATATTCTTCAAAGAAAAAGTAGTCCAGGATGTATAGCTGAATTAGGAAGCAAAAGAAAAATTCTAAGAACTAAACGATTTCAAGAACACAATATAATTTTTACCAACATACCACACAAAATATCTGGTAGAGTATCATTGATCGGCTTAAGTCAGTCACTTGAATGCAGTTTGCAAGAACAGACAGATTTATAAGAAGCCATCCCATCATACCAGCTCTAACAAAGTAGAATCTACAAGATAGATTGGATTACATTATATTGAAAAAATGTATTGGCCAATTTCACCATGTGAGGAGATAAGGTGGCTACTTATAAGCATAAGAAATAACAATCACATTCACTTATAGACAATGGAAAAAAAGCTGATCAATTATAGTTTTCTTCCAATCAAAAAGGTATTAACTTGAAGGAATTGTCACTAATTTATACATAGCATACGAGAGAGAAAAATAAAACCCTAACTGGCAGTAGAGTCTGGTGAGAAAATGCCAAAAGCACTAATAACAGAGTGTGTTATGAAGATTGTGAGAATTTCAAGACACCTAGTTAGCAACTTAGGTTTGGAAACATACTTGAGGTCAATTCCCATGAACTGAGGATTTAGTTGTATCCCAAACCACCTATAGCATGACATAAGAATACATAAGCATAAACTGCAGAAAACTGTTAATGGCCAATCTATAAATTTAGTAAATAAAGCATTATGTATGAAAAAATAAATAGAAAAGAAAAGGTGAAATAGTTCTTGGAGCTTGAATGATCAACACAAACTGCTTTCAAGAACTTTTCAGGGGATACTACGATATTTGATTTCAATAATAGTTTGAGAGACTTCGTATGACAAATTGATTTATTTACCAGTCATGAATGAAGTTTCCGGTGACTCGGGGCTTCAAAGAAGAACTTTGTGATCGGGAATTATAACCAGTTATATAGAGAAGAAATGTCATCTGTCATGAAACACCATTAGAACAAACACACGTGACGTTCAGGCAAGAAGACACTAGATCGTCAAAAATTACAAGGTGTATGATCACCGAATGAATGCAAGTGCTTTTTAGGAGATTAATAATTCACTGCCTTTAAGTCAAAATGAGTTACCGGGATGTGCCCCGAGTGTATGTGATGATACAACACTAACTTATAAAATTTCAATATTTCAGTCGCTTTGTGATGGATGACCCCAATAACGTGATTCTCAGCTAAATGTTGGAAAATGCAACTCAGCGTCATAATTCAGTACCAACAAACCTATTACATATATTTACTAGATTAAAAATAATTAGTCAGGTGTACTATAACTAGATCCCAACCATTCATTTGAAGAAATGTAACAACAGGTTGACCAGAAACTTACAAATACACTGAATACAAACGTTGTTGACAAAAGCTCAAGCCCTCTATCTGCAATTGCCTGCAGCAAATGTAGCGATACCAAATGCGTTTCAGACATCAACGTGCGCATAGTCCACAAATCATACATTAAATGCCGTGAACAAAACAAATTTACCACAATCTTCAGCCTCTTATGACGAATTACAAGCAACCAAAACAAAAGAAGAAAGAAAGACTCATTTTCCATATGAGCGCGTATTAAAACTACAGATAACAATACTCACAGTGAGTGATATAAAATCCATCCATCCGCCTATCCCGAGTAGAAAAACCAATACGATGAGAGATAATAAACCTGTAATCACCAAACAAAGAAAAAACCGATTAAAAATTATGAAACAACGTCATTGGAACCAAAGCTGTAGGAATGGTGGTCTGATTTCAAACCATTGCAACGATAATGGAGCCGAGTTCCGTCAGAAAGCACCGCTCCAGGAACAACTTTCCCGGGCAAAAGGGATCCAACAATCGCCAAGTAAGTAAAGAATAACAGTATCATAGCAACCTATTCCATTTTTTTTTCAAAAATACAGCAGAAAAGGTAGTCGTTACAATGAGATACAGATACACATTCATTAAACAAATTTGTCAGTGATTTGCAGAGAGTTAAGGCGAACAAACTGATGTCCACGAAGGAATGAGGGAAAGGAGAAGAGCGCTGAGATCCATCGGCGTAGGATTGATGGTAACTTCTTCAGCTTACTACTGCCGTGCTTACTTTGCTAGGACTCCTGTCTAGGTTGTCACGGAAGGCAGAAAAGACTTGGAAAATCTTATTTTTTAAAATTTTTATTCACATGTTCGGCCAAGGATAAATATAGATCCAATAGTTTTTTGTGAGACAATCTCACGAATTTTTATATATGAACAAGTTTTTGGCGATAGACATTAGAATTAAAATTTTCTTTGACTATAATGTCCTTCGATTGAAATATTCTATATATTTTTATAAATATTTCATGTATGCTAAATTATAATATAAGATATAATTCTATGAGTGATTTTTTTATATTTTTATCAAATATATAAGATAGCATCGATAGAGATATTAATAAATAATTCTAATTTATATTTATTGGTTATAATAATAAGTTTATACAAATGAAATTTGTGCATTGCGAAGAAAAAAGGGTACGGATGCTGGATAAAGAATAGATAATTAATACTATGAACTACACCAGTAGGCCTAAATATGCAGTAATATGGCCTGCGCCATCGATCTCCAGGCAAAAATGGAGCAAATATCTATGGTAGCTCTTTTGTCTTTATTTCACCTATAATATATTACAAGAATATAAAACAAGTGCAAATTCTTGGATTTTTTAGCGTTGTCCTGAGATGGGACGATTGCATCAGAAGAAAACTTTGCTTTGCATTGAGCCGATATATGTTAGAAAACCGCGCTCCAAAGAGCATTATCGCCTTCTCCACATCTTCGGTGCACCTCTTTAATCCTATCAGCCGAATTGCAAATTCCGCTGCAGCTCCAGTCGAACGAAGCAACACAGATGTTGCCTGCTTGGGCCTTCCACTCACAATCTGTGGATATATGTGATATAAATCAACATATTTAACCATTTCATTCAAGTGCATATTTTAAGGCTAGGATATATGTTACCAGGTGGTGTTCCGCAACATAATCTTCGGTCATCTATGTGCTCCACATCCAATCCAATGAACCAAGCTCCTAACGACACATCCTCATTCGCGTATTTGTGCAATACATGCCTACAAAAGTGAAACTCAGAAAAAAATTCCACAGATTTGAAGATGTGAAGATAACAAGAAACAAGCCAACACTCACTGATTTATTGATATGTAGGTAGCCAAATCTTTAGAAATGGCATATAATTGCCCTGTAGCGTGACGAAAATATTTGTTTCCTTGCTCACCAAATTTCCAATACTCGGGTTCATGATATCTCACACCCCTGCCAAGGAAATGCCACGGCCAAGGGCATGTAAGGTCCAGAAACAGGAAATCCATCACGTCAATTCATCAGCGGATATATACTCTAATGATACTCTTACTTACTTTTGAGCCAAGACGGGACCAGATTTCATGCATCCAATATACACCCTTGGTTTGGAACGATGCCTAGCTAGAGTTGCTCCTAAAGTTGCTACATATTGTGTTCCGAACATCAAAACGTGTGGTAGCATTGCCAAAAAAAAAAACACAAGAAAGAAAGAAAGAAGCTCCGATTAAATTTTGCTAGCATTTGTTTTAAATGCTTGCTCACTAAACCCCCACCATGTTTGCTTTTGCAAGATTGAAAAAATTGACACAACACACAATATAAATACTTAAAAGCTTAGTGTTGCGAAAACTATAATCCCAGGTCCTAAAACTCCAACCCTCCTTACCTTGTACATAAAGTGGAAGTTTACTGTTAACAACATTGTAATAAATACTTGTACTTCAAGGAAAAAAATTATAAATCAAAATAAATATTTGGGATGGTCCAAACTGAGCCTTTCCAGCAGCAGAAATTATATACTAATACTCGATTCCTTGATTCAAGAGGGGAGCTCACAATTGCTGCTTTCTATAGCACATCCCATCTTCATTGGTTATTCATAATTTATATACACTCACAAGCCATGAACACATACTGTCATATATATCTTGTACATGTACATGCAAACTTTCAGAGGGAGATTTTCAATGCTTACCTATATTTACATGAACATCATCATCAACTTTGACATAAAAATCTGCATCCCAGAGTGCAACAGCAGTGGTAAAATAAGTCTTAGTCTTGGCTGATAGTTCAAGGTACCCCTCTACATGTTCCTAGTCAACCATTTAACGACATTGTATAACTTAAAATAGCTATTGAATAGCAAAAGAAGTAGGTATAGACATGAGTTGCCCCCCCATTACGGAAGTAGAAGGCCCAAAAAATAATAATAAGCAAGCTATACTAAAAAATAAGCAAACGCACCAGTCTCAACAAGTCTCCATGTTTCTTATCTTCTGCTTCGATAGCTCTATCGAGGATACCTCCTGACGTTGCGCTAGTGACCAAGGGATGCAATGAAAATGGGCAACAACATAATAATCATTCTCATTCAAGTTCTTTGTGATTGAAAAAATGAATAATAGTAAGGTGGTGAGAAAGTATCAGAAGAATATATAATCATCACAAAGTTTGAAAACTAAGATTAAGTTCGTTCAGAGACATTCCATGATACTTCAATTATGTTTCACCAATAGTTACATGAGATACCAATTGAACGAAATAGAAGCAGCCCTACACTGCTATAAAACACACAAGGGAAGCAGGAATAAAAGAAAATCCAAGACAACTAATTTTTAACAAAAAATCAAGTGCAAATGGTATTCTACTATTCTCATGTAATTGATTAGCTGAAAATTATTGTCCAGCATAAAGAGAGCAATTGAAATAAATTTCAAATGAGCAAGGATAACAGTATAACAGTCGCTCAAAATTGTTTAACATCAACAAATATAACTATTTCCCACCTGTGACCAATCACAAATCGAATGATGATGCCCTTTTCTTCCTCAAGCCTTTTGCGTTTATCACCTGAATTTATATGAAGAAGAATGAGATCATGTAAACTAAACAGCGAGCACTGATAATCAAATCAAATTATCTCAATTTCAATCACCTTCTAGCATCCAAGTAGCACGCACTGAGTCTCTCCTCTTTCTACTGCTAAAGGCAGTATTTATGCCCACCACCATCAAGTATTTTCTTTTTTTGGTTAATTCGGGCATCTTCAAGTCTTCGGAGATGGGAGAACCACTGAGTAAGGAATCCTGTACAGCCCTGGCTGCGGCTAATTCCATCTCCAAATTTGAAATTGTTTTATCTAAGGTTCTGCACATTGTAATTGAGCTTAAGTGATGCAATTTATGTCACTGATAAACATTAAAAATTATAAATTATTCAAGGTCCATGGAGCTTACTCAATTGCATGCTGAGACTTTGAAACTTCACTTGATATAGACTTGGACTCACCCTTTACATCCTTCTGATAAATAAAAAATGATTAGCAATACAGAGTAATGAATTTTTCAACTAGTATAGAGACACTCGGACTTAAGCAAATCCCTTTAGAATGAGAGTAAAGTTCAAATAGTTACTACGTGAGTACTCACAACAGTTGGATCACAACCATCTGCAACTAAACTGAGTTTCTCTTCTCCTGCCCCAGTCAACCGTGATTTGTCTTTAGCTTCGGGATCTGCCCACTTTCTGTCACCAGTAAATTTAAATCAAGCAAGCTACATCCATAGGAAGTCCTACCCAGCAAAAGGAACGTGTGGAACAAACTAATAGAGGCTGTTTCAATAACAAGTAAATAAACAGATTTTGCATAATAGTTTCCGAGTTTAAGTTAGAAGTGTCGGTTTCAGCTTAATGTAATATTTTCTCACATGCTAAATCTTGAGCAATCCTCGCAAAGATATTTCTCCCACTCAAACTATATCTTCCCATTAATGGTAATAAACATCTATAACAAGCCAAATCGCCTGTAAGGTACCTAAACGTCCTAGATAAGGTAGACAAAAAAATATAAGTGAAATAGAAGGCCACTAAAATCCCGACTTTTAACTTTTGGCTCCAGGAAATGATAAGCAGCTTTATGTGGATTTTTTTGTTAATAATTGGATTACAATATATTCAACTTTTTAGAAACCACACCAACAAGTCTACGACCAACTACCTAAATTGATAGTCATAGGCTATCATGATTCCAAATTTCCCATCACTAACCAAAATCTTTAGTCATCAGACTCCATATTATACAGGTTAAAAATGAATTGCATATGGAATAGCTCCATCTAGCAAGTTTAATCGAAATTGAAAATATCAAACCTATCGGTGAAGAGCATCCCAGCACAGAAGCATCCAATACAAAGGAATATTGTGAGTTTTCTGTGAACCACATTCTTGGAAGTTGACTCCACCCCTCTGCTCTTCCAAGACATTATTCTATTCTTCACTTTAAACTCCCAGTTGCTCAAATAAAGCACACCCCATATCAAAGTTCACGAAACTTAAAGAATCGACTAAATAAAAAGGATCAAAAGCTGATATCTTTCGCTTGATAGCTACCGATTTACAGTAACCCAATTCAAGAACACAAGGATCAGGACACCCAAAAAAAAAAAACTAAAACAACAAAAAGTTACACAACTGTCACACGCAAAACAGCGTGCGATTTCTTAAGCAAACTTCAAAACAAGATTGGAGAGATCAAGAAGAAAAAAAGAAATAAAGAGAGAAAAGGCTAAAAAAAATAAATAATGCTAGAAGATTTCCAGTGATTCTCTTTTTGGCAAGTCAATGGGACTTCTTAGAGCTTGTATTAATTATCTCCAAAGTGGGTAGTACAATTTTTTCTCAACCTGAATTTATGTAGAGGTGGGTTATTCAATCCGTGATGCTTAATTTCATCGGGGGAAGGTATCTAAAACGGAATATAGATGAAGAATTGAAGAAGGCGAATAAGCAGACTGAAGGTGTGTATTCAATCTGCCAAGGCAAGAATAGACCCACCGCCCACCTCAACTGCTCTCTGTTCCGTTCCTTTATTATTAATTTTATTCTGAATTTTTTTCTAAATCTTAATACTTTGACAATAAAACTACCTTATTTTTATTTTGTATGTACAAATTAAATATATATTTGATAAAAATTTAATTCATACATATTCACCCACATCTCTGCATAGTATTTACTTATTTCTAACTTAAAATATAGAGCAGTGTAAGTTAGAAATAAAAAAGAAATAGACAAACCAACATGTTAGTGTTTTTTTTTCCAGAAAAGTTGGTCTGTTGTGATACGTTTCATATGTTTATATTGTAAGACAGGCCTATCTGAATCATATTTCCACTCTTTGGTGCTCTGAAAAGGAAGAGTTGGTGAAAAATCCTCAATCAAAACATCTCTTTGGTTCACTTCTTACCCACAAAATTGTGGTACTATATCATACAAAATGTGGTACACTTCATGTAAAGATGTAATACTAAAAAAGTACTCAAAGACTGAACACAAAAAAAAAATCGACGAATTGTTTATTACATTCGACCATATCTCAGATCCCTGATATCAGAAGGAATCGACAGGCCCGTCAACAAATAATAATTAGTCATACACATGGTGCACGTGTAACGAACATGGTGATTGTCTCTCTTCAGAATTATCGAAGTTTTTCTACAGGTCATAGCCAACTTTAAGAACATTTGCCATTTTTCTTTTTCTTTTTTCTTATGTTAATTATTTATTATTATAATAAATAATATTAATCGGGAAAACGTAAAAGTAATTAAATTGTCCCTTACTGGTCGATTACATTTTTTTTTGTCCATTCAATGATTTATATATAATTAAAGCCCACGATTTAATAAAATGTTGCATTCTTCCAATTATTTTCCTGGAATGGAGCAGTAGGTGACGAGTAGTTTTCTCTTAGAAGCAAGCAGCTGCAAATTATGGTTGAAATGGGTCGACAGCTTACCACACGATCGGTTCAAAATTTCGATCTCACTTTCTATTTTATAGTATTGTTTTAAATATATGGTCGAATAATATATTTTATGAAATATTATTTTTTTATCGATATCATTTATTAGAATTTCAGAATTATATATGAATTTAATAAAAGGTATATTTTACTTTTTTTTAAATTTTTTTTTTGGGAGAATATCTTTACATGTAATTTTAAGCACATATGTCTCCACATGATTGACAACCCTCGGCTCAACGCAAACTCAATTAATGCATTGGTAGCAAGTACTCGTACCTTTATTACACCGACAGATTGGTTACACGTAAAAAAAAAAAAAAATTATTGAAAACACTTATTCTAAATAAATAATTGTGTTTTTGTTGAAACGGTTTGGGTTTCATAAAAAATTCTTTTATCTTTGTACATTTTTTAGGCAGTTTGTAATTGTTTTCCGAGAGAGAGATCAACTATAATTATCACAAAGATGTTATAAATCACTTTTGTAATATATATCTTCATAAAAATAGATTATTTTTATGTTCAAAATGGTATTTTTAAAATAAATATGAATCGAATCGACTCGTCTCACATATCTAAAATACATGAGATCATCTATTTTTAAATTAAATATAGATCGAATCGACTCATTTTACGTGTCTAAATATATGAGATATCAAAAAAAAATAAAAATATCCCGTCATTGGTCGATATAACATAGTCGTGATCTTTGGATTGATTGATCATTAACTAATGTATGGTCGTGACGCACCTCAATAAACGCCCACCATGTGAAGGCAAAATTCACTCGATCTTACCTGTCATTTTCACTTGTATTCACTATCGAACTCTTCAAATCAAATGCTATTTAGTTTGGGTCGGCCTGATCAAGACATAGCTCCTTGACTTACTACTCTCAGTCGTTCTATCAGAAATAAAATAATAATGGCTCGAGTGTTTGAGTTAGTAAAATAGATGTACTTGTAATTAATTGATCACATGTTTTATTTTCGACCAACACTTTTTTAGACGAATCGGTCATACAAAACTTATCTAATGTAGTTTAATTGGTTGACGTGGATTACATGTTAGTGTATTAAGTCCGAAAAATTTATCCAGTACACATTTACAGATAACTTGACTTCGGGGAGATCACATTGACGCTTGCGTTGCGTGCCTACTGTTGTGGCTGTTGCCCAAAAAGCCAATCCGACAGGACATCCATTGACGAAGATATTGAAGTTTATCTCAACAAGTCCATCGAAATCAAGCCACCCTAGTCCGTTTTCGAGTCCAACGAAATCAAGCCACCCTGGTCCAATGATCCAATATTGTCCTTGTGATGTTAACAATATGGAATTCATGTGGTTACATCCTATTCCATTTCTTTATTCACATTGTCGATCTCTAGAAAAACATTAACAATAAAACACCAATAAGATTCCAACAATAATATTATTGTACGAAACTTTATACTTAAAAATTTTAATATGACGCCATACTTGTTTTCCATATTTTATCCATTCCACATATTGATTAATTGGATGTGCACAATATGTCAATATCTAGTGATAAAAAAAGCTAAAATAAATCCACTTTTGCGTGTTTAACCATAATAATTCTATCTAATATTCCATAATCAACTCTTACATAAAGTTCTTGTTTCGACAATTCAAAAGTTCGGAGAAGATTTTTTAGTAACAAATCGATATTGTACTTTTTTAAGTGATCTTGTGACCGGATAGTTTGATCGAGAAATCCGACATTTTAATTCAATTATGTTGAGGAAATACTGTTCAAATTTTCAAGAAAGAAAGAAAACATAGAGGAAATTTCCCATATGTGTTGATAATAATGTAGATTGAATGGGCAAACGCGGCAAGGCGAAGAAGAGCAGAAAATACATGGAATTTGCCAAAAACAGCTGTAACATTATCATTGAGCGGAGACCAGAAAAAAAAAGTCAACCATTATCGTATCCATTATGAGCCGTAATATACAAACATATAATTTTTTAACGTAAAAATTTACAGTTTTTAATACTTTGAGCGTAATATTTACAATTTTTCTGAAGAAACAGAGTTCAGTTTGATTTTGATTCGAGAAATCCAGTTTTGGACAAAACTGCGTTTCTCACACTGAGTAAATCTCTGCCTTTCAGTGTCCTTCCGGCACCTTCACACACAGAAGATGACGGCCGTATTTTTTGGGCAATCCATACATGAGGAGGAATCATGACGGTACTCTCTTCGATTTCACCATCATCATAATCTTCTTCTTCAATGTCGCTGTTCCACCTGTTTCTTGCAAATCCACGATTATTCTCTTCCACGTTGGAATCTGCATCCAGCCAAAAACGAGAATTTTTGTAGGTTTCTGAACAGATGGGTATGCTCAAAGGTGTTGAGCGACGTTGAATGATTTCGGGTTCGCTGGAATAAGAATATCTGTTGGGATTCGGTATTGCCCTGGCTGGGTATTGGAGACCCTTGGACATGTAAGCGGTCTTCTCCCTGGAAATGGAATCATGTATTTCCTGGAAAGCTTCCCACACATCCTCCTCCTGGAATTCTTCGTTTCTCAACGATGTCCACCCGCTGCTTCCAGGGCTGTATAAACCGTACTTGTTCTCCATTCCTGGAAATACATATACACACAAAAACTCGGTTAAAAAGATCCAAGATTCTGCAATTCCTAGTAGAAATCAAGATTCTACACAATACGGAATAAGAAGCTAGAAAAAACTTACTTTTTTTCGACACAATTTTCCAGGCACTGCTTTCCTCAGCGCAGTGTCTTGAAAAATTATGCAGCTTCAAGTATCACCCCCATATTCTTAAGCAATTTGATTCAATGAATATTTAGAGGGTATAGAATATTGAAGGCTTTGTTATTTACAATATAGGCGCTGGTCACAGGATCGAGCTAAGCTTGTGTTTTAAATTGGAAATGAATGATAGACAAGGGGGAGGCAATATAAAGCCATTTCCTTAACATTTAATTGGTCTAAATTTACAACTCTTTCTTCTCTTTGTGGAAAGGTCAAATGGGAGATTTATATATCACTTTTGTTTTATTTTTTCCCACTCAAAATCTCACAGTGGAGTTTATGCCTTTCGAGGTTGTTTCCTTTGTCCACTTTTTCTTCATGGGATTGTGACAATTAATCTATTCTAAGCGATCAACAGAATGTCGAAACCAATGCATGCGATGCTGAGTTAGAGCCACGTGTAGCAGACGATGTATTTGGACACTTCCCAACTCGCCTTATCAAGACACGATAAATCTTCGTAAAAAAACTAGCTTAATCCATTCCCTTTGCTGATCAATTAGTAACTAATACAGAAGGTCTTACGTTGCTTGCTTTGCGGTAGGTTCATGCATTCGTTTTTCCCAAATATAAATGAAATGTCACTGAAAAATCGGAATTAACTCATACCATGTTTGTATTGATTGATTTATGTATTTAAAATCCATCGTGGTTATTATTGAAATTATGTAATTTAACACAAAATATATTTGAAATTCATGAAATTTTATTCATCTACGAAAATCAAATGATTTGAAATTCTGCGTCTTTAATTCAAGAAAAGCCTCAAAATCTTATTTGACTATTGGTCGGATGGTGGGTTAATTAATATTTTCTTGAACTTAAACCACAAAAAAGATGTGTCAACAGTTTTGATGCAAGGAAATAGTGATCGATTATGACATCTTACGCAAATATCATGATGGGCACGTTCAAATGAAGAGTCTCTATCAGTTCCCACATGATTTTAATATTTTAACCTCTTTTTTTTCCTAATAAACATATATATACTAATTTTTACCAAAATATTAGAAAATATAAATAAAAAAAATCATTTGAACCAGTAAATGCAACCGGCATAACACAATAACTACACCAAAGAAATTACCATTTAATTTAACGAAGCAAAAGGGTAAAAAAAATTAACAGCTGGTTCCAATTGAATTAGATTACAAGAGTTGATAAACCGATTTAATTTGTTCATAGAACATCATTATCTTACAAAATAAGCCAACAGCCATATGAATTAGAGGGTCCCCGGTCGCCGCCATGCAGTGAATCTGGCGCTAAAAGTTGAGACAGATACGAATTTTATTGACGCCATTTTCAACCCTCGGTTTACTAGAAATTTAGTATAGGAATCTTCCTTTTGTATTTTTTTATAAAAAAATTCTTTATATCGAGTCGACACGAAATAGTAAAAAGAAAGTGGCAGCTGCCAATCGTACAGCCATCGAGAATCTTTGTTGAAATCAAAAGGATAATTTGTGCGCAGGTTTTACATTTTTACTTGTCTTGGGAAACAATTCAAAAACTAAAAAAAAAGAAAGAAAGAAAGAAAGAAGTCGTTTTCTGGAGGCATGGTGGAGTTTTATACACCATCTTTCCCACATACAGCACAAGAATTTCAACATCGTATTCTAGAAATCCCACAAGAATTTACCCATAAAATCGAGCATCCATGATGATCGATGAACATCAGAGATACATGTTCCTAACAAATCCCTCGACTATGTCGAAATTAATATCAAAATCAGTTTGCATCAAGACTAATTTGCTCCAATACTCCCATCCGAATCCCATTATTAATGTCATGATTTTACAATGAACCTGAGGAACGGAAACGGTAAACAGTTGCAGCTATTTTTTGCAGTATTGATAATCAATCTAAGAAAAACTTCCTTTACCTAGTTAACCTATTCGAACAACCACCACTTGAAAGAAACAACAATATAGGTAATTCAGAGACCTTGGATTGAGGATATTAATAAAAATCACGAGTGGAAGAAATGCAATAATCTTATAACAACAAATTAACTATAAGCAGCACATCGAGCCATTCGGCAAACGACACACAATGCTTAAACATAATCAGTTCGGCCGAAAGGATATATTTCTCTGCTATCAATGAAAATCTCTCAAGGTCTTCTCAAGAAACAAAAAAGGGAAGTATTCTAGTTTCCACACTTCTATAATACTACAGGACACATCTTATCTGCTTTGAGACTTGACAAATAGTTGATAAAAGGACAGAGGCCAAATAAAAGGGACATGAGAACGAAGTTGTGCCAATAAAAACAAGGATGCTGACATAGATGCAATAGGATAAGCACAAATTCTTTTCGAAAAGATCCATCGCAGGCGACCTTCTCTCGGAGAAACTAAATAAATCAACCACATTTACCTAAACAAATCCTAGCAATGACCTCTACGTGACACATTTTCATGTGAACAATGTAATATCTCCTGTCAAGGTAAGTCCAAGGAGTTTGAAAAGGATATAATAAAATGCAAAGAGAAGAAAACAATTAGGACTTCAGTTGTCCAACTCATTTGCAACTACATAAAGGCCTCAGCTCCAGCAACAATCTCCAAAATTTCGCCTGTGATCTTCGCTTGCCTTTCTCGATTATATGCAACTGAAAGAGACTTCTTCAGCTTCATCGCATTATCAGTCGCACTACTCATTGCATTCATTCTAGCAGTTAGTTCACTAGCATATGATTCTTGCAAAGCCCTCAATATCTGACTGTTCAAATAAAGGGGCATCAATGCATCAAGAATATGTGCTGGGTCCTGTTCAAATGTGTAATTTGGTAACATTTTTACCCGTTGCATACCCAAAGTATGATCCCTCTCCAAAGTCAACTTCCCCCCTTCAGTAGTCAATCTAAAGAACTCGTCTTCACTAGCATCAACACTTTTCCCATTGACATCACAAGCTTCACCTTTCGCAGACAAAGGAAGCAATGTATGAATCACAGGATCAGACTTAATCAAAGACACAAACTTTGTGTACAAAAGCTCCACTTTATCAACCTCATCGCTCAAAAACAGAGAAAATACAACATCAGCAATCACTTGAGCTTCTTTTGATGTAGGAAAGCTTTCCCCTCGAATAAATCTATCCACATTCACATCTGGCCTTCTACTAAAATGTGCATTGCCTTTTAGACCTACACTAATCAAAGTGTGATCCAACCCTAGATTCTTTAATTCTGAGATACGGGCATCTACCTTTCTCAATATCGCATTGTTAAAACCTCCGCAAAGGCCTCTATCACCAGTTATAACAACGAGAGCAACTTTCTTCACGGGCCTGATTACTGTTAGGGGAATTTCCACATCATCTAATTGACACTGCTGGTTTAAGTCGTACAGAACTTCTACAAGGGTTTCAGAAAAGGGTCGGCTGTTAATGACTGCTTCTTGTGCTTTCCGGACCTTGGCTGCAGCCACTAGTTTCATTGCTTCGGTAAGTTTCTGCGTGTTTTTAACCGTTTCAATTCTCTCTCGAAGTTCACGAAGTCCATTTCGAACAGAGGGAAGTCTTTGGAACTGACAAAAATTAAACCTTGAAGATGGTGTGGGATCAACAACAGGAAATGGGCTAAGCTGCGACTGGAAAGAGATCGAAGCGAAGCTGTGGAATGAAAGTTCAGAGATGATCATCGTAGATAAGCTGGAACTGAACATGGTATTTCCCTTTCGACTTCTTTCAAATCAGTTCATTGGGTTTTTCGGGTTTAAGGAAATTTTTCTGGCTTCAAAGGATCTGAACGTCATAGAACGAGCACGAAAATCGGTGTAGCCCGTTGTTTTGTAGGTTTTCTTCCGAAGACAGCAAACTCTTTCTGGCGGCACGATCGCTTGTCGGAGCGTTGTAGGTTGACGGAGGTTAAGAAATAAGCGGAACCTACAAAATCGGGGCTCCGTTTCTCTACAAAATATACATTAAATTCAAAATAAATATATTAATAAATTTTGTAGGAGAAATATAATTGCATAAAAATGATTTTCTTTTTTCTATTATCATAATTTCCAAATAAAAACAATAAAAAAGGAGTACCTATAAAATAATATAAAAAAAGTACTCAATGCATGTTTGATAATAAGAGAGAATAATGTGATGATGATGATGATGATGATGATGATGATGATAATAATAATAATAATAATAATAATAATATAATATAATATAATATAATATATAAATATTATTGTTATTTTAGATACTTTTAATGTTATAATAATTATAATAATAAATAAAATAATGTATAATAATAACAATTATAATAATATTTATTGAGCAACTAATTATTTTGAATTTTCAAGATCTTTATACTTCAACTTTAAATTGTACACAGAAAGTTTCAAAACATAGGAGAATGCAATAATGTACAATAAGTACTTCATGCTCACCACAATACAAGGGCAAGGTATATTCTCGCCGTCACCGCCTTCGCCGACGGTAAAATCTTTTATAATGAATGACCCACGAAAGTTTTGCCAATTCTCCTCTTTTCAATTTCCTACGTTTTGGCCTTCCCTCGACGCTCTTGCGAGTCGGATCTTGTGAATATCCGACCCTTGCCACGTTTGTCGGTGTTTGATCATGAACTGAACTCTGGGCTCAAGTTAAAGGCCTAAAGGGTGAAATTAAGAAAAACCAACTGAGCCCAATTCTCTTTTTACTTGTGGTAAGCAGTTTTGACCATCAAAAGAGTGTGGATTCTTATGCTATGCAAGCCCAAGCAGTCAAACAATAAATTTAATAAGCATTTTAATTTGTTATTATAATTATTTATAATAAATAATATTGTTGTGTCTATCATAAATGTATTCTTATTGTAATGATTATTCTTGTGAGTGGGTCTCATGTGAGACCGTCTCACGGATCATAATCTGTGAGACATGTCAACCCTACTTATATTCACAATAAAAAAAATAATATTCTTAGCATAAAAAGTAATTTTTTCATGGGTGACTCAAACAAGAGATCCGTCTTACAAATACGACTCGTAAGACCGTCTCACACAAGTTTTTGTCTATTCTTATTTGCTTAAATTTGTTATATTTGTGATCAATATGACAAGATAATATATGTAAAATTGTATGTTATAATTTTCTTCTATAAAGAGGGTGATTGAGTTGAATAAAAATTACGTAAATATTGATTTTATGAATTTTTTTATTCATCTCTATTTTCTTTTATGATTTTCACTATGTTAGCCAGCAGAGGAGCCACATGGTAAGAGACCTGCTCGATTTTTAAAAAAAATTTATAAGTGAATCTTATATAAGTTTGGACTAATATGATATTACCATTGGTATATCAATTTAAAATATTAAAAGGTTATAGAATTTACAATTCTAGTCCGGATAGAACTATATTTCTGGCTCCGCCACTGACATTAGCAGCACGATTTTTTAATCAATTGTGAATGAAGATACATCTCATTTTGTTGATGTCCATGAAGAACAATGTGCTTTCAGTACTCAATTTTATGAGATATCCGTTGATGCTCCAGAAATAGTACAATTATGATTATTTATACAACGTGTCCGTGAAGTGTAATGATTTTATATTAATGTCGATGGCTCTAAATTAACACATAATGATTTTGTATTGAGGTATATTTATGATTAAGATATGATATAATATCTAATGTATTGAAAATTTAAATAAATTCATGATCAAAATCCGAAAATTGAGAATTCAAGGAGATTTATGGTTAAGATCTTATATGAGATCTAAGATCTACATGTATTCTCGAAAGATATAGATTTATGTTTAACTATATCAATATTTATAAAGAAATATTGATAAAAGAGAAAAGATTTGTTCATATTCATAAAGAATATTAATATAAGATCAAATATTTAGAAATATTTTGGAAAGATATTGATTTGATATATTTTTAGTTAAATGGGGTTTTTAATGAAAAATAGATTTTAAATATTATGCCAACGGATTATGAGTTACAATGTATTGGTTGTGCAAGAAAAACACTACAATTAATCTTTTGAATATTCTGTAAATATGTTTAAAAAACTTTGGATTTTATTATCAAGCATTTTGAATTTCCAACAAATGCAATTTCTCATTTATTATTCTTGTAATCAATATTTCCAACATCGATGGGAGGAAAATAGAAGCTAAAAGAATTTTGTTGAGATCGATTCTTATGTAATATCAATTGAACACGAATTTCAAAGTTTAATTATCAAAAGGCAAAAACTTGTGTGAGACGGTCTCACGGGTTTTATTTTGTGAGACAAATATATTATTTGGGTAATCTATGAAAAAATATTACTTTTTATGCTAAAAGTATAACTTTTTATTATGAATATCGGTAGGGTTGACCCGTCTCACACGTAAAGATTCGCGAGACCGTCTCACAAGAAATCTACTCTTATCAAAAAACATTATTTGATAATGTGTATGAGATTGCTTATTGATGCGATCCTAGTGAAATGGGTGAGCTGGGTCGGTTGCTCCACCGGATCGAATCAATAATGTTGTTCAGGAAAATGAGCACAATAGATGGATCTGTGAGCTATAGCTTCCACTGTGACCTGCAGACAAGGAGATGAACTCGTGAATGGGCGCCGGAGGGGTGTCCGGCGTGACCACTCCGATGCTTAAGTCAGCAGGGTACTTAAGCAATAAAACCAATGTAGCCAAGTGATGGCTGTGATATTGGTGTGAATGAATGAATGTAAATGTAAAGAGAAAACCTGGTATTTATAGTAGAAGAAGTAATGATGATCTCGTTCTTCGTGTTACCTACTAATTATAGTAGGGCGGCTGACTGTACCCTATATCCTGATACGTCAATTCATATACTAGTCACATCCCGTCTATCTGATTTTGTCAACCCATCGGCCTGGTGTCAGAGATATGGCAGTCACCCACACCTTATTCTGCTAGTATACTCGAGTGCGGTGCTTATATCGAGGTGGCCCGGGTAGAAAGTTCCCGGGAGATTACAAGAGCCCGGGCCTATGACTGCCCGGAGAGTAGAGCATGTGCCTTCACCTGCCCGGCTCCAGAAGAATCCATCTATAGACTCACTCGGATTTGGGAATCCATTTGATATTCCGGGTCATCCATGACCCGGGCTCTTACAGGGGTATCATCACACATCCCTTAAATAGTCGGGCTAGAGTCATACTCGCTGTCCCGATCAGTCATGCTTGGATTCCCAAAGAGATAATCAATCTTGTTCTATAAAAGCATCGGGGGCTTCATGTCTCCTAGAAATGAGATGAAATGCCGGAGTCTCGTGTCTCATGGACTTGAGATAAGATGTCGGAGTCTCGTGTATCATGGACTTGAGATAAGATGCCAGAGTCTCGTGTCTCATGGACTTTAAAATAGATTGTCGGTGCCTCATATCTCCCAGACTTAGGAATGGTCGAGGTGCGGGGCCCCGAGACAGGTTTGAGAACCCTGGGCTTCTAAATAACCAAGATGCGGAGCCTTGGGCCGGGGAGCATGTCTCAGGACTTGGGAATGGTCGAGGTGCGGAGCCCCGAGCCAGGGTACGGATCCCTGGACTTATAAATAACCAAGGTACGGAGCCTTGGGCCGGGGAGCATGTCCCGGGACTTGGGAATGGTCGAGGTACGGAGCCCAGAGCCAGGGTACGGATCCCTGGACTTAATAGATAACCAGGGTGCGGAGCCCTGGCCTTCATAAATGGTCGAGGTACGGAGCCCCGAGCCAAGGTACGGATCCCTGGACTTAATAGATAACCAGGGTGCGGAGCCCTGGCCTTCATAAATGGTCGAGGTACGGAGCCCCGAGCCAGGGTACGGATCCCTGGACTTAATAGATAACCAGGGTGCGGAGCCCTGGCCTTCATAAATGGTCGAGGTACGGAGCCCCGAGCCAGGGTACAGATCCCTGGACTTAATAGATAATCAGGATGGGAAGCCCTGGCCTTCATAAATGGTCGAGGTACGGAGCCCCGAGCCAGGGTACGGATCCCTGGACTTAATGGATAACCAGGGTGCGGAGCCCTGGCCTTCATAAATGGTCGAGGTACGGAGCCCCGAGCCAGGGTACGGATCCCTGGACTTATTAGATAACCAGGGTGCGGAGCCCTGGCCTTCATAAATGGTCGAGATACGGAGCCCCGAGCCAGGGTACGGATCCCTGTACTTAATAGATAACCAGGGTGCGGAGCCCTGGCCTTCATAAATGGTCGAGGTACGGAGCCCCGAGCCAGGGTACGGATCCCTGGACTTAATAGATAACCAGGGTGCGGAGCCCTGGCCTTCATAAATGGTCGAGGTACGGAGCCCCGAGCCAGGGTACGGATCCCTGGACTTAATAGATAATCAGGGTGCGGAGCCCTGGCCTTCATAAATGATCGAGGTACGGAGCCCCGAGCCAGGGTAGGTACGGAGCCCCGAGCCAGGGTACGGATCCCTGGACTTAATAGATAATCAGGGTGCGGAGCTCTGGCCTTCATAAGTGGTTGAGGTACGGAGCCCCGAGCCAGGGTACGGATCCCTGGACTTTAATATAGGATGCCGGGGCCTCATATCTCTCGGGCTTAGAAGAAAGTGTCGGGACCTCGTATCTCCCGTACTTTAGATAATATGCCGGGGCCTCGTACCTCCCGGGCTTAGAAGAAAGTGCCGGGGCCTCGTATCTCCCGTACTTTAGATAATATGCCGGGGCCTCGTACCTCCCGGGCTTCAAATAATTTTGCTTCTCCTGCTATATTTGTTTTATTAAAAACCAAATCACTAACCTGGAAATACTGAATCCGAATTCATTTTCGTTAGAGTGCAACTTCTCTGGTTGAGCTAAATTAGGTGACTAATATAGCTGTATACTACTGAGTGCATAGCAAATGTTCTTCCAAGCCAATCTGAGATAGCTGCTGAGCTTCGAGCCCATATAAAATCCAAATATAAGATTTGAGTGCCGAGCTGGTCGGACTTGTATGTTTGCCAAGCAGAGTTGGGCTTACTGAGATGCCGAGCAAGTTCGGACTTACTTTTGAATATAAACCATATCTACGTCTTGAGCTCAAGTTCCCACAGACGGCGCCAATGATGCGATCCTAGTGAAATGGGTGAGCTGGGTCGGTTGCTCCACCGGATCGAATCAATAATGTTGTTCAGGAAAATGAGCACAATAGATGGATCTGTGAGCTATAGCTTCCACTGTGACCTGCAGACAAGGAGATGAACTCGTGAATGGGCGCCGGAGGGGTGTCCGGCGTGACCACTCCGATGCTTAAGTCAGCAGGGTACTCAAGCAATAAAACCAATGTAGCCAAGTGATGGCTGTGATATTGGTGTGAATGAATGAATGTAAATGTAAAGAGAGAACCTGATATTTATAGTAGAAGAAGTAATGATGACCTCGTTCTTCGTGCTACCTACTAATTATAGTAGGGCGGCTGACTGTACCCTATATCCTGATACGTCAATTCATATACTAGTCACATCCCGTCTATCTGATTTTGTCAACCCATCTGCCTGGTGTTAGAGATAGGGCAGTCACCCACACTCTATTCTGCTAGTATACTCGAGTGCGGTGCTTATATCGAGGTGGCCCGGGTAGAAAGTTCTAGGGAGATTACAAGAGCCCGGACCTATGACTGCCCGGAGAGTAGAGCATGTGCCTTCACCTGCCCGGCTCCAGAAGAATCTATCTGTAGACTCACTCGGATTTGGGAATCCATTTGATATTCCGGGTCATTCATGACCCGAGCTCTTACAGGGGTATCATCACTTATATTGTTTAATTTCATTAATATTCTAGTTGAACAATTTATACAATTTTTCTGAAACTACGAAAAACCCATTTAAAGAAAACAAGTGCGGTCCTTTCTTTCTAGAATCTGATATCTTAATACCGAATCATTACAATCATTAAGTTAAAACCATCAGGTGCATAGAATTCTTGAAATACATAGAAGTGTTGATGTTCCAATAAAAATAGTTTACATGAAGATTGTGAAGCCTTCTCCATTTCGATGAGGGGAAAAACTTTGGATGCTGCACATTAATTACCAACACAAAAACCAAATCACGTGCCAACAAGGCAATAATAATATACAGAATGTCACATCCCATTCTGCGAGTTGTTAAGCTACCTGCTTATTTTCTCGTCAGCAGCCCACAGATAGACAGCAGCATTCCAGGCTTTGGCACCTTGTTTTGCGGATTCGATGTATATGATTGTCTTATATTTATTTTAAGAGTATCTCTCTTGTGATACACTCTCACAAATCTTTAAATGTGTGACGGGTCAATCCTATCGATATTCATAATAAAAAGTAATACTCTTAGCATAAAAAATAATATTTTTTTTCATAGATGACCCAAATAAGAGATCCGTCTCATAAAATACTATCCGAGAAACTGTCTCACATAAATTTTATCTTATTTTAGTTGTGGCGTGGTAGAGATTAATGGAGAATTTTTAATTTTTGTTTTTAAAACAAAAGAACCGTGGAGAATAAAACAAAATGGTTGATTTATATAAAGATGTATAATTTGTTTCTAAATGAAATGGTGCACGACTATGGCTTGATGTGAATGATAAGATTTAAATTATTTATATCATCTGAAAGATCATCAAATTTTATAAAAATTTAAATTAAATAATAATTTTATCGTTATATTTTATTTTATCATCTCATTTAACAGTCAAAAAATATCTCAATATATTGACAAAAACTTGTGTGAGACGTTCTCACGGACCGTATTTTGTAGGACGGATCTCTTATTTGGGTCATTCATGAACAATTATTACTTTTTATTGTGAATATCGATAGGATGGACCCGTCTCACAAATAAAGATTCGTGAGCGACAGTCTCATAAGAGACCTACTCCAATATATTTATATGGGTTCCGTTGACCTAATGATTAGCCAGCAATCTGAGCCTCATATCACAGAGTCAATATCTTAATTCACAATTAATAATTAATAATGGCGGTGATTGAAAAATTAATAATGGGTCTTAATAGCCATTAGGATGGATGCCTGTGTATATTAATTCAGGCGATTGCACAAAAACCCATCAGAATTAGTACCTCATGTTTTACTAAAAAAATTCGAGAATATATATCCTGCATAAATCCCAGAAAACATAGCTTAGGTAAAGGAAAATTAGGGCCTTCTTGCTTTTTCGTACCTCAATTACCTTAAAAAAATTTGATGTATATATTTTGAAAATTAGTGGACTAACTGCAAATTGACTAACAACGTGATCAAAAATTTAATATATATATATAAATTATTAACGTAATATATATATATATATATATATATATATATATATATATATTACGTTAATAATAAAGAATATAATTTTCTCATAGCATTACAAAAGTCGGAATATTTATAACTAAGATGTTGTACTAAAATCAGCAAATGAGTACGGGTTATAAGGTAGCTGACAAGCATCCAACAAACTTGAATGCTCTTCTTTCTACTGTGCTGCGTCTCTCGCTCTATAAATGCTCATACCACTACTTCACAAAATTATTCACACTAACAAAAAAAGCATTACAATCAGCATCTTTCTGAAATTTACTAATCTCGCGGGAACAAATCAATTCTCATGTGTTGCCTACAAATGAAAAGGTGGTTATCTGCCATTTTTTCTTGTTCTTCTATAGAATTAGCTAGCAGATCCGAATCCGGGCTTCTTTCCAGGCTGATCAGTAAAATTGCAACTATCCTGTCCGCTTGTATCTTTGCTTTGGGTAAGCCCCTTGATCCACAGTGCCATTTTTTCCACAAAATATCGAGATATATGTCTTAATCAAGTATTTTACTAAATGCAATCGATTTCTTATATTACTTTTTATATGATATCATACTTGGCTTCTGTAACTCAATAGTTTCTTGATTGCATTACTAAGTAGCCTCATACCTAGCGAAAGGAGTGTGTGTATATATATATATATATATATATGCATGGAAAAAATTATTTCTTTCTTTGGATTGCGAGGAAATTATGCTGGTCTGGATCCCAGTTCAGTAATAGTAATGGTTTCTTTGAAATTTAACTGGGAATTTAATGTAACATTGAGGGTGCAGGTGGAGCTATGATAGGATCAATAGCAGGAGCGCTCAAAGGACATACGACGGAAACTGGTATGCTACGTGGGGTGGGTGTTGGGGCAGTGGCAGGAGCCATCACTGGCGTCCAATTAATGGAGCTCATAATCAATGGAGAGCCATTTTCCAAGGTGGCCAGGCTATCTATCACCTATTTATACGTTAATTTTACACATTATATTTAAAATTACAAAAATACTTTTTTAAATGTGAAAAACTCTTTTAAAAATACAATTGTGGTAACTCTATAATTTCATGTGTAACCTAACATCATCGTACATATAACATTTTTCATTAATTACTAATCAAGGATCCAGGCCGGATTGTATATGTCTTAATTAATTTGCAGGTGGCATTAATATGTAGTCTTTTGAATGGGAAGATATTTAGGGAATGGGTGAGTACTTCAGTGCTCGAAGCTTATCAGTGGCAGGAAAGTAATTGTATTGATTAAATATTTTTCCGGCTGCCTCTTGAATTAAGTTGCAATAAGTTAAACAAGTTAAGGAATTGGTTGGATTCAATATTTGGCTGTTTCAGATTAGTAACATGGAGTCGAGTAACTTGATCGTGGACGACATATTTGAGGTGAGTACATCCACCGGATTACCTGAGGAAGTAATAAAAGAGTTACCGATTATCGAGTTCGACTCGAGCGAGGCGGAGAGTCGTAGTAGAAACTGCGCAGTCTGCTTCCAGGTTGGTAATTTGATCTCTCTCGGTCGTGGTTCGATATTGGATTAACTATTCTACTTCTTCTCATGACATGCTCTTTTAATTTTTAAACTGTATTATTAAATTTCTAAAATTCAAGAAGACATCACGAGTTATATAAAAAAAAACAACAATAATAATATTTTACTATATATAATACAATATAGTATAATATACTAACTATGATGTAATTTAGAAATTTTTCTAAAATACGTTCCATCTTATGAAAAAACTTGCATGCCTTTAGTTATATATATTATAATATTTTTTTATATTTATTTTATGATCTCCTACCATTTCAATTTCAAAAAATCCATAAATTTTATTATAAAATAAAAAATACTCCATTATTTATTTATTTTTTTACGTAATGTACATATCGTGCGTGTTACGATATGCCAGTAATAATAATTCGATTCTGAATTCACGTGAGAAATGACAAAATTAATATTTGAGAAATTATGGCAATTGGGACTTGACTTGTTTCGAGTGTTTTCTTAGGATGTAATGGATGGTGAACGCGCGAGGTTGCTGCCAAGCTGCAGGCATTTGTTCCACATACACTGCATAGATCAATGGCTCACCCGGCGACCCACTTGCCCACTCTGTAGACAACTCGTTGGGTCGCAATCGGCAATTAATATGGCAACGATTAATTAATTGATTAATTATCACACACACACACATATACACGAAGTCAGGTTCACAGCATAATATTTTGAGCCATCGTTATGTATAAAATTATGAAAAATATACCATAATGCTTCAGTAATAGCATTGATTTTGACCTACATATATGGCTAGATTGATCACTCAACTATTTTTTCTGAAGAGAAAAGTGCATTTCTCATGTAAACAAGAACATACATTATCCTTAATCTAATTAGTTCCATTGAAAATAAACAACTTTAGCCTAATCTGTCAAATACAAGCAATTAACTTTTAACTACAGAAAATTCCCTCTCCCATCTGCCTCAAATTAACCATCATCAGAACATGGCACTTCAAATTATTAGCTGTCACACTATATATCATTGCGCTTGAATAAATGTATTCGAAGCTAAGGAAAGTGTAGGTCTCATGTGAGACCGTCTCACGGATCCTAATCTGTGAGACGGTTCAACTCTACTTATATTCACAAAAAAAAGTATTACTGTTAGCGTAAAAAATAATACTTTTTCATGGATGACCCAAATAAGATATCTGTCTCACAAATACACCCGTGAGACCGTCTCACACAAGTATTTGCCTTGAAAAGTTTGGATGATTTTATATTAAATTGATTTCAAATCGATCTCTCTTTTAATTTTATGTGCATGTAATGATGATCTTGAAGTCCCATCGGATTTTATTTCAAATTCGTTCTTCAAATATCTTTTTTCGTGACAAATATTTTCATTCAAGCATAACCTATGGTCCGATCGTTGTACGAGGAAGGGTCGGCTGTGGATGGGTTATCAATTTTGCTTGTGGTACATGTTTCAGAGTGCAAACGATGTTTTCAAATGAGTGGACTAATATGTGTATATTGACCAATATTGTTTGAATTTATGTTTTGTAAATTTAAACTTTACCATAGTCTAAATTTTAATGAGAAACCCTGATAATCAAAAGATGCACCTTATTTTTCGAATTTTTTTTTTTGACGGTAAAGCTTGTAATTTTATTATCAAATAATAAAATCATTCATTACAAGATTAACGAACCAAAAATGAAAAAATTTCCAGGTCCCCAGACAAAGAGGGATTGAGAAGAATTCTAAATCGTTGTCATGTATGTACACGAAGATGAAGATGAGGCCTGTTTGATTCAAAATCCAGACATGGGCCCTAGCTGGACTCATTATCCAGCCCAGCTATCCTTCAGGACATTGTCCGCAATTATAATATCGAACATTGTCTCTCTTATCGACAAATAACAAACAATTTTTTTTAAAAATACTATTTATTTCTTAAATTAGTTCTAACATATCGATCGTGCAACTTTAGTCTATTGTCTTACCTTATTATTTACGAGTAAGGAAGCAAAAAATAATAAAAAAAATTTTATTAGACATTCTTTTATGAAATATATATACACAATCTATTATAATACATGAATGACGTATAATAACTAATTTTGAGTCATAATGTAATTTTTGGTAAATAAAACTTACAAATAATATTTAATTTTCATTTAATCAAAAATATCATTAAAATCTATTTTAGTAAATTTTTTGTTTATCATAATTGTTATATCTCAAAAAATTTATTTTATTTATATTTTTAAATGATTATATCACAATTTTTTTCTCATTATCATATCATAGAAGCAAAAATCATAGTTAAATTCAAGTTTCCGAAACTAACTTTTAATTTTAAATAATATAAATTATATGTTAACAGAATACGTGTGATTGTGTGTGTGTTTATATATATATATCTTACTATTTATTAAGGCTGAGTAGGTTAGAGTAACTTCCTTGGTCTGTTTTTTAAAATACCTAAAATACCCTTCACCCCCACTCTCTACATTACTAATTATATATATTAATAAAGTGTTAAAAAATAAAAGCAAGTCACATGTAGTTTAGTGGATAAAGCTTATGTTTCTTAATCATGAGGTTGTAGGTTCAATTTTTGCTTGGGTCTTTTTTATTCTTTTTTAATTTATTTTTTAGTTCATATATCAAAATTATAATGTAACCACTCATTATTTCTTATAAATATATTTTGATCCTCATTTAAATATAAATCAAATAAATTATAAAAACATATCGTACAGCGTGCGTCGTTGTATTAGTATATAATATGATACCATAGCTGTACAGGACTCGGAAACCGAAATTAAAAGTAAATTATATTATTTTATTCGAAAGGGATGTATTATACTCGTGTTCGTCTTTGACCTAAAGCCCAAATTTGAATTAATTCACTTTCTTTGGCACAATTTCTATATGATGCGAACTGACCCTTGATTCTTTCAGCTATGTATAATCTTTAGTATAAAGTTTAAATCCTCCCGGAACTCTTCTCTAAGGTAAGGTGCACACTTCTCACGATTTCTGCTCTTACCTCTGGTTTCCTGTATTTTATCTTTCCTCCACTGACGCGTGTAAATCTGAGCTTTTGTTGCGTGCATTTAGCTTGTTTAGACTGGGAGCAGTATTTTCTGGTGCAGTTTCTGTTGATTTGGGTTAAACGACGATGGAATTTATTGGGTTAATTCTTCTTCTTTTTTTAATAATTTATTGGGTTCTTTCTGTTGCATGTTGTTTGTGAGCTTTTTGAGCATTCTTTCATGCGATAATTTATGGTTTAGTAATCTTCGCAGCCAAAAAACAATAAATTTTTGTTGCTACTGTCAAAGAAGCTGTGTGATTTCCACCCCCATTGGTTGGTACTGTTGATTGATTTTGCTCCTATCATTACCATGCTGCTAGTTTTGTTGAGTTTCTATTGCGAAAAAGGTGTTGTAGTGCTTTTCTGAGGTTTTAGCTGCATTTATTGCAATGTAGCGTAGGACTGACGAAAAAGAAACGAATATCAGTAATAGAGAAACAGTTCCTAAAGTTTGATTGAGTTATATGATTCTATACGATAACCATAAATGGAGAAATTTGAAAGAATGACCTTTGTTTGACCAGATTTTGAAATGTAACATTTTCAAATTTTTTTTAAAAAATCTTTGTTTGGTATTCGTTTCTTCTACATTTTCATTTTGCTAAATTTTTTTAAGAGAAGTCAAAGGTTTAAGAAGTAACCATAGAACCTATGGATTAAAGAAGTACGGGTTCCATTCTTTCAAGACAGTTAACAAAAGCATATTTTCTATTGATTTTTTTCACAAAACATGATAATGCTGTAAAATATGTTGTTTTATTTGTTAACCCTAAAAACTGAGAAGGGCAGATTGTGCCTGTCTTTATTTGTTGTATTGATTTTTTTTTTCTTTTTTTGCTTTCTTTCGCATGTCCCTTCATTTTCTTATCTTCTTATTCTTGATAAAACCGAGTTAGATTTTAAATAAAGTTAATTATTGATTGCTATTTATTCTTGCCGATCTAGACACTGAATTAGCTTTAGCTAATATCCACCCTAAACCTAGTATTATTGTGCTATGTTATATAGTAGCCTTAGCCTTGTGTAAACTTGTTTCACTCCACGTATCACTTAATTTACAGGAGTTTATCACTTATCGTCCGAAATAAGGGATTCCTATAGTAATTACAAGCAAATCAAGATTAGAGCCGGTTATGTTTCGAAAGGGAAAAAGAAGAGACTCTCGTAGGTTATCAGCGTTATCACATATTGGGTGAATGTGGCCAAATCTTTTTGTTAAATTTTGTGACTCAATGACATGTATTCGATCTGCATCATTATAAAATAAGTAGCACGAGTATCTTTGAAGATAAATAGATAATATATTCGTTTTCATAGGAAAATAAGTTGCCTTACTTCCAGCAGCTTTTTTTACGTGGGTGTGTCTCTATGTGTAAAAAGTTACTATGACTTCTGATTTTATCTGTTATTATTGCCAGATATTTTTCAGAATATTCACCAGGGCCTATTGCATTGTCTTAATTTACTATTTTTTGACTTTCAGGGACCAACAATTACGTTATATTAATATATTTTGCTAAAACACAAGGTAAAATTTTCTGTGATTTCTCAAAATGAATCAAGTTAATCAAGGTGAGGGCTCTGTTATCCCATTTATCCATCAAGTAAAGAAGCGACGGGGTCGTCCACGTAAAGATTCAAGCCTTAAGCATGCTCGAGCGGCTTATGCACCTCCTGGTTTTGAAGTCAAACAAGAATACCATCCTCAGAGACCTTATAAAACAAATAGTGATAATATGGTTGGCCAGACTGTGACAGGTGTTGTTCAGGCCACATTTGATGCTGGTTATTTGCTTACTGTCAGAATAGGCAACTCGAACACAAATTTTAGGGGTGTGGTTTTTAAGCCAGGGAATTACGCTCCTATCACTGCTGAAACTGATGTAGCTCCACATCTCCAAATGATCGAAAGAAATGATGTCCGTCTCCCACATGAGCGCCAAAGTTGGTCACGAGGCCAGAACCTTTCCATCCAAACAACTGGTCCGGTGTCTTCAAAACTAAAGTATCCCTCACCAGTAACAGCTCCTTCTGTTCCCACTGTGGGCACGAGAGGCACTGTGGTTCCTGTTGTCCTTCAACCTGTTAACCGTTCAAATGGATATTCAGCTCCCAATCAAATGCTGTCGGATACATCCCGAGCTCCTCATGTGATGGCTTTTGGAAACAAAGATGATCATATGGTTGAATCGTCAGCTATGTTATCTCCAGATCAATCTATTCCAGCTAGCCAGATTTTTGTGACCACACAACCCAATTCGAGCCACCAAGTTTGCAAAGAAAGTGAGCAGAATGACAAGGTTTCTTCACTTAATGAAGGCATCCCTGAGGCTGGATATGGTGAGAAAGGCAAGCCAGTGGAATCAACAGATGTTAATACACCAGACTCATCACAATCAACAGATAGTCAAGTCGAGAGTGACTCAGAAGCTTGTAAATCTTCCCCAGAAAATTCAGGCATCGTGTCAAACCAGCAGACTGGAAATTCCAACGAGCCCTTCATGACTGGGTCCCTGCAAACTACTTTTGTTGCAAAACCTCTGTTCACCTATGGAACTGGAAGAATGACCGAGCTTTTAAAGGTGGAATGTAGCATTAAACCTTGCAAATATTTGTGCTTAATTAGTTATTTGCCTTGATGATCATAAATTGGATGCCAATCTGTAGGCTGTGCAGGAAAATAAGAAAGATAACCCGATCCAAATTGCTGAACAACTGAGTTTTGCACCCCAAGTCGAATATCATGCAACTAGGAGTGCAGAAACTGATCCTAAAAATGAAGCAAGCATCCCATGATGGAAATACTTGGCGTATACCTTGTGCTTGTATTTCAACCTCAAAACTGCTGAAGGATTTGTTTATCGTGACTCGAGGATCTACAAGAAGGATAGCTGATTTTCCGTGGGAGAAAGGATTTGATAATGGTAAAGGTATCTACATCAAATCAAATCGCCCTTTTCTATGCCATGGGTTTGATGATAATCTTAGTAACAGACGCCCTCATGGCCTTTGTTAATCTCTCATCAGTTAATTTGATTCCCTTGTGTTCTCAGTTCTTTGGTGTACTTCAGTTTTGCTGTTTTGTATTCTGACGAATATACATACTACTTGAAACATTATTGAAAGACTGTTGTCAAAGAACGTGTGTGAGATCTACATGTACCACTTCAGAAGCCTTCTCTTTTAGATGGATATTTACGTTAACCATCTGGCAACACTCTTAACAAATTCAAATACTTTTAAAAATCTCATGAGATTTATTTGAATATATAATTTTAAAATAGATTATAATGATGAATTGTTCTGGTTAATTCACTTATTTAATACATTTCTAAATTCTCTTTCTTTTCTCTCAATTCAGTATTATCCATAATTTATTTCAATTGAACGCAGTTATATCCATTTTTATATTCCAGATCATGACTAGTACTCATATCAATAGACGAAGAGGAAGACCCAAAAAAAAAAAAAAAAAATGGTCGTGAGACACATAGCTTGTGTTGTTATTGTATATTTTATTTACATGTCTTCCATAAAAAATTCTCACGAAATGTTTTGTGGTGATTTTGATTTTTCTGCAAAATGTTTCTTCGAAAATAAATTTCTGGAAGTTCGATTGGAGAATCGACGAATAGATTAGTTAGTTTTTTAAAATAGACATTTTTAATTAGAGTAGATCTCATGTGAGACCGTCTCACGGATCTTAATCTGTGAGACGGGTCAACCCTACTCATATTCATAATAAAAAGTAATACTCTTAGCATAAAAATAATACTTTTTCATGGATAATCCAAATAAGAGATCCGTCTTACAAATACGACCCATGAGACCGTCTCACACAAGTTTTTGTCTTTTAATTATTAGCATAACGTTATATTATACGAAAAAAAATAAAATTGAGATATCTAAGTTTTTAGTATGATGTGATCCTCTTTAAAAAATTTGAAATATTATTTTGAGTTTTATTTTAATATTTATTTTTGGATGGATAAAATAAAAATAATTTATATTTGGGGATTGTTCATTGTTTAGATGGGAAGACGGTATGGCATATATACCATAATATCCCCAATTGTGTGGATGGATGTGTTCTGTGTTTTTTTGGTATGTTCATAAGACAGGGGCATTTTCGTATCTTCAAACCATAAAGCACAATCAATTATTATTACTAGACAAAAATTTACGTGAGACGATCTCAAAAATCGTATTTTGTGAGACGGATTTCTTATTTGAGTCATCTATGAAAAATATTATTTTTATGCTAAGAGTATTAAATTTATTGTGGATATTGGTAGGATTTACCCGTCGTATAAATAAAGATTCGTGAGACTGTGTTAAAAAAAATATTTTTGTTTTTGTTATTATATCTAATTTTGCTAAACCTTTTGTTTTTTATTATTATATCTAATTTTGCTAAACCTCAGTGCAAACCCTAGGGCTTACAGAACGCTAAAACAGGCGTCGAAAGAGAATGGTAAGACCTAAAACCAGCAAGTTAAAATTGCAGAATCGGTTATCCGAGGTTAATGAAATCGAGCTACTCAATTCATGGATCGATTCGGGGAAGCCTGATTCCGGTACCAACCCGCTCTCCCAGCCTCATCCACCGGAAAAAGGTCGAATTGGGAGGCTTCCTGACGGTTCCTTTTCTCCCTATTCCGGGGCTGAGAAATTTACTCAACTGCCTCTATCGAAGAAAACCAAAGATGGATTGACGCAAGCCAAGTATTCAAAAATGACTGACATTCAGAGGGCCTCGCTCCCACACTCGCTATGCGGCCGTGACATCCTTGGAGCTGCTAAAACGGGGTCTGGAAAGACTTTGGCTTTTGTTATCCCGGTGAGCTTTATTTAATATGGCTGATATTCTTGTAGTTTAGTGGTGGCATCGTGTCCGTGTTTGATGGAGTGCACAAGAAGATCCGTGATCACAATGTTTTCTTGTTATGCAGGTTTTAGAGAAGTTATACAGAGATAGATGGGGTCCAGAGGATGGGGTTGGATGTATTATCATGTCTCCCACCAGAGAATTAGCCGGTCAGCTTTTCGAAGTATTCAAATCTGTGGGGAGGCACCATGGGTTCAGTGCTGGACTTTTAATTGGTGGTCGCAAGGATGTTGACACAGAGAAAGAGCGTGTAAACGAGCTGAACATTTTGGTGTGTACACCAGGTCGACTACTTCAGCACATGGATGAAACCCCAAATTTTGACTGTTCACAACTTCAGGTTTTCATTTGGGCAATTTTATTTATTTTTTGATAAGAAACATTTATTTATTATAATAGAAATAGAGTTTACAAAACAAGTGGACGAGCGATCCACAAATCAAAAGATAGATTAAATCGGTCATTTGGGCAATTTTGTTTCTTCATTTGTGTATTGTAGCCCTTCTTGGCTGATAACCAGTACATACGCATAACATATATTAAATTATTAGTAGTATAATCATGTTTTTGGCCTCTTGGATTGTGTTTGACTGTGATAAATGTTTGTGAAGTAGAATAAGACACGGTAATTCTTATATGTGATTAGTTGTCATGTAGTGACTTGATCATGCTTGTATTGCCATCCTCAATTTTTGCTTGCATTTGCCCTTGCCTGTTCTTGTGTGCCATTAGCAGCTATCTTTTTTTTCTATTTTGTTTATTTATTCAATTTGGTTGGTTATAGTTTGCTCGTACCATGTATGTTGCTTTCAGCCTGAGCATTGTAAGTTAGGCTTCTTAGCATGGAGAATTGCGGTCACACTTTTATATAATTTATCATGCTTATGATTTGACAATAAAGAGGCCACTAAAAATAATGGAATATCTTTTAATGGAACGTCCAGCGTCCCTAGGTTCCTAGATGTGTTATATTATATCTACAGATTCTGTTGGCTTATTCATTCTCTGTGTAACTGCTCTTAGATGTGACAAGAGGACAGTGTAATTGACTTGAGTTTAGATTTCTGGCTTGGAAACAGGTGTTAGTTCTTGATGAAGCAGATCGTATTCTTGATGTTGGTTTTAAGAAAGATGTTAATGCTATAATATCTCAATTACCAAAAAAGAGACAAACATTATTATTCTCTGCAACCCAGACAAAGTCTGTTCAAGATCTTGCTAGACTCAGTCTGAAAGATCCAGAGTACCTTAGCGTGCATGAGGAGTCTGAAACTGCTACACCTAATCGTTTACAGCAGACAGCTTTGATTGTTCCTCTTGACCAAAAGCTTGACATGCTATGGAGTTTTCTAAAGGCGCATCTCGGTTCAAGGATACTGGTCTTTCTTTCGAGCTGCAAGCAGGTAATACTGCATTGACTAATAAGAGCTAGTATTTATCAAGATATCTCCTCGACCAAATTATCCCACTGTATCTTTACAATTTTTTTGATATGAATTTCCCGTAAATCAAAGATTCCTTTTTATCCAGTTCCTGAATTCCACATGATTGTACAGTTTCTTATTAGGTCAATGACTGATAGGAGGAATGTTTGTATCTCTACATTGTTTTTGCATTTGTGGTCACCCAATGATGTATTTCTATTTACTGTTTTTGTACTTTGGGTTCCTGAATCATGTGATTTAGTAGAAAGGATGTGAGCACAGGCCTACTCTGTGTGATGAAGCTCATATTTTCTATTTTTCTTTGTTTTTCCTTTCCTTTTTTTTAAAATTATTGTTCTTGATAACTTTGCTTATCTGGATATTGGTGCATGCCACAGGTAAAATTTGTGTTTGAAGCATTCAAGAAACTTCGTCCCGGAATTCCTCTGAAATGTCTCCATGGAAGGATGAAGCAGGAGAGACGCATGGGAATATATGCACAATTTTGTGAAAAGAATTCTGTACTTTTCTCCACTGATGTGGCTTCTAGAGGACTTGATTTTAATAAAGCTGTTGATTGGGTTGTCCAGGTTGGTCTTTTCTGTTTCTATCCTAATTTAGTTTCCAACTTTGACTAGTGACATAAAATGAAGCATCACGTGGAAACATACTACATAAACTTTGAACTGTTGTTTTGATTGCCCTTGCAATTCTAGGTAGATTGCCCTGAAGATGTTGCTTCTTACATACACAGAGTGGGGCGCACTGCTCGTTACCTTTCTGGTGGGAGATCCATTTTATTCCTTGCACCCTCGGAGACAAAAATGCTTGAAAAATTACAAGAGAAAAAGATACCTATTCGATTTATTAAGGTCTGATATTCTTTTATGTTTAGTTTTCCTAGTATTTCATTATTTCTTTTTATTGACGGCACAGATGCTTGGTTTAATCACTCTCAGGTAATACTGAGCATTTTGAATCATTGGACAAATTGCATTTTATATCAATAATTGATTATGATCCCTTGCAGGCAAATACCAAAAGGTTGCAACCTGTTTCAGGATTGTTAAAGGCATTATTGGTCAAATACTCCGATCTGCAATATCTGGCTCAGAGATCCTTTGTAACATATTTGAGGTCTATCCATAAGCAGCGTGATAAGGAGATTTTTGATGTTGCTAAACTTCCGATAGATGAATTCTCCGCATCACTAGGTCTCCCCATGACCCCAAAGGTCCGTTTTCTGAAAATAAAAGTTAAGGACAAAAAAGTGTCCGAAGAATTGACCCTTGTTCCTGAAAGCAATGCTGCTGAGAACCGATTCAAACTGTTAAAAGAAACTTCAGGCACTGGTATATCCGATGAAGCAGAATTGCACACTGAAGGTGGTCTTAGTTTGAAGATGGTCACTCGGCATTTTGGGAAAGATAATACTCCCGATATTAGAGATGACGTGTACATTTCCACACTTAACTTTTTGTAGATTTATATTTCTGAACATTACCTCTTTTTCCAAACTTGTATTACGGAAAGGGCGTGATTTTGGGCATCCCAGAATTTGCGGAGAGCGAAAGAAGAAAGTTGGAAAAGGCTCCAATACTTGCAAAGAATTGAGAAATTCATCACAAAATCGTTTTGCTTTCTGACAGTTTAGGAGTCAGATAGCTCTTTATCTACATTTTGTACTATTATATATTTGGAAAAAGGCTATAGTTAGGGTCTTCATTTACCTTTTTCCAAAATGAGTGCTCAATTACTTTGTGTCCTTACTAATAATGCAATATTTGTTCTTGCCCATTGTATGCAGTGACTCGGAGATGATCACCATCTTCAGACTATCTGGTTATTTTTTTTACCTTAATCTAGCTGTTTGATTTTGTAGGCCTGCCACTAGGGTTTTAAAGAATAAGAAGCTGAAGATTAATGTGGGTAGACCGGCAGGCAGACATGTTGTATTTGATGATGATGATGTTGATGGTAGCGACACTTCAACCTCTCCTACAAAACTAGCCAATGCGCAGACTTGGTCTGATTCCAGTAAGCTGGACAAGGACATAGGTAAAATTAAACATTTGGATTTGCCCTACAATTCTATCATCAAAAGCTAGCAGTTGTAGTTATTCCGTTTTATTGTTGAAACTTCTTAGTAGAAATTAAGCTCATGTGCACTTGAGGACTTGTCTAGGACTCTAGCATATATGTCCTATTTCAAATTGTCATCGTCATTATTGAATTAACATCAGTTCCAAACTAGCCGGTCTCAGCAATTGTATAACCTTCTCCATTTTGCTTGAAGTTAAACACTGGTCATTTTCAAATCACAAAAGCTTCAGTGAAGCGCCTAAAGTGTTTGGCCAAGTTTAAAAAATTGATAAAATACTATAAAGAAAGCCATCTTCGATGAGTTGCCTCATAGTTTTACCTGGCCTCTATTGCAGTTAATCAAAGATACACCAAGCTGCGGGAGGAGGTGACTGGGGTGGACGAGGAAGACAAAGCTTCGTACCGCCAACATTTAAGAGAAAAGCGTATCAAACAAAAGATGAAGTTGAAGAGACGTAGAGATGAGAAGGGTGAGGGTGAGGGTGAGGGTGATCTCTCTGGTTCAGACAAAGAGGCACCCACTGGTAGAGTCAGTAAAAAGTCGAAGATCTATCTCCATGATAGCGAAGATGGTGAGATGAGGCAAGGTACTAGAATGAGTACAGACTCCATTACTCTTGCAGAGCAAGAGGAAATGGCTCTCAAGTTGTTGAGTTCGATGCACTCCTAAACCCTTGTCTAAATCAGAGATTATGGCCTTGATCGTTGCTACTTTTTGCTTCTGCAGCAGGGGAAAAAACGGTATTACTGATTCTTAAGAATCTTGTGTAGAGCCAAATATATTTATAGATGTAGATCTTCTAGTCTCTTTAATCTCAACCAACCAAAAAATGGCAATTATATTATTCTCGGGGAGCGCAAATCTTGTTACAAAAATTTTCAATTGATGGCCATATTTAGTCGCGGCATTTCGTTTAAAAAAGGTGAGGCACAAGTTTTTGATGCTTGTATATTTCGGCATTTTATTACAAAATTCTAGTATATCGGCATTTTATTACAAAATTCTAGTATTAGATGCTATATGCATTGACTTGAAAACTGTCGCTACTGCAAAAACAAATAAAAATGAGTTACTGTTGTAATATTTTGAATCAATATATCCCATTTCCCATTTCGTTTCTCAAAACTAATTTTGAGGCCCATAACCGTGCATACATTGAAAAACCAACTTTTATTAATCTAAATTGCAAGAACTTGTAGAACATGCGATCTCTGTGTCTTTTGTTAACATAGCAAAGTACTCGACGTAAGTTTCATTGAAGGTTTACCGCCCAATCATCTCAGGAATGCCAGGAAGCCATTTCACGGTTCTGTCCATGGTGATGAAGGTAAAATAGTATGTCTCAACGCCGAGGAAAAAGGAAATTTACTCTTCCATGCGTACATATAAATGATACGCGTTTGAAATACATTACATAAATATACTACTGAACAAGACTACATTTCCGGTTAACAAAAACATAAGATGCAGTCAGACATGCAAAACCAAACTCCAGGATACTGACCGTTGACGATTCTCCGATGAATGGAAAACATTCCCACTGCAGGGGGGTAACACTGCAACCGAATTTAAATCTACGGGGGTAAATTTTTCAGGGAAATGAGATGGAAATTAACTACTGTGCTTGTGTTGTTTGAAATCTCATTGATAATCAGGAGCTCTATTCCCTCTATTTAGTTCCCCTCCAGAGAATAATCTGTTCATCTTTAAAAAGGATAGGGACACAAGGAACCAGATCCTGCACAACAGAATGGAAAACAAGAAGTAAACGATCACAACTTCCCCTTGTGGTATGCGCATGAATTTAGAATAGAAGAAATATCAAAAGTCAAGACTAAAGATGCAATTTGCCCGAATGTCTCGCTCTATTTAAAATTTATTGTTCATGGTAATTATCCATACAAATCTTTTAAATGAAGCAGAAATCTTAGCGCCACGAACCAACTTTTATACCCTTCCAAGTGCAATTTCAAATCAAGATCCAAATAGCAGTATAAAGGCAAGTGCAAAACCCAACTGCTATAAAGGAGAGGGCCTCATACTCTTAATTTGACCCCAATCTTTTTACAGTCGCTGGCACCCACATAAGCACAATCGAGCCTCACCACTTCTTCGGTCTCAAATGCTGCTCGTACTCTATCCACTACATTAACATACACCCCATTCCTAGCTGCAGAAACAAGACATGACATTTAACGGTCACCATCTGCAAATCAACACTATCTGAAATTTTTACTTGAACAAAAACACCAAATCCATTTACACAGTTTCATCAAAGGGGGAGAAGTAAGTCCTTGGTTCCGCATCTCCTTGGTTTCTTCAAAAGTCAAACCATCGGCGACATTCTTCACGAGTTTTGGATAAATTGGTCGATAAGGCTTCCACAACATTAGAGGAATTTGTGGTCGTTTGGTGAATTCATAGTTACGACCACGATATAGGAGAAGGATATTTATGTGGCGGTAGATAATTTTCCCTCTAGATTTGTCCTACGATACACACTGAAATTCTCATCAGCTAACACTGTAGAAATTAAATCGAAAATCTTCAATATTTCAGACATAGGAAGTATGATTTCTTAAACCTCAAGATGGAAGCAAACATTGTCCATGTCAAGTGTTGGCACTCCCAAGCACTTTATTCTCACTGCTTCTGCCCTTTTCCAGTGGTTGTGGATGTCTTCAAGCATGTTGTGAGTAACTCCTCCTTTTCCTAGCACGACCAGAATTGTTTGCCACAAGATTAATGTGAAGTAGAAATGATTCGTATCAATCTAGTAATGTTAAAACTCTTAAAGAAGTCTAACCACCCAAAACTGGAAGGAAAAAAATCAATTTCATTTTTCTTTTCCTGAAAGAAAAAAAACGAAAGTAACTTTCAAAATTTTCAGGTGGCCTGAAAAAATTTGATGGAAAAACGAAAACTGCATGGTTCTTAGTTCTCACACAAGAATAAAAATTCCGGTCACAAATAAAATATTCATGAAACGGGGACTTACCCAAATTAATTTGGCGCGAGCAGTCAATGTGGCGATACTTCTCCACAAGCTCCGTTATTTCCTGTTCTGAAAGCGGCTCCCCGAGAACTCTTTCACGTTCCTCCTTCAACTTCTCGAAATCCGGCTTATGGTCAGCCGGAGCACAAGTACCGGTCCATATACGATCTATCCGACCCGGTCCAAAGGGTGAGAAGCGCGGAGGTTCGCGGAAGCCAATGGGCTGAACATCCGGGCTGTTCTCCGAATAAGAATACATAAAATCAAAGGCCAAGTCGGACTTCACCGGAAACTGGTTTGCGTTGTCAGAACTCGTCTTATTGGTGCTTTTTTGGGGTTGATTTTTACGCACGGAAAGACTTGATTTGCTCTTCTTTTTGGGCGGTTGTGTTGTGGCCCGTGAAAATGGCGGGTCGTAAATTTCTTCCTTTGATGGAGAGTGGCAAAGAAAACAAACGATGGAGAAGATTGATGATGAGCATAATTGAGTAGATAATCTAGGGTTTGTGGGTTGTCGGAAGATGGAGCGACGCCATGAAATGAGCTTCAGCATTTGACATACGTCGGGGGTTCTGCGGCAGAAGTATGCGGGGTAGAATCAAATATAGCATTTCATATACACATACGTTTGAATTTCACATGTTTTTTTTATATATAAATTTTGTGTGAATTTGTAATTAAAAAGACACTTTTTGAGTTAATAAATACTTCTTTCGTAGATTTCTATTGAAATTTTGAAGGATTATATTTAATGGAATTACAATTTAAATGGCAATTGAAGGGGGTGGATTGATCAATGGTTGCATTTGGGAGCAAAATCAAAACCACCAAGTGACTGACATATGTAGGTGTCATGCTTAAATAATTTATTTCGAATGTTGTTCACTTGTTTCCTCAACTGTAACTTGGTATTTGGCTGTTCCAATTCAAGAATCATAACACATCTGACCCGGCAGTTTTTACGACATTTCAAATTTTCAATTCCACCCAGTTACCTCTTTGCTTTCTTGTGACAGAGAACATGCACAAAAAGGGTACGAACATAAAATCTGAACGAAGCTCAAGAAACGTTGCTCAATCTCTCAGCTTTGCAACGCCTTTGATATCCAACCATGGATCGAAAAACATCCAAAAGACCATCCAATCCATCAGGCTCTTCTCCAACACCTTTCAATGCATACACAATACTTTCAATAGTCGACAAAAATTCAGCCTTTGGCTGATGCCTCACTTCTGCATATAAGCTCGACTCGTGTATATCCAACCTTATATGTGGCAAGAACTTCAACCAAGGATTCTCCTTATACATTCTCTTTGCCTTGGCCCAAGTTCCATCCAACACAATTAAATTCTTGACATCAACAGTTAAAGCTTCAATGCCTAATGCTTCTTCACTTGGAAATAAAAGAACTGATCCTGGAGGAACAGTCATGTCGAATTCTTCAAACTCTTCGTGTCTGTTGCTCCCAACCGCTGGCTTGCTTTGAAGCTTTTTCACGACGAAACCTTTTCTTAAATGATCAACAGCTACATCAGAGTGCAGCAATTGATCAAAATCCAGTTTCCTCCATTTGCTTGTTGCAGTCCAACTTTGATCGAAGGACGTAATAGCTCCATATTTTTCAACCGTGAAATTGATTTCAGAAGATTTACAACCATGGAAAGCTGCTATATCCTCGTCAGTTACATCATCTTTACTAATCCCACCCGACACTACCTCATCCAGTTGAGAACTCCTCAACGGTAAAATTGTATCATCATTGCAAATTTCGCTCATTTTCCCACCATCAAAGCAGTCTTTTTCCCTAATTTGTCTATCTAAAACGGGCCCAACAACACAACCATTAGTCTCCCCTTCACTTGACATTTCATCAAACACATTGCAGCTTCCATCCGTCTCAATCCGATCCATTCTCCCACCTGAGTCAAGCAACCGAATAAAGAACCGGGCCTGGAAATTAACATCAGAGACGGTGACAACATCCACATTTTTCAAACCCAGGGTGGCGATTCTTGCAGAATTCAAGGGGTGCTTCTTCTCAAGACTGTGACGGAGAATGGTGACGGCGACGGAATTATGGAAAGCAGGGGTCTTCAATGTGTTGCAGAGGCAAGTAACAGTAGGTTTGGAGCATGAGGGGCAAGTGGGTCTCTTCATTAACCCGGATTGATGCACCAGTCGGAGAAATCGTAAATTTGTTGTGGGGAAATTAAGGATGGAGTTGAATGGCGAAGTTCCCTGTTGCGATCCGATTCGTATCACAGAACCGAGCGGAATGAGCTGAAGGTTGCCGGGTATCATTGATTATTGATTTTCCGCTAATTATTAATCACATACTTGTATATCAACAGATTAAAAAAATATTTTTGGCTTTTGGTTTTAAAATCAATTTGGGTGTTAAATGTCAATTATATTCTTGTGAATATATATTTTTATCATCAAAATTATGTAATTAAACGAATAATATCATTGTTAAAATTTTTAATTACGTTATCAAACATACGTGTATATCTCGAAAATTATTTTAACCCCGTACTTACAAATTTTAACAATAATCTTGTTCATTTAATTACATAATTTAATGTTGAAATGATTAAATTGATAAAAAAAAAAAAAAACATAATTACATGACCAATTTAATCATTCCGTAATTACATATGGACTTCTATGATAGCAATATATGAGGAATTCTATTATAGCAATAATGAAACTTACTGCACCTACAGCTACCGTTTATCATATATGGACTCTACGCGACAAAGTTGTGGATGACATCATTATAAGAATTCAGATTCATACCTTCCGTTGCATTCCTTATGCTGTTGAGATAATTTCGGATTTATTGCAAACTCTGTTGTACGATTGTTTATGATTTGATATGTCATTCTCTTGGAGATGCTTAATGTATATGTAACTACAATTTTTTGCATATTTTAATGAACGTTTCATTTAAAAAATAAAAATAAAACTAACAATTTGTCTTCTTTTACCCAAATTCTACATTATCTTATGATTAATTTAAATAAAATAAAGGGTAGGAATTTAATTTTGCTTTAACTTCTAATTACTCTCAACTTCTTCATCATTTATAAATAATCACTTCTCTTTTCCAAATACTCCCTTGATTTGTAGGACAAAATTTTAAATTAACCCGAATGATGGACTATTTTCTTACAAACCAAAGTTTGAACCAAATTTGATACTATAGTTATATGAAATGCTTTAAATAAATCACACTATGAAAAGTTTTCTTATTCAAAAAAAACATTTCAAATATAATCATGGATAAAGCATTTCTCTACCTTTTATAATTAGGTTTTGTTTAGACAAATACTTTTTTAAAAAATTAGTTTTTTATAAGTAAAAAAACTTAAAATATTGTTTGGATAAGATTTTTGTAAAAAGTTTTTGTTTTTTTAAAAATGTTCTTCAAGTATAATTTTTAAAAAACAATTTAAATGTTTTTTTTTTTTTATTTTTAAAAAAAGAAGACAATAATGAAAATCAAAACATATTATTTTTTAAAAGTAAAAACATTTTTATATAATAGTTGTCCAAAAAAATATTTATTCTTAAAACAACATTTAAATATTTTTTAATTTTTAAAAATAAATTTATAAAAACGTTTTATATGTACTTATCTAAACGGGAGCATGTATCTATTTTTTAATCTTTGGTAACTATTTCCATATTATATTTTTATTATCCAATTAATTATATTTTTTAATGATAATCACCATGAGATATTGTTTGATGCAAAGATATAAAACTTTATTGTTTAGCTAAATTTTATAGTAATTAAAGTTCAAAATAATTATATGCCCACGCACCGTCCCACTGCCATCGCTAATTACACTCCGGAAGTTTGACCAGCAGAGCATCGACCCGACGGTAGCACACGCCATTTCCTTTTGAGCATCTTTGTTTGCTGCACACAAATTTATCACAAATATTTACCATTCTTTTTTTCCCATTTTATTTTTCATATTGACTGCGGTATTCTCCAATGATCCTGATTTGGGAATCAGAAATGCATGACTTTTGCTTCACGATCCCATATGGACTGCTTCTGGTGTGTGGTGGCGTCATAGGATATGCCAAAAAAGGTAGCGTAGCGTCGCTGGCTGGTGGCTGCGGGACTGGTCTGTTTCTTATCCTCGCTGGTTACCTCAGCCTCCAAGCATTCAATAAGCGCAAAAATTCTTACTTGGCCTTGATTCTTGAAACGGGTATGCTTAGATTTTCTTCTTTTTACGGATTTACAGTTCCTTTGATAATCAGTGTACACACACGTAGAAATTAATGTTGTTTTACAACCGCGTTTGGATTTGTCCGCATACACAAATTCTTGATGAACCTTATTCGGATCTGTAGAGGAAAGATGCATGTTAACTCGTGACTTTTGTGGTAGCTTGCAATGAGACAAAGTATATTTCTCTATGTTGTGAATTTCCACCTTACTAGACTGTATAGATTAAAGGATTTAGACATCAGTTGTTTCATTACCCTATTATATTGACAATATTTATGTCGGGAACTTTTGGCCTTGATCATAATTTCGCCTCTACGTTGCCATTAGCTTCTGTCGTATTTCTGGTATTCGACTCATTATTTTTGTTGTGATGTTGCTTGGTGACTGAATTTCTCACTTGCATTTAGCCTTGTGCCCGTACCAGTGCACAAAAAATATCAGGAAAACCGATATCTTATTTTGGAGAAAACCAGTGGGATGAGGAGTTGTGTGGTCTTTGAACTGGCTGTAATGTGTACGATAATTGAGAAACTATTGGCAGTCGGCATTTAGCTTGTATATAACCATCTACAAAATAAATATTTGATGCAATGATTGAACTGATCCAAAAATGATTTTGCAACTTAAGAGTTGTTACTTTACATCCACCAGTGTTGTGAATGGAACGGAGTTATTATTCTGATCTCTTGTTGCGATTCAAATGGTAGTTTGATCAAGATGTTCTGTATTGGCAATATAGCAAGTACCAATAGATATCCAGATCCGTATCTTTCATTGCTGAAAAAATTCAGCTATTGATTTCACATCAATGATCTTGGTGATAATCAGAGCTCGTTTACATATACAAAACCTTTTCCAATGCTAAACTTCACCTTGTAAATGACCTTTGCACTTGAAACATCTGATTCCAGCAAACAAGCATTCACTGTACAATTAGAATACCCTGTAATTTCTATCGCTTGGTTACGCCACTTATCGTACCGTTCTTCTATTACTCTTGTTGGCATGAAGCTGTGACTTGATCACCTTTTTTATGTATCTTAAATTTCTTACGTCTCACTGCCTCTTCTTACCACGAATCTCTTTATCAATATGTAAATGACTAACCGTGAAAAGAACGTTCCTTTCTGTTAAAATCATGTGGTGTCGTGCTTCTGATTGCGAGTTATGTAATAAATTTATTTGATTTGGGATTGCCTTTAACAGTTATTGCTGCCGTACTAACATGGGTCATGGGACAGCGATACATGCAAACTTCGAAGATAATGCCTGCTGGTATTGTTGCTGGTCTCAGGTAACTGAAAAGATTTAAAATGTACCAATGCGCCTGGTTTCCATAAACAAAGACTGGGTTGATTCATATTGCTTCTTGGCGTTTGTCACATAAAACTGCTATAATATTCAAATGTTTCACTAGATGTAACGTTTCTTAAGTTAATTTTTTATCTACTTATTCAATTATTAATGGCAAATTGTCAACTGGAGATATGATTGGGGAATGTCCAACTTTTCTGGTTTTCCTCTGCTTTTGCAGGTTTTTTTGCTTTAAAACTTCTCAGGGTATTCATGCTTACTTATTTATTGATTATGCCAATTGCATGAGGCAACTATACTCGAAATGAACTGATTTTGTCGCCGTATTTTCTTGTTTGCAGCTTTGTCATGACTGGATTTTATCTTTACAAGATTACAACTGGTGGGAACCATATCCCACCTAAGAAGGAGTAATGGAATCGAGAATTTATTGCCATATAGTTTCAACAATATATTTACAGATAGAAAACATGCTACTTTAGAGTTGTAAACAAAATCGCCTCTTCAAAGTTCTTGAATCGCCTCTGCTGATCCAGAAATGTAACTTCTCTCATAAACTCTACTAAAATTGTTTGAATGCTGCTTTGCCCGATGTGTAATTCTGCTAATCAAATTGTTCGCAATCTTCCTATGTGGACTCAACTTTGCTACTATTTTACTTGATCGAGATCTTCAAAATTTTCACTCTCTTCTAGCAGGGGAAAAAATCACCATTTGGAGATTAATAATGGATGCGACTTGCTGTCAGTTAACCTCTGGCGTACTGTAAAGTATAAAATATACAATTCTATTTTCTTGAGCAGACAGTAAGTACAGATGATTGAATCTGCGTTTGATGTTTTCAACATACATGTTATTACCTAAATATACAAGATGTATACAATGATATAAAAAAGGTTTACAACCTTCTAGTATGTAAGTGCTGTACGATATAGCCTGGGATTTGAAGGTAGGATAGTCTATCAGCAGCCAGCTGGTCTGTAATAATCTTTAGGCATCGAAGGGCACCTTTCATTCATGTGAGGGTAAGGTTCCACCGTGTTGTATCCCGGTAATTCCATTCGATATTTTCCTCGAATTTGACAGAAGGGGAGCTTTACTGTGTCCCCATCGTTACACCATTTAGGTAAATGGCTCATGTTATTTTCAAAAAACTTGAGTGAGTAAGCATCTTTTATCTGCAGTGACAGAAAGTCGAGAAAGTGTTACTGTTTGCTGAACATATTTATTGGAACACAGAATACTTTAAAATCTTTACTTACAGTGAACTCAGTGACTTGAATAGAGCTCGAAAGGTCACCAAACAGCCCTGCTGCCTTGTATAATTCGAAGACAAAAGCAACACATGATGTTGACTTCCCATCTGCATAAACCCAATCATCTTGTTCTGGAACAGTCAACAATTCACCAAAAGATGAACCACGCTTCTCAACTTCGACGAGAATTTCAGAAAGTGTAGAGTTCTGCAAGGACAAAAGTATACCATCTTTAGCATCCAATCGAATGCTATTTGGTGGTAATGCAACTATTTCGAAGAATTTCCTCCAATCCGCCCAGATCAAGTTTATAGGTCCTTCAAAATGCGTACATATTTGATAAATAAAATGTGTATAATAATGAAACCTTAGTTCCAAGACGTTTGTTCAATGCTTCAATCCACAAGTCACTGGCGTATGAAGGTCGCATCTGTGTCCAAACAGTCATACAAGAAGCCACCTGTGATTTATATATATAAAAAAAAGATGAAAAAGAAGCAAAAATATAGCTCACATTTATTTCTAAGGGCCTTAAAAAAAATAAAATAAGATAAAGAGGCAAAAATATCTCATCAATACACGGGGTGATGCAACATCTGCAGGTATAGATGGTGGCATGACCAACCAGCAGCATCAGTGATTGTAAATTTGTAAGACATTGAGTTCAGTGGTATGATCTGTTCATGATGGCTGGCTGGCTGCCTTCTTTCTTTGTTTCTTTGTTTCTTTTTATAAATTTCATATAATCATTTTAAAAAAATAGGTAATACATCTCTCAATCAGGATATATTTTGTATTGAAGCATACTGGAACCTGAAAATTTGGTGAGACGGAAGAAAAACTCTCGAAGGACAAAAAAGCAGTACCAGGTGAGCATCCAAAGGTTTTGGGTAATTCCCACTAACTGTATCTATCCAGCTAAATATCAAATTGTGATAACCATAAGGATTTCCTGACATGCTTTGTGCGTATTCCCAGGCAGCAGTTTCGTTGAACTTTTCCCGGAGTTCTGGATGCAAGGGAAGTAACGCTATATGTGGATTGGCATCATCTTTTGTGAGTTCAAATTCCCACCATTCATCCCATGGTAAGATAGCAATAACATCTTCCCCCTAAAAAGTAAAATGAAATTAAAAATGGCATACAAGTGAAAAGACAAAGAAAGAAATGATGTGTCACCAAGTCGACACCAATAGCTGTTTCAACTCTCAATAACTTAGGATCAAGAACCAATAGCTACACATGTTCCATGCAGGTTATGCCTATTAGATTAGACCTGTCGGTCATCAAATTAATTTTAAAGACGTGTAACAACGACATTACAAGGAGACAATAGGATGTGTCTCTCTCTTATTAGGTACTTGGTTTATGGATAGCAAGTCATGAGGATTCTTAACGACTCACCCCAGCACAGATAGAGAAATATATCTGAAATAATGCAAATCTAAAGAACTAAGTGAAATCATTCAAAACCAACAAAAATAGCCTGGATTTCACAAGAATCTAACACCAGAAAATTCCAGTACCAGTTAAATCATCACCTTCTCATTCTCGTTTCCTGATTCTGCAACCCATAGCTTTCCATCAGAGTCCCTTAGGCAGACCGCAGAATGACCCGCATATGATCCAGTTACCCATTTTTCTAATGTCTCAAAACCACCCCACCGACCTCGGATTTTCGATAATACAAGGAAATCTCCAGATTGGATATCCTCAACAGTAACGTTAGTGACCCACGGTTCGGGGCGTTCATCAAAAGTAGCATCCATGTGCTTTTTAAGAAATGCAACATTAGAACTCTCCCCCCAGCTGGTGAACAAAGGGAACACTTCCCATAGAGCGCGAAGGGTTCCTAACATCCCTGCTTGCATGAGAAAGATCGATACCCCTCTATTTTTTACCTGATTTTTAAGGGGATCCATCCTTATTTAGTATGAAAAAAAAACTTGCTCTAAAACTAAGCAGTATGGTTCTCATTAAAATAAACTTGAACTCACATATTCAAACTCAGCTTCTGATTCCCACTCTTTGAATTCGAGGGTGTGTTCTCGAGATAAAAAGTAATAATCCCATGTAACTTGATAAGGAGTTGCAAAGATATAAAGATCCATGCACGTCCAACTATGAGCATTGCTTACCTGAATCAATAAATCATATTTTTTTTCCCTTTTCATCCGTAATCAAGAAATAATTTTAACTGACAAGATGATGGACATTAAAAAGGCATTTAGCTGCAATCGAAACTTTCAACAGAATTTGTATTTTACCTTTGTACGTCACCCTAGTTAACATTAAAGTAATCTGTAGGAGGAATAACCGAAAGCCACTTTTCAAGAGTTTCAGCAAAAATAGTTTCAAAGGAACCATAATTTACAAAGGTCCCGAACTTACACAGTGAAATTTTCTTCAATAACCGAACTAAAGAAATAGTCAAACAAAAAGAACTTAAGAAAATCAGCCTTTAATATGAAAGTCCTTCGAGAAGTAGTTCAAAGCATATAAATAAACCAACCCGAAACATAAAATAAGAAATCCCAAATTCCCAAACCTCCAAAACTCCCTTCAATAATCCTAACTACCTCGAAATCGATCGATAGAAGACAATAAAGCTGCATCCAATCACCTTAATATGAAGAGTACCGCCCCCGAATTTACTTTCACTTTTGTTGTGAAACTCCAACCAAGCAGTGTTGTTGTAAAAGCAAGCACCTTTCCACTCTAGTTGGGGAGCGTTACCAGCAGTGGCAGCTCCGACAAAAGCAGGCAAAAGGTCCGCCTCGTTATTGAGAGCATTTAGAATAGGCCAGGAAACTTGTCTAGGAAGCAGCGGCAGTAAATCTTTAGGATGAAAGATTGCTTTATAGGCTTGTGCTTCCCGAGTGTATACACCAGAAATGATGAAAATAGTCAACAATATCATTAATACATGATGGGTTCTGATGCTGATCTTGAACCCAACTATCATGGCGGAAGAAACAGAGAGATGATTCAAGGAATTCAAAGATTGAATGGGGTTGCGAGGAACGAAGTCCTCTAATGGTAAGATATGACTTCAACTAATGGGGTTCTTGACAGGTGATCGGCTGGGATTTTTACAGGATAGCATGAAGAACAATGGTTCTAAAATTTAAATCATGATTAATATTAGTTTTTGGTTTAATATTTATAGTCATTACCTATTAATTTAATAATAAATTATTTTTAAAAAATAAAATAAAAATAATATAGAATACGATTTTCATATATATTTTATGGTATTAAAATTTTAAATATATGTTTATATGAAGTCTTTCGATTTATACAAATGATACGAGATTTTCAAAATTGAACAACTAAAATTAATTAAAATAATTATAAATATATTTAATATTTCAGAAACGATAATTATATTAGAATGAAATGAAAATATAAATCTAAACAAATATAAAATGAATAAATAACATAAATTAAATAGTAAACACATAATATGAGGACAATTGACATTAAAAAAAGTAAATAATCATAAATCATAATAATAATGATAACTGGCACGATTCTAGCGAATTCCAGGGTCAACTTGACCTGCATGAATACGTGATTCTACGTCACCTTTCCCGAGCGCTATCTTTTACCACTATAGCTTTGAAAATGAAACAAACATTGTAAATCTCACAAAGTGTCTACGACTGCTATTGCCCCACGCAACAGGAAACTAAGCCACACCCCAAAACAGCCAGGCCAATCCCAATTTCAGCCACCGATTCTTCATTGTCATTTCCGCACTTTCCTTTGTGATTGCTACGTACATATATTTGGCTCTGTACTCGCTTTCTTGATCACACTAATTATTTCAATGGATGTTGTATTTCAGCCGAATCCAACTCTTAATAAACTTGTATATGGTGCCAGATTTCGCCATCGAATTTCCCTTCCTAACAGACTAATTCATTGCTCTGCCATGGCGCCGCCCAAGCACTTCCTTCCGGGTAACTTGGAACTCGAACCCAAGCTCACAACCCGCGGCTCCCCGGTGTTAAATGACCCGACTTTGAAATCTACGTGGCCTCAGCGTGCATGGGTGGCAGGCGGCTGCACCACTGTGTTGATTTCTCTGACGAAATCTGTATTTGCTGCTGAGGCTCCCCATATTTGGCTCGAGCCCATCTTAGCCGGCTTGATTGGCTATGTGCTCGCTGATCTCGCCTCCGGCGTCTACCACTGGGGCATTGACAACTATGGCAGCAGGGGAACCCCAGTCTTCGGCGTACAAATTGAAGGATTTCAGGGTCACCACAAGTGGCCTTGGGTTATCACACGTCGACAGTTCGCCAACAACTTACACTCGCTGGCAAAAGGCACGATTTTCACTGTCCTCCCAATAAACTTCATCTGTGACGATCCGACAATAATGGGGTTCGTTTCTGTGTGCTCGGGCTGCATTATGTTTAGTCAGCAGTTTCACGCGTGGGCTCATACCACTAAGAGCAAACTCCCGCCGTTGGTGGTGGCACTGCAAGACGCCGGAGTGCTGGTATCGAGGACGCAACACGCGGCGCACCACCGCACACCATATAACAACAACTATTGCATAGTGAGTGGGATTTGGAATGAGCTTTTGGATGAGTCGAGGTTTTTTGAGGCGCTGGAAATGGCGATTTTCTTCAAGTTCGGGGTCAGGCCAAGATCATGGAATGAACCCAACTCTGATGTCCCTGAAGAAGCAGAAACTGCATCTTTGGCTCCATAACTTTGGACTCCGTTGTTCAAATATTCATTTTATATTATTTTGTGTATGAAGTACAGATTGGATTACTCAATTTTTTTGCTGTACCATATCAATTATGTATATTTTAACGAAATTCTAATGCAAGGTTTCAACCTCGCTTATCCCTCAACTTTTATCAGTTAAACCAAGCCTTGCCAGCATAATTTGCAAATTTTATACTACTATGATGGGTTGTAACTTATAAATTGATATACAATCTTACTAGTTTTCAACTTTAATAATGTGTGAAGTGGGAATCTCTCTAGAACCCCCCAAAAAAAAGATTTTATATATAAATAATCTATTGCATGCCCCGAAATTGTAAATGTAGAACAATCTCAAAAATCTATGTTAGTTTGTTTCGCACAATATAGGATACATTTATTCACGTCACATCAAAGTCCCCAGACGGTACAAAACTCCACCACCATTCAAATGTTCCTGTTAACTAGGGCCACATGACAAGTTCAAACATTTTATCATGCTGAATATTCCAACGAATCATGCTCGAGCAGCAGAGGGGTATGGAGGCATATTCCATCATCTCAATAAACCCAACCTACGAATGGTTGACTTTGCAGAGGAAGAAAGATCACAAGAATACCACATTTTAATTTTTTTTTTGGAAGGAGACCCCAAAAATAAGTTCGCCCGACACTAACTTTAATATACAACGTAACACTCGGGGTCAACAAGAAGACAGAAGAAATATTAGACAGCATCCATAACTGCAAAGGAAGACACAGATGATACACAGGGAAACCAATATCTACGTCTGTCATCCTTGTGGCCATCATCAGTCATAGCAAGACCTTCCTGTATTACCAAACTGAACCGATTAGCACTCGTTCAAATTCTAAAGCATACGCACGTTGATGAAGAATATATGACATAATTCTACTAAAGTGATCAAGTCGTCTTTGTACCTCATCAACTGGCACATAGCCTAGACCCTAAAACAAACAAAGCTAGGCAACTAATAATTTTAAGAACAAAGAAAAAAGACAGGGTAATAATTATGATATAAATGTCAGTCCAAGAAGAGGATATTGCTAAATAAATTGCATCATTATGAAGAGGGGGGCGAGAGGCAAGGAGGGCACAGCCAATCGGAGCCATGGCCCAGGAAACCCCTAAGATACTTCCCCTTTTATTTTGTAGACCTACTGAAATCAGTAGCCAACGAAAATTCAATTATAGGTTCCATCCTATATTGAAACTGTGAGGATTGGTATTATGGACACCTCCAGACTTCCTTGGATCGATGATGGGCCAGTTTTGAATATGAGAATTTATTCATGTGCATCGATCTTTAAGTTCTATGCCTAAAAGCAATGCTTAGAATCTGTCCCAAATTTTGAAGTTCATTATTTATTTATTTGGATAACTATATTGTGATACATGTTCAATTCCATAGAGAAGCACGAATTGCAAGATTGATATTAAGATCATTTAGTTTTGATGGAGCAATTAAATTATCCTTTTCCTCCAAAAACATTGAAAACATTAAGATTTCCAAATGTGAGCAACCATATTCAAGAGCTTGACATGGGAAATAACGTATAGACTAGGAGTCTAGGAGTAACCTGAGCAAGCTCTAAAATTTCATTGTGGTCTTTATTCAGCTCTGTAGGAACAGACCTAACAAGCTTCTTTTTACCCAGAGATATCACCTCAAAACCATTACCAAGAACCTGGAAACACAATAGAAATATATGTGAACAACTAGCTCCAAATGCAAGTCATATTGGATGTTAAATTAAAGGGTCAGAGTGGGTCAGAATTAACCGATTTCAAAATTTTGAAAATCATAACCAAACTGAATTAACCGATGTAACGAATTTTTTTAATTGAAAACCGAATTTCCGAAATAACCGAACCGAATTTCTAGATTACCTCGGTTCGGTAGGTTAATTTGGTTTAATCGAAGTCTTGCTCACCCCTTATCCACCACAAAAAGATACAAATTTTAGATATAACTAAATATAAGGTAATTTATATTCACCTCTTTAACATTTTATGTATTTGATATTCATTTTTCCTAACATGTTATAATTTGTCACATTTTATGTATTTTATACTTATTTTTCTTAACATATTATAATTTTTATACTTAATAAAGAAAATAACTCTCAAATACATAAAACAGGTGGATATAAACAACCAATTATAAATATTTGTAACGAATTTTTGATGAAAGCTGGTGAAAAGTTAAAACTATTTGGATTCCACAAATAAGAAATAATTTCTATTTTGATAGAAAAAATATTTAAGTTAAAAGCTTTTTTTTTTAGAAAGGGGGTTTTTATTAAAAAAAAATTAGTATTAAATTGAAATTTAATTGATTAAATAATGAAAAAAACAATTATCAAGAAGCCAAAAATTATGTCAAATGGGGTGGCAAGTTGCAACTTATTATTATTATCTTTTAATAAAAAAAAATACTAAAAAGATAAATTCTTGTATCGTTGACTCGATGAGGCCCACTAATTCACGTAAGTCAGAAGCCCACCATGTAATCGGAAACTACCCGGCCCATTCTCTTTGTGTATATATTGTGTGTATACCCTATCACTCTTTCTTTCTGCGTCTTGAAGCCGTCGTTAGCTTCGATGGTTACTTTTGCGTCGATTAGGGTTAATTATCTCAAGCGATTCCATTTTTTTTATCTTTTATTTCGAAAATCCCTGTGAAGATCGTCATGATAAATCAAAAGTAGTGGCCTGATATCGATGATGATATTATTATTCCGAGGGATTCTCTTCCCCACGCCCTCACCCCCTCAATTTCTATGTTTCTTTTGTTAAAAAAATGCAATCTTTTGCAGCATACAGCAAAAATACCGTGCTCGGTTATTTCAAGAAATTTGTTCATGTTATCTTCTGATATTTGAAATAACCACATCCCAATGATGTTTCTTGACATAATTTTATCGTTAAAAGTAGACTGAATTCGTGATGTCAAAATGGTTCTGAGGGATGTGGAAAATCTTTTTCATCGTGAATGAGCTTCGCTTGTACAAGTGAAGTGTGGAGTAAGCTTCCATGGAAATCGATGATTTCCTGTCTAGGGAATCCGATGTGTGATAATACCGGGATAATACCCATTTTCGTCCTTTTCGTTAACCGCTTTTCCCATTTCAGTCCCACATGATTTTTGACTGCGTAAATAATCCTTCATGTTTTCAAAATATTCTCGAATTGGTCCATACCGTTACTCTGACGTTAAGTTTAACGTTGACTTGTGAAAAACTGCAAATATTAGCGACGGTTTTTCAAAAGCCGTCGCTAATTAGTGTCGTTACTATTTTCATAAAATAAATTTTAAGTTTTTTTAAAAAAATTTATTAAAATTAATTTTTTTTATTTAATGAAAATATTAAACCGTCGCTAATTAGCGACGGTTTGTTACACCGTCGCTAATTAGCCACGGAGTTTTACAAACCGTCGCTAATTAGCGACGATGATCTAACTCGTCGCTAATTAGCGACGGTTTTTATTTCCATAAAATAAAAAAATTACTTTTAATAAATTTTTTTAAAAAAACTTAGAATCGGACTATGCTAACAATATTAATGATCTTAACTAAAACTTAAAAATTTACAAAAAATTAAAACGAAAAAGTTTACCCTAAGTCGAAACTAAAATCGCGTAAGAGAAAATTTTTTAAGTGTTGTGAAGTGGTGTGTATGAAAATGGAAAGAGAGTATATTTATAGACAGTTTGTTTTATGCTTTTGGTAAAATAGCGACGATGATTGCAAAACCGTCTATACTTCAAGGTTAATAATATTACCGTCGCTATTAGCGACGGTGTTACCAAAACTCGTCGCAAACTGTCTATAAAAATACTCTCTTTCCATTTCATCCACACCACTTAACAACACTTAAATTTTTTTTCTCTTACACGATTTTAGTTTCGAGTTAGGGTAAACTTTTTCGCTTTAATTTTTTGTAAATTTTTAAGTGTTAGTTAAGATCATTAATATTGTTAGCAGAGTCCGATTCTAAGTTTTTTTTTAAAATTATTAAAATTAATTTTTTTATTTTATGAAAATATTAAACCGTCGCTAATTAGCGACGAAGTTTTTAAAACCTGTCGCTAATTAGCGACGGTTTATTAAAAACCGTCGCTGAATTGTCTATTCTTCAATGTTAATAATTTTACCGTCACTATTAGCGACGGTTCTAGTAAAATCCGTCGCAAACTGTCTATTAAACCTACTCTAATTTTTCTCTCTTAAAATTAATTTTTTTTATTTTATGAAAATATTAAACTGTCGCTAATTAGCAACGAAGTTTTGAAAACCCGTCGCTAATTAGCGACGGTTTATATTAAACCATCGCTAATGTCAAGTCAATGTTAACCTTAACTTTGGGATGACGGTAGGGACCAATTCGGGAATATTTTGAAAACATGAAGGATTATTTACGCAGTCAAAAATCATGTGGGACTGAAATGGGAAAAGCGGTTAACGAAAAGGACGAAAATAGATATTATCCCGATAATACCCGGTATAATCCATTGATCTGTCTTTCGTCTACCTTCGTTCTACATTGGAGAACTTGTTCCAGTCTAGGGAATCCGATGTTTTATAATACGCGGTAGAAGTGTATATGGTCTAACATAGAATCAACCCTTACAATGCCATCTCCACATTTTTTTATATAAAAAATAATATTTTTAATAGACAATTATCTTACAAAATTGACTTATTAACTAATGTATCGTCTTACGAGAGTTTTTGTGTATAATTAATCATTATCGTCCATAATTTTCTACCTTGTTTGCCTAAGTTAGTGAGTTGAAGAAGATTGGTATTCTGATGCTTAAGGTTTACACATGATTGTATGGTATTCATTCTCTTAGGGATGCTTGCAACTCATTCATTGAGAAGTTCGTTTTTGTCGAAGAGATGAAATCAAGTAGCGCACAGACTGACATCTCATGGATTCTATCTCAGTGCTCCAGTGTTTCATGAATTACGTCCTTATTTTTCAGCACTGCTGTAAAACATGACACTGGTGATTTTGTTGGTTAATGAATGAATGCTTTTTCCATTCAAAAAATAATTTAAAAAATCACTAGCTCTTAGAGTATTGGCATTTTAAAATACATAATCACTAGCTCCAAATACATAAAAACATACAATGAATTGATTGAACGAAAACGATCGAAGCATCAGCAAACAATTCTGTTAATATCTCAGAGAATTTGTAAACAAATAATGCACTCTGGCAAAATTCTCTACATCCATTTCAAGATTGATGCAACTGCAATATTTAACAATGCACTCCAGGCATTTGAGCTAGGGTGTGTAAATATAAAATGTGTATCAAACGTCAACTCCAGACACCATCATCAAGCAAAAAGGAATTATGACGGCTATTTACTCAAGTTTCGCAGATCAATTTCCCAGGCAGATGCCAACTGCAGTAGCAATTGGTCTGTTGACGAGCCTTCCCAGTCCTCAGGCAGGTCTACTGAATTACATTCTTGCAAATTCTGCAAAATCTCCATTTTCACTTCCATGGGAATGCCAGGAATATCTTGACCATTTTCCAAGACAATGTCTGCCAACTGAGTTAAGGAAGCAGAACAGAATCAATAGACTTATCCTTTACCACTGTCAAATAAAGTCGCATGAAAAGACCAAATTTTAAATACCAACATGGAAACAGAAGTTATACCTGTTGAATCCAGTATAAGCACATATCAAACAAGTTATGCTCCAACAGAAACTGTGAAACAGCATGCAGAACTTCACTGGCCACCTCATTTGAGAGTTGGTCAATTACAGGGCCTGATTTGTCCATGAGTTTTACTAGTAAGAGGTCATCTCCAGTAGACAAAACCTCGACAAAAGCTGAATCTACATAACCAACATGAAGAGCATCCATTGCATTGCTCCAAGACGTCCAAATTGGATCACGTTCTTGCACTGGACCATCGCCTCCTAGTGCTTCAGCTGTCATTTCTGGTATAGCCACTTGAGCACTACGTGTAATTCCATTGTCTTCACCAGCAACTCGAATAGCTTCCAAGGTTGCTTCATCCTTTGAAGCTTGCCAAACACTTCTTGCAGAAGGTCCTTCACCAAATCTAACAGGCCCTGCTCCGTTTTCCCAAGCTCTCCGGTTACCAGCCTGATCAGCCTCATTTTCTGTTTTAGAATTTCTAAAATCTGTCGGACCACTTCCAGCAGCTCTTCTTGAGCCAATTTGGCCATTTTTGCCATATGTGGGGAAGTCCCAAGAATCTGATACATCAGATCTCCAAGAAGAGCCCCTACCTTTCAGTCCGGAAGAAACATTATCAAATGCAGTAAACCTCTCTCCAAAGTGACCGCGCCCATCGTTACCTCTTCCAAGTTTTCCACTGGAATAGTCAGGAAAGCCATTGTATCTGCTGAGAGACCTATTTGAAGATCCCTCAAATCCTACCATAGAACTACTGCTCCTTCTGCCTGAGGATACAGACAAATCTCGTGCCATGTCTTCAACAACTCTCTCAAGACCTCGCACTCTGTTTTCTAAGGTCACCATGCTATCATGAGACCCGCCCATAAAATCCTTCAATGGAAAAGAAACATTCATAAATGCCAATTCAGGAATCAAGATCTAAATGCAAATAAAATAAAGAAACCTGCAACATATTCATTAGATGAGCTTGTTGCCTCTCCAGTTGTAACAATTGTCTCTGAATTACCAACCAATTTCCTTTAGTACTCATAAATCCCTCAGATTGACCTGAATTTCTGGAAAAATCAGGGTAAATGTTGGATGACTCTCGCTGAATAGAAGAATTACCATGCTCACCAACAATGCCCCTTTCCATGCTTCCATATTTCCCTCTGATTTCACCAGCCTGTATGTTGAGCCCAACGTTCCCATTCAGATCTGTATCATATGATTCTGACTCTTCCTCATTTTGTGAATTTGAAACTTTAATACATCGGCGAGAGACAATCACTTCTACAGGTAACTCACCCGAACCTCTAGTTTCTAGTTTCTGGAAGAATTCAGGGTTAAGTTCTTTGTCAGTCAATGCTGGGGCTTTCTTCTTTAGTATCCCTACAGTCTTGTCAGAAATGTTGTTTTCCTTTACAGAATTTTCGCTTCCTTTAACACCGAGACTTGTAAGATCGTTTCTATCTGATGGGTCGGTAGCCTCACCTTCTGAATATTGAGCATTTTAATATGGAACTTGTGAAGAGAAAAATTCCAACTGAATGATATATTAAATGATGAAGTTTTTTATCAAATGCCTACCATGAGATGAAGCTTTATTATCATCTGAAGATCCATCTCCTTTCCCAGCAATTTTCTTCCATATCAGCAAAGCCTCGGTCATACTCTCTCTTGCAGGTTTAATCTAAGGAAAAGTTGGCATTGTAATAGTTGGTTAGGTTACCCATAATACTAGAAGTAATACATCCTCAACTGACTGAAATTCCCACCTAAAATCTCCATTTAAGAAAATCAAACATCATTTTAGAAGAGGAGAATCACGTATGAAAATATACCTTACCCAACTGTTATATAAACTAGTATCTTTGCATTGATGCCAGAAATTCATAAAAGATAAAAAGTCAAAGATGGTTCAGGAATATATCATACTGTTTTGATGTATCGTAGTTTGGATAGATATAACACTATTTGATGCATGAATACCTTGTCAAATCGACAAGACTCGAGCACATTCAATGTGGAAGCAGCTCCTTCCGGTGTTATGTTACTCGTGTTAGAAGATAAGGAAATTAACGCCTCAGCTGCAGCCTTTCTAGTGGCCCAATCTGAACTGCCAAGACACTCGTGAATGCTTGGCAGCAAGGATTCTAAACTTTGAGGTGTGATAGCTCCAACCTGCAACAACATAAAGAACACGTATACTATCACCACAGAAGAATATTAACTGACATCTTCATGTTATTGTCTAGTATTGCTATTGCAGAAATCCAGAAATGTAATAACCTGAACAGACTAAATCAAAATGAGTGGAAAAAATATTGCGCATTGAAATTCATCCACGGAAAGCTCATTCTCCTAGCATATAATAAGATGCTAGATATGTAAAGTGATATGATGACTATTGGGAACCCTTATTGACCTTGACAAGGTAAGGGTGGTGAATAAATACTTTAAGTACCGACATCACTTGTTTCTGTGGTGGTTCACATGCTTAAGTACAGCCAAACTTTTGGAAACCACATAGACACAAATAAAACATTGAGAAGGATGGATTCTACTTTCTAGGGCATATCAAAATTATCCTGGGCTTAAGTGACTTGTTAAAGCAATGTAATACAACATTGTCTATTACAAGTTCATCATGCTCCAGGAGTTTTGCCACAAATGTGAAGCACAAAGTAAAACAGTGGAAACCAATATGACAAATATTTCATATTCCGTCGATCTACTCTCTCTATGGTGTTATCACATATATACAAAAGTAGAATAAATAATCAAATATAGCTTTTGATTGATCTAGTCTTTCACTATGGTGTTATCAAACGTATTACAAAAAGTAGAAAAAATAATCAGAAATAGCTTAAGATACAGTAAAACTTCAGCAAGCTTTTCTAATAAATCTCGATTAACATCAAAAACAAAGTTTCCAAGTAGTAATGAATTCAAAAGGCGAATTAAATAAGATATCAAACATCAACTAAGCAGATCAATCCATCACCATTGGGGACCAAACCTGGGACAAACTCGAAACCACTTGCAATAGTGAAGCTTTAGCCAAGAAATTCAGACTATTCAAGTGCTTGCAAACCCTAGGACAAAGTTTCTGGAACGTAACCAAAGGCGGGTCAACGGCGCTTTCAATCATTTTAGCTAAACACATAGCAGCGGCGCCTTGGGCAGTTTTGTTATTCTCATTCATCACTTCAAACAAAGGCTTCACAAACAGAGAAACAACTCCGTCCCCACCATTACCGCCCTTCAGGTACAACCCTGCCAGAGAACCAATGGCATCACGACACGCGTCCCTGACCTGTGAATCAGAGTCCTTGAGCTTTTTCACAATGTGGGCAATGATTTTGGTGAGGTGGGTCGCGGCAGGGTCGGTGTGGACGGCACATAGCACGGCGAGGAGGCGGAGACCTTCCTTCTTGCCAGCAGGCTTGGGGTCATTGGAGGCGTCGTAAAGGCAGTTGAGTAGCATTGAAATGCCGTCGCTTGAGAGTCCATTTATGATCTTCTCAAGATCTTCAACAGCGATCTGCTGGGTGTCTCGGTCGGCTAGTTTAGAGAGGGAAGTAAGGATTCTTTGCTTCAATTCAACCATGGCCAAATGGGACGACAAAGAAGATGAGGAAGAAGCAGATGAAGATCTCAAAGGGCTTGTTTGGTTAGGAGGTTTCGTGGGTTTTGAAGATCTTTGCGAGCTCATTTTTGAATTTTTGCAGCACAAGAATAACTAAACAACGCAAAAAAAGATTTATTGAATTTAAGAGGAACAAGGAGATGGATAATGAGGTAAATTTGAAATCTTTTGAATTGAAAATGCAATATATTTGAAGGGAAGGATGATAATCAAGGAAGGGAGGGGTCGGAATCAATGGTGGTTGCTAAAATCGAAAGCAAAAATGAGAGCATCTGCTGACTGCTGTGTACCTGGATAGCTCAGTCAGATAGATCTGTGACTGAAAGTGGATCTAAATCCGGAAAATTCGATGCTGCCCGTGCAGGCACTGCCTGCACGGGCAGATCCAAGGGCCAGAAAATTTCTGGCCCATTTTATTTTATTTTTTTAAAAAAATTTCTCCCCCCATGATTGAATCTTGACCCTTGATTGGGTGTGGGGGCACTGCCCCACACCCAGGATCGACTTTACTATCCCCCATTTTTCATTTCAAGTAATCCGATTTTAATTTACTTATATAAATTATCTTCTTTTATTTTTTCCGACTTTTTTTTTTCAAGAATTGAGAAAATATGTAAAGGTTCAGATCTGATTCCAATAGGATGATAATTCTTTATTAGAGCATAAGCAAGTCATTAATGAATGCAGTAAACTGGCATGTTGTGGCTGAATAATCAGAAGAGTGCACATGGAAATTTTGAATTTTAGAGCCCAAAAGTGAATTTTTCAATAATATAATTGAACATGTGGTTAAGGGACATAATGCAAACATTTCAACACATATTGGTTGCATATACTTGTCTCCATCACATACCATAAAAGTTGATGTCCCATAGAAAATATTATTGTTGAATCTGCTCTTTTCGCAATACATTTGCGAGCCCCATCAGATTAATGTGTGTTCATAGTATTTTGATGAGCTACCAACATTGTTTCACTATAAAAGGCCAATTACGTGTTTATTATTAATTTTTATGATGATGTTGTACTTTGATGTACATTGGATAAATTTCTAATTAATAAATACTAATTAATATTCACATTTCACAACAAATTCCAATCCTACAGTCATAGATGATAAGACCCATTGGTTTCCAGAGTCGGCGAGAATCTGAAACCATCGCCAATGGCATCAACATTTCCACTTTCTCTCCGACCCAATTTCTCCTCTAAACCTATAGGTTCTTCTTCTTATTCAAGTGGGTCTGCTGTTGTAAGTCTCCCGCAGCGGACTTGTCCATTTCTTGGTTGTGCAAATGGTCTTGGATGGTGCAGAAGCACAAGAAAATTGGGTCCCAGCTGCGGTTCGAGAACCACTTGTTGGTTCAAGTTCGGGAAGAATGGAGTCGATGCTGAAGGAGCCGGCATTTATGGTAGTCAGTCCCGCGATGATTTTGACCGCGACGATGTTGAACAGGTGTAGTATATCGCTACTGATTTTGTTCTTGTTTACGCCTTAATTGTTGGCAATTTTTCCCTGCGCTTTTTTGTGTCTGAGTTTACGGCAAAGTTTTGTTCGTTAGATTGGGAGAACATAATGTGAAAAGATAAGTATCGATTACTGCCTAATCTTTGACACTTAATGGCTGATTATTTCCCAGATGCAAAAAACTTTTAGAGCACCGAAAGTTTAAGTTGAATGCTGTGGTGTAGTTGATGAACCTCGCAATTCTGATGTGGATTTGGGCGCAAAGATTTTAGTTTGAGAAAAATTCCACAGAAAATTAATCCTCCTCTGTCTCGCCCTGATTTTCTTAGGAAAAGCTTGCGAACGTATTAGTTACGGTGATCTTATTTAAGTCAGTACTGGGATACCATACATCACTTTCACTTGAAATGTATTGAACAATGATAAAAGGATTACTGGAACTGTAAAAGGTAGTTTTTGATTGATCGAATATTTACTGGATACACCAATTAGATATCCATTTTAAGGTTGAAGCTGCAGTGTAGTTCGAATTTAACCTACAAGATGGGCAAGCTTGGATTGTTTGGATAATGCCATAGTATCATTGATAACAAATTTAGATGCTTTGGCTTGTATAGTGCAATATTAATTTTGAAGGTGAGGACTGTGTCCTATGATTGAAAACGAGGCAGTGAAATCTGTCGTTGAAGCCTAAGTTTTTGATTGATCGAATATTTACTGGATACACCAATTAGATATCCATTTCAAGGTTGAAGCTGCAGTGTAGTTCGAATTTAACCTACAAGATGGGCAAGCTTGGATTGTTTGGATAATGCCATAGTATAATTGATAACAAATTTAGATGCTTTGGTTTGTATAGTGCAATAGTAATTTTGAAGGTGAGGACTGTGTGTGCTATGATTGAAAACGAGGCAGTGAAATCTGTCGTTGAAGCCTATCCAGTATAAAATTTGAAGTCGATGCTGCATTGATAGAGTCAAGTGTATCTCCTCAGCTTGATGTTCTAATTAATAGTTTTAATCTTCTTAAAGACCTTGGTTTCTGTGATAATTTGAACTTTTGAGCAGTACTTCAACTATATGGGCATGTTAGCTGTGGAGGGTTCATACGATAAAATGGAGGCTCTACTGAACCAGAACATCCACCCTGTCGATATTTTGTTATTGCTGGCTGCTTCAGAGGGTGATAAACCGAAGATCGAAGAGTTGATGCGAGCTGGAGCTAATTACACCATCAAGGATGCACAGGGTCGGACTGCGTTGGATAGAGCAGCCAGCAATGAAATCAAGGAATTTATTCTTGGATTCTCTGTGCAAAAAGCTTGATGATTCTTGAAGCGCAAGATGTGTCCCGAAATATTTTATCGTGTGATCACGTTGTATTTGTTCGGTGGTGGCTGTATAAATTTACCTTGTATTCGATCAGTTCTCTAGCTAAACTTAGATAAGTTTGAGGGCTTTTAATTTTCGTTTCTCACTGAGTATCTTTGTGGACAGAGACCAATGATTTTGTTTGTGATCCATCATCGTTTGATGCGCACTTATTAAGGTCGGATGTAATATAATTTTTTATTCATATCTTTAATTTTTAATAATCTGAATTTCATAAATTTATCTGTGATTATATTTATTTGGTTGCATTAAACATCCTTCTTCATTCACATCATTAGCATATTACAATTATATTTCATTTAACCATCATGCTTGTTTTTGTTGTTCGTCTGGCTGTCTTGATTTAGGAACAAAAGCAGCAACAGAAAAAGCAAGTCAAGGCAAGGAATTTTCTTTCGCAAGACGAAATTGACCGTATAAAGTGTTATATGTTGCAGACAATCGTCCCCAAAATAATACAACTTCAAGTCGAGAGATCGAAGTACTACAAATTCTTGAAAACAGCGAACAAAATTACGCAGTAGCTTTCAAATATGAAACGAAAATAAGTGCAGCAACATGGCAAGAAAAATTCGAACCCCAATAATGATGTATTAGAGGACTATTTATAAATGATCACAGAATGCGTAGAAGAGATGCATTTTTCCAGATCGGATGCGGAGAAGAGTCGCAACTTTTCTGCGAGAGTAGTGAAGGGTCACAATGGTTTGTGCCAAAAGAAGCTTGGAGAAGATGTTATGATGGCCAAGGGACGCACAGAACGTTTGGTTATCTCAGAATCCGCGGAGCGCGCGGCCGTCGCGCACCCATGTGAGAAGCTGTGCGGCCACGCGCAGGGTTCTGTCCGTTGGCGCTGAACCAACAACAAGCGCGCATCCGCGCGGGAAGCGGCACACCCGCGCGCCTAGTTCTGTCCGAATGCATCATCTTGCGTTGTGCGTTTCAGGCGCGAGTGCTAATTTCCAAATAAATTTGGTCAAAAAAATTAATATTGGGCAAAGACCGCACCGCGCCATACCACGCCTCACCAGCTGGCCACGCGCGCATGTTATACTGAGACACAACCTATTGAGGTCTTCTCCTTTCTAAAAGTTTTTAGTATTCCTTGGAACCCAAACCCCTAACTCAAACTTAGAATTTATAAAAGAGACCTAACTTGTCTCATTTTCTGATGTGGGACAAGTCTCACCCTTTTTTCTATTCGATTAACACTCTTCATTATTCATTTATTCAATAGTTTGTGCTCTAACTCATACAAGGTTTGTTTCTGTCATCGAATGTTCTCCAAACATGCGCTGGTGTTTTGTGGAGGTCTTCTCAATTCCCTTTACCTACGTACTACAAATTCTTTTCTCTGTAAATGTGTAATATACGTGTGTATTCATGTATACATGGACATCGATCGGAGACTTATCTCGTATAATTATAATGATCAATTTTTTAAGAAACGTATAAAAATGATTCTACAAACCAATAAAATAATAGTGATTTGATATATAGGTATTCAAGATGTGCCATCTAGATAAAATTTGACATTTATCATTATTCTCTTAAAATATAACTAAATGTACATTTTATTCTCAGAATGTTTATTTTTCTAAAATACGATCAGATACCGCCAAATATTGGCAGTGTTTATTTGTATCATGCCTAGAACCAGGGCATTTGCATGAATTTACACACGTGGAAGCTCGATTCCAATGGTGATGCCACCTCTCCGACCTGTTACCGTTTTGCATGTGAATCATATTCCACGTTCTCATCATGCAAGCGCTTTACTCCGCTACAAATACCATCCTCGTCCCCTTCCATTTCCTCCCACCAAGCACAATTCAGTATTCAGTGTATATCGATCTGCAAATATCATGGCTAAAGTCATCGCTTTCGCGGCTCTCTTCGCTGCTCTTCTTGCCGTGGCCAGCGCTACCACCTACACCACGGTGGTGACCACCACAATGGTTGACGAGGAGAACCCACGTGGCAGGGGCGAATCCTGCATGCACGAATACGAACAACAACAGAAGATGAGCCACTGCCAGATGTGGATGCAGAAAATGGGAGGACGGTTCTTGGATGCCTCCTTCCTGAGGAGCGCCGTGAGCAATCCAATGCGGGGCCAAGGAGAGCACCTCCAGCAGTGCTGCCAGCAGCTGGAGCAGATCAGCTCTCCATGCAGGTGCGAAGCCATGAAAATGATGTGGAGGGAGCAACAACGGGAGCAGGGATCCAGAATGGGTGAAATGCAAGAGATGAGGGAAATGGTGGAGAATCTTCCACAAATGTGCGGAATGCAAATGCGCGAGCATTGCCGCCTGAATGCTGCCTGAAGTACTCGATAGCCCACGCAGCCCTCATGCCTCGAGAATAAAGTTGTGCCTGTCTCCCGCGAATAGTGCAGCCATTAATTTGGTTTGCTGATTTTATGCAGGAGGTCCGCATGCATGCAATAATTAAGTAGAATTTATGCATACCATCGTGTGTAATTTTTACATTGTACAGTTCTACATGTTGGTGCAGCGTGAGTGTATCTTCTCCCAGTTTCAGGCTGAATAAAGATGTCCTTTTTATATTACCGGGACTCCAAAGTTTTATGATTATTCTTCTGCGACTTGTGAAACATATTATAAAGTAAAAGCGTGATAAATATCTAGCCGCATTTCTTTAACAAATGGAAGTCGGAAGATGCAGATATGTCGAACAGGAACTCGGTGGCGAGCTCTGGTTAGTTAATGTCTTTCTACTCATGCAAGTCAAAAACTGCCCATCAGATAACCATTTATTCGTTGGAAAGTTGTCCTCCTTCCAACGCTGTATTAATATACCAAGACGAGAATGCCACACAAAAGAGTGAAGCATGACAGAAGTTTTACGTTTCTTCATCACAAGAACTTTCAACTAATATATCTCGACACAATCACTCAGGAGAATTACCTTTATTTTAATAACATTGTGTTAGGGATATTTTGTAATTTATAGAGCGATTTTAGTAACTTTTGAATTTTTAAGACTAACGGACCCATTACTCAATTATTGGTTTATGCTGTTGATCATAACTTCAATTGAGTATATTCCTAAGTTGAGTATATTCCTAAGGATAAGTTTGGTTGGATAGGATAAATTAATGATTAGTATGTAAATGATAAAGAAAATGATTGTGGTAGGATTGTAATATATGATGTAAAATAATATTATGTTTGGTATGATAAAGAAAATGATTGTGGTAGGATTGTAATATATGATGTAAAATAATATTATGTTTGGTACGATTTTTAAGTGTAGGAAAATTTTGAATTTTTTGATGAAAAGACAAATTTGCCCTTTCCCTTCGCGGCGGCGGCCTGCCGACCGGAAATGGTCGGCCGGAAGCGGCTGACGGGGGCGGCGGCATGAAACGGGCGGCCGGAAAAATCGGCCGGGCGGTCGGTCGGTGGTGGTCGGGCGGCGGCGACGGCGGCAGTCGGTGATGGGAGGTGGTGGTGAGTTTGAATATAAGAGAATGATAAAATTGGAAAAATAGGAGGTATTAAGAGTTGGATAAATAATCCTAGGGGGTGAGAAGGTATTATTTTAACCTACCTAATATAACCTAATCATTCATAGGAGGGATTGTGTGGGGACCCGGACGCTGATCTTTTTTCTTAATCATCTTTGGGATTTAATTATCAATTAAGATAAACACGGTCTAAATTTTTTTTTTTTAAAATGTATCTGCGGAAGGTAATGGAATCTAACTAATATACATCTCAGTATAAAATACATTTCAGTATAAAAGTACAATACTGTACAACAGTCTTTCAACTAATCTAGGGTTCAGTTACTAAGTTCAAGTACTAAACCAAATCTACAGTAAGTCCGGAATCACCACGCTAAACTCGTCTTCTCTCGTTATCTTCTCGACCCCGATCATGTCCCACCTGTTGTCATGCACACATACAAAACAAGACAACAGCCGGATAACTCCGGTGAGAATAAATCCCAGTATAAAACATGGTAAGCATGTATAGAAACAATCTAAATCATAAAACATGATATCATGATCATATTCAAAAGTAATAGATTTCATAATCTATGAAATCAAATCAAAATAAGCATGCAACTCAATTCAGATAAACATGCAATTTAAATCAAATCATATCACTACAAGAAATTTGATCAATAATGACAAAAAAATAATGAGGGTACACAAAAGTGGTCATTACAAGAGTTTTTTTAATAAAAAAATCGCTAAATATAGCGACGGATTAATCACCGTCGCTATATTTAGCGACGGTGTTATCAAAACCGTCGCATCTATAAACATTAGCGACGGTAAATTAACACCGTCGCAAATATAGCGACGGTTTTTCAAAGCGGTCGCTAAATATAGCGACGGTTTTTCAAATCTGTCACTAAATATAGCGACGGTTTGACTTTAATCTGTCGCAAAATTTAAATTAGCGACAGTCGAATAATAACCATCGCTAAAATGAGCGACGTTTTTTAAATTTGCGACAGTATTTTGTCAAACCGTTGCTACTAGCGACGGTTTAATAAAAAACCGTCGCACCATTTCTATAAATACCGCCATCTCCCTCTACAACACTTCACAACACTTAAAAATTTTCTTTCTCACACAAATTTACCTCTTCACAAAACACTTAAAATTTTTCTCTATTACACAATTTTACCATATCACTTTAATTTTTTTTCACCACTTAATAACACTTAAAATTTTTTACTTTTACATAATTTTACTACTTAACAATACTTAAAATTTTTCTTTTTTACAAAATTTTAGTTTCTATTTTTTGTTTTATTAGATTTATTAAATTAATAAAATTATTATTTTTTATTTTACGAAACAAATTAGCGACGGATAACATAAACAAAACCGTTGCGAAAATTAGCGACGGTCTTCAAAGGTAATCGTCGCTAAAATTAGCGACGGATAATAAAACTGTCGCTTATTTGGCGACGGATTAGAAATCCGTCGCTACCTTTAGTGACGGGAGAGCAATAACGACGGTCCATGACGGGAAATTTCCCGTCATTAAAAGTATTTAATGACGGGATTTGATTATGTAGTGATGATATTTCCCGTCACTAAAGGTCCATTTTCTTGTAGTGTATAAACATGATGTCATCACTGAAAGCAATAACCATGGGTTTCATAGTCTATGAAACCAAATCTATAAACACATGCAGTTCTAGTCAAATCATGTCTAGACTCGACTCAACTATAACTCTAGGGATCCCGGTGTGAATAAGACGTCAATGGCTGTCACCTACCCTATCACTCGGGGTGACGTACGTCTTATTCCTAGACTTCGGTCATATCTGTATCGAATAATCTACAATAGGGCGGTGTCTGCTCCTATGTAACGATACACCGAACGTCTAGAAGTCTGACTGTTTCTGTCAAACTTTCCTATCTCAAATGCAATGCATAACCATATGTAAACAATGCATAATTATCTTAAAAGATTCGAATACAATTCTATAAACAAATCATAATCATATCAAAAGATAAACAATAAGTCTAGTATGTGATTTAGTTAGGAAACTCAAATAAGATCTGATTTGAGTTATATCTTCCCAAATATCACATGAATTATACCTTTGTCGTCCCTGTCTGACGAAGACGATGACCTGTATTCAACTCTGTCCATATCCAATCTGAAAAGACAATATCGAATACATAGTATCAATGAATAACTCAATTCACAATCTGTTCTGATCAATACTCAACTCAGTACATAATCTGATCAATATCTGAACAAGATACAATTCAATTCATATCATCGACATCACAATATAATCGAAATCATATCTGAATCTGATCAATTTAAATCAACTGATGTTTCGACGGCATAACAATACAATCTGAATAACCCCGTCAATCTGAACATCACAAATATAATACCAGAACTCATCATCTCAGTATCGGTATATTCAAAATCAATAATATACAATTCTGATATCAAAATCTCAGTCAATATCTTTCAAAAATCATAACAAATACATAAACAATCTGTTCTTTAATCTGACTTCAATTCTATAATGTCCACGATAGCAGAAACATCATATTTGATTCGTATTCAATTTTGACAATATCATAAATTCAAATCTTGTCTAAACGTAACAAAACTTACGTCCAGTTGTAGCCTGCGTTGATATGAACACAGTACCGTACTCAGATTTAAAATCGGACGAGCAGATTTTACGTAACTCACGATTTTCTCGTCGGAAGAACTTGGAGCTTCTCCTTCCTATTTCTTTTCTCCTCCTTAATTCTGAAGAAAGCTTTCATGTACGTATATGTATATATATATACCCATGTTGCATCTAAGGATTACAAGTGGCACATTTCTACTTTGCATGCCGCGCGCATATGCGCGCACAACGCCGCGCATATGCGCCGGTAATTCTGCTCGGCACTTTCTGCTTCTCGCGCATATGCGCCCACTCGTCCGCGCATATGCGCCAAAGCTCCTGGATGTCCCGCGCATGTGCGCGCAATGAAGTCGCGCATGTGCGCGCATGCTTCGGCTTTGCTCGTGATTTGGTGCATTTTTCTTGTCTTATCCGGTCCTATCTGTTCCGTCTATAATTAAATCAATTATCACCAATCATTATATTAATTATCGCCTAATCCTTTCTGATTAATGAAATACATTTCTCGGGCCTTACAGATTGATTTGGTTTAATAAAAATCGAATCAAACGAGTGATTAAGTGGGTTTAAAAAAAATAAACCTACCTAATCAAGCAAACCAAACATTGCCTAATAGAAAAAAAAAATACTAAGATGACCATTGAATACAGATCGCTCTTGAAGTAATTAGCATTATTGGTTGTCGCCAGATTAGCAGTGACACATCACATCATCATTTTCCGGAAAAAGTGAGGAGAAAACGTGAGGATACATTGCCGGCCAAGAAAATATTAGAGACCCGAACCGCCTCATTTTTAGCCTTGCTCACCACTCGCCCCAAAATCTGCGGAAAAAGGTCAAAACTTCTCATAAATAATAATACAGTAGATCTCTTGTGAACTTTAATTTTTTGCTCGTTTAGACATATTGTGAGACTTATCACAAACCGTCAACTGTATTCGTATTTAAAATAATAATTTTGAAATAAAAATAACATTTTTATGAGTATCTCAAATAAAAAATCTATCACATCATCTCATAAAAAATTTTATGATAATAATAAATTTTTTTGAGTAAGGAGATATAGTTGTTTCAATCTTGAATATGAGATATCATATACACGAAATTTGAGATCTTCATACAAATCCAAAACCTCACACCAAATATGGTACCAACCTTGATATCATATGCAAGCAAATATGTCGTAAAAACATCAATGTTTTGAATTCAAATAAAAATATTGTGAAATCCAATAACATGAATGGATAATCTTATATAAAATCACTGAAAAGGTGCACACCTTTGATAAAATAGGGATCTTAAGACACGAGAAAAAAAAAAAACAGAATTTAACATGACCAAAAGCCAATTAATCAATCCAATAAAAATTAGATTTACAAAAATATGATGTCCCTTGATGATACTTGAGAATTAAATTTGTATCAAAATCTCATATAACTTCATTTTCATGTATATTCACCTCCTTGAAAAGACTATTCTTGTGAATTTCAGCAGTGATCTTCTCCACTCTTCTCGTTTCCTCTCAGCTGAAACTCCGATTGATTTGCAGTTAATGGTGTTCTCCTTGGATTAACAGATACAAATGCAACACTCTTCTTTGTTGGGCTTCTATGTTTCACAGGCTTAACAAGAGGAGCCGTGCTACTAGCAGTTAATGAATCATATTCCATCAAATTTTCACCGCATGTTTTAGATTTATGAGAAACCAAATTAAAACTCGATGATCCAGCACTATGTGAATCATCTTGAACATGCGTTTCAAGATGGTTCACTGAACTTTCTTCACCAACAATCGGTTCTGCTGAAACAAGCTCCACATCTATGGGATCAGATTCATCTACTGCACAATAAAAAAGGGAAATAACATCATGCAAACACACCAAATACATTAAGCTACAAGAAAGATATTCAACAGAAAGAAGAGGAAAGGAAAAGAGGAAGACTAAAGGTCCATGAAAACTTCTGTAACCCCGTCATTGAATAATGTATTAATATAATACATCACATTGATTTAGAGGACGTACCTCCAAGGAAAGCCTCAATATTATCATATTTTATATTTGATGGCTGTATGAAGACATTTTCTTTGCCATCCTTCTCTTGACTTTTTGATTCACTTTCATCTGTCGTCTCGACTAACACATACTTATCTATTTGCCAAATGCAGTCTAATGTCACGGTAGCTTCCATCTTCCTAGGATAATATTCTCGAAATAGCTGTTACATGTATCGAAAGCAACTTCCGAAATCAAAATGAATGTGTTGCATGAGAGAGATCTCTTTTGCATGAACTAAAGCAGACTAACCTCAAATCCCTCTTGGTTTAATTTTATAGTATGTTCCCTTTGAGAAAGAGAAGAAACATAATTATAGACAAGAACAACATCAACAAGTACCTGCGTACATAATCAAGACAAACAATATTCCAAAATACTTTTCTATGATTAAAGCGATGAATATGACAAAAAGATTCTTAAAGGCAGTGAAGTCTGGGTGTGTGTGCTGTAAGATACACAGTTATACTTACTTGTTGAACTAATACTCGTACGCGCGCAAGCACGGCCAATGTAGTCAGGGATAACTTCATAAAAAATGATTGAGCAAGCAGTGTAGATATCTCCCTTAGAATTGTTAAGAGAAAACATTGACAAAGAACATTTTGGTTGATTTCATGCACATCACAACTACATATAAGGATAGAGGCTAAACTAAACACCAAAATGAAATTAAAGGATACATAGCTGCCCTCAACAGGGGCTCAACCATCTGCAATAATGCATAGTCTACATTACGACTAAGAGTACATTGGTCCGATAAAAGGAAACTGAAAGTTTGGAGGGAAAACCTGTGACAGTAAGCGGGCAGCTCCCAAGAGCCTCTCCAAAAAATTGTATTTGCCACCGTCACACCGTCTCCTCTTCAAACTGAAGCCGCAAAAACAGAATAAAATATTATACAAGAATTTCCTTTCACATGCAAAATTGATCAACGGATACAAAGAATTAGTAATTTAACTTTAACTATATTACCAACAGATGAAAATGAATAATCTAGTTTGTTGTAGTTTAGTTTATTCTCCTTGGCATATGATAAGAAATAGGTATATCATAAATAAGTTTTAAGATGTCCTCCTTCCAAAACTATATTAATCTAGTGATATATTCATACACCAAGACGAGAATTAACAAAAAAGTGTGGGAAACACAGCAGAAGCCTTAACCAAATATAGTGTCTTCGCTAGAAACTTTAATTAATATCCTGACCCAATCACTTAAACTGTGTAATTCAACCCCGATCCAAACTACTAATAAATCACTGCTCAAATTGATTAGCTAAGTACTCACAAGATACATTACACAAGTAAATGGTTATAAGCAGAACAGTAATGGATAATTGCCAGTGACCATAAAAATGGCCTACGAAAATAACATAAGAATTCACAAGTACATATTTAAAACCACAAGGGTCGCCAACAAATAATATAACTCAAAGGGGATGAGCATTTGTAAGACTGGTGCATATAAGGAATTCAATGGAAATAGTATAGAAAATAAGAAAAACTGAGAATAAATAGAAGAAAACAACAATAACGAATATAAAACCTTTCCAAAAGCTGAACCTTTTGCTGTGGTTTATTCCCGTTGATCACCAAGAAAGAGGCGTCCAATATCTCCTCCAAGTTCACTGATTTCAGAAGGTTCAAATCTCGTCGAACCTACCCGTTAAAAAAGAACAAAATACGTCACAAAACAATAACACAAAAGAAAGAAAACTCGCCACTTCAAACCAAGCCACATTCACAAGGAAGCGCAAAACGTGGAGCGAAAAAGAACCTTCAGCACATATTGAAAGTAAGAGCATCTTCGATGTTGGTTTTTGTGTTTATAGACAATTCTCTCAAGAATGCCTCGTTCTGTTAGTATCTGACCCAGAAACGACTTCAATCTCTGCTCAACTGTTTCAATATCTGTAGCCATATGCTTCAATCTGTCTCCGGCACCTAACAAAAAAGCCCAAATTTCTCAAACAAAAGAACCCGAGGAATTGAGAAGCTGCGATGATTCTGAGCAGCAATTGAGAAGATGGGTCGGGGATAGTCGAGTTTAAGTCCAAATGGGAAGAAACGAAGATGCAAATTGAAGTTTATGTGGTTAGCTGGCGTTGACTTGCGTACGTGTTCTCCCGGGATGGCTGGGAACAGAGGCGGGAGACACAAATTTGGGCCGTGGGGTTACTGGTTAGGGCTTTATGAGTTTTCTTAATAATAATTTTATAATACATATATCTCCTTTGTTTTTCAAAAAATTAATTTAACTAATAATAATCAAATAGAGGATAAAATAAAATTGATTTAACTAATAACAATCACATGCTGGAAAAAAGTTGCATGAATGGCAGCTCATATGCTCGCTTGACAAGAAATTTCATGGCTTATACACAAATGAAGAGCAACAGTATTGTGCAGGTCACAGTTTAAAATAATCTATCAAAGCAAGGAAAGAGGATAACAACCGTTCAATCAACTTCACTTCATCACATGCTCACTTCTGCACCAACCAACTAATCAATACTATCAAATGAAGCAGATAATTCTACACGATGAAGAAAAGCATCAATTTTTTGCAGTTCTCTCAAAAGGTTCAAAATCTTTCCTACTTTGACCACAATCAGAAGTGGAATACAAAAGAGCATTATGTTTAGATGCAACTTTTAACTAGACTGGAAAGACAATCAAATAATTACCTCTGAATCGATTAGTTTCAGCAGCAAGCTTTCCAGACAGCTCAAATGAAGGCTTTTGCTGCAAATGTAATTCGACTCATAAGTGAATAAATTTAAGCACAAAGTCTCGGATGCTCATAATTTTAATAAATATATCCAGCTCAATGTTTAAGCAAAAGTAAGAAAGAAAAAACAGATAAAAACTGGCTTAGGCGACAGTGAATGAAATGACTATGTCTGATGGAAAAGATACCTTTTCTTTGGCTTCCGGTGTATCTTCAGCGGCCTTCAAATTAGCTAATGAATCATTGTCATCGTTCCTGCTTGCGCAAGAAATAACAATGTAAAAGGATGCAAAAGCTAAAGCCATGAAGCAGCTTACCACACACCAGAGAAACAAATCCCCTGGAATCTAACATCTCTCTTACAAAATGAGAAAACAATAGATCTAAAAAGACGAAAAATGAAAATGTAATGGACTTCAATGATTGCAATGTCTATCCAAGCCAATCTCACAAGAACCAGAAACCAGAATTAAGAGACAATACAAGGCCCACATAAATCGCGGAATTTTTATGATATAGTTTCAAAATTCTTATGCAGTACTTTATTTGCACAACGATGACTTCAAAAATCAAACTGATAAAAGCCAGATTCGCAAATATCATAATTATATGATAACTAAAATAAAAACAACATTTTTTGAAGCATGAACGTAAGTCGTCATAAAAGATCAGGAATGCCAAACTAAATCCACATATTAACTTGTTCCTCAAAAGCACCCTATCTACTTGTTATCTTATCTATGTATACGAATAATTGATGACAGCTAAAAGATGCATCTTGAAATGCAATATTAAATAGTGATTTTAAATAGGTGGCTCACCTTTTTTCAGCAGTTCTTGGGTATGCCCTCTGCAGAAATATAAAAAATGATCAGATGACATCCTTTTCATTATGTCAAAAAACAATACAAGTACAACTAACACTTATTTTGAGAATTTTCAGAAACATTGAGACCAAAGTTTTTTTAAAAAAATAATTGAATCAAATACCTCTCCGATGATATTAACAAATCAGTAAGTATATTCATGAACAAAAACAAAATTGTAGAGATAAAAGAGTCGATTAAATTGTGAAAATGAAGTTATAATATCAGCATCAGAGCTAAAGAGAATGATATAAAATCTTCGCACAGATAAGTAATTTGACTGGAAAAGAATGCTAGTTCTTCGGATCCTCCTTCAAAACAAAAGCCATCTCAAATAATCTTCCGCAATCTCTATCATATCACCAACCGAACTTTTGAATCCAAGTACATGGACTCTCTCTTTTCTGAAGTGCCGTTGAGTAAAAAATTCAAAACTTTGGATTAAACAATGGAGGCAGCCATTGAAGGGGACTAACCTTAAGGTTTAGGCTTTGGAGCAGGGCACTGCGTCGCTTCCCCAAGGAAAGATTGCGATAGTGGAAACCGACGTGGTCGAGTTTAGACAGGCTTACCTTGTGTGCTGGCAGTGGGCCGGACTATCCGATAACTGGGCTAAATTAACATTGTCGAAAATTTTGGGCTCGCCACGTGGCAACGAAGTTGTATTTTTACTTTTTACTGTTTCTTTCTTTTTTAAGGAAGGCACGTGGTTTAATTGAAGTTTGTTTGAATCGCGTAGATCAAAATGTTACATGAACTTTGTAAGAGTGAGATCAACTGGATAATCTAAATAATGAATTTTCTGGGAATATTTGCGGTCAAGGTGGGATTTTGAGGGAAAAACATATGTAACTGAGAAATAAACCACTTCAGAGGCTATCTTTCACTCCATCTTCCAGTAGAGAAACAAATAAGATCCAAATTATTAACAAAGCACGATGTTATGTCTTACTGACTTCTCGAATTGTAGAAAATTGTTGTCAATCATTGTTTTGTTGTGAAATAAGTACTGCTGTTCTTCCCATTTGATGATGAATCTGATTCGTTTTAATCCGAATTGTTTGCTCATACTCTAGGCTGTCATCCTTTGTCTTTTAGGCCATTCTTCAATTTTTCCTTGATTTTGGGGATGTCATTTTACACGATGCTGATCCTTGCCTTGGAACATTTTCCTGCTCATGTTTGAGCCGGTAAGGGAAAATTCACATTCTTCTCTTGGCAAAATAAAAATAAAAATGTAGGGATATTGCTTATGCATCTGTCCTATACTCATACTATATGAGTTGTGTGCTATATTGAATGGATATCCAGTGCAAAAGTAGACTGAAAGAGTGGAAAAATTAATTTTGGTAAACATGAGATTTACTGAATTCGACCTCCTGGTTTTCTAATCCTCATTTTATCTGCTGTAGGTTCGGGTCACATTTACATTTACCTAATTAGTTTTGGATGCCCCCATTGTTGTGTTGATAAATATACGTTGTTTGCTCATGCTTGAGTTCCTGATAAATTCCAGTTTTTTTGTCATCGGATTCTGTATCTAACTTCATGAATTTGTGATAGTATGCAGCAACGCTTTGAACTGACAGCGGTCATTTTATTTACTAAATTTTGAAATTACCAAGCAACCGAAACTGGTGAATTTCAAAATCTTCTAAAATAACAATGTGTTTATTTACTTTTTGTGGTATATGGAATCAGAGTTATTGCCAACTCAGTTATATCTGTTTTCCACAATGCATTTGTTAATGTCATGTTATTTACGAAGTGATTTCTTATATCCAGTCCAATGGACCTGGATCTATCAATTTAATGGTCGTCATACACATGCCGATTTTGGATTATTCTTGTAGTGAATTTGCAGATCCTCTTGTTGCTGAAAAAACTACGGAATTTTTTAACTCAAACAAAGGAAAGCTTTTAAAATCCTTTCCCACATTGCTTTCTCAGGTATATGCTTTGAGATAAATTCTTCTAGATACTATTGATGCATATGGTTTGAGATAATTTGATAGTTCATCGCCGTAGTAAATAAATGAGAAGATATAATTAATGACGTGCAATAGATGACTGCGAGTCATGATGAAATTCTCTCAAGATAGAACGGTCTCGCGATATAGAAAATAAAATATATTATCTCTCCTCCCCTAGCAGTACTAGCTACATCTCTCAACAAAATCTTCTCCCCCTAAATATTAACTTCCCCCTTTTATCCTCCTACATGCATTCTGCCTCTCTTGTTTCTAGATATTTTGTATTTCCCCAGTTTGGTCCAGTCGACTACCACCCCATAGCTTAAAGCCTCAAACTTGTAACAGAACCACTTTCAAGATTTATATTAGCAACAAAGTAATAACTGAAAGAATTGTAAGTGTAGTATTTTTTTTTTGTGTTGATAAGTGAATGACTTTCTAGATTTGTGTTAGCAACGACATAATAAATAACTGAAAGAATAGTAATTAATTCACTACTTTCCTCTTTTAATGTCTCGCAGCATGATATGGTCAATTAAGTTATTTTGTTAACATGCAGTTTTTCCAATTAATGCTGAAGTTTATTGCATGGAATGGAGATAAGTCTCCTCCTACCACATTCTTCTGTGTTCTCCACCAAAATTCAAGTTAGTGAATGATAATTATTGGTGAAATATCACCCAAATAAATGCATTTTATGTCACCACTGAGCTTGTCGTTTGTTTTGTAGTCAAATGGTCTTTCAGCTCTGAATCTTTTTCTCTGTTATGCAGATTAGAAGAATTATTCATAAGAGTTTTTGGTGGATTCATGTCTCCTGGATACTTCTTTCTCCTTTTCCAATCACTTGTTGACTTACCTAGTGAGTTCGTTTATCTAGATTTTGCGACAACTATGATCTCTGGCTTGCATTCATTAGCACTCTGGAGCAAAAGGGTTTATCTTATGCAGTACATGTGGTTCATTGGTGTTCAGATTATTTGAATCTTATAAATTAGTTTCAGATGTTATTGTTCCTATTAAGTTTAAAGGTAAAGTGTTTATACTTCAAGTGCTAAGCTACAATTTCATCGGGGAGTTATGTATATAATTTATCTTTGTTGTTCTTTTACACTGTTTAAGCTGAGTTGGTGAAGCAAAAGTAGAATTAAGTAATTTTCTTTATTCTAGCCTTTTTGCCTTACATGAATAGGTATCTGTTAGATATACAGGTTCTTATTTGCACTCACAATTTTGCAAGAATTTCTCAAGTATGCAGGAACAGCACAACCATTGTTTCGATTGAAAGATCTGTTTGTTGAAAATTTCTTGCTCATCATTCTACACTGTGACATCTTTCTATATGTCTTGACTAGTACTGGTTGTGGCACTGGAAAAGGTTGAACGAAGCTCTGGGTCACTTGTTGGAAGCAGCATAGCTTTAATTCAAAAAAGCGCTGCACCTGAGGTCTGGACAGAACTAGAAAATATGCCAGTTATATTTCTACTCAATGTTAATAACCCTTGTCTGAATACAGATGTTGCTCGCACTCATGGATGAAGCATATACAGGTTCAACCATTGGAGATGGAGGTGCAGATTCTGAATCTGAAGATAGCACTAATATGACTGTTGACTATATCTTTCTTGATCTCCTCAAGGATGATAATGACGGCCTTTCTGTATGGTACTTTCTGTGTAACTTGTAGGATAACCAAAGGATGAAAGTATTTGGTGTTATCATAATTAGACGGTGGACCATTATAGCTTTTCCTCTGGTTTGTTACTTCAATTTTGGTCGGAAACATCTAATCTAATAACCACCTTTATTTTTCCATGATTGTGCTATTGCAAGTTAGAGGCCAATGTTTTGGCCAACTAATGTTTCACACACCTTTTACTCATTTTATTTATTGTGAGAGTATGTTACTGTAACTTTTCTTATGATTTGTTTGCGCAAATGGTCTCCTGTTTCTCTAACTTGCCAAGCGGTTTGGTTTATTTTTCTCCATTGAAGTAATAATTCTAGAGATTTTGCTTATTGATAGTCATGGGACCTCTCCTGCAAACGAGTTCTGTTGTTCTACCAATGAGTCGGAATTTCTTTGGTCATAGTTTGCCTGGATATCTAATGTTTCTTTGCCAATGTGATGTTTTAGGAACATCATTGGACCTCTCCTGCAATGGCTGCTGCTTTGCAGGCTGTAATTAATGCCCCACGGCTTCTTGATTCCTATTTTCCTTCAGCTGTTCATGATGCCAATGGTTGCAGGTTTACTCCGTGTATTCTGTATTTTCTTTTACTTGAAATGAGATTTTAGTAGCTACATATAGCCTGCAAAATTCAATATGTATGGCAATAAGTTATCTGCCGGATCACTTTTTTGATTCTGATTTATATCTGTGCCAGCTTTAATATATGCTTTAATTCCTCTGCTTATGGCTAGATACTCCTCATTATTTCCTGACAAAATATTTTCATATGAGGTAAGAAAGTTTCAAATGGTCTATCATTTTTGTGCATACGTGTGGATGCAAGCTCCTACCTGGAGCTTGTATTAACGTGTAAACAAACTATAAGTTCTCACAAACACCATTGTGACTTCTAGTTATTCAAATCACTCATTCACAACATATTGGCACAATTCATTGCATTCTTAGCCGGCTGAGGTTTTCTAATTATGTGCCGGTGATGTTGAAAATGTCCTAGGCAGGTTTGATGTGGAACTTATAATGTTATTAAAGCGTGGGACAAGTCTATTCTTTCCAACTCTAAAATTCACTGTTTCGACAGATTCGTCTTTGAAGCCACCAATCCATCTGCTAGGTTACCGTGGTGTAGTTTCCTTTTCCCTCCCCCACAAATGTATCTAAGAAAATTACTTTACTTGGGTTCATTCACTTCCAGTTTTTAACTTTTTTCTAGTACAATCGAACGAGTCTTTTTTTTTTTTTTGCTCTCACAAGTACCATCTTTTGTATTATTATTACATTACATTTTGAAATGGTTCAAATCTTTTGCAAAACTTATTTTTCGAAAATCGAAGGTATAGAATAATTTTTCCTGTAGGAAATAATATTTTTGGAATTTCAGTTTCAATAATATCAGTAAGCATTTCAAGCAACGTCGTCTGAACGCACACCGACTGCAGCAGCGCTTGGGTGGAAAAGTGCACGTTGCTAAACAATCTACGCAAGCCACACATGTTAAAATGACGTGTCATCCAATTCCACGTCATATGCATCTATATATAAAAATAATTACACCTAATTTCGTACAAATTATCCGGTCGTCGGAGTAGTCGTTCGTTTAAAATAATAATGAAGTGAAATTGCCGGCTAATTTAGTCTTAAAAATATACGATACATTAAGAATAATTAATTAAAAAAATTATATTGGTCCGATTCCAACATATTATAAAAACATATATGATATATCTAGAATAGTTAAAGTATATTATTAGTGCAACTCCAACATCTTGAAAAACTAAATGCATGCATCTAACAAAATCCTCAAACATATTTCTTTTATAAAAACATATATCTAAGATATGGCATAATATAAAAAATTAATGTCTTAGAAGTTTAATAAAATGATAATTTAAGTTCTTATATATAATATAGTATATAAAATTAAATTTTTTGAGTTAATTTCGAGCGAGGAAGAAATTTCTTCATAAAAAATTATGTAATTAATATATGTGTCTAAATTTTCATCTGAATCATGTGCAAGTCTTCTTGCACGTCCCTAGCTAATGTTTATTCCTCCTTGGGCTGTTAATTTCGAAACTCCTGGATATTCTTAAATATTCAGTTTATAAATTTATTCGTATATTTAAAAAGCCGACGATTATCGTGTATTATAATCAATTGCTGCACTAAGTCAGATGCAAGAGGTGATTCAGTCGAAGGACTCATTTTCTTAATCGTATTTTTTTAAAATAATAAAAAATTAAATTCTAAAACTATTTGTTTTAATCTCTCAAATTTTGAAATTTTCCAGATGGTTAAAATTATTATTATTATTATTATTATTTAATTACAACGGGGTTTGGAAAGTTTTGTTGTAACGTGGGTTCGAACTCACGTCTCTCTCTTTGGGTAAAACTTGTATGAGACGATCTCATGAGTCATATTTTGTGAGATAGATCTCTTATTTGGATCATCCATGAGAAAATGTTACTTTTTATGCTAAGAGTATTACTTTTATGGCAAAAACTTGTGTGAGACGGTTTCACTGGGTCGTATTTTGTGAGACGGATCTTTATTTGGATAATCCATGAAAAATTATTACTTTTTTATGCTAAGAGTATTACTTTTTATTGTGAATATAAGTAGGGTTGACCGTCTCACAGATTGTGATCAGTGAGACGATCTCACATGAGACCTAGCTACTCTACTTTTATTGTGAATATCGGTAGGGTTGATCCATCTCACAGATAAAGATTCGTGAGACCGTTTCGTACAAGAGACCTACTACTCTCTCTGGCATTAGGGGTGTTGGCCAGATGGTTAAATGATTAAAACAGGACGTAGACCCAATTAATCACAATTATCGTCCTCATATTTGTTGCAACAATGTTGTCGGTATGCGTCGCATTCTATTGTCCTTTGTCTTTGAGAGTTCACAGGTGAAATGGAAATAAACGCAATATCATAACACGAGGGTCGGCCTGTGAATTTGCCTGATTTTGCATTTATTTGTATGCTCTCCTCTAATTGTAGGGTAACTTATTTGTCCCACCAAATACAGAATTCTCAACTTTTTTGTGTTTTCTTTTGTTACTTTACTCCTTATGTAATAATTAGTAACATATATATTGCCTGCCAGATGATCATAAATTGAGGTCTAAACGATATGTGTGTTCATAACATCTTAAATATACATATGTTTGTGTATACAGTGTCGTACTAGGAATTTTTGCGACCTGAATCGAACATAAAAAATTAGACCTATTAAATAATATGTGTTAGTTGTCCAGCATTTGTTGGATAAAATTTATGAGAGTTATATATATAGACTTGAACAATTGTCTCTGTTGAGTTAGGTTCACGTATCAAATTTAACATGGTATCAGAGAACATGTTCCACTGTAATGTATTGGATTATCCATAGTTGGACCACTTGAAAACTTCACGCTCCATATTTTCCACTGTTATGTTTTGGACTGTCCATAGTTGAGCCACTTATAAACTTCACGCTCCAGATGTTCATTCATGAGCGTGAAAATGTGTGTTAGTTGTACCACGTCGGTTGGATAAAATATCTGAGAGTTGCAAATATTGGGTTAGCTTTTGGAGTTGAGTTAGGTTGAAACAAACTCTCTAGATTCAATTTTTTGTATTAATTATATGCAACAATATCAACATTAACTTCTCCTTTGATCAATTCGTTCTCAATGGGAGTTTGAATCATTTTTCAATCATTATTATCATTCATAGATTAATTAAGTTCTTCAATACAATATTGTCTAAAATTTCTAATCCATACCTGTCAAATTATCAACTGTTAATTTCTTTCCTCATTATTTTATTGTTACTTTGAACACATTAAATTAAATTTATCTCTTAGAACCATCAATACCAAATTCTAACAATTAGAAGTCAAATTCGATTGCCTAGATCAGTGGTTACTATGTGATCAAACTGTAGGAGACGATGGAAAACAAACTTTCTTTGTATGACTAGCTAGATGCCAGTGTATGATTAAGAAAAGTTTACACTCATATCGTAGAATAAATATTCGTTATGCATATGGCGGAGCCAGAAATATGCTTCTGCCCGAGCTAGAATTTTAAACTCTAAAATCTTTTAATATTTTAAATTGATCTGTCTGGGCTAATATCATATTATTTCAAAATTATACAAAATTTACATATAATTTTTTTTAAAAAAAAATTGGGCCACCCCGGGCTATGTAGCTCCACCCTGTGCATACGTATATAAATACATATGTATTTATGCCTGTGAAATTTCAAGAGTACATTTTTATATCTTATCTGTACGTTATGATCAAAACAGAATCAGATGAATGTATAAAAAGTAATAATATATGCATGTATAGAGCGAGGGAGTCGTAGGAGCTTAGCCTGTAATTAAATTTTTCCTGCATGAAGTTATATCTAATACTAAACTTTACCGTATGCATATGTTCCGACAGTTACAGCCGCCAAACTTTTGTAGGGTAAGTGATCGATGTACGATACATTGATTCTACATTAGTCGCAATAATACATGTTTTTGTGTGTGTGTGTGTGTGTAAAGACGATGAAAATTCAATATTAATTAATAATACCGTTAATTGTTTGACATCAACAAATAATAGTTAATTAAATTGGCATGTCAAAAGTTTCTTAAGCCTTTTTAATTAAGACAATAAATATGTAATGTCATAGATAGATACTTTGGGTCACGTTTATCTGTTTTCAACGGTGAGAACTTATATATTCTATAAATAAATTACACTTATTTTGGACAGATATTAGACTTTTATAGGCAAATTAAATAATACTTTTTAATTTGATTCCAAGAGTTAATTCCAATCTTCCTTGTCTCAGTCTCGAAACAATCCATGTATTAATTTAAGTGGTGACGCAACTATAAAATTCTTTTTGAATTAAATTTATTTTTTCCATTGAATATTTTTTTTTAATCTTAAGTTAATTTGGTTCACACGATGATTATCAAGAGAACATTATTTTGATAAAGAGGACAATAATTTAAGGAAATGTTTATGTCAAATGTCCATTTCTTCAAAACCTTAAAGACTTGTTCCAATTTATATTCCAATATTATAGATATTAGATGAAAGGGAAAGGGGAGATAAGAAAATGAGATTTGGCAAATCTCTTCTGCCAATGATATTCTAATCTAACACCACAAATTAAAACGCCGTCCCCATGACACCTTATATGCATATTATATATATAGTTTTGATATGTTGATTATTCACTGTGTATACATATGTGTCTATCAATTAGGTGTAACAGATTTATTAGATATGATGCGCATGGACGTGGACACGGTGGAACCATATCAAAATATTATAATATAAAATTTAATAGTGGAATAAACCAAATACATTTTTATTATTTTATATATAAAAAAACTAAGTTGCAGTAGGTCAAATTTATACCTACCTCAACTTCAATTAATCAAGATTCCCATACCTCAGATAATAGCTGCGCATACTCCACTATATATACATATGTATTTTTTTCCAATACGAGGGCTTAATTCTCCAAAACTGGATTAAGAAGTTAAATACCTAACTTCACCATCTTCAATTAATTAATGAAAGAAACATGAAGATTTCTTCAGATAAAAAAATGGCGGATTCTGGTACTGAAGAGAGCAGCTGGACTTTCTACATACAAGGGTTCATGTGTGATGATGCTCAAAACAGCTCCTCGTCCTCAGATTATGAAACCCCTTCTCTCGTTTCCGATGCCGGTTCTTCCGCTGCCAAAAAGTTGACAGATATTCACCGCACGGATACAAATTTAGGGTTTCCTAATGGAATCAGAGGTAATAACCATGATACCGATAATAAAATGATGGGGAAGAATATTAGTATCATGTGCAAGCAAAACAGTTTCAAGAAACAGAAAACTAAAGTTCCTGCAGCTGTGATGGACTATGATCTAGAGGACACCGCAAGTTCTCCTGCAAACAGTCCCAAGGTTAGTCTCCGAACAAGAGATCATAACCATTCGTTCGCGTTTGTTTCTGAATTTTGTGTAATGTTTATGTTTCTTGCATGCTTCGGTTCAATAGATTTCTCATATGAATGAGTTCATGAATCATCAAGAGAAAGGAAAGATAGATGTTTCTGAGGTATTTTATATATGTTTAATTAGACACACAACACACATATATATCTCCATTCGAGAAGAAAACTACTAATTCATGATCGTTCGACTGGATTATATATTTTTGGATTCCATTTCGAGGGTTTAGCTTATTATTATCTAATTTCTTGTTTGTTGAACAGGCGAAAAGAAATATATTTGGCAAGGGTGGAGCATTGAACGACCATCATGTTGAGAAGGAGAGTAACAGCACAGGACTTGAAGAAGAGGACCTGTGATTATTGATTTTCTTTTTTTTAACTTTCATGAATCAGAAATTAAATCATTGATATCAAATAATAAAAATCACTTGGATACATATAACATCTATACATATAATGTTGAATAATATGTATTTTCAAGAAAAAGGGTGAAGTGCGTGCGCGGCATTGTGATGAGTGACATTGATTCAACTGTACTTAATTCGATCTTTGTTTGATTTGGATAGTACTGTGCCTTTCTTTCAAGTATTCTTTTTGGACTTCTTATTTTCTTCTCTAAAGCATGATCTTTCCAATATTGAATACAGATTGAGATGAACAAAGTTAATATACATAGCATTGAATTTAGCTAGCTAGGCAGCAAGTTCCTTTTCATTTTTTATGTGAATACTTACGTCACTTATAATATAAAATGTGTTGTGCATATAATATATCATATATGAAAGAAAGTATTTGACCTTTAGTGCTCCAACAGTAAGGTTGACATTCAAATTATATATATCTTTTGTGGCTGACTTATATAGAATATAGATATTATATAGATTGGATTTTGATGACAAATATTATGCTTTAACTTCGTCTATAATCAGATTTGAGAGATCTAACACTTGGATATATACCATGGCAGTTTTCGACGCACACCGAGTATAACATGAGTCCTCCACGTGTTTTGGGATATGATAATATTTTTTTTCTTAATTGGGCTAGAATTGTTATGATTGGGTCTTGATCCTGAAACATTAAAGTTAGATAATTGTATATGCAACGCTATTAGCCATTTACATCACATCTCTAGCAAAAAAGAACATATTGTTTGCAAAAACTTATTTTAAGAATTTCAAAGCTTCTAACCAATAAAATGTTTGAAAATTATACTTAGATGTTAGGAATAACTTAAAATAAGGTATTGCAAAGACTATCTTAGTATAACAGGAGAATCCAAATATGGATCATGAAAATGCAGTGATATCAATTATGATTAAAATCTTAAATCAATTATTATATATGTTGCATTTGGAATGATGAATTTCACATGTATTAAAATGTATTTCTTTTTATATAGTTTTAGATAAAAAAAGATCATAAACTTCAAATCTATCACTTTTCATATTTATATAAGACAAAAACTTGTGTGAGACGGTCTTACGGGTCGTTTTGTGATACGGATCTCTTATTTGGGTCACCCATGAAAAAATATTACTTTTTATGCTAAGAGTATTACTTTTTATTGTGAATATGAGTAGGGTTGACCCGTCTCACAGATTATGATCCGTGAGACGGTCTCACATGAGACTCACTCAGCTTTATATAATGTTTTATATTATTTAAGATGAATTTCGAGTTCACCCAATAATATAGATATTTGAAATTCATTCAGCTTAATGTAACTAATATTGTGTAAATAATTAAAATATGAATTTAATATTTCATATATTATATATTTCATTATTAATGATAAAACTTATAATCGAAATTCATCCACACCAGTGTAACTAAGTAAAATAAGTTTTGTCAATCAGCACTTAAACTTGGTTTTTTTTGGTCGAGCGTGGCAACATCCACGTTCATTTTTGTTCGGTTCTCGTAGCTTCGTCAATCTTTTTCAATTTGTACTAAAACTTGATTTTTATTTTTAAAAAAATTATAATAATAAACTCATAAAAGAGACCGAATTTTCCATCAAGAAATGCTTGAAAATTAGTTATCATATTATTAATTTTCTACATAATTAATGGATGAAACCAAGTGACATCTTGGTTCATGCATCCAACAAATATACCGGAAATAATAGTAAGTAGCAATAGATGGAGATATATCGATAGGCGTAGTTTGGAGATTAAATTTTACAAATTTCCATGTTTAATCAATCATTCTAGTTGCATAGCAATTATTGAGAAGTGAGGATGTAAAGTTCAAATCCAATAAACTTATATATTTAATGGGACAACCTTTGTAATTTATATTTTACTCATAAGTGAGAAGTAAAGTCAAATCCAATAAAATTGCAGGTTTACTGCTATTTTGTTAGCACAAAGAGAAAAAAGTACCCGAAAAGAACAACAACCGATAACATCTTTCACAGTGTCCCAAAGCCATGTTTAAACCAATTAATTAACAATATACTTTTGCATGCAAATTTTCACATGAATCAGCAATATACTAATAACTGGAACAGCTCAGTATTATATACATGCGCTGTCCCAGAAAATTTCGATATATTTTATAAAAACACTATCATCTCGATCAGGTTGGCAGGTGTGTGTTATTAAAGTCTATACCAAGAAAATATAATGAATTTGTAGTTGTCTCCGCAGTTAAAATTCAAGAAATCCCATTTTCCGTAGCAGCCAACGTAGACTCTGCTAAAAAGATGTAATTAACGATTCAACCACGACCATTTCCAGAAGAATTATGATGAAGTTTTCTAAGGTTGCCTAATCTAGAGGGCATTGTCTGTCAGTCTGACCTACCAGTTAGAATAACAATGCCTTATCAGCACATGCATATATGTGCGTAAACTGGACAAAATCGAGAACCATCAGCATTGTTTAATCATCATTAGCACTTATATTGTTGGAGATGCAAGTTTTAGCTACAGACCCTAAAATCGTTATCTGTGCCATTTACAACACAATGTTCTGCGTCAAGCCGCTATGCATAACATATCTCGACAAATAAATCTATAGCTATTTGTAATAACATTGCACCTAAACACGGCAGTAAAAATTGTCAAAAAACTAAATTGTATTTGCAATAAATGGTTTCTTATGGAAAGACAGACAAAGAGGATTAAATATGAATAAAAGTGATTTTGAAGCAATTTTCTATCGTTTCCTGTTCAGAAGCCCAGACAAGTTTTGTTCCTTACCTGTAAGAATGGTTAATCAGAAGACAATAAATCTTTTATTTCTCACAAGAAAACGAAATTCTGCTGGTGAAAATCATTTTTTTCAAATTACCTGACAAATTGATGAGACCCATGAATCTCCCTGACATCAGTGATAGGACAAATGTCCAGCAGAGCAGCTGCACGAGGGAGTATATTTTCCCAAAAGAACCAGATCCAGCAATTATATGTGAGTAGCTGCCTTTTTGATGCACTATACGTACTAGCCGAGCCCATGGTTCTGCCAGAGGATAGGTAAACTTGTCTGAATCAGCAATAAGAACCTGTATAACAAACATATGACAAACTTCAGAATCCGAAAAAGGAAATTGCATAGTGTAGTATGTCATATGCTGCTAAACACTGTTAAACAATTTCTAGTGTATCAACTTTTCCGTAGTTTTATATCATTAGTTCCAATTTCGAATAGAACAAGTGTTTTGATTGACAGATCCATTATATAAATCGATTTCACTTGATTGGATAACTGTGGATTTTTTGGATTTCAAATTCCTTCACTACCATTTTAAACTTATATTGTAGTCATTCAAATGGATTTGAAAATCTTCCAAATTTGGAATCATTTGAAATCCACTTTGACATCATTTCTTCAAATCCACCAAATCAAACACAACCTGAAAGTAAATTCGGACATACAGTTCTTTAGGTCTAGCAACCGACTATTTCTCCACGGACAAAGTATGATGTAAATCACTTGACAAATGACAAGTATAAGTTGCAGCAATTTCATTTTCTAGAAAACAATACGAGACTGAATATTTTCATACATGGATACCTATCATGTGAAAGAAAAACACTTTCACATATTTCAGCTGTATTTCTGAGAAAGATTTATGTATAATAATACCATGGGGGAACTGATAATAAACCTCATTATTTCCCACCAAGCATGTCGCTAGCAGCTATTCAAAGCCAACTGATCATACACCAAAAGTCTAGACAATTAAATTTGATGATGAGATGGTTTAATATATTTTTGGCAAAAAAGACAGATTTCTGCTGTCACCCCTGGACCATCCTACCCTTTTAACCATTCATTAAAAACCATCAAAGTATGCTCCAGGCTCAAGGCAAAGAAGCATGCAACCTTTGCACTTGAAGACATGCCGAGGCACATCAATTTTGTGAGGCGCGTGTCTTGGGCAAAAAACAAGCATCTTGGAGCACCAAGAAGGCCCAAGGCGCATTTTAAATGCCTGTTAAATTAAAGAAACTTTAATTTGAAATGAAATCCAATGTAACAGTTGTTCATATTTGCTTGTACTCTAAAGATTACTTAATTGTTTGACTTTGGCTTGTAATTTACATAACATATAAGCTTTTCTCCATACATCCAATTTTAAAATATTAACACCTGGTGCACTTCGGTTTGATAAGACATGTGCCTAGAGCCTATTTTCCATTCACATGTGCACCTTTAATACCCTATTCCATCGGTCTATTGTACAGAAGATGAAAACACTTGAATTGAAAAGTAACCTCAACAGCACTCAGCGATGAAGCTTTCATTGAGCCTCCTTCATGTTCAGCTCAAACCAGTGTGCTGTTATACCCAGGATATTGAATAGAAGGAAATTTAGACCCAGGTTTATACCAATAAAGGATTTCCTTTAAGCACCAAAATATTAGCTATCAATTTATCAAGAAACTAAATTGTCATGGCATTGCTTGCCGATGGCTGGTATATCAAGTTTAACAACAGAGCAAATTCAGATACTTGCCCCACCCCCTCTGTCAACGCAGCTTAAACCTAAACCAACATATTTCACCAACTAAATCTAAAAAAATCAAATCTTTTCCACAGAATGCCTTCATTATACTGAATACTTAGCTACTTAAAAGCACAAAAAAACATTTTCCGAACACTAGACGCTTCGTTTCCGCCTTCAATTATTGTTAATTACCCAAATTAAGCAGCTATGAACAAGACAACAAGATGACTTACAGGTCGATAGCAGGGGAACACACGACTAGAAGATGAACGATTTTCGAAACGCTCCGAACGCTGTCTTGATTGCCATTAGTTCTGTTTGTTTTTTCTTCATTTACTTTATTTTATTTAATTGGAAACGATTTCCTCCGAGAAGACGAAGCGGTGAACACCAATTTCGACGTCGTTGAAAGGAGCCAACACAACACATGCCAAGTTTATTTATTTTTTTGGAAAAAATGCGATTTTTATCTGAAAGGTAAAAGAATTTCCATTTTCACTCCTATATATGATTCTGATTCTCTATTTAACTAAATTTCAAATTAATAGATGATTAAATAAATAACAAAATCACAAGAGTGCAAGTTACACAACCAACATGACACTTTCCTTCTTCAACGATGATCAGATCAATTTATTTTCAATCTTACACAATTATAACACACAAACATGTTAATTTTCTATACAAAGTTAGAAACTCCTCATAGGAGTCACCTTATTTCTCAAGGAATTCCAAACAAATAATAAATTTCCCCACAAAATCCCCATTAGTCCCCACGTAAAACAACCTCAGAAAAAATCCAAAAAAAAAAAAAAAAACCCATTTTCAACTCCAACACATTCACATCAAAGAGCCAGAACAAGTGATGAACCAAGAAGAGCAACTCCAATGGTTTCAACGACACCATGCACGATTGAAGAAACACCATTATTAGGAGGAGAAGCTTCCTGAGAGGGAGCTTCGGAAGGCGGAGAAGGAGATTCTTCGCCAGAAGGTGCAGGAGATGGTGGCGACATCTCCACCGCTGGAGCAGAAGAATGCTTGCTTCTATCCGCCATGACAACCACCACCAGCTTTTCATTCTTGTGGCAATTATCATCCACCCCACTGATGAAATAATGAGGACCTGACTGATTGAACTTGATCACGGTGTTCCCATCATTGTATTTTGCAATAGGCGACGCAGTTTTGCAGTTTGTGTAATCATCCTTGTTTACTTGCAGAACGGAATCTTGATCAGCAACGTACACAAATACTGCAAAGAAACAATTACATTAATGTAATTAAACATGGTTAAAATATTTTTTCCCAATCGAAATAAATAATTATTTCGTATTGACTTACACAAGGAGTCTCCGACTTGAAATCGATTTCTTTCGGCCCATTTATTGTACTCGGAAGAATCAGGATCAACAGGAACTGTCCAAGTACCTTTGGAGCCACCAACCTTAAATTCAAATGCATCACCTTCCTTGATCAACAATAAAACATTGAAAATCCCCAAGAAATAGATGACGTTAAATCGGGCCATTGGAGAAGAATGCACCCACCAGGCCAAGAACCAATAATAGTATAATTTTGTACCGAAAAATGTCTGATTTTGTTGAAGGTAATTAATGAATTTAAGATGAGACCAAGATAGGTATTTGTAGATGTGGTTGCACAAGTTGTGGGGATGAAGCTTTTGGTGCCTTTTGTTATTCTTAGCTTCCACTTAAAAATTGTTCCCCTAGCTAGTTGATACTTTGCTTCATCATCGCCAAGAATATTTCCATGTCTTGCACTTTGGGAAATGGTATCCAAGAAATCTATTTACAGGGAGAAATCTATTTTTAACATTTGTTCTTCTTGATCTTAGTAGATCGGTTGTTATAAACAAATTTCAATTCTAAGCCAGTTTAATTTAGTATTGGATATATTGTAAATGACTTTGAATATTTGGTACTCTAAAAGCAAAATCATTAGATGTCTTAGTCAAACAGCAACATTTAAGAGCAGATTCAATAACATACAGTGAGCCATATATGATTTTTTACTTTGCCCAAATATATTTGAAGGAAATGTGAAGTTTTAAGCAAATTTAAAAAAAAAACTCTCGTGAGATAGTCTAATGGGTCATTTTTGTTAATCGAATCTTTTATCTGAGTCACTCATAAAAAAACGCTTTTTTATCTCAAAAGTATTACTATTTGCCTTGAATTCCACAATTCAACAATTTGCCTGTGTAGTTTTTTTTTCTGAACTATTTATACCGCTGAGAATTAGACATAGGATGTTCTAATACTGCTCTGAAAGTTTAAATCTTTCTCAAAAGTTGTACTTCAATAAATGGAACCATTCGTACGAAATCAAATGATATCATATCGATAAAAGAGCATCACTGGTTTTTCCTTTTACTGGCCATGCTTCCTTTACTTTGTGCAATGAACTTTGAGTTTTCAATAAAGTTTAAACTTCTCTGAAATTTTTCTTTAACAGGATGCAACCCCTTTTACTTTGACGTGGAGGAAAAGAACCTTGGCCAGGAAAAATGTTCCTATCTTCAGGTCCAGGATCATATAATAAGTTTTTTAAAAACTCAATAACAAAATATTGTCGTAGTCATGGTGAATAAGATTTCGGTTAAACCAAAACATCAGCTGAAACAATTTAGTTCAAAAGTTAAAATCAAACAAACGAACCGAATTAAATTTGATTATTTCGTTTGCATATCAACCAACTTTTACCCCCGAAAAATTTTATGAATAAGATGTTTATTTAAAAAATTTAAGCTTATTGAGAATAAAAATCAAACAAACTGAATAATTATTGATGTACAAATTTTGAATTTAATCGGCTTATTTTAGTTTAACCAAAGTTTTACTCACACACAATTTTGCCATTTATTACTATTTATTTATTATATTTTTAGCACCATCATCATTATTATACAATGAAATCGGCTAATTCGGTTCATCCCTAGCTAATTTTGATATTATTATTAATTTTATTAGTTTTCTTAATATTTAAAATTTGATACTATCATTAATTTATTTTATTCTTTTTATAAATATTACTACGTTTTTTTTAATCTAATCTAAACAATATATTTTTGTATTCCAAGGAGCTGGGGCTTGGCCTTTCAAATCCCGACGCCCAAATTTATTTCATGTATTTATAATAAAACTTCGACTCCTTGAAATCAAAATAAAAAGGATGAAATTTTGTAATAAATAGGGGCCGGGGTTTCCTTGAAATTAAAAATATGGGAAAAATAAAAGAGAATTTTGTAATAATCAAACCCTTGTGATGTAATATAAAACTCATGGGCCGTGGTTTTCGATCATGGTTAGTCAGCTGTTGGTAGAAATAGAAGAATTGGTTGTTTCTCCAAATGGACTTCGATCGGATTGCTGCTGCATCTTCAATTATTCTTTTGGCCGTTTCTTGATTGAGTGGGTCTCATGTGACTGAGACCGTCTCACGGATCATAATATGTGAGTGTCAATCCTACCTTATTCTTATACTTTTTTATAGGTGACCCAAATAAGAGATTCGTCTCACAAATATGACTCGTGAGACCGTCTCACACAAGTTTTTGCCTACTTGATTTGATTATAAACAAATCATATAACGCAAAAGGAGAGATTCTGCCGACAGAGAAGAGAAGCGTGATAAAAAGATCCTAAAAGTATCAAAATATAGGTTCTTTTTCAGAAACTCCTGGGAAGAACATAAACATGAACAACAGGAAAACAAATTTTGTTTTTCTATATCAGTATAAGCTACAGAAAGTGTATTATTCTTTTGCAAACAATCACAAATGAATGAAGCCCATAAATCTCGAACTCTATCTCCATTCTCGTCATCTGCTTGTTGAACTACAATTGTCTTGACCATGCTGCAGAATTTCTTTTATCTTTTTAAAAATTTAGACAAATGCGTCTCTATACCAGAAGAAAATTCTGAGCTGTCATCAATTAAAGCTGAATGTCAGAAGCAGGAGAGTCAGCAGGGAAAGAAGAATGGGTGAAACCAGAACAAGTCGAGATCGCCCTGCGTCGCTTCTACGAGGCAACTCTGTTGGAAGAGAACACTCCTCCCCGTTGAAGAAAACTTTCGAAGGGAATCCATCCCCTTGTGGTATGTTTATATTATTTAGATGTTTCTTTGTGAATGAAAGTACCGATTGTTGCTTTCCAGGAACTCTAGGATCCGTTTCAGGGTGAGTCCCGTTTACCTCTCCAACCAAGTAGTTTAATCCAGGCAGGCCTTGCATGAATATGGTGCTATTGACGTGAGGTAGCTTTGTGCCGTTGAATGAGTAAGCTTTTTCAAAACCAGGGAAAGCCTTCTTTAACTGGACGGCAGAGAACCAATCAGAAAATGAGAAATCATCCCAGTTGAAAAGTGTTATTCTCGCTGTCCATCCTTTGTTATAATCTGAATCAATGTGCCAGTTGATGCTCACTCCACAGTTGTCTGGACAAGGCAATTTTGTCGGTAGATTCTTGTTCTTAATCTTGGCCCAAGCTTTTGCTTTCTCTGTTCTGTTGACGAATGGTACCAAAAGGGCATCTGCGGGAAGAGGCAAAGGAGCCGAATTTTGATCACAACGAGCTTTTTCATCACATCCACATGCGCAAGTGTTGCAAGGAACAACTGAATCAGCATAGTAAGCTGAGTAGGAAACGCAGCATTTAGATTGTTTCGGCTTGGGACGAGTCATATTGCAAGTCACTTGCCAACTTGCTACTGCGAAAGTCTCTGCAGCAATCCCGGAAGGATCAGGAAACTCTGTTGGATCTACTCTAATAGGAGTGCTGCACTTGTAAGTCGGGTTGAGTCGGCCATCGATCTTCCAATTTTGAGGTGGATAAAGAGCGGTTCTGTTCAAGTCAGGCGGAAGTTTGAACACTTCTAACTGGAAAATGGCTCTAGCCTGAGTCTCATTCATTGTCTTTGGCAACAAAGTACCATTCTTGCAGCAATTTGGCAACCTGCCAACCTTGTCATCGTTTTCCTTCTCAGGAGGTAAGTCTGCTATAACTGGCTTCTTTTGGCAGTTCATTACATTAGAAAAATCGAAATCCTGGTAGTACTGGCCTTGAGGGCCATAAATGCATTCTGAAGGGTCTTTTTTGTGGGTGTAAGCTCCTCTCATATCATAAATGAACTCGTTTCTCATCCAATCCCAAGTCAAGTTCCATTGATCAAGACGACCAAGTGGATGGTTGTTGTCTATGGTGACTTGTGCAAGATATTTGTTCTCATATGCTCGAAGAACATCGTATGTGAAGGAGAGATCACCATACTTTCGAGGCAGAAACTTGGTTTTGAGTTTGTCCTTGTATTTTGGGTCCTTTTTGCAGCAAACATGCATGTAACTTCCTGAAATCGCCCATTTTCAATTTTACTCAGCTCACATTATTGAGATTGCAAACAGTTCCATTTGGTACTCAAAAGCCATATGATAGGAAGAACATGTCTTGTATATAAAGATGTATTTTAAGGGGATTTAAAATCAGACGAGACATTATACACTTGGAAAACTATATTCAATGAGACGAATACAACAAGAAAATCCACCCAAAACTCCTGACAACCCTCAAACAAAGATAAGGGAATGCATTTTAAATATAATATTAAAGCATCATTTATAGTACAAATTATGCACGTCCTGGTAAACGATTCAACGAACAGATGTGTCGCAAAAGACATAACGTTTGAGGTGTTGGCTTACCTTTTCGAGTGGCTGCAGGGCATTTGTACCCTTCATTAACAAGCTTAAGTTTTTTAGGCATGGGAGTCCCTTTAGTTCCAAGCCCAAATTGTGTTCCTTTGAGATTGACCTGCACCATCATCTGACCGTAATCATTTGCGGTATCTATCGCAGTTTTCAAATCAGCCTGCGGATACCCTGCGAGAGTCGTTCCATTATTCCCGACTCGGACAGGATATCCATCCCCATCAACAACCACAGCACCGTCTGCAGAAACCAGCAGCTCTCGATACTGAAAGCCGACGAAAACTTTCCAAGATTTCAGCTCTTGAGCCCCAGCATTGAGAACACTCAACATGGCCTTAAATGACCATGCCTGAGCCGAAACATTCTTGACAAATGGATACTCTTTCTCTCGTCCCATGAATGTGTAGGACACAAAGATTCCATCACAGTTCTCTTGTTCCGGAGGCGGTGTCTCCGGGGTGTCATAATCCTGAGCATTGGAGACGTTGATGGCGGATACAAACAGGACAAGTAAAACACAGAACCGTTGTATTCTCATGCCTGATTTTCTTGCCAACATTTGTGAGAATAAACGTGGATTTGTTTTCAAATCCTTTTCTATTTTTTTCATAAGCCTTGATGTTGAATTAGCTAAAAAGGCAGCGTTGGGGATCGGCGGAGAGCCGGAAGTGTTTACTTGTCAGAGATCACCAGGCAATGCCCCGTGAAATTGGACACGGTGCATGAAGGTGATGAGAAGAAAAATGATACAGATGAGACGAGAAAACAATGTTGGCATAGGCTCATAAGAGACGCACGTTTTTCGTAGGAACTAAATTTAAGAAGCGTTTTCTTCCTCTAGTTTAGCGATTCTTGCGGAGGCCAAAAGATGGGGTATAAATGCAAATACTTCATTCACCTAGACAGCGGAAAAATGGCGTACAGTCCAACCTGTCATTTTGTTATGAAGTACTTTTTCTGCAAAATTGTAGATTGACCAACCACAGGCAATAATTAGATTGAATTGGCACATATAGATTGGTATATATTATTCAATTAATTTGGTAAATTCAGTTATATAATAATTTTAATTTTCTTAATTTAATTTGATTATTTTTATCCAAACACAAAAACTTATGTGATAAATTTACACATGTCAATTTCATGAGACGAATTTTCTATTTAGATTATATATAAAAAAATATTACTTATTATTATAAACATGAACCGATCTCCCAAATAGGAAATTTGTTCAAATGTGTCGAGTTATTAACCAAGATGTGTTACTTCATGAATCTAGTTGCCGCACATCCTTACTCTAGGCCCAACTCTACGTACATACCTATGTTTGAATCATGAACCTATGAATACTTTACACTTAATTTTTCTTTTTTAGATTTCCTGAACTATGGGGTGTGGAAAGCTCGAACTCTAACCAAGAGGAAAAGAGGGTGAGATTACTTGGGCCAAAGTCCGGTCTCATGAATATTTTAGGCTTTTCTAAAACACAAATAAATTTAAAAAAAACGTCATAATCTAACTTTTGGATTACTGTGAAAGATCGCTGATATATTTTTGTTCAATCTGTTAATTAAAAAGCCATATCTATATAATTATAATAATATACAATACCATCGACTAGTAGACACAAGCAAAGTATGTTGGATATCCAACTTATTTCGTCCAAAAACAAGATTATAAGTACAACATGACGCCATTGATGTAATTTTTGTCAACTTAAACTCATATGGATCTAGAACCAACATCGCATGATTCAGATCAATCCTTCGATGTAAGATACACCAGCGGAATCCAACCAGTCCCCGCCCTGAATCAGTTCCTTCACTGTAAATTTCACGGCGTCAGACGATTTGGTGATAACATGATATCCAGGCCAATCCACCCTCTTGCTGGTTCCAGCTCCAGCTCCCTGGTTCTGGTACTCCCCATAATACAAAGTCTTCAGCGCAAAATCCCCGTTCCACTTCGCCCATCCAGCCGGATCTATGACGCTGCTGATGTTTGACTGCATGACCACGGTCCTCGAGTACTCCTTCCATGGACGACCTAGGTAAGTACGAAAGGAACTTTGCACTGGTTCTAGGTCACTACTAGCGATGATGTTGCAAGCTTGGATGGAAGTGGCCGTGTTCTGATTTGGGTCGGTTCGGCCTTGTGCTGTGACCATGTTTTGCTGGTTAGCCATGGGTTTTCGGGCTGCCAGTTTGCACTTCTGGAACACAACTGCTGAGTTGCCGAATATGAAGTCGACGGTTCCCGTTATGTAGCACTGTGTGTAAAATTGCCTTTGGGAATGCGCGTACAGTGTGTCTTGGAAAGCGTCGAGGCGGCAGCGGTTTACGACGGATTTATCAGCACCTAGGCGGAGTGCCACTGCCTGGTGCATCGCCGCCCCGGCTGTGTTTTTTATGCCTATGTCTTGTAGTATAAATCCATCTCCAACTGCGGCTGCAATGCGCAAGTAGCTTATGTTAGAAAACTAGCATTTCACTAATATAAAAAACTCCACGCAGTGTATAGTGAGATAGTGGAGTTAATTAGGATGTGAAAGCCTAAATATATAATTATGTATATATGGGCTCCATTAATGTTTATTCTGCCCAGACAAACCATTAATTCATACCATGCAAAACGGATTCAAGTGATTAAATATATTATTTACCGAGAGTGGCGGAGTTGAAGGTAGTGGATCCACCACCTACACTGAGATCACCGGTGATGGTTGTTGAATCCATACCATCTCCAACAATCATCAGATTCTTCTTGTTGCTGGCCACTTCAACGTTCTCCTTGTACGTTCCCTTCTTAACGTAGATCACGTAACGGGTCTTGCTATTGGTCGGGGCCGCTTTAACTGCTTCTGCAACTGTCTTGTAATTACCCGATCCATCTTTTGCAACGGTTATATCAGCTTTTATCGCGTTACCCGAGGTCTCCAGCAATGTCTTGTCCATTGCGGTGATCCAGGGAGGTAGTAGCATCCCTCCAAGTGCAGAAAGCACTGCAAAATCCGTGTCAGGCTCTGATACCGTGGCAAGAATGGCCAAAGAAGCCCTTGCCCTCAAGATAAGGTCCTCGAGAAAGGTTTCCATTGATTTTCTTGAGGAATTTTTGAGCCCATCAAAGCAGGTGACATGATTAGTGAGCACGCCACTCAGCCATGTTCGTGCATCAGCACGAGACATCCTGGTTCCATCCCTAATAGCTTTGACGGAATCAAGAACCCGGTCAAAGGACATGTCTAACAGGTCAAGGCAATCAGACAAAGCCCCTTGTTCAGTCTTCTCATTCATCTGATTCCTCAGATTTCTAGCATGAAAGGAAGCATTCTTCATGAGACGAGCTTCCTTCATCAACAATTTTTGCAAGATGACCGTAGTATCTTTGGTTTCAAAACTAGCACTGGATACAACTTGAGAAACAAAATCTTGGCATGTCTCGGGATGCAAAGCTCGTTGGCAGATATGTGAAACGTCGTTTTGGGTTTGTTTGCTAAGATTTGAAGCAAGAAAAACAGCTGAAACGAGTAGCGCGACAAATGCTAAAGCTGTGTAGAGGAACTTGCAGATGAACCTGGAGTTTCGGGGAGTATTTAGCAGAGGTTCAGTTGTTGAAGCCATCTTGCTATGGTTCGCCCTTTGCCCGCTGCTTCTACGGCTGCTTTATAGAAGACTATGGTGGTAAGGATAAGTAAATCGAGTAATATTAGATTACTCTTTAATTTTTAAAGTGTAATTTTCAGTAATTGATACATTTATATATGAGTAGGTATTTCGTGAGACGATATCACAAATTTTTATATATGAGACTGGTCAACCCAACTTATTTTCCCAATAGTAATATTCTTAGCCTATAAAATAATATTTTTTATAAATAACTCCAATAAAAGATCTGTCGTCTTTTTATATCTCATTTAAAATTGCGTATTAAGTTACAATTATTTCGTTGAGATTATAGCATAAGAAAGAAAGTACTTCCTTTAAAATAATAATTATAAAAGTTTCATCTGCCAAATTATTGTGTGTGGCAGTGCCAAAAAGAATACAGGCACGTTTATATGATGACGGGATAAGCTCGTGACAAACTGATCATAAATAATTGTGTTTTATATTAATTAAATCTAACAAAATATTTTGATCAAACAAATCTTAAAATTATTAATTATTTATTAAAATATATGATTAATTATTATTTTTTTGAAATGATGATTAATTATTTGAACAGCATTAAATGTCAAATTTAAATCAGAGTGAAAAAAAATATTAACTCTATATATAATATAGCCATCGGCCATCCACCGACAGAAAATGTAAAGTAGGGTATTATTTTAAAAAAAAAAAAAAGTAATGGTAGTAATAAAGTTTGTTGTCGTTTTACTTGTGTAAAATATACGAGGTGTTCCGTAAACCCTGATAATGTAATAGAATATGTACAAAATTGGAATAATGTCTCGTAGCAATCAACGCGGCCATAAATAAATATAATATACCCATGAGAAATTTTTTTTTGAAAAAGGAACAAACATGTGGATTTAGATAGGTAAATCAATCGAATCGAGCTTTATATTAATAAAAATTTAAGGGTCGAATTCCCCGAATATATTCGGATTCATATAGATTCGAAATTTGAAATTTTTAATTTTTTTGCTTGAGTTCGAATAGAAATGTTCGTTATTCACGAACTATTCAAACTATTATTTGGATATTAAAGTTCGAGAAGGGAGATTCAAAAGCTCGAAAAACTCGAAATTTATATATATTTGATATATACTTATATTATATTAATAAAATATTAAATCTTGCAAGTGACCGTAAATTATCGAACAAAATAATTATAACTCTACTTCAATTCAATTTTTTTTAACATATTCAAGTTTGAATTTATGCAATAAATTCGAATATAAATCAAATATTTATTTATTCAATTTATTTAAAGCATAAGTGGTTCTTTGTCCTTTTAAAATATGACAAAAAAACAATAGATGCAGTTGGTTTCATGATGACGATATAAATCACCGCTTTAAATTATCCTCCTAGTTTCCATCCGCCTAGGCTTTTGTTAATTATTTTTCCCTTTCCGTATTTCAAAAAAAATAAAAATATTATAAACACAATAATAATTTCTCCATATTTTAATTTCATAGGGTATATAATTTTTTAACGGATGCATGTACACATCAACACACATTTATTAATGTAATAATAATAATAATAATAATAATAATAATAATAATAATAATAATAAAATATAAATATATATATATATATACACTATTATATACTTAGTGCTATATTTTATGAAGGAGTAGTAATATTTTAATCCATTTTTATTGATAAAAACGTCATATAATAAATTTTTAATTTATATTGTACCTGTAAACATACAAATTGAGTTACAAAATATATTTATTTTGTTATATAAAAGATTTGTCTAACGTGATTGGCGATTAAAGTATTTTGCAAACTAATGTATCAGCATGTGAGTTTACCTAATCATCATAAAATAAAAATAAAAATAAAAAAAGAAAATACAGCAGGTTCAACGTGCTATAAATATATGATATAGCAGCATAATTGAAATAATGCCAACCAGTCAATATTGACATATTATCTACCCTAATTATCCAAGCCATAAATAAATAAATAATCATATTGGCAGAAAAGAAAACCAAAAGTAAGTTACACTGATATAAGTAGGTTTCAGTGAGACGGTCTCACGAATTTTTATTTGTGTGACGAGTTAATTCTACCGATATTCACGATAAAAAGTAATATTCTTAACATAAAAAGTAAATTTTTTTATAGATAACCCAAATAAAATATATATCTCACAAAATACGACTACCGTCTCACATAGATTTTTACTCAATAATATAGGTGTGGTCCCTTTCAGGACTGTTAGTCATTGACTCGAGGGGGAAAAAAAATCAGCCACGGTACAAAATTTTTTACATTTTATATTATATTATATATTCAAACCCACGATATCCGCTCATCGATTGAATGATCCTAGTTAGTAATTATTAAATTGGTTATCGAGACGAAATTCCACGTCACACTGGATATCCTCACCCGATGTGGTGTGACGTCCATCTTTCATTTGCTGTGGGCCCACACCAAAGAGGGGTGGACCCTGGACGGTAACACACTTGCTAAATCATAGAATATCCGAACTACTTTTTGAAGGTACGTAGCAACATGATCACGAGTCGCTTAAATCAAAACTACCCCCAAATCTAACGTGAATTCCTACAATAGATTTTTTTGGTACAGGGAGAAACAGACAAATGTTTGAATATAGGATCTGAAAATCATTTTAATCCGGCTATTCTATTGATTTTAGCTTCCGACTAGGCATCGATGTCCTGAAAACACGAATAGAAACTAATAAAGAGACCTATCTATGATCCCCGTATAAAGATATCACAAGACTCTGTGGAAAAAAACAATTTGTTGAGCTAGAAATAGTACTCATATCAATATGTAGAAATGTTTTCAGTAGCTCATGGTGTACAAATTATATGTACTTTTTATCTGGGCTTGTCTCGTATAATCGTGTTGGATTTTGTACTTTGGTCCATTGGGCTTTTTCCCATTTGAATAGAAATTGGATAATTATTTTATGACATTGATATGTGGATGTTAATGTGGTTACATTGAAAAATAATCTTAGCATGAGCAGACTTGTATTGAATTAATCTTTTTGAATGTAAAATAGATTTGATGACAGATATTTTATTGTGTCGGTGTCAAACAAAGGGAGAATTTGTTGCAAAATAGACAAATCAATATATATCCATGGCAGATCATACGAGGCATACACTATGCTGACAGATTCATTCGTCCACCAGCCCACCCTATTTATGGTACAATGACATAAATTTTTTCCAACATAAAAGAGATTAGGTGCGAAACCAGGTGATAATTGGGAAGAAAAAAAACACAGGTGATAATTGGGAAGAAAAAAAACAATCTTTCATGAATCTTTTTTAAAGAAAAAATCCTTTCCACATTCCTACATCTTCGTAAACAAATGAGTGCAGGGCTTTATCTTTGATTGGTTGATTTGAAATGTCACCCATCACGGATAGATTTCAAATCCATCTTAATACATAAGTTGAGGATGAAATGGATTTAAAATCCATTCAATTAATCAAACAGATTTAAATCTATAACTTCAAATCCTTTCGTCCAAGATTACAAAACAAATACAGAAAAAAATATTTAAGACAGTATTATAATAGTACAAAACAAATATGGAAAGCAATATTTAAGACAATGTATTGCATTCAACGCACGAATGTCATTATTCATATCCATCAAAACAGAAAAAAGTTCGGTCAACATCACGCATGACACTGGGAAACTAAGAGAAATTGGAAACGTTGTAGCATACAACTGACGTAATTTAAGAGAACTGCACATATCATCTTCAGCACTGACGCAGTATCCAACTGCCAGAGCAGAACGACAAAGGCTGGTATTCAGAAACCATGAATTTTAATATGCTCCTTTTTCACGATCCCAGCCTATTTCCAAGATCAAATATTAGAAAGATTAGATTGTTGACGTACAAGCTTCAGAGGTTCAGCAATATAATAGAAAGTCTTATGCATCTAATGATTTGTTTTGCTGCACATGGAGTAGAGTGTTTTCCCAGACTATCTATATTTGCTTAACAGTCAGTTTTCATACTTTTAAATTATGATTTTGACCAGCACATTATCACGCCAGCAAATATTGTGATGAATAAACTATGAGAAGTAATCACCTGAATAAGAAAGGAAGACACGTTCTTCCGCTGGTCACCTTGGAGTTGAATAACCTTCATAGGAAAATCCTTTATTGATAACATGAAAGGGTTAAAAGTGAAGAAAAGTAACGAATTAGAATAAACAAAACCTGGCCTAGTTCTGGGTCCTGAACAACAGTTCCATTGCAGCAAAACTCTTTCTTGAGATCCTTAAGGATTTTGTTATAGCTGAACTCTTTCTTTAAACCCTGCACAGTTGTTAGGCTTTTCCGACCATTCCGCTGCTGTACGCGAACATGAATGTAGTCCTTTGACCCGGCACCAGAATTCTCAGCATTTGCATCAGCGAAAGGATCTGGCCATTAAGGGAAAATCAAGTCAGCTACGAAAAGGAAGGATTTCTAATCTCTCTAGATCTAGCAATAGACAACCACATCATTTCTCATTCATTATTATCATATAAAATATTTACAAACATTATTATTTTTCCATCAACTTAATTTCCATTTTTCAAATCATCACAGGAACTATAACAGCATCGACAAACAAAAAGCAGTAAAGAAGCATACCTAGAGCAGTAGGAGTCTGGATGTCAAAATCAGACATGAAACTTGATTATTTTTAATAATAAAATCAGGCCTGAGTAAAGATAGAAACACGAACCAAACATCAGTCAACAAGATCATCTCACATGGAAATTAAGATACGGGAACGAAGAGTCAGTTAATGATTACAGAAAGAAATAAATAAATAATAACGATGTCGTGTATCAGAATGAATTACGCAGATAAATACGAGAATATGTAATTGGTAGCTTTAAAGAAATTGCTAGATCGATTATAATGAGGATCCACTAATGAGAGATGTGAAAGCATGACCCCACCCAAATTTGGCTAGCAAAAACACAAGACTGGCAATAAATCAGACTGTCCAGACAGACAAACAAATTCATGAACTCCAATAACCTCCCGTACATTCACAACCTGAACGAAAGACTGGCCTAAAGTTTTAACGAATTTTTAAGCACCCAATTCATTAAAATAGGAGACTTAAACAAGGGGCGAAATTAACAGGGTAAAGAGGTAGCTGCCCAAGGTTGAATTCCACAAAGAATTGGCGCATAAAAGTGGTTAACACGTCCTTTCGAAATGTAAATGGATTTAAGAAGCACGTATAAAGTGATTCATATGAATAAATTCAAACGAAAATAGCCACAATAAAAAGTAATTAGAGCGTGATAAATTTAATTAATCGAACGGAAGAAAAATTTTCATCTATTTACATACACCATAATTAATGCAAGGTAAAGACAAAATTGAATAGGAATCTCCAAATCAACCATTCATATCGCAATTGAATCAAACAGATCAAACAGGATCGATCCCGAATTGGGACCAAGAAGGCATCGAGAGATCACCTGACCAGGAAATTAGGGCTTCGAAGAAGGCCGAAACGATGATTACCGTATGGGACGTAATAAATTAGTTTATATATTCTGCTTCGCCTCTAAGCATACGTGGCAATAATATAATCTAGTGCTAGTTTCCCGGGTCCTTGGGCTGCGTAAATATGGGCACCCGATAAAATGCTCCATGATCCATATGCGTGACCCAAAACTATTGGGCTTTCCATTTGCGAAACGTATCCAAGTTCCTGATTAATTATTTTTAAATCTTTAAGTTATTATTTATGATTAAAAAATATTTTGATTTTTTTAGAATTTATTTTATAAATTCTTATTTGGGAGACAGATATCTCATTAGGGTCAAGCATGAAAAAATATTATTTTTTATGCTAAGAGTATTATTATTTATTGTGAATATCGGTAGAGTTGACCCCATTTCAGAAATAAATCTTTGCATAATTGAAATATTATTCCATAGAAAAAGGTTTATTATGATAAATTGCAAAAGAGTGTCATAACCAAGAGAAGGCCAGGTAACCTTATCTCTGATTTAGAATCAGCACTTGCTACTTTGAGAATGGCTTCCAGTCTCCTCCAATTTCTCCATCACCACACCAATCCTTTAACTCTTGTGCACCCCAAGCTAAATCCTCAGAACCCCATACGTCTCGACCAATTTCCCATCCACTGCACATCAAATTCGGACCCTCCATCAACAAATTTCACAAGCCTCTCCGACTCCACTCCTGAAGATGATCAGTTTCCAAATCCAGGCCCCACCATCAGCTCAGAACAGTTCCCCATCGAGAAGCGTAGAAGATCAGAGATAATACGAGACAGGAAATCAAGAGGCGGGCTGGTGAAACCCGAGCCTCCGAACTTCGAGATAGGGTGGAAGAGAACCAAACCCATTCCACTGGAGAAGCCAAAAGGGTACGTGATAATGGACTTTCTGGAGAAACTGGTGGAGCTGATGGAAAGAGAGTATGGCTCCACCACGCTGTTGGCTAAAGTTGGAGAAATAGTGGCCGAGAGAGCTAGAGAAGAAGCAGAAGTGCTGGTGGATGAAGGGAAAGTGGAGGAGCGAATGGTGACTGAACTGTGCAGGGTTTTGAAGCTAATGGAAATGGATTTGGCCATGGTGAAAGCAGCTGTTAAGGAGGATACCTTGAATGAGAGGATTCAACAGGCCAAGGCACGCTGCAGACAGGCAATTCTTGTTGCTAATTCCTTCTGAACTTCTTACCTGTATCAATCAAAGGATATAATAATTAAGTTAATGAAAATTTCTCCAACTCCACCGAGCTCCTGCTTTCGCCTCCTTTTGTTCGGAAACATGGTTTCATTCTGCGACAGCATGGTGAAGATCATCCAAATGCATTACGTTTTGCCATGGCAAAGGAAAATTTGGATTATCATAGTTTAATTTACGGCTTTACCAAGGAAATATAATATACTACACAAGATCAAATGAAATCGAACGACAAACGGGTTCTTTACACATCAATCCATTGTTTAGGAACACAAATAATTAAACTAAAATTGTTGGGTAATTTACAATAATCGCTTGAATGGTTGCTTTGGTCCATTATTCAGTATGAAGTTATTTCATGTTGTCATGCTATGTCGTTTATGATTTTTTATAATTCTATCTTTCTAGATATAACAACGAAATCGATAGTGCACAAAATATTATGGTTTCATTTGAATAAATATTTATAAAACTTTTATAAAAGTCAAATGATTTAAAAGTTGTTTTAAGAATAAATATGTGTTTAAAAAACTATTTTATACAAATTTTTTAGAATTGAAACTTTATTTGGATAACTATTTAAAAAAAAATATTTTATATTTAAAAACATTTAAGAGTGAAATGAATGATTTAAGAATAGGCAAAAACTTGTGTGAGACGGTCTCACAGGTCGTATTTTGTTAGACGGATCTCTTATTTGGGTCATCCATGAAAAAGTATTACTTTTTATGCTAACAATATTAATTTTTTTGCGTTCATAAAATCGGCGACGGTTTCTAGAAATCTGTCGCTAATAGCGACGGAGTTTTAAAACCGTCGCTAAGTGTGCAATTTTTTTTAAAAAATAAACTGACACAGGGGGGTTCATACAGATGAACGCCATACACCCTCTCTCGCGTGAGAGTGGGTGTTACCCCTTTAACACCCAATGTGGGTGCCCTAAACATTACCTTATTATGATTTGAAAGTAATCAGTGATTTTGATCAGATGAAATATGAAGAGAACGTACTCAACTACATCAAAAAATCAAAATTCAGTTTGTATATCAGATATTCATATATTTTTACAGTTCTCACATGTTCAAATCAATTTAAGACTATTGGCTTTTAATATTTAGTATTAAGCTAATATGAATTCAACTGATTGATAGATGTTATAATCACGTAATGGAATGTTTTGACAAAAGTGAAAAGATATATATTTAAAAATAACACCAAGAAAACATAATAAAACACTAAACAAATAAAAGCAAATTTAGATTACATTATTGTCCTCAACTTATTGATTAAATCTCTATAGTCAATCGGAGTAGATATATGCCAAGATGCCTAAAGTTAAAATATTGAACTTTCCACAAAATAACAAAGGCTGTATTTAAACTGTAGTTTGAAAATGAAAGACACGAGTACAACCATGTGTTCCATATTTTCTAAATTATGCTTTACAGCTAAAAAATTAATTACTTTATTTGATTAGACTTTAAATAACCAGTCTCGATGAATATATCATAATTACGGTGGATGTTGTTTCATACACTGCATCGAGCAATTGGTTGGGACAAAGGCATAAAAATAACCTAATGTATTGACATGGACTATTTTCACGTGTTTAATTATGTGGTTTTGGTTTATTTTAGGTTGTAAGTGTTGTTCCAATGCTAATTTTTTTACTAATGATTAATTAATATATACATAAAATAAAATGAATTATAACTCTAATTCTTTGTAGAAATTAAGATGTCTGATCAACCAATGACTCACTCGCAGTCGCACTAGGTGGGTTTTAAGATTTGAAAGTAACTTGGATTATTATTATTTTTCTTGGCAAAAACTTGTGTGAGACGGTTTCATGGGTCGTATTTTTTGATACGAATATCTTATTTTAGTCATCGTGAGAAATATTACTTTTTATTGTGAATATCGTTAGGGTTGACACGTCTCACATATAAAGATTCATGAGACAGTCTCACAAGAGACCTATTCTTTTTTTTTTTTTTAAGTATGCTATTTGTTCCTTTTGTAAACACATGGAATTTCGTGTAGAAAGGCAATAATATCTCATTAGGCCATGAACAAAAACACACACATCAAAGGGCCAAATGTGTTGTCTAATAATGTATCATTGCATTACAGAAACTTTGATCTTGTATATTTGATTCGATGTTAAAATGACAAAGTAATGGTGGGGGCGAGTTAAACCAGTAACGTGACAACTTGTTTGGGGAGATGAAACCTGAAAGAGACAACATGATAAAATTTGCCAACCCGATTGCGAGATGTATGCTTCTATTTTTATCGTCATATATTCGTGTTTATTGGGATATCATTTTATATGGCAAAAACTTGTGTGAGACGGTCTCACGGGTTATATTTGTGAGACGGATCTCTTATTTGGGTAATCCATGAAAAAGTATTACTTTTTATGCTAAGAGTATTACTTTTTATTGTGAATATGGGTAGGGTTGACCCGTCTCACGGATTAAGATCCGTGAGACGGTCTCACATGAGACCCACTCCATTTTATATTTAGAGTAAGTTTGTTTCGTAACGGTCGCACATGTTTATGTCTATACGATCGATCCGATCTATAAATAAAATGGAAAAAAAATATTTTTAAATATAAAAAATAATAATTTTTATCAATCAAGTTAGACAACAAATATATAATATTCTGACATGATTCTTAATATATAGACCTGCGTAATTTACCCATCCTATCAATCATATATATGTGTGTGACAAAAACTTGTATGAGATACTCTCACTGACCATTTATAATATAAATTTAAAACAAGATACAACCCAGTTATACTTCATTTAAAAAAAACAAATTATATGTTCAATTTATGTATATTTTCCCCTTCATCTCGCGATATATCGGATATATGTGCCGTGCACCGCACAAACGGAGATGCGAAAAAATGATTCGTAAATTCTCATTGGATTCCGTCCACCCAATTTCCCTTCACCACTCCAACCTCCACCGTCCGATTGGATCGATTTAAATTCTTCAAAGGTCAATTCCAAATGCATTTTTTCACATAAACGATATTTTTAAGTATTTATACAAAATATGTCAAAAAAAAAGTATTTATACAAAAAGATACATAAAAAAATTAAATATACAAAGCCTAAATCAACATTTTAAATTCTGTAAGAAAATAAATAAATATTTTTCTTGAGAGCATAAACTCGTGAAATTTGCCTTTGTGAAAAAATAAACTACACCAGCGGTAAAAAAAAACTGTATTTGACCGTGGTGGGAGAACAGGAGAAGACGTGCGGAATATTCTTCCATTTCAACAAAGGAGAAAGAAAATTTGAAAACAAATTATAAATTTAATCAAATCAACGGAAAAATCAATTTCAGAGACGTGATACGCAAAAGCCTTTTTTTTTCCTTATCTGTTCATGATCGAGCTAGCCTTTTCCCTCTCTTACAAGCAGTTCATACGTTTTTCTTTCTCTATCTGGTTTACATGGATCAGACGATCTCGAACATAATCCAAATCCTAACGAGTTCATATTAGCTAGATTTACGAAACCCTTTTATGATTTGTGTATATATATATACACGTATTTTTGTATAGATATTTCTTCATACTATGTGTGAATTATTTGATTTGTTTCCTGAAGTTGGGTTGGTGCTTTTGTTCGTATAATCAAGAGGCAAGTGAATAGGCACAAGAAATATACAAGGGAGTTTTTTGAGGAATTTTGTTGTCGTGTATGGTTGTCAGATATGCATATCCAGGTTTGTTTAACTCCCGGTGTGTGATTAATGTCAATTACGAAATAGAGCTCGACTGTGGGGCAAGCATCATCAAACCGCTGGCTTGTTGTGAGTTGCATGGTTTTGTAATTTGCTTGGAAGCCAATGACGCAGACACCAGGAAACTTCAAGCTGTATTCTTAACTGGGATGTTCATCAATTTTGCCAGGAACAGGCAAGTTTGCGGAGTTTATGGTCATTAGAGAGGTGAGAGAGGTGAGAGAGCTGAGCAGCTGTGGTTGGTGTGCTGTTGGGAGTTTGCTGTGTATTATTTTCCATTGGTTTTTCCGCCTTGATATGAAGAATGAGTGCCAGAGAAGAGGTGGCGTTGGAGTTGATATGGAAGCCTTGGCGCCACGGTCGGGGATGAGCAATAATGGGGTCATTTCTAACTCTTTTAAATCTCTTTCGAGTTACCTGAAATTTGTTTCCTCAGGTGCCTCTACTGTGGCAGCGTCTGTGAGGTCTGCGACATCCTCTGTTGGGGAGAGGGACAGTGAGACAAACCACGATCAGGTGGGATTCTGAATTATCCATTTTTGATTTCTTGATTCTTCACCTTGGACAGGTAAGATAAATATTGGGAAATATAGCTTTTGCTGTTGTGTAATGCCTTCTATGTTGGATTGCCGATGCTACTCCTGTAGGGTCTGAATTTCTAGTAAAAGCTCATTGTGTTCTTAAGATCGGATAACTTAAGTTCTTGGCAACTGAAATTTCTTCAACTAGTTGCCCGATTCCTTAAAATCGTTCACGGTTTGAGTTTTTGACATACCATCACCACTGATTAACGTGTTGTAACGCCATTGTTTCAATTACAGATTTTGAATTGTGATGGGGGTCCCAGGGATGGAAATCATAGACTTTCTGTTTGTTCGTGTGTTCCAAAACTTCTTTCTGGCTATGCAACTTGTGTTGCGCACTTATGAGGATTTGGTTTCTGTCGAGACCCCATAATTGATTTTTTTTTATCGGGTTCTAATTTCGTATTCATCCCAAGTAACCACATTTTGAATTTGAAAAAGCTCTGTTTCCATTTTACTGCTTTATCAAATATGATATTGTTCTTACCATTTAAGTGTTAAATGTTATTTTTGAAATACGTACTATATTAGTTTATATTCATACTACATTTTGTGCGTCATAAGTGATGCTGCTGGTAGCATTTGACAAGATTATAAGAGGTACTTCTTGTAATATTTTTAGTGATATCAATATGACCACATAGACAAGTTCCAGACGATTTCATTATTTGGTCTACACATTTTCAAAATTACTGAAACCCAACTTTTCAAACATTTTAGCATTTACTTATGGAAAAAAATGAAAGAAACCTTTTTTGAACTAAGCATGACTGCTTGACGATAAAAAAACATATCAAATAGTACATCACTGGCTTTTATAATCTAAGTGTGACCAGGCTTTGTAGAAAAAGTAAGGCAAGTTGCAAATAGTCCTTGAATTTTTGTCAAATCCAATATAATATACTTCCATGCAATGGGTGATTGCATGGGATTGTTTTTGATGTTATCACCAGGTGACCTGTCAACTTCGCTGTTCTGGTTTGATGCTATAGCCTAACATCCTAAAATTATGACCTTCGTTTGTAGTACTGAATTGTTCGACGTTAATTTATTGATATTGTAGCTTCCTTTTCCATCTCATCCTAAGTCATTTATAATTGCTACAAATGTTAGATCCATGTAGATGAGAACTCCTTTCTGCAATTTACTTAGTTTTGCCCCAATTATTCACCTTAGGTTTTGTGGGCTGGATTTGACAAACTAGAACTTGAAAGAGGCATCACACGACAAGTTCTCTTGCTGGGGTACAGTCATGGATTTCAGGTTTGGGATGTTGAAGTAGCAGACTGTGTGCGCAATCAAGTCTCCAGGAATGATGGGCCTGTTTCATTCATGCAAATGTTACCAAAACCAATTTCATCTAAGCAAACCGCAGATAAATTTTCTGACAGCCGCCCATTGTTGATTATCTGTGCTGATGGATCTTTTACTGGAGATAACAACATTCCGGAAAGGTCGGGAATTCTTCGCAATGGCTCTGTCCAACAGTGCCCTGGGCCAATTAAAAGTAGTTGTGCATCAACTGTGGTTTGGTTTTATTCCTTGAGATCTCAATCATATGTACATCTTTTAAGATTTAGGTCAGTCGTCCATTTGGTGCGATGCAGCTCTCGAGTTGTTGCTGTTTTACAATCAGCTCAGGTATGTTCTGTCTCTTCATGAATCCTTAGATTATGCTATACTATGTTGCAACATGCTATTTGGCCTTGTTTGGGATATGATATGCCGGTTCTACAGGTACATTGTTTTGATGCTCTTAAATTAGAGAGACAGTATACAATCCTTACCAATCCTGTTGTTACGGGGTGTTGTGGGTCAGGAAATAAAGGTTTTGGTCCCCTTGCGGTCGGTCCCCGGTGGATGGCTTATAGTGGGACTCAAGTGGAGGTTTCAAATTTTGGGCGTGTTACTCCACAAAATCTTAATCCCTCAGCCAGCTTCCCCAATCCCACACAAAATGGAAGCCTAGTTGCACATTATGCGAAAGAGTCTAGCAAGCAACTTGCTGCTGGTATATTGACTTTAGGGGACATGAGTTATAAGAAACTATCGAGTTACTATTCTGACCTGTTACTTGAAGATAATAGCAGTCAATCTGGGACTTCCCGAGTAAAGGTACACGGTGTTGCTAATGGATTTTCCCATGATGCAGACAGCGTTGGCATGGTATGCCATTTTCTTCTCATGTGTTGGTTGAATTACTGACCTATAAAAATGAGTATTTGGATTTTCCTTGGTTCTGTTACTTTTGCCAACAGATTTATCTTGTCTGTGTTGTTGTCAAGGTAACAAGACTAATTTAAGAAAAAATTGCAATGCTAGTGCCATACATCGGTTGGCATTGTTCTTTGTCGCAAGTTTATCCTGTTCAAACTATCTGGTTTTCTATTTGACTTTTCTTGTGTGCTCTCATCTAATACCTGTGCACATCCATGATTGCAGTGTGATACTATGTTGAGCTAAGTATAGTCTATAAATTCTCTATCAGGTAATTGTCAGAGACATTGCTAAGAAAACTGTCATAGCTCAGTTTAGGGCACATAAAAGTCCTATCCTGTCATTGTGCTTTGATCCCAGCGGTACTCTTTTAGCGACAGCTTCCGTACAAGGTCATAACATAAATGTTTTTCGAATAATGCCTGGACTTTCTGGAGAATCCTCTGGAGCAGCTTCTTATGCTCACCTTTACCGGCTGCAACGTGGTTTCACAAATGCTGTAAGAATAGGATTATGATTCTCTGTCAATGCAAGCTTCTATGCAATGAATCAGACTCGTTGTTCATGCTTTTTCAGGTTATACAAGATATAAGCTTCAGTAGTAACAGTAACTGGATTTTGATCAGTTCCTCAAGAGGGACAAGCCACCTTTTTGTTATCTCTCCTTCGGGCGGATTAGTTAGTTTTCAATCAGCCGATGCTTGTCGTGTCAAAAATAATGGATCCAGCTTGATGTCAAACACTCCGGTTTCTGGATCATCTGATTCAGGATTACAGATGTTGACTCAACAAAACATCTGTGCATCTGGCCCTCCACTTACACTTTCTGCTGTTAGCCGAATAAGGAACGGAAATAATGGTTGGAAAAATTCAGTAAGTGGTGCTGCTGCAGCTTCAACTGGGCGGATTAGTTCACTCTCTGGAGCGATCGCATCAGCTTTCCACAATTGTAAAGGCAACGAAATTAATGTAGATTCCAGTTCTCTGAAGAAAAACTATCATTTACTTGTTTTCTCTCCTTCTGGTTGCTTGATACAATATGCTCTGCGAATATCTCCTGCACTTAATGGTACTACAGGTTTGCCCATAAACACCACTTGTGAATCTAATCTCAGCAGTGAATCAAGGATAGTGGTGGAGGCCATGCGAAAATGGGATGTTTGCCAAAAACATAATCGCGAGGAGAGACAAGACAATATTGACATGCATGGTGAAAATGGAAATTCTGACAGCTGTAAAGTCTTTCCTGAAAGAATGGAACAGAAAAATACTACTGTATTTTCCAGCATTGTGGATACTGCCACGAAACAAAATATCAGTACTGAAGAAAGGCATCGGATGTATATATGTGAAGCTGAGCTTCAGATGCATCAGATCCAGAATCCATTATGGGTGAGATCCGAGGTACTTGCAGTTTCTGTAAAGTTGCGATAGTTCTGAGTAACCTTTATTGATCACTTTGATGAGTGACATCCTTGTGTTCTTGTGCTACCTTTGTGCAGATATATTTTCAGTCAATGTCGGTTGATGCTATTAATACAAACGAAGTTTTGGGAGAGGGAGAGATTGAGATTGAAAGAGTACCCATGCGTGTGCTTGAAAGCAGACCCAAAGACTTGGTTCCAGTTTTTGATTACCTTCAAACTCCCAAATCTCAACAAGGGAGGTATGTCGTGATGGTTCTTCTGATGCTTTTGTATCAGAATGAATTGTATATATTAGTTAACATTTTGTATGTATTGTGTCTGCCACATGTACTCTATCTTCGATGAGGATTGAGTATGTGTGTTTCGAATACCGAAGATATATGGTTTTCCTTTTTCCATATCTTCTTGATTATCTTTCTACATTTGTCGTCCTTTTATCTTGTGAAACTGTAGTTTTAAACAACATTTCTCGTTCATCAGGGGCGACATCAATGGGCATCTTCCATTGTCCAAGAATGGCACGTTCATCTGCAGGAGTAGTTCCGGTGCTTTTGACTCTGTAAACACCGGTAAAATTGTGGGTAACAAGGTGGACAAGGATGTCGACCAAACAGGGCACGGTGGTCTTCGGTTGTCCACTGAAAAAAGCTGGGGCGTTGTAAATATTAACAATGATTCTCCATCGGCTAATTCTCGGCTTGAGATTGTAAACACTAGAGACCACCCTGAGAATAATAACCAACTTACACCTCTAAATAATCTAGATTGCCTGAAAATGGAGAATAAACTTGCAGAAAGTGACCAGTTTGACTAAGGTACATCCTTTTTCTTCGACTCCTGTTCAAAGTACCGTACAGTCTTGTGCTTCCCCTTGGTTTCTTTGTTGTTTGTTCATGTGTTGATGGATGGACCAGGCTAATGATAAATTTCTTTTGCATCTGAGTACCACTAGGCCACATCCCTGTTGGTCGGCGAGGAAGCAATTCTTTTGTTCTCCGTGAGGGTCCGCAATAAGTTTCAGAATGTGGGTTCTATATGTGGAGGATAGTGAACTAGAGACTTTTGGGGAGCTTGAAGGAAAAGTTTGCTGACATAAATCGGTGTTGGCGTCTTTGATTAGCTGATTAATGTGAATAACAGAAATCATTTGACTTGTATCATTTGAAGTTTTCGTTTTTCAATTCGTCTCCCTTGTGCATGCATGCATGTTTATGAGATTGTGATTCGTGAATGGTTACAAATTTCTTCTCGTTTTTATTATTACAGCATGGGCAAACTTGGATTCCGCAGTCATTCCTTGACGCGATTCATTTTCGAATTTAGAATATATGTTTTTGATGGAGAGGTTTTGAATTTTGATGTCGTGGTTCCATATCCTAGGACCAAAATAGAAATACCAGAACGAGAGCAACAATCTTTCGTAACTTTCTAAAAAAGAATTCTTTAAATTATAAATTCAACCCCTCTTCAATTAAGGGAATAATTATAGGGTCTAATCTCATTCTCAATCTCGCTGTGCTCTAGAATTTTCTTAAAATAAAATATATAAAACAAAGAAGTCATTTTCCATTTAGAAATTATGGTAATGTCTAAGACAACAGCAGCATTTTCCGATATGCACTTCATGTGGAGGCCAAGTGAAGCAACATCAAATTTCTACTCACTATTAAATTCAAAGAACGTATTTTCTGTCTCTTTTTCCTAACTTCCCTTCTTCGAAATCAAGCCACCATGCAAACCATTCTCGGTCTCCAGTCTTTTTCCATCCAACTACCTCTTCCCTGTCCAAAATAATACTAACCCCACCGAATAAGAAAATAAAACAATAAAAAAGAGATTTCATATATATATAACCTTCATGCTAAGCGAGTTTAGGTGATGGATAGCAACCCTGAACACACTCACAAAAACAGCTTTTTTCACAGCTTTTCTCTCTAACATTTAGAGGCTATCAGCAGGTTTGCCTTGGTAAATGAATCATAGGTAGCTAGAATATGTGAGTTCTTGTTTTTTGTTAGTGTTCTTGAATATGCAGCTGTATATGTCTCCGAGCTTGAGGCATGTTACTTTCTTGCCTGCAAAAAATGTTAGGGAGCTGATCAAAGCGAAGATTGGTTCGAGACTATTGTCGTATAGAATGCTTTTCTATGCTCTTTTGCTCTTCACCTTTCTTCTTCGGTTCATGTTTGTGTTAACTGCAGTTGATACTATTGATGGAGAAGCCAAGCGTTTGACAATAGGTATGCCAGTCACTTGTGTGTGTATATAATTGATAGGAAACTATACTTGGCATCAATATATCTCGCATTACAAAAATCTATAAAAGAATTTAATGTTTTTGAGAGTGAGGACTGAAGATACAGATTACATGGTCTCTTGAAATTGTGAATGTCCTCATTAATAATAACTTGAGCATGTATATCCAAGAAAAAATAAAAAAATCACGGATGCAGGTTAAATTATCTTGCTCCTCTGTTGTTCAAGTCCTCGATATTCGGGATCCTTGATGTTCAATTTAACAATCAATCTATGGATTTCTAGCAGCCATTACTTGGTTTCTCATAAAATCATGTTTTCTTGATTAAATGTAGGTTGCTTGGGGAAAAAATTAGGTCCGAGAATTATGGGAAGAAGACTTGAATTGACGGTAAGCAAATGCCTAAATTAAATTGTTTCGACACTGATGATTACATAGACATCACTTCATATTTCTGTAGCGCTTGGCAGCATGGAGTTGTGCCTAAATTCCGAACATAAAAACGATTTCTCTCTATTTGCACACACGTCTGAATCTAATTTATGAGGGTTCTTGTCAGGTTCCTGAAGTAATATATCAAATACTGGAAGAACCCGTTTACCAAAGTGAAATACAATCAGGACAAGAAATTCCCCAAACGCTGGAAGATTTTATAGCAGAAATGAAGGATGAAAAACCTGATGCTAAGACTTTTGCTTCTAAACTCAAAACTATGGTATTATGCACCAATGTTAACTTATTTATCTTGAAATAATTTTCTTTATGGTATGAAGATGCTTCAATAAATAAGCTACCTCTATTGCTAGTGACAATTAAATGATCTCTATATTTATTACAGGTTTCACTGCTTGAACAAAGAACAAGAACTGCGAAAATTCAGGAATACCTGTATCGCCACGTCGCCTCTAGCAGCATCCCTAAGCAGCTTCATTGTCTTGCTCTAAGACTAGCAAATGAGCACTCTACTAATTCTAATGCTAGACTCCAGATTCCTTTGGCAGAATTTGTACCTGCCCTTGTTGATAACTCGTTCTTTCACTTTGTCCTTGCTTCTGACAACATTATTGCCGCAGCTGTTGTGGCAACATCACTTGTTCAAAATTCGTTGCACCCGGAAAAAATAGTCCTCCACATAATAACCGATAGAAAGACCTACTACCCCATGCAGGCTTGGTTCTCGCTACACCCTTTAACACCTGCAATAATAGAGGTAAAAGCCTTGCATCATTTTGATTGGTTTGCGAAGGGGAAACTCCCAGTTTTGGAGGCAATGGAGAAAGATCAAAAAGTGCGCTCACAGTTTAGGGGTGGTTCATCAACTATTGTGGCAAATAATACTGAAAAACCATATATTATCGCGGCTAAGTTGCAAGCACTCAGCCCCAAGTACAATTCATTGATGAATCACATCCGGATACATTTACCCGAGGTGAGTCTCAAAAATTCGAAATCACATGGCCCTAACAAAGTTCTTGACAACATTAATATTAACTGCGTACAAATTTGCTGCAGTTGTTTCCAAGTCTAAACAAAGTTGTATTTCTGGATGACGACATTGTGATTCAAACTGATCTTTCACCTTTGTGGGACATTGATTTGAATGGAAAGGTCAATGGAGCAGTTGAAACGTGTAAAGGAGAGGACAAATTTGTGATGTCAAAGAAGCTTAAAAGCTATTTGAACTTTTCTCATCTTCTGATAGCGAAGAACTTCGATCCAAATGAATGTGCATGGGCTTATGGCATGAACATTTTTGATCTAGATGCTTGGAGACGAACAAACATAAGCAAGACATACCTTTATTGGCTAGAAGAGGTGAGATCTTAATATTACATCTGGAGACACTTTCTTCATTTAGGGGTAGTCAAAATAAAATATGAACACAGGTGGATTCTCTGATAATGCCTTTTCTCACTATTGCAGAATTTGAAGTCGGATTTAAGTTTGTGGCAGCTTGGAACCTTACCTCCTGGTCTAATAGCTTTTCATGGTCATGTCCACGTTATTGATCCGTTCTGGCACATGCTTGGATTAGGGTACCAGGAAAATACAACATTTACAGATGCTGCTAGTGCTGGTGTCGTCCACTTCAACGGCAGAGCGAAGCCTTGGCTAGATATAGCATTTCCACATCTGCGGCCCCTATGGACAAAATATGTTGACTTTTCTGATAGATTCATAAAGGGCTGTCACATAAGGGCGTCATAGATAAATTTTATCCATGAAAATGATCTAGTCTCTTTACCCCTGTAAATGAGAACGCGGGGAACATGTGTAGAGTATTTCACAGCTTTAATGATCTCTGAGAGTGAGTAGAGAATTCAAATTTTGAGATCTCTTTTCTAATAAGTTCTTGTTATCTTATCTTGCATTCATTCATTTTTATTATATTCTAAAAGGGAACATTCAAATTTTTGTGCATTCGTTTTTGTCAAACACCCCAGCCTTAGGCATCAAAATTCTGGAAACAGTCTTTTTCTTGGGTCTTGATATTATTTTGGCTTGGCATTTATGAGCAAAGAAACTGAAGACAAGTAAAAGAAAACTGGAATCAATCACAAAAAAGCAAAGCTTAGTTATCAATCAATCAATCAACATTTCCGTTTGTCATATTTCATCGAATTAAACAAAAGAACATGAAAATTCTCAGAGCATCAAGAATAACAAAATGTGTATCATCATCAGGCATTCTCAATAGTACATTATTTGAAACCAAGTCTTTCAAGAACATGGCTGATTTTGTAACTGGGGAGTTGATAGCCATGAGATTATACAAAACATTCTCGACCTGAGTGATGGATGGTCGTGCTTTGAACCTCGAAAAAACTCTCAACTGGCCTTACTCCTCAACAAAAGCATTCCATTTCTCACAGCTCAAAACACCATCTCACACACTTAAATATTACACCTTTCCTCTTACTAAAAATCCCTCTAACCTCCAATCCCATAGACGAATAAACCTCCTCGAATGAGGCAACAAAACCACTCAGCTCATCGAAATCTATCTCCTCTTCAAATGCCCACTTGGGTTTGCTGTCAGTATAACCGCCAATCGAGAAACCTCCGGATCCATGAACACAGCTACATCAGCCGAATTCACAGTTCGGACATCCTCGTCAAGAACTGATGAAATGTCGACGTTTTGGACAAGAGTGCCAGAGTATCGAGAATCAAAGGCGTTAATGGCAGCTTCTGTTAAGCTCTGGTTGGGCCATAAAATTAGACTTCTGATTTGTGGGCCTTTTCTTTTAATGGGCATCTTCCAAAGATCTCAACAGCCAGTTGAGAGAGAGATGCGGGTGAGTCGTCAATTATCGGAATTTCAACGCGGAATCTTGGTTGCTTTAATTTCTTGAGCTTTCCTGCGAGTTTCCGGTTGTTGAGGGGTTTCTCTAAGGTGGATATAAGTGAAGTCTTGGCTTGGAGAATGGCTTCTTCTTTTGTGGATGGCGGATTGGAAGAAGACATGGAACAGACCGGGAATAGATGCGAGATTCCTGATTTTCGCGTAGACTTTCCATTTTTATGGAAGATAAACAGATGGGAGCTATGATTCTGCTCGTGTTGCGATGCTAACGAAAAAGCAACGAAGTAGTTGTTGTTGGTTTGAAATTGGATGACGATTTTGAAGTTATGGTAGTTTGCACAGGAATCTTCAACAGTTTGGAAGCCATTGTAGCTGTCAAAAAGAGAAGTCATTCTGTTTGTGAATCGCAGTTGGGAAATATAAATAGCGACAAGGGAAAACAGATTGGAAAATTTTTAGCCTCTAAAATTCTAGAAATAGATTAGAATTTGGGTTATCATTGGCAGTATTGAACAGGGTCGACTCAGGTTTACTTCTTTGGTATCCATAGATTAGGTTCAAGTTTAAATGGTCTATGCCACTGAATATTGTTAACCCCAACAAAAAAACTTTGCAGAAGTTACATTTAGAAACTATATAACCTATGGCCTTTTCAGAGCTGTTGCAATCTGCCAATCCCCAGAAAATCGCAGTTTTGCTTGGGCGTAGAAACATATCAATCCACAAGCAATTTCTCAGACTTAGAGGATGCGTTTAGCTGGAGCGGGAGAATTTTTATGAAAATGTAAATGCAACATAACAGATTTACTTAAGTTTACAAGTAGCGACCAGAACAAACTAAATTAAAGTCAAGACAATAGCGATTGTCCCAATTATCCATGAGATCTCAGGCAGAGAAGGTTCAGCAAAAACTAAAAACAGACGATAACATAGACAAATGATTTCAACAATTGGACCATGACTCGGATGGCACCATTGCAGGATACCATTGCCAACTTAGGCAACCGGCGGGCGAAGGACATGGTCCTGAGAAGTATCAACAGCTGCAGGTGGCATGAACTGCCACATCGCGACCCCAGGGTAACTGATGATAGGCACCAATTTGTTGCCAATGGCTTGGTTTTGAGCAGCAAATGCGGCGGGAATGGGGGGAGGAGCTGGTAAAAAGCCAGGTTGGGGTACATTTGTCGTCTTGAGTTGCTGCTCTAGCTTCTCCTTTTCAGCCTTTAACCTTTGCTTTTCATCCCGTAGCTCATTTTTTTCAGCCTATTCTCAAAAGCAAAACACAGAAGAAAACAGAATAAGATTGATTACATCTCAAAGTCCACGATCCCTGTCAGCAAGTCAACACGGTGAAACACATAAAACATAGATAATTACTTCTTTCTAAATAGTAAGCTTCTAATCAGCTAAAATTATCCTTGGATCATGAAATTGATAAAGATTTACATGCAAAGTGAAAGATGAGAAATCCATGTCCTACCTTAAGCTCCTTAATCTTCTCGTGGAGATTTGAATTCAAGTCTTTCAGCTTCTGAGCTTCACCTCTCAGCTGAGTCACCATTCGAATAGCATCAACCAAAATAGCAGCCTTGTCTGTTTTCACAGGTCTACCAGGCTCTAGGACAGCGCCCAATTCCAGAAACCTAAAAGGTGCACAATTAAGTCACTGAAGAGTAAAACATAGAGCGAATATGGAAACACAAAAGGGCAAGTGATTACTTGTCGTTTAGCCGATCCCTCCGCTGTTTTTCTCTGCATGCCTTGGAGCTTGATGGAGTACACAATTCAGTTCGAGATCTTTGAAGAGTAAAAAAAGTGAGACAACCATAGACCGGTCTTAAGAGATAAAGACTTGACCAATTAAACATCAATATAGTTTTACAAATTCAAAATTAGCATACAGAGTGGAACTGGCCACCTCCTTTCTTTTCAACAAGAGCCAAACTTTATCATACCTCTTTTTTGAGCCAGTTTCCTTCTGACCCCCCGATTCTTCAAATGAGCCGCCATCAGTTTCCACACTAGAACCAGATAATATCAAAATATAAATAACACTATAACAGTGATGGATATTGCTTACTGCCTGAAAATGCGAAGGAAATAAAAGAAGTACAACAAAACAAGACTGATCCAGCTGTGTATAAATCGTAATTCTTTGGAACCATAACAAAGCAATCAATTACAACAACGGGCTAGGTACTCGACATTCTCATGTTATAAAGAAAAAAAGACCATCACCGTCCATAGAAATTTCAAGCACAAACCACACAGCATCTTACTCTCACACAATATAACAATCTAAATGGATTATTAGACTTGAAGTAATTCATATAACTATTGGTTTCACTCAATCCCATCTACGAAATGAATTTCCCAGTAAATACTCAAAATACAAAGAAAATTCTCCTTGTATCCTAACAAATAAATGAACCCCAATAAATACTTGTAAAAAGACAAATACAACTATGCCGATAATGGAACCATTGGGTCACCCCCTCAGACCCAAAGTACTAAAATTTCATGTCTAATTATTAAAAATATTGAAATCTATGCCACCTCGTCCGAAAAATTCTTAGGTGCACGATTGACATAATTGAAATGAAAACTCGCCAAAGAACAAATCTTTATTGATTACGAGAACAAATGAGTCATAATCTTGAAGTACCCGACATTCGATGAGCCGTTCAAGGCTTGCACGGACCAAGAAAACCCAGAATTCGGAGCAGATAAATTGGTATCGAGAACCGGGATATCCTCAAACCCATAATCGTAAAGCCAATTCGTGTTCTCCGGAGAAACCATTTCCGATCAGCAGCCAGTAAAAGGGGAAACCCTTGAAAGAGATAGATTCCCACAAAGAAAAAAGGTTTTGATGGACGCGAGGGGATTGATTGGGCGTCTGCGCAAATGATTTGAGAAGAAAATGGATTCTCACGTGAGTCTAAAGAGGAAATTGGAAATCCAACTGGGAAATGATTTTTTAATAGTTTATTATTATACATTGACAAAAAATTGTATGAGACGGACGTACGTGTCTATTTTGTGATACGAATCTTTTATGTGGGTCATTCATGATAAAATATTACTTTTCATGCTAAGTATTAATTTTTATTGTGATTATCGATAAGATTGATCTGCCTAACAGATAAAAATTTGTCAGACCATTTAATAATCAAAAGCTATTTGGGATTTCTAACAAAAAAATAATAATAACAATAAAAGGAGATTCCCCATAGGAATCAGACACAGCAAGTGGCGACGCACTATTGTTTCCACTCAATTTGAGCAATGGTTAAAATGTGCATACCTTATTCATATTCCTTTAAAACAATTTTACATTACAATAAATAATTCTACGTTGAATTCGAAATCAATATCAAATATTTAGTCGACTTCGATTTTAATTAGTTACATTGAAAATATTTAAGTTATAATAATTTAAGAAACCAAATGTCAAGTTCGTTATTCAATAAAGGCAAAAACTTGTGTAAGAAGTTCTGATTGCATGATTTATTTATTTTTACCTAATTTTATATATTATAATATATATATATATATATATATAATTTAAATTAATTTTAAAAAATTTAAATAAATAGATATCAAACAACTAAACCGACTGTGAAGGATCGATGGAAGCACAAGTGAAATGAGAGAAGATAGGGTTTAAGATTTTTATAAATTGAGTGCTATTAAGTCATTTGTAGAGTATTTTATCATTAAATTAAAATCATCACACTTAATAGAAATAGAAGAGATATTTTATCCTTATATAAAGTTATTTATCAATATCATGGACTTTCTAAAAATTTACCAAATATGAGATAAGGAGGATTATTTATCAATCTCTCCTTTATCCCGTGTATCAAGCTATGCCTGAGAGTATTAATTTTTATTGTGAATATCGGATAGGATTGACCTGTCTTATATATAAAAATTTACGAGATCATCTCACAATAGATATACTCATCAATAAATGAGACAAATTCTCTCGGTTGTCCTTTGGGTGGTTATCCAATTTTGGTAAATTGGGTTAAATGCTGAGGTGTTTGGTTGCTATTTGTGAATGGTGATGAAAGATGGATTTGAGACTTGTGGTTCTGATGCCTTTGGGAAAATGATGCTCAATCATTGTCGCCTTGTATTTTCTACTCGTGCCGTGCCAAAAGAACTCGAATGATTTTTTTTTCAAGAAAGAAAATCCACGCTAAGTTGAGATGATAAAAGACAAAATACTCATTATAATTTTAAAACATTTGAGTTTTGTAATTATTGTCTTATATGGTTTTCAACAAACTCAATTCCACCATCATCATTCTCATTGGACTCGTTCCATTTATAAACAATCGTGTGACGGCGATACGATATATAAATCTATGTTATGACATAGAAAAAAAGTCAATAATTAAACTGTCTCTGTTCGATAACATAATAGCTTGTTAAAAATTCTTAAATCCTTAATTATTTAGATTGTAATTTTTTTCTTATCTCAAACTTAAGATATGATAAGTTATAAGTTTTTGATTGAAACTTATTAATACAATTTTTTTGTTGTTGTGGTTGAGAATGCTATTGTTTCAAAATTGAGTAAATAGCAAATGAAAAAAAAATAGATCTCTTGTGAGACGGTCTCACGAATCTTTATCTGTGAGACGGGTCAACTCTATCGATATTCACAATAAAAGTAGTAATCTTAACATAAAAAATGATATTTTTTCATTGATAATTCAAATAAGAGATATGTCACACAAAATACGACCCGTGTGACAATCTCATACAAATTTTTGGGAAAAAAAAACAACTAAACAAATTTTTGATGACATGCTGTCAGCATATGATGACATAGCCATTATTCCTTTAACGGTCGGTGTGTCACATCCCAAGTCTTGGTGATAGTTCTAAATTGGGAAGTCGCTTATATATGGAACAACTCAGCTAGTGTATATATTTTATTTAGCATCTTCGTCAGATCATAGATTGTTTATATAAAAATTATAAACAAAAATCTATTTTTTTTCCTTTTAATGTGATAATTGTGTCCTCGTGATATTTTGCATCATGAGTTTCCACTAATTTGATCTAAAACTACAAGAGAAGAAAGGATAAATATTAGTTTATTTCCCATTATGTATGGCCAAAAAAATGAGTTAATGTTAGGTTTTTTTATATATATAATTCAGAGTATTAATGAAGGTAAAAAAACTATATCGAAAAATTAAGACAAGATTATGTTCTTCTTATGTTGCAAGGAGATAAATTTCATTTCAATGGTCAAGCTGCATAGAATTTTGCCATGTGAAATGCTTATCAGTCTTTAAAGAAGAAAATTAAAACGAGACAGTAATTAGTAATAAAAAAAGTTTTGATAAATTGACACTCGCAAACTTTTCAAGAATCAAGCGATGATCAATTATTGTTGTATTTTACCGAAGAGTTTATGTTACACAGGTTTGTTTTTGTAAAAGATGTTTGTGCGAATATCTCATTTCAAAATAAAAAAATATGAGATTAATCATTATTTTTAGTGAGATATTCGTGCGAACATCTTATAGATACACATCAGACGAGAAGAACACATACTCACTCTTTTTATCTCCACCGAATTGATTTATTGCTCTGACCTCATTAGATGCATATCCTATGCTCGCTTTTGGTAGATTTAATTTATTGGTGTTGTGTCACCAGAAAAATTTAAAAAGAACAAAATTTCAACTATCAAAAGAATTATATGATGGCATTGTGGAAAGTGATGTGTGGAATCCATACAAAAAAGTAAAGAAGCGAGGACATCAATAATTCTTTTTTTCTTTTTAAAAATGAAGGTGTTTTTTTACTTACTGTTGATCATACACAAAGCAACTTCCTAAATCACGCCGTGCTGCCCACTAGCCTAATCTATTATTAATTCTCGAGAGCTCATTTCAATCTAACACTCTCAAAGCTTAAAAACATGCAAAAATAAAAACTCAAATCTCATGCTTTCTTGGCAAGAAATAGAGTTCAAGAAAACATGAGTTTACATTTGAACGCGAGATGCTAGAAACCATTGGTGATTATAAGTTATCGCTACAAACTACAGGGGTATAATCGGATACAACTCAAATCAGTGAAAGCAGGGCTTACACCATCCCTGCTGTAGCTGGTTACATACCCAAGTATCGTACTCCTTACACTATACAAATTATAAGCAACTGTTGGTTGTTAAAGGCGCCTTCAGCCGTGGTCATGTTAAAAAAAGCCTCAAATGCCACAAGTTTTCATAAATAAACACTCAATTTCCTGACAATGTAATCGATCGATTACCTAGCCGATGCTCAGACGAGAGTCTGTAGTTCTTATATTGGTTTGTCTCCTTGGGATGCCAATTTCACAAGCATTAACCCTTGCTGCAAAACGAAGTGAACATAGAGATTCACCCGTAGATGAAGGATCTGGTGAAACGTTGACAAACATCAAGGTCTTTGAATCTCCACCTAAGCAAGGCTAGAGAAAAAGAAAAAAACAATGTAACCACATAAAAAGGTATAAAACCCCACATGGCCAAAAAATATTTGGGAATTAAAAATCTGTGGCAATTCCCTCAAGGTAGCATCCATATTTGGGCACAAATTACCTGGAGAAGATAGGTGAGTTTGGAATTCCTAAACGGTATATGCTCCTCCTTTTTAGCCAAGGCAAAAATGACATCGCTTAGAGATGATAGGCTCTTGTTGATGGCCTAGTATATATGAATATACATAGTCATAAAAAGATAAATCAGTCAAGATCAAGCCATAAACCTTGAAAAAAAATAAAGATAATTGTTGCTCGGTTGCACCTGTGTTTCTTTCAGTCTATCCCCAGTGGAACCACTTTTAGATAGACGCTCACTACCAGCCAGGTCAATTAAATTCAGCACACCTTGAACTTGTTGATCAATGCCCTAAAAATATGAAAGAATACAATGTAAAATTTGAAGCCATGTAAGTTGAAAACCAAAGTTTGGAATCACTGAGGCAGGTGCAAATACCTCATTAACACCCACTATTCGCAAGGTGAAGACAAAATGACTCCTTGAAGACTGTTCATTCATTTGAGTTTTCCCTACAGACCTGGAAAAGAACAACAAAAAAGAAATTCGAAAAGAAGGAAAAGATCAACCTCTTGGAGTGACTCTAATTGAATAATCCAAAGATTATATGGTGTAAGGGAATCCTAAAATCATGTTAGTAATTTTCATCAATTTCATCACCTAAAGTTACTATTTAAAAATTATGACACATGAAAAACTAAATGTCAGAACCACTTGAGAGTGACGATTCATTTCCAAGTTATCAAGGCCTATTAAAAATAAAAGTGAAGGCGTTTTACCTGCTTTGTGCCGCGCGCTCTAAAAGATACGAAACCTCTCTGCTGCTTCGAACATCCACAATTGTAAGATCAGAGACGCTGGTGTTGCCATTTACATCATGCTTGATGGCATATTGCTTTCCAGCATTATCTAGTCGTGATGCATCAAAACCTGATCTATTTGGTGCCAACAAGTCTCGTATTGTTTCATTATATATTTCAAGCATTGACACCTGAAAAGTAATCAATTTGAACCCGTTACACATCTTTTAAAGAAGAGGCAACAATGTAAAGAAATTACTCACTTGCATCTCATACTTCCATCCTTGAGATTGAAGAATTTGCCTAGTCTCAAACACTTGCTCCAGTGATCGCGGGATCAAACCTTTATGATCCTTGATTCCCGGTGTGCCCATCATTGTATAAGTTTTGCCCGAACCTGTTTGTCCGTAGGCAAAAATACATACCTGATCGAAAGTTTCTTTTTATCATTTTGTTGAATTAACTTCTCACTGACTACCAAAAACAAATCATTCTTCACACAGATTTAATCCTTACAAATAACAAACTAAAAGAAAATTTGCTTGTTCAGCTCACTGCTTCTTAAGGAGGTCCAACATATAAAATCCCCATAATCATATCATGAGCAATCAATAAACTCCCTAAAAACAGGAAAATCTTGCAGTCTCAAACTAAATTTAAGTTCACTGGTCCTCAAATTTTGCAAAGGTTATAAATTCAACTTTTATCGTAAGGCCATTAACATATCACATGCGTTCTATATAATGATAAATTACATGTAATGGAGAGCAGTAGGTAATACAAAACCTTATAACCATCCAAGGCACTCTGGACTAGCTGTGATATCTCTACAAAAACATCCTCTTGGGACGCATCAGCCATAAAAACTTTGTCATAAGAGAAAGAATGCTTTTGCCCTTGGAAGAAAATAAAAACGATAATAAATTAGGAGAGATATCGGGAAAAGTATGAAGGATAGTTAGGACAAGATAGTTTACAATTGTTCAACAATGAAAACTCACCATTTTGGCATAAGTCAATGCTTCGACCCTGTGTTTCCATTGATGTTGGGAATGATAAAATTTTGCTGTCAGATGTAGGTTCATCAGCTAACAGTGGTCTCACCCGACAAAATACACGGATATTTCCTTTTAACTCCTGCGTTAACAAAAGGGTCTTGTTAAAATAATCGCACTTAGTTAAATGACTAAATTATTTCACTAAAACAAAGAAGAAACAAACGTCTAACAAAAAACTAGTAGGATAAATTGAAATAGTAATGTTTGCAAATCTAATACCAAAATTGTGTTATGTAGTTTTTTCCGAAGTTTCTCTCCTTCGAAAATTTTCAAATCAGCATCAGCTAGTCGATTCTGCAGCTGGAGAATTAAAGTCTTTTGCTCCTCAAATTCACGTCTTGATTCCACTGCCGATAAATCAGAAATCTGGTAAAATGACTTGTGAGATCAGATGAACGTATTACACCAAGATTAGCAAACGATATGCAACTCTACAGTAGCTACAATTCTGTATCAAGATTGAAAAAAATCATATTATCAAAACTAAACCTGAAATTCCTTCTGCACCAAAGCTAGTTGCTCTTGTAATCGTTTATTTTCCTCACTTTCAGGCATGCATGTAGACTTTAAAAAATAAAATTTTGTTAAATTTGCATTTTAGATATAAAATAAGCAACAATGTATGAAAATCGAAACCTCGAGATTATTTGCTGATGCCTCCATTGCATCCAACTGCGCAAAGTATTTTCCAGTACTTTCTTTATATTTTTCTACTTCCTCTGTTAAAGCACTCGCTTGCAACAATCGACGGTCCCGATCATCTCTTACTTGTTGCAGATCACTTCTCAAACAAGCAACTTCACTGCCTAGTGCTTCTTTCTGTTTCACAGTCTCATCTTGTAATTTCTTCCAGGATCAAACATTACGACACATGTGCAAGTGGAAAAGTATTAGTAAACTTGTAAAAAGCAACCTGCCAATATTTTTAAACAAATTGTGAAGCACAATCAATCAGGTTAAAAAATAAAAGTTACAGACATAACTCATGTACTTAGCATTGTGTTAAGATTGGAACTTGGCCCTAACTCAACCCCAAAAGCTAGCTCAAGGGGGAGGATTGTCCAATCCCATATATACCACTCAAAGGTTATTTATTCAACCGATGGTGGGACAATTACACACCCCTCTGACGCCCAGGACTGACATCTGGAGCGTTGGAGTTTACAAATGACCCATTATGGACAGAACGGGTGGCCTAATATTGGCAGTCCAACACATAACGGTGAAACCCGGGCTCTGATACCATGTTAAGATTGGAACTTGGACCTAACTCAACCCCAAAAGCTAGCTCAAGGGGGAGGATTGTCCAATCCCATATATACCACTCAAAAGTTATTTATTCAACCGATGTGGGATAATTAACACATTGTACATAAGAATTTCCAAGGGTTAGTTTTGTATAGTTGTGAGGGTTCAGGGAAAATACTTGATATGTTTGACGTTGTTTTTTAGGGAAATAGAATTGCTACCTTAAACATAAAAAATATCAGATGTCAAAATAAATTATCGTCAAAATGTTATGCATATTGACTAGAATAGAACAAAGAATGAAGTCATTAAGTAGGCAGACAAAATCATTATTCAGTACCCCTCAGAAAATCACGCAACAACAGGTCATACCGATCCACAGAAAAAAAATCATCAAACCAAGTGGTAAAAACAAGAACCTTAGAAGATGTAAGCTGCTCTTGCAAAGACGTATAACGGCCCCTCAAAGTGCTGAGATTTTCTATCACTGCTGACTTTTCCTTTTCAACTTGCTTGAACGTATCATTTGTTGCATGAAGTTCGGATTGAAGTCTGCTATTGTACTGCTGTAAACTTGTGTTATACTCCTGCAACCTCTTGTACATATCATTCAATGATTGTATCTGTAGAAGGCAAAGAGAGTCAACAGCGAGAACATTTTCACTGTGACATCTAAAAAAACTCAATGGGAAACAAACTGCCAATTACTCTACATAGTACTTACCTTTTGGTTTGCGCCGATATTGTCTTCTTGCGCTCTCTTCAGGTCTTCCGTGAGGGAAGCTTGCAATCTCTGAGCGGCAAGTCGAGAATCTCTCTCTCTTCCCAAAGAATCCAATGCTTCCTGGTAATTGTATTTCATAATTTTGTTATTTAATAAAATGTAACACAACTTGGATATCTAAAAGCCATTTTCATAATTTCATGATTCGTAAATCCGTTACCAATTTATCTGTTTCTTCCTTGGCAAATTTTTCTTGCAGCGACTCCAAATTTTTTCTCAACTCCGTGATAATTAAATTCAATTCATCCTCCTTGGCCTTCATGAATAAATCTGACAAAATTAACAAAACGGAACACGTTATAAAATTAAATCTATAGATTGAGTTATTTCTTAATGAGTAACATTCTTACGCAAAATCAAAACATTGGATGAGCACACACGTACCCAAGTCATTGCATTTCTTGTGAGCAAGTTCCAACAAATTCTTCAATTTATCCTGTTCTACTACATAATTTTCTTCAAGCTGTTGGAACCACCTGATACATTGCTTGAGACGTTTTATAATCTCAAGCATCTGCTCACTTTTTTCCTACAGAAAGATACAGATTAAAAACAAGTGTACTCGTTGATGCTTTCAAATCTGAAGCAGATTCGCAGTTACTTCATTACGCTACCATGTAACATAAGATCATGTGCGGTACAAAATAATGATCAAATTATAAAACAAATATTGGTGAATAATGGCCGTACCTTATAGTTATATTTGTTTTTAATTCTCGGTTTCTCAGTAAGCAGTGCCTCCACATCCTCTTTTGTGAACTCAATTACACCACATTCAGAGCCAGAGTTGCTTGGCGGCCCACTACTAGGAGGCAGATCTTGGCCCCCATTTAGTACCGAAAACGCGTGTCTAGTTTGTACCCGTGCCCCTGTGTTCGGTGCCATTCTTGAATTTCCGATCCTCCGCCTTTTATCCACCGAAACCTAAACACCACATTTAAACAAGGAAAAAATAGAATCATAACTTATCCCCCAAAAAATATCGATTCTCTTCACCCACAATAAAAACACGAGGAAAAAAATATTTCGTAAAACTAAAATTGAAGCACAAACATACTTTTGTGAGCACAATTAGATCCCATTTTCCCAAATCTACAACAGATTCAAGTGAGCCGCTATAACTTGAACTTCAAATCGCAAGAGTAATTAGTGTTTAACTCACATGTGTAGGACTGGGAGGCTTGTTCTGGTTCTTGGAATCCATATGTACGAAAAGGTGCGTGATGAAAGGGATAGAGTAAGAGAATTTAAGTGATCAAAATATTGGTGGGGTCGCGGTAAATTGCAAACGAAGCTATGCCCAGAATCTGTATGCTTGGAATTGCAGGAACCAGGCGCAACACAATACACCGACAAAAGGAGGTAGAACAACAGAGAGAGAGAGAGAGAGAGTAAATCCGGCAAGAGAGAGAGTCTCTGTGAGGATTGCTTTTTGAATTTTTTTGAAAACAACGGTGGCGGTATTCTGAAAGAGATTCGTTACGACTCCCGTTTTACCCTACTGAGTACGTCTAATCATAATAATAATTATATACTAGTGATTGAGATATACAATTTAACATAATTACAAAAATTTATGAAAGACGATTTCAATGGATCGTATTTTGTGGGACAAATCTCTTATTAATAACCTTACTTTTTATAGTGAATATAGGTAAGATTGATCCGTCTCACAGATAAAGATTCGCGAGACTGTCTCACAAAAAACATACCATAACATAATATTAAATATTTGAAATTTTGTTTAATTAATTTATAGAATGAATATTAGATATTTGTAATTAGATATAAATATTTTGTGTATTACAAAAAATCTATTTTTCTATTAAACTTAATTACAATAAAAAAATATAATAATATTATGGTAGAAAAAAGAAAGATTTTTTGGTGTTCCAGATAAGGACAAAAAGAGAAAAAAATCGGTGCCTTCCTTAAACAGTTTTTCTAATATTTTCAATTATTATAATATAAAATAGATATATATTAATAAGGCGTTAAAATTCCAATGCAAACAACTTATAATTTAGCAGATAGATCTTTGTTTCATATCAAATTATAGATTTAATTCCTATTTCAAAATTTTTCATTTATTTTTCTATTTAGTTTTTAATTCATATATCAAAATTACAGTGTAATACCTTACATCATTTAAATATAAATCAGATAAATTATAAAAAATATTGTATAAATACACAACACGTACCTCGATACATTAGTTTCATTGGAGTTCTCGTGCGTACTATATTTTGAAATAAATTATATTATGTTTCTAATGAATGTATTATTCTTTTGAACAAGTAAAAAAACAAGCATATGATTTTTTTAAAATAAAAGAATTCAATTGGTGTGAAAATTGTCCTATTCCAATCCCATGATTTTTTTTCATTATAAAACATAATTATTATCCAAATTACATATAATAATCTTTTTTTGCAGTTGGCAAGAATTTTTCACTTCACCTGGCCTTTGGTGAAACTGGACAGAGAACTAGTAGTACATAGTTGTTAGTCGTTGGCATATGTTAATCAATCAACGCTAAAAGGAACAAATCAGAAGCTACCATTGCACCTATTTAGTGACCTCCATCCATACCTATTTCGGGAAGATTTCATCTTATCTTATGGGGACACTACTCTATGAAAAGATCAAAAGTTCAGATTTATACACATACATGAGATACACCAATTTCTTTAAAATCAATGACCAAGATCCTGTGAGGCACTGCCCACTACTCCCACAAGTAGTGTCGAACCTTCTCTATTTCGGTGTCATTTATTGATGTTCACTGCTCGCCTTATGTTGTCAATTCATAAAACAAGATCGCAATAAATTAAAGAGTTGTGCATTAAAAAATTGACAAGAAGATTGTCTGAATTACTACATAAAGTGAATCGATTATTATGTACGCAGTGAAGAGCATCATTACATACGCTTCATGAATAAGTAAAATCGATTCGTCTCTTTTTTTTTCAAAAGGTACTTGCATGCCCAAGTGTGTAAAGAATAGGAAAGCTTTTATAAATCGAGATGTAGACGGTCGAGCTAATAAAAAGTCTGGTTATTGAATTATATCTTGAAATACCAACTACTCAAATTTGTTGCGATTGGTACATCAGTGTTGAAGGGCGACAATGATGGTCAAGAAATATTAAAATTGTTGATTTTTTCACTCATTCGTCATATGGGAAAATCTTAAATCGTATGTGGGGTGTAAAAAATTGACTCAACAACCTTCGTGTTGTTTTATGAATCTTAGGTAGCCAAAGCCACTTGTTAATTACTTGACCCTTTTATTAGATTAGATTAGACTTGTCATCATATTTTGTCTGGCAACCGATTTGTATGGCATTTGAGTTGAGACAACGAGAGTAGAGTATTATTATTGTACAAATGGATGATACTCCCTTGTCCCATGCATTTAAGCTGCATTTCTTTTTTCATGGGGTGCAAACCAAGTTGTTGATCAATCTAGCTATCCTCGGCCTTCGGTCCATGACAAGCCCAATCACTTCTGAGCTAAACAAGAAGTCCTAAAATGAAGACGGTAAGAATTGAATCTTAATGTTGCACTCCAAATGTGGTCTTTCTTTCTTTAAAAATATGGGCCTTGCATATTACTTTATTGAATAAAAATGTAGACTATTTCCACAAGCTTCACGAAATTGATAACATTCTTGGTTCCCACAAATTTTAATCGTTCTGAAGAGTTATAGCAGAACAATACCAACATTTTTACCATTACTATGCTAACACAATCCAAACCAAGCTATCACTAATGCTGACAGAAAACTGGAGAAGATAGGTTCAATGCCACGAATGTTCAAAACTGCTCACCACCTATAAAACCAAATTTTCAAGAAAATGAATGAAGAAAGATGGTCAAAAGATGTGTTTAAATTGGATTGCAGACATCGAATGTATCTGCTACTGCCCCAAAAACAGAGAATTTATAATTGTGCAACTCTTTCTCCAGATTTCGTCACACAGTTAAGTAGATACGAACAGAGTGGGGGATATAAGAAAATCCAGAGCTCTTTTAACTACGATATAACATAAAAACAGCGTCCCAAAGATGCAGTAAGCATGAAATAGATTCCAGTTCATTCGATTTATATTCACAAATCCAAGCCCTTCACAGACTACAACCAAAATATTCAAATGTAAGTTTCTGACTGAACTTAAATTTCACTACTGAAAAACTTGCAGCACTAGACATCATGGGGTCAAAAAGTTTGATCTTTGGGAACATGAAATGAATCGATCTAGTCTTCATCAGCAGAGGGCTTGGATGATCCTCCGGCCTTCTTAGGAAGTAACAGGTTGTGAATATTGGGCATCACACCACCATTGGCAATTGTGACGTCACCAAGAAGTTTGCTTAGTTCCTCGTCGTTTCTCACGGCCAATTGTATGTGCCTGGGCACAATTCTAGTTTTCTTGTTATCCCTTGCTGCGTTTCCAGCCAGTTCCAATACCTGAATTTACCCCCACATAAGACAGACACCAATTAATTTTAATTCGGGCATTCCTGAAGGCGAGCAATTTATGGCAGCCGACGATTTAAAATAGAAGAGAAATAAATTTCCTTAAAAGAATCAAAAACAAACTCCTCATATTTATAAATTAAAAAATATCAGTAAATAGATCGAGCAATCTGATAATTCATAAAATTAGGTAATCAAATCTCAAAAACCCTATAATTGGGGTAAAACAAAATGTTAGATATTCGCATGAATAACCTCGGCAGCGAGATACTCGAGGACCGCGGCGAGGTAAACTGGAGCTCCGGCACCGACACGTTCGGCATATTTGCCGGCCTTGAGGAATCGGGCGATACGGCCAACAGGAAACTGGAGCCCCGCTTTGCTGCTTCTGGACTGGGCCTTCTTGGCAGACCCAGATCCAAGAGTCTTTCCCCGTCCCGCCATCGTAGTGAAGATAAAGATTCGCGCTCCTGTGCTAGCTTAGCTTTGCGATGATAGCAAACCGTCAACCCTAAAACGACGCGGAAGTGACTTGGTGGCGAGTCATTCAGGAGTTTATATAGAGAGATGGGATCATTGGCAATTTGAAGTGGAACGGGAAATTAAAGCACGCGGATCAGTAGATACAGCCGTTGATAAGAGAAAAAATTGGACGGACAGATTTGAAAACTTTCACCTTGTCGATACGCCATCGGTCAGGACTCAGGAACACGTATCATGCTTAATAAATTAAAAAATTTCGAACATTGAAACGGAAGAATCCAAAATTCACTCTAACAAAAAAAAAACCTGCCATATTTTCTCCAATTAATTTCAATATTAGACTTTAATTGTATGCGTAACATTCAGTAGAGGTGTGTAATTGAACTATTCGGTTAACGATCTAACCAAATAAATTTATAATTGAATAACTGATTTAAGAGTATGTTTCTATGAGACGAATCAACCTACCGATATTCACAATAAAAATAATATTTTTTCATAGATGATCCAAGTAATATATCTGTTTCACAAAATACGACTTGTGAGACCGTCTCACACAAATTTTTGCCTCGATTTAATCGATTTTATTTTCAAATAAATGAACATATTGAAATATTCATAGAAACAAAATTAATCGAACCAATTTTCAAATCGACGACCAAAATAACCGATATTTTTCTAAATGTGCGAATTTTAACAAAAAAAAATTGATAGCTTATAAATAACAAAAAATATTGAACAAAAAATATAAATAACAAATAGAACTATTCAATATGAAATCATTGGATAAATGAGCTTCCTTCTAATGTATTTTTAATGCTCATATTCAATTTAAATTAATATATATAGTAATTTGGTTGATTGGATTTAACCGAATTTTTCAGATTAAAATCGAAACCGAACTGAATTAACCGATTGTTTAAAAATAAAAAACTGAACTTCCGAATTTTCAAATTAATTCGATTCTGCCGATTAATTCGATTTAACCGAAATATGGCACCCTGACCATCAGTCGCCATTTGAGGATGATCGAAGAAATGAAGCGTTAGTTTGATCTAACGGTAGTCTTACCTAAGTTCGGGCCGTGGTGCAAGTACATGGGCTGGACTAAGCCCACTAGTCATTTATAATGAAATCAACAAAAGCAGAGGCCTAACGGCCCATATATAAATTGGTATTTTAGAACAAGCGTTTTTGTTCGGAGTAGGATACCCTTGGCTATATACTCCGTAATATTGAAATATCATATTTTTATTTGACAAAAACTTGTGTGAGACGGTCTCACGGATCATATCTGTGAGACGGATCTTTTATTTGGGTCACCCATGAAAAAGTATTACTTTTTATGCTAAGAGTATTACTTTTTATTGTGAATATGAGTAGGTTGACCCGTCTCACAGATTATGATCCGTGAGACGATCTCACACGAGACTCACTCTTTTTATTTTTATTTTTATTTTTTTGAGCAAGAACAAGCTTTTCATTATTCAATTTAACATAGTAACATCGTCCAATAACCGATCATCTATAAATGACGGTGGTTCATGCCAAATAGATGAATTTAAATGTAAACAAGAATTTCTAGCTAGCAGATGAGCTAATTCATTTGCCTGGCTTCGAACTAAAGAAATAAAAAATTGACTCTCCTGATTTATCAGCTCTATGTATCTTTCAATTATATCTCCGAACTCTGAAAAGTGCAAAAATGTGAAATAGATTATGATTACGCATTTAATAAAGTTGGATTCTTACAAGCCTCACCATAATTATAGTCCGAATACCAAGGTACTATAATTGCTCTTAAGACCATTGATTTTGCATTAGTGCTTCTATTTAATCATTTCTGCCAGTACTGAAAGCAAAGTGGCATAAAAATTGGTGTTTGTCAAAAAAAGAAAGAAATTGGTGTTCAAAGGCGATAATAACGTGTCCCTGGATTTTGTAACTCATCTTGAAATTAATGCACTCATTTTTAATTCTGTTCTATCTTTCGTTTTCCCATTTTTTTCCCTATATAGTAATTTATGTGAAATCATTAAAACACACATTTAAGACCTCAAATATTTAAATAAATTTTTTTTTATGTACAACTGATAGAAGGTTGGGTTTTTTTTAAAACAAATAATATTAATTTAAAAAGTATTTAGTAAATTATTGTAAAAATGAGATGTCTATACAAACAATGCAATCCATAGAAATTTATAACGGATTCTAATTTTTTTTTAAAAAAAATTAGAGAAAAAGAATATGCAACTCTTCTCCTTTAAATTGCGCGCATTTCCTCCGTTTCATTTGCCCAAAATGATTCCTTCCTCCGATTCATTCTCGCAAAATGTTTCCTTCATCCAATTTATTTGCGTAAAATCCTTCTTTTCTCCTTCGGTCTTGAATTAATATTATTCATTGATTTTGTCACCCATTTCATTCGAAGAAGTGTTAAAAGGTAATATTTAATTTTTTTGATAATATTATAATTATATATTAAGAAGTAATATTTTGTTTTGTTTAATATTTATGTTAATGTTTGTCATTTATTTCAGATATTAACATCGTTCGCTGATTTTATTACAAATTTTGTATAACCACGTTTGAGAAGATAATTTAAGTAATTTCTTAAAATTTTATTTGTATTATTTATATTTTATTAATATAATTATAATTTTGTTCACTAGTATTATGCGAATAAATATAATTTTGTTAAATATTATATTTTTAATATTAATCACAATATAAAAATGATAATAGGAATATTAAAAAAATAATAAATATAATTTTGTGCTTTTTGAAAATATTTCAAGATTAGTATTTTTAATATAGTTTATTTATTTAAATATGATAATTAGTTAATACTATTGCACATAATACTAATGGAATTATAAAGTATTTTGTTACTTTTTTTTAAAAAAAATTATAAGAGTTTATAGTATAAAATAGTGTATAATTACTCCATAACGTCAGTCACTTTAATATAATATATAATATTCTAATTATGTTTATGTTAATACAAATTAATATAAGAAATTAATAATTCTAATTAACATATTTTTATCCAACAATATATTTTTACTTAACTTACTTAAAAGTTTAATTTAATTAATTATATTAATTTTTAATGTCAAATTATATTATATGGTTATATACAAAACAATTTTGAAAAATATTACTGTATATCCTAAATTAAGTTTTTGTAACATATTTTTTTTTATATCATAAATTCACACATAGGCTTGAATAAAAATATTGTGTAATTAAATCGATTTGAGAATATTTATTTTAATAAAATAATATTAAGAATAATTATTTAAGTGATTTTTGAAATTTGATCACCGATAAAATAAATATTTTAATACATGTACAAGAAACTCATAATTAATTTTTTTATGATTGTATGACTTTATATATTAGTTTTTGTTTCAGACATGAATACTGTGAAGGCCTTACTTTACGTAGGTGACTATATCATTATTGAATATGATATGGTTGGATATAATATCCACGCGACCAGACCCTTGAAAATCACACGGTCTTTTACATTTTCTCAATTGGTGAATTATGTGCATCACATGCTGGAGATCGACTCATCAAAATTCTACATCAAATTTTCAAAGAAATATTCTTATAGCTCGTTGTCTCATTATATTGAAGAACATGTATATATCACAGATAATGATAGTCTACGATTTATGTTTGATTTTCCTGCACTGGATTGCATGTACTTGTATGTTGATTCATCGTCAATGTTGCCAAACGTAAGTGATTATGATTTTGATGCAGTCATACCAGTAATAACGCAAAGTTTGGGAACCATATGTTTAAATCAAGCGGGATCTTCTACGTATCACATTGATGAACAATCAACTCATGCATATTTTGGGATCGAGACTGGTCCTTGGGATCACCATATCACGGCTCACATCGAAAAAGACTATGCATGGGGATGGTTCAAACACGAGAAAGAGATTTTACTCCAGGGGGTTGGGATCATCATATAACGGTTCCCTCAGGAGTTGATGTTGCATGGGGTTCGAGTAGAACACGGCAATTGAATTTAAATTAATGGAATGATGAAGAAAATAGCACAAATGTTAGACATTTCGAAAGTTTTACTAATGCTACAAATATTCCCTCTCCCATTACAGAACACATGCTTGAGCAAGATGATTCATTTGGGGACAGTTCTCATCATGTCATGAATAGCGATAATGATTTGTATGCTACATCAATCGACGAAGAAGATGATAACCATGTTGACAATGTAAATGAAAGCACATAGTCGAGTGTTCTGATGTCTGGAGCAACACTGACAAAGAACTTTCGTAATGCACCAGAGCAACATTTACGTGAAATTCCCCAATTTTTCAATGAAGTATATGACAGACAAATTCTAGATTCATTTGGTCTTTCTTTAACGACACGAACAAATTTTTACAATCCTAATAGACAAGAACTCGTTGTGAAAATGGTTTTTAAGAGCAAAAATAATATAATAGCTTTAGTGAAGGATTTTTCTGTTCGAGTTTGAGATGTTAATATATCGTTGTCCAAAGTTCTCCAACAATTTGGAAGATCAAATGCAAAACTGGTCAGAAGGTGGCAATTGTGGGTGGGGACTTCGAGAATCATTGAAAAAAATTAGGCTATTTCATGATCACAAAATATGATGATGAACACACATGCATATCTAGCCAAATGGGTATAGATCACCACAATCTTGACGTCAACATGATAGCCAATATACTTTTGAGAATCGTGCGCTCTGATCATGCATACGAGATCAAATATGTGCGAGAAAGTATTAAAGTAAAATATGGATATGATATATCGTATGCTAAGGCATGGTAGAGTTTGAAGCGCGCGGTGGTGATCATCTATGGCACATGGGAAAGTTCTATGACTTTTCTTCCTAAATCTATGGGTGCTTTGTCGAAGTAAATTCCAGGAACTATTTTAGAGTAGAAGTACCTTCGACCATATGATCATCTACATAAAATTTTGAACTTTGTATTTTGGGCCTTCAAACCATGTATAGAAGGTTTTCGACATTATCGCAACATAATTAATGTAGACGATTCACATATGTACACCAAGTATAAGCATAAACTACTCATAGTCGTTACTTTGAATGCAAAACCAGGTCTTGCCTCTAGCATTTGCGCTTGTGGATGAAGAAAATTATGAGTCGGCATTGGTTCCTAAGTTATGTTGCACGACATGTTACAAGAGGGTGCAGAGGTGTGTTCCTTATATCTGATAGATATGCGGGTATAACAAGTGCATTGCAAGATCTCCCTGAATTCAAGCCTCCCCGTGGTGTTCATCGTTTTTGTTTGAAGCATGATTGCTCTAATTTCAACAGTAAATTCAAAAACATTCATTTGAATGACTTATATTGAGAAGCAGGGATATAACACCAAATAAGAAAATTTGATGCCACAATGGAAGCAATAAGAACAAATAATGCAACATCTTTCACTTATTTGTCAAACATCACAAATGAAAAATTGTCATTGGCCCATGATGGTGAATGGAAACGAGGGATAATGACGATGAAAATGTCCGAGTATATCAATGATGTGTTGAAATGGGTTCGATGTCTCCTAATAACTGCAATATTTGAGTTGACATTACAGCGACATGTGCACTATTTCATTCAACACAGAACACAAAGTAATAAAATGATGGAAGATGTTAATATCTGATATATTACAGATTTATGGAAGTTAGTAGCAGGTGACGGGATGCCCTAACGCATTCCAAATTTTCGAAGACAACCCTCTGGTCTATGCATATAAACTACATGAAAATTGATCGATGCACATGACGACCGACATAGATCAATTCTATTTCCGTTTAGAATTCTAGCAACCTCATGTGACTCAATATCATAAACGATCCATTGAAACTATAACGAATAAAATAAATAAAGATTATCAAGTTGATAATATAACATTTAGATTATATTTCAAATGCATAAAAAAATTTAAAGAACTAAATATTTTGATTACTTGTCCTTCTACCATCTTATCAAGCATATCTCTCATGATACAGACCGAATAATGTGTCGTGTGTCCAAGAGAATCCACGTCTCCACTATGCGACATATGATGGGAATGGTAGACCTTGAAGCACATATCCAGTCTGCTCTGCTGACATAGATAGTTGTTGCAATCTGTCAGAGAAAAGAAGAGTAATTCTAGACCATACCCAAATTTGCAATAATATACAACATAAATTGTCACATTATAAGAAAAATTAAGTAGAATAAATATAATAATCGTAGAAGTACAAACATACCTGCAGTACTGAACAAACCCACACAGATCGACCTTTAATCTCATCGATGTGTCGCACAGCTCTCTATAAAGATATGCGAACACATCAGAACCCTAGCTAAACGTATTCACAATTTCTATATCCTCGAGAAACTACAAATACATAAGTTTCACAACAGCATCTTCCGAGTCTAGAAACATACAACCACCAATGATCATTAATGTCCAACAACGGGAATATTGTGTCACGTCCTCTTCAGTGTTGTGATAGTTAATAATATTATTTAGACAGTGATCTCGCAAAGCGGTTATATAAAGTTGTGTATCTTTAATATGAGAAGACGTAAATGTAAAATCGAATCAAATTGTGTAATATTGTTGTAACGTATGTTTGTCGTAACTCGGAGATTTTGATGAGAGGAACAAAGAAATAAATCCATTGTGCTTTTTAGAGTTTAGGACATGATCTGTGGGTTTTCATTTAATTATAAACAGCGAGGTACGTTTACTGTTTATAAATAGAACTTCATATAATCAGATGAATTGATGCCCGTGAATATAGAGTTAATTTTGAAAGAAGTGTCGTGTCAGTCAATTTCAATTTTCAAATACATTGCCACTTTTTGAATTATTTCTTTACTTTAATGTCATTTACTTGGTGTGGCTGGAGCAACTTTAATCAGTCCATCTATTTTCTTCTCTGTGTCTGATGTCCCTCATGTTTCATCTCCATTGTCATCTTCTTCTCCACTCAAGATTCTCGATGTTCTTCTAATCCCATTCTTTTTTATATATATATAATAATAATAGTTACTTGGTTAAATTTGGATTAGCTATGCATGCAAGTTTGTGCTAGCAACCAAGTTTGAGGATGGTGTTTCTTGAAAAATAGTATTTGGGTGATTGTATGTATATACGAGTTGCCGCTTTCTGGAGTGGAGGCGGCAATGTTGAAATCGTAATTGTTAGCCAAGAATGGTGATTCGTCGCCTCTTTTTTCATATCATCCAATCGGATTTCGATTTTGAAAAGCTTGTGAAAAAGCAAAAAAGTTTCTCTTTTTGAAAAAGGGTGAATAATTTTTGAAGCTCTGCTTGTTTGCTGAGAGAGATAAAGAAATGTCGGTGAAGAAGAATGATACGCAGACTGTTTGGTTTTCTTTAAAGAAATCTTTTCATTGCAAATCACAGCCGTCGGATGTGTATGTTCCGAAGACGAGGAAGCAGTTGAGTTCGATTTTGACTAGGAAAGCCGGCAGGTCTGGTTGTTCCAGGTCTATTGCGAATCTGAAAGATGTGATTCATGGAAGCAAGATGCACATGGAGAAGCCCCCCAGTTGTAGCCCAAGATCCATTGGGAGCAGTGAGTTTCTCTCCCCAATTACCCATGAAGTCATTCTGAGTAACTCCAGATGTGAGCTTAAGATCACTGGTTATGGTGGATGTCATGAAACTCTTAGCGGCGGCGGTGGTGGAACATTTGTTGGCACTCTGAGGCCGGGGACACCAGGCCCCGGAGGTCAACCCACAATGCACTACTTTAATCCTGCGTTCAGGAATTCAGTAACTTCACCAAGAAAGACTGCTGCCGCTGCTGCTGCTGCCAATCTTTTGACAGAAAAGGAAGGTTTTGGGCATGGCGCTTCTGCGCACTTTTCCTCTTACAAACGGGCATCTTTTGATAGTAGTGGATATGGTTCTTGTGTCACTTGCCACAAGTGTGGAGAACAGTTTGTGAAGTGGGAGTTTCTTGAAACACATCACCTCTCCAAGCATGCCGGTAAATATATATTTTCGAAAATTTATCTTGGTGTCTTACATTTCCGTAATTTTTAAATTCCTTAGTGCAATTTCTTGGCAACACTCTTCAACCAAATTATCCAGTTTGATATTTTAACCATTTTTACTCAGTGACCGAACTTCTGGAGGGTGATTCATCCAGGAAAATCGTAGAAATAATCTGCAGAACAAGCTGGCTGAAATCCGAGAATCATTGTGTTAGGATCGAAAGGGTACTGAAAGTTCATAACACGCAGAAAACCCTGTCCAGATTTGAGGAATACAGGGAGACTGTGAAGTTTAAAGCCAGCAAGCTTCCTAAGAAACATCCACGTTGTTCAGCAGATGGCAACGAACTCTTAAGGTTCTATGGAACAACTCTAACATGTTCTCTGGGCATGAATGGATCATCGAGCCTCTGCCTCTCCGACAGATGCTCCGTCTGTCGAATTATACGGCAGGGATTTTCCACGAACAGGGAACTCAGAGGTGGAATCGGAGTTTTCACGACGAGTACCAGTGGGAGAGCTTTCGAATCAATAGAACTTCACGAGAATGATTCTTCCATTCGGAAAGCCCTGATAGTGTGCAGGGTGATTGCGGGGAGGGTGCATCGACCGTTGGAGAACATCCAAGAAATGGCTGGACAAACAGGGTTCGATTCTTTGGCGGGTAAAGTTGGCCTTTATTCGAATATCGAGGAGCTTTACTTGCTTAATGCTAGAGCTCTTCTTCCTTGTTTTGTGGTTATTTGCAAAAGTTGAAGATTACAAGATGAAAAATCTTGACTCAATCTGTGCATTTTTCTTTGTTGAAGATGATATAATATGTATTCTTCTTTAGTTTGTTTGATTAAGCTCACTGGACAGTCATTCTATGCGTGTTCTTGTAATCGAATTTTCGTCTTTGTCACTAAATTCTGGACCCTTTGCATGCTTAAACACGAATCAAACGAACAATACTGACTTGAAATGCCCACCCTCTGTGCGAAGTTAAATAAAAAATTAATTGAACAAAAAAAGCGCCAATGAATTTTTTAGCTTTGCATAACTCAAGAAGCATACGGTAGTACAGATGGGAATGGAAATATGGAATCCTCATCATTTTCTTGACAACTTTGCGTAGTTGAAGTGACAGACAAAACCAAAACCATTGGAGCTCAGTAATGATTTTTGGCTATGTTCCACGTGAATATCGCAAATGGGAATCTTCGTTCCCTCGAAAATAACGAGGAACGCTAATTTATTCTGGTATATCAGGGGAGGGATTGATGAAATTTGAGAGAAAACATAATCCATGAACGAGAGTTTTTGCATTAAATGCAGCGGAGAGGGCATGTGGGTGTAAAATATATAAAGAATCAAGAAATAACGTGACACTTTGTCTCAGCATTCCAATTTGAAGTTTTTTTTTTGTAAACAAATATGTTTTTTGTTTTACGCCATTTAATTTTCGTTTGAAGATAGGGTGTCCTCCACTTGCTTGAACGTGAAATGATGGAGATAAGATTGGGAGATCTCGTATTGTATAGATTATCATTTATCATAGGTAAAAACTTGTATGAGACGGTCTCATGTGTCATATTTGTGAGACGGATCTCTTATTTGGGTTATCCATGAAAAAATATTATTTTTTATGCTAAAAGTATTACTTTTTATTGTGAATATGATTAGGATTGACCCGTCTCACAGATTATGATCCGTTAGACGGTCTCACATGATACCCACTCTTTATCATACCGCAAATTTGTATGGCTTAAAACGCTCATTGAACAAAATATTTGTTGTTACGCCGCACCATTGGTTAATTCCGGGCTGGGGGATGAGTAATGGAAACGTAAACAAAAGTTTTCTATAATAAATACTTAATTTGTGTTATTATATCTATGCAAAAGTCACGCTATATGGTACAGAAAACATTTAATAAATCGACAATAACGATAATATAGATGTGCTTTAGCAACAATTGTGAATCGGTCTACTAAATTCTCATTCATTTGCATGGATCACATAGTTGGTAAAAATCCAGTCTCTTTACAAGTTCTAACAGTATGTTGGATAATTTCTTGAATGCTATATTTGTAACTAAATCCTAAGTCTCTCAACTTCTTGGAAGATATCTCAGCAGGTACTGAATCATGCTGCTGCTTGTCAAACCTGACACAAAATTTTTAAGATAAATATGTGGAAGCTCAAGATTTATGAGATTTTTTAACATCCTTTATAAAAAAAAGCTATGCACCTCTGCGTGTCCGCACAAGAGTATTCGTGACTTAGATGCTCGATAAGTTCAGACATTGCACAACTATTTGTACAGCATAAGTATCTACCCTCGGCTTTGGGGTGCTCCATGAGAAATATATGGGCATTGCATATGTCGACGATGTGAACTAACGCGATCGAACCCATTCTCAAGTTCACGGCTTCTAATATGGGGAGCAGCTTGGGATCACCTAAACCAGTTGAAGCATAACGATAAGAAACTTCATAAGACTACTTTAAGGACATGTACTTGTTCCTAGATTCCGCGACGATTTTCGCCATTCATGATTCTTAAAAATCATAAAACTTACCCGTAACTGGGGACAAGATAACTCGAATGCTTGTCGGAATGGTTGGTGTGAGAAACGAACCGCCCACAGTAGCTGTTATGACAGATACCAGATCGATCTCATTCTCCTTTGCAAACTGGAACACCGTCTCTTCTGTTAAAAGCTTCGACAGAACATAAACCTGCAAAAAATTTCACTCGAAAATTAGTGCAAAACTCTACCGCAGTTGAACACGGGGACATTCGAATATGTAACATTATACCCATCCATTCGCTTTCGTTTCCAGGACACGTTTGACAGTTGTCTGGCACGATTCATCAACTACCGATTTCCATCCCCCGGAGCTGTCTTTTGCAGTCAAAGTGCTCACAGATGATGTAAAAACGATTCTCTTCACAGTGTCCGTTTTCGAGCAAGAAGTGAGAATGTTTAGCGTCCCTTTGATAGATGGATCTAAGATTTCGTTCTTAACGTAGCCGTCTTCAAGGGGAAAAAATCACTTTAATACCCAGCTTCCAAGATAATTTCATCAGTGAAACATAGTGTTTATTACAGAATAGCAACATCATAGGAAGCCATGCCAGTTTATGCTAAATGTTATTCCATTAACTAAGCTAAAATGTCAAGCTTCCATCATGGTATGTGGAGCAATATGACAAAATCGAGTGATTGTAATGTAAATAGAGGATTATCTTTCAGTTACGTATTACCAAGATTTTCTGTAGCTGGAACCCCGAATTCCATCGACGCTGCAACATGATACACACCGTCACAACCTCTTACTGCATCATCAAAACTTCCATCTTCTAGTAAATCGGCCTTGAAGAGACTCAACCGATCCCCACCTTCCCACGACTTGATAAAATGGGACGCATTCTCTAGCAAATGAGAAACACTTGGATTTTAAAAAAAAAATTCTCAATAGTAAAAAATAGGCCTTTATCGAGCATCTGCATATCTTCGGCCATCATTCTACGAAAAAAGTACTAGCTACTAAGATCAAATGACAGAAGAAATTGAAGTGGTGACCTGGATTTCTGAGAGTGGCGTGAACCTTGTAACCTCTCTGGAGGAGAGATTTGACGAGCCAAGATCCGATGTAACCTGTCGCTCCGGTCACACAGTATGTTTTCAATCCATTTTCATCTTCCATCGCACCAAAATCTTTCTTGATTTTTTTTTTTTTTTTGGGAGGATAACTCTTCCTTGTTTTCAGTGTTGTATCATATGAGATGATAGAAGTTTCTCCAATTTTATATCATCATATCTATACGTGTGTATAAACAAACTAAAGGGTTTGAATAGTAGGTGGGATTCTTCAAATTGATGAGAGTGATTACACCGAAAACGTAAAAGCATTTATTAACTAAAGAAACGACAATGAAATATCATTGTTTGTTGTCTGTTCTGCGTTTTTACTCTTTGGAATCACCAATTTAAGATATCAAAGTTCACCAAATTCAGAAAAACCACGTGTTCGAGGCCAATGATTCTATGTTTTGCTGTTGCATGATTCTTGCATACACATATATGAGACATGAATAACTCTGATCTTATGTTAAAATCATATACTTGAATTTAACTCTACCTCAAAATCTAGTTCAAGAAAGCACGAGACATCTAACAGATTGCTTAAGATTCCAGAATCTTACTCGCTTGAAAACTTGTGATGATTTGCCAAAGATACTAATTTTTAACAGTTGCACTTAAATGGTTTGCAAATACATGAACTGAGTTTTTAATAAAATGCTGCATTTGCATGCTCGAGGACAAAAGAATAACATTGAAGCTTATAACTAAATAAATCAATGGGTTTCAGACACTACAAGACTAAGAAGCAGAAACAGCAGCTTCTTCCGTCACCTTCTCTCTTTCTTTGACGGCTTTTTTCCAATTCTCTGCGCTATCGATGATTTCTCCAGTCTTTATGAGGTAACGAACACGCTTTCCATCATCAAGCAACTTATGACCCACCCTGCTTATCACGCCCTTCTCTTTGGAGTAAAGCATCACATTTGAACTGTGAATAGGCGCCTCAATCTGACAAACCCAAATCATCAGTCAAACTCAAAACACTACTAAACACAAGATGGGAATACATGGGCAAAACAGATTCTCATATACAGATAGGTTAACAAGTAAACAGCAAACGTGAGACAAGGAAATGACCTTTATTATCTTCCCTGGTTCTTCCTCTCCTTTGCTTTTTATGTGCTTAGTCTTCAGGTTAATTTCTTTCACTACTATAGAGCTGTTATGCTTAATAATAGAAGCAACCTCACCAATTTTACCTTTATCTTTTCCAGATATGACTTTTACCGTATCTCCGAGTTTCACGTGCATCTTGTGAAGCACTGGTAAGCTGTTTGGCTTGCACTTTTTCCGCTCCCATCTCTTGACCTGAAATGAGATTTCAAATATTATCCACCCAAAATTCTTGAGAGAAGTATCAACCAAGATGGTATTTATTGTTCACCACATTGATTTGGAATTTCAGAGGAATGAAATCTTGAAATGGAAATCTACATTGTCTTCCTTATCTGCTCCGTGGTCATTATCAGGGTAAAGCAACTCTAAAAATATACTTATCTCAGCTAACTTCCAATGTTCAAAACTGATTTAATCAATATTTTCAATTATCAAATTATGATCATGCTCTATGACTTTAAAAGACATCATTAGCAATGCACTCAGAAATCAGAATGACTCAAAAGAAAATGTTTACGCTTCATTAATTTCCTTCAACGTTTAACAAGACAATGAAATTGTAAAGCAGGTATGGGAATCATATTTCTGTTTTGATGTTCATTTCCTGTTTCTTTCTACACTCAGCCAATCCATGAGGCTCAAAGTTTTGAGTATGACAAATGAAATCCATAACACGAACCTTTGATACTATCAGACCTGGCTGTTCTGTAGATTTAACCTGCAAATTGAGTCGAACATTTCAAACTAATAACAAAAACAAACATTAATAATAAAAAAGAACTTAAAAGCTGAAAATCAAGATCAGACAAGGATTTAAATCAGCAAATATCAAGATGCAATAGGAACAAATTATTCAGAAGATCTATTGCACTATACTAATCTGCACTGTTCTATCTAGTTCAAACCCAGTAAGTAATCCCACAAAATTGTAATTTATGAAGGACCCATATATTTTACAACTTCAGAAACAACACATTGGAAATATTCAACTCGCTATTTTTTTTAGTCCTTTTTACATTTCGCATTGCTTCAGGCAAGTTGAGATGCCACTTTTTATAAACACTGTAACATCTGCCCGTTAAAAGAACACAAACACAACAAAAGGTTTCGGTAGTGCTTCCAATCCAAACGGCAAGAAATCAAACACTTGACCTCATTTTCCCAGAAACTATTCTAAAAGTTCAGAAAGACCAGGTCAGTGAGCAATTTGAAATTCAGTTAAGTAAAATGTCTAAGTATCAGATTAAACAATTCCATGCCTCCAAGTGAATCCTCCAAAGCCTATGGAACACAACAACTAATGAAGATAGGTTCTCATGTGCGAGCACTCTAGCAATCAATCCTTTCAATTCTCAAGAATTTTTTTCTGAGTCATAATTACGGTTGTTCATCCACGCAGCAGAAAATGATTGTAGGATCAAAATCAAGCAGGAATTCATCTCAATTAGATTAAGGGCAATGTTCATAAGCTCAACGATAAAATTTCTGGTCGACGAGATTATTCTTTCTTGCACATTGGACGAAAAAATACAAATACAGAAGACCCATTTACCAATACTTCGCAAAAAAAAAAAAAGGCCGGATGAATGAGAGCAGTTAATTTTAGTAGACAACTTCGAATTAAATTGAAGACACAAATCCAACGACACAGAAAACAGACAGATTGAGGGTAAAAAGGGTTCATAATCTATGAAAACATAGGAATAAAGAGTGAAGGACAGACCAGTGTCGGGTAGATAGAGGGAGAAAAGCGTAGGCCCAAGAAAGAGTTGGACGAAAGATTTAAACTTGTAAAAGAACTCTGCAGAGCAGCCATTGATACCATATCTTTTGCTCCTTTGGACTTACAATGGAAAGAGAGGATAAGGCTTTGGGTGCAGCTGGATTCTCCAGTTCCTTCAAATTCTTATGGAATCGCTACATTTTATTTTGGTAAATTCAACTTATAATTTTCTTTTATATCCCACAGTATTAAAAACTCAATAAATATTTCATTTCTTTATTTCTTGTTTGTGGATGAACAATTATGAAAACTATGTAGAGGAAATCAAATCACTAAGCTAAAAAATTCTCAGTATTTTTTAAATTTTGAAGTTATTATGAAAAATTAACGAGACAAAATCCAAGTGGGTGTATGTATATTGAAATATATATGTTTTATTTATTTATTTTTGATTTATGTAAAATATCTCGATGAAAAACTATTTGAAACTTGTAACGTGTTATATATAATATAATGAAAAAAATATTTTTCTATTAACGTTTATGATATATTTTCGATTTTGAAGACTTTTAATTTTCAATATAATTTCAAAGATATTATTTAAAAAAAACATGTGTATTTACAATACCTTGTCAATTAGAGCATTTGAATTAAAAGTTCAACATCATGTGGTTTTTTAAAGTTCTTGGATTTCACAAAGTATTTTAAGTCGTTATTTTTTCACACTAGGGTTCAACTTCAAATTTTAAAACAAAAAATTTCAAGTCATTAATTTTTAGAAGGGTAGAAATAGAAAGAGATGGTACATCTGGTCGAAGAAGAAGTCAACATTTTGTATTCCAAGAATCGAGTACAAAACTACATACAAGAAAGGATTTTACTTTAGCTTCACATGAAAGGCCACCAGATAAACTGGTTTGAATACTAGCAGAAACACCTCAAATTATGTTACAGATCAAGATCCAAAATCAGGGAAGGCGAAGAAAGAAGTAAAAACCTTCAGTTTAGATATCAAGTGAATCAATCATGCTGTCAAACGATTCAGCTCGCTGGTGTTCTAATTGGTGCATATCGATTATAACTTCATTTTCGAGGGGAGTTGAGGCATGTTTCTTACTTTGTCTGGATTTGATAACCCTAGAGAGAACCTGAACAATGTCCCTCATCGATGGCTTTTTCTTGCAATAGGTACGCCGCATCCGTGTGCAAGGTCAGCAAATGCATAGAGTTCTCCCACGTCGAATTTCCCATTTAAACGGAGGTCAACTATTCTTCCCATCCAACTTTCCCGTCTGTACTCATGGCTGCCTGTGATAACTAATCACCCATGAGTTAGTAGTGAAATCCAAGAAATCAAAAAAAAATTCAAAAGACAACTTACCAGCGCAACATGCTCCACAAGACCCTGGAGAGGGTTTCTTCCAGCAATAAGTTCAAAGAGCAACATACCGTAGATGTAAATGTCACTCTTTTTCGTGAAAGAATGTTTTGATATGTATTCAGGATCAAGGTATCCAGAAGTCCCCCGAACATTTGAGGCGTGTTTTCTAACCATCTCTTCCGTCGAAAGTCCAAAATCAGCTACCTGTATAAAAAGAGCCGATATCAAAATCAGTACTCAATCCTGCAGATATTTCTTCGAGGAAAAAGTGCACAACAAACAGAAACCCATCCTTGCTCTCATGGACTTATCCAGTAAAACGTTGGATGATTTGACGTCTCTATGTACCACAGGTGGAACTGCCTGATGCTTATAAAAGAAATCAGCCATTAAAGGAGAGAAAACGAGTTAGAGTAACAGAGGAAGGACAAACGGAGCTCGTTTTTATGACACTGCTCTCTGGATAAAAATGTAGTTTTTAAACTTACACCTTAGTGAAGATATTCCAAACCCCGAGCTACATCAAGTGCTATTTGAACTCTTAATTCCCAACTTAATGGTTCAAGTTTCCCATCTGAAAATCACCAAAAAAAACAAGTATAATGCGAACTAAAAATTATATCACCGTGATGAAATGTCAGAAAATGAGGCGTTTGTTATTTGAAACTTAAACGAACAAAATAGCTAACTTACTATATAGATGAGAAGCCAAACTTCCTCTACTCATATCTAACATAAATAAGTATGTGCTGGTTCTTCTCTGCACAATAGCCAACCAAATTCGCAAGGCTTCTGTGATGCAACCTTCCTAAAAGCATAACCTGATAGTAAAATCAAATAAAAGTTAAATCAACGAGTGCTGAAGTCGATGGCACATATTTGAACACTTAGAATCTGTGCTAGAATCGATGACACACACACACACACTCACACACACATATAGCAACTGTGAATTCAAACGGATTCGCAATGCAATAACAATTCATTTTGCTTATAAATTGAATAATATAAAGTAGATATTAAATGACATGTGAGGAACTTTTTTTTAAACCCTTGCTTCCTAAGCTATGTGATATTCATGATCCTTTCAGAAGTTGAGCCTTCAATGATTAGGCACATAACTAATTACACTCTTTCAATCAGTTTGGTTGATTGCAACCAACAAACTAAAGCAAGTTCTTGCTGGCAAACACGCTAGTAATCAAATTGAAGTACCTCGGTTTGGAACTCCTTCTCCCCCTGCTTTGAATTGGTTGCAAGCACTTTGACAGCAACTGTGTTGCCAGACGAAACCTGTGCTTTGTACACATGATCATAAGCTGCTTGACCAATTAATGAGCTGAAATTGTAAGTCGCTTTCTGCAGGTCCCTGATTACGGTGAAAAAGTGAGAAGGGCACACATATCATAAGCTAATTTAACAAACAAAAAATTCGAATGCAAAGAAAAAATCATCACAAATAGAATTCAAATAATATATCCACCTACGACAAACTCACAAATCGAGGTTCACTTTTTAAACAAAGGGTAGCGGCCAATGACATTTAAGTTTCCACTTCATGCCACATTAAACTTCAAACTAAGAGAATGATAATAATATGGTGCGTCATAACTCACAACATCCCCACAGTAGGCAAAGAATGCATACTTGTAGGAGTACTCAAGGATCCCGGGTGCACACCAGCCTGCTTAAACCTACCAGACCACAAAGCCATGCCATTTTGTACAGCATACCATGGACTCTATCCCGACTGATGAATCAGACAACATTGAAGTAATATCTGCACCATCATTTTCACGAATATGGATCGATGCACTGCTCCTAAAACTGCTACTACCAATCTTGATTCGCTTCGTACGGTATGCAAAACAAAACAAAGCGACATTATATAGCCAAGCTATTCCAATCAACACTCCTATTGATATCCCAATTACTAAGCCTACATATTCCTTTCTCATCTCTTTTTTACCGGGTCCGCGATATGATATGTGGGTTGAATTTCAGAATTAAGATATATTGTTGGACCCGGGTCTCCATGGTAAACGGGCTTTATCGTTATGTGGGCTCCCATTAATGGAGAGTTTTTCTTGATTGTATTTCATTGGCCAGTTTATGTCATATTAAATAAATGGAAACTTGCAGTTACTTTAAAGAAAAAACTCTCATGCAAGTGGCTGACTTTTCTTTTTTCCTCACATGTTGACCGACGTGTTGCCATGTCAGGTCAAAGTTCGCTTGTACATCATACTATTAATTACAAATCTGCTCCTTTCTTTCGCCACATCATCCTCGTGCAACTTGATTTTTCTATGTTGTTAAATTATACTTATTTGAATCTCGACAAATTTAAAAAGATGGAATCCTTGTTTTTTAAAGAAAGATTAATGGTATTTAAGGCGATTGAGGAGTTCTTTTCCAAGTATAACAAAATTCTTCCCGTCAACAACAATAAATACTTAAAAAAGGGGTTTTGTATAAAAAAATCTAGATGTTACATTGCAATGAAGATTCTAAGAATGATCTTTTATAAGATTTTTGATGATTAATTATAATAATTATTTAAATAGGATTTCTTGAACATGAAATTTTTTAGTTAGGAGTGATGCATTAGCACGTGCATGTTCGTGATATAAAGCTTAGGTAGTATTGTAGTAATAGCCTATAGGCTGGAACATTCTTCCTCGAGTCAACGCGTCAGTGGTTGGCGTGGAGACTAACTCGCTAGTCAAGAATCGTTAGTGCTGCCGTCAAAATCTCCAGTCACCCCAACGATTGCCGTCACCGTCAAATTCAATATAGTTTCCACCCACCATCGTCTCCCTTATCGGATTGCTATTTATGTACATATTCTCTTGTTTCCCGTCACAAATTCTTTCATTCATGCATTCACACTCCTACAATTAAATTAAAAGGAAAAAGAAACAATCTTTGACTTACCATCTGCAAACAAGGTCAGGTATTTAATATTTACTGAATTTATTATGTTTCTTCGTTTTGCTTAATGTGTTTGTTTTTGCTGGATTTTAGTTCGTCGCGTTTGAGTTCATTTATCGATTAGCTGTATGCTGTGTATCTTTATTTGCTTGACGTTGTTGAAATCCCTCAAGGTTAAAAATCAGACTGTTTTAATAGTTTCTCTAGTTCTATAATGACCAAAAAAAGGGCAAAGAACATGATTTCTCTACTCTTTATTGTTCTTAGATACCAGTGGGATTAAAAAAAAGGTTCATATAGTCTGGATTTGGGAAGACCAGCTCTTGAATGGTTTCTGATGTTCTTTTTAATGGAAAATTCTTGCTGATTCTTTTTTTTTTTTTGTCAGGAGGAAATAGTTCAGATGGGATGTTTTAGAAATTTCTGTGTGAACAAAAGTTTTCCTTTTTAAACAAGTATTGATAGAATTAAAATACCCAGTTTTCGGCCTTAGCTTGGAGTAATGCACTTATCCCTTATGCCTTAAGTTTATATTCGAATACTTTACTAGACTGATATCCTGCTCGATTTGTAGAAAAAGAGAAAAATAAAATGGAATTCTAGTCCTAGTTACTACTTGGATGTAATCTTCTTAACTTCTTATCTAAATCGAATTGAATCTAATGTAAACTTTGTTGATATATTTCACGAGCATGTCTCGATCACCTGAATATTGTAATCTGTCAAATAACTGTAAAAGGTTGGGATAGCAAATACCGAACTGGTGCTAATTATATTTGAATGCTGGATGAGAATGAAATGAGTTTTCTAATATTGCCTCGTTTCTCTTCTACAGGTTTATTTTTCTGCTGGATAAGACGGAACTGCATTTTGTATAAAGCAGTTTTTCTTGTTTGATGGACTCTAATTATATTGGGTTCGGTGTTACTGGTGCAGATTTTTCCTCTTATCCTACTGTTTCTGCCTTACCGGCAAATCTGTTCAGATCCTTGGATTTCGATACAAGAAACTTATCTGGCTCGCCTTTCTCTACCCATTCTGATACTGACACACTCGGCGCTTACAAGGGTAGTCTAGAGCAGCAAAGTTCAACGGATAATTTTTACGAATTCACCCCTTCGTCCAATTCTTCGCCGTATTACGAAGAGTACCTTCAACAGTCGAGACCCCCTTCCTTCTGCCGTCAGGATAACCTATTGGTTTGTTCCAGTGGAGCATTTTCTCTTCATAGTGCTGATCACAATCAGCACGTAAGGCGTGCTTTATTGGAGTTGGAGAGTGTTCTTATGGGTCCGGATGATGATGAGGAAGTGGCAACATCAGAACCGTTTTTAGGGGAAAATAAGAGATCTCAGGCACCTGTCCAAGGGTCACAAGGCTGGAACCATGAATCCTCGGGGTCTCCTTTAAATCATTCCGATTCATTTAGCAGCTCTACTGGGGAACACAGTACGGAGAGTTGCTACAAGGCCAGGGAAAACTTTGCGTTGCATGGTTTCCCTACTAATAACCTCAAGCAACTACTGGTTGCATGTGCGAGGTCACTTTCCGAAAATAAAATAAATGAGTTTGAAAAGTTGGTACCCCATGCTCGTGCATCTGTATCTATTACTGGAGATCCGATTCAGCGTGTTGGTGCATACATGCTTGAAGGATTAATAGCAAGGAAAGAGCTGTCTGGTACTAACATTTACCGGTCCTTGAGGTGCAACGAGCCAGATAGCAAAGACTTGATGTCGTACATGCACATTCTGTATGAAATATGCCCGTATTTGAAGTTTGGTTATATGGCGGCAAACGGCGCCATTGCTGAGGCATGTAAAAATGAGAACCGAATCCACATCATAGATTTCCAGATTGGACAAGGGACTCAATGGATGACTCTCTTACAAGCACTCGCAGCAAGACCTTGTGGTGCCCCGCTTGTTCGAATTACTGGGATTGATGATCCTGTTTCAAAACACGCTCGTGGAGACAGTCTTGCATTAGTAGGAAGACGTTTGGCAGCAATTTCTGAGAAATTCAGCATCCCTGTCGAGTTTCAACCCGTTCCAGTGTTTGCTCCTGATATCACAAGGGATATGCTCGATGTTAGACCCGGTGAGGCGCTGGTGGTGAACTTTCCACTGCAGCTTCACCACACACCTGACGAGAGTGTTGATGTGTCAAATCCAAGAGACGGGCTTCTAAGAATGGTGAAATCTCTTTCTCCGAAAGTTGTCACTTTAGTGGAACAAGAATCGAACACAAACACTGCCCTTTTTCTTCAAAGATTCATCGAAGCTCTAGACTATTATTCAGCCATATTTGAGTCGATAGATGTTACAATGCCTAGGGACAGGAAAGAGCGAATCAACGTGGAGGAACACTGTTTGGCTAGAGATATGGTGAACATCATAGCTTGTGAAGGGAAGGAGAGAGTGGAGAGACACGAGCTCCTTGGCAAATGGAGATTGAGGTTCACGATGGCCGGCTTTCAAGCATACCCTCTAAGTTCTTATGTGAATTCAGTGATTCGGGGATTACTGCGATGCTACTCGGAGAATTACACCTTGGTGGAGAAGGATGGAGCTATGCTGTTGGGATGGAAGGACAGGAATCTGGTTTCAGCTTCTGCTTGGCATTGATGATGCATGTACAAGTCATGTTTTAAAATTTTCTTCTCGAAGTGTTTTTTACCGTTTCTACTTTTGTAAAATCCAAGTTTCAGGTATAAAAACAATGTGTTGTAAGTTAAAAAAGAAACACTGCTGTTGTTATGTCATTGAATTGCTAACAAATCGTAAATTTCATTTTTGAATTTTTAGGTTTACTTATTCAACTACAATTTAAATTATAATGATATCCACACGTTTCACTTGCGTGTAATTTATTAAGGGTGTATTTTGATTATAGTATTTGGAATGACACCATTTCAAATATATTATTTAACATAAAACGTTTTGTGAGAGAGTCTCAAGAATCAATTTTGTGAGACATATATTTTATTTGAGTTATATATAAAAAAATTATTTTTTATGTCAAAAATATTATTTATTATTATAATCGTGAGTATGACTGATCATTTCGTGAGACCATCCTTATTAATTATTTAAAGTCGTTGGAGTTATCCGGATAGTGGTAGGTTATTAGATTCTAAATTATCAAGGGATTTTAAATTTTCTCAAACTAAATAAATATATTACAAAATTCGTTGGGTGCGTGTCTTTATATAGAATAAATAAATATATATATACATATATATATATATATATATATATATAAATTTATTTATAGAAAGAATAAATTTATATATATATATATTTATTTATAGAAAGACAGAATAAATTTGAATTAAGATCCAAATAAAGTCTTATAATTGGTTTTCGAAAAAAGACAAAAAAATTCCTGGAAATGTTTAATGAAAGTCTTAGTTTGAAAACATGAGTCAACTAATATTTGATAATTTGGGACTGACTCGACAACCATATCCAAGAATAATTAGCAGAGTATGCCATGTTGTGTATAGTCATTTATGTCAATCTATATCTATATAAATATAAATTGTGAATTTACCACATTATCTTTATCCATATTATTTATTTACTAATTACTAAACTTTTAAATTCAATCTTTATTATTAATTATTAATTACAATTATGCATTTACTCTTTTCTCCTTATCCTTATTATTTATTTACTTATAAAGATTGAATTGTGAATTTACCACATTGTCCTTATCCTTATTATTATCTATTAATTACAATTATGCATTTACTCTTTTGTCCTTATCCTTATTATTTATTTACTACTTACTAATTACTAAACTTTTAAATTCAATCCTTATTATTAATTATTAATTACAATTATTCATTTACTCTTTTGTCCTTATCCTTATTATTTATTTACTAATTACTAAACTTTTAATCCTTATCCTTATTATTTATTTACTAATTACTAAACTTTTAAATTCAATAGCCGAGATTAAAAGTTGTTTTGTGAAAAAACCTTACAAATAATCTATATCTATTTATATTTATCTATACTAATACTAATACTACTAATATAAATATATGAACGTGAATTGTGAATTTATATAAATATCCTTACCTTCATTTAATAATAATCATTAATACATATTTTTTTAATCAATTTTCAATATATGATGCTAAATACATATTACTAAATAATATATTATCTATTATTAATCTATTAAGTATATGACTTTCATTTGTGAGCTTACTATTATATTATTTTTTTTGTTTTACAATTTGTCATGTTAATGGTGTTATTTAATTCATTTTTTTTATCTTAGTTTAATAAGATCATTAATAGTGTATTTAACTCAATCAAACTAATTATTATTTTAATTTACTTTAAATTTAATTTTAGTTACTTAAATTTATACATTGCCGTCAAATAATAACAGGAAGACAAATGAAAATGAGTCGGATTGAATAAAAATAAATTATTTATAAATATTAATATCATACAAAATTTCTTTCTCCCATTTAGAATAAAAATATTTTCAGACTTTTAAGTGTCAATAGAGATATGTGATTGAGAGAAATATTTGTCTTTAAGTGATTTCAAACACCGTTTTTAAGTTATTTAGTCAATTTTTTTATAAATGCTGCTAAATAAATATTACTAAATAATATGCTTCATTTGATCATTTTGTGTTCTTGCAATGAGAGAAGTTTTTTTTTACCCTAGCGTTAACATGTTTGATTGTTATATGTCTTTTGTATTGATTATGTAATTGTGTTTGCATTGTTTATGTGATTTGTTTGTTTGCACAAAGAAAAGAGAAAACAAAATCAAATATCCAACAAAAACGGTTATTTTTCAATTTTTTATTGTTGAAATATTTTGTTAATTTTTAAACACATAATGCATGTTTTATGTTTGCTTAGGTTACTTAGTTTGAAGTGACTTAGAAAATATTAAAAAGATTGAAATATTTCTTCGTTTTTACCTTATGTCTCAGAATATCAAGAGATAACATTTTTTATTTATTGGGGCAAATGTATTTTCAAACTTCTGTCTATAAATCAATATTTAAATTTTTTACGACATTATTATATTCTCTAATCGATTTTTTTTACTTAAATTGATAGAAGGCATTTTAATTTGAGTTTTTATGTTCTTGCTTATATTATTTTTGTAATATTATTTATCATGAAAATAATAGGTGAACTACAAAATTTGGTAGGTCTAAGAGTCCTCTGGTGAACGACAAATATGGACAAATTATTAAAATATATAATATCCAGTAGATTTTTGGCATGCGATTTTGCTCTAATTCAATGATTATGCATGATTCTAAATTTTAATTATATCACAAGTTAACGCATGTTTTGTTGTTGCTAGATATAGTTAGTCAATAGTCTAATATTTTTCTATGGTTTAAGAAAAATTGTGTGACTTTGTATTATATTTTTACGGTTGCTTTTCTAAATAGTTTTAATATGATTTCAAGGCACCATTTTTCATGTGTTTTTTAAAGAAGTAGAATGAATATCTATAAAACGATGACATTAATAAGGCTTCTTCTCTTTATTTGAAAAAAATATGGGAAAATTTCTACAGATTGTGAATAATATGAGTTAATATTTAATTTGAGAGTGATTATGCTTTTTATTGCTCGTATATACTTCAAATTTTTTGTTATTGTACTAAATAAATTATTTTTAAACTTTGAGTTATCATTTTTTTTTCTTATCGAGGTTGTTTGTGTTATGATTTTTTTATTCGTTTTGGTTAGTATTGTTGGCGATAATTGATTTTTCTGATATTATATGACGTGTCTTGTTGTTTATATAAAAATAAGTACGAGAGTACATCAATCAAAGCCACGTATTTTGTGTCTTCTGATCTTCGAAGAGAAAATAGTAAATGGTTTCTGTGAATTATATAATTTCTTGGTTTTGCATATAGTCTACAAAATGCGTCAAATTTTGAACAAAAAAGTTTTGACAAACATAGTTGATGAAAAAAAAATACATGTTAAATAAAAAAAATAATGTTGTGTATTATTATGTTGGGTGCGATAATTGTCCCTGCTTGGTAGAGCGGTCGAACCGTGGTGCTTGAGCTGCTGCGCGGTTTAAACGATTTGAGTTGCACAATTACTACTAGCTATAGCTTTTGGTAAAACGACAAACGCTCGGTCTTACAATTGGTATCAGAGCCAAAGTCACGGGTTCGATTCCCATTGATTGCAAGGAGTGCGATTATTGAGAGGAAGATTGTTGGATGCAATAATTGTCCCTGCTTGCTTGAGCGGCCGAACTGTGGTGCTTGAGCTGCTGCGCGATTTAAAAGATTTGAGTTGCACCATTACTACTAGCTATAGCTTTTGGTAAAGCGGCAAGTGTTCGGTCCTACATAATATGTCCTAATTTCTGTATGATATAATTCAAGCACATTTTTTATAGATATTTGAAATTAGGTATAATTAAGTAACATGAAACATATACATATATATTAAATCATATTTAAAACAAAATGTTAAGATCAAGAATGATTCAGATTTAAATTTCAACGAAACATAATGAAGAAGGAATTGAAGAATTGTATGTGTACGTTAAGTGTTATATAATGATTATGTTGGTACTTCATGGTTGTGCGACATATGAATGTCATATAAAATGTATTTCTCAATAAAATAGTTTTTTCAAAAGAAAAAATTCTTCATTTAGAAAAAGAAATACATGAAAAACAAATTGTGCATAATTCTCATTCTATTTATAATGGTATGAGAACAATTCTAAAACTTTGTTGACACAATATAACAGATCAATTATGTGCATTTTATTGAGACATTGAGTCAGTTTCACTTTATTTTCTCCAATATTATCTCGATATATTTCGAGGTGATACGAGATTGTTTTTGTCTCTTTTTTTAGTCAAAGTGTCTAACTAGCTAATTCATAACATATATGATGGTAGCATAGAAAACTCCTCGTCAAATAAATTCACTTAGCAAAATATTGAAAATTAAATAAAATTCTATAATATTTCATCAAATTAATTTTGACTATCATAAAATGATCATCAAATCTAAATGGTTATATTATTAGATGAGATATTGAACAAGACAAATACTTTGACATATATTTGAATGATATCTCATATGCATATCTTAATTACATTATTCGTACCTATTCTCAAGCTTTTTAAAATACAATAATTAATTTTGTATGTCGTTCCACAAGATATAAAATATTATAAAACAAAATATAAACTCGATAGAAGAAAATTTATTTTGTTTCAATGAATAATATAATATTATGTTCTAAACGCAACAAATGACATTGAAAATATATCATCCTCATGACATGATGCTCGCAATCATTATTTCAAAGCTTCCAAAAAATGACGATCAAGATGAATTTCTTGAATTGTGTCAAATTAAATGAGGACACAATTCTAAGATATAGCCATTTGAAGATATTTCAAGTATTTTTCATACACTGATTGAGAAATAGTTGTTAAAAATTTATTAACCTTACAGCTATATGTTGATAATATTGATACTAAATATATAAAAATGATATCACAAATATCACAATATTTGAAGAAGGTGCAACACCATTCATTGGTTATGTTGTTGAAGAATATATAGGTTATAAATACTTTTAGTCACAATTGAAAATTTATCACGAGTAAAAATATTTTTTCTTAGGAGTTATAGTTAATGATTGTCAAAAGCTGAAAAATCATTTAACAACAAAAAAATAGTCGGAAAAATAAGATTATCAAATAAAAACAATATAGAAAATCGAAAAAATGTCGTGATAAAGAAGCAAACTACGAGCATGTCATATTCCTGGATAAGGATTGTAAATAACATAATAGATGTTAAAGACGATCAGATACTTGTTGAGCATATCAAAATAGTTATATGTATATTATAACAAACTACGACAAAGAGCTGTTGAGTTGTCAAAATCAACCAAGAAGCATATTGGAAAATTTGTCAAGTGGATAAGATACTTACTCTGATTTATATACCGTCTATGGTCATGATTTTTTATTTTTTATGACTTAGTTTGTTTCAGTTGATAAATGTTATTAACCATGTTTTAATTCATTTAAATATTATTAAAATTTAGTACATATATTTTCGATAGTTTTGTTTTTTTACGTGCGTATTTTTCTAGTTTTATTTAAATATTCAAATGTTTAATATTTAGAATACGTGTTCATTTCTAAAATTTTGATGTCATAAATCATCTAATAAATTTAGTATATATATCAATATATATATATATATATATATATAGGCAAAAACTTGTGTGAGACGGTCTCACGGGTCGTATTTGTGAGACGGGTCTCTTATTTGGATCACCCATGAAAAAGTATTACTTTTTATGCTAAGAGTATTACTTTTTATTGTGAATATGGGTAGGGTTGACCCGTCTCACGGATTATGACCCGTGAGACGGTCTCACATGAGACTCACTCATATATATGACACTTTATAGGATTGGATGATTTGTTAAAGAAAGCTTACTTTGATCCGGAACTGCCAAATTTTTAATAGAATAATATGTTTTTTAAATATCCAATTGCGAGAGCATCTGTTTCCACCCGGCTCCGCTACACTTTCCATCTGTTAACCGATTACACGTTTCTATATATAGACCAGGTCCATATACGTTTGGAAAAAGTATATTCTGGATCCCTTCAAATTCCAATCCTAATCCTAAACCCAGGCCCATCCTGTCTGCTCGAGCTTCTCCTAGAGAAGTACAATGTCAGGAAGTTCGCCTACTGAATCATCACCCGATGGTGTGGACCTCCGCTTACCGCTTCTTCAACCGGATTGCGCCGCCTCCACCAAAAAGGTGGAGAGGCTGTGCATAGACGACATGTTGCAGAAGCATTGCGGGGAGTTTGGGAGGTGGCAGCTTAGACACTTCGTGTTGACCAGCATGGCCTGGGCTCTGGAGGCGTTCCACACCATGGTCGTCATCTTCGCCGACCGTGAACCGGCTTGGCGGTGCTCAGTCGGCAGTGCTGACGGCTGTTCTGCCGGGGTTCAGAGCGTGTGCCAGCTTGAACCCGGTTCTTGGGAATGGGTCGGTGGGGCTGGGAGCTCCACGGTGGCAGAGTTTGGATTGATTTGTGGACAGAAATATAAGATCGGGTTGGTTCAGGCCCTTTTTTTCGCAGGCTGCATGATAGGTCAGTAGCCTAACTCTCGAGTCCTAATCTCAAATTCTCAATGGACTAACTTCATTGTTTTCAACGCACCTTTTGTATATTAAAAAGCTGATCGGATTCTACTCACATGATATTCGATATAACGATATAGATAACACAATCAATATCTGCTGAAGACAATTTGCTTATTAAATTTGCTGGCTAGCTTATTCAGGTATGGAGGGCTGTGTGAACTGGATTAAGATATTATTAGCCTCCTTAATAATAGCCATTTAGGAGCTGGCAAATTTGAATTTGTTTAAACCACACACGACAGCTTTAATTAACTTGAATATGACTCATAATGGAAAAAATCAAATCCATTCTTATCCTCCAAGTCCATGTTCCCAATAGCTGAGCCACGTTTCTTGATTTTCCCTCCGCCACTATCTGTTCCGTTAAATTTTGATTTCTGTAACGGAATTGTTTTGCACTAACTGCTCAATTCTTATTCAGAGTTCTGACAACAAATTAACAATTAGACTACGTTTTTTTTTACAGGTGCTGGAGTTTTCGGACATCTTTCAGACTCCAGACTGGGAAGAAAAGGTTCACTATTAGTTGTATGCATCTTGAACGCCATCTTTGGTTTTATAACAGCGCTTTCCCCAAATTATTGGACTTATGCTGTATTGCGCATTCTCACCGGTTTCAGCACCGGAGGAGTTGGCCTATGCGCTTTTGTCCTTGCCACCGAGCCAGTTGGCCCTACTAAGCGTGGGGTCGCAGGAATGTCCACGTTTTACTTCTTCTCAGGAGGGATCGCCATTCTATCTGGAATTGCTTACATTTTTCGAACGTGGCGAGCACTTTATATTGCCTCATCCATTCCATCTGTCCTCTTCCTCATCATCGTACTACCATTTGTTTCTGAGTCCCCTCGATGGTGCCTAATACGAGGGAAAATGGGTCGTGCCATGAAAACTATGTGTGAAATTGCTAAAATGAATGGGAAGAATCTCCCTGCGGGTGTCATCCTCGCCCTTGATCTAGAGACAAATGAAAGTAAAACAGAACAAGAATCGAAAGAAGCTGTGACAGGATCCCTTCTGGACGTGCTTCGCTCCCCAGTCACCCGAATCCGTTTATTTTTAGCCGTTGCCATTAACTTCTTATGCTCCATTGTATACTATGGCTTGAGCTTGAACGTGGTAAACCTTGGAACCAACCTTTATCTCAATGTTTTCCTCAACGCAGTAGCTGAGATGCCTGCCTTTCTGATAACTGCAGTATTATTAGACAGGTTTGGTCGAAAGCCATTGAGTATTGGGACTCAATGGTTCAGTGGAGCTTTCTGTATTGTGGGAGCCTTGTTAAACGGATATGGGATATGGAAGACGGTTCGAATGGTATGTGGTATTCTGGGGATATTTGGCATGGCGGGGACGTACAATTTATTGTTTATTTATACGATAGAACTGTTTCCTACTGTCATTCGGAATGCAGCACTTGGATGCGCGACTCAAGCAGCACAAATGGGCGCGATTCTGGCTCCATTTATTGTTGTCTTCGGAGGTGGGATCCCTTTTCTGGTTTTTGGGGTTAGTGGTATTGTAGGAGGGATGTTGGCATTTTACTTGCCGGAGACCTTGCATAGACCTTTGTACGATACAATGGCAGGGATGGAAGAGGGGGAAAGATTTGCACTGATGTCTTGAAATGGGTCGAGAGATACGTGCATCTTTTTATTTGGTGCTATTTGGTTTTCATACAAGTTTCTCTGGAATAAAAACATATCTATACTGCCATTTCCTCGATGACCATGAAAATTGAAACCAAAATGACTCTTGGATCCATCCGATTATAGCTTTATTTTTATCGGTAAACATGTAAATTTCATATATCAAAATTGTTACAAGACATACAAATACTCCGACCTAATAGACAAACTATAAACAGAAGCAATGCCTAATCCAAAAAATACCAATCGGCGCAGCTGGGTAAGCCGCCCGATTATAGATTAGTTGGGAGACTACTTGCTCTACTACTCCTGCAGTTAAAGCATGCTTGTTTTGAAATCTATGTCCAAGAGAGAAGTGGAGAGTTTCACATGGGTCTTTACGCATCAGCAATTATTTCATATAGTGTTATTTATTCATGCTTTTCAAAATTATTATTAATTAACAAGCAACTCTTTTGCATATATTGTATTTTATGATAATAACTAACTCAAGATATTAGAAAATCTATATAATGTTTTAATTATAAATAATTCATTGATCAGTATCCTAATATAACTTCGGTTGGGGCAGCATATTTTCCAATACCACAAATTTTCTACAATTCAATGCAACATTTATTCGTAAAGGAATTTAATGCTTGCTTGAAAACTGAAACGTAGAGTACAAAAACATTAAAAGAAGAAAGATCATGAATATATTTGTGGAGTAATTGTTCAGGAAATCTATCAAAACATGAAAGGAATTGGAGGGAATGCTAGAATCATGGCTGATGGTGGAGTCTTTCTGTAAAAATCAACAAACAAAGAAAGAAACATAATGAAATCAAGAATATTCACATTCAATGGTTAATACCCGTTTATAAAATTGAATTGAATAAAACCAACAAGAAAATTTTAAAAAATGATCGGAAAACAACCAGGGGACTGAATTCTCAAGAATAGGGTCTGAATGTTTACCGGGCCTGATAGCGATTTAAAGAACGGTTCCTATCTCTTTCCGAAATGGACGAAACCTTCCTCTTGAGACTCCGTCGCCACCTGGCGGCTACCGGGGTTTCTATACTCTTGGCCCTCTCAGCTGTCATCACGTTATCCTCCGAGATTGAGGACAGACAAGGCTGCCATTCATGTCGGCCCTTCACCCTCCCTCGCTTCCGTCCCACACGACGGCGATGTTCCTGCACCATCAGCATTCTGGTCTCCTCCCCCAGCGGCTGGCGAACCTCCGACGAGCACGATCCATAACACGTCACGAAATCCAAGAAAAACTTCATCTTTATCATGTAGAGAAAAAATTAAAACAGAGGAGAAGATTAAATCGAACAGACTACATACGTGCAGATATGTGATAGTCACGCCGTTGAGATGAAATCGTTTGACGATCTCAAGTCCTCCACTTCTTCCCCCCTCTGTTTAAAGCGTCCGTCTAGTTGCCATTTTAGTGTGTGTCAGTTCTATAAATAGTTGACGGGAAGTGGGATCTGGACAATGTATTTGTTGGACAAAAATTGATGTGAGACCGTCTCACATGTTGTATTTGTGAGACGGATCTCTTATTTGAGTCATCCATGAAAAGTATTATTTTTTATGCTAAGAGTATTACTTTTTATTGTGAATATGGATATGGTTGACCCGTCTCATAAATTAAAATCTGTGAGACAGTCTTACACGAGACTCACTCTTGTACCTGATTTCCAAAATATATTGAATTATTCGCGTCATTAATTTAATTTGTTTATATCCTACTTTATATATGAAAATAAATTCATGGATAAATAACGAGATATAAATACACATGATATATAATAAATTGGAGCTTTTTTTGTGGATTTAAGTCCAAATCTATTATCTAAATATGATATCAGAACACAAGCTCAATATTATATGCTCTATGAATGTTTTAGAAATTTTACGTCCCAAATGTTAATTATTGGGTACGAGAGAGTGTTAAATGTCTTACATCGACCGAATTAAGTTTTTAAGAGTTGTATATAAGAAATGAGACAATTATGAGCTAACTTTTGGGTTAGATTTATTTTCAAGTCTACACTCTTAACATGGTATCAGAATGTCCGTTGATTGTTTTCAAATTGTTCAAATTCACCTTCGATTCATTATATTGGTGAGAGGTGGAGAAGGTCAAGATGCAAATCAAAAAATGATGATTCACACAACTCCAGAAAATTCAGGAAGTCCGTATTAAAATATACAAGTGATTATTACTTATCGAGTGAAATAGTCTGCAGTGATAATTGTACATCGTTAGTCTTTTGACCAAGGACAATATAGAGGCTCTGCGTACTATCACTGCACTTTGACTCATTTACTGAATCCATTGATGGTCATTAGGTAGGAGGTTGAGTGTAGTTTCGAAATACGTAGGAGTCAATGAATTGTAGCCGTCACTGTTTACCTATAGATGAAGATATTATATGTGATCTGATGAGTTAACAGTGTAAGGTTCATGTGTGATCGAATTCATTTGCAACTTTCGATATACCAATAGTTGCAAATTCGATTGAGATATATGAGTTGGAGGGAAAGTAATGTACTTTAACAATAACTTAATGTTCTTGCATGCACTATCAGTGACACCTAAGATATCATGGGAAGATGTTATTAGACGCTCTTATCATGATATGATGGGCTCAATCAGACTTTAGTTCTGACATTTTGATCAAGGGGTTGATTAAAAGAATTTGGTTAATTAAGGTAAGCCCGAATAAAAATAAATTTTATTCTAAATCATATGAGGTTGTGAACCCATGAATAATTGTATTATTGAACCATTGAAGGTCACACAAATATTGGATTATAGGTTCCCGTTAAGATAATCAATTTCAATGAGTTGAATTTGACGATTTTAGTTTGATGGATATCAAATAGATTACTTATAAAAGATTTTATAATTTGTTTCTATATGATGAAGATGTGAAAGTTAGCTTAACAACTAATTAAGCGAGAAGAATGAAACCATTTGTTTTAGTGAATGAGTTCACAAAACTGCTAGCTGCCAAAAATGAATCAGTGTAAAATTTTGAGCGTCGAAATTTTCAATTTTTATCATATGAACAAGATAATGTTAAGTGGAAATTTATAAGATAAATAAATAGGTAGAACTAAAAATTATTAATTAAGTATTAGTATTTATTTGAGTATTAATGTACTCTTGAGTCGTATTTAAGTTTGAAGAATAGATAAAGACATATGGTAAGAAAATTAAGCTTAATTAATTTGATTTGAAAATAATTAAAAGCGATTAATAACATTAATTGAGGAGAGACTTGCGCCAAAGGATTTTAATACAATGTGCCGTATAAATTAACTAACAAGGTGGATTGGGTCTATTGAACGTGTTTATTTATAGTTTATATACGATCTAATATTAATTAATAATTAAAATAAACAATATTTAACATAGCGCAGAAGGCATCATCAAATATATAAATGTTTAATTATCGTCCACTACATGTTCCATGTAATATTTAGAACTCAGCTATTAACTAAATTTAGCATTATATATATTCATAATTATCAACATAAATAGAAAAACCACACTATTTATACTGATAAGTACGAACATTTTATATATCGACTAATTTCTCGAGAACAAATTGATAAACCACATATATGTCAAATTCATTTCTGGTCGAGATTTCTTTCACTCGCAGAATTTCAGAAAAATGTTACAAAAAAATTATTGTCAGACGGTATCATGAGTCAATTTTATTACATATATCTTATATTTAGATTGTCTATGAAAAAATATTATTTTTTATATCAAAAGTAAATGCGAGCATTGTTGATTCGTTTCATAGATAAAGATATGTCACAAAAGATCTCATAAAAACATAAATACAATATATATATTTTTCCTTTATAAATACTGTCAAGTGCCAATACAAATGTGTACGTGGTGGTAGCCCTGAATTAAAGGAAACAAGCCGAAAAATATCCATTGTTAGCTAAGTTTCCGAGTGAATTCCACACGACGCAATTCCTCCTCATCTATTGGTTCTCCTTTGCCACGTGTGACCCGAAACATTCATAGTCAGCGTCGGTTCTTTGTATTGAATATGTTAACATGGTGGAATAACTAGCTTGCAACTGCGAGAGAGACTTCTTTCGCTTAATAATTAGAAGCTATTTTTCTTGACAAAAAATGTTAATATACAACTTATATTTATAAAACTTGTCGATTGTTTTTTCAAAAACTTTATCTGATCATGATAATGCAACTCAAAATTTTTGCCGATCTTAATAATAAACTCAAATCTTTAAATCATAAAGATTCTCAATTATTATATACCCAGGGCCGTGCTTATTAAGAGACAAATGAGTCAAATGACTCAGGCACATCTCTTTTTTGGGGCTCAAATTTTTTAAAAAAATATTATATATAATACTAGTTACTAGATAGCCCAAAACCAAGTATTTATTAAATAGAACTTGCTTAGCATGTTATCGATTTATTCCTCAATCTTCCCCAATATTCATCTGCAGACAAGCCTTAATCGACTCCAGTCGTTGCAGTCGTCTCTAGGTTTGATTGAAAGACCCGTGAGGAGCTATAAGTCTATTTTCTTGTATTTGCTTTGTTCGAACTTCTAATTTTTTATTGTAGTTTTTTACTTTTTTCGGGGCTTTATGTGATATCTAGAATCTCAGCTTTTTGACTAAAGTTTTGGTAGATGTAATGCTTATCCGACTTTCAAATGCTCATATTACTTGTAAAATCTTGTTGACTGTCCTGGTCACAGTAGCAAGTGCAGAGCGAAATTTCTCAAAGATAAAGCTCATCAAAACTTTTCTCCGATCAACAATGTCACGAGAAAGATTGAATAGATTGGCTGTGTTATTGATCGAGAAAGAAATTACTAAACAACTTGATTATACAGACTTGATTAGTATTTTTAGCTCTAAAACTGTTAGGCGGGTTGTTTTTTAGTTAACATTTTGGACATGTTTGATATTTTTAGTCTTTTAGTTTTTTATATTGTCTTTAACGTATTGATTTAATTTGAAAATTTTCCATGGAACTAAAAAAATGCGAACACACATTATGATTCAGAGGTCTCTTTTTAAAGTTAGACTCAGGCCCAAATATTGTTAGGATCGACCTTGTATATACCGACAAACAAAACTTATACATATGTGTGTGTGGGGGGTGGCTTATAATCGTCATTGGTGATACTCACGGAAATTTAGGGTTCATTTCCAACAAGTGTCACTAATCTAGACACAGGTTTTGAAATTGACCTGAGCCTGAAATCACGAATAAGACCGTTAGAAGAGGGCCATGAAGGTGTCCTGACGTAGTCCCTCCGACGCTCAAGTCAGAGACTGTGGATATAGGTGGAGAGCAGCTAGGTTGCTGTTGAGAAATAATATATTGAATGAATGCACTGAACACTTTAACTTGATATTTATAAGAGAATACATGGGTCCGTGACGAGCCTTCTACCTTGACATGAGCTTTGACTGAGGATGAGCAAGAGATCCCAAATCTGGCTTGAGCCTAACTATAGGGTATCAATTGGCATGAATGCATCATCGTTCACAATCTCGATCACTTCGAAAACAAACAACTTAAGAAATGATCTCTGTTGTCAACTTTGCATTCATTTTGGTGACTTAATTAATTAGGTTTTCGTTATGTATTGAATACAATTAGAGATCCGTATAACGTTGTAGATAGCCGATAACCACCACATAAATCAATTTCTTGGTGGATGAGCAAGCAATCATAAAATCCCACGTCTACTTCCTAAAAAATTATGTGGCAATTAACCAATGAGTCATTTTACTTATACACATTAAAAATAATATTAAATTGTTTTTCCAAAGAAAAATAATTTTTATAAATATAAATATAAAATAGATTTATTTTTTAATATTAGAGTTATAAAACTATTTTCATATAACTATTTACATTTTATTCTATAATTTCAGTAATTTTACAAGAAAAATATCTTATAACATCAAACATATTAACATCTTTAAGTTGTTTAAAATATGTTCATCCAAACAGTTAACAACTTGTTTTTAAAATAAGATTTCACAACTTATACGCTTCTAAAACAACAATAAATTTATTCAGACCCATTTTTATTCATCTTTTGCTTAAGCTCTAGCTATTTAGCTAATTGGAAAATTGACTTAGATGCCAAGTGAATGACACTGAATATAGATATCTTGTTTGAGATATTGAGAGCTGTTATTTTGGATATTAATATTACTCCATTTATTGATCCATATGTATTCCCAACAATACAACCATTCTCTCTATTTCATAATATTCTAACCACAAATTCTGCGACAATTCATCGATCGAGGCATGACTCGATAATGTAATATAGCCAAAACCGTGTACACATCGATCGCGTGTGTTGATTTAAATGAAAAAAATTACAACTTCATTATATTTCATATAAAATTTATCATATATAAATATAAAACTATAAGACGTGTACACATGAATTTAATATTTATCTGTTGTATTGATCGATGTTAAACTTTCTAACTTTATCGATCGATGTGTGCACACAAAAAATTCTATCATATACTAGTTCAGGACCCAAACCCGATCGAATGGAAATTTTCGGGTGGTTGGGTATCTGTCGGGTTCGGGTTGCTCAAACCTGATTATTCTTAATCGGGTCGAGTTTGGGGTAGTAAAATGCTACCCGAATAACTCGATTAAATTTTTTTTTAAAAATGTTTTAATGTTAGTTTAACTCATTATTGACTTTGAAATACAAAAAAATTTAAACGTGTACATTAAATCTAAATAGAAAATTTCAATATTCATAAAGTTTGACATTAAATATGATTTATAATTTCATACTTAAATACGAGAGTGAGTCTCATATGAGATCGTGTCACGGATCATAATCCGATGAGATGAGTGAACCCTTGCTCATATTCATAATAAAAAGTAATATTCTTAGCATAAAAAGTAATACTTTTTCATGGGTGATCCAAATAAGAGATCCGTCTCACAACTACGACCCATGAGACCGTCTCACACAAGTGTTTGCCTAAATACGATTATTTTTTCTTGAGCTTTCAAAATGTATATTCACTTTTGAATTTAATATATATTATTTTTTTCATTAGATATGATTAAATAAATTCATCCTATACATTAACAAAGACACATTATTTCATTTTTAAGTAAAAAATAATACTGATTTTTTCTATCATAAATTTAAATTTGTATAATTTTACAATCTTACAAGAGTATGACAATTTGCAGCACAAAGAAAATAATTGAGCTAAAAATTTATGAAAAACTAGCCAACATCATGTCATGATTAATTATTTTAGTTTAAATATGTTAAAAAATTAACTCAAAATGAAAAAAATAAATTATATTGAAATTTTGTTTGGTGAAAAAATAAATATTAAAATTTAAACTCACATCTACGAGTCCGACCCGACTAATCGGGTAATCTAAAAAATTGGGTCGGATCGGGTATAGAGAAACATTACCCACAAATTGGGTAAGAACCGATATACCGATTGAACGAATTACCCGACCCGTGTGCATCTGGCGTTCCCCGCATGTTCCTTTATTTTCCTTCGTTAATTCATTCCGCCGCACAACAAAGATAAAATATTTTCTTGGAATCTCGTTTCCAATTTCTACAGCCCAAAACCCTGCAGTAATTTTTCCCGAGTTCCTGATTTAGTTCTAGTTTTTCAGATCGATACAATACATATAGTTCTCATTAATATATCTATATATACACATGAAGCGTGGATATGATGAATCTTCGTCGTCGGGTCTTCTTGGACCTCCTCAATCCAAATTTAAGTACAACCCCGAAGGTATTTTGTCTATTTTTATAGGTTATTTGTTTCGAATTAGATTAAATGATTTTAGCACCGTCCAAAGTTCTTCTTTTTCCTTTTTTTAAGGCAAATTTAGTGATTATGCAATTTTTTTGGGTTCTGCTCAATTATTTTGGTTTTCTGCTTATTCGAGACTCACCCAAAGTTCCTCTTTTATTCCAAGAAAAAAATGTGATTACGTAAGAATTATGGTGTTATCTTGATTTGATTAATCGGAATCATGGTTATTAGAAAGTTTGGAACTTTTTCAAACTTTGGCGGCTGATAACAGTAAATTGAGCTCGAGGTAGTGAGAATCGTTTATTAGTTTTTTGCTATATTATTTATTTTTTGGGTATTCATATAAAAAAATATTTAAGCTTAAACAAATGCTGGAATTAAGCCAAGGGTTTATTTTATGGGTTTTGCATCATTCCTTTTCTTCCGGGGATTGGAATTAGAAGATTATTTTGTCAGCATTTCATTTTACATTTGTTGTTTAGGCGATGCAGAATTTCTAGAGGATGAAAGTACTAAGATATTTGCAAGGAAAGTTGCTGATCATTACAGTGCAAGAACGAATCAGACATTGGAAGAACGGGAAGCGAGCCCTATTATTCACTTGAAGAAACTCAACAACTGGGTATTTGTTGAGCTCAAATTGTAAATTTCATTTGCAATCATTGATACTTTTTACAGTTTTTTTAGTTATCCCATGAATCAATCAGAGCAAATGTAGTAACTCTAATGAAGTAAGCTTGATACCAGAGATCTTGTGTTGTATCGATACTCATCGCCTGTTCTACTCAACAGATAAAGAGTGTCTTGATTCAGCTATACACAAAAAAGGGGGATGCAGTTCTTGATCTGGCTTGCGGAAAGGTAGAGAATGAGCTGAATACTATTAGATTAATTTGGATTATACTTACTTACGTTTTCCTTCTGAAATATTTTGTCTTATATTTTTACCAGGGCGGTGACCTTATCAAATGGGACAAGGCAAGGATTGGTTATTATGTTGGTATTGATATCGCTGATGGTTCGGTATGTTTTTCTATTAATTAATTTGGCTTTTTAACTACTTTGGGAATGTTTTCTTTCAATATTAAGGATTATGTTATCTACTTTGCAACTTTTATTTTTATATTCTTGGTTAAATTTATATAGTTTCTTGGTAGATTCACAGATTGTCAAAAGTGAGATCAATGTTACTACATACTCATAGATTATCATCTATTTGATATCATGATCCCTGCTTTGTTTAACAGATAGAAGATTGCCGCACACGATATAATGGTGATGCAGACCATCACCAACGCCGCAAGAAGTTCTCCTTTCCTGCCAGGCTCTTATGTGGAGACTGCTATGAGGTAGATAGCAAATAGCTGGTTTAAAATTTGATTTTCACATATAGATGCTACTAAACACGTATATAATTGATTAATGTTGATAGCAGCAATTTTCGCTGCTGGTCTGTGGCTGCCTATGTGACGTGTTATGGAAATGTAGTGTTTGAGCTATTGTATGGTTTAAAATATCGGGGTCATACCATTATTATGAGTTATATTTTTGGTATATAGGCAACCGCTCGGCCCTGTAGTATGTAATTCTTGAATTTTCAGTGGATGGTTTCTTAATACTTGTACAAGTTAGATCAAAATTATACAGTTAATGAGTCGATAGCTTATGGCAAAGGACAATGCCAACACAGCTGAGGTTACTAGATTTGCAATTAAACCATGCAAATTACCGTTTCAAGCGATCCATCTCTTTATATCATAGGTTCAACTGGACAAAGTTTTGGCAGATGATGCTCCATTTGATATCTGCAGCTGTCAGGTGAGGAAGTTACTTCTCAGGCCCCCTTTATTAGACAAATTTATTCAAGCCATCGTCCTATCTCTGCTCCCACATTTTTTCCTGTAAGAAATATAGTTAAGTGTTTGTTAACTGCGAATTTGAATATTACCACCATTTAAAAGTTAAAAGGTCTAAGGTATCGGCTTTGTAATTTTGTATTCTAATTTTTAACAAAATGATCTGATTACCTTGATCACTCGCAAATTTTACAAATGGTAATTGTAAATTATAATATTAAATGTGTATATTTGAATTTAAAGAGTCAAAAGTTGAAATAGTGCAGTTTGCTTTGCATTACTCATGGTCTACTGAGGCACGTGCGCGGCGAGCCTTGGCTAATGTATCAGCTTTACTTCGACCTGGGGGCATCTTCATCGGAACAATGCCAGATGCCAATGTTATCGTAAAAAAGCTTAGAGAAGGTTTGGTTTGTGCAAAGTTAAATTTTTGTGTGCCCCTAACTTGGAAGCAAATATCTCATAAATATTTGATTTTATTGTTGATGTCTGTTCAATTGATTGTTGAAGTTAAATGTTACCCTATATTTTTAATTTCTCAGTTGATGATGATTTAATGACAACGGTGAGCAAGTTTTGAGTGGACGTTTTGTTAACTGACCTTTCAACATTCTATGCAGCTGATGGACTGGCTTTTGGTAATAGTGTGTACTGGATACGTTTCGATCAAGAATTCGAAAATAAGGTTAATTTGCATGTTATCGAAAAAAATTTGAAACGTCATATGGATTACTGATTGTTTTTTACATTTTTGCTTGTTCCAGAAATTTAAATCTTCAAGTCCCTTCGGAATCAAGTACAAGTTCCACCTTGAGGTATTTTATCCTTTGCCACATTTTTTTAATTATTTTATATTTTGACACAATTTTTTTAATCACTTTTTAAGTACTATAAAATAACCGTGAAGCAGAAAGTAGCCCTTTTATCATTATAATAGGCCGTCTCCTTTTGCAGGATGCAGTTGATTGCCCCGAATGGATTGTCCCTTTCGACATGTTTAAATCATTGGCTGAAGAGGTCTTAATGTTTTGCTTATGGATTACTTGTTGGTATTTCTTTTCAGCTACACAACAGTCTTATTCTCATGCCTTCAAAAACATTTTAAATCCTGCAGTATGGATTCGAGTTGGTTTTTGTCAAAAACTCACACGCATTTGTGGATGAATACATGAAGATACCCGAATATATTGAGCTCATGCGAAGACTCGGTGCTTTGGGTGATGGGAAAGAAGACCAAAGTCAGTTCTAAGATAAACTACGACTAACATTCGAATATTCCATTTGCTTTTATACTAATTCCGCAAACAATATACTTTTGATCCTGGCTTCAGGTACATTATCACCAGATGAATGGGAGGTGGCCTACTTATATTCAGCCTTTGTCTTGAGAAAGGTGAACAAAATTATACGCATAAATCAATAAAAGACGTAAACTGTAATTATCTGCCTGCCTTTCTTTCAGCGAGGGCAACCAGAACGAACCCGAACGACGAGTGGCAGACGGGACAAAGGTAAAATGCATCTGCTGAAGCAGGATATTATGCACATCAGTGATGAGGTCTAATTTTATGATTAATTATTTTTTTAAAGATACATTTGCCATAATCTCAATGGAATAAAACATTGAGGATTCCTTCGTCTTAGAAAGGCTGATGAAGCATGGAAATATAATTTGTACTCCATGCAAATTATGTTTGAATATTTCGAAATCGGAATAAGCTGCCTCTTTTGTCCTGCAGCTTATGGGACATCCAGTCCGAAAATGTAACCATATATTTACTTAAATAACCATCAATTTTAACAATATTATGATGGTGGTTTAAAAATTGTTTACTTGTAATAGTCTATCTGACATCAAGATTTCATGTTTAAAAATGAAATGTTTTGATTAAGCGGGAATCATCTTTCCAAATACGTACTTATCCCATTTCTACCATGTTTGTTACACAGGCGGACAATGGAATCTATCCACCTCATAAATTAATTTTCTTGATTGATTTTGGGTTTTACTTCTATCATTATCATTAAAAAGCTCAAGGTTTCTTCAATTTCTTTAAGCAATATACGGAAGAATACAACAGAAATAACTAAATGAGGGGGTGGTACTTCTTATAAGATCAAGCAAAGAAACAGTCGTCCTTGCTAGAGTGTAGGATGTCTGGTTCGTTGATCTACGCCAAAAAACAAAAATACAAGATGTTATATCATTATATATGACAGTCTTCGATAAACAAATATACGGTAGAATGGTCTAGTTCTGGATTATTCAAAACATCAATCACCAACAAAGCATCAAATTCAATTATAACATTTGAGAGATGCAAATTCTTGAGCCAACTAAGAGCTTCTCTGATTCCCAATGCTTCTTCGGCTACGATTGGATTATTACTTCAACGTGGTCTGCCGTAAACTGCATCAATCACTCGGCCTTGTGAATCCCTCAATATGAATCCATAACCAATATGCGGGCTTGTTGCAAATAAGGTTGCATCGACGATGCATGTAAGGTACTTCGCTGGTGGGCTTTTCCATGTATTATCATCATGTGGGCTTTGCATCGATTTCGCTTGAAATAGATATCTTTGCTGATGCCACTGAGTGTAAAGATCTAATGCAGATTGGTAGGATCAATGTTGCTGGATTGCATTTGGATCGCATCATTCCGATTTTTCCAAATACTCCACAAAACCATAGCCACAATATCTGTCACATGATGTTCATGAGTAACGACTATATATATATTGCTCCACCATTCCACAATCGATCCCATGGCTGCGACATGATTCTCAATGGGCGTGAGGCACCATATCATCACAAGTGCGGCAGTTTCTGGCCCCGTTCATATAATAGATCTTTGATTAGGTCAATATCCCAACTTACATCTGGTGTAATCCTTGAGGAGTTCACTGTTGCTTGGGCAAGCACTGGAGGACAATTTGTTTCAAAATATGAATTGTTTAGATCTGGCAGCTAAGTGTCATTTCAAATATGGACTTGAAGTCCTGATCCAATTCGCCGTCGCACAGATAAGAGTTTGAGTAGATATGATACTACGCCACACGTAGCTGGGGTTCGATCCAATTGTGGCATCTAAAAAATTTCCTTCAGATAAAGTAACGAGATTTGAGCACCCTTGAAGAAAGCGAGTTGGGCTGTGTCAGCAGTCTCCAGCTTTGTTTGGCTAGGGCAGTATTATATTCTTGAATTCTCCTAAAGACCAAACCACGATCTGTTTTCCAAATGCACAATTAGACAAGCTTTTCCATCGAAGTCCCATCATACCATTATTTCCAAATTTTCCTCACCAAAAAGAATTCATCACCAGCTCTAAATCTTCACAGAGCAACTTCGGTAAAGCAAAAACACTTATGACGTAAGACGGAGTTTCTTCTACCACTCTTTTAGAATAATCTCCTTACCATATTGATAAACATTTGTCTCTCCAGCCATTCAGACGAATTCCATATTTTTTCCTGGACAAAGCAGAACAAGCAATTTTTTGCTTCCAATAAGTGATGTAAGATCAAGATAGGTGCCTTGATCTGTTAGATAATCCACTTCCAACTTTTCGCCAGATATTATGTTTCTTCTCCGAGGGAACATGCCATTGAAAGAAATGGAGGATTTAACAAAATTGACCTATTGTCCTGGTATGCTTCGTATTTATGAAGGCAATCTTCGATTAAATTGGCTTTCCTCCAACTTGCCCTTCAGAGACGAAGCTGTCATCGGCGAAAAAGGTGAGATATTGGATGGTTGCTCGAGCGACTTTATAGCATGAAGATTGCCCCGTTGAATTCTGAATTCGAGGCCACGAAAAATCTTCGGTAGTAAAGAGAAACAAGCAAGGATCCCTTGCATTAGTCCTCGTTGTCGAATTATTGGACCGATCTCATTGCCATTATGGATCACTGAGTATTTCACCGTTGAAACACATAGCATAATCAGATCAACCCATTTTTGGTGGAAAGCCTTTTGACATATCAATTTTCAGAGCTGCATCTCCATTTTTCCCTGTCGTTTGTGCTTTAACTAGTGCCCAATCTCAAAAGCTATGATGACATCATCAGTAATGTATTGACCTTATGTAAAAGCACACTGTATATCGGAAATGATAAGATTAAGCACACTCTTCAATCGATTTGCAATCACCTTGATTTTATATATGACATTACACAGTGATATAAGTCAGAAGATCATAGATTGTTGTGTGTCTTTTTTTCTTCGGGATCAACACTATAGAAGTATCATCATTCATGCTTTCTGGTAAGTAGCAATTGTTCAAGAAATCAAGACATGCAGTAGTAACATTATTACCCGTAATATCCCAATTTTTTTTAAAGAAATCTGGGTTCATACCATCGAGACCTGGATTTATCTGGATGAATGAAGCGGAGAGCATCTTGAATTTGTTTGCTTTCGAAAGGCTGCAGGAGGATGTGATTCTGATATCATCAATACATTTAAGGACCAAGGGAATTATGGTGTGATCAATGCTGCTTTTTGATGTGAACAACTTCTGAAAATGATTGAAAATATGTTCTTGAAGCCCCATCACCCCAGTAACAGATTGTCCATTATCATCAACGAATAGCGATATGGAATTTTTCTGCTTTCTGTTGGAAGCATACTTATGGAAAAGTTTGGTGTTTGCGTCGCCCGCTGGAGCCAAAAGAGCTTTGCACGTAGCTTCCAGAATGCTTCTTCTTGGGATAACAAGGAACCAAGCCTCTGTTTAGTGTCGGCTATTTGAGAATCAACATTAACAATCAATTTCTCGAGATGTTTTAATTGTTCTCGGTATTGGCTAATAATTGCTTTAATTTGAATCTCACTTTTTCGCTCCATTTCTGTAAGTCTCTCCCACGCTTTCCCACAGGTGGCAATTCGACTTTGAAGGGACTGCCATCTCCTTTCACCATCCATGTAGAACCACATATCCACATTGTGGTTCAAGAATCCATGAATTTTCAAAGCGAAACCTTTTCCCATCCGGTAAGAATTTGTAGTCGCGGGTTTGAGAAAGAGTGCATTGTAATCAGAATGAATTACATCAGTGTTGAAAACCTCAGCATTGGCAAACAGTTGGAGCCGGGGGGAGGTAGCCATGGTACGATCAAGTCTCTCCTCCACAAATTGATCTGCGCCTCTACTTTTTTCCCAAGTAAACATTTCATACCCGAATCAATCAAACCACAATCTTCCACCGTTTCGTTGAATCCATTGACGAGATGAGTAGGATGAAGATGTCTTCCCCACTTTTCTGATTGGGATAATAGATCATTAAAGTCATCAATGCAGCACCATGGAAGATAAGACCTGCGAGAAAGTGCGTGCAATAATTCCCAAGATTGACGCCTGGGGCTTCGTTCGGGAAAGCCATAAAAACAAGTCAGACGCCACTCTTCCATGCCATCCATTGAAACAGCTATATCAAACACATGTCAATGTTTTTGAAAGATATGGTTTAAAGGGAAAATACAGATGTTGACACCATATTCTCGGTACAGCAGATCTTGAAAGATAAGTTGGAAAACATATATATATGATTTATTTCAAAATCGAAATTCAGTAATAATAAAAAACAGATTATTAGGTAATCAGAATATATATGCAGAAAGAAAAATGTGGCGAACAATCTTGGGGATGGCTTCAGGTCCATGAAGTCCAAATCTTATCTAAAAAAGATCGTTAAAGTCCAACTGAACAAAACCCAGAAGATTATAATTTCTCATTTAATCAGGAGATCTGATTCCGAAATCTTTACACTACAACGTAACATATAGATAATATGATCATATATATTAACATATACAAACAAAAATTAAATTACAAAAACAATAGCCACCCCATCATTTCTCAAGAGCTTCCTTCATTTTTCAGCTACAGATCCCTTCACTTCTCTGATCATCTCATTCAGTCCATCTGCATTATGCCAAAATCGTAAGATGCGTTGAGAATTATATATAGTGAAGAACAAGATTTAGTATCTTTTTTGTCATCCTTGTCGATTAATTAGTTGAAACGGTAATCCACCGTAATCAATGATAATAAATTTCGTTTTTTTCTTAAAACGGAAGACTAACTAATTTCTGGAATTGAAAGGACCTCTCCGATAAGGATATGAATATGGGAGGATCGTTTTCTGACCACCCACGGATTTTAAAAAAAAAAGTTGAACTTTACTACTACAATGTAAACAAAATAAAGGAAAAGAACCCACCATCTGTGCTGCAATCCGGTGGATCTTCAAAGAGGGATAAAGAAAGCTGTTTATGTGCAAGCCCGATGTCGAAAAGTATGAGCCCGGAGTTGGGATCATCGACTGTGATGTCTTTAACCGGAAGCCATAGAAAGAGCTCTTCCTGTGAGAGACCCTGAACGCCGGAGAGGCTACCGTAGGTGAGGTTAGCTTGCACCTCGCTCTCGTAGAAAGCCATGGTGTCGAACTTGGTCAGGCACGGGCCGTCAAGAAACACTTGTAGGAGACCGGAGCCCGAGAAATTGTAAGACTTGATTTGCTTGGGTAGGAGGCCGGCGGGCAGGCCCATGGACTTGAGGAGGTCGTGTATGGAGGAGGAGTGGCAGAGTTGGAGAGTGAGGAAGACTGAAGAAGAAGAGATTTAGGGTGGACGCCATGGATGAATGATAAAGTAATAATAGTGGAAAAAGAAAAATGGAGGGGGTTTAAGGAGTGGTGTAGGAACGGAGTTTGGAAAGTAGAAAGCCTGTTTAAAAAGGAAGCTTGTGCTGCTTGTGATTGTACTAAATTACCCCTCAATTGCCCAAAAATTATTATTGAATAAGTAAATTAATAATAATACGTAGGTCGACTTTACTAATTTGCCGCAAAGAGTTGCTTATCTCCTCGATAGTTTTTGCATGGTGGGACAAACCATAATGGTCGTAGGGCCCGGGCTGAGTTCGTTGCTGTTCGATGTCGAAATGATATTTTAATAGTTTTTTGTGATGATCTGTAATACAAGTCAATCATATCTATATTTATAATAATAAATAAGATTTCTGACATAAAAATCTTATTTTTTTTCGAATGACATAAATAAGATAGATGACCGGCTATTTCAGTTGGAAATAAATGTAGCAAACGGACTAGGTCAAGTTATATTAAATGGATGATGCGTATGAATATCGATCGCACAGACACTGATATTTAATTATTAAATTTTTATCGTCTGACTTAAGCTAGACAAAATAAGTAAAAGAGTGATATATAAATTATTATTTAAACTATTAAATAAAAAATTGTAATTAAAAACGACGAATTCAAATATCGAAGAGATATTCAACTTCAAATAAAGAATTAAGACATACAATAGTACCAAACTCTACTGTGTTGACATGTGTTAAATTATATAATTAATTAATTAATTATTGAGAATCACGGTGAAATATCCAAGTTATTTATTGAATGATTTATCGAGTTAATAAATATATTTAAATCTAACAGTCCAATTATTTTATAATTGAGTGTAATTATATATAAAACATTAAATATTTGTAGGATTTCGATTTTCATCTAAAACAAACATTAAAACTGAATACTATTTCTAATTAGTTTAATCATATATTGCATGACGTTTTTGTTGCTATATTTAACCAATCATCTTCTGATTCGTGATTAATCAATAGACATGTAAATAGGTGATCATTCTATTAACTAGAAATCTTAAATCACCATCAATTAGCAATTAAAATCAAAGAAAATAATATATTGAAAATAAACTAAATATCAAACAAAATTTTTTTGGTCATATCGTGGTCTTCATCTAAATAAATTTATTCCATAAAATCAAAACAAAACAAAAACATAATGTTTAAATTTATTAGAATAAAATTTATGAAAGAATAATAATATCTCTGCATGATTAGCGTGATTCTTCGTTTGAAGTTGCTTCATTTTCTCTCTCAAACCCTAGCCTTCTTCTTCCACCAAATTCTTAAGAGAAGATTGTTGTGTTGTCTTTCTCCGGGTGCTAAATTTTGTTTTTATCATTTTATTTCTTTATTTGTAATATTCTGTTGCCCTTAAATTCTTGTGAAATCAATTTATCTCTAAATTAGACTTTTTTCCTTTTTTGTTCAAAAATAAAATAAAATAAAATTAATGAAGCACAAGTTAAGAAATAACAATATCATATAAGCACAAATATGAAAAATTAAAACCTCATAGTCTCTATAAAATTTAAGCTTAACAAGTATGTCGACTAACAGAACTAACTCATGATATTGTATCACAAAATTTTTGTGATAATACTTTTAACGCTCTTATTAATATACATTTAAGATTACAATCACATTTATATTTTTATATGATAAATTATTAAAGTATATTGAATCTAATTTTTAAAAAAAAACATGATGTTCATCAATCTAAATATAGATATAGCTCGACTCTTATTATAACAATGTTTGCTCCTAATTGGACACCGCATCTAGCTGGCTAGCTAGCTTACCTTCGAAAGAGAAATGATAGCACATTGTTTATCTTATTTAAAGCAAAAACTTGTGTGAGACGGTCTCACGGTCGTATTTGTGATACAGATCTCTTATTTTGGTCATCCATGAAAAAATATTACTTTTTATGTTAAAAATTATTTTTTATTGTGAATATGGATAGGGTTGACCCATCTCATAGATTAAGATCCGTAAGACGGTATCACATGAGGCCCACCCCTTATTTAAAGTCACAACCAAACATTGACTAATTTCCAATTCCGAATAGTGTAACCCCATCACTTCCCCATTAAGATTTGAACTGAAATACATTTTCTTAATATTCTAAAAGCTGACATTACATAATGTTATGTAAATAAATATTTATGTTTTTAACAGCGGATAAGATTAAAAATCAATTTATTCTAAAAAGAATAAAAATGAAGGTTACAAATCAATTTGCCCAAACCAAATAGATCAAATGCTGGTTAAACTAACCATAGTTCTATATATATATCATTGGAAATAATGGTATGGGACTTCGATGGAAAAACTTGTCTAAATTGTGCATTTGGAGCATGATACTATGTTTGTCATTAATTGCAGTGAAAAAAGAATTTAGTTACCCGAAATTTGAATTGTAATTAACTAAAAGGCGTGGATTTGGGGGAATTTTCGGTTATAACACTAGTTGAACCACGCGTGTCAAAAACTCGTATAAAATCGTGTCACACATGAAAATCGAATCTAAATGAATATCTTCGCTAAGAATAAATTATATATATATATATATATATATATATATATATATATATATATATATATTCTATTTTATTAAGTTTGAGGACATGATAGTAACCACCTAAAAAGGACACCAACTTTTTATTTCAACTTTACCCTTGTATGATACTAATATTACACTTTTGTTTTTTGTTTTTTTAAATTCAACACACATTTTTTATTTAAAAAATTCAAATATTAATTTATTTCCTCCATAATATGTCAAATTTCACTTTAGTCCATCAATAATTATTAAAAAAACTGTACACATGCATCGTGTGTGCAGAATAACTAGTATATATAAAATTTGATGGTTTATTTATTTGTATATATATTCAATGAGTAAATAGTTGATCGCAATAATTGAAAATTGTTAGACTGAGTATTAGATGTGCTGTGAAAGAGAGAAGTGCCAAAAAAAGGAGTTTCTTTGATGATTTTACAAAGCCAGCTGGGGGTCACTTATACAATAGAATGCATGTGTGAACGAACTACGGGCGATTTGCGGAATGAAGATAGAGAGAGTGTGTGTGTATAAATTAACTTCGAGTGGGTCTCGTGTGAGATCGTCTCACGAATCTTAATCTGTGATACGGGTCAACCATATCTATATTCACAATAAAAAGTTATACTCTTAACATAAAAAATAATATTTTTTTATTGATGACCCAAATAAGATATTCGTCTCACAAATACGACCAGTGAGACCGTCTCATATTAATTTTTGCCATTAACTTTTATGTCTTTTTTGCATTAATGATATGGGCACCAGTTGAAAACATCTTTTTCTTTGTTTGACATACTTGGGTAAAGTTATAAGACATTAAATAGACGGCCCAATGTCATTATTTTGTGAGCCGGGCTATGGATATAAACGAATCGGTTCAATATTTAATTTATATTCGAATTGAACTCGAACATATTTGAATTCAGTAAAAATCGAGCTCAAAATATATTGTTCGACAATTTACGAGCAGCTGTCGAACTTAGTATTTTTATCACTATAATATAATTATATATTAAATAAATAAATTTCGATTTTTCGAACAATAATTCAAATATTTCGTGAACATGTTTGAATCTTTCGAGCAATACTCAAACGCAAGACTTAATTCTAACTGAATTCGAGCAAAAAATTTTAAAATTTCGAATTTTGCTCGAACTCGAATAAAACTGATTCGAGACGAATTCGAACATTCAAATTTCCTTTATATTCAACTCGATTCGATTCGTTTATACCCCTAGTTAGACACACGTGCTACAAACTCGGGGCTTATAACATGAACATTTCCCTTGTTGATGAACTAATTAAATGAAAGAGATTTAATTTGTGATATTATTTGATGGCCAACTACTTGTTTGTTGTAGCAGCAGCCGGCACATGTTGTATGTATAGATAGCACATGCTTCTTTTAATGGCGATCTAAATGTTTGTTATGGATCGGAAGCTTAGCTGGCTACATGATCCCAAATTGAGATATTTTTTCATTAAAAAATTTACTCAAAATGAATGAAATTATGTTAAGTTTGATGGTTTATAAAAATTGAAATATTTTTGTTACATGTTTTTTTAAAAAAATATTCATTAATTAATAACAAAATGTTGAGTTGACTTGCATAATTGAATTTTTATTACAGTAAACTTATACTGACTTATTTATCAAAGTTAATATGACAAAAACTCTATTATATATATAGATACTACAATATCAATGATAATAAATTGAATGTAGATTTATTTTGTACATTTTAATTATTATTTCACGATGTAGCTTTAGGATTTCAATACAAAAAATCTATCTACATAATCAAAATATTTATTTCAATCAACAAATTCATTCAAATGCAACACTAATAGTGTATTTGAATGTATCAATTCATTCTACGCTATTCAGATGAACCCTTACGTTATTAGGATAATTATATCGCATTATAAATCCTAATAACTTATTATTACACAATCATTTACAATCAAAATTTCAAGTTCACAATTGTTTTAAACTCTGAAAATTCATATAAAATTGAAATCATAATATAGTTCAATTCTGAATCTGAAAGTTAGTTTTTTGACGGTTATTATATCGCATATATTGAGTTCGAATTCAAATATATGCTATTCCAACAATTCAAGAAATAAAAGTTCTAAATCAAGAAGAAAAGGACATGAAAAGAACGCACTCAACACGATGATTCCGAATATATACTTTGTTTCAAGTTTCGACAACATTTCAAGATAGATTCAGACGATAGAACTTTGTTTTCTTGTTTTTCCTTCAACATTCAGAGGAAATGGAAGATATATTATGAGAAAATCCATTCTTATCGGCCTTAAATCGTGTGTAGCAAAGGCGATGTGCGAATAGGCGCGAGAACTTGCGCGGATGTGCGCCTAGTTCTGTCTGGAAGATGTTTTACCAAGCTGTGTGCGAGGGTGTACGCCTTGTTCTGTCCGAAACATTATTTTAGGTTTCGAATTAGCAAAAGTGGTCAACATGAAAATTGTAGGTCTATATCTTAGATTTCATTTTCCACTGGCCTCACTCAATTTGGATATCAGACACGAGAGTTATGATCATTCTCCCAAAATATGTCAGTACAAGAACTTCAATGCACACGATACATTTCGAGATGATTTTGCCCATATTTTCAAATGGATTTGGACAAAACCCAAAACATGAAAGTTTTAGTAATATGTATTAGCTTTCTAATGAAATTAGTTTCATTTCATTTGAACTAATACTCACATAATTATATCGAAAACCGTAACATGTGTCACTTCTCTATTGTGATTTAGTACATGACCATTCAAATGCAAATCAATTATTACTACAAGCTTCATGATCCCAACATATTTTCTCATTTTCATTGTTATTATTAACTTCATTCACTTAATAACATGACAATTTTATAAATTATCGAGAATCAAAATATGATTTATGATAATACTATGATACGTCCTTATAAAAAATACTAGCTTATTTGCTATTAAATTAGAAATTGGTAGCTCATACTTTGGATACATTTTTGTTTGGCTTGGGCGCTATGCGACCTAAACATTTTGAGCCAAAAAACTTACTAGGCAATTGCCCCACTCAGCCCATCCTTTTTGTTTGCTCTCGCATGAACTATACATAATATTCATGTATTATATTTTTATACTATTAATTAACGTTAAACTGTTTATATTAATCAACTTTTGGTATGTCAGGTAAACTCTTTCGTAATTCCAAAAATATCTTTTAACCATTTAAATTTAAACTTTTTTTAGTGGATCACATGCATCATGTGTTCCACGACACAAGACCTGCAAGTTTATATTGTATACACAACATTTGTGTCACCACTGCTGGTTTCAATTCAACAAAATGCGTGCACATGAAACTGAATTTGGTCTTCATACCTTGTCGAATTCAAGGACGACTGGTACAGTGGAAGTAGTTAAGTGGACCAGGTATATCGGGTTATCTAGGCTTCTAAAGAGTAAGTTTTTGTGAGACGGTCTCACGAATCTTTATATGTGAGACGAGTCAACCCTACTGGTATTCACAATAAAAAGTAATACTCTTAGCATAAAAAGTAATACATTTTTACTGGATGAGCTAAATAAGATATCCGTCTCATAAAATACCACCTGTAAAATCGTCGTACACAAGTTTTCCTGTTAAAAGGGCTTATAAAATTGGACGAGGCCCAATTTATTAATAGCCCAAATATCATCTGCTCATGACACAGGCTCCGGACTCACAGTAAACCAGTTCAAACAACTTTCTTTTCCAATCACACGATCAAACAAGAAACATACAAGATCGGAAATTGCCTCGCATTTTCTTGAAATTTAAAGCAAGAATATGGCACTCGGCACAGCTAAATAGGACGATTATATTAAAGGATTGGAAGAAACCCAGGAACACAGTTTCATTGTTTTTCTGGGCAGTTGTAGGTTTGCACGGGGTAAAATTTACTTGTATTTGACTTGTCTTTTGTTTTGTTTTGTTTTTTGTTTTTCCTATTTCGATCTGGCTTCATCTTACAGGAGCCTTTATAATTAAGTTATTGCTTTATGATCCTATGACGTTGATCATGATAATCTTTCCGATGCCGAAAACATCTTCATTGTGGTACTGTTAGTGATTCTTATTCTTCATCTTATTGGGATTTAGTAATTCAATTTCAATTGTGTAAGAAGGGAAGCGATTTGGGGTTTTTGTTTTGCTTGCAAAGATTTGATTTTTGGTGGAATACAAAGGGATTCTGACTTGACGGTTTTTTCATCTCATCTTAATTTCCTTGATAAGGCAGGACGACCCTGCTCATTTTGTGAACAGAAGTTCAAGATTTTGTAGTCATATGAGCACCAAGGGTACCCTGTGTAGCATTCATAAGAATTTAGACGTGCCTTCACTTCTATTGTCTTTTGATTATTGTTTAGTGATCTACGAGTTTAGTTTTAAAAATTTGTCAGAATTCTTTTATCTTGTTTTTCCCTTGCAGTTGTAATTTAACTTATTTTAGACAAATGATACCTTTTTTATCAGTTGCTTTTGATCTTTAGCATTAGAATCTCTCTTGTTATTTCTAGGCTATCTTACGATTAATTTTCTCGGAGGGCTGCTGCCTATTCTTGTTTTGCTAGGGCTTGATAAACATTCAAGTATCTCGAAAAATCTGATGTTTTTAATTTTCTTGATTCACGGATAGCTGCTTGCAATTTAAAAGAATTATGTAAATTTTTGATGGCTTGTAGATATCATTCTACTGCTAATTTTCATCGCTTATAAACTCGAGAGGTCAACTTGATGTATACTGAGGTCAACTTCTACAGAAAAATGGCATCTGATACAGGTACCTCCCACCTACTTTTGTCTCCTTGGTGTATGCTGAAGTCAATGCTGCAACAATCCTTGACATAAAATCATGTAGTATTTTGATATGAACACGAGATCTAGTTTGTTTGATCATACTAGTATATGTAATTTATCTACTGATGTCGTGGAATAATTTTTTCTCATGATCAATGTACTACCTTTTGGAAGGAGTAGCTATTGTGGTCATGGGAGTCAGTGGTGCTGGAAAATCGTAAGTTTAAAGTTCATCTATTGATTCCATATTTGTCATCTTTCATCTCTTCTTATGGCAGATTTCAAATGATTCGTTGAAGATAAAGTGATTGGCCTGTGTCTGTATGCTCCCGCATTATACAACTCTTAACGAATGCCCCATACGATTACTTGAATAACAATGTGTTGAGACGTATTCTTGCTTTAGCTACGAACATAAATTTGTGTGTTGATGGTCATAATTAATTTTCAGCTATTGCTTTCCTTCATCTTGTTCTCTTTTGAATGCCCCCATTCACTTGTTGTCATCAACCACGAGTCATACAACTTGGGAAAATGGTTGAATCCGCGACTAGGATGCTGACGATTGAACTATATCGAATTTGTGACTTCAAGAATACAAGGTTCAATATCGTCTTCCATAAGTTAGGCCTCTGCAAATTATTACGACATGGTAGCTTAAACTCTCATCCTAATTAGATGACTGGATGAGTGAATGAACTGATCGAGTTCACTACTTGAAAGTCTTGATTTTTGAAGGTGAAATTATGCAATTTGCTTCTTGTGCAAATGATTTAAAATTCTCAAGAGCCTATCTTATTTTCCCAATGCATCGTTACTTATTATAATGCTGCTGGTGTGTTATGTTCTCTCTTCCGCAGAACAATTGGTGGGATGCTGGCAAAATTGCTAAACGGCTGCTTTATTGATGCTGACGATTATCATCCTCAGTCCAACAAAGGTAGATTTGCGTCTGCATTTTACCTGAATCCTGTGGTTTTATATTGGATAAAAAATAAGCTAATTTGTTCAACAAACAGATAAGATGAAAAACGGGGTCCCTTTGACAGATGATGACCGAATCCCTTGGCTCGAAACTCTCCGTGATACCTTAAGGATGCGTTTGGTAAATGGTGAAACTGTAATTCTTGGATGCTCCGCTTTAAAGGAGTCGTACAGAGAAATTCTTAGACACGCAGATGCAAGATATGTACGAGGTTCTTACATGTGCAGCGTAAAATTTGTTTTGTTGGAAGTTGGGGCTGAGGTTCTTGTTGCTCGACTCGAGAAAAGAGCAGCGGACGGGCAGCACTTCATGCCTGCTAAACTCTTGCAATCTCAGTTGGATTTGCTTCAGGTTGATGAATCCGAAGGAATCCTGAGAGTTGATGCTTCACAAGATCCCCAGACTACTCTAAAAAACATACTAACTTTAATTCATCCATAATATCACCTACATTCGAATTTCGATGAGGCTACAACATATACAAGTTCTTCGATCACCTTCATCAATTATTTTTTGGATTTCCCTACATTTATTTTTGATGACTCATGTTGGATGTGAGCATGAGAAAGTCATCCCCAGAAATATGTTTCGATACTTGAAACAAAATTTGAAATGCAGCACTTATTAGAGAAGGTAACATATTTCTTTTAGATTTTTATTTCTCTCTCTCTTTTACTGTCACTATATTGCCTGCATTTCTAGTGCGGTTGGAGGGCTAAGTCACCAAAGTCATTAAATTCAAAATAGACAAAATTTCTTTTTTTTACAGAAAATTAAATTATATCCGGGTCTAGCGATGACAAATTGCTGGGCCTATTATAAATTAGGGAGCTTAAGTTTCATTAGGCCTCACCTTTTGTGGGCTAGTCTTCGAACTTTTGGTATATTTGTACTTTTGATTTTGGTTTTTACGTGAGGCAAGCATATATATATATCAGTTGGACCAAGGTTTTGTTAAATTGTATAATGCTAACTCTTTAGCATTTTTAAGACAATTTCAATGTCAGTCGTATATGTATTGGAGCTTAATATTTTTATTCATATATTTTTCGTTCAATTAATTATAGTTCTATAATTATGTTCCGACTATCAATTTTAGTCATTTTCATCTAAATCATATATTGTATTATTGATATAATTTTTAAATTTTATCATTACGTGATTAAAAAAATACTTGTTTAACAATGTAATTGTAAAAGTTTAACAATGATATTAGTCATTAATTTACCTGATTTTGCGATGATAACTAAAATTGATTTTCAAACACAGTTTTAAGACTATTTTTTTCTACGACGTGAAAATTCACAGCCGCTATCTTTCGACTTGTATTTGGTGAACATCAGGCTAACCCATTAGTCTTCAAACCACTCTAGCTAGGTAAACCGTACTGAACAAACTTCTATGTGACAGAATCGCTCAAGAAAATGATAGCGGAAATCGAACTCGTGATAATTGATCACGTAATCGCTTAGTCTACCAACTCAGACACCCTATTAAAGATATTTATATAACTATAATTCATTCAATAAAGAAATACATAATAAAAAAATGTCACATTTCAATACATACATAACTGAAACTAACATTTTATCTATTTTTAATATCGAATACATTACAAGTATGTCTAACATTCGATACAAGTTTTAAAAATAATCAGGTAAGCTTTTATGGCACACATTATTACATTGTATGTGATGTCCAATCTGTAACGTCTCAGATTTGACGACTGTCCTCACTGTACCAAGACGAGTCTTTCCAGCGTGTTTATGTACTCACTCACACGCACCTTAGGAAACTTTCCAGGAGGTCACCCATCCCAAAATTACTCCAAGTCAAGCACGCTTAACTTTAAAGTCTTTATGTGATGAGCTACCGAAAAGAAGATGCACCTTCGTGATATGAGTAGTACTAATCAAATCTTTTAAGCCCTCTTCAACTGTACAGTCCATTACATTGAACAGTTTCGGAATCACTCTCATTCCCGTGTGGGTCGGTTCATTCATGTTCCCTCCACCTAGAAGTCTGCCAGGAATCGCTCATTGTCCGTGCAATTGATGGCACCGACGATCACCCTACATCCTCCTCGGCCTCGGGCCTCACACTATCTGCTACTACTAAACCAAGAAAAAAATGTTTTATTTAACTATTATTATTGTTTTACGACATATAGTTGGTATCTGTGCGATTAATAGTGTTTGTGAATTGATGTATGGAAAAAAAAATGTAACAAATATCATAATTGTTCAATTTCCAGTTGTTGGTTATGTCTCTGTGGTGGTTGTAATTATCTTTAATTCTACTCTATTATTATTACTATTATTATTATACTGCTACACTTGGATTATACTATACCATCAATTGATAATATAATAATATTTGGTCAAAATAAGCAATAATTTAATGTGCGAGTGGGCTTCATATGTCAACCTATGTCTCCTGATCAACATTCCCTAGCTCTTTTTTTTTTTCCTTATTTCACACCCTATCCTTATCAATGCCTTGCACATTTTTTATTTCATATATTATTAAACTTGGATAAAAAATTGGTTCTAAATTATTTGATTTCAACTGCATACATGCCTGATGTTGAAAGTCCAAAGACATGAACGCAAGTGGGTAATAAATATATAAGTATTTTCGAGGTCACGCAACATTTTAAATTATAGAAACCTAAGCACAAACTTGCATCTTTGACTATACTTTTAATTTAAAGAATCTATTGCGTAGCTACCATATATATATATATATATATATATATATATATATATATATATATATATATATATATATATGCGAAATTATTTATTATAATTATAATATTGAAATTCACAAGTATTTTGAAACAACCCTATCCACTCGAATTCTCCACCACCCAAAATGAAATAAGAGCACAAGCTCGCGACATATGCGACTGGCTGGCCCCGACAGGCGAACAAGGTGAGATATTTCCTCACGTGCGGGTGGGGTCAAAGTCAACATTCCTTTGGCCAAGGGTCCACACGTGCTGATTCTAAGTGTCTTGTCAGGGCCAGACACGCACGTGTGAGGTGAGTGAGTGCCTTCGCACACGTCCGAATTATATATGGCCCTCCCCCACTGCGCTATTTCACGTGATTATTTTCCAATTAGACCCGGGATTTTTGGTCGATATGTTCCTTCTTTTTTCTATTCACACATTATAATAATAATAATAATGATCACATCCACATTTCATCGACTACAAACTCACAAAAATTCTTATCTGATTTCCGTTAAATTCGATCATGATAAGTGGATAATCAATCCATGTGTTGAAAGTCCTGTATTTCTTTTTGTTTTTCAAAGTCAGCTCGATGATCTCAAACGTTTAATCCAACCCATGTGATAGTTGATACATTTTTTAACATGATATCATAGCCAAAACTAACACGTTATGTGTAATGTGTTGGACTACTTTATTGATCACATGATAATATTTTGTAAATTTTACATTCCAAATGTCAATATCTGGGCTTGAGATGTGTGCTAAATGTCTTACATCGAATTATTAAATAATTGATAGTTGAATATATAGATCCGAGGAGTTTTCTTTCAACGATGAGTTAATTTCAAATTTCAATCTTTTTAACACTTAATAAGAATATAGAGCAAAGTCATATTCTTTTTATTATAAAATTTATCCAACATATGTATTATTATTATTATTATTATTATTATTATTATTATTATTATTTGCTGGCTCCCAAGATGAGTTTGCTTCGTGTTTGACTATGAAAACGAGAGACACTCGGGTTGGTAAAAAAAATTACTCCAGTCTCTATCACATAGTTTTATACAGGCCCAACGTCTACGTCAGGTTACAAGATTAATCTATTCTTCAATTTAATTTCTTTTCCAACCCAATTCACAAGGCATATTTGATTTTTTCATGGAATCTAAGTAATGTTTATAGGATCGAGAGCTTATCGTTTTATCAAAAGTTATAGTTAATTGTAATTGTATATTTCAAATCTTTGAAACTGTATAACAGTTCAAACACCACATTTCGATCGTTTAATCCATCAAGAACAATACTTTATGCAAATAAATAATCAAGACTTGAGCAATTAGTTTTTAAGTTAAGAAAATCCCATAAAAAATATTGTTATCTTACGAGAGATGCTAGTAGCACTGTCGGTTAATAACAATACATTCACCATGGCCGTCGCCGTCAGTCACAGTCATTGTCTCCATAAAGTATAACTGGCTTTCTTTTTCACACATTAACTTTTTCCATCTCTTCTCCGTTAAGTCCTTTCAGTCGCATTCAAGCACGTCATTGCTAAATAAATTAATGTCCAATAATTGCGATTAGTTAAAGTATTACCATTCTCAGGATTCCCATACATAATAACAACCACAATAATGATAATCATAATTAGTCCCGTGGGATGATTAATTTCCATATTATTAGCTATAATTCGAATTCCAATCATTTTAATCGACAAAATACACTAGTTATTGATACAATAATATCGAGTTCGTTTGTAAAATGTAAAAATAAAAATCGAGGATATTCATATAATGATACTTTTCATACATCGATCCACCGTCTATCAATATCTATACTATTATTAACCAGTGTTCTAAAAAGTTCGCTTAAGCTCTGTTTAAACGTGATTAAGCTTGAAGTTCGGCAAAAACGCCATGTTTCGGAGAAAAGCGGAAAAAACGATTAAACTGTAATTTGATCGAATTAAGTATAATAAGTGTATTTAAACATAATTAATCACATATATTTATTTTAGATTTTTTTTATTTTGAAGTTATGTTTTTTATTTTAAATTAATAAATTAAGTTTATAATTTAAATGTTTATTTATAAATTTTAATTATGATTCAGCATGTCTGATAATGATTTGACAAATATTTAGCATTTTTAATTGTGGTTTAGTTACAAAAACAAGTAAAGATTGTAATTTTGATATTTTTATGTTTTTATAAATATGAGAATTAATGCATCTATCTTAAATTTATCATATTTATGTATTATTTTATATATTTATTGGTCTGAGATAATTAAATTACATTAAAAATATAAAACGTTTTTTCACGCTTAAACATATGTTAATCTCGTTTAAGTTTGAAAACTTGGAGCTCGACATCCGCGTTCGAGACGGTTCATGCTTTTTAGAATCTTGCTATTAACAAAAGGAGGGGTGAAAAATTTTTGTTGGGTTATTATTTTTTTTTTCTTCCATATTTCTATATTGTCTTGGAACCAATATATTAATAAAGTGTCAAATCGTTAATTGTAAAGATAAAAATTTATGTGAGACAGTCTTACGGGTCGTATTTTGTGAGACAGATATCTTATTTGGATCATCAATGAAAAATATTAGTTTTTATGCTAAGAGTATTACTTTTTATTATGAATATCGGTAGGGTTAACCGTCTCACAGATAAAGATTCGTGAGATCGATCACAAGAATACGACTATGTGTTGGTCACATAATAACATGAGATAATATATGAGATGTTGGATTTGTCATATGCTAGAATCAATTTATCATTTGATAATTTTTATTTTATTTGTTGTTGCAAATTAATGCTAGTAACAAGTGAATGTATCGATAGGAAATTTAAAAAAAAAATACGAGACGCGATATGTTTAATAATTACCTTTCTTTCGAGTGCGAAAATAATTTTGAATCATGTTTAAAAATAAAGGAAGAGGACGAAATTGATGATGGAAAATAAAAACTTTAAGCGTCAGAACCGACCGAGACAAAATTGGCCACCGATTCGATGAGGATATAAAAAGCAGGAGAAAATCAGCATGAAGAAGACAAATATGCAAATAATTCAGAGTCCTTTGCGATGCGAACCATCCCCGCTGATCCACAACCCACCGCACTAAAGCAAACAAAATAAAGTAAAAAAAAAACTTTACGAAATATCCAACCAAATAATTGGATAACACCCGTCTCTTTATTATTGTTTTTGTAATTTTCTTTTTCCGCTTTTTCGACAACACATCTAAGCTTTAATTTTTAATGAAAAAGTGTCGCTGTTCCATTTCCTGTGACTGTGTTTCCAATGGCCATTTGTCCGTTTTCTGAACAAAAACTGCAGAGAGGTCTCTGTTTTGCTGTTTTCTGTAGAGGCAAAAACGGGGAGCAGCTTCTGCTCTGAAACAGAATACCATCATTTCATATTATCTTATCCGTACCCAATACGATCTAAATTATTGCTTGTCAAGCCAAATTATTGTGCTGTTTCATTTTCTTTGTCCCTGAGATGGAATAAATGTTCGACCCTTCTCCGGCCATGACCGCACCCCCACCAAGCTGCATGTCATCGTGTCGGACTTACACACGTACCTTCAACCTTTCTGACGGTACACACAAGCAGAATAATTTGTTTTCAGGCGTAGGGTTTTTTTTTCTTCTTTATACATAGTCAATTTTATACGTAAATATTATTCATTGCAATTCCTTTAATTTGGCTGCAAGCTCTAGCTAGGGCTTTAAAGCATTTGAGTTCACATTTTTTCCACCGTATGGTAGAGGCGACATACTAGCTAAATGTTAAGGATGACTATATAAAATAAGTCTTGTCTTGTAGTTTTCATTTCCTTTATTTCAAAAGTCAATCCTTTACAGATAAGGTCTCGATGACGTGCTTTTAAATTATATATAATATGATATAATATAATATAACATTGCATTTACCACGACCTTTTTCTTATATATATATATACACCGACCATTAACATATATTACTTGTAATTTGAACATATAAATCACATCATATCAAAATAATATATACTAGTTATATCTTTTGTATTCATTTTATTTTCATGCTTTCCTTATTTCATATCCAGAAAATAATTTATGTTACGAACATAACATATATACATTATTGGTCTCATAATTAAAATAAGAGGCTAGTCGATATATGAAGACCTGAGCCAATGGCAAAATAATCAAACTAATTAAGACAGCTAAAAACTAGTCGTATGTATTAACTTGTACTATAATCTAACGTGCAAGCAAAAATGAAGACTGATGGATTTTTTTTTAAAATAAATTATTCTTGGGTTTAATTAGATTAGATGTAATTAAGAATTCAAATTTGGATAATCGAGCTTTGCTAATTATTATTTGACATAAAGTGTGTGAGCTTTATGGTAAACAAATGGTTATTAAATGTAAAAGCAAGTGGGATTTTAGTGTTATAGTTTTTTTTAGGACACATCCCATGAGAGTTCAGTGGGCAGGAATCCTGGCTGGAAATAAGAAAACAAAGTCCCATAAAATATGCCAATGGTTTATGAAGAAAGAGAGACTTTTTCTTGAAACATGAACTGTTTTTATACATGCCTTCTAAATAATCAAGTTTTTTCTACTTTAATAAACAAACATTTAAAGAACAAGATAACATAGTTAATTAGTAATCTAAATAGGGGGAGGGGGAGGGAGAGGATGAAATTCTAACACTAAAATGATCACAAAAACAGTTCTTTAATTTGGTTTCCTCATCTTCAATTCTTGTTGTTGCTCCATTGGGCAGTAAATTTTGGGCACTTTGGACTGAAATAGCAACACACCACCCTGGAGTTTAGAAGCTCGAGAATTGGTGCAAATTTCACGCAGCGGGGTGTTTTGTACTGATTGATTGAAGCACCGAGGCTAATGGCATAATCCATGAGCTTATCAAATGTTCCGGCTTCCACAACTTTTATCTCAAGTGGCCCGATTGCCTCGTATGCTCGGTTCTGGCGATACACTGAATCAAGGGACTCTTCAATGGTGAAGCAGCAGTCTTCAAAAACCGATGGAGGGATTCGGGTGGATCCGTTTTGGCTAAGCTCCCAGTACAAGACATAGTGGCCTGGAATTTTTGTCGTGTCGGCGTAGCTCGTGTACTCGGTGAGACGAGCATCGAATGGAATCAAATGAGTTGTAGCATTTTTCACCGCGTTATGGAGCTCTACTTCATCCGTTTTATCAGAATCGATGCTCAAGACAACGTTTTTACGGCATATGAAGTTGAACTGCGGCGCGTTGTTCTTGAATCCAGCCACACGAAGCACATCCCCGACTCTGTACCTGTATAACCCTGGATTTGAGGATCGAAATTATGTCAAACATCATCAAAATCATCGAACCCCATTATTCTAACAAAGGACTTTTAGGCCAAAATACCTGCATAAGTGGTAACGACCAGTTCATATTCTTGTCCAAGTTTAACATCAACCAAGTCAACCAGTTCTTGCTGTTCTTTCTCATCAAGGGATTTTTGCACTGCAATGGAATTAAGACCATTGGCGGGACAATTGTTTCGATGTACCGGCAAAAACTCGAAATAGGCCATGGTTGGAATGAGGGTGTAGGATACATCACTTGGCTTGCAAAGAGGGTTCAGATTGACACCAAAATAACACTCCGAGGAAGCATACATTGTGCAGACTAGGGGTAAACCATTGCTGTAGTAATCAAGAGTTGGAATGTACTGTGACATGGTCCCAGTAACAATAACGTCAATATATTTGGTGTTAGGCCACAGTTTAGTGATTATACCCTGCCAGGACTCCTTCCCACATTCGGACTCAATGAAGTCCGCCAGCTTCGGGTCAGGCTTTAGGGTCCTCAACACAGCCTCCCTCACTGATGGATCGGTGATTATGGAGTTAAGAGTCCCGGTTCTAATATCATTGCAAAGAAGGGTGTAGTGCTTCTCCAAGAACCGGATAGCACGGATGAAGCCGGAGGCGAAGACAGCCCCGACCCGGAGGACTTCCTTGTTCTGAACAAGACCACAAAGCATTTGGGAATACATGCTCTGGTAGGAATCTTGGCAGAGAATTGTTTCATTTGGGCTGGTGTAGTTTGTGTAGGGATCATAGGGTCTATCTTTGAAATGGGAACTCTTGTAGTAACTGGTTAAAACGGGGCGAGCCAGAAGACCACTCGGGGTCTTGGTCTCGCATTTTATAAACAGGAAATACATCCCTTTGCCTTTGTCCAAGCCTGGAACAAACTGGCTCATCACAGGCATCAAAAGGCTGTAAAGCAAAGACCTCCTGCCTAGTTCTTCCTCAATCGTAGGCATCATTTTTCTTTCCCCAGCAGATGTCCCAGAACTGCATATTAAATTAAGAAAAAAAGAGACCCTTTTAATAAAAAAACCAATCTCTAAAACACGAAAAGGAGAAGGAACATTAAAAAGCCACATGCAAGAATGACCGTGTATCTATATATTTCATATAAACTCTCAACACCTGAGAACTGAAACACGTATTTCACCATTATTACTATTTTCTTTATCAAAACAAAAAGGCATTCAAACCTTGTCAAGAATTCAGAGATGGGCTCCGAGCAGAGAATGGGAGACTTATCACCATTGGCGATGCGGTTAATATCAGGCAGAACGTCCTCGTAAGAGACAACAGGAATGATTTTCTTGAAAGCCTCTCGATCAATAAGGCCGTTGAGTCCATGCTTGTTCAGGTACTCAGTATGGGCATTCCTGGTGAGAATTTCAGAGAGGACCCGTTTCTGAACATCATCGGCATTTTCGGTCACATCCTCAATAAACTCGATCTTTTTCTTGTTGTTCTCTGCCAAACTGTACTCAGAGGTGGTTTGTTTTGGTGCTTCAGGCATGATTGGTTCTGAAGAAACAAATTTTCCACAGGCAAGACTAGAGAGGGAGAGAGACGCAGCTATGGAGGTGGGAAGAATTAGGTGGAAGATGAGGCTTTATATAGAAGTGAGCAAGGGAAAGGGTGTGGTCCACTTCATAGAAGCTAAAATAAATTTTGATGGCTTTATCGTGAATATTGATAGGAATTGGTGGCAAGTCTGCCATTCTATTACGAGGGAAACAAATAATTTGATACACCATGTATGATGTATCTATCTATTCATTTAAGTTTTCTTTAATTTTCGCAAAATTTCAATCAAAATTTATAATTAAATTTTGGTTATTTATTTTAATCTTTTCAATTGTATGCAACAAAATTATAAAATTTTGATGTGATGCAATTTACATTTCTATGCACTAATGGCTTTTATCACCATGGTTACAAGTATATAGTAAGTATTGTTTAATGTAATAAATAAAAAATAAATTATTTACGAGTAGGTCTCTTGTGAGACAGTCTCACGAATATTTATCTGTGAGACGGGTCAATCCTACTGATATCCACAATAAAAAATATTACTGTTAGCATAAAAAGTAATAATTTTTTATGAATGACCCAAATAAGATATCTGTCTCACAAAATACGATTCGTGAAACCGTTTCATGCAAGTTTTGTCATTATTTATTCTTTAGGACATAATTTTTTTTAATCCTAAATATATATAGACATATTCATATTTAACAATAATTTTCTATTCTTTTCGTAATATATATGTTTATTTAAGTTAAGATGTAGACATAGACCGTGCATGTAAAAAAAATTTGAGATGCCCATGCCATGCCATCTTGTATTATTAAATTTAAAAAAATAAAATAAGTATATTCCTAGGAAGGTGTTGAAATTTAATGGTGGTGTTGGTGTGCGCATATTGCGGTTGTCGTGACTCGCTCGTAGATCGAAAACCGGAAATCCGGTTCGGGATCAGCTTCCTGAGGAAAGTCGACTGGCCATTTCCGGTTATCCCGCGGTGTGGGAGTTCATCACTGTTTCTTAACACGGAGGCAGCCATCACACTGGCTTCATTCCCCGGTAACATAAAAACTGGTTCGCTTTAACGGATTTCAGACTTGTAACGGTTTTCCCCATCGATTTATCGTGGGTAGGCAACAGCTGGACATCCGTTCCTGACAACTGTAATTGTAGCTATTTTTTTCCTTTGATATGACCTGAATGAGTCGTATTAAACTTATTACCAAATTAGATTAACATATTTTTACTACAACATTATTCTTATAAATTTACAAGAGAAACGATAACATATATATACAATTTTGATATATTATACACTTACTGTGCACACATATGTGAGCACCGATGATGTATCACTCACCCATTAGATGTGATGAAATATAGAAAAAGTACGCATTCAATAGATGAGTGACACATTATCGATGTTCACATAGATGTGCAGCATATCAAAATAATATATATATATATACAGAGACATGCAGTTGTCTGCGAGCAATATATACAGAGACATGCATTTTCACTAATATTAATGAAGCTAATAAATAACATTAACTAGGTATGTAAATGCTATATCTTCTACTTTTACTCGGGTAAAACTAGCTACAATACATGAGTACTAGTCTATATATATTTTACTTTTACTCTGATTATTTTGGTATTGTCAATTGTTCGGTTTTATATTTTAATAAAGTTGATTAATCATCACGCATAGGACATCTTTTGCGGGGAGTTTAAGGTACAAATATAGCAAAAATGGAAAGTCAATTCAGGCAACAAGATATATTAATATAGAAATTAAATAAAATTTTGTGATTAAGAGGTAAATCCCTCAAATTCGGGCTCAGACGGTGCGACATGACGTTATGAACGCGTCATCAGAAACCGGATTGGTCTACATCTGTCCTCGTTTTTTGGTTAGAATTTAATACACTTCATTGTGTTTTGGAACTAAATTTAATTTAATTATTCACTTCTTGTTTCCCGTAACGCCGTACGGCAACAGGTTTTGACTCGTCAAACATTTGGTTGAGGACTAAATTTCAGCATAAGGGGAATTAAAAAATAAATCATAGAATTGCAATTGCATGGCATTTAATGTTTTATTCAACCACTTGTTCCACTCCCAAAACAAAAACAACAAAAAAAGATATAAGATAAGAATATTATATATTTATATTGGTTATACAGTTTTTAGACTAATTTTGAATATGTCTAGTACTGGGAGGGGCCGAGATGGAGAGGGGCTGAGGAGTGGCCGGTGCACCAATTATTAACATACAGCAGAAGCAAGTGGGAAGCATTGTGCTTGATGCCATATATATATATATATATATATATATATATATATATATATATATATATATATATATATATATATATATATATATATATATATATATATATATATATATTGTGTGTGTGAGGATTTCTTGGAATGTTTACTGTGAAATATATAAATGTTGCTTTTATTGTGGGAGACAATTACAGTCTTGCAAATCTTTGACTGTTTTTCATTTTCGCTTTTGCGTATACCTTTGAATCCTATTGCATGCCCACCAAGGCTATAAATTCTGCATTCATTTTTAGATTAAATATTTATAAAAATTCTTTTGTTTTACCACATACGTACATGATTCTATATGAAACTATGAAATTGTGATAAGTTCATATAAAATATTATATGTTGTTTTTTATTACAATTAATTATTGCGTATTATGATTTTATTGATTTTACTTCCATGGCTAACTGATAAATTTTTTTAGAGCAATAAATCGACGACGATGGTGGCGTGGGAGCAGTAAAGTATGAAAGGATGTACGTTAGTTTACGAAATCCCATGCATGGACGTAGCTGAAATCAATGCGGTCAATTACTAATTTATCCACCTTGCTTTATGCCTACTCCAGTCAAAACCGCCCTTCGTCGGGCCATGAGCTGCTTCTACGTTCGCAATTTAATTAAACACGATTTCTGTCGCACAAGGTTTGTCAAATAGTCTTTACACGATTAACGTGATTTACAAGCATAGCTGATGACAAATAAACAACCAAAGAGAAGAGAGTACTGTGTGGCGCGGTGCTAATTCCATACGAATCAGTACTGAAAAGCATGATTCTTATCCAACGTGCAACAAATAGTTGCTGTTAGATTGAGATTTAGATCTAAGTCATCCCAAAATCTTGCTCAATGAGAGTATTGTCCAAGTTCAAATATAACACATCCTCTCACGCCTAAGAATGAACAACTTGAATGTGAAGCTTACAGGACATTATCGAGTGACTCATATGATAATCCAACACAAAACAATGTAAGTGAGCTCTGATATCATATTAAGATTAAGAATTAGATCTAACTCAACCTCAAAAGCTAGCTAGCTAGCTCAAAGAAAACATTATCTAAGTTCATATATACAATTCTCAATAACTTAATTTATTTGAGTAAGACATTTAACAATAACGACCACTGTTCAATCATTATAAAAGAAAAAGAAAGAGGATATTTTTTTATGGAATACAACTACTATGCTAAATATTTCATCAGAGCACAAAATAAACTATTTAACAATGTAGAAACTTACCGATTAAAGCTATTCACATGCCAGATTGTTTCAAATTGCTAGCGATACAATTTTATCGAGTAATACACGTTTACACAAGATTAAAATTTTCTTTTGTTGAGCCAATGTTCAGACAAGTTTTTGTCCCACGAGGAAAAAGGGAAAATAGTTTATTGTTTACTATTTATTATAAATTAAGAAGAAGAAAAATCAATAGCTAGCCCCCAGGAAATTAAAATCAAGTTGCTAGCCCAATTCGATGGGTAAACCTACCTACTTCTATACAAATTAAAGTCATTAAATTAATAAATAGACTGAAATTATCCGGTCCCTAAATTTCCAGTAAAGCTAGGTATAACATTGCCAGAGCAATACAATTATTAAAGTGATTTTAAAATTGAAAAAAGTTGAGACTAATCACCGTATGAGAAGACAAGATCTTGCCTAAATGTGACATATTGGGGCGTAGCCATGATTAATCAATAAGCCTAGGGTTTAATTGATGGCTATTAAGGTCCAAAATCCGAATTATCAATGCAATTAATTAATAATTATGTTATGCGGTTCTCTTTTGTCACATGCAAAAGAGCAATCTTTTGCTTCAAATTATGATAGCTCGAGAAAGCTGTATCTTTCTTTCAAGATTCTAAGTTTTTTTTTTTTAATCGAGGTACACTGAGAATTGATTACTTTGTGAGATTATGGAACATGGATAAAATAAATTATATTTTGCTAGTAAACAATTATATAATATATATTGAAATGCAATATATTCAATAATACATTTTTTGGGACGATTTCACAACATATAGTATGCACATATTTTTTTTTAAAAATAAAAATCTATTTAATAAATTTATATATATGCAATAAACACCAAGCCAGTTGAAAATTTATTTTGGGGAAATTCGTATTTTTTAATATATATATTTTCACGTTGTAATTTCAATCATCTATGTTTTCAATTTCAGTCTTAAGCCGTTGTTAATTATTATATTATTATTAGTCATTTTTTCGTTGTGGTGCTGATGCTAATATATTTAATATCACATCAACACTCAAGATAAAAATGAATAAAATTGACAAAAAAACACAAAACTAAATATGAAATTTGACAATATAAATGACCAAAATAAATAGAAAAAAAATGCAATTTTTCCTTTATTCATTAAAACAAAAAGATCCGATGAATTTTTTCAAACAATGAAATAATTGTTGAATCTAGGTCCGATCTTTAAAAAAAGGTGAGGCGTGTTTAGTAGAAAATATAAATTCTTGAAAATTTAATTTCTTTGGTAGGATAGTTGTAGTAGATTGAGTTTAGATGATAAAATTGTTGTTTTAGTGGCTTTTTAGATGTAAAAATATTTTTTCCTGTTGAAACAAGAAATAGAATATTAAAATTCATTAATTATTTTGATTAATGTTTTTTAAAAATAATAATAATGAATCTTAAAATCATATCTATCCATATTATTTCTTCGAAAGATCACATATTATAAGGATATAATACAATTATTCGTGTTATTAATATGAATTGAACGTAAACACGAAATTTGTTTATCTCAGATAATAAATATAAAAAACAACTAAATCTATCTAAATAAATTAAAAAAAATTTATCTACACAACCAACGAATCTCGAATTGAAATCAATGAATATCGTAAGCTAAATTAAGCTAAATTTTAACTATCATCAAAAGAACTACGGAACACGTGTTTGATGGAAAAACATATATGATTATTACTCATGAAAAGTACGATATAATTTTATTGTCAACTTTAATGTCCGTAGTTTCGCTTGTACCCTTACAAGTCGTTTCACTTGAGCATTAGTTAATTCTCAAAAAAAAAAAGAAAAGAAAAGGAAAAAAAAGAAGCAAAAAATAGATATTGAATATGAAAAAAGAATTCCCCCTTTTTCCTTTAATTTGTCTCCGGGATATTTATATATATGTGTTCTCGTGTTATCCACTAGTAGGAAACAATATTAGTGGTCAGTGGATACCACACAGTAGTGCATCATTTTTCCACAAAAACTAAAGCCAGTTTTGTTGAAAACTTTTCACTCTTTGTCTATTGCATTACTGATGGATCATTAATTTCCAAAGTATTTTTTCATTCTTTTTTCTTCATGTCTATTATTATTATCTAAATACAAATCTTCTCAAAGCATGCAGTGGGATAAAAATATCTGATTTGAAAACGAAAAATGGTTATATATTTGAAATTTCCGCGACAATTTATATGTGCATATGATAAACAGCGTCTAACAAACATAAATCTTGTCACGGTTGGGATGGGATCATTGGATTTTGAACGGAAAATTATGGACCAGATGGAACGTTTATTAGAAAAGATGATGATTTTATGATATTTGGCGTTTATTTCATTTTTGTTGAAAATGTGAAGTTACTCATGTATAATAAAATTGAAAGAAAACTTATGGCCATGGAAAATGAAGACTTCAATCAGCAGGTATATACTAATTTGGAAGGAAAAATCAAAATGTGCCCGAAATTAAGCTTAGCTTTCTTTTCCTCTTTGCCAATTTGAACCCTTTATTTCTTATCAGGTGATTTTACTGAAACATGGAAAGAGTGATAGATGGAAGTGATGTATTTCGTTCCAGACGAATGGGTTTGGTGGGATTTATATATTCTGCGCTGTTCTTTATCCTCTCACTGTGTATACATGCAAATTTGTCGGTCGATTCCTCCAAATTACTGCTACCTTCATTGTACATAAATAGGTCCTGTATCGAACAATTATTACTACCGTCAAGTTGGGGAAATGAAATGTGATGTAACATATTCGATCGGTAGACCAAACGTCCATATATATATATATATATTTTGATTTGAGTGCTAAATGTTCGATTTTTTTTTTTAAAAAAAAAAATTAATTTTGGGTTCTTGTCTTCTGAATTAACAAAATTAACAAATAATGGGAGAGAAAAGTTCCCCCCAACGTTGAGTCCAAACGTCTATAAATATGATATTCAAGTTGAGTAGGTCTCTTGTGAGACGGTATCACAAATTTTTATCTATATTCACAATAAAAAGTATTACTTGTAGCATAAAAAGTAATATTTTTTCATGAATGACTCAAATAAGATATCCATATCACAAAATACGACCCGTGAGACCGTCTCATACAAGATTTTTGTCATTCAAGTTTATAGCAATGAATGACCTTAATTATACTCATCAAAAAATTGTCGATATTTATGTCAAAAATTGAAGTATTAATAAAAAACTAATAATGGCAACTTGCTTGAATGGCTTTTTACAATATGATTATCATTCGAAAACCCTACAATCAGGAGGAACCTAAGATCGGTAGAAAAGAACATAAAATGACCATAACGAATGTTTTCTAAACTGCCAACATTCAAAAATAAACCAAACCCTAAATGGCCTACGTTACCAAGAAATTATTGCATTGTAATTAAATAAAATTCCCATTATAGGAAAGAATACCAAGAATATCGATGGTAGGTGGGTTTTGCCATTAATTACATTTGATGGAAGCATTTTGTTATGTGACACATTTGGTGTCAAGCCATGATGATTCATGTTCCTTCTAACTTGATTAACTAATATATTGCAAAAGACAACGTCCAATTCAGGGAGTATAATTAGAGCGAGTTGGATGTTGAAGCATTTGGTTTTAAAAATGGGGAAAATTAATTTTAATTTAAAGTAATTTGGTCATATATGTTTTCTTTATTGCTGTTTTGGTAAACTATGTTGTTGAATTTCACATTTAGTCCGATATTTTTGTTTTTTTTTTTAAATATAGTCTTTTTTTCGACTTGTTGCTGACGTGACACCAATCCAATGTTGATGTGTGCTAATTAACGTATATAGTTTCACATTAACACTCTCGATGAAAAAAACTAAAATTGTCAAAATAATACTAAAACTTAGATTCGATAACATAGAGTACCAAAATAACAAATTGACAAATTACAAGACCAAAAATGCAGATTTTCTTATACATATACACACACACCACACACACACACACATATATATATATATATATATATACATATATATATATATATGTATATATATGCTTCTCTGAGAAAAAAAATACACGAATAGTTTTTGACGGTTCTTCTTAAGGATGTGTTTAGATTGGAAGATTTGACTCAAACTACAAATTTTCGATAGACGGATTAATTCAAATGATTCTATACTTTAAAAATTCACTATTATAAAACGGGAGTTAAGGGATTTTAATTCCATAAATTTTAGAATTACACAAACATGGTACAATTAGTTAAAAATGTAATTGAAAGTTAAAAACAGTTCGTTGAGAGACCAAATAAATTAGTAATAGAAAAGGAAAATTTTTCTTTTTTAAAAAAAATGGCCTTGGGGTGTGGTGACAAATTCACATGGCGTTGACAAAAGAATAAATGAGTTTGTCTCTCACTTTACACGGTAAGGATTGGAAGAGTCGTGATGGCATTAAGTGTGGCCCAAATCTATATTTTTCATTATGGCCTAACATGTAGCGAGAGAGACGATAAACCATTAATATAAAGTAAGAAAACATGAAAGATAGATCAAAAAAAGTAACACTACTACTAAACAAATATGTGTTCGATTCTATAAACTCTTTAATTTATTCTCATGATTGACTGCACGTTAATTTAGATTCCCTTTGTTTAGATTTGTCCCAAACTTTCAAAAATATCTAAATGCGAACCATATCTTCTCTGTGCTTTTAGTTTATTTACATCTCGAATCAGAGCCTGATGAGTTGGATGTGATCTACCTTTATGTCAATGGTGTGCGTGGTTCACTAACCCCTTTGCAAAAAATACAAAAAATATCTCCTCTCGTGAACGAGGGGCCGGCCACGGGGTTTAGGGAAAAAATAGTGGCAGTGTTATTAAATGAAGATAAGGCCTTTTAGGCCATCGTTTCATGTCGCAAGTTGGGTATACTGATGGGGTCAGAAGAGAAGAAACATCCCCTTGACCACCAAAAGTACCCTAAAAAGTGTACCTCTTTTATTTTAGCTCACATTTCGTGTAAAGATACGCCTAGCTAGCTGCTCTATATATAAATTAAGTTAGTAATACATACCCTAAACTTTACTTTTTACCATTGAAAATGGTTTTTATCATATAAGACTGAGGTTCTCATTCATCTACAACTCCGTTCACAATACTCGGAACCTAACACGGCGTCGTTGATGAGTTTTCATATATAGTTGTATATCGTGGATACGTACATATCATATATAAGATCGGGGGAAAGAGGTAACACATTCATGCAGAGGTTGAAAAATATTGTGTATATATATATACACATAGAAGCACACTCTTTCTTGACTTGAAATTTATCAGTGTTGGTTGGGGAGATTACTGTATTTTCCATTACAAACAGTACTTGTAGGCCATAACTCTAAGGTTCTAAAATTCGGTGTATTTTAAATACGTTTGAGGAGATAAATTTTTTTTAACCACATGATCTTATTTTCTCAATTTCCCCGGATGGTAAGAAATAAATTTTTGGGCCATCCCACCTTATCCCCTCATCTGGATCGGCCCTCTCTCCGGACCCTATTTACGACACATGGGGTATTGGGCGTAAACAATGGATAAATTATTTTCCTACATTCGTGTACTCACTATATCCACATGATTGCACAGCGACTATCGGGTCACACGAGCAGGATGGGCCACTTTGGATCTGGCCCATTTTACGGCGGAAACAGCTGTAGCCTAGGCACAGTTTCAGCTTTCTTGAATTCTTCCCAATAATTGGACGTTTGCTCTTTTTGCATTGAGACGAGCTAGCTAGGTGGACTACGTCGATTGTCCATTCACATGATTTTTTATTTTTTTTTTGGAACTATGAAGATTTTCATTGAGAAATATATAAGATCATCCATCGTTTACCCACTCAACTAATAGTTTTCAGGTTTTCACGTGTGGGGTGGGGTTCTAAGTGTTGAAAACCTCAAAATGTTCCTGGAAAATCCCCTTTGCCAACGATCATTTCAGGGGATTGGGAGATTTCACATGCATGGATTCAAGAAACAAGCCCTTTGCTCATGGACCGACGAGCTGTTTTCTTTCGACAAGTTAAATATTATTCAAAACCAGGAAACAAGAATTTCACTGACAAAGTCAGCCAAGTCATATATAACAAGATTCTACATTTTTCTTCTCGATCCTTATCACAGGCATTCGCGTAATAGAGTAAGTTTATGCTTCCACATCATATAAAATCATTGGTCTTTCTTGAGTTGTAGCCATTTATCATGCAATGACTAGAACAATATCACTTCAGGCTTGGCCCGTTTAGGAAAATATGACACTCTGGGTAAAGTAAACTCTTTGCACAGACACAGACATCCATTAATTTCTACTCATGGGACAAGCTTTTGTTTCTCGGCTTAACAAGAAATGGGCCTCGATTTGATTTACAGGTAATCGAGCCCCTCTTCGAACGTGTTAATTAGAAAATGCAAAATTGGACCCATGTGGTTACATTTACCTTCTTTAGTGTCCAATTGTAACAAACAGTATTTCGCCCTTCTGGTTGTTGTTCGAAAGACCAAATTTTGGGGCAGACCCAAAACCCCATTTTGTATGACCAACTGCAGCTGTCCATTTCACCCCAACTATTGAGAGATTTAGAACGTGAATTTGTTTAAGCCCGACCCAGTTCCTTAGCCCACAGTTCCTTGAAGCAAACCCGTTACAGTTGGATTTGGCTCCCCTTTTATTATGAATATATATATTATTTATTAAAGTTTTTTTGACTCACTATTTATTAAAGTTCAATTTTATTTACTAATGTTGGTTTAGTGTCGGTATCCATAATGGGTGCCCAACATATATATATATATATATATATATATATATATATATGGAAATGAGTTTGCTGTTGAACTCAAAATAATTAAATTTCAATTTATGATTTTTTTAATATATATATATATATAATTAAATTTCAATTTATGATTTTTTTAATATATATATATATATATATATATATATATATTAAAAAAATCATAAATTGAAATTTAATTATATATATATATATATTAAAAAAATCATAAATTGAAATTTAATTATTTTGAGTTCAACAGCAAACTCATTTCCCGAGTAAGTGGAGGACCAATAACTGAAAAAGAATCACACAATAAATTGAAGTAACATAAAATTCAAAATGGCCACAACATTGACCTACTGCTTTAAAAAAAAAAAAAACATTGACCTACTGCTACAATTCAACTTCCAAAGAGTCAATTATACATAATGCCAAAACTCTCGTCAGAAGAATATATGTCTTGAATAGATATCTCATAAAACGGTCTTACGAATCTTTATCTGTGAGACGGGTCAACTTTACCGATATGTATAATAAAAATAACACTCTTACCATAAAAAGTAATAATTTTTCATGAATAACTCAAATAAGAGATCCGTCTCACATAATATGACACGTGAGACTGTCTCACACAAGTTTTTGCTTATGTCTTAAACCAGAGACGTGCCACTATTTAAATTATTATCTGATTAAATAAAGAATCTACACACATTTTTATATCGTTAGGTAATCAATGAAACTATCTCACAAATCTTTGTAAATGAGATAAATTGACTCGATCTATGTTTAGAATGAAAAATAATATTTTTGACATAAAAATAATATTTTCTCAGAGATCGAATTGAGTTGAATATTCATCTCATAAATTGATTAGTGATATGATTTCGTCGCAAATTTTATATTATATAAATATATACATACAAAGAAAATGGTAGACATCTTATCTTGACTTAATTTGAAAAAAACCCGAGTCAACTTCCAAAATCATTCCAGCTTAGATGGTTGAAATAAAATTGATGTGTGACTCAACCAAAGTAACATATAAAATTCTGCGGTGTCACATCTTGAATTATTTATATATTGTCACGGTATAAATTTTTTATATAAAAGAATCTAATTTAATCCATTTGGTGGCTGGACCATATTTGAATAAATTAACTCTTGGTACGTACCTTTGCCTTAATTCTTGGAAAAACGTTACGACAACCGATCGAACAACTATTACATGGTAACTTAACTGTATCGGCTTGAGGTAAAATTGAACTTTTTTAACGATATTCGTTTGTTTTACTCGTATAATTTTATCTCTGAATTCATAATATTTTTTTCCAATCCTTCACAAACTTAGGTTGAGAAAAAATTGGAGAATAATTTGGTGAAAAGTACTAATTTTTCAAAAATAAAATCTAACGTGAGTAGTTTTCTTGTAAGACGGTCTCACAGATCTTTATTCGTGATACATGTCAATCTTGCCAATATATATTATAAAAAGTAATAATTTTGGCATAAAAATAATATTTATTCATGAATAACTTAAATAGAATATTTTTCTCACAAAATTGGTTTGTGAGATCGTCTCACATAAGTTTTTTTTTATCTAACATACATCACATCCTAATGCAATATGTTTTCTTTTAAAATACACTTTCGAAAGATTTTAAATATAATTTCTTATCAAACACAAAAATAATAAAATAAATTGAAAAAACTGTAATTTAGTAATATACACATCGTTTGTCCTCATTCAATCTATTGTGCCAGCTGACTTTATTTTTTATTCAAACTTTACCTTCAAGTTGACCCGAAAAGTGAAAAATGTAGGGGGAGGCTAGTATTATCAATTGTGGATCAGATAAAAAGTCTTCCCCCACCCCACCCGAACCCGACCCGACTCCCACTTTATTTATTTACATTGTTGCCCTCTCATAGAAAAAGAAAAAAGATCTTACGGGTAATCAATTTCTCTTTGAAATACTTTGCACACCTGTCTGCTTTGTCAGTATTCACACATCAAGCTTGCGTCATTATTACCTCATTTTCATGACAAGCTTAAATAAAGCATATATTTACTCGCTGTGTCATCAACATAAATACGTGAACCTAGATATATATCAAGAATGTTGGTTGCTTATTTTCACATATATATTTGGAGAATAAATGTGTTTCATTATATTGTTTTTTATTATATAGTTATATTATATTATCCATAAATAAAATGACATTCGTTTAATGAGTATATATTTTTTTGATATGATTCAATATTCATTACATCTAATAGTTGAATATAACTTCTTTAGTGAATACATATGTTAGTACATTTGATATACAACATAATATAACTAGTGTATCTATATATATGAATTCGAGATAAGATATTACAAGAAATTATTAGGTTATTAAAATCTTAGTATAAAAATAAAGCAAGTATAACGAGTAATTAACAACATGACTAGATATACTCAATTATATTATGAATTGAGACGATGACTTAAATAAATGTAAAATAATTTTTGGCAGCATAAGGTGGAAATCAATATTATATATATAAATACACAATAAAAAACGACTCTACACACATAGATATATACACACATACAAGTATCTCTGTACACACCTAAGTGCAAAATAATAAGTCGAAAAGAAATTTAGTTTACTAAACAATACTAGTAAAGAAATGCAAAATTATATTCCTTAACAAATCAATTTAATTTACTAAACAATACTAGTAAAGAAATAAAAAATTATATTCCTTAACAAATCAAAGAAGCGAATCACAATTTAAAATATTAATAATAATAATAACCAAAGCACGAGAATACAAATATGTGTGGCCTAAATTTAGAGTAACAAAATAATTCAGGTATTGTCTTTAAATATCTCTAACACGTCACGATAACATAACAACAACGATGTTTTGTCTTTGATTTTTCTTCAAAGAATTCTCTCTTTCTCTTTGATATTTCGCTCGTGTTATTTCAATATTATGCAGATATTATTTCTCAATATATATAGACTTGTATTGATCTTAATAGTATTTCTTGAATAGATTCTTATCAGATAAAGAAAATACATATTTATTAGGAAACAAATTGTTTAAATATTAAAGATCAAATATATATATTGAGTTTAATAAACTCAATATTATTTAAAAGATTAACAAAAGTTTTATATAAAAAATAATAATTTAAAAAAATATGTATCGCAATATAAATAAAATTTCCTTTTAATATTAATATTAATTTAATATGTGTGTGAACAAAATCCAAGGAAATAATGATGAAGGTAGGAATGAAATGATTAGGATTTAGAAGAGGATATGATGTAATTTTGAGTTTAACAGTCGGGATCGCTCTCAGGCTCTGACTCATAGGGTCTAGGTGGGACCACATCCACCCGCACGCGCATTTACCGCGTGGACCCCACTCGTTGACATAGCCTAAAACACAAGCCCACCCGAATTCAGTACTCCTTCCTGCTTCGCCACCAACGGCCCGCCGCCACCCTTTGAGTATTTATTATTAATTACAACTTATTAATTGTTAATACCACAATTATAATCTTAAATAAGTTATCATTTCTTGGTGGAATGGAATTAATCAAATTGACCACTTGTCTTTGAATTGCTTTCTTTTTCTATTTTATTCGTTGCTGTTTCCAAACTTTTGAGCTCCATCCCTCCAATGACTTTTTAAAATAATCTGTAAGAACAGAAAATTAAGTGGGCATTGCAATTCTTTAATTACGTTTTAATTTTGTCCAAAGTATTAAAATGCATATTTTGCTTATTGTTTCAAACACTAAACACTCACATGCTTTAGGGTATCACTCATGCATATCGTAACTACTGAATGTGACATCTCGAGTAATGAAACTATTGGGCAAATATCAAAAGTTTTGGGGGATCTTGGAGAGTAAGATACTGATATTTTGTTGGTTTATTTTTAAGAAAATCATAGCTGAACCAGTAGATAGTAACAGTACGAGGTCGTATCTTTTGAATCACATTATTAAAATAATGAGAAAACTTTACTTTTATTTTTATATGTTTGTTTCATATTGTCCAGTTTGTTTCTATGTGATTTTAATTATTATCTTGTTCAATTTCAATCTTATTCCAATATTTTCATTTTTTTTGATAATTTTAGTTAGTAATCAAAAGTACTGTTGTGACACTACAACATCAACGTCATCACAAAGTCTCGTAGACGTCATATAAGTGCCACGTTAGATAAATATGAATAAAATCGCAAACACGAAAAAGATAATAAAACAAGACTGAAATTACGTGACTAATAAATATATATAAAATATTAGAGTAGAAAACTAAAAAGAAACTATGAATAAATTCACCCAAAAAAAAAGGTCCTAGAAAAGAAAAGAAAACATAGAAATATGTATTTCCAATAATGGATGCGTGGTCCTCCAAGGTGAATGAAGTCACGTTACTATCGGGCACAAGTTGTAAGATTATTAATGACAAATTGAAACTTGAGTTTATGTTTCCACACAGACACATTTCCATTGTCACCAATGGCCACTTTCAGGTATATATTTGAATTTAGATGATGGCTTTTGTGAATTCAATTTGGTGGCATTAGTCACTGACGTTGACTCCACCACTATCTATATATCTCATCACAAATGGGAATTGGGATATTTCATCTCCCTCTGCACAAATATTTAAGGGAGAGATCCCCAAATATCAAATTAGGTAAAAGAAAAAAAGCATCTATCATGAACCTACTAATCTTGGTAAAAACTTGTGTTCACATGTTGTATTTTGTGAGACGAATATCTTATTTAGGTCAAACATGAAAAAATATTACTTTTTTATGCTAAGAGTGTTATTTTTTTTATTGTGAATATAGGTAGGGTTGACCCGTCTCACAGATAAAGATTCGTGAGACCGTCTCACAAGAGATCTACTCACTAATCTTTCCACAAGCACGATTATGTTAATTTTGATCCAAGAAGCACTCAAATCTTATCGCGTGTGTTTTCTTACAAATTTAGTTTAAAATTTATCATTAATCTCTCAAGTTTCATTAGCTAATTTTATGTTATATTTAATTTTCCATACTATGAAATACAGAATTTTGAAATGTACATATATACTCGTTTAGTTGGGGTGTGTTTGGTTGAGTGGATTAAATAAGGATAGATTAATAGTTAAATATTTATCGTTAAAATTGTAAGTTGTTTTAATAATCATTTTGACCCGGTTTAAGATCCAATTTTATGGATAACTATTTGATTAATAAAATTAGATCTTAAACCGGGTCAAAATGATTATTAAAACATATTAAAATTTTAACGATAAATATTTGACTATTAATCTATCCTTATTTAATCCACTAAACCAAACACACCCTTGGAGTATAAATAAATCGACCACTCCTCAAATCGTAAGACTAAATAAATTTATTTCACACTAATGGAAGTGCTTCAAAATTATCATTAAATCAAAGTAATTGAGTATGTTTTACAAGAAATTCAAACTTAAACAAAACAGTAACAAAAGTAAACTTATCATGAACCGATAAATCAAACCGTGGTTAAAAATAATTAATTTTGGCTTAATTTATTGTCTCCATTCAATTTTAAAAATCTTAATGCATTGGTTAACATAACATGATATTTTTGAAATTAATGATGCATGTAATGAGATAACCAAATTGAGTGATCCATGTAGTTTATTCAATTAGTAGATGCTTATTTTGTGCATCTTTTTACTAATGCTTGGTATAAAATATAAAAACGTGTGAAAAACTTAGAATTTTCTATTACTCATATATATATGATAATAAATATGGATTATTCTCAAATAGGATGATTTTGATGTTTGATATACGTACGTAGTTGTGTCAATAATAGAATAAAAAAAGTAAAAGAGTGTTCTTAATATTTTTCAAATGTAAATAGATATAGTTTGTATTATTTTTCAGTATGTTAGGCAGAGGCTTTTCAAAACAATAGCAACAATCAAAGTAATTATTATCATTTTTTAAAAAATAAACAGTATTAGAGATAGCAAAAGCTTGTGTAAGACGGTCTCACGAGTCGTATTTGTGAGACGGATCTCTTATTTGGGTCACCAATAAAAAAGTATTACTTTTTATACTAAAAATATTACTTTTTATTGTGAATATGGGTAGGGTTGACCTGTGAGACGGTCTCAATGAGACTCACTCGTCAGAGATTTGATAAACACACAGGAAATAAGTGTTTTTGTATATATATGTAGTTGGCTAAGCAGGGAATATGCTTTCAAAATGACCTTTCCTTTCCTTTGTCATATCATCCCAAAAAAAGTCAACCACAAATTCTTCACCTTAATTTCTTCAACTTTATGATTAGTATAAATATTTTTACGCTGCAAATCGGTTTCATTTCATTTTTATAAAATCAAGGGTCTAAGCACACAATAACAAATAAGAGATAAAGAGCCTTCAAACATAAGCTTCCGTGGAGAAGTAGTAAAGGTACAACTCAAAGCAAGAAAATTCTGATACTAATTTGAGAAACAGGTCTCTAGCTATGTCAGATGAATTTCATCTGGGAAGGGGAAACTGGTGGGATTCAACGAGAAACAGAGTTGACGATACTGGAACAGCACCGGCTTCGGTTTCTGCGAGGTTAAATGCGATAGCAAACTACGAATGGCCGACAGATATGGTGGACATGAAATCTAGGTCTGCCATTGAACCCGGAGCTGAATCCGGTGGCTCTATGGTGGTACAAACTCAAACCCCCGCTGCCTCTGGAGGCGGTGTTTTAACTACTCCCAACTTGCAGATGATGGGATTAGGCCTTTCTTCTCAAGGCATGGACTGGAACCCGGCTATGTTGTAAGTTTTTTATGCTCTATGTTTTCATGATTTCTGGGATCATAAATTTTCATTTTCATGGGTTTGATGCTATTTTGTACTCGAATTTTGTTTGTGATGATGGGTTTAATTGGTTTCTTGTATCTTGTTTATGATATATAAAGTCGAGGAGAAAAATCTGAGAGCAGTTTTCGTTGTATGCTGCAAGAAGATTCAAATACCAGCAATTTCCTGCAAGAATCAGGGACTGCTCCATCTTCGCATGAGCCTTGGCGGCACAAACTTTATACCGGTGTGTCATCTGAAGATTCATCCGCTAACGATTTTAAGCAAATAAATAGGGGGTTTACCTTAGATCATCAGTCACAGTATAGTTCTCAGGCCAACTCCAATGACAGTACGATAACATCCCAGAATCTAAACACCGGCGGTTATCAGGTGGATTCTGCTGCAGCCTACGGTTTATTAATGTCTGAAAACCAGCCGCAGAACTACGAGAATCGATCCATGAACTATCCTTATTCGCCGAGTGGTTATGGCCACAACCCAAGTGAGTTGATGCCCCCCTGGAATAAATTTCCACAATTCCTGAGAACATCGCCGCCAAAACATCCGCAGCCGCTGCCGCCCGGTGCTGGCAGCAGTCACTTGCATTTCACCAACAACACTCCTTTCTGGAATGCTTCCGCCACCATGAATGATGCTCGATCTGGCTTTTTTCCGTCTTTACAAACGCAGATTCCCATAGCTCCATCCTTTGATGAAAAGCCGAAGGTAAAAAGAAAAGAAGAAGAATCGTCTACGTAAATTCATAAAATATGAGTGATTTGTCGTAAAATTAGTACATTACCATAAACTCTAGGGTTTAGTCCAATAATTATCTTTTTTCCTTATCGTCTCATATTTTGTTTCTTTCGCATTTCAAGAATACATTGGAAGTTCAGGATTCGAGTACAACAACGAAGAAAAACAACACGGAATCGTCATCAAATAAAAGAGCTAGGAATGAAATCCCTTCATCGTTGCCGGCTTGTAATAAGGTGTTATACATCACTGATCATGATATTCGACGAAGATATCTAGGAAACAAGTTGAATCCTAACATCTTAATCCTTTCTGTATACTTCAAAACAGACTAAATGACATTTATACACACATAACTTTGCTCTTGATCAGGTGAGGAAAGAGAAGATGGGAGACAGAATAACTGCACTACAACAATTAGTCTCACCTTTTGGAAAGGTAACTACTTAATTTTCTGAAAAAAATTTCATCACTTTCCCTCGAGTGGATTCCACTAATCACTTTTTAAATCTTAGTAGCAAACAACAAAATGCTCACATTATTAATCTAACTAACCAAATGCACTTTCTCAGACCGATACAGCTTCGGTGTTATCTGAAGCCATTGAATACATTAAATTTCTCCATGAACAAGTTAGTGTAAGTCCCATTATTTCCATTGTAGTTTCACAAGGAACGTGGAAAGTTTTGTTTAACTTCATTAATTTGTTGTGCTTGTGTCTATTATCAGGTCTTAAGTACTTCATATATGAAAAATGGAGCTCCAATTCAGCGCCAACAGGTACACTACATTTCTGCTTCGCTTTACTAGTCAATAAATGAGACAGATGACATATAGTATCTTTCATCACGTATATTTTTGCAGATTTCTGATAAATCAAAGGATATTCCAGAAGGGCCGCGACAAGATCTTGGAAGTCGAGGGTTATGTTTAGTACCGATTTCCAGCACCTTCCCTGTTACTCAAGAGACAACGGTTGATTTTTGGACTCCTACTTTCGGAGGAACTTTCAGATAAGTTACTGTGACGAGTCAGTATAACTGGTCACGAAAATTCATAGGAAAAAAGGTTTTGTGACCAAGTATACTGATTTTATTGCATTTTTCTGGTCGTTAAAAGCCTGATTTCATGTGGCGGTAGCATATTACACTTCTCAAACTCTAACAAAGTAGGATAGGTAGATGTCCTTTATCAATTCAGGTGATGAAAGAAGCGAACAAAAATTGCGGAAAGCGATAAAAGGGGAGGATTAAAAAGAATTGTGCCATGGCCGGCGACATCCGGCCAAAATGATATGTGCAGCTTATATGTATTCGACCAAGAATAAGCTTATTGTATGCTGATGATCATGATATTTGAATGAGTTTTGTAATAATTTAAGAATAATTATATATGTTAAATTAAGTGTAGATTAGGATTGATTAATTTGATAATTTGTAGCTGAATTTAAAACAAGGGAATTAAGTGTATAAAGGAGCTTTTGTTGTAGATGAAAGTGTTATTTGCATAACTTTAATCTTCTTTGGTAAAGACATGAAAGGAATAATGAATTTAAATAAAAGAGTGTATCAGTGTGGGGAGATCAATTGATTGGAAATCTCACTTTTGAATTGTTTATATGTCTGGAATATGTTGGTGGAAGTCAGAAGCTGGCCCAGTGGCCCCTTCCTTTTAGGGTTTTCTTATTTTGTAGTAATATTATTTCTTATAATAAATAAAATAAAATAGAAAAAGCGATCAATTCGAAACTCAAATACTTTAATTTGGGATTTCAAAAATATTAAATTGAATTTTTCTTTATATTTTTTTTTTAAAAAAAAGAACAATAGATTTTAGTTTTGTTCATGTTGAATGTTCTCATGATACCCTTTGTGCTTTGCATCGAATGGTCACACTGAACTCCTTTCATTGGAAGGTAAAGCGACCTTATACGATAAACGGACCAAGAAAGTAATCCAGTGTATATAATTAGTATAATCGTTTATATAATGAAAAATATATTTTTTGGATGTCTACATATTAGTTAAATTTCATTTTTTTTTTACAATTTTAGTAATTTTTATATCAGAATTGTTGAGCTGACACTGTATATATTAGGTGCATCGATGTCATGTCGAAAAATGAAAAATTGAAAAAAATGTTAACAAATAAAACTGTAATTTAATATCATAAAATACTAAAATCTCAAATAGATACAAATACAGGACCAAAAATATATTTTTTTCATTATTTTATATTATATATATATTGATAATATATATATTACAACATGAAATTCAAGAAAATAAATTTATTCAATATTTATGTGTTCTGGCGGACAAAATTGCAACTCATGTCAATCTATTGCTAGTATTTAGCATGAAAAATTCCCATATCCGTAAGATATGACAACTCTTGTGAATCGAATATATATAGTTTGAGTACATATTTTCGTATAGGAACCAACATCTAGGCCCTAGCTATCAAGTATAGTATGGAATATTTGGTGGAAAGGGGTAGCCTTATTTAGCTTTACTTAGAAGCATAAACGACGACAAAAAGAAAGCATCTTGCACGTTGAACATCGACCATGATTAGAGAGAAGAGCATCATCATCATGGGATCAAACATTAATTTAACTCTGTAAACATCAAATTAAGATCTTGTCTTCTTGGTAATCTTTTCTTTCAATTTCGACGACTATATAGTTTGTACGTAGGTTCGTTTGTTATTTGATCTTTGGACTTCAGGCGCTTTGTATGATAAAACGAGTGTGTCCCGTCCAGAATCATGGATTCAAAACTTCGACAAGTATGCATAATATTATATATTAGGAGAATGATAGAGGAAAATTGAAAATTTTAACCATTATATTCCTACCCTTTGTGCTCGTGGTCTTTCTTGTTGAGATTTACAGGGAAATGGGGTTTAATTTCAAGTGCCGTATGGACAAGTTGGCTCCACCAAATGTATACCGAGTATAATGATTGTTTGTCGTTAGTGCAAAATGTGTTTCGATCATGTTGGCAAGGACGTCAGCGGAGAATTTTGAGCTAAGCTAAGCACAACTACCGACGCAGCACCAAGGCTAGGACTTGACCAAATTCATATCTTATTACCAATTGGTAACACAAAATAAAGGCAGCACTAACAAAGAAAACTCTAATAATAAGGTCAATGGGGGGAAGCTCATCATTTTTTAATGGGTACGAAGCATTTTTTAATATTTTAATAATTTATTACATAAACTAAATTATCACAAAGAAAACAGTTGAGAAGACACCAAACTGTACAAACTAACCACTATTGCAAAGACACATCGTATATAACTTACGAACATAATAATAATAATAATTTTTTTAAATACGCCATCATTTAGCTCTTTTGGACGATCATGAAATTTTGATGAACTATATATGATCATTGTGTTAGATAAATTAGAAAACTCGTATTGTTATTATTATTATTATTATTATTATTATTATTATTATATGTAGATATTTCAAAATTAAATATGTTTTAATATTTTGCGAGAGAGCGTATGTTGCCGTTCGATGGACTATTGAATCAGCGTGTATCAGAGAGAGCAAGAAAAGAGTCAAAGATGGACTTTTAACCTTCATATATATTTGTTGCAAAGAAGCAGCAAAGCATCAAATATTACGTTTGCCAAGAAGATAACACCATTTGTCTGAAAGTAATCGAGCACTAACTAAAAAAAGTAGGCCTTACACTTGGATTGAAACGCAAACAAAAGACAGATTTGAATCGAAGACCGTGCCAACCACCATAATCCTATCCTGAGCTGAAATTAAAGCTTTTCAAGAAAAGCCACTTAACCATGGAAGAAGCTAGTCATGTATCAGAATAGTGTCCACTGTCGGATTAAAGAATATCTGAAATTGACATCAACAACGACACCATATCCTTGTAAAGTTCAAATACATGTGTCGCAAACAGCATGTTACAAAAAAGAACTTGACTCATCTTTTATATGTAGAAGATAACACAAGTTCAAGAACAAATCCCCAAAACCATCGTCATTCTTTTCAAATATTCTCAAAATCTTCGGATAAACTGTTCCATTTATATCTGATGCTTGCGACTATATATATCCCCAATTGTTGTGTTCCCCCTCACCTATCCCCACACCACTTTCTTCGGTGATGGTGGTTGATGTGGTGGAGGTGCATGGAGGGTAGTTTCAAGCTTGAGCCATGCAAATTGCAAGGACTGCAGTGAGGCTGGTGCACTATTTCATCCTAATAAGGGAAATGAGTGCACCGACTCATGTCAGTTCAACTCCACAAACAAAGATCTCGACACTTCACCAATTCAATTAACACGATGGAAATAACGGGAATCAACCGCTGAAAGCAGTTTACTTACGCACATTATTAAAAGTGGACAAACTTTTAACCTTTGCATAACACTGTATTAAATTAAACAAAACAAATATATGGGAACATCATAGCAAGAATTACACATCCATTTCATGATATTATATCAATAGGAAAAGAAATAAATCGTAAAACCACAAACAATATGTTGTATATGGAATAGCTTAGGCAGTGGTTTTCTTCAGTTTCTTGGCAACGGTGGCAATTAACTTGCCTTGGTGAAAAGCCTGCTGGATTTCAAGCTCGGATGGCTGCCTCGAACCATCGCCAGCAAAAGTTCCAGCACCGTAAGGACTTCCTCCTTTTATTTGCTCCATTTCAAACATTCCAGCTCCGAACGTGTATCCAATGGGGACAAAGATCATTCCATGGTGAACAAGCTGAGTAACAGCAGTTAACCTGCAATAAATCATACTCAATTTTGTGAAGAAAAAGATGGATTGCTGATGAGTTTGAAATTTTGAGCAACTCATTATTTTCTACTAAGATACAGGGACTATCATGAAGGGAATTACGCCGTAGTTTCTTGGCCACCGCCTTGAGATCCAGTGCTGTAGAAAATCCCAGCTGGCTTTCCAGCGAGTTGCTGTGTTCTCCAAAGACCTCCAGTAGCATCAAGAAACGCTTTGAATTGGGCAGCCATCATTCCAAACCTCGTAGGGAAGCCAAAAATGAAGCCATCAGCCTCTGCAAGTTCATTAGGCGTGATAATATGTACATCACTCTTTGGAGGCGCACCCATTTTTGCAAGAACATCATCTGGTAGTGTCTCAGGGACCTGGAACACAAAGATTCAAGTAGAAACTAAAAAATGCTTTTATCATAGGAATGTAACACCCTTTTTTACTCTTTAAACAATCAAAATAAAGATACATAAGAACAAATATCATGTAAAACTCAAACTAAATAATAATAGCCATCATGCAAATTTGAAACTAGGCAGAAGCACCAAGTCATTTACATAAGAATTGGGATACACTTGGGTCCCAACAGACACTTCCATGCAGTATACATGCAATCGTCTAAAAATGTTATATTACTAAAAGTTAATTCAAATATAAAATTTGTCCCATACATTCCACATTTATTCTCGTTGTTTTCTCTAAAAAAAAAAAGATACAATGAGATAACAGAGGAAAATATAGTTCAACATACATGCATCCATTCCACATCTATTCTTCTTGTTTTCTCTAAAAAAAGTACAACGAGATAACAGAGGAAAATATAGCTCATACCTGCCATAGTTTGGCCTCAACTCCTTCAACAGATGCAGCTCCCTTCTTTATCTCTTCAGCCAGTTTCTCAACGTGACCATACATAGAATAGTACCTATTTGGTGAAGTTTTATCATTATCTTTATTCATAGCATTAACGGAAGAATTTTGCTCGCCTCATACTTCCCATCACAAAGCGAAGAAGTCTTTTCTGAAGAATTTGGTCTAACAAGGAATAAAATAGCATCCTGACTAAACCAAATGACAGCACAGCTTCTCCCACTGTCACTATTTCACAGGCATATATCCTAAAAATTCCATATAAATAAATAATTTCTTTGTTGTACAACCGGGAATCAATAATACTATTTCCAATACCCTAAAAAACGTAGGTATTTCTTTAAAATTGGATCCCGTCTTTTATTGATTCCGCAGAGAGAGGGGGGTGCTCTTTCACCAATTCTGGTGAAACATTTATTGTGAAGATACTCGACCTCTAACCTATTTGCAGTTAAAACATAAATTTCAAGGTACTAGGACAGTGAAACCAGTTTCTTGAGAGTTTACATCTTCCAGAAACAAACAGAAGCCCATGCTTGCCAAATAGGCATTTACATTGAAAAATTCAGGCTTTGATCTTTAGATTCGATTAATCAAGATTAGTGACACAAGAAACGCAAGTAACATTAAATATTTAATCTTTAAAGCCATTAGAAACAACATGATTATATTAACCAAGAACGCATAAGCAAGCTATGATGGTTGTAATTAAAAACAATAATACTCTAAGTGGTCATAAATAATTAGCTCATACGCACACTAAATAATCTGAAAACTGAATAATATATTGTTTAACAAGCTAAACTAAGTCAATATAGAGGCGTAAAATTTAACAAAAAACATAAATAAAAAACTAGAGTACTGTCATAATAATCACGGAAGCGCGTATGATGTTACGGGTCCAACAAATACTTTATAATTGTCATCACTAATCAAATAAACCTTAATAATCTGCTATCAGTTCCTTTTCTATTCATAATTTCTGATTGATGGTGTAAGTTTAAAGCAGTCATTGAGGCATTAAGAAGATAAAAGCCAAAAGATTTCAGCTATCGGCTGTTTACTAATAGTACCGCCCATTTCCCAACAGATCACTAAATCAATCGGCTTGATCCTTAACAATTAGTGGATAAAAAATTTGAAATGGAAAACACGAAAACAAAGACAACCCCATTAAAACCTCAAGAATTGCAACATAAATCCTTCACACAAGTTCAAGAAGGCCGAGACAAACTGATTACGCGAAGTCGAGGAGAAATAAGAAACCCATGAGATGATTGAAAAGAAAACAAGAAGAAAGAACTGGAAGTTTACTTAGATCATACTTACACAATGTAAATTTTGGTCGCCATTGGTAACACAGCTATGAGCTACCCAGTTGTAAAGATTCAATCTTTTTACTCAGATTCGTCACGTTTCCGCCTTCAGTGGACCTTAAATAAAAGCAATTATCTTGGTACGAACAAACGACGTCGTCTGACCAGTGATGAAATTTGGAGTTTAAGGAAAGGTCTTGGACTCAAAAAATGATGATGGATATAGGCCACGCTCATCATCATTTTATTAATTTATTTTTATTGTTTTATGAAGTGAGATTCTACAAAATGCCATAGTTTAATCATTTTATAAGACATGCATATTTTGTTGGAGATGGTAAAAGCCCATTATTCTCATTGATTGAAAATCAACCATTCACAATAATGTTGTTTAATATACTTGTGGGAACGCATTTTTTTTATCTATATTTGTGCACCTAAAGGTATTTTATCGATGGCAAATGTGTGAATTCTTGAGTTGTGTTGGCTGACAGAAATGTGTTGACGATTGTAAGTGAAGAAAAGAAAGGACGGTGACCAAAATACTCATGAGAGTAGATGATAAATGTCGTCCAGTACTTGGTTTCATTCTCGTGTCTGCCTTTTTGAATTCTTGTACAGAGTTCCACCAGTGGAATGATCTCGGATTGGCTTCTGCATCAAGAAGCCAGACCCGGCCTTCACTGATACAATTCCATGGTTGCTTGCAAAGCCGAGAATTGACCGATTGTTTTCCTCTGCTTCTTTCTCGAAACTCCCATGCCTCTATTCTCAGTCTAGGAGGTATGAAAATTTCAATATACAAAGTAAATAAGCATCATGATTTAATTTATTATAGAAAAATTTAAAGAACTTACTGTTTATATTTTCCTTTTGTGTTTTTAAATTGTTGGCTAGCAACTAATTAGCATCAATCTGTATTCTTTAGAGAACCAGAAAAATTAAAGAAAGTTTAAAAAAAGTTTGATTAATGTTGACGAAGAATTAAAATGAATAATATGAATACAAATTTGATATAGTAAATGATATTTATTTTTTAATCAACTTACATACATTAATAATATCATACACTGGAATGCTCCCAAGCAAACTTCTAGTGAAGTATTTCTCTTGTTACATTTGGTTTCCCAAACTACGACTTTATGATCTTTAGAATTGTGCTGTTGTTCAAAAATGTGATGTCTTTGGGTTCACATCAGCGTGTGAATTGCAAACTAATGGCTCACACATCAAAATGGGATGAGTACTGACTCTCGACTGGAATCTTGTTAATTCTATACAAGCTATGATTAATCTAAGACCTTTTGCAAACTTGGCTAACAGGGAACGTAAACCGGGGTAATTTCCTTCCATAACAATTTACTACAGGTGGAAAAATATGCGCACGATAACACCACAATGACTCCAGAAATGATGGTGGAATAAATTTAAGAAGCTCATTTATCTAACACATCATTCATTGTTCATGTATTTCTATCCTAAAATCGATGCTCTTGCTATGAACAAAAAACAGTTGATCGTGCTCCCCCTAAAAAAACAAAATCCGATGCTTCTATTGTATCGGTTTTTAATGCATCAATTCACACATATTTCACCAGTTAATCACAAATAACTTCACCTGGCAAGCCATAGAAACTGGTATATCTGGATTATATCTTCGGCCTTGTCTGCCTGCTGCTTCTCCTTGCTAACCGCAAGGACTAGCACTCTAGCTACAAAGCGCTACCATATCAATGCTTGCTAATTAATTGAAGGTTGCTTACAAAATATGCCTTGCTTCTCCTCAGCTGTAAGGCGGATTTATGCAGAAAATCATGTTTTCTTGGCCAGTCAATGGCCTGTCATATGCGTACATGTAACCCGGCTATAGCATTGCAACTCTGTTACAAAACGATTAACCACAGGCACACACACTAGCCACAGATGACAGTACATTCCATTATTACCTGTCACATATACTGAGCAGAAGCTTCCATACATGATCTGCATCCGTCCATTGCTAAACTCTGCAAGAAAGGATAAAAAGTAGCTAGACTCTTCAATGAAGATAGGCGACAAAAAAAAGTTCTCAATTCCCATCCAAATTTCAAATCTTGTGGCTTGCGAATCTCGTTATAAAGTATAAACTGTCTTTTTATCTCTTTTAAACCCCTTTCACAAGGAGCAGTGCCTGGAATGCCAGGCTTCATAAAACCATCACCAAACAGAATCAATCTTCCCAAGCTGGCTGTTTTAAGTTATCAAAAACAAATTGAGTCAAGTATCACCACGAGAGGTCTAGCTGAGACTTATTCAGGGACCAATCCCGAATTACTACCACGAGGAAATGTCATCACAAAACTTGCCATCGTGTCATTTAAGGTTCAGAATTCCATCATCAAGAACATCCACTGACAGACACTATGGCTTTCACATCCGATCCGCAATTCAAGGACATGGGCAATTACTGCTACCATTTAGGGTTGCTAATGCAGATCAAAGTCTTGACCGGACGGAATTTGACTATTTGTCAGACACGATCACCATACTGGATTTGGAAATACTCAGAAAATTACCTAACAAACATGACATAAGCTCTTACGTCACAACAGAAATATCACTACACGAATTGGTCAAAAATGGTAAGAAATGTGAAACACGAGAAGAAGAAAATTTCTTGATGCTGTGAATCATGCTGGTGAAGTCCACGACACCAAGTTTAGCAAGATAAAAAAAGCCCCATCGGCCTTGCTACATCTTATAGCTCACAATAACAAAGGTTCCATCACCAACAATTAAATCAATTAGTTAATACATCCAAAATGTAGCTTATAATTCTCGAAATATTTCTGCGTTTTGTAGTAATTTGCATATCAGTTGATAATATCCAAGAAATATAAGCCAAAACAAAAGCACGAGAAGTTATTTGCATCCAAAGGAACAAACTAAATTTCATTATTCTTCAGTCAATTTACGTATATTTGAATCCAATAATAGCCCAAACAACTCAACAATCGTCAGAATTACGTTTTTTTTAATAATTTTTTTAAAAAAAGAAATTAAAATGGTTACAAAGAGAAGTCAAAGTATTCGAAACCCTCCTGCTGAAGAACCTCTTCCAACAGAAACTGTGACTCTTCCATCAACTCGGGGCTCAATCTGAACATTAGCACACAAAATTCCATCTGATTTAGCGCTCCGTCTCCATCAAAGTCACCTTCTTTAATCATGTTGTAAAGATCAGCATCAGAAAATCCTTGAAGCCCAAGTAAAGCAGCGTTCTTTTTTAGGCTCTCAAATGTGATGACCCCTTTGTCAGAATCCACCAATAGCTGAAACCCATTGCAGAGTTCCCCAATCAAGCCATCCCCACCAAGCTTTTCCGCCATCAGGGGCAAGAAATCTTGAAAACCGGATCCACCTGCAGACGCCATTAATAGGCCTTCTTTTTAATCTTCAGGTAGTGGGATTCAAAGTCTGATTTTCAAGGAATCGGATTCTTGTGTGATGGCTCAAGTATCGTGAAGGAGATGGTTTAATATAGAGAGGGGAAGAATGATGGTGGGTGAGGCTTCTGAGAAGGAGAGGGACGAACATTATTGAACAACTAATATACAGCTTGTGACCCGTAAAGAAATGGTCAGAAGGAGTTGTTTTGCTTCGAGGAAGCGGCATTGACCTGGCTCGGTGTTAAATGCACGAGAAATTGCCTCCTGCCTTCTCTCTGGCTGTAGTCATATTCCGAAGGGTAAAACCGTCAATTCAAAGGCCGAAAAGACAATCTTGTACTCCTCGGAACTTTCCGTTATCCCAACATACGTTGTTATACACAAAAGTATACAAATTGAATTTCGATTTGTAGGTAAAACCGTGAACATAAAAAATATAGATAGAGTAGTAAAAAATTAAAATTATTACACATCCGTACTATATATATCTATATTATATATAAAGATTGAGTTTAATAGAGCCAAAAATAGACACTAACGTTTTCTTCTCATTTTGCTCTTATGTGATATCAATATTATATTTTTGTTTTTTGTTTAATTCAACGGATTCTAGGGGGGGGGGCGGGAGAGAAACGGTCGGTTTGGTCCGATTTTACTCTACAATGATTCGATTTTCGGTTTCGGTTTTGAAAATCTCTAGTCCAAAACCGAACCATTTTATTACTGTTCGGTTCGATATTTTTTGTAGTACAGTTCGGTTTATACGGCCGGTTATATACGGTTAGCTAAAATTTGTTACAAAATAAAATTATACGTCACTTTACGCCTTTAAAATCTAAATCATAGTATTTTTCAAACATTTAATTTGTGAGACTTAATTTTTTATATAAAAAATTAAAGAAATATATACAGAAAAGAAAAAAAACATCGACTGGTGAGTGGTGGGAAAGAAGAAAAAACGATCGGATTGAAAATTGAGGGTTAATGATACTAAGTTCTTAAATCTTAATAGGCCCTTTATACATAAAAAAATTCTTATACTTAACAATAATATGACACATTATACATAAAAACCTTAACATTAACAATAATATGGCTGGTTCGGTTTTTCGGTTTTTTCGGGGGTTAAAACCCCGAAAAACCGAAATGAACCGAAAAACCGAATTTCATAAATTTTAAAACCATAACCGACCGAAAAACCGATAAAACCGAACCATTTAAACCGAATTATTCGGTTCGGTCGTTTTTTCCGGTTTTTCGGGTGTTATGCCCACCCCTAACGGACACTTTTATTTTTATTTTCAACAATTTAAATAGCACTTTAGTCCCTCGATAATTTGTCAAATTTCACTTTAGTCTCTCGATCATTGTAAAAAACAATTTATGCGTGTGCATAATAACTAGTAAGTATATATGATCAAGGACATTCTCTAATGCTCACGAGACAATATAATAAATTAAATATTTGGTAAACATTGCCTTACATATTACATATATAACTACATTACGTGAATAATTTTTTTAAAAAAAATTAAGTATCCTAAAAATACATTAGTAGTAAGATTCGATTTAGAAGTTCAATCATATTAAAAATTCCCTATCCGGAAAAGAAAGCCAACGTAGTTAAAATTTTGAAACTCTGTCAAACTTATGCGAGAATATATATTGAGATAATGTCGTTCGAAGCTTCTATTTAATACTTTCGTTGAAAAAGAACTAAAATTGCATTAAAAAATGTAGTTGCGGGACTAAAATGAAATTTGACAACATAAAATATCATAATCGCAAAATACAGTTTCCCAAAAAATAATTGAATAATGAATCTACACTTCTCAAGTGAAGTTTATATTAATTTAATGTATATATATCTATCTATTTATTTATGTATAACTATAGATGACGAAAAATATATGTTGCAATAGTTAAAAAGATATTAATTATCCATTTTCTCATTTTAATTATCATTTTCTTATTGCAGAATTAAAACTGAAATTTAACAGCATACAAGAGCATAATCGCAAAATACAGTTTCCTAAAAATAATTGAATAATGAATATGCGGTGTGTATGTTTATATATATATATATATATATATATATATATATATATATATATAGATATATATATATATATATGCATAAATATGGATGACCGAAAATATATGTTGCAACTGTTAAAAATATATTAATTATCCATAACATTATTACTATAATTTCCCATTTTAATTATCAATATTTTGCAAACTCTCACACCAAATCATTTTTATCTTGCTGGCTCCACGAACTGATGAAATAATATTTGAAACGATTCGGTTCGTTTACACTCCTACCTACCACTAAAATAATATAATTGTAACCACATGGCCAAGGACTTTAAGCCTAGAAAAATAATCATCTCCAGGTCAATTCTGGATATTGGCTCCAGCCATCGTTTTAGAAAAATATTTTACCACACAAAAATCCTAATAAAATATTGAAGAAAAAAGACTCATACATATCATAAATTTCTCTTTAAAACTTTGACCGAGTGTGCTTTAACATGACAAGCAATTTAATTAGCTTGGTCAAATAAACAACTTGTTTGAACTCTTACTCCGTCTGTACTAGCTGCAGCAATGGAAATTTTACAAAAAGGCCTGGCTTTGGCGTTCCTTTACATTATTCCGGCCACTTTTGGTGCGACTAATACAATAACAACTAGTCAGATGATTAGAGATGGTGAGACCATGGTATCGCCTGATGGAGTATTCGAATTGGGATTTTTCAGAACAGGAAAGTTAACAAATCAATACGTGGGTCTATGGTACAGGAATATCAAAGTCAGGAGAGTTGTTTGGGTTGCCAACAGAGAAGCACCATTAACAGGGGCAGGAGGATGTGTTAAAGGTTATCGAACCTGGACTCTTGGTGCTACTGAATGACACCAATGGAGCAACAGTGTGGTCTTCAAAATCGTCAAGGTCTGTACAAAATCCAATTGCACAGTTACTGGACTCAGGGAATTTAGTCGTAAGAGATCCGAATGATGAAAGGCCAGAGAATTTCCTCTGGCAGAGTTTTGATCATCCGACTGATACATGTTTACCTGGAATGAAGATTGGAATGAACTATGTAACAGGTATCGAAACTTACTTAACGTCATGGAAAAGCAATGATGACCCTGCTCTTGGAGATTTTAGTACTCACGTGGATCTAACAGGATACCCACAAGTACTACTAAAAAATGGTACAGAAATTTGGTCTAGAGTCGGTCCTTGGAATGAATTTGGCTTCAGTGGGGGACCGAATGAGACAGGAGGAGCAACATACAAGATTCATTTTGTAATGAATGAGAAGGAGGTATATTTTTTCCAAGAATCTATTGATAAATCAGTTACGATAGCTGTAGTCGATGAGAGTGGTTATCAACAACGTTGGACTTGGGTTGATGGAGCTCAAAATTGGGTGAAATTTGCCTACTTACCAGTAGATAGTTGTGATCAATACAAGTTATGTGGTGCATATGGTAAGTGTAGTACTAACACTCCATTTTGTGGATGCCTGGACAGATTTGTGCCCAAAGACCAAGAAGGGTGGGCTAGATCAGATAGGTCGAATGGATGCGTTAGGCGAAATAACTTGAGTTGTCAAGGAGATATATTCTTGAAATATCCTGGCATTAAATTGCCGGACTCAAGAAATTCACGTTACATCGATATTTTGGCACTTGAAGACTGCAAAGTAGAATGCTTAAAGGACTGCTCTTGTATGGCATGCACGCAGTTAGATCGAAGCAAAGGCACTGGGTGCCTTCTTTGGTTTGGAGACTTGATTGACATGAAAGACCAACCTGAGAATGGAGATGATATTTACATCAGAATGTCTTCTTCAGAGGCAGGTAATACTTAGGATGAACAAAGTTCGATGCTTTCCTCATTTGCTTCAACTTCTGATTCACACAATAGATAAAAAGAAGCGAATTTCTGAGCATTATGACATCCACAGTATACTGACAACTTAACAGTTTTATACAGGGGGAGAATCTCAAACAAAAATATGGTGATCAAGAAAAATCTCAATGCTGTCGTGAATAAATTACATTGTCATTTACACTTTATTTTTTTGTTCTAAAGTACCTCTAACAAAAATAATCTCATAACAAAAAGACGAGATTTTTTTTCTCAAAACTGTTGGATTTGCAATAGATATTAACAAAAAAATTGAGTGCCGATATTTTATAATGAAGTATTGCCTTTCTAATTGGACAGAAAATGTTGCTGAATCTGAAGGAAAGAAGAAATATATAACAGTTGCAGTGAGTTTGACATCAGTGATGACTATAATTCTTATTGGCACGGGCCTCTTTCTATATATCCGGAAGCGGTTGAGTTATCAAAACCTTAGAATGAAGGGTAAGAAAAATGTTTATGCTCAAGGAATATAATAAGTAGGAAGCAAAGAAAAATATCCATTAGGAGATTTGAAATAATGAGCATACTCAATTACTTACCTAGCTTCCATTTTGGATGGCATCTTGACATTTTTCCTTTTGCAGGCCAACATTTTGGAAGTCATGAACAGAACTCGGAGCTGCCATTATTTGATCTATCAGCTATTTTGGAAGCTACGGATCACTTTTCAATTAACAACAAGCTTGGGGAGGGTGGATTTGGGCCAGTTTATAAGGTATTACCGGTCCACCTCTATATGCAGTTATACGAAACTGACATAAGATGAAGATGAAATTTTTATCATTTTAAAATCACTATTGTTTTAATAATGGCAAAGGGAAAAATATGTGATGAGTAAATCTCGCTTGACCAAAGATGGAAGAGAGTCGTGTAATATAAGAAATAGGCTTTCAAATGGCAAGAAATGTTTTAATGAAAAACACGATGTAGTAGGGCTAAAGATAACGATGTTCTCAAGTGAAGTAATGAACCTTTTGCAAAGATGACCAAATCACCGTGTCTAAAAAAACTTAACTTCTTAAAAAGTAAAACTTCTACAGGAAATTTCATATTTGGAAAAAGAATGGAAGTTGTTAAAGTTTTGTAATTACTTCAAATTCGGTGAGGCAATATTTGCATTGATGGATTTGGAACTAAGGACTTCAAATAAATAATAGTAAATCAATTTATTTGTCAGGATATTACATACTTTTGAGTCCTAAAACTGAATTTCAAACCTATCTTATACGGAGTCATTTCAATTTTTTTCTTCAAATATTTTCCGCAAATCCAAATGTAACTTAAAAAATCACTACCTTACATGAACAAGCTGGTGCCTTAGGGCATTCTGGAAGGTGGACAAGAAATTGCAGTGAAACGGTTATCCAAGGACTCCATGCAAGGACTAGATGAATTCAAAAATGAAATAATCTTTATTGCCAAACTTCAACATCGAAATCTCGTCAGGCTTATCGGCGGCTGCATCAATGGAGAGGAAAAAATGTTGATCTATGAATATATGCCTAATAAAAGCCTGGACATGATTTTATTTGGTGAGCAATCCAATTTTATATGCTCATATCTATGATCAGATTGCATGAGAATTACAGAAACGACTATAACATGAAACTATGAATTTACTTGCTTAAACATTATTCATTTCAATCATGCATAGCCATCGGTAATTATTTAGTGCACATATCAAGTACTCTAATGCTAGCACAATGAATACCAATCTAACATATAAATCTGAGGTTCATATGATGGGCAAATTGGCAGTTCATCTCCTATAGCCAGTGAATATTGGGCTATTGAACTTATTCATGATATTCATGCAATCAACAGAAAATACTGAGTGTCGAATTTTTTGAACAGACCAAACAAAAAGCATGTTACTTGATTGGAAAAAGCGCTTCAGTGTTATCAATGGCATTGCTAGAGGACTGCTGTATCTTCATCAAGATTCCCAATTGAGAGTCATACACCGAGACCTCAAACCTAGCAATGTATTGCTAGATTCAGACATGAACCCTAAGATATCAGACTTTGGTATGGCTAGAAGTTTTCGAGAGAATGAGACTGAAGCTAAGACACGGCGAGTTGTTGGAACATAGTAAGTATCTCAAAAACTCCACGTGTCACTTCTAACCTACCATTGTTTGTGACTTTATATTAATATTAATTCTTTATTGTAGTGGCTATATGTCCCCAGAATATGCGATAGATGGCTATTCTCCACAAAATCAGATGTATATAGCTTTGGGGTTCTAGTGATAGAAATTGTAAGTGGAATGAGAAACAGGGGATTTTCTCACGATGATGACAATCTCAACCTTATTGGACATGTAAGGGTTGTCCCTTAGATCTATCATCGTTAAAATTTGAGTGTTTAATAACAGCTAAAAACAATTAATAGTTAATAGTGGAAAATATATAACACTGTCTTAAACACTAATTTACAGGCATGGACACTCTATAAAGAAGGGAGGTCGCTGGAACTAGTGGATCCTTGTTTAGCTGAGCCATTCTACATCTCTGAAATGCTAAGGATAATCCATGTTGGTCTGTTATGCGTGCAAAAGAGACCAGAAGACAGGCCAAGCATGTTTACTGCAGTTTTTATGTTGAGCAACGAAGTAGTCCTTCCTGAAGCCAAGCAACCAGGTTTTTTCACTGAAAGAGAAGTTACTATTGCTCAGAGTTCAACTAGCACAAATACAGCTAATTCAGCAAACGAAATCACCATTACAATGATAGAGGCAAGATAGGAGACAAACTTTTATGTGCTGCTGCAAACTGAATTATTTTTTAAGCTAGTTGGTCCCAGTTATCAAGGAGAAGCAGCGTATGAAACATGGCCAAGGATGTAACCAAAGGACAGTAGCTTGTATGGCTGGCTATGCTAGCTTGTTAATGATTGATTGGTGAAATTAGCATATTATTTTCTAGCTAGTATATTGTACAGGATTCCTTCAGTCAGGTGATCATGCGATGGAAGAATCTAAACATAAAGACTGTTACATTTTAGATCATAAAAATAATTTTTTTAAAAAAAAAAAACAGACTTCCATCCCCGCTACTATGGCTGCAGACTTCTCTCCGCCCCTATGCCATTATGTGTAGCTTTTATTTCAATTCCGCTTCTTTATTTCTTGAAGCCAAAACTCACTTGAAAGTGCTTTTGCCATCAACAAATTCAATCCAATTATGGAAGTAGACTTTAATCATGGTACCGGAAACAGGCTGCATGGATTCATATCTTCATCCTTTATTTTTATTTTTTTCTTTAGGTTCAGTGTATTTTAATTGAATTGGACAATTAAGGTTACTGCCTGGGGTAGACCTATATTCGGGATGGATCCAACTCAATCCTCACTGTCTACAAGAAAGGCTTCTCTCAAACAAATTAATGTCATGTAGATTAGCCCTTGTTAATTTCTCAACATCGGGATTCAGCCTAACCACGAAATAGTTCCAGTCTAAGCAATGCCATGGGAAGACCCCATGAAGCGTGGTATGTTTGTCGATGCTTTGATCACAATGGATGCACCAACAGTAGCGTAGACCACTACTTGTTTACAAACTTCTACACGATCAATTTCACAAACACCAAATATGCATGGCTCGTTCTGTCAACGGGAAGCAACATAACTTCGAACTAACTGGAAAAAAAAATGATAATGATGGATGGTAAACATAGAATGCGACTAATTACCAAGAAGCGTTACTTGATGAGTTGAACAAATCTGGCGAGCTGATATACACGCTTCTACCTTCGTTCCAACTTTGCTGAATGTTTTCACCCGAATTTGAACCAAGTGACCTCAAAAAACAAGATCAGAGTTTTCGTAAACTACAATGAATTCTTAAAACTTCTACGCAACTTTTTCAAATGTAAATGTAAACCCCACAAAATATTCAATGACGCCCATTACCACAGCCCTTTGCTCCCATTTCCTGTGTTTCAAGGTCGACAAGCGTAATATATTCCAAGATCTGGTTATGGCAGCTGATCTCGGGCTTGAATGAATGAAAGATCTTTTTGCTTTGCTCAAAAAAAATTACAAGCTAATTGATCGTGACCGTGGATAGCCTTGGAACAGCCTCACATCCTATGATATATGTCGGATTATTTAAATTCTTAACTTTTTTTATTTGTTTATTTTATAATAATTAATTCACAAGTAAGTGTATAAGATTTTTTTTACGAGGATAAATCGTGTTTTTTTAAAAGAAAACGTGTGTTGTTTCTTCTGCACTATTCAATCGTGAAGCCAGCAGCAAAGAAAACCCGAACTCAATGTCAAGTGAATTCAGAAACGTGCTGATCTTCAATGCTTTGATACCATGTGAATATTGCTCTGTGGAGGGAAAAACCGTTCACTTTTATTTCTCAATTCCTCATTTTTACTTTATCTGTACAATTGTGAGTTTATATACAAGAAGGTAAAAAACGTGTTATAGTGTCTAACACTTTTGTCATGTTAACGGTGTTATTTAAGTCATTTTTTATCTTAGTTTAATAAGATCATTAATAGTGTATTTAACTCAATCAAACTAATTATTAGTTTAATTTATTTTTAAATTTAATTTTAATTACTTATATTTATACATTGCTGTCAAATAATAATAAGAAGACAAAGGGAGATGAGTCGGATTGAATAAAAATAAATTATTAATAAATATTAATGTCATACAAAATTTCTTTCTCCCATTTAGAATAAAAATATTTTCAGACTCTTTATGTGTCAATAGAGATATGTGATTGAGAGAAATGTTTGTCTGTAAGTGATTTCAAACACTGTTTTAAGTTATTTAGTCAATTTTTTTATAAATGCTACTAAATAAATATTACTAAATAATATGCTTCATTTGATCATTTTTGGTTCTTGCAATGAGAGGAGTTTTTTTACCCTAGCGTTAACATGTTTGATTGTTATATGTCATTTGTATTGATTATATAATTGTGTTTGGATTGTTTATGTGATTTGTTTGTTTGCACAAAGAAAAGAGAAAACAAAATCAAATATCCAACAAAAATGGTTATTTTTCAATTTTTTATTGTTGAGATATTTTGTTAATTTTTAAACACATAATGCATGTTTTCTGTTTGCTTAGATTACTTAGTTTGAAATGACTTAGAAAATATTAAAAAATTGAAATTTTTCTTCGTTTTTACCTTATGTCTCAGAATATCAAGAGATAATATTTTTTATTTATTGGAGCAAATGTATTTCCAAACTTCTGTCTATAAATCAATATTTAAATTTTTTACGACATTACTATATTCTCTAATCAATTTTTTATCCTCAGATTGATAGAATGAATTTTAATTTGAGTTTTTATATTCTTGCTTATATTATTTATTATGAAAATAATAGGTGAACTACAAAATTTGGTAGGTTTAAGAGTCCTCTAGTGAACGACAAATATGGATAAATTATTAAACTATATAATATCCAATAGATTTTTGGCATGCGATTTTGGTCTAATTCAATGATTATGCATGATCTTAAATTTTAATTATATCACAAGTTAACACATGCTTTGTTGTTGCTAGATATATTTTGTCAATAGTCTAATATTTTTCTATGGTTTAAGAAAAATTGTGTGACTTTGTATTATATTTTTACGGCTGCTTTTCTAAATGGTTTTATTATGATTTCAAGGCACCATTTTTCATTTGTGTTTTTTTAAAGAAGTGGAATGAATATCTATATAACGATGACATTAATAAGGCGTCTTCTCTTTATTCGAAAAAAATATTTGAAAATTTATACAAATTGTGAATAATATGAGTTAATATTTAATTTGAGAGTGATGTATGTTTTTTATTGCTCGTATATACTTTAATTTCTTTGTTATTGTACTAAATAAATTATTTTTAAACTTTGAGTTATCATTTTTTTCTTATCGAGGTTGTTTGTGTTATGATTTTTTTTTTCGTTTTGGTTAGTATTGTTAGCGGTAATTGATTTTCTGATATTATATGATGTGTCTTGTTGTTTATATAAAAATAAGTATGAGAGTACACCAATCAAAGCCACGTATTTCGGGTCTTCTCTTCTACGAAGAGAATAATTAATGATTTCTGTGAAGTATATAAATTCTTGGTTTTTCATACATATAGTCTACGAAATGCGTCAAATTTTGAACAAAAAAGTTAAGACAAACATAGTGGATGAAAAAAAAAGAGACGTGTTAAATATAAAAAAATGTTGTGTGCAATAATTGTCCCTGCTTGGTAGAGCGGTCGAACCGTGGTGCTTGAGCTGCTATGCGGTTTAAAAGGTTTGAGTTTCACCATTACTACTAGCTATAGCTTTTGGTAAAGCGGCAAGCGCTCGGTCCTACAATTGGTATCAGAGCTAAGGTCACATGTTCGATTCTCATTGATTGCAAGGAATGCAATTATTGGGAGGGAGATTGTTAGGTGCAATAATTGTCCCTGATTGGTAGAGCGGCCGAACCGTGGTGCTTGAGCTGCGGTGCAGTTTAAAATATTTGAGTTGCACCATGACTACTAGCTATAGCTTTTGGTAAAATAGCAAGCGCTCGGTTCTACATACTCTGTCCTAATTTCTGTATGATATAATTCAAGCACATTTTTTTTATAGATATTTGAAATTAGGTCCAACTAAATAAACATTAAACATATACATATTTATTAAATCATATTTAAAGCAAAGTGTTAAGATCAAGAATGATTCAGTTAAATTAACATTTATGCGGCACGATAAATGAAATGAAATTACCTACGATAATCTTTGTTGGTTCATGGAAATCATGTTCTTTTCAAAACATGCCTTCTTATCTGATTGGCCTGTTGTTGATCAAATTTCAAGGCTTCAAGTACATACCATATAATCATTGAGAAAAAATTTCATCAAATTGTTGTACAACAGTGAAATGTGTACAGATGTGATCGGTATACTAAATAAAGTCATGCCATTAAGCAATTTCACCAGGCCAGATAAAACAGAAGGTCAAAAGAGACAAGTTATGCTTCTCAACATGTAGTAAAATTTAAATAAAAAATTGACATATATAAATATGCATATCTTAAAATTTGTAACATATAAATTATCTTGTATAGAATGGAAACTATTTCTATCACTATGTGAACGACTTGGCAATACACAAAGGCCAATTGATGAAGCGCATTGAGTCTGAACATCCTATTGTTGCATTTTCCAATCTAACAATGCAAATCTTTCTCAGTATGTTATAAAACATTCTTTATTTTTTCCCTAAATGTTTTTTTCAACAAAAATTACTAATGTGTGGTGTAAATCGAAACAATTAAAACAGATGCACAACAGTTACAAACTACGCACACAACTGCAATGATTCTTAACCCACTATGTGACACCGCCAGAGTAATATAAACATGGTACATATTTATGAATTTCTAACGCTTCGTCTTTGTGAGTTATACATTTCATTGGATAAAACAATATGATAAAGGAAATCGAAAATAAAGCTACTCCATGGTATAAAGCATGTGATCATTGTTTTCAAGCTGCTACAAAAATCAACAACAAAGCAAGTTGTGCCAATTGCATAAACTATCCAATTACCACCATTTCAAGGTAATAAAAAATACCAATACCCAACTCAAGTTTTAGATCACAATAACAAAAAGAGATGATCACTACTTTACTTCTTTATGGTACATGTACAGAATAACAATCACAATTGAAGATGAAATGAGACGGCAAGAATAACATTATTTGGAAAAGTTGTAACATCTTTTGTTGGATGTTCGGTTGAAGATTTTATTCAAATTCATGAGCAGGTATAAGATAAAACAAACAAATGATTTTATATCTACATAAATAGAATATTTAGATTTTGCATTTAACAATAAAAATTTGCAGTACAGAATTTACCAAATAACCCATATAAAGATTTGCTAAATCAACCAAGCTACAAGCTCCACACATTCTTGTTCAAGTTGGATAATTCAGTGGAAAAACGTGATGGAGTGTTAAAGATTGTGGCAGAAGTTATTGAGATACATGACAATTATCCAACAACAAATGTCAATATCAGGAAACAGAGATCTTGGAAGATTATCAAGTCAACTAAACAAAGCAATATACCACCAAAGGTAGAAAAATCAAATGAATTTGATATAAACAGAAACATGGAGATCCATGAAGATGAAGATGAAATAGAGATTCAAGATGACGAACCAATTGCCAAGTACAAAAGAAGAGCTAAAAAGATTAAAAAAAAAAAAAAAAAAACCGACAGGTGCAAAATCATTTCAGGATGTCTTCAAATCAAAGACAAGAAAATGTGATGATTTCATTTGTAATCAAATAATTAAATATTTATCAATTAAAAATTATTCTTCTTTCAAAAATAATTAAACATATTTAAATAATTTTATCATATACAGATTATCTACATTTCTCAACGTGCAACGCACGTGCATTTGTCTAGTATATATATATATATATATATATATATATATATATATATATATATATATATATATATATATATATACCGATTTATCTATGCATAAATATGGATGACATTAATTATCAATATTTTGTAAACTCTCACACCAAATCATTTTTATCTTGCTGGCTCAACGAACTGATGCAATAATATTCGAATCATTTCGGTTCGTTTACACTCTAGCTACCACTAAAATAATATAATTGTAACCATCATGACCAAGGACTTTAAGCCTAGAAAAATAATCATCTCCAGATCAATTCTGGATATTGGCTCCAGCCATCGTTTTAGAAATTTTTCCACACAAAAATCCTAATAAAATATTGAAGAAAAAAGACTCGTACATATCATAAATTTCTCACTTTAAAACTTTGACCGAGTGTGCTTTAACATGACCAGCAATTTAATGAGCTTGGTCAAATGAACAACTTGTTTGAACTCTTACTCCGTCTGTACTAGCTGCAGCAATGGAAATTTTACAAAAAGGCCTGGCTTTGGCGTTCCTTTTCATTATTCCGGCCACTTTTGGTGCGACTAATACGATAACAACTGGTCAGATGATTAGAGTTGGTGAGACCATACTATCGTCTGATGGAGTATTCGAATTGGGATTTTTCAGAACAGGAAAGTTAACAAATCAATACGTGGGTCTATGGTACAGGAATATCAAAGTCAGGAGAGTTGTTTGGGTTGCCAACAGAGAAGCACCATTAACAGGGGCAGGAGGTGTGTTAAAGGTTGTCAAACCTGGACTCTTGGTGCTACTGAATGACACCAATGGAGCAGCAGTGTGGTCTTCAGAATCGTCAAGGTCTGTACAAAACCCAATTGCACATTTACTGGACTCTGGAAATTTAGTCGTAAGAGATGCGAATGATGAAAGGCCAGAGAATTTCCTCTGGCAGAGTTTTGATCATCCGACTGATACACGTTTATCTGGAATGAAGATTGGAAGGAACTACGTGACAGGTATCGAAACTTACTTAACGTCATGGAAAAGCAACGATGACCCTGCTCTTGGAGATTTTAGTACTCACGTGGATCCAACAGGATACCCACAAGTACTACTAAAAAATGGTACAGAAATTTGGTCTAGAGTTGGTCCTTGGAATGGATTTGGCTTCAGTGGGGGACCGAATGAGACAGGAGAAGCAACATACAAGATTCATTTAGTAATGAATGAGAAGGAGGTATATGTTTTCCAAGAAATTATTGATAAATCAGTTATCACGATAGCTGTAGTTGATGAGAGTGGTTATCAACAACGTTGGACTTGGGTTGATGGAGCTCAAAATTGGGTGAAATTTGCCTACTTACCAGTAGATAGTTGTGATCAATACAAGTTATGTGGTGCATATGGTAAGTGTAGTACTAACACTCCATTTTGTAGGTGCCTGGACAGATTTGTGCCCAAAGACCAAGAAGGGTGGGCTAGATCAGATAGGTCAAATGGATGCGTTCGGCGAAATAACTTGAGTTGTCAAGGAGATATATTCTTGAAATATCCTGGCATTAAATTGCCGGACTCAAGAAATTCACGTTACATCGATATTTTGGCACTTGAAGACTGCAAAGCAGAATGCTTAAAGGACTGCTCTTGTATGGCATGCACGCAGTTAGATCGAAGCAAAGGCACCGGGTGCCTTCTTTGGTTTGGAGACTTGATTGACATGAAAGACCAACCTGAGAATGGAGATGATATTTACATCAGAATGTCTTCTTCAGAGGCAGGTAATACTTAGGATGAACAAAGTTCGATGCTTTCCTCATTTGCTTCAACTTCTGACTCACACAATCGATAAAAAGAAGCGAATTTCTGAGCATTATGACATCCACAGTAGACAGACAACGTATCAGTTTAATATAGGGGAGAATCTCAAACAAAAATATGGTGATCAAGAAATATCTCAATGCTGTCGTGAATAAATTACATTTGTCCATTTAAACTTTTTGTTTTTTTGTCTGAAGTACCTCTAACAAAAATAATCTGATAACAAAAAGACGAGATTTTTTTCCCAAATGTTGGATTTGCAATAGATATTAACAAAAAAATTGAGTGCCGATATTTTATAATGAAGTATTGCCTTTTTAATTGGACAGAAAATGTTGCTGAATCTGAAGGAAAGAAGAAATATATAACAGTTGCAGTGAGTTTGACATCAGTGATGACTATAATTCTTATTGGCACGGGCCTCTTTCTATATATCCGGAAGCGGTTGAGTTATCAAAACCTTAGAATGAAGGGTAAGAAAAATGTTTATGCTCAAGGAATATAATAAGTAGGAAGCAAAGAAAAATATCCATTAGGAGATTTGAAATAATGAGCATACTCAATTACTTACCTAGCTTCCATTTTGAATGGCATCTTGACAATTTTCCTTTTGCAGGCCAACATTTTGGAAGTCATGAGCAGAACTCGGAGCTGCCATTATTTGATCTATCAACTATTTTGGAAGCTACAGACCACTTTTCAATCAACAAAAAGCTTGGGGAGGGTGGATTTGGGCCAGTTTATAAGGTATTACCGGTCCACCTCTATATGCAGTTATAAGAAACTGATATAAGATGAAGATGAAATTTTTATCATTTTAAAATCACTATTGTTTTAATAATGGCAAAGGGAAAAATATGTGATGAGTAAATCTCGCTTGACCAAAGATGGGAGAGAGTCGTGTAATATAAGAAATAGGCTTTCAAATGGCAAGAAATGTTTTAATGAAAAACACGATGTAGTAGGGCTAAAGATAACGATCTTCTCAAGTGAAGTAATGAACCTTTTGCAAAGATGATCAAATCACCGTGTCTAAAAAAACTTAGCTTCTTAAAAAGTAAAACTTCTACAGGAAATTTCATATTTGGAAAAAGAATGGAAGTTGTTAAAGTTTTGTAATTACTTCAAATTCGGTGAGGCAATATTTGCATTGATGGATTTGGAACTAAGGACTTCAAATAAATAATAGTAAATCAATTTATTTGTCAGGATATTACATACTTTTGAGTCCTAAAACTGAATTTCAAACCTATCTTATAAGGAATCATTTCAATTTTTTTCTTCAAATATTTTCCGCAAATCCAAATGTAACTTAAAAAATCACTACCTTACATGAACAAGCTGGTGCCTTAGGGCATGCTGGAAGGTGGACAAGAAATTGCAGTGAAACGGTTATCCAAAGACTCCATGCAAGGACTAGATGAATTCAAAAATGAAATAATCTTTATTGCCAAACTTCAACATCGAAATCTCGTCAGGCTTATCGGCGGCTGCATCAATGGAGAGGAAAAAATGTTGATCTATGAATATATGCCTAATAAAAGCCTGGACATGATTTTATTTGGTGAGCAATCCAATTTTATATGCTCATATCTATGATCAGATTGCATGAGAATTACAGAAACAACTATAACCTGAAACTATGAATTTACTTGCTTAAACATTATTCATTTCAATCATGCATAGCCATCGGTAATTATTAGTGCACATATCAAGTACTCTACTGCTAGCACAATGAATACCACTCTAACATATAAATCTGAGGTTCATATGATGGGCAAATTGGCAGTTCATCTCCTATAGCCAGTGAATATTGGGCTATTGAACTTATTCATGCAATCAACAGAAAATACTGAGTGTCGAATTTTTTGAACAGACCAAACAAAAAGCATGTTACTTGATTGGAAAAAGCGCTTCAGTGTTATCAATGGCATTGCCAGGGGACTGCTGTATCTTCATCAAGATTCCCAATTGAGAGTCATACATCGAGACCTCAAACCTAGCAATGTATTGCTAGATTCAGACATGAACCCTAAGATATCAGACTTTGGTATGGCTAGAAGTTTTCGAGAGAATGAGACTGAAGCTAAGACACGGCGAGTTGTTGGAACATAGTAAGTATCTCAAAAACTCCACGTGTCACTTCTAACCTACCATTGTTTGTGACTTTATTTAATATTAATTCTTTATTGTAGTGGGTATATGTCCCCAGAATATGCGATAGATGGCTTGTTCTCCACAAAATCAGATGTATATAGCTTTGGGGTCTTAGTGATAGAAATTGTAAGTGGAATGAGAAACAGGGGATTTTCTCACGATGATGACAATCTCAACCTTATTGGACATGTAAGGATTGTCACTTAGATCTATCATCGTTAAAATTTGAGTGTTTAATAACAGCTAAAAACAATTAATAGTTAATATGTGGAAAAATATATAACACTGTCTTAAACACTATTTACAGGCATGGACACTCTATAAAGAAGGGAGGTCGCTGGAACTAGTGGATCCTTGTTTAGCTGAACCATTCTACATCTCTGAAATGCTAAGGATAATCCATGTTGGTCTGTTATGCGTGCAAAAGAGACCAGAAGACAGGCCAAGCATGTTTACTGCAGTTTTTATGTTGAGCAACGAAGTAGTCCTTCCTGAAGCCAAGAAACCAGGTTTTTTCACTGAAAGAGAAGTTACTATTGATCAGAGTTCAACTAGCACAAATACAGCTAATTCAGCAAACGAAATCACCATTACAATGATAGAGGCAAGATAGGAGACAAACTTTTATGTGCTGCTGCAAACTGAATTATTTTTTAAGCTAGTTGGTCCCAGTTATCAAGGAGAAGCAGCGTATGAAACATGGCCAAGGATGTAACCAAAGGACAGTAGCTTGTATGGCTGACTATGCTAGCTTGTTAATGATTGATTGGTGAAATTAGAATATTATTTTCTAGCTGGTATATTGTACAGGATTCCTTCAGTCAAGTGATCATGCGGTGGAAGAATCTAAACATAAAGACTGTTACATTTTAGATCATAATAATAATAAATAAAAAAAAGACAGACTTCCATCCCCGCTGCTATGGCTGCAGACTTCTCTCCGCCCCTACACCATTCTGCCTAGCTTTTCTTTCAATTCCGCTTCTTTATTTCTTGAAGCCAAAACTCACTTGAAAGTGCTTTTGCCATCAACAAATTCAATCCAATTATGGAAGTAGACTGTGATCATGGTACCGGAAACTGGCTGCATGGATTCATATCTTCATCCTTTATTTTTATTTTTTTCTTTAGGTTCATGTATTTTAATTGAATTGGACAATTAAGGTTACTGCCTGGGGTAGACCTATATTCGGGATGGATCCAACTCAATCCTCACTGTCTACAAGAAAGGCTTCTCTCAAACAAATTAATGCCTTGTTAATTTCTCAATATCGGGATTCAGCCTAACCACGAAATAGTTCCAGTCTAAGCAATGCCATGGGAAGACCCCATGAAGCGTGGTATGTTTGTCGATGCTTTGATCACAATGGAAGCACCCACAGTAGCGTAGACCACTACTTGTTTACAAATTTCTACACGATCAATTTCACAAACACCAAATATGCGTGGCTCGTTCTGTCAACGGGAAGCAACATAACTTTGAACTAACTGGAAAAAAAAATGATAATGATGGATGGTAAACATAGAATGCGACTAATTACCAAGAAGCGTTACTTGATGAGTTGAACAAATCTGGCGAGCTGATATACACGCTTCTACCTTCGTTCCAACTTTGCTGAATGTTTTCACTCGAATTTGAACCAAGTGACCTCAAAAAACAAGATCAGAGTTTTCGTAAACTACAATGAATTCTTAAAACTTCTACGCAACTTTTTCAAATGTAAATGTAAACCCCACAATATATTCAATGACGCCCATTACCACAGCCCTTTGCTCCCATTTCCTGTGTTTCAAGATCGACAGGCGTAATATATTCCAAGATCTGGTTATGGCAGCTGATCTCGGGCTTGAATGAATGAAAGAAGATGTTTTTGCTTTGCTCAAAAACAAATTACAAACTAATTAATCGTGACCGTTGATAGCCTTGGAACAGCCTCACATCCTATGGTATATGTTGGATTATTTGAATTCTGAAGGTTTTTATTAGTTTATTTTATAGCAACTAGAAAAATGCAATAAACTACTGTAAATATATGTACGAAATTTTGATAATAATTATTTAAATTAAAATATGACTATAAATATTTCTTAACTGAAACAAACCAAGCCATAAAAAATAAAAAAATCATGATCATAGACGGTATATGAATAAGAGAAATTATCTTATCCACTCGACACACTTTCCAATATACTTCTTGGTTGATTTTGACAACTCAACAACTCTTTCTCGTAGTTTGTTATAATATGCATATAACTATTTTGGTATGCTCAACAAGTATCTGATGGTCTTTAACATCTTTTATGTTATTTACAATCTTTATCCGGGATCTGGCATGCTCATAGTTTGTTTCTTTATCACGACATTTTTTCGATTTTCTACATTGTTTCTATCTGATAATCTTATTTTTCCGAATATTTTTTTGTTGTTAAATGATTTTTCAGTTTTTGAAAATCATCAACTATAACTCCTAAGAAAAAATGCTTTTACTCGTGATAAGTTTTCACTTGTGACTAAAAGTATGTATAACATATATATTTTTCAACAACATAACCAATGAATAGTGTTGCACCTTCTTCAAATATTGTGATATTTGTGATATCATTTTTATATATTTAGTATCGATATTATCAACATATAGCTATAAGGTTAACAAATTTTTAACAACTATTTCTCAATCACTGTGAGAAAAATACTTAAAATCTCTTCAAATGGCTATATCTTAGAATTGTGTCCTCATTTAATTTGACGCAATTCAAGAAAGTCATCTTGATCGTCATTTTTTGGAAGCTTTGAAATAATGATTGCGTGCATCATGTCATGAGGATGATATAGTTTCAATATTATTTATTGCGCTTAGAACATAATATTATATTATTCATTGAAACAAAACAAATTTTCTTATATCGAGTTTATATTTTGTTTTATAATATTTTATATCTTGTGGAACGATATACAAAATTAATTATTGTATTTTAAAATCTTGAGAAGAGATACGAATAATGTAATTAAGATATTCATATGAGATATCATTCAAATATATGTCAAAGTATTTGTCTTATTCAATATCTCATCTAATAATATAACCATTTAGATTTCATGAGCATTTTATGATAGTCAAAATTAATTTGATGAAATATTGTAGAATTTTATTTGAATTTTAATATTTGGCTAAGTGAATTTATTTGACGAGGAGTTTTCTATGCTACCATCATATATGTTATGAATTAGCTGGTTAGACACTTTGACTAAAAAAGAGACAAAAACAATCTCGTAGTCACCTCGAAATATATCGAGATAATATTAGAGGAAATAAAGTGAAACTGGCTTAATGTCTCAATAAAATACACAGAATTGATCTATTATATTGTGTTAACAAAGTTTTAGAATTGTTCTCATACCATTATAAATAGAATGAGAATTATGCACAATTTGTTTTTCATGTATTTTTTTTTCTGAATGAAGAATTTTTTCTTTTTGAAAAACTATTTTATTGAAAAATATTAACATTTTATATGACATCCATATGTCGCACAACCATGAAGTAGCAACATAATCATTACATAACACTTAACATACACATACAATTCTTCAATTTCTTATTCATTGTGCTTCGTTGAAATTTAAATCTGAATCATTCTTGATCTTAACATTTTGCTTTAAATATGATTTAATATATATGTATATGTTTCATGTTACTTAGTTGGACCTAATTTCAAATATCTATAAAAAAAATGTGCTTGAATTATATCATACAGAAATTAGGACATAATATGTAGGACCGAGCGCTTGCTGCTTTACCAAAAGCTATAGCTAGTAGTAATGGTGCAAATCAAATCTTTTAAACCGCGCATCTGCTCAAGCACCACGGTTCGGCCGCTTTACCAAGCAGAGACAATTATTGCACCCAACAATCTTCCTCCCAAGAATTGAACTCCTTGCAATCAATGAGAATCGAACCCATGACCTTGGCTCTGATACTAATTGTAGGACCGAGCGCTTGTCGCTTTACCAAAAGCTATAGCTAGTAGTAATGGTGCAACTCAAATCTTTTAAACCGCACAGCAGCTCAAGCACCACGGTTCGATCGCTATGGTGCAACATGTCTCTTTTTTTTCATCCACTATTTTTGTCTTAACTTTTTTGTTTGAAATTTGACGCATTTCGTAGACTATATGTAAGAAAAAACAAGAAATTATATAATTCACAGAAATCATTTATTATTCTCTTCGTACAACAGAAGACCCAAAATATGTGGCTTTGATTGATGTACTCTCATACTTATTTTTATGTAAACAACAAGGCACATCATATAATATCAGAAAAATCAATTGCAGCCAACAATACTAACCAAAACGTATAAAAAATCATTACGCAAAGAACCTCGATAAGAAAAAAAATGATAACTCAAAGTTTAAAAATAATTTATTTAGTACAATAACAAAGAAATTGAAGTATATACGAGCAATAAAAAGCATAAATCACTCTCCAATTAAATATTAACTCATATTATTCACAATTTGTATAAATTTTCCAAAAAAAATTTCAAATAAAGAGAAGACGCCTTATTAATGTCATCGTTTTATAGATATTCATTCCACTTCTTTAAAAAAAACACAAATGAAAAACGGTGACTTGAAATCATAATAAAACCATTTAGAAAAGCAGTCGTAAAAATATAATACAAAGTCACACAATTTTTCTTAAACCATAGAAAAATATTATACTATTGACAGAACATATCTAGCAACAACAAAACATGCGTTAACTTGTGATATAATTAAAATTTAGAATAATGCATAATTATTGAATTAGAACAAAATCGCATGCCAAAAATCTACTGGATATTATATATTTTAATAATTTATCCATATTTGTCGTTCATCAGAGGACTCTTAGACCTACCAAATTTTGTAGTTCACCTATTATTTTCATAATAAATAATATTACAAAAATAATATAAGCAAGAACATAAAAACTCAAATTAAAATTTTTTCTATCAATCTAAGTAAAAAAAATTGATTAGAGAATATAATAATGTCGTAAAAAAAATTAAATATTGATTTATAGACAGAAGTTTGGAAATATATTTGCCCCAATAAATAAAAAATATTATCTCTTGATATTCTGATACATAAGGTAAAAACGAAGAAATATTTCAATTTTTTTAATTTTTTGTAAGTCACTTCAAACTAAGTAATCTAAGGAAACAGAAAACATGCATTATGTATTTAAAAATTAAAAAATATCTCAACAATAAAAAATTGAAAAATAAACATTTTTGTTGGATATTTGATTTTGTTTCTTTTTTCTTTGTGCAAACAAACAAATCACATAAACAATCAAAACACAATTACATGATCAATACAAATGACATATACCAATCAAACATGTTAACGATAGGGTAAAAAAACTCATCTCATTGCAAGAACACAAAATAATCAAATGAAGCATATTATTTAGTAATATTTATTTAGCAGCATTTATAAAAAAAATTGACTAAATAACTTAAAAACAGTGTTTGAAATCACTTACAGACAAACATTTCTCTCAATCACATATCTCTATTGACACATAAAGAGTCTGAAAATATTTTTATTCTAAACGGGAGAAAGAAATTTTGTATGACATTAATATTTATTAATAATTTATTTTTATTCAGTCCGACTCATCTCCCTTTGTCTTCCTATTATTGTTTGACGGCAATATATAAATTTAAGTAATTAAAATTAAATTAAATTAATAATTAGTTTGATTGAGTTAAATACGCTATTAATGATCTTATTAAACTAAGATAAAAAATGACTTAAATAACACCATTAACATGAAAAATTGTAAAACAAAAAAAAAAATAATATAATAGTAAGCTCACAAATGAAAGTCATATATTTAATAGATTAATTAATAGATAATATATTATTTAGTAATATGTATTTAGCATCATATATTGAAAATTGATTAAATAACTTAAATGTTTGCAATGAAATCATTTACATACAAACATTTTCTCTCAATCACATATTTTTGTTGATACATAAGTAATCTATATATATCTACCTTCTAAATGGGGAAAAAATGTTTTATATGACCTTAATATTTATTAATAATTTAATTTTATTCAATCACACTCATCTCTATTTGTTTTCCCATTATTACCTTGTTCGTAATATCAACAATTTATTTAAATTTATAACATTATCATAGTGATTTTCTGTGAATTTGATGTCAATGTAAATATTAAAGTAAATAATTTTAAATTTAAATATAAAAATATATTAATGATTATTATTAAATTAATAGATGGAAAAAACAAAAAATAAATATGTATTTATGATAGTGCTTTTATGTGAATTTGATGTCAATGTAAATGAAGGTAAGAATATTTATGTAAATTATTATTATTAAATGAAGATAAGGATATTTATATAAATTCACAATTCACATTAATATATATAGATTTGTATATAGATATAGATATAGATTAAACCTCGACATATAAATTCATAATTTCTTATTTTATGTTTTGTTAAATATAAATTTTTTTGTATTATTTGTAAAAACTAAGATTATGAAAAATATAATTAATACATAAATTGTAAAATTAAGTTCGAAACCTATAAAAAAATTTGTATTATTTGTAAAAAACTAAGATTATGAAAAATATAAGTAATACATAAATTGTAAAAATAAGTTCGAAACCTCTATTAACATAATTTTTTGTATTATTTATTTTAATAAAAGAATGTATAACACTATTACTATTATTTGTAAGGTTTTTTCACAAAACCAATACATTTTATAAATACTATTATTATATATTGATTCGAATCATTAGTTGTTGAACAAATACTTTGATATTATTTGTAGTCATGCCATGAAAGTGAGTGAAAGAGTAATAAATAATAATTAGTCAATGAATTAATAATAATTAACTAATTACATAAAAAGAAGACAAAGTGTCATTAGATTACAATTTGAAAAATATAATTAATACATAAATTGTAAAAATAAGTTCGAAACCTCTATTAGCGTAATTTTTTGTATTATTTATTTTAATAAAAGAATGTATAACACTATTACTATTATTTGTAAGGTATTTTCACAAAACCAATTCATTTTATAAATAATATTATTACATATTGATTCGAATCAGTGAGTGAAAGAGTAATAAATAATAATTAGTCAATGAATTAATAATAATTAACTAATTACATAAAAGGAAGATAAAGTGTCATTAGTTTACAATTTTAATGAGGATAATAGAGGAAATTCATAATTCAATTGGTATATTTATATAGTCAATGAATTAATAATAATTAACTAATTACATAAAAGGAAGATAAAGTGTCATTAATTTACAATTTTAATGAGGATAATAGAGGAAATTCATAATTCAATTGGTATATTTATATAGTCAATGAACTAATAATAATTAACTAATTACATAAAAGGAAGATAAAGTGTCATTAGTTTACAATTTTAACGAGGGTAATAGAGGAAATTCATAATTCAATTGGTATATTTATGTAATTTTTTGTATTATATTAATTTAATAAAAGAATGTATAACACTATTACTATTATTTGTAAGGTATTTTCACAAAACCAATTCATTTTATAAATAATATTATTACATATTGATTCGAATCAGTGAGTGAAAGAGTAATAAATAATAATTAGTCAATGAATTAATAATAATTAACTAATTACATAAAAGGAAGATAAAGTGTCATTAGTTTACAATTTTAATGAGGATAATAGAGGAAATTCATAATTCAATTGGTATATTTATATAGTCAATGAATTAATAATAATTAACTAATTACATAAAAGGAAGATAAAGTGTCATTAATTTACAATTTTAATGAGGATAATAGAGGAAATTCATAATTCAATTGGTATATTTATATAGTCAATGAACTAATAATAATTAACTAATTACATAAAAGGAAGATAAAGTGTCATTAGTTTACAATTTTAACGAGGGTAATAGAGGAATTTCATAATTCAATTGGTATATTTATATAGATATAGATTAATTAACAAGTAAGTGCATATTATTGAAAATAAGAAAGTTGAAAATAAGAGTTGTAAATATTGAAAATTATTGTTTGATGATGTATGTGATGATGTATTTATTTTTGGATTATTTCCAAAAAAATCTATAAACAAGTCTCTCAATTTGTGACGAAAATCACAATTAAGTAGAGAATATTTTTTATAAATTGTGTAATTTGATATATTTTATGAGTTTGAGATTTTTATTTTTTATCGTAAATTTTTACTTTTAACACATGCTTCATATATAAGAATTTTTTTATTAGGATAAATCGTTTTTTTTAAAGAAATACGTGTGTTGTTTTGTTGAATGAATAAATATACTTTTGTTTATTGAAATTACTGGGAAAAAAAATGTATTGACTTGTATTTAATCTTCAACATGTGCTCTTTTTTTTTAATTATAAATACAAGTAACTACGAAGATATTTAATAATGATACAAAAACAGTAATAATGATATCCACATATTCTCCTAAAAGAAGGTTAAAAAATACGGACTAGAATGGGAACTTGGAATTAGAGATATAAACGATTCAAACCAAACCAAACAGTATCAGGTTTGAGCTTAGTTTGTTTAAGATTGTTTAAGGTTCAAGCTAGCTCGAGCTCGAGCTCGAGCTTCTATTATTAGGCTCGAGCTCGGTTTGTATTGAAATTACTGAGCTCGAGAAAAGCTCGAGATCGGCTCGTTAAAAGCTCGTTTAGCATGTTAATCAAGCCAGGTTCGAGCTTGATTCATTAATAGCACGTTTAGCATGTTTAACAAGCCTGACTTGAGCTCGATAAGCATAGAAATGAGCTCGAGTTTGAGTTTGAATCGAGCTTGTTAAAAATTAAATATATCTATAATTTTAAATCAGACATAAAAATGTAAATTCATTCATAAATAACCAAAACGACACAAATAAGAGCTAAAAAAACATAAATCAGTATATTATTGAAATCGGTATAATGATATGCAAATAAGATTAAAAATGTAATTGTGACTCAATGGAGTGAATTCATCATTTTTCAAACATGTCTTGTATTCAATTATTTCCATTGACATTAGTAATAATATTTTTATCTGTCAACTCAACAAATGAGCCAAACTCAAGCTTACGAGCCACCTAAACGACTCAAGCTCTAGCTCGAGCTGACGAGCCACCTAAACGAGTCGAGCTCGAGCTCGCAAGCCTATTATCAAACATGTTTGCGAGCTCACAAGCCAAATATCCTTAGGCTTGAGCTTGGTTTGATTAAATTTTTGAGCTCAAAATCGAGCTTGGGTTTGGTTTGATATGATAAACAAACAAACTCAAACGAACTTTTTATCGAGCCGAATTTCAAATAGCTCGCAAACGGTTTGGTTCATTTACATCTCAATTGGGATGGAGTTACTTTAAGCGGGGGACCAAATGATTTTCATATTACATGTTTAGGCTTGTGATGAATCAGAAGGAGGTTTGCTATCTCCAGGAAACCACTGACAAATCATTTGTTACTATAATCGTGGTCAACCCGGGTGGTGTTGCAGAACGTTGGGCATGGGTTAATAGTACTCAAACAGGTATATCGATGTTAGGTGCTGAACATAACCATTTCTCGATGACTTTTCGATCGAGTACTTGCACATTGAAATATAATTTATGTCGGCTTAAGTTTTTTGGTAATGTGGAGGTCGGATAGTAACTCTACTGCATAACGTTATTTTGGAATGGCCACACTCAGTTGTAGAATTTGTAAGTGTTGGATGCCTCACAGGGTGAATCAGTGATCATGTATCCTTTTTTAATTAAAAAATAAAGAAAAGTTGTTTTTATCATATGTGTTTGTTTCTTTGCGATTTTTGTCACCCATATTGTCAAATTTGGTTTTAGTGTGTTATCTTTGAGTTTTTTTTTTGTAATTTTAATAATTTTTCCGTTGTGACAATAATATGACACAAGTTCAGCGTTGATGTGGTATTTACATGTTAGTGTCATATTAACACTTTTATTGAAAAAAAACTAATAATCTGAAGTTGTGGGACGAAAACTGAAATTAGCCAACATAAATATCATAATCGCAAAATACAATTTCTCAAAAAATAATTGAATAGTGAATCTCACTTCTCAAGTGCAGTTTATATTAATTTGGTGTGTGTGTGTGTGTATATCGATTTATCTATGTATAACTATAGATGACGGAAAATATATGTTGCGACAACATTATTGCTATCATTTCCCATTTTAATTATCAATATTTTGCAAACTCTCACACCAAATCATATTTATCTTGCTGATTCTACAAACTCATGAAATAATATTTGAATCGATTCTGTTTGTTTATATTCTTAATTATCATTAAATAATATAATTGTAACCATCCTGACCAAGGATTTTAAGCCTAGAAAAATAATCATCTCCAGGTCAATTCTGGAGATTGGCCCCAGCCATCGTTTTAGAAAAATATTTTTCCACACAAAAATTCTAATAAAATATTGAAGAAAAAAGACACATGTATATCATAAATTTCACTCTAAAACTTTGACCGAGTATGCTTTAGCATGACAAGCAATTCAATTAGCTTGGTCAAATAAACTTCTTGTTTGAACTCTTGCTCCGTCTGTACTAGCTGCAGCTGCAGCAATGGAAATTTTACAAAAAGGCCTGGCTTTGGCGTTCCTTTTCATTATTCCGGCCACTTTTGGTGCGACTAATACGATAACAACTGGTCAGATGATTAGAGTTGGTGAGACCATGGTATCGTCTGATGGAGTATTCGAATTGGGATTTTTCAGAACAGGAAAGTTAACAAATCAATACGTGGGTCTATGGTACAGGAATATCAAAGTCAGGAGAGTTGTTTGGGTTGCCAACAGAGAAGCACCATTAACAGGGGCAGGAGGTGTGTTAAAGGTTATCGAACCTGGACTCTTGGTGCTACTGAATGACACCAATGGAGCAACAGTGTGGTCTTCAAAATCTTCAAGATCTGTACAAAACCCAATTGCACAATTACTGGACTCTGGAAATTTAGTCGTAAGAGATGCGAATGATGAAAGGCCGGAGAATTTCCTCTGGCAGAGTTTTGATCATCCGACTGATACAAGTTTACCTGGAATGAAGATTGGAATGAACTATGTAACAGGTATCGAAACTTACTTAACGTCATGGAAAAGCAATGATGACCCTGCTCTTGGAGATTTTAGTACTCACGTGGATCCAACAGGATACCCACAAATACTACTAAAAAATGGTGCAGAAATTTGGTCTAGAGTTGGTCCTTGGAATGGATTTGGCTTCAGTGGGGGACCGAGTGAGACAGGAGAAGCAACATACAAGATTCATTTAGTAATGAATGAGAAGGAGGTATATGTTTTCCAAGAAATTATTGATAAATCAGTTATTACGATAGCTGTAGTTGATGAGAGTGGTTATGAACAACGTTGGACTTGGGTTGATGGAGCTCAAAATTGGGTGAAATTTAACTACTTACCAGTAGATAGTTGTGATCAATACAAGTTATGTGGTGCATATGGTAAGTGTAGTACTAACACTCCATTTTGTAGATGCCTGGACAGATTTGTGCCCAAAGACCAAGAAGGGTGGGCTAGATCAGATAGGTCGAATGGATGCGTTCGGCGAAATAACTTGAGTTGTCAAGGAGATATATTCTTGAAATATCCTGGCATTAAATTGCCGGACTCAAGAAATTCACGTTACATCGAGATTTTGGCACTAGAAGACTGCAAAGCAGAATGCTTAAAGGACTGCTCTTGTATGGCATGCACACAGTTAGATGATCGAAGCAAAGGCACCGGGTGCCTTCTTTGGTATGGAGACTTGATTGACGTGAAAGACCAACCTGAGAATGGAGATGATATTTACATCAGAATGTCTTCTTCAGAGGCAGGTAATACTTAGGATGAACAAAGTTCGATGCTTTCCTCATTTGCTTCAACTTCTGATTCACACAATAGATCAAAAGAAGCGAATTTCTGAGCATTATGACATCCACAGTATACAGACAACTTATCAGTTTTATACAGGGGAGAATCTCAAACAAAAATATGGTGATCAAGAAATATCTCAATGCTGTCGTGAATAAATTACATTTGCCATTTAAACTTTTTGTTTTTTGTCTAAAGTACCTCTAACAAAAATAATCTGATAACAAAAAGACGAGATTATTTTCTCAAACTGTTGGATTTGCAATAGATATTAACAAAAAAATTGAGTGCCGATATTTTATAATGAAGTATTGCCTTTTTAATTGGACAGAAAATGTTGCTGAATCTGAAGGAAAGAAGAAATATATAACAGTTGCAGTGAGTTTGACATCAGTGATGACTATAATTCTTATTGGCACGGGCCTCTTTCTATATATCCGGAAGCGGTTGAGTTATCAAAACCTTAGAATGAAGGGTAAGAAAAATGTTTATGCTCAAGGAATATAATAAGTAGGAAGCAAAGAAAAATATCCATTAGGAGATTTGAAATAATGAGCATACTCAATTACTTACCTAGCTTCCATTTTGAATGGCATCTTGACATTTTTCCTTTTGCAGGCCAACATTTTGGAAGTCATGAGCAGAACTCGGAGCTGCCATTATTTGATCTATCAGCTATTTTGGAAGCTACAGATCACTTTTCAATTAACAACAAGCTTGGGGAGGGTGGATTTGGGCCAGTTTATAAGGTATTACCGGTCCACCTCTATATGCAGTTATAAGAAACTGACATAAGATGAAGATGAAATTTTTATCATTTTAAAATCACTATTGTTTTAATAATGGCAAAGGGAAAAATATGTGATGAGTAAATCTCGCTTGACCAAAGATGGAAGAGAGTCGTGTAATATAAGAAATAGGCTTTCAAATGGCAAGAAATGTTTTAATGAAAAACACGATGTAGTAGGGCTAAAGATAACGATGTTCTCAAGTGAAGTAATGAACCTTTTGCAAAGATGATCAAATCACCGTGTCTAAAAAAACTTAGCTTCTTAAAAAGTAAAACTTCTACAGGAAATTTCATATTTGGAAAAAGAATGGAAGTTGTTAAAGTTTTGTAATTACTTCAAATTCGGTGAGGCAATATTTGCATTGATGGATTTGGAACTAAGGACTTCAAATAAATAATAGTAAATCAATTTATTTGTCAGGATATTACATACTTTTGAGTCCTAAAACTGAATTTCAAACCTATCTTATACGGAATCATTTCAATTTTTTTCTTCAAATATTTTCCGCAAATCCAAATGTAACTTAAAAAATCACTACCTTACATGAACAAGCTGGTGCCTTAGGGCATGCTGGAAGGTGGACAAGAAATTGCAGTGAAACGGTTATCCAAGACTCCATGCAAGGACTAGATGAATTCAAAAATGAAATACTCTTTATTGCCAAACTTCAACATCGAAATCTCGTCAGGCTTATCGGCGGCTGCATCAATGGAGAGGAAAAAATGTTGATCTATGAATATATGCCTAATAAAAGCCTGGACATGATTTTATTTGGTGAGCACTCCAATTTTATATGCTCATATCTATGATCAGATTGCATGAGAATTACAGAAACGACTATAACCTGAAACAATGAATTTACTTGCTTAAACATTATTCATTTCAATCATGCATAGCCGTCGGTAATTATTTACTGTACATATGGAGTACTCTAATGCTAGCACAATGAATACCAATATAATAAATCTGAGGTTCATATGATGGGCAAATTGGCAGTTCATCTCCTATAGCCAGTGAATGTTGGGCTATTGAACTTATTCATGATATTCATGCAATCAAGTATCAACAGAAAATATTGACTGTCGAATTTTTTGAACAGACCGAACAAAAAGCATGTTACTTGATTGGAAAAAGCGCTTCAGTGTTATCAATGGCATTGCTAGGGGACTGCTGTATCTTCATCAAGATTCCCAATTGAGAGTCATACATCGAGACCTCAAACCTAGCAATGTATTGCTAGATTCAGACATGAACCCTAAGATATCAGACTTTGGTATGGCTAGAAGTTTTCGAGAGAATGAGACTGAAGCTAAGACACGGCGAGTTGTTGGAACATAGTAAGTGTCTCAAAAACTCCACGTGTCCACTGCTAACCTACCATTGTTTGTGACTTTATATTAATATTAATTCTTTATTGTAGTGGCTATATGTCCCCAGAATATGCGATAGATGGCCTGTTCTCCACAAAATCAGATGTATATAGCTTTGGGGTCCTAGTGATAGAAATTGTAAGTGGAATGAGAAACAGGGGATTTTCTCACGATGATGACAATCTCAACCTTATTGGACATGTAAGGGTTGTCACTTAGATCTATCATCGTTAAAATTTGAGTGTTTAATAACAGCTAAAAACAATTAATAGTTAATATGTAGAAATATATAACACTGTCTTAAACACTATTTACAGGCATGGACACTCTATAAAGAAGGGAGGTCGCTGGAACTAGTGGATCCTTGTTTAGCTGAGCCATCCTACATCTCTGAAATGCTAAGGATAATCCATGTTGGTCTGTTATGCGTGCAAAAGAGACCAGAAGACAGGCCAAGCATGTTTACTGCAGTTTTTATGTTGAGCAACGAAGTAGTCCTTCCTGAAGCCAAGCAACCAGGTTTTTTCACTGAAAGAGAAGTTACTATTGCTCAGAGTTCAACTAGCACAAATACAGCTAATTCAACAAACGAAATCACCATTACAATGATAGAGGCAAGATAGGAGACAAACTTTTATGTGCTGCTGCAAACTGAATTATTTTTAAGCTAGTTGGTCCCAGTTATCAAGGAGAAGCAGCGTATGAAACATGGCCAAGGATGTAACCAAAGGACAGTAGCTTGTATGGCTGGCTATGCTAGCTTGTTAATGATTGATTGGTGAAATTAGCATATTATTTTCTAGCTGGTATATTGTACAGGATTCCTTCAGTCAGGTGATCATGCAATGGAAGAATCTAAACATAAAGACTGTTAAATTTTAGATCATAATAATAATAAAAAAAGACAGACTTCCATCCCCGCTGCTATGGCTGCAGACTTCTCTCCGCCCCTACGCCATTCTGCCTAGCTTTCCTTTCAATTCCGCTTCTTTATTTCTTGAAGCCAAAACTCACTTGAAAGTGCTTTTGCCATCAACAAATTCAATCCAATTATGGAAGTAGACTGTGATCATGGTACCGGAAACTGGCTGCATGGATTCATATCTTCATCTTATTTTTATTTTTTTCTTTAGGTTCATGTATTTTAATTGAATTGGACAATTAAGGTTACTGCCTGGGGTAGACCTATATTCGGGATGGATCCAACTCAATCCTCACTGTCTACAAGAAAGGCTTCTCTCAAACAAATTAATGCCTTGTTAATTTCTCAACATCGGGATTCAGCCTAACCACGAAATAGTTCCAGTCTAACCAATGCCATGGGAAGACCCCATGAAGCGTGTATGTTTGTCGATGCTTTGATCACAATGGAAGCACTCACAGTAGCGTAGACCACTACTTGTTTACAAACTTCTACACGATCAATTTCACAAACACCAAATATGCATGGCTCGTTCTGTCAAGAGGAAGCAACATAACTTTGAACTAACTGAAAAACTGATAATAATGGATAGTAAACATAGAATGCGACTAACTACCAAGAATCGTTACTTGCTGAGTGGAACGAATCCGGCGAGCTGATGCACGCTTCTACCTTTGTTCCAACTTTGCTGAATGCTTTCACTCGAATCTGAACCAAATGACCTCAAAAAACAAGATCAGAGTTTTCGTAAACTACCATGAATTCTTGAAACTTCTGCGTAACTTTTTCAAATGTATATGTAAACCCCACAATATATTCAATGACGCCCATTACCACAATCCCTTGCTCCCAGTTCTTGTGTTTCAAAATGGACAGGCATAATATATTCCAAAATCTGGTTATGGCAGCTGATCTCGGGCTTGAATGAATGAAAGAAGATGTTTTCGCTTTGCTCAAAAAAAAAAAAATACCAACTAATTAATCGTGACCGTTGATAGCCTTTGAACAGCCTCACATCCTATGATATATGTCGGATTATTTGAATTCTTCACTGTTTTTATTTGTTTATTTTATAATAATTAATTATCAAGTAAGTGCATGCTTCATATATAAGAATTTTTTTTACGAGGATAAATCGTGTTTTTTTAAAAAGAAAAACGTGTGTAGTTTTTTGTTGAATGGATAAATATACTTTTGTTTATTGAAATTACGGAAAAAAATGTATTGACTTGTATTTTATCTTCAATAGGTGCTCTTTTTTTTAAAATTATAAATAATAGGTGGTCTTTTTTTAAAAAATTATAAATACAAATAACTACAAAGATATTTAATAATGATACAAAAATACTAATATATTTATATTGAATTGGAAAATTATGATTTAATATTATATCAATAATACAAAAATAGTTTATTATATATAATAAATTATTAATTTCCTCGAGTCATTGAGACAATAACCCCCCACCAACCGAAAAAATAGAAGTAAACAAAATGTTCTCCAGGTCAATGCCGCGGACTGGCTACAACCATTGCGTTACTAATACGTTTCAACACAAAAAATACAAATATATTTATGTAGAAGATAATAATTACTAGTAAATATTTGCACAATGTGACGTAAATTGAATTTTTATTTAAAATATAGTTTTTATATATTTTTAAATGAGATATAATGAATGAGAGTATTTTTTTAATATTTAAAGCTCTAATTTATTATGCTTTTTATTTAAAAATAATGATATTGAATATAAATTATGAATAAATTGCGAAAAGCTAAAATGGCTGGCCAGGCGAACATATAATCTGAACACCCCTCCGTGTAAAACTAGCAGCGATGAAAACTTTACGGATGAGCCTACCTTTGATACTCCTATTCATTTTTCAGACAACTTTCGGTGCAACTGACACACTAGCAACTGATCAGGTTGTTAGAGACGGTGAGACCTTGGTGTCTTCGGATGGAGTTTTTGAACTGGGATTTTTCAAACCAGGGAATTCGATGAATCGATACGTGGGCATGTGGTACAAAAATATTCCAGATCGGAAAATTGTTTGGGTTGCCAACAACGCCGCTCCGTTGAAAAGTGCAGGAGGTCTGTTGAAGGTTGTTCAACCAGGACTGTTGGTGCTGCTCAATAACAACAATGACACCGTCTGGTCATCAAATAAGTCGAGGCCCGTGCAAAACCCAATTGCACAGTTGCTAGACTCTGGAAATCTAGTCGTAAGAGATGCCAACGATGATAGGCAGGAGAATTTTCTTTGGCAGGCTTTTGATTGTCCCTCTAATGTGGCTCTTCCTGGTATGAAGTTTGGGTGGAACTTAGAAACCGGGACAGAGATTTACTTCCCAACATGGAAAAGCGATGATGACCCTTCTCCTGGAGCGTTAAGCTTCCACTTGGATCCAACAGGATATCCACAAATTATCCTGAAAGAAGGTTCAAAAATACGGTCTAGAATGGGACCTTGGAATGGAGTTACTTTTAGCGGGGGACCAAATGATTTTCATATTCCTATGTACATGTTTAGGCTTGTGATGAATCAGAAGGAGGTTCGCTATCTCCAGGAAACCGTTGACAAATCATTTGTTACTATAATCGTGGTCAACCCAGGTGGTGTTGCAGAACGTTGGGCATGGGTTAATAGTACTCAAAGATGGATGATGTACATAAGTTTCCCGGCTGATAATTGTGACACTTATGGGTTATGTGGTGCATATGGTAGTTGCAGTATCGCAAATTCTCCATTATGTTCCTGTATGGATAGGTTTGTACCTAAAGATCCAGAAGGTTGGGCTAAAGCTGATTGGAATAATGGATGTGTTCGAATTACAAATTTGAGTTGCCGGGGAGACGTATTTCTGAAGTATTCAGGAATCAAGCTTCCAGATGCAAGGTATACTTGGAACAATGCAAACATGACATTAGAAGAATGCCGAGCAGAATGCTTAAAGGATTGCTCTTGTATGGCCTACACGCAGTTGGATATACACAAAGGTAATGGGTGTCTGATTTGGTATGAAGAATTGATAGATATCAAAAGAACGGTTTCAGATGGACAAGATATTTATGTCAGGATGGCTTCAACTGAAGCAGGTAACGATTCATGGCATCATCATATTGTTCAATATTTAGCTGATTATTCTGCAATCTTTGATACCTGTAGCGATATTATACTTTAAATTGTATAGAAACTGTTGCTGATCCTGAAAGAAAGAAGAGAAAAACAGCACTCATCGCAAGTGTTGCATCATCACTGGGAATAGTTCTTATAGGATTGGGCCTCTCTCTTTATATTCGGAAGAGGACCATTGATCCAACGATCAGTACCCAAGGTAAGATACTGTGGAGCTTTACGCTTAAGAAAAAAGTTGTCACAAAGAAAACTAAAGCGAGTTTAATAATCAGGGGATATGAAGAATGATTTTCCACTTTCTTTCTATTGCAATTTGCAGGAAAATATCATGCAATTCAAGAGAAAAACTCGGAGATACCGTTGTTCGATATATCTATTATTTTGAAAGCTACTGGTAAATTTGCAACTGAAAACAAACTTGGGGAAGGTGGCTTTGGGCCAGTTTATAAGGTAAAATTTATTCATCTCTTTACACTTACGTAAACACAAAATAATCACACATTTTTTAAAAAAAAAGAAGCTTTGGATTAAATAAAATATCAGTAGACAACATAAGACTCAGATTAAAATAATTTGCAGAATGAGGCTTTCATTATGCAAACTGTGTGCAACGAGAGATGCGTAACAGAGCAAAACAATACTTTGTTTTGTGTGAATAACCAACCTTCTATGAAATATGATAATTTTTATTCATCTTTGGGTAAATAAACTTCCTGGATATGGAAAAGCCTGCACAAAAGTAATAATAGTAGAACAAAAATTGAAAAGGTTTGAAGAATGGAAAGGCACGCAATTGCTTCATTTTCAGTAAAGGCCTTTCACATGAATATATAATGAGCTTAGGGCATGCTGGAAGACGGACAAGAAATTGCTGTCAAACGGTTGTCCAAGGAATCCATGCAAGGACTTGATGAATTCAAGAATGAAATCATCTTTATAGCCAAACTTCAACATCGAAATCTCATCAGGCTTATAGGAGGCTGCGTCCAAGGAGAGGAAAGAGTGCTGATCTATGAATATATGCCCCACAAAAGCCTGGACATGATTTTATTTGGTAGGTATTCCAACTATATTCAGCAGATTGAGAATCATATTTGATTAGAATTATAGATATAACCATAGGCTTAAGCAATTAATTAACTTGTTGGGACAGTTTCTTCATATAGTGTGCCTGTTCTTTTGGAAATCAGATAATTCTATTGCGAGTGTAGAGGAATACAAAATATTACACAACTAGAGCAATGATCCATTTCACGAGCACATGATCTGGAGTTTTATATTAGCGAGCATGTTCCAGTTTTATGCTACATTACCGGTAGACTGTAGAAAGTGAAATCTAGTATTGATGTTCCAGCATTCAACAGGAGACCACTAACTAAGTGAATATTTTGTTTGGACAGACCAAAGGAAAAAATTGCTACTTGATTGGGAAAGGCGCTTCAATATTATAAATGGAATCGCTAGGGGACTACTGTATTTGCATCGAGATTCCAGGTTGACAATTATCCATCGAGACCTCAAAGCTAGCAATATATTACTAGATTCTGACATGAACCCGAAGATATCAGACTTTGGTATAGCTAGAAGTTTTGGAGGGAATGAGACTGCAGCTAAGACACGTCGAGTTGTTGGAACATAGTAAGTATCTAAAAATCCCCAAGTTACTAATGACCTTTCATTGCTTGTGACATTGTTTTCTGGCTAATACTCTATTACAGTGGCTACATGTCCCCAGAATATGCAATAGATGGTATGTTCTCTGTAAAATCAGATGTATTCAGCTTTGGTGTTCTAGCTCTTGAAATCGTGACGGGGATGAGTAACAGAGGATTTACACACGATGATCACAACCTCAATCTTCTTGGACATGTACTGTTGTTTCTCGGAGCTATTATTATGAAAAATATAAGTAAATTAATTCTCATACACTAAAGTTTACAGGCATGGACACTTTATAAAGAAGGGAGGTCATTGGAACTTGTTGATCCTTGCCTAGCTGAAACATCTAACATTTACGAAATGCTAAGAACGATCCATGTTAGCCTGTTATGTGTTCAACAAAATCCAAAAGATAGGCCAAGCATGTCTACTGTGGTTACGATGTTGAACAATGAAAGCTTATTTCCTTCACCCAAGCAGCCTGGTTTCTTCACTGAAAGAGAAGTTCTTGCACGTAAGAGTTCAACTAGAACAAATGCAGTGATTTCTCCAAATGAAGTCACCATTACATTGCTGGAAGCAAGATAGGAGACAATTTGTATAACATGAATTATAATTGGATAATTATAGAGAATTTTCCAACTAGTCTTCAAACCATATCTACTTGAGGATTCCAGAGTACTTTTGTGGCATTGTTGTAGATTTCTAGTCACCCTCCAAAACAAGTAATCTATTTTTTATTATAAAAATGTGAATAGAGCAACAAAGTTTTTGAATCGTGAAATGGAAATTAGAAGAAAAAATGAAGTGCATGCAAGATAGGCAATAAAATTATCATTTTAGCATATGTAACGTGCGAAAGGACATCTATAGAAAATTCAAAGTACGTACGAGGAGAAAATGACAGCTGAACTTTGTCAACAATGAGGAGAAAATGACAGCTTAACTTTTGACAATAATGTAAAGAAATCCACTTTATCGCTTGAAAATGTAAGGAAAAAACACGAAGTTTCGGTAATCTGTTATTGCTCATCCTGCTCCGTATATGAGATTTAAATTTTAAACAATTACTATATCAGAGATAACAAGTATCATTTACTTAGAGGTGACACTTCAAATTTACTTCCAAAATCATATAGATAGAATATCAAAAAAGTATAAATATGGAAGGATTACTTGGGGAAATTAAATGAAAATACTATCGTAATGTTGGATGAATGAATTTTGGATGATGTATTTTAAATCTACTGATTTTAAATATCTTAATTGTTTGGTTAAATAATTTAAACTCCTAAGAGAGAGCGTTTGATCAATGTTAGGAGTTTGATTCCTTTTACAAACACCTTCTCGGACGAGTTTGTCACATAAGACTTATCTATTGTGGTTTACATTACTAACACAATTTACAAGTTATTGCATCAGAATTTCAAAATACACTCAAGATGAGAGTTATTTAAAATTTATCCATCAAATCCCATTCAAAATCAAATGTATCAATTCAAAATCATATTAATGGTATATTATGCACTCTAGTGATAAGTCATTTGTATTTTTCTCATCAGTATTTGTCTGTGTGTTAAAATAGCAAAACATGATAAATCAAATAATAAGATTCACAAATCCTCAAAAAAGGGGGAAACCATAACAAAATAACGTAAAAATTCACATTCCATATCATAAATACACATTGCAAGGACGAATGAAAAATGGAGGTAGAATGTAATCTTGTCTAAATCATTTTCTTCGATTCACACTGAAAGATATAATTTTCCATATAAAAAATCAAACTCACGAAAGAAACAATTATTCATTCTACTTATATAACAAAAAGAAATAAAAACAAGCCAATATAATTTGAAAGTGTATTTTTAAATCCAAAATTTAAAACTTTTATAATATCTATATTATTATATTATTAAGTGTGAGGACATGATAATAACTAGGACACCAACTTTTTTTTTTCAATTTTACCATTATATGATACTAATATTACATTTTTGTTTTTTGTATTTTGTTTTTAAATTTCAACACATATTTTTATTTTTATTTTTTTTATTTAAATCATTCAAATATCAATTTAGTCTTTATATAATTTGTCAAATTTCACTTTAGTCCATCAACAATGATAAAAAAGATTGTACACATACATCACGTGTACAGGATAACTAATATTAAATATGTGCACGTATCTGTGTCTTTACGCAGTGATGTTAGAAATCAAGCATCGAAATAAATTGTAATTCCTGCTGAGTCCAGGTCAATAGCCAAATTCGGTGGACGAAAGGTTCATCAGTTCCCACTACATGTCTTGCTTTGAATTTTCTACAATAATATATTAACGATGGTTTATTAAGGACAATTTCTACAACCACTAAAGTTATAATAACAGTTGATTTTACATGTCTACTGCCGGACTTGTCACGGTGAATCCGCTTTAAACGAAGGATCCTTGTTCCATTTTTCCCGGCAGATACTCGGCGACAGTGAATAATTAATGAGTATGAAAGCGTAACGACGTGTGAAGAAGACAACGTTGAGAAATATCTATCTTGGGTTTTTCTAAAGAAGATACTCGGAATTTGGCGAGACGGTGTTTAGACACAAAGAACCATGAATACCAGATGGAGCAAATGCTACATGTCCTTTCATTTTATTGCAATAACAATCTCCTTACTTTCCGTGGCGAGACTGCTCCAGGCAACGGACATTTTGACACCTTCTCAGGTTCTGAGAGATGGTGATACAATTATTTCATCTGGTGGAGACGTCGCACTGGGATTTTTCTCTCCTGGAAAATCCAATAATCGATATGTGGGCATATGGTACAACAAAATCGAAGTACAAACAGTGATATGGGTCGCCAACAGGGAAACTCCCCTCACGAATACATCAGGCATGTTTAAACTCATCGAGAGAGGATTTCTGGCCGTTATTGATGGGTCGAACCGTGTAGTTTGGTCTACAAACTCGTCGGAAACCGTTCAGAATCCAGTAGCGCAGTTGCTCGACACGGGGAACCTTGTGATTAAAGATGCAAATAATCCCAACCCGGAGAATTTCCTTTGGCAGAGTTTTGAGCATCCCACCGATCATTTCTTAGCTGGGATAAAACTTGGTTGGAACTTTATTACTCGTCGAGAGGTCTACCTATCGTCCTGGAAAAGCTATGATGATCCGAGTACAGGAGATTATACAATTCATTGCGATCCATCTGGTTATCCGCAGCTTACAATAAAGAAGGGAGATGCTTTGCAGTTGAGAACTGGGCCTTGGAATGGTGTTGGCTTTAGCGGAGTACCAAATGGGCGAAAAAATACTATCTACTCCTTCGAGGTAGTCATGAACGAGAATGAGACTTACTATCATTATGAGCTTTTGAACCACTCGGTTATTTCAAGATATACTTTGAATGAGAGTGGTGTTGGACAAAGATGGACTTGGGTCGATGATACTCAAGGTTGGGTCATTTACCTTACGTCACCAATAGATAGTTGTGATACATATGGTTTTTGTGGTGTGCACGGTAGTTGTGACATTGTGAATTCTCCTCTCTGTGGATGTTTGGATAGATTCGTGCCGAAAGATCCGATCGGGTGGCAGAGGACAGATTGGTCTAAAGGATGTGTCCGTAGGACGCCTTTGAATTGTTCAAAGGGAGACGTGTTTTTGAAGTATTCGGGTCTTAAGTTACCGGATACGCGAGGTTCTCGGTTTAACGTGACCATGAATCTTGAAGAATGTGGTGCGTTTTGTTTAAAGAATTGCTCATGTACGGCATATGCCAGTCTCGATATAAGAAATGGGGGCAGTGGATGTCTACTTTGGTTTGGCGAGCTTGTAGATATCAGAGTTGTATCTCAAGGAGAAGATATTTACATTAGGATGGCTTCTTCTGAGATAAGTAAGAGTGTGTTAAGTTTATTCTATGTGAAGCTATCTTTTGTTCATTAATGGAAGTCTAAGTGAAAAGTGGAAAATTGGACTAGTTTCTTTAAGGTCATTTTTATCGATTTCTGAGCCTTTCATCTGCTAATCTGGGGTTGTTTTTTCTGCTACAGATTCAAAAGGAATGAAACACAAACTTATGGTGATTTTGGCCCTGGTAGGGGGAATGATTCTGCTAGGCCTTAGCCTGATGCTATATTTCAAAAAAAGAAAGAAGACTAATCAGCTTGCAGGGCGGGCTAGATCTGTCTCTTTGACAAATAAAAAAGATGAATGCCATGACAGAGAACTAGAACTACCAATGTTTGATCTGAACTCATTAACTGAAGCCACTGATAATTTTTCATTGAGAAACAAGATTGGAGAGGGTGGATTTGGACCTGTTTACAAGGTAAATATATCTATATATTTACCAAGTGATACCTTGCAAAATCAAATGATATTTACTCCAGAAAATTCTGATTCCAGGGCCTGTTGGAAGGTGGAAAAGAAATTGCTGTCAAATGTCTGTCTCAGACATCACTTCAAGGAGTAGACGAGTTCAAAAATGAAGTAAGCTGTATAGCGAAACTCCAGCATCGTAATCTAGTCAGGCTTCTAGGATGCTGCACTCAGGGGGAAGAGAACATGTTGGTTTATGAGTACATGACCAACAGAAGCCTGGACCTGATTCTATTTGGTAACAATTACTCCTTTTCGTAACATTTTCAACATCTTCATTATGAAAAATCTAAACTGAAATTAAATGCCGTATCATTTATGAGACAGATCCATTGAAAAGCAGTTTACTTGATTGGCCAAAACGCTTCCACATCATAAATGGAATCGCTCGGGGGCTTATGTATCTTCATCAAGATTCTTATCTTCGAATTATCCACAGAGACCTAAAAGCTAGCAATATATTATTGGATTCTGATATGAACCCGAAAATATCGGACTTTGGGCTGGCTAGAATTTTTGGAGGGAATGAGACTGGGGCCAACACGAACCGCGTCGTAGGAACATAGTAAGATTATGAATACCATTTGATATTACATTTTTCATGCATGCAATTCCTTTTCCTGGGATTTAATTTTCTGGTTAATGTGGCGCAGTGGCTATATGTCCCCAGAATACACGATAGAAGGGATATTCTCTGTGAAATCAGACGTCTTTAGCTTTGGTGTTCTAGTGCTTGAAATTATCAGTGGCAAGAAAAACAGAGGATTTGTGCACATAGATCATCAACTAAACCTTCTTGGACATGTAAGCGTTGGATATCAAATGACATAGGTGGATTGCGTTCCCCTTCAAAATTTTACAGGGAAAAAAAAATCGTTTTGGAGGACTCCCCTTCCTCGGTGCAATCCACATAAAAAATAATAGATGATAGATTAAGAATGTTGTCCATAATGCCCTGAGAAAATGAGTTTAATGATTCTAACAGGCCTGGATGCTTTACAAAGAAGGGAGGTCATTGGAACTGATGGGCTCTTATCCGGGAATCTCGTTGTGCCTGTCAAAAATATTGAGATCGATCCAAATCGGTCTTTTATGTGTTCAACAATACCCAGAAGACCGGCCTAGCATGTCATCGGTTGTTCTGATGCTGGGAAATGAAGGGGTTTTGCCCGAAGCAAAGCAGCCTGGTTTTTTCACGGAGAGAGATGTGTTAAAGCCAGAGACTTCAGTTAGCTCAAATGTAGCAAGTTCAACAAATGAAGTGAGCATTACATTACTAGGGCCTCGATGATCGAACTGATTGTGGTATATTTTCAATTTTATTATTATCACTGTGAAGGGATACAATGTAATGCGAATGCTTCCATTAGGCATGTATTAAAATGAAACTTGTTTAGATACTCCAGTCATACAAATTCAACCTAGACCATGTTCATAAAACGGAACTCGGAGTCACCGATTGCCTGATTTTTGAAACACGTGGGCCTCATTTGACAAGAATGATTTCCAATATATGCATCATTTGCAGTTGTTAAACGTAACAATGGTATCATTCGGCGAACGATGTTACTCAAGTCACATGGGTCAACACTCAACACCTTGTATGGACCGCAGGCGCAGGTAGCTTGCTTTATTTGACCAAACAAGTCTACAATAAATATTCGTGTTTTGATAATTATAATTATGGCAAGTGATGGCATATCTTACGTGTGGTTGAAAAGAACACTCGAGTCACAAATTTTGAATCGGTTAAAAATAATATTTTAGTCCGCGACTCGATCAAAACTATGCCCACATTCTGCGAATCGAACATTCTTTGGAAAATTTTAACCCCAAACTTGTTACGTATGCTTCAGAGTCCTAAGTCCTAACTAGCCACAACTATTCTTTCTTTTATTCTAAATCAACTTCAGTCCCCTCGGCCCTCACCTCTGGGTTCGAGATATTGTGTTTTGATGCATCTTTTATATCTTTATTCTGATTTCCTCTCTCTACATATATCAATAAAAATATATACGTGTTGAATGTGTTATTATTATTTTTTATTTGATCAAATAATACTAAACAATTAAAACAAAATTTTTTTGATTTAAAATAGTTGTTCAATTTAAAAGAGAAGTTTTATTTAAATTTTTTTCTATGTAAGATATAGAGGGAGTTAATAAAGTTTTTAGTATAGTAAAAAAAATAATTATGGAATTAAATATTTTGGTGTGTAATTACTCTAAAGTCTTACATTTAATAATAATATAATATAGATAATATATAGAAGTTTTATTTAAATTTTTTTTCTATCTAAGATATAGAGGGAGTTAATAAAGTTTTTATTATAGTAAAAAAAATAAATGGAATTAAATATTTTGGTGTATAATTACTCTAAAGTCTTACATTTAATAATATAGATAATATAGATATATATAAAATAAATTAAAACAATTTATATTTCGTGAGTAAAAAAAACACACAAACACATGGCACGATATGTATAATGAGGAACCCGGAACGATTGATAACACGCATATGCATCCCCCACATCAGCCAAGCAAGAAAAAGATTTATCACATTCATACTTTCCTTTCCTTTTTTAAAAAAATTCTCTTTTTGCAGTTTTCATTCTTCGCCAGATATTTCCCACTACTGAAGTGTTTCTTCCTTATTATTATTATTATTATTATTATTATTGTTTTATTTTTTTTCCCTCTTTCCGCCCCAATTTTGAAAAGATTTTTCTGACAAAAAGTTGATTGGGATTACTCCCACATCTCGAGCAAATCTGACGATTTTCATAGTTAACACAACTGTTTGTGAATCAGACCATCTCGTCTTCTGCACGTCGCACAGAAAATGTCGTGTAATATACTTTTACACCAAAAATTGACACTAAGGAAATACCATATATCTTGTGCCAACATACAACACATTTGAATTAAAGCAGAGGTCTAACCCTATGAAAATGGAAGGTAGAAAGAAAACTGGAAGCTAAATTTATATGATGTTGAACAAACACATCGGCGGCTTTGTCCCGAGTATTGATTCGTTATATTTGACATCAAGAGCTACAGATTACAGACAAAAAAAATAAAATTTGAATTCCAATGGAATGATTTTAAGTTTCCAGTCCAATGCCATACTATTAAACATGTCAAACTTTATTTTTTCCTAAAGCTTAGAGTTTCCCCTGTTTAAAACTACGAACACGATACTTGAGCAAGTAGAAAGTAACCTGGAGTTCACGCAGCTAAACATTAACACGATAAAGGGCAAATATTAGCATCAACTTGTAGCAGTGCAGATCAAGATAAAGAATAGTCTTTTACACCTCTTACTTATTATTTGAATTATATTTGTAGCAATTTGCGTATCCAACTCTGATTCATATTCAGTATAAAATAGATTAAAAAAAAGATACATCATCATTGTCTTTTTTTTCATCTTTCGAGGCATCATGAGACGCTGGCTCCTCTTCATCCTATCCTACTCAGCTGAAGAAGCCATTTCCATAACCGGATGATCGCCATCCTTCTCATCCGGATGTCTAACGACAATGACAGGACAAATACAATGCCTCACGCAGTAATCACTCACGCTCCCAAGCCTTCCATTGTCCCCTCTCTTTATGGCACCGAAACCCATGCTCCCCATAATCAAAGCACTCAGTCTCAGTCTTTCAACCTCCAAACACAACCTCTCCTTCATGTCATGATCCTTCACAATGTGAATTTTGAACGGAATTCGCGCCCCCACAAGGGGTTGAGCCAGAACGGATGCCTTGGTAGTTGTGAAGGCGTCGAAATCTTCTTCAAGCTTCTGCTGTGATCGCCCGTTCTCTGCTTCAATGATGGAGACGTCAACGGAGCCCCAATCGGCGCCGTATAGGACTGAGGTAGGGCGAACGTGGATCAAAATGATAGCATCCCCGGGGCGGAGGTAATGGCGGACGGACCACTCAACGGAAAAGGCAGACTCGTCGCTAAGATCAACGGCGATGCCGATCTTGCGTTGGGCGTTGGCTGTGGGAGTGTCGGTGGATATGGGGACGGCCGGGGGACGGAAACGAGGGGGAGAGGAGCGAATCTTAATGGAGGCGGGAGGTGGCAATTCAGAATCCGGCGACGGTTGCTGCATTTCGGCGGTGATGTGCCGGCGTCGCTTGGTTGGTTGACCCGTGTCCGTGTCTCGTAGAAGGTTTTAGCTAGTTCGAAGGAGTGGGAAATAATTTTGCGAATATGCTTCGATTTTGCAAGGCGCTCACCTCCGTCTGCTTGCCTCCCACGCTCTCTCTATCAACGGATCAAGCATAACCAATATATATTAAATTTTATTCTCATATATATATATTTGTTTATATTAAATTATATTTTAGCTTTGATAGATGCTATAACGTGAGAAGCGTTATCATCCGCTCAGTACATCATTACACATGTGTTCAATAATAAATCATGATCGTTTATTTATATATTATAATTGAATTAATGATAATGATTTATCCACTGAGCACACATATCATATCATGAGTGAATAAAGAAAAGCACATATATGGATAGGACAAACAAAACCTTATTTGTACATTATTTATAAATAAATTTGACAAATATTTTACTCATGAAGTGAAGTATAGATAACACAAAATGAAATAGAAATATCAATTCCTTAAATTATATATATACTTATTTTTATTATAAATTTATTGATAATTGATTAATATAACATCAATTTTATTAATGACAATAGTACATAAAAGCAAATATATATTTATAGTATAGAAAACGTACATAGAATTATCACTTTTTATTGAAAAACAAAAAAAAAAATTGATTTTTCTTTTCTTTCAACAATAATAGCGATAATATAGGTAATATAAGTCACTTTTCTTTCTTAACATGATTTACTCAAATTTATATCATTTAGAAATTTAAAAAGCTATTGTTTATAGTTGAAACATGAAATAAATTATTGGAATTTAATTAGGTACCTAACTATATTATCTTATCTGATTATTGTGTTCTATCCAAAATTTTAAAAGAAATATATTTTCACATCCTTTTATATTTAAAAATGATTATCTTTATTCAAGGATTTCGATCTACACTAATGATAATTTCATTATTTGGGTAAATATTCAATCACAAACTTTATCATATTAATAAATCCTTTTTAATTAAATAAATAAAATAACGTACTAGCTAGAAAAGGCTTCGATCAGCTTTAATGGTTTTACTGCGAGTCTTTGGCAGAAGCTGTGCCGCTTGCTGGTGATATAAGTTAACTCTCCCACTAACATGCATGCAGTACCAATTACCATTCATTATTTTCTTTTCCGGCCTTTTTCAGAATCCCATTTCAAAAAATATTATTAAAAAGTGCATGGTTTATCTGTTGTGTACTCCGATCCTCCTTAATTTAAGAAAGGGGTCAGCGGCGATTCTTGTGTTTCAGCACTTACATGGCAGAAACGAACACTGGGGAGGCAAGCAGTGATGCCTTCTCCTTAATTAGCTACCTGTTTCGTAGATTACAAGTTCTAGGTTTTTCAAGAAACGCTACAGAAAATTAACACACTGATTAATTAATATTTTTTTAAAAAGAATTATAAACAGGGACTGGACTGGTGCGGGCCCGTGATTTTCAGGGGAACAGCGAAATATAGATACTGTTTGTGTGTGTGTGTGTATAAAATCTTGTAAGATTTATTGTGATTTAAAATTTCAAGACGTACGTTCGTAGAATAATTACCATTGCTAGTTTAGCATGAAAACCCATGTAAAAATCCCAACACCGGGAGACATCAGATCAAGAAACCGAAAATGTAGAGAACGAGACATGGTGGATCCTAGAAAACTCAGAAAATGTATTGCCCCAATCTGGAGTTGAAAAAAGTTTAGCAGCCAAAAGGGTAAGCATAAAGCTATATTTTGGTCCTTGATAACTGGTATTTCACAAAAACGTGAAAAGACAAAAACCAAAGAGCAGATAGCATCTTTGATTAAATTCCTGCATGCTAATAAGAAAGCTTGAGAGACAGATCAATAGAACCGGTGGAGCCATCCAAACCAGTCAGTGCTGCAGTGCTGCTGGCTCCACAACAAGATTGATCTCCAATATTCACAGATTCTGATCCCCACCCGGCCATTAGCTTCATCATCACATACTCATTGTTGTTTGAGTTAATATTGCTTTTCATACCTTCACCAGATGGAAAAAATTCATACTCCATAACCAATGTATTGCCAGCTTCTGAATTTGATGTTGTTGATGATGATTCTCCTTTCTTGTGAACTGCCACAATCTCGACACCCTAAAGGTGATTATTATATTAATTCTTCCAAATTAAGCATGCAAACTAATGCCGCAGATGATCAAATTAATATATATAATCTAGAGTTATTGTATATGCAATTCAATTAAATAATAGGTTCCGGCCGTACTATTGTTGAAAGACCTTGATTCTCTCGCTTGATGTAGGTAGTTTGTCCAACATCTAACCCCAAGAATCCACACCCACTAAAGTCAGAATTCATTCCACAGCAGCCCAAATTTTGACCACTGATTTTATTTTTCTGCAAGATCAAAAAATATTAATGGAACAAGTCAAGTACTAATGATTTTAATGGATAAATATATGTACACATGTGTGTGTGGCTTCTTAATGCTGAAATATTTGAATTGTTAAAGATGCATATACCTCTTGACAAGCAAGGCAGAGCTGAGTGCAACTCTTCCCAACATTTGGGTTTGAAGAAAGAGCGCCCAAGTTATTTGATCCCTTAATTACTTCAAACGAATCTGCTTGAAAATGATGATCAGACACAAAACCTCCAAACCCCACCTGACCATTAAACCCCAATATTTCATTTGGATTATTGAAGCCCATTTTTCCCACAGCGATATCGGGAGCCCTAGAACCACCCAGCTTCGGAAACTGAACAGTGCCCGAAACATTAACAGGAGTAGGATAAAAAAAAGAAGAGACTACGGGAAAGTGAAGTGCCTGATTAGTTGTGTTTATCTCAGTCATTTTCTTCAAATCTTGCATCCTGAGCCGCTCAAGTTGAGCCACCCCCATCCCTCTCTGCCGCTGCTTTTTCCTTTGCCTATTGCAAGACTCTCCCCCCTTTACCTTTGTCCGGCGAGACCGCTGTATTTGCCGGTGTTCACGATCTTCCGGCATGGCCATACAGATGTCCGTGTTTGGATCAGAGACCTTCGTAACAGAATTAGCAGCCATCGTTTTATCAAGTATTGTGTATATGTGGTGTTTATACAGATCAGAAAGAGAAGAAAGAAAGGGAAAGACAACCAACCAGAAGCAGAGGTACAGCTGAGAAATGCAAAATGTGGGTGGTGGTTTCATGAAGTATTTGGAGTGTGTGTCCAAATATGTGAATATATACAGAAAGTTTGATAGTCGCATGTCCTTTTTAATCTTGTCAGAGCTTATTGGCATTTTTCTTTAGTTAGTTAAAGCTTTTGCAGTCTTTATTTGTTGATCTGAGATTTTTTAAACTTAATTTTGTTGGGAATTTATTCTACATAATTATTAATCGTGTTATTGTTTAAATTTTTGTCTTTTTTATATATAATTCAGATATTCAAGTAGCATCATGTTTGAATAATTATTAGGTGTCCTCGTAGCTAGCCAGTAGAAAATAAATTGAGTAGGTCTCTTGTGAGACGGTCTCACGTATCTTTATCTGTGAGACGGGTTAACCCTATCGATATTCACGATAAAAAGTAATACTCTTAGCATAAAAATAATATTTTTTCATAGATGACCCAAATAAGATATCTCTCTCACAAAATACGACCCGTGAGACCGTCTCACACAAGTTTTTGCCAAAAAAATTAACATGATTTGGTCAAACTGAAACAAGAATTATTGGGAATAATTAAGAAAAATATCATCTTCACCATATATAAAAACATGAGATTAAGGACATAGCATGATTCATTGTGTTTACATGACGGTACATGCACGTTGATCAATGATTCATTCCATGTCTTTAACGTATATATACACCCATACATGATTGTATAAACATACCGTATGTGATATGTACAGTTTGATTATGCAAACTATTAGTCCGAAAACTAAGTGTTTTTTTTCAGAAAACAACACTTTTAATATCCGGATACAATCAACAGTGAACACATACATGCACGTAATAGTTTTGAGTCTTGACCCTAGAAAGCTTGAGGAGATATGGATTGGATCATTAAATTATTTATTTTTCTTTTTTTGGTATAAGAACGATCGATGATGCCTTCTGAATTTATAGTAGTAGTTATTTTCTTCTTGGGTGTAGAATCATGACGTTCTTAGGACAGCAAAAGGCATGAGCCCTTTAGAATAGGACTGGGTTTGCAAGATCCAACTTATTGTTACCAGTTTAGAAGGTTTTGTGTTTCGAGTTTTGTCATTGGATATGTGTACATTTAAAGCAACACGTAAAAAACACTGACATTGGTTTCGGTTATCGATCCATACATAATTTTGTGTGTGTAGATTATGGATATATATCACAAAATAATTTTAATATTTAATAAAAAAATTTTGATGTGATCCGAGTAAATCAAGTGAGCTAGGTTGGACGATTTACTAGATCGGCTCTAAAATTAATGGAGAATGGGAGCACAACGAGAAGTATCCAAACCAAATGTCTTTCTCCCCAGAAATGCTGGGTTTAACCTGCTAACACGAAGATAATCACATGAATGGGTGGTGGAGAGGTGTCCGACGTTAATACTTTGATGCTAAAGTCAGCAGGTCAACGTAGAGAACCAATGTAGCAAGAAAATAATATGCCAATAATCTATCCAAATCTAGAGAGTAAATGATGTGGACAATATATATATATATATATATATATATATGTATGTGTGTGTGTGTGTGCGTGCGTGCGCGCATAAATGCTAAACAAACATGTTATTTATAGGAAGAAAGTCAATGATGACCTTGTTTTCAGTGACAACTTACTAATTATGGCATAATGATTGCTCATACCCTGTTGTCCGACACCAACTTCTCTGACACGTCAAAATGTCCCTCTTGCTTTGTCAAATCCATATGATTTTGACAGTAATGATTATCAAGATAAGGTATCACATACATGAGCACTCAAGCGTGGTGTTATTATCGAGATAACCCGAGTAAAAAGCCATTACCCGAGAACTCGTCGAAAATCCCGGGCTTCTGGGTAGCCTAAAGAGATGATGTCTCAGACAGCCAGACTGGCATCGGATCGACCTAAAGCTTTTCATAACCTGATCACTCGAGATCATTCAGAACCCACAACCCGAACCTCTCGGGGTATCATCATTATTTATTGTTGGTAACATATATTTTATGCATTGAAATAAATATATAGATAGATAGATACGAGCACAACATGATATTTTTAGTTATACTAGAGGTATAGAAATGTATTAAGAATAACATTTCTTGCACAACAAAACAAAAGCTGAGCACATCCATGTGAGTGATACAAGTTGTATGTTGAAGTATGCGAAAATGGCATTAACGATTGACTATTATATTGATTATAGTATCAAATATTTAAAAAATAAACTCATTTATAGAATATTAGCGGTACAAATAACTTTGTCTTGAATTTACTAACAAATGTGTCCGAATTATGTCTTATTAACGAAACTTATTTTTGTACCTCATTTATCTGGATACAAATTTCTAGGAGAGACAAGTCTTAATATTTCAATTGTTGCTCAGGTTAAAAACATCTTACTTTTTATTGTGAATATAGGTAGGGTTGACCCGTCTCATAGATTAAAATCCATGAGACGGTATTACATTAGACTCACTTACTATAAAAATAACTGATGACACGTTTATTCTTAATAATTTAAAATTTCTTATAGCTACCTATACAGCACACAAATTTTTTTCACTAAAAGCGGTGACCTAACTATAATCTGAGAATAAAAAATGAAAAGATCTTTTAGTACCAATAATGGGTAAATTACTTGTACATGGTATAATAACTATTAGCACATCGGACTAGATAAAGATGATCGTCGATCTCCCTCCACCTTTTCCCATATGAATAATTTTACGCTGTAAATGATTTCATACGTAGATAAATACAGTGTTAGATGCGGAATTAAGCAAACAAACGCTCCGTATAAATCTGAGGTGGCCGTATGCAAAAGAGTTAGTAATAATTAACAAAAGACTTGGAGAATGGGAAAAAAGGACAGATCTGGGTCAGATCTTCTGCTTTTCATGTCGTGTTTGCCCAACAGGGTAGTCTAATATATGAGGGAGACGGAAGGAGTATAAAATTAGGTGACACATGTTTTCTTAACTCAAAATTATACTGAATTTATCAGATTCATAAGAATTTATGGCACTTAAATCAATATGCATTTTGGGGCATCCATTTAAAGCTTCGATGACATTACATTGAGCATGCAATGCGTACATTGAATGATTACTTAAAAAAATAACTCCTTCGACTTCCTACGATCTTCACATGCAAGGAAAAACTCCCCAAATAATGTTTGGATACTTTATTCCACCTAATTATTTTATGAATTCTTGTATTATATTGTTGTGTTATGGAACACGCAAAGCTCAATAATAGTATGATATGATCTACTTTGAGTATTGATAATCACGAATTATATAGCATTTTAGGGATCTTATTTTGTCGTATACGTGCTTATCTGGCATTTTTATTCCGAGTTTTGCGCTTATTTCGTCTCATTATGGCTATTTACAGGTTTGACCAAAAGTGGGTGAAAATCAAAGAAATGAAAGAAAAGTCAAGCCTCGCAACGCCACATCAGAAATACCCCGAAAAATAGGAGAGAAAATAAAAGCTTTGGGAAACAAAGGCCTGTACACGGACCCCGGAGACGGGTCCGTGTCATTCAACCATAAAGAAGAAATCACCCGAAGAAGCACGGACCCAGGCACGGACCTCGGAGACAGGTTCGTGCCATTCAATTGCCAAGAACCCAACTTACAGTGTCTGCACGCACCTCCAGACGGACCCCTGCACGGGGTCCGTGTCAGCCATCCTCGAGAAAGAAAAAAATCCAGTACCTACACGGACCCCTCTCCGGATGCAGGCACGGGGTCCGTGTGCGCAATATCAGATCGAGATTTTGGCGAAGATTTGCTCGTGATCTGGAAAGGAATAAAAGGAGAAAAAACAAGGGTTGTTCAGGGGGAAGAGAGCCGACTTTTAGAGGAGAAAAAAAAGGCGCGACTTTGGGGACTCTTGAAGACGGCGAAGACTTGGGAGAAACGAGAGAAAAAGACAGTGCAATTTACACGCAAGATCGGCGCACCATCATTGAGATTTCTCTTCTCTTTTATTTTCTTATTTTTAGACATGAATTCAAACAATAAATTTGATTTTAGTTTTGAATTTATTGAGTAGTTTTTCTTGTGATCGGGACCACGATAGGGACAAACGACTGATTTGGTTTATTCGTTGGATCATTTAATTCATCAGTTATTTCATGTTATTGATTAATGTTTGCGTTATTTTCGTGCTTTTGATTTGGCCAATTAATTGCATGTCTGTTGTTCGATCTTGACTCGAAAGGGAATAGATTGGAATTAGCTTCAAAATATTAATCAACACACAGTTAAACCGACTAGAAATAGTATTCGGTTTCAGTGTGCGATTTTAGGTGACAGCTGTAATTCTATCGTTCATGCATGCGTTTTTGTTTAATTAATTTCAATTAGAAATAATTGGACTGTTAAATGAAAATAAGATTATAAATTCTAGAAATAGATTTATAATTAAATTAGAGGATTACATCGTGACTACGAATAATTGCTAGTCGAATAATTCTCGTGCTTGAATTTGATCAGAGTTTGTTACCGTTGTGTGTTCCTGGTCATTCTATTTAAATTTGAAAAAACCCCACGTTCCAAGCTTCTCTGGTAATTGGTTTAGTTATTAAATTAGAATAAATTCATTTAAAAATTCACTTAGTTGAAATAATAATCAACCGCTCGTTCTTGTTTGCCTAGATTAAATAAAATAATCGAATCTTAATAATTAAATAATAGTATCTGTGGGATCGATACTTGGACTGTTCGTCCATTTACTATAACTTGACCTAGTCCGCTTGCTAGAATTAATCCCAACCGAATTCGTCGGTCAAGCATAAACCACATGAACTTGTTTTTAGACTTTAGTCAAAAAACTTTATATCAATGAAGATATATCATTCTATCTTATTAATTAACTCAATTTTATTTTATTTTTATTTTCAAGAGTTTGTTACATTCCTAAAATAAATTATTTAAAATATATATAGTTTCATATTTAATATATATTAATGTAAAATTTCATGATTTCTTTACAACCGAACAAACAAACATACGTATGGAAATACCATATTTTTGTTTCATATGTATTATTAATGAAATACAAAAGTTTATACAATTAAGACTTATGTAAACTAGCCCCTGGGTGAAGGTGATTGAAATAAAAAAAATTAGCGAAGATAATTTACGTACGAGTACAATTCCCTCTTATAATTAATTACATATATATGTTCCCACAACTTTTCAAGAATCTAAAGAAACAAAATTATACATTAAAAAATTTTACACACTCGCACGCATTACTACAAGTACTTTTTCAAATTGGTTTTTTACCCGAAGTTGAAGCAAGTATATCTTCTCGCTCGAACACAAGAAAATTCATGGTTGTATTACCCTGGGACGATTCCTTTCCAGCAATCCTTCCATGATTACCCTTTTCTTGTCCTCCTCTGAGTCGATGACGTAGTTTAGCGACAAGTCAACGCTACTGGCTGCGCTTTCCAGTCGGCAGCGCCGCTGGCGGCGGAAGGGAGCAAAGAAAAGGCATGCTGAAGTGCATGTCACAACGGCAAAAACCTTACCCCAAAAAACCAAAGCGACCAAACAGATAATAAACATGCACATTCCAACTGTACACCCACACTTTTCACCGTCCCTCTTTACGGCTAGTGGATTCAAGGTTTTTTTGAAATCCAGGGAAGATGCAGATGGTTTGATTCTTTCCGATCCAGAGCGCGAGTTTGATGAAATTGAAGAGGACCGGGATGACGATCTTGACGAATCTGTGACACTGGGAGAGAATATTGAAGAAGCGTTTGAATTTGTTCGTAACAGTAGTTCCTCTGAATTCTTTTTGGTATTTACAAATTTTGCGTTTGCTGACGATGATGAATAGCCACTGTTTGATCGAAATGAATCTTTCCCGGATTTCTTGTTCCGACATTTCTTGGCCTGTCAATTAATTTCAATGAATAAGGTTAATAAAGAAACATAACCCTTAATTTTCCAATTAATGATGGATCACATCAATGGAAGTAAGAATATTAACAAATTACAAGTGAGGATCAAGTAACTATAGACAAGAAACCAATCAAGATTCAAACCGAATGGAGTTGAGCAACACCCAAGAATTGAATCAACGAATATTAATCAATCGAAACCCAAAATTAGACATTTAAAAAATAAAACTAAAACTACCCTTATCCCTTACCAATGACGTCTTGAAGAAAACGGCTTTCATCGCTGCGGCGAAACCCCGGCCAGCCCTCTTCTTCCATCTGACGGAATTCTCCGAGTCACGGCCGGGGTCATCATCAGCGAAAACTGGGCTAAAACACGTAAAAAACTTGCTCCTCCCCCGGTTCTTTACGTGATCCATTCCATGCAATTAAAATCTTGCAAATAAAGGGGAGAAGAAATGGAGAGAAACGGCAATTAAATTAAAAAAAAGGAAATAGAAAATGGAGAGATTTTGGTTTGTAAAAAATAGTGGCGAATATTTAGGGACGGGTGTCTGAGAAAACCAAGGGACGTGTTTTGTAGTGTGTGGATTTGGACGAAAGGAGCAGAGGAAAGCCGGCTTTGCCGCTCTACATAGGGGATAGATCGAGGAGATTGGATTTAAATTTAATTCGTATCCGAAGGAGACAAATTTCGGAGACAAATATGGAATTTTATTACACAGAGAAATGGGATGCTGGCTTTTATCCCACATATTTTTACAACAGTCCTGTTTTCACTTGGAAAATATTGACTTGTTCTCTTATCCGTACATGTGTTTGCTGTCTCCCAGAAATAATAAAATATAAATTTCCAACTGGTCCAAGATGAAGCCCGATATTTTAGAGCATTTTAGATTGGATCTAGGCCTAACCAAGACGGGTTCAAAGTTTGATCCGATCCGCCCACTACATCACGTTTGATTATACGAAAATGGATGGAACGGGTCAAGTAAGGCTCATTCATTGGAAGGTAAAATGATATCTAAAATAAGACTTTTTTTAAAAAATAAATAAAATTCCAACACGTGACAAACATGTACCCATTCAGTATTGGGTTTTCCTTTGTTATTGGGACTTCGACTTTTAGTAGTTTCTTGGGTTGTAAAAGTGGACTGCGCGTAGGGTAGTCCCTTTGTGGCCCGTCAGTTTTCCCCAAAATGGCCCGTCAGTTTAAAAACAAATAAATTTAACAATTTTTGTGTGAAAACCATATTATACAATTTAAATTCTAAAGATCCGTTTCGAGAATATTTTTCACACACCAAATAAAATCAAAATCAATCTTAGTATTTTTAACTTAATTAAATAATAATTGTTAGAAATGTTAATATTGAGACTTGATCCTATCTGAATATAAAAAATTAGTTAAGAGATTGTCGAATTTCATTTTTATAATTTCGAAGTTATTGATCTAGTCGATTCGAGACATTTAACACTCTTTTACTTCTATGAATGGATAAGTGGATCGTGAAGTTTATAAGACATTATCAAGTGTTTCATAACATCGTCAAATACATAACGGTAGTGAGTCTTGACTCTGATATTATGTTAAAATTAAGATTTAACATAATTCAACTTCAAAATATTATCTGATTCTATATAATAAACTCTTAACAATTTTATCCAGCGGATTTGAAATTTAACAAGAAACAATAATCGTCTAATGATCGAAATGTGCGTTGGGTCGTGGTTTAATTTTTTTGAAATTATGTATATTTGTTGATAAAACTAGGATGGATAACTCCAGTAAGGTACTAGACAGACAGAGGACAACACAAACACGCCAACAGGACTAGAGACTGCTCTCGCTTTTGCTTCTTTCTCCTCCTCCAAACGTTAGGGCAAAGAATATACTCATTATATATATATATATATATATATATATATAACCAACACACACTCTCTCTACTCTAGTCAACACCATTTCGCCGCCTTACCGCATACTCTCAGATATCCAGTCGCTGCAATTTGTTCTATGGATTTGCTTCGATCGTATCTCTCTCGGGTTCGGATCCCTGAGCCCACTAACCGTATCTACAAGGAGGAGTGCTGCATTTCTTACGATACTCCGGTATTTATTTTCTCTTTTTTCTTTTCATGCTTTGCTTTGCTTTTGCTTTTAACTTCTCCTATTCTTCTTATGCAACTAGGGATTTTGTGCTTCTGAGTGCGGAGTTGTGTTGTTTTTGCCGATTTTTCTTTTTGATTGGCGTTCGGATACTCTGTTTGTGAATTAGGGTTCATAAGATGTTACTAGTTGATTGTTTCGGTCAGACTTCTGGATCGTATTCGACAATTGGTTTCATATAATTTTCGCTCCCCTAATCCGCTTCAGCTTATTATTATTACTATTATCATCATCATCATCATCATCATCATTATTATTTGTATGCATTGTATGATGGAGGAGTTACCAAGCAATCTGTTTCTATCAGTGTAAGCTGAAGTGGGTCACTGCTTGCCCCTCCTCCATCGAGTATTGTAATTTAGAAGGTGGATGACCTGTGCCGCTATTTTTATGTATGTGATATTGTTTTCACTTTTTCCAGAAATCAGATGGTGGATTGTTCGTGGATATGAATTCGTTTCTTGCTTTTGGCAAGGATTATGTCGGCTGGAACTACGAGAAGAGTGGAAACCCTGTTTATCTGCACATCAAGGAGACTCAGAAGCCTGTATCTGAAGACAGGCCTTTGAAGAAACCAACACTTCTAGCCATAGGTACTCAACAGATTTTACGATATTCTTTGGTTTCTGAAGTACACGTAAAGATGAGGTTCTTAGAAAGACTTAATGATCGGCTCAATTTTATTTCTAATCACTTGTGCTTCGAGGGGAGAAAGAAAAATAATTTTCATGTAGAATTTAAATTCTGAATTACTTCTCAGCGGGTGCAGTTCAAATTATGGAAGATAATACCCTTTTGGCTTTTGGCATGTTTTCTTATTGTTTTGGATGTGCTATGATATCTCTATGTATGTATTTGGCTCATCAAGTGCTTTACTCTACCAGATTCTAGAGTTTTCTTTGTTGTTGTTTGTTAATTGTATGCTTTATAGCTGTACCATTTTGAAAAACAGTTCCTTGAGTTACGTTTTTCTATTTGCAGGTATGGAAGGAGGATTTGACAACAATGACCCAGAATTCGAAACAAGCTATGAAATAGTTATTTTGCCAGATTATTTGACCCTTCCTTTCCCATCAGTAGAGTTGCCTGAAAAGGTATTTCTTCCCCTTCGTGTATTACTCACATGTTATTTTGTATTGTGAAAATCTTCAGATAATAATCTAGATAAACAATTTAATGAACGATGTGAAATACACAGGCATAGTTTTTAGGTTTTTTGTGTCTGTCTTGTAGGTTAGATTAGCAGTTGATTCTGTAATCATGAATACGGGCGCAGAAAAGAAAGATCAGGTTGCTGCCTGGACTGCTGATACAAAAATCATCAGTAAACATGCTATGGATTTGAAACAGCTTGACAATGGTGTTGTTGTTCCTCCATCTGGTTGGAAGTGTGAGAAGTGTGATAAGACTGAAAATCTTTGGTTAAATTTAACAGATGGGTCAATCCTTTGCGGTAGAAAAAATTGGGATGGAAGTGGGGGTAACGACCATGCTGTTAACCATTACAGTGTGACTAAATATCCATTGGCTGTAAAGCTTGGAACTATAACCGCTGATTTAGAGGCAGCAGGTAATGCCTACTTCTCTTTGTTATCTGTAGCCTCCTGGGGATTTATCATGCTTTTGTTACCCAATCTTCATAAAAGATGCAATTGTTTTATTTACGACAACCACGTAGCTTGTTTGAAACCGATGCCCTTTGTTTCTCATTGAATGATGTCATATTTGTATATCATCACGCCATCACCTCTGTTGGTACCTGCTTTATTTGTGGGATGATGGGTAAATTTAATCTGCAGGTAGAAGACATTGATATTCCAATATACTTATTGTACCAGTTTTGTTTTGTTTTTGTTTTTTGGCGTGGACATGTCTTTTGTTTGTGGTGGTGGCAGCGGTCGGGGATGGACTAATCGTCCAGGCCCTGAAAAAGCGTTTGGGTTCCCCATATTACATGCTATGATTGGTTTAATGATATTCCAAATGTGGGTTTTTGATATATTTATGAAGATGTTCACTCTTATACTTGCTGCTAATTTTCACTCAAAAATCTAAAAAAAATTCTTCTTATTTTTATTTATATCAGAATATTGTTGGAGCTGTGGAACTAGTTATAACTGCTCTTTGTGGTAGATGTATTTGAGAGACTGTTAAGAATCACAACTTTAATATGCTCACCACCATTTTCAAATATAATCATGAAATTCAAATTTTGGCAGCTCAGATGTTTACTCTTACGACGAGGATGCAAGTGTTATAGACCCACTTCTAGCACAACACATGCAACACTTTGGTATTGATTTTTCATCCTTGCAAAAGGTATGAGTAACTTTAATTCATTTAAAAAAAATTATTTATGTTATTTTTACAGAATCTAGAACTGTCCTGGCCCTCCCGAGTCTCCCGGGCATTGTGGATGTTAGAAAATATGATGTGCTAACTGCATATTAACTGTTTGTTTTCTTAAATAATCTCTTTTTGATCAACTTTTGTTTGGACTCTGTTGAACTTTGCTGTTTATTTATATATCTGGTTCGTTAAATATCCTCAAATAATAGTTAGTTGTTTGTTTGTTTTCCTAATTAAAATAGCCATTATTATTGGCATCATAATCCTAATTTTTGCTACTTGATAAGATAAATTTGACTTATTCCTGTGCTAGACTGAAATGACGACTGCTGAGAGAGAACTTGATCATAATACCAATTTTGACTGGAACCGCATTCAAGAGAGTGGAAAAGAAGTTGTACCTCTATCTGGGCCAGGTTACACAGGACTTGTAAATCTGGGCAACAGGTTGATTATTTTTATTGTAGAGTTGCTGAAATCTCATGCCATTTCTTCCTTCTTGATTCCTGAACTTTGTTATTTGCAGTTGTTACTTGGCTGCAACTATGCAAGTTGTATTTTCTACTTATAGCTTCTGTTCACGGTTAGTTGTTTGCAATGTCTTGAAGAAATTTAGCTATTCTTAGTGTAGGCCACCATATCTTATTCTCTATCTGTTTATTTACTTTTTTTTGGTTTTCCTTTTAGATACTATAAGCATCAAAGTTTGAAAGCAGCTTTTGATATGGCTCCTGCTGATCCAACCGTAGATTTGAATATGCAATTGTAAGTAGCTAGCCTTCATAAACAAAATAACCGAATATCCTAGTTCGGTGTACTTGGTGAAAAGTGTTCTGTCCATTTTTTATTGTTTTGCAAATTAAATTCTTGGATGATTTGAAACTGCTTCTTCCCATACACAGTAGGATGATGGATTTCCTAAATCAGTTGTACTTGAAATGCAAGAGAAACTAAATTATTTTATCAGAATTTTAGGAAGTTGCAATATTTACGCACTAGTTGCAATGTTTTAGGTGATGTATTTTTGGTACATAAATAAAGTTTCAAGTCATCTTTCAAGAGTTAATTTCAAGCTTTAATGCATCAGATGTTTTAATCTTTCAATTATGTTGAATAAATTGGGTTGAAAAGTAATCATGACTCGTTTATTAGATGTGTGATCGGGGTTTTTATGAGGATTGATTATTTAGAAAGGTTGATGTTGAGGTGGTGATACAAATCAGCATGACTATCAAAAGTTTAGTGGATTCTACAGCCCTTAAAGCTAAGTTTGTGTTGTCACTCCATAGGTTGATAATTGACATGAAAATGGTTGTTTTTAACTCTTGAGCTAAAATCTGTTGTTGCCCTCCTTTTCAACTCTTGGATGTGCATTCTATGGTGCAAGGAGGTTCTTGTCTGATTGTACCAGGCAATACTGAAGAAAGAAAATTGCTGGTTCTATCATTATTTGATTAAACCTATTCCTTTTTCTTTGCAGAACAAAGCTAGCTCATGGCTTACTTTCTGGTAAATATTCAGTTCCAGCTACCAAGGTAAGTTATGCCATATTCATTGAAACTTTATTGTTTTTACTGTGGGTAACATTTGGCAATTTTGTTATACAGAAAGACAATGCAAGCGATGTAGACAACACTTCATTAACTGCTGTAAGGATCCTTTGACTGCTTCCGTTATATGAATTCTGGCTCTCTAATACAGGTTGATTGTCTATCTTCCAGAAACAAGTTGGAGTTTCTCCTCGTATGTTCAAGTCCGTTATTGCAGCAAAACACTCCGAATTCTCAACTACAAGACAACAGGTTGTTTATTAGGTTAAATGTTATTGTTAAGTTAATCTGTTTTGTGGTGAGACCATGTACACAGCTTGACAGTTAGGTTTTGAGTGCACATGGACTGATACTTTTGTGAATTGTTGGATCATGTTGTTGGTGAGACGATTCACCTTCAACATGTTTATCAATTAAGCGGTACTGAAGTTGTTATAAATGCCTTTTTCCATCTGTTGTTTTGTGTCTTGTATTATGATGCATAGTTGACTGACAGCTGCTTGTTGGTGGTTTGAGAGAATTCTTTTACGGAAATCTTTGTGGTGCGCTTGAAAAAGTTGATTCCTGCAGTTTCTTCAGTCGATTTGTCAGTTATTGCTGCATTTATTCTATAGTATAGATGACGGACATAAATTTTGTCTAGGATGCTTTAGAGTTCTTCATGCATTTTATTGACCAAGTTGAGCGGATTAACTCTGGGAACCCAAACATTGATCCTTCAAAGAGTTTCAAGTTTGGCGTTGAAGAGCGATTGCAATGCAGCTCGGGCAAGGTTGCCTATAACAGAAGAAATGATTATATTCTTTCTCTGAACATTCCTCTCCATAAAGCTACAAACAAAAGTAAGTTTGTTTAATGATCACAAGTCTAATATAATGTAACTTTTCAAATAGTATATCCATTATTCTAACATAATGTTTCTTAAAATTCCAGATGAACTCCAAATTTTTGAAGCTGAGAAGGATACTATGGGGAAGGAGCTGTGAGTTGTAATTCTCCCAAGCACCTATACGATCAACTTCATCATATTCTTTGTTAAATATGTAGTATTCTGGCAGGGCATCTAATGAAATTGTTCACCCTCGCCCAAGGGTATCGTTGATGGATTGTCTGGATTGTTTCTCTGCCCCTGAGGAGTTAAATGACTTTTACAGCACAGCCTTAGATGCTAAGACAACTGCAATCAAGTGAGTTTCTCCTCTGCTTTTATTTTCCCTTATAAAAATAAAATTATATAACTATTTTTTTTGTTTCCTGAATTTAAATTTTGAGGCTGAATATTTGGCTTTTTATTTTTTCTGTATGTCTAAAATATTTACATTTGTCGCCACAGAACTGCAGGTCTGACTTCATTTCCTGATTATTTGGTATTGCACATGAGAAAATTTGTCCTCGACTCGGGGTGGGTCCCAAAAAAACTAGGTATGCAGTCGTTTATCTTCGTTTCACTTGCTCAAAATAGCTATTGATTGGGAATGGTGGGTGACTCTTTTTGAATTGATTTCATAGATGTCTATATAGACGTTCCAGATATAATTGACATTAGTCATATGCGCAGCAAAGGTCTTCAGCCCGGGGAAGAATTGTTACCGGATAACGGTATGTCATTTCATCATTTTCCCATTGTTGATATCATTTTTTGTTAAATGCTTTTATTTTTTCTTATAATTAATGGAACTAGTTATCGTCCTTTTATTGACTTGTTGATTGTTGACTGTCTGATCCTTTATTTGTTTCCTATTTTAAAAGGTGGTTTTTTATGTTACAGTATGTACGTATGATTCCAAATTGTTTTGTGTTATTACAATAATTTTATATCATGTAGCTATCTCAATGGATCATCAAGGTGAGAGACTCTAATGGTGACCTTTATTTGATTCTTTTGTGATTGTTGTTTATATCAGTATTTTCTTACTAAGGAAGTAAGGATCATTAATGCTATTCAGAATTGTTACAAGGTTATCATCATTACTTAACTAGTATTTGGGAAAAAATTATCCCTACGTTGGACCAATTAATCACAGACATTAGCTGTTCTTTTGTTCCACAATACGCCTTAAAACTGTTGTTATTTTCAACCTCTGTCTATATGTGCAGCTTCTTTGGATGACGGAGTGAAGGCTGATGCTGATGAAGACATTATTTCCCAACTGGTGTCAATGGGATTTAATTATCTTCATTGTCAAAAGGCTGCAATCAATACCTCCAATGCTGGAGTGGAAGCAGCAACGAATTGGCTGTTTGACCATATGAATGATCCAGGTGATTCCTCTTCAAAATTGGATCTTCAGAAACAGTTTTGTAATATACTAATATAAGAGTTTCCTCATCGTATATGCTACACAAATTAATATCAGTTTTTTCTTCAAGATATTGATGAACCTATAATAAAAGAGCAGAAGAGTTCTCTACAAATTGACCAGTCAAAACTTGATACTTTAGTATCATTTGGCATTGAGGAAGAAGTTGCTCGGAAGGCACTACAGGCAACGGTAAAATACTATCGGCTAAATTTTTTTGGGATACATTGTAGAGTTGCTTTCATGTAACGGCTAATTTTTTTGGGGATACATTGTAGAGTTGCTTTCATGTAACGCTCTCAATAATAATTTGCAGGGTGGTGATATCGAAAAGGCGACAGAATGGATATTTAATCCTCCTCCTGGTTTGTCAAATATGGAAACTCCACCAAGTAGCAGTGGGTCTGTGGTTGATGATGCTCTACCTGATGGAAAAGGAAGTTAGTTCCAAAGTCCTTTAGGAATTTATAATCCCCTTCTGTTGATATTCCTTTCTAGATTCTTATCAATACCTCTACTTGTGCTTAAAGTAACTAATTTTGTCCTGAAATGTTTGTTTCTTGTCCAGAATACCGGCTACTTGGGTTCGTAAGCCACATCGGCACATCTACTCATTGTGGGCATTATGTTGCTCATATCTACAAAGACGGGAGATGGGTGATTTTCAATGATGAGAAAGTTGGGATTTCTCAGGATCTACCTATCGACATGGGATACTTGTACTTCTTCGAGAGATATGATGGTTGAAAAACTTTTAACATACTCCTACTGATCATGTGGAGCATTTTTCTGGAAACAATCGGTATATTCCTGGTTTTCTTTTTGATTGGTTTTGAACTGTAGTTAGGCCTAGTTGTGATAAACCATCTGATCCATACAGCCAGCGGAGACTCGTTTGTTCACGATCTATCTTTCTCCCATTGTCGTCATACCGATATTCTACTTGTTCAATCATCTGAGTCTGGTAATTGTCTTTCATGCTTATGGGTTGATTTTTAGTAAGTCTACCATCTGTTACCTTTACTTTCTTTACAATTATTAAATAGTTTTTAATTTATTTATTTCTTTGTTTTGTCCTTTTAATATCATTTGACGACTAGATTATAGGAGAATGAAGATTGCTGCTACTCATTATACCATCATTATGAATTTTTAATTATTTCATCCTTCGAATCCGCATCTAGTTCAACAAATAAATATGAAGGCTAAAGGTTGAGTGGGTTAATGGAATATTTACCAAATCGTTATAAATCAACTAATTTATATATATAATAAGCATAGCTATATTTCCCCCCCGGAAGTTCGTAGCCAACGAAAATCCAAAAATACTCGTTCCTTTAGTGTCTGTATTGTATTCAGTATTTGATTGATTGTTTGTAAGAAATATAGCGTAATTCTGCTTGGACGCATTTTTCATTTTCATTATTGATCACCGTTTCAAATTCTAAAAAAAAGAAAAGAAAATTAGAGAACGCCACACTTTTATTTATTTTTATTTTCTTATACAAACCCTTTTAATTTTTGATTTTGTTTAATTTAACTGAAACGAGAAAGGAAGATGAAATTACATTTAAAAACAGAACAAATTCCATAAATCGAAATTTATCAAGGCTTAAATGAAAAGTTTTGACTTTTTTTTTTGAAATTAATTGTTTTGATTTCTGAGATGTCAGACAAGTTGGATTTTTTAACATAAAAAATTAGAAAAACAACAGGGGTAGCGATTGGAAAGTAGTACATACGAGACAGTACGACGTTACCAACATCTAACACAGAAGCATAGTACAACAGATTCATACAATTGTACCACATGATTACAGCGTTATATATTAAGAATGAAAAGCCCCAAGTTTCGTGAAGAGGTTTGAAAGCTCAAAAACGTCATTGAGTGCAGCGTTGATGATATCCCATCTGTTCTTGGCGGATGTTTTTCCATTTCTGATGTGGTTTTGTCAATGCTACACTCAATTACGTTTTTCATACTTTATTTGAAATCACAATTTATGGAAAGTTTTGTGGCTCACACTATCTTTCGCTCTTTGTGTAATTTCATTGGAACTTTATTGAAACTTATTCTTTGCTGATAGTTCAACCATGATCATATTTTTAATAAATATACATCACACAAAATTGATCCGTGAGATTGTCAAAGTTTCCGTGTGTATAAAATTATTCTCCTCAAACTGTGGGTACATAATTTAACAGAATTATCTTACCATAAATAAAATAATCAAGTGGCACACACCAACATGGAATTAATATTTTAATGAATAACAGTATATGATCATAGACAACCACTAAATTAACATTCTTGCATAATATATAATATATTAAAGCTGAGTCTAATCAAATCAAATCAAATCAATTATATAAATTTAAAAATGATATCAAGAATATAAAAAATACACATCAAAGTCGTGGCCCATCGCCCCTTCGTCCACTGGAACAAGTAATTCCACTGGGCATGCTATGCTAGGCTTCACAAACCAGGGGCTTCTCGTCGCCTGTTTTCTTTACCTACTTACATCCAATTCCTTCTCTCAAGTCCCTCTGCATAAATAACAACCCTCACCATCTTTTTTTCCATATCATCAAAACATCAATCGCAAAATCACCACAATTCGATCGTCGACTTCTCTTGGAAATTTATCGATCATAATCAAAATATTCAAAAGAACGAGTTCCGGAAGAAGAGCTTGGTTAGTAGCAGCAAGCATTGGAGCAGTAGAGGCCCTGAAAGATCAAGGATTCTGCCGATGGAATTACGACATCAGGGTCTTGCAGCAACACGCCAACAACAGTCTCAGGGCTTACCGTGCTACGGCCAAGAAACCGATTCCCGCACCAACTTCTTCTTCCATGGTTTTGAATAAGATGGTGGCAGAAGAAAGAATTAAGAAATCGGAGGAATCATTTAGGAAAGTTATGTACTTGAGCTGCTGGGGTCCGAACTGATACTAGCATTCTTGTTAGCCTTTATCATATATGCTTGGTCAACCAAAAGAATCAACTTAGTTGTAAATTTTTCTTCTGAAAACTTTTTTAACCCTCATCAGTTTTAACATTTTTGATTTGATCCTTCACTATATATATATATATATATATATATATATATATCTCAAATTCTCCCACGGATGCAGACTCTTAACGACGACATGGACAGCTGTATTTTGCGAAACGGCTTCTTCAATCAAATTGGATTTGTGTGAACGGCAGCTAGATTTATGCTAAATCCAGAGAATAGTTCGATTCTAGCCCATTTTTAAAGTTAAAATGCCATCAAACATATATGTTAAAATAAATATGACTAAATTTATACGAAATATTATAAGATTAATAGCAGATGTTAATGTTTTACAAATAACACCTTTTTTTGTGCACATTTGATCTTTCCTACAAGATAGGATAAACCAATTTTTGTGACCACTCGGTCCATATACCATGGTTGAGTGAGTAGTCATGATTCTACTCGTAACGAATGTCATGTGCTGAGTGGATAAGAGTACTGTAGCATGAACAAAACCCGGTCCAATGTATTCCACTTATTTATCTTGTTAATTATTGCTTGTGAATGGTTTAATGAGGTTCAATATATTTAAAATAGAAATTCAACTAATTCAATTTCGAGAACCGAAATCGATTAATTGCTGATCCGATCCCTATGGAAATATCAACAGAGTTAATACAGGAAAACTGTGCCGATTAAAGTTGAAAAGAACATTTCCCGGAAAAGAAGTGATATTTAAGGAAGGAAGTGTCGGAAAGAAACACGGAGCTAAATGAAATAAATAGGTCACCAGCCACCTAATCATTCTTATCAACTGTTCCCCTTTAAAATACTTTTCTTAATTAATTCTGATTCTAATAATTTATTTATTCATCACCGTATAAATAAATAAAAATTAAAACGAAAAGTGGAGTTTTTACAATTTTAATATGTATTAATAATTAATATAAAGTGACAAATCTGAAAAAAAAAAGAAGAAAAAAACCAAAATAGTAGGCCTTTCCTTGCTCTCCACATAGACAACAAGTTTAGTGGATGATTACCATTCGTGGCATTCATCTCCTTATTATTTTTATAATTATATTAAATTATTAAGCAGTAAATGAAATATGAAATGTGTATATTTTTATTAATATTATTATTTTATAATTCATTAGTTAAACGTCGTTTAATGAAATAATGTTAGTGATTTAAAATATATCAGAAAATTTTATAAATAAAAATAAAATTTGTTGTTCATTCAGACAAATAAAATAAAAGTGTTTTCCAAGGAAACCATCTTCCCCAACTTATTCATGCGACTGTCAATTATGCTAATCACTGGTGAGACTGAACAGTAAGCGTGTGTTTTGCGGACGCCAATTCCCACTCAATCCTGTTTAAATTCCCCCTTCAAATCCGAGATGCGCTTCTGAGTTCCCTCTCTAGCATGGCCGCAGCCGAGAGTCACCATCACAAGAGGTGGCGCCTCTGCCCCTTGTGGACGATTCAATCCCACCGCAGAAACGGTGGTGTTGCCTCCATCACTCGCTCCTCCTCGTTCTCATCCGTTGCCAGATCGATTCTTCCTGTGCGCAGAAGACTTCACCTCGATCCTTCGAAGAACCTCTACTTCCCTTGTGCGTGGTTTAACTAACTTTATTAGTTTTTTTTTTTTGCCTAAGACTGTTGGTGAATTTGGAATGAATTTGATTTTGCTATGATTGAATTTCAACTTTATTAGACTTGTCGCTGATTAGCTTAGCGGGTTGTTTTTTGTTTTGGTGCTTGTGATACTGAAGATGAGCCAGGGAAGCAGGCAAGGAGTGCTATATGGATTAAGAACTCCAGCAAGTCTCACGTTGCATTCAAGGTACGTAGATTCTGCTTTTGACAATCATACTTTTTTTTTTTAAATTGTTATCAAACTTGTAATTTTTTCTAACTAATGAAATTAAACAAAGTGATTTTTCGATATTCCTAATCTCTTTATGTTTTTGTTTTTTTTCCCGAAGTGGGGAAATTCTAGTTAATTAGGGGAATCTTTCTGGATTACTAAGATTCCCAGGCACAACATTCTATCTCAATGTTTGGTTTCGTTTTAGGACTTTTGGGACATAACAATGGGGAAATAAAAGGTATCAAATTATTATTTTAAAGTAATGAAAATTGAAAACAAGTATTACGTACATTTGTTTTGACTTTCACACCATCGTGGTGTATAACTTATATTGGTTCTTTACGAGTCCAGAAACACACTTTATATATTGTTTCTTCAAATAGATATTGAAGCATCTGTTTTTGAAATGGCAATATCAATACATAGAAATAGCCTAGAAGCAGAAAAACAACCCATCTTTCTGCGATTTCTTCTTTGTTTATTGCATGGATCTGGTCGATTAGGAGATCCGTCACATAAAATTGACTTGTGACGGTCTCGTACTAGTATTTGTATAAAAGAAAATACTCTTTTTTTTTTATCTATATCAAATCTGTTTTCCTTTTTTTTTTTTTCGTTTGTTCTTAAAGGTTATGTTTTTATTAGTTCGTCCAAACTATCATCCTCTATATTCAAATGATTTATCAATTATAATCTTTTACACATTTTTTCAAATTTTTAGATTTTTTTAAATTTATTATTCTTTGTATTTCTCATTAAATATTTTTTTAAGGAAACATTACCGTATTAATTACTTTTATTTTTAAATTTTAAAAAGATCACATAAAAATACAAAACAAAATACTGTTTTATTATCTCATTTTGTTTTCAAACAGACACACGGATTATTTGATACCGAAAAAACAGAAGAACTGATTCTCCACTAAGGTGAAACAGGAAAAAACACAACAAAAATGCGACCAATGGGAGAGTTTATGGGATATGTTGATGGAGATTTGAACTAAATAAAAAGGAAAAAAGAAATAAAATAGATTTATGCTTTCACTGTTTGTGAACTGGATGATTGGTAGCAAATTGGGTTGACTGCTAGACTGTGTTGTTTTCTATCTTTAGTTTCAAACTACCGCACCAAAGAGTTGCTACATGAGACCTCCTGGAGGTATCCTTGCTCCTGGGGAAAGCTTCATTGCGACTGGTAATTGTTTTCGACATACTTTTGTCCTGAAAAGTCCACATTGATTATAATTTTTCAAGTATCAAATCCTGACGGACATGGAGTGAACCAATTTGTATGCTTTATCAACAGTGTTCAAGTTTGTGGAGCATCCAGAGAACAACGAAAAGCCTATGAATCAGAAGAGCAGGGTTAAGTTCAAGATGATGAGTCTTAAGGTGATTGAAGGAACAGATTACGTGCCAGAATTGGTAAGTGAAACGCCCATTAGCAATGTTGTCCATGAATCATTTGGTGATGAGGGTCATTGCTAGCGTACAAGACTTGACGCAGTTGAACTCTGCCACTGTGGCACTAAGTTCACTTAAAGGGCCCTTACTGGTTCATGGTTTTCTGCTATAATGATTGAACATTGCCTAATAGCAATGTTGTCCATGAACTATGTATTGTGAGGCTTCTAATAAAATACTCGCTTCTGGTTTATTTCGTGGTCCCAATCTTGTGTATTCTGTTGAGTTTATGCCTGCTCATGGTTGTTTAGCTAGGTTTAACGATAACCCACGATACTAAACTTGTAGAGTGCATTTGTTGAATAGTTTGGAAAAAATCTGTCATGGAATAAAAAGTTGATCAAAGTAATATCAGTGTCTACTTACACTTGTCATTTATCATGGAGTAGTTTACGTTTTAAATTGGTCATAGCTGGAAAATTAATCACCAACTGGCCTCTCTGATGGCCCAACCCCTTGTCAAGAAATTTACTCCAACCCCTTGTCAAGAAATTTACCTGCACGAGGGATCCTTGTCAATTCAACATCTGCTCCATGTTGCCTTTCTAAAATGGATCACTGCTGGCTGCTACTACTTCTACTTAACATCCAAGACGTGTTTCCCATTACCTTCACTGGTTTCAAGTATTCGTGCACGGTTATTTGAAATAGTGTACTCTTGATACTCTTGAAGGTAGCCAGTATGCATGTTGAGAATGTTAAAACCTCTGTTTCTCATACATGTTGATTTGAATTTTTGTGCAGTTTGATGAACAAAGGGATCAAGTGATGGTGGAGCGTATTTTTCGAGTTGTCTTCTTGGACCCAGAGAGCCCTAATCCTGTAAAGCACGTTTTTCATCATTTCATGTTGTGTTTCTGGCTTCATGTTTGCTCATCTTTGCATCTTTTCGAATCATTTTGTGAATCTAGGCACTTGAAAAACTGAAGCGTCAGTTGGCTGAAGCTGATGCTGCAATAGAAACTCGGAAAAAGCCTCCAGCTACCACAGCTACTGGAATGGTGGGGGAAGGCCTTGTTATAGATGAATGGGTATCCATTTTTTTGTGTTTATTGTTTACCTGTTTGTGCTAGTGTGCCTCTGATACTATTTTTCAGCTGTTAAAATATTATGCAATGCCGCAAATTGATATTTTTTTTTATCTTTATTGTTCAGAAAGAGCGTAGGGAGAAATATCTTGCACGGCAGCAGTTTGAGGCTGTAGATGCTGCGTAGCATTGTTCGTTCTTCAGTGGTTGGCCTAATGCATCTGATCTCCCCCTTCAGTGGACTTTTGGGAATATTTCCAACTCGGTCAATGTTTAGTTTGTTGGATGTACCCGAAGTAAAATGTTCCAAATTTGTAGATTGAGTCGATATCATTTTTTTGTGTGGCAACATTAGACTGTCACAAAAAATGATCCTTGTCGTTAATACATTCTTGCCTGTAAATATTGTTTTGTTTTGCAAGAATTATTGCTGTTCCGGTCAACTCCGACAATTATGTCAAGCTAAGAGGTTCAGACCTGCACTGATTTGTACTTGTTCTTTGTTTACCCACGTGCATGAACGAAACACAAATGTCAGAGATCATATTTTTTTTCTTTCAATGATGCATATTATTGACAATGAAAAAGATAACTCACGGTAGCAGAAGCACTTCCTATTAGCAAGACCAAACCAATAAAATAAAATAATAAAAGGAGACCCACAACTACACTGTACACATAAAAAGTGGGAACTTTGGTAAAACATGACCATCCATCAAAATCCAAGAATTGAATCAGCAGCTAACATACAAAACCATGACCCGATTAACTGCTGCTTAAAGAGGCGTATTCGATGATGTTATAAGAAATCATATGTTCTCCGGCAACTGAAATTTCTGCGAGCCAAAGATCTGGTGAGACGCACTTTCCACGAAGACAGCAACCCCACATTTGGCTGAAATGAAACCTTCCCACAGGGGAAAATTGACAGTCCCGGAGATTGTTTTCTTTGCGGCGATGTCCTTAAATGAGCAGAGCTTCTCCAGCTTCCGGACAACGTAATCATTGGCCAAAACTCGACCTTTGTTGGGCCCGTTGGGACAATCTGTCACCAAGCTGCATTCGAACAAAGCAACCATAACATTGACAGCTTGGTGATCCACTTTTGTCCTCAGAGATCCTGTCAACGAAACTTGTAAGGAATCCGATGCTGGCTTCTGGAACGTCGCCTGTCAGAAAAAAAAATAAAGGAGTTTTCAATGTTAAAACATTTGTAGATACATAATAATTGATGGATGTTTACAGCTATCGGCCCTTGATTGTGACCTGGAACGTGGGAGCAGTTACTCGGGGTGCGTCTGCAATGGCGGATATGAGCGCTTCTGAATCATAACCCACGCATTGAGCCGTTCCCTGAATCACGATTTGGGGGGTGAACATTGTATCCAGATTAAGGGTCTCGACGTAGGCCTTTTGCCTGACGGTCCACTGGCTAGACCCAAATGGATCTTTCCAACCCATGTAATCCCAGTAATCTACATGGTAGGCCAACAATATCAAGGGCACATCTAGGTTGAAATCTCCCCTTCCCAGCCGTGAAAAGAGCATCTCCGCCTCCGGAGATGTGGCGCAGCCCTGTGATGTGAAGAGCTCTACCAACACAGGGCCACCTCTCCGCTGCTCCTCCGTCGTTAGATCCGCCGTCACATGGTCATCGTGACGTGAGGCGGTGACGGATTTCCCGAAACAGCTGAAGAGACGGCGCGCCATCTCCGACGTAAGTTTGGTACTATTCGTCTCTCTTGTGTTTGCTTCCTTTGGTGAAAATCGATACGGAGAGATGCGAGAGGGAAAATGTGAGAAATATGATGAAGAAAAGAGAAAAAGGGGTCGGAGAACGATGGTTTATATTATATTATTGATCAAATATTAGTAATTCAATAATTCATATATATAATAGAATTTTTATAAAAATCGTGTATTTGTATAATATTTTTTATAATTTATTATATTTATATTTAAAATTAACAGGAAATTTGGGTTCAGTCCCCAGCCGCCATTTTTTTTTGTGTTCAGTCCCTAGGTACTTTTTTAGTACCACATTTCCACATGAAGTGTACCACATTTCCACATGAAATATACCACATTTTGTGTGACATAGTACCACAATTTTGTGGGTAGAGAGTGAAGCCAAAGAAATTTTTTGATTGGGGATTTTTCAATAACTTCCCCTTAAATTAACATCAAAATATAATTATAAAAAATAATAAAAAATTATATTGTAATTTTGATATATAAATAAAAAATAAATTGAAAAATAAAAAATTGACCTTAGAAAAAATTGAATCTATAACTTAAATCTCAAAAAACAATGACTTTATCGCTCAACTACATAGAACTTACATTAAAAAATTTAATATTTTATTAATATATATAATTATTAAAACAAATAATGACATCAAAATTAGTTACTCTAATTACCCCAAACTTAATAAAATACTAGCTATTTTGCGCACGCGTTGCGTGTGTACAATCTTTTTTATCATTATCGATGGACTAAAGTGAAAATTGACAAATTATAGAGGGACTAAATTGATATTTGAATGATTGAAATAAAAAAAATAAAAATAAAAGTGTGAGTTGAAATTAAAAAAAACAAAAAACATAAGTGTGATATTAGTAGGATATAAGGGTAAAACTGGAAAAAAAAAGATGATGTCCTCCTTGTCAGTTTTTATAAGGTGCTCAGTCTTAATATAATAGTATAGAAGTATAGATTATAGATAGTATAGATATAAAAAAACTGATATAAAATATATATGTTTCATGCATATATTATCTTATTCTTCGTTGGTTCTTAATTATGTGTCAAATTCTCAAAAATTTGTGTGAGACGGTCTCACGGATTGTATTTGTGAGACGAATCTCTAATTTGGATCATCTATGAAAAAGTATTATTTTTTATGCTAAGAATATTACTTTTTATTGTGAATATCGGTAAGATTGATCCGTCTCACTTTTAAAATTCATGAGACGATCTCATACGAGACTCACTTTAAGTTTAACGAAGAGGTTAAATTTAATCATCTTTTCTTTTATTTTTTTGAGAATTTAATCATCTTTTCTTTAAGAATATCTAAGTATTATTTTATTATATATAAAAATTAAAAGAAAGTCCACATACGTAATGGACAGGTGGGATGTCAAATGCGTAACTGGGTGCCGTCTGTCTGTTCGGAGTCGGTCACACATTGTTTGTCAAAATTGGGTGAGTCGCCTTTGTCGGAGCTGTTACAATTTTTTGAAGATAAATCACTTTAGAATGTATTATATATAATCTTATTATTAATATTGACATCCAATCTTAACCTTACATGATTACAACCATTTGTAATTTAAGAGAACCATATCATTAATGGTATCCCTAGGATAATTATTTTTTTTTATAACTGTATTCTTATTTTATAAGAGATATAAAAAAAACAGAGAAGCAAAATAACATGAGTAGGTCTCATGTGAGACCGTCTCACGGATCTCAATCTGTGAGACCGGTCAACCTTACTCATATTCACCATAAAAAAGTAATATCCTTAAGCATAAAAAGTAATACTTTTTCATGGATTACCCAAATAAAGATCTGTATCACAAAATATGATCCGTGAGATCGCCTCACACAAGTTTTTGCCAAATAACATTAATTGTTGAAAACTATTTACAAAAAAATACCCAAAACTCTACAATTTAATGAAAATTAACAAAATCCAAAAGTTCTATTCATAGAAGTAAAACACCGTAACATAGAAAAATCGGAATTAAATTAAGTGTGAAATTGCACACGAATGCCACGTATTTTCCTTGAATGTTAATTTTAGAGGTATCTACACAATGCAACACCGCCAAAAACGTATCCACAAAGTATCGCCAGGCGTCGTGGATAGACCTGCGTTCAGCCATCCTTTTCTTTGTACATTACTGCCATTTGCTGGCATGCCATGCCCACAATTTCCATAAATATAATATATGACATAATCTAAACATAAAAAAAAAAAGGAATATTCCAGAGGTGTCCTAAAACTTTAAACAAATGACTCAAACGTCTTTGCATGCTATAGCATTATAAGATTCAATATTGACATGATTTCATTAAAATTACAACTAGCTTTGGTAACTTTTTTTAAATGCAAAAAAAGGGTGGATTAGTAATCAATACAGATTTAAATGAATCGTGCTCGTAGGCAAGAGAGTATAGGCCGGATTTGGATCTTCTACTCTTTTGAAAACACAACACATTTTTTATACGATCATCTCGTTTAATCTGCAACCTTTTAAATTTATCTCATATGGTGTGATGTCCACAAGATAATCACGTGATCATCTCGTATAAAAAATACATAATACCAAATGTTGTGTTTTCAACCTAGTAGGAAATCCAAATCCGTATAAGCATCTTGCAAATAATGTGGTTGCACAGAAAAATTCTACAATATGTGTTGTTCGGATGATGATGTTGGCCCAACTTTAATTCTTTGGCGTATTAGAGAATGATGCCACAGAGCATCATATGCATGTAGACACCACAAAAATCGAATCTTGATCTACTCGGCTACCCCATTGGTCCACTAATATATATATATATATATATATATATATATATAAGGATATCGATGATAGAAAGAATAAAATCAAGAAACGTTTGTTAATTGTTTTCTTGAAAATCTTCAGGATGTTGGAAGGAAAGGCAGTGATTGGTGAGACTGATATGCTTCAGACCATGCAACAAGATGCTCTAGATTTGGCTGCAAAAGCACTTGATTTCTTCGACGTCACAGAAGCCACTGAAATTGCCCGATCTATTAAGAAGGTAACCATTGTTTGTTTTTTCCCCTTTTCTAACTCATATCGTAAGCTAATATGATTCAATAATAGTTCTAAGGAAAAAATGTATTTTAAATTTTATATATGTTGTCTGTCAAATTCCAACATTAGTTGTTTGTTATTTTTGATTTTTCTGGGTTATTTTAATTACAGGGATTTGATACGATGTATGGACCAGGTTGGCAATGTATTGTAGGAAAGGACTTTGGTTCGTTTGTCACACATTGTTACGGTTGTTTCATACATTTTTGTGTTGGGAGCCTTACTATTTTACTCTTCAGAGGATCGACGGGACTAGAATTCGAGGGAGATCGTGAATTCCCGACTTTGAAGAGCATGGCCTAAAGTCGTAGTTTCAAAAACGCGTTTCTCCTCAGTCCGTATGTATTATACACCTTAACGGACATCACCCGTGATGTCTATCTAATTGTAAGCCACAAAATCGAGGTCCTTCTCAGCTGTGCAAATCTTGAAATGTATTTGGTACCTACACCATTAGTTTTGGATTATTCGATATTATACACGATATGAATTCTATCATTTTATAAATTTAGTGCAATAAATTCACTAATCATACCTCGAAAAGTAAAAAATAATATTTTTATTAAAATAGAAATTTATCTCACAAAATTGATTAGTTTATGTGATTGATTATGGCCCAAATGTATTGAGCACGTTGGATCTATACCTCCTGCCATGGTTGAATTAACCTTTGCAAAATGATATGGTAGATAATCAGTTGAAATAAAGTGTTCAAATTAAATATTTATTAAATTGCTCTGCCAAAAGTTTAAACAGACTAGGCTAGAGGCCAGAAGTGCAATTACAACCTGGGAAAATTGGTACGTACATGGTAAAAGGATTTCATCCAACAATTTGGAGTCGCGGAGTCCATGCATGGTACGTAGAAGAGCACAAGTCGAATCGAACGAGAACAACATGAAAAGTCTTTAAATACTTGGTGGAAATAAAGAAAAAAGTGGATATTTCTGCACTTTTGAAATGGCTACAATTTTTCTTCAATTTTTAATACCAATTTTCCAATAAAATGTTCTTAAAAATGCTCCATCCATTTGACTCACAAGTATGTATATAATAGAAAAGCCTTTAACAATTCGATGAATTTATTAGGATACATTTCGCATATATTCATATATAAACTCATAAAAACACAAAATTAGAAATTAAAATCATCCTGATTCGGCTTAGGGGAGGTCAACAGCGCCGTGTAAAGCCTGAGCCTGTCCTCGCCAAGCGAAGAGCTCCTAGACAATGGCCTCCTCGGCCTAATAAACGAAAGAGATGTAAGCGTCAGCCGATGCTTATATCTCCTCCAGGCCAATTGAATGGCCACAGCTGCCCATGTTCTCCATCCAGGAGAGTAGTAACGAGCACTTCTCTTAACTTTTTCATTCACAAATGTGTACCGAAAATGTTGTGTCACATACTTTACATCATCCGCTTCGAGCCCAAAAGCTTCGGTTGTTTCGAGAGTCACGAGCGTAGATGAAGATGGTGGAAGCCTTTCGATGAAGGGCCTTCGTAGACACCATGAGAGGAGCTCATCTCCACTGAAGTTTCCGGGGCCTAACATGCAGCAACTCTTTACGCCGTCGCGCAGAACTTGGCTGCTTTGGAGATGACCTCTTACTATGAATATCATCCTTTGAACTGGATCTCCTTCTCGTGTTATCTTCCCAACAAGAAAGAGAGTATAAACTTATTAATTAATGAAGAATATATATGTCTATTGATTGATATATATTGTGTGGAAATATTTATTTTGTGTTCTTGCAATCAACGGTTGGCACAATATATGCTTGTTAATTTACAATATCTTATAACTTGTTACTATTTTACACTCACAGTTTCTCCTTTTGTGAATATGAGGGACTTGACCCTATCACAGATATTCTCCAGGACCAAGTTATCCATGTGCTGGAACAAAGGGACCTGAAACAGTTCCATTAATTAATTTGAATAGATTTAAAAAGGAAACCAATTTTTCTGATAATTGTTAAAAAATTACCTGTCTAACTAAATCTAAACACAGATGATATTTGATGTCTCTCCTTAGTCCTTCAGGCAGATTTCGAGTCATCTCGCATTCATCTACTCCGCGCACTGCTGCCCAATGTTGCCTTTCGTAGTTCCTCACCCTTTGCCTAAACGACATTGGCAGTTGTCTCTTTCTCATCCACCACTCTATGTTCCTCATCTTCAGTTGCATTGCTTGTTTCTTTGACGTGGTCGCATGCAGGAACACCTGATAATATCATTTAATGTGGCCATCTGTATCAAATTTTCACTAATTATATTAGTGAAGAAATTAAAAGAGGATTATTCAACTTTGATCACCTTGATGTTACCGATCAACATTGTGACCAGAATTAGACCAGTGGTCAGCACAATGATGATAAAAACAAGTTCTAGCCAATCCGTAGTGCTCTCCAAATTCCCAAATGTACTGTTCCATTAATCACAAAGAGTGAAATTTACATAATGGTTATCACAATAACTTTTATTCAATAACTGTATATTATTTACCTGAGAGTCATGAGACCCCAGAAGATTGGAAATATTATCTTCTCCAAACGATTCTCATTCGAAATGAGCTGAACCGTCCATTTATAAGCTCCGTAGGCGAAATTGTCATAGTTTTGGAGGCAAGTGGATCTTGCCATAGTGTTTTCGCCCCATATGAATCGTGCTCTATCCGTTATCAAATTTCTTGTTCCATAATAAATGTGTTGTTGGCAAGCCATCATTCTCATGTGGCAGTCTTTTGTAACCATGCATTGCTCCTTCAAGCACTTTGCGGCCCTTTGTATGCCTAGCAAGTACCAGCATGCTCCCACGGCCTGCAAGTCATTGGCATCATTTCGTCTTAGAATTTATTTTAGACATGTTCCGCTGACGTTTAATTCGCAATAAACTTTTCAATTATTTATTGATTCCTAGATAATTGCGTAAAATAATTGGGTTATACATAAGAGCAAGCTTTTACATACATGAGATGCCACAAAATACGCAATCATGTTGAGAGCAATGCCCCACCAAACAGTTCCGAAAATATAGCCGGACAGATTCTGCATGCGTCGCAACAGGCAAACCGAATGGTAGATTTTGGGCACATACTGGAAGATAAATGTTACTAATAGTACTGTCATCACCGCCGTTGTTGATCCTTTATCCAACATCTTGGGGATCGCCACCCACATTACCATCTGAAATTTTCATTTATTTTTCTCCAAACATTACCATCACTATGTTCCATTGCTTTTACAAATCCAACAATATATATATTTCAAGTATAGGAAACTAGGTCAACCACTTTGAGATTTAAGAACATAGAAACTAGTTTTAATTTTCCGTTTTATATACAAATACACCATTCTAGGTTCCCTTACTTTACGAGATATATACAAGTTCTTTCAATAATAAATATCTAAAAATTAAACAAATTTAAATAATTCCTAGTCTCTATGTGACTTACACAACAGAAACAATTGTATACCTATGCAATAAATAAAGGAAAATACCCTTTTATGCCAAATCCAACGCCCTAATACATTTGGGGTCATGAGGTTCACATATCCAGACATGGACCCGATCGACGACTTCAAATGTATTGTGACCGTTGGGTCTGATAATATGTTATTGTCCTTATGCTAGCTAGTTTTGAATTTTCCAATTATTCAACCTAAGGATCTAAAATTCTAGTGATGAGGAAATCAGAAGAGGTGCAAAACCGATTTCTTGATCATTTTGCAGCCAAAATGGTAACTTTCACTTGATTGAAAACTCACCAAAATATATTGATGATATGTCTTAATCCTAAACACTTGGTTTCAAGGTTATTTTTCAAAGATGCACATATTTTTAAACCAAACCCTTAATTAGCTTACTTAAAAATGAATTTTGTAATATCTTCATTATGAAAACAATGTAAACAAAATATAATTATGTGCAGGCGTCTCCATATATATCTCCAAATTATTTGTTCATATCGACATATTTAATTAATGGCTTCATGAATTATTGTACACTCCAAATTTTATTTTTGTTTTCAAATGATAATTAGTAATATTATATTTAAATAAATGTGTGGACATTTGAAATTTACGAGCAGGCCCAGGTCACATGAACTCTAATGAACTGCGCAATGGGTACGATAGTATGCCAGTTATTTCTGCATGCATAGTAAATGTGATTCTCACTCCTACTGCATACAAACAATTCAGATGACATGCCGGATTCTTTACCTCACAAGAACCACTCAATACATCCAAACATTAGTCCAGGCAATTTGGCAGCACTCCCGCTGAGTATGTCACACAATTATTTCTGATAAGTGCCAGAAAAAGGAATCGTCTTACCTGGGGCAATGGAAGGATGATGAATAGATCCAGAAGGAAACCCTTTTTACCCTTCAAATATTTCGACGCGATGGATCGAGTGGTGGTGGAGTTGACATCATGCAACTGGGAATCACTCCTCCTGGGGGGGACCCCGGTGCTGCGGAGGTTCATCTTGAGCTGCAGCCACATGTTCCACAAGTGCAAGGCATCGGTCGTGGTGCGGAGAACGGTGACGGTGACAGCGAACCACCCGTCAACGAAGAGGCACATGCAGTTCTCGCTTACTGAAAGGGCGTAGAAGAAAAGCGGATCCACGAACAAGCCAGCGGCGGATACCAGGAGGAATATCCTGTTCCATTCTTGAACCCATCTTGCCCTAGGGTCCAAAACGTTGCCCCAGAACCACCCCTCATGACGTCTCCGCCCATTGCAGCCGATAAAGCTTTTACAACAGTCTGGATTGATGTCTTGCTCCTCCTCTTGGTTCACCTCCTCCTCCACCTCTTCATCATCTACTTCTTCTTCGGAATAAAAATCAGTCTCGTTGCCGACATCGGTATGACTAATCCGTTCTCGCACATGGCTCGCCATGGCTGATGGATTAATCTTTAACTAATTTTGTTTTCTTTAGAACACGATGGAGATAAACTGGGGGGACAATGCATGCTTTGAGACATGGTGCATCATATATCATTTAAGATCTGAAGAATGAACGACTTAATTTGGTGAATACTATTTGGTTAACTGACCACTATACCCTTGTGGTTGTACAGACATATCTTTAATTCTTTTATATGTAATAATAAGATTTTGGAAAATCTTGATCCATTCGATGTCATCTTAGAACTTTATTGGAAAATAATCAAAACCCAATAAATATATGTATATATAACCAAAATAAACATAAATGAAAAATACAATATTAAAAATGTAATATTCTGTTAATTTTTTAAATATAATAAAGATACACAAAAATCGTAACAAGTTAGTTAAATATCTAAATCCACCTAATACTGTTCTAATGTTTCATTAAAAATGTATCGTTCGAGCGTGAAATATGTTGGTCTCTATACCTTACATTCAACTTATTTATAATTAATTGATTTGAAAATGAAATAAAGTCGATCCAAATTTAAATTATATATTAATCGTGGATGTATATATGTTAGGAGTCGAGAGGAGCTCGAGGGAAGTGAGCAGAGGCCGTAACGCACTAGAGGTGCACCTTGGAGATTGGTAGACTTTATATATACCAGAGTAACAATTGTATAGCATTTGTGGAAGAATTTGTAAAAACCCTGGAATAAATTTTAGGAAGCAAAACACGTTTATAGCTTGGATATTGTTTGCATATAAATACAAGAAATAAAAGGAAATGGGGCCTATCCCTGAATTCAAGTTCCATTAACTCTTCTGTATTCATGTAATTAACTTCTCTCTGTGAACTTCTATTCTTAGGTGCTAACCTGCAGGTGGATCTCATCTACCGAAGCGGTGTTCTAACAATGTGCATCGTCATTTTCTGTCTGACAATTTTGGGGTGGATTGAAACATTTGATGTAATATTTATTTATCATATGAATCCATTTTACATGATTTTGGTTTAATTTGTATTTATCATGGCTTAAATTTTAGGAACTGAATTGAATTGAATATCATGTTTTTGACATGATCACCTAAGCTTAGAACTTAACAAATGTCAGGGGTAAAATGGGAAATTAAATAGTTGAAAAGGTACTTGGTGTTTAGGCTGATAAATGCGTGAAAGGACATGAATCCCCATATTCTCATATAAGTTCGAACAACACAGGTTCGATGTAGTTTCCTCGTTTTTGTTGGTTTGCATTCATTATTTGTAAGAATAATACATATACATATATGTAAATTATTACTTCTTTCTATTATTTGACTTCATTTGTGGGACTGCTCCGAAGTATAAGATCAAATTGTATAGGACCAGAGATACTCTAGTCTATACTACACCATATATAGTCGTTGGATGGACTCCAACCGTCGATGCATGATATTGTGCACAACACCAGATCCAAACAAATGAGACAAATATGTATGACTGATTTTTTTTTTTTATAGCATATAATTATAAAAGACATTTGATTTAATATAGATAGTTTTATATTTATTTTAGAGCGATGATAAATTCATTAAGTGCTTGGTTGATTTTATTCACTGACTTGGGTATTTGTGCTTTGGTAGGACTACCATGAATCTCTGGCACCCCACCTCAGAGTTCACGAGATATGAAAGTAGAAAAGTAGGTAGAACTACACCAAAATTTGTTTCCCCAAATGCCAATTCACTTGGACTTTACTTAAGCTGCTCCATCCAAAAAACTTGTTTTCCCAAAGTAAATATTTAAACCGGAGTTGCCTTCATCCTCATCATTGCCCACAAGCCATGGAAATATCACAAAAATGGCTGCGGCTTGCCAACCATCTCTTAGACGGATTTGGCATAAACGTCTCTCTACGAGAGAGCGTGAGTTCTATTTTCATGTTAATTAAAAATAATCAACACCCTTAAATAAATGGTTGTGGGTTACATACTGATATTATAATATTATATTAAAATAAGGATTCTGAATCTGCAAATTTACAATAATTCAAGAGAATAATAATAAACCACGTTTTTCATACACAACAAGACCCAATTATTATTGACACATTCAGAGCTCTCTGTTCAAACTTGTATTTTGTTTAGAGAAAATTCACGAACAAAAATTTCGTCTCCAGAAAAAAAAAAAAACTAGCAGTTAAGTTTCTCTTCTTTTTTCCTCATCTTATAATATTCCTTTAAATTTTAACATAAAAATGTCAATTAAATTGTCCATTTTAAATAATGATAAAATTTTATGAAATCATTTTCTTTATATTAAAAGAAAACTGATGATTTTAAAAATTTTTGTGATTATTTTAAATTATTATTTATGAATCAACTTGATTTATTCCAAAAGAAATTGTTTTTATTTACTATGCTTAGTCCCTACGATGTCGGCCCGGCCCGGTATGCCTACCTACCTACGTATTGCCTGCTGTTCACAGCACATTAAACCAACTCTCAAGTTTCCTTCTAATACCTTTCCATTCTTTCAATATCAAAAATTTATGTGAGACGGTCTCACGGGTCGTATTTTGTGAGACGGATCTCTTATTATGGTCATCCATGAAAAAAAATTATTTTTTTATGTTAAGAGTATTACTCTTTATTGTGATATCGGTAGGGTTGACCCGTCTTACTGATAAAGATTCGTGTTACTGATAAAGATTCGTGAGATCGTATCACAAGACACATATTCTTATTTAATTTGGCCTCGCACATTATATATATGATCCGACATAGAGCATGTGTATCACTTATGATACATAGCTAATCCTCTCTAATAAAGAGTCGGAAATCGAGGGACTTCAAACAATGTGTACAGGAGAGGCGTATTCACATTTATCATCCCTTTGCCGCGCACAAATTACAACATTCAACTGTATTTGTTCTTGATGATCAGATTGAAAATAATACAACACACACGACATCACTTTCCAAATATAGTTAAAGATAACTTAGAATGCGTGCACAATTCATTTATGGGTATGGAAGTGGAATTGTCACTGTTACGTAACTCCATTGTCGTAAATGGTGGTCGATGAGGTAGGCGGCCCTCGACCACCCGCCTTCGCATCAAGTGGGTGAGACGGTGAATAATTTTAAAATTCAACTCGGTCCAACTCAATTAATTTTTAAAAATTAGTTAAGTCAATTAATTTTAAAATTCAATCAAAGCCAATCAATTCTAAAAAATCTAGTTAGAATAGAAACACAACCCACTTTCTTTTGTTTTTAATTTCCATCATCTTCCAAGTATTCCCACCATTGACGTATGATTATCTATCAAATATTGTTAAAACAATTCGATGCATTATTATATTTGATTATCTATATATAAAAAAATGGCTTAAAAAATTCAATCGCAGCGGTCTCCCGCCGTTTACAACACTGCATGACTTTGTATCTCGAGTGACTTTTCCCCTGCCCAAGTATTGCAGGACTGCTACCAGCCTGAGTACTGCAGCCCAATCCGAAGTTGAGATGAACATGAATCTTCTCGAAAAGAAGCCTCTCACCGTCACTGCAGTGTTGCTTGACACCAATAGGCAGAATAGAATGATGCTAAAATCTTATACTTTTCCTTCCCCACCATTTCTTTCTGTGTTTCTCAGATTCAACCATCCCTATTCTGTATAATTTCGCCTTTGCTTCCCTTACCCGAACTTCGTAGTTTTTTCTCCATCGTTGAGTAGTCCCCGCCTTGACCTCAATAATTTCCAAGGCTTCCTCGTCAAAATTTTGTTTCCTTTGCTCAAACTTCTTCACGAGGGGGCAGACAGCATAACCGCCAATATTTCTGTCCTTGTCATAGAAACCATCATGGACAAATCTTATAGGCGTGCTTGCAGATAGATTTTGAACTCCCATAAATGTATTCTCCCAATCTAAACGAGGTGAGTGTTCATTGAGCCTCGCAGGTTCACATGTACGAATGCCAGAGCCGAGACTCATTTTGGCTGCAGCCAAACTAATCTGCGATGAACCGCAAAAAAAGTTCAATATGGAATACAGATGTATTCATTTCCCGCTGCCTCGTCCTACTCAGGCAAATCCTGTACCACTATAGTCTAATTTATAAATAAAGAGACCACTCAATTGTTGGATTAAAGGTGGTTTTTAGGCTTATGGGCTTTTCATATGAGTGAATAGAAATTTGGAAATGTGTGTTTGTCCCATATTAGAAAAATGAAATGGTATAGATAAAGGTGGTTTTTAGGCTTCTATTTGTTCTGCTTCTGCTTTGTTCACTGATAAACTTCAGGTACTGATTTTATTCGCTAGCATAGTGCGTTGTGCTGCAACTCTGCTGGTTTGCCCGTTGTATCATGGGAAACAGACGTCCGCTGAATCCTCGGAGCACATATCGGAGGGAGCGAATCTGTTTTAAGGAAACTGTACAAGCTACAGACTTCGGTTTGATTTAATTAAGCATTATACTATTGTTTTCTTCAAGATACTGATTTGCTGGTTTTATACATTAGTCATACTCTATTATGAATAGCACGCTTGTTTGGTTTACTACATATCTGTCATGTTTTTCATATATTTTGAACAACATCAATCAGATATACTTTCCTTCTAATAACCTCCACAAACACAAAGAATAACCTATTAATCAGGTCCTATGTATTCCGCGAGTTAAAAATGCAACACCGGTGCAAGTTTGAGCCAGATTTTTCTGATTTCTTCCTAGAGCTGCTGTTAAAAGGATCTTTGCAAACAATATAATAAACTCACTTGTAAAGATATCTTGCTTTTACCACATCTCCTTCACAGATTTCATCTTGATTTCATATTCCGACCAGCTTGCCTAAAATTGTTTTACAACCAAAGGCAACATTTCTGGTGGCAGATCCTGAAACCAAATAAAAATTTGTTTACTTTTCCACAAATTGACTGTTTAAAATTCTGAAGGCGATAAAAACGCTTTCGAACAACCATCCACGAACCACTGCAGGAGACGGTGTATTCAGATTAGAGCATTTTAATATGATTGAATGGCCGCATTATAAAGCAGAAAGGCTTTACCTGATTGTATTTGAACTACTGCCATCAACCGCTCATTTAACTTTAGGTCAGGGATCTGCTTTTTCAACCCAGTAAAACACCGTACTCCTTTCTTGCAATATCACCACGGACACCTGCAAGTGTACAAGTCGAAATAATTTGAAGTGGTGGATCGTGAAAGGTGATCGGATGACACGATGACAATTTGAAAAGTGCATATGACCAGCAAATTACTGGCACGATAGGTGTTATTCTTACATGATTGCAATGATACTACCACACTCTTCAGTTCATGGAAGTATCGACGGGAACGAAGCACTTTTATACCTCAACAGTACCTCGGAGAACTTGTTTTCGAACATCTTCCAGGGCACCAATCAATTCCATCAGACTCGTATTCCTGAAACCACATTAGTATGTAACATATCATCATTTAAATAAAATTTTTGGATAAGATCATGGAATTGCCATTATTGTAATTCATTATTAACGAATAAAGCTAGGGTGTCTGAGCAGCCGATGGAATAGATGAATATTTTTTTATTATGACGACGTGGCATGTTATATAATTATGATAATAGATGTGGTTTACGGTTTATTTCATCCTACCTATGCGGGCATTGTCCCCATGATAGGATGGATGGTCAAGATTTGTCCATGCATATGTAGGACCCACTTTTTTTTTTTTTTAAATTGTATGTTTGACAAGATCTTGATCATCCATCTTTTCATGGAGACAATGTCCACATGGATAAGATCTCATTAACCGTGGTTTACAATAATTATTATTGTGAGAGCCATAATCATAGCCCGTTACCCAATAATCTTTCGTCTCTCGCCCAGTTGGTCCTCTGTGAAAATCCACGACTATAAAATCTCGGACTCCAGGGCATCTTTTTTCTCTTTTTTTAATGAAATACATTTGATGCTTGGGGGAAACTTGATGATTTTGGACTAATGGGGAAGAACATAAATAAGAAGAAGAAGAAGAATGGTTCGGACCCAATGTCTACGGATTCCTTCCCGAACTTTTCCGAAGGTTCGGATTATCTTTTGTATTAAATTACCCATTGGATTTTTTTTTGAAGTTACAAAAATGGAAACTTTACGCTTTCTGAAGCTTGTCATTTTCAGTGATGGACGCGTCAGAAGCTGTGGCTCCCTAACCTACTGCCAGTGTATCCTTTACGGTCAGTACGATTTATCCGTCCGCAAGTTCGATTGTTGTTTAAACGTGTGTTAATTATGGTTCTGAGGTGTTATTCTTGAGCTATCTCTGTGAATAGAAGACGAGTGAGCCGATAATTGTGCATTTCTTGATATTTGCTGATCCGAAAATGAGCTACAGATCATGTCAGTCTTGGTTGATTCTAAGTTATTGTCAGAAATCTAACGTATCTGTTTAGAATTTTGTGCTACCAACTTGACGATTTCAAATCATGTAACTGCTAGATTTGAATATAGGTCATTTATTTGCTTTTCAACCAAATTGACCACCCCTGGATACGGGCTTGATGTGATTTCTCTTGCGAACGGGCTCTTGCAAGATTACAGATTCCAGGAGAATTAAATCTATTTGTGGCTGCAGTAGATCTTTACTGAGTTCTAAAGCACTTCAGCCTAGGTTGTTTAAAAGCCATGCTGGTCATCTGTACGTGAACCATCTTGGAGCAATCAATTAACTCATTTAAATCAAAAAATTATGAAAAACTTGAATTTACTATTATAGTTAATTGTACACAGATCGAGTGGTAGATTTCCATTATCAGATTATTATTCAAGAACACAAGGAACGAATAAATGATAGTTCTTCGTGGATTGAGATAATATTTCTGAAAAACTAACTGTTTAGGATTGTAGTCTAGCAATTTATATATTACAAATGGAAATCTCAATTGCCGGTGACTAATTAACCAAACACCAACTAAGACTTATAGAATGAAGTACTAGTGTGTGACAATTATCAAATGGGTGAAAAGCCTAATCGTTGGTGTGGAAATATGATTGCCTCTTCTTGTGATCATCCAAAGAAGACTCATGTTATTTTCGACCTGGATACATGAGATGATTCGACGTTGGATTGGAGATTTTCTCATTCCTCACACTCAATGCTGTCTAATTTATTTATTTTTTGCCAAGTGCACATCGTCTTTTAGCATTGTGACTGGATCAACTGGTAGATTGTGAGAGAAATTTTGAAGAAACTTGTGATTTGGTGGATAAGATTTGTACCAGGAAACCATCCTTGTATTTTATCTGAAATGTGGAACAATTGTGTTGAATTACAATGCAGGAAGGTGGAAAAGGGAAGACCGATGAAGAGATCAAAGAATGCGCGGAAAATGCAGGCCGTCGCAAAAGCCATGTCTCAAAATTGAGAAGACTGAGGTGAAGATTTTAAAGGGTGAAAGCAAGACAGCGAGAACTGATTTTGGCAAAAGGCTGTACGACTAACTGAATAGACATGGATTTTGTGATACAAAGGTTTATTTATAATTTTTTTCCAACTTCTTATAGTTTTTGGTCGTCAATTTTATTTTACACTCAACTTAATTTTTTCAACTTATTAAAATTTCACGTCAAGTATATTACTTAACTAAATATTAATTAAAATTGTTGATGTGCATGGTTGCTAGTAATAAACAATTAGAGCTATTGAAAGATCGATTGGATCCTCTTACGAACTGATACGAAGTTAACCCATCTCCACAACTCGCGCAGCACTAGCCATTAGGGCTTCAAATATATGAATAATATATTCCACTGAAATCTATTTACAAATTCATTAATATATCATTATATTAAATTTAATTAACATAATTCTAAAAAATAATATTAATGTAGACCGATATAATTTCAAAAACAATAATACAAATTAATCAAATAGATTTTTATTCTTTAATTTTCTAATTATATATTAACTATATATATTTATTCTTATAGAAATAGTTATTAAAACTTCTAGTTTTGAAATTAAAATCGAACCCGGAAACTAAATCATAGAACTTTTTAAATCATTCTCAAAAATGTAATTAGTTGTATATAGAAGAAAATCTGAAATGTTTAAAATAAAGAAATGAGTCGAGCTAGATATTGTATCGTCTAACGTATATCTATTTCTATTTTATATTTCTACTACATTTTCTTTTGTTCCTAAATCGTTGCATTTCATCTTCATGGAAAGATTCTGCTCATTAGGGAAGATGGATGTTGACCATAATAGCATCGCATTTGCTGATTGTAATTGATCATCTCAACTTTTAACTACTAGTTTTGTGTATGGAGTTGGTCTCATGTGAGACCGTCTCACGTATACTAATCTGTGAGACGGGTCAACCCTACTCATATTCACAATAAAAAGTAATACTCTAAGCATAAAAAATTATATTTTTTCATGGATGACCCAAATAATAGATCCGTCTCACAAATTCGACCCGTGAGACTGTCTCACACAAGTTTTTGCCTTGTGTATGAGGAAGAAAGATTATGTGAAACTTTACATTCAAATGATGATGCCATGACGAAATGTCAATTTTGTGACAAAATCAGTTATTTTACTCGGTACAATAAGAAAAAAATGTTTTTTTTACGGCCTGATGTTTTTTAGAATGTATACTATCAAGGAGACATCATGTAGGCAAGACTTCTTTTTCTTTTACTACTTTAACTTGAAAATACAATATCACGTGCATCTACTTGATTTTTTGTTCAAGTTAATTCATTGTGGGTTTAAAATATCTTCAATAATCATTTTCTGAAGGATTTTGGTGGGATAATATTCTGTTGAACCATTTTTTTTACATGTTTTATGCTTTATTATCTTGTTATAGACAAAGTTTTCATAATTAGAATAATTAATAATATTATCATAATTTAATCTAAATAGCATATGGTTCAAAATAAGAACTATGAATATCTACGAGGGGTAAAGTGAAAATATGGGATACATCGAGGGGTGATATGCATTTTACTCGAGAAAAAATGGCTAAATTATCTCCCCGACGTCCACCATCTGCTCCAACTCCACTCCTCTTGTTTCCACGCATCGTGAGATTTGCAAATGAAATTGTATCTACTCAACAGTCACGGCTGCAAATTTAGCTGTCATCCTGTTCCAATTTTGAGTTTAAAACGTCCACCCACTGAAATTCGTGGTAAATTACATTCCGCAGCACAAACCCGCCATATTTCAATCAACGGGTTCTTGATATTTAATTTTCATTTTGATAAGGTCATCTTGATAAGGAGCTCTCCGGGATCCTCAAACACGAGCCTGATATTGTTCAAAATGTGAATTTATCGGTTTCCCGTACTAGCAAATTTGATCTTATGAATCCCTTCATGAGTGCCTTTGCAGGTATTTGATATAACATTCACATATACGTGTGTTTTCCACAAAATTGATACTTTTCTACATTTTGAATGATCTGTTACTTAATTTTCTTCTGGGTAGCTTTAATGATGGGTATATTTTTGTTGTGAAGCTTGCTTATATTCGACATGATACTTTTATATGAAGTACTGTTGGTTTTTGTAATGTTCAGCTGTGGCTTTGGTTGCGACGCCAATGACAAATGCTGTAACTATGGAATCGATAGCGGTGAGAACTCGTAGATTTTTGTTTTAAGAGCTCATTTATGTTTTTTTTTTGTTCGTGCAGCAAGAAAGGTTTGTTTTATTGGTTTGCTTGTCATTATTCTTTTAGTAAAAAATGGGTTCTTGTGAACATATATAATGTATAAAAGCGTTAACAAATGCATTACATAACAGAGCAAGCATTTGAGTTCTCATCAGTAAATACTTGAGGCGCATAAGCATACTCCAAGTTGTACTTTGGAGACCAATACTCTTTTCTCTCGTTGTCGTTTTTCTTTTCATCGTCGTCCTTGCTTTCCTCTACTTTGTCTCTTATCTTCTTGTTTTTCATCATTTTTGTCGTCTTCTTTTTTCTTTCTTCCTTCTCTTCATCCTTCGTTATGGGGGCCTGTTTGACGGTTTTCTTGGACACATCATTCACAAGCTGTATTTAAATGTTTATTCATTAGTTTGCGATTTTTGGTGACATCCTTCATATATTTACAATAATTTTGCTTTACACAGGAACAATCAAATTCTCTGCTCACTATCGCTGATGGGAGCGCTGAAGATTGGCTTTCAGGCCTCCTATATTCGGCTGGTCAACAAGCTAATGTGGCTGTACAGGACCAGTTGTCAGCTCTCAGTTTTACGAGGTTTGTGTTGACTTGTATCAAACATTTTCTGGTTTCCACGAGGTTTGTGGCTTTTCTTGTAAGCTCTTGCTTTCTGGTTTTTATTTATATGTTTTTGCAGTTTGGCAGTTATTTTTGGAGCTGGGCTTGTAACTAGCCTGTCACCATGTACACTCAGTGTTTTACCTCTTACCCTTGGATATATCGGTAAGGACTCTGGCTCAGGGATTCTCGTGTTGTGTTACTGTGTAGTTCCTCATGATATCTTCTCCGTTCTGGATTTTCTTGTGTATTTAGGGGCATTTGGCTCAGGAAAAAGCAGAACAGAGGTAAACATATGGCCTCAACCATTAGTATTTGCTAGTCATTTTAGAGCTGAAACTTTAACAGAAAGAAATCATTTCATGTGTCGAAATTTTAAATCTTTATATTGAGACAAGACCACACCTGCGTAACTTACCTCCAAGGATTAGAGGGCCTCATGTGGACGGCAGAAATGCTGTACTATGAACCACATTTCTTCTATATTTTAACGTTTGCATCTGGCAGGTGATTGGTAACTCGATTGCATTTGCAATGGGATTGGCAACTACACTTGCCCTCCTTGGTATAGCAGCCTCGTTTGCTGGAAAGGCATACTGGTCAGATTGGGCAAGGTCTACCTGTGGCTGCTTCCATTTTAGCTGTTGTCATGGGTCTAAATCTCTTAGAGGTAAATATAGCAGTGGTGCTGCCACCGTGACATGACGAGTTGTATCCAAGTTGGATTGTATTGAATAATAGCAGCCTCTGATCTTTTGAATCGTCAATGTGTTCTATCTATAATAATTATTAAATTGCTATATTTGTGTTGTTTGCTCCAACATCTTTTCTTGTTTGATGTTGATGCACAGATTATAGAAGTACAGCTTCCATCATTTTTCAACAATTTTGACCCTCGTGCAGCCGCAGCTAATTTCCCTTCAAGTAATAAGAACTTTATTTGGTTGCTGAAAAATATTCAACAAAGAAAAGAACAAGCATTGCTCACGCTTATATTCAAGAAAGAAAAGAGCAAGCTTAGTTATGTTTCTTTTAATATTTTGCTCTCTTCACTAACCAGGCGTTCAAGCATATTTGGCTGGGCTCACATTTGCATTAGCTGCATCACCTTGCAGTACTCCTGTCCTTGCTTCCTTGCTGGGATACGTTGCATCAACCAGGGTACTTTTTGATCTACTTGCTATAGCTACACGCAGTTATTTGATGGGGCCGGGAGCACCCCCTCGAGTAACTTTCTTATATTCTAAACTTCATTTAAGCGAGTGAAAATGGGTTATTTGATGTTTCCATGACAGAATCCGGTCATAGGTGGCAGCCTATTGTTGACATACACAACTGGATATGTTGCTCCTCTTCTTCTTGCGGCTTCCTTTGCTGGAGCTTTGCAGGTACCCACTCTTACAGTACAAAATAATCCTTCCAGTAGCAAAAGGTTAGCCATTTCTAAATCAGGTGTCGCATATGCAGAGCCTCCTCTCACTCCGCAAATTCTCAGCATGGATCAATCCAATGAGGTAGTACTATTTTTCATAAACATATCAAAGAATATTAGTCTTGACATGCGATTTTGCGTCTTATTTGCAGTGGTGCCCTCCTCCTAGGCGGCGGTTTGTATACGCTGTTGGATAGGCTTTTTCCAGTAACAATGGCAATGTAAGCATCCCACTCAAAGTGGTGCACCTCCTTTGTATAGGAAACACGAATACTACGATCGAAACATCTGATTTGTGTAATAATTTAAGATAGCTATTGTCCTTTCGATACAACTCATGATAACAAAAGAACAGCCCCGGTTACAAAATCAACTGTACCCAAGTGGGAAAATCAGATCTCATCATCACATTTACCTGATGGCATTCCTTTATCCAATCATCAAAACTTAGAAGAGATGCATAAAGAAACAAATAAACGCTAGAGTACAGAAAAATGAACGTTCTTCTTCTTGAGCTTTTTCCAAGTCCTCACCATCTATCTATTTAGAACCAATCTCTCCATTTTTTGTGAGACATGTCCAAAATTACAGAGGACGGTGAAGTTGCAGTTGCATAACACCTGTTTAGCAGGAGCCGTGGTTAACCATCTGCACATACTGGTTCAAGGACTCCTGCCGCTGCAGCCTCATATCCTCGTTGAACTTCTTGATGAAGGCCTCCACTCGCCGATTCAACTCCTCCTGGCTCAATGATGGTTCTTTCCTAAGCTTCCCTGACCCCGGTGATGGGGTCATCAGTGGGCTCCTGGCATTTGTCCGGTCATTGAAAGTTTTGGTGGTCACGATCACCTTTGGTGGATTTGTCTTTTCCAAGGTTTCGTTCTTTCTCAAGTGCCTCGTCAATGGCATCGCTCGGCCCTCTGTTATTGTTTTCCAGGTGCTCTCCAGTGTGTCCTGCTTCTTTGGTTTCGACACTCCTAACACTGCTTTACCACCACCTGTTGTTCAACATGAAATGGAAAATGGAATTACGGAAAAATTTTCATACAAAGTGTTTGCATTGGGACAAAAGATCATCGCATGAATGTTTTGACAATCGTAAAGCATATCTTGAAGACGTTTTGATTAAAATTTATAGTTTTTAACTAAGAAGTTGGAAAGTGATTACAATAATCAAAGAATGGTATGGGGAAGACGACATTGCGGCTGCGTATCGTTTCAAGTCCCGAGGGCTTCTGTTTTGTCGCCTTCGAAGCTTTCTAGGGACGATCTCGGTATTTAAAATTGTGGCTCAATTCCATTTCCTATGTCACCAGATTAGGGGCCAGCTCAACGGCAGCTGCCAAATGACTGCTGTACTTTTCGGCTAGATCTCGCCGGTTCGCCGATGACTTCCCGCGTCTCTCTGCGTACGAACGAACAGCTTTGAAAGAAAAGAGCTAGGGAAAAGAAGTATAATACCTTCGGGACTAGCTTTGAGATTTCTCCGGTTACCGAACCTAGCCGAGACCGGCAATTTCACTTTCTCTGCAGAATATTCCTTCGTATCCTTGCTGTCCGGCGCAGTCCGTGTGGATTTCGCGTCCACATACTCGTTCTCTCTGTTGCTTGCAGTTTCGTCTCCAAACCCCATACCACCGTGTCTGTCAGACTCAGAGGTAGCATTTACAACTTTTTCTACGTTTTCATACGCGTCGAATCCTACTCCTTTCTCCACCTTCACATCATAACTGCTGCTGTCGTCGTACTTGTACCTGTCCGCCTGTACAGCACCTTTAACGGCCACGGGCTGTGGCTGCGTGTGAACCATGCAATCTAACGGCTGCGAAGGAGTTGATAGAAACTCTTCATCATCCTTCCTCGACCGTAGCTTGGAGCAGGCGACGATGGAGATGATGATACAGTTGATGAAGAGGTACATATACGGAGGCCTGAGCCAGGAGACGACGCCGTTGTATATTGACGGCACCTCATAGAGGGCAAAATCCGTAATCGTTGGAGCTGAAAATTTCAGTATAATTCCAGCAGACAAAAAGATGGTGGATATGAACACAACTTTAACTGATAAAATGAGGTTGCTAGATGATGTTCGAGACAGCATCGGCATATTTGAATTTACGCTCTCCGACAAGTCTAGATTGATAAGAGGGAGAGATGTGGAGCGGCGGCGTCAGCAATAGTGGAAGAGCGTGTGGTTGGGAAGAAGGGGTATTTATAGACAAACGGGAGGGATGGTAATTGTTGCCTGGTATCGTGGATAAAATGGGAATTGAATATGCGTTAGCTGGCAAGTACGATTATAGGTGGCATTTCTACTCTGCTTGCCATGGCCGACCTACTGTGTATGAATATATATATATATATATATATATATATATATGTATATATATAAACAGCATGTCAGCATTTACCCACGTTACGTTTATCGTGCATGCTTACCAAACATGTCTATCATATGGCTGTCTATGTTATACGGAAATAAATCTTTTAATTTTTGTTTTATTTAAGATAATTAATCAATCATCTTATTTAAAACAAAAAATTCTGGAACTATTAATATTATTTTATTTTATAATGAGACGATCGCCATCATCTTATGTAAACTACTATTAATGTAGCGGAGACTCACCTACTATCATGTACAGAGAGTTTGAGATATATTTTGCTTATTTTAGAATTATTTTTTAGTGATTATTTTGAAATGAGTGAAAAGACAAAATAGAAAGTGTTTGAAAATAAAATTTTAAAGCTAATATAAGTTAAAATTTGAGTGTTTTGAAAAAATTTACTTCCAAACTTAATTTTTAGTAAAATAACAATAATATCTTAATCTATACATCATTTATCTTTTTAATTATCTAGATTTTGATATCCAGGCTATTGACAGTGTATTTATGTCATTATTATTGTATTTTGGATATTTTGTATCAAAATCAATTTACTTTCTTACAACATGATTTCTTGAAAATTATGCAAGATTAATAATAAAAACATGTGAAATTTTTTGTATAAATGCACAAAATTTCTAAAAATGAAATTCCAAATTATTAAAAAATGTAAAATATTTTTAAAAAATAAATGTTTATAACAAAATATGATTGGAAATTTGTGCGTAGACAAATTAGATCCAAGACCTAAAGAAGTGCTTTGTAATTTTTGTGCTAAAGGGATTTCAAAATATGGAACTAATGAATACGTTTTTTTAAACATAGGAACATGTGACTACGAATCAGTGGAGCCAGACAAAAGCAAGATTAAGGTTAAGATTCTTTAAATCAAGTAATTAAGATGATTATCATTTTCAATATTATTAAGTTTAAGATACTTAAAGTAACTAACTTTTGGTATCATATTCTATTTTAATAATTATATAATAACTAACTTTGGTATCATATTCTGTTTAATAATTATATATAATAAATGTTAAAATTTTAATGAAAATCACATCTAGTTCAGTATATATAGTATTTGTTTCTTATACATCAATTGTAGGTTCAATTTTTATTTAGATCTTCTTTTACTCTTTTCTTTTATCTATTTATTTTTTCAATACATATATCAAAATTTCAGGTTAACTTCTCATTTTTTTATAATTATATTTTGATTCTCATTTAAATTAAATCAAATAAATTATAAAATATATATATATATATATATATATACAAATATGAATCACATGATATATATATATATATACAAATATGCATCACATGTGATTCTAAAACATGTGTACGACAGTACTTACTCAAATTTAAAAATAATATAAAAACGTTTCTCGGTACAATCAACGAAACCAAGTGTACTTGAATCCCCCGTCATTCAACTTATAATACTTTTGAATAATTAGAAATATTTATTTGTTTAATTTGAAATTATATATTTAACGGAGTAGCATAGAATTAATTACATAACTTTGTTTATGGATTTATTCTTTGTTTGCTAATTTTTTATCTCTTAATTAGTGTTTGCTTAAAAGGGGAAAAAACCCCGTCAGGTTCATCTTTTTTATTTATAATTAAACATAAAACACGTGATGATATGGTAAATGAAGCATATAGTCCATGATAAAGGATATCTACAACTTTTTGCCTTCGACTCTTTTGCCGATTTGATTTAACCGACAGACAATTACCATTAGAATCTTTGTCTCAAATTTTGGATACACACACGTGTGAAATAAAATATAATTGTATCTTTTGTATAGATCTTGTTAAGATTGAAACTTGGACCTAACTCAACCCCAAAAGCTAGCTCAAGAGGGGAGGATTATCCAAGCCAATATATGCCACTCAAAGGTTATTTATCCAACCGATGTGGGACAATTAACACACCCCTCTCACGCCCAGGAATGAACATCTGGAGCGTGAAGTTTACAAATGACCCAATTGTGGGCAGAATGGGTGGCCTAATTATAGGCAGTCCAACACATAACGGTGAAACCCGGGCTCTGATACCATGTTAAGATTGAAACTTGGACCTAACTCAACCTCAAAAGCTAGCTCAAGGGGGGAGGATTGTCCAAGGCAATATATGCCACTCAAAGATTATTTATCCAACCGATGTGGGACAATTAACAGATCTTGCATTTCAACCCCGTTATAACATACGTACTTGTTTCCACTGCCAGATTTCACATTTTTCTTAAGTATGCATATGACCTGTTCGAAAAAAAATCGTTTGTTCTCGATGTAAGATATATCAGAACGCAAGTCCAAATAAAATCGCTGCCGCCGTCAAACCAATTATAACATGACAAGCGCTGATACCAATATTTTTTCCCCTACAAGATATATATTTGGTAATAGAACAGTTTCATTAAATAAAAAATTGTACCTACTTATGTACGTGTCCCTTCACCTACTATTAATATTTATAGGAGGTTCCGTGTTATTATATAGGTATTGAAAATTTGAGACAAATCTATGCGCTGTACACAACAAAAAACACAAGTAAGGAGAAGTTGATTGGGATGTGAACTTGAATCAAGCAACACCACAACAAAGCTCGTATTAAGAATATAGAATGCGATACTTGCATATGTAGTAAAGCTAAATGAGTCGAGAGCAAGTTTTCGATTTTTGGAAAATAGAAAAAGATTTATCTTCAAAATATATCCAAAATTTGACACTTTTGTCGCTGCGATGTGTTTTAACAGTCAGCATTTCAAATCAGTGAGACTAAATATGAAAAACTGTGTTCCTTTATAATAAAAATTCATCAAAATGAAATGAAGAGTAGAGTTGCGCTCTGACAAAGAATATCTCAAGCTAAATTAAGCTCTCACCCATATTTCTACAAGAAAATACAATCCTCTACGAATAGTTTACAAATCACAAATGCAGGAGATAAACCCCGCCCGAAAATGTTTTGTGGTATGTGAATGTGTGATACACCAGAAGATCTTACCATTTAATGTTTTGAGAATAACCCTTGAGTTAAAGAGGAAAAATCACACTCTTTCCTGGCTTGGGAAGTTCCAGATGAAACTGGGGGTGTGGTCTGGTTGCTTGCTCTAACGGGTGTACTGCCATTGGTAGATGCACCAAGTCCCACGGTATATGTGCTGTAACAAATTTATGTTAGTAAATGTTGATAACATTCTAAAAGTAATGCAAGTGAGTTACCACTTAATAACCCACAAACTTCGAAAATTGCTAGAAAGAGTGTAAAACTATGTTCACTTTTTGCTGAGACAGAAGGAAGCTGACAAAACAACCATCTCAAACAGCAGCTAGCCTGTTCGAGTCCTATGGAATTGAGTGAAGGAAAATCAGTGAAATAAGAAAAGCGTTGATGTATTTATAGGTGTCCTACTAACAACAAAAATGATGCTGCGTGAGATGAATAATAAACCTCCATGAAGTGGTCAAAATTTGCATGCGGCCCTGCATATACCAGAGGTTGTGTTGCTATGTAATGTCAAATAAAATAAGCACATTTTTTAAATTTTATCTGTTTCTGCCTCTAATATAAATATAAAATCAGACATCATCAAGGAATTAGATCTTGCTGGTACCCCCTGTAAATGATGACAGGTTATAGTAGTATATGAAGCCTATTATAATTTAAAATGGATATCATACTACTCTGTTCCTATTCTGATACAAGAGCAAATAGTTTTTGAATTGCTCCTCAGGTACCATTTTGCAGATCAGAAGTGTTTTCTACGTACCAATAATTTTTTAAAATTATCATGCATAGCAAAAGAGTTAGGGAACATGAGCAGCACTTTTATGACCACTTTTGGCCAAACACGTCCCACATTGTTAACTCAGCCCATCAGACAGCATCCAATGAGAAAGAAACTAAATGAAAAATTTTAGACGGCAACGATGCTCCGACAAAAACATGAAAAGGAATACATGAGCCCTGCAAAAATGAAGATTTTAATTTCATAATTATATTAATTGCTAAAACTAAATGAGAATATTTTAATCTTTGTAAAAGAAATCAATGAAAACATGCCTTCTACAGTGAAAGCAAAAAAGAGCATTAAATGCTCATGAACGGGAGCCAATTCAAGTTCTTCAACACTTATTTTACCCACCAAACACTAGGATTACATTAAGTGTAAAATATCGAAGTACATTGATAAGTGTATACCTGGATATGGAAGGATTAAAAGAGTTGCCGACCGAATGAGTAGCTCCTGCATTCCCCATCTGTTTCAGGAGCAGAAAAAGCAGAATATGAATGTAAATTTTCATCATTCGATTACGAGTACCATATACAACTCTAATCTACCTGCATCATCATTCCAGGCAAATGATAGCCAATGTTTGGCCAACTTTGGTTGGGCAAGTTGGTTCCATTCAATGCAGGTTGCAAACCAGCAGTAGCTTTTGGCATTCCACCAGAAGCATTGGCTGCAGCAGCCATTAGAAGAGACTGTTGCTGAGCTAGAACAGCAAGTTGTTGCTGGTGGACAGAAAATGGTGAAACTATATTCGACTGCAAAATGGAAAAAAAATCAACTTGAACGGTTTTCTTTTAAACACCAGGGCAGGACTAATAATAATGTTACTGTTTTGGGAATCGATAACAGTTAGCACAGAGCACATAAGTGCGGGGGCAGGGGTCGGCTAACGAAATTCTCTAGCACAAAACATACCTGATCGAAAAGAGACATTATATCCGTTTTGGCATCTTTTTGAGGCTTCCCTGGCACTAAACCAGGAATAATTGATGGCGAACCCGTAAAAAGATCTTCAATTCCTGAAGGGGATTGGGTCTTGTTATCATCAAGTTTTGTTTGGCTAGTCTTTTCTGTTGTTGACGATGATGCAGCAGCTGTTGCAAGTTGCCAGATGTTACTTACAGAAGAAACATGTCTAGGCACCAAACTTTTAAGACTCTAAAATTGAGATTGAACTATGCTCCAAAAAAATAATAAAATAAATTTGAGATTGAATTCTTGTTGCCTAAAATCTTTTCTCAAAAATAAACAAACAATAAGCTGACAGAGAACGAGAGCAATTCACACATACATTGAAATCCAGCCCACGTATTGTCATCCGCGGATACCATGGCAGAATTTTCAACGGAAGCATCCAGTGAAAGCATATTGAAAAGATCGGTAGCATAATCAACTTTAGGGGGAGAAACAGTTCCTGCAACATGCTTTGTAGGTTCAGCTGGTTCCGTTTTCTGAATCACTTGTTCAGGCACATGAGATGGAGCAATCTGCATATAAAAATTTAGACGGATAAACAAGGGTCTAAAGTTTGCATTTTCATCCTTCGAATATAATATATTCTAAAGAGAGTAGCACTAGTTTTTCATAAATCAATTTCTGCACTCTTCATGGTTTAATAAATTACTCTATGGCTCTATGCTTACAATGCATATCAGATTTCTTTCCCAGATTTGACAACAATTTGCATCTTCAATTGAAATAAAATGTATCTGATTAAATAGGTATCGGAAGGATAAGAATATGGCTACATGAAATAACTCCATTAATAGCATCATGTATATGCAAAAGGATGAGTGGTTACACTTTTAAGAAGACACGGGTAAACTAAAAGGTCAAATAAGAATGAAACTCGAAATACTTGTTCTGGTCCTTTAGGAGTTCTAGGAGCAGCAATATTTTCTTTCGTAACAGGTGCTGGAACATGTTTCCCCTTATCGGCTAAGAGCCCAGAATGGCTGAGATGCCCATAGCCACTTCTTTCACTTGGTCTTTGCTGCTGTACAGAAGTTTTTTCTTCTATTCTCCTAGGCAGGTGACTTTAGCTTGCCATCTTTGGATATCCATCTCTTTTCTTCATACCTTAATTTGAGAAAGGAAAATATTATCTAAAAACAAGTTCATAGAATCAGACGTGAAAAAAGTGTCTGAAAGATGTCCTTGAAAAGAAAGTGGCTCATACTTCGCTCGAATAAAATTTTCGATCCCAACTCTATCATAATTAGGCGGCAGCTCTGCTTCCCAGTAACTGTTAGCCTTCTCGTTCCCATTGCTATGTTTACGAGAAAAAATATTTAGTTAATATGATGATGTTTTTTAGATATCAAATAAAAATAAACCTAAAACATTCAGACTTCTGAAATTATTACATTGAATAAATGAAACCTGTTCAGGAAGCCATGTGTCAAGTGTAGCAGATCTCACCTACAGAGTAGATACAAATGCGTCATCAGTTGGCAAGAGATTCAATTCAAAACTTTTAAATATCAAGATGTTGTGTCCAATTTCATATGACATCAATACAAGAGCTGAACTCTAAAATCGACAAACCTATTTCTACATCTGAACATATCTATAAGGAACAACTTCCACTCTTAGCTACTCTAAAAGCGCCAAAGAAATTAAGAAAATGTTACCTTGGAGATGTGCACTCCAAGACTTCTGTGGATCCCAGAGCATTGCATGCATATGAAAACACCTAAGTTCACACTTGCCCATCGAGGACCTCTGGATTTCAGAATAAAATGCACGATCAAGATAAACAAAAGTATTACACTGGAACTTAATTCATGAAAAAAAATTATAACTATAGATTCCACCACAATGCATAATTTTAAAATCAGCATACCATTTTTATTTACTTTTAAAGATGATACGAACACATAATATATTAGAAATACGCACTTGGTTTTGCAATCAGCACATTCCCTATTCTCTGGCAATTTAAGAAGTCCTTCCAAAACCTGATAACAAGGAGATCAATGTAAATAAAAGGAATAGCGAGAACCTAGTGACGCCGTCACAAAGCTAGAAATCCAAGTGCTTTGGGGGAAAAGTAATCCTCATCAAAATAAAATTATCAACAAGATAGTAACATAAGTGCGGAGAGCAAAATAAATTTTGACAAGCCATATACAATTACAAATGAATCTATTCTGATTTACAATTTAAAGAAACTACTCAAGCCTTTCACTTTATTTCATCCACATAGCCAACAGTCTTCTAAGTAAGCTCACGACAAACCGTAGGCCAGAGCATGGGCATTAGCAGATATTTCTGGCATATAGATTAAATAACCACGTACACCTTCAACTAATAAACGATCTTCTAAATTTTTATTAAAACTTCATGACTTCAAATAAACTCTCATATGATCACTTAAACATTATGCAATCTCGATGATACGAAACTGGATCCTTTGTCACAGAACCATCACAATCACCGGTCACGGCTAAAAAATGCCAGATCAAATCAGTCAACAATCTCAAAATAAAAAACAGGCCAGATTTTTTAGCAACAACTTTCCGAAAACATGTAACATGCGATTACAGTAAAATAGGCCACGCACTAAGAAACGAAATCTTTCAATAATTAGGCTAGGGCAAATAACATTGAGAATAAAATAATCGAAAGAGAAAACCGTAAATCCGAAAACAAAATCAGGACCTTTCGGTGCTTCACATTGAGCTCCTTGGAGACACTCGCTTTCTCATTCATGGCGATAATTAATGTGAAGCAAAAATTGGAAGAAATAGAACAGGAATTTGACGACTTCGATTCGATATTTTCCTCTCCCCTCTTCCTCCCACGAAGGACTGTCCGATTCAATTATCGGTGACAAGAATTTGCCGGAGAAAGAGAGGAGAAACGGAGAATACCAACAAACTGGCTTTTTGTTTGTAAATCGCCCTCCGTTCACAATTTTGATGTTGCCTTTTTTTCTTTTCTTTTATTTTCTTTTATTTATTTCAGTGCTTTAGGCGAAGTGCGTGTGAGGTGGAGTCGTTGACGAAACATCATCCACTCTCACGTGTCACATATGTGGACGGCCCCAGACGAATGGAAATGCCCGCTTAAAAAAATATTCAATGATATCTTAATTTACTACTGGGTCTTTTATTGTAAGGATTTCAATATTTGTAAATATATATTAGTGATTTATTGTACACAATAATTTATGTATATTAAACTTTAAAATGTGTTAAATAAGTTTTTAAATAAAATATAATGGCGTTGTTGTAAACGAATATTAGACACAAATGAAAATTGATGTTTAAAGTTTAACATTTTAATAGCATACGTAGATGTAGTATTTTGAATCGGACAACTATGGTGGAGTTTGGTCATTGGACATTGATGGATGTTGATTGACACACAACACCAGTTGACGAAATTATTTAAGATTCTTTAGTGCTAATCAAAATGAATCATTTGTTATTTAATTGAATAAAATTCATAACTCAGCGACCACTTTAATTTTTATTTTTTTTTATTACAACACACGAAGGGAGGGGGTTCGAACTCCGGATGTCAACTAATCTGACAGAAGGTGAGACCACTGATCCACAAGCCCCGAGATGTAGAGGCGAATGTGAGTGTGTAGCATGAGCTTGTTTAGCCATCAGCCAATTGAGAATGGATATGGCGAGCTGATTGGAAAATTACAGTATAGCTAGCTTGCACCTCCCATTCCACGCCACATCATTTCTATTATGCCAAATGCACCACAAAATAGTAACTGATAACTCTTATCATTTTTTCTGACCTTGGTGAACTAAATGGTTCCACTCCATATGTAAATGTATGTTTCTATTTGCAGGCGGAGTTGTAGTTTCTAAGATTATAACCAACACGCTCAATGACGTCAGAAAGGAGAATCTTAAAGCTGAAAAACTCCAGGCATCATCACAAGAGAAAGTTGTTACACCCTCGATCAAAGAAATGGTCTCCAACCAGGGATCTGTTTGTTAACTTGTGTGCAATGCATGTACAATGTGTCCTGGTTGGGCATCTGTATTAGTAATCTATATATGTATAATTCTGTTTGTTAAAAGGCACGTTTTGGTCCCATTTTACTGTTGTACATAATGCATAAGCTGAAATGTTTGTAAGTCGTGAACTCTTACCAAGAAAAAGGCACAACTCATTGATACAAAAGTGTAATATGGCGAGTCCAATAAGATGGCATGGATTATTTAATATACAGTACATAAGAGCATACAATTGTCTATGGTTGTACACCATACAGTTTCTGGGTCATTGCAGATCATTCTTTCTTCTTGTCACTTGTTTTTGAAACCGATCCAGTGCGGTAAGGTTCAGCAGTGTAGGCATATTGCATCAGTAAAGAGAAGAAAACCATTTCCACTATAACTAAGATATTCTGAAGGGCTTCTTGGAGATGCTCCACATCGAGCCAGAAATGGTTCGATTTAACTATCCCCAATGCCACAAGAATATCAAGGAGGATTCCCTGAAAATGGTTAAAGAACCAGAATCTCATTGATTACGAATAATGATTTGATCATTAAGCTGGGGTTTAGCTAATTGATATGAGAATTTACCTGCCAGAAGCAGAAGAATACAATGCCTTTGACGCACAAAAACTTTGCAAGTGGCTTATGTGGTGCCAACTCTTTTGCAAAAACATGGTAAAACACGACAAGTGAATATAATGCTAACGAAACTGAAGTGTTCAAGATCATGGTGAACGTCCAGCTGAGCCAACTTGGATAAACTCCAAGAATTTGAAATGATATCATCAAGACTGAGCAAACAGGGCGAATCCACACAAATTGCCATGTCCAGTCCTTGAGAAGTTTCAAATTTTTGTGGTCCAGACGAACAGTGTGAGGCTGCAACACAACATTCAAGATTGCTTATAATTTGTAAACATCATGACTACTCCTAATTGAGTAAGGGAAGATTCAATGGCGGTGAGGAGGATAATTTAGAAACATAATGTGGATAGAGGAGCTATACCTGAAAAAAAGTCATTGGAAACGAGTGATGAATTTCTCTTCCTTTAATTTCATCGGGTACTATGTTTTTGCTGATGGATATGTTCAGATAGGTATACATCAAACCCAAAAACTTTGCCATCACCTACAATTGACAAAGTAAAAAAGATAGAGTCAACCAGTTCCATACCTGATGTGCCATAAATTCTAGAGAATGCTCACCAAAGCTTCGTAGCATTCTTTAATAGAATCCAAGAAAGTGAAAAAGGTCGTGCTCCCACGTATGTCTAGCAAACCAACGTACGAGTCAATGGCATATAATGGAGCCATGAGGACGATAATTACAATGGCTGTTTGTTCCTTTGGCTTCTTCCAAGACATGTAATGTTGGGAGACTAGTTGTATTGAGAAGTGAAGGGAAAGCATGACACATACGGTTGTTCCCATCAGTGTAAATTGCCCACGGTCCATCTCGGAAATATCTTGTGTTTGCTAAAAGAAAAACAAAGAAATAATAGGGCTCACAAACACAAACATATGTTTGATCATAAAACAAACTACATGGGGAATATCCCATAAAATGTACAAGTACAGATGAAATGAACAGTAATAAAGCTGATATGATCTCATAAACCTAACAGTTCACAGGAAAATTTGGCGACTCCTGAACTTTTATTCTTCTCTATCATTTACTCTCAGCTCTTCCAGACCCCCACATCTCAATTGATTTCACATTATTCCAAAAAAATGAAAAGAGAGAAAAATATATTCCATTTTCGAGAAACCTGAAAATGCAAGCTAGCCATTCAAATAAAATCATGATCATGCAAAAGGCAGGAAGCACGTAAATCCAACTAATCAACTTAGTAAAAAGCTTAAAAATATGTTAAATCTTTTTCATCGTTTTTAGTTGCCTTGTATTTTACAAGTACAATGTGGAGTGGTAGACACAAAATCTCGTCAATTCCCTATAATCAATGGTCAGCACAAACATACTTCCGCAACCTTAACGCAAACTATGTCAGCTTGGCCAATTCTTTGAATGCGGATCATACCCTCCATACCTTTCTTATCTTTATAATAAAGGGTTTAAACCACTTCCTCTGCAAAGACCAATACACCAACTACAGTCGGTTCTTGGGGCAACGAAGGCGTGCACTTAATTTATTATGAACACGATGAGTTGATATTTTTCTAAAAAAAAATCAAAAAATAATTTATCGAATCGCAGAATGAAACATTTTATGGGATTAAATATCATATAAGTATAACATCAAGGAGACATCAAAATTAAACCAAATTTGAGTGCCATGTGCATTTGATCTTTGGTTAGTGGTGTTGTGGGTTGGCGTAACTCAACATCATTACATAACAAAAGAGACCAAAGTTGTTGGTTAACATATAGTCATAGATTTCCACATAGTCATAGATTTCCGGAGGGAATCAAGATCTAGCATTACTGAAATTGAAAAACTAAATTATCAAGATATGTTGGGATGAGGAGCACGCAGCTGGGGTGGGAGATGGTGAAATTTTAAACTATGTGATTTATCCTGTCATTACACTGAACGAACAAGTCATAATTTCACTGGATGTGATTGTCAAATTTGCTGAAACTAAACGAAGCATAACAGTGATTATCATCTGCAAAAGTTATCGAACAAACTAAAACCGAAACTACTTCTTCTTCCCATTAATCCCTTCATCTCTTGGAAAAAATACACACCTCTCCGGCAACCCAGCCCAGCCCCGATTCAACTTCTTAACAGCAAACAACACAAGAGGCACAAGCAGTTCAAAGAAACAATTTTCAGATCATCGAAGAAAGAAAAAGGGAACACTTACAGATTTGTGATGCTGGATCGGAGATGTGAAACGGAGCAAATCAAGAAGAGTAAAAAGTTGAGAACTTTATCAAGATTTGACTCAAATTTATGACTGAATATAATTAAAAATTTCTTTAAAATCGTCACCTACACTTTGAGTTATTAAATATTATTTTATTTTATTTTTGTTTGGAGACATTCTTAAGAAATAGTAAAATATCATTATCTGGCATGCGAACGTGTGTAATGCGTGGCCTCGGATCTTGATGCCTTTCAATTGGCTACTATATTCTCGTCTGTAAAATTTTTAGTTAAATCCATTTTTGTATTTTTTTTTGGTCAACGTTTGTGAAAAAGGTAATATTTTCATGGTTAAGAGTGGAAGCCCGAAACAATGGCTTGCGAAAGTTATGCAGGTCCAAAGGGGAATTTAAAGAAAAGACCAAGAAGTCCTCATATCAGACGCTAGCAAGACCACCTTATATTATGACCAAGAGAAACAGAGGTAACATCAGAAAAGATCCATGGCCAGTCATAGATTGTGAGTAGAAGTAAAGAAGGCTGTAAACTATATCAATTTTATCGAAATATAAGGGTACAATTCATCGTGTCTATGCAAATACAACCTGATGATGCATGCATTTGCCCCATCAACCGTATATAGATACATACATTAAATAGTAATGTTTAAACAGTGAGGAAAATTCTCCAGTGGAAAGAATAACAGTGTGTTTTCGCCTGCTTGGGAGCTATCCATTGTTCCATAGTGATGAGTCCCAATGTCAAGTCCTCTTAGATCATCCAATCAATAAGATTAAAAAACCGCAAAATCGATGTGTTTTCATCGGCCACGGGGATTTACAAGCTGAGAGAAAACAGCACTTGTCGCCGCATCTTCTGCATCATCATCAGTACCAGAATTATTCATACTCATGCTATTGTCGAATGGCTCCATAGGGATCAACGGAATTGAAGGGATATGATTCGTACTGTTGTCATTTGGCTCCATGATTGTCAATGAGGTCTCATCCAACTGAAGAGCATATTCCAAGTTCCACAAAACTTCACCCATGGAAGGCCTGTCAACACCATGCTCGGCCAGACAATTCTTTGCTGTCTCTCCGAATTTCTTCAGAGAGGAAAGATTAACTTTCACAACAAGATTTTTATCCATAATTTGATCCAACATTCCCTTCTTTTGCCATGTCATCACCCACTCTGCGATATTCACTTGATCTCTAGGAAGCAGAGGATTCAAAGCCGGTCTTGCGCAAAGAACCTCCATAAGAACTACCCCGAAAGAGTAGACGTCAGATTTCTCAGTGAGCTGTTGACGTCTGAAGTATTCAGGATCCAGATAGCCAAAGCTACCTTTGACAGCAGTACTCACATGAGTTTGATCAAGAGCAGGTCCTGTTTTAGACAGACCAAAATCAGCTACCTTTGCAACCAAATTTTCATCTAAGAGTATATTGGTTGTTTTTACATCACGGTGAATGATACTTTGATTTGCTCCCGTATGAAGATAATGAAGCCCCCTCGCTGCACCAATACATATCTCAAGCCGTTGTTTCCAGGAAAGAGGTGGGAGATCCGTGCCGTAAAGGTGGCTTCGAAGTGGTCCATTTTCCATGTATTCATAGACCAGAATCATCTCTGACCTTTCATCACAGTAGCCAATAAGAGACACAAGGTGACGGTGGCGAAGCTTAGACAACATTTCAATCTCAGTTCGAAATTCTGCAAGGCCTTGCTCCGATCTAGTATTCCCCCTTTTGACAGCTACTTTAGTTCCATCTTCTAATGTTCCTTTATACACCCTACCGAAGCCACCAACACCAAGAAGCAAGCTTTCGTTGAATTTGTCAGTTGAATCTGTTATTTCTTGGAAAGCGAATATCCGGCCAAGTTTGGAGGAAACTAATGAGATGCAACTTGCTGTACCACTCTTCTTTGAGGAGGTAGACATTTTTGTTACGGTTAATGAGTTTCCAATTAAGGGAAGTGTAGGCCATGGGTTCTCTAGTTTGGCCGCCTTTGACCTGCTTACCACTAAGCAGAAGTAAAATAATCCAAGAGATGCCAATGCAGCAACAGCACCAACCACAGAAACTATTATTATCTCCATTTTGCTCTTTTTGGGAGGCAATACATGAAGAGTTTCAACGGACGAAAGTCCATTTAAGCTTCTAGCCTCATTGCTAATCTTCAAAATTTCAAGACCATTCATGATGGCATTTGTGACATCAGCAGTTGTATCGGGTCCAACACTGACAGTAAGTGTGTTTGAATCAGCAGAGGTGTTGGTGACAAAATCTCTGTAATAAGGAACATCCAAATTTCCCGCTTGGCTAGATAGGTCCAGACTCCTGAAAGCTATATCAGTGTTTATATACAGGTTGAATATGATACTGTTTAAATATTTGCTCACAATATCACAGAAATGAACCCTGATGAAATACGAGAAATTCGGATCAACTAGAAATACCCAGGTGATATTGAAGTTCACATTGACCACATTTGCATCCCCCATGGTTTCAGCAGTAGCGTAAACAAAATTTGGAGCAATTTCAGGTCCAACAGAAGCACTATACTTTATATTTGAAGGGTTGACAGAAACATTCACAGCAGAGCTGTTTACATGGAGATACTTCATATCATTCTCCCAAGTTCTTCCCAAAGTGTCATTCTGAGCAGTGATCAGAGGACCACCCATATTCAAGTGATAAACGGTTTCGAGAGCGAGCTCCGAAAGGCCATTAAAAGGACCAGAGGGCGATATAGCAACTGCCTGATCAGGGATCAAGTGGTCAGGTATGGATACAACTTCAATGGCATTGACAAAAGCCACAGAATTTTTCGAAGGAACGAAAGTAATTGCCAAGCTATTCGAAGTGACATTGATTGCGTACTCTTTGAAGAGGTAAGAACCATTATAATTTTGAAATTTGAACTTGTGCAAGAGCACAAAATCCTCAGTGACAACAGTGATAGAAGCAGAAGTCAAATTGTGGCCCGGAAGGGGATAAAAATGAAGGCGAATCCAATGCCGGCCCTCTTGTTTGATGTCGAATCTATAGGATGTGGTGCTGGAAAAAATTCTGGCAGACTGATAGATAGGAAAAGGAGCAGTAGAGTTCGAGGTGGCGGCAATTGAATTCTCTTGGCTTTGCAAATAAACCCAGGATTGAACTGAATCAGGGATATAGGTCTGGCCAAGGAATGTCACATTTTGTGAAGATCCACAGGCAATCAAGTAGTTATCAGCAGGAGAGAATGCGGCGAATGACTTACTACTATCGAAGATTCCAATCGCAAATACAGCTACAATTACATATACCCAATTCAACATTTTCATAGCTCATAAAACCCAGACAACAACTCAACTTCAAATTGGTTTTAAAATTAGGAAGCTGACACTAGTTTGATTCATCCTTGCAGAACAAATACCAAGCTACATTTCGCATTAGTTCCCAGATCTATTCAAAGCAGAGCTACCCCAAAAACTTCTTAAAATGGCAAACGACCACAGGAACAAGAAGAATCGCCCAAAAAAGAGTAATCTTGGAGCCAAAAAAGACGCAGGGTATGATAAATGTAGGAGTTCAAACACACACACACACACACACACACACACACACACACACACCAAAAAAAAAAAGACAAAGATCAATGCTTTTTCAACACCATTACCTCACTCATTGGAGCTCGAGAACTTCCACTGATTATATACCATAAAATATAGAGATATATTAGGACCCCGTATTAAAACTCCAACTTACGACCCTGAATTTTAAACAGCAGAAGTTCCAAGCTCAAACGACAACAGCTCTTTCCAGGCTGTTGATTTGGTTGCCAATTTACACGGTAGGATATACAAGATGGACCATTAATCTTTCAAATAGCAATCATCAAACAGCTGTTGTCAGCAGATAATGTGGGTCTTCATCGAGTTAATCTCAGTTTATCAGAAAAGGGGGGATATAAATACAGCAAATGCCACGAAATCTTTTCTGCTGGTGCTTCTTTTACGTAAGAAAAGACGGGGGTTTGATTATTTTCTATTTTGCCTGTAAATATGAATATAAGTTTCTTTTATTTCTCCGAGAAATAAATCTAAATTATTTCGATATGTCAATATAACATCAAAATATTTTTACAATTTTATCATTCATAATATTTGTTAGCTAACACCACTAATGTTAATTTATTAGTATTTTTTTGTACGTATCTCTATATTTCATAACAAATTAATCTCGAAAATTTTAAAATTATTATAATTGAGAGAGAAACAATATCACGATAAAATAATATAGTTAAGTGAAATTTTGTTTTCACTAACATAAAAATATATTGCCTAAATTTTATTGACCATGCAAAAACCAAAAGCGAAAACTTGTGTGAGATGGTTTCACGGGTCGTATTTTGTGAAACAGATCTCTTATTTGAGATTTTTATGGAAAAATATTAATTTTTATGCTAAGAGTATTACTTTTTATTGTGAATATCGGTAGAATTGACTCGTCTCACAGATAAAGATTCGTGAGACCTTCTCACAAGAGATATATTCAAAACCAAATAAATATTTGTTGACTATTTGCCATTAAAATAGACGTTCGTTACTAATTTGAAATAATTTTACGATAATCGCCGCACGTGTCCATCAAAGACTGACGTCGTCGTCTCATTTTCTACAGGTTTTGTCCTTTTTTCGAACGCAAATCAAATCGATAATCGAAGTTTCAAGTTCAAACAATGTAATTGGTAACGTAGCAAAGGTGATTAAATTGCAATTTTGATGGTCCTTTATTTAATATATATATATATATATATATATATATATATATATATATATATATATATATAAGTTGTATGTTAAAATTAATAATTTCCTAACAAATGTGATATGCTATAAAAGAAAATACTTATTGGTATTAGAATATTAAAATACCCAACTAAAAATTAATTTATTGACTTTTCGAATCCTTATTATATTTCAAATTCAATCTATATTTAATACATTTAAATAATCGATGATGACATTTCCATTAAATCTCTAATATGATTATTGATTTTTCAAAGAATATGCAAGTTTGATTTATAGTGCCATATGTGGAGTGGAGTGTATTTTATGTAATTAATTATTAAAATTAGTAATTATTAGTGTTTGAATAATTATTAAACTATTGTTATAATATAATAAGTACATTTAAATTTTAAATATTATTATATAAAAAATGTTTATATGATTTGAAATAAAGTTTAAATGAGGATAATAATTTTTTGCGCTTAAATTGAAATTTTTTTATTGGCTAAATTAATTTGTTAGAAATAAAAAATATATAAAAATCATATATTATTTTGTTTATCAAAATTTAAAATAATAATAAATATTTTTCAAAATTCAAAATTTCATTTATTAGATTAATAAATTTTGATAAAAATATTTAATTACTTTTTAAAACATGTTAAAAAATATTTACATTGAAGTTCTAGTGAAGATATATAATAATATCAATTTACAGACAATCAAAATATCAAAATTCAATACGGTCCTCTTTTAAAAAATTGAAAAACGTAATATTATATAATAAAATAATTATATTTTATCTAATATTATAGAAAGTATTGAGAATTAGATATATAAAAGTAAAACAAAATTCAAAATCATAACCAAAATTAAATAATATAATATAAAAAATATAGATACATAAATATGGTTTATATTTTCCGGAGACATGAAATTTAAATTTGAATTTTAAAAAATAACATTTTACATTTAACTACACATTTATTTTCTATTTATTTTAAATATTTAATGTGGTAAATGAATACGTTAATGCTAAAAATATTTCTTTTATAGTTTTTTTGTTGGAATTTTCCAAAATGAATAAAACTTTGTTTATATATATATATATATATATAGAAAAAATATATATTTTCCCGCCCCTAGTTCAATTCAAAAAATGATAGGTGTCGATTGAGTAGTCCAACAAAAACAAACCAACAAAACGTTAGTGTCCTTGAAACATCGTCTTAAATTTCCTCATTAAATGAATATTTCCAAAACAAATTATTAAATTAAAATATCCTTTAAATGTCTTGATACCATGAACAAATATCTAAAAGAAAATGTTAAAATCGCGTTTAAATAAAGTTTCAATGACATTTAAATGTTGCTTGGCGACTTTGTCATCGCTTTTCATCTAATAGATGAACAAAATATCAAAATTGCATCCAAAGACACATCACCATTTCATTTTTTTTTTTAATTTTTTATTATAATCATTATAATAATGATAATATTTATTTTACTCATTATTGAAAGTGATAATATTATCTAATCTCACAATTACATTCTCTACGTGACTATATTTTGTTTATTATTTTTATATATTTTACTTAATTATTTTTATAATATTCAGTGTTATTTCTTAGTAATCGATATTTTCATTGTTCGTTAAACATATTAACACACAATGAGTTGTGGTTTGATAGAAGAACTTTGTTAGGAGAATATCAATATTTCATGAAAAATTTAAATCGTGACCAACATTATGTGGATGACACAATACTGATTACATTTAACGGATCAACACAATTTAACCTTAATATGCGGCATAAAACGTGAACTACATTGCCGATGATTTGTAGCACTTACGATCCTAAGTTTAGGAAAAAATTTGGAGTTTGAAACTGTTATTACCTCTTCTCTGCGTTTCTGAAATCTGGTCTTGAATCACGAACAACAGCAACAACAAAACGATCTAGTCGAGGCAAGGAAGATCCTTTCTCCGCAAGACGAAATTGCCCGTATCAGAGTGTTATACGTTTCAGGCAATCGTCCCCAAGATACAACGACTTCAAGTCAAAACTTTGCAGCACCACAAAGCCTTGATATCGGCGAACAAAGATATGCAATTGCTTTCAAGGATATGAACCGAAATTGTGCAGCAAAATGTCAAGAAATATGCAGCAAAGCAAAATGATTCAGCAGCTTTTGAATATGATTTGAAGGATTATTTATAGATGATCACTGGTTGCTTTGAAGAGACATGTTTCTCCAGATCGGATGCGCAGAAGAGACACGTTTTTAGACAAAGGACACAAGGTTTGGTGGAAACGCAGCCATGAACGGATGTTTAGAGGCCAATGGACGCACATGTTCTTCTGAAACAGTGCAGATATGATTTGAAGGATTATTTATGGATGATCACTGGTTGCTTTGAAGAGACATGTTTCTCCAGATCGGATGCGTAGAAGAGACACATTTTTAGGCAAAGGACACAAGGTTTGGTGGAAACTCAGCCATGAACGGATGTTTAGAGGCCAATGGACGCGCATGTTCTTCTGAAATAGTGCAGCGCGCGCCCCCGCGCGGCCAGTTCTGGCCTGATGCTCGAATTCCAGTGACATGCGCGCATCCGCGCGGGATGTGGCGCCACCGCGCGCCCAGTTCTGCCTGAGTGTGTGCACCATGCACTCTGTTGTGCATTCTTGTTGAGCTGAAATTTAATTTCCAAATAAATTTGGTGTAAAAAGATTAACTTCTGGTACCGCTTGGGGCCCAAACCCTTGTCTCAACTTGGAGCTTATTAGGAAAACTTCATTTGGTGATTTTCTCAATGTGGGACAAGTCACATTAAGACATCTCAGTTCCCTTTACAACTCCTCACTCTTCATTATTCATTTATTCAACAGAAATTCAATTATAACGACCGCTTTTCCCCGACTCGAAAGGAACAAAAAATCAATCGCACATAAATGAAGTTCCTAGTATATTCAAACTTGTACGAATCAAAGATAGGGGACAGATGGCTAAAAGGATGCTTATGTTCTAACTAATTTTCAAGCCAATAAATAATAATCTCACACGTATATGTTTCTATTCGGATTCTGTAAATTTATTTATTTTTGTAATAAATATTGAAATATCAATTTATCTTAAAACTTGGTTTAAAAATCGGAAACACAACAATAGTTTTCAATATATATACGTACAAAATTTCTGTTACACAGTCAATTTCAATAATTTAAATTCCATTTATGTTCGGCACTGAAATACACATAATTAATTAAATTTTAAACACATGAACAAGTTAATACCTAACATAACATAAATATATATAAAATAGGTTTTCACTTACTTTGAATTTAAAATTAAATAAAAATTTCATTTTTAGAGTGAACAGCTTTTGGTTTACCTATTCAATCCGGCAGTCAATGAATTTATGAACTAAAGAATGAAAGTTACAGTAAATTTTTGGCAGATATACATATGGTCGGCACTGGTTTGATTTGGAACGAGTGTTTGAAAAGAGTACTGTGAATATATGGCAAAACTTGTCCTTGTAAAATCTTTAAATAAAAATATTTCCCACAGTAGAAAATTATTCAAAATGTTTCTAACTACATCTCTCCAACAACTGATCTTTCTTGGTTTGATTAATTCGTGTATTGATGTAAAAGGATCATTTGAATACAAAAAAGAAGACATATTCGTGCACCGTACGGATGATCAAGCCTCACCGATAGGATTTGAGAATGGAGCCGCAGAAACAACATACGATGGCTTTCCACGATTTCCAATAAAATGGTATGTAACAAAACCTCGTCGAGGTTTGCATGTCGGCCACCAAGGCGCCATGTCGGCACCGCGAACACATCCCCGCCACCGGCTTGCTCCGCCGTATGACCCTCTTCTGGTCCACCAGAAAACAGAAACAAACCATCAAACGCCTGGCCGGATGCACCAACCGGGTTATGTATATAAAAAAAAAAGCAGCACAGAAATGGAAATCCTGTTTCGTTGTGAACTATAATAACATAAAGTTCAGGGCTTTGGATTTACATGTGTGCTTTTCGTAGAAGTCTAGGAATCTGGTTTACGTGGGGATGAGTCTGATATGTATAGATATATATAATGGCAGTTGGAAGTTGGAAGGGAATTTAAATCAAAAGAGTTCATTGTTTTTCCACTATTTCAATTTCTGTAGGTTTCATAAAAAAAAAATAACCTTCTCACTGATGTGTGTATATATATATTTCTGTCGTTAAATACATTAATTACTTCCAAGATTGTTGAATAAAATGTAAAATAAAAAATTTATTTGTAAAATTTATTATTCCAATAATTTGTAATCGAAAAGCTTATAAATATGGGGCGGACTGAGTCATTAAATGATATTAACATGAACCATATTACACAAATATAATTGAATAAGATGAAAAAAAAAAAATCAATATTGTAGTTGTTGACAAAATTTGTGATTGCTGTCTATTAAGGTAAGATCTTCATTAACTCAAAGTGACGAGTAAAATTTTGGTTTGGCACATTAGAGGCAAATGACATCCCCGATGATCACATTAAAAATCTTGCTATACCGAAATATTAACGATCGACACATATGATGCGAAAAATGTTTGTAACTACATCAAATTAAATATCATGTCATTCAACATAACACGTATATATATAGGTCTTTTGTGAGACGATCTCACATATATTTATCAGTGTGATTGCTCAACATTGCTTAATTATATTTATAATAATAAATAATATTTTTGGTATAAAAAATAATACATTTTCATGAGTGACCAAATAAAATATCTGTATCACAAAATTTACATGTGAGATCGTATAACAAAAATCTATGTGTGTGTAATCAAATTATCATATTATGAATTTGAGTCATGTTTCGAGCATTTGCTCATTTACTCAATTGTAGCAACCATTTATTTTTTTTTTTTTGGAATAATATATAACTTAATCAAAGTTGTTATCCCTAAGCTAGCTTATTCCTTTCAAACTAAGTTTCCACCTCCATTAAATTATTTATTTTTGTGGGGCCCAATCTTATGAGAAATATTTTGTTGAATTTTCATGATCTATACTACTTTATTAAGTTTGAGACACTTAGAATAACTAACTTTGGTGTCATGGTCTGTTTTATTAATTATATATATAAATAAAATGTTAAAATTTTAATGTAAATTATATGTAGTTCAATGGATAGAATCATTGTCACTTGGTGTTTAGGTTATGGGTTCAATTCCTACTGAGGTAATTTTTTTATTTTTTATTATTTTTCAATTTATTTTTTAATTTATATATCAAAATTACAGTGTAGTCCCACACTATTTCTTATAATTATATTTTGATCCTCATTTAAATATAAATAAAATGAATTATAAAAAATATTATACAAGCACGCAACGCGTGCGTCGGTACACTAGTCTTGAGAAGGCCGCTGGTGTCGTGCCTATTTTGTTGACTATTTTTTTTTTTTACGAAAATTTTTGTGAAATCGTTTCACGATTTAATTTTATAAGATTAATCTTCAACCCGATTCAAATCATGATAAAATATTATTTTATATATAAAAACATTACTTTTCATGCTAAAAACTAGAATGAAATAACCAAAAAATTAAAAAATTATATGCCAAAGACTTGAGTGACAAAATAAAATCTTCGTTCAACACTCTCATAAGTGTTGTCTATAATCATTTCAAAAAAAAAAGTGTTGTCTATAATCAATTCCTATAAAAGTCTAGAAATACAAAAACTCTAAATCAAATAATTAACAAAATCTTATTAATAATAAAAAGATAATTTAAGGAATAAAGTATATCGTGAAACCCAAAAATTATTTTTCCTATGGGAACATGAAAAAAAATATAGTAGTGCTTAGCTTACATTTTTCTTTTTATTGATTTCTAAAATATTGTAATTAGGTGTGCACACACACAAAATAATAGCATAATATGAAGTTAATCAAATATAAACATTTAAATTAAATATAAACATTTTCAAAAATTTAATTGTTTTTTTTTTATGTTTCATAAAACATATTAACGCCACTGACAAGTGCCAAACATATTTTCAAATGTTCGTGCCATGTAGCCCGTGGGCCAATATATAATACTAGGCTAATTATCATTTACCCCCAAAAAGAAATCGAAATTGATATATTGGTGAGGTGAGGGCTAGAAGTCTAACGTTAATGGGTAACTATGACTTCAAGATTACCTAGTAGAAATTAAAATAATAAAATTTTTATATACGTAAAATATTATTTTAAAATTTTGTAACTCTCACATAGTCCGTCCTCGGAGATCTCTTAGTTTAGTCCGTCTCTAAATCTGAAGTACAAATTTTTATAATTAAATTTGATGTTGTGATCCAGTTAAAGCAAAATCACGTATTCGATTTCTTCAATTTTCGCATTTTAATCTAATTAAAAAAATGTTTCACATATACCAGATGTTAGTATTAACATCTGATCAATTATGTTATGCTTGAATTAATGAATTCGAATGCAACGATTTTGGATATATGATAATAAATATATTGGTTTTTTTGTACAAATAAAATTTGACAATTGATTTGAAATCTCTGGCCTGACCCCAATAGGTTATTTTGTGTATCATTGCACTAAATATGGAGACATTTCAATCAAACCATTCATTCAAGTATCCAATTAAATCAAAATCCTCTAATTCAAACGCAAACTTATTCTATATATTTTCCTAAGATTGTATCCAATATTCTTTATACATTATCACATGTGTGACCAACATAAAGAAAAAAAATCATGGATCTCACTTAAAAAAAATAAATATGAATAATTGGATATACACTTAATACAATACTTACTTAACCCATATGTAGAAGATATTGATTATAATTATTTCTATATATAACCCACGAAGGCTGTGAAGTGGTGGCCTTTCTGCACGTAATATGCGTGTACCAATACAACTTTTTGATTTTGAAGGAATCATGCAATAAAATTTTAATTTTTTTGGAAAAAAATTTTTTTTGCCCCCCATTTTATATATTGATTCAAATTAAAGTTATTTTATCTACTACATGAATTGAACAAGCTTCCCAAAAAAAAACCCTATTACGATTAATTAAACTAAAAAATAGAAAATAAATAGTATTAATAGCGTTAATCAATTTTCTAATTAATTATATAGATAATAGTCAATAGATATTAAGAAATCTTTTATATAAAGAAGTAAACAACAAGCAAAGGGATTAATTGTATAATAAATGACATTGCACCGTCAAAAGCCATGACTTCGACATTTGGTGCTTTACGCCAATCGCGCGTCCTAATGTTGAAAATTTTGTACACATCCCTTTTATTTAATTTAGGACCCACGTTTTTGTCCATACGTTGGAAAAATAAGGGTAGCAACTTGTAAAAATTCTTTGAAATTTTCTAATTTCGACGTATTTATAAAATTCGTTTATGAATACGTAGTTTTCAAAACACTGCATATTACCGTAAATTAAGCTTACTTGACATGTTATTTATTTGGCCAACACCAAATTTATATATATATATATATATATATATATATATATATATATATATATATATATATATATATATATATATATATATAAGTATAAATTGGATTGGATAACTACTTTAAATTTAAAAAAATTAGTCGGTGTAAACTAAACTGTAAAGTATTTTTATTTATTTATTTATTTATATTAAATAAACAATATACGAATCTATGAAGAAAAAAAAGAAATCGGAGATGAAGATCTCTATCCATCTTCGATTGATCCCGACTCTAGGATATAATAATATATTATACAAAAATGCGATTGTATGAAGCGATGCAATTTGGCAACAAGTATTTTTGTATGTGACTTTGAAAACACGACTTTTAGCCCTTATTACAATATTTTCAAAATCAAAGTCAAATTACAACCAAGATTTTCCACAACCAATCCTTGCAACATTTATTTCATTTTGAAAACGGAAATAAATTCTTTTTTCGTGATTTTTGTTTGCTTTTTTTACAATTTTAAATTACTATGTTATTAGTATGTTATCTTTGTTTTTTGTTAATTATAAATTTTTTTTTCCGACTTGACGCTGATGTGCTACTATTAAAGTGTTGATATGACACTGAAATATATTGTGTTAGATCAATACTTCCAATGAAAGAATGATATAATTGCTAAAAATAAAAAAAATACAGTGTTAAAACTGAAATTAAATAATATATATATATTTATATATGATAAAATCGTAAAATAACACGATTATATTATAGAATAAAAATTGCGGTTAATTATTTAGAAATATTGGTAGTCAAATTTTTTCAGTGTGATTAGTGCAATTTTAAGGATGTAACGCGGGCCACGCAAGAGAGGGTTAGAGAACAGTACTTAATCACCGAACTAATTAGAGCAACATTACAATTATGCGAAGGATTGAGAACGAAAATTCACGTACTTATGGTTCAATTATAGCGAAGGACATGCAGAGATTAGAAACTCTCTGACTCGTATATCTTCAACATTTTCAATATTATCAAATAAAATTAATTTGACGATATTCAACATTTACATCTATTCGTACGACTCCGTATGAAATTTATATCTATTTTCTTTAAGACATGCTATTGATTGCTCTCTCACCCACTTGAATAGTTTAGTACATCTCTCTCCACATAAAACGATTATTTACTAGAAAAAAAGTAAAAAACACAAAGTATGACCTTTTACAAATCCCTAAAACTCAGTCTCAATCGATTCAACCTCCTTCGTTGGATATTTTCTAACATATACAAGCACCTTACTTAAATTCGTTTTTACTGTAATGCATATACATATAATATACACACGAAAATTTAATACTCAAATACACAGCAAAAGAATCATAAGACGCCAAGAATTCCCTCTCTCCGTAAAAAAAGAAGAATAAAAGTCTGTGCTTTCCCCTCGAAAATCCAATCCCACCCACCAAACTTTCAGATCCCTGTTTGCTTCTCATCGATCTTTTCTTGTCAAATACAGACGAATTGCATCACCGCGTGATTACGTACTACGGAGAAGCAAGATTCATTCATCGTACCCTTTGGAATTTTTTATCCCATCCCTCGAGATAGATAGTGTACGAGAATCAGTTTTTTCATGATTGCAGGAATTTGTGCTCCATTCCTTAGTCTCCGATCCTCTTTTTCTGCATCATTGATTGATTGTTCAACTATAAAAGCTGCCATTTTGTACCTTGATGAGTGGGTTTAGTGTAAATCACTGTTACTGAAGAGTAGTTCCATGTTTTACCTTAATCAGAGGAGTGTACTTTTCTCTCTGTCAATAATTAATATTTTCGGGATCACTAAATTATATTCCCCTGCATTTCCTGGATCTGACATTCAGTGTTCTGCACCTTGATTTCTTGTGGGTAAGGGTAAGCTCTCGTCTTTTTGCTATTTTATGGCCCATTTTGATTCCGTTTGTTTTTTTCTTGAAACATGAAAATGGTTAAATGACTTTTGCTTGAAGCGGATTTTATTTCAGTTTGAGCAAACTGCAAGTTCAATGTTTGAAGCTAAATTTGGATTCAGCTGGCGTTTTACTCTATTTACCATTTGCCGAGTTGAAATGTTCCACGAATCTTGATTATCTCATTTTTTGACAGAATTGGGATTTCCCGAGATTATTCAGGAAATGGGGAAAACAGGCAGAGATTGGACGCAGATCTACGCGATCTACGGTATGGATGACTGGCAGACACCATTATTCCTTCTCATTCATGCCATGGGCTTCTCTGTTCTCTCAGTTGTGTTCCTTTTCTACTTCGAACCTATTTGCCTTTTCCTGCAACACTTTTTCCCGGGCCCTGCTTCGAGTCGCTTCGCCGCAGGTTTCACCGGCTCAGTCACAGCGCTCTCCGCCGTATGCCTCTTCTTCGCCGCCGGTAACTTCTTCTACTCCGCCGTGTCCCTTCACTGGGACATGTCCCAGCGCATCGTGTCCTCTGTCTCGGATTGGTCCTCCGTCAAGCACGCACTTGACCTGGGTTGTGGCCGGGGCATCCTCCTGAACGCAGTCGCTATGCAGCTCAAGAAATCCGGGTCCTCCGGTCGCGTTGTTGGGCTCAATCCGGCCCGGACCCAGACACGCAGCAGCACCGTCATTCCTACACGTACCTTGAAAACCGCTGGCCTCGAGGGCGTCCAAGAGTACGTCACTTGCAGGTAGGGAGGACCCGACCCGAAATGGCAAACCCACTTATTATTATTTAATTATAATATATATATTATGCATCGTTTTTCAACAAGCTGCAAATTTTTATCTCTTCGTTTTTCTGGTCCACTTGAATACAAAAATACAGTAAAGTAAGTGTTTTAAATATGCAGTACCGACTAATTCTAAAGACCAAGCACTTCAGTATTATACTTCTTCATTTGAATTAAATTTAATATCTTTTTTATCTGGGCCGCCATCTAACTACCAAATATGGTAACCAAGCAGGCCAGGTGACCCAAGGACGCTACCCTTCAGCGACAACTACTTCGATGTGGTGGTATCTGCTGCGTTCGTACACAGGGTGGGTAAAGAGTTTGGGGCCAAGTCTGCTGCTGCTGCGGCGGAACGCATGAGGGTGTTGTGTGAGGCGGTGAGGGTGCTGAAGCCCGGCGGCGTGGGGGTTGTGTGGGACCTGGTGCATGTGCCGGAGTACGTGCATCGGCTGAATGAGCTGAAGATGGAGGATATCCGGGTCTCGGATCGGGTCACCGCGTTTATGGTCAACAGCCATATCGTTTCGTTTCGGAAGCCACGTCATCATTTCGTGAGGTCCGCTGAAGTGAGACTAGATTGGAGATTCAACGGTCTTTGTTGAGGATCAGGAATAAAAAAATCAAATAAATATTTTTTATTAAGAAAGGAAGGGAGGTTGGAAAATGCAAATATAGGGAAATGGTAAATCAAGCGCTTTTTATTTTTTTAATTTATACTATTTGTTTTTATGAGGTGAACAAATATAAGGGAAAAATGCAGATCTGGGGATACGAAGTGGAACCAGATGCTTTGTATTAGAATTGTCAAGTATAATATACACAATAAATAATTAATTCTATGGGTTTGTTGATATATTAATTTTGCGATCAATTCATTTATTTATTTATTAGAGTAGGTCTTTTGTGAGACGTTCTAACAAATCTTTATCTGTGAGACGCGTCAACTCTACCAATATTCACAATAAAAAATAATACTTTCAGCATAAAAAGTAATATTTTTTCATGGACGATTCAATAAAAGATTTGTCTCACAAAATACGACCCGTGAGACCGTCTCACACAAGTTTTTACCAAACAAAATTGACATATTTTTTTGTTATACAAGTTTAATTTCTATCTTATCTTGATACAATATCGAAAGAACTACTTTAAGACTTATAATGGTTCCGTCCATACGATAAAAACAAAGAAAAATTGTATATGATTTGTCATATGGTATCGTATCAACCTAGATGATTCGAAGTTACAAGGCCACCCTTTCGAAGAAGCACAATTGACATATTTTTCGTTGTACAAGTTTAATTTCTATCTTACTTTGATACAATATCGAAAGAACTACTTTAGGACTTATAATAGTTCAGTACATACGATAAAACAAAGAAAAATCGTATATGATTTGACATATTGTATCATATCAACCTAGATGATTCGAAGTTACAAGACCAAAATAGGCAAAAACTTGTGTTAGACGGTCTCACGAGTCATTTTGTTAGACATATATCTTATTTGGGTTATCCATGAAAAAGTATTACTTTTTAATGCTAAGAGTAATACTTTTTATTGTGAATATCGGTAGAGTTGACATGTCTCACAAATAAAGATTTGTGAGATCGTCTCACAAAATACCTACTCATTTTGTTTTTCTTGGATGAAAAGAGTTGGGCCGTTGATTGTATGTTGTATCAATTGGTCGTGATAGGCGTTGATGGGTTAGTGTCTCACCAGTTTTGAAAAGCAAATGAAATGAGTGTCGGAGAATTAAAATCTATGGCATGTGTGTTGGCCCTCATGTTTCCCAATCACTAACGACATTTTACCATAATACATGATAAGCTCGGTATAATAATACATGATAAGGTCGATAAATTGGGTTAGTTGTGTGGACAATTTATCGAGTCCACACATATAAGAACATTTTTTTATCCGAGCTAGTTCTATCCCTTGTAGCGACTTCCAATCTATTTACTACATCCAAGTCTAAGGATGATCCGAGTTCTTTCGGAGACATCGACACATAATAATTATAATGTAACCCAAAAAATCTAACTAAAAAATTTGAAGAAAGAATGTGATTATGTTAAACGGCTACATTGGTGGTCAGCATTAGTCCAGGATTTCAACGTGGAAATGATGATGTTTAATTGTCTCCGTACTAGATTGGCTTTTTTGTCTATTCGGTAAAGTTAAACTATTTCGGTAGTTTTCAAGTTCTATTTCACTGTCTTGTCCCTTTCAGTGGATGATTCATCGTCGTAGGCACATTTTATCTTATTCCATGTGAGAAAGTTGACCCATTCCGATGCCATTTTGGACTTGTGATAATACATACAAACCCAAATTCTGAGTGCTGCACAGCTAGTTTTCACCTTTGCTATACTTATAATTAATTAATTAATCATTTTGGGTATGCGATTACCAAGTCTAATAGAGCAGTCTGTTACATAAATGTTTCATTTATCCAGTATGATATCATGATGTGAAATTAGTTTCAAATTTTACACAAGTTTTTAACCGAAACTTAAGAGTGGTATATAGTACGAGGTGAAAATGGAGGAAAAGAAAAGGGGAGAGTAATTGGCACATAATTGAAACAAAAGCTTATTCCTCCTCCCCATATTACATTCTTTTTACAGAATCCATGACAAAAATAGGCACAAAGTAAACTTTATTTAATAGCAAGTGACGAAGACAGCGCCTTCCATGCACGTATACATGCTTTTTCTCACGTTCAAGCTGCTTTATCATCTGCGTCCAATTTCCTAAGGGTACTGTTCTCGGTGGCAGAGTCAGGATTATGGCTTTGCCCGAGCTAGAATTTTAAACTCTAAAATCTTTTTATTTTTTAAATTGAACTACCCAGATTAATATCACGTAGTTAATCCAAAATGATACAAAATTTACATATAAATTTTTTTTATGACTCCGCCACAGACTGTCCCCACACTTTGCTAGCTTTAGTTGATAAAGAGGGAATATCATTTGAACGATTGGGTCCAACATCAAAGCATGCATTATGATATATATTATGGAGTATAAAAGCTGCTGCCCAATTTCGAATTCTTCATGACTAAGAGATTGAATCGGCACCAGTGGAGGTGATTGTTGATGGGTTATTACTTAATTGGCATAAAAATTTGAATACTTTTTTCAAATACCCAAAAATTCTTGAAACATAATTCCTTCAAAAGGGATTCCGTTTTGACGTAAAATTATGAAAGACATCAGTTTCCATTAATGTCAAAAGCTATGATGAAAACATTAACATTCAAGTAATCATCGATGTATTAGTTAGTCCTATAGCTAGCAATTAGGTGTTAGCTGGGTTCAAATCGAACAGGATTGAGATTTCAGACCAGACAACTAATTTTTACTCCTCAAATTTCAATTTCCGTATCGAGAGAACCGAAGATGGTCCCATCAAATTGAAATGAACGTCTAACCAGCTAATTACTCGGCTCTTTAGGTCTATAGAGTGATACATCGATCAGTCTACCACAAGTATTAAGTCTTTTATGTGTTTGGGGTTATTTTGCCCTTCGTGTTGGAAAAATAAGCTAGGACTTTCGGTCCTTTATGTAAAAATAAGTCAAAAAATTCCAAAATATTTGTGTGAATCTAGAACGAAAACAGTATCTCGACCTTTAATGTTCAGCTTTTTCTTGGTCCGTGAAATGCATTGTTGGAACTGAGTTGAAACGACAAGCAACTTGTTTTTTTGGATGTTAAAAGCGCGGTATGAAAAATGCGACAATAACGAATTTTATAACTTTGTCCAAACATTGGCAAAAGGGGCTTCTCTTTAACCTTACAAAAATTGATCTAATCTGCTGCTGCTTGCTGGTTCAAAAATCAGAATTCAAATATTGGAGTCCAGTTATCAAAGCCAAGCACACCATTTTGGCGGCCGGACGCACTCTAATTTGGGCTTCGATTCGCAGAGTCCTATGTCACGAAACAAATATACATGGGCTCAGCATCATCATAAAAAATAAGCATCCAAGTCCCCAAAAATGAATATTGACCATCGAAGGAAGGACGGAAGTCGGGTATGGATGCTAGCTTTTGGTGTCCAGCAAGTGTTGGCATTGCACCCTCTTTTCTCAAAATACGAACAAGAAAAGTCGTGAAAATGGAATTTCGTGGCATAGAACGTAGCCCAACTGGGTTCCTCCACAATCTACGTAGTCCGTAGACGTGGCTTCTCCGGTGCGAACCGTGGTTCCAGCTATTTCTAAAGGAGCCCAGTTTCTCTAATAAAATTAAATCACGTATTTTATATTTAATTTTAATTATTATTTTATTCATTTATATCTGTTTTGCATTACAAGTGGCCCGGAAGAATATAATAAATAATTCACAAACTAATCTGCTTATGGAGCTCTTCCATTAAATTTTTGTGCTATATATATCATGTTGATTTTAAATTGGTCTTAAAGATTTTTACCAAATCTATCCGGGCTTTAAGTGATCAGAGGAAGCCACTGTATGGCCGTCGCCGTCGCCGTCGCCGTCGCCGTCGCCTCCTCCATCGCCCCAAAATCCTTCTTAGCTCTTCGTGGGCCCAAACAGAGCAACCCTTTCTACAAGACTCCCGTCAAACTTAGTTTCTTCAACACAAATCATAGTCGTCGTTCCTTACATGTTGTGGGCTCGGTGGCCGGTGAGTTTGACGTCATCCCCGTCCAGAGTGATGACATAGTGGATCAAAAAAGCGGCGCCGTATTCATAGGAAAAGAAGCGGAAGGGGCGGAGGTGGATTTGGTTGTAGGGGGTTTTGCCAGTGACGCTTCTGGAAGGCTGACTCTCGAGGGAGCTGTTGGTTTCTCAACCTCTGCTTCTAGTGCAGCTGGCTCGGACTCGGTCGATGGGGAAAGCCAGCTGGAAATGGCGAGACTTGTGGATAGGACCATTAATGCTTCTATTGTGTTGGCTGCTGGATCTTTTGCCATCGCCAAGCTACTTACCATCGATCATAATTATTGGCATGTGAGTTATTTCTATTCTTGTGTCTTTTTTTCTTTTTTTGGTTTCTGTAGTGTAAATAGAAAATTGTCCGGAAAGTGTGGCTTCCTTGCGTGTTGTTCTTGATGGGTATGCGATTTGGGGGCTTGGAATTTCATCTTTGAGTGCAATTGAGTTGTCTGATTTAGTTGTTTGCTTAATTCTTTGGAATAACATCTATGGTAACTGAGGATTGACAGGTTATTTATGACTTTTGATTTCGGTCTTATTGATCCTCTGAATGTTGTTAATTTCGGTCGACTACATGAAGTAATATTTCTCAACTCTTACTCCGGGGATTGTTAGTCTTGTTTGGATGGACGAATATAGGACAGATGTACAAATATTTTCATATTGTTCAATCTGCTGTTCAGAAATTATCCCGTGGGCAGAGAGTTACCCTAAAGAGCGGGTGACTCACCTATTTGTTTGGGGTTGAAAACTTGAATTTTTCATAAAATTATGTATAAAATTTTACTTTTTCTTGATTAAGGGGATGGACGGAGTAGGGGTGGAGAATCTGAAGGATGGAGAGTAAAATTTCTGAATGGATGAAATTTATGCACTATAGTTTCCTTCAGTTTGGTGAAAAAGATTGTTGAGCATTTTTATAGCTGTAGAATTGGTTCTTGATATTAGATATTACGTGGAAACGGTTTATTATCTTTACTCAGGGATGGACCCTTTTCGAAATATTGAGATATGCACCCGAACACAACTGGAATGCGTATGAGGCTGCTCTTGAAACAAATCCTGTCTTGGCGAAAATGTTTATCAGTGGAGTTGTTTATTCCTTGGGGGATTGGATCGCACAGGTTCGTAAATTTTGTTTATTGATGAGAAAACTCCTCTGCTAATGGCTGTTTGATGGATTGATGTCACTAATTCACATGTTAATAAATCGCAGTGTTATGAAGGGAAACCTCTGTTTGAATTTGACCGTTCACGTACGTTCAGATCTGGCCTAGTTGGTTTTTCACTTCACGGTTCCCTTTCGCACTATTACTATCATTTCTGTGAGGTAATTATTGCAGAGACATTATGTTCAGATTTTATGTTCTAGTACAATATTTTTGAACATACTGTGGTTTTCAGGCTTTATTTCCTTTTGATGATTGGTGGGTTGTTCCTGCTAAAGTTGCTTTTGATCAAACAGCTTGGTCTGCTGTTTGGAACAGCATTTACTTCATTCTTTTAGGGGTCTTACGCCGTGACTCCCCTGCCAGTATCTTTTCTGAGTGGAAAGCTACTTTCTGGCCAATGTTAACGGTAAGAAGCCATACTCTTTTTTTAGGATGTACAAAACTGGTAAACCTCAAAGGGGACTTGTGGCTTCAGTTCCAAATGAAGGATCTAGCATCGAGATCACTTATGAATGCTTGCAAATTGTATCTTGAACGTTTTGCTTCTTAAAGTTAATAAATTTTCATCTGCTGCTTAATCTTATGTTTTGTGTAATTTGATGAAGTCTTTACTGATATATAGTTGGTGGTTCTCATGTCTAACTCGTAATTTCAGTTTTTAACTTCGTGAAAATTTAAAGTTAAGCTATTTGAGAGGTTACGGAAGGTGTAATTTTGAAGGCATGAATATCACATGTCGAGAAATATGATGTGTAAAAAGTCTTGCCACAATCCTTTTTAATGCGAGGAAACTATGTTTTACACCGACGACGCAAAATCATGTAAAGATCAGCTTTTTACCATTTCTTTCTACCTGTGTCGGACAAACAAATGAAACCTATTTTTTAAATAATTGCGATCTGCATCTATTCCACGCTCTTAAAATTTGTTTTGAATGTTGATTTCAGGCTGGTTGGAAGCTATGGCCTTTTGCTCATCTGATCACGTATGGCGTGATTCCTGTCGAACAAAGGCTTCTATGGGTTGACACAGTGGAACTTGTTTGGGTCACCATATTGTCTACGTAAGCTTTGTTACTTGGAACAATTTATTTCTTGCTTTGTAGGGTAGTTTCTTGGATTCGAAAAATCATTCAGAGACTCCGATGATTTAACTGTCCTCCTGAGAATAATACTTTTATTTGGTAACGATGTGAATTGGATCCCTTTTGTGGCTTGATCATAGTTAAAACTAGATATCTAGCTCGAATCCATTGGATGGTGGGATGAGGCTTAAATTCCAAATATTTTTTTTTGACAGTTACTCAAACGAGAAATCTGAAACAAGAACGTCTGAAGTTCCCGCTGAGACAAATCCAACATCATCGGTGGAGAGATGAAAAACGTACGGGATCTCGAGTTTTATATCTATGATTATGACATTGTCCATTTTTTATTGTTCCTTCGAATCAAGGAATAAAAGAGAACGAGAAGCTGAGTCAGGAGGAAGAGACAGAAGCATTGTCTCAGTAATTGACTGCTGTTAAAGAACCACTGTTTGTATATGCAAAGAGTAACGAACATCGATTCTTCGTGTCTCGGTTAATTTGAGTTTTGATTGTACCATAAGAATATGTCCTTGATAGTTGATGTATATGTTTGTTCATAAGCGGGTGTTCCTTGTTATTGTTTTGGTTTTGGAATTTTATCTGTTAGAGTTGAACGCTAATAGATGAAGGTCGATAAATATTTCTCATTACCAACGTAAATCAAGCAAGATTCATGCCTCAAAAGATGCTAGTCAGATATACATTCAAAAGTAGCTTCTATGTGTAGCTTTACGAAAGAAATATGTCCGGAAAATTTTTGTCGGAACTTCTCGTGGTTAAGCCATAGACATGTTTGAGAGGCGGCTAGGTGTGGAGCAGAAATTCCGCCACCTACAGCTCGGTTTCTGGCTTGGAGGTGTCAAAGCCCTTTGAACAACTTCTCTGGCTGCCTGTCGTCTCCTCGACCTGCTCCTTGGTGTTACTTCCACATACCGCTCGTATGTTACAGAGCGTTTGTATGTGAAGGATCTTGGTGATGCCGTACGTCGAGCCAGATTCTTCTCAGCTCCAACTCCGGTGGTGGCCGGAGTTGGTGGAAGCCCATTTTTGGTCTGATCCATATGATGGAATCTTCGTAATTGAGCTCCTTTTCTTGATGAGTTTTAGCTGTTTGGGTTTGGATTCTGAGAATTCGGTCTGAACTTATATAGAGTAGCAAACAATGACTTCTTGGAAAGTTCTTTAAAGTGGGCAAATATAATCAAAGACACCTTTTGAAAGTTCGTTTGAAAACCGAGGGACGAATTAATTAATACGCGGTTGTTGCTAGACCATTTCCGAACACACATGATTTTGTATAATATATATGTAATACTAATTAATATCGATACAATTTGCACAATTTGTATAAAATAAACTTTACTTTCTCGACATTAACTATTTTTTAAAAAAAAATTGAAAGGCAGATGTTAACTATTAAGCACTTAAAAAAGGATGATATTTTCATGGTCACGGTTTTATGGGGAAATTTCTGAAAGTGGTTTCGTTTCAAAGTGGAAGAGTCAACTGTACTAGAATTATTAGTCAAAATTATTAATTAATTGATTAATTATGATGCACTTTGAACGACTAGTTAAATGGTGGTCCAAATGACATTTATATAAAAAAATTTCAACTACAAATATTTTCCTATCGTACATTTTACTGCAAGAAATAATTTATAGCACAAAATTTTAATATTAACTGAACGTACAAGCTCACCATTACTTTGCAAAATGTATCGAATAAAAGGCTAATATTCAACTTATATGATAAATTTTATAAATCCAAAAATTACTAGAACAAAAGCTATCGAAACAACAAATTTAATGAACTTCAAAATTTGGTAACAAATTTTTTTGTCTGGTGAACTTTAACAGGATGCAATCAGGGCTTTCATCGGTTCAAATTGTAGTTGTCGAATTTAGACCTTGACAACTTTTTGTTTGGTTGAGAGTAATAATTTCTGCAAACGATATTATATTTACTGTCTTTCATTTCAATTTTGGAAATAGTTTTGGGCTGTCAGATACAAAGTCACATTTCCTGGAGCCCGTTCGGCATCATTTCAGGGCTGGTGGACTTACAATAATTAGAGGTACATTATTTTATGTCTTTTCTTTATAATCGAAAATTATTAAAATTTAAGAGCTGGTTTTTCTTTTTCTTCACTTATTTGTTTTCCTAGTTTAATTAAGGACCATATAATACATTATCAGTTTTTCCTACTAGCTGAAAGATTTTATTTTGTAATCGGGAAACAAAATATTTTTAGTCGTGTAACTTGTACATTTTTTTTATTTTCGAACATGTTATCGTTTAATTTGCAATTTCAATCAAGTAACTAGCATTATTTTTTCAATTTTAGTCTTTTCTGACACGAATGTCGATATAACATCAAACACATCAGCAATATCTGATGTCATATCATCGTTCATGAAAGATGACCAAATTTGAAAAAATATGAGTTAGTGCCGATAGCAAAGCCGATAAAAAACATGCAAGATACATGACCGAAATTGTTTTGTAATATTACATAGTTGTGAATATGTGATTACCTTACCTATTTTATAAGGCTTTTGCCCCTTCATACCTCATGATCGTTTATGTCGACAAAGCCGCACTCGTTCGGTCGTTCTATAGTTTTGCCATCGAGAAATAAAAACAAATTATCAATTGAAGAATTTCTTGAATTATAGATACATTCACCGTGACACAAAAAATATGCAAGTTCACCTTTTATTATAAGAATCTTAAAAAAAAAATCGACATATAACATCTGCATTTATGTCTTACGTGCACGTTTTAATTTGTTTATTGTTATACATACAATAAGTATACACTAAAAAAAAATGTGTAAACATGTAAGTGTCATTAAAAATTCGTTAATTATTTTATAGGCATATGAAAGCGTCTTTAATAAGAGATTAGAATTATTTTGTTAATCTCCATCAAACCATTATCTATTTTCCCAATTTAAGAAAATTTAAAAATTATGAATTAAAGATGTTTGTACTCTTTCCTTAAATGGGATTGTGGTTTACGATAATAAATTTGAGTGGGTTAAGATAATGATTTGTTTTCAAGATGACAGATGAAGATGGTCCCTAAGTTGTCAAATAGAGGGAAATTAAAAAAGCCACATGTGAAGTTTACCCTTTCTCTTATCCCCTAAAATATTGATTTAAAAAACAAAAAAAAAAATGAAAATAAAAAACCCCTACGATATTAAATCCCAAATTTTCCATTCTATAAAGTAAATGAGCGAGTCTCATGTGAAACCGTCTCACGGATACTAATCTCTAAGATGGGTCAACCATACCCACATTCATAATAAAAAGTAATAGTCTAAGTATAAAAAATTATATTTTTTCATGGATGACCCAAATAAGAGATCCGTCTCACAAATTCGACCCGTGAGACCGTCTCACGCAAGTTTTTGCCAAAGTAAATATATTATAAATATTTCAAAAAAATGTTTATGTAGCATAAAATATATATAAAAAAACGAATATTCCGATTCGATCGTCATCAAAATAAATAATGGTGTGGTGGTATAAATTTCACACGATATATCAGAGAAAAGGACACCCTTATAATGCGTAAGTTTTTTGGGGATTAAATCAAGAAAAATGTCGATGATGGAAAAGAAAGTTGGCATTACGACAAATTAAGCTAACATTTCGTTAATCATAGAGTTTTACAAGTCTTATCTTTTTTCTTGAATCATATATGTGAATGTTTTGACACCAAAATTCATTTCACCATGTGTTGTAGATCACTTTTTAAATATACCAAAACGAAATGATGGCATGTGATTAATTAATTCCACATATCTTAATCAACCGGTTAATTACTTTTCAAGTACAAGTGCACAATTAAAATTTTGTTTTTGTTTTTTGTTTTTGTCATTATTTATTTTACTAGTCATGGGGTAACTTTATGAGTAGCTAGGGTTATATTGGTTAATTATCCACCATCAAACATCCCTTACTTGCACTATATATGTGATTAAAGGAAAAAAAATTAGAGGGATTACGTTTCTTGAAACTATTGTACATAAACAACAAATTTGTGAGCGTATGTATATATGTATAATTGAATTCTTGAAGAATAAATGCATAATTCTTGAGGGAGAGAGAGATTCCTTTAATTGTGTGGATATATGGCAAAAAATTATTCTCTTTTTATGAATAAAAGTGTTATTGCTTGTCAATGAACTCTTCTAAGATAAGAGTTTTAAATTTTTGAATTACCACATGTAAATTTTGTTGTCAAATTCCTATAAAATACAAGAAATTAGTAATTAAGTCTGGCGCAACATAGCTATAAATATTATATATATTGAGAGAGTTTATATTAATTATACTCCATTTTTTTGTTCTTTGTACTCCATTTGTAAATAATTTTAACAAATATTTTACACATAAAGTGGAGTGTAGATAGCGTATACATCAACTTCCAAATACTAATTATATAGTATAAATATAAATACATTCCAACAGTCGTATAAAGAAGTAGTTAGACGTCGCGATGGCAAAATGGCGTGACCAAAACTTCTCCCACAAAATATGCGATCAAATAAATTTTCACACGCCTTCATTAAAAATAAAATTAAGTAATTAATATATATATATATATATATATATATATATATATATATATATATATATATATATATATTGCAAAGAGGTTTACTGTTAGGGTTTACAGTTTTGCAAAGAGGTAAAAGGTCTGATCTGATCATTTACATGCATTTAATTTTTGAGTGAGTCTCATGTGAGACCGTCTCACGGATCATAATCCGTGAGACGGGTCAACCCTACCCATATTCACAATAAAAAGTAATACTCTTAGCATAAAAAGTAATACTTTTTCATGAGTGACCCAAATAAGAGATCCGTCTCACGAATATGACCCGTGAGACCGTCTCACACAAGTTTTTGTCTTAATTTTTTTAATAAAAAATCATTCAGGGAAGGAAACATGCACGTTGAAAGAACATATATATTTATATCACACATTCCAAGTTAAATATTGATTTCAACCATTTATTTATTCTATAATTTCCTCAATCAATACAATATCATTTCTATAAAATTTCCAACCACGTTGTCCAATTGCAAAACAACAATTAGCTAATAATATATATACGGCTTCACCTATGCTAAAATTGATCGCTACAGAAATTTATTATACACTCTCCAGGGTGATCATCTGTGAAATATTTAACAAAAATTTTCAAAATCCAACATACAGCAACAATAATTCTATACCCCCAACCAATCTGAAAGCTTAACATAGATCTAGCAGCTGGATCATTTATATAATTCCCATCTGCTTAATTTAATATCTTCTTGAATAATTACTATAAAATCGTTTTAATTTGACCCATAGAACTAGATCAATATTACTACATATCTAAGAGTACCAATTCATGCCAGAAACTTGATATGCCTGCTGCGGTGGTCGAAAAACTCCATCTCCAAGATTCCCTAGCATTGCCTGTTGCTGCTGCTGTAGTGAAGGGGTCTGCGGCAGCTGGCTAAGAATGGTAGCTATAGAGTTGGTTGTTTCATCAGTTGATCTTCCGAGGCTTCCATCACAATTTTCAGCTATAAATCGCTTTGTGGGCGGGGAGTTCACGTTCCCTTCTTCGTCGTTCCAGTATAAATTTGGAAGTGTGCTTCTCTTTGAAGGGAGGAGGTTTGGGGCTCCAGCTGGTACCCAATTAGGAAACTGTGGTCCTGGCTTTGAACCTGATGAACATAAATGAGAGTTCATAGAATCGTTGAACGATGCCCCTTCGTATAATTTTTGCTGATCGTTTTCAAGAAATGATGCATAATTTGTGGGCTTGAACAGTCCTTGTAGCTTCTGCTGTCCAACATGCATTGAGATACTTGGTGGGATTGATCCAAGCATGTCGTTTATATCGTCTCGGTCTTGATCTATTGGCCTTTGGGCGGTGTTCTTTTTATAAATTCGACACAAGACCCAATCATCAAGCTGGAATTATATTCCAAAAATCCAATTAAACTTCATAAAAGCAAATAAAAAACACATTAAAGTAGCGTGATTAGTTCTTCTCGGTCACTTTGAGCTTGATTTAAGAAACTAAATAATTAAATTACCCTTAAAGATCCCTTCTTGCTGGCTACGTCGTAGCCTGGGGGCTTTGTGTTGGAGGGTTTATTACCAGTGAGCCTGTATTCATGCATGATCCAATTAGTTTTCATTCCCTTAGGTGGCTTCCCTCCATAGAAAACGAGCGCCTTTTTTACGCCAACCTTTTGAGTTCCTCCGGCAGTCAGCACCGGTTTATCCGTCCCAGTTGCCTTCCAATAGCCAGAAGTGGCCGCCCGATTCGGCCGTGCCCCGTTGGGATATTTCCTGTCCCTGGGACTGAAAAAATACCACTCTTGCTCCCCAAATGTTGCCTTTGCTGCAAAAATATAGTTATTCAACAATTATATCATGAAGAATAGATAATAAGAAATCAAGATATTCGTTAAAAATTGGAAATAGCAAATATTTATAACCTATTTTTTCGGTGAAAAAAAAACAAAAAAAAAAACAAAACACTACCTGGAAGTTCCCAAGGATCGAATTTATAAAGATCAACTTCGGCTATAATCGCAACTGGCAACGGAGCGGAGGCGGCCTTGTTCTTGAGGTAGTGCACCACAAGTTCTTCATCGGTGGGATGGAATCTGAACCCCGGCGGCAGCTGAGGCTGCTGTGAACCGGTGGAGGAATCGGTGCTTTCCATCAATCAATCAATTATTAATTGTAGCTAGCTAGCAATCTTTGTATACTGCAATATTAAATTTTTTGCAAGCTTTTGGAATTTTACGAGAGGAGGAGATCATGATACAATTCGATACATAAATTTTTAAAAAAGATTTCAACACGAAATGAAATAGAGTGTACTTCAACCTTTTGGCTGACCCATCATTTTATACGGTATGTGCTCACTGATGAAATAATGTACAGTTTCATGTATTTTCTTTCATAACAAACTCATTTAATTTAATTTATTGGGAGAAGTCTATGTCTTTCAAAATAATTTTTTTAAATAATAAATAAAAATACTTAATATCAAAAAATCAATCTAAAATTTTAATTCGGGAGAAAAAAAAACCATAGGTGTGGTGTGGTTCACTTTTGTTGGTCCGTTGGGTTCATGGCAATTGGCACATGAACAAAGGGCAAACATGTCATTTCGCCCTCAAAGGGATGTTAGGATTAATGAATGATGACGACGTTTTTACAATTAAGCGACTGATAAACCGACACGCTCGTGATTTCAGGGCGCAGGAGGAGCCGACACGTGGAACATAATATTCCGGGACCGCAGAAAAAAAAATTAAAAAAATTCGAATTGATTAGACGAGGATAATTATGGGTAGAAAATGCGTGGTTAGCGATAATGCACCCTTTTGTTAGGCAATTACCTTCAACTCTAACACCACCCTTTCATTAATTATATTATTAAAAATCAATGTAGTCAACATTTATTTTATCGAACATTTCGGAAACCTATATATCGTTTATTATTATTATTATTATTATTATTATTATTATTATTATTATTATTATTATTATTATACTTTTACTAGTTTGTTTTTACGTGGATAGTAAAAGTCTATGTATAATTCTATAGCCCTTGCTTGACTAGACAAAAGGGGACACTAATTATACTAGGATTAGTCCAATCCTGATTACGCGTCTATAATTCACATCGCTCTAATGTAATTAATTAAAAACAAAAACTTGTGTGAAACGATTTTACAAGTTGTATGATTTTGTGAGACAAATATCTTATTTTGGGTAATTCATGAAAAATATTACTTTTATGCTAAGAGTATTACTTTTGATTGTCCATATCGGTAGAGTTGGTTCGTTCACAGATTATGATTCGTGAGACGATCTCACATGAGACTCACTCTTACTCAAATATGATTTCAAACATATATAGGGTGAAGATCACGTTATTCATACGATCAGAAACGAATTGAAAGCTAAGTTTTAAGAATTCTAAAGATTTCCATTTGGAAAAATAGTGAGAAATGGAGAATTTGACGAAGTGGAGATATAAATTAATCCAAGACAGTAGTTATACATCAAAATTAGGTCATTAAATGGCTTTAAAGCTTAGTGTTTTCATGAAAATAGAGTAAATTCTTATCATGATCAATAAAAATTAAATAAAAAAAAACAAATATTTTGATCTCATTCATGGTGGGGTCTATTTATTATTTGATGATGGTTAAACGTCCCATTGGGCATCAAATCATGTAGACCATTTTTTTCGATTAATTAATAATTTATAGATGTACGATCTTAGGAGGTGCACGCAGTTATATTACAATTATATATATATATATATATATATATATCGAATGGTGTTTTTTTTTCTCGCGAGATTGAGATTCTTCTCTGGATATCTGTTGTTGGTACATAATCTTGATTTATTTCCTTTCATGTCGGGGCTTGGGCGGCTCTGTGTGAGACCCTCGGGGGTAGGGTTCACCTTATTTTACATGCAAAAAGATAAAATAAAAATAAAAAAAGGATTGAATATATATATTTTTAAAAGTTTAAATTTAACGTCTCAGGCAGCTAGGTAGGTCATGCTGATTTAGGACATAACATGTTTGTACTTTTGTGTGGTTCCATTTGATAACTCTAAAAGTTATTTTTACAACAATTTTTATGCATGCATGATGGTTTACGAGAACGTATATTCTAAAATTCGCATGAGCAACTATTTATTTTATATAGATACAACGATCTTACAAAAAAAGTATAAATCTGACAACTTATGAATCTCCCCAACCTAAGTTTTCTAACAGAAACATAAATTGATTATTTTTCTTTCAAAAAAAAAAAAAGAAAAGGAAGCGTGTACGTGGAATTCGAGATTTTTATTTTTCGGACCGGACGATGTCTATAGAGATTAAGAAAATAAAAAATTAAAATTTGGGGGGAGTTATAAATAGCGCAAGTCGCACATGTGGGTTACATAAGCATTGAAGTCGAGCTCTATTTCAATGAGTCATGGAATTGCGATATCTATCGGTTTCTTGCATCAAAGAAAACCTAACTTTGCCCTAATTGTAACAAAAGGCAAGTGGAGCCTATATGTACCTGTCACATACTCCTAACTCTTATTCTTTTTTTTTGTTGCTGCTTCAAAATATGTAATCTCATGTTCATTTTCATTCATTATAAATGTCCAATTATCTTTTTTTTTAAGGCAAAAACTTGTCTGAGACGGTCTCACGGGTCGTATTTTGTGAGACAGTGATCTCTTATTTGGTTCATCCCATGAAAAAATATTATTTTTTATGCTAAGAGTATTACTTTTATTGTGAATATCGGTAAGGTTGACTCGTCTCATATATCAAGATTCGGAGACTGTCTCACAAAAAACATACTCATTTTAAAAATAATTTTATTCTGAATCGGATTTCAAAAGATGATCATCGGCCCACCTCATATATCTTAAAATGACATTAAATGTCGTACGTTTTTTTCATTAAATAGTTATACATGAGACGCTAGATACATGGAAAAGGTAATATTTTTAATCCTATATGATTGAACTTGAATACCAGATTTTGAAATAACATTTAGAATCTAAACATGTGTTGTTTTTAAAGATCGATTTTGATGTACATTTTAATATATTTGTTTGTTTAAAAATTTCCCTAAAAGGTGTGATGGTGCATGCGGAACAAGTTAAGAATAGGATTGCAGATATTTCGGCCAACAGAATGGGGGCAATGTCACAATTTGCATGACCCTTTCACATCGAATACTCATTCTCCTCAATCCGTTTCACATTGTTATCATCTCTCCCCTACCTACCAAATTATTATTTCAGACATTACACATACTTTTTCACATGTATTATATTATTTAAATAATTTGTAACAATATTATAGTTTTTTTTTAGTGAGAGGATGAGTTTGTTCTAATTGAGTCTCGAATCCAAGATCTTATCTCAAACTTAGGATCTTGGTGTGGTATCAAATGAGCTACCAGTCATCGACACAAATATCATTGAAAGGAAAAATTACAATTTTGGTTTTGCATACATTTCTTTGTAATTTTAATACTCTATGTTATTAATATGAGTTACATGTTTGTTTTACAATTTATTCATTTTTCGATGTGACGATGACGTATATATCCTTGACAAGAAGATTGAGATATTCAAATCAAACCTCATTCATCAGAGCAACTCAAAGGTCTTTGTTTTCTTGTATATCTTATAAAATGAAATCTTTTGCATAACGCATAAAGATTGTTTTGATTCGTTTTTACAATCAGTTCAAACTTTCCACAGAATAGTCTCAATATTGTATCAGAGTCAGTCGAGAACTATATATTGAAAACCCTTACTATAAAATGTCCTACACATTATAGTTTGTTATCTAAATACTATTTTTTTTTCCCGATTACTCGACAAATTCATGTATAAGTGTACTTACTGAATCGTGGTTTTGAGCATGTAGTAATTGATTTCGAACTTATAATTCAAGCTTAATATAATTTAGAATCACAGGGGGAGTGGAGAGATGTACATCAAAGAAAGTATCTTAACATTTCTTTTTTTCCTCGACCAGCAAACAAAATATATACAAATCGCGTCCAAAGCAAACCCTGATTAAACTTAGTTGATGAGAGGATTTAACGTCTAATTTGGACCAAAAAATCATACTTATTTGCAAATATTATACATAAAAAAAAATACGCAGATGTTATGATTTATGAAGTTAATATACATAATCCAAGCTAGCTAAATCTTGACCTTGGCTGCTCGCTCTCATTATTGGAGAATAACTATATTCCATTTTCCTCAAGATCATTAATCTGTGCAAGGAATATATCTTTACGCTTTACTTTATTATTTCTAAAAAAAAAAAAGTCGTAGAAAACTGGAGTAAACTAACTATGAGTACCGAACCCTAAACTCGCAACTATTAATAAATGACATATTTCAATGCAGAAACAATTTTAATGCTTTCTTTAGTTTATTTGGTGACAATTATATTTAATTTGTTAACCGTATTAATAATTAAATAATGGTTTATTTGCTCAAAAATTAAATGTAGCTTTCAGAAGCTAGCGGTAATTTATAAGTTCCACATGTTTTAATTGACATGGTACAAACAAGTTTATTGACGCTAACATGATTAAAATAATCATGCAAAGTGCAGACAAAAATCACCCATAAATATGAATTATTTAAATTAATGGAGTAGCTACGAGTCATGAAACCTGGCTCCACCCCACCCCCATCTGCCAAATTGGTTTCATTATCTCAATGGAAATCAGAATGCATTAATAATTAATGCGATTGTTTAATGATTGAATTAAGATTGGAAACTGGAATTAACTTAACCCCAAAAGCTAGTTCTACATGGGAGGATTTTCCAAGTCTATATATACAACTCATCACATAGATTTTATCTAACCGATGTAGGACGCTTAACACGCACCCCTCACACGCAGGGCTGAACATCACATAGATTTTATCAAACCGATGTGGGACACTTAACACACCCCTCACACGCAGGACTGAACATCTGAAACGTAAATTTTACAAATGACCCAATTATGGGCATAACTGATGACCCAATTATGGCCAATCCAACACATAATAGTGGAATATGAGCTATGTACCATGTTAAGATTTAAACTTGTACATAAGTCAACCCTAAAAGCTAGATCAAGAGGAAGGTATACAAAAACTAAGAAATAAAAAATTAATTAAAGGGCATTGATTAGCTGGTTTTGCTTTTCCTAATCAAGATTAAGAAATTAATATCATGGAGATGATCGCTTTCAGTACTGCTAGCTGTTGGGAATCAATTTCAAATCACTAGCTATTTTTGCATGCCAAAACAACTCAATTCCAAGCTGTTAATGGGGCCATAGGATCGAGAATATATATGAAATATGACATGTAAAATAAAAATGGATCGGAAAGAGAAGAATAATATTGACCTTAAATTCTTTTTATCACATCTGGTGATTATTCGCTGAATCAATAATTAGTAACTGATGGAAGGATTTAATTAGGTTGTGTTTCGATGGAAATATTTGGATTTGCGAGAGTATTTCCAATCAAATGAAGTTAGAAAGTGGATTTGAAATCGAAGTGCAAAAAATATACCGATCAACACAAGCAATTTCGATTTCTTTTTCCTAATTTTTGAGCTGAACGCATACAAAAAATGTGATTCTTCAATCCAAATATGACCTTGTTGGGTGCAATAATTGTGTAGAGCGATCGAACCGTGGTGCTTGAGCCGATGTGCAGTTTCAAAGATTTGAGTTGCACCATTACTACTAGCTATAGCTTTTTTGGTAAAGCGGTAAGCACTCGGTCCTACAATTGGTATAAGAGCCAAGGTCACGGGTTCAATACTCATTGATTGCAAGGAGTGCAATTATTGGGAGGGAGATTGTTGGGTGCAATAATTATCCCTGCTTGGTAGAGCGATCGAACCGTGGTGCTTGAGCTGCTGTGCAGTTTAAAAGATTTGAGTTGCACCATTACTACTAACTATAACTTTGGGTAAAGCGGTAAGCACTCGATCCTACGTACCTTAATCTATCTTTCTTTTAATTGTATGATTTACTATAACCCCTCCCCACCATTCATTTAATATCATAGAATATAATAATAACTTTTATTATTATTTATTATTATTATTACGACTGGTGGAGCTTGTGCGTCAACGTGTCTTCAGCTAGTTTTGATTATTTAAATTGATTTATCGGGTATCGTAATCCGAGGAAAGATCCCATTGCATATCCAATTAAGGTAACAAGGAACATAATTATCTTAAGTGTAGTCTTATCATTAATATTCTGTTGAAATCTGAATACATGATTATATTTACCATACATCTTGATCTTCTATGAACCATAAATATTCGAGGTTTAGGTATATAATATGTCATACTAGGATGTTTATCGAATTTTTTTTACGAAGTAGAAACATGCCGTCGTTACTTTTCAGTTCGTATTAGTACTAGGTCCGAAACTAATACAATAGCTTGCGAATCACGTTTGTCATTTAAACGACATTAAACGAGTCATTTATGATAAATTCGCTCGAAAAAATGTTGATATAAATAATCGAACTCTTGATATCATTGGTATGAGGTCGAGTCCTCGGCTTATTATATACAACACAGTCAAGGATCAGGATGGTTAATAGATCGTGTTGTTCGAAATAGAGTTTCAAGCTTGCCCAAAAAAGATTATGTTCCAATAAGTCCGTGATATAGGCCCATTTATTGGTCCTTTAAGAAATGGGCCAACGGTCCATTAAACCTGAATTACCATGTTACTATTAAAGTGTTCAAATCTTTTTTCTTTTCTTTTTTTTTTTTGAAATAAAAGTGTTAAAATCTTGTTGCTATATAAATGTTAATGCCATATTTTCTGTTTTGCAAGATAAAATTTGTGGGATGATTATGTATAAACTTATTTATGAAAATTCATAGCAATTATTAGATATTACACATTTAAAACATTTTTTTGGAAATCAATTTATTTTTGAAAAGTAATATTTTTATCATATAATTAATTTGAAATAAATTTTTTTGTTAGATAATTCATGTCATCCTTTTCTTATATAATACTAATTAATTTGAAAATATTTGCAAAATCAAATTAAAATAATTTGAGACAAAAAATTGTAATTTTACGAGCACATTAATCAGAGAGTTTAGGAAGAAAATTGTTGTTGTTGTTGTTGTTGTTATTATTTTCTAGTCTTCTCGAATCTCGGATATATTTATTTATTTATTAATAGCATCAAGTATTATCCTAATGCATATTCTTAATTGGACTTTGAAATTCAACCTTTTAAATTACGACTTTTCCTTCATTTTAAGTGTGATATCGTGAGAGTTCTAATTCTACATTGGTGGCATTAGGAATATAAGTCAGTTTGATTAATATTATAATTTTAAAAAATGACGTAATAAAGTGAAAAACTGAAGAGAAAATACGTAATAATGATATCTTAAGGATTTGATTTTTACGTTCTTTTTTAGTTTTCGCAAGCAAATGTCAATACAATGAATGAAAACAAATCACTTTCTATTGAACTTTCAAATCTGGCCAGTTGCTTCATTGCTATAGCCAACAATTTGGCTTCAATCTCCTCTGTCTATTGAATAAATAAACATTGTTATAAAAAAATAATAAAGCCAAAATGTCTGCCCAATGAATTTCAAGTATTTACACCACTAATTTAACATTTTCTTTGTCTTTATCCACTTTTCATTGGGAAAACCCGAATCCGCTGCCGTGGGTCGGGGGACGAACTCGGAATGGGTCAAACCCGTTGGAAAAGCTCGGAGTGAACGGGCTCGGGTTTCCAGGAAATAATCTGGAATTGTCCAATATGTGTCGAGATCGGATCCTGCTCTCTACTTCGTCTTCGACAAAACTACTCCCAATTTGAGGCAAGGAAGGGGCGTACATGTCATTTCCTCCATTTGCGTTCAACTGTTGATTCTGGGTCGGACCAACTTGCTGGGCTGGAACGATTTCAGTAAACGAGGTAAGCCCAGCTAAAGTGGCCCAATCAAAATTCCCGGAGCCCAATTGCTGCAGATTCAGCTTCTGATCTTCTTGCGGAAAGTTGCTCATGTGATTCATGCTTGGCAGAGACAAGAAACGGTCATCAATGACCGGCAAGGATTCCAAAACGTCGTCATACTGAGATGAACAAGACGAAGACGAACCGTGACTATACTCCTTGCTCTGGACTCCAGAGATGGCGGGTTTCTGCCCACTTGAATTCTTTTTGTAAATTCGGCACAGGACCCAATCATCCAGCTAAAAACAAAAAAAAAAAACGAAAAACCCATCAAGCTCAAATTCAACATATCGAGCAAACAAAATAGTATTTTTAAAAGTGAATTTTCTTACCCTAGAGGTGCCGCTTTTTCTTGGAGATTCAGAAAGCCTGTACTCGTGCATAATCCAATTGGTTTTTGTCCCTTTAGGTGCCTTTCCAATGTAAAAAACGAGGGCTTTTTTTATACCGACTTTTCTTCCTTGTGTTGTGATGATCTTATCAGTCCCGGTGGCTTTCCAGTATCCAGACCCTGCAACTCTATTTGGCCGCGATCCATTCGGATACTTTCTGTCTCTTGGACTGAAAAAATACCATTCTTTTTCTCCAAATACAGCTTTGCCTGCACAAAATCGTTTCTTTTAAATGTAAATTTCGAGCGAAACATGGTCCGTTAAAATGATATGTATACACTGTTAGGTATTTACTTGGTAGATCCCAAGGATCAAATTTATACAAATCGATATCACCGATTATCTGCAGAGAGAATTGATGGCCTGCAACTTTCCTGCAAAGGTACTGCACCAAAAGCTCTTCATCAGTCGGGTAGAACCGGAATCCGGGAGGCAACGTCAGCTGTGAAAGCGGGTCCGTGTCTTGGAGTCCCATGTTTTCCTAATAATAATTCAGACGAGATCTGCAAAATATTTTGTTTTTCAATTAAAGATTTAATCTCTTTTTTTTTCTCCGAAAAATGGAGAAATACAGCGGGTATTTATAGAATATGGAATAATATAAAAGAAATAGATAAGTACGGTCGTCCTTTTCGGAGTGTAAAAACGTAGGGCCAATGCATCGCCGTTAAAAATCTGACACGTACTATAGTTCGCCTATCGTGTGGCCGACCTTATCCAAGAGCAGGTGTATCTATATTTGCTTATTTCGCACACCTAATTAAATTTATTTATAAATAAATCCATTTTAATGGACTTATATATCTAAAATCAAGGTAAAAATATAATGGAAAATGTTGCATGTACAATTAAACCCTTCATTTTCCATGTCTAATTATAGCTTCTTCTTCTTTTTTTTTTTTCCTTAAATGAAAATTAAAATAAAATTTATATTTCTCAAATGAATTTATTTATTTCAGTAAATCGTGCGGTGGGATAGTGCATCATCTACAAGCACACGATTATTGTAGAAATTGTACTGCCGACGACTGTAGCGTGTTTCTCACCAGGCTGGCGGCCACAGGCCCAATGACGTCACAGTCGTTGTCAACCTTTTACGTGGGACATTAATCACTAAATTGACTTTCCACATTTTATTATTTTATAATTTATAATAACAATTAATAAAAAAATTTAATTTCTACAATTGTTTTTTTATTTTTTCCAAAAAAAACAACAAAAAAGCTAGGTTGCTTAGTCTGGGATGTCTTCATAATTAATTAACAAGTTGCATATTTTATTTTTATTTTGTTTGTGCGAAAACAAAAATGGTAGAAGACACGTGGACATAATAAGACGAAGAGGGTGGGTTTTAGAGTTAGGCCGAAGAAAAAAGAAGATCGCGATTATTGGACACGTCGTCCTTTGTATTCTTGCGGCTTTTGTCTTCTTATTTTTAAGGTTTCTTTCACTCAACCACATCAATAAGTGATTGCAGTCAAATTTAGCTTACAGCTTGATGTAACGTAATCTTTTATAATATAAAATTATGCATTGCACTTCAGATATTTATTTATAGAAATTTATTCAACACCATGTACTTTTATTTCTAATAAAGATATTGATTATTTAACTTCTATCTTGACATATATCTCGAATATTCTCTACATGTACACACTTATAGTTATATACATATATATATATATATATATATATATATATATATATATAGACAAAAACTTGTGTGAGACGGTCTCACGAGTCGTATTTGTGAGACGGGTCTCTTATTTGGGTCATCTATGAAAAAGTATAACTTTTTATTGTGAATATGGATATGGTTGACCCGTCTCACGGATTATGACCCGTGAGACAGTCTCATATGAGACTCACTCATATGTATGTATGTGTGTGTGTGTGTGGTGAGAGTGGGGATGGAGCTAGCTTTCACGTCAGAAGCTTGACTTTTCTTGAAGCAAATAAATTAATTGTGAGATACTTTATTATATGGTTTTTATAATACATATAGTGCACGTGGTGGCATGACAACTCTTCGTTTTTATTACTAGGAATCAATTAATTGTTTTGGTGGGTCAAAGGGCGACGTTTTTTTTCTAGTGATTGGTTTAAGATTACAATGATTGCATGGGATTCTGATAAGTATTGGAGAACCCTCTTTTTTTTTTTTTTTGATCGGGTTTGCTTTCACGCAATTTAAACTTTTGACTCCTTGAGACCTCGGAGATAAGGATATGCTTAAGTTCTCTGATTTTTTTAAAGTTAATTTAGTTTCTTTATTTATAAATAGATCGTGTTTCTTAATTACTAATATAAAAATGGTCCTCGTTAATTAATTTGGTATAACATTACCATCATATACATATTATATATATATATATATATATATATATATATATATATATATATATATATATATATATATATATATATATTTGTGCATGAGAGAGAGGAGAGATCTCAAAATATAATTCAATGATAGAGTATGTAATAAAATTTTACGAGAACTAAAATATCAATAAACCAATAATCATCCCCATGCTGATCAATGTTCTTTTTGAAGCAAATTCTGGCGAATATTCTTTTTCAAGCCAATAATCGTCCCCATGCTAAATGATATATGAACTTACTTTAGCATTAATTTTACAAGATTCAATTTTATCTCCAACTTAATCATCTCACGGCTCAACTTTTATTTTTTGTAATCTTATACTTTTTTCCTAAATAATGAAATAATAAGAAACAGACAAAGTAAACAGAATAATTTTGCAGCTTGACCACGAATTCCTATGCCATTATAATAATGATATCATTAAAATCTTTTATTTTTACTATAACATGCATGCATGATGCATGTGAGCCAAACTGCGCGCATGCATGCATATACCCTGTGGTATTATAAATTATAAATAAATATATATATATATATATATATATATATATATATATATATATATATATATATATATATATATATATATATATATATATATATATATATATGACAATCACAGGAGGAAAACATCTCAGATAAAATAAAGAGATGGGACAAAAACGGAAGGAACTGATGACAACTTTTGATATATTTCGGCAGAGGAACATGAAAGCACGAACAATACATGCAGAGCACCCCGACCCAGAAACCATTAAAAGGAGCGATAGGTGCATGTATTGTTCTGTGGTATGTGGACATGCCAAGAGGTTAGTTTCGTTAGGTTGGAAGTGTTTTGCCAAATATGTTTCTATTAATGCAAACTTAATTATTTCTCTTTTATCAAAACAAAATTCATCTTCAAGACACAAAATACAATAAAATAAATAAGCTGTCATCCATCATATATTGTGAATAATATTGTTCTTTCTTCTTCCAGAAGGCTTATGATCAGGAGATTCTGGCCAAGTCATTTTGCACTGACCCTAGCTATTGAGTGGCCAATTCTTTTTACTTTATACTTTGTCAATCCTTTACGTTTAGGAAAAACTCATCCACAATTGCCATTAAAAAATTTGGATATCTAACAACCCCAAGAATTTGACGAGTAAACATATATACTCCAATATGTTTATATTGATACTCCAACAACCATTGTGATCTAAATATTTTAATTGAATCACTATGAAAAATATTGTTTTTAATGTCAAAAATATTAATTTTTATGGTAAAAATGGTCATCATTGACTCGTCTCGCGAATTAAATATCCGTAAAACCTATATGTGTGTGTCTCGCGGAGTAAAAGTGTTTGAAACAAATTTTTTATACTTATCACAGTATGGAGCAGATAATTCAACATTAAAACAATATTTTATCTTAGACCACATGTTAAAAACCTCTTTTCGGCAACTTGCCAAGTTTGACCAACCAATTATAATTCAATGTTAAAAAAGGAGCTATTACGAGGACTTTAATATGCATGGCCCACGTGGACTAAATTATATAATTAACAACAACAAAAACTCAATTAAATTTCTGCATTATTCATAGTTAAGTAACAATTGAGTGGATAGACATCATACAATTTCTGTATTTATTCATAAATTCAAAAATATTTCTACAGTGATTCTCAGGAACTTACACTGGTTTTCATGATGATGGTGTAGGGGTTCGTTCGATCCTAGGTGTGGGCACCAAATCAACGGTTGAGATTCACTTCATGGGGAAAAAAAAATTTAAAAAAAAATTGTGCCAGAAAAAATTCCAGCTCTTGGATATACCTTTGCAGGCACTGCTTGCAGGAGTAGGATGGAATAATCCGGTGTAGGGAGTGCTGTACTATATGTACTAGTGATTCTTAACACATGGTGCACGTTTGTACAATATTTTCAAGATTTTATTTGGTTTAATTTAAATGAAAATCAATTTTTTTTTTTTTAGAAAATAGAGCAGGTTTACATTACAATTTTAAATTAATAAAATTATGAAAAAACAGACAATGATACCAAGTTATGAGGAAACTTAATAATAGTATAATATATAAATATATATATTTATATAAAAGATAATAAAAGCATACAAGATAGCTATAGATTAGGCGTGGATATAAAATCGGCGAACCGCATTCAAAAAAACACAAAATACTACAAGAGTCGTTAGAAATTTATCGGATCCAGCCGCCTTTGTTTGATTTCAAATAATCATGTGCTTATCTCTAAAGCGTCGGCAATTTATCTGTGAAATCACGGCTGTGTAATTTCGCATGAAGCTCTCAAAAGTTCCAAGTTTTCAGCATGGATTAAGCCACGACTTTTAAGTTTTATCTAGACTATATTTAATATATTATAATACATGACCAACTTAAAATAACTAATTGTATGGTCATAGCGTAATTTTTTTTAAATAAAAAATAACCATATAAAATTACAAAAGATATTTCATCTTCATATAATTAAAAAAATATCATAAAAAAACTATTTTACTATTTTTTTTGTTTATCATATCATCTCTAACAAAAAAACATTAAAAAAGCGTTTTTAATTTTTTTTAATTTTTAATATGATCTCTAAACATTTAAAAAAAACTATGTTTAATGTCCAAAAAAATTATACGTATACATGTATCACGTAACAAGAGATATTAGTATCTGATAATAAGTTTTTCGATAGGCAAAAATTTGTGTGAAACGATCTTACGAGTCGTATTTTGTGAAACGTATATCTTATTTGAGTCATCCATGAAAAATATTGTTTTTTATGCTAACGATATTGTTTTTTATTGTGAATATCGGTAGGATTGACCAGTCTCACAGATAAAGATTCGTGAGACCGTCTCACAAGAAAGCTATTCTTCTCCATTTGATCTCATTGACATCTATTATGGGAACCTATGTCTAAAGTGACGTCAATCAATTAGATGTGTGTATATACAGAGACGGATTTACTCTTGGGCCGTAGCCCAGCCCACTTTTTAATTTAGCGACGGTTTTTCAACAACCGTCGCTATTATTTGCGACGGTATAGTAGAACCGTCGCCGATGTGGATCGGCGTCGGTTTTAATTACACCGTCGCTACTAGCGACAGTTGTTGAAAAACCGTCTCTAATAGCGACGGTTGTTTCAAAAACTGTCGTACATCGATGTCTTAGTCCAATCAAGTCCCGTCCATTTACAAGGATGAGACCAAATTCATCCCATATCCTCTAATCCGCCCCACCTCAATTCTACAAAATTTCTCTCCCAAGTCCCAAGCCCTTTAGCGACATAATAGAATTGTGGACTCCCGAAGAAATCGAATTGGTCATCGGCAAAGCAACCATCCAGGTAAAAATCGGCTATACATTTTTTGTTTTGTTTTTTATAGCTTCTCTGTGCGTGATTTGTGGTTTCTTGATTGTTTGTGATTGAGTTGTTGATTGACTATTACTTGTTTATTTGTTTAATAATTATTTTATTCTTGCTTAGGAGTATAACTTGAACTATTTCAAAATGGAACATCAATCTGCTGCAAAGAAATGAAAAACATTGATATCATCTTTCTTTAAGAAGAGAGTTCGTCAAGCTAGTGAAGATACTTCAATTCCTACGGTCCTTACAATGCAACATCAATCCAGTGAAAGTCTTCTATTTCCCAATATCCAAATTCCTTCATGTTCCTCTCCTAGAGACGATCATTAGTCTTCGTCTACTTTTATTGAACGAGATCCGCGAAAAAGAAAACAGATATGTGAATATCATGTTAATGTACGAGATGAGTTAAGATGTTCATATCTAAATATAGAGCATTATCAACAAGATATGTTGGAGTATCCAGATACAAAATATGGAAGCCAGAATCGTCGTTTTCAGAAAATTGTTGTAGGGCACAACTTCGTTGAACGATATAATGTAAATTTTTTTTTAATATTATATAACTTATCATATTGAGTTCAAGCCCCCCCAACTTTTATTCCTGGATCCGTCCCTGTGTGTGTATATATATATATATCCTGCACACCTACTGTACACATCTATGTGAACACTGATGAAGTGTCACTCAACACGAGACGTTAATGTAATCATTGGAGTTGCCAGAGTGATCCGTCCGTATTGTGGAAGGCCCAAGTCCGAAACATAGATAGCGTTCGGGGAGCAATCAAAATATGGGCAACCGATTATTAAATTCAGTTGGTTCCAAAGCCCACAATTTAGCATCCCATAATAGATATGATTATGAGTCACCCTTCATTTATAGTCCTCTCTTTCCAAATCTATCTTGTTAATTTTGGATCATTTTATGCAATGTGGAAATGATGTTTATTCGTCTATTTCAATATCATTAGATAATGTGATTCTTTTCTTTTTTTTTTTTTGTGGAAGTTGACACTCCAGACGTAACATAGAATAATCTTTTATTTTTAAAAGATTTATTGAAATAAATTTTCCGGACAAAAGATCTTCCAAATGGTGCGCATATTTTATTTTATTGTACCTTTAATTAAACGTTTCTTTTGGCTTCAAATGTTTAGCATTCTAAAATAGATATTTCAAAATTTTGTTTGAAACCAATAATAAACTTTTCCCATTTTATACATAAAACGTTTATGAGTTGAATCTTAATCTTAATAGAATAAAGGTATGATTCTTTAGTTAGTGACGTTTCATGACCTCAATTATTGTACTACAATATATCAAATTGTTTATTTTAAAATTTTCACAAAAAATCTTATAAGACCTGTCTTACGAGTCAATTTTATGAGACAGATTTTCGACTCAACTCGTTTCATGAAAAATATTACTTTTTAATCTCAAAAGTATTAATTTTCTGTGTGACTTTAGATCAACTTTTATCACTAATATAAATCCTTAAGATCATATTACAAAATAATTAATCTTAAATTTTGACCTCACTACATTAAAGTATTGTTTATGTTTTTAATTCAAGGGTTCAAAAATATTATATTCATTGACATTTAAGAAAAAAAACAGGGGTCGAAAAATCTAGTGTACCCCCTTGATGGAAACAATGCACGTATACAATTGGATGTAATTGGATGTTTGGATTACTTGAGTACTTTTGGGTGTGACGAAATTTTAACGATTTAAAACTGATCCATCAACATCATTTATATATTATTTTTCACCGCAGATAATGTGTTTCAACTTTCAATTCATTTGGGTTGGGACACTTTTGCTTGGAGGTGGACAAGAATCAAGATACATCTCAGTTGTGTTTGCATCAATTTCGATTAGATTTATGGATCAAAATAAACAACTATTACTTTTCCTATCGAGGAAAAATGCGACAACGGTGCTTCTTAATCCTGCTTCTACCGGCAATTGTGACTGTCGAATTCCCATCGACGGCAACTTTGATATCAAAAGATCAGATTTTCCTGATGGGTTTCTCTTAGGATCTGCCACTTCTGCGTATCAAGTCATCATTTTCACTCTTTTTCCTTCATCAGTTCCTCCTCTATTCAAGAACCAGTCTTCAGAATTCTGTTAATAGTGATTTTCATGCTTTATTCAGATCGAAGCAGCATATCTTGAAGATGGTAGCGCTCCAAGTAACTGGGATCGTTTTTGCGGCAGTGGAAGTATCAGCTTTAGTTTTTAGTTGCGACAGGACTTTCTTGCATCCTATTTCCAGTTTTTTTGTTATTTTTGCAATGTTCAAGTGTTTGACTATGTTTTCAGGTAATTTACCAAAAAAGGGACAACGGTTTTATAGCTGACGATTATTATTACCATCGGTACATGGTAAGGTTTGCTAATTCTCCTCTTTCTTGGGTTTGATAAGACTTTTAAGCGGGAAGCAGAGTTCAACTAATTATCTCAGGAAGACACTGAGATAATGCATTCTCTCGGGTTAATGCTTACCGATTCTCAATTTCTTGGAGCAGAGTTGTTCCTAGTATGTATATTGAACTTTGATTTGAAATTCCTGTCTTTGGTATGATTAATTTTTTCTTTCTCTAATTTGGACATTCCGTCTGATTATGTGTAGAAGAGAAGTTTGGGGAGGTTAACCAAGCGACTATAATCTTCTGTAACAAAATCATAGATAACATCCTACTTAGAGGTAAGTATGCAAATGAGTTCCATAAATTTTCGTTGTTTAACCTCTGTATTCACCTGATTGTTTGTTTTCAGTTGATATAAAATTATGGTCAATGCAGGAATCAGCCTTTTGTGACTATTCACCACTTTGACTATCCTCAAGAAAGAACTTGAAGACAGATAATGGGGCTTGCCCAGTCCTTTAGTGCAGTTGTACAAATCGAGTTTGTTATTAAGAAAATGATAAGTTAATTCTTATGTGAAATGACACTCTTAAACGAGCAAAATGCATGCGAATTATCCGTTTTGTATGTACATCCTTTGATATGTACTCCATAGCCTGTTACCATGTTAAGCATTATATCATGAGTTATATTCGAATTTACGTGGTATGCTTGTATTGCGTTGTGTATTTGATTTAAATGGGAAGACTTCGTCTATTTTGCTAAAACATGTTTTAAGAATTTTGCTGACCTGTTAAATATTGGGATAGAATTAACGAGCCAAACTTATTTGTAGAAATGGCTTGTGTGAGGGCAACATATCCCGCTGCTCGTGGTTCACTGTAATATGGCAACTGTGCCCAAGGAAATTCAGATGTTGAGCCTTTGACTACCGTGCACAGCAGTTCAACGTAAATAATGATTATCAAAATTGTCCGCATGGGCGTAGCTCAGTTGGTCAGCAGCAGTAAATTTTGGAACAATGACCAAGGATCGAGTCTCGCAAGCGGCAGTATGGGAGTTAAATCCATCCAATGAGAGGGAGCTCCTTGTGCGCGGCGTAGCATAAGGTCTAGCTGCTGCTGGTGGGCCGAGTCACCATGATTTACCTCCTCTCACAATCCTGTCGGGTCAGGGGTGAAGGACACCTAAGCTGAGCGATTTCACCTTTTGGAGCAATAATGATTATCAAAATCCTGGAAAATGATGTTGGATTTTGAACTATAAATTCATGTCATTCTAAATTGCCCATAGTCTTGATTTAGTGGGAAGTTGATGGTATGATGGGCATCATTGTTAAATGGTTCAGAACAAATGGTTCGTATATCAGGATGGATATAAATGCAAGATCAGCGCCAAAACCCAAAAGGCTGGCATATTATATGGGTGGAGAGCCGATTGCCTCTTCTCAGTTTACCACTTTTGCTAGGTTGTTGCTCGACGAGAGCACCGATATTGGGTTATACGCCCAAGTGAAGAGTCCAAAGAAACTAGCCATGGGAGGATTTTACTGATTATAGAACCAATGTGAGAGTTACCGATCGAGATAGTACGATTTTATTGGGATAAACCATTATAGCACATTCTATGCAAGGGATTGTATCTATTCGAGTTGCATCTGCAACAATTTTAGCTGCACTAAAGGTAATGACCGGTTTACCTTTTTTCATTCATTGACATAAATCGTTGTTATAATATATTTTTTTTGGAAAAAAATCGAGAAACATGTGATTTATTTATCCTTCAGACAGGGATTGATCAGATTTTCCGTTGTTCGAAAAGGTTAAGGAGAGATCCCATAACAAGGCCATGTTTGTAACCGAGAATGGTATGTATGTTCATTTAGCTTTCTCTCTCTCCTCATTTTCGCTGAGAAATCACCTGATTTTTCAGTTAATTTTCTCTTTCGGTATCTTAAAGAGGTTGAAAGTTACTTCAATTCCAGATTATTCTTCCTCAGACAACGAAATTGAGTTACCAACATGACGTGAAACGAATAAACTATCACAAGTCATTATGTGAGTTAAATTTATTCGAATCAATCGAATAAAATCATAGGCGAATAAATAGTTGTCCATGAATCCTACTAACATATATGCATCAATTTAGGATGTACGGGATGAGAATGCATTGGAGTGGATCTTATTCGAACATTTTGTACACTGATTTTCGCTGAACAAGTATTCTATGTAAAAGAGGAAAACAGCAAACACACCCTTTATTTAAATCACGAGCTTTGACTATTCCATTCAACCCAATTGGTTTCACTTCCAACTCGGGGAATGCTGTTAACTCTGGTGTACAAATCAACCTTGAAATTAGCCCCACAAATTACTCCTTCGCTATCCACCCTAGGCATTGGCCGAAGCTTGTTCATCGGATGTTCGAAGCTCATTAGTCCTCCTTCGCTATGAAATATACAACCTGCAATTTACTCCTAGTTATATATATATTATATATGCACCAATCCATCAATATACCGATTTAGTAATGGTCATTACCCGCTGGAAATGGAGCAAATGACTTAGCACAGCCTGCTTTGATCACCTCTAAATCATCAGAGATCACCACAGAGCCATCTGCTGCAATTCCCCAGTACAGCTTCACTCCACCATCAGAACCCTGGAAATTTTAAAACAATACTAATATATAATTACATCTCCCCTTGAGCTTCGGGAAAATCAAAGAAATGATTCACGAATGGGAGCCGGTAGCATGAAGTTCTTACCAGTGCAGTGAAAACAGTTCCAATCTTGCTATCATACACAACGAAAGCGAAGCTTCCGTCCAGATCCTTGATAACCTGATCCGCCGGATACGGACCACGGTCTCGAAGTGTTCTGTATGCCTCAATCACCAGCATGGCTTCGTTTGCATTTCTTGATAATCCATACTGTTTTATTTGCGCGCACAAATTGTTCAAACTCCCCATGAAAACGCAGTATATATCATCGTACCCACAAAACAACCTGCAAAGAAAAAAAAACTCAAAACTTCAAAGAAAATTCTCCACAAAACACCCAAAACCTCGTGAAACAGATATTAGCTAGATACCTCTGGTTGTGGCCAAGACTAGAATGATTATCTGTTCCAACGTAAGCAAGAACAGCAGCATCCCCGAAATTCATAGAGAAAGCGTTTGTGGGGTGTGCTGACAGGAATTCATGGAGGGTTTCTTCCGGGAGTTTGGGTTTTTTGGAGCACTTGTGGGATGCCGGGCTGTTGAGTTCTTCGGGTGGATTCGAGAAGGCCTTGTGAAATATGGCTAACATCTTGAACTTTCTTCCTCTGCTTTCTGGCTCTCAGTTCACAACCGATACGGGTACATCTTAAATGTCTTCTTTTCTTTTCTCTTCTTTTCTTTTTTTGGAAGATGTTATATTATATTATATTTATGCATTCAGTGCGCTGGGATGGGTACGAGTGAAGGTGTTGGATAAGGATGATTTATCGTACTTCGGTGTGTTTATCCGTTTGCTGTTGGTCTCTTCTTTGATCTGTAAACTGTGCGCGTGCTTCTCTGTGGGCTGCGACGTCACCATTGATTTTTCGAACACAAATCTATTTTTATTTTATTTTATTTTTATTTTTTAAAAAAGGCAAATCTAAGTTATCGCAACAAAAAAAAGTTTAAAGGAGAACTAATTAAAAGCATTCACTCAAATAGTCAAATGTGTTTGTTATCCTGATTCTATTATACCTTTGTGTTGAAATTTGTTGGATTTGATTTTGAATAAAGTTATATCGATTTTTAATCGACGATCTAATATTTTGTCACAAACTTGAAATCTTTGTGTGTATCATAAATTATAAGCAAGTGATTTAAGATTTACGTTTACGAGCAAATTAAACTATGTATATATATTATACTCATGACATGCAAACATGTTTATTAAAAGTACATTCAATTTTAAAAACTACGTTCATTTTTTATGCAAATATAGAAAATTACTCACAAGTAAACATGTTTACTTGAAAGCTGTGAAATGAATGAATTGATCATGCTATTGGTTGAGTTTATAATTTCTGAATATGTGAATTTCATTATATTGTGATTGAAAGTGAATTAATGATGTATTTATGTGAAGCTAGTTATATTGATTTAATTGTCAGCCTTCGGTTTAAATCCATGAGACGATCTTATATCAAACTCACTCTGTCATAATAGTATGTTTGTTTGTACATTATAGTTAAATAAATCGTACAAACATTTTAATGTTAATTATACTAATATTGTTATTATGAGTCGGGGGCCATAATTTTGATTTCCCTTTCCTATATTTGGGAATTAAAATTAAAGTGTTAATTCTCATTTTTGGTTTAATTTTTTAGACTGAAACCAAGTAGGGATGTCCATGAACCTAGCCGATTGTGAGCAATTCGAAGCTCGATTCGATAAAAACTAGTTTAAGCACGTTTAATAAATCTCGTCAAGATAAACGAATCAAGTTCAAAAACTTTACAATATTCAGCTTGTTAGTCCATGAACAGGTTCGTTAGTAGACTCACGAGTCAACTTTCAGATGAAAAATAATAGTTATAATATCTGATATATAGATTTTACACTTTACTTACGAAAGACGTATAAAAATCTATTAAATTTATTTATCATAATAAAATTATAAACTTAAAAAACATATTATATTTTCTCTAAATATATAATTTATTTTTAAATGAATTTAACAATATTATATTTATTAAGCTTATTTAGACTCGACAAAGATCGAATAAGCTCATGAGTTATGAACATAATTGTTAATAAATTTCAATTCGATTCGATTATAAACAAGTCAAACTCAAATATTTAATAGTTCGGCTCGATTCACCTACGTTTCATTTGCCATGTAACAATTTTAAACGGTTCAGGGCTTCCACGATAGCCGTATCCTAGTATTCGATTGTGGAGGACCTGAAAGGTGTCGACCCAAACTACTACACCAAAACCCTTGGCACACTATGCTTGTTAAAAGGGCTTGAGATTTTTCTTTGGGCCTCCTCGAATATGTAAATCTCAAATCCGAATGAAAACATGGGCTTTCTGACATATTTATACGATATGAGTTCACAAATTTAATTATCAGAAAAAAGAAACTTTCCTGTTTTTATCACTTGTATATACTTTTGAAATATATATTATTCTAAAAAGCATAATTTTTTCCCGAAATTCAAAATATGATATTTAAAAACAAAGTAATTGTATAAAAAATTCTTTACATAATTGTGTAATAAAATACATGCATATTAAAACAGAATATAGTCAACCCACATATCGCATCCGATTTTTATAAATAATTTGAAATAGTAATTTAGTTGACGAAAATTATAACCATTACAAATTAGGATTTTCTTGCCTTAATGGCATAAAATAGCCATGGATCTACTTTCGTGCCTCGCGACACATTTTTTAATGTTGAAGTTATTTTCAAACTCTTTTGTGATTGTTATGATACTAATTATATTTCATTTTCATTTTTAATAGCTAATTATCATATGATATAAATGAATGAAATTTTATAATTATATCATTTGCCAATCATAATTAATTTAAATTTTCTAAAAACATTTAAAATATGATAAAATAAAAAAATAATCATGTAAATAAAAATATATTATTTATTGTATATATTACTCATTTTTATTTTTTCATGAATAATTCAAATAAAAAACATATATTATAAAATACGATCTGTGAAATGTCTCACACAAATTTTTAGTGTTGATATACCATATTACTTAACTCGATCGATTCATACGTAGATAGATGTAAAGGTCTCAGATTCCAAAGAAGCGAAGTAAAAACCCCACATGGATAAGAACAAAAGGTACGCATTCCCATGATCCTGTACGTGTACTGATCAATGCTGATGTACTTATCCAAACATTAATATTTATTTTATTTTATTTTATTTTTTGCTTTTCCCAGAGGCTTGATTTCATTGTGTAAATAATAATTTCTTCCTCTAAAAAAGCAAAAATATTTTGTTTGAAGTGGGGAATGGATAAGCTAGCTCACGTCTCATTAAGATTTTATTTTTTTAAAATTTTTGTATTTTGATAGCACTTATCTGTCACATGTGAAAGGTCAGAATATATACACATTAATATCCCACCAAGCCAATTCAGCGGTGCTCCGATATCCCACGACATCTGCTGTCTATCTGTTTTCCCCTGATTCAGTATGGACAAATACATACTGGTAAGATTGGCATCTTTTTGTCCATAATTGTTGATGTATTCAAATTTGCGTGATTTGATTGATTTATTCCATCATATTTTTCATGCTGTCCATATATTTTTATTTTATATCTGTTTCTTCATCGAGAATAATCGAATGTTGTTCATGTATTTTCTAAATTAATGTTTTTTTTAAAAATTGTTTGTAGATCTAAACATAACAGTATAAATAAAATTGAAATTTAATCGATGCTGCAAAATGATTATGGAATAAACATTTTTTTTTATGTTGGAATAATTACATATTGGTCAAAACTTGTGTGAGAAGGTCTCACGATGAATATCGATAGAGTTGACCCGTCTTACAGATAAATATTCGTGAGACCGTGAAACCTACTCTTAAATATTTCTAATCTAGTCTATGATTTTGTGTTTGATCATCTATTACGATTATTAAGTTTGTTCACGATAGAGTTGGTGTCGTGATCTATTTTTATAATTAATTAAAATAATAAAGTGTCAGGTTTATGATACAAGACACGTATAAGATCTATTTTCTAATAAGGTTGTAGGTTCAGTTTTATGATTTTTTTTCATTTTTTTTTTAAAATTGTTATATCAAAATTGTAATTTAGTCTTTATTATTTTTCATAAATAATATATGATATTTATTTAACTATGGACTAAATTGATTATTAAAAAAAATGACAAAAAGCATGTCAATAATCACTAGGTTGATTGTATTTTAGAGATTGTGTCGTCTTATCATTATTCTAATAGTTATACATTATCTAAATTATTTTGTTCTGCGTCTGGATTTTATAAATTAATTTTGTTTGTTATTTTATTTATAAAATTTAAATTAATATTTTATTCATACTATCACTTCAATCTGTTAAATATATTAATTAGTATTATTAATTGATTGAAACGCAAACAAAAATAAAATATTACCTCTTAATAAAACTAATAATTTGATCTTTGATTCAAAATTGACCGTCCAACGCTCATCGACATTGTTATTTTAATGAAAATGTTTCTATTTTTTTTTAAAGAAATTTATATCGAGAGAACAAATTGTTTCGAATAAGCTGGAAATAGGAATACACAGAAGAGAATGATACAAAATTAACAATTCCACACTTACAAAAAAAACATATTGTTTTATTAGATGCAAAAAACGGAAAAAAATAAAATAAAATTCATCCATTCTCAATCGGGCAATTGGAAGAACACGTTACGTGTTACCAATTACAAACTAAAGATAATTGGAAGAATTAAAGTCTAGGCCATTTACGTTATCGCTCGTCTAAGCTAAAATCTTTTACTTTATTGATAACGAATAACTGTAGAAGAATAAAAGAAAAGATAAGGTATAATATATCTAAGTTTGAGATGAAGTTTCGAGTTCGAGCCTAATTATTATCATGTGGCCAATTCAAACGAAAATTTAAAAACATCGGATACAATTATTTGTTCAACAAAACAAAAGGAAGAATAAGAATGAGATAAAATATAAAATAGGACAAAACTCATTTATGAGAGTACATAATCTGTATTATAATTTACCATTTCAAAACTTTGAGGAGAGCTTGAAAAATAACAACCAAAAGGTTTGATGGGCCAGTGGGGTTTAGCATAATTATAGAAAAAGAGCGTGGTCTTATGTGATATCGTCTCACATATCTTAACTTGTGAGACGGGTCAACCCTATCGATATTCACAATAAAAAGTAATACTCTTAACATAAAAAATAATATTTTTTCATAGATGATCCAAAAAGAAATCCGTCTCACAAATAAAACCCGTGAGACCATCTCACACAAGTTTTTGTCATATTCAGTTTTTTTTATTGTTTTAAGTCTTATTTATTATTATTTTTTATAAAAGATAGATATTCGACTAAATCTATCTCAGGCGTAAATTTATACTGACATCAATCCTTGTGAATTAAATGATCTCCATATTAATTACTTGCCAACGGCGAGAAACATATGCAGCATGAGATAAATATGAATTGAGTAGGTCTTTTGTGAGACAATCTCACAAATTTTTATCTGTGATACTGATCAACACTACCGATATTCACAATAAAAAGTAATATTCTTTGGATTAAAAATAATATTTTTTCATGGATGACTCAAATAAAAGATCCGTCTCACAAAATACGACCGTGAAACGGTCTAACACAAGTTTTTGTCATATAAATATACTGACATTTCATTATACCACTTACCGGATATGATATGGTACAAATCATAATTCTAAATCAATATATTATCCTAGTTTTTTTTTAAAAAAAAAAATAGTGAAAGTTTTGAATTTGCGTTTCTCGTTCTTTTCGTACTCGATTTTGTTAGTCGTTTTACAACCATATATAATTAAATAAAAGCATTTGCGTGTCAATCAGACTTTATTCACGACAAGATGAAGCCATTCTTTATAAATACACGCGCATACGTAACCAACTAGACCATATGCATTTAAAATCGCTAGCATGCCCCAAAAGAAAATTATATTATTACATTACTACAATACAAGATACTGCTTGTATTCTGTCGTGAATGTATAAATTATAATATACGAGAACAAATTATGTCAACATCATTATATTTTTTCTCATTTCGAGATTTTCAAATATTGGTGGTACATTCAAAACTTCTTCATGAAGTCATTCATCGAAAAAAGAATATGTTGTTCTCGGTTGAGAACAATCCACAATATCAAATGATATTCTATTGAAACAAAGTCAACGTCGAGTGGTGTTCGCTCTGTTAAATGTGTTATCATAAAACCATAACAAGAAAATAAAACTTATTTTATATTGTTTATGTATCATAACATTTGAGGTTAAGTGAATTTATTTGATATATAAGTGTGACCATCTCTAGTACAAGGACAAATATAAACCATTGGATATCTATTAAGATAATGTAATGTCTTGAATTTAGAATCAAATTTTTCTATTTAATTTAACATAAAAATCATATGAGATTATCTCACAAATCAAATATATTATTTTTAAATGAACTAATATCATAATATAAATTGATAAGATTGAAAGATCTTGATCTTAATTTAAAAAACATAAAAGAAACATCTTTACTAGATATGATAGTACATTTTCTTGGACTCTCGGTTTCGACTTTCGAGGTAACGTCTTTAAGAAAACCTGTTACATGTTATTATTGTTAACGAGGTTATCGTACATTAGCTAAATCGAGATTATACGTTGTAAAATAATAAAAACATGGAGTCCTGGTCAAACTACATTAAAGCCCAGAGTTTAGTAATTCTAAATTGGAGGGAAGCGGATGCAAACAAAACTTCGGTACAGTACGTAGGTGTATAAATATGCGAGCGCATCTCTATCTTCCTTCCCTGTCTGCTTCCAACTATTCTCCCTGTGATAGCAATTCACCGTGTCTGGAGTCCTTTAAGTATTAAAACCTGTCAAGATATTCTCTGGTCTCCGAATTTGTTGGTCTTGCATGGCAGGTCGTTTATTGGGCTATGAGGTGGCCGATCTATGCCTTGGAAAGCCGCCGCTCCGATCCCTCTCCGCCGGCGCAACAGTCGCCGACGCACTCACCGTCTTAAAGACCTCGGGGGACAACTTCATAAGCGTCTGGAGTTGTGACCACCGCTCGAATAAGAGAAATCTGGAGTGCGTTTGTGTGGGGAAAGTGTGCATGGTGGATATAGTTTGCTATCTTTGTGAAGAAGATAATATGTGTTCGCCGGGTTTGGCTTTGAAATCTCCGGTCTCTCTCTTGCTGTCAAAAGATCAGGGCTCGGTGAAACACGTGGAACCTTCTTCCAGGTAATTTATTCTCGTGTAATGATGACGTCTCTTTTGTGGAATGTTGGTTTCTTCACAATTTCCGTTCTTTAATTCCGAGGCTTTTTGGCTAAAGCTATGTGTGTGAGAGAGTTACCATAATTGACCCCTTTGTTTTATATACTGGAACAATGATAGCATGGGGGGTGTTTTTGTGAATAGATCCACTTTCACCTAATGGGTTTTGCTGGTATGGCTCAGTAGGTGGCCAAGATTGAAGTTTTAATGGAGAAAATAGCAGTCTTGATTCATTTGCTCTGTTTTTGTCGCATATAACGATACCCTCGAAATTGATTAAAATTGATAGACGATCCGAGTATACTATTTTGGTAATGGAAATGTTTTTGCTATTATTTTTGCAGTTTACTTGAAACCATCGATCTGATCCTCCAAGGTGCCCAGAATCTTGTTGTCCCCATAAAGAGCAACACCACAACCTATTCATCAAAGAGAAAACAACTCCAAAAATCATCATCATTATCAATCTGTCCAACAACTCACAACGGCCAAGAATTTTGCTGGTTAACACAAGAAGATGTGATCCGGTTCATCCTTAGTTCAATTGGCCTACTTTCTCCCATTCCCACCCTCTCCATCGATACCCTCGGCATTATCAGCCACGAATTCTTGGCAGTAAACTACCATTCCCCTGCCTCATCGGTAATGGGGGCCATTTCCAAATCCTTGCTCGAACAAACCTCGGTGGCAATACTCGACGATGATCGGATCTTGATCGGTGAATTATCACCCTTCGCCCTTACCAGTTGTGACGAAACTCTGGCGGCAGCCATTACAACTCTCTCGGCCGGTGAACTCATGGCATACATAGACTGTGGCGGCCCACAGGAGGAAATTCTGAGGGTTGTGCAGGCGAGATTGAAGGAGAGAAAACTCGAGGCCATGCTCGAAGAATTCATGACTGATTCGGATAGTGTCAATGCCTTTAGTTCATCTTCCTCTGATGAGGATCTACCATCCCCCACCACGACATTGTCAAGGTCGGGCCGGTATAGCAGGTCTAGCAGCTATTCAGCCCGGATGGTGAGACCGGCTGAGGCCATCGTGTGCCATCCAGGAAGTTCTTTGGTTGCAGTGATGATCCAGGCCATCGCACATAGGGTGAATTACGTTTGGGTGATTGAAGATGACTCCAGCGTTGTTGGGATCGTGACATTCGCCAACATGTTGAACATCTTTCGCCATAATTTTGATTTTACACTATGATCAGATATCCAAATTTAGTTTTATTTCCACCCCTAAACTATGGTAAGAATGTAAAATGTGGGATTGGGGCTGATTGGTTTTGGAGATGCAAAATAGGGAGGGAGGGAGCATATTGTGAATATGAGCCCATGATTTTCAGTTTTGTGAAGTGTAATTTGTTGAGTTGGACTTGAGTTCTACAGATTCTGAACGTGGATTAGTTTGAGTCGGTATTTATCTGTCTTTCATGAATTTTTAAGACGAAAAGTGGTTCCTTGTACAACTTTTTGTCGCGGTGATGGAATAAATCATGTTTTGACAGATTTGACGATCTCTGTGTTTGGTATTAATAAATGTTAGCTTTTGTTTGTTAAAAATCCCGAACTTTTGTTAATAGAATTATTCATTACCAACACCAAATAATATTTTTATTATCATTGCTTTTGTCTTATAAAATTTATAAAATTCTACATATTAGTATTGAGCAGGCGCCCTCCAAAATACAATAAGCCTACCTCAATGGACCAAATTCACAGATTCATCCCATCTTACAGTTCATTTTGCTAAATATTTGACGGCAACTTAAGACACTATAACAGCCTACTTGTTTCTGTGGTTTATACTTTTTTTTTTTAATTTACATGTGAGTTGTACGAAACTTCATTTCATTGTACGTATCGAATAAGAGAGTGCACGCGATGCCCATATAATTTTTGTCCTCTATTGTCATCCATACGATGATGTTTTGTTCCTTGACCTTGTTGACGGTTGGCTGTTCGATTATTCAAGACCACCGAAAAACAATACGCTACTACGCGAATTAGACAATTACACGGTGTCATGATGGGAAAACATGCACGCACACAAACAAATATAGATCTGTACGTAAAACAAACTCTACAATCATCATCCAGTTCCTTCATGTGTACAGTTTCTTGCTTGGTCGGTAAAGATTTCAGTTGGTTCAAGGCAACCTCTGATGGTGTCATGCCCAAGCTCTGCTCTTTCATTATCTCCAAATCCTAAAGCCCATCCCTGGCTACTGATTACAACAGCGTGGTACATGTCAGGAGTCAGGACGTTGAAGCTAAATTAAAGAATGGGATATTACGGATTAAAAATAGAACAAATCACATTTTAAATACATTCATATGACCACAAGAAAATGGGAATTCACATTCACGTCAGGGCACACAATCAGTAAACCCCCAAGTTAGTCATTGATCAGTAAAGTGTGATATCTTCCGCTCTTTATCTGCATCTGCAGAGAATTTTGAATTAGCAACACACAAACAAAGTTACAGAAAGTTAAAGCAGACTTAGTAAATGGTCAATCCCATTTCAAGATGGAGATGAGAAATAGAAGGAGACTGAAGTTCGAACTTGAACACGAAAATTTTCAGACGTTTCTCTCATTTAAAATGGACGATAAAGCGCAGATAATTATCGGAAATATAATCATGCAAGCTGAATCGAGCAGTTTTGTAAACATTTTAGCTGAAGTTTTTGTAATGACAGGTGTCCATATACTAAAGCAAAATGCAAAGGAAAAAAAATCCATTCTGTTTGTGCTTCCAATTTTTAATCCAACCCTTGATAAAACATTAGCAACTAGCTGGCTTCCTTTTTTGGTTCTGGGTAATCTTTCTTCTTTTATGCTACTTTGCTTCCTTCATATTCGATTAAAAGATAACCTGGAAACTGTACGTTTAAAAAGCTAAGTTACAGTTGTACCTAGAATCCTGCGGAACGTTTTGTTCTTTTTTGCCAACAGATGAATGTTAGTTCTCATATCTGCACTTATGAACACAGTGGCAGTTTGGATACCATTCATGCTTCATAAAGAACCACTTGCTCGTTTATATACGTCTTTTTTTTGGGGTATGCATACATTTTAAAATTGTTGAACATTTTTAACCTTCTGTTATTACCTTTCACGAGTCTCAGACTTTAGTTTCTGTCATCAGATTTTCCAGACAGTTTTTGTGCAGCTACAGCACCTTACCACTCATATCAAACAATCATAGTAAAATTGAAAGTTGAGTATTTATAACTGCATATTTTATTTTCTTAGATGGGAACAAACTACAAAGCAGCCTTGATTCCAAAAAGAATAAGAGAGACAATCCATGGATGGGGATGAGAAGCTAGGAGAGGGGGAAGGCATGGCCAGTTCGCTGATGATTCCACTGTGCACACGGACACGAGCATGGTTCACCGGAACGGCCGCATAACGGGCGGAACGGAACGGGAACGGTGGCCACCGTTCCAAAGTTCCAGGCCAAATCGTTTATTGTTATGTAGCGGCGTTATGTGGCGTTTTATCGGCCGCATAACGAGAAAGCGGAACGGAACGCAAGTTGCGACGGATTTGTTTTGAATCGTCGCTACTAGCGACGGTTTTACAAAAACCGTCGCCGATTTCATCGGCGAGGTTTTGGTAAAACCGTCGTTAAAATCCGTGGAATTAACATCACCTCTTGGAAAGTTTATCAGAATTCTCTAGTGCTAGTGATAAAGAGGAATTCTCTAGTGCTAGTGATAAAGAACATTCAGCTGATTCTACTCAATCATACATGGGTGTCGAAGAACATATAAGATGTCTTGGATTGGGGGGACATCGACAAATTCAAATGACAGATAATTATGGATCGATGAGTTACAATTGGGACTCTCAGCATGTTTGGTATGATCCGACTAGATATCAATCAGGTGGATATGGATATCAGGGTAATTATAATTCCACACACGATTCTTTTGATAGATCATTTGATTTTTCAACATCTGGTACACATGGAATTAGACATCGTGGATTTGATTATGGGTCGTCTCAGTATATTGGTGATAGATACAATAAATCTTCATCATCTATATGGCGTGGTGTTGGACGTCATGGTCCCGAGTATAGATCTTCAAGTACAGCTGATAGTTCTACTGTGTATCGTGGATTCGGATACTATAATCGTAGTGACGAAACACTATTAAAAATCAATCATCCCATTCTAATGATATTTCGTCATCTCAATCTAATCAATATCCCTATGGACAATCACGTCAATATCCAAATGTTCGAAATCAATTTAATCTACGAGATAGTGATGAAGAATATAACAATGATCTCGCTCCTCCGCGTCACTCTTCATGGTATTAGCTTTGGTATGTTATAATTTTTAGTGTGTATTTTCTTATTGTGCTATTATTGTAAAATAGTTTTGTATTGATCTATTAATTTGTAATAACTTTATATATTTTATTTTTTAGTATGATGTAATTTATATTTATATTTTTTTACCAATTTTTTGAATTTATTAATTTTTCATACAACCGTTCCTGCAACCGTTCCGCAACATAACATTGGAACTGGAACGGTCGTTGCCGTTCCAAGCACCGCAACCGTTCCGGCGAACCATGGATGGAAAAATATTTATATAATGATTTCAAGAAACCAATATTCTTCTATTTCAACATATAATTATATCAGTTTATTTCGGAACCATAAATGAAAATGGCTGTTATATCCAGTATTTCTTCTCCGTATAACCTCGTTGCTATACAGAGTTTACAGTTTAGTTCATTGACTCATTCTTGGAAACATCTTCGTGCATTTGGCCATCTGACCCAGTCTCATTCTTACTATTTATTTCGGTTTTCTGTTCGAGCTCTCTCTCTTTGTCGGAATAATTGGGCTTAGGTGGGGCCTTCGAGTTAGTCCAATGTTGGGCCTTGGAGTTTGGGCTAGATGGAGCCTGAGAGTTAGCCCAAAGTTGAGCAGCCACTTTCGGATGTCCATAACCAGGCGGGCACTCGATGGGGCAACCATTTGAAACTGGTGGGCAAGAAACGGGGCCACAAGTTGGAGGCGGTGGGCAGTAACAGCCACCCTGATAATTTCCACCATCACCACGACCACAGCCTCCGTTTCCCCCACAGTAGCCATCACCACCAAAATTCCCACACCCGCCACAATAGCCGCCGCCGCCGCCGCCGCCGCCGCCGCCAAAATTTCCACACCCCCCACAACCTTCATTGCCTCCACAATTGCTACCGCCACCACCCCCACCTCCACCTCCTCCTCCAGAACCATGACTACCTTTGCCACCAGATTGCCACTTGGAGTCACCTAAGCTGGAAATACCATCACTACTTTTGAATCCAGCACCGGTGCTCTGGGTAGCCGGGAAAGAACCTGGAAAGTTTGGCTTTTCAACATCTGTAGAATCCGTAAGTACCCTACGAGCAGAGCAGAAGCTCAAGCATAACAAAATCAAGAATCCCACTTGTCGGAAACCCATAGCCGTTGCCATTTGAGAAATATCCTTAATTTTTCTGATCGATGATGTGAAAACACATGCAACTATCGAGCTTTATATGGTATTAGAAAACAAGCCGGCCATTTTAGTTACCAAGCAGTAAGAAAATTCAGCAGTCTTTTGGGTGAGCACTCTTCATCCTCTTCCTACTTCTTGGAGCATTTAAAACTCGTGATCGTTGCATGGTTACCGGAAATTATATATATTTACTATAATAATTAATTAATCGCAGAGTTCTAGTTGTTTTTCCCATCTTTCCGATGTCATTCCGGTTTAAACGCAACGAAATGAAATCCTGCACCAAATTTATTTATTAGAGGTCAATGAATATAATTATTTTGAAGTTTGAACCGATATATACCATTGTAAATCATGTAATAATTAAATTTAACGCGATAGAAAACTGTAAATAAATACAAAAATTCCAATCAACCGAAATGATCTTTTGATCTATCCGATTCCATTATTACAAGAACCTGAACTTCCTTATCTATACTATATACAATGAGTTGTATAATAATATATCAATCTTTTATAATAACTAACTTTCATTGTCATGGACGGACAAAGCCACACATTCTTTCATTCAATAAAAATGTTTATAAAAACTTATTTTATTACATCTAAAATAACTAATTAATTTGTTAAAAATCTTAAAAAATAATTAATTATGTTAAAAAATCCATACACGTAGATCGCTAGTTATTAATTAAATTAAAGTGTATAATAAATAATCACTTTTGGACTAACCAAATGTAAATTTTTAAAAACAACATTGTTGAATAATCAACAATAATACCTACATTCATAATGATTTGAAAAATTCATTCTCATTCCGGGTTAAGTCGATGCTACATGTGGCGACACCGTCCTCACATGGTTTGGATGGACAAGATTAACACACATATGTGATTTTAAAAAAATTAGTGGACCTTATGTATGTGTGACTAAATTTAGGCAATTGATTCTATCATGGGGTAGTGCCCCTACATGTAAGGATGAAATCAACCCTCATTCCGCTACATAGCTTTTGACAACTCATAGATTCGAAATACTGGCAAGTGAAGCCGAAAGACGATTTGAATTTAAACTTTCATTTGTTATTTAAAATATCATAAGACTCAACAATTTACAAGGGAAACGAAGACTATTCAATCTCATTCGGAGATATATACACAAAATGAAACGAACAAGGAAATGCGTTAAAGCATGATTGCATTTATTGGTTAGGTCATTGTGGAAGAATTATATGTCTACACGAGTTGAAGAAAACAATTTATTACAAAATAAAAATTACCTCATTACCCACATATCCATAGTGTGTGTAGGACAATATAATTATTTCAATTTGTTTGCACACTATGAATCCTGGTGTGCGAACAATTTGAAGCAGAGAAGTAATGAAATTAAAAAAGAAAAGGAAAAAAAACCATGAATTCAAGAAGATCTGACCCAACAGAAAAATCTATGAACTAGTAGCCGCAAAGTTAATCTCTTGGTGGGGGAACTGGGGAAGCAGGAAGACAAATATCAAGCAGTAGGATAACAAATACTGATGTCAGAGAGAAACTCTAGGCCTTTCGAACTTTTATTAACTTGACGAAGCAATTCGAGTACACAGAATCATTCATAAGTAAAGCTCAGATATCAAATCAGGATTCAGGAGCGAATCAGTCTTATCAGGGGAAATGAATGAAAGTAATGGCCAACGCTTATTTCCCGGCGTCTGCATCCCTCAAGGATTGGGACATCATTTTCTCCCTATTTTGAAGTTGTCTTTCAACAGCTACCATATAAAGACCTGAACATGTAGATGGCCAAAAGAAATGAGGAAGTCAGGAAGATGGAAATACATGTGAATAGAATACAATGAACAACAAAGTGAAGCTTATAACATGTTCAGTTCCACGCATCAAAATCTACTCATAATTTTACTTCATCAACTCTGTTTTACAGTAACGAGAATGCGAAATAAGTTCTCTGACAGCATGACTAACTAGTCTGGAATTCTACACACACTTCTTGGTTTGTTTGAAGTTTGAACCACAAAAATTCTAACTTGCTGATTTTGCACTCCAACAAATACGGATGCCCATATGGTATAAGAAATGATTTTATATTTTTCCCCCAAAATGTCACCCTATCGTGTGACCATGTCACAGGTGATCTCGTTGAAGTTGAAAATTCTCAAATCACTCAACATGTCAGGACAATGCCAACAATATATTACCCAAAAAACCGGTTAGAACAACTAAGCAATTAGAGACATAAAACATATTCTTGTAGAGTACACATATCAAAAGCCAATCATCAGACAGTAATTGCTGCAAAAAGAATATGATTGTCATCATTAAGATTGATCAAAGCAACTTCTTTACAATAACTCACTGCACGCTAAGAAACATAATCAACTCAAAATGTATAATCATTGTCAAAGAACCAAGCTTGATTATAAAATAAGCATTGGCCGCAAATCTTACATTCCCTAAAAGAAATTCACATGAAATACAGAAAAAACATAAATTGAACTTTGGTAGAATGCACGGATTGAAGCAGCAAAACGATTCAAATATGGATTCTACAATATCATGCCAACTACCGTGATTCGTGGAATATTTGCTGAACAAACTAAAATCTAGAAAATATACATGACCGAGGAACATACCAATAGCACTTCCAATTGCACAAAGCCAAAGGATCTTGGACGACCATTTGTCACCAATGATTCCTCGGTCTCCGAATCCCATATTATTCTGCAAATATTATAATATGGTAAAGCTCAACATAACCGTGGGACGAGATTTAAGTTAATTACATAAATTTAAACTTGACTTCTGCCAGGCAACATATACGAAATTGTTCGCCTTGTGAGCACAAAAAAAAAATGGAAAATGGAATATTATCTTACGTCGCTGTTAGCGGACACGATGAGAACCAGCGATGGTGGAGGCAGAAATCTGAAATGGGGTTTTAGGGAAGAGCCATTCCGTTCCTTGGAGCAGAATAGCAAAAGTCGCACTGCGATTCCGACTTCACTAGCGCGTTTTTTCGAAGCAACGCGCCTTTTTCTTCCATACGCCAAGGGTCGAGTTTTTGTTTTTTGTTTTTTAATGCAGATTAAGAAATTTCAGTTTAAAAAGATTTTTTCATAAAAATTTACCTAACGTTTTTCAAGATTTCGTTAATACAAGTATATTAATAAAATTAGGGGTGATCACGGTGCGGTTTTGCGGTTTTTTAAAAAAAATTCAAACCGAATTGCCATATGCGGTCGGTTAGTATTTTGAAAAAATAATCGCGGTTTTACATGAAGAATTAGTATTACGGTTTTTAGCGGTTTTTAGCGGTTGCGGTCGGTTTACGGTTTTTTTAATGAAAAATATTAGAACATATATTTTAATTTATTTGAAAACAACAACAATATAGTGTCTTCAAATATAAATTATACTTCAAAGCATATAAAGATAAAAATAGATAAAACAATAATCAAGATTTAAAACTAAGTTAATAATTTAACAACACAACATACTTACAACAAAAATGACATTTATACTACTTTATCATTTTTCTACTTTCAAACTTCAAACTAAATATTATAGCAAAAGAAATAAATAATCTAATAAAATATTAATATGAAGAATAATTAAGAAGAAGATAAGTTTTATTTGTAAAAATAATAATTTTGAAGAAAGTTGAGATTTAATGAATGACAATTTCTTAATTTGAATATAGTGTTTACAAATTATTATAATTCTAGGCCAAATATTATGGCAAGCGGTTTAGGCGGTGCGGTTTGGTGCGGTTTTTGGCAAAAAAAATAACCGAACCACGTATGCGGTGCGGTTTACGATTACTATTTTTAATCGCGGTTTTTTTTAAATATTATGAAAAACGGTGCGGTGCAATTCGGTTCGGGCGGCTCGGGCGGTTAATAAAAAAATTTGATCACCCCTAAATAAAATCAACAAAAGATGACTAAGTAAGAAACTGGAGCAATTGATTTTTTTTTAAATCTTTGTTATATTACAAAACTTTAACATATTACACAAACTACTTTGGTCCGACATAGTTAAACCAATGTCCAATTTCATATATAATCTTGGAAATAATTATTGCTAACAATTTATTGACAAAAGTTCAAAAAATATGTCTTCTTTCGAATTTTACTCTACTGAAAATTATAATTTCTTACATCAAAATTTCTTTATTTTCATTCCATATAACCTCTATTTATTTGAGTCTCATTCTTCTTTTCTAATTTGCTGATGCTAAAAACTTTAATATTATTTTTCACTTATTTTTAAAAAGAATAGGTCTTTTGTTAGACGATCTCACGAATTTTTATCTGTGAGACGGTTCAACTCTACCGATATTCACAATAAAAAGTAATACACTTAGCATAAAAAGTAATATTTTTTCATGGATGACCCAAATAAGAGATCAATCTCACAAAATATAATCTGTGAGACCGTCTCACACAAATTTTTATTCTTATGTATGTACAACATGTATTTAATAATCCAAATGCAGAGTCATTTTTCGTTGCATGATTTGCAACAATTTAACTTTTTCCGTTTTCATTACGTATATTTGTGGGTTTTTTGTATTTTTTTTTTTAGAAACTTCTACCATGTATTTAATATATTTAACATTTTTCTTATTTATCAAGGGCAAAAGTTAATATGTAAATGGGTATCAAATACAGGGGAGATTAATGTACAAAAAAATACATATATTTTTTGTTAGAAAATTTGAAATTATAATTAGAATTACTTTGAAAATTCAAAGGAGAAATTATGGAAAAAAAAACCAAAATTAAACACTTGGCAATTGCAGTTGCTGTATATTATATAAGATAAATAAGTATAAAAATAAAGACTCGCATTCGGGGGGGTCCAGCGAACAAGCAGGGAATGTGCAAAACCCGTACCCGGTTGACCCTTCTGACCCGGTCTTCTCGGTTTCCTTCTACAAGAAGCAGCACACAGTGAGTACCGTGGCAAAAGGCACTGAAGGAGAGGAACGGATTCTTTCGCTGATTCTTGAAGTAAGAATTTAATTTTTGCTTTTTTGTTAATTTTTTCAATGTCATTGGCTGTATTGAATTTTGTTTCTGCGTAGCATTGATGCCTTCTTTTTGGATTTTCTTGATAAAACTTCTGTCAGAATGCGCCATTACTGGCATTGCATTTTATAATTAAATGGTTTTGGTGTGTGTTGAAGGAAAGAAAATAATTTCCGTTTCTTGAATTTAATTAAAGATAATTAAAATTTTCATTTAAATGTGGAATGTGGAGACTAATGTAAGAAATTATTTGCTATGAAATGAAGGGTGATTGATTATGTGTTTTAATTACGATTAGTCACTGAAATTTCTGGAAAGATCGTAGCTTAGTTAATGGCTTCAGACACCCACACACGGTTATAATTGCATCCGAGATTTGTGCTTTAGAACAATGGGGTTATAAAGAAGTATGATGAGTACGAACCAATATCTAGAATGGAATTTCATGTTCATATGCAGTTTATTTCAAGCCACATTCGGTCTTGCGTCATGTCTTTTTTCACCTAGAACTCTTATTTATGAAATAATATAGCCAGTTAATCTCATGCATTTGTTATTATGTTTAGCTATTGATATCAAATTACAGTGTTCTTTCCTTGCCGAGTTTATAAGTATGCTTTGAAAAAAACAGAAGAAAAAACATAACTGGTGTCTCCTGATTCTATCAACAGTTAAAACTCTGCAACCTAGATGCATGTGGTATGTGTATATTGTTGCCACCACTTTCTACGTTTCATGACTGACAATTTCTATTGTTGTCTCATATTGATTGGCGATATCATTTTACTCGTTTCATGATTTTTGGTTCAGTATAGAGATATAATAAATTTGAGATTGTGGCTCTCATATCTGTTGAATTTCTAATTATGAATTTTATTTTAAAATGAACTCTTCACCCATGCGTTACTATTCGTGAAGGATGAAACTAGAAGTGCCTTCTTCCAGTTCTTTGTACACTGATGATGACCAGAACAATCTGAACTATTTACTTGAAGCTTTTGGTTCTGTGGTTTCTCTCGAGGACATTGCTTCTGCTTATTGTCAAGCTGGTAGAGACATAGACATTACTACTGATATACTCTCTAGCAAGCCGGACAACACTGTTGGCTCTTCTACTTCGAAGAACCTGGAATCCACGGAGTGTGCGGCTAGTGTATATTCTGGATGTTCATCAGACGACCCCTCAGAAAAAGCTATTGTTGCTAGATTGAAGCTAAAAAGGAGTTCAGCATCAATGGGAACTGTGTCTTGTGTGATTGGAAGGGAATATATTTCCCCTAAACCTCAACCTAATGAATCACATGAGAATCACAAACCAGTTAAATTGAATTCAGATGATTTTCCGGTTTCTGAGATCTGGAAAGAGAACGAGGTGTTAGAGACGACATCAAGAGGTGAATCCATGAACCATGACATGGAAGAATTTCTCTTTAAAATGCTTGGAAAAGGATTCCAGATGGACATGAGTGTAATCCATGACGTTGTTGGTAAGCACTCTGCTTTATTCTCTTATTAGCTTGGCTGTATTTTGAAGCACTCGTGTTTCTGTCCTACCATTTTTGGAAAAAATAAAATCTGGAAATGATTGCAATTTGTCTTTTGTTATGGAACTTATAGTTCTGGCGTGATAGTAGTGCTTGAACCTTGTGAAAATAATGGCATTTGTACGAACAATTTGTTTGTGTTGTTTTGCAATGGTTATGCGTTGAAATCACTGAGTGAGTGGTTGGCAACTCTCAGAATCCGCATGGGACTCCGTCTCTACCAAATATACACTTTCAATTTTAATGAAATTACTTTTGCAGTGGTGGCTTGACCTGAGCTTTCTTATGGCATTTCATCAACTTTATATGCATGAATTCTTTCAGATTTTTCCTAGAGCCATTTTATCCTTTGCGTAAGACTATTTGATTAAATCCATCTAGATGGTCACAGAATAAGGTTGCCTGGGGTTTTGTCACCAGTATATTGGCCAAATTTGTGTCGTTATTTTATAAGATTTTTCAAAGTATCATTGTAAAGCATAATATTTTGTTACATCCACTCAACAATGCTTTGGAGATTGTGTTGTTACTCTTAATGCAGTCTCCTTTTTATAGTAGCAGTGATCTCATCAACTTTCAGGCTATGGGTCTTCTTGGCAACATCTAGAATGTTACCCACCTTCTGCTTTCTCTTACAAGCCTCTTTCTGTTTTATTATGATTCTGGTCTCTTAGCCTATTGTGAAGTTAATAAAACTGAGTCCATGCAGCCTTTAATTATTGAGGAGTTGTTTGGTAAATTTTATAATTGACACAATGCCAATTGTGGATGAGCAAGTTTTTTATGGCAGTTCTTACTTTATGTACTTTTGTAAAATAATGCTTCGATTACCACTTTTGGTCACCTTGTTGTCTGTCATATTGTCCAGTCATCTGTACTTTTAAAATTTTTAGAATTCAAATTTAAGATTACTCATCTGCACAACCTAGATCAGAACTCTGAATGTTTCAATCATTTAAATGGTTCTGAAGCATAGTTGACTAATCCTTGAAAATCAGAGTTCTGAGTGTTTCTTTCATTTTGATGGCTCTGAAGTATAGCTGATCATTTCTTGAAAGATATTCACGCGAAATATCTGGGGTACAATAGTGCTTTAATTGAGTCTTTCTATAGTTTACCCAAACATTCTTTGTGAAGAGAAGGGATTACTATTTTTGTTCTCTATGTTCAATTGCTTCAACTCGGATGACAGTGGCATCTGATTGTTCCATGGCTTGAATTTGCAGGTCAATGTGGATACGACATGCAAACAGTGAGTGCATTTTTGTTTTACATTTATCACATGCTACCCTTTTTATGATCTAAGTAAATTCAGGTATTTTGGATTGAAATTTGAGAACATGAAGGTCGCTGTTTATGCATATATCCAAATTAAGGCGCCACTCCATTTTTATTTTATGAGTATGTGGCTTTATTGTTCCTGTGATATTTTCTATCCATTGGGTGGACAATTTCACATACTTTTACTTGGTTTAAGGTGGCAGTGTGGCACAGCGTACCGACCTATTCCAGCAATAAAAGAACATAATTTATTTAAGTATAGAGGCGTACCATGATTTTCAGCCACATCATTTTACCGGTGCTAGAATTATATTATGGGAAGATGCTCCATACATTATCAAGTGCATTTTAAATGCTTCTTTCATATTCTATCTTATTATGTGATGCTTCTTATTCAATTCTTCCATACGCAGAGTGTTGATAAACTTCTCGAGCTTTCTGCATCGACCCTAGAGAAGAGTGACGATGTTGTTTGCATGGCTGCTGGAAATGTGAGTACTTCTTTAGAAAACCTTTGTCGGAGAATATCATTGTCAAATGCCGGCATCTACTTTTAATTGCTGTCTCATGAGCAGTTTGTGCCTTTTTGCAGGAGTACTAGAACTCATAATGATAATTTTTTTTTTTCAAAAGCTTCTCTTAATGCAAGTTTGTTAGTAGCGTTCACCTCCATTAAATATGTGTAATGCTCTTTGTGCAGAGTTCGCTAATCATATTTTAGTCACTTTTACCTCCCGCTAATCATATTTTAGTCACTTTTACATCCATTAATTACGTAACACATTAACCAGTTCAATTGATGTATTTAATTAATATGTCATTCATGTGTATTGGAAGCTACTATGTGCGATATATCACATGCAATGTTCTTGAAATCGATAATTCATTTCTCTCTTTTCATCGTGTAACTGCTCCTTTCAGAAGATGGAGATTGATGTAGACCTGGAGTCCATGCAATCTAATGGGAAATCGATTAATAGTTGTTCTGTGAGGTATGGTGTTTGGGTTGTTTTGGATGTATTCCTGAAGGTGCTATTGGAGAAATTCCGTTTTCCCACAGCATCTAAGATCTAGATAACATTTATGTACTCGCTGAAGGTTGTGAATGGAACTAATTCTTTTTTACTCTGTTCTTGTTAAATTTAATCAGTACAACTGAATTGACTCTACCTCATGGAGGGAAGAAAAATAATGATGTCCAAAGAGAAGTTCTAAATTCACTATTCAGGGTGCCTGGCAAAATTGAAGAAAAACCAGAGTCTGCTCGACCAGTTAGACTGCAAACTCGGCGATCACCATATGGTCAGGTCGTGACCAAACCATTGGAGGAAACACTTATTGGAGATTTTACTTTTATCACAAGACAACCTGTCAATAACAGAGGCAAGTACTTTTGTAGCATGACTGAGATTTAAATATTTTTTAAAAAAAAAATTGTGTGACTTTTAGGTTTTGCATTTAGAATATTTGGTTTAGTCGTGGCCATTGCAACATAACTTTTTCTTATATTTCTCGCTAAATTTGTATGGTAGTTGATTTGTCTTCGTTCATTTCATTCTTGATGAGTTGCTTGATTTACTCGTGGAGTATTCTCAATTTACTCCTTGGTTGTCTTTTCGAATTAAGGAAAACAGAAGTTTTGGTGAAATTGTGGCCTCATCAGTTTATAATATATTAATACACAAGCATACAGTTACTGATATAATTCCCTTTGAAAGCTTTAAGAAGGAAACTTTGCACTTGATGTCTTTGATGTTCATTTTCATTATATGCATCCTCTTTCACCGAAGACAAGCTTTTTCTATGCATCTCTAATTACCTTTACATTTGCACCGAAGATTACTTATACCATGTGTTTATGCCAAACAGTTCTCTATATTTTATTGGCCAAGGTAATCTTAAAATAAATTGTTTATTTTTCCTTATAATTTATATTAAATGGTCGTATAAGGATAATATATTTCAGATGCTACATGCTAGACAAGACCAACATATTTTGTTCTATATTTTTTGGCCATCACAGTCATGAGGGACCGTAAGTATTGAAGCTCGCCCTGTCTTTTTATTGTTGTATAACTGCTGGCGCTGTCATACACACTCAGCAAACAAAAAATCTTGATACTCCTGGTATCCAGCATATATAAAAGAGACAGAGTGCTGTGAAACCATTTGTTAAAAAAATGCTCAATATCTCTCATTCTTAGTCCAGATATGCTGCCACTATTAATCCTAGATCACTGCCGTGTATGTCAGTTGTGCATTTCAAAGGAATAAGATGGCTGTGCCATTTTGCAAATGATTAATTAGTGCTTTGATTTCTCTTTTCCGTCTTTGGCATACATATGTTGGTTATTTAGATGATGAAGGAAACAATGATGAATATGAAGAATTGCGCAAAGCTGTTATAGAGTATTGGACGACAATGAAAGATTACTATAGAGCTGTAAGTTCTCTCTCCAAACTTCCTTTTGCTCATTTTGAAACCCCATCTTGAGAAAGTGGCTAGTATGTTTTACCCTTATTTTTCTGCATCATACGGCTATGAAATTGTATTTTTAGATTTAGCCTTTACGATTCTTTGGATTAAAGTTAGCATTTTTCTACAGGCTGTTGATGCCTTCACAAACAAGGATAACGAAAAAGCACAAAAATTTCTGGAAAAGGTGTGTTGTTTGCATCCTTTGAACTGCAACTGGTAATTTAATTTAAAATTTGGGATTTTTTCTAGTCCTAAAAAATTGTCCCTCATTTCCATTGTCTGGAGGTGCATAACATATTTTGCTACCGCATACTCGAACTGTCAACTCCTGTTTTCCCTCTATTTACCTGTTTTTACCGTGATAATACTTCTTTCATTTCTGAAAAATCAATGATCAACTAAGTTAAGTGGTTGCATTGTGTGTTGTGATTATAACATGATATCTTTTCCTTGAAAAAAAAATTATTTTTCATAAAAATTTGTTGTTAATTCATTTTACATACATCTCTAATTTCAAGGATTGTACCATCGGTGATAGTGACCACTGTCAAACTCTGAAAACCCTCTCAATTACTATAATAGAATTCTTTAATCTCTCGCCACCTCACCCCTTTTGGACTAACTCGTTGACACATCTATGTAGCTGCTCTTTGATTATTCTTTGCCTCTTTGAAGGCTAAGGTTTCGGTCCTTTCGGATTTGAGCTTTTACTCTTTCATGGTGTGTCAGCTGTATATGCTTTAAGAAAGAAATGTAGAGGAAAACTTGCTGCTAAAATTTAAGGTTACCTTGTTACCAGGAGGCAGGAATCAAGTGACATTAGTTGTACCACCCCTCAATCAACATGCAGTTATATTACTTACTCTCCTTTTTGAAATGCTTCTTGTTTATTTATTTTTTGTGGAGATGATTCCAGGGTCACTTTTTTATGAAGAAAGCTCGAGAATCAGATGAAAAATCTGCCCAAAAACTTATTGGGAACAGGTTAGAGGAATGCACTAAAGAGATTTCTTCACTGCATTTCTGTATTGTTTAACTTATTGATAGAAAATCGTAATTTAAAATCCCCTTTTGCCAGCAGTAATGGACAAGAAGAATTATTGCTCAACATGCATTATTTTGACCCAAAAGACGCTGTGAAGCATCTTAGAATTCAATTGACTTCTTGGAGTGGCCTGCCATGTGAGTCTTCGATATTGAAGGTTACTTGACTATTGTTTTACATCATAATTTTTCTCTTTTTTCTTTGTGCCAGCTTTATCTTGCCTGAAAGTTGTAGTTGGAACCAATGGGGAAGACACCAAAGAAGGGCGGAGGAAACGCCTGGTATGATCTTTTATGTTATGTTTAATAATTGAATACTGGTTGATTGTTTAGTGATGTACATATTTTTCTGCTTCTGATGCAAAAATAAATTATCTTACTTGTTTCTGCTACAGATTACCAAGCTTCTGGAGAAGGAGGGGATTCCATGGACTGAAGAAGGGAATGGCTGGATACTTTCAATCCGAATAGACCAGATTGATCCAAAGAAATTAAGCTTTGCTAATAAATAAGCTATTTCATTTCTTGTTTTTCTGGTTTACATCATTATTTGAGAGATTTGAGACTCTGGATGTTTATTTCCATTGGGAGGGGAGTTCTTTTCCATAAATTCTTCCATTTTTTGACTCAAAATGGTCTTTGAAGAGCTCTCAATTAAAGTTTCTTGATTCATTTCTATTCACAGTTCGTTTACGTGGCAGTGGTCTGTTTGTCATATATTGAAAGAAGATGATATATGTTGATGATGCTTAATAATATTGTACGTCTCGATTTCTTGATTTTTACTGTGAAGCTTTAAATTGTATCACAGTAGAAATAATTCGAAATTTCATTTTCTTTTAAAAAAACAGAGAGATTCTGCACACCAAAAAACAGCAATGGTAGGTGCGTACATGAAGATGAACGATCCCTATCATATATATTTGCCAAAAAATAAAGTTATGAGCCCGAGAACAATCTGAAGTTCCATATAAAAGTTTTGAGCATTCGCAGAAATTACTATTTTAAACTATTAAATTAAGATTTACAAATGGTTGGAATTTTTAATTTTCTGAAAGTGAAGGAAGCTACAAAAGTTGTGCAGACAAAAGAGAGTTAAAACTGAAGTTCAGATTGTCATCTTTCCAAGTGTACATTTGCCAACAATGTCTCTGCAGCTATACATGGAACAGCTGCCATCATTTCAAATTCGGCATACATGATTTCACCTGTTGAAGAGTTGGCAGTGATGGCACCACTCTCCCAACTTGTCATTCCTTTTTCTCATCCTCCGGTTCTTCACCTTTTTTTACCACTCCAAATTGTAACATATGACACTATGCCTCCCCACAATTTTCCTTGGCACTCGGGTCTGATATTACACTTATTTGATCATCTTTCTTTTTATGAAGCTTTTAATTTTCAGCACGCTTCATCTGGTTCGGAGTTTGATCATGCCTATGATTTTTTCTTGGATTTGGTTTTACAGTTGTAGGGCTTGTATGGAGTGGCTTCATTTTCCACTTCAGAGAATTATTTTACTTCCATAATCTACAATAGCCTGGGCATCTCCTCCAAAGCATATTCGAAGTTGCAGAAGATAAAAACAAAAGGTGTACATAACCGAGTTGTTAGATTAATCGGAGAAGGAATTCAATCAGCCTTTGTCATCATTACCGTTGAGCTGAGCATTTTTCGTGTTTCTTCATCTGCCTCTATATCGTCCATCTTCATTCTATTCAAAATCCACCCTGAATCTCCTCCGACCCTGGTGTTTGCCTTTATTAAGGCATCATACATATGCTTACTTACAGGAATCACAGTCCTCAGTGACTGAACAAAATCTTCTACCTGTTCAAATTCACCATTATCACCTAGCCATTCTAATATAGTTGCGATTTCAACAGGTTTTGGCATCCATTTCATGTTTCTTTCTATTACCGACAAAGCTTCCTTCATGCATTCAAATGCCTTTGCCATATTGTTAAAATTTAGATATCCAGCGGAAACAATGGACCAACTGTTAGGGGTTGGTTTTTTTCCCTTCTGCACAATATTTCGAAGCATCGCTTCAGCCTTCATAACAAGACCCTTCTGACAATACCAAATAAGAAGTATATTAGGTACTCTGAAGTCATAGTAGCGGCAAGAAGAATCCCAATGTTCTACCAATGCCTCCGCTGTTTCGAAATCACCAAGTTTCACTAGAGAACTTATCATGGTAATGTAGTCTCTGTTAATTTGCTTTTTACAAGCAATTTTTTGCGAAATCCACAATCTCATCATTTCATCCTTGTCCCCGAGATGTGCATAAAGCGAAATCAAATGATTGTAGCCCATCGCATCTCCATGAATCTTTGCTTCCAACTTCTTCATGTAAGTTAGCGCTTTCTCCTTGTCATTAGCTTTAATGAACTGATAGGCCACTATTGAATAAGTAGCCCAATCAATGGATATGTCAGGCTGAGATTCAATCTCATCTAGTAGCTTCCCCATGCCAATAAGATCAGATCTCTCGCCAAATGAATTTATGCATATTCTGTAACTAAAATTGTTAGGAGCAACACCATTCGTTTTCATTTCTGAGAGAACCTCGGGGATTTTTTCAAGCTCACCTGCCTTTTTGTAGAGTGCCATGAGATTGTTGTAAGCAAGAGATGATGAAGCATATCCTTTATCTTTCATTTTCTGCATGTGGAGAAGTGTTTTCATCAAGAGTCCTTCTCTGGCATAAGAATTCAAGAGAGCACCATATGTTTTTTCATCTCTCTCTTGTTCACTCAGGTTGTCAAAATATCTTTCTGCAGCTTGAGATCCACATACCGCGCCAATCAAATCCAAATGCACAGCACGATCGCCAGGAGAAAATGTAAATGCCTTATTAGAACTAATCCACTCAGAAATCTGCAACAACAAGCAAGAGCATCCATTGTCAGATAAATTATTAAGGCTGCACATAATTACAAAAGTGAAACAGGATAAACAAGCAAGTCGTGTTTGAAATTTGAGATCGAACTGACAACCAACATTAATATTGTTGGCGGCTTTATGCAAATCACATGCTCGGTAGATTGGTTACTCTTTTGTTTCTCTTTTTTTTTTTGTTATCTTCTGTTTCTAGTTCTTATTTTTGGATTTGTTATTTACCTTTCATTTTTTGCTACGTTTAAAAAATATATCAAATTTATTTATACATTAAGTACAAGTAAACAAGACCAAAATGTCATTGTCAGATCCTTCCTGAACTCTTTACACGAAGTAAAATCTACAACCAATCAAGACAAGCAGAAATCCATAAAACCGATTCTTAGCAAATCAAATTTTTTGATAAGAGTGTACACAATTACTTTGAGGAGAAAAACCGATACTTTTCAACAGAAGGGGAAAATGCGATCAACAAGATAAAAAAAATCTAAGGAACCAAGATAAAAATGACAGAGACCAAAAACCACACCTGAAGTGCGTGAGAAAAACGCTTGTGGCTTCGAAGATCTCTAATAGCGCGCAATATTTCACGGCTATGTGCCTTTCCTCCCTCTGCTACCCATTGATCGAGAGCCTGAACAATTTCGCGACCCTCTCCGACATGGCTAATTCTTGAAAACAAATTTCTGTATCTTGATGCCGAGTATTTTGGAGCATTTTCATGGGCCGCAGAAGCTGTAGCAATGGAGCAGCAGTGGATTTTGAAAGACAAGGTTTTTCCAAAAGCAACAAGATATCTGGAGCGTGCAGACAGTAAAATCGGTCCCTTTACGGCGTTGAACATGTGATAGTGATCGTCTGTGAGAATGGTTGCAAGCTTTTTCTTCTTTTTTTTCTCCCAAAAGTGTGTAGGGTTTAAGCGTAGTAGACAAAGTGCTTTATTAGAAGGATTTCCCAAAGCGTAAAGTGCCGTGAAAATCAAACATAGCGCAACGAATGTGGACATATATATTGGATGGAGATGAGTATGTTGATGTGCAATTCAAATCTTTTATTTTCGAAGTCGTATTCTTATTCGCGAGAATGATATATTATTCACATTTGATCATATAGAAAAATATATTTACAAGAAATTTAAATATTGTATCTTACGACAAGATATAACAAAAAAAAACATATAATCTCTTTGCAAAAAAGGTATTTGAAGGTTTAAAAAAACACATACAAAAGGGAATTGGACGAACATTATCCATTGTGAACATAACCCACAAATGTAGAGGTTTTCCAATCATCCAGAATCATATTTGTACAACTTAAGAATATCAGGTGCAGTTGGAAAAGCTGATCCCGGTTGAGTTCTAAGTATTGTAGAAGCTCTCTAACAAGAACTACGTAATGCATACTGCATATATGAGCAGTCCATCTACACAAACCTATACACCATGAAAATGGAAACTAAAAAAGGACAAGGCACAGAACAATGCAGCAGAAAAGGAAGATGGATACTCTGTTAAGTGACTTGTCCAACTGCATTTCTTGCCTCCTCATCCTCGGGCTACCGTTTCCTGGAAAGTGGTAAGAATTGGAATATGGATGAGCAAACAAACCAGAGTCTGGGCTCCCAAACATTCTGGCAAACACCATTTCACTAACCATGTTAATGGTTGGACTGAAGATATTTGTTGCGGTATAATTACCAAACGGTTGGGTAAAATACTGATGTTGATGAAATGTTCGGTTCTGTGGCCGAAATGGGTTCGAATGGTTCAGCTGATTTGGATCCGAAATCGCTGATGTTGCAGTGGCAAGCACGGCATTTGTCCCGATTGCCTGTGGTCTCTGGGGTATGGCCAAGTCCAGTTGTGAACGTTTCTTGGCTTCAAACTTGGATGCCGAGGATGTACCACGACCATACAGGGGAACCATTGACGAGGTAGAGATGTAAGATTTACAAACTGGACATTTAGGTTGCCCATCTGAATCAGGTGACATGTTTTGAACCTGAAGCCATTTGTAAATGCATGGCCAACAGTATAGATGTCCGCAAAGTGTGACTACAGGTTCGTTGGATGAATCTAAACAAATGTTGCAATCAAAGCATCCATTTACATTTTCTAAAGCTGTTGCTGATACAGAATTCATTTTTTGTTTGAGCAAACCATTCCCCTCGGATCCAAAATTCATGGCAGGGGAATCAAACTGCATAAAGAGAGACCAAGATATGTAAATGTTTGGAACAGAGTGGGAGAAATACAGGTTAGAATCACTAGTAGATTATTCTGCATATAACATACAGCACTCAAACTATAGACTGTCCTTTCGAATAAATAAAAGATTGTATGAATGTTGATGCAAGCTTTGCTTGCACGCAGATTATAGTCGAACACTTCTTTACAAAAAAATACCTCGAGAAAAAGTGTAAGATGCAATCATGTATGAATGATAACAAAACATGGAAACAATATAATAAGATAACTTGAAGATCTGAAGCAGTCAATTAGCTGAGGCCCAAGATACATCCGAGTAGAAAAATTATATATGTCAGTCAGTGAATTATTGTTTAGTAGAAACTCAAGTTTACTATCAGTTTAGAAGAAGGAATGACGGTCAACAAGAGGTGATAAGTTCAAGCCTTAAAAGTTCCATAGTCGAGATTCATTGATATCTGAAATGAAATCCTTACAAAAAACGCAAACCTTCATGAAAACCCTCGTGTGCTTGAGTTGTCTGGATTCCACTATTGCAAAATCATTTAATTTTAAATTAAATAAAATACAAACAAACTGATGAATTTATAGCAACTGGTAAAACTTAAAATCAGCCGTCCTACTTCTAGAAAACAAACTACGAAAAAATTCGATGATGCAAAAAAATAAGAAATGAAAGAGATGACTTTATCTTCTCCTTGAGGAGAGCCATGTTACTTGATCTTATCCTATCTTACCAAAACAATCAAAACATCACAATTAACGCTTTTAAAATACTATCAACCTCTCACGCAAGTATGATACTCCAACAGGAAGAAAAAACAATATTTTATTCATACATTGGATTCAACTGATGCCATGCTCGATTATTTCTATAACTATGTTCTACAAAAAAGACATTTCCAAATTCCAATACAGTTTTTTTTAGTGACAGTGGCACCAGCATCCAACAGTCATAGATTGTACACGAAAATCACATTGGGTCAGCTTATTTGAAAATACAGCGGAACTGCAAAAACCTCTGACGTAGGATTTGAAAAACAACCTTCACAAATCACAAAGATCCAGGATATTTTTTTTTTTTGAGAAGGAAGATATCCTCGAGACTTCTAAAATAATATTTGGAGAGCCAAATCGCAGAAAAAAAAAACTCATAAATCAATTAAAAATGCAAAAGAATCTATTTTTCTCATCTTTTGTTGACAGGAGAAGACCTTCGTTTGTGAAAATAAAGGGGGTAAAACTTTTACTTAAAGTTTCATGTGAAATATATTTGTACAAAAAAATTCCAACCTAAAACTCAAAAGGTGGTCATATATATTCATGTCCACGAAACATGCTTAAAAATACAGTTGAAAAATAAATAAATTTCTTAAGATACAAACCTTACTTTGATTGGGATTTGAAAAAGAAGCAAGGAAGTATACACCTCTCCACAAACACCATCCCGAAAAACGACTGATGCTAACGTAATAAGCTAAAATTTGGGAAGAAAGCTATTAAAAAAAACTCATTTTTCGTTCGTTTCAATACATTTGAAAGATTCGTAACCATAAACGTCGTTCATTAAAAAAAATCAAAACATGAATGACAGCAGTCCATAACAAGGCAACAAAACCCCAAGAGATCAATATCAAAAAAATAAATCGCCAAAACTCAAAGAAAACATGAAACAGGTAAATAAATGCATAGATTAAGATATTCAGAATTCCAGAATATTAAGAAAGAAATCGTACCAGGATAAACGATTGGAAAAGGAGAATATCACGGGAGAGAGTACAGCTGCAGCAATGTAAATGGCATAGAGATAGAGAAAAAGGAAACGGTACAACAACGGCGGATAATTGATCAGTTGAGGGTAATGGGGTTGGAGAAAGTGATTCGCACCGTATAAAGCGGCTGGTTCGATGGCTCCCTAGGTAGACCGCATTGTAGGATATTAATTTGCTGAAGAGACTGTCTCACACGCGCCATGGGAAGTTCCGCCAATCAATCTTTGCCAATCCAATTCGCAAACAATTAAAGTTAAAAATCCTTTTTGTCCATATTTTATTAATATACTAATAATTAATAATTATGGATAGAGAGTGGACACAAATCAAATCTAACTAAGATAATAGCTTTTCCTACGGGTTTGAAATCTCAAGGAAAAAATTGAAACGGTGATGAGGTTTCCAATATTTTCGAGTTTGGATTCAAGTTCGGAGATTTTTTAAATCCCCGAGGTAGTTTGGGACGGATATGACAATACTATCATCATCCCCGAACTCGTCTCGAAAATAATATTAATAATAAAATAATAATATTATTAGTATCAATAATATAATAATAATATTTTTAAAATATTAATAATTATATTATTATTATTAATATTATCACTAATAATAATAAGTTTTGGTTTGATACGGAGATGGGGGATGGGAAGTTGATCCTCGAAATTTCGAATTTAGAGAATCCCCAAACCCGAAAAACGGGGATCGGGATGAGTATGAGGGTATGGATGGAATTCAGAGACGAAGATGAGGACGACAAACCCACCTCATCCCACCTCATTGTCATACCTAAATCAAACCAAACTCTAAATATTACAATTGTAAGATAAATTGACAAATACTTCATCTTACTATTTATGGACTTATTATATATTAAACAAGTCTTTATTGGTAAAGATTAAATTATACTAAAATAAAATTATTATTATTATTATTATTATACCTCTCACAAATGCAAAATTAAGCTAATATCTTCTATTATAGATGACATACCCAAAAAACCAACACAAGAAATTAAGGGTTCTTCTATTATCACTTGTTACATATTTATTTAACACAAATAATTATGTGAGAGGATCTTAAAATGTTCCCTGGTTTAAAAAATTTTAAATCAATCATACAATTTTAAAATTTTGAATCGACTTTACCATCAATAGTTATATTTTTTAATAAAACGACAAACGTTTGAGTGTATATATTTCCCTTGGCATACAACGCTAATTACTTCTTCCATCTTTCTGGAAGTTTAATGAATATATTATAATTTATTTGAAGATCATGTTTCATGCATAGAATGGAATCTACATCGCTAGGCTAAACAATGAGTTTATTCTTTCACACCATGTTTTCATGCTTGCCTTTGAACAAATTTATTATCTGCTGGATTTTAAATTACTGATACTTTAATAACCGATTATTTTGGTTTAATGATAAAGTAACTGGTTTAAAACGACTCAATCACATGCTTTAATCACAACATCTACGTAGTAAAAATAAAATTCTGATAAATTTTTTTAAACCCCGCCATTATATTTTTGTGTAAAAAATTCTAAAGATAGTTTAACTAGTCAATTTTGTGAGACATATCTTCTGTCTGATAAAAAAATATTATTTCGTGTCACATGAGATCTACTATTTATTATAACGATTTTATTCAACTTGATATATATATATATACAACACACACACACACACATCGAAAACTCCCTAAAAATTCAACTTTATTTTTTGCACAACTAATTGATTGACTAAAAAAAAACTAAATGACTTGGTCTAAGCCATGAAGAGTGGATAAAGATGAATACAAAAACTTGTGTGAGACGGTCTCACAGGTCGTATTTGTGAGACGTATCTCTTATTTGGGTTATCCATGAAAAAATATTACTTTTTATACTAAAGGTGTGTTTGGTTGAGTGGATTAAATAAGGATAGATTAATAGTCAAATATTTATCGTTAAAATTTTAAGATGTTTTAATAATCATTTTGATCCGGTTTAAGATCCAATTTTATGGATACCTATTTGATTAATAAAATTGGATCTTAAACCGGGTCAAAATGATTATTAAAACATCTTAAAATTTTAACGATAAATATTTGACTATTAATCTATCCTTATTTAATCCACTCAACTAAACACACCCTAAGTGTATTATTTTTACTATGAATATTGGTAGAGTTGATTTGTCTCACAAATTAATATCTGTGAGATGGTCTCACGTTAAATCTACTCTGAGATGAAATGGACTGACGCATCCCATTGGGTCCCTTTAAATCTTATCTTATCCGTAGCTTCTCTTTATTTATTTTGTTCTCAAGCCACTCCATCAAATTGTTGTGCCACGCCACGGATGAAGCGTAGAATTGTTATTAATAAATATCTAGTTGGAAAGCGATATGAAAGCTTTGAAAACAGATTTTTCCAAAAACTAAAATGGAACTATAGTTGTAAAAATCGTGGGCAAAAACTTGTGTAAGATGGTCTCACGAGTCATATTTATGAGACGGATATCTTATTTGGTCATTCATGAAAAAGTTTTATTTTTTATGCTAAGAGTATTACTTTTTATTATAAATATGGGTAGGGTTGACCCGTGGCACAGATTAAGATCCGTGAAACGATCTCACATGAGACTCACTCAAAATCGTGAGCACAACAAAATATGTTCTAATAAATAAATCAATAAAAAAAAATTTACAATAAGATAATACTCGAGTGGTCACCATTGTACTTTTATATAAGTTACATTTTTTTTTTTCAAAATTTCCGGATAATGTTTGATAAAAAAATTTATATCTGTGAGCGATAAGACCTAATCATAAAAATCAATAGCTAGAACCGTGGATGAGCAGCCGACAGAGTTTAATTACTTTTATGTCGACTGAATAGTTTGTATGAGACGATCTTATATATTTTTATTATATTTAAATTTATCAGATATTTTCATAAAAAATAATATTTTTAACAATAATCATTCTCCACTAAAAGTAAACCAGACCATTTCGACAAATCGCTGGGAAAGGATAATAACGTCACAAATAGTTGTCAATTGATATACGTTAAAATGGCTTAATGAATAAAATAATCTAAATTTTATAAAATATCTACACCATACATTAATAAAATATACAGTCGACAAACATGGATTGCTACCCTCAGTTCATAGATATTATATTTTGTTGTTTTCCTAAATAAATATATAGATCTTTCTTTATTGGGTAAATGGTCTTTAAACAAATATAGATATTTATTGATTTTTTTAAATAAATAGACTTTGTGCTGATTGATAGATTATTTAGAATATTTTATTGATATTTATAAATTTTTTCGTTGAACCAGGGAAATATGTAATTTATAAGTATAATTTTTTTTTAAAAAAAAAATTGAACTAACCATTAGTAAATTGTATTTATTGACTTAATTTACGTGGATGATAAATAAGTCAATAATAAATTTATTGCAATTAAACTTCAATTATTTAACTCCATTCATATATAGACACACACATACACATATGTGAATAAAAAAATTTATGAGTAAATAAAATATTATAATTTTTTTGTTATATAGTGTAATAAATTTTTATTAATTCTTTTGATAAATATAATTTTAAATTCCGCGAAATTGCGTGACCAAAACTCGAAAAATAAAATGAACATGTTTATAATTTTGATTTTTTAAATTATTTTTAACAATAAAAAAATATGTCTTTAAAGAGTCCGAAGGATCAAAAAAATATATGAAGGAGACAAGAATAAATTAATGAGTGTTTGTACTGATATTATTTTTAATATTAATGAAAGTGAGTATTTGAGTTTGAAATATTTCTCAATTAAATGTTTATCCAAGTCTTTAGGCTTAATGAATTTTTTTTTTGACATTTTATAATTGTACCTTATGATTTAATTCTTGTATTTAAAAGAATTTCATGGAATCGTTAAAAAATTATTGACATTTTGAATACTTCTTACATTTTTGGAGAGTAGTCGAGTATATAAAAAAAATCTATCTATTGAATACTTTTAAACTTTTAAACTCTACAAATATCATTAAAAGTCTAGAATCAATACATCTTCTTATATTTTGGAGTTAGTCTTTAACATGGAAAAATATTTATGCACTCCCAAATTTATACAAAAAAATTTAAGTACTTTTTAGGCTTACATGTATTTTCACGAATAAAAATGGGCACAAGATATTAAAATCATATTACTAATATATAATATTATAATGACAAAAATTTGTGTGAAACGGTCTCACGGATCATATTTGTGAGATTGATCTCTTATTTGAGTCACCCATGAAAAATTATTACTTTTCATGCTAAGAGTATTACTTTTTATTGTGAATATGAGTAGAGTTGACCCAGTCTCACAGAGTATGATCTGTGAAACGATCTCACATGAACCTCAGTCATATTATAATACCAATTGTTTGGGTCTGGTACGAAAAATAAAACTTTGAATATAAATTAATTTTTTTTTTTTTGTATTAATATCAAAACTTACTGTACATCTTCGAGTACTAATTTAAGAAATGTTAAAGTAATAAATATCAGATCCACGTATCGATTCATATTTTGTGGTATCCATAAACTCAAATTGGATACAAAATGATGCTTTACATTTTCGATTTTAGAGAAATGACACATACATGTCAAATATTTTTATATTCCTAACACGTTTTTATATAAGGTTTGAAATAGTGGTGCAAAAACTTATAAACATATACTATATATTAAATTATTTGTGCATATTTTTTACATTGCAAACGACATATAGGCCCATAGAGTGCAAGAAAAATTTCCTTGTGAATCAGGTAGTGCAGAAAACATTTTCTTACTTATAGGGATTAACCTCAAACTTAGGGGTGTACAGGATACAGAAATATTAAATTAAATCCACTTGTTATTTTAATTTCCTCTTCTCGAATTCATTTACTGGTCATCAGACAAAAGCAAAGCATTTTCTTAACAATTCCTCCCGCTGATAAATAACTTGGGCTCAGGCCCTTCCAACTCAAGATCGTTTAAAGGTGGGCGGGTCCATGTGATCGATCATAGCATAGGCATTAGGCTACTACTGCATATTAGCTGAAAATAGTCCAAAACTCAAGAGTCGAGTACGGGGGCCGTCATTTATTATCAGGAGAAAATGAGATTACAAATAAGTAATCTTGAAAATGGGGTGAAGCTGTATCCAACTTCATTGATGGTGCCTGGTGAGAATAAAAGACGATCTTCGAGAAAAATATACAAGATCAGAATCAGATTGGAAGAATCTGCCAAAGCAACATTGAGGATACAAATACTTTAATAATTAATATTATATTGTAGAAAACATGACATAAAGTGGATCAACTATACATGAAATTTATCGAGTTTATTAGAGCAATGGTTGCAGTGGGTAAAAGGAAAGAGACAAATGTGAGAGAGAAAGCTTCCCTGAAGACAGACTTGTAGAATTACCATTTCACACGAATCTTTCTATGCAGGTAGTTAGTGTCGACTCTGGAACTGCACCAATGACCGCATCTTTCTTCTCCCCGTCCTTGAAGATTAAGACAGTTGGGATGCTTCGGATCCCATATTGAGTTGCTATTGAAGGGCTGTCATCGGTGTTAACCTTGTAGCATTTGAGTTTTCCGGAATAATCCTTGGCCAGTTTGTCGATGACGGGGTGTATGATGCGGCAGGGTCCACACCATGGAGCCCAAAATTCAACCAAAACAGGTAAATCAGACCCGATCACCAAAGATTGCCAGGTTGCATCAGTAACAGCAGGCACTATAGTTTAAGGAAATAATGATGATGCTGTTATTCATACTCAACATTAGAGCAAGCGAAACTATTACAGCACAATAAAAAGATTCACAATAATTTTCACAATTGAATGTACTATATTATTTAACGGTAAATACATTTTGAGCCAATAAGAGGGTAAAAGATTCATCATTCAGCCGCCTTTAACAAGAAATGCAGAAAATTATTGTTAAAAAGGATCGGCCTGTAACTGGCTAAACTATAGGTTCTTTGCAGACCACAGAATGATTATGAAAGAATCAAAAACGAAAACAATCGGAGGGGAAGTGGAAATGAGAGCTGACAGAGACTGATAATGAAGAATATCGAAATCAAGCATGTCACTTATCCCAGCAATATCCTCAACCAAGTACAATTGCTTTGACTGACAACACATTCATCACAACTCAAGCCGAGGAAAAAAGGCAACCGAAATTACTGAATGGTGTAATTGAATAGAAAGAATCAAATGTAATTCAAGGTATAACGAATACACGCCATGAATATAAGAGAATCACTTTCTCATCGTCGACATTTCATCACCATGCTTCAAGCCATAGGAATCTACAAGCTCCAACAGCTACAAGCATCGAGTCTAAAGACTTCATACTAAAACTATTCCATCAGATAAAAATAACGACATAAAAGATCAGCCAACTACATATCAATTTTGCTCCTAGAACTGAACAGAGTTTCCCTGTTAAACCAGCCAAAGCAACATATCAGTTGACGTTATCACACACAACAGCAACAGAGTTTCAGCGACATCCAATTAACCGACGCACACCGAAAATAAAACCTCATCCACAACAATAGTAAAATGTTGTATTCAGCCAGAAACCCTCGAGGAAGAAGAATCCTAACCTACGACAGCCGTGTCTTGTGCCTCACAGACGACTCGACCACCGCGGCCAGTAGGTTTCGAAATGAAATTCGGCGACGTGGAAGAGCGAGTCGACTGGATCTTAAGACCTCTGAATTCAGAGAATAGGAACACGGAGCGGCGAGATGCGGCGGATCCGGAAATTGGAGCCAGGGAAGCCGAGGGGAGAGCGGAGGCGCGTGGGACAGCTAGGGTTTCCAGCACACCAGCCATGGAGACGCAGTAAATGTGCTAGTGCGTGAGAGGTGTGGATAAATGGAAGTGAGTGAGCGCTTGTGGTGGAGTGGAGTTTGTTCGATGCTAAGAATGGATGTGGACGAGGAGTTGCTGCTTTGGTTCACTGTTGTTGAATGGATCACGTGCGCCACACATGTCCGTTTCAGCTATTGGGATAGGGCCCCGCTTTTTGGATCCCCTTATTTACGGACCCAAAATGAAATATTTTCTTGGTGCATGAAATAAACACAAATTAATTATGAAGTCATCACTTAAGGCATCCGCATCCGTCGGAATTAATTCATGTTAATAACTCTCCATCTCATTAAAAATGATGGGGTCCACGAGCCACATATTCATTACATTAACACTTCCCCATTATTAACACACACCCACATTCATTTAATTTCAACTTTCATTATTGATTTGGTTGTGTTTGTTTCATCATCCCATTTTGCGTCTTATTTTCATATTCCAGATCTTTCAACATATATATTTATTTTTTAAGTTAAATTTCATTATTCACAAAATACTATTTTTTTTTTATTATTTTAAAAAACTCAAAATTTATCAAACAAGCCCCTCCTCAAACACCAGAAATGAAATCTCAACACACCCTTATCCTCAAGCCATTCCACTAGTGGATGTGAAGGCTACAAGAAGGTGGCTGTAACATAAGAAAGAAGCTGTTTAATTTGTAGGCGTTTATGCAACTAAGACAGGTTTCTTTCGCGAATGTAATGCTCTATATTTCTCCACATCTTCTGGTATATCAACCCCATGGGACTCATGGTCAACTTTTATCACCCGCAGATCGTGGAAAGTGACTAATAATCCTCCGAATAATTAAATTGTTGGGAGGGAAATTAAGAAAATAGAAGAGTAACAAGGGTAACAATTCTTGCTGGCACCTTTATTTGTATCCATATTCATGGACCTTCAGCTGCTCAAGATCTTCTTCCAGTTGGAGCGGTGTTGGTGGCAGCTCGGCATAGATCTTCCGAAATTTAGAATCAAAGCTCTGCACAAACATCAATATCATAGCATATATTATGATCTGAGTCTTATATTGGATACATGAAGCAAGCGAAACATGTGCAACATAATGATGACAGTTTGATACCTGAATCCCCAGATGAAGCAAATATGGAAATTGAGGGTTAACTTTTCCAGACCTGCGTGCATTAGAGTTCATCAATATCCATTTTGGCCATGTTGCCTGTGAGATAAGATAATGCATGTAGGATTAGAGCGTTAGAAAACCAACTTGTTAAATGGTATAAGTCCTCGTGAGAAATATAAATTGAATAGCCACGGTTATCTACGACTCATTTGACACGATTCGGATCAAATGCATCTTCAGGATCTAAAGATATAACTGTGGTGCTGAAGACCGCATCTGGAGCAGCCTTCATGAACCACAAATTTTATCTGAGTTGCGTTCATTGACCTGACCACTCACATGAAAATGGGCCGAGTAATAGTTTTTCGAAGTACAAAATCTTATTAACTTGGAAATGTAACCGTTGAAAGCTCTAAAGGTAATAATAGTTAAGGATAGGATGCCGGTGAGAAGTCACAGTGTGAACTAATCATGGCCCCATACTCCAAAGATATTGGACCGGTAATACATAACATAAATATCTTGATTTGGAAGAGATGTAACCAATGAAGTCATCATAAATTTTTGGAAAAAATCAATAAGCTTATTCCATTTGTAAATTCTTATGTTCAATCCACACGTTCGTAGTTTACCCATAAAACAAATACCGAACTCCATAACGCTTCAGTAATTCCTCCAAAATTTGATCTTGCGAGCTGCTACAAATAAATGTTTTCTCATGAATAGATTTAACTCTGAATATTACTAGGGAAACTTGCATCTGATCACCATTATGGAGAGATAATGGGCGAAAAAACATCGTTACCTGCAAGGCCTTGACAATGCCATCTATTATTTCAGGTTCTATGAGTGGTTCGTCTCCTTGAATATTGACAACATTATCATACTTCTTTCCAATCTTTTGGAGCGCTTCGTCACAACGTTCGATGCCTATGAAATTCAAAATAGAACTCCATAAATCAAATCTCTTAGCAGAGCTAGCGTTATTGGGATCACAGTAAATGCAAAATCTTGTACCATTTCGACACGATTCCGAGGTCATTACCACATCAGCACCAAATCCTCTACAACATTCAGCGATCTTATCATCCATTTGTCGCCACAACTACTCAAATGACGAAGCCCCGAATCACCCATCACGAAAACCAAATACTTAAGTGAGAAGTTCTCACGGTTGAGCTGACGGAATTGAGCCAAACCCATCGATCCTTACCCACATGGTCCAATGTCGCAGCCAATTTTGCTCTTTGCCATGTTCTCTGCAAAAAGTAAAAGAAATCAAACGAGCAATGGCAAAATCATCGTAAACCAATTGATCCGAAAACATAAGCAACCGAAATTGGCAACACAATCCAAAAAGTACCTGGATCATAAGCTTGTCGAGGATTTGAATGAGGGGCTTGCCTCGAAAGCCAGAGGACACATATCGAGCAGGTATAATTCCGATGACCCCGCTCCGGAACCTTATCGATTGGCGATACTGTGCATGGGCACCAAGCGCCCCCGCCAGACAGTGAACCCAAGACTTAGTGGAGCTGGAGCTTGGCGATGAGTCGCAGATCGGCATTCGAAATTGTTGTTAAGAAAGATGAGCGACTTATGCCTTTGAATCGTCGATTGTGTAAAGATGCACGTAGAGATGTCCATGGGCTACGAGGCAGGTTGGCTAAATTTAAGACTTTTTTTATAAAAAAAACTTTGACTTGTTATCCGTTCTATCTCGGTTAAATATCCTTCGGATCCACCCCATCTCAAATATGAAATGCGTCCGAATAAATCCGTAAGACCCGAATTTTTTTAAAATAAAAAAAGTAATATTTCTTATCACATGACTGAATTATGAAAAGAGAAGTCTCTAAATACAATATTGTGGAAAATTAAATCATGTCTTCGACCACACTTAATAATAATAAACAAAATATTTTCACGATATAAAGAATTACATAAAAAAAAGAGTTATTAGCTCTCCAAAAATCTTAACATCCCAAAAAAAAAAAGTGAAAGTACATTGAAATAAAAATGTAATTTCAAATTGTAAAAAAAATGTAATTTAAAGAGAGAAAATACAATAAAAAAATTAAAATGAAAGTACAATAACAAAATAAAATTGTGATATATTTATCTTTCACCTCACCCCACAACCATCTTCGCGAGCACATCAATGCCTCCAAAGTCGTTGGATTAAGTCTACTAAGATGATGACCAATTATTCTTCTATTAAAAACAGATTCAAATGCAATAGTTGATATAGGAATAACTAATTTCGTTATGGTTGAGATGAGCTACTAAAAAAATGAAACTAATAAAACTAAAACCCTAAAATATTTATATACACATATATGGGACGGATATGAGGCGGGTATTATAGGATTCATGACCCGCCCCATATCCGAACGGGTCTGAAAAATTGAGCCCGAGACCTGTCCCATAATCCATTTAGTATGCTCAAACCCACTCCATACTCGCAGGTCTATTGCAGGTCTGGGTTTGACATCCCTAGATCATGCACATGTATTAGTACTCTTTTTCCGGGGGGGGGGGGGGGGAATTATACTTTATTCTCTTTAAAAAATTATTTAAATATTAATTATATAACAGAGGTCCGCGATTAATCATATTCGTTGCTAAACAATATTATATACTAGGGTTTTCAAAAATTGTATATACATTATACATTTATACTGGGAAGATGGAAGTTGTGGATAGTTCCGCTGGTTTGGGGTCAGCTCAAGTTCAAGGGGTGAATTCTCTATTACATCAATAATTAATTATCCTACTTATCAAATTTCACATTTCTATTACACCAATATTTGATTGTCATATGTATCAAATTTCAACTAATTTTCTAACTACATCACAATTCATCTCAATAAAATCTCTATATTAGATAATATTTTAAAAAAATGGTACAAGAAATGTGGTAAAAATTTTCTAGTTCAGAGTGTACGTGAGTGTCACTTATAAGTGAGTATACATGTATTAATTAATATAGGCTTGCATATATAGAAGAGATTACAATGTGAAATCTTCGTGGAGAGTTTTAATTTAATTAAAAGGAACGATATTCCCTATTTTCTTTTCAAATACGTTCGAAAAATTACTTCGTTAAGCAAATAAAATAATTTGTGGCAACTATTAAATATGACGATTGCTGACTCAGTAATAGAACGTCACTTTCACATTTTGAATACGTATGATTAGGTGATCTGTAATAATAGATCACATAAATCAGAAAATCAGAAAAGCACAGCGCGCGCGCGTGTTTTTTTAAACAAATAATAAATAGTACGTCAATAATACACACCACTGAGTCCAACATACTATGCCAGGTCATAACTTTCGCAATTTTTACGCTATGCTTGAACGCAACTTTTAAGGGCGAGATCAGGGACGTAGCCAGAAATTAAACCGAGACTGGACTGAATGATAGCCCTACTAACGACGACTCTTCTAAACATCGTCGCCGATCTTAATCGACGACAGATTTTATTAATCCGTCGCAAATCAGCGACGGTTTGCACAAAACCGTCGCTATATAGGGACGGTTAGAACAACACCGTCGCTATATAGCGACGGTGAGAACAAAACCGTCGTAATTTTAGCGACGGATGTAGAAAAACCGTCGCTAATCCATCCGTTTTTTGTAGTGGGCTATGGGCTAAAATTTTTAACAGATTCAAAAATTTTAGCGACGGAAGTGGTAAAACCGTCGCTAATCCTAAATTCTAGCCTGGGCTGAAGCCCACCACAGCCTTCAACGTGGCTCCGTCCCTGGGCGAGATCCATAGTGACTGTTCCGACTGCTATTGTAACTTTGATGGTGTTTCCAAGTTTGTTTCTTTGTCCGTGAGTTCTTCAAATCACAATTTTTTTCCCTCTTCTTCTTCCTCGACCCCGTCATAGAACCATTTTCTTCGTATCTGTCTACACCCTGGATACCAGATCCATTAACTTCCTTGGTAGAATTATTATTATTAGACGACTTCCTTTTTTGCCTGGAAGATTTTATGTCCTGCTGGCCAGGAATTCCGTTTCCACGGGGAAGTGGCTCTTCATCTTCATCATTTAACCTCCAATTGCAATAAATTTCCTGCTGAATGTCAAAGAGTTGTTCCAATGGCTCTCCAGCACCAGGAAATAAGGTATTAAACGTTGCATTCTCAGTCAACCCTCCTTTTCGTTCCAATAGTACGGCATCTGGTAGTATGAGGGCACCAAGGATGCTTTTCTTGGGTCCAAGGCGCAATATGGCCTTCTCATTCGTCAGAGTAGAGTACGCCATGGAAAAAGCTGATCTGACCTGTAGAGGGTTAGAGGTCAACAAAGACGATAAAGTACAAAGGAAAAAAGGAAGCAGCGATAAACTAGGGTAGCGACGGTCTTCACAATTCATAAATTCAAGAAAAAAGCCTGACACCAGTTGGCATGTTCAAAGATTGTAATAAGCATGGATCATTCGTGAACACTAAATTATGACAGGGTAACTTGTTTTTCTACTCACATGGGCGAGAGGTCGTCTTTTCAAAAACTAACATATGGCGACACACTTCTGGCAATCACTTACAACTTACAAGTGAACCATAATGCAAGTAATAAAGGAACATTAAGTTTTTGAACCAAAATGAAGGAAGATAAGGAACAGAGGATCCTAAAAATTATTGCAAAATTCTTACCTGATAATAGTTAAAGGAGCTCTTCCCTACATCATTATCTGGAACCTGTTACAGAAAAATACGTGGAAAAGTGATAAAATGGAGTATCATCTTATTCCACGAAAATCGCTAGCTTTCAATTTTCCTTTCACTTCAGGGATTTGTTTGAAAGACACGTTGTCATATGGAAGACTGGACTAAAATTCATTAGATAACCTGGGGGTCTTCAATTGAGATAAGGGAAGGCCGGCCTTCAACTGAAAATCTGAATAGTAGGCAACACTATAAGAAATAAGAAATAAATAATTAACACCACCTAACATAATGCAAAAACTTCTAACCCTTTGCTACTTTTTGGAAAGAAGGTTGTGCTCACACCATTGCAAGAAATACCAACATCAACCGTGTTCAATTTGCGGCCATACAAGTCAAAAAAGTTCACCTATATTTCACCAAAAAACAGAAAGTCCGTGAAATTTTGTACATGACACCAGAAGCTCGTGCACCTACCACATCCTTAGTTTAGAGACAAAATTAAGAATGCTGCCATACCGCTTATAAAAAACATGGATGATTAACAACCCTTAATTTAATCAATACTTTAAGCTCATAAAATTACACGCACGAGGAACCACATAAAACACTAGAAATTGCTTCGCTATCTTTCACTAACTAGCTCAAACAAAATCAAAATATTTACGATTTCCAAGGCGAAAACAAATCGATGGAAGGATGAACCCCGTGTTCTTCAGCAGTTTATCTAACATGTTTGCATTCCAAAAACTTCTCAAAAATTGAAGATAAAATGGCAAATTAATGAAAAGAAATTGAATGAGGTACTTGACAAAACGCAGTATCTGGTGGATTCAACGATAATGGCATGAATGCTGCCAAAAGTAAATAATTACAAGTTAGTGGATTAATAGATATCACTAAACAACAATATTGCTCCTGTGAAGTAAACATTATCGATGGATTATTCTAAAACTTAAATCATGAATCATCCAATATGGTAAGTGCTTGATAACAGCAAATAATTTGGTACCCCTGAGAATATGCCATTTATAGGGAAATGATTCTCAATATTTAAATAAATGGAAAGGTTTTAGCATAGCATCATAATACCAGTAAAACTCCCAGGTTATCATCGAGGGAAGCTTGATCCTGCCGGTTCTGGTAGGAAAAAAAATATTCAACAAATTGGAATTCCATCAAAAAGTCAAAAACGAATATATATATTGCATGTTTTTATATCTCAGATATGAACTCCTACCCACAGTAATTTCTAACAAAACAGCATAAAAATATTTCCACATTCGGCATTTTTGAAAAGGAAAGTGAAACATCTAAGGGGAAAAAAAAAACATTGACCTAATAAGCTGAACCGAGGAAAAACAATGTAGTTACCCGCAACATTGCTACTAGCATGGAAAGGAGTGCATATGAGCCAATTCCACCAGTGTACACCTAGAGAAAGAATGGCAAGTTGAAGGAAATGTAAGATTTATTTGCAGGTCAACAAGAATAAAAAGTAAGAAATTTCACCTCATTTAACTCTCTTTGCTGTAGGAAGACTTTCAATATAAGGCATAATGGTCGTAGCGGAGGCCATTTAGATACAGCATTCTGAATAATAAGAAAAACGCGAATAATTTCATCAAGACAAACCAAAAAAAAATATCCAACAGGAAAATAAATATGAAATAAATCAAAAGGAAAAAAAAAACCTTTATAAACTCAGCAGCTCTTGGTCCAGTATGTGCGTCAAAACTGTTACCAAGAGATACAACGTCAATTCCACTCAAGGAAATAAGATCATAACAAAGAAGTTTCAAGAAGCAGTATTCTTCGAAGTACGACACATGTTCTTTGGCGTCACACACTGAAGTCACGAGTATGTGTATGCACCACAGAAAGTATACAAATCAGAAAAGTATTAACAAATAACACATTCCCAGGACCGAGCAATTCTTTCTTCACTTGAAAAAATACAAGAAACAAATGAACCAGCACATAATGAAGGATGAAACCTAAAACTAGCAAACGGTAATATAACGATCTTTATTATCGACAATGAGAGAGGTGCTAACATGTATGCGGGACACGATGAAGTAGATGCATCAACAAAATAGGTGCAGGCACATTACAAATACTTAGCAATAAACTGCTATTCTTCTGTGGGAAAAAGGAAAATGATGGCAACCAAACTGTTGTGAGACAGCCAATATATAGAAATTTTTCACAACCATCTAAGATTTCCTTGAAGTTCAGTAAATTAGTAGTTAAATCTTATACCAAATGCCATTCTACTTTTTCCTCCAAGGCAGCCTACATATTATAATTTATCACCATTCAATAGTCCTATCAAGTCTTAACCAAACAGAGGCCTAACCTTATATCAAATGCTACACCACTTTTCTTCTCCACAAATTTAATAATAGGCACCCGAGCCTTTGCAATAACCTGATATAGGAAGCCGTTGAAATTTTTGAATAAGCGGTGGAAAACCAAGCAATGGTGAAATTCAAACAACAAATGATACCTGTATCTTCTTAGCAATCCCACTTTGAGATAGAGCCCTGGAAAGAGCATACAAACCAGTTTGGGGACTAGTTACATCTGAACCCAAGATAACAACCTGCCCAAGTACCACATAGCAAAGTCAGATTGCTTACATTTTATATTAATTTGCATGCTCCAAAGGTCATCCACAAAAAAAAAAAATTGCTCCTCACAAGATATCTGCTGCCACGGAATCGGCAAGAAAACCCATCAAATAAATGTGAATTACCGTAACATCTATCCAGCCAGAATCCATTTAGAGCTCACCCATGGTCTTAATCAATTTGATAACAATCAAACCAGGAAGATACAACTTTTAGGATTGGAAAAATCAAAATTTTAATAGTTATTTCTATAACCGGGAAATCCACTCACGCTTAGGACGACAAGTCCCGACTTGTTTTTCTTATATAAGAACACGCCATAAGACCCTGATGTATTGCTGCGTGTATATGTATTTCTTTCTTTTCAAATATCAATACGTTGAAGGGCAATCTAGCATCTATGTAACTTAGCTTCAAAAACCAGTTCAAGAGGGATATATTTAAAATTTGGGACAAACAAATGAAAAAACTTTAGATTCCATGATACTGGAAAGAAATACAAGATGGCAGCCAAAAGCTAATAATATCAGTATTGCCCTCGGCTCCCATTCTGACATCTCTCTCGGTGTTAAATTTATTATCAACTTCTCAGGGTGATTACTGAACAATCCATATCCATAACAACATAAATTTTGGCTTTTGATTGTAGCAAACCATAATTTCCCTGGTGTCCTTTGGCGAAGAAATGCTAATACTTAAGTCTTAATAGCGCAGATCCAGATTCATGATTTACATTCAACATGCAAAAGTTCATTCGATAAGCCATTTATACATTCTCTTAATGCAACCTTCCAAAACGGAATTCAATGGTTCACATTTAATGCCCCCTAATAAAATGGCATCTCATAAATAATTGATAACTTTGGCCAGTTATATCACATTTGCAGACAATTATACCTCTAAGTTGCAAGTTGAACAAGGAATATTTGTCATTAATTCAGAAAACAATTGGTAAAAACAAATCATTGAAATGACTAACACACAGTTTCAAGCTTACATCGATATCACTAGATGGAAGATAAAGCCCCGTTTTAAATGATCCAAAAACTTCAGCCTGTAAGACGCACCTTAAACATATAAACAATTGTCCACAGATAACCAAAAAAAAAAAATTGTCCACAGTTAACCAAAAATACACATTCGCACAAAAATCTAACATACCTTAGCATTAGGCCAGATATATTTTATAACATCAAAAACAGATTCTACAGCAGCATTTCGGTGCCCTTGCTCCTCAGGTGTTGGCGAGAGAAAATTACAAAAATCGAGTATCTCTGCAGTATACAATCTTATAATTAGCAGTGAAGTTAACTAGATTACGCAATCAAACTTTTATTCAAGCGTCCGCATACCTAAATAGCATAGTTTATGTAGCAAAAGAGGAGAAAACTAGAACCTCGGTGGAGACGAAGCATGGGGCTTTTGAAGTGAGATTTGGAGCTAAACCAGTTGCCTTCGAGAGTCCTACCCGGCGCCGACGTGGAAGCTTCCGCAGGCGTCCCAGGGAGAGGAACGGTTAAAACTGAACTCTCTTTAGATTCCTCCAATTCGTTAACCTCGAGAGAGAAGTAATCCACCGTGGAGGATTCTGGAGATGCACATTGGGCAGAGGAGAGAGATATCAGATTTCGGAATACGACGTATGATTTGAAATCTTCCGTAGGAATAGGCGCCGTTGATGTGGCGACAAGAGGGCTTAGGGTTTCATAGAGGATGCTCTGCCCTTCCATTGCAGTTTCCCGGTTGCCGGCCAGGAAACCGACAGGACAAGGTTTGATTTTCCGTTTCTCCTTTCTGCTGCTTACTTATATTTTTCCTCTGGGCTAAAAGCCACGTTTTCCTTGGGCTTTAGGCCCATTATATTACTTTTTTATTTTTATTTTGAAGACCATTATAGTCTACTCAGGTATAGGCTCTTGTAGTCTTGTTACCATTATGGCATTATCCCGTGTTAATCCATAGAGTATTTTCCATTTGATATGCTTATCTTTATTCTGGAAGTCAAGATTGTCGTCGTACATTTGTTGTAGAGTAGGTCTCATGTGAGACCGTCTCACGGATATTAATCTGTGAGACGGGTCAACTCTACTCATATTCACAATAAAAAGTAATACTCTTAGCATAAAAAGTAATAATTTTTCGTAGATGATCCAAATAAGATATCCGTCTCACAAATACGACTCGTGAGACCGTCTCACACAAGTTTTTGTCTTTTTTGAATGGCAACTATATTATATTACACACAAAAAAAAACTTTAGTGAGATCTCACAAATTAATTTTATAAACGGATTTCCAGTCCGATTCAAGTCATGAAAAAATTTCATTTTTACATTAAAAATGTTATTTTTCTCTTTAAGTATAGCTCAAATTGACTCGTCTCAAAAAATTTATATATAAATTTTTTAAAAATATATAAGACCAAAAATATAAATGTTAGACAAAAAATATTATTGCGGTCCACCTCAGAAATATAAACTTATTAAGTTCATTTATGAAAATATAAACATGCAGTGGGTATGACAAAGCCAATGTTCCACATCTATACTATTACGTAGGAGCTCAAAGATACGAGAGCATGGAGAATTCTTCTTCATTGTATTCATTCAAATCAGTGAAAGAGAATGAATCAGTAAGCTATACACCTATATGTAAGCTAACTATCTTCTAACTGTCATATTAACTGTCTAACTATCATATTAACTAACTAACAGTATGAATGTATTGTATATGTATTGTATCTGATTATATCTATATCTGATATCCCCCCCTCAAGATGTACTGTAAACATTTTTGATAGACATCTTGGATAATAATGTTGTCAATGTAGTGGATGGTACAGGCTTGGTAAATATGTCAGCAAGTTGTAGGTTGGAACGAACAGGAAGTAGCTTGATCGAACCATCTGCAAGTTTTCCTCGAATGAAATGACAATCGATCTCGATGTGTTTTGTCCGCTCATGGAAAACTGGATTGTTGGCAATATGTATTGCGGACTGGCTGTCACAAAAGACAAGAGCTGGTGTAGGAGTGGAAATATTAAAGTCTTTAAGTATTTGTATGATCCACACGACTTCACTTGTAGTGTTAGCTAATGCTCGGTATTCTGCTTCGGTGGATGACCGTGAGATGGTTGCTTGCTTCTTTGCTTTCCAAGATATCAAGGCATCGCCAAGGAATACACAAAAGCCTGTGACTGACTTCCGTGTGTCTGTGCAAGCTGCCCAATCGGCATCAGAGAAAGCCCGAAGCTGAGTTGAAGATGATGCAGGGAAAAAAATTCCTTGACCAGGTACTGATTTGAGATATCGTAACAGATGGTTTACGGCCTGCATATGCGTTGTCCGAGGCTTTGACACAAACTGACTTAGTTTGTGGACTGCAAATGCAATGTCGGGACGTGATAATGTGAGATACAGAAGTCGACCAATGAGTCGACGATATTGCGAGATGTCTTCAATTGGCTCACCATCAATATTGTTTAAGTGCAAACGAGGTTCCATTGGAGTTATGGCAGGTTTACTGGCCAATAAGCCAGTGTCCTCCAAAAGCTTTAGGGTGTAAAGCCGTTGAGAAAGACAAATCCCCTGCTTAGATCGTGCAATCTCAAGTCCAAGAAAGTATCTAAGTGAACCCAAATCTTTGAGTTTGAAGAGGTCTTGGAGAGATGCCTTTAAGTTGTGAATAAGATGCGATGAAGGGCCTGCAATGATGATATCATCCACATATACGAGTAAGGCAATGAAAGAGTCTCCTGAACCTTTGGTGAATAAGGTGTGATCAGATTGAGATTGATTGAATCCTGTCCGAATTAATGCTTGAGAAAACTTAGTGTACCACTGTCGAGACGCTTGACGAAGTCCGTAAATTGATTTGTGAAGTTTACAGACCAGCTTGGTGGAGGAATGATCGCGTTGGGGTTGAGTTGAATACCCCAGTGGCAAGTCCATGTAAACTTCTTCCAATAAATCAACATTAAGAAAGGCATTGTTTACGTCGAGTTGAGCAAGTTGCCAATTGTGGCTAGCTGCTAGAGCAAGTAATATTTTGACAGTAGCTAACTTCGCCACTGGCGAGAAGGTTTCAAAGAAATCGATACCTTCTTGTTGAGTGTATCCTTTGGCTACTAAGCGAGCCTTGTGGCGATCAATGGATCCATCCGATGCATACTTGATTTTGTACACCCACCTACAGCCGATTGAGTGTTTTCCTTGTGGCAAGGGAACAACAGACCAGGTATGGTTTGCTTCCATGGCTTTCAGCTCCTCATTCATGGCTGCTTGCCATTGATGAAGATGCACAGCTTGATGGAAGAATTGTGGCTCATAATGAGATGAAACATTGAGTATAAAATTTCGATATGAGGGATATAGAGAGTCATATGATATATATTCTGTCAAAGGATAAGGAAATTTGGAAGGAAGTGATGTTTTGGAATGCATTAAGTTGCAGTGGAAATCCCGAAGGTATGATGGAGTTTTTGTGACCCTCGAAGATGTGCGACGTGGAATCATGTTTGTTGATGGAGTGTCTGTTTGGTGGTGTGATCCCAATTCTAGTATTGAAGTAGATTGAGGTGGAGTGACCACATCAGCTGTTTGTATGTTGAATGGAATGGGTAAAACAGTTTGAGAGAATGGATCAATGCCAACCTCTGAATGAATTGTCATGAAAGGGAAAGTACTCTCATGAAAAATTACGTCTCTGGAGATAAAAACTTCTTTGTTGCTGATATCAAGAAGTTTGTAACCTTTAACTCCTGGAGAATAGCCAATGAAAACACATGCACGGGCTCTAGGTGACAATTTATCACGATTGCTTGCCAATGTGGATGCGAATGCAAGGCATCCAAATGTCCTTAAGAATGAGTAATCAAAAGTTTTCTTGTACAGAATTTCATAAGGAGACTTGTTGTTATTTGAAGGAGATGGGACTCGATTGATGAGATAGGTGGCAGTCAATACACACTCTCCCCAGAATCTAGCTGGTACACGTGATTGGAAAAATAATGATCTGGCTACATTGAGGAGATGTTGGTGTTTTCTTTCGACCACCGAGTTCTGCTGTGGAGTTTGAACACATGAGAATTGGTGCATAATGCCCTTTTGGAGGAATAAATCTGTGAATGCTAGTTCTTTTGCATTGTCAGTGCGAAAAGATTTAATCTTTGTTAGAAACTGAGTCTCAACCATGGAGCAAAATCGGACAATAACACCATGTGCCTCAGATTTATGTTGGAGTAGATATATCCATGTATATCTAGTGCAATCATCCACTAAAGTGAGAAAATAGCGTTGCTGGTTGTGCGTGGGGATGTGATACGGACCCCAAATATCACAATGTATAAGGTCAAATGAACAAGTAGACACATTATGGTTTGAGATAAATGGTAATCTTCGTTGTTTGGCTATCGGACATACAGGGCATGATCTACATTTATCCAGTTGAAGTGCATTGTATTGCAAGAAATTTCTCAAAAGTTCCATTACTCTAGTAGAGGGATGACCAAGTCTACAATGCCATAAATCCACTGATACCTGATTTATAGATGCCTTCTTAAACTCTGAGATGGAGTCCAGAACATACAGCCCATTGATTTTCCTACCCTTGCCAATCGTCTTCTTCGTCCTGATTTCCTGGATGATAAATGAGTCATGGCAAAAACCTATCACAGAGGTGGTGTTGGCAAGGAGGCAACTTACAGACAATAGATTGAACTTGAAGGTTGGAATGTACATAACATCTTCAAGAATTAAAGAATCCCCAAGTCTAACTTCACCACAGAAATTAACGGTGATCGTGGTGTGATCGGGCAGAGTGACGGTCGAACCATTAACAGGTGTAATTGATTTAAATAAAGATGCATTTGAACAGATGTGTCTGGATGCTCCGGAGTCAATAACCCAACACGTTGCATAGTTCAGATTATGAGAATCAAATGTGGATAAACAGGTACCTGTGACAAGATTGCTAATGGGCTCATTGGCCAAGTTGTGTGGGCTGTCAAATGATGATAATTGTTGAGTAAACATTGTCCGTAGTTGTTCCATTTGATCTTTGCTAAAGCTTTGGAACACATTTGGCGAAGAATCAACATCCTCGGTAGACTTTTGAATAGAAGAATTGGATTGCCCGGAGATTTGATTTGCACTGACAGCATTCGGTTTAGATGAGTAATTGCCACGCTGCTTGAGACCTGGAGAATAGCCATGTATCTTGTAACAAGTATCTATTGTGTGACCATGAATGTTACACTTGGTGCAAAAAGGACGTTCTCGATGCGTTTCACGGAGCAATCTTGGTGGCCCTCTGGCCTTGAATTGTGGCTGAGCCTGATCTGTCTTGACAGAAAAGGCCATACCTCCTGTGGAGGTGATGTCCGGAGATTGAATTCTGATGTCCCTTTGACGTTCTTCTCGAATCACCAGCGAGAAAACCCGATTAATAGGAGGAATCGGATCAATCAATAGGATTTGAGTACGAACTTGAGCGAATGAATCATTTAGACCCATGAGAAAGGTCATGATGTAGTCCATCTGAAAATGTGTTTCAATCTTTTTGACTCCCTCACAAGTGCATTTACCGCAACAGCATACTGGCCGAAAATTATTTAATTCTTCCCAAATCGCCTTGAGCTTGGTGAAATATACGCTAATTGAGTCTTGATTTTGGCGTAAGTTTATCAAATCACGTCTCAACTGAAATATGCGAGGCGCATTGTGCTGCTGAAATCGCTCTCGGAGATCATCCCAAATGGCTGCAGCAGAATCTGAGAATAAAACGCTTGCTGAGATATCTTTGGAAACTGAATTCAAGATCCATGAGATGACAATATTGTTACTCCGGGTCCAGTAATTGAGAAGACTTGATTCTGTCGCTGAAGGTTTTGCGATTGTGCCATCAGCGAACCCCAATTTGTTCTTGACCGAGAGCGCAATCTTCATGGCCCTGCTCCAAGATGTGTAGTTATCTCCGGTGAGTGGTTGTGATACCAATGTAAGACCCGGATTATCTGAGTGATGCAGATAATAGGGGCTCATCGGATCATCAATGGCGGATTGACCATTGGATCGCAACGAAGTCGATGTATTGCCAGAAGCCATGAATTACGTTGCTGAAGATGTGCGAAGGAATAAATCTTGAAGAATAATCCTGAATCTCAGATCTCCGATTAATGGAGAAATATGTGCGGAAGTTCTTGCTCTGATACCATATTACGTAGGAGCTCAAAGATACGAGAGCATGGAGAATTCTTCTTCATTGTATTCATTCAAATCAGTGAAAGAGAATGAATCAGTAAGCTATACACCTATATGTAAGCTAACTATCTTCTAACTGTCATATTAACTGTCTAACTATCATATTAACTAACTAATAGTATGAATGCATTGTATATGTATTGTATCTGATTATATCTATATCTGATATATACAATAGAGCATCTATAATTTATTATAAACAGAGGATTTTATGTGGTCCACCTCAGAAATGTTGATACACAACTGTTGTAGAACTGTTGATACTAAAAAAGCCACAGGTAAATTCTTGATATACAACAGTTCTACCTGTGGCTTTGTCACTATTAATAGATGTAGAATGGTGGCTTTGCCACTATTGTATAGATGTAGAACTGTGGCTTTACCAAAAAAAATTTAAGTATAGATGTAGAACTGTGGCTTTGCCACTGCATGCTCTATTGTATTATATATATGAATAATTCTATTGTGAAACGATATCATATATCGAAAGACGGATTGACATGATCTATATCAAAAATAAAAAATAATATTTTTATAATATTTTGTGACTGGAACCAGATGTGAGATTTTAGTATAATAAATTCAATTTATTAAATGATCTTATAAGAATTTTTTTGTATATTCATACCAAAAGCTTTTTTCAAAGTACCAAATGCCAAAAATATCATTGTTCATTAAAAACAAAAAATAATAATACATAAATAAATGAATACATAGTATTGTTAGCTCTATCGTGTATGTTTTTAACGACATATAATTTAAAGACATACAGCTACAAAAAGTTTCCAGCCGATATACCATGTAAAAAAACTGATATAAAAAAATGAAGAATTTAAATTTTAGAATAATAATGAATATAAATTCAACTATGAAATTGTTTACAAAACATAGAAAAATTAACCAAAATATACCAAAAAAATTAAATAGAGGATTTTACTGAAATCCACCTCAAAAATATAAATTTATAAAAAAATCATCTATAACTATCTTTTTCGGATAAACAAACCGAAGGACTATAACATTAAACAAAGGGCAACTTGTGTATCAGTACCCATTTTTTATAAACTTTGGTTTTGGTACCCAATTTCCTAAAATACCCTTCCTATCCATTCTTAAATAATTGAGTTTTCTTTTAAAATAACGACCCATCATGCTTCCGTAAAATAAATTAAATCTTATACCTCTTTGACCAGAGTGCCACCGGGTTATATCCACCGTATTTTACAGACTGCTCCTCACAGTCTAACCACGCGATCGCAACCTATGGTTACTGACGTAGATTCCTTCAGCAGCACTTGGCACAACCTTAATTCGTTTCCTACCTTAAGGTGTACAGTATAAGATGAAATTTTGAAAATAATACATGAGAGGGGCTAGAGCAAAAGATCTCTTTTATTCAAACACAAACATTTATATATTACATAGTAACCTCCTGTAGAGGAGGAGAAACTTGTTTAGCTACTAATAGTAGCTGAACTTACTACACACATAAATTTGTAAGAGAAATATTACAACCTTATATGAAAGAAATGGAGAAAATATTTGATGATCTTCACTTCCTTCTTCCGGCTTTATTTATAGAAGGCTCTTTCGGATTTGAAACTCGGATTTCAAATCTTCATTAGCCTTTACAGCTTGCTTGGGGACCATGTAGTGGTTGAAGGGTCCCTGTCTAGATTATTAATCTGGACATCAACTTCTCATCCTCCTTTATCTCTTTTAGATACCATTGACGATGAGTTTCCAGGATATCGGCAGTAATCTCATCTTTTTTATACTCTTTGAAATGATTTACTAACCATTTAAGAGCTTCTGCCTCTTTCCTCTTGTATGTTATCCTTCTTTTCAAAACTTTCAAATATACTCGATACATTTTTAAGTTTTGATTCTGGTGTGTTAACTGGTTTCCTTTCTGTCCTTATTTATAGATGAATTTTCGGGACCAGTTAATTTACTTTTATTCATTGGATTCCTTTTAGATTGGTATACAATGCTTGCTGAGTCATCCACCATTTGTTATTGGTGGTCCATTTGTCCTTTACCACTAATTAGTGGTTGTCTTGTTTCTACCACTCACATGGTAGTGGTCCTGCTTTTGTAATGGAGGGTCACATGTCCCTTTTAATTTTGTCGAGGAATCTTCGGCTTTCGGCTTCCTCGAGGAAATCGTGAATGTGGTCCATCCCCACTTGTACTGGTATCGGTAAAGTGTTTCCGATCAGATCTCGGCTTGAATCATTTACCAAATTCCGGTTCCTTCTGGTTTTGGCATTCTGGACAGATGTTTTCAGACCATCTTCCTACATGTGCCATATTACAGAATTTCCGGCGAGTTTCTTTACTTGCCGGCAGCTTGCTATTCCACAAAAGATTTCTTTTCTTTTAATAGATCTTCTGCAAAACTTGTTGTTTTTCCTGTCATGGTATTTAACAGGAATGATCCGTTCACTGAATGATTGTAGAATTTGAACGGAAACTTGACTTTGTCCATCTCAGTGAGACAGGCCCAAATACCCCAAGCTCTTCTGGTAGAAATGTCATCTTCAGTTATTGAAGACACCAGGGGTGTTTCTTCTGTCGGAGGGTCCTTGATAAATTTCTGGACATTTGAATCTGGCCTCCTTAGCTTGATGAAATGAAAGGCTTCGTGAGAATCTTTCCCTGCTGGTTCTGGTGCTGCACTAAAAAAGTATAGCTCCAAAACATCTCCTCTGGACAAATAATCATTATTCGCCCAAGTTTCGTGAACAGCTTCCTGGATCCATTTTGGTAGACCTGAAATTTCTGGAAAGCTGGGTGATGTAGTATAAACTGAGGCAAGAGCCCCGAATTCATACCAGGCTTTAACCTCCTTTGGATACGAATTTTGTTTCATCCATACCCTTGGATATTTCCCTGAAACATCAACCCGATTGGTAGCTGGGTTAATGCCAATTCTTGTTTTTAATTTCTCCCAATTTTGTTGGTAAACCTGAAATGGAGAAATGGTTGCTTCGTTAGTACCAATCTTAGTTTTGCCTTTGTCAATACGAGGCCTAAGGTTGATCTCTCCCTCTTCAATCCCCGAGGTGAAGGGTTGACTTGAGGACTCAAGATAAGGATCAGGAGTCTCAATTTTTGTTTCAGTCGACTCATCTGGTGATGATCCCGACTTAACACTTGTGCAAGGGGTATTTGAATCCCCCGCTACAGGTATAGAGTCCTGTACTCGAAAACTCTCCATTTGAGAAACCAGTGGTCTCTCAATGCCCTGGAGGATAGGCCTTTGCGTTACAGACCATAACTGAGTATATGCCTGTAAACATCCTGTAATTCGATCAGAGACAATTCTCTTATCAGCTTGTTGTAGCCTTCCCGCAACTTCTGCGTTAACAGCTAACTTGTTGAACTCGGTTTGAAGCATTTCAAGGTGTTCCCTCAAATGCCTCTGCATCTTGATAATAGCATCAATGTCAATGCTGTCCATCTCTTGTTAAAAAATCTGCAAGAATATTTTCATGAGATTTTATTATCATAATATCAAAAATATAATTTTGGCATAAAGCTTGCCATCGTAATAATCTAGCCTTCTCTGGTTTAGACTCAATTCTATTCCTCAAAAAGGCTTTAACTTGAGTGTTATCAACTTTCAAAGTGAATTTCTTTGCAAGTAAAAATAACGGCCATTTTTCAAAAGCTCTTTTTACTGCATAGAATTTCTTTTCGTTGATATGCCATCTTATGGCTTCTGCATCTGAGAATAACCCACTACAATATCTGCATGGTTGTTCTCCATCTGGTGTGAGCTTGGTTAGTACTGCAGCCCACCAATGATCACTGGCATCGGTATATAATACCAGATCATCCTCGTCTTGAGTAATAGCCATTTTTGGAAGATTTTTGCAAACCTTCTTTAAATGGATAAGTCCTTTTGTGTGTTCTTCTGTCCATATAAATCTAGCATCTTTTTTCAACAATGGACTGAACACTTTCCTGTGTTTTGCTAGGTTTTTGATAAACATCCCAGCAAAATTAACAACCCCTAGAAAACTTTGAAGTTGCTTCTTGTCTTTGAGATTCTCTGGAAAATTCTGCACCTTTTCCACTATGTGTTCTTGCAGAATTATTCCTGACTCATCGATTTCAATTCCGAGGAATTCAATCTTTCTTGTAGCAATGACTGCTTTCTTTTCCGATAAAACCAGTCCTTCTTTTATACAAACATTAGAGAAAATCTCCAAATGTTTAACATGTTCATTCATATCTTTAGATGCTATCAAAACATCGTTGATGTAAACAAACATAAACTTAAAATAATCTTTAAAGAGATTATCCATTTTCTTTTGGAATATCTGTGGTGAATTAGCCAATCCCATTGGTAATACCTCCCAGATATAATGTCCTTGTGGTGTGGAGAAGGCTGTGAATTTCTTGCTTTCTTCCTGCATCCGAATCTGATAGAATCCGGACTTGCAATCAAACTTAGAGAATATCTTGGCGTTGCGTATGCAACTAATCAAGTGTTCTCTACTAGGTATAAAATACCCATCAAACTCCAGAATCTTATTAATTTCTTGATAATTAATAACCAATCTGGGTTTCCCTCGTTTAATCTCACCATGATTTCTTACCAGAAAACCTGGACTGCTATATGGTGATATTCCTGCTTTGATCAATCCAAGGTCCAAATGTTCCTTGATTATAATCTGCATATCCCTCTGATCAATGATGTTCATTGGGATGGGTTTACAACGGACAAATTCATACTCTTTGCCTTGCTTAATCTTAAGGCAAGCCCTGAGTTGATTTCTGTCCCACCATGCCAAGGGATCTTCGTTGTAATTTTCTTTGATCCTCTTCTTGACATCTTCCAATGATACCTTAGACTCGAACTCTACTTCATTTGTTTGTAGAGTTATCTTAAGGCATTCTATATCTTCTGGTTGGAGTTCTTTATCTGCTCTCAACTGGAGCATTGTTTCTCCAAACCGTCTTGAATCTTTCATTTTTGGGTTCAGAAGTTTTCCTGAATCACCACGCTTGCTGCGAAACTGGATCGGCAATTTTCTGTAAAATGCTTCTCGAAGTCTTTGGACTATGATTTTGTGATCACATGGTGTTGTGAACACTAATCTTCTAGTCTCATTTTCTTGTGTATAGGATTTGAACATTTGTAGGAAATTATTTCCTAACAATATGTCAGCTCCTGTATCATGAAAATAAATTGGTGGTGTTTTTACCTTGTACCAAGGTGTTTATCCAGCACCGCCAATCATAATTTCAGTCATCTTAATCCCTTTACATAAGATTAAGATTCTTCTGGAAAAATCTCTTCCAGCAATCTTTGGTAACTCTTCTTCCAAATTATTTGGAAAAACGCCTCGTTTTGCTGTACATATTCCAGCACCTGAATCAATATATGCAGCAAAGTATTCTGCCTTATATTGTTCATACAACATTCCTACTGGAATGTATATGGAGAATGGACTTGTCGTCATTGGATTTTCCACATTTTTTCTTCTGCCATAAACTCCATTCCATGTTCTAGACGTTTCCAAGGTTTGTGTTCCTCGAGAAACTCTAGTCCAAGAATCAGTCGATTTGATTCTTTTCCCGGAATTCCTTGAATATGGACTTCCAATTCTCCGATATTAATCAGTCCTTGGTAAGTTCCCATCGCAGGTTGTTCTAAATAGTATATTGAATTACAAGGAAATTGATTCCTTTGCTTTCTAATATCAAATACTATTTCAACCTCCTTCCACCCTTCCGGGCATCTAAGTTTTCCTATTGTAGAAAAACTTTTCAGCTCCTGTTGGGTGTCTATGACAGGCCTTTTATCCCATCTGTAACTTGTAATTCTATCTCCTTGAAAAGATAGTCTTCTTGATTCCAATCTAAGACTTTGATTCCTTTGTAGAATCGGTTTGTCTTGGATTTGGATATCTGTTTCCTGTATTAAAGGAAACTCGACTCTTTCTGGATAAATTGCCTGTGCAACTTTTCAGAATATTTCAGGGATTTCTATAAACTCGTTTCTAATAAACAATTCAGAATGATGTGTATTAGATAGAGCATATGAAATCTGATAGGTAATAGAATAGGGTCTATTACCTTCTTTCATCAACCTTTTTTCCTTGAAGTTCTGATGCAATGTCAAGGCTCGGCTGAAATCTCGATCTGCCAGGTTGTAGGCTATCCTTGGATAGATTACTCCTACAATTTTTCCTGCACAGAGGTTTCCTGAGATTGTCCCCAGTACTGAATCTTGTAGATTCCCCATTCTTTTATCGCATATAGCGATATCAATTGGTGAATATATCCCTTCTTTGAAGGTAGCCTTTATCATAATCTGGATTGCTCCTATATGAATCCAGGACATAGTCCTTGCTACTTCTATCTTGAGTTTTTGTAATTCTTCCTTGATTTCTTCGGAAGGAATTAGCTGCATCTCCATTCTATTTCCTGTGAGTTCCATTGGGATTGCCATTTCCCTTCTAGAAACTTTATAGATTAGATGATGCTTTCTGTTTCTTAGGCCAAGACTTCCTAAGAACTTTTCTACCTGTCCTGCAGAGAAACCTTGATATCTCTGTAGACTCGGATTTTCTCTCATGATTCTTTGAACCATGTTATGAGATATTGTTGTCTGACTGAAAAACCCAGACAGATCTTCATGTGTTTTGTGTCGAAACACCTCTTCTTCAGTCAGATTCCGATTCTGTTCCATCATAGTCTTCCTGACTTAAGACTTCTTCTTCTTCATATATACTTTCATCTGAGGCGATGTCCTCAAATCGGTATACTTGAATAAGATCTTGGTAATAAACTGCTTCTTCAATATCCGGGGTAGGATCAAAGCGTTTAATACCTCTGTTTTCATTTTCTGGACAGTTGGTCGAAATATGACCTCTTGCTCCACATGTCCAGCAATTACAATCCTTGAAGCTTTCATTGGCTCTAGTATGAGCTCTTCTGAAAGTTTTCTTTGTAGGTGTTCTTCCTGTGCTTCGAGATGAATTCGATGCTTGGGATGATATCCTACTTCTCGATGGTCCGCTTCTTTGTCCGGATTTATAAGATCTGGCTTTCTGTCTAGACCATACGGTTCTTGGTTTCCAAGAACTTTTCCCACTTCGTGCATAAGGATGAGTCCTAAAGCTTTTCCTTTTATGCTTCTGTGGTTTACTTCCAATTATTGTTGGAAGATCATTTTCTTTACAACACAAAGGAGTTCTTTTGTTGATACCCCTTAAGCGTTTGTAATTCTTTTGTAATGCTGCCATATGGCACCATTCTGCCAGTTTTCCTTTAAGGAAAGAGGCTCTTCTTGCCAACGTATCTGGATTACCAGGTACGTATTCCCTTATGAGCATTTCTCTCCAAGGGCTCGGCATTTTTGCGAAGAAAAGCTGCATAGCTATATCCTCTTCGACTCCTGAATTCCATCTGTATTTAGTGAATAACATAATGTATTCATCCACCAAACATATGTCATGTAATTCAAGACTATACAGAGCTTGAGTGTATTTCTTCTTCTTCTCTGTATCTTGACTGTTGAAATAGTCTACCCCTATAAAGTGTGCTTTAAATAGGGTAGCCATTTTTCCCGCGATCTCACTAAGAGATTCCCCAACTAGGACTGACTCTTTCATGTCTGATGAAGTCATGTCCCAAGCAATTTTTACTGATCCCATAAGACTCATTTCCAAAAGTTTAATGAATCCTTCTTTATTGAGATCAAGTGTTCCTGCTGCAATCCTCATAGCAGATGTCCAATCGTCTATGAGATCTTCTCTGTTTTTGAAGTCCAAAATATCAAGGTTAAGCATAACCCCGTAAGGATGTATAGGATCTAAAACAGTTTTCCCATAGGGTGTTTGATGCAAAGGAATTTGAGTTCTCCTTGCCCTTGTTCCCGCTGGGTGTGATCCTCCACCAGTATGGAAGTCAGTCTGAGATTCTCTCATATTTACATTATGAGATCCCATACTTTCCCTTGGTGGTTCCTGAGAAGATGACCAGGTTATTGCAGGTGGTGTTTCACCTACTGCTGTATTCATCTTTAGATCTACTACTTTGAGATTTGCGAAAGATTCCGCAAGCTCTTGTAGATCCTCCAAACCAATCCTTTCTAAAGTTGTCATCAGATCAATTTATTTTCTGAGACAGACTTGATTAGATTGATCATCTTTTCTTCTTCAGTTAAAGGTTTTGACACCACTCTGGCCTTCCCTTGTTGATGTAACAAAAGTTCGGTACCAAAGGATGGTGGTAACCAGCCTCCTGAAGTTCTTCTACTAGAACTTGGTTGTTGTTCTAGTTTCTGTATTCTTGTTTGAATATCCTTTAAGATCTCAAGAATTTCTTTCTTGTTTTTCTAGGACCTTTTCAATCCTTTGAGGTACATAATATAGCATATTGCCATAGTTTTGTACCGTTTTCTGGATTTCTCTAAGATCCAGAGAGAGCTTAGAGGAGTCTGGTACTATCTCCAGAAATTTATTATTCTGAATCATAAATTTTTACCTGAGGGTGCTGTTGCTTCCCTTCGTAGATCTGCTGTCTATACAGATCCATTGTTCTCTGAAGAATTTCTTCTGAGTAGACTTTGAAGTATGTTTTTACGGTTCTTTAGGCCTTGTAAACGCATACCTCTTGTGCTGAGTTCAGTGAAGCATGTACTTCGCTGTAATTCTTGCTCTAATTGAATTATTTCTAGCGAAATAAGTTTAATTTCGAACTGGATGGTAGTCCCTGGCATATTTAACATATCAATGAAGATCTGGTCTTTTTGACCTGTAAGAATCTACCTTTTGTGTATGCAACGTTTTGCAAACACTACTGTCTTTTATCAGGAGATAAATTTCTTTTGTTCTCCTGTTTCTGATATCTAACAATAGTTAGATAAACTTGTGTACATTCCAAAATATTGGAATAGTTCTTGTAAGTTATTCTTCTCGAACTAAAGTTCGGATTCATAATTTTTTCGAAATTCTCCTTCTCGTACATTTAGTTGCTAGTAATAATAAAATTTGTGTTTGAAATAAATCAACCTTCGACTCTGATACCATTTTCGGGAGCGGGGGATCAATTAAAATTGAATAGGACAAATGGGCAAATTTGGCAATTTAGAAGAAAATTTCTCTTTCTATGTACTAAAACCCAACTCTATTTTCAAAATGTACTGAATCTCAATTAACCCTTAAACAAACTGAAGGACTATAAATGTCTTAAACGTCTGATAAACGACGAACTTTCATGATTACATTGCCACGAAATGACAGCACGATCTTTCTACGCCGACAGATCTGTCTGAATATTAAATTTCTCAGTTGCACAACTGTTTACTCGTCACTTAAGTTTGGTATTTTTGCTTTTGCTGTGTATGACAACAAAACGGCATTTGGGAAAAATTTGAGTCACTTGGCGAATATTGGCGGCATGCCGTGTTATGTGTGCATGGAGACATTCTGTAAAACTAGCCTATGGGCCCGAAAGAAACAAAAAATTAAATAAATTAAGTCGATTACGCAATAATTGTTGGTACAGAATGAACACCAAGAAAATCGAAAATGGAGGATGGAACACTAGAAATTTGATTCACTTCAAAATAAAGGACGAGGAGGATATGGCCCATCGGAGTAGGCGCGGTTGCGGGGCATACCATCCTAATCTTCGTCATGGGTGGTGTAACCTTCGTTCTCATTGAAGCATTCACCGTCGTCAGAAGAGTCGCCGCAGGGTTCATCGCTATCATACGAATCACGGTGGTCGGCATCCTCATCACTATCATTGGAGTCGGAGTCATATGAGGTCCTCCTACCTCTGGGGTGACAACAGGCATCACCATTAGCCAAAGCCCCAGTTTCACTCCCAGCATCCTCGCCCAATTTCCTGGCGGCCTCAGATTGCATTACAGAGAAACGAAATGACGCATTGAAACATAGCAAGGAATTCGATTCGTCGATATCAAAGTTCGTCGTCACGAATGATGATCGGAAACGAGTATAGAAGTCCTCCTTCACCAGACGAGGTGGATCGACGAAATGCGCGTCTGTATTCGTAGAGGCGGCGGAGGGGCGGAGCAAGTGGCGGCGGATGAGGTTCTGGAGTGCTGGCATGCGGAAATTCACGAGCTTCGATGCAGATGATATTGTCATTATCAATAGATAGGAAGATCAAGTATTCCACAGCAGAGATGGAGAGGGGGAAGTGTGACTGTGAGGGTATTAATTTATAAAGGACGCTTTTGTTAGGGTTTTGCGAAGATTTTGGGTACTTGGGCCGGGTCTCATAAATAAGTCTTTTTGCAATTTGGGCCGCTAGAAATCAAGTTGGTCTTGAGAACAATGGAAACAATATAATATAATATTAATAAAAATTATTTAATAATAGAATGGAAACGTTCGTGTCTTCAAACTTTTCGGCGTGTACTTTTATTACTCCGATTTTTTCTAATGTTTACACCATGCTAGTAGTGTTTTAACTTTTAAGTGAGGAGTTGAAAGGCTACCAAAAACATGAACAAAGAAATCCTACGGAATAAGCAATCGATGTCTGTGCACTTCAAACCAGCCATGACGGGAAACTTTTTTGTGAATAAAATGGGGAAGCCATTTTGAAAACTTATTATCTGATATTTCTAATCAGAGCATGCGCACAGTAAACTTGTCATTAATTAACAACACATATACTCCAACTTACTAACTTATGGTATTTAAAGATTGATTAAACCACAAAACACTGAAAAAGTAGACATATCATCTTATATTTCTGAATGCAAATATGATTCATAGCTCATTGTTAACCACTGGGAACTTTTTCATACAGCTCTAACTCCCTGAATCTCCTCGGAAGAATCCAGCGTCCACCATGTCGTTGCTGCAGAAACACAATCACAGCCAGTGCAACCACTCCACAAGGAATTATCACATCCCAAGAGGTAGAGTAAAAATCGGCGGAGGGATTCGCATAGTAGTATGTTCCATTAACGATGGTTCGTGGAAAATTGTGAGCCCTGTATTGATCATAAGCATGAGGCACCAACCGGACCGCACTGGTGCCGATGTAGAATGGATTAGACAAAGCTTTTGCAGATGAACCAGAGAAAGTATTGAGCAAGATTTGTGGGAGAAGAAACCCATCAAGAATCAAACCAGCATAAGATCTCAAGTATCCCCAAAGAGAGTAGTACACTTGATCGTATTCAACATAAGAATGCATCTCGTGATTCTTGCTCTTTATCCAGTTCAGCAGCAGAGTGAGTAATCCGCCAAAAAAATACATCGGCACTGAAACAAAAACTGCCTTTTTCTCCGCACCCCACAAGCCCTTTTCATTTCCTTCACTTGTTTTTGCAGTCCAAACCAGTTGGAGTAGGCGTATTTGCAACAAAAATGCCACCATTATTACTATTCTCAGGGTTACTTCATTAGCTTCAAGCCATCCCTTGCTGCTAAGCATGAATGGTTGCTTGTTATAGTTTTGAAAGAAAAGGGCTTCGAAATTCAAGACAAGCGGGATCATGTATCCTAGAGAAAGTATCAGAAGCATGACAAGTGAAATGCTGGAGACGACCTCAGGATTTCTTCTCACGTGGAAGAGTTGTAGCCCCACAAGGATGCACAGGAACGTGTTGGATATCAAGACCATGGTGATCTCCAAGTCCATTCTCCATATCGAGCGTTCAGCCACAGTGCTGTAAAATGCAGCAGATGACATTGTCATATCCTCAAAATAAAGAGGATCTGTTTTTTTTCGTGTACTTCTGATGATTCCACTGATAAGACCGCCGTTGTTATTATTGATTGGAGCAAACTGGAAGTTCACAACTATCTCACAGTCTATGGAGTTGTCGTCAGATTTTTTGACATTAGATGGAAATTTTCTACAGCCTACCATACAGAGCCATCCGGTTTCTAAATCATACACTCCTTCGGCAGTGATCTGGATTTGACTTTGACTCCGTGAGTTATTAATTTCGGAATAAAAAGGGGTGATGGATAATATGAAGCTCATATTCAAGGGGCCGGATCTAATTTTCTGGGGTTCGGAAATAGGTTCAAGTACAGCATCTTCGACTGGTGCTGACTCTGGTGCCAGTGCTATCCCCATGTCTCCTTGGTAGACCTCATTTCCAATGGATAGAGGTACTGTATAGCCCCAAGCAAACTTTTTCCCATTCGAATTTTCCACAGACATGTCGAACCTCATGTTGTAAGACTGTGCGTCTGGATATATATTCCCCTTCTTCTTTTCAACCTTCTCCACTCGGCATAATCTCTTTGCTTTATCCAATTCCGTGTATTCGTATCTCAACCCCGAAAATGACCCAGCAACATACCCTCCATCAATGCTTGTGAGATTAATGTTTCTGAAGTATCCTGCGTCATAAATAGTTTTGTTTGTCCAAATTTTTCCAGCAATTTTGGCATGATTTCTGATGGTTAGGATTGAAGGATATCTGAAACTCAACCTTAACGAACAATCTCCTATACCATTCCCAAAATGGTTAACTGGATCCAAGATTCGACAAGCAACAATCAACAGCTGGTTTTTCTTATCATCCCATGCTCCCTCACCGATTAACGTGGCATTAAGATCAAAATTTTCATTAAATGCAGTATAGCTGACATTCTGAAATCTTACCACATACCGAATCACTCGTTTTTCCTCATAACACTGGATTGGATATAAGGATACCAGTTGAGGCAAGAATCCGTCAACCACAGCGCGTGCAGAACAAGTTTGAGCATTGTCGCACTCTCTTCCAAGCTCCAACTCGAAAAGATTAAAACCCTGTAATAGAGAAGAGCAAAACCTGCTCGAATCCAAATCAAGAGACTGGTCTTTTGGACCTTCAAAACCACCCGAATACCCACCTCCGAGTTCTTTCGAAACCAAAGAGTAAATATAGTCAGGAACAGAAGGAAAATCAAACATCGAAATTGGCTCAAAGTACCCGGAGTCCTTAACGGAACTTGTGCTTTCCAAAGTTCCACTAATCACACTAGTAAGCATACTTGGATTCAAAGAATTGTAACTCAGCTTCAAAACAGCATCAAGATTGATAGACTTCCAAGAAGCTGACCCAACCATACAAAGCTTTCTTGAAGATTCTGACCAGAAACCATTCAAGAAAAACGTGATCACGTTTGATCTATAGCGTCTCCTCCTGTTGTAATAAGATCCATCATTGCTGAAATTGCTTATATACCGATTGTAATACCGGTACGGGGACCGGATAACCAGTTGACCACGAATCGTATAAACATTCTTGGCGATGGTCTCGTATGAATCTGATGTGACTTTGATGAAAAGTGATTTTCCCACATAGTCATATGATTTGTTGAGTGGTTTCTCACCAATAAGTCTTTCTCCACCGGTGTAATACGTTGTGCGAAATCGAGGTAAACGGATTCGGTAAGTCTGCTGGGTGGGTCTAGATTCAGGAACTACAGAGGAACAGTGATCAGTGTATGAAGGAGAAGAAAGAACAGACGATACAAAGAGGTTACTAATAAGAAAAAAGCACAAGGACTTGTAAAAGCACGAAGAAAAAGGCATATTGAGTGACGGATTCATGGCTACTGCAAGCATAAAACCAGAAATCAAGAAAAGGAAGATTATCTATTTGTTCTATGTAAATGGTATATAAGGAAATAATTGACTTCCTACCGCCGTTCAATATTATTGGTGCATGTTATATCAAAAGAAAATACATCATATTCAAGATTATTGAACTCTACATACACTTTATACAAATATATACATAATAATCTACAGTGCATTAGTCATAAGTCAATGATATTTTTTTCCAAGCCCCACTTTCCTAGAAAAAGCTGATCACCAGATTTGTCTGACTGGCTCTACACCCTTTTATCACGATGCGTGGCTTATTTTATTCTTTTAAAAGAACTCTCAGGAACCAATGCAATTTGAACATGAAACTAATAAGTCCGGGCGTGGGTACCTTTTTCCCTTCCACTCCAGTGAGCATTAATTGTTGTCCATATGTTCAACTGGCGACGATGACTTAGACCATGTCAACGACTTGTGGATAAGACAAATAATTCGCTGTAAATAAGTACGAAGTTTCCATTTCAGTCTCAATCTTTCTCACCGGTAACCGTTGGGAGGACAAGCATGGACTGCTTTAATTTTATATTAGACGGGGTTTGCATTGTTTCGAACTCGAGGTCCGTTCCTTTTGTTTCACATGGTGTTTGACTCGGATTTGTTAAGATTCCCCCATTTATAAAAACCAGGTGTAGATTTAGAAAGATTCACGATGAACCCAAAAGCATCACGGAAAATTAAATACTAATTTATTGCTGATGGCTTATTTTAGTGGAACGTTAACTGGGTTCAATTATCACTGACACCCCCACTCTTAGCGTGTGCACTGATGGACCACTTATATAAATTGATGAAATCCTCTAAAAAAACTTCAATAAAGAATAGGTGTCGATATAATAAAAAATTTCGTAAATGGAACAATATTTTCGTAGAGCCCATTCATAAATTACAATTAAGAAATAAAATTTACAGTTAACATGTGTAAACGAGATATTTCAAGCATTAATTAAATATTAAATATAAATATGCTAGCGTTCTAATCGCATTTACTACCCGTGATAATCAATATAGACCAACGGAAAAAATAAAACTTAACACGTAATTTTTCGAGAAAAAAAAAGTTTCGTCCTCCTTGCAGTCTACTATGAAACGCTCTACTCTTAATATTTGCATCAGCCCACATGAAAAGTTGATTCCACAACATGAACTCACCGTGAAAATTGAGGGAAAGTGGGAAGACGATGAACGTGAATAGAACGCTAATAAGAATCCATATCGAGATTTAGATCGATTCGATAGGAGTAAAAGTCCAGGTAAAGTTCAAGTGTACACATGATTGTCAAAATAGGCATTGAGATGTCGCCAAAAAAAAAAAAAAACATTGTGTTCTTTCTAAGATGGGTCAATGCAAAAATCATTCATAACTAATATAACCAAATGGGAGCGGCAAGTCCCATGCGCACAATCTTGAAGTCGAGGATTGGCAAATTCATTAGCCTGATGGCATAAGTTGTAAGGACCTATGAGTAGCAATTGCTGGTCCGGTAGCCTTTTGAGACAAAGAAAGGAACTCCTGACAATCTTTAGCTCCAATTTGTGAAAATGTATTTACCAGAGTAGGGATGAACCCAGCCAAACTGTTCTTGAAATGCTGTGAGCAGCTCTTGTCGCCTTCATCTACATCTTGAACACCTCCTTTAACGAGACAACCTACTTGAGCTCCATCCAAGTATGCTTTACATGATACCATAATATCACGAGCATATTTGCAATAATGCCCAATTACAAAGTTCTCAAAATGCTACAAAAACAAATGAATGAATAAGCAATTTATCAGTAGAATAAAGGTATTGGGTTTGAGTTCAATTTGATGTACATACACATAAAGTGAAGAGATGGATTCAACTTACCTTTGGCGGCCTTTTCATGCTGTACACCATCGTTTGAAGGGAGTAAATAAATGTACTCTCGTTGTAATCCAATGATCGTTTTTCTCCAGTTGGGGAGCCACTCGTGTTTGCAAATCCAGGCTCGTTAAAGTAGGGCTTGGCATTCAAAGTCAGCCCTTGTATGGAGACCAAAACTTGTAACATGGTTGAAACACCAAGGATCCACTTCTCTTTGTGGTTACCACTCCATGTATTAAGAAGGCTGAGACATACTTTTCCACAATTATATAAATTAGGGTTGATTCGTAGGCCGCCTGAATGATAATGGACAAGCTGGCAAGAATAGAAATCACATGATTAGGCCTCATAATTATCCCAGCTTACAGACACCAAACTGCATTCTTCAGAAGAAATTAAAAAAACATACAGGTGGAACATTAGGATAACTGCTCGGAAAGAAGACATCAAAGAAAAAGAGACCATCATGGTATGGCGTTCCCTCTGCTCCTACAATCACAGCCCGCAAAAGATCCATCCTGGCTTCGTAAACCCTTACAAATATAGTGTCTGTGTTGGTGACAGCAGAAAAAATACAAGTTTAGGGGAGAAGCTATTGTAGATATCAGTAAAATAATGCTTTAGCTATGAGAAATATATAGAAGCTATAACTTGATGCCAATACCTTGTTAACTCATTAGTGTAATCAAACAAAAATGCTGGCCAAAAATGTTACACAGGGAGATGTGATGGAGGACTTTCAAAACATACCGGGTAAATCTTTTTCTAGAATCTTCCATTCTTCCTGTATTCTCTTAGCCCAATTCTTCGGTGGCTGTCAACATCCGAAGACAATATCATAAAGGCACAAATGAATTTTTGAAGAGATGGACAAGAAACAAACCAATTTTTTAAATAGCAGTTACCTGTTTGCCGGATGAAGCATTTTTTAAGTAGAAGTGATCCGAATAATCTTCAACGGTGTCAAATTTTTTAAAACCTTCAAAATTTTGCAAAACTTCATCAATATTTCTTGGTTCTACATTTGTTGTCTGTATTACCATGGGAGATTCACCGTTTTTAAAATCGGTCGAATCTTGTGGCCAGGTGACAAATTCAGTCAGAAACCCTGAAGGACCAATAGAAGGTCCTAACATATTCAGGCGCAAATCCTGCCACGGAGGCATATAGGTTTCCATTCCAGGTGAACTCGATGGCATTTTCAACTTCAGAGAGCTACTGGCATGATTGACAATGACAGGTGGATAACTCGCACCAGAAGACAACTGGCCTAATGGACCAGAATAGATAACCTGGGATGCACGAGTGTTCCTTTTATTCTTTCCAAAAGAATGCAAAGGTTCCTTCCCGTGCTTAAGAGCCAAAGAACTGATGGAGGATTGTGAACCCAGAAAGGATGTACTAATCGAAACAGTCGATTTATTTGGAACTGCACCAGGTTCCAGCGATTTGTATGGTAGTTTCAACTTTTTAGGTTGCCTAGTTGACTTGCTCCGTGATGGTGATGGCCATGACGTTAGAGGTGAATTTAAGCTAGAAGGAACAATGGCAACATCTGACTTTAGTTGCAAACTTGAGTTAGTTGAAGTACCTGTAGTTGTCACCTTATTTTTATTTCTGGGAGAACTTGGTAACCAGGGAAATGGTGCCTCAATACCAGGTGGTATATCCATGTGATCAAAATGCGATTCTAACATTGAATGTTCATCAAACAATATGTCATCATAATAATTATCTAGCCAATCTTCCTCTCCAAAGAAATTATTAGAGCTGGAATCATCTATAATCATTGAATCAGGTGATTGTAAAGCACCATTGGTTGATTTGATGTCGCTTGCCAATCCATCCGCTGCTAAACCACCTAGACAAATTGAAAAAGCGGGCAAAGCCTCCTACACGCCAGATGAAAGAATAATTTATTACATTGCTGGAGAAACAGGAAGCACACAAAATTCAAATAAGTGAGAATAGTACAGTACCTTGCCCTTCCCGTGGACACCAACATGAGGATCTATTATCATTACATCACCACGGTCTTCTTCTACGTCAACATCAATTATCTCATGACAAATAACCTTCAAGAAAATAGGTAACTTGAAAGTGTACTTGAAGGTAGGATGTGCATACAGCATTACTTTCAGAAAATGAGTTATAGGGAAGCAAAACAAGTATTCAAACTCCAACCATGCCCATGTCATGCTTGTACATGGAGAGCGGTTTCAGAACGAAGTTCAAGTGATTGCAGGTCATATAAAAGGAAATACCACAGGTCAAGGAATTAAGAATACTTTATGAACCTATTGGTGTTCCAAAAGTTCCTTTCGAATTCCTGACTAGGGAGCTCTAAGCTCATGCAGTTGTCACGAAAGAGAGGCATCAACCGAACAAATCGAGGAAGACTCAACTGACAGAACCAACACATTATAACTAAAAATCCATCAATACCACCAGTTAACTTGGCACTATCATGCCCTGAAATCTTCGCAGATTACAGAAAAGCATTCATCAAGGAAAATAGGTGTACAATGTAGTCTTGAAAGGATCTCTACACAAACAAGGGCAGATTTAAGTGGAAATTTTAACCCATGTAATGCCATTCTCACTTTCAACAGCAGTCAAATCTCATTGATCCGATCAAAATGGCATTAGTCCCACGTCAAATGATGGTCCATCTGCAGCCTCTTCCAATCCAAAAGTGCCAAATCTGAGAACAATCAATCTATGGATGTCCTAGCAATAATTCTAGCATCACGTGCATGGATAGGGAAACCAGGAAAGTCTGATATACACCCATTACTAGCTAAAGCCAATTGAACATTTTCCACCCTCATTCTCTACCATCCAACTCATCAAGCCATATCACTAAAATAATAGAAACATTATACACATTACACTCAAAGGCAAATCCCCCAATTAAACTTAACAAACAATACTAAATCAGTCTCATTTCAATTATTTACTAGATACAGCCCTTAATCACAGTAGCCCACGCATGCAAACATAAAAAAAAATCATTACTTGATCAAAATTCAATCATTCAGAACAAACCTGAAACACCTAAAGAAATCCTAAAAGAACAGAGCATTCGTCTAACGCACCTCAAACTCGAGAAGAACCGAAACAAGCCCAATTTGAGAAATTAGAACGGAAATACAAAATAATAACCCTAATAACTCACCTCGTTTTTCCTGGAAGACTTAGGTTTAGGCGTATGATTGGAGGGCGGCCCGATTTCCAACACATCCACATCCTTACACACCGACGACGAACTTCCCCCCGGAAACACACGTTTTCTGCACCATCACTCTCATAACATCAGATAACACACTCACACACAAGCTTAAATAATTTAACCCACAAAAGAAATCGAAAGGGAAAAAGAAACCTACTTCGAATTCCCGTGGACATAACGAGAAACCGGCGTGGGCGACTCCATTGGATCAGATCGAAAATGAAACTCGAGGGGGGTCAAAAGAATCAGGGTCGAATCCTATAATAGAGCGATTGATATCCACTTCTCAGCAATATCTCATCTTCCCCAGATTTTCAGCAAAGATTTAGCATGAAATCAAAAAATAATAATTTAATTAACTTCCAGGGTCCAGTTTGGTTCTTCGACTCTGCGTATGTAAATCGATGAAAACGGACAATCTTGCATATTATGCGTAAAAACAGCGAGAGATAAGTGTCGCTCACTTGTGCTTGGATTGGCGCCAGGTCAAGTACGTGGGTGGGTTCAACGCCCATATGTTCTGACCATAAAGCCCTGAGAATTTCACTTTATTTACCAACTCTGCCATTCGGGTGAAAATACCCTTTGAACGTTTTGACGGGGTTGGGAAACGAGGGTCTCCCATTCTTACATGTGTGACACGTAACAAATATTGTAAAGAAGGGCATATGTGTAAATGTATTTTATCATTATTAATCCTAATCAGTTTTTTTTTTATACAAATTATGATTTAAATCGATTTTAAAACAACCAAATCGAAACAATTGATTCTATTCAGATTTTAGATTTTAAAGTATCCAATCTAAATAACCCAAAAAACCTCGTAGATATACAAATTTATACAATATCCATTGTTTAAAACTTAATTAATTCAAATTTTAAGAGTGTGCCTCATATGAAACCGTCTCACGGGATCCTAATCTGTGAGACTCAACCCTACCCATATTCACAATAGAAAGTAGTACTATTAACATAAAAAATAATACTTTTTCATGGATGACTCAAATAATATATATGTCTCACAAATACGACCAGTGAAACCGTCTCACACAAATTTCAATTGTTCTTGTTGTTTGCATCAGCGTCAAAGTATAAAATTAATAACGTGTATTTCTATCAAACTTTTTATCGTGTATTTCTAACAAAACATCTTCGTGAACAAACACATTCGGGGAATTGGAAATGGCTACTCTGGATGGACATGGTGGAGGCAGGAAGGAACAGTCTTGCCAAAGTAAAATATTGAGTTTTTTAAACTTTAGATTTGATCTTTAATATTTAAAAAAATTTGTTTCCTAATGAAAGGTTGATTGTGTTATCTTGTAGAAATTTATTCAAGAAATCATATTAAAATCAACACAAGTTTATACATAGAAAGAATAGTTGTTGCACATTAGAGAAAGACAAGGCGAGCATAGAACATATATAAAGCTCGGGAGAATTTTCTGAAGAGCGTACTAACAAAGACGAAGCATCGTTGTTTCAGTGTGTTGTCGTGACATGTTGGAGACATTTGAAGACAACACTCGTACAAAGTGTTGATTGAAAAAAATTTGGTTTCTCCGAATTTCGGCCACACAGATTTGCATTCTTGTATTTTGGTTATTTTTGTTATTGATATTATAGGATGTAATTTACTTCCTTGACTTGTTAAGGAAGATGGTTTTTTCGTTCCTTCACCAATATTGATTTTGTAAACTCGATTTTTTTTCTAGTTATTATTTTGCAATGAGGTATCGCACAAATGTGTTCACTTTTGCATAAATTATCTCCGTGTCATTTTTAATTAAATTATTTATTTGTGTGTTATATTATTCTGCTGCATGTTGTCATAAGGTGTTAGTACATTTGAAACAACACTTATATCTGATGCACACTATTTACCGTTATGTTAATCAAAATACTTTAGGCAAAAACTTGTGTGAGACGTTCTCACGGGTCATATTTTGTGAGACGGATCTTTATTTGGATAATCCATGAAAAAGTATTACTTTTTATGACACAGATTGGGATCCGTGAAACGGTCTCACATGAGACCTACTCATTTTTAAGAAAATGAATTTCTCAAATGTATTTGAAATACTGAGTATTTTGTTATCTAATCCTAACCAACAATTATATTCAAAATTTTGTTTGATGCCCAGAAATCAATGATGGTTGATCAAATCTACTTTCTCCTCAATATCCCTTGAAATACATTCGATAATGTTGTTTTGTTAGAAAAAAAATAGTTGATCAAGGTTTAAAAAAATACCCGGTGCGCTGAAGCCATTGATTTCTACCAAAGATTAAACATCAGCACAGACAAAAGTGTGACAAAATATTAAAGTTAATCCACTGTACTCTGAATTATGGGAATCAAACAAGTTTTGAATATGACTGCTCACTTTAAAAGAAAGGAGAGAAAATGAAAGAAAGTTGGAGAAGAAGCACACGAACCCACTATCAGTCTTAGTCGTAGTATCCAAGCTAAAAAGATAAACAAGCATAAAATTAAGGCCATATTAGATTATCACTAATTCAACGGGCTGGTTTTTTTCTCACGTATTTGGTCACAAATAATACTTCGGATTTGGGTTTTTCTATAGTTTGTAAAAGAATACTTCTTGAGCTATTTCGACATGGCTCAAATTAAACCCGGAAGAAATTCATGCTTCCGGTCAGGTTTTCTATAATGTACAAGTCACGATGGTCGTCAAAATGAGTATGTTGCACTAATTTTAACGAAGAATAAAAAATGGAGGATGCACGCGGACGGCGCCATAAATATGCTCACGCTCAGGTGCCGTGAAAATGTAGAAGAGTTCTTGGCGTTGGGAAATTTTCTCAATGAATCCAAAAGATAAGGCATCTTGTTTAAAGTGAGGCTAACTTGACATGAGAGGAGGACATCGATTACCGAAACAAGATTCCCCAAGACAACTATAAATAGCAGCTTCTTGAAGGGCTTCAAGACATCGCAAATCATTCATATTCCAATCAAAACTACTCTATTTCATCTCCAGTTCCAGTATCTTCAACCAACCATGTCGGACATGTGCGGAAGCTGCGACTGTGCTGACAAGACTCAATGCGTGTAAGTACTCGTACATGGTACTAGGTTTCCTTAGTTGAATCCTGGTGTAAGTGTGTATGTATAACATACGAAAATCGCAGGAAGAAGGGATACACTGCTGACATCATTGTCACCGAGAACATCAGGTACTCCCTTGCTCCGACAATACCAACAGTAGCTTAATGCTTAGTGAGATTTTAACGCTTACCATGTGTTGTTTTCCAATCATGAAATACCACAGACGGTCTCATATAAACGTTGCATAGTTTGTCATATACATACATATAACATATATATACATATATATATCGTGACTGAACATACAATTAGTCCAATTCTTGAATAATTTACTCTTGTATGATTTCCGGCAGTGAGATGAGCCTGGTGATGGATACTCAGGCAGCCGAACACGATGGGAAGTGCAAGTGCGGTTCCAGCTGCGCTTGCACCAACTGCACCTGTGGCAACTGATCTTCCAAGAAAAGGGACACCTCTATATTATATCATATCTGAAAATGTAATCCAATAAATTTGCTGCATACAATCATATATGGTTTGGTCCCTTACAACAACTATGTAGTGCGTTGCATCTCTATCCATATGTATCTTATTTTATGTCATTAGCGATTAACTAATAATAAAAGCAGTGTGTTCCAATCGCTTTTCATTTTTCTAGGAAGTTTTATAAACAGACATATAAGATAAGATCAAGAACAAGTAAATGTATGAGGAAACAAAATATACTTGGACCATCGTCAGCAACATTCATAAGTGTTTCATGCGTCTCGATATATTTACAAATAAAACGCATGGATTACTAAAACCTTGCTAGATGCTGCAAGACTCGATGAATGGCCTCCACCTTGGCTGTTGGACGCGTTAACTTAGTTAAATTGTTGTTCTTTATAACAATGGTCAAACGTATAAATTATAGACTGTCGGTTTTCATGAGAAAGATGGGTATCTCTTGTTCATATTTTCGATATACTTCCAACCGGTGCATGTTTTTGCCCGGATAAAAACTCATCTACTTGAGGGATTACAGAAGACGATATTGGGAATCTAAGCTTCTGTATTAAAGAACACGACACGACACGACTCGACACCACACCTCTGTGGCACATTTTCTCATTTTTATTTATTGTTCACTTTAATAATACAGTGAGATTTGATGATTATAAACCATTAGAAAAACTCATCAGATGGATACACATCCCCGAGGAAAAATAAAAGAGGATCAGACAGGGAATCAATAATAAATAAAAGCAAAAATTTTTGTAAGACGGTGTTACAGATCGTATTTTGTGAGACGGATCTCTTATTTGGGTCATCTTTGAAAAAATATTACTTTTTATACTAAAAGTATTATTTTTTATTGTGAATATCGGTAGGGTTGACCCGTCTCACAAATAAAGATTCGTGAGACCAGTCTCACAAAATAAATAAATAAAAGAGGTGAAATTATCTGGTTAAAATGAAGAAAACTAAATTAGGAGATTATTTATAAAGAGGGAATACTGCGCGAAATCACCGAAAGAAGGGAATATAAAATCAAAAATCAGAAGGGCCAAATATAAATCAATGAATATTAGCAGAAGAAGGATGTTACACAATAATTAGGAATGTGAAGTTTTGTTTTTTTTCCCTTCAACTTTTCATCAAGGATCGACCAAGATCATCACATGAAATGAAATAGATAGTCTTGTTCAATCAAAAGTTTCAGACATCCCACATTTTACCAAGCCTAGAATCCGAACAGATAATATAAAGAAAATCTTGCTGCTTGCATATACTTTCAGAAGCAGACTTCCACTAAATGTTGCTCATTACAATCGAAATGTAGAAGCATTTCAAACATACCAACTGCAACTTGATACAAGTGCCCAGATTTGTAAAATCTTGAATACTTATGCAACATACAACAAATATATAGCCAGTAGAGATAATGCATATACATCAATGATTTTCAGGAATATTTACTTCAAAGGAGCGTGCGTAGATGAGGTAACAGGGAAAACTTTATACACGTTGAGAATGGAAGAGATGAAAGATTCCACGATGCAAATAGATTTCATGTATTGTAGACTAAATTTGCATTCTTAGGCGAGATTCCAGTTCAAATTCTTTCAGTGATGACACTGACATGGAAATGTAAAATAGAACCAATTTTATGATCTTGGAGCTCAACAGCAGCGCCAGAAAACTATGTGGACGAAAAATCAACGAACTCCTATATTTCGAAAGGAGACGCTCTGGAATGGATGGCCAACAGCAGATGTCACTCAATATCGAAATCTTCATATTTCACTTGTTATTTTAGCGACAAATATGAGTTTTTCTCTTTGTCGCGCCATCATCCTAAATAGTGCCCTTCTTCCTGTTAACATCAATCATACTTTTCCCTCCATGAACACACAAGAAATAAAACCCAAGAAAGTCCCAAAACAATGTCACCAACGACAAGTCTCAGCCAATCGAAGCCAAGAACCTCAACTTTCCTCTCAAAGTATATTCTCCATATAGCCATTGTAATATGCAGAAGCACACAGCCTTTGGGGAAAAAACTATGAAATTCCCTATCCTCAACAAATGCCACCATAAACAAGAGAAACCCAATAGCAAACATAAGCAAACCCGAAAATGAATCTGATGTCTGGATTAACAACTGATCATGAGGTGTCGAGCCTAAAAGCTTACTAGCGCGCTCCCTACCATGACTAAACACAAAAAACTCATCTCTATAGAACATCATCAGGGCTCCACAAGTTAAGGCAATCAAAGAATGGAGCATGCAAATAAGAAAAAAGCCTTGGGACGCCATTGATGACTGGAGGAAAAAACAGATAGTAGTGATGGCTTTCTTCATGTACTGCACAGATCCACAAATATTCAATTTCTAGGCTCAATCATCAAAACCCACCTAAACCCTCGGCTTATCGGCAAAACAAAATCAAATTTCCACAGGAATAGCAGTTGAGCTCGATTGCAATCTGAATCCCAATTATCAATGCATACTTAAGGGGAAACAGAGGAAACCCTTTGTTATGTACCATGAAAAAACGTGATCTTTAGCAACATAATGGAACAAAGCCAATCAAACATAAAAAGAAAAATCTTGGATTTAGATGACAGCTAAGGTACTTAACCACTTTTACATCAACAGATTTTTTAATCTCAGGCCTGGGCTTAAACGTGAACAGAGATTCTTTAATAGAAGGTCAGGAGAAGCGAAAAGATAGATTCTTGGTGACAAATCTAAGATTTATGAAGTGGAAACAAAAGGAGAGTAGATTTCACTTGGTTGGAGGGTTTACAGAGCTTAGAAGAAACAAGAAAAGTGTGGACCATTAACAATTACTATGGGTGGAAGGCTTTTCTTGTCTCATACCTGTTTAAATTTATTTTTGTCACCAAAAAAGGAAGATGCATTGGATCCGTTCATCTACAATAAAAGAATGTATTGGTGAAGAAAAACCAAATCCCAGAACTAGGACTTCTTAGAGAGAACATCATTTACGTATCGGTCCAGACCAGCATACATAATACATGTATATTTAAAATTATCCCTGCTACATAGTCGAGTCGAGTCGTTAAGTCGGTTGGCATCCTTCATATCTTGCAACTAGCATTTAAAAAAAATGATTTTTTTTTATTTTTTAAACAAAAAAACTGTTTCTACAACAGATTAAAACACAATAATTTATTGTTCAGAAAAATAAAACACAAGAATTTTAACCAAGATATGAGTCAGCATGGGACAACAAGTCTTGATCTTTTCAAAATTTTAAAGACGACTTTTGGACATGGTTGTTGCATATGTTGTGAATAACGGGGCGTCAGAAAAATTATGAATAATTCCTGTCTGCGTCTTTGAAGTCGCATGCGCATAAAACAAACGATTCAAAGAAAGGAAATATCAGATAAAGTGATGATAATCACTTAAAATATAAATAAACTTGTGTCAGTTTTTATGTGGATCATTGAATTATTAAACTCGTGGATCTGAATATCTTGGAAGAGATCTTGCCAAAAAGTATTGCTACATAATTTCAAATCAAATTCTAATCTGAAAGTTCTAGGTACCTTTAAAATGTTTTTAAATGGTATGACATTCTATAAAAATAATCATTATTTTCAAAATCAAAACACGTAATGTAGCCATCTATTTTGAGGCACAGTGAGTAATGTATTTGCTTTATCGCAGGGGATTTTGGTCCATCATAGATATAGCCATATAGGCACAGTTTTATGTACAATGTAATGAATAAAATTTGATAATTTTTAACAATCTTCGAGTCGCTTTCTTCTCTACCTTCTAAGCTAAGAGCTCAACTCTTCACCTTGTGAAAAAATAACTCGAAAAATTGTCCTACACCTGGTTGGTAATAACAAGCTAAAACACTCACTTGAAAAGATGGAGCAAAAAATCAAATGAAGAAATTTTCCTTGTTCCTGGGAATTATTTTGCGGCGCCTCCTTGAACTAGGCTTCTTGTTTCCTCTACCAGGCCGGACTAGATTTCTCTTCACAGGGGTTTTTTCGTGAATCAGAACAGGGGGAGGGTGATTTCTAGCCATAGCCTGCTGATGAGCTCTTTGTTCCAATAAATCTCTGTGATATGCCTGTAAACAATGGGATTCCAACATTACTGATGCACAAGTTTTAGATCAGGTGATTTGGCAATTTTACTTGCCAAACACAAAATCAGACAAGAAGAAACTGAACAAATATAATCACTATACATGCATTAAGGATAGTTCGATGGTTCGAGGCATGAAGCATTGGCAGGTTATCCAAAGATACAACTTGAGAGTCCAATTCCAAAATGGTAAAAACACAAGGTTTTTTTTTTACACCAACATGACAGTTGGTGGCCAGACATCATCATTATGCAAATCAAATTCCGAATGCTACACTAGTTAATTGAGTTCTCTTGGTTCTTGTATCAAACGCCTTTCAACCAATCACATTTTACAGACAGAAATAGAGTTTGCCAACGTAAAAATATGCTTAGGTAAATTTATGAGTGTAACCCATCCCACATGTAAGAACCAACAAGTATCTGAAATCGTTTTGAAAATCAGCACCCATTAAGGGATCTAAAAAAGCCAATTTGTACAAGTGCCCCTAAAAAACCAGTAGGTGCGACTAATCATCCTCAATCATGCATTATCTGAAAAGGAATTGGTTAAAGCATCCGCCTCTGTTGAACTTTCACCAAATTACACACACTGCCCGAGGTTTATAAAGTGCAAAGTCAAATACATGTTGCCTTGTGATCCTAAATCGTTAGTACTTCAACCCCTTTTTCCCAGCACAAACAAACCCAAACACAGTGCTCGAACCTCAAAACCTAACATACATTCTGTGAGTCAATAATATTGTGATAAGATAAAACAAATGCAACCTGTATCACGAAATTCCGCCTTTCACAGTCTAGAAACATGTTAATGTTCCAATTAACTCTTTCTTTCACTTTATCCCTCACAGTTGCAAAACTCAGCTGATCTCTAGATGTGAATCGATCAACTTCATTGAACCATAGACAACTGAAAAGGTTTGTGATGGGTATGTGCTCTCTTATTATTACACACCCTTCAGGAACATCTGCAGAAATTTGGTCCATGCAGAAATCAAACATCATCACTTTTGAAACTAAAGTGAAAGCATATTCCATTTATATACGTCACACAGACATACCACTAGTTATAGGAAGCTTATCTAGAGTGTATGATGTTAAACCCTCCTTTTTGTAATAATCAATTTGGTAATCAATGGAAGCATTATCATATTTTCCTGCAGCTTTATTAGCCTCGGCTTCTTCAAAAACATCAAAACGACTATAGTGTCTTGATATGGCAAAAGTAGCATTTTGGCGCAACAGGAACCTGTGAAAGAAAGTAAGCAAGATGGGTAATCGCAGTCCCGCAACCAGTCATGGATGCACTCTATGTTGACAAAGTTGTAAAATATAGATGAAGTCATGACAACAAGGGGGGAGGCCGGAGGCGTACTTCTCAAGAATTTGGTATGGATCCACGACTAGTCTAAGCTTTCCATCAATCCAGATAGAGTACCGAACATTAGGGAAAAGCCTATGCAACAAGAGCTTTGGCACCTGCAGATCAAATACTCATTTGTTCAGCTCCATATGCTCTGAGCTATCATACAATAACATGAATGAAAATAAGTAAGATAAAAACCGAATCCAACTCCCAAGGAACTACATAACAGTACAAACTCTAAATTTCATTCAATAACAATCAAATGACTCGCAAATATAGGATGTGCCAACGCGCAAGATGAAAGCCGGACCAAATGAATTATGGTCAGCTAATCCTTTCATTTGGTTAAATAAAAACTTTCTTCTGCAGCTGCTGCAACTGGATTAATCTTGAAGTGGGCACAGTAAAAATAACAAATCCATAATCAGTAGGTAAAATGAAAACATAACATCAAAGTTGATTAAATAAGAATCAAGTCCAAAGGAACCAAAATTTTCTTGGAAGAATACGTCAAATTTGGACCAAAGAACAGTATGGTCAGAACAGAAACCAATGTACATATAGATTGAAATCAACATATGTGAAGAACACATAAAGGAAGAAAACTAACCTTCCCATTTCTTCTTGCATCTTTATAGGGCACATTGTGTACAACAATAATTCTCCATAATCCAACCTGTTTCCCACCGTCCAAGACACTAGTATTCTTCATATATGCTTCAGTCTCTTTATCAACAAACATGAAAAAGGGGACATTTTTTCTCGCAACTTCACCAATATTCCTCGGTTGTTGAATCACATCATAGTTACCTATGCAAAAATATGTAGAAGGTCTTCATAAACAGCAGGGGGTTAAGACATCAGGCGGTGCAAGTATTTCCAAGCTTCTCAACTGGGCGTTGGACAAATGCATGCTGATCTAATAAGGAAAAATTCAAACGCAGGAGTACCAAATATAGCGGAGGCCACAATGACCTCATGGAACTGCTCCAATTCTTTAAGATCATCAGCATCAATGTCATAACCAGTCTGGTCTCTTGGTCCACATCCTTTTACAAATCTAAAGGGCACGAAGCAAGTAAAGGAAATAAATACAAGCAAAGATCTCAGTAAAATAAAATATTGTCTACATAAAGCAAACAGGAAATTTAGCCTACCCACAGTGCACGGTCATGGATTCTTTTATATCAAAAGAATCCTCTCTCTGTTTCAGAGAAGGGTAGCCACCAAAGTCGGAGCCTCCATTTGGTTCAGTTCTCAGAGGATTTTCTTCAGAGAAATATGTTAAATGACGAAGCACAGGAGATTCTGAGGGGAAGTTGGGTATACTAGCTATGGCATGCTCCACAGGAATGTAACACACCGGGCATGCTGAGGCAACAAAATAAGAAATCATATCACTACATCTAAGAGTATTTAGGCATGTAAAGAACACAAACATAGATGTGAAATACAATCCATCACATTAATACCAGTAGTCAGTTAGGATGTCTGTAGAACAATAGCTATCCAAAAATAGAAATCTATAAATTAATGTAACAGCGAGGCAACTTACGGCGAGGTCCAATGCGCCTTCTATCACCGGGAGGAGGGGGTGGAAATGCAAAATTTTTACATGGATTATCCCAAAAAGAAGCAGCACTAGAATCAACAACTGCTGCTGAAACATGGGAGATGGACGGGTACCAGCCAGCATTCTCATCACATACTGTAACTTTATTCATCTTAATACTACTATTATTTGGCATTGTTTCTTTCCCAGTCAACAAAGAATATAAAGCATGAGACTTATTAGGATCTCTTGAATCAAAGTCCAAACTAGAGTCTCCCAAATCAGCCTCTGACATCAATAATAAATCACTGGTATAAGTTAACAATAGAGGCACATAAATTTGGTTACTTGCATTTAGAAATAGTTAATAACGAACTTAATAATCTGACAGAAGGATACCCCCTACCAAGGAAAAAGGGAAGCAGGGTTTATGGTTATTAGAGGGGCAAGGGTATCATAAAGCCTGGACGCAATATGTCATGTGAAGAATGAGCCTTGACGAAGAAAGGTTCACCAAGCGATAATACTCTAGGAATCTATTATGTGCAGGAAATTTCATCATGCACCATCCAATATAAAATACTTTATAAAACACAAATTATCGAACAGTAACATATTTATATGTTGCGTGTGTGCGTGTGTGTTCATTACCCTTCAAGTGATATGAATGACAAGTGTCCTACATTTCACCGCGGATTCTGCATCTCTATATTTAAGAAGTGTTTAATGTATTCCTTGCGCCTTTAAAGTGCACGAGAGTAAATGCTTCACAGCAAAAGAGAATGCTTTATTGAATAGACATGCATTCCTATGAGTTTAGGCGTAAGGATTGAGTTGTGACACGCCTTAAGCCTAGGATAAACATCTTGTGGCCTGTTAATAAACATGATAAGTTTATCTATAGTGTATATTAAGTAAAGTAATTAAGAATTTGTTCTCTTTGGTGTGTCACTTCTAAAAATTACAAAAACACATTTAGTTTAGTCATTTCAATATATAACATTAATCTTTATTATTCTATTATACACACACTATTAGAAACCAAGAAATTTAATAGAAACTATTTTTAATATCTTGATATCTCACCTTTAAGATATTGTCCGTATTTTATCATCGCAATGTCGAATATAAAGATTAGAGTTAAAAAAATTAAAATTCAACTATTTGAACGTGTATGCGCTTGAGCATGTGCAACGCTGGAATGATTAATACAACTAGCACTGATTATAAGGGAAATATTAGGAACTAAGCCAGATAAATAACAAACATCTCAGCTGATGCAAAGAACCTAACCAGAAATAGTGGGCTATAAATTATAATAATGATTAAGTTCAATACAATTACTCAGAGACTAAAGCCAAAAAGAGGAATCTTATGACCCTTCATCAATTAGTGGCGAAGAGTCTTGAGGCCACATCAATGTTGAGCTGTGATCAATATCAGATAGAATACTGACTAACAAAAGAATATGAAATGCATTGCATCAAACCACCTTTATTGATGGTAAAGAATCCTGTCGTGAAAGCTAAAAGAGCAAGGGATGCTAAAATCAGCATTCCCACTTTCCTCTGGCTTAAATATCTGAAAACAGAATGAACTTGTCTTTCTTTTTCCTTATAACCATTAAGGGATGACTTTGAAGGCCTCCGAGGAATGTACAAGTTCTGAGGTAGCAACCCTCCATTCAGTGGCTGTTGCTGCAATAATCCATAACTACCTGATGCTCTAAGACCCAATGACCCTCCAGTCATTGTACCTCCAAACCCTCAGAAGTTATTTTCATCTCTTTTCACAGCAAATTCGGCATTCATTCACAGATAATATGCTGTGTGAAAATAGCAAATCACATCACAGATGATCAATAATTGAATACATCAACTAACAGGACATATAGATAAGAAAAAGTTTCCCTGTCGGGTACAGTAAGTATACCAATTAAAGTAAATCGAGTATTGGTTCACACAGATCAAGAATATAAAGTATGTTAATTTGCTATTTTATTTTCAGAAAAAAGGAATGAGAAATGCCGCACATGCTTCACATCACAAACAAATGTCAACCCCATCACAAAATCACTCCAAAAAAGTTGATGATGACATACTTCAAATCCACGAAATGGTCCAAACCTATCACACCCATTTCAACAGAAAACGGATAGCCTACAACTCTTCCACTAGAAACAATGACATGATAAGGATCAGCCCCCTTTTATGCTCGAACGATTTCCAGGAAAAAAATGAAGAAAATATAAGAAATGCACTAAAACCCCCACCTTCACAAATCCTAATTTCCCACAATAACAAGCACAGTCGCACGTAGAACAACTCCGAGCTCCGTTTTTAGAAGCCAATCACCCAGAATACAAAAATACTAAAACAAAAGCAGCGACAGACGTAAGCAATTCCAATCAAAACAGAAATCCAAGAATACATTAGCTGGGGAACTTCAAATCTGGACCTACCTAAATCAATGCATGCGGATAAGCGATCGAGTCGAAAGTACCCAAAAAGTGAGCTATTTATCAGATTGGGTTGCTCCCACCTCCGAATAACACTCACACTCTGAGGAAATCAATTATCCAACAAACAAAATCTGGAAAGTTTTAAAAATGGAGGACTTGCTGTTTTCCTCGCTCTTGCAGGCACCTCCTCATAACAGTGGAATTGCGTCGTCTTGGTGAATTATTTTTTTGTTGAATTCAATGATTTTTGGGAAATTACGAGCCAACTGCCAACATCCATAATATTTCTGGTTTTTGCAAAATTCAAGAAATATTCTCTCATCCAATAATTTTGGTAAGGATGTTTTCTCTTGTGCGGGTTTCGGTAATTCGGGGAAACGATAAATATACCAAATAATAATTCATCGCAAAACAATTTTTTTTTTTTGATGCAATACATTACAATTTTTGAATGATTAAGTCTCACTTGTCATACATTTATATTTGTGAGACGGATTGATTTTATTTATTTTATAATTAAAAGTAATATTTTTTACATAAAAATTAATTTTTTGTCAAAAACTTGAATATTCGTTTCACAAAATTGACAGTAATATTGTGTCATATAAGTTTTTATGTTTTGAAAATTAGATATTTATTTATTTATTTTATAAGTTGGAAATATAATCGTTATCATGAAATGTGGATTGCAATCCTTGATTTCCAAATTGAAATTTAAATGTGATTGCAAAAAATTTAGCTGCATTTCTAAAATCTAAATGCTTATCTACGTAAAGAAAAAGTCACACTAAGATTTAGCTATTGCTTTATCTAATGATAAAAAAAAAAGAAAAAAAAAACTATTAAAACAACGGATAAACTACTGATGTGTATTGTAGAATATGATTTTTTTTTATTTTTGTTATTAACAAACGAGTTGATTTTTTGTGAAAAGATCTCATTGGTCTATGTCGATTAAATAAGTCAATTCGATCGATACTTACCATGAGTTTTGACATAAAAAGTAATATTTTTAATAAGTTTGATCGAATCAAAGACCTGTCTCATAAAACTGATCAATGAGACGGTCTTCCAATAATTTTTATCTTAGCAAAATTATATCATACTATGAAGCAACAACGAAATGTCAAATAAAATCAATAATATAATCTATCATGATATGTTGCGATAAAAAAATTGAAAATATAATGAAACAAATGTCATATTTCTCGATTGATTTCTCAAAAACAGACTGTCTCGTTTATATTTGAGACGGATCAACTCTATCTATATTTATAAGAATAATTTTTACATAAAAAAATTCGTTGGTGACTCATATAAAATATACGTCTCACAAAGTTTTTATGTTTTTTTAATATATAGCCCATGTAATACTAATTTCATATTAGCATTAATCATCCATCAACCAAAGCAAGAGCTCAAAGTATTTCAACTACAATATATAGTTTATATATAAATAAAAAAATCTTGAATGGGGTAAAGTTCTGAAGTCTAAACAGGTCATAAATTGAGCCATGTGAATTATCAGAAATCATAGCACTTGATGCCTCTCAACAAAGGGAGAATTTTTGGATGGGCCATTGCAATGTAATTTTGTACTCAAAAACAAAAGAGGAGGGGGGAGGGGGGGAGGGGGGGGCCTGGGGTAAACATCTGATTTTTAGGGAGGCCCTTGTCCCTCCTTTCCTTGACATATTAACCATTTCAGTGTAATTTTGTACCAAAACTTTAAAGGGGCAAAAAAAAAAAGGGTTCCATGTCGATGTCGTGCATGAATTAATTATCTTCACTCCAAAAGGAAATATATGCTGTAAAAAGAAAGACTACATGTGTAACTAGGTATTGTGGAGATTTGATGAATTACTCAAAACATTTATACGCACAATTACATAAAACATAAACAAAATTACTAAAATAAAAATAAAAATAAAAAATCGGGGGATCTTCTCCGGTAAGGGCCCTATGCGACGACCACACAATATATAAAATTTGTATGAATTTTTATACAGATTTTAAATATCATTGGAAAAAAATTATAAACTAATTGCTTATTTTATCTTCAGAAATTGATTGAACATGTTTTCGGAACATAATTAATATAAGTATATTAGTAAAAAAAAATGTTAAGCCCGCCAGCTGTGTTTGATGATTTAATTCATTTCGAGGATTGATAAATTTTTGAAGATAAGGATAGTCGCTCGTTTAAATATCTAATATGATCAATTTTATGAGATGTGTTTTCTATTTAAATTATGCATGAAAAATTATTATTTTTTATGCCAAAACTATTACATTTTTATTGCAAACATAAACATTATTGACTTGTTTCACGAATAAATATTTATTCGTGAGACTGTCCCACGAATAAATATTAAATATATGTGAGATCGTCTCAAATATATCTACTCATTATTAATGATACATATTTTTTAATTCAAATTAATCTATTTAAGTATTAAAAAAATTAAAATATTTCAACTTTCCTCCATGTTTTTCATATTCCAACCTATAATGCTATTATTATTGGTCAAAATCAATTTATATTTATACTCTGAGTCGGGACTCGGGAGTGTCAAGTAAAGTGAGTGTACTTTCTGTATAGAAATTGAAAAGGTGAATTTAATTTAAAGATTTAAAAAATATTCACGTATCCCAAAAAACAACGTGGAATAATTAAGGATGGATCCCAAGTGCCATGCGTTTTCTAAATTATAATAAATTCCATGGGCCCACATTTAATAAATTCCCCAAAAAGGCTACCAATTAAATTAAAGTGTATTAAAATCATATATTACGATCATTAATTTTAGTAATAAAGAAGATTAATAATCTTCTTTTCACTTACAATTGGTTACTTTAATTTATTTACGATCGTTCTACCAAAAATAGAAGTATAGGGAATGCACTAGAGATGTTAATTGAAGAGGAGTTTGTAAACTATTACTACATTAAAAGAGTTCATCTGAAAAAAATTAATTAATTTTATTCTTGAAACAAATACTTAATTTTTTAGATTGTCGCGAAAGATATGATTCAACCTATCGTGAAAGTAATATTATAATATATATATATATATGTATATTTGTTAGTTGTCTCATATCGGTTGGATATAATATCTGAGAGTTGCATATATGATATATGAACTCGGACAATCCTCCCTCCTTGAATTAGTTTCTGTTTTGAGTTAGGTCTAAGTTTCAATCTTAACATGGCATCAGAACCTAAGTTCACCGTTGTGTGTTGGATTGCTTATAGTTAAGCCACATATTCTGCCCATAGTTGGATCATTTGTAAACCTAATGCTCCAAATGTTCATTTCCGGACACGAGGGATGTGTGTTAGTTGTCTTACATCTGTTTGATAAAATATCTAGGAGTTGCATATATGAACTTGGACAATCCTCCTCCATTGAGCTAATTTTTGGGATTAAGTTAGATTCGAGTTCTATTATTAACAGTGTTAGACAAATGATGATTATTGCATCAAAATGAAGATAAATATCCACATGTTAAGATCTCAATAAACTATATACAATTCCACCAACAAATTTATATGATATGCAATTGCATTTTAAACTAAGATCATTATGTTAAACTTGATTATATTAAAAGATTTTTGTTTCAATAAACTTGATTATTTAAAAGTTTTGGGTTACTTTGGTTTTGTTGTTTTCTCAAATATTTTATACTATTTGAAAATACTAATCAACCTCACCTATTTGGACAAATGATGATTATAGCATCCAAGTGAGATGATAATACCGTGTGATCTCATTAAAATCCACTTAGGCTTGCATTGTGAAATAAATGCGGATGTATCAAAGTATCGAGTGAAAATAATTATGTTAAACTTTATTAATTTTCTAAAAAGCTAAATGAAACTTAATTATTTAAAAATTTTGGGTTACTATGGTTATGTATTTTTTCCAATATTTTATACTCTTTGAAAATAAGAATGGCATTTATGTTTTATAATATTTTTAGAAGTTCATTTTTCAGTTTTTATAACATAACTTTTAATTCAATTTTTTTTTTTATTTTATCCTTGTGTGATTTAATATAATTTATTTTAAAATATTTTACTCGTGTGAAATCAATTATCAGGGAAAAAACTTTAATGATTTATCTAGAACATTAGATTTGCTTTTTAACCCTGAAGTGTATCGAGTTTGAGATTTCCATTCATTTAGAACTCAAAATAATACAAAAAATCCTCAATGTAAGTATTAAAAAAATTAAAATATTTCAACTTTGAGTAGTGCACATGAACTACTGTGAGAGATATGATTGCATGCCCAGAAAATCAGTAAGCTCGTGAACATTACAAAATACAATAATCACTATAGACCATATTTCGTAACAAATAATTTAATAATATCGTCAAATAATCAGTTACAAAATGAGAATATTTCAGGTGAAATAATATCACATATCTATATTCGTGAGAAAATCGATCCGATATATATCTAAAATGAAAAATAAAATTTTTGATTTAAAAATAATAATTTTTAATATGTCAGGTGAGATAGAAAAATTGTTTCATAAGATTAATTCGCGAGAGAATCTCATAAGATTTTTGTATTAATTTGTAGCAAACATATACATTTAATATATGTATGTATCCAAATCCAGGTTTTACTAGGTATAACAAATAAAATATGTATTTTTTGAAATGATCTCACGTATCTATGTTTGTTAGATTTAATTCATATTTGAAATGAAAAATAATATTTTTGATATAAAACGTAATATTTTTTTATGGATCGAATCATAAAAGAGATCTGTTTCACAAAATCGTCATGATAATTTAAAGTGAAAGAGCAAAGAAAAATTTGTTTGTTTTTTAAGGTAAAATGTACAATAGGAAGCATGGAAGAGTGTAGCACACGCACACGAAAAATCGCGTGGTTGGGGAGTGTTGAGAAATGTCTCAAGCGGAACAAGCTCTGCGGAACTCAATGCTAAAGCTGTTCAATCTCCCATCAGAAATATATAAATACACCATAACTAAAAACTCCATGTACACTTCTTTCACCTCCAGGGAAAAAAAGAAAAAAAAAAAGAAAAAAAAGATTCAGCCCTTTTGTCATCTATCGTCTCCGCTTCTCTCTCTACCATCTCTCTCAACACTATTCCGTCTATGCCCTAGATCCACCCATGTCAAGCCATGAATCACTGCTGACCCAACTTTTCATCGATGCCTCATTGTCTTTTCAGTCACCAATTGTGATCCCTTTTCGGTTTTCTTATTGAATTTCCTTTTTGAGCGTCTGTATACATCATTGGTACATTTTCAGTTGTTGGGTATTCCTTGTGTTGAACTCTTTCTAAGAGTTCCTCCAAGTGTTTGTGCCAGTTAGTTGTGTCTTTATCAAGCGTTGGAGTTGGTTAATTTACGTTTCTGCTCAAACTGTATTGAATCCTGGCTTAAAGTTGGTTTCTTGGATGGATTTGATTGTTTGGAAGAAATGGAAGAAGAAAGGTTCCTGGGGTGACTAAATGTGTAAAGAAGTCCGATCTGGGAGATGAGTTGTTGGTGAATTGGGTTTACTTAGCGAGAATGGGTTGTATATGTGGTAGGCCCTATGCCATTGATGATAGTAATGAGAGTCCAAGGGAGAAGCCATCAGGTAAGGAATCTTCGGATTTGCGGGCTCCAAGGGCTGTTTCTTCTCGGAGGGAGGAGAATTCGAGGTTGAAGGATAGGTTGGATGGTAATAGTAATAGCAACGAGGGCGGGTTTATATTTGTAGACAAGCAAGTCAATGGTTCATCTAGGTTGTATGTAGAACAATTGGAGAAGAAGCGGGAGAAGGCCGAGTATGTAACTGCCGCACACCATCCTGGGGCGGGTATGGTTCCTAGAGCAATTGAAGGGGAAGAGGTAGCAGCTGGATGGCCACCATGGTTAGCTGCTGTGGCTGGCGAAGCTATTAAAGGGTGGGTCCCTAGGAGGGCAGACTCTTTCGAAAAGTTGGATAAGGTTAGGCTTTTGATGTTTTGTTTGTTGCATGTATCAAACTATTTTGAAATGTAACTTATATGACATTGTCTATGCTCGCTTGATTGAAACAGTGGATGATATACAAGTGCTATGTTTTAGATCCATTATCATCCATGGATATTAATGATATGAATGAACCAAAACAGTATGCCTTTGAAAGATGAAGTCCTTTTATGTTAACGAGTGATTCAATTAGCAGCTAATGTTTTTATATTCTTATTATTTTCAACTATGAATTGGATAACCGTATTCTCCAGTCTCCACCAACTTCAAATTCTGGAATGATGATAATGACTTGTCATCAATACAGCTGCATATTCTTATTAATTTGGGAGGCTAAACTCTGCTGTTTTAAACCCATTTTTTATTTTTAAAAACCCATGGAGTGGGTTTCATGTTTGGCCATTTTATGTCACTCCCAGACAAATTTATGTATGAACTATCTACGATCTTGAATCCTTTTTTGATAGTAATGCTGCACCGAACAGCGTAATCATGCGAATATTATGTGATGAATGTAGGAACTCTATCACAGTCTCATAGTGATTGAGAGCCAACAATTGTGTGGGTTTATAAAAAAATTCATACTCAACCACCTGACGTAACTCAAACACAAGCCATGTGTCCTGGAAAGCCGATGGTGCTACCCATAAGCTACTTGAGCACAACAATTGCATTTCCGAATCCTAATCAACGCGGAGTTATATTGACTTGTGTGTCATATAGTCTCTGCTTCTGGTCATATACGTGTGTTATCACAATTAAGTCGCAAATTATGCTACTTTAATCTGTATTTTCTTTCTTGTCTTCCACATGTTTGTAATGAAGTTTATGCATGTTCCTGTCACAAGCCGAAATTCTGTTTATGTATGATATTTTAATTTAAGTACATTGATGATATGTGCTCTTGCAAGATTACTCTCTGCTAATACTTATTTTTTCTTTGTGGCCTTCTTTTGTACAGATTGGCCAGGGTACTTACAGTAACGTTTATCGTGCCCGTGATCTTGATGCAGGGAAGGTTGTTGCTTTGAAGAAAGTGAGATTTGATAATCTGGAGCCAGAGAGCGTCCGCTTTATGGCGAGGGAAATTCACATTTTGCGCAGGCTTAACCATCCAAATATCGTTAAATTGGAAGGTCTAGTTACTTCACGGATGTCTTGCAGCTTGTATCTTGTTTTCGAGTATATGGAGCATGATTTGGCGGGACTTGCGTGCCGTCCTGGCCTCAGATTTACTGAACCTCAGGTGTGCGCAGATATCATGTATTTCCTACACTGCAATTGTATAATGAAAAGTTCTCTTTTTTGCTTCAAGAGTTGTGTTTTTACTTACATGCATTCTTCTGACCTTGAATCTCAGATTTGAAGGACCAAAACGGTTTTGTTCTTTGTTCCAGGTTAAGTGCTATACGCAACAACTTTTACGTGGGCTAGACCATTGCCATAGTCGTGGTATCCTTCATCGAGATATAAAAGGCTCAAACCTTTTGATTGACAATAATGGGATCCTGAAGATTGCAGATTTTGGTTTGGCTAGTTTCTTTGATCCTCAGCAAAGTCAACCACTAACCAGCCGTGTTGTGACGCTGTGGTATCGGCCACCAGAGCTTTTACTTGGAGCTACGCATTATGGTACTGCTGTAGATTTATGGAGTACTGGATGCATACTTGCTGAATTATATGCTGGCAAGCCTATCATGCCAGGAAGAACAGAGGTACATTATTGTTGTAGTTTCTCACTTTCAACTGTCATGAGGCGATGAAGTTCTTGTGAAGGTCTAATGATAGATAATTTATTTTTAGAGTAATTTTAAGTACAATGGCGGGGAAATCACAAATCTGGTTTTTCAGGTTGAGCAGTTGCATAAAATTTTTAAACTCTGTGGGTCACCTTCTGAGGAGTATTGGAGAAAATCGAAGTTGCCCCATGCAACAATTTTCAAACCCCAACAACCTTACAATCGTCATGTTGCCGAAACATTCAAAGATTTCCCTGCACCGGCATTAGCACTCATAGAGATCTTGCTGTCCATAGATCCTGCAGATCGTGGATCTACTGCCTCTGCTTTGAAGAATGAGGTAACATTTTCTACTTAATATTTTTTTAAGGTCACATATTGGAATGAGTCTGTAAACTGATTGTTTAAGAATTCTTACATTGTTTGTAACTCTTCTCGCAGTTCTTTACGGTAAGACCATATCCTTGCGATCCTTCAAGTTTACCGAAGTACCCTCCTAGCAAAGAGTTTGATGCTAAAGTACGAGATGAAGAAGCAAGAAGGTAGTTGTTCAAATTTGAAAGTTACTGTCTATTTTCAGATAATATAAATCTAAAAAATTATTGAATGTCTGGTAAATGTGTGGAACATGTAGACTAATAGCAGCTGGGAACAAAGTTCAAAGATATGACCTAGAAAAGAGAGGACCAAGAGAATCTCGTGCCGTACCCGCCCCTGATGCTAATGCTGAGTTAGTCTCATCTATGCAGGTAACTAACTATACGACCTGTCAAATATTGTTCCAATTTTTTACGCTGGTTGCAGAACACTATGATGGGTGTAATATTCTTGTATTTAATTATACAGCTAAGGCAACTTTGTCTTGAACTTGAGAAAATATTATTGATGTAAATTCCATCTTTATTCCATCAGAAAAGAAAGCATTTTTAAGATCAAACTTGAATTTTAAAATGTTTCCTACATCAAAAATTGTTTTTCTGAAGGCAATTATTATGATCACTTTTGTCTTGAACTGAATGCAGAAAACAGCAATATTTAGATGTGTATTAGGTTTTTTTGAAGGAGATGTAAAATATATTTCAATGAAGGGTGGTAGTAAAATGTGGACCTTTTTAAGTTATTATAGTTTTATTTGGCCTATTATTCTTGCTCCTTTTATGTGTTTGACCATCAGACAGCAGGTTCTTGAATCTGATCCTTGTGAAATTGCGTAAGCTCTGTATAGGCTTATATTTAAAGTACATCCAAAACTAATGTGTTTTTTGAATACAGAAAAGGCAAGGTCAGTCCAACCCCAAGAGCAGGAGTGAGATGTTTGACTCTCATTTTGAAGAAGCTGCATCTGGTTTTCCTATCGAACCACCGAGACCATCCCAATCTGTGGATGAAGCAAACAATGAGCCTCATGGAAATATCCACAAGAGAGCTTCCCATTCTGGGCCGTTGGTTAATCGAGCTGCCTGGGCAAAGGCCGGAAAGAACTTGGAAGATGCTCCGAAAAACCTGGCTGTGGCTGAGTTAACAGCCATGTCTGGTTTAGTTGCTGCAAGAAGGAGCATGCTGTCTGAAGAGCGTAGGGATAAATCTCTGCCTCAGCACGAAGTTCCAAAACTTATCGCCAGGTTTCCTGGATCATACAAAGAGGTTTCAAGTTCTGCAATGAGTCAAGTCCAGAAGAATCATTCAAGTGCCAATTCTCAGCAGCACGATGACGAAAGAACTAGCAACAATCCCGTACTTGTAAGTAGTCATATTATGTTTACTTTATGTGGCATAGCTATCGAAACATAGCTTGGGCTGTTGTACTTATAATAATAATCTCCCTCCAGCTCGGTTATGGGTCAAAGGGAAACAAAATTCACTACTCGGGACCGCTTCTGGTTCCTTCAGGCAAAGTGGATCAGATGTTGAAAGATAACGACCGCCAAATTCAAGAAGCTGTACGACGAGCTCGACTGGACAAGGCGAGGATGAGAAAACTCCAGGCTGATAGAAACCAGCTATCAACAAATTCATTATTTGTTTCAGGTCGTTGAACAAGAAAATTCAGTTGGAAACCATGGAAGAAGGAAGATGTCACCAAAATTATGGGTGAATCTTAATAATTAGTTTATTATTTTTTTGTTCTTGTGGAAAATGTGTGAGGGAGGAAATTGTTGTATAAATAGGGGGTGTAACTGCACTGTGCTGCAGAAGGTAGGTTGTGGCCAGTTCCCTCTAGTTTTAGAGTTCAATGGGAAATCCTTCCATTTTCTGGATTCTATTTGGCAGTCTTTTGCATCTGTATGGAGTATTCTTGTAAAGCTTATCATGATTTTTAAGTTTTAGTACTGCATAGTCTCTTGTGTAAATGTTCGGAGCTGTTGAAAACATGTGCTGGTCACAAAGCGTAGCTTATGTCTTTGGCAATTGTTCAGTCAGATTACATGCCATATGAGGTTTAAGCACTGACTTTTAAATTCTAACTATACAATTAATTTTTTTTATGTTAATTATTGTTCTTGTGAAGGAAAATATAAAAAGTTTAAAAAAGTATTTTTTGTGTGTTAAAGATGATATAATCATTTAAAAATTTAATTGTAATAATTTACATAAATTACATATTTATCACAATAGATTTTTATAATATTTTTTAAAATTAAATGAAGTGTTTTGTAATCTTATAGGTATTCAGGAATTTTTTTTGTTCACCAAGCATTGCACCATAAAAGCCCCTAATAATAATAGTAGAAATAAAAAACTTCAACTTGAAATTCAATACCAGATACTAATATGCAAAAAGCAATCCCAAGAAGAATTTGCACACGAAAACAGAAATTTCATTTCAATTATAAATAAATTTCTTATTTTATATATTTTTAATCCATTCAAAAGATTGTTGCACGTTTTACATTAATAAAAACAAAAGCAAGAAAGATGTCAATAAATGTAGAAAGTGAAATGAAAAAAATCCCAAAATAGTAAGATTTTTCGACGGTCCGTTTGATTTTTATGTTTATAAAATACATAAATTGCTTCCACATGTTAGAAATGGTTTCCACTTGTTGATAGCCAGCCTGATATGCAACCTTCTTGTTGGAGGGAATGCCGCCATAGCCTATTCTTGGAGAACTGATTTCCCCTTATCTACATTGTTTGTACTTATCCATTAAATTAAATTCCTGCAATTTGTTGTGCCCGAGATAAAGCAGAACTAAACACCGTGTCCGATTTCTGTTTATAATGACATTTTTTCTCACATTCATAGGTTGGAAGCTTATAATGAATAATGGGTTTTCCAAAGAGAGTAACTTTGCTTCTTTTTTGAATCAAAAAAAAAAAAAAACTTTGCTTCTTTTTATTTACGTCATCAGATTAGGTTAACGACTAACCAGTCTACAATTTTAACACAGACACACATAATTGATTATATAATATTTTATTGTGATTCAATTTCGACATCTTAGAGACTGTGTTGTTGGGAATTGAAGATACTGTGGACCACGTATCTGGAGTATAATTTTATCTTTTATTATTGGATTAAAACCATCAAATATAAAAATTTAAAATTTACATGTTGTTGCTACTTTTCATTTGAATTGGGGATTGGGAGCTTGAGGATGTGGATTAGCCACGTAGCCATGGGCAATGCACAGGAGATTGGAATTGGAGGGGGTGGAATGTGGCTGTAGATGATAACATAGCATCCATTTAGGGTTACCATAAAAAAGGATATAACGAGACTCGTTTTTTGACATTGTATACATTCATTTATACAGGTATCCATCAGGGGATTGTACATGAGGCCTGTGTTTTTTTAGCACCTATTTTGTGGTTTGGGTAGACGATCCAAACTCCTTTTTTTTTTTATATATATTTTTCCCTGGAAAAAATACCTTGGGGAGCAAACATGAGGCTCTGGTGTTTTCTAGAGATAAAAAAAGCGCACTGTTTTATTACTCCTGTTGAGCTTTGAAGAAAGAGTTAAGATTATCAGTTTGTGTGGTTCTCATGTGTTTGTTTGCTCCATCTGAAACTCCAACTAACTTAGGCCTCTCTCCCCTTTTCTCATATTGAGTACTGGGGCTGCTTTCTGTATCTCTTTTTCTTTCTGTGTTGCATATAGGACTTTTGTGGGTTATCTGAGTTACCAGTGTACCCTTATTTTGGTGAATTTGCTGGAAGGGACATTATCTGATGATGATCTTTGGGATGGGCTTTATCCTCGTTTGAATGAGTTACTTTAACGAAGATGCAAGTACATGTATAGACATAATCTAAGCTTTAGTATTTCGTGGCTATGACGTGCACTTGATCGAAATGGAGGTTTTGGTGGTGAGAGAACTTGTAAAAAGTTTGTGGATAGTATTATCGTGCTATATCGTTTGTGTATGCGATGGGATTCATGTAGGTACCCTTACAGGTGGATAATTATGGAAGGCTCGTCCGAGTCAAATTGGCAAAGGTCTGATAATTCTAGGGGGTTGAACTCTTCATCGTTACTGGATAGAAATCCCAGAACTTTTCAAGCAAGAACTGTCAGGTCGTCGGGAGGCAATGCATCCCATGAATCTGGTTTAGTATTAGTGAGAAAAGGGAGTGAACGAACCCTGTGGCCCTATATCAACGACAAAACTCAAGCTGGGGCAACCGAGGATGGTGACGCAGCTGGAGGTCGGAGCTTGGAATGCAATGATGTTAGCCTGAGACACTGGTTGGATAATCCCGAAAGGACGGTGGATGCCCTTGAATGCCTTCACATATTCTCTCAAATTGTAGATATTGTAAACCTGGCACATTCTCAGGGAATTGTTGTTCACAATGTCCGCCCCTCGTGCTTTATCATGTCTTCACTTAATCGTGTTTCTTTCATTGAATCTGCTTCTTGCTCGGATTCGGATTCTGACTCGATGGACTATGGAGAAAACAGTCAAACAGCTGAGTTTAAGGGTTCCGCTTCACCTTCATCCCATGATTTACACTCACACCTCCGATCAAGAAGTCAGTTAGGCATACAAGATTCTGGGCCCCCGACTGATGTTGTGAATCCCACTTCCCATATGAATTCGGATGCCAGTTGCATGCAATCATTATCAGGTCAGGCTTTGCAAGCCTCAGAAGTCATTGGGAACGAACGAACAGGTGATAAGAAGAATTCCTTTCCAATGAAACAAATATTGCTCAAAGAATCCAGTTGGTACAGCAGTCCAGAAGAGGTTGGCGACTGTAATAGTTCCTGTGCTTCTGATATCTATCAGCTTGGTGTCTTGCTCTTTGAGGTCAGTGGTAGGCAGTTCTTTGTGTGAAAAATTAGTACGAGTTTACCTTTCCGATGCTTGTCACCATCTTCCTGGTTTTCTTGGTGTTGATCTTTAATGAGTTAGATTTAGCGTGATGAATTTTTTTTATTTTAGGACGTTACTGATATAATTTTTTACTCGTGAGCTAGTTATTTTGCCCTTTTAATTCAATGGAAGAGAAAGTCACGACTATGGCAAGCCTGAGACACCGGGTCCTCCCTCCCCAGTTACTTCTCAAGTGGCCTAAAGAAGCTTCATTTTGCTTATGGTTGCTACATCCAGAGCCAAGTAGCAGACCAAAAATAGGGTGGGTTTTTGTCTGAGCATTTCCAATCCGTTGAAGCTTCAAGTTTTATTTTCCTTATTATTTGTATTCATTTATTTCCTGCAACATTATCTCCCTTTCATACGAAAAAGGTTTCTATTATCCACTTCAACAAGGCATATGTTTTTCTTTTGATAATGTATCTGGTTGAGTTAATTACGAGTTTTTTGTAATTCTTGTAGATATTGGGTAGTTTAGATACAGAAGTTCTTAGCTTTAAAAAGTACTTGAACTCTTGGACAGTGTGACTTTTTTAGAATTTATTTTTTAAATAATAAACAGTTTTATATTCGGTTGTTTAATGAAAAGAGTTTTTTTTCTTACTTCTATTTTAGGAATTAAACGAGCTTCTTTTGATATATTTTTTGAAATGAAGTTGGAGCAAAAGCCTAAAAGTCACATATTTCTATCTTCTAGCTTTTGTTTTTTTTTAAGCGTAGTTTTAGAGATGAAGACCCACCAGATGCTACCTGTTTTTGAACAGGGCATTTTGTAAAGATAAGGATTATTTCTAAAACGAGCTTCTCTATCTAAAGTGGCTCATTTTGTAGACTCGTAAATTACTTGCCTTGAGAGTACTATATGCATAAGAGTGCTAATATTGATTTATTGATGGGGAAATAGCAGAGTTGAGCTGTCTGTCCTCGTGAATTTGTGCATGCTTGAGCTGTTGCTTAAAAATATGAAAGCGAGAACATGCGCTTTGTCGAAACTGATTTAGATACTTCATTGCATTTGATATGCAATTACCTGCAGACAAATGCATTCTATTTTCACAGGAAAAATATAAAATGGGTGGATATGATAGTCATCAGACTGTTCATTTATATCGTCATACATGTTCAATCTTTCTAATTTCTATGATCAAGTGTGATTTCTATATAGCATATTTTTTTGTACATCAGACGGTCCCATTTTCACTAAACTCTGGTCCCATCTTCACTAAACTCTCCACAAATACTCTTCTCGGTGGATTTGTCTCGCAGATGCGTGTTCTGTTTCTAAGTTGTGTTTGACAGCCATGATACTCTCTTTCTGTTTGCAGTGAGTTGCTGCAAAGTGAGTTTTTGAATGCACCAAGAGATGGCATAGAAGAACGAGAAGCTGCCATAGACCTTCGAGAGAAGATAGAAGAGCAGGAGTTGTTGCTGGAGTTTCTTCTGCTACTGCAACAAAGGAAGCAGGATACTGCAGATACCTTGAACGAAACCATATCCATAATGTCTTCTGACATAGAAGAAGTCTCAAATCTGCAGACAGCTCTTAGAATAAAAGGAGGCCAAAAATTAGAGTTGGCTGAGAATTCCACCTCAGGTTGCCAGTCAATTAGCATTACTGGCGCTGATGATTCTGGTAGTTCAGGTTCTAGAAAGAGAATTAGGCAGGGCCTTTGTGACAGCAACCCAGGTGAAACTTCCCACCGTGCAGATGAACATCAAAAGTTAGAGATGCCTTCTGGATATCAGGGGAACGATCTCTCCAAAAATTCTAGACTGATGACTAATATTAGGAAACTGGAATCAGCTTACTTTTTAACGAGACGCATGGCTGCCAAACCACGAGGCAGATCATTGGTCAGAAATTTTCCTGTTAATAGTGATGGTAGAGGATCTATTTCTGCAACTGAAAGAAGTTCCATCAGTAATCCATCATCAAAAGAAAGGTGCAATGAGCAGAAGCAAAGTGGGTGGATAAACACATTTCTTGAAGGCCTATGCAAGTATCTATCTTTTAGTAAGCTCAAAGTTAAAGCAAACTTAAAGCAAGGGGATCTCTTAAATTCCTCCAACCTCGTATGCTCCCTTAGTTTTGACCGTGATGGGGAGTTTTTTGCGACCGCTGGTGTAAACAAGAAGATAAAAGTTTTTGAATACAATTCAATCTTAAATGAAGAACGTGATATTCACTATCCTGTGGTAGAAATGGCAAGTAGATCGAAGCTCAGCAGCATATGTTGGAACGGCTACATTAAAAGTCAGATTGCTTCAAGTAACTTTGAAGGGGTGGTGCAGGTAAGTTTGATATTAAATGTGTAAATCTGTTCCACTTACTCTTCCAGTGATTAATTGTGTTGTGATCAAGTCTCTCTGGATATACCTTCAGGTGTGGGATGCCATGAGAAACCAAATTTTCATGGAAATGAGAGAACATGAGCGTCGTGTGTGGTCTGTAGACTTTTCAGTGGCTGATCCAACCATGCTGGCTAGCGGGAGTGATGATGGTACCGTTAAGCTCTGGAATATCAATCAGGCAATTCTATTTTTGCACTTGGTGGATGTGAGCTTTGAAACTAAATGTACTAAAGCATCTAGTTATCATTGCTGCATGAAGTAAATTGTAGAAATGTAACAAGTTAATTTTCTTGCTTCAATTGCCACCGCAGGGAGCAAGTGTCGGTACCATTAAGACAAAGGCCAATGTCTGCTGTGTTCAATTTCCCACTGACTCCGGTCGCTCCCTTGCATTTGGTTCAGCAGATCATATGATATATTACTATGATCTTCGTAACTCAAAAATTCCCCTTTGCACTCTAGTTGGTCATAACAAAACAGTGAGTTACGTGAAGTTCATAGATTCAACAACTCTTGTGTCTGCATCCACGGATAACACACTAAAGCTCTGGGATTTGTCCATGAACACAGCAAGAGTTATCGATTGTCCTCTGCAGTCATTCACTGGCCACCTTAATGTAAAGGTGTGGTGTTTCTTGTTTTTTCTTTTAATGGTAGTACCATAAATAGAGGACACCATTATTCGAAATGTTAATGCATGATTAGTTGATTACTCACAAAAAATTTCTGGGACAGTAGTCAGGTACTCAGGTTCAAGTTCCATTATTTTGTTGTCGATTCAGTATCTCTTTGATATTTCCCCACCCAATTCTAATGCCCAGATATTGCAGTTAACAAAATTATAATAAGTTTGACACTGATGGATAGATCACCCATTTTTCAGAATTTTGTTGGTTTGTCTGTATCTGAAGGCTACATTGCAACTGGCTCAGAAACAAATGAGGTATTTTACGTGGTGCTGTATATTGATACTTGCTATACAATCTGCTTTTCGTCTTTTAATTTTTAATTAGTAACTACATATATGCTTTCCTATGTAGTTCTTTCTAGTTAACTGCTGCTGATAATTTTTCGTTCAAGAACTGCTACTCTTGCTTGTAACAGACTTCTCTAAACATGTTTTACGCCATGCCCTCTTCTTGTGACCAAAAAAAGAAAATAAATTGACAATGATTTTAAAAAGAGTCACGGAGGTAACATCTATGCCTTGTTGATTTGTTCGGGTGTGGTTGAGATGGGGACAATTACCTGTGGTGGTGACTAGTGAGGCCCCGATCTTTACGATGTTTTTGATTCCCGGCAAGATAAATCAATTGAGAGGACTTAAAGAAGTCACTCACCTATCATGCATAGGGCTCCATGCGCACACAATTACAAGTAAATAGCGATGTAGGACGCTTAGTTTTCTTCCAAAGCTGAATTGTCATTTCACCGATCATGTTCGGTATTGTCTTGTCCGGTTAACAGGATGATAGGTGATTATTTATCGAATAATAAATCATTTGATTTTATAGGATAAGAAAGAAAGTAGAACAATTAATTAGTAAACCGAACATAGGATGAAGATGTATTAGAAATCTATCATTATTTCATTAGCATCCTATCAACTGAAACAAATGATGTCGTCAAGGGTAAATGGGATAGTACTAGCTTACATCTTTGAGAGTGGGATAGAAGAGGATAAGTAGGGATACTGGAAAGAGGCCATTGGCTTGAAGTGGGCACAGGAATGATGATTAATTCTTGGGGCGACCATCGGTCACATGGGTTGAGCCAAATGCATGTGTTTTAATGACCCTTATTGATAGATGAAAGGCTCCCGATACAAGAGGGTTCAGTGGCATGGAGTTTTAGAAGAGAGAAACTAGATTCCATAAATAAGATGGTTGGATTAAATCCATTATATTAAGCGTTTATTTTCAAAAAATTCATGATATAGTTCTCGGGAAGTTATCGTCCAGACCAGTCTTTGCTGGTCGCGTCACTTAAAAAACAGCTAGTCCTAGCATATTTGGTACAGATGGTCTGGGAAAGAAGTTTCTACATTTCTTTCTCTCTCTCACAGCAGTTAGGCAGTACCGCAGAAGAAATTTCAATAAGATGTATAAGTGGCATAGTTATTCGGGAGAGAGATATTATATTCATCACGACCCTCAGCTAACGCCTCTCAAATCTTTTTCACTGAATATTACATTGTCTTTCTTCTCTCTAATTTATTTATATCCATGCAGGTTTTTGTTTATCACAAAGCATTTCCCATGCCCACACTAACATACAGATTTAATAGCATGGATCCACTTTCCGGTGATGAAGTGGATGATACCACACGGTTCATTTCTTCTGTATGTTGGCGCAGCCAGTCCTCCACGTTAGTTGCTGCAAATTCTATGGGAAATATTAAGCTTCTGGAGATGGCTTGACTACTAGAACTATTCGGAAAACTTCCACAATCCACTCAGAGTAGTTGATGCTGGGGTGATGGTGCATTGAGAAAAAAAATTGCTGTAGCTTTTGTAATGGACATGATTTTAATACGGATAATGAGATTCATATTTTTGATTGAATGTGTATATATAAAGATTAGAAAGGATAAGGGTGAGGCGAATATATAATATATATTGATATATATTGATATATCCTTGTATAGTCTCAACACATGGTTCTTGATCTTCACTTAAAAGACAAATTTTATTGGCGTTTGTACTGCTGGTGAAATCATAATGCGTATTTTATTTTATGGAAACGTGAGAATGGCCCTCTTAAAATATAACTGTATGCCGAGAAAGATATAAATCGATTTTCATAAAGAATATTGTGCAACATCTGATTAGGAAGAGCCTACAAAAATGTGGCTAAGTGGCGTGTGAGTGTAATATAATGCATCAATGGAGCTTGCCATGTAACTAGTAGTATTTTCGATCTATAATGTCCAGGAGCAAGAATGATACAAGAAATCTATCCGCACTGGTTCTGTCTGAATTTTGGTGACAAAACCAGTTTACCTATAAGTCTTCCAAGCCTTTCAGCACCAGGACCTGGTCTAAGCTTCGTTACATTCCCGACCTTAGTACACCGTGGTTTTCCTGCGCACCAGCCACCAGGCGTAAAGCTCCCATTTTTTCGCCTCAGCAGTTCTCTGTCAATTTTGTCCAAGACAGGAGAATCCCTTTTGAATTTACGTGCGAAGGCAGCATTACTAGCATAAATTTTATAAGTGTCGTTGAGGGACAGAGTGTGGGGGTGTTGTTGCGGCGGATTATCCCAAGAAATATAGTGCATGTCATGGTTTACAACAGTCGAAGCAAATTCGGGGGCGTTACAGATGACAGTCTGAAAATAGCCTTCTGGGGAGGAAACAAAGTTGGAGTAATACATGAGCAGAGTTCTGGGAAGATTATCCCAACCCCATATGCAGTATTCGACAAATGAGCGTGATAAGATCATCCAAGCTGAGCCTGCAAATGGCGATAAAACTCTACGTTATAGACATATGTGCACAAAATTTTTATCTGCTAACAATTGAGAAATGTCGTATTTAATATTTCACCGAGTCTGAAAAAACAGATGCAAGAACTAACCAGTAAACAGTTTAAATGCTGTAGGTAAATTTCTCTTGGGAGAAACCCAAAATACGTCGGACTTTGTTTTCTGGTAGAGTCCTGGATCAACAATCAATGGCATCGCCCTTTTGTTCCTGCAACCAAGACATTTTGCATTACTAAGCTTCCATTGCCTCATCTTCTCAACACCAAACAATCCAACTTAATACACAGAAAACTTACGCTTTCCAGCCTAAATTGCTTGTGTGTTCGACAAAATTAAGCTCTCTTTTCAAATCAGAAAATGTGCGAAGAAGATCTGCGAGAACGACAAATTAGTCATATTTCAAGAAATTCTTGCACGAAGATATAAATCACAGATTCCTTGTAACATCCCAGGAAGAACTCAAAAACTCACCATCTTGAGTCACCAACGGATAATCTGAAGCACTGAGATTAATAAACCAGTCCCAATCTTTATGTCTCTTCAAAAGAATAGCACAAGCGTGAAGAGTACTAGCAACCATGGTGGGGCCTCTATAAGTAACCATATTCGCTTTGCTGTTCATAAAAACATTCCCAACTTTCGCAAAAAGAGTATGATTTTCGACCCTAGACTGGAGCTCCAATCTCTCCTCTGGAGGAGACTCGAGATCAAGATGAACGACATAATAATTCCATGGATGATACAAAGAGTGAAGAGTCCTCCAAAGTTTCTCCAAATCGCCTTTAGAACCAGATATTAAATAAGCAAACTTGGGAACTGAAGGACGAGCTGGAGGGGGTGGAGCTCGATTAAGCTTTGCTTCAGCAAAATAAGGGTCGCTTTGATTGTTCGTTAAACGAGAAGGGAATATCGAAAAAACCGAATTGATTGAGTTCAAGGAGGAAACGAGCCCCATATTGAAGGAGGTGGCAAGAAGCAAAATGAATACTAACGAGCTTATAACAAGAGGGAACATCCACTTCTTCTTCTCCATATTCATGTACCCCATTGCTAAAGCTTGTGATCATGAAAGCTAACAAGAAATTCTCATCACAACTGAATTGTGATATCTGTTATATTCGTACAAAAGATTTGAACGCAAAAGTGATTTATAATGGTGGGTTGTTGACCCCTATTGTAGCACCGACTGCTGAAACATGAATCAAAGAGTTCTTTGATCGGAACGGAGAAATGTATTATGTTAAAAGGAATCTAGATACAAAAAAGATCAAAATTTTAGTCATTGTTGAATCATAAGTTACCTTATACAATTACGAAAGACCCTTCAAACATAGCAAATGACTAAAACAAAATACATTTCTGCACTATTATATTACAAATAAACATCATTTGGCCCAAAGCCAAAAAAATATAGTAAAAATTATTCATCTTAAAATATTATTCTTCTGTGCGTACGGCCGAGGAATTGAGCAGAAAAGACATGAATACTGCATCAATATAATCGAAACAGCAAACGCTCACAGTCAATCAGAACTAATTTAACAAAAAAAAAAACATCTGTATTATCTCAATCAACTCATATGCGAGAAGTTTTCAATAGGACTCGATGATGAAAACCCAAATCTCAAATCCAAAACACAATATAAATCTTGAAAAATTAGCAAACAGTTCACCGACAGAACAGAACAGCAACCAGAGAATTATATCGACGGCAAGGCACAAATTCCAAATCGTTCGTTTAGATCACTCAATCTACGATCTAATCAACCCACAATCCCAGAAAAAAGAGGGAGAAAAAACATATCAGTTACAACAGCAATCGCAAGAAGTTCAATAAACTTGAATATCAAAACATCAACCATAAAAGTAAGCATGAATCTGTATTACAAGGAAACACTACAAGTACGTCAGCGACAAATCGAATATGCAATCACCAGCTAAAACCATACAATTCTAATTAAAAAAAGCCGAACCTTTATGTTATGTTATTTATTGCCTCACGTTGGTTAAAAAAGCATCCGTGTCCCACGTATATTGTGTATGGGGAGAAAGATCTCGAGGACAGGAAGAAATAGAGCTGTTTGAGTGAAAAAAAACATTCTAAAAAATGGTGGGTTTGAGTTGTTCTTCAATATTACAATCTAAAGATTGCAGTGATCACGAAATTTCAGGGAGCGCTTCGTGCGTGTAATTCTGTTACTACTTTGTAGGAGGAAGAAGGATAGGACCAATTAAAAAAGATGATAAAATCAGAGAAAACTATATATTTTGAACCTGTAAATTAGATTGGATTAGATATGGGAACGCAATGAATCCTGGTGGTGTGCTATTCGGTTTGACCCCACGTCTTCTTCTTCATTGATGACTTCATTCCGTGGACTTGCAAAATTTAAAGGTCTGCTTCTCCTATTTCCTATTACCTATTACCTATCTCCTGTCAGAGCAGTAAGAGTTGATATTTACCATTATTATTATTATTATTATTATTTTTTATTTGACATATATTTATACATAAAATAAAATATAAATAAATCAAATACAGTGTAAATATCACATCTCTTTGTTTATTATTTGTGCTAATATCACATCTCTTTGTCAAATTCTTAGAATGTTTTATATTTTTCCATTTCTAAATATATATATATATATATATATTCTTAACCAGTAATTATTATTTAATTGAGTTCGTTTTGTTTACAATTCTTGGATTGCTTTGATTCTATATATTTTATTTAAAGGGACCCAGGAATTCATTTCTGAGGATGCCATTGAGTTTGGGAAAAGATTTTATCGATAATAATAGTGGTGGAGTCAATGATCTGATTTAAAATTTTGTTAGTGGTTGAGGTTGGTACATTTGTTATTATTAAACTCAGTATGGTTCTTGTTAACGAAAATATGCAATTACACAATTTTTTAGATGAAATCATCTCTCACGTGTTAATTTTGTGTAATAGATCTTATATCCGACTTATGGAAAAAAATATTGTTTTTATGTGAAAATTATTACTTTTTATTGTAAGTATAGATCGAGTCGACTCGACTCACGGATAATATTCATGAGGAGTGAGTCTCATGTGGGACCGTCTCACGGATCTTAATCTGTGAGACGGGTCAACTCTACCCATATTTACAATAAAAAGTAATATTCTTAGCATAAAAAGTAATATTTTTTCATGGATGACCCAAATAAGATATCTGTTTCACAAATACGATCTGTGGGACCGTCTCACACAAATTTTTGCCATTCATGAGTCATGTTCTTTAATTTGTCGCAATTTATTTATTTTATTAATGAATAAAAAATATGTATTTGGGTGGTAATCATATTTTTAATTCTAAATGTTAGGATCGAGTTAGAGTTTATTCATACATTTAGAGGGATAAATAAACTCTTTAAAAGATTTTCCGATTAAAAAAACTACAATAGCTCATTCTTGAAATGTTCAAAAATAAATCTAATATCGAGAAATTAAATTGAGTTTAGTTATAAAATCAAACATGAGAAACTCAAAATAACCCCTCAAAAAATCGATTAAATATTTTGAAAAGTATTTAAAATTTATGCAAGTTGAAGTAATAAGATTAATATGGTATATTCTGTATGTAATATTTTGGTATCTGAAACACGTAAAATGATTCAACTATGCCTATAAAAACAATAGCATAAATAAGTAAATGCGATAAATAAATATGTACGAAATTTATTTATAGATGTTCGGATATTAACATATCATATATCACTCATTCTTCCCCTTTGAATAATTCAATAGATGAATTTAATTTTTACAACCATTTGTACAATCTCATTTTGACTTATGACTTATCCATTGTCTAATTAAAACTCTTAGTATAATCTCAATTTTAGGCTACAACATCGCAATCTGCATAATGTTTAACGTCTTTTATGTAAAGACTACAAACACAATTTTTAATGTGTGAAGTCTATCACTCAACTAAATTTTTGAACTCATCTCTCTTGTGTATGTGAGTAATTGTGAGTGTGAGTAAATTAATCTATTACGGAACATAATCTCAAATGTATCCTCACACACAATGGAAAAAACTATCATCAAGCTAATATATATATATATATATATATATATATATATATATATATATATATATATATATATATATATATATATATATAGACTCTCACTTTTGGCTTGCTCTCATTTTTGCTAATTTTTTAATGTAGACTGCTCATGTTTTGAATACCCTTCAAAATCTTGTATGTGATCTTCAAGATTTTGTATACATAGCTTCCAAGATTGGTATATACGTTAGACACTAAAATATGACTGTTGGAAATGTTATGTAATGTTTTTAACATTGTAACGACCATATTTGACTTTCTGACAAGTTGCTGGTGTGGTTCGGTTCCAGGAGCAAAATAGTTGAATGAATGAACCAGTCGGATGAGCAAAACAGTTGAGTGAAACGTGGAATGGTCCGTGAATATATATCTCTTGATTCGTTTATTTTTGGGTAAAGTGATGAACATGAAAGTTGTAGTCATTTTCTTAACATTCCATATAATTGAAAAGCATTTCAATTTCGAGTACATATGAGATAGGTAGTCTGAAAATACTAGGCTGTGTACACGCTTGCACTTTTTCTACAACTTGCGTAGAACTAGCAATTTTATTGCAAATTATCAGCTTCTTAAATTTCGATTTAGACTTCAACATTTGAATATGATTTGTCGATCATTGTCATATCTTTACAACGGATGTTGAATTGTTTCATTATGATAACTGAATTGAGAGATATTGTCAAAATACAAGAGATGGTTTGTCGAGCCGTCTTGCTCGTGGATGTTTAGCCTGTCGGATCTTGCAACAACTATTTTTCGTCTATAACACACGAATTCGCTCAACTGGCCTGAGATACGATTTCTAGATTTTTAAGTTGACTTTCCAACCGTTTTGGCCGCTAGTCATTTGGATTATAGATTTATGAGATATTATTGAAATACTTGACATCTCACATTTTCATATTGACTTCGTTTAAGTTTTAGCTTGTCAAATCTCTTAACTTGACATCTTGAAATTAACACTTGAGTGAATATATTATAAACATAAAAACATGTTTTATTATAATCAAAATCAAGATTGCTGGCGTTTCCGCAACTCAAAAAGAAACAAACATAAGTAACTACATGGGAGAAATACTTGACTTGTTAATAAAACTAACGGAGATGTGCGTGTTCAATAAAAAATAATAAGAATGAATTAATTTAAAAACAATTTTAAAAAGTTATAATTTTTTTATATTCAAATGGTAGGAGATAAAAAAAATTATTATAATATAATAAAATCATATAGTTAATATGATTAGATGGAGGGTGATTTAGGCAAATTCAAAATTACACGATGACCGCGTATGATTTTTATAGGTTGCAATTGTCATTATTTTTAAAATCAAACCGGTCGGTTCCACCAAGAACGAGGCACGGGTCCGACACGAACCTAGTATAAAAATTAATTTTACGGTCAAACTGATCAAGAATCGGTGAACCGTTTAAAACCGATCCGACCTATTCAACCACTTTTAAAATATTTTTTAAAAAATTACTTTTTTATAATTTGATTTTTTTCATATATTTATATTTTAAATTTTATTTTTAGCTATAAATGTGATTAATTCGAATTTAAATTTTGTTAAAAATATTATTTTAGTAATAATAGAAGTTATTTTGATTTCTTTATGTTTAAAAAGTACATATAATTATGTTTGATTATATATGTGTTTAGATTTTAAAATTTGGTATATATTTTTACTATTTATATACATATTTAAGATTATAGAATTTAAAAATATTTTTTACTATATTATATTATTATTTAATATAATATAACAATTTTTCGATCCGACCGTCCAGTTGAATCGTTTTTTTATAAGGGGTTTGGTTTGATAATCGGTTTGGTTATTAAAACATTGGTTCTTATATTATATCTATATATATATAAAAGCTGAGTTGTGCTTAACATAGCAAGTTCCCGCCAAAATGACAATGCTAAAAAAAGAATGATATGGATATAATAAATCTCGAAATAGGTGTAATGCAATAAATGATAACTTCAATTATTATTTGCATTGATTATATCAATTATTTTCTAATTCAAATTTGAATTTTATTATTTTTATATCAATTTAAATGTAACTTATTATTTTCATTACCAAGAGGCTACAAATTTTTTCCATATATTTTATTTTTTTGATATATATGTATTATTTATATTTTTTTATTTTATGTGGTTCACACATATATGAAATAATCAAGCGTCCGATCATGAAAAAAAGTGAAAAATATTCTCAAATAATGTCATATATATATAAACATAGTTTTTGTTCTATTTAAAAAGTTTCCGCCAACACTAATATGCTATAAAAGAAAAATGATAATTATTAATATATGAATATTTGAAACAAATAAGAAATAAATATGTATTGAAATGTGATTTTTTGAAATTTATTTTTTAAAATTTAAATTTAAATTTGATGTTTTTTGAAAAGATAAACTACATTTAAGTATTTGCATTGATTATATCATTTTATTTTATTTCAATTATGTTTTTAAGTTGTGTGTTATTTTTATAGAGTTAATTTTTACTACTTTATATCATATTAAATAAAATATCAAATTTTAATATAATATTAAGTTTTCAACTATTTTAAAAATTGTCATTAATTTTTGGTATATTAACTGCCTGTGAAATGTTATTATTATTATATATCTTAATAGAATTTTATTATATGTATCTTAATAAAAATTTAATTTAAATATTTTTAATATTTTCAAAAATTAAATAAATTTATTCATCTAAATAAGTGACATAAAAATTTAATTTCAAAAAATTATTTATTTATTATTTAAAATTTTGATAAACAAATAATATATGATTTTTTAAATATTTTTTATTTTTTATTTATTAATAACAGTTTCACTTAAACAAAATAAATAAGTCAATTTAATGACAGAATATTGTTTTCATCATTTGAGTGTTATCTCAAATGACATGAATATTTTGATATGATAACTTTTTATAATAATATTTAAAATTTAAATATATTTATTATATTATATTAAGTATTTTAAATAATTATTAAAACATTAATACTTACTAATTTTAATCATTAATTATATAAATCAACACTCCGTGCATCGCACGGGTGAAATGCTAGTAAATAGATAATAGATGACTTGAACTATGATTATTAAACAACATTTTACTTTCCTAGACATGTCAATCTTTTAAAAAATAAAATATATGAATTTTCAAATTTTAATCAGGACTAGCCTTAAAAATTTATTTAGAAATATCCAAATAAGTTTTTAGGCCAATAAAAAAAACTTTTAAAACGAGTTGACATTGTTTTTCTTCCATAAAATAATAGATAGAAGGAAAAATCGTCTTTAAGAAAATTAAGTTAAATGGACGATCAGGAAGTGACGTCATGCATCACGTCGTCGACTCGCCATGTCTTCTTCCCTTCGTCTTTTATTATTACCAAGCATTTCTCTGAAATTAAATAATATATTTGTCAAACTTAAAAGTTTTTGAAAATAAATAAAAGAAAAGTGCATAAATTTTGTTCTAAACTTTTTTTAAAAAATTGTGAACTAGAAAATTTTGATCTTGATACATGAATAATATCAATTGACCCAATTCTAAATATTAAAAAATTTGAATTAAGGCAATCCCAACTTAAATATTGTATTTGATCTGTTTGAAGAATAAATAAATACCCAAAAAATACAATGTAATATATATTGCCAAGGACATCAAGCAAATGGCGACAACGTTGTTTATAGGGGCGACATTAAATTAATGTTTGTAGGCCGCCCAGATTTAATTTCTAGACGGCTTTTCGAATTATTAAACTTTAGGTGAATTATTAAATTTGGAAAATCGGTTAAATTGCTTAAACCAAAATATAGATTTATTTATATTAGAAATAAAAATTATAAGGGTTTGAGCTTCACTTTCGTAGTGATTTTTTTGTTTGGCCTTTTTAATTAATTAAAACTGACGGTGAGCCTAAATATTTATGAGTGGGGTCTCATGTGAGACCGTCTCACAGATTTGAGACGGGTCAACCCTAGCGATAGTCACAATAAAAAATAATATTTTTTCATGGATGACTCAAATAAAAGATCTGTATCACAAATACGACCCGTGAATCGTCTCACACAAATTTTTGCCAACATTTACGCATTCCCTTTTCAAGTTTCATTTCAACTTTGTGGAATAACTTATTGTCAGAATTCAATAAAAAAATTAGACGATTAGCGACACAAAATTTAAAACAGTTTTTTTTATCGGTTCGATTTAATCGATTTTAACGATTAAAATCAGTTGATTCGGTTGTCGAAAAAAGTTCTAATTTGTTCGGTTTTACTAGTTTTGGTTCGATGGTTCGGTTACAATAGACTTTCGCCAAATCCCGATTGAACATAATCAATTTTGGGCATAAAAATAAAAATTGTTGTTATCTAATAGCCGTGTTCAATCTCTATGAGGCCCTTTTACCACCCTTTTTGGGCCCTTGTCTGACTTGTTATATTGGTTCATATGAAATTTGACAGGCTCATTATCGTAAAATAGTCTGTTAATAAAAGTCCAAATCCAAGAGACATTTTGTGGGGCCTTAGCTCCTAACCATTATTACAATGCAATCAGATTAGGGTTTAATTAGTCACAGCGGAAAACGGGTTTAAAATTTCTTTACGACGAGCCCAAATATCTCTTCTATTATTTGAATACGAAAAATAGTATTTAATCTCAAATCATAAAACATGCCCACACGAAATCAAAACCAATCACATACAAACAACTCATATCCTCGGGACATGCCCCGGTATATAGATACATATACATATATACTGGGAACAACATATAAAACCTCAACTCAACAGTGGCTCCCTCCAGAAGTACCCTCTCCGGTCTCCTGATAACCTGGAGTACCTGCCATTGTCCACACACAAAGACAACAACAGCCCCCTTTGGGAGTGAGCAAAGCTCCGTATGGAACAACCAATCATATATATCACAGATATCTAAACAATGATATATGGTATGCAATGCATGTATGTCGTGGAGGTATCAGGTCAAATGCCTATCCACTGAGCACATGTCAGAATCAATCGAATCGCTATCAAATCAAATCAATGCTCGAGCTGGCACACCGGCCGATATGGGAATACACGTATGATAGCGTCGGCAAAGCGCCATCAAATCCGACATCTCATATCCAATCATATGGGGCCACAATTGTCTATGCTTTACGGGTCATATAATACCGGCATAGCGATTGTGTTCACAAACCCCGGAATCCAATCCAATCATATCAAGGTATCCAAGGATCATAGCTCAACGTGCATGTCATGTATCGATGTATACATAAAATGATGTGTGTTAACAAAACATTTATTTTATACATCGATATTCAAATCATAATGTCATGTATGCCACATAAATCAGCACATAAGGCATATAGACACGTATTCCAATCCAATCAATCCAACATATATCATATAATACAGATACCTGTCGTATGTTACCCGGTCGCAACATACCTCAATTCTTCGTTTCCAATTGATGTAGCTTGAAGATATCAGTATAATACTTTATCTACATCAATAACATACTCATTCCAATCAATAACATACTCCAAAATCATTAATATGAGTTTCAAATATCATTTGAAACTTCAAAAATTCATATCAAATCAAAATCATATCATAATTCAATTCCGACTTCAAAACTTAGTTTCTTGTCAGTTATTCTACCACATATATAACCGACACATAATTCTTCAATCTCAATCCAACAATTAAAATTCTCTAATTATAATAAATTGAGAATAATTCAAAATAACATCACTATAATCATCTCTTCTTTGTTAAAATCATACATTATTCAACAATCTTCGGTTTCTGTATGATTTAACAATTTATCGGATTTATTCCAAAATCGATGAATTTCAAACATCACCAAAAATATAAAATTTATACCTCAAATCGAAGACCTTGTGTCGACGATCCCATATCTAAAGTCGGTTCGTCGATTAGATAAACCGTTAAGTCGCACGACCGAAAAGAAAAATCAAAATCTTATTTCTCTATCCTCGCCTCACGTCTCTGCTGTTAATGAATTCATTCGATTAGTATTTATCTTTTTTTTTTTAAATTTTTTTAAATATTATATATATACTATTTAACATTTTAACGTCGGTATATCCCTTTGAACCAGTCAAACGATCCAATTTTCCAAAATTCAAAACATGAAACTTCTATATCTTTGAGTTTTCTATGTCATATCCAAATCTCAAATCATTTGGGCTTCATATGAAAAAGATACGTCACTATTTATCATTTTGCTTTTAAAATTAATTCATTATTTTTCAACTTATTTACGAAAATGCCATCAAAATAAATTGAATATTTTTCAACTTATTTACCAAAATACCATCAAAACTATTTTAGTCTCGAGGTCTCACACATTTTTAATATATAGGCAAATCCAAAATCAGGTAATGTATCAATATAGTATGACGAAATAAAAACATGTTTTGTAAAATTGACCAATGAGACAATCTGACATAAGTTTTTAGGATATAGAGTAGATAGCATAAGACGGAGAACACTACATTAATTTTTAATTTACATATTTAGATCTACTCGATTCTCAGGATAAATAAATAAATATAACGATATATAATATATAATTATTTTCATTCTTAATAATTATATAATTAGAGTCGAATCTTATTTGTCCTGTAAATATTTGAATATGGGAAGAAACACTTATTAGCTGTAAATGTAATAGTTGGTCTCAACGGTCCAAGTTATAACTAAATAATTGTACCATAAGCATAAACATTATTTTCCAACCTCCCACCAACTAATTCATCATAGGCATGAATTTGTAAATTTGGTGGGTAGATGAGGGCTTTATAGTAACTTGGTCGTGCATCTCGTTTTATCGTGTCTAAAACGCCGTCGCCGATTCTCCTATCCTTCCATAGAGGAAAATAAGGAAAAAAACAATTATAGTTTTCCCACCAACACATTCCTTTTTCCGGCTAAAAAAAATCAAATAAAATATAATAATTCGTTTGCCAAAAAAGAAAAGATGTAACTGTTATATTTTAATTCGATTTTTGATTGATCAAATGTGATTTATAAACTCTACAAAATAATATTTTACTTGAATTGGCATATATAGAGAGCAACAACTAAATCAAATGTGTAGAGAGTTTGAATTATATTTTTTCAATAATTTTTAATGGATGGATAATAATATATAATAGATATATTTAGGAAAATAGGCTTGGTCAATCATTTTTTTTTAAAATAACCTTCTCAAATATATAAATACATGCAAAAGTCATTTTTTTAAAAAATAATAATTAACTAAGGTTAGATAACAAAATATCCTAAACCAATTTGGAACTCTCCTCATTTCTCTTTGATATTTTAATTGAATCGTTTTTTAAAGACAAAATAAGATATTTTGTTTCATCTTTTGTAATTCGATGGTGTGACCCGAAGCTTGTCTCCTTCTCATTCCGCGTTGAAGCATCTTTTTACCAGAACTATAACCACGGACTGAAATCCCGGTAATCCCACCATTAATGCTGTTGGGTAATAATAATATTAAAGATAATAAAAATTGTAATTTTCAAGATTTTGTTTCTTCTTTTTTATTTCTACGCAGGCGCAGATTTTTATGTATATCTACCTTTTTCGTGTCGTGAATTTATCCCATTTCAGTAATCAAGAATTTAGTTTTCTTTCATTTTCTCTCTCCATCTCTCTCTAAAAAGGCTGAGATCTGTTGTCTTTCTCTCTTTCTTTAGAGGAGGGTCTCTCCTACAAACCTCCGCTGTAATTTTCTTGGCCATTACTGGTAAGTTTATGCCAGTTTTGCGCCATTTGATGGGAACCCACTATTTTTTCTAGCATTTTTTTGCTACTCTTTGATTGTTTTTTTAGGTCAAATTTGGGATTCTTATTGCTCTCTTGACACCCTCTTCTTCGATATGTTGGGTTCTTGATTTTTTGTTCGTTGAATTTGGGTGGTATTGATTTGATCGAGGAGTACGAGGGGTTGACTTTATTTTCCTATGTCCTAAATTTCCATTTTTTTTTCTTATGAAGATACATAGATGAACTCATCTTTAAGTTTAGGTCGATAATCCGAAACTGTTGCATTCATTTACGCGGTTTCTTGAACATTTCTTTGGTGATTTTTACCCGTATGTGCATTCTGTTATTATTGTATGAATGATTTGCGTGTTATGTTTGATGATTTGCTGTTAAAAATTAAAATTTCTACGGCTTGATTTCCTACCGAGATTGATCTATTTCATTTTGGTGTTTCAAACATAGTGGCTTTATGCGATTTGTGCTCGTAGTATTTAATTGTAATTATCTGTTGGGGACATCTTGGTTTCAAGATTACGCATGGAATTAGAATTCTTGAATTTTCTTGATGCTAACTTATTTTTTCTATTTCTAGATCCATCTGATAAGAAGTGGAAATTTGAGTGTTAATGGGACAATGCACCAATCCAATTAACTTTCTTAGCCTGAGTTGATTGATTTCCGTAAACATCATAGTTAAGATTATGCACTTGTTTGATCTAAGACTGGGTAATCTTCGTTGATCAATGTTCCTCGAACAGATGATTTTCTTGTTGATAAAATATTTCCTTTCGGGAACTCATCTATTTTGTAAGGTTGAATGTTTAATGATGGTAATTGCTTTCTGGTGTAGGTTTTGAGAATTTGCTGCATTTTACCGTAGCTTTTGTTGCATAACATGGGTGTGGAGGTTGTGGAATCTAACTCAGCTGTCAACATGGAAAATGGAAATGAAGCCAGCATTGCAGTTGAAACTGGAAAAGTAAATATAAATTTCGGCTCTCATGGTGTGGAAGAGCCAGTTAAAGGAGAGTCTCTTAAAGTTTTTGAGTCCAATATCCCTAAGGATGCAGTAGACGAGTGGCCAGAGCCCAAGCAGGTACACTCGTTTTATTTTGTTAGGTACCGGGCATTTGAAGACCAAAACCTGAAGAACAAACTTGATCTGGCTGACAAAGAGCTTCAGAAAAGAAATCAGGATCGATTGAAACTTGTTGAAAAATTGAAGGCAAAAAGGGTAAGCTGTGGTATTGTGTTTTAGCTGAGACTATACAAGGTTTTTCAGTGTTTGCCCCTTTAATGCCGCGCTTTGTTGATTTGTGTTGTTCTTTGACAGTCTGGGGGAACTTTTCAGTGTTAGAAGGTTTACATTTAAGTAACTATAAACACATGAGTTATGATGACTTAAATCATGTGAATGTACCTCTGATGGTTGGATGGGCTCTAGCCATGCCTCCTCCCTTTAAATTGGTTATTGGTTCGTCCTATTAATCTGCGCGATGTTGCTACCGATAGTTTACTTGATCTATCCACTTGAGTCTTATTTTAATTATTCTACATGTACTCATGGTATTGATTTTGGAGTTAGTGTGTAGTATAGATAGGCAGCGCCCTTATACGAGTCACTGCTAAACAAACCAACATGCATAATTAAACTTGATAACAACAATTAAACAGCGGAAATCAAATCACTTACTAATGTTACAACCCAAACGAAAACAGACCAATTATCTCATTTGTCTAGTTGGTTTTTCGGGATAATGTAATCTGAATTAGATTGAGTGGTCCATTTCCAATTTGGTGGATCCCAGCATGTTAATCCTCAACTAATCAATTCCATAAAAATGCTTAATTAACAACCTTTAATCATGTCTGAATTAGCACTTCATTCAAATAATGATTCGGGTCATTACAATATCTAATTATGAAAAGCGAACAACGAGAACTTAAATGACACCAAGTGTGTGTTACAGGGGGATCGAGCCAATATAATAGCTCAATTACGGTCTTTGGGCATTGAGAATAAACAATTCAGGACATTTATGGACGAAAAAAGGAAAGAAATGGAACCTCTCCAGCAGGCTCTGGGTAAGTTGAGAGGTCCTGCCGGAAGTAGAGAAAGGGCGTCCGGTATATGTTCATCTGAGGAAGAACTCAATGATCTTGTAAGATTTTATATAACTGTATTTTTTGTTATTTTCACATAGTATATATTACAACGATTCTTTATATGTTATTTCTGAGATTATGTAACTAACATTTTTATTATTGCTGAATGGCTCAGATTAAAAGTTTCCAATACCGCATTCAGCACGAAAGCATTCCTCTCAGTGAAGAAAAACAAATCCTTAGGGAAATCAAACAGCTCGAAGGTACAAGGGAAAAGGTTATTGCAAATGCAGCTGAGAGGGCGAGGATTCAGGACTCGTTAGGTGAAAAAGAAGCCATTCAGGACCAGGTCAAAGTAAGAATCTAGTCCCTTGACATTTTCATGTTTAGAATCTTCATGAGTTCCATTTATCAGTACACTTATACTTATTTTTTGGTATTTTTGCAGCTGATTGGAGTTGATCTTGATGGAGTTCGAAAGGAAAAGCAAGTGATTAATGTCAGACTGAAGCAACTTGAGGATGAAAAACTGACAGTAGAGAAAGTGATCATGGCTTTAGAGGAGGAATTGACTGCACTTACTGAAAAGAGAGACAAGACTTTCGAAAACATTAAAGAATTGAGAAAGCAGCGAGACGAAGGGGTACGCTTCTTAAATTTATGATCATTATAATTCAATTTAATAATGATACACATACGATTATTTAGATTTACAGCTATATATGCAATGTATTGACTACGACCCTGATTTTTTGGACTATCTATCTGTTTTCCATGACGTGATTTTAGCATGCACCGACCATTTATACTGTGTATCAAGAGAGAGCCCCTTGTTTGAGCTCACTCGGCCAAAACACCCACTACATCATACCAAATACGAACTCTATCATGCTGATCCTTCCGATCTCTTGACAAACATATCAATTATATTTGATAACGTTTGAATGTTATTAAAATTATTGTAGAATAAAAATAATTACATTGTCACTATATCCTTGTTACTTCATTATTATGAAATCATCTAAAATAAATATATTATATTAAATCTTGATTTATGAATATTCATTATAGTCAATAAGGTTTGAATCTTAATAAATTTCGAGTTAAATACTCATTATCATATTATTAAACTTGCAATAAATTTTGGTTTATAATTAAAATGTTTCTTTTTTCAATTATTAATTTTATTTGTTTGCTATATTAATTAAAAAAATTAGGGAAGAGATTGTTTTTAAAAATCACACTAGTAGTTAGTGAAAACCTATAAGGTCTGTGTCCGGCACAAGGTGCAACGAGGCTGAAACGTTGCTCAAATGCAAGTCAAGGCTCATTGTTTCAATAAAGTGCATGCTTGGGCTGTGAAGCACGATTCTTTAGGATCTTTAAAGCTCAATACGCTTTTTAAGTGCATCCTAAATTTAGTGATGGTAAATTCAGCATAACATGTAAGGCTATGATCTTCCATTTTTGTTTATAAATTACTATCTGTTTTTCTGTGTTTAACAGAATTTAAAGAACCTGATAAATGATATAGGATGACATAATCTTCAGACAATTTATATTTTAATATATTATCCCCAAAATCCCTTACTTTGATAAGCACATGCCTTGTGCTTATGTTCTATGATGCATGTTGCCTCAGTGAGACCTTAAGCCACCAATAGCTATGCCACAGATTTAACTACAATAACAATACTAGAGAACACTTACACTGATATGCAATCGTGAAACTTTGTTTCTTAATTGGTCATCATGTGCTGTTGTTGATTCTTTTATATATGATGCTAATAGGAAGAAAAGTCTGTCCCTTTATATAGTCCTTAATATGATAAAATATGATGGATTGTCGTCGTAAATGGACTCGTTACTTGATTGCTTTTCTATTTTTCTTAGTAGCTTAAAGCTGAATATTTTTTGCCATATAGTCATTCTTGGAAACAACGCCATATTTCACAATTTCGATCATTATGAAATTTCTATTCCATCTTTCAGAATTCTCCCTTCCATCAAAATCGTGTCATCTTGACCAAAGCTAAAGTACTTGCAGTTAACAAGGATGTTGAGGCCCTGAAGGATCTTTCAGATACAGAGGTTTGGAGGATAATGTTCTTTTAACTAGTAACTCAACGTCATTATTTTGTAATAATTTATTTCACAGTTCTCCGTTATTCCCTCGATCAGGTTGGGAACTTCATGAACCTCTGGAATAATAATAAGGCTTTTCGGGATGATTATGAGAGGAGAATATTGTCCTCTCTTGATGCAAGGCAGTTGAGTAGGGATGGTCGGATGAGGAATTCGGAGGAGAAACCACTGGTGTCAGTAGAGGTGCCCACTCCATCTGTGCCAGAGGTGGTAAAGACAACTTTTAAACAACCCCCAAAGCAAGATTTGGTCTCCGCGGCTAAAGAAGATGCTTCGGAGCAGAAAGATCAGAATTCTAAGAATGCTAAAAGCAATAAAGGAAACAATAAAACAGAACTCACCTTGGAGAAGGTTGAAGAGCAAGACAGGGAGGAAGTGTTTCAGTCTGATAAAATCCAGAAGGATTCTCTCCCCAGGACGGAAGAATTGGATGAAACTAAGCTAAAAGAGCTTAAGAAAGCAGAAGAGATGGCCAAGCGCATTCAGACAGAAGAAAGGAGGAAGAAGTTGGCCGAGAAAGCTGCGGCCAAAGCGGCTAAAAAGGCTGAGCAGGAAGCGGAAAAGAAGCTCAAGGAAATTATATATATATATATATTTTTTTTCACGCTATTTCCAACCAACAATTTTCAAGCTTTCATACTGAACTTATTTTATTCGGATTTATACAGGAGCGTGAAAAGAGAGCAAGGAAGAAGACTGGCACCACTGCTGCTGCTGTGGATTCTGAAGAGCCATCTGAAGCAAACGAAGAAGTTGTCGAACAGGAGATGGTCGAGGAAAAGTTCGAAACTCCTGTTCCCCACAAGAACAAGGCTCGTAAAGAAAACCCAATCAGGCATAGAGCACGCCCCCGAGGCGGTCTGGATTCACTTCCAAAGTCCATGCTCAAACGCAAGAAGACGACAAACTATTGGATGTGGGCTATTTCTGCTGCTCTGGTGGTTCTTGCACTTATGGTGGTAGTTGGCTACAGCTATCTTAGTTAAGGTAGTGGAGAGGAAACAACTCTTGAGAGACTGTTATACTATGGTAGTGAGCGATAGTTTTTGGCGTCCTGTGTGCTAGGATGGAGTTTGAGATATTTACAGCAGAGAAACTATGTAACTCTTTTTGTTTTTTTGGATTGTATTTTCAATTTTGCTCCTAAAAATATTGTTGAAACCTTCGTTTACTACTGCAAGCTGTTATGGTGTGGTGTGTAGAATTGGGTACTATGCGTAACTTTGTTGTATCAAGAAAATTATGATAAAGTTTAGCAATATTTGCAAATAGATTAATAATTTTTTCACGGTTTGGCTTTTGAAATTATGAAACAGAATGACATTACTGCCAACTTCTATCTACATTGTAGAATAAGGAACTTAAATATATCAATTTTGAAAAAAAAAATTCTTAAAAATATCTATTTGTCTTGAAACAAACAAATATTGCTTAATATAAGAATATCAACCTCGTATCTTTCAGGATCAGCTTACTCAGAGATATGTTCATCTGCTGCCCAGCATTTTGCTCGAATTCATGAAGTTCTAGTTGAGAGGGGAGTGGCATCAACTCTGAATTCTGGTTTTTTAATACCTTGGTAAGGGGATGTGTTCTTATTAACCGTGGAGTTTTTGTTTTAAAGGTAACACGTACCAGCTAAGTAATCACCAAGTTTCTTCCCCGTTTATTACAAAACACCAAATTGGTCAGAAGAAGCCATCAAACTCATTTTTATATCCATGAAACTAAATCCCTATTGGTGATCAATCTGAATCAAATGATGGGCTATGATGTTTAACTTGTGCAGCAAAGAGCGCCTCATGGTAGCACCTGGATTGGATTTGTTTGCTGTGAGTGATGAGAAGTTTATGGACATGTTTGCGGCTCCTGGAGCATTAGATTTACTTCAGAATGGAAGATAGTCGCTTCATAAACACCAGAAAATACTGCATTCTTGCTAAAATGAATTCCAAAAATGTTGCAAGATCACTATGACACAGCCATATCATATATAATATGTTGGTTTCTATGATTCGACTTGCCTTCTCACACAGAGTGAATTGGTTTACTTTGTATCATTAATTGAGTGCGAGTTATTTTATACTTTCGTTCACTTGAAATAAAGACTTATCATCCTAGCCTACGATATTGTCACATATACTAATCAATGGGTTAATTAATTAGATGGAGTGAAGTCAGATATTGACAAAGTTAAGTGGCTCGAAATGCAGGGATGCGAAGCCTGCGATATTAGGTTAGCCATGGAGGGAATAATTAAAGCAGACATTAAAGGGAGGTCAGAGGAGACGGCTAATGGATGAGTTTGGTTAAATTTGGGATGGGCTCTGTCAAGAAGAGACTAGACGTGCGACCCGACTGACTCATTTTCGGACTTGTCCTGTCCTGCTCCTTAAAACTCAGACGGGTTTAATTTGAGTTGGACCCACCAACCCGCCAAACACGAGAGAAATTATTGATCAATCGATATAGTATTTCGAATCACAGTCACTTGGACAAGTTTGATCAACCGAAAGCGAGGCTGGAATGTTGGGTTTTTAAACTTGTAAAAATCGAAAGTACTCCATCGAAGCAAATACCCCTTGTTCAAGGCTGTCGATGAGGCCGGAGTGTTGGCGGTATTGTACTGGAAGCGGACACAATGGCGGAGAGAGACTTGACGGCACCTGAGCAATGCCAAAAAAAAAAAAATAATCTATTAATTTTGACCCAATATGTAATTAACCAAGTGGCTCAATTGTGCAAATAATACGTGTGTTCTCGGCCCGTTTAGAAAGTGGTCTTAGAAAAACGAGGTTTGAAGATTTTCATCTTTTCTAAGTAGGTTTTTTGTGAAACGATATCACTGATCTTTATTTGTGGGTCAATCATACCTATATTCACAATAAAAAATAAAATTTGTAGCATAAAATATAATATTTTTTCATGAATGACCCAAATAGATATTCGTCTCACAAAATACGACCCGTGAGATCGTCTCACACAAGTTTTTGTCTTTTATCTTCTGTCGGAAAAACGAGCTCTTCCTCTCGTTTGGTCTCGTTTAGTTACTTTTAACCCTATTTTATTTTAATTTTTTTACATTTCTCAGCTATTTTTCGATAGGTTTTCATGATTCAATTCAAGAGGGAAAACAAAAGAGAAACGATATTCTATCATTTTTTAAGCCAAGAATTGATAATCTTTCATCATCCGAGATGACCGAGACTCATGCATCCATTCATATGGAAGAGCAAAAACCTACTTTTAAATCTTGAAGAGTTGAGTTCAATGAAACTTTCCTTGAACTTGATCTTGGATTGCATATTTCGATGTGACAAAATCTTTTAATCATCGTGATGAAATTAGTCGAACTTATATCAAATGGGGCCGAGCCATATCAACCTAAACTTCTGTCATACCCACGGTTTGAATAAGAAGAGCTACATTGTCGATTTTCAATATACGTGGAATAAAAGTTTCATGGTTAGAGTACTCTCCAACGAAAGATGCATATTTTGTTTTACATGCTATCCTTTTGAATTAATTTCAGCACAATAATATATCTTTACAATTGAAGGGTTAGATTGAATGGAGCAGTGTTTTTGTCTCACAGAGAAGTTCTAATCACACAAGAATCTTCAAATTTGTTGTTTGATGAATAACTAGCGTATAGACAAGTTGTCGAGAACTTATGACTTCAGGTAAATTGTCTCACATGGGTGATCCGAGGTTTTTCGGTATTTGAAAAACTTCAACCGAATGCATTGCGGTCGTTAATTTTGAAATATGCGGCTTCATGAATTACCTGTTGAGCGTTTCAGCGTTTGATGAAATAAATTTAACTCACCGATGTCTTCAAATATACAATATAGACAAACTATAAAAATCAAAATAATAAACATACTCAGTCAAACTCGAATATTTAACACACACACATCACCAAATGCTTTAAATATTTATCTTTTTTTACTTCAACTTCAAACAAATATGAACGAATAAATATTAAAAAAATTGTAATACGAAGAAAGTATTTGTAAAAATATATTTGGTGCTAGCATTTATTCAAATTTTATTTCATTATTTAATTCGGCGTAAAAAAACACTAGGCCGTTTAATTGCAAAATATTTCACGGTGGTGCGGTTATGTATTGCAACCTTTATTTCTTAAAAAATGGCTTTATTTATAAAAGATTGTCCATATGTATGTTATATACATTGTTTTGCCCATCGATTTCAGCTAACATTAGTTGCAGCGGCTGAAAAGGAGATCTCTATGTGGCTTTTCTTTTCAAATCTGATGACCATTGTCAATCTTGTTACATTTTTTTCCAAGCACAATGCCGAGTTACAATCTTTTCTAGTTAATTAAATTGCACATTATGTTGTTGTTGGTGAACACGAGACTGGGCGAAGAACTAATCAGATTTGTACTTTGCATCGAGTAGGCATTTCTCATTGGGGCTCCTATTTTGATTATATTTGCAGCTTGGCAATATGTATGATACAATTATTAACGTGTTGAAAACATTATCACTTATGGTACCTCTATGTTGATGCGTGGGGGAGTTGACAGTTAATTAATAATGATGAAGTCTTTTGATTTCATTTATATTTTGCATTTGATGCATAAAATTACGAAGATCACAAATTTGCTTCGTTGTGCCTTGCAATTAAAATAATTTGATATCATAAGTGGAATGGATTTGTTCTTTACAACTAAACCACTTTCCCGACATTGAGAAATTATGGTTTTAATATTCTTATTTCATGTGTAAAATCATTTTGCACAACATTGGATATTGATGTATCAGAGACGAGTTCTCATTATAAGCATTCTTTTCGTTTGTGCCAACAAAAGAATACAATCACAGTCGAGCATCACTTTTATTACGATATATTTAATGCTGCAATTGATTTTCAGTTGGAAGAGATAAACTCTAGGTTCAATGATGATACAATAGAACTTTTGATTATTAGCTCTATCTTGGACCCAAAAGATAATTTTAAATGGTTCAACATCGACAAAATTTGTACTCTAGCTGAGAAGTATTATCCCGAGGACTTTTGAACAGGAAATGCATCATTCGAGGTATCAGCTACAACATTATGAGCTGAATGTAGTTTGTCAAAAAAAATTTCATAAAACATCAACTACCTCATAATTGTGCCGAAGGTTATTTGAAAAAAAAAGTCGCAACACTATAATTTGATTGACAAGTTGATTCGTCTAGTGTTGACTCTACTTATTTCCACGGAAACCACTGAGCATTCATTTCGACTATGAAGCATGTTAAAACAGTTCTTCGTAATAAAATGAGAGATTTCTTTCTAACATATTCTACGATTATCTACATTGAGAAATATTATAGTATCAGATTTTATAATTGATGAATATTATACTGCGAAAAATCGTAGATCGCAGCTTCAATAATTAGAAAAAAGGAATTTGAAATCATTGTGTTGGTAAAATACACATTTTGTTTCAATTTAAATCTACTCCCCAAATTAGTGGATTTCAAATAATTTCATTCAAATCAAATACAACCTAAGAGAAAGACGTGCATTGTTATGATAGAACGAGAATACATAAATTTTTTGCGATGCTTATGACTTTCTATTCAGTTGAAACTCTTGATCATTTTTCAATGCAGACTCAATCGTAATGTAATCTTTGATTGAGCTCCCACTTTGCCAATTATTTGAAATGTTCAACTTCCATATCATATCATTATTGAAATTTTAAAAAGTTGTAAATAAAATAAAATAAAATAAAATTTGAGAAAAAAATTGTGTAAGAATATTAGACCACTACTCGCTTTTTCATGCTTGATCGACTCTGCTTGCATTAATAAAGTTAGCCGCATTAATATGTTCCATACGTTTCTTTCAACCCTTTTTCGATATTCCATTTTAATGGGAATTTGATTCTTTTCATTCTTAATAATAATATGCCTTGCCATTTAAACATCTATACTAGGATATTATGAACTATGCGAACATTATAATATATTCACATTTTAAAGTCAATTTCATTTTTCAAAACTTTAATTTTTCAACTTGATAGCTATTTTTCCTGCCATTTAAAAAAAGAAGAAAATAAGAATAATTGTACGGCATAGGGGCATCACGCAATAATGGACTTTTTTTCCCATCAAATCTCCCCCATGGTCCATGGAATGTCGAAAATGCTAACTTTTGTTATGAGAAAATTAAATATGTATCTTAGATTTTAAATTTTTATATAGAAGTTGCACGAACATCTTATGCATTGGTTGGAAATATAGTGAGATGAAGTATTTTGATGGTATCTCATTGACCACTGATCAAAATGAACAACGGGTAAAAAGTTTAAAAAAGAAAACTGAATTTGCTACAAGTTATATTTAAGGTAGGTTAGATTAATTCAAATGTTATATATGTTAACTAGATGCTACAAAATCGAGAGAGTAACTGACGGAATCTGAGTAGTATAGACAACGTCTGAACTAGTTTAGTCGACCTGAAATATAACTTATAGCAAATTGAGTTTCATTTCTAACTATTTTTCCCGTCGGTCATTTTTATCACTGGTCAATGTGATATTATCAAAATACTTCAGCTGTAAGATTTCCAACTGTTGCATAAAGTGTTCGTATAATTTTTATAAAAAATTAAAGTCTAATATACATATTTAATTTTCACAAGAGATATAAATATATATATATATATATTTTCGATATTTTATACAAAAAATTAGTGCAATAAACTCTGCGTTGGGTAAATGCAATAATTTCAGAAAAAAAACAATAGATTAAAAATATGCTTCAACAAATTACATAATTAAATAAAAAATAAATAAATTCAAGAAACTAAAAATCGCAATTTCTCTCTGGGAACACATAAACCGTGATGTGTCTGAAAGTCTCGACCCATCATTACCGGACAATTCTTTTTAAATGAATGATTGCGTGTAAGAAGAATTTGGTGGCGTAAGAAGTTTGGCGGTGGCATTTTCATCTCTCGCCAGTATGCGTAATCATATATATTGTTTATACACATGTAATGAACGTCGGAAAATTGACTTTCAGTTTTCAGTCATCGATTTTTTTTTTTGTGTTCAATCTCTTGATATTTTTTTAATACCATATTTTCACACGAAGTACCACATTTTGTATGATATAGTACCATAATTTTATGAGTAGAGAGTGAACCCAAAAAAATGTTTTGATTGGAGATTTTTCACCAACTTCCTCGATGAACGTAAAAATTAATTTATATTAAAATTTGTTTAAAATCCTTAAAGAAAACTACGTGCAATACAACGTTTGGATCCAAATAATTAAGTGAATTGACTACTTTTCACGTATATGCAGTTGCAAAATTAGTTATCCAGCTGATACAAGTACAACTAACCGAATTCGGATATAAACACAAAATATAAACGAATGCGTGGTTGGATTATTTAAATTTTATTATATTAATGAGTAGACTTTTGTGAGACGATCTCACGAATCTTTATCTATGAGACGAGTCGACTCTAATTATATTCATAATAGAAAAATCATACTCTAGCATGTCTTTTCTTTTCGACTTAACTATTATTAATATATTACGACTTTTTTATATATTTCAGGTCACGAGAGCTTCGAAGTCTGCTTGTATAAACGCGATTAAGTTACAATGATTTTATATAAGAGTCGGTGTTTTGCATGAAATGGTCAACACCCCGCCAAACACGTTTTTGTACTAATCGTATCATAGATATTATAAACTTCGAATTTCATAAAATTAAGGTTTCGTGTGTGTGATGGGTAAAATGGTAAAATAAACAATGATGGTGTGGTACGGCGGAGTTCCCAATCCCAATCAGAGACTGGGTCTACCGGTGTTCTGAAGTCAATGAGTTCAACTGGAAAAGTTTCCACTTTCCCAAATTCAACTTGTTTTTTTTTTTTTTTTACAAATTCATATTTTACTAAATGATCGGTATTTATTTAATAAAGAATGTAAATTGACCATTTAACCCACCTACAACCCCTCTACGAAGCAATAATGGAAAGAAAAGGAGAAGTATGTTGTGAGAAAAAGGTGGTTAGGTGGTTCAAAGACTTCAACTTGACAACAAAACAAAAGGTTAATTAAATATTAAATTATAGATCAGTCGGAGAAAAATTCGAAAAAAATATAGAGATGTATAAAAATTATTAATAAATCGACTATACCGTTAGTTAATATAAGAGGTTCAGTTTAATGAAATAAAATATAAGTTATATAATATATAAATTTAAAATAAAATTTTAGAGCAAATGGTAGAAATGGCTACGACGAATCAGTTCCAATTTCCATCGTCTGCTTTGGTCATTTGGTTTGGGCTGATTTTATTTTATATTAATATTTAAAATTTGTCGTATTTAATGTGAAAAAGAAGACGACCTCCAATCTCCATCCCATTCCCATTCTCTTCTTTTTCACTCATTCATCGCTTCTTCTCCACCCAAACCTTTTCCTCTGTCTCTGTCTCTGTCTCTGTCTGTTTCATTTATTACCAATTATGGATATCACCTCTCCAAGAATTCAAGTGAGAGATCACAACTCATCCCCCACCACCTCTCCCCGCAGCAATGGCGGCGGCTGCACCACTAGTAATGGGTCGTCGGTGATGCTTGTCGCCACCCCGCCGCTCACCCCTAATCCAAACCCCATTTTCAGATCTAACGAATCCAATCCATATCCTACCACTTTTGTACAAGCGGACACATCTTCCTTCAAACAGGTCGTGCAGATGCTCACTGGTTCCTCGGAAACAGCCAAACAAGCTTCCAGAACGGATCCCACATCCCGAGGCGGCGGCAGCATACCACCTATCAGAAGCACCGGTCAGAAGAAGCAAGGTTTTAAACTCTACGAACGGAGAAACAGCCTGAAAAACGGGCTAATGATCAACACACTGATGTCGGGTTTTTCTCAAAACCCCGTCTTTTCGCCGAGAAACCCCGAGATTCTATCGCCGAGCATCCTTGCCTTCCCGGCGCTGGTTCTCAGCCCGGCGACGCCATTGAATGAGGATAACCTGAGCAGATCCTCACCGGCCGCGATCGGGAATTCATTGGAAGAGGAAAAGGCAATCGCCGAGAAGAAATTTTACTTTCATCCGTCGCCGAGGACGGCCCCCGGCAACGCCGAGCCTCAGCTTCTGTCACTTTTTCCGGTGACCTCGCCGCGAGTTTCAGGGTCCTCGTGAGGGAAAATAATCTTGAACCGGAAAATTGGATTCCGGAGATTAATCAAGTTAGAGATCATCCTCCATTTGTACAATTTTATCTTTCATTCGATGATTACAAAGAGCAAGAAAACTCGTCACTGCTTTATTATTTCTTTCATCATTTGTGTTGACTTGTATTCCATTGCTGAATTTTTGAGCCGACATTTCCACCTTCACACTTCTCTACTAAATGTCACATCGACCCATAGATTTTTTGAAGACGATCATAAAGTCAAGTTTTTTTCCCTTCCAATGTTGAAAAAGGGGAAATTTTCATAAAAAGATCTGAGGCATGTACTTTAAAAAGAAGAATAATTCATTACTTTTGGGTTTTTTTTTTATAAATTTTTTTGTCAAAAAGAATAATCCATTGAACAACACTCAATCTAATCAAACCATAGTTGATGAAGGATCAAATTCCTATTCATTTATTCTTATAGTTCACTTGAGAGACAGATAAATGAAAAAATAAGGCATCAATTATAAGCAGGACCCAATAGACTTTGAAATAATATTCTCTTTAAATTTATAACCCTTATTTTTTTTTTGCATGTCGAGACATGATAACGATTTCGTATATCAATTTTGTGATATATATATTTTATTTAAATCACATATAAAAGATAATATTTTTAATATTAAATGTGCTAAACTTTTTCAGAAATAATAAGAACTATAATGACGCATTGAGAATGGTTTTTTTTGGAAACAACTTAGGAAAACATTGATAGTGGTGCTATACACGCGACTTGTTTAGGTTCACTAAATCCATGTTAAATCTCCATACTCAGGCGTCAACACATATAGTCCGAAAAAAGTAAAATAAAATGTAATACTTTTACACTAAAAATATTAATTTTTACTCCAAACATATCTGTCTCACAAAAACCTAAGAAAAATAATTTTTTTTTTGTATATAAATCTAACACTAAATACTTAATGAGCCCAGATTCATTTTATTTTGGAAAAAAAACTACTAGTTTTGTTAAGATTGGAACTTGGACCTAACTCAACCCTAAAAGCTAGTTCAAGGGGGGAGGATTGTCCAATTCCATATATACCACCCATAGGTTAATTATCTAACCGATGTGGGACATTTAATGTGGGGCCCTTAGCTTCTAATCGTTATTACAATGCAATCTGATTAGGGTTAATTAATCACAGCGGAAAACGAGTTTTAAATTTTCTTTACAATGAGCCAAAATCATTTTATTTGAATACTAGAAATAGTATCTCATCTCACGTCATAATCATGCCCACACGTAATCACAACCAATCATATACTCGGGACATGCCCTGGTATATAGATACATATACATATATACTGGGAACAAGATATAAACATAAACCTCAGCCCAAGCTGTGGCTCCCACCAGAAGTACCCTCTCCGATCTCCTGATATCCTGGAGTACCTGCCATTGTCCACACACAAAGACAACAACAGCCCCCCTTGAGGGTGAGCAAAGCTCCGTATGGAACAACCAATCATATGTACCACAGATATCTAAACAATGATATATGGTATGCAATGCATGTATGTCGTGGAGGTATCAGGTCAAATGCCCATCCACTGAGCACATGTCAGAATCAATCGAATCGCTATCAAATCAAATCAATGCTCGAGCTGGAACACCGGCCGATATGGGAATACACATATGATAGCGTCGACGAAGCGCCATCAATCCCACATCTCATATCCAATCATATGGGGCCACAATTGTCTATGCTTTACGGGTCATATAATGCCGGCATAGCGATTGTGTTCACAAACCCCGGAATCCAATCCAATCATATCAGGGTATCCAAAGATCATAGCTCAACGTGCATGTCATGTATCGATGTATGCATAAAATGACGTGTGTTAACAAAACATTTATTTTATACATCGATACTCCAATCTCAATGTCATGTATGCCACATTAAATCATCAAATAGGCACATAGACACGTATTCCAATCCAATCAATCAAATCAATCCAACATATATCATATAATACAGATACATGTCGTATGTTACCCGGTCGCAACATACCTCAATTCTTCGTTCCAATTGATGTAGCTTGAAGATAACACTTTATCTACATCAATTACATACTCATTTCAATCAATAACATACTCCAAAATCATTAATATGAGTTTCAAATATCATTTGAAACTTCAACAATTCATATCAAATCCAAATCATATCATAATTCAATTCCGACTTCGAATATGAGTTTCTTGTCGGTTATTCTACTACATATAAGAAATTCAACTTCAAATACATGCTATTCCAGCACTTTGATATATAAAGCTGCTGGAACTAGAAGAAAATTACCTCAGTCAGAAGTCCTCAACGCGACGATCACAAATATATAATTTGTTTCGCGTTTAGACGGCGTTTCGAAGTCGATTTGGGCGAAGAAAATCGGAATTCTCTCGTGTCTCTCTCGAAGTCTCTGAAAACAAATGAAGGAAACGATGCAGCAACTTGTTCTTATCCTTCACCGTTTACCGCGCTCGGGCGGTAGAATTCTCGCGCCCGAGCGCGAGACATTCTGCCCCCGGATCTTATTTGTGCCGCGCTCGAGCGGTCAAACATTACCGCTCGGGCGCGGTGTGTTCTGCCCGAACACACATAACTTCTGCCTTGGCGCTCGGGCGGTCATTTTCTACCGCCCGGGCGCCACTCGTTCTGTACAAAATTGAATGTTTGTACTAAATTGGCGTCCGACCTCTCCAATCGAGCTCTTACAACGTCAATTTATATTAAATATTCATCTTCTCAATTTCAGTGTCATGATATACATAATTACATAATCACATGACAATTTCATTAATTATCGATAATCAACACAGGATTTACGATAATACGATACACGGTCCTTACATTTAACACACCCCTCTCACGCCCATGAATGAACATCTGGAGCGTGGAGTTTACAAATGACCCAATTGTGGGCAGAACGGGTGGCTTAATTATAGGCAGTCCAACACATAACGGTGAAACCCGGGCTCTGATATAACCTTTGAGTGGCATATATTGGCTTGGACAATCCTCCCCCCTAGAGCTAGCTTTTGGGGTTGAGTTAGGTCCAAGTTCCAATCTTAACATGGTATCAGAGTCAGGTTTTCACCGTTATGTGTTGGACTGCCTATAATTAGGCCACCTGTGCTGCCCATAATTGGGTCATTTGTAAATTCCACGCTCCAGATGTTCATTACTGGGCGTGAGAAGGGTGTGTTAATTGTCCCACATCGGTTGGATAAATAACCTTTCAGTGGCATATATTGGCTTGGACAATCCTCCCCCCTTGAGCTAGCTTTTGGGGTTGAGTTAGATCCAAGTTCCAATCTTAACAAGTTTAAAGTGTAATTCAAGGGAAGGCCGATAGAATAAATAAAAAGAAAAACTACATATATAACAAATTAAATAGCAATAACTCGTATTAAAATTTAAACTCAAATTAAGTAAAATAAACATTTTTATGATTGTTAATCATATTTAATTTAGGGGACTAAATTTCTATTATGTACTCTACATTACAACTGATGTATGGTTTTCCTAAAGTTTGGAAGGAATTTATTTATGGTAAAATGTGGTGGTGACTTTTCATTAAAATTGGTATGCATCACAAATGTGCATACTTGTGTGTATTCACCAAACTATTTGGCCCTTATATCAGGTTGTTTTAATGTGACAGTTCACGTTTTTTAATACACACTTATAATTATATTTTTAAAAAATCCAATGACATTTTTACACTCGTCACAAATCATCATTTTGCACTTTAGAGTTTATTATATATATATATATATATATATATATATATATATATATATATATATATATATATATATATAATATTCCAACGTCAAAATTATATTATATTATTATTATTATTATTATTATTATTATTATTATTATTATTATGTTCAAATTGAGTTCCAAATCAACCACCAATTATAAATTACAAACATAATAACCAAAGAAAAAAGCCAGCCAGTTAACTTTTATAAATTAAATTAAATTAAAGTTCGAAGACCTACACAAAGCAATCAAGGTGAGATTACGAAGCCACCAAAGCTCAAACTCAACCCAACCGAAACGGCCAGCACCAAGACAACTCTCGGACTGAACGCCGGGGACGCAAATGAACCAGGACCCGCGGGTGAGTTATCGCCCGCTGGAGTGTTCCCTGCCCCCGGAACAGTAGTACCCGGAGATCCTGGTGGAGATGACGGCGAGATAACTGGTGGAGATGATAATCCGTTTGGAGATGGCGGTGTTGGGGGGCTCCTAACGGCCAGGACGACGGTAACTAGCTTCTGGCCTTTGTCACAGTTTTCTTTGGTGCCGGTGATGAAGTAGAAAGGCCCGGATCGATCAAGTTTGAAGACTGAGTTTCCATCGTCCAATTTCCGTATCGGATTTCCGGTGTTGCAGTTGTCATAATCATCTTTGTTCACCACCAAAACCGAATCCGAGCCTTTTTGATACCTAAACACTGACATATGTAGAAAACCACAAAACAAAGTTCAGTGAAGTATGCTCGTAGTCACTGAAAATTCAATCAGCTTTCATCAATAAGTACTTACGGAGAGTGTCATTAACACTAAATCTGCTTCTTCCAGCCCACTGACTGTAGCTTGCAGAAGGGTTTAAAACCCAACCATCTTTGCCTCCAACAATGAATTGATAAGCATGCGAGGATCGAATAAGACAAGCAAAGACCAACGCGAGAGAAGAGAGAACACAGATCATCATCAGATTATCAGCCATGGCTTGAAAAAGAATCGATGGTGGTACAGAAAACAGAATGAATTCTTAGAATGAATCGAAAGGAATAGAAGGACAAAGAAAAATGAGGAAGAAATGGATTTTATAGAGACGAAGACTAGAGAGTTTACCGTTGCATGTAGGAGACATGTGGCATACACCCAAAGACTAAACGGTAAGCAAAAATATTGAACTGGAGAGTACCTGGCACTTGAATTGTATGAACCCTAGAGGATCCGGATAATTTTCAAAAAATATTTAGGTTGCAATTACATTTGTTGATATATCTGAATTTGTAAAAATAATAAATAAATGTTTGAAATATTGTTAGTTTTGAAATGATAAGAAGTAAAAAATTACTTAAAAATATTGCAATTTTTTTATTTAAATCCGTAAATCCAAACATAGTTTGTGTTTTAAAAAAAAATTCTACAACATCTTATTCACACAAAAAAAAATCTGAAATTTTTGAGCTTACGTATGTTTTACGGATGAAAATCAACACAAAACAATAAAATTATGATACTAATATATGATATTTGAATACGTATTCTTTTAAATGTGACACAAAAGATAAGATATTTGACTATAAAACTGGAATAACTTTATTGGCATCAATATTTGATGCACTTGTTTGGGTATTCGAATATCATATCTGAAATATCATATCTAAAATATTCGATACTCAAATATCATATATTAGTATCATTTTAAATATTTTGTATTGATTTTCATCTTAGAAAAGACGTGTCATTAATATCAATACTTGTTATACATGTTTAAGTTCTCAAAAATTATATATTATTATCAAATTTGAAAGAACTGGTATTCAAATATCATATATTGATACGATATTTTCAATATTTTGTACAAATTTTCATTCGAAAAACGATATACCAGGGTGTGCAAAAATCCTTTTTTTTTTTGTGAATCAAATAGCACAAACACATTTTTTCTGGTACCAACGATTCCAAAACCGAAGTTTGGGGATTTAAAGACAATTTACCCTCAAAATATTCAAAAAAATTTGAATCAATATTAGTAAAAATAGTTTGGAAAAAAACATACATGATGAATTTATATTAAGAATTTTGAATTCATTAGTTTCATAACTAACTATTGGGGGAAAAATATAAGAAAAATACCAACAATCTAACAGGTAGAAGATTTTGTTGATGATATGTATTTTTCAAAATCATCTTCACGAGATCTGCAACCTAAAAATAAAAATATTAAACAAGATATGATAATAAGTTTGAAGTAGAGGCAAGAGAGAACTCTCATGAAGCTCACTGAATATGTCAATCGTCTACCAAAAAACAATGACTTACAACGTGTGATAGTAGTACTACAAATCACAAGTTCAACAAACAAAAATGTAGCAAACTCTCTTTGAAAAGAGAAGAAATATTCAATTATAATATAAATTCAAGTGTTCTTCTTTTTGTTTGATTCTCTCAAATGTAGTGATATATTATGAAGAATATGTTGTGTCTTTGATATCTACGTTCCTTCACTCAGATCAAAGCTTTTTGGAGTGTAAAAAACCGATCACAAGTCCAAATGAGCATGGGCGGAGTCAGAATTATTATTCAGTGTAGGCAATAATATACTATAATTAATAAAGCAAAAAAAAAAAACCGATTAAACAAAAACCATAAAAAATGTGTTCTAAGATTAGAACACAAGCTACACAAAGCCAGAAACATCTGTTAGTTGATGGAAAACATCAGAAAAATGACAAAAAATATTGCGTACAAAACCAACAATCAAAACAAAATCTGATAGAAAATATAAATTTTACAAACGAAAAATATGCATAAATTCATTCTCGCTTGCAAAAAAATAAAACAGTTGAATGATCGAATAATATTAAATGAAAAAAACGATCTTAAATTTCATAAAATTCTGGATTTTGTTGGGAATATAAAAAATGTGACATTAGTAAATATGAATTGGAATGATTATTAATCAAATCATATGAAGTATGGGGCTTATGTGGAAAAAATTGTATAGAATATTACATATTGTCAATCAGAATAGTACTATCAAGTAAAAAATCTAAAATTTGAGTTTATAAATTATTAAAGAAATATTTTTGTTGTTTTTTAAGTTAATTTGGGGAATTACACAATATTAGAATATCAAAACTTAAAATTTTTGATTTACAACTTAAAATATATATATATATATATATATATATATATATATATATATATATATATATATATATACTTAATTTTTTTCCTAAAAATTATAATATATATACATAGTTAGCTAAGGCCCAGTGTAGGCAAGTGCCCACACTGGGCCTTAGCTGGCTCCGCCCATGCAAATGAGACCTCTTGTAAGCATTGATCCGTAAAAAGACGACACTTTTTTGGGAACAGTCAACGCTGACTCCCCCACACCACTTTTCGGGTGAGGGTGCGTTTACCATTAGAAAATAGAATAAAAATATTGTTAGCTAGCGCCCCTCGCCACTTTGGGTGCACCTATACTTCGAAAAAATGCACCTTGAAAAAATTTCAGGTGGTACAGTCCCCCCAAAAAAGTGACTCCCCGTGCTGTTACAATAATGTATTTTTTTCGTTTCGAGTATCTTTTTTTTTCTAGTATCTTTATTGCTTAATTTTCATTCATTACGCATTCCAACATTTTTTTTTTGTTGAGAAACTTTGTGTTCCAACATTTTTTTTTCATTACGCATAAAACGAGAAACTTTGCGTTCCTCTCTTTGATCATTCTCTAAGCAGCTACGAATTGGAAGCAAATGATTTCTCCCCATCAATTCCTTGCTTTTATTCTTCAAAAACAGGTTCGCCAAATGCCGAACAATTAAGTAGAATGTTCCCAAGTCCATCCCAGCCAAATGTCGAACACTAACATCATCTTGCCAATCCACTGCATCTTTTCAATAAATATCAAATCATTTCCAAACACATGTAAAAACTTCATGGCGATCAAATCGACCTGATAGGATTTCTTGAATGAAATCACAAATTCTTGCTAGGAATGTCTGTCATCGAGGCAAAGGATAGTCTTGTAGCTTAAAAAGTTAGCTCACATATTATGACCAAACATCCTGCATTCGGCACGATCCAAACTCTCCCCCCTAAATCCTTGGCATAGCCTTGTGCCGCAGGATAGATGGGAAGAACTACTAGCTTGAATCTGAAGGAGAAGATCGATGAATTGAAAAATTACTCGAATCCTTGTCTGATTGCCACGGAGACCATGAGGAATCATGTAGTTGATGGTTTCTGGTCTGTTGACACCAAAAATATACTTGGTCGGTACCTTGATCACTAAGATATTATCAATCTCGTACCTTGATCACGAAACAACTACTGATAGTGCCTCGAGGCTTACGACAAAATTTAAGACAATCAAGATAATCTTAAATCTTTGTATGATTATATTACAAAATCACCAAGGCACCTCGCAAGATTTCTGCGCATTCATTCCTTCATTGATTGTATAATTATTTCTTCGGATGAAGATACTGATATTTAATCGTTTTATAGCATTATATTGAACTCAAAATGAAAATCACTTAATTGGGATTTTGTTCAAAAAGTCATTAGAGAAATAAATTAATCGAAAATAGATCTCATTGGGGAATTTTTCGGGTTCATCTAACGGGACAAAACTTGAACAGGCCTGGCTTCAATGTCGGAGGATAAATCATGCATGGGACAGCTCCACTCTTGTCCACTTTGAGAACTTCGAAAGCAGAAGAAGACCTATCATCTGGACTGATAGACCACAAACTAACCCGATCCATAGTCCCTATTTCCAAACCAAAAAAAGAAAAGCAGTCGACAAAGTAATTTTAGTGTATAAAAAGACCATCTTCATAAGTTGAGCATCTAATTTAAAAAAATGGGATTTTAGTACGTGTTCGATACATGCAGAAGAAATATGATGCTAGTAAAAATTAATACGAATATATATAGGTAAGTTTACCTTAGCATATAGTTTAAACTTGAAACCGAGTAGACCAGCAACAGGCATGCCAATGCAATAGAACGTTCCCAAGTTAATAAACACTGCCAAATGCTGCCAACCACATCCCCTTGCTACTCCTGTAAATTTAGTGCAATTTAAGAATTTAACATAAAAAATTATTCAGATAATCTTCAAGAAACATGCACACTTTTGGGGAGCAAACCAACCTGATAAGATTCCTTGAATAAAATCGCATGTAACAGATGCAATCAGTAGGGGTGTCATCGAGGCAAATGCATCGATAATCACATGGCTGTCGCTAAAGGAGCTAGCCCACATATTATGGCCAAAAAATAGGGCTAATACAACACAAACTACAACAAGAACAGTTAGTTTAAGGGTGACAACCATGGCATGTCTAGCTCGAGCTGGATTTTCTGCTCCTAACTCGTTAGATACCCTCGTGCTGCAAGGACAAATGGCAAGATTTATTAGATTTAATCGGAAGGAGGAGATGGAGGTAGTTGAAAGATTTGTCGATTTTCAGAGTGATTACCTAGCTGCAGCACTGAGGCCATAAGCAACCATAAACAAGATGGCTTCTGTATTTACACTGCATAAATATTACAGGGGCTGATACTTAGACAATAGACAAGAAACGTGCTTTAAATGATTATCTTTTCAAATTTCATGGCAAAATCTTTTGATCCAGACAGAGTTTCAGAGAAATATATAAGCAGAAAACTCACCACATTGCAATCAGAGAAGTAGTAACTTCAGAGTTTGGCATCAATCCCGCCAGCAAAACTAGAATCTCAAATGCCCAATACTCCAGACTGATTCAAACAGATGAATAAAAAAAATTAATTGTTCCATCCAATTTTCAATCCGATTGAACACGGATCATATAAAAACATGAATTTATAAGAATTACTAACCAAACCATGGCTGCAGAAGGCAGAGCAATCTTAAAATTCGTAAAGACATGACTAAAAGACTCGCGGGTAAAACCTTCCCATGTATTCTCAAATTTCTTCGCTTTGAGCACATATAAACTTAACATAAGTACTGAAATCCACAACGAAATTGAAGCTGCTACTGGAGCTCCCCTATATCCCAGTGTGGTCCAGTGAACCAAAACGTAGACGATTCCCAAATGGAGGGCTAAAGGGACCAACGAACACACGACGAGCGGCATTACCACGCATTGTGTCTGAAGAAATCTCAAAAGATTTTGCAAAAAACCATAAGCAAAGAGCCCGGGAATGAGATACTTCAGATAGAGACCAGCTTGATCTGCTATTTGAGCATCTTGATGCAAGAAAATCAATACGCTATCGGAAAACCACCACAGAATGGATACTGCAATCGTGAAGACGATGGTTATAATGCATGACGCTTGTAGATATATCCCTAGCATCCCATATAGTTTTGCACCATATCCTTGACCACATAATGTCTCAAGTGCACCACTCAAGCCAACCTAGAGCGAGAAGCAAAAAGTTCATGATCAATCAATGAGAAGAATTGAAGCAACACTTCATCTGATAGTAGATTTAGGTCCATCCTTTTCTTCATGTTATATACGTTTTGAGTATTTCCCAGATGTTTCATAAAAGATAAAACAAAGTTAAAAATGTTACCTTTTTTAGGTAACTACGGATACTACTAATTCTAAAATCAATTTTCTAGAGAGAAAGACAGACAGCCAATTAAAGCAGTAAAGTTGTCTATAAAACTCGGCATCCCTGTTTTTCGAAAACCCTTTCATGCAAATCATCACTGTATCATCAAATATCGCTTTTTTGCATCACCGATATCGCATGAATCGGTAGAATTTGCAACCAAGATTAAGAGTGAATTAAAAAAGACAATTTTCATGACAATCCCATTTCTTGTAGCCAATATTAAATTTCCTTACATCATAGAACAAGGACCAGAATAGACAGAGACAGATAAATAAATGTCAAGATAAATCAACAGATCGCATTAACCGTCTCCAAAACAAAACCTCTTAATTACATCTTACAGCACTAATTACAATAAGAAGATCACGGTCCCTTGCTGAAAATGCTCTAAGAGAGCATACACCACAACAAGAAGAAGCACGCAAGTTCCAAATTAAAGAAAGTGATTCGGTTAAAAATCACTTCTCGGATCAAAATCACATGCTCTAACAACAGTTACATGCTTCAATATGCCAAAAATTAAATTCAACCACGATCATACAAATCTATCAACAAATGCATTGAGTAATAGCAGGAAATAAGAAGAAACAGAGAAACAAGGTACGTACCATGAGAGCGTAACCAGTGACAGCAGCCCAAGAATTGGCCAGATTGGACCCAGCGAGCTCGAGTTCTCCGAGGTGGCCGGCGAACATAACAGACACCAATGGAATGAAGTAATACGAAACATTGGTCAGTATCATTGGCAATGCGAAAAGCATCTGATCTTTAGCCTCTTCCACATCAATAACCTTGCTGAGCCATCCCCCCTCCTTTTTCCTCACCAGCAGCGGAGTCCCCGCCTCTGCGCCATAGCTCGATGACATCTTCACCTACACAAGCTACTGAACTAGCTCTACTCCTGCACCACCACTCTTCTACTTGCTGATATATTATATCCTGGTGGAAGATGGTGTGGAGAGCCTCGTATCCAACGTGAATCCCGAACTTCTGTCTTCTTCGAAGTAAAAATATAACTGGGACTATTTATTGTAAGAATTTAGACTACTTCTCAAGTTTTATCGATTCAACCCCAACAACCAGTCCAAAAGTCAAAGTTCCTATCTTTTTCTTTTTTTGGAACAGTAATTTACATCTTTTTTCATGTTATAAAAAAATATATATTCCCTCTCTTTCAGAGAAAAAAATAACGTGGCTTTATTGTATTATTTACCTACCCATATGCAATCAATATGAAATTTTTTTGAGCCAATGAACCACATAGGGAGGATTTTATCTCATGTTGAACTTGTTTATATATCTTTGTGGCAGAATAATTCATGAGCATAAAATTTATTATATTTCAAGTTTCATTTCATAGAAAGATTATTATCCCTTGAATTTTGATATTTAAATTTCAATACGGAAATTTAAAATTTTTTAAAAAGAAAAAACCGAAAAGCCTATAAACATTTAAAAATGAACAAGATATAACATAATTCGAAGAAATCAGATCATATAAGATAACTACAAAACTAGCACTCACAAAAATGATAACTCATATAACATAATAACATGAGTATACGAACTTCACATTTAAATAATAAAACATAGATAGTTTACGAGTTCTGATTGATAACTTGACAAAATGTAGAAGAGCATGACGATAAAAGAGAAATATTGGAGCACAAAATAAAATAGACATTGAAAAATGAAAAGACATACTTTTATTGTAAGTGAAATAATAAAATATTAATGACAATAAAAAAAACAGTTTGTACAATTTATAACTGAGAAATAAATCACAATAAATTCTACACATTTCGACTCAAATATATATATATATTTGCATGTACTTACACATCCACATTAATGATTATTTTTATTTGTACAGACTTGGTGGGTAATTTTATAAAATCACAACTGGAAGTCTTAAATAAATCACAATTTTAAAAATAATATTAAAACAATACATTAAACATAAAATAAACACAATAAATTAAAATTAATAAAAATTTAAAAAATGGGCATGAACACAATACATTAAAATTAACAAAAATATAAAAAAAAAATGGACATAATAAATCAAAATTAAAACTAATGATAATCTAAAAAATAATCTCAAAAAATTAGACACTTGAACACAAATTTAACACAAACAATAAATCAAACATAAATTAAACACCAATTTAAGGACAATTTGGACAATACACAATTCAACTCATCCTTTTCCTTTTTAATAATAATATAATATAAAATATTAAAAAGATTAGATAATGTAATTTTCTTATAACTTAGGAAGATGAAAAATTTATTGGGAAGAAATTTGATATTTATTTTAAAATAGAAAAAAAAATAAATCAAGCTGTTTTAAAAAATGGTGGTGGAAATTATTTTTATTTCTTAAAATTCACCATGGTAAATCTACTGGAAAGTTATTTGATAATATATAAAACTATTATATTTCAAATTATATATATTGTTTCTTCATTGGGTCAGTATCTTTAGCCTCTTCCACATCAATAACCTTGCTGAGCCATATCCCTCCACCTTTTTCCTCACCAGCAGCTGAGTCGCCGCCTCTGCGCCATAGCTCGATGACATCTTCACCTACCCAAGCTACTGAACTATCTCTACTTAGAGCCGTACCTGTGTTGGATGAGGGCTGAAACGAAAATGAAAAAATGGACCTTCTTGTTGCAGTAATAAATATAAAATTCAATTTGCAAATGAAAAATATATTAATAATATACTAATAAATACATAAATATATCAAAATCAATATATTAAATCAATAACAACTTAATATATATTTAAAATAACTAAATAAATACTACTCGTCTAGTTTTTTAGATGCGAAAATATTTATCAAATCTATGTAATCCAATTTTCTGACCATTTCTTTCTCAATCGACAACATAGTTTGTCCATTTAATCTATCTTGCGATATTGTTGATCGAAGATAATTTTTGTAGAAACTACACTTTTAGTCTATATGATTGTAGAAACTATAAAATCAAAGAATTCTTTGAGTCGAAGTAACAAACTACAAAATGAAAGGACAAAAAACTCCCAAAAAATAATGAATTTCATCTTTCAACGGTCTACACATCCAAGCTCTATTCACAATTTATTTATTTCCTTAGACTATCCACTTCTTAATTACACACGTCGCGCATTAAATTTATATGAAACTCATAATTCAGTTATAACTCATTAAAGAATTTAAATAATGCGATATGTGCTTTAGTTATATATTTAATTAATATGATCTCTAAGCACAATAGAGTGCCTATATCACAAATAAATTTCATTTTAGTGAATATCTTTTGATAGATTAATCTACAAATATAAATATAAATGTGCATTTATAAAAAAAAGATTTGAAATAAAAATAAAGCATAATTAATGAAAAAAATTACTTACCTTCAGTTTAATAGAAGTAGGGGACGGTAAACTTTATTTGCTGAATGAGAAAAAAATCAGGGTTGAGATTTAGAGTGAGTTAAAAAACAAATAACATATAACATATATATATATTTATGTATATAAAGGGCCTCTTATTGGGTCGGCCATGAGATAACCGCTGGTTTGCCTCATAAAAGATACGGCTCCGGCTCTACTCTTCCACCACCACTCTTCTACTTGCTGATATATTATATCCTGGTGGAAGATGGTCTGGATATAATCTCGTATCCAACGTGAATCCCCAACTTTTGTCTTCTTCGAAGTAAAAATATAACTGGGAGTAAGAATTTAGACCACTTCCACAAGTTTTATCGATTCAACCCCAACAACCAGTCCAAAAGTCAAAGTTCCTATCTTTTTTTTTTGGAACAGGAATTTACATCTTTTTTTCATGTTATATATATATATATATATATTCCCTCTCTTCCAGAAAAATAATGTGGATTTATTGTATTATTTACCTACCCATATGATTTGTGTCCACGGCCGAAAATTATGACTAGGGAAAGAGACAATTTGCGTGTGAATCGTATAATAAAATAAGACGAAGTGTTGTACTAATAAAAATTGCACGAGGTTAGGTGAAATAATTAGGTTTTATAATGTCACTAAATGACCATGTTATCATCATGTGCAAAATTCATTCATTAGGTTAGGTGCAATTTGTGGTATCCATAGTACAGTCTATTTATAATTTGCGGGTTATTGTATTATTCCATTTATTTGCTCAGTACACACTAAATGATATCAAACGACTGCAGGTTCTCATATCATTAAAAAAAATAAGATTACAGAATGTTGCACTGTTTAGGTAAGTTTATGATTAAACAATTCATTTGTTATTACTCTCTTTTTTTATATTATGATTTTTTTGTGTTGATTTTCTAAACTATAGAATTAGTTTACACTACAAATTTTCTAACGATGAGATTAAATATAAATTAAAAGTGTTCACATATTTTAATGGTCTTCTAGAACAAAAATAATTTAATAATATGTTTTTTTAACAACTTTGATTCAATATACTTGATTATCAAGTTTTTAGATAAAATAAAATGATGTATTTATCAGTACAAATATGATTTTACTAAATTTGGATGACTTGTTTCTTGAATGATTATTTTTTAAATAACTGGTAAAACTTGCATGAAGTTACCTCCAAGGAAAACAATCTTATCACCAAATGGTTTTTGAATTTCGATTACTTTTTATAAGCTTCTATCGATGACTTTAACTGCTGAGTGTTTGGTCATTAGTGTTCACTTGACTATTACTTTCAACCACCGAGTCGAAATAATGAATTTTACATTTTAATCATTAATTTTATAAATGGTGATAATGATATTTCATATTTGAAATGTTATAAACATTTAAAAATGAACAAGATATAACATAGTTCGAAGAAATCAGACCATATGATTGATAACTGAACAAAATGTAAAAGACAAAAACGAAAAAAGAGAGAGAAAAATAAACCCTGAAACACATCATCGTAGTCAGCACAAAAACTTGAAATCTACACATGATAACAAAGAATACTTTCGACCCCACATAACATAAACAACGACAAAAAACGAAAAATAATATTACAATAAAAAAATAAAGTAAACACACGAAATATAGAAGCACAAAATAAAATAAACATTGAAAAATGGAAAGACATACTTTAGGGTAAGTGAAATAATAAAACATTAATGACAATAAAAAAAAAACAGTTTGGACAATGCATAACTGAAAAATAAATCACAATAAATTAAACACAAGGACAACTTGGATAATACACATTTCAACTAATATATATGCATGTACTTACACATCCACATTAACGATGATTTTTATTTGTACAGACTTGGTAGGTAAATTTATAAATTCACAATTGGAAATCTTTAATAAATCACAATTTTAAAAATAGTATTAGAACAATAAATTAAACATAAAATAAACACAATAAATTAAAAATAATAAAAATATAAAAAAATGGGCATAAACACAATAAATTAAAATTAATAAAAATATAAAAAAAATGGGCATGAACACAATAAATTAAAATTAATAAAAATATAAAAAATGGACATATAATAAATGAAACTTAAAACTAATAATAATCTAAAAAATAATCACAATAAATTAAACACAAATTTAACACACACAATAAATCAAACATAAATTAAACGCCAATTTAAGACAATAAATTAAACTTAAGTACAATTTGGACAATACACAATTCAACTCACCCTTTTTTATATAATAATAATAATAAAATATTAAATAGATTATATCATGTAATTTTCTTAATAACTTAGGAAGGTGAAAATTTTATTTGGAAGAAATTTGATATTTATTTTAAAATAGAAAATAAATCAACCGAGCTGTTTTAAAAAATGGTGGTGAAAATTACTTTTATTTCTTAAAATTCACCATGGTAAATCTATTGGAATATAAAACTATTATGTTTCAAATTACATATATTGTTTCTTCATTGATTTAGGAGTAAATTTCGACAAAATGCTCAATGAGTTTTCACAGTGATTGTACAACATATCACTACGATAAAAAATGATATTAATCTTATTCAATAAGATTTTTAGATTGTATTGATCGTGGGTTCAAAACAATACTTTTTGGAGGCCCATTTCCGTTAACGGACCAATTAACTTCTTCTTCTTAACCCAAAACCAACCTGATCTGAAAGGTGAACGTGTGTTGGCCCAAAACTGTTAATCTCGTTTGCTAGTCAACGGGTAAAATGAACCGAGAAACCTGGGTTTGTAGTTACAATATCTCTACATCTACCCATTATGCATCCAAACTCAGCCGCTATTTCCGTCATAGCATGATGGACTGTTAGTGCATCCACCTAGAAGAGGACATTTGAATAATCTGAATGGCGAATCCAAGACAGAGCTTCCCACAGGTATATTGCTTCTCCTTCTTTGACACAACGAAGTCCTTTGATCAAGTTAGTTATAGGCCATAAAAAATTTTCTCTCATCATCTGGCACCACCATACTTATCCCAACAAATTTTATGTCATCGAAGAATGCTGCGTCAATGTTACATTTTACAGGGCCAATATGGGGTGGTGTCCAAAAACAAGTTTGATTCCTTGTACCTGCCTCGTGTGATTCTTTGTTGCTCCTTACTAATGATATCCAGTCAAAAAGGAAACTCATTGTTGTAACTACCACTCTAGATTAGGTGTATGTATGTGGTTGTTCCATAACAGAGTTGAGGTAGTAAATTGGTACTAGATAGAATGAATCCATATATATTGTTGGCATATTTTTTCAAGAAAACATAAATCAAACTTCAAAACAATTTAATGGGTATTTTTGGCCGATAGTTGGACTAGATAAAAGGTCATATAAATTGATTTTTCTTCTCTGCCAAAATAAATTGGTCCTACAATGTCAAGAATCTGATTTAAAAGTGAAGAAAAATTCTATTTTTTCCTTCCCCGTGTTATCCTCGATCAAATGGGAACAAGAAATAGATGAAGAAATTGTCGACATGATTACAAAATTCTAACCAAAACAGCGAAGAAAAAATGGTGATCGTCCGAACTCAAGACTAACTTGAATCATGTTTATGCCACAAACACAGTTCTTGAAACGGCAGCAAGTCAACAATTATACAATAGTTGCACCAAAATAAGTACATATAGTAGTAACACGAGCAAAAAACCCACATATTGTAGTGAACATCTTTCAGATTTGAGTTCATAATTCTGTACCAAATCGCCGACCGACTTACATATTTAAACAGAAAGAGAAGATATATAAAAGGGAATGACAAATAATATTACTTCATTATAAATTCCATACGAATTCATCACTCTGCCTTGGCCTCTTCTTTCTTCTCCTCCTCCTTCTCCTTCTCCTTGTTCGTCTCCTCCTTCTCCTTCTCCTTCTCCGTCTCCTTCGGCTTGCTTTTGTTCGTCTTCTCCTTCTCCTTCTCCGTCTCCTTCGGCTTGCTTTTGTTCGTCTTCTCCGTTCTCCTTCCCCGTCTCCTTCGGCTTGCTTTTGTTAGGTTTCATGAAGCAGAAACAAGAACAGCACGGACACTGGAACAAGAACTTCATTCCTTTCTGCCTGCCCCTCTCTGTGCATCAAGCTATTCCTGACAACGAATGGCAAGAAAAGATCGCACCTTTGGCTTCGCCTTTTCTATTTTCTTTGCTGTCTACTCTTTATTTATTTATATAATTAATTTCATATGTACATGCAAAAAAGATAAATATATAATATAATAATATATCTTTTCATCATTGGATTCCGAAAAAATCACTTTCAAATTCCAACTCCACCCAAGAAGAATACAGCAAATAGGGGTGGTGGGATGGCCAATCAAATTTTAATGTTGGAATTTTATGTTTTCGTAGATTTTAGTAGCGGCATTATTCTCTTCTTGAGTAGGTTGGTTGTATCTTCGGCTGTGGGTCAGCAACGAGAATTGCTTTGATTTTATTGTCTTTAAGTTTTTAAGATTTCTAGGCTGGCAGGCACTAATAAAGGATTGAATTAAATGACTCTATCCAAATTATGAGTAGGTCTCTTGTGAGATGGTCTCACGGATCTTTATTTTTGAAACGAGTCAACCCTACTGATATTCACAATAAAAAGTAATAATCTTAGTATAAAAGTGATAATTTCTCATGGATGATCCAAATAAGATATTTTCTCACAAAATACGACCTGTGAGACCGTCTCACATAAATTTTTACCCCAAATTAAATGTTTTTTTTTCGATTCTAAAAAAATTATCATAATGGTTTATATATCTATTACTATTAATAATATATAAATATCACATACTAATAAAACGATATCATGATATAATTTTCAATTTTCTAAAATATTTTTCATTTTATCAAATTAAACATAATTTTATTATATTGTTTTTTTTACTGAAAATTCTTTTTCCATCCTATCTATTAGCTTATATAATTTCAGTTTCAAAAAATTGATTCTATTATTTCAACTTAAAAAATTGATAAATTTTCATTTTTTTATTAAAAAAAATCTATTTTTACTAATCACATACATCGCGTGTATCACATCTCGCTGGTATTTAGTAACAAGTTGTCAGTCGTCAAAGTAGATTGGGTCCGTCGAGTTGATATACATCGTCTCGTCAAATAAGTAGGTTGAGTTGACAATTTTCCGATCCGTCCAAATGACGGGCTGATCTATGCTAGTAGATAGAAATTAAAATAAAATAAATATTTTATTTATTTTTATATATTATATAATATGATAATTATATAAATAATTTTTATAAATCTCAATAAAATTATTAGTATCATTCGATTAACCTTAAAAATTGATATTCGACTTGACTCAAAAAATCAAGGGCTCAATTATCATATTATATAATATATAAAATTAAGTAAAAATAAATAAATCATGCAAGTACTATCGGCACATGAACACATAAAAATATGAACTCAAGCAATAACTTCGAAATTATAAAATTTATTATGATAAGGTTAATTTTGTCATTACAATCTAATATATAAATTTAATCAGTCTTATTAAAATCATACAAAACATTAAATATAATATCCTACATCCATATTATCATTAACTTATCCTTATATTATATATCCCATGTTTATAACTATCATCGTATACCAACCTATGCTTAAACTGACAAGTTTGCAAGTCAGTCCAACCCAACATTCATCTATTATTATATAAACATTATGGGACCAACTTAGTCCCACAATTACGACTTCGCAGGATCCTTTGGTCCAAATGAAACCCGCAGTGACTTAGTTTCATGTTCGAGATTCGGAAATTTGGGTCCAGCCATTTTTTTTTGTTATCCTCTTTTTAGTACACATTCCACATGATGTACACATTTCCAATGAGTGTACACATTTTGTTGACATATCACAAGAAAGAAACAAATTTTTGATTGGGATTTTTAATAACTTCGAGGAGAATTATCCTATGTATTTTTTTTTTTAAAAAAGAAGACATTTCTTTCGAGAGATTTACTCACAAGACGCTGTCAAATCTAAGCAATTTCTGTGGAGGGTTGCATTCAAATCTTAGCCATCACTAGAACTAGCAAGTATGAAATACACAGGGTTTTTAGTTTCCTCAGGAAAGTCCAATGAACGTCAAATTCAATTAAGGAAAATTTCGAAATCGCCTCATCGATAATAAAATTTGATTATTCAGCAAATATATAATTGTCAGAAAAATGATTAGACTTGAGTTTAATTGATATGAACACTTAGTTTTAATTAAATGGGTTTTGTCTCGGAATTTCAACACTTCGAAAATAAATTTACAGTTCAGGATTTTTTTGTTTCTAACAACCAAAAGTTCGATCAGAAGTAGACAGTGGTTGGGTGTAGGGAAAAGAAAATTTGTGTACATCAATTTGAAAAATTAGAATTATTCTTAAAGAAGAAGGAATAATATTCTACACCGGTCCGGTTTAACACAAAATTTCCACAATGATTTGACTGAAAATAACAACCAACCAAGGCAGGACTTGATGGCCAGATAGGCTCACTAACGTGCTAATGTTCCAGATCCAAAACAAATAATCTAAAGATAACAACGAGGCAAATCACAGCTAAAATTTGAAAATAGTTGATATTATTGCTATGGATTCACGATGATGCAATCATGCAAAAGCCTTTTTAAACCAGCCATGTTTAAATATCATACAAGGAACATTCAAGCCAGGCAAGAGTTCATGGATGATTCTGCTAGCAAGGAAAGTTACAGAAGAGGAGCTATCCACGCGTAATAGTTCTTACATTTATTTCATTTGTGAAGGACACATTTGTGCAGAAGTTGATAGACGTCAGAAGAACATATATCTTTACTTTCTAATGAAATATTATAATAGAGACTTTAAGCTGCTGGGTGTTCAAAGTCGAGCTGATGGCTTTATGTTCTCAATCGAGTTAATGTATTTATACACACCAATGCCCTTTTTCTTCCCAAGGCGACCAGCATCGACATACTGCACAAGGAGAGGGCATGGGACGTACTTACTATCCCCAAGCCCGGAATGGAGGACTTTCATTACTGACAAGCAAACATCAAGTCCAATGTGATCGGCGAGTTCGAGAGGTCCCATTGGATGATTTGTTCCCAGCTTCATTCCTGCATCTATGTCTTCTTTCGATGCCACTCCAGTATATAGTGCATGAAACGCTTCGTTGATCATTGGCATTAAAATTCGATTAACCACGAAGCCAGAGAAATCTTGTGAACAAATAATTTTCTTACCAAACCTGCAAAAATACAGGATTCTGAATCAATTGCGAGAATGTAAAAATAGATGCAGCCTTAAAAGGTTTGATGGATGGGTGAAAGGTAGTGTAAGGCGTTATATTATAAACCTAATACGTAATAACAGCTTATTCATGCCAAGATTTCAGTCAATTGTGAAGTAATTCTGAGACAAGGAAACAAATGGCATGGCACAAAATATCTGCCAAAAATGAAAAACAATGTTAACATTATACTAATCTTTTGTTGAGATTTATTAGTGCATTTCATTATATTTGTTTACTATTATTTTATTTAACTTTTTTACTACTACTGTTATTGATTACTAGTTAATAATTAGGATGCGAAATTTATGATTATAAGTTTATAATTGAAAAGCGAATAGATTTATAACAAAAAAACTTTTAAGCGATTTAAAATGAAAAAGTAGAGAGATATGAATCATAATGAATGTTCATAAATGAAAAGTTAAAAAGTGATCATAAGTGCAGCATTACACTTGATATGTGTAATTTTTAGTTGGTACAAAATAATAACCTGAAAAAAGAGAAAAGGTTATTGAAAACAACATTCTCTTTGATATTTCCTCCTAATCTATCGACATAAACTACATTCAAGTGGTTTGAAAATAAGAACCAATGCACTTGAATATAATGTATTCCATTGATAACAAAATTAACTACTGTTAAAAATTATATTAAGTTATTTATATTTTTACTTAACTTTTTAAAATAAATTTTAATTATTAATAAAAAAAATGAATTAAGGTTTGTACTCGCGTAAATTAACATGCCATTAGGGGCCATTAGGGGCCAAAATGTGGAAAGAAATTGCCAAACAAAATAATAATTATTAAAAATTAAACTCATCAATATAAAGAAGTCAAAGATAGTTATTGAATAGTAAAGCTCAAAATGTAATCCACATTCATCGAAAGTAACTTAAGATCTAAGTATTATTAGAAATGTAATATATATAAAAAAAATAGTTTATTTGAAATTTCAATCATTTCTTATTTTATTCCTATTATAGATGTGAAGAAATTTAATTTCTTTTTTGTTATTATATATTATAATTAATACATTATTCAAGTGCGGCGCACGTAATTCTTACTAGTTGACTGGTAAAGATGAATGAGTGATAAAAGTTGACAGGGGAGAAAAAGCAGTGAGTATAATACTAGCAATGATAAAGCTCAAGTAATTCTACAAGTCACCTCTCCGCCAAGACTTTCGTGGTATTAAAAGTCTTATCTGATGTGTTGGCTCCTCTTATAATCTCAACCAATTTCATAATAGGTGGAGGATTCATAAAATGCATTCCTATCACCTGCAGTTAAAAAAAAACTAAAAACAAGTATCCTCAATGGTACTTGCACACAGTATGCCAAAGTTAAAAAGTATAATTCCAAAGCATCATTATAATTGCAAAGGGTTAAGCGAATATCAAGTTCGTTATGATAAAGCATTGCAGATAATCACCAAACATACCTAAGTAACAAATTCTAAAATCTTTAAGAAAGTGTTGGAAAATACAACCAAGCATCATTTGGAAGTTACAATGTGATTAGCAGAGACATTAAGTACTCTTTTCATTGGGCTCGAAACAATCACATGCTTTTCATTTTGGAGTCACAACATGGACAATAGACCAAGTATGAGAACATAGGTGAGTCGTACACCAATAAAAGCAATCAAGAATATATGATGCACAGTAACATATAAAATAAATGTCGAGAGACAGGAAATCAGTCCACTACTCCTTTTAAATTCTATAGGATAGCCTCAATGTGGTTGCTATGATCATGTAATTTCAAAACAACTTTTTTTCAGTGTCTTTGACCACCAAAAAAATGTTTGTCATAAATTTTAAGACAGACAGCTAACACCACCTCACTTAGCTCCGAAATTTTTGCATGTTACACTTAATCATCCTGATCTTTTCACAATGTCAGCATAGGATTTCAAGATTTATTGTTGCAATAAATCAATTCAATTGTTAAGACATTTTTATCAAGGTAGATTAACAGCAAAACCGGATGCAGCAAATTTCTATGTTGGGTAGAGAATCTAAAAAATCTTTCATCCAGGCAAATAAGTCCATTTTCATCAAGTGGCCATACTGGACTCATATTCAACCATTTATACCATTTCAACCGAATGTAGCTACTCTGTTTATTTGAAAAAATATCTGTAGTTGCAAGTATGATGCTACTTATATGGTGAAATCCGCCAACTTCAAGCGCATCATAAAGTATTCGCTAAAGAATACATCAATGTCAAGTGGAGTGTGAAACCTGGCTGGGGCGATTGGTTGCAGACCCTAGACGGGTAATAGAAATAGAGCTAGTGTTAGAAGCCAAGATTGCAGAACTTTTAACGATCTTATCCAATTTAGCGAACAAATCCTTCTTAACCTCCTCAGACTCCACAATGGCCTCAATCACAATATCTACAGAACAGAAATCCTCCAAAGTCGAAGTACACCTCAAATTTCTTATAGCTTCGGCACCTTTTTCCTGTTAGAAATGGAGCTGAAACTTCAACAAACCACATACAATCAGCAGAAGCCAGAAAATGTTCAAAATTATCTTGAACAAACAAGGTACTCTCAAGGATTAAATCCGGAACAAATTTTATAAAGAACCAATGCAAACATGAAAATCCAAACAATCATGTTCCCATATTTGTAATGGGAAAACGAAAATTCTACAAGTTAACAGCTAATAACCAACTCATGGTTCAGAAATCTTGGGCTTAAGAATAACGTGGGACCTTAGTGAGTATCCTTTTCGAGACGAGGCGTTGGATCCTGGAAGAAATTGTTTGGTGGGCTCTGGTTATAACACCGGCATCGGAATCGTGAAGCCATACTTCAAGGCCGTTCACGGCAGCCAGTTGGGCTATTCCGGAGCCCATTTGGCCGCCTCCCACCACCCCAACGCTCCGCATATCCGCCATGGTGCAACCATAAACCACTAGACAAATCCACCCCGGTCAGTCCAGTTAGAACCTAGGAGAGTAGGTGTGATCGAAGATTCGAAGGCGTCAAAACAGTGTGTGGCAACTTTTGAATAGGCCCGGGATATAGAGTTAACTCATTGGGCCAATTCCAATATTAAGAAAAAGTATGGGCTGTAACTTTTTTGCAGGTCCAGAATAATTGGGCCGGATACCGGTCTGATCCGAGTGTATGCAAAACACTTTCAATTCATCGTAGAAGTGCTCTAAATTATCTCAATTTCTTTTACTATATTAATAGCATGTTATATACACAATACGTGTGCCTCCGAAAGTGTTAGCAATTTAAGGCGAGAGAAAAGACAAGTAATCTTTCATTTTTTTACTGGTAGACTAGAAATGGATAGCCCATTTAGGTCCAATTCAGATCCCTTTGCTTCATTTTATTTTCGCACTTTTTCTTCAATGATCAAAAAGATAGTACAGTTGAATTATATTATTTAAGTGCTTATTTTTTTCCCGAAAATCCTACTTCTACAATAGTTGACTATTCAAATAAGTCGTACTTTATGTGGTTTTCCTTGTTAGAACTTTCATACTATTTAGGTCTGTTTGGAATGGATCGGTTAAATATTCTATTAGAGAGCATGGTCTTGACTCTTTTATATGGTATTCATCTTGTTCGACTCTTGAAATCACATCTAGCAATGGTTGGGATCAAGAAAAGAAGATGAAAATAGCCGGTTGATATTGAAGATCATATCTTGGTTATTAGAGTTCTTCATTTCTAAGATCTCCCGTCAAAGAAGATGTTGGGATTTCCTATATTAACAACATATATGATGGAAACAATATATACTGTCAGATGTAGATGCAATTTTCTCTATAGGAAGTCTCCTTTTTCAGGTCAGGTAGGTATGCTAGAGCGGTTGGAACTGTATCATGATGATGAGATTTAGAAACTGACACGCATTTGCCGCAAGATTATACAGTTAGTTCCACTAAGGTTTGTAGCCAAGCACACATTAAGCTACACCCAATAGAACTAATGCGCTAATCATCACATTCTCCAATTACACTATGAAAAGCTACCGAATCAATGGAAAACTGAGATATCATAAGGCATAAAACAACTAAGTAAAAAACTACAATCCTACACCTTAAGCTAAAAAGTCAGGAACAAACGAAGTAATTTTAAAATGTCAATTATCCAATGAAAATTTAAGAAGAAAAATACGCACATAGAACTATATCGCTCTCTCCAATTAATTAATTTTTTAAGACGAGAGGATGTCAAAATTGAATGGTACCCAACATACGAAGCTGCACTGCAAACATCAGATTCCAAGAAAAGCAAACGACGTGAACGAGACAATACTTTTTTACCACATAAAAACTGCAATTTTGACTTCCTACCATCGATTCGAGCCAGTGTATCCGACGCCAATTTACTTTCCCAGTATTCTGGTCAGGTAGGTATGCTAGAGCGGTTGGAACTATATCATGATGATGAGATTTAGAAACTGACACGCATTTGCCGCAAGAGTATACAGTTAGTTCCACTAAGGTTTGTAGCTAAGCACACATTAAGCTACACCCAATAGAACTAATGAGCTAATCATCAAATTCTCCAATTACACTATGAAAAGCTACCGAATCAATGGAAAACTGAGATATCATAAGGCATAAAACAACTAAGTAAAAAACTACAATCCTACACCTTAAGCAAAAAAGTCGGGAACAAACGAAGTAATTTTAAAATGTCAATTATCCAATGAAAATTTAAGAAGAAAAATACCCGCATAGAATTGTATCGCTCTCTCCAATTAATTAATTTTCTAAGACGAGAGGATGTCAAAACTATGGACCCAACATATGAATGGTTGAAATAAAAAAATAAAAATAAAAGTGTGTTGAATTTTTTTTTTAAAAAAAAAACAAAAGTGTAATATTAGTATCATATAAAGGTAAAACTGAAAAAAAAAAAGTTGGTGTCCTCTCTAGGTAGTTATTATGATGCCCTCACACTTAATAATATACTATAGATACACACACACACATATATATATATATATATATATATGTATGTATATATGGCTCCATTCTCTAGTCCAACCAAAAGCCATCGTCATCACAGACTCTCCATTTGCTCATTCACCCTCGCTTCTTATCTCTGGAGCCGGCAGATTCTTACTCTTATTTTATTATAAATCAAACTAATTACCAAAAAAAAGAAGATTAAACTCCAGAGAAAATTTTCAGTAAAATAAAAGACAAGTGCGCAAAACATGCGCCCGACATTAGTAATCTAAATAAAGTTAAGATTATCACCATGCTTCCTAACAAAACAGGAATGTTGGATCCGGAACCCAACGTTCGATAGAGTAGAAATGATGGTGAAGATTGGTAGAAGGCATAATTAGGTGGAGAAGATTTTTTAAGGATGGAGAATGTAGTGGACAATTCCATCTAGGAGATAATACAAGTACATGCATTTCATGTCCGGTGAATCAAAAAATTACCGAGTTATCGTGAAGCAGGATAGCAGAGTAAGAGATACAAAATTCCAAAATTATGGACTATAATAATATGACATTTTAATTTGCAAAGTGGGATAAATAAGAAAATGAATGCATAGTATATTGAAGGGAGTAGTAGAGATCACAGCCAGACTTAATAGGACTTGAAGCGAGTCATTCAGTAAGACACAAATAAATCCCAAGTTAGAGGAGTGAAGGCTAATGGGTAAATAAATTGATAGTGAGTAAAAAATATGAAATGCTACTTATATTTTCCTATATATCACTGACTCGAGCAACGACGTGTCAAATCTGTCAAGATTTACACACATGATGTGATAGAACCTACGATCACTGGGATAATGTTTGAGAGCAAGAAAAGAAGATGAAATAGCCCGTTGATATTGAAAGATCCTATCTTGGTTATTAGAGTTCTTCATTTCTAAGATTTCCCGTCAAAGAAGATGTTGTGATTTCCTATATTAACAGTACACCTGATGGAAACAATATATACTGTCAGATGTAGATGCAATTTTCTCTATAGGAAGACTTTTTTTCTGGTTAGGTAGGTATGATAGAGCGGTTGGAACTATATCATGATGATGAGATTTAGAAACTGACACACATTTTCCGCAAGAGTATACAGTTAGTTCCACTAAGGTTTGTAGCTAAGCATACATTAAGCTACACCCAATAGAACTAATGCGCTAATCATCACATTCTCCAATTATACTATGAAAAGCTACCAAATCAATGGAAAACTGAGATACCATAAGGCATAAAACAACTAAGTAAAAAACTACAATCCTACACCTTAAGCAAAAAAGTCAGTGAACAAACGAAGTAATTTTAAAATGTCAATTATCCAATGAAAATTTAAGAAGAAAAATACCCGCATAGAATTGTATCGCTCTCTCCAATTAATTAATTTTATAAGACGAGAGGATGTCAAAATTGAATAGTACCCAACATACGAAGCTGCACTGCAAACATCAGATTCCAAGAAAAGCAAACGTCGTGAACGAGACATCACTTTTTTACCACATAAAAATTGCAATTTTGACGTATTACCGATTCGAACCGGTGTGTCTGGTGCCAATTTATTTGAATGGTTGAAATAAAAAATAAAAATAAAAGTGTGTTGAATTTTTTTTTTAAAAAAAACAAAAGTGTAATATTATTATCATATAGGGTAAAACTGAGAAAAAAAGTTTGTGTCTTCTCTAGATAGTTATTATGATGTTCTCACACTTAATAATATAGTATAGATAGTATATATAGACACACACACACACACACACACATATATATATATATATATATATATATATATATATATATATATATATATATTAAGTAAAGCCCACAAAAATGGAAACCCATGAAGCAAGAAGCTCATTCTGCTTTCAAAATTGGATCCAGATACTGCCCATTCGAAAAACAGTGATAAACCCGAAATTCTAAAACAAAAAATATCACTCGGGCAGTATTTTCAACTGTTTAAACAAAAGATATGAATTTTTCATCTAAAAAGTTGCACAAATCATCGTGAGATCAATTATGGTGCATGTGTTGTCTAATTTTGATTTCATTCAATATTTAATATAAATCTTCAAGCAATATAATTCATCCGTCTAGACTTGATTGTGCACGTCTACTTATTGTTTGCGTACATTTGTGATCTATGTTATGTGGTATGGAGTAATTAAAGAGAAGATTCAAGATTTGAAGTGTTCGAAAAATTGTTACAACCTAAATTTGATATGTTTAATGATAGAGTAGGTTTCTTATGAAACAGTCACACGAATCTTTATATGTGAGATGTGTCAATCCCTATCAATATTTTTTTTATATAAAAAATATTCTCACACATGAAGTGTGAAGTGACAAGAGCACTAGCACAGAGTGTGTATATATATATATATATATATATATATATATATATATATATTATATATATAAACGCATTGCACGCATAAAAAATAATTATTTTAAAAATTATCGGTTAATTATATCGTATATGTAGATTATGCTTTACATGGTCTATGTGGCTTTTCTTTTTGCCCCTAAATCAAGGACAGCCCTTCTTTCTTAAGAATGTCTATTTTTATGCTTCTTCTATGCAATTTTTTAATCTTCAGCAGCTTCGCTATTCTCTATCGATCCTCTATTTTGTTTATATTTTTTTAACAAAAAAATAAAATGTTGTGATTTTCATACTACAATCCAAGTTATCTTCGATGTTTCCTATTAATTTGACACTTTTTTTACATCGAAATTGGCGAGATTGTTTTTAGTACAATTAACAGCTAATTACTAACATGCATACAAGATTTCACACAAAAAATATTATGAAAATGCTTCATGAACAATTAGAGTTATAAATTGAGTTACAAAATACATTATTTATATTGGTATTTTATTTGGAAAACTCTTTAAAAAATGCAGTGAAAATAATTTTGTCATTTCAAATATATTTTGTAAAGCAATTTGTAACTTATGTTTGTAATAACCAAAAATATTATAGTCTCTTTGAAATAGAGGAAAGATTTGAAAAGTCATATGATGACCACATTTTTAATATAAATCACTACCGGTACCCTTGATTTGTCATACACGCACCAAAATCATCAAAAACATCCCATCTGCACAGAATATTTCATGGAGAATATCCGGAGAAATTATGACAAGTTCTCGTTTCCGGGCCAGCGAAACATTTCTGATCAGTTCGAATTTGGCTGTGTTACGACGCCCGGTTCCCTAAATTCTCCAGCCGATCATCTGTTCTTTAATGGGAGACTTCTGCCTCATGTTTTTCCGATTCAAACTTCAAGTAATCACAACTATTCGTATTCAAGATCCACGAGCCGGACAAGCAGCACCGGGAGTTATAAGGATTCCTTGATGTCGTCACGCAGCAACAGCACGAACAGCAGGAGCAGCAATTGCAGCAGCGCAAGAACCAGCACCAGTACTGATCACTACTCTAATCCCGGGTTGAGAAAAGTATCGAATATGGCGAAAAAAGAAAGGTATCATCATGTTAGGCCACCTGTTTTGAATACTCACGAGTGTCAATACGGATCTTCCCAGAAATGGCAATTCATTGCGGGAGCACCGGTGTTGAAGCACCAGGGATCAAGGTCAAGAAAAGCTGATCATGTTCTCGAACGAAAGGGATCCAGGAAATCGAAAAGGGTCGATGAGGATCATGGCGGGGTGAAACCGTGGTTTGGCAAAAGGGTCTTGAAGTCGTTTGTTTCTGCATGTAAAGAATGCCATGCAATCAAGACATCTCAAATCCAAGAAGTTTTGCCAAGAAATTTGGAGGTGTAGCTAAATCAAGTGTTACTTTCCTAGCATTAAGCGACATGCAATCGTTGTTTTGATTTTCCAGTTCCGATTTCTCACCTCTCAAAATAAAGACAGACAGACATCATAATCTATTTTTACTTTTTAATTTCCTCCAAGTAAATTTTCCCCCATATCACATATGTTTCCCAACACGATATATAATTATATTGTTTTCAAGTAATTAAAGTTTTTTTGTCATTTCCCAAAAATACTGATAATTAATTAAATGGTATTATAGTCCAAGATAAACAAACTCCTTCAAATTTTAAAATAATTTCATCCGACCATTTATGTCGTGATTCCATATCTACAACAACTCTTTTCATTTTCTCGGAACTTTCAGCCAAATATACATTTATTATCCCAAATAGCACAAGTGTCTATTGCTAGTAAAAAATAAAAATTTTCAAGATGCGTAGAATCCGGCAATTGTACAACATTGACACTATCCCCACAGGATTTTAGGAAATAAAGAGACAAAATTTTCATTAAATTCAAGTCAAAGAAGAATAGTAATAAAAAAAAAAAACAAAAACAAAGAAGAATCGGCCCTAAAAAAAATCCAAAAGTAAATCCCATCGATGCCCTATTTTGAGGAATGGCAAATATTGGTGGCAGCCCCACTAAAATCTAGTCAAGAATTATCGGACTCACGTGAAAGGTTAAAGAATTTTATAAATATATTGAATAAACTAAAAATATATAAATACAAATAATAATAAAATTAAGTGATAATTATTAGAGTACAAAATTGTAACTAAATTATTTGAATGAATAATGTCATATATATTCAATTATTTTACTTACTTTGCTATGAATTTATTTTAAAAGTTCATTATTATAAATGATATTTATCATGTATCTTGATATATTAAATTCTTAAGATGATTTTTAAAATTTATCTAGTTCATATTATACAAAATATAACAAAAAAAAAATTTAAATGCATTAAATAATATTTACATTTTCAATGTCCAGTCCACCCTATATTAAAATCTTGGCTACGTTTCACTAAAACTCGTTATCCACCTCCGACTCGGTTTTAGATTCGTTGACTGGGTTTAGACCATCCGCAACCTATTTGATCAAGTTTAGACCCGTCCCGATCAAGACAGATTTAATGTGAACTCTGCTCATTATCATCTCTATGCTTATGATATTGGTTCTAACTACCCAAATATCATTATCATACAAGTAAACTCAAAGGGTTGAAGCCATTTACACACGTTCTTCATTGTTGTATTTTTTTTCTTCAATAACGTCTCCTAGCATGAGCGTTGGAATAGATTCATTGGGAAAACTCTTGATGCTTTTCTCAAGGTATTGGTGGTCGGCAAAATTTTTTGAATCCAACTTATATATCTGAAGATTTTTTTTACCATTGGGGCTAAATCTACTCTAGTTTGTGTTTTGATAAAAGAAAAAAATTATATTTTTGGTTGTATATATTTATGTGTTGTTAACTTTAAGTTTTAGTATATTATATTTATTTTCGGAAATTTTAATCATTCCGATGTTACACTAAATTGTATACATCAGTACTCTGGAAAGAAAATGATAAAAAAAATTAAAAAATTGGAATGATATAAGATTAAAACTGAAATTTGATAATATAGAAGACAAAACAATAAAAAAATAAACATACATGACAAAGAAAAATTTATGTTGATTAGATTAAATATAAAAAAAATTCCATACACGATTTATAATATATTGAGTATGTCTCATGTGAAATTAATTTACTCATTTTGATCTGTGAGATAAGTCGGTCCGATTCGTACTCATAATGGAAGAAAGTAATTTTGACATAAAAAATAATGGGTTAGATTGAAGATATATTTTACAAAGTTACGCCATGAGATCATGTCATAGAAGCTTTTGTTATATAAATCAAAGTGACCTAAAACAGAAGATTTCTTTTCCCCTTGTTGGAATGTTTCAAGGTTTAATGAATAAAAATTAAACTAAAGAAGATGAAAAAACTCAAAAGATTGTTCTATGCACCAAAGGACATCTCAGTGCCCCCAATGCGACCTAAATCGTTCTAGGTTACTGGGGAGACGCATAGGTGTGCCCTTCTATGCCCTGCAATTTTCCGAGGCAACGAGGGAGGCATACAGAGGCATTATTTGTCAAAAGTTGCGAGTTTTCATTGATATTTTCTTCCAAAATGTGTTTTTTGGTCAGAATTTTGAAATTTATGCCTTAAAACTCAATCAATCTAAATGAATTAACATACTTGAGAGAAAAATAACATAAACCCTTGAGATGATCAAACAAAGAAATAACTCAAAATTCATATCGATCTTCTGCTTATTTCTTTTCAAAATGGAGTTTTCTTCATTTTCTAGTTAGGAGACTTGTGATATGTAGTACTGCCATAATAAATTAGATATCGTTGTATATCGGGAGACAATTGTCATATCCCACGAACACCACATGCGGAAAAATCCGTTTTAAGCGTAAAAAGTTATCTTTTACCTCAACTTCGAATTTACTTATAAAATTTTGTGAATCTTGTTATCTTTAGGTTATAAATCCCGTTAAGTTGTATTAGAGAAATATGTAAATCCCCAGCAAAAGCCCTTCCCCCCAATTAAATATCTCGAACCCGAAGTCTGTCCAAACCGTATCCTCTGTAAAATATTTTAGCCCATTTGTAAGAAAAACCCAGTCCAAAACAAGAGAATGATCCAAATAATAATAGCTTTTTATTCCCAGGAAAAAAATAAGAAGAAAAGAAAAACAATCTTTTTAAAATAAAAAAATAATAGAATATTTTTTCTGCTATAGCAAAGGAATCTAAAATTTATAATTTAGTTTTGGAATTTTAAGATATGTACCAGGAACTGTATGACAAAAAAGCAAGAGGAAGAAAGTGATGAATAAGACTAACATTTAATGGTAAGTGTTTAGTCTATCATTTTAAAGAAAAGACTCAAATAATAGTCATTAGTTTGAAAAATGAAATATACATTTTTTAAATTCATACAAATTCTAATAATATTTTTAAACCTAAAATTGTAATTTGCTATTTTTTTTTTAAAAAAAATAGTTTGTAAATTATCCAACATCTCATTTATTAACAGCTTACATGATAATAACAACTTACATGATAATACATATATAACAAGGTTATTTTGGTAATTATCATATTAAAATTGAAATTTTTGCATTAATATTCCATATATTTAATTTATTTTAACTCATCATTTTTATAATTTTACACGTGATAAAAGACATAAATGACAAATAAACTAAATATAAAAGATGCAAATGCAAAAAAAAAAAAAAACTATTAAAATTATACCAAATATCATATATTTTGTCACACTATAATATTTATTTATATATTTTAATTTCTCATCAACTCAATTACTAATATTTTATTGTTCCATTACTCTAACCAAACAATATATAAATTTTTTAAATAAACAATAAATAATACAAAATATTAAAAAAGAAAAATTTTATGATAAAAACCATGGGCCCTTGAAAAGGCAAACAAGGCCACTCCTTTTATTTTTTTAATTAACTTTTTAAATTAACGATTCTTATTATCAATAATATTATTTATTCTTATTAATAATCACAATTTAATTGCTTTATTTATAATGTGTATAAAAAATTAGCAAAAACTTGTGTGAAACGGTCTCATGAGTCGTATGTTGTAGACTTATATCTTATTTTGGTCATCCCTAAAAAAATATTACTTTTTATACTAAGAATATTACTTTTTATTGTGAATATCAGTAGAGAGACGCGTTGACGCGTCTCATAGATAAAAATTCGTGAGATCGTCTCATAATAGACCTATTGTGTTAAAAAATTAAAATTTTTTGTATATTAAAAAACATAATTCAAAGATGATTTTTTATAAAAAAAAAAAAAACAAAAGAAAACCTGCGCATTTAATTTTCCAAGAAGCCAAACTCCGGTCCCTTGGGAAATTTAATTTTTTTTCATTATTATTTATATTATATTATTTAATTAGAAATACCATATTTTTTCTCGATACTTTTCTCTCTGCGGAAACCGCAGGGGAAGAAGATCATTTACATACATTGGTGTATATATTTTCTAAGATCTGCTATTGATTTCAGTCGATTGATTATTAATTCTCTGCTGAAAGCTGTGAATTTTGGCTTAAATCGGCATTATTAAGGTCAGTATTATAGTTCCCTTATTCTTGTATTGAAACGACCGATTTTATACTCCAAGTTAAAGTCGTTGTTCGCTTATTTTCTTGGCGATCTCTCTGTTTCTTTGGTATACAAGAATTGTATTTGTATATGAATTTCGATGAAATATGTTGGGATGTCACTTTAGAATCCCCCACTTCACCTAACTATTGTTATATATAGGAGTCCCGTTGCATTACAAGGTTACAGGCTGAATTTTAGATTTTTTTTGTTGATTGGATCTCAAGAGTTGGTTTGAAATTACTGATTTTAGTTTATCATTGTTTTTCCAGATTTTACGAGCGTATAATAAATAGAAGAGTGAAATTCAGTTGGCCCACATTGCGATTTTTGCAAAATCATCAGGCTTAGGGTTGCCAGGGTTATTTGGTTGGAAACTTTGTTTTTTTGCTTTGAGTTTCCGAAGGGGGAAGGGAATTTGTTGAGACGTATGCATAATGGCTGATGCAGCTGCTCTTATAGAGGCCTCGGGATTCAGATTTTGTGATCTGGAGCTCATTGGAAGAGGTTCTTTCGGGGATGTGTACAAAGGGTAAGATTTTGAATTTACCTTTTTCGTTCTGTTCCTTTCAACTTTAATTGCAATGGATTGACACATTCAGCTGGTGTGTTAATTACGACATAATGCATTTATGAGGTTCTTGGCCTTATTCGAATGCAAAAAATTCCGTTAAACACTTGTAAAGTTATGAAGCTCGTGAATGTTTTAAGTTCGTATGAGCTTGGAACATTTAACAACTTTTAACTTTTGCGAGGACCTGAAGAGAGTGTAGATCAGATCATTTAACCATAATCGTCAAAAGCGCAAGTTACATTAAAGCACTCAAGTGTCCCGGGGCTTTAAGCGCAAAGCGCAAGCTCTACGGAAGTGAAATGCAATAAAATAAAGTATTCAAAAAAATAAAAATAAATTCAAACTTTTTTAAAAAATTTGAAACATAAGCTATAAAATATTGAAATCATTATCACCTTTATCTTTCAATATCAAATATTAAAATGTCAAGCCAAAGGGCCAAGGTGTTGCAATTGGCAGAGGCGATGGGGGAAAAAGATGGTAAACATAGGAGAAATCACACATTAAAAGGCATTTCACCTATCAATTTATTTTTGTTTTTTTTAAAAAAAATATGTTTTCCTCCGGAACACTCTTTAGTGCGAAGCACAAGCAATGCGCTTCTTGCGCTTTTGACAATTTGCATTTAACAGCTTTTGACTTTAATGACGACTGGAGGGGAGTGAAAGTCTTGCTCACTCTACTTGCTTGTCAACATGTGGTTCACACAAAACAAAAACGAGTCTGATGCTACAGATGATGTGATCAACAGTTACGGTGTCTAATTGCTTCAACAAGCATAGATTAGAAGTTAGAACTGAACTTTTTGGGAGTTCCGATAATTTCTGTTGGCTTTCTCGTTATTACTCAAAAACAAGATAACTAACTCAAAGAGCGAATGATAGATCTTCCGCTAATGTGCCAATGGCAAAGTGTCATTTCAAAACTGGATATTTATGTTTCAATACTGCCAACTCTTAGGTTTCAAAAATTTTTGGAGTGCAAAATGCATGTGTAATATATCAGGTTATCTGAAAGAAGTTTTCGATGTATTAAATTTCTCTGTTTTTTGGGATAATATTGTGATCCTTTCAAGTGTTCTGGTGGCGACAATAATAGCATGTTACCCTTTTGTTAAAAGGGGTAACATGCTATTATTGCCCATGTACTTGGCATGGTGTTTTTTTGAAAATTTTCTTCACGATGATTCTTTGACAAAAATTGGTTGAGATTTGGTCTGTAGATGATTAAATAGAATATGGTGCTGAATTGTAAAAACGATTGAGTACGAGGTGTAAAGCACAGTGGCTTAGTGATCTTTAAGAGTATATTTGTTTTATTGACATGTTAATTTGTTGACTTTGGCTCAAGCAAGTCATATTTGGAATTCTTGTCCAACCTATGTAATTTACCAATGGCATAGTTGTGGGTACTTTACATTATAGAGGGTACTTAATCTGATGATTACAAATTCATGTTTTGATGACCAGTCTCGCGGGACCTTTGCATTTGACATTTGTTAAGTTACGCTAAGCTGCAATGTGAATCGCTTGAATTTTTTCTGAAGACAAAGTCTGCATATTTCTTTATAGATTTCCTCTTCTTGTGGTTGAACTAATACTAATGGCGGATTATTTGATGTTGACCATTTGAAAATCGTCTATTTGGAAACTCATGAGTGGTATTCAAAATGGTGGGATATTTGGCCAAGTATGAGAAGCTAAGAAGCCCATGAGTGATCCATTACTTTTTTGTAGAGGTCCAATTACAAGATGCAAGTCTACCAGATTTAAAGTCTCTCTTAATGGAATAATTTAATAGTTGGAGGGCCAAGCAGGCAACATAGAATTGATCTTAATTACAAGCTCGATTCATATGGAATTTCCAAGCATAATCTTTATACATTTTGAATTGTTTGAAATTGACTGGAAATTGACCTTCATTGACCTCTAATTCAGCCAATTGGTGAGTAAAACAGACTCTGGATTTCCTTTCATTATTTTATTCATGGATCATTCTGAGTTCACATCAAACTTATCTTATATAGTGATAGTTTTGGCCACAGAATTAGGTAACACATGTTAAGATGTCAGGAGACAAGCAGGTGATAGGGTATGGGCTTTTGTCTCATTGCCTCCTACTGAATTATACTGATGCAAAGGGGGAAAGCATCAGTTATGAATTGTGATGAAATGTCAATTTTAATTATTGAAATTTCTTGCTCCAAGTTTATCGTGATTTTTCTTTTTATAAATTTTTAGCCACATTTAGTGTAACCTCTAATTAGAAATCTTGCAACTGTATGGTCTACCAATAAAATAAGATAAAAAAAACCCTTCGTTTTATAAAAGTTTGGTACAAGGAAAATTGGAGCGAGCCTTTTTCATTTTTCCTATCTGAAATGAAATTTTCTGTTCATGTTGAAAAAGAGGGAAATTATCAAAATGGCACAAGAATCAATGGAAAGAACCTAGTCTGTGATGTCCATTCTCTGAATTTTCTTTAAATGAGCTGTGGGTCGTAGTGATTTGGGCATTCTTTTGATTTTGTAGCAAATTGAGATGATGCTGAATTAATGGAATTTCAAAATTTTGCCTTTGCTTCTAGCTGTGGTATTAACTTGGTCTTGTTCTTGAGTTGTGGATTGTATATTGACTGCTCTAGTTTGTAGTTAATAAAAGTAAAAGTTAAGCGGGATATGTAAAACAGCATCTTGTTTGGAATCAAACAAAGTGAAGGATTGCAGCAATTATGAAGGCTAATTGATTTTTCACATAATGATGGTCTTGATTATTTTCTCAATTCAATTCCGTGGTTTCAAAATGTAAGTGATTTGTTGCTTTTACTCCTTTTCAGGTTTGATAAGGAACTGAACAAAGAGGTTGCCCTAAAGGTCATTGATTTAGAAGAATCGTGAGTACAAATTGGACTTACATTTGCTAGTATAAGATGTTTGATGTGCCTGTTTTTTTTTTAGTTTTATATTTTTGAGAGAATTAAAATTCCTTATTTGAGATTTTATATTTTTAGATTTCATTAGCAGGAGATGATCTGAACGTCATTTGTTGCATCCATCTGTTTGTTTAGCTTTCTTTCTCTGCCATCAAGAAAGAAAATTTGTCTGCACTTTCATGTGCCGTGTGGGGAGAAAAATACTGGGGTGGAGTGAAGTTTGTATTATAGGTATTTACTAGTTCTCAAAAGGATCAGGCAATTTTTTTAATAAATGTCAATCTGCGAAGCATGAATTAGTGGGAGGAGTGTATTGGATCCCCTGAACACAGATGCAAATGGCACAAATGTTATTGTGTGAGTTGCATGTGTTACTAGCTGTTGGGGTTATTACACGTAATGCTACATTGGACATTGGAGATTGTATGATCTCTAAGATTTTGCTAGTTGAGATGATGCGAAGAGTCGGGCAATAAAGGTATTTGTTGAGCAGTTAGAACTTAGATGATGGTAGTATAAAATCCCGGATGCTCTATAAAGGGTGTTTCAGGTGCTACAATCGACATTTATCATGTGTTGAGAAACTTTTCCGAAAAGCTTCATCACTGGTTTTGTGTAACTGCTGTCAACTTTATGTACAACAGTAACTTATTCCCCAAGTATGTATGCTGTGCGGGCATGATTACGGTTCTGGTTTTAGTGTTGTTCTTTGAACTCTTGCCTAAGACAAGGTTTAAGTTTCATATTAACACGGAGCAGCAAAATATGCCAATTCACCGACCCTTTAAGAATTCAACATGTTGATGATTGAATATTTTTATTAAGTAATTGTCTTATTAATTCTTCTTTTAAGTCTTTCATTCCTGTTCTCCATGATGATTTTTTTCCTGGAGTATCATCTGTTTTCTTCTTCTCGTCCAGGGAAGACGAAATAGAGGACATCCAAAAGGTACCTTCGACATCTCTATAAGGGCTTTGTTGAATTAAATTTTAACACTAATGAGTTGCCTTTTATTTCATTTTCTTTGTTGACAGGAAATTGCTGTTCTTTCAGAATGTCGCTCTCCTTATATTACTGAGTATTATGGGTCTTTCCTGAATCACACTAAGCTGTGGATTATAATGGAATACATGGCTGGTGGTTCTGTTGCTGATCTGGTGAGTCTCTAACATGTTCTTTTATATTCTCCATTATTTTGTCTTCTGAGAGGTTTTCACTCCAGTTTAGATAGGCCATACTGATTTAATGTTGGTAGGATGGAATGTTAGATGCCAAGTTGACTTATTGTAGTTAATCTGGGACCTTTTTTCTAAGTATCTATTTTCCATCGACGGATGGTCATATTTTTTCCATGCCCTCTTCTGAGAGAGGCGTCCAATGGTATTGAACCTAAAAGCTGTAAACTCTATGAGGCTGTGATGAACAGCAGTCTCTGATGCAGTGGTCAATTATGTACTTACTACTTATATACTAGGCCTTCCACTTTATTTGCTTATACCATGCTTTTACTTTGTGTAGACCCTCTTAACTCTCAAGGCATGTGTATTTTTATTTCCCTTAAATTTTAACCTTGAAATAGAATGTAAATTGCCTCAAAAGGCACAGGATGTGTTCTAAACTGTAGCTTGAGTCATGAAAAAGGAATTACACACTATTCACTGTTAGCAGGATACTGATACTATTTTATTCCTCTGCAGATTCAGCCTAACCAACCACTGGATGAAGTTTCGATTTCATGGATTTTACGTGATTTGCTTCATGCAATTGAATATCTCCACAGTGAGGGGAAAATTCATCGAGATATTAAAGGTAGATTGGTAGGACTAATCACTTTGTTCGGACACGTTGGATCATTACCGTTTTTGAACATGTTAATTTTAAAAATTCGGTTACTTGGACTGGATTTTTGCATGGATTTCAGTGAATGGGTCGGTCATAAATTGACCAAGTTAAAATGTATATATCATCTTGTTGGATTACGTCTGATTCATTTCACCCCTATCTCTCGGTGATTTAACAATTTTTTTGTAATGGGGAGCCTGTCTTTTCTTGCTCCAGTCACATGACCATTTTCCACCTCGGCTCTAACTTAAGATTCTTGGGACCTATTACCCATTACTTCTGGAGGAAATCATTCTTGTTCCAGTTTGCTCCTAATCATATGTCAGATGTGTTATACACCTGCACCCTTCTATTGTTTCCTAACCTATAAATTACCACATTAATGATGCCTACAGTATACCCTTCTATTGCTTCCAATCTGTCTTCAATTTTTGTATGAGTGTCTTTCCTTCTCATAATTGTATTTGAATCTTATTAAGTCCTTTCCCATCATATATGAATTTTTCTAATGATAAGTTTATAAAACATTTTGACAGCGGCAAACATTTTATTGACAGAGAATGGTGATGTCAAGGTATCATCCATGGTTCCGAAAAATTTGAAATGCTTCTATTGTATATTGATCTACTAACTTATCGGTTAATGTAAATGCACTAAGTTGATTTGCCTTTTTATATGAATAGGTTGCAGATTTTGGTGTTTCTGCTCAATTGACAAGGACAATTTCGCGAAGAAAGGTGTCAGTTTCTTAATTTTAGTTTTTTCTTCTTCTTGAAATATGGTCATTGTGATGATAACCTTTTATTTTGTTACATATGAACTTTTTTACCCTATATATGTTCCCAAGTTGCTCTCCTTGGCTCTATGAGTGAGCCTTATTGTCTTGATATCGAATTGTAGAATCTGACAAATGATGTCAAATTCAACTTTTCATCGTTCAATTATACACTTTCTTGATAGAAATTAAAATAGAAAAATTAAGAGTAAAAAGATTGCATGCCTTCTGTTTCCCTTAAAAGGTTCACGAAACAACTTGTGCCAACCTAAGATCCTAAACTATGATATTGTCAATTTGTTACTTGATTGACCTATTCAATAAGTATGATACCAAAATTATTCAATGTTACTGTTTTTCAATATTGAAGTTGAGAAAAGGATAAAACGTCTCTACTTTAGAGATAAGATGATACTCGAAGCATGAGTTTTCATCTCTATGTTTGTTTTCTATTTCACATTTCATTGTGATACAATTTGAATACAAATCATACCACATCAAGCAAGATTACATTTCTCTAAAATATTATGTTTCTATTATTAATTTGGTTTAAATAAATTGGAATATTTGAATGTTTCTTTTCCTATTTTAGGCGGGATAGTAGATTCTTATAATATGATCCGGACCACAATTTTAACAGCAATCTTGCTCACTACAATTCTTAGTGCAATCTAGATTGTTCTCGAATTTAAGATCGTGCCTAAAATTTTCACGGGGTGAGCATGATGACTATGTTGATGTGAACTCCGCCGGATTAATGTGCCACACGATTTGTATGCTTTGACTGGTACTGCTATTGACAGCATCGAGTGACCACTCACGGACTCACCACATTACAACATCTCTATCAACATGCCATTATATTTTTTTTCATTCCCGCATAACCACGAACATGTAGTCCTCATTCCTACATTCTTTTTTTACTCAAGGACCGGTTGATCCTCTATCTAATAATGTTGCAGACTTTTGTAGGAACACCATTTTGGATGGCTCCAGAGGTCATTCAGAACTCCGAAGGATACAACGAGAAGGTATACTCATGTCAACCATAACTTTTCCCTAACCCTGTTATGTGAGTTTTATAACTTCAATTATATTTTTTGGACACAATTCGTGCTATACTTCTTTCCTTGTTATTGTAATGTGGGAAACTTTGGCTTCAAGCAGGCCGATATTTGGTCTTTAGGGATAACGACAATCGAGATGGCAAAAGGAGAACCTCCACTTGCGGATCTCCATCCTATGAGAGTGCTTTTTATCATTCCTAGAGAAAACCCTCCACAGCTAGACGAACACTTTTCTCGTCCACTTAAAGAATTTGTTGCCCTATGTCTGAAGAAGAATCCAGCAGAGGTAGCTTCTTTTTCCCCAGTCTCTTTCCCTCCCAGATATCTATCTATGTGTTTGTGACTGTGGTGGGAGAACTTGCAATTTTAGGAGATTACTGTTGTGAAATCATGGTAATCGACTTATGCCTTCAAAACAGATCATTCTGTCTCCTTGAACAATTTAAAAATTTTCAGAATGTCTAAGGTTGCATTTTGATGAATAGATTTGAATTTCATGGATTTCAATTATATTTTTATTGTTAACGATGAAACAATAGATGAAATCTTAAATTCATATATTATTTATTTACACATTAGTTACACAAAATAGAATGAATTTCAAATACATTCATTATCCGATATTCCGATTAACTTAAAATTCATCATAATTAACATGAAATATTATATAAACAAACAAACATGGGTGAATGTGAAGTTTATAGTTTTTTTATCTAAAACTACAAAATACATTTGAAATATATAGATTTAAAATCCATCAATCCAAATACAACCTTAAAAGAACTTATTAGGTTTACTTTATACTTTTTGGGAATGTCCTATTCATTTAAATAGCCATGGTTCTCATGGGTGTTCCAAGTTTTCCTATCCTGGGTGGTTTTTTCGCTTCAAGAATAAATCGAATCTGGTAATTGTAAAAATTGACCTGGGATTATCATGGCATCCATGAAATGCTGCATCTATTCATTGTGTGCTTACAACATGTGGAGGAAAGTTCTCTAACACATGATCATTGCTCACTACAACAAATTGGTTTTGTCAGGAATAGATTTACTGCTGCCTGTTAATGAATGAATTTCTTTTAACTATCTGAATATCTCACTTAGTGTAATCCTACCACTTGTCTGTTAGATTCTTTCTTGAACTAGATATTTTGTCATGGAAGTTGACAGTTATTTTTTCATCTGTATCTAATATTCAATAACAAACTGATCAGTCTCTAGGAATTTGTGCCTTCTTCACTAGTCGTGATCGTCAATGGATCTTTATAGCAGTCTTTGATCGCTTGTCACTTGTGGATGCTTGGTGGTTTCTTTGCCTAAAGGGTATTATGCGGGGAGAAAAACAAAACAGAAACAGATGCTAATCTTCTATTTTCTTTGTTGTGCTTGTTTCTCGTATCAGAATTAACATGAACTCTCACTCTCTCTTTAGCTGTATGGTTCATTAAGCCTATAGTTTGAGACCATTCTTTACCTGTTTATTTGTTCTTGGTATCCTTGATCAATCTAACACTGCGCATGCTGCTGACTAAATTTGGTCGTCGGTTTGGTTGTGGTGATGACTTTCTTGTCCATCTTTGAAACTATCTGTCGAGAACTGTTTCATTTGCCTTTGATGCTGTTTTGTGTCTATAGCTCTGTTGTGCTTATTCTTTTTTTCTCTCTTTCAGAGGACTAGTGCCAAGGAACTACTGAAACACCGATTTATCAGAAATGCTAGGAGGAGCCCGAAGCTTTTGGATAGAATCAGGTATATTGATCTCTTTTGTCTGGACGCGGTTATTCTTTAATAAAATGTAAGGTGTCTAAACAAAGTGTGGGCTTGCTGTTCTTTCACTACACAAAATACTGAATTACATTTGTCAATGAATTAAATCATAAATGATGGATTTAAATTTGGTGGAACGTGCAACTATGTTGTTCTTTCACTACACAAAACTGAATTACATTTGTCAGTGAATTAATCATAAATGATGGATTTAAATTTTGTGGAACGTGCAACTACAATTGGTGCTATTGGATAACACCAGCTAACTATAGACATGGGCCAAGATCCTTTCATTAACTTCCAAATTTCGCAATGTTTTTTCAGTGATATATGAACTCGAAATTCTTTACTATGTAGAGACCGTCCTAGGTTTCAAATAGATGGAGAGACTCCTAAAAATGGTCCAACTATGTCAGAGGAGGCTTCTGGAACTGTGAAGATGGTTAGAGATTCCGGATTTGAAGACACAGTGCGTGCCAGGTCAGTTGAAAGTGTTAACATCATTTATGTACCTCTTTGTTGTGCTGATTGTTGTTAAATTACAGTAGTCAGGCATGGGGTGTAAAAAATACTGGATGGGATTTTAGTATTGGTGGATCAACAAGCACTGGAACTATTCGGAGTGCAGTAAAACCACCTCAAGTGAGAGATAGGAAAACTGAGGCCCCATTAACTCAATCTTCTAGAAAAATCTCAGACAGTAGCAATCAGCGGGCTACTCCTTCTGGAAGTATTGTTCATTCATCAGTAGAGGTCTCCATGGAGAAAGAAACTAACCATCTCGGGAAACAGGAAAACTATCTTGAAGAAGTATGACATTTCTATCCCTTTATGTAGATCATATGCTTTTTTAGGTTCTTTATTGCTTGTTGTTAAACTTGGTCTAAAGCTGAAGAGCTGGAAACTTGAATTTACTAAGGCTTGATCTAAATGTTCATGGCATTTAAACAAACTAAAACATAAAATTTAGGTATGCTCTATAATAAGTATTGTATCCCATCTGAGCAACATCTGATAACAAACTCTTGCACTCAGCAGAACGTCATTCTGATACTCATGGGTGGGGTTGACCTATGCTTTTTATATTAAGATTTAGGACGAGCATTAAGATTAATCAATCAAGTTATCTAATGCACCTTTTCACCTGCGACGTGTCATTAGGATGGAGATTATGCGTTGATGGCATGTTGACGTTGGTTGTTTGAACCTTAGTCTCCTCGTTTCAAGATTTCACCAAATAGTTATGATCAATGCCATCCAAGACTCTGTTATATTTACCAACAGGATCCCGTTATTCTCCAATTTATTATTTTCTCCTTGCAGGATGATGTAAGCGGCACAGGAACTGTCGTTGTACGATCTCCTAGGGGAAAACAGATGTCCTCTATGTTCAGCAACCAAAGTTCCTTGGTTTGATTATGGATTAGTTGAGCTTACAAAAGTACTTATTTTCTGTTGCTTCACTCATCTAAATCGAGGCTTCTGTGTTTTTTTTTAAATTTCCAGTCTAGCAGCACTTATGCCTCCACTGAAGACACTTCCATCAGTGGCACTGTCGTTTATCGTGGTCAACATGATGAGTTAGATTCTCCTCGAACTCCAAAATCTAGACTGGGGCTTCAAGAGAGAACTTTTAGTGCGGCTCTTGAAGATAGTGAGATAAACCTTGCCGAGGTTCACAGACTTTGATTAATTCTGAACCATCTTATTGTCATTAACCATGTTGGAGTAAAGGTTTGATGTAGATATTCTCACCTACAAAGGGTATATTCCTCGCAGACTAATGGAGATCCATAGTCACATACTATATAGGAAAATCATTAACGTCTCTTTGTAATTTTAGTCCTCGATGTCTTCAAAATTCAATTTTAGTTAACTATCAATGTTTTTTTTTTTTTCAATTTTAGTCCTTTTTTCCAACGTGTTACCAATGCAACTCTGGCATGAAGCTAATGTGCTCCCATGTAAGATCTAAAATTGTCAAAAATTAAAAGACATTAGATTGATTGAACTTTGACAAATTAGATGATCAAATTTGGAAAGAAACAAACATATAGAATGAAAACTGCAATTTTCTCCATCCTATAAATTGTACCATTTATAAGTGATATAGTAGCATAGAAGTAAAAAATGGCTTTCATTATGTTGATCGAATCAGTGTTTTCTATCTTAGCCTTAAACTGCTATTTTATTCAGGCCAAGGCTGCAATGCAAGGAGGAAGAAAAGGCAACCTTAGAGATAGATCTGCATTGAGCAAGGCCAACAGAGATGTGCAAGAGAGCAGAAGAATGTCAAAACCAACAACAAGCTCTGATTCATCAGGGTAAGTAACTTTTCTCGATCATATGCAGCTTCTTGAATATGAGGGTCACCTGGAAAATTTCCTCTCGGATAAGTTCATTTTTCCTGCATAATTTTCCAAGTTATATTTACTGTAACGAAACCTAAACTTTCCTGTCCAGACATTCACGTGATTATTTTGATGCACAAAAAGCATTTACAAGATGCACCATTCAAGCGACGACGAAGACAATTCCAGGAGTTCTGCAGCAGCTTTGTCTGCCCCATTATCAGTCCTTTTAATACCTGCACTTAAAGATGTAAGCAACAAGATTATTAGTAGTTGTTGTTTGTCGACTTTCCTTCCTGAAGTGATTTTTGTCTCACCGTTATCTTATCTCATCACATGCAAGTTTCGCGTTACTGTACTATGTTCAATTGAACATATAGCTATGAAAGGATTTGGTCATATAATGTTTATATAGAAGCTGATGATGGAAAAAGGCATTTCAAGATAGTGCTAAGCTCCTGACGGCTGAGAGGTTTCAAGCAGTTCTGGTTGACATGAACTTGGGATGGTCAAATATTAGAATATCCTGGCATGCATCTCATGAACATGGTGATGATTTGGGAAACGAGGCTTTCTCAAATAATACAGTGAATAGCTACGCCTCTGTTGCCGAGGGCTTTGCATTTTTATTTTAGCTTGGTTTGGAAACTTAATTCAGAAAATTTTCATAAGCAGTTCGTCATGCAGCTGCTGGCACAATTAAAAGCCTCATAGATGAGAAGACTTCTGGGAGAGGCTTTATTTACCCTTGCAACAAGATTGGATTAACAGGCTCGAAAGATTTCAATCTATGATTAACATGCACGATTAAATTAGTATTTGCATGGTAAAACCGATTTGAAATTTCTTTAAGCATTACTTAGGGTGCTGCAGAGGACATACTGTAGGATAGGGCAATGGATGATGCAGTGATAGAATTCAAGCAAAAGCTGCTCGAAAGGGTGCAAAGTTGTTTTTAAGTATTGATTCATACTTTAGTAAATTCTTTTCCAACATGATAAGGTATTGCGAAGTTAGAATTGTTATATATGCTGGAAACAAATCACTTTTCCAGCACATTCCATTTTGTATGTGTGTGTATCTGCATCCTGTGCTGATCTGAGGAATTTACCCTCCTATTCTCCTAATTTAGAAATTGTATTTTGAGTGAATATTGTATTAAGACTCTGTCACTCCATATCTTCTGATTTTGTTGGCCCTGCAACTTATTTAAGATTTAGTGACATCTTGTTGAATTATAAACCATGGTTTCCCCTTTTAGTCCAGAAGTCAAGATCCCTTTTTCCTGATTCTTAAATTCATGGACGTTGCTTTATTTTTAACTTTCTTATCCCAGAGAAGTTTTGATTCTTGCCCTGTCAGTCCTCAAAAGTCATGTTTCTTGTGTAGTTGTGTCCATGTATCCAAGAGAAGTGTTGATTCATCGCTGTCAGTCCTCAAAGTCACGTTTCTTGTTCCCTTGAATCCAACAATTTTCTTACCATTTTATAGGAAACACTTCTCTCTGCGAAACAATTGATTATGTTCCTCCATATAACTCTCTTTGTTGCATTTATGTACAACGTAGGTAATCACTGATGATCCAGGAGGATCAATCTTCCTGAAAGTATCAAATTCTTTAATGGACATGGAACATGTTAAGCCTGGGTCTTCCGAACTACTTGTCACCAAGCTACTTCAGCGATTGTCTAGGTTTATTTATATTTTAACTTCTAAATTGTCATTTTTGAACATATTAGACTTGCGATATAGCATTCATCATATTATTCATTCTGAAGTATAATTAATTTTCTAGTTCAAAAGAGACTTCTCTGAAAGAGCTGCAAGAGCTGTCAGCTCGGATATTTGGGAAGGGCAATGCTGAAGCACCGTCTACCAGTGCAGAAGGCGATAGCAAGAAAAAGCAACAGAGTAAGGAGCTTCCCTCAAATTCCAACATGAGCCCACTTGCAAGGTTTTTGCTCTCGAGGTTTGTCATTCTTACCTTGCATTTACATGTCACAAGCGAAATTCACGTGTATTGCAGATTCAGCTATAAATAAAAAAAATTATAATTTATTACATGATAAATCAATGAGATACAGAATAATTTTTTTGTTACCTTGTTGATCTTTAAAGGTATAATGATTGATAATTGACATGATTATCTTTTTTTTTCCCTTTTTTTAAAGCAATGATAAAATTAGAATTAAATGCATTTCTCTTTGTTACATCGATAAGTAATCTTATATTCTCTCCTAACCATTAATAATTAATTTTTAAACCTTTTTCTTTGTGTTATACTTGGTGGCTGCTATAAAAAAAATTGGTAGCATATATGATGTTCAAAATTTTAGAAAAAGATAATCTAAGGGGATGTGACAAATAGAAAACGAATTTACTTTTAATGAAAATTGAGTGTTTAAAATAGACATGTTATTTATGAACATTAATATTTTTGTTGCATTGGAAAAATAACAAAACGAGTTTAACATTTTCTTCCAAAAATTGTGAATCACGTGAACCGACATGTTAGCACTCGAAGTGTTTAAAATAAAACAGCGGCAATAACGTGAATTTTGTTTAATGTTTGTATTCTTGGCTATGTATTAATTATTTACATTGTTCATGAATGTCAAGATTTTTAAATTTTTTTGTGAAATGCATTTTAAGCAAGTTGTCATAATGTTATGAATATAAAAAATATTGAGTCACTCTCAAAAAGGTATATTTTGTTCTGGAAAGTACAACTTTGTTCAATGAAGAATGCATATATACATGTATATTTCACAACAGAATGCTATAGCCCATTTTATCCCTGAAATTCCATTATTTTGTATCTTTTTTTTGTTAACAACTATCTCCCGTATTCTAATGTATACATATTAACCGCAGATGGCAAGGCCATGCTTCCCGAGATCTAAATACTTGAAAGACGAGGTCAGGATCATATTTTTTGGTGGATTCCTGTCTTGTTTTTTAGAGTTACATGTACATATCATTCAAGGAAAGCTGTAAGTTCGCCTTGGTCATTTTTGTTGGCTATTTTGTTTTTGCGATTTTCATGTTCTTTTCTGCCTCTGGTACAAGACATCGATCATAATTAGTTTAAAATTGGTTATTTATTGTAAGAGTGGAAGAAGCGTATTGTATGCATCAAGATGTTTGTGATAGGAATTTGAGTGTTATCAATCAAAGAAATTTCTTGAGCTTGTTTTATATTTTATTTATTTTTATAAGAAACTTTCTTGAGTTTTGATTATTAACTCACCAGTTTATCGATCAGCTTTGCACCCTATGATCTGTATGATTATAACCATTTCTCATGACTGCATTTTTCCTGTAAATTTGATCGGCGAGAGTTCTTCACAAGATTTTTGTTTCTTTTCTCAATTTCTCGTACGATGTATTGAAAAGTCCCAACCGTCTCAAACCTTGCTCCGGCCGACTGTCTCATCCATCTGGTGAGCTAAATCGCTGCTCCAGAAGCAACGACGGGGACGTAATTTCACCGCCATTAGTTGTTCTACTCTTTCGTTAAATGGTAGCAGCATTACTGGTGACGAATGACGATTCACTCACTTCTCCTCACCTCTCAGTCCGAATTTACTGTCCAATTCACGCCTGCTGTAAGCCTGCTTCACGTACCTCTCGCATTTACCGTGGTCTGCTTGCATCTGAGTGTTAGTTTCTTCGTTATAGTTTGGTAGTCTGCATCACTTTGGATACATGAAGGTTATTTTTAATCGCTAGGACGCACTATCGGAATCTCGTATGTGTTTGGATCGACGACTACCATTGATTTGCAAGATGACCACTACTCTGATAAAGAGGTAGCAAATACTCCTGATTGAGGACTTTACTCATTCTGTACAGATGGATATAACAAATGAGAGCTTGTTTCGTTGCAGCACAAAGCATAATCTCATTGTTCTATTATACTGAGTTTAAACATGCCGCGAGTTCCATCTACACATATGGATCACTGTTATATTCAATGTAAACCAGGATGTGAAAGTGGTTCAAAGAAAAGCAACAATGGAAGATTGGGTTTTGCACAAGTGGTTCAAAGAAAAGCAAGCACTAGTTACATTTTATGTTCTCGTTTCTTAGCTGTGAACACGAGCACTCTCCTTGATGTTCTGCATCCATTTTTCTAGTGTCATAAAAATTGAATTAGGTAATTATGCAATCGATATTGTATAACAGACGACAGTATTCAGCTTGCTTCAAGAGAAGCTCTCACGATCTCAATATTCCTGAGAGGCCAAAGTCTAATGCAGATTGCTCTTAAAAAAGGTAATTTTGATGGTACAAGTACATAAACATTTTACATACTTCTGCCATCCTAAATAGCAGAACAAAAATCTATGTATCTTTAGTGGATTGAGCATCAGCACTCAATTCTGAGTCTACTCCATCTGTAATACTCACCCTGGTCCCAGGAAAAAAAGAGTAAAACTGTGTCAAACCAGGGGATTTCAGGTGTTAATTCAGTTGGAGAGCAAATGTGGTAGTAGACATGGTCACGAGCCGGTCTGGGATTGATCCGCCTGGTTAGAGTTGGGAAAATCCCACCCTTAACCGTACATGTCATTCGGGCCGGGTGCGGTTCTGGTCCCTGTGAATAGTTTGGGTCCGGTCCGGTTCAACCCAAATTTTAACGAGTTCTGTAATTTTTATGATCAATAGGTTTTTTTTAAAAAAAATTAATTTTCTTGGATGAAATATTCAATCTCAATCGTTATTAACATTAAACACTTTTAATTATTATGTCCAAAAATTTGAACAGTTATATTATATTAAATAAAACTTATAAAAAAATTCAATACTAAATTTTGATGTCCCGAGTTTTTTTTTGTCGATTTTTTTTTTATTATCGCAAAAAATATTATTAAATTGTCCACATGCTATTTTCTATTAAAAAAATTAAAAAAAAATTGCCACCCCGGCCAGCCCGCATACAGATAGTTACCGTCACAGTCCCGGTCTCGGATCAAACTCATTGATTGGTTGACCGGCATGTCGACCACGGGCTAGGTCCGGTTCGGTTCCGGGTCAAACCCGAACCTATGTGGTACTGTGGAACAAATTGCACGGATAGAAAACAACCTTTCAAGAACAAATTTTCCTTCTTTACATTTCTGGGTCTCATGATCTTCTACAGCTTCCTGGAAAGGTTTAGAAGAAATCGGAATTAATCCAATGCGTGGTGAAAACTGTAAGAGGTGCAAAAAAAGAAAATAGTGCGAGAGACTACGTATTTCCACCCAAGAATTTGTCCACAACAGCAACATGAGATATCTGCCACTGTATGCATTCCGGAAATCATCATCCTCTTCTCACGAGCTCCGACATTGATGTTCACTCTGGGAGCAAAATTTGCAGCTTGGGTTACTTGTGGCAAACTGCCATCACATGTAACAATCTTACTTGGGAGCACAAGTAGTTGTCTAACACAAGTTAAATTACGGATCTTTTTTCATAAGAAGGAAATTTTATCCACTAGTCTATGATTTGAATCCACGTGAGTTCGAAATCTATACTACAAATCAAATCTATCCACCGAATCAAATCCATCATTCAAACACAACCTCAAGTTACACACCAAACACACGTATCATCTCCAGTTCAAAGAAGTTCCCAGGTTTCAAGATTTGTTTAACTAAATGGTTCTTGATTGTAAACCGGAGTTTTCATCCCCTGGCCACGGAAACTTACACAATATTGAAAAGGTATGCCCGCCCCCGGCTGGTATGAAACGCCTGCAACAATACTAGATACTGTCAAAATCAAAGTGTAGATGAGAATTTCTCTGAGAGTTGCATAAAAATGAACCCGTGTGACTATATCAGTAGCCAAAGCCAAATGGGTATTGCAAGATTTGCATTTGTAAGCTTCTCCTTCCAACTCAATTGTCTCCGGCCTCTTATTCATGTCACCCGACATTGAACTTCTTCTAGCTACTTTATTTGAAGTATGCACTACTTTATTCTTGATTTGATGCCATAATGTTTTCACAGGAAACAGACAAAACCTCTTTCTTTTCTCCGACGACAAGATAAAAGCTTCGATCAATACAATGTCTCTGCGTGTGTGCCCCCCACGATGAATGAGTTGAGGAGATACGGACAAAAGTTTTCAAGAATAAATTAAAAACCATCGAAACCAACGACAATATTTCTCGTGATTATTTCTAACTTTTTTTAAGTGGTCAAGAAACATTAAATAGTCAGGGGACTTGGCTACGTATCTACAATCAAATTTGAAGTTTTATTTTTTAGGTTGTAGTTGGATCCAAAGATTTTAGTTTGTGAAAATGATTTGAGATAGAGAGAGAGATTTCAAATGACTTCGAATACATCAATTCAAAGAAGCAAAATAATTTTGGATTGGTAAGTGTATGTGCTAGGTTAATAATGGAATATGTTACTTGGGTCGAGTGGATGGTCCTAGGCGTAAGTACTACAACGTCGGATAATCGATGTTATCCGAATTTGTTTTAAAAGTTGGCTATTTTCAAAGAAAGGTGTCGAGTGATTTCTAGGCCACGGACTCGGATGAAGCCTTCTATATATATTGTCAATCATTTCGGGGCGCTAAAACATTTGATTATGTCAAACAAATGAAGAAATCGAAATTAAAAAGAAATGCCCCCACCACTCCCAAAAACTGTGGTGTACATGGAAAAAGAAAATTATAGGCAATGTTTTTTTTTTTGGGTATATTTGCGTTAGTTTTTTTTATTCGAAAATTTGTTAATTATCTCATATCGGTTGGATAAATAACTTGAAAATTGTATATATTGGCTTGGACAATCCTCCCCCCTTGAGCTAGCTTTTGGGGTTGAGTTAGGTCCAAAATCCAATCTTAACATGGTATCAAAGCCCGGGTTCCACCGTTATGTGTTGGACTGCCTATAATTAGGCCACTCGTTCTGCCCATAATTGGGTCATTTGTAAACTCCACGCTCCAGATGTTCATTCCTGAGCGTGAGAGAGATTGAATTAGGTCCAAGTTCTAATCTTAACAAAATTGTATTAGAAAATACAATATATATTTAATTTCATGTTCTAGAAGACAAATTTTTTATATACATGCCGTGTTACGTAGTTGCATTGTATTAAAAATGTTTGTGTCATATATTTAGTTTTATGGGGTTGAATATTTTGACATCTTATGGTATATTATATTTTCTTGAGACTTCTACAAATTCTGAATCTCGGTATATACATACATACATATATGAAATATACATATATGAAATATATATTGGCGCCGTCTGTGGGAACTTGAGTTCAAGACGTAGATATGGTTTCCATTCAAAAGCAAGTCCGACCTTGCTCGGCACCGCAATAAGCCCAACTCTGCTTCGGCAAACATATCAGTCCGACCAGCTCAGCTCTCAGATCGTATATGTGGATTTTATATGGGCTCAAAGCTCAGCAGCTATCCTGGATTGGCGTGGAAGAGCATTTTCTATGTACTCAGTAGCATACAGCTATATTAGTCACGTAATTTAGCTCAACTAGAGAAGTTTCACTCTACAGAAAATGAATTCTGATTCATTATTTCCAGGATCGCATCATTGGCGGCGTCTGTGGGAACTTGAGTTCAAGACGTAGATATAGGTTTCCATTCAAAAGCAAGTCCGACCTTGCTCGGCACCTCAATAAGCCCAACTCTGCTTGGCAAACATATCAGTCCGACCAGCTCAGCTCTCAGATCGTATATGTGGATTTTATATGGGCTCAAAGCTCAGCAGCTATCCTGGATTGGCGTGGAAGAGCATTTTCTATGCACTCAGTAGCATACAGCTATATTAGTCAGGTAATTTAGCTCAACTAGAGAAGTTTCACTCTACAGAAAATGAATTCTGATTCATTATTTCCAGGTTAGTGATTTGGTTTTTAATAAAACTAATATAGCAGGAGAAGCAGAAAAATTAAAAGTTCGGGAGACATGAGATCCCGGCACATTCTTGAGAGCCCGGGCAGACCATGCCAGAGCCCGGGCAGACATCCAGACAGCCCGGGCAGACCATACAGACAACCCGGGCAGAACATGCCAGAGCCCGGGCACACATCCAGACAGCCTGGGCAGACCATACAGACAACCCGGGCAGACATACCAGAGCACCCGGGCATAACATGCAGACCACAACGGCACCTTCTTGAAAGTCCGGGAGATACGAGGCCCCGGCACAGTATCTTGAGTCCGAGAGATATGAGGCCCCGACACATTATCTTAAGTCCGGGAGATATGAGGCCCCGGCATAGTATCTGGAGTTCGGGAGACATGAGCCCCCGGCACATTCCTATTAAGTCCGGGAGACATGAGGCCCCAGCATCTTATTTATAAGCCCAGGGTTCTCAAACCTGGCTCGGGGCCACACACCTCGACCATTCCCAAGTCCCGGGACATGCTCCCCGGCCCAAGGCTCCGCACCTTGGTTCTTAAAAGCCCAGGGCACTACACCCTGGCTCGGAGCCACACACCTCGACCATACCCAAGTCCCGGGACATGCTTCCCGGCCCAAGGCTCCGCACCTTGGTTCTTAAAAGCCCAAGGCACTACACCCTGGCTCCGGGCCACACACCTCGACCATTCCCAAGTCCCGGGACATGCTCCCCGGCCCAAGGCTCCGCACCTTGGTTCTTAAAAGCCCAGGGCACTACACCCTGGCTCGGGGCCACACACCTCGACCATTCCCAAGTCCCGGGACATGCTCCCCGGCCCAAGGCTCCGCACCTTGGTTCTTAAAAGCCCAGGGCACTACACCCTGGCTCGGGGCCACACATCTCGACCATTCCCAAGTCCCGGGACATGCTCCCCAGCTCAAGGCTCCGCACCTTGGTTCTTAAAAGCCCAGGGCACTACACCCTGGCTCGGGGCTCCGCACCTCGACCACTCCTAGGTCCCGGGACATGTTCTCCGGCCCAAGGCTCCGCGCCTTGGTTATTTGTAAGTCTAGGGACCCGTACCTTGGCCCAGGGACCCGAACCTCGGTCATCTACTAAGTACAGAGATTTTTATCCGGTTTAGAGCTCAATATCCCGACTACTTATTGAAAGTTCCTGGCGTATTATCTCAAGTCCATGAGACACGAGACTCCGACTCCTCATCCCATCTCTGGGAGACATGAAGCCCCCGATGCTTTTATAAACTAGATTGATCATCTCTTTGGGAATCCAAGCATGACTAAATCGGGACAGCGAGTATGACTCTAGCCCGACTATTTAAGGGATGTGTGATGATACCCGTGTAAGAGCCCGGGTCATGAATGACCCGGGATATCAAATGGATTCCCAAATCAGAATCAATTTTCAGGATGGATTCTTCTGAAGCCGGTCAAGTGCAAGCTCGGACTCTACTCCACGGGCAACCAGGCGCCCGGGCTCTCATATAAAGCCCCGGGAGGTATTCTAACCGGGCCACCTCGAGAATTGAACCACACTCGAGTATGATTGATACAGGCCGTCTAATCTGTCAGAACAACTTGAGCTTGGAGTGTCCTAGAAGTCATCAGAAGCTAGGGTATGGACAACCGACTTGCCATACTTAGTAGGTGGCACTGGAATCGAGGTACCTACCTCATTTTCTCCTATAAATAAGCAGGTATACTTCTCATTTGAGGGATCCCCTCTCTGGTTCTCTCTGGAGAATTCATCCTTACACATATGTTATCACATATATTTACACCAGTAGCCTTTACTTTTATCTAAGCTACATTGGTTATCATCTTCACCTGCTGACTTAAGCATCGGAGTGGCCTACGCCGGACACCCCTCTGGTGCCCATTCACGAGTTCATCTCCTTATTTGCAGGTCACAGTGGAAGCTATAGTTCACGGGTTCATCTACCTTGCTCATTTTCCTTAATAAATTATTGATATGATCCGGTGGAGCACCCGACCCTGCTCGTCCATTTCGTCAGGATCGCATCATATATATATATATATATATATATATATATATATATATATATATATATATATATATATATATATATATATGAAAATCTGCAAAGATTTGATATCATATGTCACAATGAAATTCCAAAAAACTTGCACTAATATGGAAGTTGGCGTGCCGCAGTTAAATCCGTGCATTGGATAGTCTCCCCCATTAACTCCCCCAATCCTTTCGTACTCCTACCTAAATTTTAAAGAGTGAGTCTCATATGAGACCGTCTCACGGATCATAATCTGTGAGACGGGTCAACCCTACCCATATTCACAATAAAATGTAATACTCTTAGCATAAAAAGTAATACTTTTTGTGATCCAAATAAGAGATCCGTCTCACGAATACGACCCGTGAGACCGTCTCACACAAGTTTTTGCCAATTTTAAACTCATCTAATCTGTAACACTTTATATTTACCCATTTTATCCATCTCTTCACACGTTGAAGCGTCTATCGATCGTCTCACGGATATATTTTATGATCACGTTATCTTTAAAATATATATATATATATGCACAAGCAAGTGTAAACCCGAATCAACGAACACCATTGGATATGTTTGAATTAATGATAATCATCGTTTTTATGGTAAGGATATCACATCGACGGGCGGTAGAATGTCATTAAGCGCAGCTCTTCAAACCGGCTATGTAGGATTAACAGAAACTCGAATTAATGAACCACATATATATGCATTATTTCAAATGTAAAGAGGCTGAAATAGAGTTGAACCAATTTCAATTAAATTTGTTTCCAAAGGGGAAAAAAAAGAAAAACCGTACCTACTTTTCCCTTCGTCTTAAAGTTATTGGTTCCCATTATCACAATTTTCCGACATGCCAAGCAGTAAGGACCAGATCGGATGGTGATGTTATGAAATAGTACCCTGTACTATTCACAACACAATTATTACATCCATAAATATTCGTTAGATATGAAAAGAAATTACATATCATTTTTTTAAATTTCAATAAATTGCATTTTTTTATTATTTTTAAACCTATTAATTTTTTATTTTTGATCTTGTCATGAATTTTTATTTTTAGTTTATAACTTGTATTTTGTGAAATCAAATCAAATGAAAGTGTTATTCTAAACAATTTTGCTTACCAAAATGAATCGAATTCTAGGATATTTTTTTAACTAAGAGGATCGATCAGGTTTGTGGGCTTAGAACTCGTGACTTCTCCCACACTTGAGTGAAAGTAATCACAGAAAATCCAAGAAATTTTAAATATACCAAATGGGTAAAAATAAATAAAGAAATTTCAAAATTATTAAACAGCAGCAAGAAAACAGACCGCAAAGAAAATGCATAGCATTAGCATTCATTACATCCAGTACAATAATACGATAGAATCCTAGAGAAGTTGGGGGTCTCGCAAACATACATAAATGAACTACAAGTACACACGTAATCTTGCATGCATAGAATATTAGTACTGAAATTTAGATAAAGCTCAGGACTTTGGATTATTAATTAAAAACTCCACATGCAATCAAGCTCGGTGGGGCCTATCTTCTGATTCTGGGGCGGAGGAAATGGGCCCAGAGTGCCATATACAGACATCGGATCAACGCCGCCGCCGACCACGGACGGTGCAGAAATACCGGAGAAGAATTTAGGCAGCTGAAGGTTTTCTTGAAGTGTCCTCAGGCTCGGGAATGCAGAAGCTCCGAGGCCGTGCCTCGGGAAATGGGGAGCAGAGGATGAAGATGACATATCATGCATGAGTGAGTTCAGTGGAGGAGGAGGCGGAAACTCGAAGAGGGAATTGTGGTTGAAACTTGGCAGTGCAGTGGTGGAGAAACAGGGCACGTGCTCCTTGGATTTACCATCGGCACCATGGTAGGAGGAGCTGTCGTGGTCAGTAGAGGTGGCCGAGAGTTCGAGCAGCGGCGGCAACGAAACTGAAGACGGGGAGCTTACTTCCAGGTTGACTTGGATGGCGGCCCTCTTCTTTCCGCCGCCACCGGCGCCACTCTTTTGAAAAACCCTTGAAATCACCCATTCATCCTACAACACACAAGTGAAACAATCCTTCCTAGGATAAATGTCAAGTACAATCAAATTACACATCGAATGTCACTTCCTACAATGATCCGTTCAATCAAAATCCACTTAGATATGGATCCAAACGTTAAAGCAACTTTCTAATTAATCAATTTTCACCCAATCCCATCAGCGTCAAGACAGCCATTCGAATTACAACAATGCAAGAAAGAAAAGGCCGAATATAAATATGTCGTCGTTCTATCGCATTCATCATGTGAAATGTAACATGGCCGTCGTTCCATCGCAATCATCATGTGAAATGTAACATGGCCGTCGTTCCATCGCATTCATCATGTGCAATGTAACATGTCCGTCAAGTACTTGACAGGCAAATTAGACTACCAGTTCCGCTTCAATAACCCATGCCAACAATACGAAAACTAAGAAAAAAAACTGATTTTAAGCAATCCAAACAAAAAGCATCTGTAAAGTGTACATTACTACATTACGCAATCCAAAATCACCACTACTCATCAATGATTGGCAAGTAAAAAATCGAATTGGTTTGAATACGAAGAGCAAATAACCGAACCTTGGAGTTCCTGGATAAATAATGATATGCAAGTTTTCCTTCGAGACGGTATTCATGCATGACCCAGTTGCTCTTCTCTCCTTTCGGAGCCCTGCCCAAGTAGAAAACTAGGGTTTTCTTCATGCCCACCAGCGAGCAAGACTTCGAGCTGTAGATTTCCCGGTCTTTGCCAGTGGCTTTCCAATAGCCGGCTTCGGTAGCCCGGTTAGTCCTTAACCCGGTTGGGTACTTGCGGTCACGAAGGCTGAAAAAGTACCATTCTTTTTCTCCGAGTTTTGCTCTCCCTACACGATGAAAGTCAAAAAACCCTTGTAAAAGCCATGCAAAATTCGGTGCATTTGTACCGCATGATAGCTAACTAGTGAAGAAAAATTAAAAAGAGAGAAGAAACTCTCAAGGACTAAGAATCTACCTGGGAGATGCCAGGGCTCGCACTTGTTAAGATCAACTTCAGCAATGGCTCTGCTGGTGAAATTACAGTCGAGTACTTTCTTCAATAGGTAGTACGTGATCAGTTCTTCATCAAGAGGGTGGAACCTGAACCCCGGAGGCAAATGTGATTCATGACTTTCTTGGAAGGCGCGGTAATCCTCCATTTCAGGCAATCCAAGAAACCAAAAACAGGAATTCAAAGAGAGGAAATTATCCTACTTAAAAGGGTTTACAAGAAAGCAAACCTAGACTCGGGAACAAGAAAAACGTTAAAGAAATCATCATCATACATATTATTCACACACATATTTAGCCGGGACTTGGGAAAGAAAAAATCTGAGACATCAGGCACTGCGATGGGTGCTTTTGTAGTTGGGGAAATTAAAGCAAACGGGAGGATTAAGCTTGGGGAAATGAGATGGAGTGTAACAAGGGGGGCGTAGTGTTCATGGGGATTTGATGAATCGAGTTGCAGGAATAAAGGCAAAATAATAAGGTATGATATGGCTGGAAAAAATCTGCACTTCTGGGCTGTCCTCTTCTGCAACTTCTGCACTCTCTGCTGCACACCCTCATCACATCCATACGGCTAAGGGACATAGGGGGGTAGCTACGAACTGCTGTATATATACGTGTATGTACGTATACATACATATATATATATATTATATACATACACACTATAAGACAGTTTACAGTATGCGTGCGTGTGCAGGTATTTCCGATGTCAGTGAAGAAAATGAAAGGGATGAAACAGAATGTAGTTTAAAGAGTAAGGGTTGGGGAGAAAATGAGAGATTTTTTTTCATGAATTCACCATTGTCGATAAAGCTGATTCATATATCTCTTGTGTCAGCGCAGTACACTCATTAAATATTAATAATAACAATAATACTGGACACAGACAATAATATATTAAATAAAAATAAAAATAAAAATAAAAATAAGCCATTTTCTTTTATTTTTATATATTTATTATTATTATAATTTATTTTCCACCATTCATCTTCTTCCTCTGTGGATTCAGTCGTCATCACATCGCATGGTAGGCACTCTCTCCCTTGTTTTCCTCTTTCCTTTGTTTTTTCTCCCAATTGCTCATTTGTCCTTGCCTTGCATGTAATTTTTTTTATTAGTAATTAAAATATTTTATAATAAGCTTTTTTCGACTTCATCGGACATTAGATTTAAAATTGAATTTATAAAAAAATATGAATAGATAATCATAAACTCCATTAAATTTGTGGCTAACAAAATATGATAGTATTATGTGAACAATATTGACATGGTATTGAATTATGTTTTTATGTGTATATTTATTTCGAAAAGCATAAATAATAATTGCTGATAGGTTTTCATAATATCACAGTGAAGGAAATAGAAAATCATGCACCCCATCTCAGGCTGATTTTTTTTACTTGAGGTCGAATAGTGAGAGATTTTATTAATGATGTGGATCACGGAATTTGTTAGTTATCCCATGTAAGTAAGACAAAATTTATGGGATTTGTATATATAGGCTTGGACAGTCCTTCTCTATTGAGCTAGTTTTTAGGGTTTACCTAGGTTCAAATCTCAATCTTAACACGGTATCAAAGCTCATGTTTCATCGTTATGTGTTGGACTGCCCATAGTTGGACCATCTGTTCTGCTCATATATGAGGTCATTTGTAAACTTCAGGTTTAATATGTTCATTCATGGGCGTGAGAGGGGTGTGTTAGTGTTCCCGCATTCATTAGATAAAATCCCTGAGAATTGTATATATGGCTTGGATAATCCTCCCCCGTTGAGCTAGTTCTTGAGGTTGAGTTAGGTCCAAATTTCAATATTAACTAAACTCATAAATATTAAAAAAAAAAAAACAACGCTATTCAATGTATTATAAAAATTTTGGTGTGATTGACATATAAAAATTTCGAATCAAATATTTATATATCAATGCAACACAATAAAATATATAAACAAATTGAGGACTAAAACTAACAGCCAGTTTCTCAATTAAGAATTCTATATCGATTCGGCTCTTTGGTTGGCTTAGAAATTTGTCAAATGCACATCGATATTTATATAATGAATTTTATACAATATATCAAAACTAGAGTTAGTCTCATGTGAGACCGTCTCACGGATCTTAATCCGTGAGACGGGTCAACCCTACCCATATTCACAATAAAAAGTAATACTCTTAGCATAAAAAGTAATACTTTTTCATGGATGACCCAAATAAAAGATCCGTCTCACAAATATGACCCGTGAGACCGTCTCACACAAGTTTTTGCCTCAAAACTAATATTATATAGATGTGTGTGAGTGGCAGTGTAGTCATATCATTGTTGACTTTTAACTCCGTCACACCTAACATCCATCTCCTCCCTAGTCTATTCTACTATTTTTTCTCCATTCCACAAAATATTGCATCCTATTTTGTTTGTGTTTAGGAATAACAACGTAAAAATGGATGCCAACAAATATTTTTTTAGCTTGTATTAATGAAATTAACTCTATGTCGGAAACAACGATATATTCAAACACTCAAATCATGATTTGAGCAATCTTATTAACAAGATGTGAGATTATCTCAATCTGTGAGACATGTCAACCATATCGATATTAACAATAAAAAGTAGTACTATTAATATAAAAAGTAATATTTTTTCATTAATGACCCAAATAAGAGATTTGTATCACAAATACGATCCGTGAGATCGTCTCACACAAATTTTTGTCAATATCAATTTTTTTTTAAAAAAATTGATAATATTTGCATGCTGATGACTTCGAGTGGCATTACTATTTTCACTGAACAGAGCTAACATCTCACTGCGATTCAGTGGCAGTGTAAAATGTGCATTTTACATTAAAATAGTAAATAAAAAGCTGGAAAATATGGCTGTTAACAATTGCTTTCCGCAATTAATATTTATTATATCTCCTTGATTTCCATGATGAATTCAACTGAAAAGCCATGAATTTACAATTAAATGCAAAAAACAAATTTCCATGGATCGAAGCGTATAACCATAAATATCAAGTTAATTTTGGCATTAATTTAAGCCAACATTTTTTATTAAAATAAAATGAAGGGAAGATTACTGATTACATATGATTATAATTATAATTATGACCAATAAAAAGTCCTGAAAATTGAAAATAGTATAATTTATGTTTGAAGTGTTAATAATTATACCTTCGGACATGGGACACAATACATAAGTTACCAATTTATTCTACCCAAATTTGGTTAAAAAAAAAAAATCGGGTTAAAAATATACATAATAGGATTATCGATTGACTATATATTAAGTCTTAGCATAATAGAGACAAGATTACGATATATTTTGTATGAATATACTTTTTATTACATCTACAGATAAAACCTCAGCAATATTATTTTAATTTTAAGTTAAAATAGAGTTTAGTCATATGTATTTATATAATATATAGACAGAAGGAGTAGTTTGGAATATGCAGAGAGGAAGGGCATTAAATATCATGAGATTAATAATAATATTGCTATATGGCATGCATGTATCTCATCACCAATCCCATCCAAAGAAGTCAGATTGATTGATGCTTTTACAATTTGACGCGTCATTCTCCCCCTCCCATTTTCAGATACCAAGACCCCAAACCCAACCCCCCGGCCAGCTTTTACAGAAAATCATTCCTCCCAAATTATTTTAATTTTTATTATTGATAAATAAATATACATAATATAATGTCTTAAATGGAAATTGAAAAGGCCCCCCCCTTTCCCAAATTTCTTTCGGGTTTGAAAACGAGACTGTCTTTAATACTTTTAACAAAATAGGCCAAAAATCTCCACCAAACTGGCTCCTATTTTTGGCTTCTTTGTGCTATTATTATTATTATTATTATTTAAATAAAAGAGACATAGAATCTCTTTGTACTGTTTTGAATTTGGCATTTTTTGTAACCTGCTTTAGCTAATTGTAGCCTCCAACAGTCCCACGCAGTGAAATCTACATTAAAATTTTATGCAATAGAGTTTTTCCAACTTGTAATTTCTATGATTCTATCATTGTTCATTAAGAGTGAGCAATGAAGAAATTGATTTGTAAAGTACTTGACACATAGGTAATAATTTGTGTGAGACAATCTCAGGAGTCGTATTTTGTGAGACAAGTCTTTTATTTGGGTCATCAATGAAAAAAATATTATTTTTTATGCTAAGAGTATTATTTTTTATTGTGAATATCGGTAGAGTTGACCCGTCTCACATATAAAGATTCGTGAGATCGTCTCACAAAAGACTTACTCTGAAACATATCATTTAAATCCAAATTTATCTCAAATTTAGGTCGTGTTTGAATCGACTGGTTTTGAATTATTTGAATGAGTAACATATAATTTTCTAATGTGTAATTTCTATGATTCTAACATTGTTCATTAAGTAAGCAATGAAGAAATTGATTTGCAAGGTAATTGAAATATAGGCAAAAACTTTTGTGTAAGACGGTCTCAAGAGTCGTATTTTGTGTGACGGGTCTCTTATGCTAAGATAATTACTTTTTATTGTGAATATCAGTAGAGTTGACTCGTCTCACGTATAAAGATTCATGAGATCGTCTCACAAAAGACTTACTCTGAAACATATCATTTAAATCCAAATTTAGGTCGTGTTTGAATCAACGGGTTTTGAATTATTTGAATGAGTAAGATTTAGGTGAATTAACATATAATTTGAGATTCAGTGGAATCAAATATGTAAAAGTTGCAAATAAGTTCCATCAATCTAATTGGCTGATTACGTTAGAGGAATTTCATTGGCATGGAAATAAGTGTTGCGAAGGAAGATTTTATTGCACATGACGACAACGTGAACTCAGCCCGCCGCCCTCCACCATCGGCGCATCGTAGTACGAGCCACCGCGGACCCATCGCCCCAGGTGTAAAAAATACACCCCTAAAGTTTTCCTTTGGCGTGAACATTTGGTTAACCCACCTGGTGAGCAGTGTACACACTGCACGTAGTCTCAGTAACTGATCGTGCGTGGTCCATGTGTACGTGCCTACAGTTGGATGGACCACAACTCCCTCAGCCGTTGGATTGGACTGGATTGGACTCACGGTATTGATGGGCTCTAAATTGGGCCTCTTTTATTACCGAATTGGGCTCAACATCTCACCCTTAAACGTGATTAAAGGGAACCCAATCTGTAAATAAAATCGAATTTGAACATGACATAGCTTGTGGATGGATACATGGTTCAACAAAAAAAAAAAAAACGTCTTTCGAGAAAATTATATTTGCAGGGACAAAATACTTCCAAAAAAATATATTTTTCATCAAACAAAAACTCATGTAAAATGTCTTATATATTATTTCTCGTTTTAAAAATATCATATTTTCTTAGCACAAATTTTTTTGTGACGGTCTCTCGAGTTATTTTTAAGAGACATGTCTTATATTTTGATCACTCATGAAAAAAATATTATTTTTATGTTAAAAATATTACTTATTATTATAAATATGTGTAAGATTGACCGATCTCACAAAAAACCTTACTATTTTTTAGTTATATAATGAAAAATATTATGGAATATATGTTGATTTGAGTGAAAATTATCATTAAAAATATTAATTTTAATTTTTATATACAAAATATTATTTTTCACTGGGAAAATATCAATTTTGTTAGTTATGTCATGAAGAAATACCATGTAAGACATATTGATTTACGTGCAAAATATTATCTTTCATATCAAAAGTATACCGTATAAGATATGCTAATATATTATTTCAATATCAAATAAATTATTATTCCCTCAGACATAGATCGACTCGAGCCGCCTAACATATATAGATATGGAGTTAGTCTCTTGTAAGACGGTCTCACGAATCTTTATCTATGAGACGAGTTTATCTTACCGATATTCAAAATAAAAAGTAACACTCTTAGAATAAAAAGTAATACTTTTTCATGGATGACTCAAATAAGAGATCTGTCTCACAATATACGACCCGTAAGACCGTCTCACACAAATTTTTGCCATAGATATATGACTATTGCACATGATACCTACTATTTTCATTATTCAGCACAAAATTATTTTTAATAAATATTAACGCAAAAGAATTAGTTTTTTAAAACTTGTACTTTTACAATTTAAAAATAATATTAATAATAACTCAAAAATTCACCGAGATTATGTTATGAATTAAACTGCTTAAGACAAACGACAATGCCCATCAATAAATAGTACCTAAATTTGGTTATGAATTAAACTGCTCAAAACAAATGACAATAAATTGCCCCACCAAACTTATTGGTGAAATTATAGATTTTTGCTAATTAATAGTCCAAATTGAAATGTACAAGCAACGTGTGAAGCACACCCCACACTTGGAAGCATGCGACGTCTCGTTGCTGTCCAAAGTTTCATGTTTTTACGTGGACGTAGTCTTATTCTTACTCCATCCCCATTCGTTAATTTCGAGCAAAATTTGTGTGATACGATCTCACCGATCATATTTTGCGAGACATATCTCTTATTTGGGTCATTCATGAAAAAATATTATTTTTTATGTTAAGAGTATTACTTTGTATTGTGAATATCGGCATGGTTTATCCGTTACACAGATAAAAATTCGTGAGGCTGTCTCACAAGAAACCTACTCGAAATTTCGCGATATACATAACAACAAAAGTTTATTATTTTCAACTCGGACAAGTTTTTTTTAATAAAATATTTAATTGTACTTTTCCAATACAAAGTTGGCTCATTACGAAATTGTAAATCAGTGAGTTGCCAATCTCATCCAAATATGAGTCAAATTTAAGGTAATTTAAATATCAGATCTTGTAGATAAGACTCTCACCAATTTTTACACACACACGTGTATATATCACTATTGTACATATAAATATTAGAGTAGGTCTCATGTGAGACCGTCTCACGGATATCAATCTGTGAGACGGGTCAACCCTACCCATATTCACCATAAAAAGTAGTACTTTTAGCATAAAAAACAATACTATTTCATGGATTACCCAAATAAAGATCCGTCTCACAAAATTTGACCCGTGAGACCGTCTCACACAAGTTTTTGCCTAAATATTATATTATCGAGTAGTTTTTTTATATGAAAAATCTAGAAATTATGGTAAAATCGAAAATTTTGGATGGTTTTTTATAAATTTTTTGATAAATTAATTAGAAGAGTTATTTAAATATAATAATATTTTGTATTTTTATAAATTATGGTTGTTTATAATAATTTTTCTGATTAGAAGTGTTGTACAGTGTTTGGCAACCAGAATTTGGAAGGATTTCAGGAGATTTGGATTTCAAAATCCTATTTTTATTGTTTTGCAAATGATAGAAAAAAAAAGATTCGGATTTGTTTAGAATTTTATGGGATTTCAATAAGTATATCCAAATCTCATCAAATTTGATAAGATTTGGTAGGATTTGAATTTTAAAAACATATAAATTTTTTTTATCTAACACATCATTCTTCACCAAAAGTTTTTACATGGTTAGACTTTTTTTTTTTCATTTAACTTTTTAAGTTGAAAGATTTCGTTTAAATTTTATAAGTTTCTTGTGTTATTTACTGATTAATATAATAAAATTTTTATTAATTACCAAAACCTCTTTTTACGTTTAATAATTAATTTCATGTTAAAGTTTGAAGTTGTTTGATATTTTTGTTCATTATTATTTTATGTGCACTATGATTAATAAATAATAATTAATTTTTGAATTTAAAAATACAAAAAACAGAGAAGAATTATTAATTTCTAAATTTTTGGGCTATTTATGTTTATACGATTTCTAAGGGTAGCTTAGTAAAATTTTAAAATTCCAAATTCAAATCTTTTTTTCTCCAAACAAGAAATGGATTTGTAAATACCATTTTTAAATTTTAAACCAAACACAAAATGGAATTTCAAATCCTTGAATTTCCAATTCCAATTCCAAATCCCATAAAATCCTGATTGCTAAATACACTGTTAAATTATTTAAGCTTGGGTAATAATGATGGAGATAGTTCTATATTCTAGTGAATTTATTGTAAAACGATGACATCTTATAATTTATATTGCAAATTTTTTTTTATGATATCGTTTCATGAAACAAATTTATAAGATGTTAAAAATATTATTTTTCATTCGAAATATGAAAAAATCGATCATTTTATAATAAACGTATTTTTTATAATATTATATTAAGATTTTAAGTTTGAGATGATGTTTGGAGTGAAAGTTAAATGAGATGTTGTCAATTGTTTTTAGGAAAAAAATTAAAAAATTAAGAACCACTCAAAAGCGAGAAACGATATTAAGCGCGTGGATGAGTATCGGCCACAACGAGAGTCGTGAAACACTATCTTTCTTCTTCTTTCTTTCCTAATAGGATTGGATTGTGTCATTCAAGGATCCGTTTGGTAGCACCCAAACCTGGGTTTATTTAAACCTCCTCTCCTCGTCCCATGCAAGATCAGCGTCACATAATCTCGTGACTTTAGAATCACTAACCTCAAAACAAACAAAAAAACAAAGAAAAAAGAAAAACACCCAGAGAATCAGCTCTTCGACAGATATAAGCTTAAACCCGGTTCTTGTAATCAAGCGACATTGATGGATCCTCAAAATTGGGGGATGGGCCAAGAAACTGAAGCGCCGCATAATGTTACAATTAAAGGGATTCTGGGTTTGTTGATGGGCAGCATAGATTCTAATGACGATGGTAAAGAAGTGATTTCTTTGGGCATTGGGGATCCAACTGCCTATTCTTGTTTTCACACAACTTCATCTGCACAAGAAGCTGTTGTGGAATCGCTGCGTTCTGCTAAATTCAATGGATACGCTCCCACTGTGGGCCTTCCTCAAACCAGAAGGTAAATTGTTATGATTGATATCGTAGATGAAGAAACTACTCTTGCATGCAATATTTGTATTCGGAATTCGCATTGATTTGGGTGGTATCTGCTTCTTTTAGGCGTTTCTTGAGGAATTTCATCAAGATGTATGTGCTTCAGTTTATTTTTTGGTGGAGTGCACATGTTCGATTAGCTTATTTATTGTAGATTGGATTTCGTGGTTGCTTGTACTTCTAGTTTTGTTTTTATTTAAACAACTTATGATCTTTCATTTTATAATTTGCATTTCTATTTACTGCTCAGAGAAGGTTCCGAGTGTGGCTGGCACCAGAACTTTGAATTACGGGAGACAATCAGAAAGTTTTATGCATGATAAGTAAATAAAATAGAAGGGGGAGTTGGATTTTAAGTTAATTGCACCCACCAAAATTTATAATATTATTCTCAGTCGAACTGGTGAAAATTGGGCACCTATCATATTTTTGAAATATGGGGGTTTTATATTTATAAGTTCGTTATTTTTTGCTGTCAACTTGAAGATGTTATAAATTAAGATGAGTTCACTTTTAGATATATAAGGAAGAACAAATTGAATTATTGTGTTGTGGAAACTTGAGACTAAGAACTTCCACGAACTTCTTGAGTAAAAATATTTTGGTGCTCAGACGAAGGGGATGATTAAATGTTTTCGAGCTAGCGTCTGTTTTATTGGGTTTGTGGTATAGTTTTCTTATGGATTGATCTTTTTCTATAGCTCATATGGATTCTGTGGGTATATTTACCAATTCTGATCTATATTATACTGATTCCCGAACAGAGCACTGGCAGAATATTTGTCCCGTGATCTTCCATACAAGTTATCGCTTGATGATGTTTATGTAACGGCAGGTTGTACACAAGCGATCGAAATAGCTCTGTCAATATTAACTCGTCCTGGTGCTAATATATTGCTTCCAAGACCATGTTTTCCGATTTATGAACTTTGTGCCGCATTTAGAAATCTTGAAATTCGTCATTTCGATCTTCTTGTTGAGAAGGGCTGGGAAGTTGATGTCAATGCAGTTGAAGATTTGGCAGATCACAATACTGTTGCAATGGTAATAATAAATCCCGGGAATCCATGTGGGAATGTATATACTTATCAACAACTTAAGAAGGTACATTCATATTTTTGAATCAACTCATAGTACGAGTTCAATGCTTTACTTCGTAAATTATATGGTCCCTTATTAACATCAGATGAATTGAAAATAGATTGCTGAAGTTGCAAAGAGGCTTGGAATAGCCGTCATTGCTGATGAAGTTTATGGGCATCTTGCTTTTGGGGCTAATCCTTTTGTGCCCATGGGAGTTTTTGGATCTATTGCACCAGTTCTTACTCTTGGATCACTTTCGAAGAGATGGTTAGTACCTGGTTGGCGCCTTGGTTGGTTGGTTACAAATGATCCAGATGGCATTTTAAAGAGCCCTAAGGTTTGTTTCCCCCCTCTATTGTTCATGCATGTTTATATTCTAAATGCAACATTTGCATTGCAAATACCAAAATTCGAGTGTTGGTTCGTCGACCATAGCTTAAACATGCCATTTTTTGTTCATCGTTCCAGTTTGTTGAGCGGCTCAAGAAGTACTGCGACATTTGTGGAGGTCCTGCAACTTTCATACAGGTCAGAGCATCATTGTATTGATGATTTTTCGTTTTTCGATCAAAGAACTTATAATAATATGTGTGTGTGTTATATATGCACACATGCATTTTATGTCGAGATGTTCTATTAGTTTCCTTATATCTCATCACCACTTCTTTTTTGATGCATCAGGCAGCAGTGCCAACAATTATTAAGGAAACACAAGAGTTTTTCTTCAAGAAAACTTTAAATATGCTGAAGCAAACTTCGGATGTTTGTTACGACAAGATTAAAGAGATCCATTGCTTTAGTTGTCCTCAAAAACCAGAAGGATCGATGGCTTTTATGGTGAGTATTCAACATCTTGAGTATTTTATCAGTGAAAACGGATTTTCGACATGTAGCGGATTATTTTGATGATCACTTTGTGTAATGTATGTTCGTTCTATAATGTAGGTGAAACTGAATATTTCACAACTAAAAGATATTAGCGATGATCTCGACTTCTGTTTTAAGCTTGCCAAAGAGGAATCTGTCATAATTCTTCCAGGTAAATTTACAACGGATAGTTTGGCTTCCACATCCCAATTTTTTCGACATACTGAACAACTCGAAGATTGTTAAGGAAGAACATATTTTTAAAAGCATCACACTTCAAAATTTGAGTATGCCACTCTTGAGAGAATAGTGTTGTGTTTTTGCAGGGTTAGCTGTGGGTCTCAAAAATTGGCTACGAATCACGTTCGCGGTCGAGCCGTCTTCGCTGGAAGAAGCATTGGAGAGGGTGAAGTGTTTCTGTGAACGCCATTCCTCTCTACAAAATGGACACTGATGACGGAAACATCCTTCATAATATTACTTTATGATATACCATAGATTCATTTTTTTATAACTTGTGACGTTAGACAGATCATATTTATAATAGCCATTTCCAATGCAACCAAAAAGAAAAGAAAAGGCTGTATACTGCTTTCGTCAACAATTTTACACGTCTGTTTTTCTCTCTCCAAAACATTGACAAATTGTTTAGTGAAAACATTGAAGTTTGTTTATTAGATACCTACTCTAAATAAGATTGTTATTTTTATCAAATATCTAATTACAACTGTATATTTGTATTTTTACATATTGAGTATATACACGATTTTATGAGTGTATATTCATGATATGAGTCGATTGTATTCATATCTAAAGTAAGAGATATGTCTCATGAAATGATATGTGAGACGATTTCGTAGAATTTTTTGTGTTACATATTTTATGATATAAATTTACAATCAGATTATTTATATTAATTAGTTTGGACAACATAAATATGACAAGAATCTAAGAATTGAATGCCAAAGAGCTAGTGTACCTCCATGTGCCGGTCTGAAAGCTTTAAAAAATAACAATGAAGAAAGAAAGAGAGGATATGAGATGTTGAATCAGAAGACAAAAGAGCCTGCAGGAATTAATCTTGCCGTTCTTTGACAAGATTTTAAGTGGATTTCACTGCGTTAAGGCTTCTTGAACTAGCACCTAAGTTAGTCGAACGAGGGCTTTTGAAGGATGTTAGAACCGGAAAAACTTGACTGTGGAAGAGGACAAAAGGGGTGGTTGAGATGATGTACGTCGGAAGCACGCTTCCAATCTCGCCAATCATCTCGTGGGATGAGGAGCCTCTGCCTATCGGAGATGGTAACTCACCATAAACTTGTTAGCCTCGGTTATTAAACTTGGCATTTAAATTTGATTTATGTGCTTGAAACAGGTAATGTGGGAGAACTGACGATGGCCCAAAGATAGGTTATTTTATGCTCGTACTATGATAAGCGTGAAAAATAGATTATCTTGGACTTGGCATAAAACGAGGACATTATTTAATGGCTAACATCAAATGGAGGAATCGAAACACAGCCAGATTCATGGTCCAAAGGTAGAGCTTCTTGTACCATGTTATTTTAAGGTCATTATTGAAGTTAATGTTGTTGATCTCTATATCTGTTCTGAACAAGTACATAAACAACAAATTGAAGCAAGTATGTTCCTTTGCTCGCAAGATGAAATCGCCCGTATTAAAGTGTTATATGTTGCACACAATCGTCTCTAAGATACAACGACTTTCATGTCGAGAGATTGCAGCACTACAAAGTCTCGAAAGCAGGAACAAAAATACGCAGCAACTTTCAAGGACAAAATGAATGTGTGATGCAGGAAAATGGCAAAGGATTTTGAATGATGTTTGAGAGGGATTATTTATAAATAATGGTTGGATGAGTAGAAGAGACACGACTTTTTGGACCAGATGTGTAGAAGAATCACAGCTATGTACGAGTAGTAAAGGGACACATTGTTTGGTGTAAACAGCAGCCTAGGTTCGATGCAACTTTCGAAAAGGGGCGCACACACTGTTTTGAGTGTTCAAAAACAGTGAGACGCGTGCACCCACGCGAGAAGATGCACGGCAGCATGCTTGGTTATGTGCTACGCAAACTGTTCCAGCAGGAGGCCCGCATCCGCTCGAGAAGACGCGTTCTATTCTGATGCTTCCTGGACAGCTTGCGTACTGATACAATATTTTTTTTATAATTTATTTTTTTAATTTAAACGAAGATCAAAATATAATTATAAGAAATAATCATACTACATTTTTTATAATTTATTTTATTTATATTTAAATGAAGATCAAAATATAATTATAAGAAATTGTGAGGGACTGTAGTGTAATTTTGATCTATGAATTAAAAAATTAATAAGAAAAGAAGATAAAATTCGAAACAAGAATTGAACCTACAACTTAATGCTTAGAAAACAAAGTTCTATTTGCTGAGCTAAATCTGACTTACTTAAAAATGTTAACACATTATAATTATTAAAATAGACTATGGTACCAAAAGTTAGTTACTCCACGTGTCTCAAACTTAATAATATATATAATAAATATAATATAATATAGATGATATAGATATATACTGATATCTATAAAAACCCATATTAATTTAAGTTGAATTATGATACATTATTTATTACTAAAATATTGATTATCAAATTAATACTTATTTTAAATTAAATTAGATACATTTCCTCATGTGCCATAAAAAATATATTTATGCAATTTGTTCCATAAGAAATGCTTTTAATGTTAATTTGAATTAAGTAATTAACATGCAATTCGAAAATTTCTTTAACATTTGAGAGTTGATCAAACTTAATCCACGCTTAAATAAATATAGTTTGAAGGCAAACTGACTATTTTTATTTTAAAAAGTTTGACCGATATGTATCGATTAAATCATTTGAAATATTTCACTAACATTTTATAATTTATCAATAGTTAATATATCCAAATAATTATTCTCGTACGTGTGCCTTCAAGGACAATTCTATTTTAAAACAATTAAAAAAATTCATAGCATAAATACAGGAGATTCTATATATGCTATTACAGATTCATCGGGTATGTTAGTCCGGGTGGATAATAAAAATCACTCCATATATAGTGGAAAGTTGGATATATCATACTTGTGGTGTTAGCGACATCAAATGCGACACAATGATCATATTTAGTAGGTAGCATATCATCGTCGAATTATATATCTACATTTTATTTATCTTTATCTATTCAAAAATCTGTCGTTAAAAAAAATTTGTTGGATATAAAAATACTATCAATTTTGATTTTGATTAAAGCAAAATTTGTTGTCGTGTTTCTAACATAATTACGTAAGTGTACAGTTGTGAGATTTCAAGTTGAGAGATTTGACAAGTTAGAACTTAAATGAAGTTACTCTGAAAATCTGACGAAGTCAAGTATTTCGATGATATATCACAAACTAGTAATACAAATTACTAGCGGCCAAAATGGTTGTAAATCCAACTCAATTATATGGAAATCATATATCTGGATGGTCGAGTGAATTTGAATGTTATCAAGGCAAAATGACATTCAAAAGATCTAACCGACCAAACATCCTTGAGCCGGACAACTCGATAAACCAGCTCTGGTATTTTGGCGATATCCCTTAGCGAAATTATCCAAATGGAACGATTCAGCATGATTTTGAAATATAAGACAATGATCTAAAAATCAGCTTTAAAGGTTTAAGTCGGAATTGAAGCTTGATAAACTAATAATTTGCGATGAAGTTATTGGTTCTGCACAAGTTGCAGAAAGACTTCGAGTGTGTGCACAGTCTAATATTTCAAGCATATATCTCTCATATGAACTCGAAATGAGTTATTCTTGACTCTGTGGAAGTCTAAGAAAAAAGATTAGAACTTTCATGTTCCAGAAATCAAAGAATCTAGAGCTATATTCACCGGATCAGACCACGTTTCACTCAACTGTTTCGCTCATCGACTCAATTGTTTTTCTCATTCAACCATTTTACTCATTGAACCGTTTTGTTCATCTGACAGCATGTTCATTCATTCAATCGTTTTGTTTTTGGAATTAGAATGCACAGTAACCTAGAAGAAAAGTCAAATATGAGTGTTGCAATGTCAGAAACTGTTTAGAATATTTTAATCTTGAATATCAAGTACAAGCTTTTGAAAGAGATTCAAAGTGAAGTAACATATATGAAGAAATTAGCTAAATGAGAGTAAACCATAATAAAGGAGTCTAAATAGATATATTAGCTTAGTGAAATATTTTTCTTTTGTGTGTGATGATATATTTGGGAGTATATATACATCGTAACAAATTAATTTTCTCACACACAATTACTCACATATTCAAGGAAGATGGACTTCAAATTTTAGTTGACTGATAGTCTTCTCACAAAGATATTAATTTTTTTTGTAGTCTTAGCATATAAGACGTTAAATATTTTGCGGATTGTGAAGTTGCGGCCTACAATCGAGAGTGTTCTAAAAGTTTCGATTAGACATGAGATAAGTCTTAAGTTCAAACGGGTTTGTACAATATTTGATATTATTAGAAGAGGATTGTTGAGGCACAACAATTGCTCCTGTTAGGAGAGCGGTCGAACCATAATATTTGGACTGTTGTAAGGTTTAATAAATTATATATTGGAATTAATTTGTTACCACCACATATAACTTTTAATAAACTTAATAAACGAGAAACGTTCGATTTTTCGACCAATTTTAATGTAAATGAGATAAAAATGTATGTTTATGTATCCCTTATAGATCCTCAACGGAAATCAAATCATACCCAAAAATTGATCTCTTATATCCTCGCTTTTTTTTTTTTTTTTATTTTCACTTTCTTTAATTTTTCTTGTCAAGTTTTGGTAGAGATAACAGTGAATCAGATTTAAACATAGACCGATATAAACTCGTTCTATTCGAGACGGATTAGACCTGCTGAAGCGGGTCCAAAAGTGATTCCGAGCATGTGTCTCGAGTTTTATTAGATCTTCTCCGTCATTATATATCTATATAAATATACATAAATTGGTTCGTTCGAAATTCAGAGAACATGACAAAGCAAGTCCTGGATCTAGCCATACCCCGTCCCAAACTCGTCTAATTGGTACGTCAAGTTGGAAAATATTTCAGGCGCCGCCTTTCAAATCCTTTTTTTTCCCAGCTATTATTATGTATCATCGATAAAGTTCAAGACAATATCATTATCGTAAAAAAAAAAAAAAAGACAAGATCATTAAAAGACACGAGTCTTCGTTTTTCACTTAAAAAAAAATCATTTTTTTTTGTTTCTTCTCAATTTATTTCAGATCATGAAGTTGATCTCCAAAGATAATTTCAGTATTTTAGTAAATAAATGATTTTTTTTTATAGACACTCTTATCATCAATATTTTTGTTTCTTCCAAAATATCATTCACAGAACTTAATATAATATTGATTTCTATCTTCGATCAGAGAATAATTGGTGTTTCACAGAAAAATTAGAATTATGATAACTTATTAATCAACACTTTACCTTAAAAAGATTCAACCTTTTTTTTTTTACTTTTACTTTCAAACATTACGTGTTTTTAATTTTTTCTCACTTCTCGATAATCTATATAAATTTAATCATTACTTTGAAATTATAATATTTTACAAACAAAAAACTAAAAGATAGTTAAGTAAATGCATGGATGAGATGCACTAAAAAATCCACAGGTCCAAATGAATTGGATTTGAGTATGTTGAAAAAAGACATACAACCTTGGCAAGAATATGTTTGAATTGAGATACTGATGCAAGTTCTTATTATATAAATAAGAAAATTGAATCAGAAATATCGACAAATTCTTTTGAAGTCTAAATATATTATATTTTTGCAAATATACGACTTTTATGAGAACCGTCGTTATATATAATTAATTAGGCATGCATTTTATAGGGGCTGACTTTTTTGTATTAACTCTTAAGACTTTTAACCCTTGCACAATAATATATAGCTACCTATTATCCAACTTTTAGGGTCATTTTGTGGTGGTGACTGATGAACCCGACCTGAAAAAACCCGAACCCAATTGGGCAAATAAGATGAAGATGAACTCTATGAAATGTGATTTCGATGTTTCAGCTCCATAAGAACGGAGTAGAGGTCGACTCTTCGAATATCAAGGCAATACTCGATATGCCATCTCTGATATATCTAAAACAACTAAGAAGTGTCGTGGATGACATCCTATACCTATTATACAAGAACACAACAATTAAATTCGAAGGTATAGGACTAATCAGATAGCCATAGCCTATAAAATTGGGTCGGTCTAATACGAAAAATGCTATCCGAAAAAGTCGGATACCCGCCCATAAACCCGAAACCCGAAAAAGCCCGCCCCGTGTGTATATAAGGAATCAAAATAGAAGAGATGTGATAATAAAAAGGCAAATAAATGAAAATATCCAATCTGGCGGTAACGTTAGGTGGGAAAATAGCACTAAAAATCGAGAAATCAAATTCATCCAGCTAACCTCACCCTCTAGCATCAGCGCGTGTCACACTGTACAAACATATACCACCCGTCCACGACCTCAGTTTAACCCCAAAGCCCAACCCTTGGGTTTGGTGTGAGCAGGAAGAGAATTTACTTCACAATTAAGAAATGAAAATTCTCAAACAATCTGAGACAAATAATTAATCAATTATTATCAATAAAATGAAAGTATTAATTAAGTGCATAAAATAAATTCTATCGGTTCATTATTTATTCTTTAGTCTGGCTTTAATAAAACTCGAACTACAACATTTGAAATCATGATTTTTTCAAGAAATTATAAATTTTTGTTTTTTGTAAAAATATATATTATTGGATGAAACATGGAGTTATTGAGATATTAAATCTAAAATAATAAAAATCCGACTCCATAATAATCCGGCCAGAATACTTGGGAAAAAACAATCATGTATTTAACTGAATCTTTTTCATCGGACCAAATTGGACTCATGGTTCCAATCTGTATCTCCCTGTATGTTGGAGCTTGAAGCCACGCGCTTAAAATCCGAGTGGGGAAAAGACCCCAAAATTATGTATATATATATATATATATATATATATATATATATATATATATATATATATATATATATATATATATATATATATATATATATATATATATATATATATATGTACACTTCGTTGTGAACTAGGATCCCTGGTCTCTCTATACAGCTCCGCCCCATAAGTATTTTGTTAGAGTTTTCTCCAACCAAAAAGCCCCTAGGGCAGTTGGCATCTTATTGAAAACGGGAAAAAACTGAGAACATCTCTGTGTACTCTGAAAATCTGGTCTCAATCTGCGATGCTGATTTTTGGTCTGAACAGATTTCGGGTTGAAATATTAATCTTTTAGGGTTTTTCCTCTGCATGATCAATTTATTGGACGGTCAGTCCTTCTTTGCCTCATTATATCTTATTTGCTCGTTTCCCGGGATACTTTGAACACAAAGAGAAATTGATATCGAATCAACCTGTACGAGCTGTATATTTCGTCGCGTGGTGTGGATTATATAGGGGACTGAGAGGGAAAAAGGAGATTGGTTGGAGTTTATATTATAATTTTTTATTTTGTGTTAAGAGGTTTTTGATATGCGATTTTCGCAGTTTATTGGGAAGGACAAGAAATTTAGGAACAAGTTTAAGGGTAAGAAAAAACACAAGAGATTGGACGCAATCTGTGAAAAAACTTACAATAGGAGTCACCAAGGGGTTCAAAATAGTGATTTGAATAAGCTTAATGATGTAAAGAAGGAATTGGAACTCCGAAGGAGCAGTAGAGCTCGGAGAGCTCCTGTATTACTGGATTCATCGCCTCGGCCTCCAAAAAAGAGGCAAAAGGTTAATGATCTTGGTGCTAGTAGTACTGAAAGTGTTAGAAGAGAATTCGGGCTGAAGTATGAATCACCTTGCTCGAGTTCTCCGAATTTCGATGGACGGAATGGTGCTTGGGGGTCAAGATTGAGATTCAAGGGAAAATGGACAAGTTATTCTGGGAGTTCAAGAGGGGAGTCTTCTTTGAGAGGTAAAAGAAAACTATTTGATGGATTTAGAGAAGACATGGAAATTCGATGTAATGATAAGAAAGTTGAATTAGTAGATGAAAAATCGACAATTGTTAAGTCAAAAAGGCCAGGACGAATTAAAGCTGCCAATGTTTTGGCAAATGAGGAGCTGGATATCGGTTCGGCAGATGTTGAAAAGGATGATATAGAATACAATAGGGATGAGGTGTTTGAAGGGATGAATGAGGGTGACAGGTTACACCTGGAAATCAAGTTGCAAGTTAGAAGTGACATTGGAGCAAACAATGGTAATCTGGCTTCAGATTTGAGTGAGAGAGAAGTGGCCGCCATTCAAAAGGAATCAGAATTGGGAGAAGGTCACAACAATGTTGACATTGAGAACAGGGCTGAAAATATGGGGATTGAAAACCTAGCATGTGATATTGTGCCTGAACAACAAGACATCGATGAAGCTGCAAGTCACCGGGCAAATGGTGATGGATGTCATGATAAACCTTTAGAAGATGAGACATATGAAAACTTAAATAGAAAAGACAATGCTTTAGATGACGTGGATAGAAAACCAAGAATTAAACTAGGGAGACGCTGTGGTTTATGCGGGGGAGGTACTGATGGCAAGCCTCCAAAATTACTTGTGCTGGATGGGATGGGCAGTGACAATGAGATATATAGCGGGTCATCTGCTTCAGATGAATATAATTATGATGTATGGGATGGATTTGGTGATGAATCTGGATGGCTTGGACGGCTTTTGGGTCCCATCAATAATCGTTTTGGCATAGCAGGAATTTGGGTTCATCAGCAATGTGCTGTATGGAGTCCGGAGGTGTGTTTGGCATTAAAATTTTGTATTAATTGAACAGGGCACTCTTTTCATTGTTAAACTTTTCTGATGCAGAGTTTAAAACTAAAGTTTCATCCTTCTATTGTTTTACATTATTTTTTATTGTAACCATCTCCTATCCGACTGTCAACATAAAAAATTTCAAGTGTGCTAGTAATGATGCAAAAATGTTTCCCTCCATCAGAGATGGAAATTGGAACGAGAAGGGCCTTGTGCTGTATTAAACAGATGGGGTTTTTATGTTTGTGTGAATATTTCTGTTTTTATGTTATTGTTTTATTTTTCTCACCACAAAAGGATGTGGATAGTCTTGTTATTCTTGTAAATAAATATTTTGTTTGTATTATCATTTAATGTCTCATGATTAATTTTTCTTTAAACAAATTAACCATGTGAATATTTTTTGCCTATCCATTCTCTTTTGAGATGTATTTATTGAGGGCAAGGTTCCCATGCGCAAGGGAATGGCAATTCATAATAAATTTGTATATGCCTGTGGAATTTAATTGGACTAGTTTTCTCTGTTTTGGATTCCTATGGTTTTTATGTTAGTTGCTATGTTCAAGACTTCAATAATATCTATGTTGCCTAGCACCTTTTCTCTTGGTATCCATAGAAAATTTACGCCTACTTATTTTTACTCTTGTTTAAGATGCATTTGGCGTTACATGTGAGCCTTGATACTGGCTTGGGTTTTGTATTGTTACGGAGTTCTCATATGTTTCCTGTGAGCCACGAAGATATGTTTTTTCATTTCCTCTTTCTTATACATATATAGCTTTCAAGTACATGCGGCAATCTTTATTCAACTTTACCAATAGTTGTGTATTCTTTTCTTGTTGAGATTAGGCATCCAGATTTGCAAGAGTGATCAGAAGGATGTCTTGTGCCTCATTTCACAATTTAAATTTATTAATGATTTCATTTATTGCAATAAAAAGATACTGATGCACATTAGTTCTTACTTCTATAGGTATAAGTATTAATGTCATTCAACAAATAGATAATAAAAGTCAAGGACAGTACTAGATGGTATACAAAGTTTTAACCATCGAAAAGCATGTTGGACTGTGTTAAAGAGTCTGACTTACTGTTTCTTAATTCTCAGATCTTGATGTATCATTTCGCGGTACTTTACGAGAAATTTGGCGTTGGTTTGATAGATGGAAGACTACATAACCTCGTTTATTTTGGTTGATTTGGTTTTTCCCTCGTGCTACTTTTTTTTCAATTTATTTTTTTTACTCGAGGTTCATGCTTGCTAGCATTCTTGTACCACACTTGAGTATTTTCCAGTATTATTATGAGTAAATAACTTTTCCGAACCAAATAGTTTTCTGCATTTTGTTGCTTTATTAGAGTTGTTCTAGTGTTCATGTTCTCTCTTTCCTAAATTATTGTTTTTTCAGCTTATTTTTTGGATTTACACTGCTTTATGTGAGAGAGCTCTCTTCATTGTATTTATGATATTTGGGAAAAAAAAATTGGATGGTACGTGTTTGGAATTTCCAAAGTATTTGACTATGTTTAAAAGCTGGTGTTTTAGATAACAAGGGATGTAGTGCAGCATTTTGTTCTGATCGCTAAAAATAGTGGGGAGAGAAAAGAGTGGTTGCATAATTTTTGAACTCTGTGATTTTCCTTGTGAAGTGACGTGAAGTTTGAAAGAAGTGAAAAGCTTTGCAAATAGCCGTCACTGCCTAATGGTTTGTTTATGATGATAACTGTGTTATGTACTGCTTTGTTGCAAACTTTGCATTTATGTCTATTGTCCATGATATGAGCATGCACTGATTTAAACCACCTCACTCTTTGCTTTAGTACTTGGTGTGAATCTATCCAAATTTATTGGGACGTTGCATCAAATCGTCTCAAGTGTTGCTTAATGATGGTTTTTGTGCTAACTACCTACGATTTTGGGTCTCTGATTTTTTTATGTTTTAGAAGATGCACACTGAACATATTTGGCTTTTGATTTCTTTTGTTAAGTGCTAGATTTTGTTTCTTCACGCCGAGACTTAATTTTGTGCAGCTACTCTTGACTATTGTTTTCAGGTTTATTTTGCTGGTTTGGGCTGCCTGAAAAATGTTAGGGCTGCCCTTTACCGGGGAAGGATGCTGAAATGCAATCGCTGTAAGAGACCTGGAGCTACAATAGGGTGTCGTGTTGATCGATGTCCTAAAACCTACCATCTTGTGAGTGTGTCATATCTAGTATACTTTGCTCCCCCAGTTTATTACCATATTGAATTTCTTTATCACTCTTTCTGTCTTCATTCTTTGCTTATTTAATTTTTCCCCATTTTATGTTGGATGCTTTATTGTTTCTTTAATGATTTGCTCTGATTTATAATATGTTTGATTGCTTAATTTTTTTAGCCATGTGCACGAGCCAAAGGTTGCATCTTTGACCATCGCAAGTTTCTCATAGCCTGCACTGATCATCGGCATCTCTTTCAACCTCATGGAATACAGAATGAACTTAGGTTGAACAAAATGAAGGCGAAAAAAATGAGGTTGGAAGTGCGAAAAAAGTCAAATGATGCACATCGAAAGGATATTGAAGTGGAAGAAAAGTGGTTAGAGAACTGTGGGGAGGATGAAGAGTTTCTGAAACGAGAAAGCAAGAGGCTTCATCGAGATTTACGGAGAATGGCACCTGTTTACATTGGAGGTAACAACTCTGAAAAAAGAGAGACCCAATTTCAGGGCTGGGAATCTGTTGCTGGGCTGCAGCATGTCGTCCAGTGCATGAAAGAGGTTGTCATTTTACCACTGTTATACCCAGAGTATTTTAAAAATCTAGGTCTTACACCTCCAAGGGGAGTTCTGTTGCATGGATATCCTGGAACAGGTAAGACATTAGTTGTGCGTGCACTGGTTGGTTCCTGTGCTCAAGGGGACAAAAGGATTGCGTATTTTGCACGCAAAGGTGCAGACTGTCTTGGAAAATATGTTGGTGATGCTGAGCGTCAGCTAAGACTTTTGTTTCAAGTAGCTGAGAAATCTCAACCTTCTATAATTTTTTTCGACGAAATAGATGGTTTAGCCCCTTGCCGCTCTAAGCGGCAAGATCAAACACATAGTTCGGTTGTATCCACTCTGTTGGCCTTGATGGATGGCTTAATGTCCCGAGGTTCAGTTATTGTAATTGGAGCTACTAATCGTCCCGAAGCAGTTGATCCTGCCTTAAGGAGGCCTGGAAGATTTGATAGAGAGATTTATTTCCCACTGCCTTTGATGAAGGACAGAGAAGCTATTCTGTCTTTGCACACTCGGAATTGGCCGAAGCCAATTGGTGGATCATTGCTGAAGTGGGTAGCAAAGCAAACTGTGGGATTTGCTGGTGCTGATCTGCAGGCTCTTTGTACGCAAGCAGCTATAGTTGCTTTAAAGAGGAGCTTCCCCTTGCAAGAGGTTCTCTCAGCTGCTGAAACTAGTGCATCTCAGGGTCAGTTTCCTCCCATTCCTTCCATTTTGGTCGAGGAGAGAGATTGGTTGCAAGCTTTCTCATGCGCACCACCTCCATGTTCTCAAAGAGAAGGTGGAACTGTTGTAAACGATGTGGTTTCTTCACCCCTGGACACCCATCTAGCTCCTTGTCTTCTGCAACCACTGACGAGATTGCTAGTTCTCCTGAATCTAGATGAACACATCTGGTTGCCGCTGCCTCTCAGCAAGGCTTCTACATTGGTTAAAAATGTGATTGTTTCTGCTTTGGACAGGCGGAGAGTGCAGGGCGATAATTGGTGGTCACATGTCGATGATTTGCTTCAAGAAGTGGATGTAATAGATGAGATTATGAAAAATTTATCCCTTGCAAATGTTCTGGTCGGAGAAAATACGAATTACAGTTCTAATGTGACAGAGGACGATACTAATGAGACTTATAATGCATTTTACCCTCCCGAACTTCAGAACATTGGTTCTCACACTGTGCTTCGAAGAAATATGTCTTACACAACATACAATAAATCAGGATTTCGCATGCTGATTTCTGGAAATCCGAGATCTGGCCAGAGGCATCTTGCATCTTGTCTCCTTCACTGTTTTGTTGGCAATGTTGATATTTGGAAAGTGGACTTGCCTAGTATCTCTCAAGAAGGTCATGGAGACATGGTTCATGGGTTGACACGAATACTGAGTATGTCTGATTTTCCATTCCAACCACTAAAATTCAATTATTTGCATCATAGCAGGAAAGCTTCTAAAGTTTTATCAACCGTACTGGCATTTATGTCCTGCAAGCTATCTTTCTGAAACCTCTGTTTTGTCTTCTATACAGCACAATATATGCTTCTGAAATTGCAGTTTATAAATTAATTTCAGGATGCATATCATGTGAGGTTTTTGCAAGCTTAGAATGAGTCGTTCCTCAGTTAGTAATAGCATGGACTGCAACTGGTTGTGCTAGGTATCCAGAACCTGCTTTGAATAAACAAAGTTGCTTTAGTTGGTTTATTTTAAAGTTTTTATTATTTATACCCAGTTCCATGTAGAAGTATGAGGATTTGGTAAAATATTCAAGTATCTTGAATCTGCAAAGATTTGAGTGGTTATCGGATTTCATCATTGTAATTCTTTTCGTTCTTGATATTTTATATGCAGTCATTGCCAATGAATTTTTGCACATATAAAAATGCATCTGCCATGCTCATGACATTTTATATTCTAATAATTAATATTTTTTTATTGTGGGAATTAAAATAGTCAGGGCCCCTTCATGTTTCTATATTTGGACCGTTGATATTTACTTTTCTGAGGTCCTGTTTTTCCTCGTCGGATGTCATCTTTTTATTTTTTATTTAGTATTTTCCTCATTTCTCTGTGGCTCAATCGTATCTGGAACTGTAGCTGGTATATGGTTTTGTTAATGCCTTGGTTCTCTTGTTTGTACCTTTAGTAATTTCTCCCTTATTCAGATTTGTGGTGTTAGGTTATATCAGGTGTTATGCATGGTTTGCGTGTCTCCATTTTTGCCTTGTATATTGTGTTGTCTCATTTTTTTGGGAAAAAATATCTTTGACCGCAGGAATGGAAGAAGAATACTGTGAAATTGCATTGAGATGATATTTTGTTTGCTTAATGGCTAATGTAATCTATGAATCTGGCTTTGTTTGTGTGAAATTTAAGTACATATCTGGCCAGCCTCTACTCCACTGAGTAGCTTCCTGATACAAACTCAAAACACCAATTATGAAAGAAATTGTAATTTAATTAACTAAACTAGAAAAATTACATAAAGATAATGACCAATCCTCACAAAGAGTATGGCCCCATAGAGCATAAAATATTCATCACAGAATGATCTTCCCTCTCCCTAGCAACTGCCAGCAACGTTATTTCCGAACAAAAATTACCCTCCCCCAAAATAAATAATCCCCCTCTTTTTTATATGCTATTTCTTTAACTACCCTATTTGGACCCAGCTTACTACCCCTCAACCCAAACCCGTAACAGTTCCCCTATTATTTTTGGTCTTGGGGTACAATTTTTCAGATGCAGGAATTTGTTAGGTTCAAATTTCAGTTTTTTTTTTCTTTCCATAGATATTATTTGCATCGCCTCCTCTTTTCTCTATACAACTCTGTGTATAGTGAATTGCATTTGGCCTTTCTTGTTCTTTTTTTGTTTCTCATTACCCTATCCATTCATTTACCCAAGTGCTGATACAAGACATGGTAACCAGAATCTAGTTCATAACACCAGCTTTTGATTTTAAAATAGTTATATGAAAAGTTTAACTCAGGTTTCCCGTTTTCATCTTGAGGAAGCAATCATTATTTTATATATACCATAACAGTGTTTGCAACAGTTTTAGGAGGAAGTGCTGCTTGAAATAGTTGATAGTGATATATGATTGTTATGATTTTTCTTTTTTAAAAATTTTAGTCGAAGAATATGATCACTTTCATTGTTTATCATGTCAGTGAGATGCACAGGTACAAATTTGTGTATGATATATATGCCAAGAATTGATTTGTGGGCTATCGATATGTGTAATGAAGCCAGAGAAGGCAACTATGATTTATCTTCAATGGAACCTCAATCCCCTGAAAATTTATCTTCGGAGGGGAAGAGTGAAATTGACATGGAACGTGACGTGTGTCCTGTTAAAGTCTCATATCTTTGGACCTTATTCATCAAGCAGGTGGAATCTGTGTGTGTAAATACATCCTTGATAATTCTGGTATGTTCTTTTTGCTTCTCTCCATTGTCAATTATGCATTAAGAATTCTTATCGCACATTTTCCGTTTGACAGGCCACGTCGGAATTGCCACTATCATTATTGCCTCATAGAGTTGGGCTGTTTTTTATGAGTGATGTTGCAAGTAGTATCTTGGGTCCTCTGGACCATAAGGTGCCGCATTTCTCTGTGCAGCTTGACGGGATGTTTGATCATGATAAGGCGATTAATACATTTGTTGTGAGATTGTCAAAGGATATGGTGCAGCACTTCCTTGTCTCAATTTATGGTAGATATCACTCTCGTAGGTACTCATTGGATGAGAAAACTTATGATATGGTTGACAGTGTTGTGGATAGAGCTTGTGATAATAAATCCGGTCTGGTCCGGTCCCTCAGTCCAGTTCCATTTACAAATAAAAGTATTAAAGGAAAATCAAGCTTGCTGTTCGCAATCTCAATTGTAGGCTATCAGATTTTATGCTATCCTCATTTTGCTGAACTTTGTTGGGTCACATCCAAGCTGAAAGAAGGTCCTCATGCCAACATGAATGGACCATGGAAAAACTGGCCCTTCAATTCTTGCATTCTTCGTCCAATCAATTCGACAGAGAAGGCAGTGGCTGCCTCTGGTTCCAGCAATATCAGAAGTAAAGAATCTGGTTTAATTAGAGGACTTGTTGCTATTGGTTTATCAGCATATAGAGGTGAATACACCTCCCTCAGGGAAGTCTGCTATGATGTTCGGAAAGTTCTAGAAATTCTTGTTGAAAGAATTGATGATAAAGTTAAAGCTGGAAAAGACAGAACCCAGTTTATTCGTCTCCTATCACAAGTTGCTTATCTCGAAGACATGATTTTCAGTTGGGCATATGGCATACACAGGTAATGCTTCTATATTTCTCTGTTTGCTGTGATTATTTCAGTCCTCATGTTCTAAGAAATGGTCTTATTTCCAGTTTGGAGGTGGATCCTTATGTTTCAGCGGCAACCACCAAAGTTTGCGTGGGATCCTTGGATAGTGATGATGTCTGCAAGCATGGTACTTCTCAAGGTGATGGCTTTGGTCTAGAAGTTTGTGACAGAATCATGCATGGACCAGAACTACTTGAAGAAAGTCTGCAGGACGTTACTGCTAAAGAGGGTGGACCTGCTGATACAGCTACAGTTAATGATGATCTGTTAAATGCTGGTGAAGGAGTGGAGGATTTCAGAAAAGTTCCTCCCCAGCACGTTGTCCTGGATCATCCTTCCCATTATGAAAGCAGTTTGCCACCAAATGATATTAATTTAGAGTGTCCAGAGGCTGAAATTGCCAGAGATAAGACAGAATTTGGAGGGACTGCTGAATCGTTCGAACTTTCCAATGGTTTTGCAGAGAATCGCTGTCATATCCTTGTAGATGGTCAATGTGAATCCGGTGAAGAGCATGGTTTTGAGTTTTCTTCTGCAAGTGCCACTAACCTGGCTAGTGATCTGTCATCGACTAAAGTTCATATCTTATACAAAGATACGTCTTTGAAGCATACCTATTTCACCAATGGTTCTGTCACGTGCTTTTACCAATGTTGTCCTGACTGCATTGTCAACCTCCAGAATCTATTGCTTAAAAATATAAACATCGAATGGCAACACAAAGGAAGTGATACGGGCTTGGAGGATGTTCATGATTTTCTTTCCTCGTTATCTGCTAATCTGCACTTAACACTGAGCAAGCTATCTAAGGGTGAATTATCGTGTGTTGGTAGAACACCAGACACCAAGTATGAGAAACAACTCCAGTGTAACAAATGCAGGGAAACACTTCTTCCTGAATGTAAAAGCTTGGAACGAAAATTGATGATGAACTGTGGTTGTCATGCAAAGACTGAGAAAGTAGCTAGAACAGATCATTCTCGGATTTCATCTGGGCTAAATTTTAGCTTCGTGTTTAGGGACGGCGTGCTGGTTAGTTTAAATGAAGGTATAGATGCTTCATATCATTGTAAATTTGAGAAATTATGTCTTTGTTTCCTGATAGAGTGGTTGGTAACGAGCAAGCAAGAAGCCTTTTGATTCATGTCATGTCGCCTATGGCTTCAGTACACATTGGTTTTCGCAAATTTTGATAAGACTTGCGGAAACATACGTGGAATGGAACTTCAAGGATGTAAATGCATACGCTTTAACATAAGAATGGAGTAATTATATTATGGTACAATGGTTTAAATGCGCAAAAGGTTCAGAGTATATTAAGATAATGTATAAGTATGTTTGATTAAAGATCGAAAATGTTTAAATTCGGGTCGAGTAGTTTTGGATATCATCCATTGAATTTTTTTCAGCATGAAACAATGTAATTCACCAAATCATTTGTTACAACGCTACATATGAGTCTAGGGACCACATTAAAAAACACCAATTGGCATGCAAACTTCGAGTAGTCAATTCATGAGCCACTTAGTTTTGCGGATCTTCGACAATGCTTCAAAGTAGCTTCATATGCACTTGAGCAGAGACGAGGGATATAATCATCAATTGGATCATCCATGGAGAAGAGAGAAAGTGTTCGAATGGAATGAAGGGCAGTGATTACGTCCGATTCAACAATCCACCTGGTCTATCCGTGGTGTATTGCTTGCCAAACTCCTTCCTCGACATCTACAAGCTCTATTAGGTGAGATGAAAAACTTTCAGGGAGACATCGTCCTTAATTCGGTGAAAAGAACCTGACCATTGCTATCTCGATCAACGATTTTGTGCGTCGGTAAAAAAGAATATGTTTTTAGGGAGGAGAGGTACTGTTTCACTAATCGAGTCACAGATGTCTAATATATTCATATCTAACGATTTTCCACAAAATGGTGACGAAGTGTATTTGGAGCTTCCAGCTTTTACAGGTTTAATTAATGATATTATGGTGAGGGTGTGGAAGAGTTCCGGATTCGAATCCCGGGCAACCCACTTATTTTGTTAATCCGAGATTATTGATTTATGAATTGATGTGATTACGAAGGAAATAAACCGAGAAAGACAAGACCAAGGCATGTGATATGTGCTAGGATAGAACACCTTGCGCATATGTGCGAGAAGAGGTGCGCATATGCGCGAGCATTGCAGAAGACCTCGTGCATATGCGCGAGAAGAGGGTGTGTGCATATGCGTGAGTATGTGAAGAGAAGAAGTTCCGAGACAGTAGGTCTCGCGCATATGCGCGAAGAGAGAGTGCGCATATGCGCGAGCAGTTGAAGTGTCATATGCGCGAGACGTGCTGAGTGGAGATTGAGCCACTTGCCTTTTAACATGCACTTATATGATAAACTTTCATTTCAACAAAACAACTTCAGAATCTTGGCAAGAAGGAAGAACCGAGAGCCCTGGAGAATTTCTCAAGTTTTATATTTTAGCATTTGAAGTGAAGTGGTCAAGAGTCAATGACTGAACCTAACTATCTGATTGTAACTAACTAGTGTTAGGTGTTTTAGTTAGGCTCAAGTTACTTTTTTTTTTTGATGACTTGTGTATAAGCAAGTGGACCATCTGAAAAACACATCTTCTTCACGAATACTTTCTGAATAAAAAGTCAATCTAATTTCTTCATTCTTTCGTGCACTGTGAATTCGTTGGTGAATTTGTATCAACACAGAGGAGAAATTCTTATAACAGATATTACAAAGCTGGAAATGTAAAAATATTCTCTGCAGGTCCTTCCTATACAATGAGTATTTTTCGTTTTACCATCTTATGTAACCAATTCCGAGCAATGATTGGGCATAACCCATCCTTTGTTTGGAGGAGTGTGATGTGAGGAAGAGAATTATTTAGAAAAGGACTCCGGTGGAGAATTGCTAGAGGTATGAATGTTAAATTTTTTCAGGATCCATGATTAATAAGACCAAAACATTTTAAACCAATTACAGTTCCAAGACAACTACTTTCTCAATCGAAGGTTTGTGATATGCGTCAAATGACAGCTCTTTATAGCATTACCGCAGGTTCACCTGTGTTAGAAAATGGATGGACATGGCCATACACCTGTGTTAAAAAGAGTGATGGTGCACAGGTAGTCGGATGGACGTGCCCATACAAAAAATAATATACACCCACCAATTTTTTTTCCTTAACCAGATAGTTACACCCACCATACACACGTATGATTTTAATAAGAGTGATTAAATTTATATATTAGATTATAATGATAAAATTAACTTTATCATAATAAATGTTATAATTTCAAAATTGTTGTTTGAGTTCATATTTTTTATTTGTTCATACGCCGATAGTGCTTGCATGATTTATTTATTTTTACCTAATTTTATATATTATATAATATGATAATTGAGCCCTTGATTTTGTGAGTCTAAGTCAAATATCAATTTTTAATGTTGATCGGGTGATACTAATAATTTTATTAAGATTTATAAAAATTATTTATATAATTATCTCGAATTCTTTTATATAACTATCATATTATATAATATATAAAATAAATAAAAATATTTATTTGATTTTAATTTCTACCTACTAGCACAGATTTATAAAATCATTTATAAATTGAGGGTAATTAAGTCATTTGTAGTGTATTTTATCCTTAAATAAAAATTATCACACCTAATAGAAGGGATATTTTATCCTTCTAAAAATTATTTATCAGGGGTCCATGATATTATCATGAGTTTTTTAAAAATGTATCAAACATGTGATATGAAAGAATTTTATATATCAATCACTCCCTTATCCCATGTACCAAACTAGAGTATTATTTTTTATTGTGAATATCGGTAGGGTTGACCCGTCTCACAGAAAAAGATTTGCGAGACCGCCTCACGAGACACCTACTCTTTATAATTTATTACATTAATACAAGGTTTATGCGGTAAACATGTCCTTAGGTACAGTTTGGTACATATGATATGATAAGTAAGGGATATATAGTATAATGATAAATCAAGGATAAATAAAATGATAAGATAATATGTTGAATGTTTGGTATGATTTTAACAAGAGTGATTAAATTTATATATTGAATTGTAATGACAAAATTAACACTATCACAAAAATTTATATTTTATTGTTATCAAAATCTTGTAATTGCATATCTCAATTCTTAAATTACGCTATATAATATAAATATATATATATATATATTTATTTATTTATACACACACACACACACATATATATATACATGTGTGTATACATATGTATCTATATATTTGTGTATGTATTTAATAAATATTTAACATTAACTTAAATACATTTAAATTGGGGTAGTTAAGTCATTTGTAATGTATTTTATCATTACATTAAAATTATCACACCTCTTACAAAAGATGTTTTATCCTTCTCAAAATTTATTTATCAAAGGATCATGGAATTTTTAAAAAGGTACCAAACATGGGATAAAATAGATTATTTATCAATCCCACTTTTATCCAATGTACCAAACAATGTCTTAAAAATTAATAATAATTATTATTATTATTAACCCATGCTTCTATTCTGTCTTGATCGTCATTCGTGGGTTCATACTTCCAACTCTTAAATGGGTCGTTGGCAAAATATTGCGAATATTGATGTGGGTCGAACCTTCAGCAGAGGACATTTTGGGCTAAAAGGTGGCCCAATTAAATGGTAAATGTGGGCCTTCAGTTGTGTTGTCTAGTTTTCAGCTGTATAAGTAAGGCCCATAGCAACATTATCAAATCCTTGGAAACTTGCCACCCCAATCCCTTCAGGTTAGTTTCAACTCAAATCCCGAGATGTTTGAAGTCAGTTCGCACATGTAAACCACATTGACTGAAGAAATTTGTATTATACTATTTATTTTAAGCATATCTTGAGATGTTTAGAGGATAGTTCGATGCTACTTGCGCATTTGTTGTTACATTTTTCGGATTCAAATTAGAGCATTGTCATAGCAATAGCAACTGACTTGTATGGACTTGTATGTTTGGTTCCATTTTTGGTAGGGATGTAAATGAACCAAACGGTTTGCGAACTATTCGAAGCTCGGCTCGATAAAAAGTTCGTTTGAGTTTGTTTTTAATCATATCAAACCAAGTCCAAGCTCGATTTTGAGCTTGAAAATTTAATCAAACCAAGCTCAACCCTAAGGATATTCGGCTCGTGAGCTCGCAAACATGTTTGATAATAGGCTTACGAGCTCGAGCTCGGCTCGTTTAGGTGGCTCGTACTCAAGCTCGAGCTCGACTCGTTTAGGTGGGTCGCAAACATGATTTGGAATGTTCAATAATATACTTATTTATGTTTTTTTGCTCTTATTTGTGTCGTTTTGGTTATTTATGAATGAATTTACATTTTTATGTCTGATTAATTTTTAACAAGCTCGATTCAAACTCAAACTCAAACTCGAGCTCAATTCTATGCTTATCGAGCTCGAAAACGAGACGAGCTCAAGCCAAACTTGTTAAACATGTTAAACGAGCTATTAATGAATCAAGCTCAAGCTTGGCTGGATTAACATGCTAAACGAGCTTTTAACGAGCTGAGCTCGAGCCTGGCATCGAGCTCGAGCTCGAGCTCGAGCCTCAAACAATTTTAAACAAACCAAGCTCAAGCCTGATACTGTTTAGTTTGGTTTGGATCGTTTACATCCTTAATTTCTGGACAATGTTATATCAAACAATTTTAAACAAACCAAGCTCAAGCCTGATACTGTTTAGTTTGGTTTGGATCGTTTACATCCTTAATTTCTGGACAATGTTATAACTATGGAACCCATAGTCTATATATTTTGGTGTGCACTAAGTAAATTTCTAAGTTGATATATTATTCAAGAAACTATGTTAATAAGATAAGTCATACTGAACAAATCATATCCAACAAATTCATCTATAATAGACGTATTAATAAGATAAATAAAACTTTTAATAATTGATGAAAGATTCACCAATTTAAATAACTCGAGATATACCTTCTTTCTACCAGGAGACAACGTGTCAGATATTTAGTAGCGGAACTAGCATTTACAGCCATAAACAGTGGAATTGCACGTGGGATGAGCTGGCATGATGTTTTCACATGCAAAATTTCCAACCCTATCATTCCTTTTATTTATACTTTAAAGCTTGTAACAGTAAGGAGATATAAATTGTATGGTTTTGGGATGTTTGGAGTATCTTGAAGAATATCTGTCTAAAATATTTTATTTACGTATAAGAAAATTTTAAGGTTATAATATCAAAAACCATCAAATTAAAAAAAAAAATGGTGAATCTAAAAGTGTAATAGTGATTAAATGTCTCTCCTGTTAACCAACACGAGTAATGTAAGAGTATCCAGTAGATCTTTTGTGAGATGATCTCGTGAATCTTTATCTGTGAGACGGGTCGACCCTACCAATATTCACAATAAAAAGTAGAGTAGGTCTCATGTGAGACCGTCTCACGGATTTTAATCTGTGAGATATGTCAACTCTACTCATATTCACAATAAAAAATGATACTCTTAGCATAAAAAATAATACTTTTTCATGGACAACCCAAATAAGAGATCCGTCTCACGAATACGATCCGTGAGACCGTCTCACACAAGTTTTTGCCTAAAAAATAATACACTTATCATAAAAAAACAATATTTTTTCATAGATGACCAAAAAAGTATGTCTCCGTGAGACCGTCTCACAAATATTTTGCCGTAATGTAACTCGATGCTAATTTTAAATGTATATTGCTACTATCTGTCTACAAAATTATATTCTCAGTTAAATTCCTTTACTTTTTTTACGTCATACGTGAGAACAAAGAGAAACACTATTTATAGTATATCATTATCGACTTAGGGTAAAGAAACACATACAGAAAGAACGCCCGTCCAAGTTCTTCGAAATCAAGTTGAATTACTCTCAAAATCAAGTTGGTAGGAAAGAGTCGAAACCAACTAGATGTATTTTGATTCTTTTGAACAAATTGGGCAGAAGTTATATTAATTTATTGATGAAAACAAACAACGTTATTTCGGTCAAGAAGGCAAGAAACGGCGATGGTTGTCCACACAATTACTCCACCCTTTGCCTACAAGTTCAATTATTAGAACACCTCATAGTCTAATGTCCTCTTATAAAAAAATACAATTAATAAATGTGTATCAATGATGAACCACATGACATCCAAATCCCACATGGTTTCTTCCCAATCAGCAGCCAATTTGACAGCTTTTCGAAGATAACCATATATTTCTTTTTGTCAATTTATGTGGAAATAGATAGACACAACAAAACCATACCCAAAAAGGTTGAGAAATTTCAAGAAACGCACCTCTATTTATCTTCATCAAAAGGTATGGATCTTAAAGTTCATGAAAATCCAGAGCCCATCAAAGATTCTGATGAGAAGATAGAGCCCGAGGAGCTGTTGGATGAATTGTGGTTCTTTGGAAACTTGCTTCACTGTAATAACTCTAGGATGTTTCGAAGTTTTTCTGAACCTTGCACTTCGTCAAACCATTGCAGTAAAGAGATCTTTGGTGAAAAGTCGTACGAGGAAACCTATGAATCGATCAAGAAACTATCTGGGAACGGTGAATCCCTTGAGTTTAATCTGGTAAAGGCTCCATCTCTGCCAGCTTCCATGAAAGAAAGAATCAATGAAAGCTCTGCCGCAAAATGGGGTACAGATCCTGGAAGAAGCAAATCCAGCAGGAGAATTTTGTCGACGAATCTAAGTCGCGCCCCATCTCTGCCCACGAGTTTGAGAACCGACGAGTTTCAGGACGAAGAGGTTGAATTTTCTATGGGGAAACTGATCAGGCAAGCTTCTATGAAAAATTCGGACACTATGACACATGTAAAGGTATGTTTCATTTTTAAAGAAATTAATAATGATCGCTTATTGTGTAGTCTTTCTTTAATCAAACACTAAGGTCTTCAAAATTTACCTTGTTGCTACAATTTCGCAGGGCGTGTCACCAAGTTCTGGCATAAAAAGGCATCAACCAAGAAAGAAACCGGAGAGAGAGATCATAAAAATGGAGAGCTTAGAGGAGATTAGAACTCAACCAATAATGAAGCTGCTCAGGAAACAGAATAGTGCTAGTATTATGGGATCCAAAAAATGCAAGATTTTGGCTATGATATTAAGAAAAAAGACACATTGAATCATCACAAAATTAGCATAATTCCAGGCTTGCCAGAGAAACACCCGCTTTATCTTTCTGAGGCAAGGGGGACGCATAGTTCTGTTCCGCCGGTTCCCAAATGGGGTGGAAACAAATCAACAGAAGCCATGAAAGAACAGATCAAGTTCTGGGCCAGAGCTGTGGCATCTAATGTGCACCAGGAATGTTAGTGGAATTGATTCACAAAATAAGCGATTGATTGTCTTGGATATATGTAGAATTGATTTGGTTCTAAATTAGCATTCGATGTTTGAAAATAAAGATCATTCTCACAAAAAAGATCCATCTTTCTTGTCTACGTATATGCATTCTTTTGTGAACTTGTACAGTTATATGTCATATTCTGCATTATACTTCTGACATAAGGGATTACAGATTTGTGTGATTTCTTACATCATCGAACCGGCTGACATCCCATTTCGACCATCTCCGATCTATCTTGACGCTTCAATTTGTGTTAGATATGTCAGATCGGTCTCACGACAGAATTTAAGTGAATTCTTTGAAATTTTTTCATGTCAAATTAATAATTAGAAATTTTAGTGATATTTTAATATAAATATTTATTTATGAAATAAAATGAAAATTGTAATTATTTATAATTATTATTTATTTATGTTATTTATTTTTAATTTTGTTAGACGACCCCCTAACACGATCTTGAGTCGGGTTGAGATGGCTAGTCCTATGGAATGAGGGGCCAGCCCGCTCCATCATGGATTGGCCCGTTTGATAGCTGTGATCGTGATTCATAGCTACTTCTTCACTCATTTCTCTATCAAACTTCTCAAAGTACTCATTTATGGCAGGTGTGTTATACTGTGGCATCGGAGCTGAATTTGTATCAAGAAAGTGTAGCATCACCACCATGAATTAAAAGAGAGAGACCCAAAGAAATAGAAGAAGAGAGGAACAAACCCAAAGGATTTGATAAACAGAACAATATTTCTTGTTTTGATAGTTACAACAAGATAGTCTAGGTGTAAATGCAAAAGGCTACTCACAAACATTTAGTCTCGTCATTAAACCTGCTACCATTCAGATTGTTCTAACAAGTAGCCATATCGCAGGAATGACATGTTAAGCAAGTTGATGTTAACAATGATTTTCTAAATGATAATCTTACTGAAGTTGTTTACATGAAACAACCGTCGGGACTCGGGGTTCAAAATTATGGATCCAAACAAATTAGACCACACATGTGTTTACCAAGCCTTTATCAGCTTTTACCTTTCATCGTTTGCGCTCAGAGTGGAAAATCATCCCCTGTTAATCTTAATCTTGCGGGGGAGAGTTAAAAGAAAAAGAAAAAGTCAAAATTTTTATCAAGCCCAAAAAATTAGAAGAAGAGATGAACAAGTCCAAAGAAAAGCTCACATATAAATAAATAATTCAGATACAAATCCCATAAAAAAAAAATATCACATAGGGATTGGACGGAAAATGAGGAGAGAATGAAATTTCTGTGTTTTTCTAACTCCATGACAACAGAGCATAGAAACATCGGGATTGGACCGAAAGTCCAGAGCAGCAAATTGGTAGCAAAATTGAGTGATCTCAAACCAACAACCCAGAAATCACTTGCTTCTGTGACAGCAGTCTCCACAGCTGCAACATGAACCTGACAGTTTGGTATGGATATAAGAAAATTCGCATGTATAAAACTCCTCACTGTCTGAAAAAAAACAGGCAAAGGCCAAAATCAAGCAAGAAAGTAGAGCTGCATATTTGACGTAAATGATAGTCGGGTTCGTGTTTCCGTATATTTGATTGGTTACGAGATCGTTGCGGCTAGAGCTTCCGAACCATGTTCGTAATACAGAGCTTAAAGCAAGTGAGATTGAAGCCAAGGAAGTTGCTGCAGATACGCTTGCGCCAATTACGGCTACTGCTTGTCCTCTCTCGTTGGTGAATTTGCTGATCAAATTTGATCGCTTCCACCTTATATAATATATCTGTGAGCCGCGTTTGGTAGGCTAAACGTGGTGTTTCATTGTCCAAGAGTGATTTGTTTGGTCCTAAAACTTTTACTTTTTCTTTTGATATTTAATTATTATTTTTTTCCTCAGAGATTGATTAAGTAATTGCACTTATTCCTTTTTTCTAAACAAGTATAGAAAAATTATATATGAATTGCCTAAGAACATAGTCAGGAGTAAATCTTAAATTATATTCAAAATTAAAGTGGAATCTAAAACTTTGATATACTTTTTTTGAACCTTGGTCCCAAAAACAATTTCGAAACAATCCACAACGATAAGAACTCATGCGATGCTTCTGCTACTGCTTCCATCATGTGTTATGTGATGCAGCTAAGATGCATTAGCGACGGCGTTTTTTCCATTATCAATCTTGTTGGACAAATCATGGCTTTCTCCAACAGGAGCATACGGATGCAGAGGTGTCGTATTCCGATCAATAATAACCAACACCACCACCATAATCACCGAGCAGCAAAACATCGGTATGGGACCGAAGATCCATACCAGCAAATTGGTGGCTAAAAACAGTGATCTTATCCCAGCCAACCAATAGTTGCTCCCCTTTATCACCTCTTTTACCACGCAAGTCACCGGAATGTCGTTATTCGGCATGCTGATGAGGAAATTCGCATGAACAAAGTACTTTGCTGTTTGAACAAAACAGGCGAAGGCCACCAAGAAACAAGAAAGTAGAGATACGAACTTGATGAACACCGTGGACGAACTTGTACTTCCGTATACCAATATATTTGTGAAGATGCTTATGTTTTTCGTGGCAGAGCTCCCGATCCATGTTCCAATTAGGGAACTGAGTAATAGACAGACTGACGAAAGTGCTGTAGCTGCTGTTATGTTACTGCTGATCACTGATATTGCAGTCCCTCTGTCCTTCGCTTCCGCCTAATCAAAAGAAAAAATCGACATCATCAATCCACATTAAAAGTAAAAAAAAAAAAAAAAAAAAGCCCTTTAAAATTACAAGGAATCTCAGTCAAAACCAACAAGTCATTTATGGAGAATAAATAAAGGGTTTTTGATTTTTCTCACCAGGTACATTCTTTCAACCCAAGCTCTCTTAGTATGATTCTCGTATCCAATGTCTGTGGTGTGAGGACATTTCAGGTATCTGTAGAGAAGGGAGAGATGATAAGCAATCATGAGGAGAATCCCAAGCGGAACTAAGACAATATCCAGGTAATCCTCCTTCCAACCCTCCATTATTCCTTCAACTCCTGCAAAATTTTCCGATGGAGCAGCCAAATTCTGCGAAATCAGCTACCTTTGACTAACTATCAATCATCTTTGTTGTATTTCCTTGAACGTGCTTTTTAAAAAGAGTGTGCATTCGTACACCATATAATCGTGTGAACAGAAGAGGATTAATAATTCCTCTTGCCCCACTGGTCATTTGTTGTTTTTAGAGGGGCAAAGTAAGAAACACGTTTTCCATTTGGAATTAATTGCCCATCAAATTGAATTAAAGATAATTTTCATATTCAAAATTTTGAAACAGATATATGTTAAAACTACTAAATTTTAATGATTGACCTCAAATATCTAGTAAGTCCAGCATCTCTATGCTTATCATGTTTTGCTTGTAAGAAAAAAATACGACTTTGGTCATATAAGTTGATATAAGTTGATATGTTTTGGATTTTAATCGTGTGATTTGTCAAAGTTTGTTTTTAATATTATATCTTTTTTTTTTGTCCGAAGTCACTAAATCTAACGAATTTTTTGTTTATTTGACATGGATGTTTTCATGTGTAGTTCATATGACGATAATAAAACATAAATATATTAAAATATACATAATCAAAATGAAAAGGATTTTCTACCATTTTTTAAGTGTTGTGTGCCGTGCTAATTTATTTTTTCTCTTTATTTTTACTTAAATGAATATTATTGTATGTAACATGAGCTTTATTTACATGATATGAGTCATTTAAAAGAACTAAACATCAAATAAAAAATATTCAATGTATTAGTGGCTTGAATGCAAAAAAGATCCCAAATAAAATTTTGATAAGTTACATGATTAAAATTCAAAACAAACCAACTTACAAGATCAAAATACTAATTTTTTAAATACATCATTTATTATCATCCAAAAGATGAATTTGTTAGGGGTAATTTTTTATCTAATCCTGATCAACAATTTTTTTTTAAAAAAAAATGACCTCTTGTAGTATATTTTAAATACACTTAAGGAGGTCAAGATTATTATTAGACAGACTTGTACAAATCTTTTCACATCCCCTTCTAAGTTGAACTTTTTCTCCTCAAAGTTCAGGTTTTTTTCATCGAAGTATTAAATACATCGAAAAATAATGATGTGTTGTCATTAAAAAATTATGACATGACAGTGAAAATTGACGACGAAGAAAAAATATTAGAATTTTAAAAAAAGTGTAAGTTAATTTACCAAGATCATTGATTGACAAACAAACAATGACAAACATGCAATAAAAATGTAATTTTATTGATAATTTTTTACACGAATATTATCTTATATAAGATTTTTTTAACTTTTTCATCGAAGTGACATACGTCGGATAAGTTAATGTATCAAAATCACTTGTTAATTGATCGACAAAAAATGACAAACATGCAATAAAAATATAATTTTCTTGATAATCTTTTATATGGATATTATTCTATATAAGACTTTTCTTTAACTTTATTGCTGAATATTTGTGAATCGAAAACATTAGGACAGAGATGTGTGTAATCTTTAATCGGTGTCGAGCATATTTATTTATCCGTAAAATGCCCAAAATGGTACGACCCTATATGTAATCAAATTTTAGGAGTTGCCGTTGGGCAGTCGTTAGGCCCATTCTAGTGCTGGAAATGGAACGGCCTGAACTGATATGTGATACATGGGTTGGTCCATGAAAAGCCCGTTAAGAAACTATTGGGCCTGACCAGGACTTTACTTTTCACAACACACAGGCCTGCTCCGGGTACCAGCTTTGTCCGTTATAGTTGGCAAACCGGGGCTCCATCTAACATTTCTCAGCCACCCCCACGATGATGCTGATTTGACTGTATATATCTCTTTTTGAAAAATTAAAAATTTGAAATACCAATTGAATAATTGGTTTGTGTGTTTCCAACGTTGAACTTCACATGTTTTTACAACTTTTTCATACATTCAAACACATGTTACTGTCCATGCTATTAAAAATCATCACCAATAATTGTTATAGTTTTAAAAAGAACAGCCTGTCCTGTCAACATATACGGACACATTTGCAGTTTGCTGTTGTCTGATTTCTTCGACTTCCACTAGTCTGGATATTTTTTAATGCAATCAATGTAACCAAGAACGCACTTTATACATGCATGCATGCATGCTTGTCCTTCCAGTTTGCGAGTAGAAAATTTTAAAACAATGGTGTGGATCCTCTGTTGTGAGAGTAAACACAGCATATCATCTCAATTCATATGATAACATTTCAAATTCAGATGACTATATTATATGTTTGAGATGAGGGATAATTGAATCTCAAAATGGAGATTTTTCCATTTTAGACTATAAGCTACTGGCAAACTATATTTGAATAGTTACATCTCCAGATGAAATTGAGTTCAAGTCAACTTAAACAGCTATGTTCGAAGTCTAAAACCCATACGTAATTTACACACGACAGGGAACTAGTAAAAGCAACTAATTTGAACAAGAGCGTCACAAAAATACAGAGGTGAAATTACAATTACTGGTTCAAAGGCAGAAGAAGGGGAGTATATTGTCTAAACATAACAGTAATAAAAAACAAGCATCCTCGTGTTTTTATCATAGAACAACCTAAACATTTAACAAAATTTACAGACAAGAAAACATTGTTCTGAAGGAAAAACTACTGTGCACTATGCCTAAAAAGGTTCTTTTTGCGATTTGTTGCTAGCTCAGTTCAAAACCCGACCCGAGCAGCGCCGAGCGTGGCTCGACTGTGCGGCTCCAGCTTTCTGATTGCGTTTTTCCAGAAATGGGACTCGGGTAAGAGCTTGGCAGCTGCAGTACTCATGGGCTCTGACTTGCATCTAGTCAGCGCCAACGGCTCATAAGCAACAGCATTTACAAGTTCCTGCTCGATTATGTTGGCCCTAGACGCGGCCGCCGTGGCGGGCGGCAGGGAGCACGATGAACGCCGCGGCTGCTGGAGTTCGTGTTTCTCCTTTTGTGAATTGGGCTTAGGCTTCGAGTCAACGCTGAGCCTACTCTTAATTGGGCCTTGTTCGCCACCGCTGCCAACTTTGGCAGGTTTTGCCGGCGGTTTAAGTGGCCTTTCCGGAAGCCACCTGAGAAAATCAGTGCTGCAGACCCAGGTTTCCTTGGAAACCTCCATTGATAGCTTCGGTTCACACATCATTAACAGCAAGCAATCGGGTAGCACATGGCTTTCTTTTCCTTTCTTTGCATCTTGACTACCAACAAGAAATTCTCGATTTTCAGGGGATCCAATTCCTGTCACTGTGGGTGAAGTTGCTTCCTTTTGTTCTACGGTTCCATCTTTTCGAGAGCTTTTTTCCTCGCAATTCAGCTGGGTTTCCTCCTTATTTACATCGTAGCACTCTGTAAAACTGGGGTTCGATTCTTGTGTTTCCTCTCCATCTTTTTTCTCCATTGCAGCATCATGGTGGAGTGTTGGCATTTTGTTGCCCTCGCTTTCTTCTTCATCTGATCCATTCGACGAAGTTAAAAGGCGAAGTGAGGCATCTTCTGCTTCTTCCTCAAGTTGAACTGGATAATCTCCAAAATGTTCAGCATTTTCTTGATCTAAAAGAGCTTCAAATGAAGACATATTTGATTCAACCTCTTCCTCTTCCTCTTCTTCCTCTAATGTCATCTCCTTCGTGACCGCACTTTCTTGCTCTTGCTTTTCTTCCATTTCTTGGAGGCTAATAATTAGCAGTCCTTGACTTTTTTCCTCGACACAGACGGCTCCTATTTCCGATATCACTTCTGCTTGATTCAGGGTCTCTTGTTCATCTATATGCTCCACTGAAACATCTTCTTCCTCGCCTGTTTCAGCTTTATTTCCCCTAAAAATCTCATCTTTAACATCACATCCTCGCAAATTCTCCTGTTCTTCACTTTCTACACTAATTGTATCACCATTTTGTACCTCTTCAAATTCATCAACATCTTTACCAACTGGTTCATCATTTTTTCCCTCTTTAATATCCTCATATTCAACTTTATGAGCGGCCTTCGCATCCCAGCTGAACTTGTTGGCAAGAGAAGCCATCTTCATCGGATCGGATCTGCATCTCATCAATAAAAGAGCGTTCTTTGGGGGTATGCAAATGCTCACTCTTGCGGCCTCCTCTTCCCCCTCCAAACTCTGCCCCTTTACTTCGATCCTATCATTCTTCACCTCAATATCTTCAAAGACATGCCTTCTTGAACTCCTCATCGAATATCTCTCCGCCAAGATCTCTTCCTCATCTCCCCCGCCGACCACGAGCTCAATTTCCCTCCTCTTCCCTCCTTCACCATCATTCACAGACACCAGCCACCGAGTAAACACAGCTCCGCATCCATTTTCATTTTCACCTGGTCCACGCTCCTCTGATTTCTCCCTTTCACTTGTAGAAAAACACGAGCCTTTGCACGGGAAAAAACAACTGAATTCGGAACCGAACGACCTAAAACCTTCGCAAATCGATATTGGCAAATGAACCCATCTCTGGTTCCTGTGAGTCAAGCATTCCTGAGACTGCTGCTGCGTCTGAGCGTGAGCACTAGGATTCGAAAATCTTTGCTGACTGCTAGTTATATCCTCACCCTGGTACGCTCCAACGCCGCCTAGTTCAATTTTTCTGAAACTAAGATCGCCACCCCGCCTTTTGGAAAAACTCCGAGTTTGCTTAACTTTTTTCTTGGTCTTCACTCTCACCTGTCCAATGCAGGTAACCTTAGGTGAAGAGGGCTCTGGGTTTTCAAAGCTGCAGCCTCTTTTCTTGCCATAGAATGTAAAGAATGGAGAAGCTTGGCCACCCTTGAGGCTGCCATTGGTGCGTAGTCGGCGACTGAGGGAAGAAGTAAGGGAAACAGGACCACAGTCCCTAGTGGCGCGGCCAGGGCTGAGTATTGATTTGGAGAGTTTCATAGAAGATGAAGATGATGATAGCCGAGAAGCGAAGCAAATGAAGAGCTCGCTCGTAGAGGCAGCGGTGTTTGTGCTGCTGCTACCTATGCTTGAAGTGCGGAAATAATGGGGTATATCTAACTCCATCCCTGTTTCCTTGATTTCCGTGATTTTTACTGCTCTCTTTTACTGGTTGCTTGCCATGGATGGTGAACAAAGTTTTGATCGATGGTGGAGTAAAAATTTGGTGTAATGGGTGTCGTATAATCACTGTTGAGATGGTGAAAAAAGCTGTGATTTTTGTAGTGTGGGGGTTGCAGTGTACGCAAGCTGTTGCAGTATAGGGAAGAGAGAACGCTGTGTGTGTGTTCTTGGTTGTATCATTTGTGCTAGGGAGTTGGGGTCGCCATTTTTTTATTTATCCGCATTTAATTTGTCCTTTTTAAAAAACTATTAACAAATTTTATGGTATTTCCGCTGTAACGGTGTCGTTCAATATTCTTTCTAGAAAATAGAAGTTGTGTAATATATACTATTTAAATTATTCATTCGGTTCGGTTCAGTTCAGTTCCCGATCGAAACTGACAGCGACTGAAATATCTTATATATAATAATATAATGAAGTCGAACACAATTAGCAAATAATATAAAACAATTTATTCTAACATTATTATTTTACAAAAATAACATCGATTTTATACTAATTTTTAAAAACTTAACAACGGAATACACTTACCATTAAGGATGATAGTCGATGATGAAGTGAAACGAAGTTATAATCTGTAAATGACAAGCTGCCAAAACAACTTAATAGAAAACTCAATTTTACACAAGTTATTTTTCACAAAATCTCAGTTGGTTTGAACGTTATCTAAGTGAAATATTAGTCACAAAATTGAGCCGATGGAAATAAAAACAACAATCAGGTTGAATGAACCAGTTTTGGTATTTTGGTCATATATCTCAGTTTTGTTATTCAAATGGAACAATTCAATAAGCATTACAAATCTAATATAAAAATTTATAAATCGAATTCATAAGTCAAAGTCTAGATTGGAACAAAAGAAGCTGATAAACCATGACGACTTTGCTGGTTTTGCACAGAGTGAGAACAAGTTCTAGATTGCTAACAGCATAAGATGTCAAACATATCTTTCTCATATGAACATAGAATAGAGTGACTTTTGATTTCATGAAAAGCTAAGAAAAATAACTACAACTTTCACATTTATCACTTTATTCAAAAAGAGATAAATCAAGAGCTATAAGAAAGCAAAGCCAACAGGTCGACTTCTACTAGCTTGACAACAACTCATTTGGAACAGTTCGTGTCAAGCCAACAACTTAAGCTCATAACAAACCAGATCATATCAGATTATCAGATCAACACAGTTGCCTAATTGACACTCATAGCACACTCAACTGTAGGTCGCAACCTCGCAATCTATATAATATTTATCGTATTTTATGTCAAGACTACAAACACTATCTTTAATATCCTTACCTGAAGATTCATTTAACTGAACTTTGAAACTGAACTTTCATGTATAAGTGTAAGTGATTGTGTGTGATGATTTTTATAGTATGTATATATACGATATGTATTCTCACACTTGAGTTTGCTCTTATTCTAGCTAATTTCTTCATGTAGGATGCTCATGTTTTGAATCATCTTCCAACACGTGTATTTAATTTTCACTAGTTTGTACATATATAGCCTCCAATTGTGATGTATACGTTTGAACAAGAATATGACCGTTTAAAAAGATTTTCAACGAATTCTGACATTGCAATGATCAAATTCGTGTTTATGGCCATTTTTTAAAACTAAGTTATCAGATCGAACTAATCAAACTGTGTTGATATGATGGTCTAATTTGATTTGTCATATGCTTGAGTTGTTGGCTTTATATGAGATTATAAAAAAATATTTTAAATTTTTTATATTTTGAGAGGATCTTTTCACATAGGGGTGTGTAATCGGTCAGAACCGAACCGACCTTTTCGAAAACCGAACCGACCGATTTTTTTTTGGGAAAATCTAACCGACCGACTTTTGAAAAGAAAACCGAGGAAACCGAACCGATAAAAATTCGGTTATTTCGGTTTTCGACCGAAATAACCGATTTTTTATTAAATAAACTTTTTAAACATATTTACACAAAACTACAACTGAATTTAATACATGATTCAAATATACAGAGATAATCAATTCACCTAGCCTAAGTTTGATCAATTAAGAAAACGAAGCCAATAGTTGTGTTTATTCAATAGAATTGGGTTTCCAACTTTCCATCATGTAAAAAGCCCAGTAGAAATAAAAATGCATCCTATCTAATATATATATATATATATATATATATATATATATATATATATATATATATATATATATACCCCCTATTTTCACAAATGTAAGTAAAATAAATAGGTGCGTTGTTTTTGTGTTACAAATGTAATTTTGATTTTTTTTTAATTTATGGAAGTGTATCCATATAATTAAATAAGATGCGTCATATAATATTATAAAATGTATTATTGGCAAACTAGTCTATCTATGTGTTATTATGTCTTTGATCCATTCTCTATTGGGATCTGCAAGATGATACTCTTGAGCTATGTTCCATATGCTGATAATAATAATAAATTGGAAAATCAATTACTTTTGCCAAATTTTAATTTCAAATTTCTTTTTATTTTTCATTGTTTGGACTTTGGAGTGAAATGTAATTATGCTAATTTTCCTGTGTCACCCTCCAATTATAGGCTTGATAATATCTCTTCCATCAATGTTTTCTTGTTTAATTTTTATAAACAGTTAAAAATCATGTGCACGCACATAAATTTTTACGATTAATCGTTGTGATTTGAGATAGATCACACCAAAGATTTGTTACTATGATATATTAACTAATAAAATTAAATGATTTAAATGGAGTGTGAAATGTTTAGTATAGTCAGAATATATATTTTTAAAAATAATTTAAAAACCTTAAATTCCTAATATTTGTTGTTTTTTGGTTTTCTGAGCATAACATATATGTTGCTTGAAAACATAATAAATGGGAAATAAAGGGGGATGGATATTTAGTACGGTCCACTCCCCTTGGAATCTCAATTAAGAAGAAGTGTGATGGCATTTATGATATTAGTATCCGAAACCAGGGGCTTTGTTGAATCACGTCGCATGGAGACTAGGAAAGGTGTATTCAATCTAAATTTTTAATGATTTTTATGGAATTTTAAAATATAAAGTTATTAAATCTAAATTTTTAATGACTCTATATATGTTTAGTGGTATTCAACATGGATTTTGGTAGAGTTTTAAAAAGTCATGTGGTATTCAAACTTGACTTTTTAAAACTTTCCATAAGTCAAGAGGTATCCAAAAAAATCCATAGATTTTCAAGGATTCTTATTTTATTATTCATGTACAAACCTTGAAGCTTTATGTACAATTACAGAAAATCTAAAATATCTTTCCACCTATACCAAAGATTTTGATGGACTTTCTTTTTTGAAAAATACTCTATCTCTCTTCTATCTCAAGCCATCTCTAAGGTTTTTCACTCTCTTAAACAAATTTATTCTATTAAAAGGCATGATTGGTCACTCTTGAATTTATTATATTGCCAATATTTATGTGTAAAAATATTGTTCATTAATATGTTGAATTGACATAAAGAATTGAAATTTTGATTTCAATAAATTGGATAGTTCATTTGTCGTTTTTCACAAATTAAATTTATTTAACTTTTAAGTAAGTAAAATTCATTTACATTTTCATAAATAAATAAAAAATTTAAAATTGAATAGGTTATACAAGTCCAATAATTATTTAAAAGAAATTAATAAAAAAATAAATAACAATTATAAAAGTTTACAAAAGTTTACAAAAATCTACAAAAATCTTGAAAAAAAGTCTATAAAAGTCTCTGAAATATGTTTTACCATTCCATTAGATTCTATAAAAGTCAATCAAAATCCATCAACTCCACAAAAGTCCACCTTTTAAAAAAATCATTAAAAATTATTAAAAATTTAGATTGAATGCATCTCAAGAAGAGTCCACGATGCACGTGACCGCGTCCACTAATAGGCACGGTTAATGAGATCCTACCCATGTGGGCATTGTCTCCGTGAGAGGATGATGGCCAAGATTTTGCCAAACATACAATTTCAAAAAAAAAAAGTGGGTCCTACATATGCATGAACAAATCTTGACCATCCATCCTATCATGGGGGCAATTCCCGCATAGGTAGGATGAAATAAACCAATAGGCACGGCCAAATCATTAAAACCACCACGCGCTTTGTTATTTTATTAAGTGCTACGCGCTAGGACTGCCTACGTAAACCTAAGCCCACGGTACGCAGGTTGAGCAAAAGTCTTATATTACAGTATTTATATTTCAAATATATGTTCTCATTTTTACCGTTCAATATTGTTTTTTTTTGTTTGTTTATTACTAAGGTATTTCTATTAACTAAGTATTGAAAAATAATTAAATAAGAATGAAATAAAAAGTTTGTTCGTAAATTTTATTTTCTAATTATTTTGTATGAAATAAAAAAAAACTTATATTTACATACATTCAGTTACATTTAAATCTATTTAAAACAAATTGTCAATTATCAACATAACTTTTGTATGATTTGTTTTCATAACTTGTATAATGAATGATTATTGGCATACACTTCGCGTATGAAGATGAAATCTTAGCATAAAATATTATTTTACCTCCATTGGAGTTGCCATCCAGCCTTGAGGCCAAATCAGAATTTCTGCGCCGGTTGAGAGATTGTCGGGCCATACTTCAGGCTAATGTGAATTATTCACGCGCGGGAAGCCGATAGCTGTGTCGTAATTGAAATAGAGCCAAAGGCCAAGGTTAAGTTAAATCAGCGACACAAGGATTGTGCACTGGAAATGGACTTCCGGAGGTGTTATTTGTAAGGAGTTTTTTGTGTGACGATTTTACGGACTTTTATTAACGAGATGTTTCAATTTTACCAATATTTATAATAAAAATAATAATTTTATCGTAAAAAACAACATATTTAGATGAGCGATCCATATAGAATATATGTACCATAAAATTGACATGTGAGACCGTCTCACATGAATTTTGTGTTTGTCAACTGGTTGACACAGTTTCACCATGCTATAAATTACCCACATTGGTGTTGCTTATTGGATTAATTAATTGCCAAGGTTGAAGTAAAAAGCTATCAATTTAGCGGAAACATGGAATAAATAATAATTAAGATGCGTGGTCAAAGGTTACGTTGGAAATGGAGAATGGGAGGGTGGGTTTTGATCGATAGTTGCACTTGCACCATAAAATGAAACAACAAAAAGAACAGCCATTTGGGTTTGGACAAGAGCATATTTTCAATAATAAAAAAGCACTTTTTCCAGCAGAAGAAAAGATGAATGGGGGAAAGTTGGGTTTGTGTAGGGGTGAGCAAGATTTCGGTTAAACCGAAACCGACCGAACCGAGTCAATTTGGAAATTCGGTTCGGTTACTTCGGAAATTCGGTTTTCAAATTAAAAAAAATCGGTTATATCGGTTAATTCGGTTTGATTACGGTTTTCAAAATTTTGAAATCGGTTAACCGAATTAACCGATATAATAAATATTATTATTTAATATTTTTTTTATTTTTCAATTTTTATAAATATTTTAATTTTTAATTTTAAAATCGATATAGTATGTATTAATTGTGTTCAAATAAAACTTATACATTTGGAATGTGTGTGATTTTATGTTTTTATGCATTTGTGTAAGACAAAAACTTGTATGAGACGGTTTCACGGGTCGTAATTGTGAGACGGATCTCTTATTTGGGTCATCCATGAAAATGTATTACTTTTTATGTTAAGAGTATTACTTTTTTTTGTGAATATGAGTGAGGTTGACCCGTCTCACGGATTAAGATCCGTGAGACGGTCTCACATGAGACTCACTCTTTGTGTAAAGTGTAGTGTTAAAAAAAAATTACATATATAATTAAAGTTAAATCACAATTTTTTTTTTAAATTAATCGGTTAATTCGGTCACCGACCGAATTAACCGATTTTAATTCGGTTCTGTTTTTCATCGGTTATGAAAATTAATTCGGTCGGTTCGGTTATGACTAAATATTTCGATTCGGTTCGGTTATGGTTAATTCGGTTCGGTCGGTAACCGAATTAACCGAATACTCACCCTAGGTTTGTGATGGGATTTTGGAAAGTGATACTTGGGTTTTTTGGATTAGTTAGGTGGTGAGTCAATTGCACTCCCACATGCAAGTGATTAGGTGGTCCACATTCAGCAGTTGGGTCACTTTCATGTTTCATGTAGGATTTATGCCCATGATAAGTCCTATTAGAAGGATTGCAAATTAGAAAAAGAGCTATTACCAATCGGGCCTACGGAACCATCATTAAACTTTTTTCCAGTTTTATTTAAATAAATAATTTAAAGAATTCCACTGAGTTGTTTCTTTAAGAGGGACCTAAAAGTTTTAATTTAGCTTCGTTCATTCTCGGTTTCTTTCAGAGAATGTATAATTTGTAGGTTTCAATAGTTAGAAACAAATTTAATTCCACTCGTTTCCATAAGTTAAGATTTCCAAATCTACATCAAAGATCCGATGCTGCGATTTGGTCGCACTTCACTCGAAATGGAGTGAAGAAAAGAAACGTGTATGGATTTTGAAATTGAAGTATGCGAGACACAAAATTAGGGGGAATTCAAGTGGCAATATCAGGAAGACTCTCTGTTACATGGAGAGGCAAAAGATTTATAATATCATCCGATGTTCTAATCTAATTTTACGAGTTACGACTTCATTCGTCCGTGTGTTATCCCCAACTGAAAAAATCAATGTCCCAGAAGTGACTTTTCCCAACTACAGAACTACTTTATATAATTTCGTATCATCTCATCCATCATTCTCGAAAACCTTATAGTATTTATTAAGAAATTGGTTAAAAACCTACAACAATCAAAATTCCCAAAGAAAGCACGGATTGCCACCATAAAATGTACATCTTTTTAGTAACTATATATTACCATAAAAAATTCACGTGTCGAATACGGATGAACCCGAGCTAGTCAAATTCTAAAACTACTTTACCTGGAACGAGCCTCTTATCTTTGGCCTCGTGAGCTTCTCTCACCTGTTTCATTGAAAAGGTCTTGTCAACGGGTACTTTCAGTTTTCCCGCTTCAGATAGCCGACGAATTTCGCGCAAACCTTCAGGATCGGTCCTCATGTAATTCCACCAATATTCTGTACAAGACAATAATGATGAGTTGACATTTAAGCATCGTTACTGAATATTTAGGGGGGGCCGAACCAATTTTTGTGCTATCTGATCAAGACAAATGCATGAATAACCTTTTTGCTAATTTCAAAATACTAGAGCCTTCAGGCACGAAAAAGTTGCAAGGAAAACCAAATCAATATCCGTGGTGATAACCAAATAAAATACAATCAGTTTGCTTAACAATGCAAAAGGTCTAAGAAGTCAGCATACAAATAAGAAGAACGAGATTGAGGTAACATCTATTTGCACAATTCAAGACTAATTAATAGTTCCAGCGGAATCGCACGTTCGTGACTTCCATACAATAACAATCATCTCTTTGTAGTGTCAGCATATCCCGATCATTAGAAAAGCTTCTTATTTCATACTGATATAAAAATGCAGAGTCAAATTCATACTGTAACATCTATTTGCACAATTCAAGACAAAATTAGAAAATCGCACGTTCCGGGAGAAGACATGCAATGGTGCTTCTCTTTCAATTTTGGCATTCATGTAAATTTTAACCATGAATAGACTAGAAGGTCAATGCTCGGCTCACCGATTCCATGTGAATATCGATATTGGACTTGCTTCATCAACAATATTGCTGTTGACATAGGAAGGCCAACTGCTAGTCCATACCTATCAGTCAAGGATGCAGTCTCTCCCTGGTGAAGACAACCAAAACCATGCGTAATTGTATGTACCATGGAAATTATGGATCTAAGTTGCTTCTGGGAAAAAGCCACGTTGCCTCATCATATACCTGCAATGTCATGTAATGCCCCCCTCTCTTCAAAAGATTTATGCCAATTCTTTCTGTCTCAGTTACGCCAATGGTATCCAATACGGCATCAAAATAACCATTTATTGATGCTTCATAGTCCTGCAAATTTGACGCATGTAACAAGTTTACATATTAAAATATTTTAAAACGAGTAAAACTGAGGAATTATGACAGATTTAACCACATCATTACCTCAGTAGCATAGTCAACAGCTTGTTCGGCACCTGCTGCCAAGATACGAGCAATACATTCACCCCCACATGTGGTAGAAACATGACATCCAACAGCCACTGCAAGCTGAATTGCAGAAAATCCTACAGCTCCGCCTCCACCCACCACTAGCAATCTTTGTCTGTGACAATCCAGTTAACAGATCGAATTCAGAAAGTACAGATATACAAATGTAATTGGACACAGTTATTTTATTTCTTACAATCTAATGTCAAGGTACCCGCCCTCAATTGTGCACCCTAATTGTGCCCGCAATGGATCATTTTAAACTCCTCAAGATCATAAATTATCTCCTAGATGTCAATCGTAATAAACCTTATGATTTGTATAAGTATAATAATTGTTCTAAAAGGCGGCGTCTAGGCGCTTGGCGGTCGTCCACTGCCCTATTTTTAGAAATGCCCAACAAGAGGCGACAAAAGCAAGTCGACTGAATTTTGGTCGATGCAACTTTAGGAAAGTACTTGCAGACTGCAGCATTCTTTCAGGCTTTGAGCTAGTTTTTTGTTTGACTATACTTCACTAACAAAAATGCTATTTCCCAATTCCCATTACGCTTGAAATGTTGTACAAGCACATGAAGGAAAATTGACCCCAGCAATATAATTTAATCATCAGCTGTAAATACCCTTGCTTAATCCTTGCTGTACATCTCAGTGCACGCCAGGCAGTCAAGGCAGCAAAAGGGATGGCACTTGCTTCCTATTAAAGACAAATACATGTGTCATGCTCCAGTGTAACAGCATCTACTTGGGACGAAAAAAAAGACAGATAAATGGACTATCCGCTGCCAGAGAATTGCAAAATACAACTATAAGCAGAAACAAAAATGCAGGACATAAAAATCAGCGTTTAAAATAGCGCTCTATAGTGTATTCTGGAGTGCGAGTGCTACATACCGCTCGTTCCTTCGCGTTTTACACGAATAACACACGATATTGCACAAATAGCGTGTGCTATAGCCCTATTTGGGCCAAATATTAAAGGCCCACAAATTGGCAGATTTGAGCCAAAAATTAAATTTCAGAGCCGACTTCAGACTTCCCAAGCGAAGAACTCGGCCTCCAAGTATTCAAAGCCGAAGTTGGAACCCTAGATCCGATCCGGTTATTTAGATTGACTTATTTTGGCATGTAAAGATGAATTATTATGGTTTTATGACTGATTATCTCATTTATTTACTTAAGTATATTTCTATATTTTAAAATCAAATCATTAACATGTACGAATAGCTTACGCTGCGTAAATGTGCTTTTTAAAGCACTGATAAAAAAAATGCAATGTTTGGTCATCACTAATTAGTAAAGCTCAAAAAGGAAAGGACAACAGTGGTAGGTTGATTGTCCCACAAATCTGAAAAACAGAATTATATGCAGAAAAAGAAATGCAGGTATAACAAATTTGCATATTAGTAAAGCTCAAAAGAGAGAGACAATAGCTATAGGTTGATTGTCCCTGCATATAACTGTAGGCAACCTACCACATGTGAAATTGATTCTGGCTTCACGGTAAGTTGGTCTTCTGCAAGAATTGCATAGTCAGCATAAGTACCCCTCACTGCTGTAGGATGAAGAGCACCAAAAACTTCCTGTCCTACACTGAGTGAGTGTACAGAACTTCCCAAAGCTGCAACTTCACCACTAATATCACGTCCTAAGATTATTGGCAAAAGTGGTTCAAACAGCGAACGACCATAGCCTGATCTCATCTGTAAATAATCAAATTCTACATAATATCAATAATCAATCCTTTCAATCATTCTGATACAAAATTAGCTAGTTAGATAAACCAATTTCAAATAAGATCCAGATAGTTCACAGCTCCAAATACCCTATCTGTTGATTTTTCTCACGAGGGAGCTAAATTTATATTCCAAAACTACTGAAAAACAAATAACAACCAAATAATCACAAATACAAGCTTAGCAGTCCTTGCTATTTTCCTAAACATATAAAGTATAGAAATAGTTTAATTTTTCTACCAGATCATTGAACACATTTACATTAGCTTATATATCCTCTAGAAGAGGAAAACTTTTATTCCACGATCCTACATTTGATACTTGTCTACATAAATTACGAACGTTAATTCATTCATACCCAACCGCAAATCTAAAAATTCTATCGCAAAACAGTGAATAAAAATTCGGACTCAAAAATAAGAACGAGCCATAAATTTGGAAACTAACTCTGGTATCGAGCGGATTGACCGAGACGGCTCGAGTCCGAACGAGGACCTCATTAGGCTTGAGTTCAGGTAGATTCACATTTTCTCGGACCTCCAACACCTCTGGTCCACCGAAACGCGGCAATAGGACCGCTCTACAGCTCGCCATCACACTCCTACGTAACTCAAATGAATTGTGCGATCCATTTCGAATCGCCACTACGGTTCTACTCCGCAGCAACCACCGCATGAGTGATCATACAAATCGACTGGTATGCGGTCGCTACGAAATTAATAGCTAAATTTTGATATTTTAACCGCCAAAATCGAGATTGGAAACATTTTTTCCTTGAACAGAAGTTGGATGAAAGGATTTGCAAAATGGAGAGAGGTGCCGACGTGTATGTGATGTCATCCGCACAAGGGTTTAAGAACATCCATCTGTTGCACGATTTTTAAAAGCGTTTGCTTATTTCTGCTTCCCTTTTTTCTGATTCTGTATAATACATCATACATGGATAGAATTTAGGAGGTCTTAATTTAATTTAATTTTTACTAAATTTAGACATCAAAGTAAAATAAAAGAATATATATCGATGTATTTAAAATTATAATCGCAAAAAAACTATTTATCATTAAAATAGAAAAATTATTTATCATTAAAATAGACAGTTTGTAGGATTTCATTGATTAAATCCACATCATCAAATTTCAAGCATTTGAAACATTATAAAATAAATATAGTCAATAATAACGCTAATTCTCAATCCTTCAAATCATACACTGAACCACTAGTTTTTTTGTAGTTCTCTTTGCAAGAACAATTACAGTGAAAATTAAAACTCATCAAACAATTTCAAATTCGATTTTCATTTCGAAACTTCATCTTACCAAATAAATCTTACGTTGCCAAACTACGCTAAATATCAAACAACGATCATAAGTTTGAATCAACCAGGATTGTCAACTACTATTTAGCACCATAAAGAACAAGAACGTTGGTAGATAAACACTCGTTAAGGTATAATGTTACATTAAACAGGTACAGCAAAGGATTCGTACTAGTTTTGCAAACATATACACACACATAGTTGTTTAAAGATACAATTACTTGGACTGTTATCCATCAAACGAGCTCTGTGAGTGGAATGGCAAGTCACCCTCATAGTGCTAAAAAACATTTTCTGGAGCTGTAAACTCCTATATCCTCTATGCATCTTCGTCCTCGAGGTTATTGACACGTTCACATTCATCGATCCACTCACTATATCTGTTGTCAGAATTTTGTGCTTTAGAATGCGGAAAGAGGAAAATAAACCACGCATGAAGTTGCTAGGGAAGTATTTATATGTTACTTACATGTCTATTGGTTCTGTCAAAGCTGCAAACAATTCAAAGCATAAAGTTAATTCGAATCTTGGATAGAGAGGTTGAAGACCTGGCGTGATTGCCAAACAAACATAAAATGATAAAATAATTCGAGGGACAGGCCACGAGAGAAATTGGTAAACAAGGGTTTTCCATGGACCTTAGCCACATGTATACTCGATTTCCAAATGCATTAAAAACTAATTGGTTAAAAAGCTTAGAATTTCCGTAACTATTTGTGTGCTTAGCAAATTGATTTTCTTAGAAAGAGGTAATAAATTGCATACCTGTTACAGTGGTGCTAAAGCTCTCTTGGCAAATCTGGCATGAGGCCTCACCAATCAAGTTCTTCATATCACTGAAACATAAAACAATGATTTCATAAATCAGAGCTTACAGATTCAAATAAAATTTGAGATCGCTTTTGTGCAACTAACACATTTCTGTATTTTAAGCAGCTTGACATACAAGGTCGAACCTCAAACCTCTTACGATCCATGAATCAAACTACACACAAATTTGAGAGGCACAAATTTTCTCTAACTAATCACCAACCAAAACGAACTCAAACTCAATATAGAGACCAGAGTTTAAAATCAGAATGATGAGGCTGGAAAGTGAAAAGGGGAGAAAGTTCATAAACCACTTACATGCGGCACTCGACACTTGTGCCATGATTGCAGAAGGGACAGCTGAAAACTGTGTCAAGTTTGTCCATTCTCTTCTTTGGAGGTGGCTTTGCCTTGGACTTCCTCTTACCCATGTTTCAGTTAAACGATGCACCTTTCAAACTAGATATTGACGAAAAAGTGTTAGCATCACTTGGGGATCATCAAGTACACATGCATACAATAACAGGACATAAAGTACGGGTTTCTATATATATTTCAGAGCATTAGGTAGGTTATGAGAACTTCAAACGAAATTTTCACGATATACCAACTTTTGAGTTCAATCGGGAAAATATCGCGGTAATTCATGTTTATAATTCTTTTTGCAGACAAAAAACAATGAGTTATTCAATACTAATAGATAAAATATTGTTTCATTTGCATCCTTTTTAACGAAATTCTGGGATACCTTTGAAATTTCGGTTCAGTAGGCTGGGAAACCCCAAATTTCGAGATTTCATTAGAAATTTCTAACAATGACTTAAACATAATCTACCAATGATGGAGACAAAAATATCCCATATCAATCACTGTTAACTGGAAAAAAAATCCTCATAGTTTCACTACAAATGCTTAATAGATGGGCTTTCCAACAATTTTCATATGATGATCATCTAGCAGTAAAAAAGTGAAGTTATCCAATATAAGTCGGTCTGGCCTACCAACCAAACGATGATAAGCGCAAACATACAGCAATTATTTCCAATACGTTGACTCTTCTCTAAAAAATTCGAACCTGAATGCTTTGATTATTAGCCAATAACTTATGAACCCAGGATAACAGTTTTCATCCAACAATCTGCAGCCTAATCAACCAACCAGAAACATAATTGACCAAATTTGAAAACCCTAAATCATTAATAAAATCCAAAGGCAGAAGATTTTCGGGCGATGTTCGATGTCGTACATAGAATGGAAGCAATTAAAAGTTCTAACTAAATCGAAGACACCCTAAAACTTTAAAAAAAAATCAGAAGCTAATTAACCCTAGCGATCAATAACAATTAAGATCAACGCATAATAAACACACGCAAAATAGAAAACTAAAGTACGCAGATAGAAACCCTAACGGCAATCAACTATACAAAAACATAGAGAACGCTGAAGGAAGGATCAAGAAAATCACCTTCGAATCTCTGTCCCCGAAAGATTTCGCAAGCTACAACTGTAATAACGTTAAGAAAAAAAAATGGCGTTACGTATATATAGGCCCGTGAAGGTTGTCATTTAATTACAAAATAACCCCTCGTGGAACAGGTTGACGAAGACGGGTGTCGAGTATAGCTTTGACGGAATTACGATTTGCATTATTCACATCGGGTTTCGTTTTTAAGAATATTCAAATAACGTGAAAGAAACCTAATAAATAAATAAAGTGAAAGAAACAAATAAATGAGTTGTATTTTTCAGCTTTTTCCTACTGATAGAGATTCTATTAAAGTTTTTTTATATATAGATTTTTTATATACTAATATTTCACTCGTATTATATACATATTTTATTTTATATAATTATTTATTAAATATTATTTAATATGAAAATACGAATTGATTTTTAAAATCCAAATAAACGAAATCAAAAAAAATTAAAAAACTAACCGTTGAAAAAGTATTATCAAAGACCGAATACTTGAAGTCTCGCGGCCTTTTTCGCGCATCCGATATGCAAAAAATGATCTTGTACTCATATGGAAGTAGACTTCAGATGAAGTGATAATCTGACCTTAAAGCTATGTTTGGTGTGTAGGATATGATAACTAAAGGATTAGTAATTAGAGTGATTAAAAAATGAGAGATGATGATAAATAATATAGTGAGATAAAATATATGATATTTGGTATGATTTTAAAATTATGGATTAATTTTGTGTATTATCTTGAAATGACCAAAACATCCTCACAATGTGTATATAATCACCTTACCTAAATATAATAAACATAAACAAAAAATAAATAAATAATAGAAAATAAAATAATAATAATAATAAACAAATAAATAATTTTAAAAAATATTTGATTAATTCTTATTATTTTTAATATTATTTTATTACCTATTCATTAAATATCATTCATTATTATTTTTTTTCTTGTTAATATTTATTATATAATTATTTCTTATTGCTTATAATGATTTGTTGATTTTATGTTGATTATTTCTTATTATTTTGTTACTAATTTATTTTTATTGTACTAACTATTCTTCTTCCGACTCGTAACTGTTATTATTTATCAAAAATTTATTTATTATTATTTATTAATAATTTTTTTTATTATACAAATCCTGATATTAATAATAAAAATTCATTTTCTTTATTTTTTAAAATTCTTTTTTTATACAATAATTATTCTCGTTATAATTAATAATATATATTATTTTAATCAATAATTTAATTTTAGTTTCATCGTTAATTATAATTATAATTATAATTAATCAGTAATTTTATTATTCAATAATTTCTTATTAATTTAATTAATTTTTTATCATTATTTATTTTTTATTATTGATATTAATTTGTATCTTCTCGTTTATTATTTTTATTATTATTATTTTGCATCTTATTATTTATTTATTTTTTTTATTATTATTAAACATATAAATAACGGGTTATTTAAACCTCGATATAGAAATAAAATTAATAACCGAATATATTAATGAATTTAACATGAATAAAAGTTAAAATTTAATGAAATATTCATTTTAAAAAATTAATTAAATCAATTTTTCGATGATTGAAAATTTATAAATAAAATTGAGGTAATATTAACGAATTCTTATCATATATATTATTAAATCATATGTATAAATTTAGTTCATACTTGTTGTTAAAGGGTAAAATAAGAATTATATATTATTGTCCTCGGGTTCTATAAAGAATCACTTGGACAAGATGTGATAGTTAATCTCCCATGTAATATGTACAGTGCGGGCCATACACGAGTCATGTGATAGCCCACAAGATAATTAAGAGTACTAATACTTATACCAAACATGTGATGAGGAGTGATTACTCATCAATAACTCTTTTATCAATGACCGACGAATTCGATTGAGATTAATTCTAGCAAGCGGACTAGGTCAAGTTATAGTAGATGGACGAACAATCCAATTATCGATCCCACAGAGACTATTATTTAATTACTAAGATTCGATTATTTTATTTAATTTAGGCAAACAATAACGAGCGATTTGATTATTATTTCAATTACGTAAAATTTAAACTAATTTATGCTCATTAAATGACTAAATCAAATATCCGAGATGCTTGGAACTTGGGGATTTTCAAATTTAAATAAAATGACCGGGAACACACGATGGTAACAAACTCTGATTAAAATCATGCACTAGAATTAAATGATCACAGATTATTCAATATCACGATGCAATTCTCCAAGTTAATTATAGATCTATTTCTAGAATTTATAATCTTATTTTCATTTACAGTCCAATTATTTCTAATTGAATTTAATTAAATAAAAACGCATTTATCAACAATAGAATTACAGCTGTCGCCTAAAAATCGCACACTGAAACCGAATACTATTTCTAGTCGGTTTAACCGTGTGTTGATTAATATTTCTGAAGCTAAATTTGATCTATTCCCTTTCGAGTCAAGATCAACCAACAAACATGCAAATAATTGGCCAGATTAAAAGCACACAAATTACGCAAATATTAATCAATAACATAGAATAATTTTATAAATCAAATACTCCAACGAATAAACAACAATCAATCGTTTGTCCCAATCGCGGTCCCGATCACAAAAGAAACTACTCCATAAATTCAAAACTAGAAACAAATCTATCAATTGAATTCATGTCTAAAAATAGTGAAAATGAAAGGGAAGAGAAAATTTCAATGATGGTGTGCGGTTCTTGCGTGTTAAGCGCCTCTCTTTCTCTCGATTTTCTCCCAAGCCGTTGACGTCTTTCAGATTCGGAAATTTCTCCCCTTTTTCTCTAGAAGTCGGCCGCCTCTTCAGAATTCAACAACCCCCAATTGTTTGGTCTGTTTTTCCTTTTATTCCTTCCCCAAAATCACGAGCAAATCTTCGCAAATCTGATCTCAAAATCATGTACACGGACCCCGTGTATGAATCCGGATTGGGGTACGTGTGAGTTCGATTAATTTATTTTCCCGGGAGTCATCGGACACGGACCCCGTGTAGGGGTTCGGATTCAGGTCCGTGTCTTTGCGCAACTTTTCATTCTTGGATGCTGTTGGGTACGGACCCCGTGTAGGCCTCCGGGTTGGGGTCCGTGTCTTCTCGTGAATATTCTTCCATGGGATTTTAGGACACGGACCCTTACCCGGGGTCCGTGTATAGGTCCGAGTGTTCTCATTGTGATCTTCTCCTATTATTCCGGGTTTTTCTGACATGTCATTGCGATGTTTGACTCTTCTTTCTTTTCTTTGGCTTTTTAACATCTTTTGGTCAAACCTGCAAATGGTAATAATAACACAAATTTAGCGCAAAACTCGGAATAACAATGCCAGATAAGCACGAATACGACAAAATAAAATCCCTAAAATGCTATATAATTCGTGCTTATCAATCACCCACACCAAACATACCCTAAGTATACAAATTTGAGGAGAGTAACCGTGATTTAAACTTGAATCTATTCTCCCTCTCATCGACGTGAAACAAAACATTTATTATATTATATAATCATATGATTTCACAAAAGTGTGCAATACTCTATCAGTTGTTCTTCGCATGTGTTTTATAGATAAGAAAGATGATCGATCGAGTAGGTACTAATATCTAACACTAAAACACATATTGGACCAATGTTTTTTTATCGGATTAGGTTATGCTTGAATCGTTTGCAGAGAATCCGAAAAATTATAAACATTCGAAAAACATTGGTCGATACAAAAATTCATCCTAACCGTATAGATACAAGCTCCGTTGCATACACCAAATAGATTACTTTGGATTTTAAGATTTATAATTTCGACATAACCTCAAATCATATCAGCACATTGCACCACAAAATCACATATGTAAGTTGGTTCATCTATATCCTAATATTCTACAAGTGAAAAAAGCACATAAATTATAACAATACCAATTGATGGCATTGATTATTCCACTATTCCGAAAATTCATTGTGACAACTGACATGATGAATTTTATAAAAATGACAAAAAAAAATATTCTAAAAAATTACACATTATGTTTAATAATTAATTACAATTCATAGTAAAAATCTAGAATGATAAAATATACATACATACAATTACAACAACTAAAAATGAAGAACCAAAAACTATACCTAAAATTTGATCGACGACCAAACCATCATCATCACAAACGAAAAGAAAACTCAGCTGTGTCGAGAATGTGTCACTTATAACGGATTTGATCCGACTCGATTCGACTCATAAAATTTAAAAATTTTATAGACAAAATGAAAAAGAAAACCAAGAAAAACCCCTGGTCCAAGATGGAGGTGGCATATTGGGAATATTTCATCCTACTTTATGGGATACTGTTTCCATGAGAAGATCAAAAGCCCAAATTTAACCACACACCAAGATCCACCGATTTCTTTAAAATCAACTGTCTAGATCCTCGAACTTACCGGCATATTGACCCGCCTTCAGGCCTTTGAATGCAAAAAAAAAAAGCTTATTAAATAACATCCCAACCCCTCAACTCCCAATTAAAAGTGGAAGCATAATTTTCGATTTACTCACCGCTCCAATTTCAAGGAAACACAAGGCTGTAAAAAGATCACCACCTCCTGGCTTCACACCACTTTAATTCTCTTTACGATTCCCACCTTCTTTTTCAACTATGGCCTTTGCCTTTAAAACCTTTTCAATTCCATTTTACTGTACTACGCTTAGTCCATACACTTTGTGACATTTCTTCATGGGTTACCTTTCATGCAACGCGGAGTCCGCCATCGCCACCTGCGATTCGTATAACTGGGAATTGTTAACCAAAAGGCCCATCAAAGATCATGGTACAAGGCCTTTCAAGATTCTTGAATTTGATTTTTCTGTTCTTCACTCCGCCACCGATGGCTTCTCACCTGGGAATTTACTAGGGAAAGGCAGCCATGGAGCCGTGTATAAAGCGCGAATCCATCAGATAAAAGCTGTCGCTGCCGTCAAAAGGACCAAACAAACGCACAACTCCGCCTTTGGAAATAGTAATAGTACCACTGATACAGAGCTGGAGATTCTGTCTAGAATATATCACCCCCGGCTGGTGAACTTGCTCGGATTTTCTAGTGATCCGAATCAACGTAAAATGATCGTAGTAGAGTACATGCCGAATGGGTCCTTGTACGATTTGCTCCACCGCTCGGGTAAACCACCGGGGTGGGTTAAGAGAACCCGCTTCGCTTTGCAGGTTGCAAGGGCGGTTCAGTTTCTACACGCATCAAATCCGCCGATCATTCACAGGGATATCAAATCGTCCAACATTTTGATCGACGCGAACTTCAGTTCCCGGCTCAGCGACTTCGGTCTGTCTCTGAGAGGACACGAGGAGGACGTTAAGGTGAAGTGCGCTCCCCCCGCGGGGACGTTGGGATACCTAGACCCGGAGTATCTCGCCCCTGGCGATCTCAGCACCAAGTCGGATGTATTCAGCTTCGGAATCTTAATGCTCGAGATCATCACCGGTCGGAATGCAATCGACGTGAATTACAGCCCTCCGTCGGTTGAAAACTGGGCTGTTCCGGCGATAAAAGTAGGTGACTTCACCGGAATTTGTGACCTAAGAATCGGGCCTCCGCGAGACTGGGAAGCTCTCAGACGGATGGCGGTGTTGGCGGCGAGATGCGTGAGGTCCACGGCGGGGAAGCGGCCAGGAATGGCGGAGGTGGTGGAGTGTTTGAAGATCGTACACCAGAAAATGAAGGCACGTTCTCCAATCTGTGTTAAGCTGGGGTATCTCGTGGGGGAGGATACTCCCGCGGGTAAATATGAGCCGTTGGATGAGAGCATGGAGATGGCCAGTAACTGTAGAACAGGGAGCAGGAGAAACTGGAAAAAATCCAGTGTTTCGGGTGCACAACTCAGGCATTATGCGATTGGTGATCGAGTCGAGAGGTCAAAGTCAATTGGAACAGCAAGTGAGGTTAAATATCTACCGCCCGATGAGAGCGATGATCACATAATTGGGAGGAGGGTGCGATTGAGTGTGAAGATCCTCACGGTGAGGTTGAGTAAGTCGACATCAGTGGGGATTTTGCAGGGCAAGAAGTTGGTCAGAAACAACAATGGAACCACCGGACAGAGCAGAAACTTGTTGGTCGATTCAGAAGAATAGATATATTCATTTATATAATTTTATGGTTCAAGAATAATTCCATATTCATCATTCACAAATCTTGTTGAAATGGAAATCTAAATTTTTATATATTGTAAATTGATCAAGTTTCAACACCACCACAATTCCAATGCTATTATGTTTTTTAGTAGACTTTTGCTTCGTCGAAAATCTCATCTTTGAATAAAAGCTGATATGTGTGCCTAACTTTGAAAAGTAACATTACTATGCAAATAAAGTTTCGTACTAATTTATTTAGTATGATGAAAGCAAAATTTGAAAACGAAAAAAACAATAAGGATGGGCATGAGGGCGACCAAAGTTTTATCACATCGGGCGTTGGATACAGCTTGCCAAAACGATTGTCATCCCATAAATTGATTGGAATGTCCTTGAACTTAGTTCCCAATTTAACCATATTGCGCCCGAACTCGAATTTATATTATTATGTTATATCAGAAGAGTGCCTAACCCGAGATATAAAGTCTTTAGGCAAGATGTGAAGTTATTTGTTATCTTGCAATCAAGGCATCATAAAAAGACAAGCGCGCATGAAATATTCAAGCATCGAAGGTTTTAACCAAGACAAGCCACCGAATCGTGAAAGAAAAATTATCTAAAATTGACTACAAAGAAAAGGATTGACGCGCATGAAAATTTTCTAAAACTGACCAGCCCCAATGGAAGGTAAAACCAAACCAAAAGCAATACAAAGTTTTCTTGACTAATCTCAGTTGTTGGTGTGAATGAATAATTCAAAGCATACAGCATGATGAATTATCAAAAAAAATTACCGATATAAATTGCCTAAAGAAGTCGGGAAAACCCGTCCAGTCAGTTTAGGCATCTTGTTTGTGCACTTCAGCAGCATACGGTTGCAGCCAATGGTCCAAAGCCTTACCATTTCCACACTCGCCATAAAACTTGCATTGCACACCTGGAAACACAATACTAGATTACAACATAAAGCTTTTGAAGAAGCTAGGGAGTCCACTTTCTACAGTTTTCTGTTTCTTTTTATATTTCCGTTTTTTCTGTTTTTCCTTGAGCCGAGAGAAATTCTTGATACTCCTTTCCCTTTGTTTACGGCAATTTTTTGATGAAATAACATAGCAGCCCTTTCATCTTCTACCTGCAGAGTGGGTCCGTGGATATAAGCCAAAACGATTAGATGTATGGATTAACACTACATCCATCCAGAAGATATAATGCTTGTTTGTTTTTAATATCATTTCGGGAAAAAAAAAAGTTCTAATGGTATTAAAAAAATTGTTGAACGTAGCTAATGTATATAATGATAAGAGATACATTAAAAATGAAAGAAGAAATAATACAAAATATAGACAATTCACGGTATGTTAGGGAACGGGTAAAGTATTTATTTTGAAGCATATCCAACAAGCGGATCAATTGATTTTCTGACTTGTTTCGATAATTTTTCAAATTCAACACGAAACCAGCAAGGTGCACTTGGGCTCGCCGCCAAGATATTTTCCACGGCCAAGCTGCCAAGAAAAGGTGGACCGTAATATCAAACTCCAGAATGATACAACTTGATTGATCGATACACTAAACTTGCATTCGAGTCAATTAGCTTAAAGGTGAGTATAAACAATTCAATAAATTGTTTTCTAGTACGCCATAAGGTGGCACAGAAAATATTAATAGGAAAAAACTCACAGGGCAGTGCGCGCCATTTTGAATGTCAGCAACGAGAAACTGCATCGCTAGATTCTTCAGGGAGCGACTCCGTCCTTCCCTGATTCATCAAGCAAAATCTAATATGGGCGATACCAGAAAAGATACTCCGCTGTAGTTAAGTTAACAGGTCAGCAAAGATGTACTTTAGAAAGGGTGCAGATTCTGATATGTCTCTTGTATCCTTCTTTGGATGACTGAACAGCAATGCCTACACACAAAATTCCATCCACACTTAAAACATCAATTTTCAAAACAAAAAAATGTATTCTGCAACTTTCATATTATGAACAACTTTGAGATCACTGCTCAATGCATGCCCAACAAGGATCCTCCCCTTCGATCAACTCTGCGACCTTCCTCTGAACCATGATGAAATTTTTTGCTGGAAGTTGAAATAAAAGATGATAAAATAATACACAATGAAGCAAAAAAAATTACAAGGTAGCAGAACAAGAAAGTAAAAGAAAAACAGAAAGAGGGCCAAAAAACAAGCTAAAAATCAATAAGCTCTAAAAAAAACCATAACTTGTTAAGCATTGTTAGGGAGAATAAAAGATGAAATTTTTGTATCTTCAGCATGGCCTCCAAATTCCCATCAATCGCTGACATACTACTCATGAAAACTCAAAAGGAAACGTGAAATAGCTAAAAATTACAAAACTTTATGATTTAACTTCATGCTTTTACTAAATATCTTATACGAACGACGATGCATGATCGCAAAAATAACCACCTATGTTGAGAAGGGTGTGCAAAAACATCAGGATTAACAGTCCCAACCTTTCCTCAAGTCATGTGGTCGAATTCCACTAATTTGTGTGCGGAAATCAACTACATAATCCACTGGGTGAACATACTTCCCCATTGTTTACCTGCAATACACTGACGTAGGATTTAAAAATGAATAAATATATGTATGAACTACTACTGCCATTCTATGGTGCCAGGTTTTAGATTTCATGATGGGGGTTGACTCTGGAGGCTCGTTTGAGAGAACCTCACAATCTCGTAATACTAGTTATTATTAATTTTCGGAATCAAAGCTGCCCTTTTATTCCAGATATTCTCATATTTATACAGAGTTTATTCCTATCCTTTCCTTCAGCTAATTCTGGAAAGGGTCATCAATTATTTCTTAATTATTCTAATTTTTTTATTGAAAGGAAAACTGACTAATAATTAGGAGCAACCGTATCATCTATCTATTCTTTTGATTCAGCATCATTCTTGAATTTCCCATGAGTATATTTCGGCTTGGTAGACGCTAATCATATGGGTAGTGTCATCGTCCACTCAATGCATGACACATGTGTTGAGTGATTAATTATGACCACTGATCCATACATCATGGTTGAATGAGTGTTATGATTTATCCACTCAGCACACATGTCATATGTTGAGTGAATAAAGGCACTACCTATGTGGGTAGCATGAACAAAACCGTATAGTTCTTGCATGATATTTCCTTATTTTTTTACTGGATCGCCTTCATTTTAGGGTTGCTTCTCAGCTGCTGATTGTGTTGGTTTTGGGTTGAGTGACCTGTGACATCCATCCATGCAACTTGGAAGGGAACACTAAATCCCTAAACAATGATAAACCACAACAATTCTTTTTCTGTTTTTTTTTTGCCACCTAGAAGCTAGTCCTTCGGATCGGACTATCTTCTCGAGCTCATCAAATAATTGCCGGCTATGCGACATGTTCACATCAACATATTTTCAATCAAGTTCGACACAGATTAACTAATTGGTTTCCCATGGAAATGCCATGGGTTGGTGCAACATGAACGTTTGAGTGCTAAAATGAATTCGATCGTGTCAAAACAATGCAATTGGCATCATAAAGGGAACCTGTCTTGTTTCAAAAAAGGTTTTTTGGAATTTTAGACAAGCAAATCTCATGTCGCATCAAATTCATCCACCAACAAGAAAAAGCATACAATTCCCTTCTTTTTTAAAACCAAGATTTAATCAAGGAAGGAACTAACATGCAAACAGATTATGCAGGAATCAAAGGATTGGGGTTTGTAGCATCAGAATCCTCATTCAACCTCTCCTTCCTTTTGCCTATAACCCTGAAAGTTAGAGAATTAAGTAGTTTCCAAAGGTCATAATTAATTCACTGTAAGCCTACAAATACCTACCTAATGTGCTCGCTCCCACATGTATATTTTTCGTATGTCTGGTTAACTGAGTATTGGCGCCAGTGTTTTTCAACTTCTGCAAATCAACATACACGGAAAAAAAAACTAAAACGGAGCAAGAAAATAAATACACAAATATACCAGTATACAGGTGAAGAAAACATTGGAGACAATACCTCAAGTAACTGAGCCCAATTAGGGTTGAGATTTTTGTTAGGGTTTTTATGTTCGCCAACCATTTTCAATTCATCCAGTACTCTACTTTCATCTGGAGACTGGAAGGGGAAAACAAGCGACGAGAAGTATGACAGAACTAGAAACGCACTTTACATTGAACCACAGAAATGCGCTTTTGTAAGAATTGGATCAATTTAAATTTTAGTTCTTTAAATTGAACGAGACGGAGGAGAGAAAGTTGGCCTCCACTCAAACCCAACCCACATTTTCACAAATTTCATTATTTATGATTTATAATATAACATCGTTCTCTAATAAAATTAAAATTTAAAGATACTATAAGATTACATATTATATTATTTGGTTGGACAAAAAAAAAATTGGGAATTTCTGTAAAATATCTTTAAGAGAAAATTGGATTTTCGGTCACATATATTTGTCTATATGCGATTTAATCTTCTATATTGTCAGTTTTTTATATTAGTATATTATATTTGTTTTGTTGGCAATTTTAATCATTTTTTAAACATGACGCTGACGTAAATATTTGCGGCTAGCGAAAATGTGACCACATAAATGGGTCGCTAAAGCTATTTTTCCACTGATTCTTTATTCTTAATCTGTGGTTTTTAGTTTGTAACATTTACAGAAAATCATGGACATGTATCTGTACTATATTATTAAGAAGATAAAAGCTTGATGTCAAAGTACGTATATTTTTTTATAATTTTTTTAAAAAAATTCAAGTTGGACTTTCAATAATTTTTATAATTATAATAATATATTTATTAATTCAATATAAATCAAATTAATTATAAAAAAATTATTAGATAAACACGTAACTTTTGCGTAAATGCAGCAGTGAATATAGAGTATCGGTGTCTGTGTACTTATCATGAACGTAATATAATATGGAGTGGATCTCATGTGAGACCGTGAGATGATACGGGTCAACCTTAATCATATTCACAATAAAAAGTAATACTCTTAATATAAAAAGTAATATATTTTCATGGGTGAGCTAAATAAGATATCTGTCTCACAAATACGACCCGTGAGACCGTCTCACACAAATTTTTCCCTATAATATGATGCTCAGAAAATTCCCAAATTGCTGATCTAATTTCATATTTATTTATTTATTTAATGTCAATTGTCATGTGCAAATTATTTGAACCATATCTACTAATTTTGATGCCACCTCGCTGGATACGTGCATGATTTTGCGAGCCCCGGAAAGAAAAAAAAATCGATATATATAAAACAATTTCAGCATATCTTCTTCACAAAACCCTCGATCAAAAATGCATCCTCGCACATCCCTCTTGTTCTCTATCTTCCTTTCGGTTTCCCTGTTTTCTGCGAGACCAGAAGATGTTGCTAATTACGGTGGAGACGGTGGCGTAATACCGTCTCCACCCTCAAATTCTTGTAACAACTGTACCATCTGTCAGTACCCGTGCCACTCTGAGCCACCTGGTGACCTGCAGCCATCCGCTGCACCTCCACCACCACCTCCACTCACAGAAGCGAACTGCCGTCCGGCCGCTCCTGTCCAGTGCTGCGGCGGCCAGTATTTGTATCCACCGCCAATGCCGTACTACAACCAACCGCCAGTACCTTACTACACTTACCCTTACAACAATTACTCGGGGTTGCCTGGACCTTCGACGAAGCCCTGTGATTCCGCCACGTGGCGCTATGCTGTATTATCGTACTTGATCGTGTTGTTTATTTGTAAAGTTTGAAGGAAAGAACAAGAGGAAGGCGAGGACTTATAGCTAGCTATGCATGCATGATTTTCTTATAATTGTAAATTTTAATTAGTTCCAATTATAAATAAAATATATTAATTTGCTAGGTTAACCTGTAAGTTGATCTACTTCTTTGTTAAATTGATCGTTTTTCAATTTCTGATTATGATATGTTATAGTTCTCCACCGAATAAACTATATATACATACTTTTAGACCTCTCCAGTAATTTATTTTTTTCTGTCATGTGATAGATTTTGGTTATGAAAAAAAAGGCAAAACTTATGTGAGATGTTATTACGGGTCGTATTTTGTGAGATATATATCTTATTCGAGTCATCTATGAAAAAATATTACTTTATATTTTAAAGTATTACTTTTTAATTTAAATATCGATAGATTGATTCGTCTTATAGATAAATATTCGTGAGAACTGAGACATACTCTAACAAAAATAACTTGAAATTGGAACTGATTTGGTTGCCAAAAAAAGTGGAAAAAATATGGATGGATACTGTAGGAATCATATGATGACATAAACAAAGGATTTGGGGCACAACACTGGAGGGCCGGGGATTGGTTTCAAAACCCGGTCCCTTAGATTTATTAGATATTTTATTTTATTTTCTGATGGATATTATTATTTTTTATTATTGAAATAAAATTCTAATAATACCGATAATAAAAATAATAATTATATTCATCAAAACATAAATAATAATAATAATAATAATAATAATAAGCTGGGATTTTTAATTAGAGAGCCCGATAGAGACAGAATCTGAATTCCAACAAGTCAAATCTCTTTTGAATTCCAGTTCTTATACCATTTCCAACGCATCTCTATTTTAGAGAAAATCTCCAAAATAGAGTATGTGTTGGTGCTCCAACCCAACTCCAAATGCAATCTCTCTTTTGGAGATTGCAATAGTGATCCTTCATTTTTTGAGGATCACTATTCATTTGAAGATCAATATGGAGATTCCACAAAATAACTGAAAGGCAAAAACTTGTGTGAGACGGTCTCACGAGTCATATTTTGTGAGACGGATCTTTATTTGGATAATTCATGAAAAAGTATTACTTTTTATGCTAAGAGTATTACATTTAATGTGAATATGGGCAGGGTTGACCCGTCTCACAGATTGAGATCCGTGAGACGGTCTCACATGAGACCTACTCTTACTGAAATGCCATCATAACAATTACAAAATAGTCCTTTTGTATTTTTATGTATTTGTTTTGATCCATTTTATATTATTATATTTCAAATTATTTAATTAATTAATTTAATGTTAAATAATTTTTATACTTAGTTAATTTATTTTAATTGTTTTATTATTTTCATGAATTAAATATAAGTCTACTGTTTATAATAATCATGAAATGGAAATAATAAACAAGATAATGATCATAAAAATTAATAATATATTATTTTAAATAAATTGAGTTTAATACATGTTTTATTGTATTATGTTTATCGAATTAATTAAGTTTGGTTATATAATACATTATGTAATTATATAATTATATTTGTGTTTTTGAAAACGAAAAAAAAAGAAATGGAATATTTTATAATATTTTAGAGGACAGAGGATGAAAAATAAAGGATATGAATTGAAGATGACCTTAGGTGAACCCCTCCCTCCATGCTATCGACCCCATGTTCATAATAATTGACAGATGTTCTCGTTTGATTTCTATTAATATTTACATGAATTCTTGAGGCAATTTTCCTATCAAGGTTCAAATTATTAATGATGAGTAGGTATCTTGTAAGACGGATCGATCCGATCAATACATAACATGAAAAGTAATACTTTATACGTAAAAAATAATATTTTTTCATGAGTTGAGTCGAGTTAGAGATTCATCTCACGAAATTAACTTGTGAGACAATCTCACGAGAGTTTTTAGATTCATAAATTCTGTGAATGATCGACGTGTAATAAAGTTTTTTTTTACTAAAAGAAAGGCAATTTTCTATCAATGTTCAAACTATTAATTCTGTGGATAATCATCATGTAATAAAGTTTTTGAATACTAAAAGAAAATGGTGTCGGCAAGAAAAGTCTTTGTATTAAATGCATGTCGGGTCAAAGAAATTGGGCAGAAGAAATGAGCAGACAAACGCAATGCAAAGTTGGAAACGGAAGCTTTTGTTCAGATGAGGAATTGCATCTATAAATAGATGCATTCCTTCATCAATTGGAGTATCCCATTCTCAATCAACATATTGAGTTTTCTCTCTTTCTCCTATTAGTTCTATAATATTTGTGAGGTGTTTTGTTCTCCTGTATTAAGAGAGTGTGTTTTCTTTGGAAACACAGTGAGTGAGTTGTACACAACAAAATATTATAGTGGAAATTCTTTTCATCTTGCCCGTGGTTTTTACCCTAATAATTTTTAGGGGTTTTCCACGTAAATCTCGGTGTCCAATTTATTCTTTATTTTCGGGTTTTATTATCTCAAATTCCGCACGTGGGACCAACAAGTGGTATCAGAGCCTTGGTTTAAAATTTCTTAAAATTCTGAGTATGCTCTGTGGTTGCAGCCTAGACTGATCTTCCACATCAGAAAAGATTTTTTGAGATTTTTTTTTAAGGCGGGATTATTTTGTCCAGTCTATAAAATTGTTGTAGACATAATGGCGGGAAGGTACGAGATAACAAAGTTCAATGGAAGTAATTTTCTGTTGTGGAAAATAAAGATGCAAGCAATTTTAAGAAAAGAAAATTGTTTGGCGGCTATTGGAGATAGACCGGAGGAAATGACGGACGATGTAAAGTGGAATGAGATGAGTGATAATGCTGTTGCCAATTTACACTTGGCCATAGCAGACGAAGTATTGTCAAGTATCTCCGAGATAAAAACGGCAAAAGATATCTGGGATACTCTGACAAAGATGTACGAGGTCAAGTCGCTACACAACATGATTTTCCTAAAGAGAAGGCTTTATACTCTTCGGATGGCGGAATCTTCATCGATGACCGACCATATCAATACACTAAATACTCTATTTGCCCAACTCACTTCCATGGGGCATAAAATAGGGGAAAATGAACGTGCGGAGCTTCTACTTCAAAGTCTACCAGATTCATATGATCAACTTATCATCAACCTAACCAACAACATCCTTATGGGCTCGCTAAAATTCGATGATGTCTTAACGGCGGTTCTCGGAGAAGAAAGCAGGCGGAAGAATAAGGAAGATAGGTTGGTGACTTCGAAGCAGGCGGAGGCTTTACCGATGATAAGAGGGAGGTTTATAGAACGTGACTCCAGTGGGAGCCACAGGCACGGTAGATCAAAGTCGAGAAGTAAGAAGAAAAATATTTACTGCTTTAAATGTGGCGGTAAATGGCACTTCAAGAGAGAGTGTACGAGTATCGATAAAAGTTCTCAAGGAAATGTGGCCAGTACTTCAGACAGTGGTGAAATATTATTCAGCGAAGCAGCAAATGTTGCAGAAGGCAGACACAAATTTTGTGACACATGGATTATGGATTCAGGAGCGACGTGGCATATGACGTCTCGGAGAGAATGGTTTGATCATTATGAACCAGTCTCAGGAGGATCTGTATTCATGGGAAATGATCATGCCTTGGAAATCGCTGGGGTCGGTACTATCAAAATTAAAATGTTTGATGGCACCATTCGCACCATTCAGGAGGTACGACATGTGAAAGGACTGACGAAAAATCTTTTGTCCTTGGGGCAATTGGATGACATCGGGTGCAAAACTCGTATCGAGAATGGGATCATGAAAATTGTGAAAGGCGCACTTGTGGTTATGAAGGCGGAAAAGGTTGCTGCAAATCTGTATGTACTTTTGGGAGAAACACACAAAGAGGCGGAGCTAGCTGTTGCATCAAATGGTTCAGGAGAAGAATTAACAGTGTTATGGCATAGAAAGCTCGGGCATATGTCAGAACGGGGTTTGAAAATTCTCTCAGAACGGAAGCTGCTGCCGGGACTTACAAAAGTGTCACTACCCTTTTGTGAGCATTGTGTTACCAGTAAACAACACAGATTAAAGTTTGGCACTTCTACTGCCAGGAGCAAAAGCATATTGGAGCTGATTCATTCAGATGTTTGGCAAGCACCGGTTGTATCCCTAGGAGGAGCGAGATACTTTGTCTCGTTCATTGATGATTTCTCTAGGAGATGTTGGGTGTATCCGATCAAGAAGAAATCAGATGTTTTCCAGATCTTCAAAGATTTCAAAGCGCGAGTTGAACTTGATTCTGAAAAGAAAATCAAGTGTCTGAGGACTGACAATGGAGGAGAATATACCAGTGACGAGTTTGATGCATTTTGTCAACATGAGGGCATCAAGAGACAGTTCACGACGGCTTACACACCTCAACAGAACGGAGTGGCGGAGAGGATGAACAGGACCTTGTTGGACAGAACAAGAGCTATGTTGAGGACTGCGGGTCTAGAAAAGTCATTTTGGGCGGAAGCAGTCAAAACCGCTTGTTATATTATCAATCGTTCTCCTTCAGTGGCGATTGATCTGAAGACTCCGATGGAGATGTGGACCGGGAAGCCGACAGATTATTTCCATTTGCATACATTTGGAAGTCCGGTGTACGTTCTGTACAATGAGCAAGAAAGATCAAAGTTGGATTCAAAATCCAGAAAATGTATCTTCTTGGGATATGCTGATGGAGTAAAGGGGTTTCGCTTGTGGGATCCTACTGTTCACAAGCTTGTCATCAGCAGGGATGTTATCTTCGAGGAAGATAAAGTAAAGGGAGACAAAGGCACACATAATTCAGAAACTACTACATTTCAGGTGGAAAATAAGACAGACGAAGGTCAAGTTTCTTGTGAAGCAGTACCAGAGCACGAAGAACAAGTACAAGTTGAGTCTGAGGTTTCCAATGTGAGGCAGTCAACTCGAGACAGAAGACCTCCAGGTTGGCTTTCAGATTATGTCACTGAAAGCAACATTGCATATTGTCTATTATCAGAGGATGGTGAGCCATCGAGTTTCCACGAGGCTACTCAAAGCTCGGATGTATCCTTGTGGATGACAGCAATGCAAGAAGAGTTGGAGGCATTAGACAGGAATAAAACATGGGATCTTGTTACACTACCACGAGGGAGGAAAGCCATTGGAAACAAGTGGGTCTATAAGATCAAGCGTGATGGCAATAACCAAGTGGAGCGGTATCGTGCTAGATTGGTGGTAAAAGGGTATGCTCAGAAAGAAGGCATCGACTTCAATGAGATATTTTCTCCTGTGGTTCGGCTTACAACAGTCAGAGTAGTGTTGGCATTGTGTGCGGTGTTTGACCTACATCTAGAACAGCTAGATGTGAAAACGGCGTTTCTTCATGGAGATCTTGAAGAAGAAATCTATATGCTCCAGCCAGAAGGTTTTGCGGAAAAAGGCAAAGAGAACTTGGTTTGCAGGTTGAAGAAATCTCTGTACGGTCTCAAACAGGCGCCGAGGTGTTGGTACAAGAGATTTGATTCCTATATCATGAGCCTTGGATACAACAGACTGAGTGCAGACCCTTGTACGTATTTCAAGAGGTCTGGTGATGATTATATCATTTTGCTGTTGTATGTGGACGACATGTTGGTAGCAGGCCCCAACAAAGATCAGGTCCAAGGATTGAAGGCAGAGTTGGCTAGGGAATTTGATATGAAGGACTTGGGACCAGCAAACAAGATTCTAGGGATGCAAGTTCACCGAGACAGAAGTAACAGAAAGATTTGGCTTTCCCAGAAAAATTATTTGAAGAAAATCTTGCAACGCTTCAACATGCAAGATAGTAAGCCAATTTCAACCCCTCTTCCTGTTAACTTCAAGTTATCCTCCGAGATGTGTCCTAGCAGTGAAGCAGAGAGGATGGAGATGTCTCGAGTACCGTATGCATCAGCAGTGGGAAGTTTGATGTTCGCTATGATCTGTACAAGACCGGACATTGCTCAAGCAGTGGGAGCAGTTAGTCGGTATATGGCGAATCCTGGACGAGAGCATTGGAGTACTGTTAAGAGGATCCTTAGATACATCAAGGGTACCTCGAATGCTGCATTATGTTATGGAGGATCGGATTTTACACTCAGGGGCTATGTCGATTCAGATTATGCAGGTGATCCTGATAAGAGGAAATCTACTACTGGTTATGTGTTTACAATTGCAGGGGGAGCAGTAAGCTGGGTTTCAAAACTGCAGACAGTTGTGGCGTTATATACAACAGAGGCAGAATACATGGCAGCTACTCAAGGTTGCAAGGAAATAATATGGATTAAAAGGTTACTGGAGGAGATCGGACACAAACAAGAGAATGTTTCTTTGTTTTGTGACAGTCAGAGTGCCTTGCACATCGCAAGGAATCCAGCCTTTCATTCCAGGACGAAACATATTGGAGTACAATTTCACTTTGTGCGGGAAGTAGTAGAGGAAGGAAGTGTGGATATGCAGAAGATCCATACGAAGGACAACATAGCTGATTTTATGACCAAGCCAGTGAACATTGAAAAGTTTGAGTGGTGCAGATTCTCAAGTGGTCTAGCGGAAACGTAAGCAGCAGGGAATGGCAAGATTGAAAGGATGTGTGGAGATGTGTTTGATTCTCAATCAAATCTCCAAGTGGGAGAAATGTCGGCAAGAAAAGTCTTTGTATTAAATGCATGTCGGGTCAAAGAAATTGGGCAGAAGAAATGAGCAGACAAACGCAATGCAAAGTTGGAAACGGAAGCTTTTGTTCAGATGAGGAATTGCATCTATAAATAGATGCATTCCTTCATCAATTGGAGTATCCCATTCTCAATCAACATATTGAGTTTTCTCTCTTTCTCCTATTAGTTCTATAATATTTGTGAGGTGTTTTGTTCTCCTGTATTAAGAGAGTGTGTTCTCTTTGGAAACACAGTGAGTGAGTTGTACACAACAAAATATTATAGTGGAAATTCTTTTCATCTTGCCCGTGGTTTTTACCCTAATAATTTTTAGGGGTTTTCCACGTAAATCTCGGTGTCCAATTTATTCTTTATTTTCGGGTTTTATTATCTCAAATTCCGCACGTGGGACCAACAAATGGAATCCATTCAACATACCGATCGAACATCTTCCATAAAGTTGCGTTTGGATGACAGGATTCGAATTTGTTGGAGAAGATTCGAAATAACTCTATGGTGAGATGAATTTAAAACCAACCACAATAATTAAAAACATTTTTTTGTATCCTTGCATTAAATATCAAGAAACTGGATAAAATATGACCCACAATTTCGATGCAATCAAATTTATTAGTAATAACAATCTTATCAAAAGGCGTGACGGCAGGCAAACGTGTGGGTGTCTTTTAAAACAAATAACAATTCGCTTAAACAAGCAATTACGTGTTTCTTACAAGAAAAACACTCGAAAGTTATGAACAAAGTCTTCTTCATGGTTGCAAGAGGGACTACCCCAATCCTATCATTTAATACGTCAAGTCTATTTTTAATTTGCTCGTGGTATTTCGAAAATGTTTTTAGTCAAGATTTTGAAACGTCTGAAATTAAATTTGACATGTGTTTGAAAAGTATCAATAACATTAATTGCATAATTTTACATGCATTTGAAAAGTATATACCATAAACAATGTGCATGGTGCGATAGTGACAAATTAGCCCGCAAGTTATCCAATAAGGGAAGATTTTTTTTTAATTTTTTTTATTAAAATAAGCTCGTGTCAACTTCATATGAAAAAATCAGACTTAAAGCTTGTACCACACGCCTAGGAAAGCTGAACGAAGCCGCCGATGAATAATTTATGAGTACGATTCCTTGGTCAACGATTAAGAACATACAAAAACAACGAATAGAACTTCAATCTTTTGATCTCTACCAAACTTGTATAAGAAAGAACTCCAAATCCAGAGCAGCTCATGGTAATCAACCACAGCTGCCTAATCCATTTCACAATGAAAACTTCGAATATTGCTTCTATTTTTTTATTTGTCACCATCCTCGTATCGTTAGTATCGATCCCCACCGGAGTATCCAGGCCATTGCCCGACAACGTTTGTGGACGGATTTGGCGATGAAAGCCAGTCTTCTGTGATAAAGATTAAAGGGACATCGTTAGATAGTTCTTCTCCGGTGGACAAGGAAGGGAAGTGCGAGCAAATGTACGGGTTCTTGCCATGTTCTTACAGCGTAACGGGACATCTGTTCTTGATTCTGGTGTACGAATACCTGTTGTTTCATGGTGAATCCTACGTTGCTTCGGGAGGGGAGAGAATCTTCAAGATCCTTGGTCCTGGTATTTTTGGTGCCAGTGCTTTTCAGATCATAGGATCTCTGCCAGAAGCCTTGATTCTTCTTGGTAAGACAATACTAACTAATCCATCCATCAATATTTTATCATTTCTTTAGAACCTAACTGGTTTCTGGCGTATTTTGTTTTACTTGAAACATAGGCATTTACAAATATTTACTACAATATTGCAAGCAATCGCCTCAGTTCTAACTTCTCATGTGAGACCATCTCACGGATCTTAATCTGTGAGATGGGTCAACCATACCCATATTCACAATAAAAAATAATAAAAAATAATATAAAGCATTTTTAATAGTTGTCTTCCAAATTGATGGAACAAGTGTGTGGATAAAATTTACAATCCTCTGAACAATACTAGTGCCAATTTTATGCAATGATCAACTTCAAAAGTCCATTCCTCGTGGCCCATGTGAGTTTACTTATATAAATATCAAAACAAAATTTGTAAGACTTTTCGATTTAATTATAAAAAAATATATTTTTTTCATGATAATGGTCGAACGTAGACCGCGATTTGTTTAGAAATTTTATTTTAAAAAAGAAGTTCAGGGAAAAAACGGTTAACTTCTTCGTTGCCGCTTTTGTTTTCAGCATCTGGGCTATTGAGCAGTGAAGAGCTAGCTGAAGAATACGTGTTCACGGGTGTTGGATTGCTCGCCGGATCCACCATTTTACTTCTCACTGTGATCTGGGGGACTTGCATTATACTTGGCAGCCAAAATTTTCACGACCCATCATATTTCAATCCTTCGGATAAAAGAAGTCACAGCAGTTTGGAGAGGTTTTTGTTGTCAAAATGGCCGGGTTTGTCGAAAAAACTGGGGTTTATTGGCTTGATTATTTGTGCTTTCTTGTTTGAACTTGTTTGGTCTTCGTTCGGTTGCAGGTTACGGTGTGGTTACCGATATGGGCACCAGTGTCACTGCCAGGATTTTGCTTATCTCTGTGATACCATCTATGATCATCCTGATTCCCGAAATTTTTGGTTTGTCTTTGGCTGGAGAACGAGTGGTCGTGATAATTACTCTTTTTGTTTCCATCACTTTCCTCCTTTCTTACTTCTTCTACCAGGTATTCTTCTTTTTTCAGATATGGTTTTTCTCTTGATATCGATATCTTTCATTCAACTTTCCAGTTTCCTGAAGGTTAATTTCAGTCGGGGAAAAAAAAAGAAAAGTTATACATGCTCGAATATATGAGAAATTTTGATATTAGCCGCGAAGTGCTTGCCATTGGTTGGGGATTGATCTTGAATTTTGATTACGTGAGAGTTGCAATTTATAAAATTTTACATATGAAATTCTATGCAACTTCCGCCCATGTTTCTAAATCTTCATGTTTGAGAAAAATTGGAAAGTGGCTAGAGCCAGTGCTGATTGTGGGGGCAAACATTAGCAAATAAGCATGTTTTTTTCAATGCGTTTGCTTGTTTTGCAAAATAAGCTCTTCTACACTATTTGCTCCATCTTACTTACTGTAGTAGCATTGAAATCATATTGATTAGCTACCTCAACCAGCCATGCAACTTAAACACCATCTGCAAAATGATACAATCACCGACTAGTGGATCCTTTCCTTCCAGTTATAATACTTTTTTCATAAACCGTGCAGTTCTTTCAGCCATGGATTCAAAGGAGACGCCTGCTATATGTAAAGCATGAATATTTAGTGATTGACATTCTAAAACGTGTACAAAGCCAGACGATGGGAAATCTCTTAACTGAGAATGGATCACCAAATATATCGACTATAAGAAGGTGCTTCCTACTCACAAACTCAGCATTTTTTTCCTTTAGTTTGAAATTCTTGATAGCCTGTACAAAATTCTCTTGCAGTATATTCAAAGAAAGAGATCGAGATGGAGACAGTCTTATCTCATTCTCTGAGTTAAAAGAATTTCTAAAAGATATCAAGTTCAGAAATTTCCAGTCGGACCAAGATATTATAGTTGCAGATATAATGAAGGACTTCGATGCTGACAGTGACCAGAAAATTACCATGGATGAATTTGTCCACGGAATGATGAAATGGCTTGATGATACCAAAGAAACAATGAATAAAAGATACCACTCGGTAAAATCACTAAAGGACTTGTACAAGGTAATTTACTTTTTAAATTTCTGGAACTTTAAGGTTCCGGTTATAAAAATTATGTAGCTGATTTGTGACTTGAGTCCCAACAGGTTCTTAAACCTTGGATTGCAAAGAAAAGGGAGGAACGTGATATGATGAATCGTCTGATCCCAGATATTTTAGAAAATCTTCAAAGCTCAATTTATGGTAACCTTTTGGCAGAGGATGGGACTCCGGATGTTGCTGCTATAAAAAGGTATCACTCTTTAAAAAATAAAGTTATATCAGAAAGATAAGCAGGCTGCGTGAAAGGTCTCATTTCCTGAAAAACTTTTATCCATTCTCATGCACAGTTTCTTGCAGCATTTGGTTTGATTAAACTTCTTTAATTCTCTTGAGCAAAGAGTTTGTTCACACTTATTATCACTGCGAAAATCTAGGTTGTTCAGGAAGATCGACCTTGACAAAGACGATTGCATATCATACGATGAATTGAAGCAGTTAATGACGAATATGAAGTTCGGCATGATTACTTATGATGCTGACATTGCAGCATCCAAAATAATGGAAGAACTTGATGCAAGTGGAGATCATTTAATTGACGAGGAGGAATTTGTCATGGGTTTATCAAGATGGCTGAACACGACTTACAATCGAAAACTGGAGTCAGAAAAGACTGAAGAAGACTATTATCAAGTGAGTAAAACCTCTATATATTATACTTCAAATTCTGGTTTCGGTTGTTATTGAGCAGATCAATATATGTATAATCTGAAAATTTTATGCAGAAAACATGGGAACAGACTGATAAACTCATAGAGGACAAGTTCGTCGATAAATCTCCATTAGCATGGATGAAAGCTATAGGTCTTTTGGTACTCGGGATTGTTGTGCTTGGGCTCCTAGCCGAACCTCTTGTACACAGCGTTCGTGCTTTCTCTAAAGCAGCAAATTTGCCTTCATTTTTTATTGCTTTTACTTTTATCCCATTGGCTAGCAATGCAAGATTAGCTGTATCAGCTATCAAAGAAGCCCGTAGGAAGAAGCTACACACTACTTCTCTGGCATTGTCCGAGGTTTGTTTTCTCACCATTAACGAGGACAAATTAATGCTCTTTACAAGACAAGAATTTGTTGTTTCCTGGACTGACGTTTTTGTCGAATAACCCAGATATATGGAACCGTGTTCATGAACAATATTCTGGGATTAGCCGTTCTTCTTGCCCTGATCTATTATCGTGGCATGTCATGGAATTTCTCGGCTGAGGTTTTCATGGTTCTAGTAGTATCTGCCATAATCGGATGCTTGTCGAGTTTCAGCACTGTTTTCCCTGTCTGGGTGGCACTTTTAGCTTATCTGCTGTACCCATTGTCGTCGGTCCTGGTCTATGTTCTTGGAGATTCTAGTTGGTTTTCCTAAGATCCCCCAGAGCAGCAGGTCTTACCAAATCTTCAGAACTTGTAAATCTTTACATAAATTTTGTTTTGCCGGTTTTACAACTGATTGTATTTCATTTATTCTTGATTCCTTGTTGATTTAGCGGTCCGCCATTTGTTGATAAAATCTTCAAGTATTACTCCTTGTCTGAATATTACATTGGTTAAATATCGTTAGAAGGATGAAAATTTGTTTGTCAAAGATCGTAGCTACACATGTTATTGATTTTGTTTTTCTCCATTTTTCAAATTTATTATTTCGACAGTTTGGTTCATCATTAATTTTCATAATTATCGTATGTCTCTCCTATGATTATAATCAAATCAAATTGTAATATGTAATAATTTCAAAATGAGTATAACATGTCGTTAATTTTATAATTATGATATTAGTTTTATTTGAATATAAAGTAAATTAATTTAAAAAATTGTACGAGTGCAAAAAGACACTGGTTTTTATAAAATATCTCATTCATCATCTCTTTTTTGTAGCGTCTAATTTTACTCGTTAGAATTTCAAAAATTACATAAAAAAGGTGTTTGAATTACATAAGCAATCTGTAGATCAAAACGTAAATAAGAGTAATTAGTACGACATAATAATTACTAGGACATATTTGAAACATTGAAATTTTATAAAACTTGTTTATTATTGGATTAGAGTTCTTCCAAGTACGGATAATTCGATAAATATTTTTATAACTTATAAACTCTAAAAATAATTTGGGTAAAAATTTAAACACGGATTTTAGAGAATTTCTATTTCTGGGATTCACTGATATGGTTGAGTTCTACTTGGAATGGACCCATTTCCAACCCCGTCGAGAATTGATGTTCTCCTGTGTATTTCAACTTTTTGTAAAAAGTCTAAAAGTTATAAATCGCCCTAAAAAATCTAATATATCCTTCAAAAATCAATCACATTTCACCACTATGTTATAAAACTCGGGCATATTTACTCTCCTCTGGTATAGTGTTTGAGTAAGTTTCTTGTTAGACGATCATACGAATTTTTATCTGTGAGACGGATCAACTATACTGATATTTACAATAAAAAGTAATTTTTTTTCATGGATGACCCAAATAAGTGATCTGTTTCACAAAATACGACATATGAGACCGTCTCACATATAAAGATTCGTGAGACCGTCTCACAAAAGACCTACTGTTTTTTCTGTTGTGAATTCTTGTGAGGATTTTGTAAATACTTGCTTGCTTTTTACATAGGCCTTAATTTAGTTTATAATATATTCACAATTTTATTACTTGCAACTTTGTCCCGTGACCCAAAAATCATGTATTTTAAAATTTCAATATATTATAAATATCCTTTATAACTGACAATCATGAATTCCTTGGGGAAAAGTCCAAACCCTTGAGAATTGAATTTATATTGTAATTATGCATAAATACAATAGTTTTCTGGGCCTAATCGACTAGGACAAACGATCTTTATTTCCTCAAATAAAATAAAATTCTAAAAATTATAAAATCTATAAATCATTATTCTCATCTTATCCATCCATATTTTTTTTTATCAATCTTCTTTTTGATATTTGTGTTAAAAGTGTCGCTCTTTGTTACATTACGCGTGTTACACTTAATATGATTTTAAATAAAAACAAAAATTAATGTTCTCGTGACTTCGAAATTTTTTTATTTGATTTCAAAATATCAGTTATATTCTCGTATAAAATTATAACGCAGATTTCCGTGTTAATGGTGGAGACTTTTTACTACATCATTCTTTTTTTTTTTGGTTTATATAAGGAGATGACAAAAATTTGTGTGAGACGATCTTACAGGTCGTATTTTGTGAGACAGATCTTTTATTTGGGTCATCTATGAAAAAATATTATTTTTTATGCTAAGAGTATTATTTTTTATTGTGAATATCGATGGGGTTGGCCCGTCTCACAGATAAAGATTCATGAGTCCGTCTCAAAAGAGACCTACTACAAGAGAATTAAGGTTTCCTCATTATTATAGGCAAGTTACTTTCAAAAAATTTAAATATTTTTAAACGTGAAAAAACCAACAATTTGAAATAATAAATTTACCAACTTGATAAACAAACATTTATTTTTATTATTTTGTAAATTTTAAAATAAATAATATCATTACTAATATATTGGTAATAATAAATTAACAAAAAAAAAATAGTAATAGTCAAAAGGATGATAAGGATTTAAATTATGAAATATAGTAGTAATAACAATAATTTTAAAAATAATTAATAAATGATCATATTAATGAATTACCATAGAAATAAGATTGTATTAATATTAACTAAATCATAGAACAATTTGATTATTTTAAAATTATTTACATATAAAATAAAATAAATTCATTGATTAGAAATATAACTCACAATAAATTGAAAGATGTGTATTCTAATTATTATAAAATTCGAATAAAAACTCAGAATGAACTAAAAATGTAAAAATAGCTAGAGATCTGTACCATACACGTAATTATGGTAGATTTTATAGATATTTTGTTTCTCGGTAAAAATTTGTGTGAGACGATCTCACGGGTCGTATTTTATTAGACGGATCTTTTATTTGAGCCATCAATGAAAAAATATTATTTTTTATGCTAAGAGTATTACGTTTTATTGTGAATATCGATAGGGTTGACTTGTCTCACAAATAAAGATTTCTGATATCGTCTCACAAGTAACGTACTCTTATTTCTCGAAAACGAAACTAAGCTTGTGATGTGAGATTGATGGATAGGAGAAGATATGTGGGGCTCTTAACTCCTAATCGTTATTACAATGCAATCTGATTAGGGTTTAATTAATCACAGCGAAAAACGGGTTTAAAATTTCTTTACAATGAGCCCAAAATATCTCTTCTGATATTTAAATACTAAAAATAGTATCTAAATTCAAATCATAAACACGCCCACACGTAATCAATCACATACAAACATCTCATATCCTCGGGACATGCCCCGGTATATAGATACATATACATATATACTGGGAATCAGACATAAACATAAAACCTCAGCCCAAGCTGTGGCTCCCACCAGAAGTACCCTCTCCGGTCTCCTGATATCCTGGAGTACCTGCCATTGTCCACACACAAAGACAACAACAGCCCCCCTTGGGGGTGATCAAAGCTCCGTATGGAACAACCAATCATATATACCACAGATATCTAAACAATGATATATGGTATGCAATGCATGTATGTCGTAGAGGTATCAGGTCAAATGCCCATCCACTGAGCACGATATATATTGTGGTTGTTCCATACGGAGCTTTGGTCACCCCCAAGGGGGCTGTTGTTGTCTTTGTGTGTGGACAATGACAGGTACTCCAGGATATCAGGAGGCCAGAGAGGGCACTTCTGGAGGAAGCCACAGCTTGGGCTGAGGTTTTTGTTTATGTCTTGTTCCCAGTATATATGTATATGTATCTATATACCGGGGCATGTCCCGAGGATATGAGTTGTTTGTATATGATTGGTTTTGATTTCGTGTGGGCATGTTTTATGATTTGAGATTAAATATTATTTTTAGTATTATAAATCTAGAAGAGATGTTTTGGGTTCGTCGTAAAAGAAATTTTAAACCCGTTTTCCGCTGTGATTAATTAAATCCTAATCTGATTGCATTGTAATAACGATTAGGAGCTAAGGGCCCCACACAGAGTGGTATCTATAATAACGATTAAGAGTTAAAAGCCCCACAAGATATCTTCTATTTGTCAAAGATAAATAAAATTGAAGTGAATTTTAATTAGTTTTTTTGTTAATAATTCACGCGATTTCGATAATTATTTTTATAAATTTTAATTTTAAAAAAAAATGAGCGATGAGCTTATTTGAAGTACGGATACAGCGTAGTAAGTGACAAGTAATATCCAAGTCATAGGTTTACGGGGCCCACTTGTGCTGTGCCTCTCTTTTCCGCCACACACACATTATCATTCATCTTTTTCTCTATTGTGGATAACATTTTTTTGGATTTAAATAAATAATTTTTAAATTATTTTTTTGATAATTTATGCCTCTTTTATTATCTTTGTGTTATATGTTTTTATATAAAAAATAATAATATTTAGGGAAAGGGAAAAATGCAATTATACCACTAAATCTCTCTTTAAAAAAAATGTATATATAATTCCATTTAAAATCGGGAAATATGAAAACGACGCCGTCTCAGGACAACGCGCCTTTCCCACGGCCGACACCAGCGAGCTTCACACCTAATCCACACACACATGTAATCAGTGGAAACACGTATTAGAGACGAAGGCATGTATCTATAGATATATCCTTTTTTTTCACGCACGCCGATACACAATACACTGATCGCCACTTCCGCCATGCGCCGCCACAATAATCCCAGGCCTTTCCTTACTGGTCTACTCTTTCTGATACTCTGCGGCCTAGCATGCGGCCGCCTGATTTCCGATGGATCGGATATCACCTCGGATGGGGTGAATAGCAACAAGGTCCCGCGATTCATTCGCCTCTACGCGGCGGCGGAGACCTGCGAGCAGACCTACGGATTCATGCCTTGCACCTCTACTGCTCTGGGAAATCTGTTCCTCATTTTAGTTTACGGATACCTTATGTTCCTTGCCGCAACATATCTTTCGTCTGGGAGTGAGCTTTTGCTTGAGATCCTCGGCCCTGGATTAATAGGCGGTCTACTCCTCCCCATTCTCGGAGCTCTTCCGGATGCCCTGCTTATTCTTGGTAGGTGTTAGAAGTATTTACGATTATTTTGGCTACTTTTCTTCGATTTCTTTTTGTTTTATCTTGTCACGTTTAAAGTTCGCTGTAGATCTTATTTACTTAATGGTTTTCTTTTCTCTTTTTTTTTTTTTGAGTGGGTGGGCGCCGCCACAGTTTTCCACTCTCTAGAGAGGAGACATTGAGAATGAAGTAGAAAGGACGCAAAAGAACCAAATCGTTCATTAGTTATTCGGAGTTTGGTTATATAAAAAGCTCATTTCAGTTAGTTTGTTAATCATATAAAACCAAAGTTTGAGGTCGATTTCGAATTCGATAATTTAATCAAACCAAGATCAAGTTTAAGGATATCCGGTTCGTGAGTTTGCAAATATGTTCGTTAATAGGCTCGAGAGCGAGGTTTCGGTTTGTTTAGGTGGCTCGTAAGCTCGAGCTCTGGCTCGGCTCGTATTGATTATTTATAAATGTATTTAAACTTGTATATCTGATTTAAATTTAATTCATAGATATATTTAATTTTTAACAATCTCAAAATCAAACTCAATTGTATGTTTTACGGGCTCGAAAACAGGTCGAGGTCAAGTCAGGTTTGTTAATCAAGTTAGGTTTGTTAAACAGATAAACGAGGTATTAACGAATCAAGTTCGAGCCCGGCTTGATTAACATGATAAATGAGCTTTTAACGAGTTGAGCTCGAGCTTTTCACAGGCTTAGTAATTTCAAGACAAATCGAGCTCGATCTTGATGATGTCTCTGTCAATCTTAAACGAACCAAGCTCAAGCTTGAAACTGTTTAGCTTGATTTAGATAATTACATCTCTAGAAGTAGACATGAGATTACTGACCTTTCAGAAGCAGTAGAGGAATAATTTTACCATAGTTTTGTCAATTATTATCTCATTATACGAAATGGATGTTCATTTTGGCTCTTGACTTCTGTCCTCCATTTTTACTGTTTCTTTTCTCGTTAGTTAATTTTTTTTAACCAGGTGATTTTGTTTAGATATGGTTGAATAGTAGAAATAAAAGCCATAATGGATAACACATGCTCCAGTAGCGCATTAAAGGTGTACATATCTTCAAAGATTTTGAAAAATTTACGAACTAACATACTATAAATTTTGTGTTTACCATAAAGTAGTGAAAAATTATTTGTTTTTTTCCTTCATTTTTTTTGGTTGGGTCACAATTTACTGGATAACCAATCCGCTTGTTGAAATATGTTGAGCGTGTGAAATTTCTTTTGGTCTGTATAATAATGGAATTTTTTTTGTTTAACAAGTAAAACTATGTAAAGTTTTCAAGGGAATTTGATGTTTGGTAATACAACTATACAAGTGAATAATCTATTATATAGGCAAAGAATGTGAAATAAATCATAGCAAGTGACTATCTTATCAGCTTGGATTTGGAGATATGAGATCTATGTTTACAATTTTTGGTGATTACTTCCATACTGCCATATTGGTCTTATGTTCTCCTTTTGCTTCAACCTGGCTGCGACTACCTTTTTATAAGGACGAATTCATCACGAAACAATTAATGTTGCTGCATATGCTTATTTCTTGTTTATTATTTTGGTTTCAGTATCTGGGCTGTCTGGAAGCACAGAAACTGCACAAAGCCAGGTCTCGATTGGGATGGGGCTGCTTGCTGGATCGACAGTCATGCTTCTTACCTTAATTTGGGGTGCCTGCGTTGTCTTTGGAAAATCTGATATAGAAAATTCTGTTGCCGTTGACTCAAAAGATACAAAGGGCTTCAGTTTAACTGGTTCGTTTTCAGCTTTGCCTCTGAGGCTTCAATTTTTTTTTATCTGCGTATGAGATGGCGACAGTAACCAATCTGAATGTGTTTGATGGAAAAACACCACTTTTTGTACGGTTGATCGACTTGTAACCTTCATGAGTAAATTATCGTTCGAGCCAAATTCTTTACTTCGAATTTTCTGGTAAAAAAGAAGATGAAATTGCCGTTTATTTGGTTTACTTGAGGCATTTCAGTCCTCCTCCTACATGATTATCATCCTCATGTCTTTAGTTGCTTCTATTTTTCTTCTCTTTTTATCTTTCATCTTTTATCTTCAGCCGTTTATCCTTTAGATAGGACATTTAATTGAAAGGTAGGTTTTATTGCATGCACCTGATTCCCTAAAATTTGTTCTCGCTGTGACGCCTCTGTGTTCTTGTATAATGGGATGTCATGATTATTGATCCACTATGTATTGATATTTTGATCAGGTATCCTCTTCATTTACCTTGAACTATTTGTTTGTGACATAAAAAGTACATGCTTAAACTTATGACGTGGTAAATTATTTTTCCCTTACATGATGCAGGCTCTGGCATTAGTACGGATATCTGGACAAGCTATGCCGGGATTGTCATGGCTTTATCTGTGGTCCCATTCGTAATTGTCCAATTTCCACGAATATTCCATTCAAATTCCGGAAAGCACTTGGCTGTCTTGATTGGTTTGATCGTATCTGTTTCATTTCTGATTTCCTATTGCCTTTACCAGGTATTTGCTTTTATCTGCTTTTATATTGTATATTTACCTTTATATGCTCGCATGCTTGTTTGCCTGCAAATGTTATAACCTTTTTTTCCTCTGCTTGTCAATGCATTTTGCCAATATGCGTGATCCGTGATCATAATCGAAACCACGTGTTTAATATCGGCTCGGGGTGGGTGTCAGTGGTGCGGGGGACGGACCACCCTCAGATTTAATTTTTCCATATCTACTTTATAAGTTTTGAAAAAATAATGAAAATGGGGGCTGAATCAATATTGAACCCACTCTGAGGTAATGATAGTTTGCCTGAAAGGGTTCAATTTCCCAATAATCAGGATAGATTTATGTCATGCATATAATATTTTTGATAAATCATGTCAATTGCTAATCATTTACACCCAAATTCGAACAAGAATTTACTTAATATTATTGGAGTGCCTTTACTTTATTGGCAATGCTTTGATTTCCTAAACATGTCTAATTTTGTTCATATGAAATTGATGTGATGATTCCTTGCACTTTAGCTGTGATTTTGCAAATTTGAAAGGAAGCAGAAGTTAACGAATCAGTCGAGAAGAAGTATATTCATTGCACCTCAAACAATGCAGGAAGTTTTCAATATTTTACGAGCACAAACCTTGTCAAAAATTGTAGTGAATTTTAACAAAATATATTTTTGTTCAACATAATATGACTTGAAAAAAATTGATTCCCCAAACATAGGGCCCTGCTCCGCTCTTGCATGTTATGGTGCACAGCGTGGCAGATGGAGGGTAGTAATGCAACCGTGATCACTGACATATCAAGAAATAATATGGCTACCTGTATTAGCGTGAAGTTTTAGATGTAATTTTAGACTAGTTAATTGACTGATGAGCTATGTTCTCCTTTTAAAAAAAGAAAAGAAAACTCTTGATTATTTATTTATTTATTTTGTAAACAGTCAACATTCTGATAGAACTTCTCATGCAGGTATTCCAACCAACGGTTCAGAGGAGGCGACTTGCTTATGCAAAGCATAAACATGTCATATCAGGAATCTTGCAGCATTTGAAAATGCATTCCTTGGGGAAGCTTTGCACAGAAGACGGGAGACCTGATGAAGACATATTGGAAAAGTAAGCTTTATGATGTGTGCTTACTCTGATGTTATTTCTATTCTGCCTTTCCCATTGATGTATCGGAACCTCGTTTATTGTGGCAGGTTGTTTAAGTCGATTGATGATAATGATGATGGAATTCTTCAAAGGTCCGAATTAAAAGCTCTAATTCTTGGAATCCAGTTTAATGATATTAATTTGGACGAGGAAGATGCTGTGGAGAAAGTAATGAATGATTTCAACATCACGAATGACTCTGTAATTGATTACACGGAGTTTAAGTCTGGTGTTGCGAGATGGCTAGAAGAAGCCAGGGGTGGCGGCAGTGTCAATCATAGCAGTTCAATGAAGTACATTGATAACTTCCACCAGGTATGTTGCCATGTATTGAACTTGGATTGTGTTGCTAATATGTAGATTTGTAATTCCATGGAAACTGGTGCAGATGACAAGGAGAGAATATGATCTCCTGGGGGACCAAAGTGATGAAGTTGTTGAAGGCGTTGAGAATGCTCGATCAAATACTATAAAAGCTGTACTTTTATTGCTTTTGGGAACTGCTATTGCAGCTGTATTTGCCGATCCTCTGGTCGATGTTGTCGATAACTTCTCCAGTGCCACCAGCATTCCTACTTTTTTCATCTCGTTTATTGCGCTCCCATTTGCTACCAATTCCAGTGAGGCAGTGTCAGCTATAATATTTTCCAGCCGGAAAAGGTTCAGATCTACCTCGTTGTCATTTTCCGAGGTATGCTTCCCAAATAAAGTATAATTCGGTAGAGTAATAAAGTAAACATACTATCTGGAAAAAAAGTGTTATTTCGCTTACCTTATATATAACAAGAGCCCATCAACTTAGTTTTGCCCCAACATGTAATTGACGTCCTCACCTTTTTTTGATCAGATATATGGAGCTGTTACAATGAACAATGTCCTTTGCCTCTCTGTCTTCTTGGCCATCGTTTATGTTCGGGGATTGGAATGGGACTTCTCGTCTGAAGTACTTGTTATTTTGATAGTATGCTTAGTGATGGGGTTTTTTGCCAGCATTCGTACAACTTTTCCGCTCTGGACATCTATTTTAGCTTTCTTGCTGTATCCATTTTCTCTGGCACTTGTATATGTACTCGACTATGTATTTGGTTGGTACATAGATCCATCATTGATGGCTGCCGACCAGGGTATGTGTGGTTGCTGCTTTTCTGTTTTGTTATGAATATCGAATAATACATCAACAGAGGCCCTGGCTGTTGGTGTAAAGACAGAATTTTAATTTATGTAATGTATGTGAAACTGCCATTAAGTCTTCGGTTCCATTATGGTTTGTCCATAATGGTTTGTTAGATTGGCCAGTTTCTCGAGGTTTTTGATATTATACTTTGTTTAAATAATGATCTTTTTGGTTTTCCTTGTGTGTAACCAGTAATCTGTCAATTGCTGATTTAATACCAAGTGAGATACCATTAATTTGTCTTTTATTTCAAATAGCTACATTTCTCAATTCTATTAGAATCTCGGAAAAAGGAATCTAAACCTGAAAAACTAGGCCATTTCTGTTGAAGGCCTAAACCATGAGAGAAGAGTTGAAACACAACAGCCTGGCCTATCACGAGAAAGAGCCTCCAAAAATGAATTCGACTCAAAAAAACAAATTATAAATACTATCTAAGATACAAATGTTAAGAGTTTCATAGTTAAAAGAATTGATGCTAGCAGACATCCATTAAAACGCTGCGAGATTACGGATTGACGAATTTTTCCAGCTAAACACAAGTAACAAAACGGTTGAAATGTTTAGTACATCTTCCTTTTCCTAATCTTAAAAGTGGAGGATCGGATAACATTATCATCTGCTAAAAGAGTAACACCAAGAGTGGACAAGGAATCAGGTTTGGTGAAATAGGTGAAGAGAAGATAGATACCATCTAAGTAAGTGTTGCTTTCTCCGGCTTTGTTTTTCTTCTTGATGGCGTAGGCCAGTGGAATAACCCCTCTGTTGAACACTTCCACGTACATTCCACCACCAGCAACCAGCAACTGCAGAGTTAAGATGAATTATCAAGACTCAAGAAAAATCCATTCCAGCCATGACAAAAAGACGTCTGAAATTTGAAAATTCTTTCATCAACGGCAGCCATTTTTGTCTCTGGCGGGTGGAGTTGCTTGCACGAATCAAGAGGTAGATGCAAAATCTGATTGTGTTGTCGAACATACGACGGTCCTAACATCTTTCATGGGTTAAAATAACTCATAAGATGTGATGGCAACTTGTCGTAGCCTTATAAATCCACATTTCATTCGTGTTTTTTTCTCTTAAAAATAACAAGTTTTGACCTACATTAGCATGAAGAATTGAAGATCTTATGTTTCATCTTTTTCAAGTTCACATCTCATTCAATCATGCTTGTTCATTCCTCAAGTGCATACAAGAATAGAGCCGTGAGAGTTATCAATTTTTTGAACACAAAACAAATTATCAATTCTAATGCTAAACTCCCCAAAATTCATTATCCTGAAATTGGCCAAAAAACTGCAAAACAAATCAAACCCACAAAAATAAATAAATATTTTACCTCTTCATACTTCTGGGTGAATGCCAGACGTTCATCCTCAGACATATCGGGCCTCAGCACGACCATCGACTCGTATTTGCGGAGACCAGGCGGCGTCTGAGGCTCCTCCTTATCCTCCACGTCGGGAAATCCCTGACCTGGTATAGCTGACTGCGGTGGCACATCACTGTCTTGTAAATCTCTTTCGAAGAACGTCAGGTCGAATTCTGATTTCACGGCGAATGTCCTCCTCCAGGGACTTGGGCTTCTCCTGATTTGAGAAATTCTGATGTGATTTTTCGAATTGAGAAAAGTTCGAGGAGTGTGGGAAGAAGAATTAGAAGGAGCCAACGGTTTAGAGAGTGTAAGAGCGGAGGAAGAAAGCCAAGCCGACGCCATCCTTGTTTGGTTTCCAAGGGTTGTGTTTTCGTAGATAAAATGACAGGCTCATCTCCGATAAAGTGCGATTTTGTCTTGCAGACACGAAAGCGCAATGCGACGTTCCTTAAAAAGGGAAAAAAAAACAATGTGTATTTCCCCATTTACCCTTCACTATTTAAATATTTGACTTGAGCATTTCCATTCATGCTCAAACATAAGCAAAAAATGGCCAAAGATGTCTTATCCTAGTGGGCAAAGGTGATGTCCAAGTCTCTAATAATCTTGACTTCAAATCTAATAAGCTGCATGGGGATGTTTAGTTAGTTCAAATTTAGGTATATCTAGTTGGTTTAGGTATCTTCACCCCATTGCAAAATATAAGCAAAATACAGTCAATTACAATATCTCATTGTTAGTGTACTCGGAAATTATATGCCACCAATGATTGGATTATTTTTGAAAAATCATTGATTCACACAATGTTGCATTGCCCAAACAGGGATTCACTAAAGTGGCACTATCAAATTTGAGTTCTCATTAAAAAGCAGACAAGGCAAAAGCTCAGTCACACACCCCAACAATCTCACAAAATCCAACATCCTTGGCAAATGAAACTGGAAAACAACCAAAACATAAGAGCTGCAACGGCCTGAGCATATACAAACATTTGGCGCAGGTCTTGTATTCATAGACTATACTTTCTCGAAACAATCGAAGTTTCGAAAGGAACAAAGCCTTACAAGAAGATGGTCGAAAGGCATGACCAAATGGTTTGTTACACGAACAATGTTACACTTAAACCAGTCTTTGTAAGACAATGTTAAGGTTTACAGCTTTAGATTGAGATCAATTGTTTCATCCTTGGTGGTAGGTTGGTTGTTAGGCAACTTGACGGGGAAGAAGTTGAAAGAAGACTGTTCACTCGATCCATTCCCCTGGATTTTACTCTTGGAATGTTCCTGTTCAGTATAAAATAAGCATAATTTTGAGTTAAGTCGCATGCATGAATAAACTAAACGAAAAAGGACAATGAAATGTGTCTTTCTAACAATCACTGGCTGTACACCTGACTTGAATAACTTGGAGCACGCTTGAAATTTGAATTAACAGGCTGAGGAACGGCCATTGGAGGAGCCAGTGATAGAAAATCTCCATTCAGCATTCCGGTATCTGTGGTTACTTCACTTTGGTTTCTTTCATGCAGGGGACTCGAGTTTGAAGGGCCTTCTCTAGAAAACTCAGCAAACACGGTCAACATATTCAAGAAAGAGTGCAGAATTTTCCGGAAATCGAGAAACTACTATTTAATTAGTTAAGCACCTGATGTATTTGTTTCTTGGTTCCAGATGAACTGTATATCTGTTGCTACATGAAATTAATTCTTCCGATTTAGATATGGAAGCAGAATAGGTAGAATGAAAATTTCGATTGAAGGAAGGGGCCGGTGGAGTTTCTAGAGAAAAGGGGTAGGCCCTCTTCATGCCAACCATCTGCGTTTCATAGTCACAACCAACTTAGACAATCCGTGACAGAACTGAAAACATCTGATCAATCCTATGATAAAAGAAACGTGACATCCAGAAAACACGGCATTTTGATACACTTATCCATTGGAAATGCGTTCTCAAAGAATAAATATAACATAGACGGTATAGCACAAATTAGAAACAAGTCCGCGAAACAAAACATTCACCAGTAAATATTCCAATTTCCATAGTCCCCAACATAAATCACACAGAGAAAGAGTAAGTATACAAACAAAATCAAAAGGGCGACAAATGTATACCTTATCTTCTTCTGGATACAAGGGAATATAATTGTTACTTCGAAAAATTTGGTTTGAAGGGAGCTCCATCCGGTAACTTAACACAGATGATGGCGATGGATTGGCCTGCATTTGTCATAAATCAATTGATTTCTCAATATAAAGATAAATCAAATGACTAAAATGCACCAAGGTATATACTGCATTATGTTTTGCATAGTTCAACTTACAGTCAAAGAAGATGAAGGAAGTTGATGTGATTGGTGTGATCTCTGAGGAACGCCAGGAAGAGGTAAAACTGAGGCATTTGTATTATATGATAAATTCACTCGAGGCTGAAATGCCAATCCATGACTATCTAACATTCGACTTTCTCCTTCAAGATTGAACTCACCGTTCGAAAAACCTGACCAATCACCATATCGAGGACTCAAAATCGCCTTGGATACTGAACTTTGATGAGTGGTTTCACTATTGGAGACTAATGGTGTATGCCTAAACAATGCATTTGGTGAAGCGAGATTAGTTTGCGATGGTGGTGGCAAAGGAATTGAATTTGGAGAAGGGGGAAAAGGTGGCCTGAAATTGGAGATTTCAACGCTATCCTTCTTCTCTTGCTCCTCCAATCTCATCTTCTCAAGCTGGGCAACACCTAATCCTCTCTGGGGAACTTTCTTTAGCTTGTCTTTTTTTGATCTACTATTACTACCCCTTGAAATATGTTTTTCATCAGCCATTTTTACTCTGAGCCATCAAAATAAACCAGAAATCCTCGAATTTAAATGGGCCACCGGATGAGTAATCATTGCACATACCATAATTTTCTTATACCCAAAATCTCGAACAACATTGCAGACAATTCAAAATGGAAAATCTAAAACAATTTTAAGAACCCCTACAGATTACAAAAATCTTGCAGGTAATGCAACCAAGATTGCCCGTTTATATGGAAACAAGAACTCCCCACAATCCAGCAAACACAGTTACTTTTAATTTTTTTATTTTTGCTGCGAGCTTATGCAGAACAAAAAAAAAAGAGAAAGATATTTAGATTTCAGAGAATCTGAGAACTTCGGATTTTTCTCAAACCCAGTTGCGAAATTTTTTTCTTAGAAAAACACATCAGTTATATATATATACACACGAAATGGGACAAGAAATAAACGACAATTCTTTTGAATAAAAATATTTCCGACTTTTTTTACGCAAATCCAATACACCCTATTCGAACGCTTAACCCTTCTCTCCCATTCATATATATCGCCCAAATCCTCGCTCCACTCTTTTTTTTCCCATCCTAAGACCGACTCTCCCTCTCTGTTTTTCCTAGTTTCTCTTACCCATTTTAGACCCTTGATTTAACAGTAAAATGGGATTTTCCAAAAGAGGTAAAATGCCAGTGAATCAAAGAAAGGTTTGATTTTGCATGCGTGTACCAATTTGAGGGTATCTTTCTGGTTGGCTGTAAAGCTTTTTGAAGAAATGTATGAGGTCCCCCTCAATTTGTACCGCATGCCCATGCATCATTTTCATCTTCTTTTTCCTTTTTTTCCAATTCATAATTTGCTAGATTTCCATAAGAAGCTCCAAAGCTCCGTAAATTTAGTAATGGCCATGGCAATGGCCAATGAGAGCTTGACAGAGAGATATGGGTTGAAAAATTTAATGCATATGATTCTTTAAAAAAAACGAAATTTGCCACCTAAATTACAGAGAATAACTTATTTCATCAAACAAGACATTATCCTAACGTCACACAAATTAAAATGGTAAGATTTTCAAATCTTTAAATCCATGGCATGGACCACACCAAATTGCCAATATTTCATACCTTTAAACATCTACAATCAAAATATGGCAAGGCTTGATCCGATCAACAAAGAAGAGCCAAAATAAAGAAGAAGAATATGGGAGAGATTAATTAAAGATAAGCCCAAAAAAGAAGAAGAATATTGGAGAGAAGAAAAATTACTCGGAATCATTGTCGGTGTGAAAAAATTGTTTCAATCTAAAGTAGATCTCTTGTGATACGATCTCATGAATCTTTATCTGTGAGATGAGTTAACTCTACCGATATTCACATTAAAAAGTAATACTCTTGACATAAAAAGTAATCATTTTTACGACATGTGAGACCGTCTCACACAAATTTTTTCCTTCAATCTATCATAATAATGTGATTATTGTATGTTTGGATTTGATTATTTTAGTTTGTGCATATGTATTAGAAATGCAAATTCAAGGTGCTAAAATAAGTTGGTCTTTCTATGATTCATTTTAATAAGAAACCAGATTGACCTATTTCGCATCGTCGCTGATCGAAAATGCAAATTATCACCTATTTTAGAAAATTCAAGTTGTTCTTAGAAAACATGAATGATTATTTGTCGGATTATATAAATCGCGACCATACTACACCTAGAATCCCAAGGGTAGTCAAGAATCAACATGGATACAAAAGTATAGTGCAAAACTTTCTTACGTTATTATGCCAATGGACACGACTCGCAAGTTTAGGTCCACCAGCAAGACTCCTTAGCCTACTCGAAACGACAAAAAAATGTTTTTGTTTTTACATTGGGGCAACCTTAACTCCGCCACCAGTAAGGTGGAGCCACCGTGACGACGCCACCGGTTGCCATTTACAGTGCAAAGATTTTGACAGATATACAAAGATACATGTAATGCACGTTAGCATCTATCGACAAGATTCTTTAATTTTTAACCGAGTCGTGTATTTACTTTTTCCTTCTCAAAAAAATGACAACTGTTTATTTATATAAAAATATACCTAATATTGTTTTTTGCACGTATGTCCTTCAATATAATTGGTGCATAAAAACATGTGATTTATGCTAATTATATTGGCAAAAATTTGTGTGAGACGATCTCACGGGTCAAATTTGTGACACAGATCTCTTATTTTGGTCATCCATGAAAAAATATAATTTTTTATGCTAAGAGTATTACTTTTTATTGTGAATATAGGTAGGGTTGGCCCGTCTCACAGATTAGTATCGGTGAGACGGTCCACTCAATTATATTTTATCCATACGTGTTAAGATCACTTTAAATTTGCATTAATCCATATATGACTGACAAAATTATTAATTCTAAAATTTAACTTACACTTAGGAATGAAACATGCAATATTATTCTGGTATTTAAAGATTATAAATCACATTGAAGCCTTCAAAATATTGTACCTAATTTAATAAGCAAAATAAATATGTTGAAATTTCAAAACAAAATACTATTGCGTGGTTGATAGATGAACATTTTTTTAATAATTATATTTCATTTAAGTTTGATGAGATTTTATTCGAGACTAATCCAGCCGTTTGTTGAGTTGCATCCGATGCATGATGCAAACATTGGTTTATATATAAATACAACAAAATCACCACAAGAAGGTCCCGTAGCTCAGTTGGTTAGAGCGTTGGTCTTATGAGCCGAAGGTCGCGGGTTCGAGCCCCGCCGGGACCAATTTGTATGCTTTTATCACTATAAAATATCTATTGGATAATATATTTTTAGTCGACAATTTTGAAATTTCTATTCTTGAATGATATCATCAGATTTCAATTAATTAAATCTCCGTCCGATATCCTTTTCATAGATAGTTGCAGAGTTAATTGCGGAACCGTATAAGAAAAATCGTGAAGGAACAAAAATTAAACATCAATAATAAGTTACAATCTAATTTGTTTGTCGATGTCGCATTTTGTCACTGTTCATAGTATGAAGTTTTCTCAATGTTGCTTATAAAAACATATGAATACGCACTAAGACGCCGTTTGGTGCGAACGTTCGATTATACATCTTTCAAAACCTTGGATGCGTCCTTGTCCATGGCATCGCATCGACTTCAATTCATTCGAACTGACTTCAAAGTTCTAACCTTTTGCTTCTTTGGTAGTGTAGTGGTAGAGGTAGGGCCACCCATATTAGTTTTATTTGCTAATTTTTGGAAAAATAAAAAATAAAAAAGTACAATAAAATCATCACTTGGTCATCAGAATTTAGAGCTCTGATTCTGCATGTACTCCTAAGAATTCGGAAATGGTCCAATCTTTAAAATTTTATGTTCAAAGTAATAAGAATTAATTAATGTTTGGATTAACTCTTTTTTGACAAAATTTTGACTTAATTAATACTAATCGCTCAGCGACTGGAAGGTTTAACAGAGAACTAAATGAAAATTTTAAAGCTTCTAAATAATGTGTGAATTTAAGATCTCAACGCTCGCCGTTACAAAAGGACAGACAAAAGATTAAAAGAGAGAAGGCAAAAACCCGATCGATAATTTAGATATTTGAGCTATTACATTGTAATAAAAAAAGGAATAAAGGGCTGAAATGATATAATTAGTAGGGCATAGAACGTAAAAAAAAGTTGAGATATAAAGGATTCGAACCTAAATAAATGTAAACAACAAATTTCATACCATTGAGATACATGGTTTTATAGTCATCGTTTTTTTTATATATTCAATTTCAAATATCAATATATAGTAAAAAAAAAAAAAAGTAAAATTTATGGGACTAACTAGTATAATTTTTAATAAATATATATGATATTTAAGTTTAATTATTTAATAATGTTTTAAACATAAAGTTAGTCGGAAATGTATACATTAATATTGGATACATTTCCGATGCGTAACCCAAATGGAAAAAGGAAGAGCGTTTTAAATTACAGGGAGGTGTGAAGAACCAAGGGTTCAAATGATCAAGTTATATGAAGTTCATGATATGATAGCGTAAACAAGTATATGAAATGAAATCGAATTTTTTTCGTTTAAGTTATCTAAACAATGAAAATATCGTACCGATTTGGAAACGAACACGATTCAACTAAAACACACAGCAACTAATAAATTATAAATCAAACTGTTTTTTTTTTCAAGTCTACGTGATGGTTGTTAGTTAGTTAGGTAGGTAGGTTGAGTTAAATCTCCACCACATTGTGGGAAAAAGAAGTGCGCAGGGACAATTGGTATCAAAATTCAAACACCTCAACAAATAGACATTCTAGTTAACTTCGACGCTAATTATTTCTTTGATTGTTGCCCTTACACCTGAAAAGTAATCACTAAAAGACTAAGACATGTAGACCTGTGTGTTCAAAGTCAAGAAATCAGAGACCGATAAAAAAAAGAAAAATCCATGTTTGTTCGTCAGGCCTGCTCATCAGCCATTAAGTGACAACAACCAAAAGCGATTGTCACCATCTACATATAAGACAAACACTTCTTTTTTCTTTTCCCTTTTTTTGACGAGATAAAGCAGACACTTTTCTTTTCCTCCTTTGGTTATTTTATCCGGCTACCAATCATTCGAAATGAGAAGGGTAAGTTTTCAAGATTTTAGTTTGCTCATTGCCAAAAAGATCTTTTCAACCTTGTGTTTTAATGCTGTCAAACAATCCTTAAAAGGCCAAGTAACCGATGATGACCAATAAATTGACACTTGTATTGCAGGTGACCTGTACTTAAAGAGGTTAATGGTATCACATGAAATTGATATTCATTTTGCAACTGTGAGATACTGGCCGTATACTGCACGGATTGAAGGCTGAAACTGTTTGCTCCCCTCCCCTTTTTGAGCTCTCCCACTGATAATTGAACGGAAAATGACCCACCCCGTAATGCTCCCCAACAACTGAGAAGTGATGGAGATGTAAAGGAAAGGGGTCGATCCAACAAATCTTTCAGTGGGACAAGGGAAGGATGATGCATCAGTAGGCAGTAAGCTAACAACAAGAAACCACCAATGAAGTCTCTTTTTCATCCCAAATGACTGGTTGTTTCTCTCACTTGAGATGCTGAGATCAGCATCACCAGAGTTAAGGGAAGGCTTGCACATACAAATTCATCAGGCCTTTATCTATGTTGGAATGCAATATTGTCACTCAAACAGGGTCAGATTTTGACACTTATGCATCATCTCTATCAAGTACCGATCGATAAATAACATAATTAAAACAAGACTCGCTTATAAAGCTGTTACAAGTTTTGGGAATTAATAAGATAGCAAGCAACAAAAGAAAGGAACATCATCAGCATAACGAGTCTAACAAACTTGAAGTAAAGCATTTGGCATGGAATAAAATTGAGCTCTACTCGCTCATTCACACATTGAGTCATGAAATCAAAGCATAAAGCAAACAACTATCACGGAGTAGCAAACCGGGATGAAAAACTCTGAAAATAAACTCAGGATTATTGTTTGCCTAGTGGCAGGTTCCGTCGAGTTGGAACTCACTCAAACTTCCTCCACTACTTCCACATCACCCCACAGCCGAAGCTTTGGAAAATGACACGAGCTCTTGGTTTATCCTTTAGCAATTTGTAAGCCTGTAAGTGTGTTTGATTCAACAGTAAAATGTCATGAGTTCTAAACCAATTTCATTGAGGAAAATGTGGAAAACACTTGTGTTAGAGAAGTTGCAAAAATGATATGAGAATTCTACCTGTTAATGGAAGAAGAGAGTTACTTGATTTGGTGAGTTATAACTCAGTGACGAGAATCAGAAGAAGCAGAGGATGGCTTGTCAGAATAGCCATCATGCTCCTCTTCATCACCTTGAATTCGTGCAGGAACATGAAACCCGGAGAATCCACCAACTCCTGTGGCAAATCCAATGCCAGACATTGATGATGGATAAATTGGCAAAACTGCTGGATAATGGTGTTGCTGTTGATTGTGATCAGCAGTGCCAATTGATATTGCTGATGGGTCCATCCATGCACGAATCGAAGGTGTGTTACTGGACTGAAGGGGTCCCCTCTGTGAAGAAAACTGATTTTGGCCTAACAGCTGCTGCAGCAGCGGCTGTGGCGCTGGTGGTGAATTGAACAAGTATCCTGCAGCCGTGGCGGCTCCACCACTCCCAGCAGCACTATCTCCACCGGCATTCCAACCTGAAAACCTCTGGAAGCGATTGAATTCTGCCTGCTGCGTGTGGTGCTCAGGCCAACCAGTGGTTCCATCATACCCCAGCGGAATTCCACTCAGCAGAACTTGCGCTTGCGAATGAGCATGTTCTGTGTGGTGGCTGGGGTTCTGATGATGCTGAGGCCGTTGACTTTGGTGGTGGAGCAAAATTGGATCTTGGAATGACTGCAACGAAAGCCGTAAATCTTGGCTTAGGCCATTGTGTCTTTGAATCAAATTCGTAGCTGGGAAATTCTGAAACTGCATATCTGATGAACTAGGTTGTGCGGAAGCACCCATCGGAAAGAAAGACTTGATGGTATCAGCAATTGAATCAGAGTCCAACGAAGGAGGCAAAAAGCTTACACTTTGTGCATTAGGGTCATTCGTATTGCCTCTCTGGTGCAAGCTTTGCTGCTCATCTTCGCTTCCCAGCATCGTCATTGCCCTTTTACTTGAAGGGCCGGAAGTATTAGTGATCCCCAAATTAGCCTGGTGCACACCAAGCTCTCGTTGCTGCAGCTCTTCTTCCAGATTTTTCTGGTCTTCTTGGAGCGTTTCCTGGGATTCATCTTGTTCAAAAGTTGCATTAGGTGCCGAGGTGGTGATAGGGTTCCAGGCAGGCAGCTGCGCAAGCTCGTCGATGGCAGCTTTTGCCTTCTTGATGAGCCAATCCACGGCCTTGCTGGGGCGGTCATAGCCGAGGCGGTCTTGAACGTCATAGAATTGGATGGCTGTATGCGCGGCGAGGCGCACTCGGCGGTCCCTGGGGCCTTTTGCCGTGCAAACTTTGCTGTGGCGGTCTTTTCTGCCAATGGACCTCACAATGTGCCCGCCTTGTACCTCTACTATCTCTCCCCCAGGGTTTCTTGGACCTAATCTCGATGAGGTTTGGTGGTGATGGCTGCGCTCTTCCATTTTTTCTTCCAATCTTGCATGTTCAGCAGAAGGCTCCACGGATGATGACGAAGGGAAGTAAGAACGTTTATTTGGTGGTTGCGGGGGTGGTTGTGGCGACCCTGGTTGCTGGTTGTGGTGGTGGTTTGTGAGCTCTAATCTTCCATAAAGCGGTTGACTTTGCTCAAAAGGATATTGAGATTGCAAATGGGATGGTCCCGGCTGTTCATGATGGCGGAGGTGGCGGCGGCGTTGGTGGTTCTTTAGTGCGCTATCCTGTTCCTCCTCCTCCTCTTCTCCTTGTTCTACTACATTCCTTAAGATTGATGTGACTTGGTTTTGATTATGGCTTTGATAAAGATAATGGTGAGGATTCCTCTGAGGATCCAGGCTCAAACCCTTGTTGCTCTGCCTACTTTCTTGTTCCAGCTTTTGATTCAAAATACTTTTTCTTCTCAATCTGTGGCTTCTTCCTCAGTACATAGCCCCCCTTTCTGCTTTACCGTCTTCTCAATTTTCTGAATAATCTGCTCCTTCTGTTCCCCCCTGAATACCCTGCAAATCAACCTCCCCAATTCCATCACATTTAAACCATAAAAGCTATAGCCTTCAGAAGAGTTAGCCCACCGCTGTTCTAGCCTAACCCATATCTATATTTCTCACTTTACACTGCTTCTGACGGTGGGCTATACACTCTATTCTACTCTGCAATCTGTACCACCAGCAAGAAACTGCAGGATCAAAAAGAGGTAAACAGAGAGTGATAAATTATTGTCCACCACAACGAATGAAGCAGCAGGCTCAATCAAGAACCTCAACAGTAAATTTCGTGAAAATGTATAATTTTCAAAACAGCTGAAGTAAGAAATGAATGAAGAGAAAATAGAAAGAGAATAATTTTGGCTTAAGTACCCGTCTCTCTCTCTCTCTACCTCCCTCCCTCTCTCCTGTGAGATGGCCTTTGATGCCAGTGATGAGGGTAGGGTGGCAGTGTTTGGGTCAGAATGGAGATTAAATTTTTCTGTGTTATCATTAATGGGGCCTCTGTTTTTGTAAAGAATCAATGCCAACCCAAAAAACCCAATTTCGACATTCATTCACAGTTAAAAATCTTGCCTACTTGTTTCAACTTTTGACCCTTTTAAATATTTTTTCCCAAACTAAATACTCCTTTCTCTCCCCATTGGATAACATTTAAGATATATTTTTTCAACATTTGCTGCTTACTTAGAAGCTTCAGTCATATCATTGGTGTGTTTTCTTGCGGGAATGAGGTATAAATCCTCCAACGTCCCACCACCACCCCATATTGAAAGTGGCCTCTTTCACCCTTTTGTGGCTTATTGATGGGTGATGTGGCTTTTCCTACATCACCGGATAATATATAGCCATAAAGACTCGTTTCCAATATCGATTTTGACATTCGTAATCATCATAAATTTTCCTCCATTTATTTAGCAGCATAATTAACATAGCCAAAATTATATATATTTTTTGGGTATATTAATATCTGTTATTTAAAACGCTCTAATCTCCCACGTGACACCCTTCATCTCAATTTATGAATTCCAACACTTTTGGGTCAAGGGACTTCCGAATACTATGATGAAGTATATGCAAGTAAATAAAAACCACTTGATATATTTTTTTTGGTCATTTCGATATGCAAGTAAGCAACCATGTTCCTCCTGAAGACTCAATTATTTCAGTTTCTAATCAGATTTTTTTATGATTACAATTATTTATACGTTTATCAGATAATAATAATAAATAAATAAATATAAAATAATAATGATAAATTTTTTAAAAATACACTGATTTGTAATTTCACATAAAAATCCCAACTAATTTTTTTTTTTGTTGGTAATTTGGAAAGCAAGGGTTTCATTTATGTATTTTTTAAAATTAAAAAAATATAGTTTCATTTAAGTTTTCAGTTGGGAGGTACTGGGAATGATATGGAAATTGAAAATTCCATTTGTCCCACGTAAACTACGCATTGATTGAGGGTCGTTTTGTCATTTTATAAGAAAATATCAAAATGTAATATTTATATTTATATATATATTTTATTTTTATCGCATCTTGTTGCATTTTTTAAGATTAAAGTTTATTTTCCTCAACACGCTTATTACATCAATATCAGTTTATCAATATCCTCAACACGCTTATTACATCAATATCAGTTTATCAATACAATACTATAAACTAATTTTACATAAATTGTTGGAATTAATTTTTTCGTTTATTATTATAAGTCTTGCATATATATATATATATATATATATATATATATATATATATATATATATATATATATATATATATATATATATATCACTGTCAAATTTAGTTGGCTTTTGTCTAATGTAGTGTTAAAAATTTGATCGAATTTAGAGTTTGAATAAAAAGCATATATTATGAACGTGAGAGTGTCTTTTGGCTCTCCACATTCTTGAGTTAATTAAAAATTTTTGGCTCTTCATATTATTGAGTTAATGAGAAAATTAATTGAATTAATTAATCTAGTATGACTCTTTGTGTGTATTTTGGGACTTATAAATAGTGTGGTCATTTCCTCATTTCATCAAACATATGAAATCTTATCTCTTTCAAGCATTCTCTTGCATTTCATATTGTCAACTTTTCATTTGGCCTCCGTTACATTTTGGTGATAAAGCGAAGCTATGTTTTCAGTTCGTCGTAGTAGTGCCTCATGCTAAGTCACTGCTGGTTGTTCCGTTGTATCTTGGGAAACAGAAGTCAAAAATCCTCGAAGAACATACAAGAGGGGACAAATCTGTTTTAAGGAAACTGTACTTCATACATGCGTCGGTTTGGTTTATTTAAGCTTTGCTCTAATGTGTTTTCTTCACCATTTAGTTAACTCATTTTTACGAAAGTTTACTGTACTTTATCATTCGATATATCTTGCAACATGTAGTACTCACATTTATTCAAATAGTCGTGCCTCAATGGAATTTGATTTAGAAATTTGATAGAAAGCAAATACTTGAATTCCATTAAAAATCGACTACGTTTGGTTAGAATATATAATGTCCGAACTAGTCTAGTCAGTCTGAAATATACTCCGTAGCAAATCAATTTTTTTTTCTAACTGTTTTATCCGCTAGTCATGTTGATAATTGATATATGAGATAACGTCAAAATACTGAAACTCGCCATATTTTCATATGGTACATGAGGTATTAGTGTAATTTTTATAAAAGATTAAGATACAAGATTTATTTAATTTTCACAAGATAGAAGTGTGTATCTTCGATATTACAAAAGGATTTAATGCAGGAAAATCAAAATTATAAACATACTAATGATAATGGTACCAAATTTGACGTTAATGATGAGTATTTGACATAATTAATAATCAAGGTTTGATAGAGATGGAGATTAAGACTGATGCTGAGTTCCTAACGACAGATCTTATACAATGATTATAAATGATCGAATTGTTCCATCCATTTTTCATCACGGAAATTGACCACGTGGTATCGTCAATTTGCTGAATTTGTTTTACCAAATTTTTTTGTTGGTAAAACTTTTAATTATCCCACGACGATTGGATAAATAATCTGCGAGTTGTATATATGGGCTTGGACAATCCTCTCTTTTTGTCTTTGAGGTTGAGTTAGGTCCAAGTTACAATCTTAACAAAAACAAAGAGATTAATTTTTTTTTATCTCATCACAATCAGACTATGCTTTTTTGAATCCAATCGTAGATGTTATGTTAGTTATACCTCTGTTTTTGTTAGGAGGAGGTGATGGTTGTGAACGTGAATATGTTTGTGAGGATAATAGGAAGTGCTAAAAACGCGCATGCGATGGCTTCGCTTTATGAAATGACATGAAGTGCCTTGTTTAATATGTGCGTTCGACTTGTCTTCCTCAATGCGTCGCTTTCGTGCTGTGCTGTGTGGGAAAATGACGTCAATTTATGATCAACTCCAAAGTCTGTTGCCCGTCTCCCTTTATTCCAAGGCATCCATTACTTGACAACATCGCCCCACCTCGATCGACCAAAAAAAAAATAATTGTGTAAAACAAATAATATTTTTTAACCAAAAGATATTATTATGTCATTGATTCCGAAACTATCGATTTATTCCTTCAAGAAATAGAATGGACAGCACATTTGTGGAAATATCTTTGAAATAAGAATAAGAAACCAATAAATGAGGCAAAGTGACTCGGTGCTTACCCATTGATCAATTATTGTTTTCTATCGAAATCTCTTGTTCCAATTTCGACGAAATCCGACATCTGACGCTGACACTTTGAAGACTATTCCAATTTTCTCACTTCGAATGCTCACCTCATATGCATCTTAACTGAGAAATTTGGGAATTGAAAGAGTCGCGTTTCAAAGGAATATAATATATTCTTTAATTGTATTTTACTTTTTATACATTTAAAATTATAGAGTTTTGTTTTTATAAACTAGATTTTTTATAATTTTAGATATGATAGATTTACTTTAAAGATTTTATTTATTAATGAAATGCTTGTATTCAAATCTTGTAGGATTCAATTAAAAAATAAACTCTAAAGCAAATGAAACTTATAATAGTTAAATATATATGATGGGATTGAGAGAGAGAGGATAACAGACACCGTGGAAGATCAAGCACGAGAGTTGGTGATTTACATCGAAAAGATAAAGTGCTCAAGTCAAGACATATTGTTGTGTTGACGTGGAGTGTCAAAGATACGCGGACACAACACCTAATCACAGTGTTGATTAGTGTATTGTTTACCGAACAAAATTTCAGCTTCACAAACTTTGTATTTATGGTTTTGGTTATTTTAATTTATAAGTGTTTTGGATGCACTTTATTCCTTCATTTTGTTAGAGAATTAAGTTTTTCTTCATTCTTTAATTTTGATTTTATAAAATGACAAGTTTTTTTCTAGTGAATCTTTTCTCCTAAAGTAACGCACAAGTATACACTTGTGAATGATTAATTATGTCTTATTTTATTCATAAAAGTTTAATTGCATTATAAATTATATATATTTTTCTGTTGCATGTTCTACTATGGTGTTACAGCTCTACATACAAACACCTACATCTGATACACACAATCTTCATCTATTTAATACTTTTATATCAAACAGCTCTTTCAACATTGATGGAAGGTTTGTGTCTTTATCTCATAATCTCATAATCAAATATTTTCTTATAAATAAATATCTCATGTCATCAGATTTTTGAAAGCATCTTTTTTTTCGGCCCAGCGGTTTTTTTATTTTTATTTTTTATTTTATTTTAAGATGGAGAAGGAGTTTTGTTATGACTATGTTTTGAACCCGAGACTTCATTTCAAACTAATCTTCAAATATGGTAATATTTGTTTTGGGTATGTTGGACATGAGTAATTTTATTTTGGGCCTCAATTCTACATACAGATAAAAGCTTTATAATTTATACGCATTTGTACTTATTGGGCTGAAAATGGAAACACGGGCTTCAAGCCCAAATCCATCAGTTTATGTGAATTTGCTGGCTCCACAAATAATCTGGGCAAATAGAACTTCCCATGCCGGAACCTAAGTACCAATGCCGATGATTTGCTCTCCTCCCTTGCTCCACCTCAAGCCTCCCGTTAACCCGACCCGAATTCTCACCTCCCTCCTCTACTGCGGCCAATCTGTGAGAACTTTCCGCGGGTCGGGTATTGATCCGGCCCGAAACCTCGCGTTCTCTACTCGAGTGCACTCATTGGTACGCCAGTCTTCTTCTTACAACTTAACGTTTAATGATGAAGATTTTAATGTGGACCTGGGACGTTTGCTGGATATTTTACCGGAGGAGATGCGGCGGAAGGTGACCGAGCATCGGGAGCGCCGGTTTCTGATCGAGGTTGTCATGGACTTGGGCCGGAAGCCATTGGCCAGGTTTCCCTCGGGGGATTTCGTGTTGTCAGACCACCCGATAACTGCGGAGGATATTCAACGCGCAACTTCACAGGTAAGCTGATGCTTCCTCTTTTTTCTTTCTGGGCGAGAACTTTCAGTTCATGCTTTTTTGGGTTTTCCGAGATTTTGATAGTTTGTTCTGGTCAGTGGTCACGGCATGTCATTGATGTACCTCGTGAACTTGGCTTTGTTACGGGGGCAGTTCATTCCCCTGGCTTTTCTTCTTCATTTTCAGTTTTACACTGATTTCATTATTGATTATAAACTTTTATTTATTCTGGACATCACGACATGTAGCTCAAGAAAGAGTGAAGATTTTTTCCCATACCACACGATGTATTAGCGAAATATTACAGTTTGCTGATGCTGACCTTACTTGTCACAGGTTGGTGATTTCGCAGTGGATAATAGAGCAGGAATCAGCAGAACCTTGCACCGCATCAGTGCAATTAGAAATCGGAAAGGAGTCATAATAGGTTTGACTTGCCGAGTTGGTCGTGCAGTGTCAGGAAGTGCCAACTTATTGCGTGATTTGGTCAAGGAGGGTGCTTCCTTGTTACTTATCGGGCCTCCAGGAGTGGGAAAAACTACAATTATTAGGTCAGTACCTCCATATTTTTCAGAAAGGTTTGTTTATTTTCCTTTTAATATAATTAATGTGCGTGTAAATCCTTGAATTATGAGATCTTTTACTAGAACCCACGTTTATCACAATTGACTAATTGGAATTAACCATCAAATAATGATTTATATCTCTCAATGTTGAAGTTTTCAGGCGATCATATATGAGTTTCGTTTGTCCATTCCTTGTGAGCTGTTTAAATTAAATGGATCACACAGTTTATAATAGAAATGAACATACACGATTGCAACAATTGCTCTCTGTACTGTTGATTGTTGTTTGAAAGTTAATAATTTCTATCAGAATTCGGACTACTGTAACATTCTGTTTAAGTGCATTGCGTACTTTTGTCACTTAATATGATTAACCTCTTCTGATGCATTAATTTTTCGCACATGCTATTCAGCTAGGAAATGGGAATGCTTTTAGAGGCTATCAGTCTTTTGCCTACTCAAGCATCTGTACTTGATCTTAATTCTTCGTGATCAGTGATAGGGCTCCACATGTCATTCTGTTGGTGAAAACAAGATTGTTGAACTGGGAATTTTTTCTCTAGTCAGATCAGTTACCGTTCTTCAAATAATTTATTTTCCTTTTAAAAAAATGTTCTCTCAAGAAAGTGAATAATTGTTCTTACTTTCCTCCTGCGTCGGCGATCCTCTCCGTTCTATCTCTCTCTTTTTCGGAATTCCTTGATGGAGGACTAAACTTGGTTTAGATTACAAATACAATTCGCCGAAACCTTTTTTTGTTAGAATCAATGTCGTTATGAGGTAGAAATTAGAATGACGAGTCTTTGAAATTCTGTTACTCGCTTTTATTTGGTAGAAATTAGAAGGACTAAACCTAAACTGGGTTTATATTACAAATACAGTTAGTTTTTATTAGTTGTCTTTGAAATTCGTCCACTGACTCTTAAACAATTGTAAAAATTTACCAGCCAGTCCATCTATCTGATCCTAAAACAGTGCTTGGGATATTTCCATGTTTCATGGCTGAAAGTGTATGCTGGCACACAAACTTAATATGCTTGAAGCAAATAGAAATTGATTAAGCAGAAATTTGCTTGCTAACAATTTAGTTCAAACATGAAAAATTGTGTCTGTTCTGCTCTTGCTTTTAAGGGACATAGCTCGCATGCTAGCAAATGAGTATAAGAAGCGTGTGATGATCGTTGACACCTCCAATGAAATTGGTGGCGATGGTGATATTCCTCATGCCGGAATAGGCAGTGCTCGTAGGATGCAAGTGCCACATTCGGATGTACAGCATAAGGTAATGAAATGTGTTTTGATTCTATGGCCTAGGAAAATAACAAGCCTGTTCGAAGAATGTCTCACTCCGGGACACACGAATTTGATTTTGAGAGAAAGGGATATCTTAGGTCTACAAGAAGGACTATTCATAAAAGCGCGTTCTTTCCTGTCTTGAGGTTGTCTAATCATCGATTCAAGGATTTGGATGAACATCTGCTTCCATTTTTTTGGAAGATGATTAACACCTGTTTTTGAGATGCACACGATTTGCTAATTCATTAGGATGTCAAAATTCCGGTTCAAACTGATAATTAACTGTGTAGCTTAGTTTGTGAAAATTTGATGAAATACATTCTCTCAACTGCCACTTGGATTTTCTTTAAATAATAAATATAATGTGATTTTATTAAGATGCAGCAATGAGAGTGCTAAATTTCATTTGTTGAATTATTGTGAGAATTGGAAGCATGCTTTTTGGATAAAGTTTGTTTTGATTGAAGGATGAATGACATCCCAAGCTGACGAGCTTAACAAGTTTAGAATACTTGAGCACATTGTAACTGGTAACCACATGAATACTTCACATCAAATGCTTTGTTTTCTTCATTCCACCGCACTCTGCTATCTCTAGAGTTCAAACATTATATTTTCTAAATGGCAGTTTTCTTGGGCGAAAAAATATTTCAGCAGAGATAACATTTGAATATTTCTGTATTTCATAGGTGCTGATAGAAGCTGTTGAAAATCATATGCCCCAAGTAATTGTGATTGATGAAATTGGCACAAAACTTGAAGCTTTGGCTGCAAGTACTATTGCTCAACGTGGAATTCAGCTAGTTGCAACTGCTCATGGAGTTACTATTGAAAATTTAGTAATGAATCCTGCTTTGGAGATGCTTGTTGGAGGAGTGCAGGTAATCTCCGATGAACTTGAAGTAAAATATACCCGTCTTCTGTTGATGCCTATGATTTTATTTGGCTACCACCAGTGGTAGAAACCGGATCAGAATTTCATAGGAAAATATCAGGGACCACAAGAAAATGGGATATCCTGTAGTTTTGCTGCGAATTCCTGTTGACAAATGCAGAACTTTTTTTTATGGAATCACGGATGGGAATTCCTACTTATTTGTTCATGTGGATGTTTGACGCGATAAGCTAACTAATATTCAGGAGTCTCGAAACGTTGTAGCTGAAGACATATTCATGCTTAAAAACACCTCTGCATTTGATATCCACAAACAATGTTTGCTGGATTCAAGAAAAATTGATTTAGAGATCACAAAATCTTCATCAAGGTCTCAGGATATGATGTCAAACTGTTTCTTTTTCCTTCATATGAGGACACTTCATACGTGCCTGCAGTCCTCAGCCCACCGTAAATGAAAATGTAAAGTTTGTTGTCAAGCCGCTTTATCAGAAACTTTTAGAATTTTGTCTATGCCCGTTGCCTTATTACTATTTTTGTATGCTTACTCTTTGCAAACTTGATTGAAAGGCCAGACCATATTGTTGCTGAAAATTATAATTGCATAGTTCTAGAATAATTTCAAGCACATAATACATGTTGATGAAGTTTGCTTAAGGTTATGCAACATTTTGGGCTTTGAGTGGACTTTACCACAACATGCGAAAGATTTTTTACTTATGGAAAACGTCAAACTCTCTGGAAAGGGCCTCACGAAATTCTGGAAAATTATTCTTCATTGCATAATGTGGTCTTTATGGATGGAGCGAAATAAAAGAATTTTCAGCCAGGTAGAAGACTCCTGGGAAAACTTATGGGAGAAAATCAGATTCAACTTAGCAAGATGGACGATTACATTACCAAAGTTTCAACATTTGCTTTTGTCAGACTTAGTCAGGGATTGGTGTTTCTTAACATTATGACGAGTTAATAGATTAGTTTTCATTACTTCATTTGTGGATGGCTCATCCACTTTTTCTGTAAACCAAAATTATCTACTTATAATAAATTAATAGTTTCTGATAAAAAAAAATGAATGAGCCAGAATGCCAGATTTACAAGATCTTTCTTTGTTTCGGTACAATGTCACATTATCCCTACTGTTTCCTCAGAGTGTGACGTTAGGAGATGAAGAGGCAAATCGAAGAGGTGTTCAAAAAACTGTGTTGGAGAGAAAAGGACCATCAACTTTTAGTTGCGGGGTGGAGATAATTTCTAAGACAGAGTTACGAGTCCATTGTAATTTAGAAGCAACAGTAGATGCTGTACTTTCAGGTTCTTTTGGTTTTATTTTTACAAAGATGTTTGTTACTTTTTACATTTCAGATTTATGGTACCATCTTAAATGTGTTGCTATTGGTATTTTGATTTGGTAGGCCGTAATCCTAGATTTGAGTTTCGGAAGATAAATGTAGGAGATGCAGTTGAACCAGGGTTAATAAATAGTAATTTATCTGAGACACAAGGTCAAAGTTGGATTCAACATATGCCAGATACGAGTGATAGTAAACCTTTCTCTGAGGACATGATCTCAGACGAGAATTCTGGCGAAGACAAGGAAGGTCTCTGTATATTTCTCTATGGGGTAAGAACCATCACATTTATCTTCTGAAATCCTTATTGTACATGGAACTAATACTGCAAGCAGGTGTTATAGATATCAGAAGCAAGTATGGTTCAATGTATGAAACAGTTGGAGATAGATGATACCTTCGAATATACTGACAACATGAGTGAAGCGGATGTGTTGATCGCATTACAGTCCAAGTTCAAGAAGAACTCTCGGCTTCAAGCTGCTGCTAGATCTCGAGGCATTCCCACTTATATATGTAAGGTGGAGATAAAAAAGAGATCATGTAGCATTTTTGTTTTTTCTTGCGACACACGACAATGGTTACGGCTGAAACTTAAGTAAAAACCTTATTCTTATCTCAACTCCTGCCATTTTTCTCTGGTAAATCACTTCTTACTCCTCTATGTATTTTGTTTGGATTGTGATTTTCTTCTCTTTTTCTTTCTCTCTATAGACAAGCTCGTTGGCTCAGCTAACCAAGACAATACAGTCTTTCATGTCTGATTTTGCTGATGGTCTTGAAATTTTTGAATCCGAGACCAAGACGAATGAGTCAGAGAAAATGGATGCTTTGGAGGTAAACTAAATTTACGTTTCCTGATATACCAAGCTACATGCATGTGTTGGTGCATAATGATAAAGCTTGTTTCTAGTTGTTATGTTCACAACTGAAGTCTTCTTCTATAAAGAATTGTGCCTAGGAAAAAGGAACGAGGATAAGTTTTGGCTTCTACCGAAACTGATATTTGGTGGGTTCTACCAAAACTGATATTTGGTGGGTTAAAAATGTGAGACAAAACCAACAAAGCGAAAGCAAGTGGGCTGTTTCCTTTAACGTCAAGAATTTTATGTAGAAAATCAATCTCGACAAGTTAATAAAAAGAGTTCAAATTGTATGGTGAACTATTCTTTATGGCTTTGACTGGAAATTTAGTTACAGTATGATGGAATAAATTTTAGATATCTGGCAACATATTCATTGCCTTGTGGATCAGTATTGTAAAATACCGATGAACATTCTTTCCTGTATGTCATACGGTGTTTAAGTAAAATGATGACTGGAATCTATATGCATGAAGAATGACTGGTGCTTTGAGCTGAGTTTTGAAAATATAATGTACAATAATTCACGTTTGAGAACATGCACAGGGACAAAAGGGTTTCTTGTGCTTTGGCAGCATTAATCATATACGCTCATAATCTATAAACAATGAAGCTTATTCATTGCACGGAATCGCATTTTAATGGTCGTAGATATACCTTTGTTGACGCAAGAAATTGATGACTTCATATGTGAAGGAAGCAAGAATCGCAATTGAGCAAGTAGTGATTCCGAAAGGGGAACCTGTAGATCTACTTCCCCGCCCATCAAATATCTTGTTGCTTCAGAAGGATCTTATTCATAAGTACAAGCTTCCATCAGAAAGAGTTGAATCTGAGACTGGTGTACGGATGCGAATCCTCCCTTTACAAAGTAAAATAGATGATGATATCCCTGGAAGTGAGGATGATGATGATGCTAAGAACATTGGGCTGTTACATGGGATACATGACGAAACCAATGGGTCAATCTTCTTTGTGGATAGATTACCGTTCCTCCCTGACTAGAATGAGGGTTGCTTTTGACCTTTTCGTTTGGATCAAAGTAGAGAACTACAAGAACACAGGTATGGATTACTTTTGTATGTATCAGCTGGTCTCTGCAGTATTCCAAAGCTTTATGGTCCGCATCTCCTTTTTCCAACCATTTTTTGGTAAATGACTGTATTTTTCAGCCAGACTCTTCATTTGTTAACATCTTAAATTGATCCTCTTTTCTCATAGCCACTTTATGAAAATTGTTTCTTATAATTTAAATAGCTTCCGTGGAAACTAAATTTCCAAGCCACTAAATTCTGTGTATATTTTCCTCTCGAGTTGTTCTGTTATGACTTATGAGTATCCTTCATGAACTACACAAAAATTGTGAAATGGTTTTTGACATACGTTACAAACCAAGTCTTTTGAGTTAGTTTCTTGTATTAGACGTAAGTTCTACACTTTTACTTGTTCCAATGAAAATTGACATCGAAAGGGTGATATGAGAAAGCTTACATTGTGCAATCTTAACGAAGCACACTATATTTACATAATGGGCTGACTTATGATGCATACTAATAAAACCGAACAGATTGTAGGTTTGAGCAGTGAGAACAAACATTTCTAGTTTTATAAATTCAGTTTCCTTTCGGTTTTTTGTACAATTCTGAAGACAATTTTAAGTAACAGGATGAGCATAATATGGCTTTAGCTGCACACTACGTAAAGAAATGGAGTACTTTTTCAGTGTTAGTTTGAATGTGCTACATCTAATCAAGTCTGACTTAAGTTCAATTATTTTATTCTTAGTTGGTGCTCTTATTTTTCCCAATTGTGGCAATATGTGGGAGTATTGATTTGTTTATATCCTAATAGTCAAATCTTTTTAAGGAGTCTATTTGAATATGTATATTAAAAAGTAAAGGATAACATTATTATGTGTTCTTTGACAGCTGCATCATTTTATTCATTCCCCATTCTAGTTTCATTGATAATTGATAATACATGTATAGACATGAAGAATCAGTGATGTATGCAAGATTTATGATAACGGAGGTTACTTAGTTTTAAAACAAAAATATACACGTGAAATTTGGATTACAGTCCCTAGCTCAACTGAAGATGGTCATTATCACTTGAATTAACCATAAGTGATAAAGTTGGGCATTGTTTTATTACCCTGAGTAATAGTCATTTCTGTGGTGGGGCTGCCGCATTACACGGTTTTTGGGGATATTGTATAGGAAGATTGATGGAAACATGGGAGACCAACTCCAAAATCAGTTGAAAATTGTTTAGGCAGAGCCAGCCGCACAATTTTGCCTGTTTTTTAAAAGCGTGCATTCGAATACTAGTTTTCCATGTCAGCTGTCAGCCCCTTACCCCAATCGTTCTGTCACTGGACAAAAATTTCAATAACTCATAAACTTCTCAATGAATCAAGTTCAGCTACATGATTGTTTTGATTATGAAGATTCCTCAACATTGCTATTCTAGTGACTTTGAACTTGTTTAGGCTAAACCCATTTTCCAGATAATATGCGTGCATCGTTTCACTTATAAATTTATTTCAAGAGCATGTATTGCTCATCTATACACCGGAAATAATAGATGAATACCATTTAAAGATATTGATCATCCAAGAATAGTTAAATGGATGTTTGTGGCCTGTTATCAATATATATCGATTCTTTTTTAGGTGGTGGGAAATCATGGTCGGCATCCACATTAATATCCATTCGAGGCCGAGGTTGCTTGAAATGCCATGTGATTTATTAAAGATGCACATTTGGAGACTTACTTAATTTCTTTAGGTACTCTGTGTATATTGTAAATCTGACGCATTGTTATCATGTGAATATATATGTAAGTGATGAAACCTTCGTTTAATTCAATTCCAAGTTGTGATTGAGAGGTGCTCATGGAAAAATTTGTTTCATTTTGCACGCTGTTGCAATGGGTTTTCTTTTCTCGATACACGGTAAACCCTGAAATTATAGTTGAGGTGTGGTAGGCTTGACGGCATAGTATATTTTGTATTGCACAAATAATTTACAAATGAAATAGAAATAGTAAATGCTTTTACTCATTTCATTGTGTTGCACTTAATAGTAAAAGTACGAAAGCTTTTCTAGAGCACTCAACTTTTGTATATAAACAAATGACGTGAGAGACTGATTAGTTTAATCATACCATTAGTTTATTTCTAACATCGTCACCTTAGCTGTCATCCAATATTTATGGTGTGGAACTAATGGGTATTGTTATTTATTTATTTATTTTTTTTGTCTGTGTCCCTTTCGACTCTTGGGACGCCAGGAACCTTTATTCTTAATCGGTTTGATGTACTGTTATTTATATATGATACGATTCAAAGGGTCGAGGGGACTATTCAGCCGTCTCGCGTAAATTCTTTTAACTCTGAACTACTTGCCACCTGATTATGAGTTTGGCCGTCAAAATATGTTTTTGTGGCATAATGGGGCAAGTGTAAGTATTCAAGGGTCGAGGTCGAAGTAGAACATCTCGAAAAGAATGGTATTCCAGAACAACGAGAGATTAGGAAATGAAGTATCCACATGATATCTGCAAGAATTTGGAAGTGCCTTTCTGAAGTGTTTTTTTCCAATCAGTAGAACTGAAATTGGATGTTCACCAATAGATCAAAAGCAATAGGTGGTGTGGATGTAGTGGCCTTTGTTTTTATGTAGTTTACTCACAAAAGCTAATCCTAAGAGAAGCCAAACTTAGGTTAGATTCTCATCTTTACATGCAACCATTGGCACATAGAAACAAACACAAGTGAAATCATGACCCTGTAGGATATCTTGACTTTGGATTATTGTAGAAAGGAAACTTGGAAGTCGAAGCCAATAGAGAAGCTTCGTGACCTCAATATTTGCAAGAGGCCAAACAACTCTGACTGGGCATGTTGGTGTAAATTTCGGTGGCTGCAATATATTATTTTTATAAGTATTTGATATTTCCTATTCGTCATCCGTCCTGCGTGTTTTTGAATATACAATTGATACCATGAGAATACTTTGCTAATATTCATTTGATACATGTATGAATGGCATTGTTCTATACCATTTGAAGTTGATTAGAAAATGGCAGCAAACATCAATAATTAGGCATCTGTTAAGAGCACAAGAAAAGTTTTGAGCTTGTTGGAGTCGGGGTTTAGGAGATCTGGAGATGTAAAGATTTAATATTTTGTACAATTTTTTTTTTAAAAAAAACTGAACTTAGATACACTTGACATTTGAATTTAGAAACGTTCCATCCACCTGTCTGGAGCGCATATATCTTGTATTTTTGGATGTTCGCAAATCTTACTCAGAAGTTAATTTGGTGGGATACTTGGATCTCATCACACGATATTTTTATAACATTATCGCCCTTTGAATGTACTAATCCTACCAAACCTGGTGTCTGAGGACCATCTATTTCAATTTCTAACCTAACTTCATATCTATGCCGTATTGATTATTACGGTCGTGTGTTCATGCATGAAGACTCGTGACTATATGTACAAGGACAAAAACTTGTGTGAGACGGTCTCACATGTCGTATTTTGTGAGACATATCTCTTATTTGAGTAATCCATGAAAAAATATTACTTTTTATACTAAAAGTATTACTTTTTCTTGTGAATATCGATAGGGTTGACCCGTCTCATAGATAAAGATTCGTGAGACCGTCTCAACTTGCAAGAACGGCGTTCCGCAGAATATATGACTCATGCTCCCTAGGTTCCTACTCATTACAAGATATACACACATAAATTGTGTGTGCGCTAAAAAATTGTGGTCATTAGCCATGGGTCATTTCATTCAGAATGGTAAACAATGAAAGATAATATGTAGAAAGACTCGTTAGGGTCAGTTTTTCACTTTTGGAAAAAGAAACTTTCAACTATTCCAATGGAAAAGGGTTAGTCTTTTCACATCTCTTACTTGGCTAATTAAGAGTAGTTTGAAAATCCTGAAAAATTCTCGAATTCTTCACTTTAGGTCAATCAGGTTAATTTCGATCAGCTGAAGAAAGCTCTAATGTCATGTCAAACCCGAAAATGAAATAAAACTCTTCTCGCTGAACGAGAGGCCAAGGGTTTGAACCCTCAATTAAGGACCTTGGTTTCCATTCATCTCTAGTTGATATCGACCTCTTTCGATTTTCTTCGATATATATATGTATATATGAACCAATTCCTCATAATTATCTTAAACGAGATCAAAATGTTTTTTAATTGATTCATTTTTATGTATCAATTATCATATATATCCACCTTTTTTTTTGAGGTCAATGACTTTTTAAATATAATCCTCAACCGGAAAGTCGTTTGCTTTCATCATTTATATGTAGATATACATGATCGCCGCCACAATTGTCCTATTTTGCCCCACCCTCTAATTAAAATATATTATCGTTTGTGATCATAGGAACTCTATATAAACCAACTCCTCGTACCTTAACGTTTCTACCTTCACCCACTAGATTTTCAAACTTTCAATCGGTATTCGAGTTATTTGTTTGATGTCACATTGATGGCTGGTCTAAAACTGTGTGTATGTTTGATGTTGGTTGCATTTTTTATCGTCTGCGAATCGCGTTCTCTCCGTCCATCGGTCCGGCAGTCATTGCTCCAGAGTGGGGAAGAGATCATTAAAGCCAGATTGGAGAGAATCGATACCGCTGAGAATTGGTACGAAACTCATCGGATTAGTCCTGGTGGACCTGACCCTAAACATCATTAGCTGTGCAATGCAAATGCGGAAGGGAATTATTTCGAGCAATTTTAATTGTTTCAAACATAAAAAAAAAAAAAAGAAAAAGAAGAGAAAGTGAAAAATCTTGATGTTTGGAGGGCGAGAGATGGGAACTTGGAAGATTCTTGTTTATGCTTATTTTGGGTTTTAATTAAATTCTCCCGTGAACTTTTTTTTTCTGTTGTGTATTTTATTAATGCAGTAGGGGGATTTGCGACCCTAATTTTGTTATCATGTGAATTCTTTGAATGTATACAGTTTCTTCTATTGTCACAGTTCTTTTGGATGAAAAGAGTTAGCGTCAACCTCCAATATATTTCATCAATCATATGCTTTCTGTGTACGTGACACTTTTTTTTCTTTTTTTTTATCTAACGACGATTGTTCTTGTTGAACGAAATTTTATCGTACTATATTTTGTTCAACGAGTCTCATTGCACGAATTATTAAAAATTAAACACATCAAAATTATATAAAATACAATAATACAGACCAATAGTTTATTAATTCTTTTAAAATATATTTAAGATGTCAAATTACGACAAACGATTTGAAACAATTTATTGTTGATTTTTTTTAATTAAAAAAAGATGAATAATTGAAGTTTGGTTTGAGATTTTTTGTCTTTTGTTTAATATAATGTTTGAATGCATTTAATTTTTAATAAATCAATCAAATGAAACTTATTTGAACGTAATGTAATATGATTTGAAACACCAAATATGAATGTGTCTCATGTGAGACCTTCGCACGGATTCTAATCTGTGAGACGGGTCAGCTCTACCCAGGGGCGGAGCCAGGATACAAAATTACCTGGGGCTGGCTCCGTCCCATTTGGTATTTAATAAAATAAATAATTAAATAAAAAATTTAAAATAAAAAATATGTAAACATTGTCTTCATTAAAACATAGAACAAGAGTATTTAATATTTAATACCTTAAAAAACATGAAGCTAAAACACTACTGAAGTTGTGCTCTTCGATTCTTCTTAGAATAAAACTCATTAATTATTAAATCGTTATCAATTTTTTCAACCAAATCTCGTTCGATGTAGATTACCATAGAATCTCCAAAAAACTCTGCTTCCATTTTGTTACGAAGAGCTGTTTTAACAAATTTCATTGCTGAAAATGCTCGTTCCGTTGTTGATGTAGAAACGGGGAGAGTTAAAACAAGACGAATCAACCTGTAAATTAAATAAATATATCAGAATCGATAAATAAGTAAATGACGTAGATAAAAATATATAAATCACCTGTCAATCAAATCGTAGGTTCCTGACTTATTTGTCTCAAATAATCTTCGACATAATTCAGAAATAGTTGATAAATTATGAAATCTTTCATGGCCAGCAATCGGCTCAAATATAGTACTTACAATCAACAATTTAATATATATCAATTATCGAAATTCAAGAAAACCAAAATACCCAAATTTCGGAACACTAAAATCTGAAATTACCTTTAAAATTTGAAATCTAACTAAGAACAACAAGAACGAACCGTAGAAAGTCTAACACTAAGATTTCTTCATGATTTTCGGTGAAAACGGCAACCGATGGGCGACGGTTGATTTCAAGACGACAAAGAAACTTCGAAATTTTGGTATTAAAAGAAAGCTTATGCAGTGGGTTTTCCGAATCTACAATCAATTTTGAAAAATGGCGATCGATGATGAATTTAACGCCATTTGAAATATGAAATGTGTGTTTAGATTTACCGGATAAGTTTTTGGAGCTAACACCAAAAATATATTATATTTTAAAATAGTGGGGCTCTTTTTTAAATATAAATAGTTTTTTTTTAATGTGGGGGGACTTTTTCCCCCCATGTCCGCCCCTGCTCTATCGATATCACACAAAAGTACAAAAAAATATATTTTTTAGGATGCTCAAATAAGAGATCCTTATCACCAATACGACGCTGCGAGATCGTCCTCACACAAGTTTTTGAAACATCAATATAACATATAATTTCATATTACACCGAGTGTAACACACACGATGCAGTCTTGGCCATTGATATGGCTGGACCCCGTGTGAGACCCATGTACGTCAATGGTTAACACACCCAATAAGAGAGAATTTCCCCGTGGCCGTCTGCATGCATCAAGTGAGAGAGAGATTTCCCCGCGTGTTCGACAGGGACAGAGCTAATATTCGTAAGTTTCATATGATGTTAGATAGTAATAGATTCGGTTTATACGAAGAAATTTTAGGTTTTTTTTTAAAGCAAGTTTTAAATGAAAAAAATTGGATTAAATAAATTTAAATTTTATTTATTAATATTTTAATTATATTTCTATTGTCCAATAAAATTTTATTAGAAATTTGTAATTTTTATAGCTTTATAAATTTTATTAAAAAATTTAATATATTAATTTTCTTTTATAAAAATTCGATTTGTTCGGTTAACCAAAGTTTTATATTAAAGATTAAAATCGAATCGAACTGACCGATAAATAAGAAAACATAAACTGAACTTCTGAGTAAACCTTTTAATTTAATTTAGTTCAATATGTTGTTTTGATTGAAGTCGGTATTTCTTTTTGTTTAAAAATAATTTGATAGTTTTTCTTATTTTCATTTCTTGAGTTATCTGACTAGAAAAATTCAATAAATCAAAAATTTCTAACAAAGAATTATTTTTCAAATATCAAAATTATTCAATATTTGGTTGTTTGAACTAGAACACCCTGATCAAACTGAATAATAATTGCATATCAATAATTATCAAACATTTAAAATAATTGATTATCATTCCGAAAATCCACAACAATAGATTTTTAACTAAAAAACTCAAACTTTGGCTCCGATTTCTACGAGGTCCCAGAACCATCGGACACAGGAGGGATTCCAACAATATGGATCATCCACTATAAAATGTAAAGCCATCGTTAAATTTTTATAAGATTTACCAACTTATTTATCATTCACCGTGCATTTCTATTCAACTGAAAATGAATCCCCTCTTCATTTTACTTCGATGGAAGATCCAAAAATCTATTTCGAACACCCGTTGGATGCATTAGAAATTTTGTTGACGCAGGACAGGACCTATAAATTAAATTTTCTCACATCAATATCTTCCATTGGTCTACGCAGCGAATTTAGACTGTGAGGATTCAGAATGTGAAATTTGATCCATGTAAGAATTTTTTTTTTGGGTAAACACGTCTTATGAAGTAGTGTTCCAACTTTGGTCCCAACAATCTCCGTTAGACCGTCGAGGATTAGAGTCAGAGCTTACAGACAACAAACAGGGGGTGGAACAACCGAACAAGTGACATACCTGACTTCAATCTTTATTTTATTTTATTTTTAAAAAAACACTGCCTCTAGTTATAAAAATAATTTCTGTTTTCTTTCCCTTTCTCATTTCAATTAGGTTGTAATGGGATTCATGGATTCTGAGACGATAGATTTCAAACTAGTACGGACAAAATTGAAATGACAAATTCACACCATATCAAGTTAATTTCAACAACAATTGTGGTGATTTTAAGCACAGAAATTCTTAGTCAAGTCCTAAATTCATCGAAGTACGGGACATTTCTCTCGACATTAGATACAAAATTGACATTTAAGGCCCCAACACTAGGTTCTTTGCTTAATTGGTGCCGGTAATCCCAGAACTGGGGGTGGGGGTTTGGGGGGGATGGTTCAATGAATTTTCAAGCAATAATGTAGAAACTAAAGCAAGTAGCAAAACCTGCTGCAATTATTTGACTTTCAAAGTCTTGCTAACAAGTAATCTCGACCAAAAGCGGCATAATTCAAGACCCTACAGCAAAACCCTCACTCAGTTGCTTAGACTGTATCATTATTATTCAACGTATTTCTTTAGCCTAATTCAAGCAACGGTATGATAACACCTTCGTGTATCAAGAAACACTTGAAGAGTATACAAAATAGTTAAAAGACTCAAAATTGTGACAACATCTTGGCAATAGGATAGAGTTTGGCTAGCTGCCGTTTAACTGCCACGAACAAATGCAATACCTTTTTCGATTGAACTTTTCAGTTCAGGCTTGAGAGCTTCTAGCCCTTGTTGCTCATAATCGGATAGTGGGCCCAAACCCAAAACTTCCTCCACACCATTCTTTCCGAGTCTCACCTGTTAATCCAATTATCAAAATTAAACACCCCTCCCTAGCTAAACATTGTGTATATGGTTTCAATCTTCTATGGCCAAGTTGCTTATTTAACCATTTAACGTTTATTTGGCATTTCCATTTAGATTTGAATAACATATCACGCAGCATCAATGAGTAGCAATTTTCAATATCGAGCTTGTATAGATCAAAATCGAACAGGGAAAAAGATTGGTTTAAATTCTCTAAATTTCAAGTAACAGATGAGAATAAATAAAAACTCCTGACTTTTCTGCTTGCTCACCTTGGATGCAAAGAAAGGTAGCTCAGTCACAGTTGATTGTACAAAAGAACATTCCACAACATCTGGGACTCCATTGAGCCCCTTCAAACAAGCATCAGCAAATATGGCCCCCGCATAACTGCAAAAGAAAAAATGCAACTGTCAGAGATTTTGATCGAATAGAGTTAGTCTCCATGACGTGAGTGAGATGCACACCCACCTATTACAATTTTATCGTCCACACATCTACAGCAGGCATCATTAACTCCTACCATTAAAATTCCAGGTTCATTGATATGATGTGATGAAATTATAACAAATTCTTTAAGCAAATCATAAAATTATAGGGACTTTACAAAGTATTAAGGAATTAAGTAATCACAATCCCGGGCAACTAAATAAGAGACCATTAGGTTAAAATGCAACACAGTTACATTCCAAATTGCTGGTATAAAAATTATGATTTATGCCTTCAACCTCCCTCCCAATCAAGATAAACTACTAAAAAACGAAACAGAGGCCTTAGCTCCTCTCCCATAATCCCATTGCTATATCATTTGATACACACAAACACATACACCAAAAAATATCGATGCGATAAGATTTCATACTCATATCTGATTGTATTAGATGACACATTGATATTCAAATTAAAGTTGCCAATTCTAAACGCCTGATGTATCATCCCCCAATGAAACATTTAAAGTTCGAATTTCTACTTGTTATCAAAGCACCCAAAAAAAAATCAACAAACAGCAGGCTAAAGCACATTACTTACGCCATTGACAGGGTAGCTGAACCTTTTCCAGCCTTGGCCTCGACAACTTCAGTTCCACCATCTTGTGTTCGTTTTGTTAGAGCTGTAATGACTTCATCTGACAAATTTGCTTTCGGTGTTGCCTATTTTAAAACAACATTAAGTGTCACAGACACATGGCCTGCATTAATGAATTCCATATCTGGAAAAATAATTGCATAAATTGGAGCAAGAAAAAATTCAGTGAAAATGCAGTACTTGTGAAAACAAGGGAAGAATGGTAATTCCAGCATGACCACCAACAACAGGTACATTCACCCCTGTCATTAAAGAGAAAAAGTTACAGGAATGCAACTTACAGATGAAAATCACAACTTAAAGCATGCAAACGCCACCTTGCCATTACCTGCCACATTGGCATTGGCTTTTCCAGCATAGAATGTCTTGGCTCTCACCACATCGAGGGTAGTAACACCAAACAGCCTCTTCTCATCATAAACTCCGTTGCTCTTGAATACCTCTGCAGCAATTGGGACAGTGGAATTCACAGGGTTGCTAATCATATTGACAAGAGCCTGAAGTTTCAACAAACCCATGCCTATTATTCTCACAATTTAGTCGATCAGTAGCTAAAAAAAATCATTCCAAAATTAGAATATCTGGAAAGAAATGACGCAATTAAAGCCATGGATTACATTGGGGCTGTACTTCGCAATGGCCTCACAAAGAGATTTAACAATGCCAGCGTTAATCTTGAAGAGGTCATCACGGGTCATGCCAGGCTTTCTGGGTACACCAGCTGGAATGATGATTATGTCCGAACCCTCGAGAGCCTTCCCTAGCTGCTCGTCTGACGCATACCCGACCACCTACACAGACAAGCAACAACAGAAATCAGATATACAGTTAAAACATTGAAGCAAATAAGAGGAGAAAGAAAACAAAGCGACCAAAGTAGGCGGTCGGCACACAAAAATACAATGATGTCGCCACAATTCTACAGACAAACTTACAATCAACAGAATCCTCACTAACCATATCAATATCATTGACATTCAAATTTGCGTTCGAGAGAAGAGAAGCAAGAAAATCAGATTAAAATTTGGCAATCACTTTTTATTTCCCATTCCCAAAATAATAGACTGGGAAGCCAGAAGTGACATGCACCAGCTTCTGTTTACGGAGAGAACGTAAAGGATCCTACTTTCCATAGAACTAGTTTTCCTACAAAATGCAAAAATAACCACAACCACCATAACGCGGGGAAAACGGCAAGCTTTTGGAAGTCCAAAATAGTCGAGCTAACAAGTACTTAAGCAGACACCAATAGAGCTAAACAATAACAAAGGGGGGAAATATATCATGTGACCAAACTAAATCATAGATATAGATCCAAACCGACAAAGTAAAATTGAAAACAAACAAGCACAAAAGAAGCTCAAAAAACCTAACACCAAAGAGCAAACAACAGAACAAAAAAAGATGAGAAATTAATTATTTCAGAATAAAAGAGAAACAGATCCCTAGAAACCTCAGATCTGGTGTTGATATGGCTGACATCAGCGGCGACGCCAGGAGTCCCCGCGATATCGTAGAGAGCGAGCTTAGATACAAGAGGATTCAACTTCATCAAAAGAGATAGCGGCTGCCCGATCCCGCCAGCGGCTCCCAAAATGGTAACCTTGCGCTCCGGCGCCGACTCCGTTGAGAATCCCCGTCGCAATACGTACGACGAAGCAGCGACCGTAGAGGTGCTTCTGTTCCTCCTGAGCGCAGATCTCAACATCGCGGCATTCATTTCTACTCGTTGAAAGGCGAAATCAGACTCTGTCTGTGAAACTGTAATAGCAATAGTGAGGTACTACTGTAGAAAAAAAGGGTATTTATTTATGGAAAAAAGAGAATTCGTCAGATTCGAGGCTCCTGGGCCAGGCCACCTTTTTTTCACCTTTATTTTTACGTTTTTTCTCTCTTTTTTGCGTGTCTTTTTTCATTTTTAAGGTTAATATTAATATATAAATAACAGGAAAATAAAATAATTAGGACGACAAATTCAATAATTTTTAATGAAAGGTTTCTTTTTTTAAACCTTACCATTTTGATTGGTAAGAAAACAGACACAAAATTTGATTATATTAGTGTTCAACAATCAAAATTTTCTTCGAATAACATCTTTTGCGTGTATAAACAAATGTTTTGTTTTCTAATAATACAATTTTCACAAGAAAATAGCGTGCTCTTTCTTCTTTTTAACTTTGTTTCTTTGTTTCTTTTTTTCAGGTTGTTCATGGTCGGTCAAGTGACAGTTTAGACGATAGTGTGGCAAATGGAGAGACCCTTTATGGTCGACACTTGACATAATAAAGATTCTCATTCTTGATTTTTTAAAAAAAATTAACAATCTAAATGCTGAAAATGTGTTTTAAATATATTTATTCGCAATGTTATTTACAGATAGAGCGGCAGCAGATGATTTTTAAGTAATCGATTAAAAATAGTGAATAATCCGAGCAGAAGAAATTATCGAAGAAGAATAGAATAGCAGTTATATTTTTTCTGTAATGCATCTGTATCTTGCCATGTCCTCCTGCTCACCACTATAAAGATATGGGACCAAGGCATGGTGGGAGTGGGAGTGGGAGTGGGAGTGGGGGTGGGGGTGGGGGAAATAGAAATATCGGACACCCAATGGTTGGTTGATCAAATTTTGCCATATATGACTACATATTAGGCCATACACTTGAGAGGGCCAGACACAAAAAACCTACACTATCAGATGGTAGGCATCACAAAAATATTAATCCATTCACAGTTACCTGTTAGAGTGGAATAGAATATAATATCTTCTGCCAACAACAGAGTCAACATATTTGCAAATCAAATAAGCATATGTGTATAACGAAAACGAAAACGAAATCGAAAGGGAGGCCCGCAAAGCTTTCTTTTTATAAATGTCTTGTAGCATTAGAGAGGGTAACCAACTCTTGGACATTGCTTGTGTCACACGATACTTACACATCTGTGGGAGCTTGAAACAGAGTAATATATAATGTTTAACTGATTTATCCAGTACCACTAAAATCTTGATTAACTGACCTCGAGATGTCAACTAGAGAAACGTGCTGCGCTTACTATTAGCAAGTGCCAGACCCCCTTTCCCTGTCTGGGAAATTTATGGTTTTCGATTTTCTTTGCATTTTAGCCAACTCTTATACTGAATACACGCCGTTTTAGCAATGGGAATTCAATCCAACATCAGGTCTAGTAAACTGAATGCCTCGTGGCACACATAATAAGGTGCCTTGTGTAGCTCCCGTTTTCAGGAGTTTTGGGATCCATGATTTTGTCTGTAGACAACAAGTTGTTTGTGTGCTAATGAACAGGGATTGTAGCTTGCCCCTGTTGAGTTTTCTTCACCCATTCCAGAATACCGCCACAGTCCTCTCTTGTGATGAAATGCCTTCACACATGCAAACAACAAATTAGATCAACAAAGCTATATCACTAGTTAGTCTTGTATTGCTCATTCTCAGCAGCTTTATTTCAAAATAAGAAGTATAAGACATCCTGAAAAGGATACCGATTTTTGGTGCGATAAGCTTTTAAATCCTGAACCTCCCGATGATTTGAAACATTCTTCTTCATGCTAAGAGCTCGAGGTACGTTAAGATTCCCATTTTGGACATGATAAGCATCACAGATGAAGCTAAGCACATTTTCCTGCAACCATTGCTCATTTTGTTTTAAAAAAAACCGTGCTTCAGCCAACAGCAATTAGTAACGTGTTACGTGTTTAACAGTTCTAGGCCGAGCTCGATTCCAAAATTTTGGCACAACCAAGACCTTAAAGAATATTGGGGACAATTTACACTAATATGGTTAATATCTTCTTCCTGATGAAACTAAGATTGCACATTTAATCTAAAACTAAATAATAGTAATGTAAAAACTCTGATAGCAAATTAATAGCAATATTAAGTGCAAAATATACAAGATAGCAGGATTTAGAAAGAACATGTTAAACTATCTCCTTTCCAATGCCAAATAGCAGGATTTAGAAAGAACGTGTTAAACTATCTCCTTTCCAATGCCAAAGATATCTAAGGTTAAAAACAACTCACCATGGGTTGTGAGGCATCAATCCACTGGTAGATGGGTTCGTTCCGGAACCATGTCAATTGTCTTTTTGCAAAATTTCTGCAAATTAATAAATTCACAATGAAATGATATGCAAGGATTCAAATAACGACTTTGCAAAATTCCACTCATTCAAATTAAACAAAATCCTATACTCAAATAGAAAATATGTAGAATTACACAAGATGCCTCGCCAAATCAAATCCGTCATTTTAGATACCTCAGAAACTCAACCAAAGAATTTCAAGCTAACGACCACAACGTGCGGTAAATGATGAACGAGCAAAAATTTCCAGTAAATTATTTCTTGTGATGGTAAATTCACTGCCAAAGAGCCATTATAATCCCTTCTCTTCGTCGATGTTTGAATGAATAAAATAGCCACATTGCATTGCCAGAAACATTTTCGTGCATACGACAAGACACGGGCAAATAAGCAATATAATTTTTTTTCGTATACCTCCAATGGTTCACAACGAATTTCTTAAACATGTCGAAATAGAATTTAAGTTAGGTCTGTTCAAATTTGTCAAAGAAAAATATCCAAACTTGTAAATGAGCCTCGCCACAGGTTAATATATTAGGTTTACGCCAAACATGCTCTGAATTTTACAAGAGAACAACCAAACCTGCATTGGAGTAAGATTTCATGATTAACTAATCATGAAAAATTACCTAGATGCCTTTTGAAATTCAGATAAAAATGTTTGGAAGTATCTGGAGGAACTCCAGCCCCCCTGTTCTCTGCACGCTAGCAGATACTCCATTGCCTGAAAATTCGAAAAATAGAAAATTACAATATTTCAGCCGCCGTTTACTGAATTCCAAGATCATAAAACAACATTCTGAAATTTAATGGATTAAGCCAGAAAAATAAAACTTACTTGTCGATAACCTATAGCTCGAGTTGCAGAATTTGAATTTGGCATAAGGCCCAGATCAAGAAGCCACTTTGCCTCAGTCAAAATTCCACCATCTACCATGGCAAAAGACCAAAACAAAGAAAGCACCATCGCTTAAATATGTATCATTTCCTTAAATATATCTTAAATAAAGCAGTGAGGAGATAATAAGAACGTTATCAGCCATGTTATTCTTTACCTAAAAGCATATCTTCACACCGGAAATCAATAGATCGATAGAGATCCAGCCTATTTGTTGAAAGGAAAAAACATATAAAATCAAAGTCCAAGTCCTTCGATTTAGTATCGTGAAGTTCATCAGTCGACGGGTTTATCTCAAGTGCTTTCAATTCACTTGATTCAAACTTCTCCTTGAAAGAATTATAGGGCAATGGAAAGGATGACGGAGATGCACCACTTAACTACAGTATCAAAAAGAAAATTCCAGTGAGACTCATGCATATCCAGAGCTAGAAATAGTTGCGCACCATCATGGTGGAAACGAAAAAGCACTAAGTGAAATTCTAAAGTATCGCTGTTTTATCATGAACAAAGCAAAAGGCAAGATGGCATAAACATGAGACAAAGGTATCGTTCTGTCTCAATAAAACCATACAAAGTAGCTTAGTCTACACCGTACAAAAATATCATAGGAAGTAGAAAAATTAAACATAATGAAATCTTACAGGCAATCCTACCTTGAGTATTTCAAGTCTGCGACGTAATCGATACCAATCATTTGCAGCTAAAGATTGAACACCTGTATCACCTGCTTTAACCACCAATTGCACGGCTGCATCCCAATCACCATCCCTCTGTAATCCTGAAAGTTCTGAATGTACTTCAGAGGCGATCTCTGGAGAGGCTTTCGGAACATTTGGTTTTCCATATATGAACCTTACAAATTGGGAATGAATGATGTCTCTTTAATATTGTACTAGTTAGTTTTTACATGAATCCCAGAATCACATCAAGATAAGCACGGAAGATATCACCAATCCGTGTTGAATACCATCACCAATAACAAGAAACAAATGGAAAACAGTATACAGAAACATTGGACATACCATCTCAAGTACAACCCTGTACCGCCTGAAACTATAGGAACACGGTCTTTGCTGAGAATTTCTTCTGTTATTTGCCTCGCATCCTCATAAAATTGTCCAACAGAATAATCTGGAAGTTGAAAGAATGCTTTGTCAAAGATACAAGGAAAGTAACCATGGATAGAATTGGAGGCATGTGTAAACCGGCCAGCAGGCATTTTATAAATATGTTTTAGAGCTAGATTAAAGAGAAATCGGGATGGAATTAAAATGTCAGTTACAAGCTCCAGTTGGAGTTTGAATTAACAATGCCTTCAAGGAGCATATACTTTAATGTGATCCAAAGGAAAAAAAACAAAGCCATAGAAAGGAAAACAAAAGAATCACATAATACTAAAAATATGTTTGCTATTGCGGAGAAATTCCAGCAAATGTGATTCTGCCGGACAAAAAGGTTTGCACAGATGAAGAATGTTTTGCTTTGCAAAATTAAGTGCAAACATTGATATGTCTCTAATTTCAGCTCTGCACAGAAAATAGACTACTCCGAGACCTTTTGTAACTTCTTATTATATGATTTCTCCAGATATATAAGCATGAAAGCGAATATCATAAATTTATAAACTATAAAATGCATAGAAGCTTGCCAATTTTGTCAATTACAGATAAAAAGTGGTTGCTATTTAAGGAACATGAGTTGCAATGATATAAAGCAACAATGGAATATTTTCTCACGGGCATATACCAATGGTGCCGCATAATCAAGCAACTATTACCTTCAGACGGGTGCAATATGTCAATCAAATGATGTGGCACTTCCTGAAAAATATGTGAAGATTTCAGCATACCTATAACAGCAAACTAAAATCTACAGCGTGCATAAGATTATGAGTATGCATTGCTTGGTAAGAAGCTCATTTTTCTGCTTTGGTCAATGGTTAATGTAGTTCTAAGCTGTAAAGGTTTCTTTTTCACCAATGAACCTGGTCTTTTGCCATTTATATAAGCCCAGCTAAGTGAACAGAATAGCATTGTCGTAGAAAATAGCAATCTTGAAAGCATGTAAAACAAGTAAACAACATCGAACCACAATTATAAAAAAAAAAAAATTAAGCGACAAGCATGAGAATATCTAGAAATGGGAAATCGAAAGCTATACCCGTCTTTCACTAACAGAAGGTTTCGCTGAACCGATATCCAGACCTCTATACACCTGTTGCACAGAACCACCACAAACAACTTCTCATTGAAAACAAAAGGCAAATCCATCACATTGACGTCATTATATCATGTATAGAGCAAAGAAAAACCTGGACAGAGTCCGCGCTGATGATTTCTCCATTGACTCGCTTGGCAAGTTCTAATGAGAGCCGGCTTTTTCCGGCTCCAGTTGGGCCAGATATTACTATTACTTTCTGCCGCTGTTCTTTCTTCGTTTGAGCATCCGACGAGCAATGGACGGTACAGTGTCTGTTGATGTGGCGTCCGTGGAAACTAACAATGGAAGGCTGCCCGGTGGGGAAAAGGAGAGGCGGCTCCGCCACAAAGGGCAGGCGGAGGGAACTTACTCGGAGGCCCCCGACTCTCAATCCACGAATCATTTTTGTATATATATGACCGCGAAGAAGACCTTCAGTGCCTACATATACTGCTAATCTGGCTCTCCAGGAAACCTCGCTTGATATTTTTTTTTTATTCAATAAAATTTTCCCTCGTTCAAAATTAATAAATAATTTTTTCCTTTCCTAAAAATAAATTCTTAATTTTATTTATATGATTTAAACATTCATATAAATAATTATAATTATCAAAAATAAAAAAAAATAAAAAAATAATATTAAAAATATTGCGGGTTTCTTGAAATGAAAAGGTCGCAGGTGCATATCCACCACTAATCTTCTGCAGCATATTGACCCATAATTGCTTTTGGTGTTCTCCCTGTCAATGATCGCTCCCACCTACTTGCTCAATTCAAGATGCTATCTTTTCCCTCGTAAGCTCTCCTCAGTCCCTCTGTCTTGTGTTTTGCTGTGTAGATTGCTTGAAATTTTTTTGTGAAGACTGTTGTAAATTCCTTTTTTGGGAATTGGGCCATTCGAGTTGGAGCTTTCAACTTTGAATCTGGATTATCACGGGCTGTTGGAAGATATATGCTTGCTGTTTCTTCTGGTGTTAGTTTTCGCAATGCTGTTATTTTTTACTCGTGAGGTTTAATAATGAATTGAGTCTTGCGTATGTCCATCTCCTCCATCCTTTACTTGAAATACATACAGTGGAGTAGGCAATGGATGGGTTACTTGGGGAAGATTGAGAGCGAAAATAGCACAAGAATCTGCTGCCTTATTGCTCGAGGTTTGTCTTGCAATTTTGGTATCAGGGATGGTTTTATAGTTTATTTGTGCCTGTAATGTCATAGTTCTTCGCTTGATACACTTTGAAATTTGAATCCGGAGCTATTATGTGACTTCGTAATGCTTTGTTTGTACAACTTGGCTTTCGTGAATTAGTTGTTCCCTTGAACTTATAGATAAGATTGTGGACGACTGTTAAATGGTTTTGTTCTTGGTGGCAAAATATCGATGGTGTCTTAATGGGATTACTTCCAGGAAACTTTTTGCTTCCCGACTTCCAATGAATTGCGTGCCTAGACCTCATCCATCACCCAATTTGTTTACTGTCACTGGAGACAAGACTTATTGGGCTTTTGGTGACTATCTTGTTAAGATAATATCTCCCGTCGTTGTTCACCGTATTTGTTCCTATATGGAACCATGCTACTGTAAAGAAATGCCCAAGACCAAGAGCATTTGGCCAGTGGACACGCCTCCTGTGGTAAAATATGATAAAGGTCAAGTTACAAACAGTCATCTGCAAATTCTGGGGAATGTCAACTCCGAGGATGATAATAAAGTTCCCAGAAGAAGCCACGCAAACAAGGGGAGAGTTCCATGGAACAAAGGACGAAGACACAGTGAAGGTAATTTTGTTGTAGTTTAATTGCGTGAAAAAGCTAATTTGATAAGTCTTACCATACTCTTGCAGAGACTCGACAGAAAATTAGACAGAGAACTAAGGAAGCCTTGAAAGACCCCAAGGTGAAGTCATGTAAGAATCAGTCATGTTTGAAATTAACAAGGAACAGCTCAAATTGATTTGTCTTAACTTTATGAAACCATGCTGTTATCAAAAGTAAATTGCTTTGATATCTCTTTCCCTTCTCTGATGCCCTTGGTTCTGAATTTTACAGGTTAGAAAGAAGATGTCTGAATGTCCTCGTTCTCTCAGGTGATGCCATGGTTTTTTACTTTCATTTTCACCTTGTATAAACAAATTTCCCTTCACAGAGTATATCAACTTTGTAGTGTGATGTCACACGAATACGCTCTCCTTTAAGATAGCTTTGATGGTAATACTTGATCAAACACCTAACATCATCCTGGAAGTTACCTTATACCTTAATTTATTGACGAATCAAGATTCTTCTGGCAGTAATCAGACCAAGGAGAGGATACGAACATCACAGACAAAGCTATGGGGGAAACGCTTACAGTGGAAAAGGTCAGGAGAGAAATTCTTGCATTCATGGGCAGAAAGCATCGCAACTGCAGCTAAGATGGGTGGGAGCGACCAACAAGAACTGGATTGGGACAGCTATGACAAAATTACCAGAGAAATGAACACCCAACAACTTCGTCACGCTGAGGAAATAGCAAAGGCTAAAGAGATAGCCCGCATACAAGCGGAGAGGGCAGCACAAGTAAAAGCGGAAAAGATGGCTAAAATCGCCGAGAGAAGAAGAGAGCTGGAAGAAAATGCAAGTTTCAAAGGAGAATCAGTTAAAAAGAGAAACAAAAGATCAAAAGAAGAAAAAGAAAAGTTGGCTGAATTTCAGGAGGTTAAACTCAGGGAAAGGCTGATGAAGGTAGGTCAATCGATTTCCGTTGTTAATATTGTGCTGCTATTATTGTTTGTAGTTTCAATAGATGAACATGATCAAATTTTGTTTGCCAAGTCTGATACATACAGATGATTGCCATGATCTGCTGAACCCATTTAAATATATAATAAGTATGTGTCGTTTGCCAATATAAATTAGGAAATTAAACAAAATCATGTAACAGCAGATCTTAAGAGGTATAAGTTATTGCCTTGAGAGGGTTTTCTACACCTATCTTTGATTTGTACCTATATTTTGAACTATCACGGTGGTTTTTCATTCCATTCTGGTGATGTAAACAGATTCACAGAAAGAAGTCTATCCTTAATCAAGCAATCGAACAACGACAAAGATCATGGGAGAAATTTGATTTGGAGTTTATCAAGGGAGAAAAATTGCCAAAGGAAGTTACCTTGGCAGATCAGATTCGGTTCGCTAATGACAGAAGAGACAATCAACAGCTGCTCAACTAGCCTTGAAATGTCATCTCGGGGTCAAATTGAATAGAAGCTTAGACTGATTATCTGTAGCTCAAGGCACTTGCACTGCTGTTTATGGGGATGCATGCATTTTACCCAGTCTCATTTATTGGGGATTATATGTTGTATTGGGTTTATTGTTTGAAGATTAATTTCGGCTGGGTTTTTATTCCCCTGTTTCCTGCACCATATTTTCAGTTACCTTGTTTGATTATTGTTTTGTGAGAGCTTCTTGAGTACGAAGAAGAATCGTGACAGAATTATGGTGAAGAACATTGTTAAGGATGTTGTTTGCATGGTTAAATGAAAAAGGTTTAAGAATGCTTGTACGTCATAAATTTTTTTTCCAGTACATCGAATGTATGGAACATTTTTTGCATAGAAAAGTTGGTAATTCAAAAAATGTTTCAAAATTTCCTATGTATACGAACTCGAACTATGATGTAATACTCAGAATGTTTATTCAACTGATTCCTGTTATTATAAACGAATTGTTTCGACGTGCGGACCACATTTTCTTTACTAGTTCAATAAATGGTGGCATCCCTCTTTCATTGATTTGGATGGGCCACAACAGCACAACAGACATGGAAGCCTAAATCCCACACCCACGTGTATAAAAAGTAAAAATGTGAGGTTTACCGATATTGGTATACAGTGTATTCAGATCAAAAGACATCAAAATTTCAAATAACAAAACCGTGAAACCAGCATTTGCACGTTGGTGACATATTGCCCCCATACTTTGACTGTCCTCCCATGTTATTATGTTGCTGATGCATGTTGGGTTGCATTGCCCCGGTGTTACGCACATTCGGATTGGCTCCGTAGTTCTGATTGTTCATTTGCACATCACTTCTTCTCTCAAAATTTCTAGATCTGTCAAAGTTGCGAGGTCTGTCATTGCGTCTGTTCCTCTCATTTGTCCTGGCATTGTTCATCACCCATTCCTCGTGATACTTAGGGTCATATGGAACAGCCCGCCCGTTGATAAAAGGTTCCCCTGCAATAATAAAACTCGGAATATTAGAGTTAACAATCCATTCTGACCAAGCAGCAGCTTGTAAAGGTAAATAGGAAATATTATGAACAATATAACCAACGATGTATGTGAAAATATGCATCAGTTACAAACATTCCGAATTCAAAACTAGTTTGCACTTTGTATATAACAGTGCAGGTGCAAATTGTATAAAGTGGCTGATTAGAACGACAAAATGGTCACGTCACGTGGATAACAAACAGAAGTCAACAGAACAGACAGGCCATTGTGGTGCAATCATTGTTCCATACAACTCCATACCTCCATAATCCTTATTTCTCATCCAAGTAAGAATCAGGAAGCACCCATCGGACTTTTGGCAGTTCTGCGCTAAAAGGGATTTAAATCAGACAAAAAATCTAGAACTAAAAACCTTGTCGGACAACAGCGATGACAAAAACCCAATAACCTTTTAACTTGTAAGAAAGTTATTCCGAGACAAGGGCTCCAAAGGCAAAGTAATGCCTAGTAGAGACTGAATATGTTTTCATCCTCGCTTCTTCCTCGCTGTCAATACCAAAAAGACAAAAAATTCACTCATTTGCCAATGCAAAAAAAAAAAAAAAACCAAGCATAAACGACTTATGAATTAAATAATGGAGTTTGTCTAGCTTTTTTAGAAAAGTATAACCATTTAGACGAATACTCCCACATTAAAGCATGATAATATAATCTCAAGCCCAAGATTACTCCAGTCCACAAAGTCTCAGCCCATATATTTTTAGACTGCTTAGGCCTAGCAAGATTTAGTGCATAGATTTCACAGCTCAGAAAAGAATATTGGTTTGTTGGGTTGTTATAACATCTCAACAGAAGTTCTTCCTTGGGTTGTTATAACTGCTTGGCCTAGCAAGATTTTGTTGGGTTTGTAGGAGTCTATAGGCATTGTCTTCCCAAATGTATCGTTTCTTTTAGTTTCCTAACTCCCACCAATAACTACATGATAAATCATCAACCTAAGCGGTACACACAAACACGATGATTCACACAAACTTAAAGCAAAAGTAACAAATTATAACCAAAAAAACAAACCTTCCCACAACCACAGCTAAGGTTTTGATGTAACTATCTATGATTTCATCTCTGGTCGGCTCATTCTCCGGCTTTTCCATGACCACGAGCCAATGCTCGAAATCGCAACCGTCGAGCAGAATCGTCTCCTTCGGTGGACGGTTAGACCGGTTTGAATCATTAAGCGAGGAAGCCGTCTGTCGACTCGCGAAACCTCTAGTAGACAACGCCGGTACGAGGCGGCGAGAATTGGAAGAGAAAGCAGTGGCAACAAGAGGGCGAATGCGGAAGAGGAATGGAGAATAATTGGGAAAAACGGCAGAGGTGTGTGAGCGGGAATACATGGATAATGGATTTTGCTTGGTGATGGCGAGTAGAAAGCGAGTAAGATAACGAGTCGCCATTTTCCGGATGTTCCTATGCGTTAGTTAAACTAGCAGTTATTCGAAGTCCAGCTGATGGACAATTTCATATGGCTCCAGAGTCAAGTGGTCTGTAATTTGAGTCACGCCCCTGTAAAATAAGAAATTATTAAAACGCCCCCCATATCCTAAAAATTGCTATAAATGACAATATATTTGGGTAATTATTAAAAAACATTTTAAAAATAGTTTTCAACAGGTTTAAATGTAGGAACATTTATAAGAGTAGCCCCTTGGAAATATCAATCAGGCTTGAGCTTGGCTCGTTTAAGATTAATTCAAGCTCAAGCTCGAGCTCGAGCTTGATTCGAGCTTTTATAATCTGGCTTGAATTTGGCTCGTTTAAGATTGATAGAGCTCGAGCTTTTATCATCATGCTAGAATTCGACTTGTCTTGAAATTACTAAGCTTGTGAAAAGCTCGAGTTCGACTCGTTAAAAGCTCGTTTATCATATTAATCAAGCCGGGCCCGAGCTTGGTTTATTAATAGCTCGTTTATCATATTTAACAAACTTGACTTGAGCTCGGCTCGTTTTCGAGCTCGTAAAACATACAATTGAGTTCGAATTCGAGCTTGATTCGAGCTTGTTAAAATTAAATATATATATGAACTAATTTTAAATCAGACATAAAAGTTTAACTTTTATTAGTACTAATATTTTTATTTGTCAACTCAACAAATGAGTCAAGCTCGAGCTTACGAGCCACCTAAACGAACCGAGTTCGAGCTCGCGAACCTATTAACGAACATGTTTGCGAGCTCACGAGCCGAATACGCTTAGGCTTGAGCTTGGTTTGATTAAGTTGTCGAGCTCAAAATCGAGCTTGAGCTTGGTTTGATATGATTAACAAACGAACTCAAACAAGCTTTTTATCGAGCCGAGCTTCGAATAGCTCACGAATGGTTTGGTTTGTTTACATCCCTATGCATAACATTCAGTTATCAAATATTACACCTCATATTGTTCTCATTGTACCAACATATATCATTCTAATGTACTCATTTCCTCGCTGTACATTCTTTAAGAAACTTATCATGTGGTCACTTGTCACAAAATTGTCAAGTCAAACACGCATAATTTTGTAGTTTTAAGTTATGGACTCCCAAAAAGAAAATACATATCATTAATATTAGTAGTTCTTATCAAATATTTTAAACTTTCATCACATGTACATGCTCGTACCTAGACAATCTTAAAATCTCTCTCATTCAAGTGTAAAATCGATTCATTATTATTTCCTTTCACCTAGGAGTTAGATGGGGTCACCTCTTTGTTCGTGCTATCTCTTGACATCATTAATAACTACCCGCCCTGATCAACCGCAGGCCTCACATCACATACCATGTAAAATATCGTCCATAACTTTGAGTTGCCTTTGGCTCTTAATTTATTTTATAACACTTACCTCTAATTGTCTGTTTATGGTCCTGTTTGACCCGTGTTGCTTCTCAACTACAAATTTGATACTTTCTCCCGAACGCACGCTGCTGAAATAACCGGGCACGACTACCCCCATACGGAGTCATTCACCTCCCATAGCCGGTGAGAACATCGTGACCAACTACCGGCTATCCCGGTATCTCTATCTTCTCCACCAAAATCTTTACTATAAATATGTTCTTCCCCTTTCTGTCCCGACTTTCGACACATCTCCATCATTGTTCTCGCTGGAGCTCTACTCCTTGCATCCGATCCTTATCTCTATTTCTGCAGGTATTCTAGCTTGTCGATCGATTAATTGTCTCATCTTTCGCGATGGAATCCGCGATCGGATTAGAATTTGACCTTTCACGTTTATCGACTGTGATTGGAATGTTTATGATCGCCTGTACTTGTTTTTAGTCGACGCGGGTTTATGGTTCTTAATAATTGTGGTTGGGGTTCTTGAGACTTGATTCTCGTTTGTCTATTTCTTGGAATCGTGTTATGCTTATGCAATTACTAGTTTACTACCATCATATTATTGGTCATGATTGATATTTCAAGCTGTAGCATCAGAGTGGGCTTTGGGACTACAGTTGAATAGTGAACGAGTCCGTTTCTGGAGAGTTAGGATTTCTCATTTTAGTGGATTTTCATTATATAGAGAAGTGACAGCTGAATTTTGTTTTTGCTGACCGTATGATTTTCAGAGCTTCATTCCATTTTTTTTTTATCGGGTTTATGGTTATGGTTACCAATTTGTTGGCTGATTTTATCTTTGGTCTTATGACAGAAATATTTTCAGTTGGACTTGCGGTTAGCATCTCTCTCATTTTTCACATAGAAATCTCTGTGATTGTGATGACTGGTTGATAGATGAATTCAATGATTGATCAGTTACCATTACGATAATCTCTTGTGTGGTGTTTGATTGTGTTATTTACTATTTGTGGCACAAAAGGTTTAAAAGTGGTTAGTTTTTTAAAATGTGTACTATAAAATTTGTGGAGGTTGACATGATTCCCATTACTCAAATGGAGTTTGTCTAGCTTTTTTTAGATTAAACTACATAATTTCAATTTTTTTAGATGTGTCTATGACTTGTATATTAATTGAGAATGATGGAGTGATGCAGTGAGGATATCGAGTTTGAAGAAAATTTAAGATAATTTCAAAAGTTTATGAGAAAAACTAGTTGCTTGGTGTTTGAATGGATTTTATTCAACAGCCCTAACAAGCAAATAGGTAAAAGCCAAACCCAGAATAATATTTGGGTATTCTGTACATTCAATTACAAACAAGTAATGCACATGATGCATATATCTAAGGTTTGGGTCATAATTGAATTGTTCTAGCATCCATTTCTAATTGTATAAATATTTTTCATCTAGGAAATTGCTATCTGGTGTGTGAATTGAAAATTTGTTGACTTTACTTTTGTTTATCTGCATTGTTCGCTTCTCACCTTTAGAAATGTTGATTGAATTTTAATATTTCATTAAATGATAAAAATTCTACACCCTTCTCATGCCATGAACTTCAAATTTTCAAAATTATAAGTTGATGTCATACCATTTATTTTTCTATACTTTTTGCACCTTGACCATGTTTTCGAAGCACTCACGAAATTGCACTTGATTCTTTAGCTTATTTAGGAATAGAAAAAAATCCATGACAAAATTTATATAACTATGTCTCTTCTTGAAACTGAATATCTTCTGCCTTGATGAACTTGCTATAACATCATGTCAAATCATTACATAATTCTGCTATGCGAGAAACTAATGCTCTTAAAGCATTAGATATTTATGCACCAACTAATTTTTTTCTCTACTTTATTAGACCACGTGTTTACAAATAGGGGATTTTGGAATTTAGCTTCCCGTAGATGGAAAATAATGAAGAAGGTGGGGAGGAACCTGTTACTAGAGGAAATGAGTGGGAAGTTGTATCACTCACTGAATCTGCATATGGTGCTGCTCCTGGTCAGAAGGAGGATGATCCAGGCCATAATAGACAGGTTAAGTTAAACAGTGAAAATGAGGCTGAAACTTCTACTGCTATATTCATGTCAGGTCATTTCATTTTCCCTCCAAGTCAGCATGAGAATCTGCCTTTGGAACCTGAAAATGTCGAGATACAAAATGAAGAGGGAGGCAAAAACGATGCTTCTCAGTTGATAGTGGAGGAAGGGGATAAATCATATCTGAAGGGTGAAGAAAACTTGAGTAACAAAGGATTGATGCCTGATGAATTTTCTCGAATTCCAACAGTTGATGGAAACTGTAGCAGGTTACCTGTCAGGGGCACAGATTTCAAAAAAGACTTGGCTTATGAAGAGCAAAGCATTTACAGCAGTGCAGCATTTAGTTCAGTAGACAGTGAAGCCGGCCTTGTGGATTCTAATATGATTGAGGACATCAGGAGGATGGATGATATGATTGAAGGTAGTGACCATGCATCAGATTCAAGCCTATGTAGTTCAGAAAAAATTGTTGATGGAGACAATTATGATGATTTTAACCTTCCTTGTGGAACTTGGTGGAGAAGGCGAGCTATTTCTTTGTATGCCCATGCAAAAGAGGCAAATACATTTTGGTCTATCTGCATTGCTGCGGCAGTTATGGGTCTTGTAATTATTGGTCACCGGTGGCAGCAAGAGAGATGGCAGGTTTTGCACCACAAGTGGCTGTCTGGTATTAAACATGAGGTATTGTTTAACCTCAATTGCCCCCTGGTCCCCCACTTGTACAAAGACATTCAGTTTTGTTCTCTTCGGTTGGTGTTTGTTCATGTGTGTCGTATCTTACTGTCTGTTCATTCTATTACCTGTTATCTACTCTCTTAAGGAAGGCAACTCTGATTCAAGCAAGCCTGTGAAGCTTTGATACCATACCAATTGGTTTACTAATCCTATTCCACTCTACCATCCGCATCAACTTTAAAGTCTTATCGGAGAACTGTGAATCTCTGTTTAGGAGCTTTTATTTAATCAACATAACTTTTCTATCTTTTGTGATTCTCACGATTAAGAGTATTCATTGCCTTTTTACACCCTCATCAAGTTTCCTTACTTGAACATCAATTGTGCTGAAACTACAAGGCCTAATCTTTGAAGTAACAATGTTTTTGGTTTTATAATTGATGCAATAATACTGATGATTAAACTGTAGTCTTCAAGGCTCTGGTTATTTACTACCAGATATGCATAGCTTTATTATTTTACTTGTTTCCTCCGCCATTTTATCTCTCATTTTCAGAGAATGGGCATGATGCTTGGTCCAATGACTCGACTTAAAGATGTGATTGTTGGTGGTCACCGACGAGGTTCGATTGTGAGGAGGAACAGCTCCATATAATATTAAGATGATGACGATAATTTCACGGATCAACAGGCATTGGAAGGAGTGGGTGTAATGTTCTAGTTTGTTGTCGAATTCGGTTATATGTTTTTCATGTCAAACATGCTAAGATTTTCTTAATTGTTATACTGGTGATGCTACAGAAAACAAGCTTCAAGGTGAATGAATACGTGGCTTAAAATTGTGTGGAGATGTCACTTTGTTACTTGTATGTAGTATAGCATTGCACCTGGTTGTTTCTTTTGAATTTCAAAGTTAATCCCTTATTTTGTGAGATTGTCTCATGAAAGTTTTTGTGATAGTTGTACACAATGTAGAGATTATGTAGTGGGGTATTTTAAAACTTTATTATATATAAAAATATGATGTTTGATATGATTACATTAAAATAATATCATTAGCTCCCATATTTATTATTTATCATCGTCATATCAAATATTATTTTGTAAAAAACCCAATACTTATATGTATTATTAGTAGTGGTAGGACACAGACACACACACAATGCGCATGTTAAAAAATAATTAATTAATTAGTTAAAAATATTTTGTCAATCGATGAAGAATTAGATAGATGATTTTCTCAATCAGATCAATTTTTTTATGAGTTAAAATGCACATTAACAAATTCTAAATTGATTAAAACAAAGATTATTTTTTGTAATAAGAGGTTATCATATCAACCTACCAAATATACTACTGCAATAACCTCATTCTTTTAAGTGATAGACAAGTGTTGTGTGTTACATCATTAGTTCTGGAAATCTTTGGACAAGTTTATTACATGACTTGCACTGTTTTTAAATTCTTTTACTAAAATAATTTCATCTAATATTTTTATATCTGAAATAACTTGATAGAATTATTAATTAATGCATACAATTTATTATCTCAAATGCAAGTTTTTTTTATTTAAAATTACTTTTGCATATTTTCATAAATAATTTTTTTATATAATATAAATTTGGACAATTATTAAAACTATTGAATTTTTTTACATCCTTGTACCGAGACTTCATTATTAATGCAACATAGAGAATACAAGCCATTTTCCCATTTTGTGAGTATAAACGGGCTTCTCAGTTCTCATGGCCTCAGTCTTTCTGTGTGTGTTTTTATGTGTATATAACTAACTATATATCGCTAAGCAAATCCATACTTACACGATGAATTTGGACGATATATTTTAAATATGTAAAGCTCAAATTCATTTGTTTCAGAAAATCTTGGAAATATCTTGTGCTGGCAACGAGTATGTATATATTTTGAAAAACTTGTCCATAATGGGGTTAAGTCGATGCTACATGCTAAGGTACTGCCTCTATATGATTTGGATGGACAAGATTCATACACATATGTGATTTTAAAAAAAATTAGTGGACCTCATGTATGTGTGGCTAAATTTGAGACCCTTGATTCTATCATGAGGGTAGTGTCCATACATGCAGGATAGCTAAGCTTTTTTTATAGTAGAAATGAAATGTAGTATGAATTGTTTGTACGTTTGTGGATGATTCCTTGTACCCTTTTCCATTTTCAGCTTTCTCTCACAAAACATTCTAATTTTGGCTTCTCCTTACATTTCATCTATATCATTCTCCTCCGACAAAAATTTGTGTGAGACACTCTTACTGTTCGTATTTTGTGAAACAAATATCTTATTTGGATCATTCAAGAAAAAATATTACTTTTTATGCTAAGAGTATTATTTTTTATTGTGAATATCGGTAGGGTTTACCCGTCTCACAAATAAAGATTCATGAGACCGTCTCACAAAAAACCTACTCTTCTCCTCCATCCGATTTCTTTCTTTTTTTTTTATCTACTAACCAAATTCGAAAATTTGGATAGATGTTATAAATTTTTATGAATTATAAAAAACATTCATAGAATTTTATTCAAAATTATTCGACAATTCCTTCTTCATAAAACTTATTTTGCATTCATCACCTCATTATTTTATATATTTGGCGCAAATGTTACGTTTTTCAGCCGTGAAATTGTTAAATATATTTGATACATTCTTGAATTTTGGTTGCAGGTCATCATTATTGGACCAGCTCATTATTCTCCAAACTGTAGAGCATAGAGTGAGTGGTCTACACTCTCTATCTACCTATACAAGATCCTTGGGCTGCCTAACTGGCCCATTGCTGGATTATATATATATATATATATATATATATATATATATATATATATATATATATATATATATATATACTCTAACAAATTTATTTGATCCATGCAGGAAAATGGCGTCATCAAGCAAAGTTAATTATTCCCAACAGAAATCCCCCACAGAATTAATTTCTTTTGGAGATATCAATCTCCCTGTTTATCCTCAAAACTCACAAAAATGTTTCAGGACTTCAAAACCTTTTCATCTAGAAAAATCCCAAAAAACTTTATTAAATTCAATATGGAACGTCCATGGGTAGTCTTTGGTATCAGAGCCTGGGGGGGGTAGAGTTATAAGAATTGTTTTTACGATATTTTAATTTGAGTTTTAGAAATTTAATTTCTCTTGAGTGTTTTTGCCTAAGAAGGTCTGGGTAGTAAGTCCTAACGTTAAGGCTGTAAAACCATAGAATTGCTTAGGATTGTAGAGAGAAATTAAAAATCGAAACACAAATTTTAATAAAATGAATTCAATTTTCTGTAGATCTACTTCTCTTAACTCCGCTACTTCAACTTCTTATGAGAATAGAAGGATAATAAATACCGAAGAAATAGTCATAGAAGATTTTGATAAATCAATTGATAATTGGGAAATTCCTAAAGTAAATAAAGATCAAATTTATAAAACTTCAAATTATCAATTCTTCAAAACAAATTGTACAATTAAAACTGAATTCCAAGTAGATAAAAACTTTCTACATAAAGACTTTTATGCTACACATAATAAAGAAAAAAGATTATGGTTTTTTGGAAAATTTATGGATACAAGAAAAGATATTCAACAAAAATTCTATGAATTTACAAATAAATATAAAATTCATATTTTATTTTTTGATTGGTTTGAAATATATTCCTTTCAAAATTCTTTATATTATCCATTTTCAAATTCTGTTAATCCTATTAAAAATAATATAGAAACTGCAGTTATAGATAGTAAACTCAAAAACCCAATTTTTAAACCATACCAAATAACTGAAAATAGTGTTAAAAATATCAAAGAGAATAATTTTGAATTTATAAAATTAATACAAGATAAATTAAGTAAAATGGATACAATAGCCAATAGCTCAAATCAACCCATAGATCAAATTGCTCCTAAAACACCAATATCTAATCTCAGAATAAATACCTTAAATCATGATTCAGATATTAGTGAAGTTTTAGAACAATTCCAAAATCCTACAAATAAAATCAATAAAATAGATTGGAATCAATCTTCACAAAAGTTACAAATTATTCCTGCTCCAGATTTAGGAATAATAAAACCCATAACACAATCTCGTTTTAATGCTTCTTCCGTTTATGATTGGAACATAGATGGAATGACTGAATATAATATTCTTAGTATTTTACAACAAATGACTATGGCAGCAAATGCCTATAAAACTCAAACAAATACACAAGATAGAACCATAGCCGAACTCCTTATAGCTGGTTTTTCTGGCCAAATTAAGGGTTGGTGGGACTATTATCTTACAAATCAACAACAAGAAGATATTTTAAATTCTATAAAAACTGATGAAGACGGAATACCAATTTTAGATCAAGATGAAAATCCCCAACAAGATGCTGTAGCTACTTTAATCCTAACAATCTCTTTACACTTTATAGGTGATCCTTCACATTTAAAAGATAAAAATGCTGAATTATTATCAAATCTTAAATGTAAAAAATTAAGTGATTTTCAATGGTATAAAAATACTTTTCTAACCAGAGTCATGCTTAGGGAAGACTCTAATCAACCATTTTGGAAAGAAAAATTCCTAGCAGGATTACCAACTCTTTTAGGAGAAAAGGTTAGAAATAAAATTAGAGAATCATGTGGAAAACAAATAATTCCTTATAATGAATTTACTTATGGTCAATTAATTAGTCTAACTCAACAAGAAGGTTTAAAAATATGTCAAGATCTAAAATTACAAAAACATTTAAAATGGGAAATGAAAAGAACGAAACAAGAATTAGGAACTTTCTGTCAACAATTCGATATAAATCCTAATAAACCTTCTCCTTCAAAATGCCTAGAAAACTGTAGTGAATCTAATGAAAAGCCATATAGAAAAAATTTTAAATACAATAAGAAAAATTTTAAATCAAAAGAAGAATTTTATAAGAAACCTTATAAGAAATTCAAAAATTTCAAACAATATCCTAAAAAATCATTTAAAGATATTGAATGTTATAAATGTCATAAAAAGGGACATACTGCTAATTATTGTAGATTGAATAAACAATTAAATGAATTAGAATTAAATGAAGAAATATTAAATAAAATTTCTAATCTTTTAATTGATTCTTCTGAGTCAGAATTAGAAAATTTTTCTTCTAAAGATGAAAATGAATCTTTACAAATAGATGAATTAATTACATCTAGTAATGAATCTGAAAAACAAATTAACATGCTTTCAAAAGATCAACAATTCTTTATTGATATTCTAAAAGACATAAATGATCCTAATATTCAAAAAGAATATCTTGATAAAATTTTAAAATCTCTCAAAGAAAATAAAGAAGAAAAAACAGAAATAAAATTTACTACTTTACCAAATACTTCTAAAAATACTTACGACCTAACCAATATTTTAGAAAAAAGAAATAAAAGAAAAAATAAAGAGATAACAATCCCAGACTTACAAAAAGATATAAAAGAAATAAAACTAGAACTAAAAGAATTAAAAGAAAAACAAAAAGAAGATTCTGAAATAATCAAAGGAATATTAGATAATATTAACTGTAAAATTCCTGAAGAATCTGAAGATAATGAAATAAAAAATATTCAAAACCTTGAGAAAATTCCAGAAGACTTTCTTTTTGTATTAAGAGAAATAACCTCTAGAAAATACATACTAAAAATAAATTTGGTATTTTCAGAAAATTTTAAAATTAGTACAATAGCGCTTTTTGATACTGGTGCTGATTTAAATTGTATAAAATCAGGAATAGTACCTAAAAATTTTCAAGAAAAAACTAATGAAAAACTTTCAGCTGCTAACAATTCTAAATTAAATGTCAATTCAAAAACAGAAGCATCAATATTAAACAATGGAGTTTTTATTAAAACTACATTTATTCTTGTTAATGATATACATCATACTGTAATTCTAGGAACACCTTTTATAGGATTAATTACTCCATATAAAGTAAATAATAATTCTATTTCTTTTAAATTTAATTACAAAAAATTAGAATTTGAATTCTTAGAAAAACCCCGTACAAGAAATCTCAATTTAATAAAAGCATATTCTATATATGAAAATAGTATTAATGTACTAATCCAAGGAAAAAATTTTCAACTAGAAAATCTTAAAAAAGATATTTCCCAAAAAAGGATAATAAAACAGCTAGAAACACAAGAACTTCAAAATAAAATTTCAAAATTTCAAAAGCTATTAGAAACAGAAATTTGTTCAGAAATTCCAAATGCTTTCTGGAATAGAAAACAACATATTGTAGATCTCCCTTATGAACAAGATTTTAATGATAAACAAATCCCAACCAAAGCTAGACCAATACAAATGAATTCTGATCTAGAAGAACATTGTAAAAAGGAAATACAAGATTTGGAAAAGAAAGGTCTAATTTCCAAATCTAGATCTCCTTGGAGTTGCGCTGCTTTTTATGTTAATAAAAATTCTGAAATTGAAAGAGGGACTCCCAGATTAGTAATAAATTATAAACCATTAAATAAAGCATTAAAATGGATCAGATATCCTATACCAAATAAAAAAGATCTATTACAAAAACTGCATAATGCTTCTATATTTTCTAAATTTGATATGAAATCAGGATTTTGGCAAATACAAATTTCTCAAAAAGACAGGTATAAAACTGCTTTTACAGTCCCTTTTGGACAATATGAATGGAATGTAATGCCTTTTGGGTTAAAAAATGCCCCGTCTGAATTCCAAAGAATTATGAATGAAATCTTCAATGATTATTCAAAATATTGTATAGTTTATATTGATGATGTCTTAGTCTTTTCAAACAACATAGATGAGCATATAAAACACCTAAAAACATTCCTTTATATTACAAAACAAAATGGTTTAGTAGTATCCAAATCAAAAATAAGCCTATTCCAGACTAAAATCAGATTTTTAGGACACTACATATCACAAGGAACTATTACACCTATTGAAAGATCTTTGCAATTTGCAAATAAATTCCCTGATAAAATACTTGATAAAAATCAATTACAAAGATTTTTAGGAAGTTTAAATTATGTTCTAGATTTCTGTCCTAACATTAATAGAATAGCAAAACCTTTACATGATAGGCTTAAGAAAAACCCAGTTCCATGGACAGAAAAACACACAGAGTTAGTACAGATAATCAAAAAACAAGTATTAGAAATTCCATGTTTACATATTGCAGATCCTAGCCTACCGAAAATAGTTGAGACAGATGCCTCAGATCTAGGATATGGAGGTATTTTAAAGCAAAAACAAGGAGACAAAGAGTATATAGTTCAGTATACATCAGCCCATTGGAACGACACCCAAAAGAATTATTCTACTATAAAAAAGGAAATTTTGGGCATTGTTTTATGCATACAAAAATTTCAAAGTGACTTATTAAATCAAAATTTTTTACTAAGGATAGACTGTAAAAGTGCGAAAGAAATTTTACAAAAAGATGTTCAAAATCTTGCATCAAAACAAATTTTTGCACGATGGCAGGCTATATTAAGTATTTTTGATTTTAATATTGAATTTATCAAAGGAGATACAAATTCTCTACCAGACTTCCTTACCCGAGAATTTCTTCAAGACAGAATCAATGCCGCCGAAAAAAGATAAAGACAAAAGGCCTATCCAAACCTCTGTTGATCCAGTAAAACCAAAAAGTTGGTATGAAATTGTTACAAAAGAAGAAGAGCTCGATACTGCCCAATCCAAACTCCAAATTCCAAAGAAAGAAAACTGTGATATTGAAACCAGACTTCAAATTCTTGAAGCTCTTCTTGAAGCATCAAAGGACAAAAAATCTCTAGAAAAAGAAAATTCCGAAGAAAAATCCTCAAAAATCCAAGTTTCAAATACTTTCCAGGTATTGTCAAATTCAGATGATTCCCCTACAACATCCTCACAAAAACAATCTTTAAATCCTCAGGTTTCTTTGACCCAACCCTATTTAAAAGCCTCTTCAGAATTTTTTGAAAAACCTATATGGCAAAATATTATTAATACTGAAAGAGGATTCGATAGTTCTGAACCATTCCAGATTCTTCAAAAATATTTTGGAAAAGGAAGATATTATAAACCATATGATATTAATAAAACCCCTTATTTCTATCAAGCCATTCTTGAAATTACAGAATCCGTAATATTTAAAAATTTCTTCCTAGAAGAGAAACATGAAGATCCGGCATATTCTACTTGTAAGATTCTCAAAGTCATTGCTCCAGCTGATTGGGGATATGACTTAACCAAATCCCTATTCTTTCCAGAAAAACTTAAAGAAACACATTTCTTCGAAATACCTTTTAATTATTGGGATTATCATCAAGCATGGTACAATTCCTTTTTGATCCAAAACCAAAAACATAAACACACATGGCTTTTCTATTTTGACACAAAAATATGTGATCCCAAACAATTTCCATTTTGGTGGAATTCATGGTGGGAATTTTTCGGTTCATCATATGAAATTCTAAAACCCCCAATCCAAAGTTCGTTCAATTTATTCAAAGCTCAGTATAAACCCACAGATGAAGAAAAATCATTACAACCCTTAGCCCTTTTTTGTACAAAATTCTATGTTCCATGGGTTCTTGCATGGACAGTAGAACTTTCTAATCAAAAACTTCCAGTACTTGTAAGAAGATTCAAAGTTAAATGGTGGGATAAATTTAAAAGTCCTCCAAGCCTTTCAATTATGAATATTCAAAAATGGATTAAAGACTTGTAACGTCAAGACTCCAGAAACATTCCAAACACCACAGCAGACAGACTTTTTGGTACAAAAATCTCAAATGGCAGCTATGCTTGCAACAGCAAAAACTCCTGAAGAAATGCAGGCAATATTGATGAAATTTACACCAGCCTTATCAAACAGATCAGAATCTCCAGAGCCCTCTATCCATTTAGATGATGATGATGATGGACCTATTTTTGGAAACAGTGGAATGTAAATATGAATTGTAAATTTTAATTTTTGTATTGATTGTATTATTCGTGTATTAAAAAAAAAAAAAAATGAAAAATGACGACGAAATGATGCAAGTATGACAACGACAAATACTATTCAAGATTCCGAAAATGCCCTTGAAGATATCTATAAATAGAAGACAAGTCTCCCAAGGAAAGGAAAGTTTTTTGATACCAAGTTTTGATTCCCACTTTCAATTCCTTTCTTCTCTCTTCTCTTTCTTACTTTTCCTACTTTCTCCACTCACATTCAAGGTGTTCTTACCTTACAAGCTTTATGTTCTTGAAGAATTTGTAAATCCTTTGAAGATATATTGAAGTTCTTATTTTGATTCCAAGGTGTGTTTTATTTATGTGTTAAATACTTGTATATATATATTATATATTATATGGCCGGTTAAACCGCCTAAATATATATAAATACCTATATATATTATATATATATATCTTGAAGATTTTGTGGTGTTCTTTGCAAAAGTATGCTCTACATATAATCCTTTAAAGATTATATGCAATCAGAAACTGGAGGAACCTCAAATCTTTAAAGATCTTTAAATTCCTGCATTTAAATTCTTGTATTTAAATTCCTGTCTTTAAATTCCGCATATATATATATATATTATTATACATATTATATGGCTGGTTAAACCGCCTACTTTATTTATTGTTATTGCATTTTCTTTTTATTAATTGCTTTTATTATTATTGTTTATGAATATTTCTATTGGTGTTCAATTATCCCCCTAAGTATCACTGGGTAGTCTTTGGTATCAGAGCCTGGGGGGGGTAGAGTTATAAGAATTGTTTTTACGATATTTTAATTTGAGTTTTAGAAATTTAATTTCTCTTGAGTGTTTTTGCCTAAGAAGGTCTGGGTAGTAAGTCCTAACGTTAAGGCTGTAAAACCATAGAATTGCTTAGGATTGTAGAGAGAAATTAAAAATCGAAACACAAATTTTAATAAAATGAATTCAATTTTCTGTAGATCTACTTCTCTTAACTCCGCTACTTCAACTTCTTATGAGAATAGAAGGATAATAAATACCGAAGAAATAGTCATAGAAGATTTTGATAAATCAATTGATAATTGGGAAATTCCTAAAGTAAATAAAGATCAAATCTATAAAACTTCTAGATATCAATTTTTCAAAACTGATTTTACAATTAAAACAGAAGAAAGAGATATTCAACTTACAAAACCTTTTGAAACAATAAATTTATTTTCTCAAAATTCTTTACAAAAACATAGAGATAAAAATTATAAATACCTTCATATTGGATTAGTCCAAGTTGGAATAAAACCTTTAACAAAAGAAGGATTAAATACCTCTATTCTTGCTATTTTAAGAGATGCCAGATTCACAAACTTTGAAGACTCCTTGTTAAGTTCCGTTGAATCTAGTCTGTGTACGGGACCAATTTCTTTTGATTGCTATCCAAATTTTTCAGTCTCCTTAAATGATAAAAATATTTTAAAATCTTTAGTTCTACAAGTTAAAACTCATAATTATAATATGCTTCAAGGTTCAATTCCCGTAGCCTTAATTTTTAAAGTACATTATAAAGCCATGATTTCTGCTTTTGCGACAAAAGTAAAATTTCATAGTAAAAAAGGAGAAACTCTTTTATTACAAACAGATTTAAGAAAATCTAATACAGTAATTCCTAAACCGATTCAATGGAAAGATATAACACTTCCAGAAGAATGGATTTTAGAAGGTATTGCCAAAACAGAATTTATAGAACAAGAAGAACCCAACACCCAATTAAAAGAAATAACTCAATATTTAGATGGAAGAGTTAAACTTTCTTTTGATAGAACAAGTAGTCATAACAGTAGATCTGATGATTCTTCAACTTCAGATACTATAGATTTAGGAAGAATATCACAAATAAACTCTCCTTATAAAACCCAACCTAGATATTCTACATCAGATATACCCAATTCTATAATAAGAAATGTAGATTATACCTCAGAAATACCTAGACCTATATATACCAAAAATAAGATAGGAAGACAATTGAATATTCCAGAACAACAATTTGAATCAGAACAAGATCCAACAAGTCCAACTTTTTCCTCAATAACAGAAAATATAATTAATGAACTAAATGTTATAGAAAAAGAATTCCAAATAGATAAAAACTTTCTACATAAAGATTTTTATGATATACATAATAAAGCGAAAAGATTATGGTTTTTTGAGAATTTTATGAATACCAGAAAAGATATTCAAGAAAAATTCTATGAATTTATAAATAAATATAAAATTAACATTTTATTCTTCGATTGGTTTGAAATATACTCCTCTCAAAATTCCTTAGAATACCCATTTTCAAACTATGTTAATCCTATTACAATGAGAAATAAATCACCAGAATGGGAAACCATTACTGATTCTAGAAAAATTCAATCTAATCATCCTCCTTTACAAGGAATTAAAATACTAGTACAAAATCAACAAATTGAAGCAATTCCTATAAAAAATCCAGGAGATAATGAAAAAATTAATATAAAAAACATCATAATACAAAATAATTTCACAAATACAAATTTAAATACCATAGGAAAACAACTAGATCGGATAGAAAAACAAATACAAAAACAACCAACAACTAAAATAGAAACCTCGAATAGTAAACTCAAAAACCCAATTTTTAAACCATACCAAATAACTGAAAATAGTGTTAAAAATATCAAAGAGAATAATTTTGAATTTATAAAATTAATACAAGATAAATTAAGTAAAATGGATACAACAGCCAGTAGCTCAAATCAACCCATAGATCAAACTATTCCTGAAACACCAAACTCTAATCTTAGAATAAATACCTTAAATCATGATTCAGATATTAGTGAAGCTTTAGAACAATTCCAAAATCCTACAAATAAAATCAATAAAATTGATTGGAATCAATCTTCACAAAAGTTACAAATTATTCCTGCTCCAGATTTAGGAATAATAAAACCCATAACACAATCTCGTTTTAATGCTTCTTCCGTTTATGATTGGAACATAGATGGAATGACTGAATATAATATTCTTAGTATTTTACAACAAATGACTATGGCAGCAAATGCCTATAAAACTCAAACAAATACACAAGATAGAACCATAGCCGAACTCCTTATAGCTGGTTTTTCTGGTCAAATTAAGGGTTGGTGGGACTATTATCTTACAAATCAACAACAAGAAGATATTTTAAATTCTATAAAAACTGATGAAGACGGGATACCAATTTTAGATCAAGATGAAAATCCCCAACAAGATGCTGTAGCTACTTTAATCCTAACAATCTCTTTACATTTTATAGGTGATCCTTCACATTTAAAAGATAAAAATGCTGAATTATTATCAAATCTTAAATGTAAAAAATTAAGTGATTTTCAATGGTATAAAAATACTTTTCTAACCAGAGTCATGCTTAGGGAAGACTCTAATCAACCATTTTGGAAAGAAAAATTCCTAGCAGGATTACCAACTCTTTTAGGAGAAAAGGTTAGAAATAAAATTAGGGAATCATGTGGAAAACAAATAATTCCTTATAATGAATTTACTTATGGTCAATTAATTAGTCTAACTCAACAAGAAGGTTTAAAAATATGTCAAGATCTAAAATTACAAAAACATTTAAAATGGGAAATGAAAAGAACGAAACAAGAATTAGGAACTTTCTGTCAACAATTTGATATAAATCCTAATAAACCTTCTCCTTCTAAATGCTTAGGAAACTGTAGTGAATCTAATGAAAAGCCATATAGAAAAAATTTTAAATACAATAAGAGAAATTTTAAACCAAAAGAAGATTTTTATAAGAAACCTTATAAGAAATTTAAAAATTTCAAACAATATCCTAAAAAATCATTTAAAGATATTGAATGTTATAAATGTCATAAAAAAGGACATACTGCTAATTATTGTAGATTGAATAAACAGTTAAATGAATTAGAATTAAATGAAGAAATATTAAATAAAATTTCTAATCTTTTAATTGATTCTTCTGAGTCAGAATTAGAAAATTTTTCTTCTAAAGATGAAAATGAATCTTTACAAATAGATGAATTAATTACATCTAGTAATGAATCTGAAAAACAAATTAACATGCTTTCAAAAGATCAACAATTCCTTCTTGATATTCTAAAAGACATAAATGATCCCAATATTCAAAAAGAATATCTTGATAAAATTTTAAAATCTCTCAAAGAAAATAAAGAAGAAAAAACAGAAATAAAATATACTACTTTACCAAATACTTCTAAAAATACTTACGACCTAACCAATATTTTAGAAAAAAGAAAGAAAACAAAAAATAAAGAGATAACAATCCAAGATTTACAAAAAGATATAAAAGAAATAAAAATAGAACTAAAAGAAATAAAAGAAAAACAAAAACAAGATTCTGAAATAATCAAAGGAATATTAGATAATATTAATATTGAAAATTCCGAAGAATCTGAAGATAATGAAATTAAAAACATTCAAAACCTTGAAAAAATTCCAGAAGACTTTCTTTTTGTATTAAGAGAAATAACCTCTAGAAAATACATACTAAAAATAAATCTGGTATTTTCAGAAAATTTTAAAATTAGTACAATAGCACTTTTTGATACTGGTGCTGATTTAAATTGTATAAAATCAGGGATAGTACCTAAAAAATTTCAAGAAAAAACTAATGAAAAGCTTTCGGCTGCTAACAATTCTAAATTAAATGTTAGTTCAAAAACAGAAGCATCAATATTAAACAATGGAGTTTTTATTAAAACTACATTTATTTTAGTTAATGACATACATCATACTATAATTCTAGGAACACCCTTTATAGAATTAATTACTCCATATAAAGTAAATAATAATTCCATCTCTTTTAAATTTAATTATAAAAAATTAGATTTTGAATTCTTAGAAAAACCTCGTACAAAAAACCTCAATTTAATAAAAACATATTCTATATATGAAAATAGTATTAATGCACTAATTCAAGGAAAAAATTTTCAAAATAATATTTCTCTAAAAAGAATAAAAACTTATGGGAATTATGAAAGAACTCTAACAAATTTATTTGATCCATGCAGGAAAATGGCGTCATCAAGCAAAGTTAATTATTCCCAACAGAAATCCCCCACAGAATTAATTTCTTTTGGAGATATCAATCTCCCTGTTTATCCTCAAAACTCACAAAAATGTTTCAGGACTTCAAAACCTTTTCATCTAGAAAAATCCCAAAAAACTTTATTAAATTCAATATGGAACGTCCAACCAAACGATTCCAATCAAAAAGTCATAGTCTTAAATGCCTTGGCCTATTATTTCAATCAAATAAATCTTTCTTCCCAATCATCACATGAAGCTGATTCAGAAACCATATTATATTATGTTGTTTACCAAGGGAAGGTGACAGGAGTCTACAACCATTGGACCCGAGTGGTTGAAGTTATTAAAAATGATCAAAATTCTTTTTATAAAAGTTTTAAAACCCTTCCTGAAGCTCTAGAATCAGCCAACCGTTTTATTGGTCCAAATTACTTTATTGATTATCCAATCCGAAAAGATATAAATACCCAAAAGAGTTATGGTAAACAAATAGCCCATGAAAATAATTTTCCAAAAAAGAGTGTTTATGAAATTCCTAAAAAAGTTTTAAAAACTGATTTTAAATTTTGTGATCATTGCGAGACGATGGTAAAAAATTTTAAAAGACTAAATGATTCGAAATCATTAATGTCTGATAAAATAAAGGAATTGACGGAAAAATTACAAAAAACAGAAGCAGCCCTTAAGACAAACCTTATAAACTTGGACCTTCTTAAAAAGATTCAAGATTTTGAAATAGACAAACCCAGTCTATTAGACAGACCTAGTCTATTTAATTCTAGCCAAAAACTGAGCCCAACAAGATTTTTCTTTAGACCACTTACAGAATTAAGTATATTACCTACCCAAATAAATGACATTATTTTCTCAAAAGCCAAAGAAAATTTCTACAAAAAATTCCAAATGATCCAAGAAATTCTTTTCTTAAAACCTAATGGCATAAAAATTATTCCTTTAAAAGGAATAAATGAATATGCCAAACATAAAATTGATTGTGAAAAAGAAACTTTAGACATAGACAATTGTTCTTGTCAACTTCAATTCTACATCCTTTCTACCCAAATACATTTTTCATCATTTAGAGATTTTTTCTTTCAGTTTAATAATAAGGAAGAAAGAATAAGTATAAATTCCTTATTAGATTTAGGATTAGTTTCCGAAATCATCATTACAGATAAAGATAACATAGACAGTCTCAACAGTGTTGCCCTTAAAAGTGCAATCCAATATATCTTTGATATCGGCAATAATGAAGTAAAATTAGAAATAAGATCAACATGTCCAGAATGGATTAGAACAGATTTAGAACCAGCAGTTCACAGAATTTGGGTCAGTCCCTTTTTTAAATGGCAAAAACAAGAAGCGGAACCCAAAGTCCATCATCCAACCATTTGCAGTGCTACAATCCAAAAACAAATAAAACATCAGAGATTACAGACATTAGCCTTCAAGCATAAATTCATCGAAAAGAGAAACGAAGACTACAGACTGTATTTTATGAATCAGATTTACAAAATCTACATATTGAGCTCATCACCATGCGTTGATCATTTTCCAGATTTTCATACAGATGCTCCAAAAACTTTTTATTTTTATACTAGAATGTACAACAGATTCTTGGAAGAATTAGAAGACCAAAAGATAGAAGAAATCTTCTACTCCTCAGAAGAAGATATTATCCTTGAAGATTTACTCGATGAAGAAGGAATGCACAATTTAGACACATGATTTTTATTGAATTGTAAATTTTGTATTGTAAAATTTGTAATAAAAATATATATATATATATATATACATATATATATATATATACATATATAAATATATATATATGGAAAATGACATCAAAATGATGCAAACATGACAAGGACAAATACTATTCAAGATTCCGAAAATACCCTTGAAGATGTCTATATAAAGAAGACAAGGCCTCCAAGGAAATGCAAGTTTTTTGATACCAAGTTTTGATTCCCACTTTCAATTCCTTTCTTCTCTCTTCTCTTTCTTACTTTTCCTACTTTCTCCACTCACATTCAAGGTGTTCTTACCTTACAAGCTTTATGTTCTTGAAGAATTTGTAAATCCTTTGAAGATATATTGAAGTTCTTATTTTGATTCCAAGGTGTGTTTTATTTATGTGTTAAATACTTGTATATATATATTATATATTATATGGCCGGTTAAACCGCCTAAATATATATAAATACCTATATATATTATATATATATATCTTGAAGATTTTGTGGTGTTCTTTGCAAAAGTATGCTCTACATATAATCCTTTAAAGATTATATGCAATCAGAAACTGGAGGAACCTCAAATCTTTAAAGATCTTTAAATTCCTGCATTTAAATTCTTGTATTTAAATTCCTGTCTTTAAATTCCGCATATATATATATATTATTATACATATTATATGGCTGGTTAAACCGCCTACTTTATTTATTGTTATTGCATTTTCTTTTTATTAATTGCTTTTATTATTATTGTTTATGAATATTTCTATTGGTGTTCTATTATCCCCCTAAGTATCACTGGGTAGTCTTTGGTATCAGAGCCTGGGGGGGGGTAGAGTTATAAGAATTGTTTTTACGATATTTTAATTTGAGTTTTAGAAATTTAATTTCTCTTGAGTGTTTTTGCCTAAGAAGGTCTGGGTAGTAAGTCCTAACGTTAAGGCTGTAAAACCATAGAATTGCTTAGGATTGTAGAGAGAAATTAAAAATCGAAACACAAATTTTAATAAAATGAATTCAATTTTCTGTAGATCTACTTCTCTTAACTCCGCTACTTCAACTTCTTATGAGAATAGAAGGATAATAAATACCGAAGAAATAGTCATAGAAGATTTTGATAAATCAATTGATAATTGGGAAATTCCTAAAGTAAATAAAGATCAAATTTATAAAACTTCAAATTATCAATTCTTCAAAACAAATTGTACAATTAAAACTGAATTCCAAGTAGATAAAAACTTTCTACATAAAGACTTTTATGCTACACATAATAAAGAAAAAAGATTATGGTTTTTTGGAAAATTTATGGATACAAGAAAAGATATTCAACAAAAATTCTATGAATTTACAAATAAATATAAAATTCATATTTTATTTTTTGATTGGTTTGAAATATATTCCTTTCAAAATTCTTTATATTATCCATTTTCAAATTCTGTTAATCCTATTAAAAATAATATAGAAACTGCAGTTATAGATAGTAAACTCAAAAACCCAATTTTTAAACCATACCAAATAACTGAAAATAGTGTTAAAAATATCAAAGAGAATAATTTTGAATTTATAAAATTAATACAAGATAAATTAAGTAAAATGGATACAATAGCCAATAGCTCAAATCAACCCATAGATCAAATTGCTCCTAAAACACCAATATCTAATCTCAGAATAAATACCTTAAATCATGATTCAGATATTAGTGAAGTTTTAGAACAATTCCAAAATCCTACAAATAAAATCAATAAAATAGATTGGAATCAATCTTCACAAAAGTTACAAATTATTCCTGCTCCAGATTTAGGAATAATAAAACCCATAACACAATCTCGTTTTAATGCTTCTTCCGTTTATGATTGGAACATAGATGGAATGACTGAATATAATATTCTTAGTATTTTACAACAAATGACTATGGCAGCAAATGCCTATAAAACTCAAACAAATACACAAGATAGAACCATAGCCGAACTCCTTATAGCTGGTTTTTCTGGCCAAATTAAGGGTTGGTGGGACTATTATCTTACAAATCAACAACAAGAAGATATTTTAAATTCTATAAAAACTGATGAAGACGGAATACCAATTTTAGATCAAGATGAAAATCCCCAACAAGATGCTGTAGCTACTTTAATCCTAACAATCTCTTTACACTTTATAGGTGATCCTTCACATTTAAAAGATAAAAATGCTGAATTATTATCAAATCTTAAATGTAAAAAATTAAGTGATTTTCAATGGTATAAAAATACTTTTCTAACCAGAGTCATGCTTAGGGAAGACTCTAATCAACCATTTTGGAAAGAAAAATTCCTAGCAGGATTACCAACTCTTTTAGGAGAAAAGGTTAGAAATAAAATTAGAGAATCATGTGGAAAACAAATAATTCCTTATAATGAATTTACTTATGGTCAATTAATTAGTCTAACTCAACAAGAAGGTTTAAAAATATGTCAAGATCTAAAATTACAAAAACATTTAAAATGGGAAATGAAAAGAACGAAACAAGAATTAGGAACTTTCTGTCAACAATTCGATATAAATCCTAATAAACCTTCTCCTTCAAAATGCCTAGAAAACTGTAGTGAATCTAATGAAAAGCCATATAGAAAAAATTTTAAATACAATAAGAAAAATTTTAAATCAAAAGAAGAATTTTATAAGAAACCTTATAAGAAATTCAAAAATTTCAAACAATATCCTAAAAAATCATTTAAAGATATTGAATGTTATAAATGTCATAAAAAGGGACATACTGCTAATTATTGTAGATTGAATAAACAATTAAATGAATTAGAATTAAATGAAGAAATATTAAATAAAATTTCTAATCTTTTAATTGATTCTTCTAAGTCAGAATTAGAAAATTTTTCTTCTAAAGATGAAAATGAATCTTTACAAATAGATGAATTAATTACATCTAGTAATGAATCTGAAAAACAAATTAACATGCTTTCAAAAGATCAACAATTCTTTATTGATATTCTAAAAGACATAAATGATCCTAATATTCAAAAAGAATATCTTGATAAAATTTTAAAATCTCTCAAAGAAAATAAAGAAGAAAAAACAGAAATAAAATTTACTACTTTACCAAATACTTCTAAAAATACTTACGACCTAACCAATATTTTAGAAAAAAGAAATAAAAGAAAAAATAAAGAGATAACAATCCCAGACTTACAAAAAGATATAAAAGAAATAAAACTAGAACTAAAAGAATTAAAAGAAAAACAAAAAGAAGATTCTGAAATAATCAAAGGAATATTAGATAATATTAATGTTATAAATTCCGAAGAATCTGAAGATAATGAAATAAAAAATATTCAAAACCTTGAGAAAATTCCAGAAGACTTTCTTTTTGTATTAAGAGAAATAACCTCTAGAAAATACATACTAAAAATAAATTTGGTATTTTCAGAAAATTTTAAAATTAGTACGATAGCGCTTTTTGATACTGGTGCTGATTTAAATTGTATAAAATCAGGAATAGTACCTAAAAATTTTCAAGAAAAAACTAATGAAAAACTTTCAGCTGCTAACAATTCTAAATTAAATGTCAATTCAAAAACAGAAGCATCAATATTAAACAATGGAGTTTTTATTAAAACTACATTTATTCTTGTTAATGATATACATCATACTGTAATTCTAGGAACACCTTTTATAGGATTAATTACTCCATATAAAGTAAATAATAATTCTATTTCTTTTAAATTTAATTACAAAAAATTAGAATTTGAATTCTTAGAAAAACCCCGTACAAGAAATCTCAATTTAATAAAAGCATATTCTATATATGAAAATAGTATTAATGTACTAATCCAAGGAAAAAATTTTCAACTAGAAAATCTTAAAAAAGATATTTCCCAAAAAAGGATAATAAAACAGCTAGAAACACAAGAACTTCAAAATAAAATTTCAAAATTTCAAAAGCTATTAGAAACAGAAATCTGTTCAGAAATTCCAAATGCTTTCTGGAATAGAAAACAACATATTGTAGATCTCCCTTATGAACAAGATTTTAATGATAAACAAATCCCAACCAAAGCTAGACCAATACAAATGAATTCTGATCTAGAAGAACATTGTAAAAAGGAAATACAAGATTTGGAAAAGAAAGGTCTAATTTCCAAATCTAGATCTCCTTGGAGTTGCGCTGCTTTTTATGTTAATAAAAATTCTGAAATTGAAAGAGGGACTCCCAGATTAGTAATAAATTATAAACCATTAAATAAAGCATTAAAATGGATCAGATATCCTATACCAAATAAAAAAGATCTATTACAAAAACTGCATAATGCTTCTATATTTTCTAAATTTGATATGAAATCAGGATTTTGGCAAATACAAATTTCTCAAAAAGACAGGTATAAAACTGCTTTTACAGTCCCTTTTGGACAATATGAATGGAATGTAATGCCTTTTGGGTTAAAAAATGCCCCGTCTGAATTCCAAAGAATTATGAATGAAATCTTCAATGATTATTCAAAATATTGTATAGTTTATATTGATGATGTCTTAGTCTTTTCAAACAACATAGATGAGCATATAAAACACCTAAAAACATTCCTTTATATTACAAAACAAAATGGTTTAGTAGTATCCAAATCAAAAATAAGCCTATTCCAGACTAAAATCAGATTTTTAGGACACTACATATCACAAGGAACTATTACACCTATTGAAAGATCTTTGCAATTTGCAAATAAATTCCCTGATAAAATACTTGATAAAAATCAATTACAAAGATTTTTAGGAAGTTTAAATTATGTTCTAGATTTCTGTCCTAACATTAATAGAATAGCAAAACCTTTACATGATAGGCTTAAGAAAAACCCAGTTCCATGGACAGAAAAACACACAGAGTTAGTACAGATAATCAAAAAACAAGTATTAGAAATTCCATGTTTACATATTGCAGATCCTAGCCTACCGAAAATAGTTGAGACAGATGCCTCAGATCTAGGATATGGAGGTATTTTAAAGCAAAAACAAGGAGACAAAGAGTATATAGTTCAGTATACATCAGCCCATTGGAACGACACCCAAAAGAATTATTCTACTATAAAAAAGGAAATTTTGGGCATTGTTTTATGCATACAAAAATTTCAAAGTGACTTATTAAATCAAAATTTTTTACTAAGGATAGACTGTAAAAGTGCGAAAGAAATTTTACAAAAAGATGTTCAAAATCTTGCATCAAAACAAATTTTTGCACGATGGCAGGCTATATTAAGTATTTTTGATTTTAATATTGAATTTATCAAAGGAGATACAAATTCTCTACCAGACTTCCTTACCCGAGAATTTCTTCAAGACAGAATCAATGCCGCCGAAAAAAGATAAAGACAAAAGGCCTATCCAAACCTCTGTTGATCCAGTAAAACCAAAAAGTTGGTATGAAATTGTTACAAAAGAAGAAGAGCTCGATACTGCCCAATCCAAACTCCAAATTCCAAAGAAAGAAAACTGTGATATTGAAACCAGACTTCAAATTCTTGAAGCTCTTCTTGAAGCATCAAAGGACAAAAAATCTCTAGAAAAAGAAAATTCCGAAGAAAAATCCTCAAAAATCCAAGTTTCAAATACTTTCCAGGTATTGTCAAATTCAGATGATTCCCCTACAACATCCTCACAAAAACAATCTTTAAATCCTCAGGTTTCTTTGACCCAACCCTATTTAAAAGCCTCTTCAGAATTTTTTGAAAAACCTATATGGCAAAATATTATTAATACTGAAAGAGGATTCGATAGTTCTGAACCATTCCAGATTCTTCAAAAATATTTTGGAAAAGGAAGATATTATAAACCATATGATATTAATAAAACCCCTTATTTCTATCAAGCCATTCTTGAAATTACAGAATCCGTAATATTTAAAAATTTCTTCCTAGAAGAGAAACATGAAGATCCGGCATATTCTACTTGTAAGATTCTCAAAGTCATTGCTCCAGCTGATTGGGGATATGACTTAACCAAATCCCTATTCTTTCCAGAAAAACTTAAAGAAACACATTTCTTCGAAATACCTTTTAATTATTGGGATTATCATCAAGCATGGTACAATTCCTTTTTGATCCAAAACCAAAAACATAAACACACATGGCTTTTCTATTTTGACACAAAAATATGTGATCCCAAACAATTTCCATTTTGGTGGAATTCATGGTGGGAATTTTTCGGTTCATCATATGAAATTCTAAAACCCCCAATCCAAAGTTCGTTCAATTTATTCAAAGCTCAGTATAAACCCACAGATGAAGAAAAATCATTACAACCCTTAGCCCTTTTTTGTACAAAATTCTATGTTCCATGGGTTCTTGCATGGACAGTAGAACTTTCTAATCAAAAACTTCCAGTACTTGTAAGAAGATTCAAAGTTAAATGGTGGGATAAATTTAAAAGTCCTCCAAGCCTTTCAATTATGAATATTCAAAAATGGATTAAAGATTGTAACGTCAAGACTCCAGAAACATTCCAAACACCACAGCAGACAGACTTTTTGGTACAAAAATCTCAAATGGCAGCTATGCTTGCAACAGCAAAAACTCCTGAAGAAATGCAGGCAATATTGATGAAATTTACACCAGCCTTATCAAACAGATCAGAATCTCCAGAGCCCTCTATCCATTTAGATGATGATGATGATGGACCTATTTTTGGAAACAGTGGAATGTAAATATGAATTGTAAATTTTAATTTTTGTATTGATTGTATTATTCGTGTATTAAAAAAAAAAAAAAAAATGAAAAATGACGACGAAATGATGCAAGTATGACAACGACAAATACTATTCAAGATTCCAAAAATGCCCTTGAAGATATCTATAAATAGAAGACAAGTCTCCCAAGGAAAGAAAAGTTTTTTGATACCAAGTTTTGATTCCCACTTTCAATTCCTTTCTTCTCTCTTCTCTTTCTTACTTTTCCTACTTTCTCCACTCACATTCAAGGTGTTCTTACCTTACAAGCTTTATGTTCTTGAAGAATTTGTAAATCCTTTGAAGATATATTGAAGTTCTTATTTTGATTCCAAGGTGTGTTTTATTTATGTGTTAAATACTTGTATATATATATTATATATTATATGGCCGGTTAAACCGCCTAAATATATATAAATACCTATATATATTATATATATATATCTTGAAGATTTTGTGGTGTTCTTTGCAAAAGTATGCTCTACATATAATCCTTTAAAGATTATATGCAATCAGAAACTGGAGGAACCTCAAATCTTTAAAGATCTTTAAATTCCTGCATTTAAATTCTTGTATTTAAATTCCTGTCTTTAAATTCCGCATATATATATATATTATTATACATATTATATGGCTGGTTAAACCGCCTACTTTATTTATTGTTATTGCATTTTCTTTTTATTAATTGCTTTTATTATTATTGTTTATGAATATTTCTATTGGTGTTCTATTATCCCCCTAAGTATCACTGGGTAGTCTTTGGTATCTTACCTTACAAGCTTTATGTTCTTGAAGAATTTGTAAATCCTTTGAAGATATATTGAAGTTCTTATTTTGATTCCAAGGTGTGTTTTATTTATGTGTTAAATACTTGTATATATATATTATATATTATATGGCCGGTTAAACCGCCTAAATATATATAAATACCTATATATATTATATATATATATCTTGAAGATTTTGTGGTGTTCTTTGCAAAAGTATGCTCTACATATAATCCTTTAAAGATTATATGCAATCAGAAACTGGAGGAACCTCAAATCTTTAAAGATCTTTAAATTCCTGCATTTAAATTCTTGTATTTAAATTCCTGTCTTTAAATTCCGCATATATATATATATTATTATACATATTATATGGCTGGTTAAACCGCCTACTTTATTTATTGTTATTGCATTTTCTTTTTATTAATTGCTTTTATTATTATTGTTTATGAATATTTCTATTGGTGTTCTATTATCCTATCAAGAAAAAACTAATGAAAAACTTTCAGCTGCTAACAATTCTAAATTAAATGTCAATTCAAAAACAGAAGCATCAATATTAAACAATGGAGTTTTTATTAAAACTACATTTATTCTTGTTAATGATATACATCATACTGTAATTCTAGGAACACCTTTTATAGGATTAATTACTCCATATAAAGTAAATAATAATTCTATTTCTTTTAAATTTAATTACAAAAAATTAGAATTTGAATTCTTAGAAAAACCCCGTACAAGAAATCTCAATTTAATAAAAGCATATTCAACAATGGAGTTTTTATTAAAACTACATTTATTCTTGTTAATGATATACATCATACTGTAATTCTAGGAACACCTTTTATAGGATTAATTACTCCATATAAAGTAAATAATAATTCTATTTCTTTTATAGGATTAATTACTCCATATAAAGTAAATAATATATATATATATATATATATATATATATATATATATGTAAATGAGAGAGGGAGAGTCATTTATTAGATATATAATTTAGATATGTTTCATTCTATCTGATAAATTAGTATCACTTTATTGTTGGGTACGGACAATATATCGAAACAGTATATTGATACTATATAAACTTTATTATTTAATTTAAAATAAGTATATACTATCTTAGTTCTCAACTTGACCATCTCAAATTTTTAATTTTTCAATGAATTACATGTCAAGGCGTAATTATTGTATGATGCATGTAATAAATAACATCTATATATATTTAGTGAATGGTATTCATAGATAAATTCGTAGATTTACAATATTTATTAACTTTTTTAATTTCTCATTTGTTGATGTTTTATTTATTAATTTTTGCCTTCACAAGCCCGTGATTCTTCCTACCAAGTTGATTGAAAATGACTATCTTTTTAAGTTTGACAGCTTAAATTTTATGTGGAAAAAACAATGGATTGAAACAATATACATTACCCAAGTATGGATAGCGATGTCGATCTATGAAATGTGTGACAGAATTAAATTCTTGGAAATAATAATAAAAAAAGAATGCAAGAGAACATGATACATTTATTGGAATATTTATAATGAAATTTTAGATTTTAGAAATGAAAAATTCAAAATTTATTGGTTTGTTTTCAAACTTTAAACTATAAATAAAATAAATAATTGATTATCACAAAGACTAGTCACAATTAATTAAATTAAACAAGACGCCGGAATATTCGAGGGTAATCTTGGGTGGTGACGGCGTGAGGCTAAATGGTAGGGGGGAGATGGGCTTAGCTGGACGCCATTCCAAAATGGGAATGGGGCAGCTGGCACCACACATGGCCAGCTGCTTCTGTCTGTCCGAACCCTAACTTTTCACTATTCCTATTTTACCCTTATTCACATTTTGGTGGATACTAAAATCATTTTATCAAAGATAAATTTAGAAGTCTAAAAATCATTTAATATAAATTCTCCCAAGTGCAACCAATCCCAATAAAATCTTGTGAGTCTCACGGATCATAATCTGTGAGACGGGTCAACCTTACTCATATTCACAATAAAAAGTAATACTCTTAGCATAAAAAATGATATTTTTTCATGAGTGACCCAAATAAGAGATCCGTCTCATAAATAATACTCGTGAGACCGTCTCACACAAGTTTTTACCAAATCTTGTATCTGATTTTTCCTATTTTCGAAAGAGAGAGACTTGACTTCTTATTCTTCTTCTTTTTTTTTTTTAAATCTTGATTTAGAATGACAAGATTTGTATATATGAGTTTGATTTTTGCCTATTGTTTGTCTGTTTGAGTGGGGGAACCATGACCGTTTGTGTGTGGAAATATTCCATTAATTTACCTCCATATTCGGAGGCATTTAGGTTAATCTAGGGGATGTGCGGGGGTAATAAGGGGAACATAATTACATGCAGAATTAGGGAAACGTTGGGAAGTCGGACCAGCTTATAAAATCGTGTCAGGTGCTTGCACAGTTAAAAGTTGTCCAACCCACAGAGGAATCCAAGGGGGACAACACACAAATATACATATTATATATACGGTATGTTTGTTAGGAGATAATTTCATGAGATAAGGGTTAATCATATCATATTTATGGTAAAAAAATAATATTTTTAATATATAAAATAATGTTTTTTCTATAAATGATCGAAGCAAAATATATGTCACACAAAATTGATCTATTAGACTAATTCACTTGAGTTTATGTATTATATATATATATAGAATTTTATAAATAAATATCAAACAATTATTAATGTATAAATCAAGATAAGTTTAATGATATCTCACATTAATAAGAAATTTTATAGTAATTGATTTTGAGTCTAAGTATTATATTTTCAAAAGAAAACATATAACAAATTATACAGTAAATATATAAATATTATATATTATTAAATAATTTTTTCTTTAAAAAGTATTTTTTAATGTGAGACGAATTATGTTGGACTTTTACCGTATTATTCATCAGTGTTTCAAAAAGATTGTTTAATTTGAAAGTTCGACAAAAACACGTCCGTTTCAGAGGAAAACGGAAAAAAACGATTAAATTATATTTTGATTGAATTAAGTGTAATTAAGACGTTTAATTATTATATTTTTATCCAATTATTTTTATTATAATAACTGTTTTTGTCCCCCGAGAATTGTTGATCTAGTTTCAATTTGCAAAAACACGATTATCCTTGAATTTAGAGAGAGATAATAAATAAATAAATAATAGGGGAAAAAAAGAGTAAATGGAGAGAGAGAGAGAGAGAGGTGTCTCGTGAAGAAGCCGGTGAGAATTGAGAAGCCATGAAAACACTATTATTATTATAATACATAAACAACACTGCTTCTTCATCTTCCTCCTCCTCCATTTTTCTTCTTCGTCTTCTTCATCTTGGTGTAGCATGCATTCGTATTCATTCTTTGCTTGATATCACGAGATCCCCATCTCCCTTTCTCTTTATCTCTTCTTTCTTTTGTTGGGGCTTTTATGTTAACTGCTTCACATTGCTGATATACGGTTGCGAGAATTCACGCGGGCATCGTTACTTTCGGGATACGTGGTGCATATTTTTTTGTCGTAGATAGGAAGGGGGTGCCTGTGGAAATGTCGCAGTTGAAGAAAACCACGTCGGAGCTTGGTCCGGAAACGCTGTCGGATCGGTTGAGGAGTTCTTTGACTTACGGGGAAGAAGATAATGGCGCTGAAGTTAACAAACCGGATTTCCGTGAGCTCGATCTGGGTTCCCCACTCTCGCCGTTCAGGACTCGAACTGGTGGACGCCTTTCTGCCACCTCCACAGCAACAACCACCACAAGCAGCAGTTCCAGTTCATCAGGATCGCTCTCCGGCCGAATGTCCACGGGGCCTAACCTGAATATCCCCAAGAAGCCTGATTCCAACCCCAAAAGCTACTCAGGCGAGCTCTCTGTCGTGAGTTCTGCATCAACGGCCCGAAACGGTAAGCCGGGCCATAGACGTTCACATTCAAGTGGATCGCACTCGGTTGTTTATACTGGTACGGGGTCCGTTAGCTCCCCCACCGGAAATGTACTTCCCACCGGGAACATTTGCCCACCCGGCCGGAGTTTGAAAACCGGCATGGTGAGCCGTCCGACGAAAACCGATGTATTGAGGTCTGGTGCAGGGAATTATGGCCATGGCAGTATAATGCGGGGTGGTATTGCATCCAAATCTGTCGCTGATATTGGACCCACAAGAGATTCGGGTAGAAAAATGGGAGTTTGCAATATTAATGATCCGGAGGAGTTGAAGAGAATGGGTAATGAGAACTACAAGAAGGGTCAATTTGCTGAGGCTTCGAGCTTTTATGAGAAGGCCATTGCTATCTCTCCGAGGAATGCTCCGTACCATTGCAATCGGGCTGCGGCTCTGATGGGGCTAAAGCGGTTGGCCGAAGCTGTTAGGGAATGTGAAGAGGCCATTAGGTTAGATCCAGAGTACGCACGGGCGCACCACCGCTTAGGATCTTTGCTTCTTAGGTGAGTTTGTGGATAAAGAGTGATTCTTGTGAGGTTGTTTGTGAAAACTTCAAATTTTGATGCTTATTCTTGCCAATAATTTCCGGAAAATAGATCAACGTCTATTTAGCTTTTGGAAATGCCAGTTGATTTAGTTTTAGTGAGTGTATTGTGGCAAGACTGATCTACTATCGAGCGAGTGAATGGTTTTTGTGCATCTTCCGCAGCTACAATGCGTATTTCTTCTTGTCGTTTTAAGTGGATAATATTGTATTCTCTCAGTTCCCCATCGTGCCGGTCCTTCCCGGATCAGTTACTTGAATGCAGTGGGTTTTTGGTTCTTTGCTTTTGTATTCCAAATTTGCCATTAGAATCCACTATATTGGCCATATGTGGAGGCTTTTGAGGTCTAAAGTAATAAGAGACTGACAGAACATCAAAATTACCGACTAATGTTGGAATCTGTTCATTACTTCTGTGGACGGTGTGAGGATCCAATTTAATTTATTGGTTCATGTAGTTTTGCAAGCGTTATCATGATTATGATCAGTTTGTTGTTTGAAAGACTACATTTCATTGGTTTGTGTAATGAATTCTATTTTCATTTGGTTTGGTAGTTTCTGCCTTCCCCTTTTGTCGAAGGTTGTCCAAATTTTGTTTTTATCTTTCATCTTAGACTAGAAAACTACCTAATTCCTCCGGGCATGACAGTTTAGGACAGGTTGAGAATGCCCAGAAGCAATTTTGTTTTCCTGGGCATCAGCCAGATCCCATAGAGGTACAGAAGTTGCAGTCAGTAGAGAAGCATTTAATAAAGTGCACAGATTCTCGGAGAGTTGGTGACTGGAGAAGCACACTGAGAGAAGTTGATGCTGCCATTGTCTCTGGCGCTGATGCTTCACCTCAGGTTTGATAAATTTCTTTATGTCCCGCTATTATTTATGCTAAACCATGGAAGACTTTTACCTCAATTGAACTGGTTGTATTTGGATTTACAGCTTTGTGCATGTAGAGCAGAGTCACTTTTGAAGCTTCACCAATTAGATGATGCCTTTTTAGCTCTTCCAAATATTTCCAAATCTGAATTGCGGACTATCTCACAGTTCCAGTCTAAGATATTTGGAATGCCTTTTGAGGCATACCTGTTTTTTGTTAGAACCCAAATTGAGTTGGCACGAGGAAGGTGAGCTTAGAATTTTTCGCATTCCCTCTGGTAGATTGAGTGTAGGGTTCAAAGTATGATGGGAACTATGAAAGTTTGCAGGTTTGATAGTGCACTTGCTACCATCGAGCAAGCACGGCAGATTGATCCTCAGAATGCTGAAATATCAATTCTACTTGATAATGTAAGGTTGGTGGGACGAGCTCGTATTCGTGGGAATGATCTATTCAGAACAGAAAGGTTCACTGAAGCCTGCTCTGCCTATGGAGAAGGTCTCAGACTTGATCCTTTGAATCCTGTTCTATACTGTAACCGAGCAGCTTGTTGGTTTAAGCTCGGTCAGTGGGAACAGTCAGTGGATGACTGTAACCAAGCTCTGCTTATTCAACCCAATTATACGAAAGCTCTCTTGCGAAGAGCTGCCTCAAATAGCAAGGTCGAATAACTTTTCATTTCCAAACCTATTTTCTTACTTTAGTGTGTTGCAACTTTTAAAAGCTGTCAAACGTCATATGGTTATAGCAGCTTGAGCGTTGGAGTGAAGCTTTGAGGGATTACGAACTATTAAGAAATGAACTCCCAGACGACAAAGAAGTTGCCGAATCATTGTTTCATGTGCAAGTTGCTTTAAAGAAATCACGAGGTGAAGATGTTTATAACATGAAATTTGGAGGAGAAATCGAGTCCGTTTTAGGGCTTGAGCAGTTCCGAGCAGAAATTTCTTCTTCTGGTAGGTCTACCTATTTTTACATTCATCTTAATCTTAATAGAGTATTCTTTGTAGCAAGTTAATGATCATAAATAGAAAATTACAGGTGCATCTGTAGTCCATTTTGAAGTTTGTTCCAATGTTCAATGCAAACATATGTCACCGTTCTTGGAAACATTATGCATCCGCTATCCCTCCATTAATTTTCTCAAGGTAAGAAAGTTACGTCTCTTTCTTGATCCGGGCTTTGATTGTTCTTTAAAAACACGTGTAAATACCTTAAATTTGTCTGTTTATCTTAAACTTTAGGTGGATATCGAAGAAAGCCCTGCAATTGCCACTGCCGAAAATGTTAGAATCGTACCCACAATCAAGATTTACAGAAAGGGCATACGGGTAAAGGAGATGGTCTGCCCAAGTCCAGAGATCTTGGAATCCTCGGTGAGACATTATAGTATTTAGATAATGGATGCCCGATGCTCCTATACCCGTCACAAAATTCGACTTGCATCTCAAAGCCCTGCCGAGTTATAAATTGTCGCTCATTTGCATCATACAAGGCTGGGCAGGCGCTAGTACCACATGAAGATTCTCCATGGAGCCATTTCTGGCCATTGCCAGAGCATTATAAGTCATAAACGTGAGGTCCCTTTTGGTCTTTTATTCATTCATTCATTCATCTGATTCTGTCTTCCTTACATTTATCCATCCGTGATAATTTAAAACTTCTTTTCAAACCCATTCTTACTGTTTTGCGGCAGACCAGCGACTTTGCTATACATGTTATTTCAAGAAAAATAGTGGTGATAAATATGTGAAATCAATTTGCCTTGGATCTTTATCTGGAAATTGTCAAGAAAGGAGAGAAGAAAAGGGTGAGTGTCTCAAATCTTATGCAGCATTCAGTGTACGTGCTGTGCTATATCTTGGTTATGTTCTTTGTGTGAATTAAATGCCGGCAGGTTGAATATACATCATACCGCATGACAAGACAATTGGTTGATATTTAATCGGTATCGATATAATAGAAAATGTAGCATCAAGTGTAACAGAGATATTTGAAACGAGTCGAGAGGCATGTCAAGGTGGCTTTTAGATGTGGATTCGAACTCTACATGTATCTAGATAATCAGATATTATACTAAAAAACATGAAGAATGGATGCCTTGGTGGGCAAAACATTGAGTTGCTCCTGCTCCCAAAGAAGGGTGAAATATGGTTGACATTAATGTCTTTTCTTTCTCTGCGTTTTTATTACTAGACTAGAATTACTTGAACATTTCATCTTCTTTGCCCTTGTATTGTTCTTGAAGATATGCCAATTAATTTTGCTAGTATTTCTTGATTATGCACCTTTTGTAGGACTTAACTTTGTCAATTATTGTCCTATTTATGAATTATGATGACTTCCGGTGAATGTTGGCATTAATTATTTCTCATGGATCATGTGAACGTGCATGATAAGTTGGGCTCTTTTTTTGGAACCAATATATACTCTAAATTGCCTCCTTTTACCTTAAACAAAACAAAAACAAAATATTGAGTGTCCTGAAAATTGGTGTTGCACAAAAATCAGTGCTCCATATTTTCCCGAAAATTAAACTTCTTTTCTGCGTCGGAAAAATAAAAGAAATATAGTGAGCATAAGTTGTAAAGCGGCTGCCTGAGTTGAGGACCCTCTCCTCTGCCTAAAATCACATGTAAGTTTCCTTAAAATATTTAAGGAAAAAATCACATGTAAGCATCCAATAAACAATACGAAAAAAAATCACATGTTGGCAATTAATGCCTCACTTTGGCACCTTTCAAAAAGTCACAGCACATAAATTGGTGATAAATCAAAGTGTAAGAAGTGGGTACAAAAACAAATTCACATATTTGAGAAAGGTATTTTATCTTATCCCTTCACGTTTCATTTTCATCAAAATATTTTGCTACTTTTTAGTAAAGCCAGTCTAGGATTTATATCGTGTCACCAATTTTTTTTTTTCCATTTAAAACAATCCGACACTTAAATTCTAAATTTGTAACCAACACATAAAAGGATTATTTTATGTTAAGTATTTATCCATCTATAAATCAAATGTTAATATTTAAATTATTATCATATATCTCAATTTTCATGAGAACGTAACAAACCAGGGAAACGGGAGATTTTCCTTTTGTCCAAGGGACGGCATTTCCCACAAAATAGTGTGGTTGACACAGAAGATGGTTTAATACGTTTTCAGAAACACGACTTTTGAGACATTAACGTTTTAAACTGACGTACGTAATTAAATGCCCATCCCCGTAGAAGATCAGACATTTTATGTTATCTGCAAGGTGAAATTAATGCGATGCCTCAATATATTTAGATTGATCTGCATTTAATTTTATTATAGTGCAAAAATATCTATTATTTTTTCCGTCTCAAATATACAAAAACTCATAAAAAGTTTTACTTCTCACTCTGGATCAAGTCGATTAGTCTATTACTCAAATATATAGTTTAACTTCAATATTTAGTGTTATTTTATCAATTATTTTCACAATCTACCACATTATTAAATACATCGACAATTTCCAGCAATTTTTTATCCTATTAAGACATTCATTAAATTAGATTAAAATCAAAATTTTATACACATAAAAACACACAAACCTATATATATGAAACAATGAGAATATGAAGATTTTAATATGCGTAAACATAGCAGTTCAATTACCTATTCTTTGCTCCTTTAGAATGGCGTGGATCAATTTTAAAAGATATAAATTGTCTAAATATGTAAAACAACAAAAGCAAACAGGAGGATCAAACAATTGATTCAGCCATAGGAGATGCAGTATGTCATATTTGGATTACGAGGAATGTGAAATACCCAGTGTATTTGTATCATCATTTTTGAGTAATATGCCTTTTGATTTACTGATTAATAATAATAATGATAATAATAATAGTAATAATAATAATAATTGATAGACGGGTAACAGTAAGCCTGCTTGCTTTTTCAGTTTCATAGGACGAGGATGAGGATTCTTTCAAATTTAGTTTCATACTAGGAGTGTCGCCAAATCTAATCCTGTAACTCTGACAACGTCGTACATTAAATCCCGTAATTCTAAATCGGACACAAATATGCTCATCTGTTAAAGTTTTGACCAAGCACATCTCTTGACTCGCAAAGTGCCCAATGACTCTCAACTGCTTCAATGGCATTGTGGCAACATCGACACAAAATCACATATACCTGCAAAGAGGCTGGACCACGCTATGATTTTGGTATTCTCTTGAGGAGTTTGTACAGACCAAAAACATTTTTCTGCTGCCAAAGGTAGGGAACAAAGAATGACCGGTACTTGGCAGGTGACAATTCCCGATCTAGATAAGGTAATGCTGCCACCACCTGCAGATGAAGTTCAAGAAGATTGGCAAGTGTTTTGAGAGAGAGACAGAGAGAGACAGGAGACAGACTTTTACCTCCCATGTATTCAAGTCACTCCCTCGATAAACATGAGGTCTTTGGAGCTGTAGTTCCACGAGGAAGGTGCATTTATCTAAATCTTGGAGCTGCAAGAATATCGGTAGAACGAGCGAGGAAAGAAAATCATCACGAGTCAAATGAATATGAAGCAAAATGAACAATGAAAAAACAGTTAAAAATCAATTAGGTAGAACTGAATTACATATTGTTGATGCGATGCCTGGTTCTTGTTGTTGAAATATGGTGGAGCTGCAGATGTTCCACCCAATGTGGAGTTGAATGGAAAGGGGAGAAGACCTCTGAACCCATCATCAATCCATCGAACCTCTCCCACGTAATCAGGAACAAGAAAAGAAGATGGGAATCGATGCCACTCGCTTCCAACACAGAGGACAGAACCTTAAAAGCACATATAAGCAAGAAATGGGTGTGGATCATAAAATTCATCATTTTAGGATCAGCCAATCCCAGTACAATATATACACACACCGGATCTGGAACTGTATGGCACATTCTAGAACTTTTAACTCTCTAAACACAAGGTTGAGAAGTCGCCTTTTTCTTATTCATGATCCGATACTCACGTTCAACTCAATGGACACACATCATGTCAGAAGACTCAAGAGCTCAAAAAAATTTGGTACCTTGAACACACAAATCAAATTTATTTCGATGATCCTTGAAAGTAGGTGACAGGACATCATCACATGGATGAATTACCAACGCATACATTGGGAAAAAATATGAACCCAAACCTTGACAATAAAATAAATATAAAGTTGACAAAAGAAAATGAAACTGCAGGAGAGTTGACCCATAAAAGTTCATTTCATCTCTCTTAGCACACATAATTAATGAACTACATTATCACTTTCAAAATCTGTTCAAACTGATCCTAGTAGACAGAATAATATGATATTAGATAATAAATCACCATTTATGATCAGCATTAAAGAATTATGCACATAACTGCTTCTTACCTTCCCCTGCATTATCATGGTGTTCCAAATGCTTATAGATCTCCAAGGGAGCTGAATAACCATTAATAATGGAAAATGTCCTAGAATGGGAGAAACATAAAATGAGTCCAAGAACCAGAGGGCGAAGGGTCTTTGCAATCTGCAGAGACAAAGACAAAGTAAGTTCTAAGCAGCATCTATCTATTGAATCTACCAGAGATTTGTGTACGAGTATGTAAGTTACCATAACAAGTAGAGAATTATCATCGGGATTGTACTTATCATGGAAAAAATCGGGGAAACTCTCAATGACAGCTGAAGCAGCAACACAAATAAGCGGGTATATAGGATAAAGGAATCTGTAACATCAGAAGATAATAACCGAATTAGCAGCCATTTTCATCTACATGTTAATTTCGACTTAGTAATATATCTCTCTTTTTTACGAGTACAGAGTAAATCAGAAGATTTCCAAGAGCTTATCACTGGCATTTGAGATTTAAGACTTTTTTTCAAGTTTGATTACACTGAGAAACCAGATGCACGATTCTCATATCTGGGTTGGTCCAGAAACTTTTCAAAAAATTATATGCCTACCAAATTGAATCAAATAAAAACTTCAAAAAGACCGTTTGTCATGACAAAAACTTCAGAAAAGATATATTGGCAACAGAAAAATTTATCTAACATTTTCTAAATACCTAAAAAATATAAATGATGATGTTTGCATCTACAATTGAAGACATGTGGAGTCCAACACTGCATTTATTTAATCACCGTTTATGAATTTTAAAAAGTGATCAATAGGTGTTAGCATTGGCATGTGAACCTTATAAAAGGCTATATGTTGATAAAAAGTTTGAAACTCGATCGTCAGGACTCTGGGAGGGAGGGAGGAGGAGAATAAATCTTACCTTTCCTCCTTGTGTGGCTGTAAAGACATGAAAGCTAGCCAAATATAGATAGGTGAGATGATCACCAGCAACTCTGGAGCATACTTCTTCTTTGCAATGGGAAGAATTGCAATGAAAAGCAAAGCAAGAATGAAACATAAGTTAAAGTTGTTAAAACCATTCCTCAGGTAAAATGTTGACCCCTCAGTACCATACAAATGACTCTCCCCACCACCTATGACGTTATATATTAACAGATTGAGAACGGAAGAGGTCCACTTTTTGTAGTAGAAGTGGTCGGCCAACAGAGATAATGCCTGTGACATTGTTGAAATATGTGTTACACAATATGCGATCATACAAAATTTGAAAAATAAATAAATAAATAAATAAAACCATAAGTATTGGATAAGTGCCACATTTGATGCAGGTAGACAGCAAAAAATCCCAAAATTCAGATGCTCCAGTGGTTGATAATTAACTCACCAAAAGAGTAACTGAAGTCACTAAACCGGATGCAAATGCATAATTAAGCCTTCTATAGAGAGAATAAATTGTAACTGGAAGAAAGGCCAAGATAGAGAATGGCCAGCCAAGAATAACTCCACCCGCAGCAATAGCAACAGCAGCTGTTGGCTTCTCAAAAAGAAAAAGTGCTGATGATAGAGACATGGCATACATAGAGAACGAACTTGGCAGGAAACCTGCATATGAAGTCCAAGCAACAAATTTCAAAGATTAAAAGGGAATACTATGAGACCCCCCATAATTGCATGCATATCTAAACTCTAAGTAAGAGTGACTCCTAATCCAAACCACACGGACCCACAACTCCTATTTATAAAGGGGCATGAACAATTGTCAACAGCAGTCTCTAGTGTATTAAAAGCACAAATTACAAAAGATCTACTTACTAGTGCTTGCGAAGAAACAGCCACTGGCTAAGCATAGCATTGCAAGTGTGTATGAAGCCAGACGTTTCCCATACTTCCGGGAAAGGGCTACAACGAGGGCAGCATCTGCAATAACAGAGAGCAGACCGAGAAAAATCCTAATAGCATAGAAGACTCTAACCTGAAATTTTAATTACTTATTTAGCACAATGAATTTTGTAGTTGAGAAAATTGAATTTTTTTCAGCTGAAGAATGAACTGTCAAAGACAAACATGCTCTTACTTTTTCTTCACCAAACCACAGCGAAGCAGGCCAACCAATTAAGTTGTGGAAAACTATATACAAATAGGACCGTAGTGCAAACTGGGAGCTGCAGTAGACAGACATCCGATATTAATATTTGACAACAGTATTTTAAGAATCAGCAACAATTATATCAGAAAGATCCCTCACGAGTACTATATAGCTCCCGAAGAATCTGGAGCTAATACTTCAACCCAAGTCCAGTTTAGCAAATATTACTACATAAGCAAGCACTATATAGCACCCCAAGAATCTGGAGCTAAACTTTTAACTCGAGGCCAGTATAGCAAATATTACTGAATACCAACTGTTAGGGTACATAGAACGTGCAAACAATGTTAGCTCAAAAAAAGAACATGCAAACAATGTTAACTCTTTGCATGCATGTTCCACTCGCATATAAATGACACGGCTGGTCAAGTGAGGCTGATGTATTATTCAAGTTTAACGCCATGATGGCCATATAATAACAAGAAATAACAAACTCAAGAGGAAATACTAACTAATTGCACCAATTGGGGGCATAAATAGTGAGGCATCGATCCAAAAGCAATGCGGTATCCATTTATAAACTCTCTACCACATTTTCTTCTGGATTTTCAAGATTCTTAGACATTTCAGAAGGCACCTACAACTAGCCGACATCAGACACTAAAACTTTCCAGCTGGAATTGATCAATATATCTTGCACTCGTTCCATAACTAAACCATCAACGTGGAATTTTACATCATATTACCACACATCAAAATCAGAGCTTTAATAGACAAAAAAAAAACTACAGAACCTGTATTCCCATGTTTGAAAGCCAGACTTGTAGAGGAGGAAATGAAGTGGCTCCCAGTAATTAAAGACCTCGTCGCAATCGTGCAGGATGTTTGATGTGGCGCTCATATACCGCAGCATCCCAAGCGACACTAAAGGCAAAAACCACCTGAATCCCTTTTCGCCGCCCGATTTTTCCGGCTTGTCGAGCTTCGAGTACGGACGAGAAGAGGACGTCGTATGCAGATCCATCGGCGATGGGCGCCGCTGCCTTGTTGTCTGTGCCATATCCTTTCGCCGTTTCTCAGTGAGCAAATTTCTTCTTCAGATTTTTCAATTTTGATTCCTTCTCTTTTGCTTTTCTCTCACTGTCCTTTGTTGCCTCGTTTTATGGGAACCTTGAAATCAGTCGGGTCATTTGATTTCCATAACCCGCTTGATTTTGGATCCGACTATATTTTTATGTATAATTTTTAATAATTAACCCGCTAGTAAGTGTTTTGAGTGTGATCCAATATCATTGGATTCGGGTTCAAAAACGTTTGAATTTTTTTTCTAAGAATTACAAATATTTTGTTCTATAACTGGTCAGTTTTTTTTAATGTATTTATTATTAAATTTTAATAAATATATTCAAGAAGTAGACAAGTTAATGAACTTGAATCAAAGTTTGAGCATTTCTTTAGATCATACTTTTATAGTTAAGTTAAACGGAAGGAAATTGAATATTTTTTTCTTCATATAGGATTATCGAGTTTGAGATATCGTTCTAAATTGGTCAGATGAGTTATAACTCATAAGTCATCGCACTCGAGTTTGAGTTTTTTTTAAGTAAATCCAAACTTGAAAAGCTAAAAAAGTCTTTGAAAATATAGAATGAAAAATTAGATAAAGCGTAAAAGAAAACTGGAACTAAATAAAATGGATACCAATCCACCATTATAAACCATAGCGAGTGTCGAAATTACACACAGTAAATTATTAAAATCTGATCAAAGGGCTTGCATTTAGCATAGGCAACGAGACCAAGATTTATATTATAGTATGATCATAGAGCATAGGTGTGTACAAATTTTCCAAGACTCAAAGATCACAGCCACTGTGGTGAAACGGTTGGAGAGAAGTGTGGGGCTCAAACGAAAAAATGCGAGTTCGGACAAGTTAACCAGTGTTCTGCAGTCCTGCAGCGATACCCTTCATGGTCAAAATGAGAGTGTCTTCCAGTCCGGGGCCATATTCGCTCGTTGGATTCAACTTCAAGAGGTCATTAGCCGATTTGGATTCCATATACTCTCTCGAGATATGGGGCCTCAGCTCCACATGGTAGTTTGGGTCCCGAATTCTTCTCAGAGTGTAAGCTTGGCACACGTTTAATGTGGTAATGTACGAGTCACGTAATCGGAGTCGTTGCTTCAAGTATGGGTCACCTTCTAAGAGATCCTTGTGTCCAGCAATCTGTGAAAAGAAGATGGTTTGTTTCACCGTATATAAGTTCCATTTTTGACGAAACCTTAGATAGAAAAGAAGCAATTACCTGGAGAAGAAGAGTCTTCGTCTCCTCGTAGTTGGCCCTCAAACTCTCACCGAATGACCACAAATCTTCTGAAACGAGGAGTTTGTCAAACAATGCAGCAATACCCGGGTCGCCCTTGGCGAAAACCATTTCCATGAGATCGATTGTGACTCTAAAGAAAGGCCACTTGTTATACATTTCCCGCAGCATTTTCAGGTTTTCAACATCCTTCTGCAAGGCATACTTGAATGCTGCTCCAACACCTAGCCAAACAGGGAGATGAAATCTGGTCTGTGTCCACGCGAAGATCCATGGGATGGCTCTTAGAGATTCAATGCCTCCACTGGGTTTACGCTTGGATGGACGACTCCCAATGTTCATTCGACCATACTCCAATTCCGGTGTGGCCTGAAACGTTTTTTGCATGAATACTTTCAGTCAAATTAATACTAGACCAGGAATAAATATTATTCAATAATCAATATATGGTAGTTATTACAAGGCGGAAATATTCAACAAATCGTGGTTCTTTGAAGACGATTGACCGATACTCCTCGGTGGCAACAACAGTGATTTCGTCCAAAAGCGCACGCCATTCGGGTTTGGGGGCAACCGGGGGACGCATTCCATGTTCTAGTGTAGCAGCAGTAAAACGTTGAAGTGTTCTGAAGCACAAGTGCTCCTCCCCAAACGACTGCTCAATAACTTCTCCTTGAACTGTAACACGGAGAGATCCATGTATGGTGTCTGGCGGCTGAGACAATATAGCAAGATGAGTCGGGCCACCTCCTCGTCCAACGGTACCTCCTCGACCATGGAACATCGTCAGTTTCACCCCGAATTCTTTCGCAACTTCTATAAGTTCCTCCTGAGCCTTGTACAATTGCCAAGCTGCGGATAGCCTACCAGCATCTTTTCCAGAGTCTGAATACCCAATCATGACTTCTTGCTTACCATTGATCCGGTTTTTGTACCAATCAATCGAGAAAAGGCGTGAAACAGCAGCAGGAGCCGCCTCTAGATCAGCTAATCTCTCAAAAAGTGGAACGACTCTCAACGGCTGCTTCACATGGCACTCACGCTGTAAAAGCTCGACAGCCAACACATCAGACGGGGCAGTAGCCATCGAAATGATGTATGCACCAAAGCAGTCAGATGGGAGTTCAGCCAAAACATGGAGCGTGTTCAAAACATCAGAAATCTCTTCAGTTTTTGGAAGATCGTGTCCAAAGAGGGGCCGCTTGCCCCTGAGTTCAGACAGGAGCCATTCTTGTTTACGTTCTTCAGTCCACTCTTTATAAGACCCAATATCCAAGTGCTTGGTAATGGCGTCTAAAACGTCTGTATGTCTGTCTGACTCTTGCCTTATGTCAAGTCTCACAAGAGACAGCCCAAAGGTGGAAACTTGCCTCAGAAAATCTAAAAGGGACCCATCGGCTATTGGTCGGTCCCCACAAGCACAAAGAGATCTATAGCACACCTCAAGGGGCTCCAAAAACTATGTAAAAACAAACAATTCAACATAAGTAGATAAATAACGTCAAGAGTGCTGGTTTGTGGGAGTCTTGCTATGATATGATCATTGAAATTACAAAAAATACCTGCTCTACATTGGTGTAGGTTGCCTCCTCTGGGATATCAGATATTCCCTGAGATAATAAATGGCGAGAACGCTCGCGTGTCTGATAGAGCCTATCCCTCACATCCCCAAGAATGACCCGATAAGGCTCGTTTGGTGGAATTGTTTTCCAAAACTCTGAGAATGATACATTTGAACACATCAAAGAGTGCTTACAAATACATTAATTCTGCAGATTGCATAACAAAGATCTCACGTTCATTTGCAGTTGTAGAAATTTAGCAGAAGCCACTTTATCTATCTCTGGTGCAATTCTAATTAATAAGAAGAATATTGAATAAACTATACAGAAAAGGCATTTTTCGTTACCTATGAAATGTTTTGCATCTCTCCTTGAAGATCTGTGGAGTTCATCTGCTCGAACGCGAAGTTCATCATTGCATCGCCACATTGACAACTATAAGAGCCAAAGAAAGTTTGAGTATGAGCCACATATGCATCGTACGGATTGATTGTCAACTTAAAAAAGACCAAAAGTTTTAAACATATTTGCAGCGTACGGACCTCAAACATTAAATCCTCTATCTGGGAATAGTACAAGTTAGCAGCCATCATCCTGGCCAATAAGCAAACATCCCTTGTTACCTCAGGCGTTACCCTTGGATTGCCTGCAATAAATTATCAAACAATCACTGTAATCCTTGAAAATAAAGAATATAAAAAATGTACTCTGAAAAATGATACCATTAGTGTATGTATTCTAGTTCCTAATACATAAACTTTTAGTCATTGAGTATATAAATGGATCTAAATAATTTGGAAATTCAAAACTATACCATCACGGTCTCCACCCATCCAAGAAGAAAATTGGATTAGAGGGGCGTTGTATGGAACACGCTCATTAATTCCTATATTCTTCAGTGCTGTATCAACACGGCGCAGAAACTTGGGGACCCCTTTCCAGATTGTTTCATGGAAGTAACTCATCCCTGCCCTCATTTCATCTTGGGGAGTAGGGGGAATCCTTCGGATTTCATCAGTTCGGAAAGCTGCTTGGATCTGTGGACAGACATGAGACAAACAAAGGCAACAAAATAAGTAAGGCATGTCCCAGGATAATTCAACAGAAATTACATCTTTGAAATCTACAAACACAATGACAATGGTTGATCAGTTCAGAGAGGATCATACGGGAATTCAGTTATTTATACCAAATACTCAAAGCACCGCATATCGTTATTATACATAATAAATTTTGCGAAATGATTATCATTTCCTCAAGATTCATCAATATCAATCACCCCAGAATCTAAGATGGAAATGCAGTAAATCAATCGTACTAACTTGAGTGGAATTTGGTTAACCATAACAAGATTAAGTCCATCAAGGAAAAATGTACGAATTCAAATGAAAGGGCTTTATCAGTTCTTGCAAGTTAAGAATCCAAGGAAAATATACTCAGCACATATTAATGTATAGATATGGATTCAAAAAGAAACGTAAAATACCTCCCTCTGTAAAGCCTCGTCGAGCTCCTGTTTATCATCAGGCGTAATATCTTTGGCATACAACTGAGCTAAGCAATTCCGAATCCTGACCAAGTGAAAGTCAACACAAGCAGGGAAGAGTCGAACAATTTGGCAAAAAGTAAGACCAAACTTAGCTATTTATTCGACTAAAAAACACATAACAAGTAATTAGAGAACTGACCTTCCATGTTTCTGAAGCAACGATCTTCGAACAGATTGTGTGGGGTGAGCAGTGAAGACCAGATCCACAGTTTGATTCTTCAATTCATCAAAAACTTCTTGAGGAGACTTCTTCAAATCAACGACGAGTCTTTTGAGAGTCTCTTCAATGTCCGATTCAGTAGTCGCCGAGCTCTCATCTGTATAGTCTCCTTTTTTCAGCTTGTTCCTTCGACGATAAGCAATTTGAACCGCCTCAGCCAAGTTGGCCAGGCTAAGCATATGAGAAAAAGCCTTTGCAACGACAATTGAATCTCTGGGATCCAAACTCGTCAATACATTCCCAAGTTCTTCCAACTTTTTAGGATCGTGCTTGCCTTCATACTCGGCGGAAAGTTCATAACATTCTTGCACCTAAAGTAATTATGGAAATTAAAGATACAATTTCCTCTATCTATCAAAAAACACCAACAAATAAATCGTACATCTGATAAAATTCAAATAATGATGTAAAAGATTTATGTTTCTACTCAGTTCAAACTTCAAGCACTATATCGGTCACTTTTACTCGGTGAGTGTGGAGTTGAAGAAAGGAAGCATCCTGTGATCAACCCGCATGGGCATCTTTGAATACAAGTGAAACTCAATTCTACAAGACACGTTTCAAATTACAATTACATTGACGTAAGTACTAAAGCAAAAATCCAGTTTTTACCAACAAGTTCTTCCAGGAGAGTTCAATACAGTGGTAGTGCCAGGAATGAGGATTTGGTTACGCTGCAACTTAGTATATTAAAGGATATCAAGACTTGTGCTTTTAGAAAAGCTTGGAACTCAATTTTTTACCCCTGCTTTAACATTATAATATTTGTAGAACATGAATCTCAAGTTGGGTATGTTGTATGTACCAAAATTCAAACTAAACAACGACATTAGTTTTTAATCCTCACGTCAAGATTGAATTTTTCACAATAAAATCTTAGCATATACACATTGCACTCCAGAAATAGGATATCTCTAATCCCACAAGACAATAACTACAGTAATTCATACCGTTTCTCTCAGATCCTCTCCATGCAAATCCTGAAGAATATCAAGAAACCGATCCAAAAGCAAGGCGTCATACTCAACAAGTTTATCATCCTCTGACACTTTTCCAGGAACCAAAAGCCTCAACTGGGCATCAATTGTAGCCAGCTTCTCCAAATTCCTTGCCATTAATCCTTAAACTCCCTATCTGAAATCTTGATTCTCAATAACCCTGCAAAAAGAAATTCAGTCCAAAATCACAACCTTGAATCAATGAAACAAGCCCATAAAATTCTGATCAGGACCCAGAAAATAGGAACCATATAAGGATTAGAAAGTGAGAGAAAACAGAAGCTTCATGAAAAGTCCCGAAATCATTTCACATGCAAAAGATTGCGTTTTAAAAACGATGGCCCTTGGATTCATTGTCGTAAAACAGCCATAAATTGAAAGTTAACAGTGAGCGGTTCGCGAGTTATGACAGTGTACCTGAAATCTGAATATGGTGTCGTTGAGATTTTTGGAGAACGGAGGGGAAGAAAGATGGGGAGTGGGGACTAGCAAAGAGTGAGTATTGTGATCTAAACAAATGGCAATAGCCGATCTATATATAGACAAAGCAAGAAAAATGAAAATTGCCTCGATATCTTTTCATCGAGAGAGCGATTTTAGCATGATACGCTGGACGACGGATGTACCAAAACCACACACTTGACTTCTAAACATTCGTTGGAAAACAATAATTAAATTATCATTAATACACGACAAACTAGATATTATATTTCTTTGTACAAATTTTATTTCGGCCACTAGTTTCACTTTACAATGTCTTAAAATAATGGATCTTTTATAACATGAAATTATATCAGTTTTTTTTATAAACATATAATTATAAACATAGCATGATAAATAACTGGATCTCTTGTTTATGTCATCCAAGAATAAGTATTATTTTTTATACTAAAAGTATTATTTTTATTGAGAATATCGGTAGGGTTGACCCGTCTCACAGATAAAGATTTGTGATACCGTCTCACAAGAGACATACTCTTAAAAAAACACTAAAACTTCTATGATACCATCTAACATATCAATTTTAGGAAATATATCTTTTACTTGATCTAATCCATAAAAATACTATTTTTATGTTAAAAATATTAATATTCAAACTAAATATAGATCAGATCGACTCGTTTTTAAACTATTTCATAAAAAAACATACTCTTAAAAAAGACAGAAACAAATAACTAATATGATATGCTTTATTACAAATACTCCGTCGCCAAAGAAATATATGTATGATTTAAACTAGCGAGTCGTGACACACGCGATGCATGTAAATTCTAAATAATAAAATAAAATTTATCGATTAAACGATAGAATCGATTTTTGAAATTCAATTAAAACATTATTTAATTTTTGAACTAATATGAAATGGATCACTTTAAATCCATTATCTTTTATACACGAAGAAAGTAATACTTTCTTCGTTATCCACCATAAGTGAATTATTTAATTTCATTATTGTTGTGTTATTTATCATGCTATATTTATAATTATGACATATTACGAAAACGTATTTAATCGATCGAAGAGGGCGTGAGCTATGGTGCTGTTCGCAAAGGGCTTGTATTAGTTATGTCCCACATGGTAGATATTACTTTGAGTGGCAATTTGCTTGACAATCTCCCCCTGAGCTAGCTTTTGTGAGTTATCCAATTCATCGTTTACTGTATCAATTCCCGATTTCCCGATTGTTGGACTGCCTATATTAGGCCACCCGTTCTCCCACAATGGTCATTTGTAACCCACCTCCAGATGTTCATTCCTGGTGAGGGGTGAAGTCCCACATCGGTTAATATTAACTTTGAGTTGCATATATCTGGACTCCTCCCCCCTTGATCTGCTTTGGGTTGTAGGCCAGTTGAACCTTCATATGGAATAAGGGCACACTCGTGCTTGAAAGATTTGGAATTATGGCTGAGAAGGTGCTGAGAGATACTTGTTTGTCTTACTTCATTTGATTTTTTCTGCATGCACTTCTACTAAAACTGGAAGTAATTTGGAAAGTACGAATATGATCGAGAAACATTCATCTCGACCCCTTCATCAGATTGACAAAATATAATTGATGAAAACAAAGTAAAGATAAGAGTTTGAGTTTGTAGAAGAATAGTTGTTGTTGTCAGTTGTTTATTATTGGATTGTATGTAATATTTTTAAGATGGAGACTTAGACTTAACTCCTCAAAACGTTAGCTCAAATGAAAGGATTGTCTAAGTTGATATATACAGCTCTCAATGATTTAATCCAGTTGACGTGAGAAATAAAAAACAACAACAAACACGATTTAAATTCAAAAGTAAATGAATAACACATTTGATTCCGAGATGCTGCCACTTACAAGTAAAGCACGCCAAATACTTGACAAAATGCTCCCAGCACCACAAGGCTTCGATTAAAGAATAATGATTGTAGGTATAAAACAAGCCATTTCCACCGCATGCATCCCTTTGTTTAATTCTTTCACGGCAAAAAGAAGCGTGATTCAGGGACCTCCACCACGAGCTTTGAACGAATTCCTCCAAATTAATTCATTTAATAAATTGTAGCAAAGGAGAAAAAAGCAGATATAAACGTCATTTAGATGTATATTAACAATAAACTCTTTGATGTGAAGAGTTGGTTTATCCACCATCGAAAGTCATTTCTCTCAAATTTTCGATATCAACCACATCGTCTGTTAATGATCCAAGAACTGAAACTTCATAAGAAAACACTCAGAATTATCTTAAACAAAAGTTCGTTGATTGAGATCTTCTCCTAAAAGTTACTTATTCTTTATTTATATATGAAAAAATATTTTATATTATCCATTGCAGCTTGGTGCAATCCAGCAGTTCGGGCGCTGACAGTGGCATGTATTCGATTGTGCGCGACACTTGCCATGAGTGGAGCTTTTTTAAAGACAGGTGATGGGGTATGTGATTAAAACTTTATAATATCTACTATTACTATTAATATTATACGAGTATTTTGTAAAATACCTTTTATTTTCTAAACTAAACGTGGATTTACTTAAAAAAACATTTCTCTCTATTTTTTCATAAATTTCATGTATCGCGTGTGTCACGACTCGCTAGTTTAAATCATACATATACTTCTTTAGCTGACGGAGTATTTGTAATAAAGCATATCAAATTATTTATTTGTTCATGTCTTTTTTAAGAGTACGTTTTTCGTGAAATAGTTTTAAGAACGAGTCGATCTGATCTATATTTAGTTTGAATATTAATACTTTTAATATAAAAAATAATATTTTTATGGATTGGATCAAGTAAAAGATATGTTCCATAAAATTGATATGTTAGATGATATCATAGAAGTTTTTGTGTTTTTTTAAGAGTAGGTCTCTTTTGAGACGTTCTCACGAATCTTTATCTGTGAGACAGGTCGACCCTACCAATATTCACAATAAAAAGTAATACTTTTAGGATAAAAAGTAATACTTTTTCACCCAAATAAGACATATGTCTCCTAAAATACAACCAGTGAAATCATTTCACACAAATTTTTGTCTTTTTTAAAAAACAACTGTTTGTGGTAACTTTTCTATTTATTAAACCATATAGTGAAATATAATATTCACATTATATATCCAACGATTTAAAAAATCATTTACGGTTCATACATTTTTTTCATGTGATAAACGCGTCGAACAATTTCTATGAACCATTTGATCAGTTGGTAGTAAACAATATTCCATTCGTTGGTGGTAGACAATATTCCATTGTAACATCGAATGAACAGACATTTTTGCCAGAGATGTATAATATTTAGTTGATCTTTATATTAAATATTTAATGAAAAGTTTTTTTTGTCTTTTGGAAATATTCTTAAACCATTTCAACGGAATATTTTATTTCATATAGTACTTAATCAAAAGCAGTCAAGATTCTTAATTCGTAAATCGTATTATTCAAATGTAATTTGGGAAAAAAACAAGTTTCATAAAATCCATGTTAATTATATTATAAATTCACTCTAGAAGCATTTTCAATAGTAATTTTGAACTATTTCAAATAGAGTTGTTAATAATAATAATAATAATAATAATAATAATAATAATAATAATAATAATAATAATAATAATAAGTAAAACACCTTTTTTCCCTTGGAAACTTATTATCGTAGCAACTCTAATAATTTATTTCCAAATCAAATTATTCCATTCAAATGAAACCTAAGCCGATGAGTTCTTTGGCATCAACATTATTTTTTAGTCGTCGGTATTTAAGAAAAGGTGGATTTATACTTTTCTCTAGAAATATTAACAAAATATGGGACGACTGCTCGACAGAAATCCCTTTTAACAACGAGCTATGTATTATGCATAATCTTTTAATAATTAAATTGATAAAATTAATTTATAAGAAGTCAAACAAAAAAAGCCAATAATTTCCAGTGTTCATATCGTTTTTTTCAAAGAAGAATATTCAATCAGCCAATATATATTCCACAACAAGATGCTTCTCATGTTGTTGTGAAGTAGAATCACGTAGTTATATCCGTTTGACGAATAATTTCGTCTATATCTTTGATGAAAAATAAAAAAAAAAGGTATAATAGTATGTCTCTTATAAGAGGTTCTCACGGGTGTACATCGGTCCATATTTTATACGAAAAGAAATATATCTGACATAAAAGTAATATTCTTTTGATTTTAGTGAAGATATGGACACCGCCAAGGTATTGCTCATTCGAGCTTAATGTGGATGCGGCTGTGAACGTGGAGAGTCACAAATTTGGTATTGATGGGATATTTCGAGACAATCAAGGACGTTTGCTGTTGGTTTTTGGTAAACAGATAAACCAACCCTTATCAATAGTACATGGTGAATTGCTGGTGATCCAAGAAGGAATTCTTCTTCTCTACGGACTACGATAAAGGTTTTACTGATATACATGTAGCATCTGATTCTCTATTGGCAGTGTAAGCAGTCACTACCGAACAAGATGATCTTGGCTGTATTGGACTTTGTGCAATGGATATCAGGAAGTGCTTGAAGAGACCTGCGATCTCTGAATGCATTCATGTCTGTTGATCATCAAATAATGTTGCTCATAATATTGCTCGTTTTGCCTGTTCTTCGCCTTCACCTTTTGTTTGGATGAATGGTGAATTTCTTTTTTTTTGTTGGTTAATCTTATAATAGATGATTTTAATCAATAAAATTACGAGTTTACAAAATACTCTTTTGATTTTGGTCGTATCAGAAATCCGTCTCACAAAATTGACATGTTAGACGATCTCAAAATAGTTTTTAAATTGGTATATAACATAATACATTTTTATGTGTCGATTGAATAGAAGATCGGTCTCACAAATTAACATGTGAGACGGTCCCACAAAATTAACAAATGAGATTTTCTTAACAGAATAAAATCAAATTTCCGATCTTTGAAAAAACCATAAAAAATTATAAAAATTTTCTTCCCATGAAAATTCAAAATTATCATATAGTCAAACATTAGACGTAATGCTTATTATAAAAAAAAAAAAAAAAAACATAGAGAAATATTATTATCCTTGTTGAATGTGAAAATGACCAAATACAATTGATATTGCATTCGAATTTGACTTTCAAGTAAAAATAAAAGCTTAAAACGAGACTGAACCGTGGACTTGTGTATTATCGTGGACTTTAAATACAAAGCGTGGCAAGACTTCGACTTTGAAATATTGATAAGTTAGTGCAATTATTACAGGCGTGGCTTATTAAATCACCTTTACTTGTTCATTTAACTATTGGAAGAGACACACGTGATTGAGTTCATCACGTGTAATTTTCGAAATAATTTTTCAGTAGTTTTACACTTGTTTAATAAATGTTTTTATATATTTAAAAAATTGTTGAAAGTAGTTAATATATTTAACGATGGAAATGGATTGGTAAAAGAATAAATAAAAAATAAAACTTTTAAAATTAAAATTAATACTTTTAACATAAAAGTATAAATTTTCATAAATCGATCGGATAGGCCACATCAATCTTCGTGAACATACAAATTTATCTGCGCAGGGAAGGAGTAAGAATTCATAAGTACTTAGGGATGGTTCCATCATGTGTTAGACAGTAATAAGTTCAGTTAAAATCGAACCGAATTTTCTAAAATCGAATTAATCGAACTTTTTTTCGACAATTCGAACCGACCGAACTTTTCTACGAAAACCTAACAAACCAAATCAAAAAAATCGATTAATTCGGTCAGTAACACAATTAACCGAAATTTTAGACTTTTTTTAAAAAAATAATCATGTTTTAAATAAATTAGATCGACTGATATTTTATTCACTCATATACTGTAATTACTTTTTACTCGTTATTTGTTGATATATGATCTTTTAATTTAATAATAACTTGACAACTTTTATTTTCTTCCTTCTTTGATTTTTATAAAAGCCTACATGTGGCGCGTTGTCCACCTTGGTGAGGGTCTTTGAATAGTACACAACCCAGCACCTAGGCTCCGCCTGTTTAAAGAAAAAGCCCGAACACTGGCAATCCGTTGTACATTTTTCCGCCAATCCGCCTGTTTCGTGATGGGCCCAGTTCCTCTAGCGTACTTGCCCAAGGAATGGTCAACCCCTTCAATTTTGTAGTACTTCACATCTTTACAAGATGTTATCTTTTGAGGTGCACAAGTCTTTCTCCCACACAATAGCCCATTGGGGGCTGACCAGGCCACACATTGGCTATCCTCACAAGTCACAAAGCCCAAATTGCCCATATCTATCAGGTATAAGGTATTTGGCATTCTTCACCGGAATCTCTCTATAAAAGAGTGAAAGTTGTCGATCCCCAGTCGGAGAAAAGTTAACGTAGCATTGTCATTAGCTCGAGATAAATACAATCACTTGGCATCTGGGTTTTCAAGTCTAAGTTCATATGGATAGCCATTGTACGTGTCGGGATAACTCATGAACATCAAATGATAGATATTTATATCGATTATTTTTCTAAAATACTAACTGACAGCATATAGCAATTCAGTTTGGATTTTTTTTAAAAAAATCACAAAACCACACCGTATTCAACCCCTAGTAAAATATAGACAAATAATATTAATAATGCAACTATAAATAAATAATGAAACAGATCAAAAGCGATGTGAACAAAATTAAAAATAATAATTACTTCAAAAAATAATATAGAAAACCCAATTTTACTTTGATTGATTTTTCTTTACAATAACTTATTGTAACACATTCTATGTAATTTTAAATTTATTTCTTTATTTAATTTTTTTAGTCATTTGTATGATTTTATTTTCTTAAAAACCAAAAATAAAAGTTTTATTGCCAAGAGAAAGTCAAATACAGAGATGATAAAGTCAATATACATTTACATGATTTTACGGATTTATCTATTTAATCATATGAATTAATTTGATTTATATTTAAGTTAAAAATTATAATATATATTTTTATAAATTAAATTAGTTGATTTATATTTAAGTTAAAAATTATAATATATATTTTTTATAAATTAAATTAGAATATTCACCTGTCATCAAGACGTGTTGGACTTATCCAGGCTCATTCCTTCTACTGAGTTAGCAGCTCACAAACGCAGAAGATATTTTCCACAAGAAGAAATCACTGTACAATGGCAGGAATCTCTCAAGACTGGGAACCGGTTGTTATCCGCAAGAAGGCACCCACCGCCGCCGCGCGTAAGGATGAGAAAGCTGTGAACGCCGCCCGACGTGCCGGCGCTGATATCGAAACCATAAGAAAAGGTTTGGATGAAAGGAACTGATTAAATCATTTATACGTGCGTGAGCTAGGTTTTTATTGTTATTATTATCATCTTTCTTTAATCTTGTGTAGTTTCTCTAATCTTTTGGGTGAATTATTTTGTATGTGTTTTCTTCGTTGGCGATACGCCTCAATCCTTGTTTTGGGAGAATCACTCTTTGACAACCGAGTTTGTGGAAACTCCTTTCTCTTTATGCGGTTATGACTATGATCTTCAATTTACATCTGCTCAGTATTTTTTATGTTTCCTTTTCTTTCTTGGGGAGGTTTTGTTAGTTTTCCGATCATTTTGACGAGTAACGATTGGTCATTTTGTAAGTTGGTTATGTAGTTCTTGCATCCTTTCTATTTCTTAGTAGTAGTGGCTTCAGAAATATTTGAACTGGTTACTGGAAGAGACAAAATTAGGCCCATGAGATGCGATTCGGTAGGAGGTTAAGACTAAACTGAGTTCCTGGGAGATAGTGATTTCTCTCGAATTAGATGCTGGTAGCAAAAGCTTTGTAATTTCTCAGGTGGTTTTTATGTTGTACCTTGTGTTTAAAATTTAATTAGTGTAACCTTCGCTGCAGTACACAACCATATATAATGTTTACTCTTAAGATTTAGCTGAATAAAAATGTTTATCTTTTGGGCAGTTTTTATAGCATGCCATTATCCTTACAGTTTTTGAAGTTTTCGTGGGATGCAGTTTTGTTCCAGCAGCATAAAGTGAAATGTTTGAATCCTCATTTATTTTGATTGGGTCTAAAATCATGTTCTTTTGTTTCTCTGTCACTGGTGCGCATAGTTATTTGTAAACTATCATCACAAATTGGATTCAACAGATGAAGCTACTTTTAATGCTAACAATTATATGCTTGTCTGCAGCAAATGCAGGGACAAACAAGGCTGCATCGAGCAGCACATCTTTGAACACCAGGAAGCTTGATGACGACACAGAAAATCTGGCTCGTGAGTTGGATATTTCCTCTTTTATTACATTCTGTTGACTAGTTTTATTAGAATACATGAGATATCTACATCGGAAGTTTCATTCTCCCTCAGATATTCATTGAAGTATCATGTTGTTTACTTTTCTTGATTGTTCCTCCAGAAATGCCATTTGTGTGTTTATCCCTCTCTTGTCAAAATTAAGAGAAAGGACCGAGACGGTCTAACTTATTGGGCCTTTTTTAGTCTAGGAATAGGAATTCAAGAGAAAAGGAAACGTTAACCTTGAATTGATTTTATGAACATATGTGCCCTCACATTTCTACCCATGTTTTACACAATCGGGATCGCAATTATATGTTTTCTTATCCTGTCTCTAGTGCTATTCTCATTTGTGTTCAGTGATTTATCATCTACCACATTTGGACTCTATAAAAGGATAAATTGTTGATCCCCGCTTAGACGTGTTTAGATTACACAATACTTTTTGGCAGAAAGTTGACTGTTTGTGAAGATATTTTTACACTCTTGACAGTTGACACATGTTTCTTATCAAAAGATTTGTATACAATATGGGTTGGCCTGTGGAGGTGTTTGTCACTCAACCCAAGTGGGTGAAACATTTTATTTCTGTGTAGAAATTGGCAGATATGAGATCATCTAAGTCTGACCTCACTTCTCCGTAGAACTTTTCCAGTGAATCACGGCTATCCATGTTACAGAAAGCACAGAACACTGTTGAAATATGTGTTAATGTCTCTTTTGTTTGATACAACCTCCAATGAGGTTGTGGATAGAATGGCCCTATTGTGTGAAGGATTTTGCCGTAACAGTACCTGGATTTGCTGTCCCAAATATGTGTTTGGGCACATGAGAGCATTATGGGATGGGATTTTGATCACTCAGTGTGCATTGAATTCCCGAAAATGATTTGCTCTTTCATCTCTTGGATAGGTCTTTCCATGTTGTTTATTTAGCAATTTTTGGATACTTGAGTTTTGTTTCATAATTGGAAATTCGCTTCTCTGAGTCAAGTGTGTGAATTTTAGGCTTTTAGCATGTGCAAGAGCCCTAAGTTTGTTTGTTTCTCCTTAGCATTTCAGTACGCTTAAATATGATTATTCATCCCTTCCTAACTGCAAATTGTTCCACTTTATATTGCCACACGTCTGCGATATAGCTTGAGTTTGTTGTTAGCATACTTTCATTTTATAACAGATGACAAGGTTCCCTCCGAGTTGAAAAAGGCCATCATGCAAGCTCGAATGGATAAGAAACTGACACAGTCACAACTTGCTCAGGTTTGTTATTTCAACCCTTATTTCCAGTTTCTGCAATTTGTGTTCACAGAGATTCACTTTCGTACCTAGATGGTCCTGATACAAAATGACATTCGAATTGCAGCTTATTAATGAGAAGCCCCAAATCATCCAGGAATATGAATCTGGAAAAGCAATTCCTAACCAGCAGATCATTTCTAAACTGGAGAAATCTCTTGGTGTGAAATTGCGTGGAAAAAAATAGAATAAGCAACGAGGAAAGTCGATCTTTTGAATTCATAGCGTTTGAGTTCTGAAAGTGGTTGTGTAAATGAACTTGTTTTTTCTCTTGTTTTCACCTTTGGCCACTGGTTTTGCTCATATGTCAGAATTCTGGAGAATGGACTTGGCTTTCCTTTTGATACGTGAGAGTATTTTGTTGCTTAAAATACACGAACCCTCCAATTCTTATGCTTTCCTCTCATTTGAAGATCCATTTAATGCTCGCTACTCCTCGTCAATTCCACTTATCCTAACCTTGGAATCATCGGAGATGTTCTGGTTCCAGTTTAATTGAGCTTATTGAAAATTACTTTTTAAAAATATAATGGTACCACGTTCAAGGGTTCATCCGATCCTTGCGTTCATCAACTTTGATTTTTTGTAGGAAATAAAATTGTGCAAGTTGCTTTGTCCCGTGACATATGAACCGTATTGTTCGCTTTCATATGTTAAATGGAAAAATTGGCTGACCTGTCGTGGTGTTTCTCACGTTTGATTTAATCATCGTGAGACCTTGTAGATCTTAGTTTCTATCGGGTCAGGATACCCAGTTATTCATTTCACTCTATTTTGAACCAAACAATTCAAGGATCTCCAAATCTTGAAGTCGTGAATAACTTGTATCAACATTGAACCTGTACGTCAAGAGCATATCATATATCAAGTTTTGCTGCCCTTCTAAAATCTACAACTTACTCATATATGATTCATAGAACTTACACTTTATGAAACTTACAATATAATTGCATCAGCAAAATTTACATCACAGGCTTTTTTGAAGCCCCGAGAGTAAATTCTACTATTGTCAACTCAAAGCGATCCACTGATTCAAAATCAAATATTGTAACAGTCAATCCACATAACAAGATTAATGTACACGGCATACTTTCACCAATCAAACAAGGGCACGAGAGGAACAATCTTCAACTCATTGGCGGGTTAAGCCTCAAAAGTCTTATATTACTCGCACGCCAGTTTTGTTCCAAAACTGGTCAAACAAATAGCAAAGGCCTGGAAAGCTGATAGGGGCTGCCTATAATCCATTGAGAAGGTGTCATCACCAACTTTCCCAAACTGAAGCAGCACGGTCTCCTCATCACCCTTTCCTCCAGGCTGACTTTGATCCATAGTAGCAACGAGTTGAAAATTCTTGACCGATGCGACAGTTACTCTGCCATGGAAATTCAAGCACCAGCATTCCAAATGTTCATGCCACCGCGGGGATTTGTTTTTCAAAACCGTGAGCTCTGGGGTATAGGGCTCTGGCTTCTTTGCTGTAACGTCTTGATTATTATCAGTTGATTTCTCCAAAAACAAGCATTTAAGGGAGCACGTCATCCTCCTAGGACCTCTTGATTTCAAGAGATTGAACTTGTATGACACATGCCCCACTTCAAAGTTACCAGCTGGGACTTGGGGACTTATCTGCTTGCTTGCAAAACGGCGGCCAGCTCTGCTACTTGATGGCTTTGCTCCGCTATGCGGTGGTTGGCTGTCATAGATGGTTAAATTTGTACCAAGGAAATCTGACCTGTGACAAATATTTTGGTTCTTCAAATATATGAGATGTCACGGATAAGTTGAAAAATATTGGAAAAAAGGGAATAGTTCAAAAGTACTTTAAGAGTGAGACTTGAGACGGATAGAAATCGTTAAGTGATATTAGGTACAACCACTGTCCTTGGCCACAAAATGCCTCCTATTTCTGAGCATTCTTTCACAATAGATGCAATTACAAAGTCGACCTTATCCAGCTTCTTTATAAAGCCACACCATTCATTTTTTGGAAAATTTCAAATATAATTCAACTAACTAAGTTGTCTGTCTCAATAATACTCAGTCCAAAACCCGCATCATCCCTGGTTTTATCAACTAACTCCCCTTAAGCCTCAAAGTTATTGTCATGGTTAAGACGGATTGATATAATGTCAAGGAATGTCCTATTGAATTAGGGAGAGCCAGTTTGGGTGAAAACAAAGTTGTTGTTGTTTGCTGCAACTGTGCCAGGGGAAGGAGGAACAGTGGCTTTTTTGTACATATGGACAAGATAACAAAGGAAAAGCAGAGGTGCCATCTTCACAATAACAAGTGATCCATGTATTTTCATTTTATGACGCATTCTGACACAGGGACCACAAAGATTACGTTCTCAAAACTAGTTTAATAGAAAATGAAAACTACTTCAGGTCCACAAAGATTTCGTTCTCAAAACCAGTTTCATTGAAAATTACTCCCCGAAAGGTATCAAACGGATCCATGCCTCCCCTTTGTTAATTTCTCTTAAATTTACATTATAACCACCACAAAATATTTACGCAAATATGAAGCTACCAAGAATTAATCAGCAATGGCATCGGTATGGGTGCCATTTTTGTTGATTATATATATGTCATTGCCAGTTTTTAACATAGTTTTTCAGAAATTTTCAAGCTATATGAAATTAAATATTCGCCAGCCTGATGCTAACCCCCTTCAATCTCCAAGAATGGCCCAATAAGACTCGTTCTTAAGTATAAAATGTCATCGCACAGATTAAAGCTCCCATTCCCTAGAAAGATGCGGCTTGCAGTACAAAGAGCCATAACATAAAGCCTCTTCTTCATCCTATTCCATTGTCCTCACTTCTCTTTTAATCATATAAATTTATGTATCTAAGCCTACCACGTATTAATTTAAAGCTATGTGCAGTGTGCACCACAGCTAAGATAAGCAACTAATGAATGAGTTCATGTCAGTTGGATCACCCAATAATAATATTGATGCATCTGTTTAAATGTAACTTCATAAACATGTGGTTGAAATCATGTCAATGAAAGCAAGCTAGCTTTTTTATGAAAAAGAAGTTGTGGATTTTGTTCCTTTAATTGCAGAAACATTCAACATACACCCTAGTTACATCATAGAAAAAGTGAAACGCTTCAGAACTGTCAGGTTAGGGATTTCTAACCTTAATTTTCCAACATAAGCTTTACTACCTTGAGACAGATCATCAGCATCCAGAGATATAATGTACTCACTGTGGGCACCATTTCTCTGTCGTTGTGCTGCTAAGAGAAACTTGCCTTTGTCCGTAAATGCTGCAACAATACAATCCTGAAAACATCAGCTTTTAAAAAATTGCAAAGCAGCAAAAAATCAACAACAATAAATAGATTAAAAAAAGAGGCATGAATCTCTAGTCTATAGACCTTTGACTTGAACAGTCAATTTACTGCTATCAAGAGTTTTATTAATTTAGTGCAATAAGCATTGAAACAACCTTCTATATAGATATCTAAAAGCTAGTGATATTCAGAATTCGATTCTATTCACTTAGGGCATGTTTCTGCACCTTGATAAAGGTTGGATTGCGCCTTACGCAATCCAATTGTCGTTCTCCTTTAATGTGATACCAGCATTGGAAACTTGCTAAGCCAGGGCCAACCATCAAGAATCAGTGATACCGATAAGAATGATTGATAAATAAATTCCAAAGAACCCACCAAAGAAATGGACATAGTGAGTATTTAGATATTCTTAAATTCCAAAGAACCCACCAAAGAAATGGACATAGTGAGTATTTAGATATTCTGCAATCTGTATGTCATGACAAAATTTTGAAAAATCACAAACATAGTAATCTTATCTTACAAATTTACTTCAACATTTATTGACTATGGGAACTTGAATGGTGATCGATTTCGTTGTACTACGTCAAAGAACTTGAATGGTTGACCAATAAATCAGAGATAGGTACAGAGGATAGGTATATCTATCAATCTAAGCGGAGTTGACTTCACAATTTTTAAAAATGATGGCCCTATTTGATTAATCAAGAATAATTCGAAAAAATCACGAAGATTCCCTTATCTTGAAAGTCAGTCGAAAGCTATGTTCACTCAGAATTCATAGTTAAACTGCTGGTTAATAAACAATTTATCAACAACTCAAATCACTATGCAGGTTATCTTCAAAAAAGCAATCCTACTTACATGGTGAGAGGGCCAGATAAAGGTAAAATGTTGCATTCTTCTTGTCCCGTTTTATAATACACTGAAGCGGAGAATCTCGCGGCCCTGGCTGCAGTAATGCAAAAATTTTACTAAGAACACCCAAAACAAAATTCGAGAAATTTTCAGCACAAAAAAGCAATGGAAATTTTGTCCATCGGATTTGAATGACGCAACGAAACCACTAACGACGTGATCAACATATGTAATCCGATTTTAAATTATAACACAACTCTTTTAAGAGAAATCAGCCAATCCTGATGATAGATGTCGATTTCCCACTAATTTACCATGTCGAATGTTCGTAAATCCATGACTACTCGGGTCACAGATACAAACTATAACAGTATAAGCAAAAACCAAATCAATGTCGCAGAAAAAGAATGGAAAAAACGACCCTTTTTAGGGAGGAAGGGAAGGTAATTTTCCCGGGGTGATGTACAGAGGTCTTTTCCACCACTTCTTTCGTTGCTTCTCTCCACCGCTTGCAAACGCATCCGAATGCGACGACGCTTTGGCGCTGCGGCCATTTGTCTTCACTCGCTTCCACCCTCTGTATTATTTCCCCCAGAAGCTCCGGAAACATACTCGCCCATGTACCCGAGTCCGGACAACCCAATTCACGACAAGCCCCACCATCCCGCTGATGCTGGTCGTTTCCATCATCACCACCGATCCCTTCCTCTTTTCTGCCCTCTTCCCGTCGGATACCGTTATCCAAATCGCAGATAGATTCGATTTCCGATGACTTTGATGCTTTGCAAGATTTGGATAGGGTGAAGGACCGATGGATGATTCTTCGTGGGAGGAAAGATCGTCTCAATGACATCTCGGTCAGAGATGAGTGAAGAGAGAGAATCGAGGGATCTTTAGAGAGAGAAAATAGCTGGAGTCCATTTATATGCTTTGCAGAGAATTTCATGGACGATTTTGGTTATACGGACGTATGTCTGTGACGGAGAGATTGGCGACAGCCGAATGAAAGTTAATGTTAATTTAAACGGGAGACACGTGTATCGATGCTCTTGGTTGGTGTCGATTATTTTGGTAAGCCTTGGTTATTTTTGTCATCAAGTGGCTGGAGACTAGATAGAAACAAGATGCCGTTCTTTTAGTGCACTTTAGAGTTCTAACAGAATATATATAGTAGTAAAAGAAGCATATATATATTATATATATATATATATAGCAATGATACCCTGCACACCTCTTCCTTGTACACCTGTGGGCGCCTGTCTACGTGGCACATTCACAACCACACAAAATTTTTTGTTTTGTTTTTTTTAAAAAAAACTGACCAATCATGCACCGCCACGTAGACGGTGCTCATAGAACCATGCACACCTGATGTGCAAGGTAACAAATTCGATATATATATATATACACACACACATATATATATATTTATTAAAATATGTTGTATGATATTTTTATTAAAAAAGTGGATACTTTTTAAAAAAAGTACAATTTGTATGAGACGAATTTCTTATTTGGATCATCTATGAAAAAATATTACTCTTTATGCTAAGAATATTACTTTTTAGAGTAGGTCTCATGTGAGACCGTCTCACGGATCTTAATCCGTGAGACGGGTCAACCTTACCCATATTCACAATAAAAAGTAATACTCTTAGCATAAAAAGTAATACTTATTCATGGATGACCCAAATAAGAGATCCGTCTCACAAATATGACCCGTGAGACCGTCACACACAAGTTATTACCTACTTTTTATTGTGAATATCGACATAAATATTACTTTTTATGTTAAGAGTATTATTCTTTATTTTGAATATCAGTAAGATTGACACGTCTCACAGATAAAGATTCGTGACACTGTCTTTTAAAAAATCGATCTCAAAATCAATTTCTCCGAACCTTTTTGTATAATTTTTTAAATATATATTCATATCAAAACACCAGGCATTTGCTTTGGTTTATCGTTAAATCGGTTTGAAATTTCAAAGTTGGAAGGTTGATATTTCAAATTCTGTCACGTTTTTCTTGTAATTAAATGCTCATTAAATGTCCAAGACCTTTTCTTTTTCCAACCTATTTCCTCTAATAAAATAGAATATCATATAGATATATATTTTAATCCTTGCAATTAATTCAACATATTCAATCTCTTGGCTCTTGATATATTCCATGCTCAATCAGTGTTATAAAAGACTTCACTCAGAGTACTCAATATTGTTCGTATTTTTAGTAAATATGAATATGTGTATATATAATATTAATATTTTTAAACACATATCAAAGATAAACCATGTCCACAACTTTTAGATATAACCTACTCTTTGGAAGGATTTGAATGATAAATTTTAAGTGACATGCATATTGGATGTATTATGAAATCAACTATAATTATTATCGACGGTAGAATTTGATATGAATTTGATTTGAAACTACTTCAATTTTGTTTATCCAAACAAATCAAGAAGTTCGAAAAATCAGGAGAACAAAATTAAAGATTCAATAATTTACATATAAGACTCTTTTTGCTCCAGGTTAGGTAGAGTGATTATGGATGATTGTATACGAACAAAAGTTTAGAGAGAAAACTATAACAATTGTGTTGTAATAATGACTGATATGATCCGGATAGATTGGGTGAGTAGGGTCGGGACAATCCATCGGATCTGATAAGAATGATGATTACAATGGTTTATATACACAAGATCTAAGTTAGGAATATAAAATCTAGATAATCTAGTTACTCTAATTTAAATCCCACAAAATCGGGAAATACATTGACTAAGTTATACACACGATCTTCTTTCATTGGGACCAGGCAATGAATGTGGTTCATTCCAAGCTTGCTTACTAGTCTTTGGAAAACAATCCCAATCAATCCTCTGGAGAGTATGTCTGTAAGTTGCTCTTTAGTGGAAATGAAAGGAATGCAAATCCGTCCACTATCCAGCTTTTCTTTTATAAAAGTGTTTGTCCACTTCAAAGTGCTTTGTATGGTCGTGTTGTACCAGATTATGAGCCATATTAATAGCTGATTTTTTGTGACAGTAAAGTTTCATTGGGCCTTTCCATTGAACTTAAGTCTTCTAAAACAATTTCCAGCCACAATAATTCATATACCAAGAGTCATAGCTCTATATTCGGCTTCCGCACTGGCTCTTGCACAACTTCCTGCTTCTTACTTATCCATGTCACGAGATTACCTCCTAGAAAGATACAGTAACATGAGGTAGATCTCATATCGACTATAGATCTTGCATAGTCTGAATCTGTATTTGCTTCAAGAGTCAACTCCCCTTTCCTGAACAAAATTCACTTTCTCGGTGTGCCTTTTCAAGTATCGAAGGATCCAATCATCACCTATCAGTATAATGTCATAGACATAGACTAATAATATGGTCACTCCCCCTGAACTCGAATGTTTTACAAATAGGGTGTGATCACCTTGGCTCTGTTTGTACACTACATCGAGCATCGCCTCAATAAATCTCTCAAACCTAAGCTCTTGGGGATTGTTTCAATCTATATAGAGACTTCCTTGATTTGCATACTTGTACTGTACTTGAGGCAAACCCCAGTCGAAATCCTTTGCATACCAAAGGTCCCTCTCCGGCAAACTCGAAACTGACGTTGGCATTCAAATGATATTCCTGTCGTCTAAAACACTGACAACATAGAAATTACAGAAGTAAACACAATGAAATGTATTCTAAACAACTTTTTCTATGAATGTATCAACCAATATGTAATCAAACTTTGTACTTAAAATAGATCTCCAAATAACCAAATATCGAAACACAAGACTAAGTTTTTGGAAAAAAAGATAATAATCAACAAATTTGCAGGCGATGAAGAAAGAAGACTGTAAGTAAAAATATTGATCTGATTGGCTTCCACTAATGCGGCCTCGAGTCGACTGGCCTCTATCTGGCTACAATACATTCTCTCCTTCATGCATTCTCTCCATCTCATACTTCAATTTCTTTCCAATTCTCTTTTTTTCTCATTATTCTGTTATGGGTTTTCTGAATTGAAATCCATCCCAAAGAAAATAATAATAATGATAATAATAATAATAATAATAGTAGTTTGAAAAAATATAGGATAATGATATTGGGATAAACAATCTAATATGATAATGATAATAATAATATAGTATTTAATTTTATTGATAAATAATAGTTTGTTTGATTTGATTGATTAAATTTGAAATAATATGATAAACTACTGTCTTGTCATTGTAAATATTAAAAAATATTTTTATTAAAGGTAATATTAAAATTTTAATTTAATGGTGTGACTGACATAAGATAAAAAAAATTAATGATTTGATATATGTAAGATAAATAATTAGTATATAGATAAAGAAAAAATATAACAAATTAAACATGAGATATGATAGATAAATTATCAATTGATTAATAATATGTCACTCTAAACGGTTAGAGTATAAAGAACAAAAAAATCGTAAAACGATAAATATAAAAAATTGATAAGGCTACTTCAAAAAAAAAAAAAAAAAAAATTTGATAAGGCAATTTCACCGTACATCCACGATAGCAATCGAAGAAACAGTAACAAATATAGTTTCGAACCATACATGTGTGTGTTTTCCTTTACAAGTTTAAATTACTAATGAATGTGGCTATGTAAAATATGATTTTCGATTAAAATAGGGTCGATTTTGAGGTGTATATGTAATAATATATCATGTTCATTAATTGATCGTCGGGTATGTACTACATATTTTTATTTAGAGTTCAGACATGAGATTAAAGTCATATCCAAAAAATAATCCTCAAACACTGTAACAATTAGTGTAGTATTAAAATAATTTCATGTTAATATTTAAGTTGACCCGCACATTGATGACGATCGAGTCTGGTCTAAAAAGCATATATATTTCTTTAATTTAAGAGGCGTGGAACTACATATTCTCTACGATTTCGTTACAAAGGAATGTCAACCGGATCTTAATTTGGAGTTTCATTGATTAATTTGCTTATAATAATTTTTTATATTCGTTTAGTTTGTTAATTTTTCTAACCTTGTTAGGATTTTGAATATGCCTAACATTTGGTCTTATGTTCTTGTCTGTATCCTTACATATCCTATGCATAAGAAAGTCAATCTGAATCCATCTAATTGTTTTTTCTTCCTTTTTTGCTTGCATAAGATGATAAAAATTGTCGGGCGACTTTCTTTTTTTTTTTTTTTTTTTTTATAGTTATCAATTTTTTATTATGTAAAAGGGTAGACTTTGAATTTTTTATTTATTGATTATAAATTTCTGGGAAACGATGGGTGGTTGTTATTTTATTTTTATTTTATTTTTATTTTTGAGTTATTTTCAATTTGAACAACCGGCGGTCGGGTATAAAAGCACTCAGGTGAAAAATAATATTTGTGGTTTATTTATAAGTATTGTGTTATTGTCCATGTCACATATAATTGAAAGCTAGACGATGTGAGGAGAAACATTATTCAAAAGATGCAATTTTCTTGATATCTCCTGACAATGCAATTTCATACAAAGGTTCTGAATAATAATAATTCCATGCAGATATTTTGGTCGAGAAATTATTATTCATATAATAATTTTCTTTGTGAAAAATGATTAATTATAAATTAGGGGAAAATTAAGGAGCGTCAATTTTTTCTAGACATATTATATATGAGGATCTTAATTTGGCATTCATACAAAATTTTGGCAGCAGAAGCTAATTTTTTTTTGTTCCATTAACTTGTGTACTTTATAGAATTTTAATTTTACAGCACTAGCTTTTAATTTTAGGATATTTTGTATGACAATTGAACCATCAGTCGCTATAATTCAACGTGCACCGAGCAAACATTTAGGCTAATTAACACAACAGCCTGCAAAATATGTTAGCTAGGTAAACCACATTAGAAATTTCCTTGTGCACTCATCTAAGAAGGTGGTGTTAGGAGAAATCAAACACGTGAAAATTGATCAAATGCTCACATACTATACTAATTCGGACATTCCGATAGTGCAATTTTCAGCACCACTTCAACATTTTTTGTGTCGCGTCAGGACTCCAGCGATATAAGATTAGAAGTAGAAAAAAAAAGACCGAGCTCGCAGTCCAAGTAATCAACGATAGAATAGATTTGGATACAAGAGAGAAAAGCATAGTTGGGTTAAAATTTATATTGCATGTGTTTGTATCGTTTTATTTTATTTATTTATTATTCTTATTTGTAGACTTATTATAAAAATGAAAGAATTGTTATTGAGGAGTAATTTAATTTTTTAAATAAATTACATTTCTTTAAGTATTTCAGTGGATAAACCTAAAGATAGGAAACGAGTATATAAATATTAAAAAAAAAACATTTATAAATTTTTTTGGGAGTGGGTGGCTGGCTGGTGCGGGGCTGAGCCGAGGGCTCGGTCTCTGTCCTTGTTTTTAGACTAGGGTTCGAATCTCCTTCCCTTCTTGTACTAAAAAATTCAGAAAAAAAATCACACCAAAACTTGGATATATTATCTCGGGAAATGTCACCGTATGGAAGGTAGTTTTCCACTTAATACCCTGAAAGTTAAGGATCAAATGCATCGAGGGGCCTTTCCTCCATTGAGAACACTCCCTTTCACTTTACTTCAATATTCCAAGTGAATTGAATGTGCTCCAAAATTCCCTGGTGGCGAAGCATTTGAGAGCCTAGCTACGGCCGGCGGCTTATTTTATCAAATACAAATTTAATTTGTTTTCTAAGTATATATATTCCCACGGAATGGATCGAAAACTATTATATATCCAACACGAGCTAATTAAATCAAAAAAATTTCAAAAGTACGACTCTTGACTCAGCCCTACAAACGTGTGCATACATGCATCTATAAATGCAATCATTCCAGTTTAGTTAATATTCACACTTGCAACGGGTTTTGGACTTGTATCTCTCTCCATTTCTCAAAATTCTTTGTTGGAAAAATGGACCGATTCGGCACTCGCTTGCTTCTGGTTTTTCTTGTTTCGACTTGCTTGTTTCATCATTGCTTGGGAGTTAGGAAGCTTTTGAGCAAGGAAGAGGTCTCCAGGGTTATAACATCTGTTGGGGAAAGCTCGGCGCAACCAAAGGATTCCACGAACGATACAATCAATTTTTCCGGTGAAACAGTCTCAATGAATCAAGAAAAGGGTGTTGATATACCTTTAGATCGTCGTAGTTTGGAGTCTGTTCCAAGTCCTGGAGTTGGTCATTGAATAAACTTAGCTAGGATTAGACTACGTACCCTTTTTCCCGACGTTTTAATTTCTCGATGGTTTTGTTTATTTATTTATGATGAATGTATAATACGAGATATATTATAAGAATATGTCTGTTGAATTTGTTTCTTGATCATGAAAGATGAGGAAAAACTTGGATTTTTGGGTTGGTCTTTTATTGATTAATATAATGTTGGAGTTTTTTTGTTCTATATATATTTTTGGATATTTTTTAGGTGGAAAACTATAATTATATTTAATTTATTTGATCACGAATCGCCGAGGGAATCTCAGTTCCTAGATTCCTTATGCACGACTTACGCGACCTTTTCTTTCTCTCTTTTAATTTTTTGCACCAAGCTAGCTTTCCAAAAATAATATTAGAAAAAATTATTATGCTACGTGATCCACGATTACCAATAAATATTATGGAGATTAATTTCTAAAAGCATGAATCTTGTAAAATATTCACGTGTTTGTATATATAACATGCAAAAGATAATGGATAAATGAAAATATAAACGTGTTATTGAAAAAAAATAAACTAACTTTTGGCTTTATATAATTAAGTGAAGGCAAAAACTTGTGTTAGACGGTCTCACGGGTCGTATTTTGTGATACAGATCTTTTATTTGGGTTATCCATGAAAAAATATTATTTTTTATGCTAAGAGTATTACTTTTTATTGTGAATATCGGTAGGGTTGGCCCGTCTCACAAATAAAGATTCGTGAGACCGTCTCACAAAAGACCTACTTTTAAGCGAAAGTATGAAACCAATTGATCAGGTAATTTGATAATTAGAAATCCAGACAATATCGGAATTAAAATCATTTTGTCTTAAAAATCATTCATGCATTGTATGGTTTTGATAGATATATTTGGAAAAGTCGTAAGCTTTATCTCTTTCTAATTTATCATATTGTCTATTTCGAATCAGTTTACCTATTTAATATATCATAAGAATCCATTGTTCAATCAATAAAGTAAAATTTATAAAGAAAACGGACATTAAATATTATATGTATTTGGATGGAAGAATTTGAAGCTGCATTTCAAATGGATAATAATTTAGAAGAACTCACTTGCATACAATGTGATTCACATGTACAAACTCGTGGGAATCTGCTTGGAGTTTCGTTTGATTTCGGTCTAGACACGATTTTTATCCAGTTTAATTTGCAGATTGAAATTTCTGAACACAAATAAACCTGAATTGTTATGTTTTGGTTAATAGTCAAGTTTATTTTCGATTTTGTTTCAGTATATATGGATTTGCGCTCAATATATAATAGGCAACTAACTAACCACATCGGCCATATTCCCTTGCTTCGAGTCTAAAACTAAGGTAGTATTTGGATTCATGAATTTCAAATGTATTTTTGTCATTTTAGACATTTTATACAGTATTTCATGCTAATTAAGATGGACCAAATTCATCCAATAATAATGTCATTTGAAATTCATTTTAATTTGTATAACTTGTATGTAAATAAATAATATATGAAATATTTATGTTCATATAATGAGTTTTTTGTCATATAATCTCCGACTTTATCAACTTTTCCATGTATAATGATTAATATTTTTCAAGAGTCTTCATATATAATACATGGCAAACGCAGGTTAAGTAGATCTATATCATGTGTCGAGTAGATTAATCATGGTTATTAATCAAACGATGATTCATCCACTGAACACATGTGTGAGTGGATTGAGGACACTATGGGTGAAATAAACCTATATATGATACAAGATTCAACAAAACTTTCTGAGTAATGAAACAAGCGGAATCATACTAAAGAAAGAAATATAACATAATCTAACATGTGCTTAATCCGAAAAACAAGAAGAAAAAAAAAGAGTACAAGAATGTACAGTTTCCATTTCCAACACTTGCCAAATATATTAACACTACTTGCGAGAACTCCCCACGTCCCCTGATCTTAAAAGTCACAAAAGGTTCTGACGCGCAGCAAGCCATGTCAATCCCTCTCGAGGAATCATTCGGTACAAATAAAGAATAACGATAGTAACAAACACAAAATCTCCCATGCAATCTTTGGTGGTATGACTTATGAGCATGTGATCGAATCTTACGGCATCGCACCAGGCGTCATTCCATTCATCATAATCAGCAGAGATACACATGGCATTGAAGGATAGTATTTCCGATCTTGAATCCTGGAAACACATTGAAACCCACACGCGGATCAGTTTCAGGAGTGCCATCGGACGAGAAGAAAGCCTCCTCATTTACGCTCTCCATTAGAACTTCCGAAAAACGACACCCCTTTTTCACTTGATAGACAGAAACCTCGGGATCAAAAGATAAGGCCAAGCAATGAAGGAGCCAAACACGTTTCGCCATTTCACTGAACGCAGAGAAGAATGGCGTCTCTGGGATTTCACCCGAACTCACCAGATTCCTCATGTTCAAATGACCAAAAAGAGAAGCTTCCATTTTGGGATGCACGAGTTTCAGGTATTTTGCACGGCAAAAAGATGCAAACACTGATTTAGGCTTCCAAGCTAAATAATCTGCTGTTCTCACAAATTTCATCTCCAAAAACATGTCGAAATTTATGTTGGATCGTTTCTTATGCTCGGAAAAGGACTCGGGAAGGGTAGAGAAGTTGGGGTAATTGAAGCCATCGAACATTTCTCTACATACAAAAGATTCAAATGCAAAGCATTTATGATTCTTTTCCCAAAACGAAACCCCCGGTTCAATAGAGCTAGCTGCAGCATCCAAATCCCAGTTTGCGGATTCCATTTCACTTGCTAGCAACCGCACAAAGGCCCTTATCGATTTTATCGTTTGCCGAGTATAAGCGATGAAATGGCTTGGCCTTAAGCTTGACAACTGATTATTTTCAAGTTCAACGAACTGCCTGCTTGAATTTATTCTCTTCTCTATTGACTTGTTATCCCCATTCGCTTCCACCAATTTCTCTTTCAAAAAGGTGATTTCAGAGTCTTTAAGTTTAATTTGAGAGTCCAATTTCTTACTCGTAATCTCGTACGTTTTCAGAAGACTGTTCTGCTCCTGGATTTCAGACAAAAGTAGACTAGTCTCTAGAGAAGTTTCCTGCAACTGTTTTTTCAAGTATAATTGCTTCAATTCGGACAAATTCTTTAGCTCCAATACGATTATCTGATCAGCAGATTGAATCCCTTCGACATCGTATGGAAACTGAGAAAATTGCAACTGAGCATATGCAGCTTTAAAGGAAGATAAACTGGCAAAAAGCTTCGCAAGAAACGCTTCCTTAACTGCCCTCTTCTGTTGTTCCTCGTCATCATCATCACTATGTAAAGGAACAGACGTATCCTTCTTTGGATTTTTCTTTATCTTTTCATGGGATTTCGGCTTTTGAAATCCATCATCTGATGATACCCCTGCCACAGCTCGAATGTGTAAAATTTTGGCGAAAATGCGTGCCAAACGACCCTTACTCGGGGTGACTGCTGAATGTTTGACCAAATCCATCTGAATCAAGAAAATGAAGACAATGGCAAAATTTGAATTAAGCACGCAATAGCTTTTTAAATAACTCACAGGTGCCATGATGACAAAAAGAAAAAGAAATGTGTGATATAATGATGACCACGTAACCATGCATAATGAGTATTTTCAAATAAAAGGTGAAAGCCACAAACTTTAACTCCTCAACCAAGAACATTGAAGGAAAATGGAATTTCTTTTACCCTCAGGAAATCCCTTGATCACAGGGAAGAGGAAGAAAAAGATGGATAGAAGAATGATGACAAATAAAGAGGTGAAACATGGTCAAACCTTTGAAACGCGATCTCGCAGTATGTTTAAAATTACGGTTGTACATGAGAAGCCGAAAATCAATAAACAAATCCGAAACCAAAAAGTTCAGTTTGATTTGCGATTTGTAGATGCCAATCTGTGCTTTGTGTCAAAAAAGAACCATATACAACTTTTTTCAGTTTAAGCCAAAAGACTGAGCTAAACCTGGACCAAAACTGATTTAAAACAGAATCAAAATTTATATACCATACACATGCAGTAATCTAATTTTTTGAAGAGAGGAAGTCCAATTTGTTTGATAAGGTTTTGTTTTGGACTTCAAATGAATAAAACAATTATTTAAACCAAAAATCAAAGATTTCAGTTTAAAATTATATTTAATTAAAAATAGAATTCGATTAACTGAAACCAAATTGCAGTATTTGGTTTTTCATGCAATATTCTAGTTTGGTTTCCTTGCGGAAAATTACTCGATCCGAAACTGATGTTTTTTTTATATTTACGAAACTGAAAGCACTGAAATCAAACCGATTTACACCCTAGCTTTAAATTTTGAAAAAGATAGATATGTCTCAGCAAGAGAGTTCTGTGAGACGGATGTGAAATAAAAAAGAAGTAGCAATCATTTAATTATTATGTTACACCAGACAAAGTTTGAAGCAACACATACCCATGCTACCAAAATTCATTCGTTATACACACATGATAACAAAAGAACAGTGGGTTTCCTTAAATTTGGTAGAAAAGTTTATTTCGATCTATTCAGGACTACTAGACTCTAGAGCTAACTGTATACAGTATATTCATTTATCGTATTTCATCGATTGCACATACTATATTCTGGGAGGTAACGGAGGTTATCCAATATTCATTGTATTGCAAAACAAGAGAAGTGAAGTACATTCAGGCACAACTGAGACAAAACTAATCTCCACTAAACACCAATAGGTCCCTTGCAAGCTTCCATCTAGGTGATGAACAAATCAAATACCTTGTATATTAGCTAAATGAACTAAAAACAGCGTAACACTGTAATTGAATTGTTCCTACGTTACTTTCACGTAATAAATTATGTCAGAGGTGTGACAAATGCAGACCCTAACTCACCCCGAGCCCATACGTCCATGCAACAAAACTACACACAACTGGATTCACCAAGAATAGCTTTGCATTCGTTCTAATCTTTTAAAAATAATGAATCCATGGCCAAAATAATCCTACATATGATCTTATAAAATTATCAAGACAAGTTCAACAATTCACTGTGGGACGGGATATCACAAAATCAAAACTGAACACACATAAACAAAAAAAGATGAACACGTAAAAAGACAAGTATCTTAGCCTTTTTCGAATGAGTCAGTGGGTAAAGTAGAACTGCCGAATGGCGCTGGTTCAAAACACCCAAGGGCCAAGGTATATCGAAAAACAAATGGCCGAACCACGAGAAAAGTGCGATTAATTCACATCATATAGCGACTCGAAGTTAATTCACGTCATATAACTAACTCAAAAAAGTTGCAATTGCCCTTAGCACAACCACGAACTAATAACGGGTATAGCACACGTGTCAAACAGAGCTAGGTCATGAAAGTCGCGGGAAAATCCGTTAAATGAGTAATCCAGTTAATTCAGAACAAACCACAATTTAGAAACGTGGTTTTGGCCCCTGGCGCCAATCATATCGATAACAAGGAAAGCACAATCGTCTAACAGAGGAAGTTCAAAAGAGGAAACAGGGCATTATTAGGCAAAAAAGGTTCGAGTACTCAATAATGGACAGTGCACAATCAAGACTTCACATAATTCATTGGATTCCCATGGCCCAATACACGACACCATAAAGCATTCCTACAATTACAGGGCAAGTGAAAACACACTAGATGGCCACTCTAAAAAGAAAAAAAATCATAAGCGAATACAATCCCCCAGAGGACCCACAAAAATTTTCTCGGCATTTTTCTTATGTCAGCTATCCAACTGCAAGAAAACAGGTGCCATTGATTACCTATACAAAGATTTTAACCAAGATTCTTGACCTGCAATTCACATCAACGGTCCAAATACATGAAAAGACGCACAGTGCAACTTGTGCCAACCAGATAAAGTCATCCAACGGACAAAAACACATCTCCAGAATATCTTTCAACAATGGCAACTTATGGCCCCACATCATATTCACTCATATTGGTGGTCGTTCTCACTCACGTGAAAAATGAAATGGGTACACGTTAGCAATTGCAGGGGTGGTCTCCGCGGGTTGTACAAACTCACTGTACTCCCCCCACCAAATGGGCAATACACCATCATTACTATAAGAAACGAACGTCTAAAAATAACCAGTTACTGCTACACGATAAACAGTATTCATTTTTTAGCCATTGGACCAAAATTACCGTTACCCCATTCGGGGGGAAAATGTGAAATACTGTACCTCCGGAAACACGCAGAGAAACAGCAGATTTAGGCTTCTATTCACAGCAATGTGAATCCCAAGAACCAGTAAAACACCAACATCATTCCATAATTGATATTAGATCTATGGAAGACTGGAACCCCTGAAACCAGCAAGCAGAAATCCGTTAGCAAGATTTTATAAACTTTACAGCTCTGCAGATTACAGATACACACGCGTATGGGTTTTTTGAAATTTGTCCAAACAGGACGGAGAAAGCTAAAGCCTTTACGCGGAATAGAAAAGTTAAATTAGCCCAAAGGAGAAGACTCGATTGAAAAATCAGAAAGAAAAACCAGAACCCAGAACGTCGAGAGTTTGACTACCAAAAAAATCCAATCTTTCACTGGTTCTATAAACAAATAAATAAAAATCGAATGCAGATGATTCAGTAAAAGGTTATAAATAAATAAAAAAAACAAGCAATACATGGTATGAAACAGGGAATAAACAAATAAGAGAGGAAGCTTCTGAACAACGACCATTCCAAATTTTCTACACACAAAATCCCTTAGAAAAACACGCCTCGCGTGTGATCAATAGAAACCCAGAACTCGAGCATAACAGAGAAAAAGCACGCGAACCATGGCTGTGGCATAGATTTCTCAGAAATCAAGAACCTTCAAATATAAGTTTCCAGAGAGAAAAAAGACGGAACTTTTAACAAAAGGGTTGGGATTTCCTGAAACTGCTAGCTCGTAAACTGGTTCCAACTTCCAACAAAGTGAGATGAGAAACATCAGAGTTTCAAAGAATAGTACTTTTGTTTTTGGAGAGCGGAGAGACGAATGTGACGGGAAAATGCGGGACAGAGGAATTAAAAAAAATACAGGGAATAATTCTTTTTTAATCGTTGTTATCATTTGGACATTTTTGTCAAAATTTGGGTTCGTCAGGCCGGTTTATGATATATGGAGATTTATTTCTTGTGTGATTGTATAAGATGATCGGTTCATCGGGTAAAATAAAAAGAAATTGATAGATCTCATATTTTTGTTTTCAAATAATATAAACGATCAATCATCTTATATAAAACAATAATAATCGATGCAGAGATGGTCATATCGTAAGTTCCCGTGGCTTTGTCTGAAAGACAGTGGGTGTACTGTTAATTGTCTCACATCGGTTGATTACTAACCTGAGAGTTGTATATATGGTATTGGACAATCCTCCTCCCTTGAGTTAGCTTTTGGGGTTGAGTTAGGTCCAAGTTTCAATCTTAACATGGTATCAGAGCCCGGATTCACCGTTACGTGTTGGACCGCCTATAATTAGGCATGTTCATTTATGGACGTGAGATATATGTGTTAATTGTCCCACATCGGTTGATTACTAACCTGGGAGTTGTATATATGGCATTGGACAATCCTCCTCCCTTGAACTAGTTTTTGGGTTGAGTTAGGTTCAAGTTCTAATCTCAACATGTACAATATAGCAAATGAACGAAATGGACTGTGGATATTGTCCAGCGAGTTAAGTTTCTTAGTACGGCCTGATTGTGAACCGTTGAAGCAATTGATTGGAAAATGTAGCCAAAAGTTTGTGCACGTAAGTGAAGCACATGGAAACGCGAGGTACAAAAATTAATGATAGATCTAGATAATAGATATATGAGGCGGTGATTATTTTTATTTGTTTTTGAAATGGAAAAGAAATGTGGTAGAAGGGGAGATTATGTTTTTTTTAATGTTCTTTTACCTTGTAAAACAAATACGAGGATATTTATTGTATTTTATCAAAGGTTCTGGTTTTATCCTTATACCTAAAGTCAGAGTCATCTATCGTAATATCTTTATTCAATTATGTAAAAAAAAATTACTAAGTTTTACCAATTAAATACATGAATATTAATTAAATGTCAGGTAATGAACATCTAGAGTATTTTATAAACGACTCGATTATAACCAAAACGTAGCCCAATTGTTGGATATAATAATTGTCTCAGCTTAGTAGAGTGATCGAACCGTGATGCTTGAGTTGATGTGCGGATTTGAGTTGCACAATTACCACTAGCTATAGCTTTTGGTAAAGTGGTAAGCACTCGATCCTACGATTGGTATCAGAGCCAAGATCACGGGTTCGATTCTCATTGATTGAAAGGAGTGCAATTATTGGGAGAGAGATTGTTGGGTGTAATAATTGTCTCAGCTTGGTAGAGTGATCGAACCGTGGTGCTTGAGTTGATGTACGATTTAAAATATTTGAGTTGCACCATTACCACTAGCTATAGCTTTTGGTAAAACGGTAAGCACTCGATCCTACACCAACTATGGCTTGTCCAACACATAATGGGAGAAATTGAGCTCTAAAAATATGCTAAGATTGTGACTTAAACCTAAAAAACCTCAATAGCTAGCTCGAGTGGTTGATTGTCTGAGTCAATATATGCAACTCTCGTAAATTTATCCAACGACGTAGGACAACTAACAATTATAAACTTGGTTAGTTCAATTTCGAATCACAAAACTTCTATTATATTATATCACTTGTCGATTTTGTAAGAATAATATTTTATTTGAATCGAGCCATGAAAAAAATTATATGCTAAAAATATTGATTTTTACTCAAAAAAGGAATAAATTCGACTCATCTTGCAGATATAGATCAACGAGACGGTCTTATATGAGAATTACTCATTTCGAAATCACTCTCCAAATTATTGGTGGCATGATCTTTCTAGGTTAAAAAGGTCTATGAAATCATTAAATTTCAGATAAATTTATTTCTTTTATTCTCGAGTTGGCCTTTTATATTATCAAATTTTAGTCTTAATCTATTATATTTCTTACGATTTTAATCTTTTTTTCATGGCAAAAACTTGTGTGAGACGGTCTCACGGGTCGTATTCGTGAGACGGATTTTTATTTGGGTTATCCATGAAAAAATATTAGTTTTTATGCTAAGAGTATCACTTTTTATTATGAATATGGGTAGGATTGACCCGTCTCACATATTAAAATCCGTGAGACAGTCTCACATGATACCAACTCTTTTTTCATTATGGTTCAGACTTGTGTGTGAGACTTCAATATTTTGATAAAAAATAACTAAAATTTAAAAAAAAATGAAAATATAAAACAAAGACTTAAATTCGATAAATATATTGCCAAAATTTTAAAGTGGGAAAAATACAAAATCAGAATATCATTTTCCCTGATTTTTTAAACTAACTCATCGCTTTAACTTTATTCTAGATTTCCTTCAAATTTTCAAAATGTCGGTCAATTTTTTATTTTATTTTTTTCGTTGATGGGAAGACATTAAGATTTTTAACTTTTTTGTTCGATTTTCATTAAAACTTCGAGGGCATTTTGAAATTCCATAATAACATAAACTTAAATAATAAAAATTCGAATAATCTCAAAATATCATTATTTTGTTTACAAATAAAAAATTTAAGATTATTAAGTCAAGCTCGCATTTAGCTTTTATCTCTTAATTCCATTTACCAATATATTTATTTTTAAGTTATATTTCTTCATATAAAATATATACAGTTTTAAAGGAAAAAATACATCAAATTTATTAATATTTCCAACAAATCTAACACAATCCATCAATACATTCTATATTTCTTTCTCACTTTATATATACTAGTAAAAGATGCACATACATTGCATGTGCTATTATTTTTTTTAATTTAATTAAATAATAATAAATAATTAACATGAATTTATTTTTAATTTAGAAAAATTGTTCGATTTAAAAGGGAAATTTTGTTTTGATTTTTTTATATTTAAAATATGGAGTGATTTGCAAAATGATTTTTAGAGTAAGAAGGATAATTATGGAATTAGATATTTTGGTGTCCTCAAAGGTAGTTATTCTAAGGCCCTCACAATTAATATAATAGTATAGATTATTATTCGTGACCTGCTCTTAAATATTTTTCTTTATTCAATTAAATTACCACCTATTAAATTTTATATCTTATAATAAAAATCAAAATTTAAAATATAATAAAATATAGTGTACTCTTGTGAGACGGTCTCACGAATCTTTATCTGTGAGATGAGTTAACCCTACCGATATTCACAATAAAAGGTAATATTCTTAGCATAAAAAACAATATTTTTTCATGGATGACCCAAATAAGAGACCGTCTCGCAAAATACAACCCGTGAAACCGTCTCATACAAATTTTGATCTAAAATATATTTGCAGAATAGTGAGTCTCATGTGAGACCATCTCATGGATCATAATCTGTGAGACGGATCAATCCTACCCATATTCACAATAAAAAGTAATACTCTTAGCATAAAAAGTAATAATTTTTATGGGTAACCCAAATAAGATATCCGTCTCATAAATACGACCTATGAAACTGTCTCACACAAGTTTTTGCTTTGCCAGAATGCGTGTATAAAATAGCTGCAAAAAATATATAAGTTATAGCCTTCTCATCCGAATGTACTCAAAGAGAGAAATCTCTAGATTTTGAGAGTGTGTGTAAATGGGGTATGGGATAATTGACTGACGATCTTCTCATTGATTTCTTATATTTATCAAAAAGGGAAAACATGTTGAGCTAATTATTCATCCATTTAAAAAATTAATTTTTTTATAAAAATCAAATGATGGTTTAATTATTTTCCAAAGAAAATTAAGAAATTTGACTTAAATCGTGGAGTTCAATCTTTAATTACTATGGATGGTTCGATTATTTACTCAAATTGGCTAGACTTGTCGAGTCGAGCTGTATCGCCATGTAAAATAGATGATTTTGGTCGATAATATATCGCCCCGTCGTGCCAAAATAGACATTAATTAATTTTATCCCAAACTTTATTATAATTGATAAATCAAAATTTAATGTGCCGCGATGTTATAAATATTTTGTATACCTCCACTAAAGATTGTGACAGAGTACAAATTAGAATATTAAAGTCTTATTTTTAATATTCTTATAAATAACAATGTTTTAAATAGAAATATCTTAATTGTTGACATGCAAGTATTTAATTAAGACAAATCCAAACTTTGTAATAGAAGGAAATTAAGGTAGCCCTGTCCATAAAATCAAACAATAAATAAGGATATAATAAATATCTATTAATAAATTTCTATATTCAAAATAATTAGATTTAAATATATAACTTGATGGTCCATGTTTTCCTTTCGGTTCAAAAAAAAAGTTAGTCATAGCCATCATTGTTAAATGAGCAGGTTTTTTGTGAAACAGTCTTACAAATATTTATTTTTGACACATGTCAACTATACTCATATTTATAACAAAAAGTAATATTTTTTCACGAGTGACTCAATTAGAATATTTATATCACGAAATCGATCCGTGAAAATGTCTCACGTGATTTTTATGTTATTAAATTAATTCCGTCTTCCAAAAAATTATTATTATGCTTTACTAGTCGATATCTACCAAGAATTTTGTTATTTAAAGACAATAAATATGTATGGCCCTCGCGCAAATAATGGTTGATGTAACGTGGAAAAAAGTTCTTATAATTATAATATTGTTGAATAAATCGTATCACTTCATGTCAATATTTTCATGTACATATTAAATATACGAAGATCAACCAAATGTCATATATATATATATATATATATATATATATATATATATATATATATATAACCGTTCATTTTGTTTCGAATTAGAATCATTTGGCTCTCCCGTAAGGTCGAAATCGAAATCGAACCATCTCCAAAAATTAAAACCATAGCTCTGAAATGGGAACCACGATAAATAACTTGCAGTTTAATGTCGATTTTTCAGATTGAATGAATGAATGCAAATGATTTTGTATCCCCAACTGTATATCAATATTAGGTTTAAAGATACCGAAATATACATAGATAATTTAAGGAAAAACTACGTTTTTTTTAAGGAAAAACTACGTTTTTTTTAAGGAAAAACTAAGTTTTTGGTACGGTGGATTTGAATTTTGAGCCCGACAAATTGTGTGTGTTTTTTTATATTTTTAGTCTTATTAAAGGTGAATTTGTAATTTTAGCAGTGCAATTTACACGTTTTTTTTTTAATATTTTGACCTAAATCAGCCTTGTATGGCGAAATTATTTTATATGTCATGATTTTTTTAAAATATTATTTGAAAGAAAATATAACAAACTTCGACAAAAAATGACCAAAATTCAAGTTAAAAGAAAAAAAAATAGAATTTTTCACTAACGAGATGAAAAAAAAATTATTCAAGTTACGAGACTAAAAAACAAATACAAATTCATTATGAACAAGAATAAAAGCGAAAAATGTGTAAATTATTTATTTTTGAATGGAAATATTAAATTATTGGAATGAGAAAGTTGATATGTTTTTTTTTTTAATTTTGAAATCATAGACTGCCTAGCTTTGAATATTATAATAAAATGTTGACATCAATTTAATGGAACTGTCGAGGAGCAGTTCGTGTCACATAAATAGTAAAACAGTTCAATTTTATGTGAAGACGTTCACTTCTAGCCAATTGATTATATCCAGGAACTCAATAATTGTGTGATCAATATCTATAATTTATATAACCAAATTGTAGATGATTCGGATTAAAATACTTAATATCAATTAATATTATTGTATTGAAATTTAAATATCATGCTTAAATCCCAACTTAAAACTAGAAAAATATTTTTCGACCTTAGAGTTAAGCTTAAGTTTTAATCGAGTTCGTTACTCCATTGTAAACTAACATCTTCATAACCAAAAAAATTCTCTACTTTGTAATTAAAAATACATTTTGTTAATGTTTAAAGTTATTATAATGAGACATTATATAAGTGCTTTAAAAGACGTCGCTTAAGGCCCGTCCACACGATCGTCTGCTGCTCTGTTTTTTAGAAATGATGCACCTGGTTGTAAAAAAATAGTCCGTCTAAATTAATATAGAATTTTTTATTTTTAATTTTTTTGTTAAAAAGATTGTTCAACATATTTACCAATAATTTGTATCAGATAAAGATGAATAATATGTTTTTGATTTTGAGTTTTGAATCGAAAAAAGAAAAATTATTGTAAAAAATGAAGATAAACAAAAATAATTACATTTTTATTTAAAAAAATTACGTGGTGAGGAGTCGTCTACCTACCACTTACCCATTTTTCAAACATTGTGTTAGACATGTGAATACTCAACAGAATAACAACGATAATAATAAACCAAAGCCCAATTTAATTTAACTGGGCTTTATTTGGGCTCATTGATGAGATAATTCGGAGAACAAGGTTTGGGCCGACTTTGTTTTCTGGGCATACCCGAAAGTTCTTGTTTGTTAATATCATCCGGAAATGTGGCACAGTACGAACCGACAGTAGATTTTGTACTGTTCCCCGAAAGATTCACTTACTTTCTGTACTGTATTTTTCGAAAAGAGAGAGAAAAAGCAGTGTAAAAAAGATAAATGCAGGTGTTAGAATTTCCAAAGTAACACCCAAATCATGACGGGTTCAAGCTAAATGCAGGATTAATCCGTTGTCTTTAATCTCCGTAATTTACTTGCGCAGAGAAAATCTAAGCGGTCGCCTTTTCGGGGTCTCTTAACTTTTGTTGGAAGCTTTAACCAGGGTGAAAAAGTTATGGGGTCTGCCCTTCTTTTTTGCTTTTCTTTAGCTTCCATTGTTGCCTTCATGATTCACTTCCAAGCTCATGCTGCTCCTGCGGGTACTGATTTGACCCACGTTTCTTTTTTTGTTTAGCTCTGATTTTGGTTTGCGCTTCTAAGTGGAAAGTCGTTTTCTCACTAAATTTCCGAGAAGGAAGTTTGATTTTAGTGATTTTTGGTGGGATCTTAACGTGTTTATGATGGTGGTGTGGTGTATTGTATAGGTTGATTGTTATTTTGTTTGGTTTGTATCAAATATTTCAGGGCCATTGATAAAGCACTTGTCCTCTATTATGAAATGGACCAAGTCCTCATCCAAAACACAACACCAATCGGGTAAAACTATCGGTGCCGTTGTTTTTTCATATATAATTCTTATTTATTGTATGGTTGGAACGGGATTTCTTCTCTTGTTTGATATCATAAATGCTAGTTAAAAGGCAAATATATGCTTGTATGTGTACATTATCAGTTTATTTTGGTCTTTTTGCAGATGTCAGTGTGCTTCAATTTGAAGATGGATATCTGGTTGAGACAGTTGTTGAAGGGAGCGAGCTTGGCGTTGTGCCATACTCCATCCGAGTCTCACAAGATGGAGAGCTCTTTGCTGTGGATGCGGTTAATAACAACATCATGCGGATTACAGCACCACTATCTCAATGTGAGTGAACCTCTTGTTTTCCCCCTATTGCAAACTTAAAAAGCTCTCCCTATCCTAGATAAGGAAACAAGACAGCTTCTCTGTATTATAAATTTATAATGTTTCATCTCTGAGAAGCTGACGGTTCATTGTCTTTTGCGGTTGTTGCGGATGTATATATTAGGAGACGGGTAGTTTATTCTTTTGTATGGTTGCCTTCTCCTTCCAAGGTTGACTGCATCAACACCCCATCAAGTAGACATTACGGAAGTATATTCATGTTGGTTATAAAAATTCTTTGTTTATTTTTATTTGCTATTCTCATTCTCTTTCATTGCATATAGAATTGTTCTTGGTTAGGATTATGCCTGAAACAAGGGCTGTGTGTTGCATCTATGTGAATAATAGATTTTATTCAACACTGATAAATGAGAATAGTACTTGAACTGAATCTTTACCTAACCTTGAAAATATATTGAACTGTGTTTTTAATTGATTCTTGTTATCTTAGTTTCACGGATCTATTTTTCAATTGATGCAGATAGCAGAGCAAGATTGGTTGCGGGATCATTTCAGGGTCTCACTGGCCATGTGGATGGAAAACCAAGTGATGCTCGTTTCCATCATCCAAAAGGAGTTACTATCGACGATAAAGGGAATGTTTATGTTGCTGATACATCAAATCTTGCCATTAGAAAGATAGGAGAAGCAGGTTTATGCAATGTCAAGTTATTACCTGAGTTTGTTAGAGTTTTTTCTAAAAGACAAAAACTCGGGTAAAAGGAGGACCCGTTTGGGATCGGAAGATTACCTGAGTTTGTTAGAATTGAATGTTTACCAACTATTGTGGTTGAAGTTTTATGTTATAAGATTGCTTCTGAAAGAAAATTGATAGACCTTAAGAAAAGCTAAGTGGGATTGTTACTACAGGTGTGACAACTATTGCTGGAGGAAAGTCAAATGTCGCGGGATACAGGGATGGACCAAGTGAAGATGCAAAATTCTCAAATGACTTTGATGTCATATATGTCAGGCCTAGTTGTTCTTTGTTAGTTATTGACAGAGGTAATGCTGCTCTTCGCCAAATCTCTCTGAATAAGGAAGACTGTGATTACGAGAACAGCTCTGTTTCAACTACAGGTTTGTGGGTTGCTTCCAAATATTTGTGAGCCCAAGTGTTCTTGCTTCTTTTTTTTTAGGTCAATTGTTATATTGTCTCTATATTAAGTTTTATTGATCTCTGTTGTGTTCTCTCTTTCAAAGTAAAATGAAGGAAGAATTACTGCACTGGCAGAGTTAATGGGGTGGGCAGGGGAAGTAACCCCCAACCTCATAATATTTTCAATAGATTCATTTTTAAATATTATATGTATGAAAATATCATTTCATCAGTTAATGTTATTCAAAATAATGAATCACTGTCATATTACTAGTAGTGGACAAATTCATTCTGTGGACAGCCTTATTACTTATCAAGGCCGCCAGAGTATGGAGAAGGATACAGGAAGGTTAAATATAGTCTCATAATATATATTTTTTGTCAAGATGCTTGCAAATAACTAGGTTTTTGTACCATGATACCAGCATACGAGATACAAATAGCTTGTGTATAAAAGGAAAATTTTATGTTGCAAGGAAGTCTTAAATGTAGTTAGGAAAAGAATATATTTCTTCAAGTTGTGCTTATCATCATCAAGTTGGTTGTTTCTAGTTATGTTTTTTTGTAAATTTTGCACATTAGATTCTGACCACATAGTATTTCGTGCAGATATTTTGATGGTTGTTGGTGCTATCGTAGTTGGGTACACTTCATATATGCTTCAACGAGGATTCGGCTCCTCAATATTTTCCAGGATGGTACATTCTTTAATTCTGTCTTTGCTTTCCACTTGGTAATTAGAATGGGTAAAGAAACATTTTTTCGTATATTCTTGTTAATCTTCTCTAAGTTGGGATGGGTTTTTGCCCCACCTACTCCTCTGCTTAATGAAGGATTCATCTTTCTTAGGATATATCAATAACTCCATGGAGTATTGGTTCCATTTTTATGAATTATGGTTTGTGGAAGGTTTAATTAATGTCCATCACTGTATATTTCAAGAAAATTGATTTTGAAGCCCATCTGACAGCTGTCTAACTAGATCGAGTTTTACATTTCTGGGGACATGAATTTATAAGACGTGTTTTCTCTCCATGTGGAGGTATATCAGTTGGTATTGTTTTGCATCTGAATCTATTATTAAATCTAACTGCAGCAGGGGACTAGCGGAACCACACTTGAAGAGCAATCGGCAAGCCAGGAGTTGTCAACTCCTGTTGCCGTGCCCGTGAAGGATGAACAAGAAGCCGGATGGCCGTCTTTTGGACAGTTATTATGGGACCTATCCAAACTTGCCCTGGAAGCACTAGGTGGCTTTTTTGTTCAATTCAATCCATTTGGCTCGAAACGAAATAGTTCCAAAAGAAACCTTACGCCATTGAAAGACACTCTCATCATGCCTGAAGATGAGGCCGATCCATCTTTAGCTCGAAAACAGAGAACTCCAATTCCCCTTTCCGAAACTAGGCAGATTCATGCTCCGATGCCTAATGAAAGAATTTCAGAAGCAAAGCCTCCTAAAACTCGCTCCACAAGCTTTAAAGATCCAAATTCATCAAGCAAGCACAGATCTTCAAGGAGACAAGAATATGCTGAGTTTTACGGGTCAAGTGAGGTTCCACAGTATGGACAAGTCAGGCCTAAGAGCCAGAAAGAAAAGACAAAGCATCGTGTGAGAGAGAAAGCCGTAGAGACGAATTTCGGAGCATCCGTGTTGGAGTCTAAGCCTGCTGAAATCAGTGCAACCACCTATGAACGTACAAAGTATGATCCTTTTCACCTCAGGAGCAAATATGGGGATCCGTATCGTTATTAATATAGATCGTCGGTGTATATGCCTACCTACTTGCCAACCATCTAATACCAGGAAGAGCTACATCTTCTGGACGTTGCATTGGGAAAAACAAATGTTATAAGCGCACTCAGATGTTTGTTCAAGATTTTCTCTGTTCTGCCTGTGCTGGCTATGTACCTTATTCTTGATACCTGTTTTTAAATGAATGGTTACGAGAGTTCCATTTTGACAGGTTCAGTTTCTTGTAAACCCTGTGTCCTGGTCATGACGATCCCTTGTGAAAGATCAACCTAACAAATTGCGGGAAATTTTTTCCAAGAAAACAATTTAGCATCGGTCGGCCTTGTCGTTTAAAATGTGGCGGTCCGCTGTTCCTTGACTCCTATCATAAGTTTTTGTTTTTGATTACTTGTACTCTCACAAGTTAGTACCTCAAGAAGTGGAATTTTTTTCAAGAACCGGAGCTTTAAGAAATGGAAAATTCCAATTTTTATTTTTTCCAAAGAGAAAGTACAAGGAACCTAGTATGTGGCAGATCTAGTGAAGATGACTGTATTAGACCACTTCCAACAAATACTTTTTTTTTAATGCTAATTTAGCATCTAAAAATACATTAGGTTCTCTGTCAAAATTCGTAAACCCGACTTTCTTGAGCTGAAATTTTTATCAAATAGAAGTGGCACATTACATAATATTATTTAATACAAATACATCATTTTGTCGACAACATGATTCGTTTGCTTCACAAGCTTCCCAAATTCAACCGAGACGGATAGATAACATTAACAATTGTTATCACGAGAGTGAAACATGACAGCCAACCAACTATTCCACAACAAGAAGCAAATTCAATCAATGTCTTCACATTTGGCCTTATCAACTTAAATTCACACGCACTTTCCAAGAACACTTGTTGCAGCTTTCTACGAACTCCATAGATACAGCATCCATTACTATTAATTTCATTGAGATTCATTTGTAATTCAAATTTGATCCTATAGCATGGGGTGTGCTGGATCCAAGCAAAATAAAGGTAACGATGCTGAGATTCCTTCAATTTAAGCACATTTCTCCTTAATTTTCAGTTGCTCACTTGTTGTCACAACAATAACTTTAGATTAGATATAATTTATTAAAGGAAAAGTCTACATATCTAAAAATATAACAAATATAAGAATTGGTATTGATACATTTTTTTGTGATTTTACAACAGGAAGAGTTAGAAAGCCGAAACCTTGGAAGCATCCACAAAAACTTACAAAGACTCAGCTTATACAGCTTCAAGAAGAGTTTTGGCATACTGCTCCTCATAATGGTGGCACCAAAGGTAAAGTTAGCCATGAATTAACAAATTGTAGAACTCTAACCCCATTTTAAAAATCTTATTATTTGTGTTTGATAGAAATTTGGGATGCGCTCAGAGAAGCTGCAGAAGCTGATCCAACTGTTGCCCAGGCAATCTTAGACAATGCAGGGATCATAGCTCATAATCCTAATATGACAGTTTGCTTTGATGGAGAGGGCACGAGATACGAGCTGCCAAAGTATGTTTTGAGTGACCCAACAAACTTGATACGAGATAGATGAAATAGTTAAGCAGACTTGTATTCAAGATGTAGAGAAATTTGTGCAAATTATCAGTGTACGATCTACTTTCATCTAACTACGCAAGCTTTACTGATCACTTCATGTTCCCGCACAATATGCACCGTTTTTCTGACATGTGTAACATATAATGAGTTTATATTTGACAACGCAATCTAGATTCTGGAAGATATTTATATTTCAACAAATATAACTTTACAAGGACCAAATAAATAAAAGAACCAAAATTAATTTAGAAAGGGCTCAAAAGACTGCAGTTTGTTCGATTCTATAATCAAGATTGCAATTAGCAATATTGTGTTTTTTTGGATTCACAACTCGAGAAAGGGAAAAACATAGTTGATCGCATGAAACCACATGATTACAATGATTTGTTGAGCTGTGCTGCAGATTTCACAACTCTTTATGTGGTCTCAAATTAGATGGTTCAAAGAAGCACGTGGCCAGTTCAGTAGAACTGAAAGGAGCAGTTTTCAAAAGATTTAAATACAACAAAAGGCTACTTCTCTAAATAACTAAAGAACTTGTATGCATGAATATGAGAGTTTTGCAAATCAACCTGCGATTTGAGATGGATGTAATTGTTTCCTCAAATCTTCTTGAAAAATGAGAGCATATTTCCTTGTTTAGGATCCTTATTTGCTGCTTTTTTGTTTCCACCTTTCCCTGCTTTGTTTGCTGGAGCATTGCCTACCACAGAAGGTGACTTCCTGGCCACATGTGGCCTAGAACACCACAGTTGACATGGGAAATCAATCAGCCTCACAAGGAAGAGATTGTATTAGCAAAATATCACCAATCAAATGGCAACAAGGTAGAACTTGAAGGACTTCAAAGAGGCTAGAATATAGTACAGGAATTTGAAATTATAGAACATTACACATTTTCACCGTAGATTGTCGAAGTATAGTTTCCGTCAAGACCTTAAATCATACACATTGAGGTGATTTTCCTTATAGGGGAGACGAGGTAAAGATTCCATGAAAGAAAGTTCGACCTTTAAACATAGTTCGTTGATCAATTTCAAAAGGTAAAATGAAATCCATGCATGAGGGCAATCGACATAAGTAAATAATTAAATCATACATCATCTCCATGACCAGAATTCACCATATAAAGTAAATAATTACTGAACAAGATGGGGACATCTAATGGATGTTACCATAGCAATGCACACAAAATTAATCTATAATCACAGAACATGATTAAAGCAACTGTAAGACACGGAAAGAAAACGCCGAAAACGTGGGTACTCAACCTGTCAGTAGAATGATTTGCTGCAACATTTCCCTCTTTCTCGACAGATTTATCATCAGATTTTGATTCTGGCTCATCGCCTTCCCAAACAACTTCGCTAACTGGAGCCATAAGTGTTACAGGTCAGATTTATTAGTATAACATGGATACAATAGCAAGGAAATAAGCTTAATAGTTTATACAGTATCCCTAAAAAACAAATAGAATTACCTTCTCTTCCACGTTCATCAATCCGTGTCTTCAACACTTTTCTTCTCTTAGATGCAGCATCAGCCACTTTATTCCTCATACTTACATCATCCCCACGAACATGGCTTAGGGTCTTCTTCGATATGGGAGATTCATCCTTCTCAACTTTGACTATAGTTTTATCATCCACTGGCTGTTTAGGTTTTACATCAGCTTCTCTCACTTCCTTGATTTTGGGTTTATTTTCCTTCTCATCAAAACTTAAGTTGCACTCCATGCCTGAAACGCTTGACCCCTGCTTTGAACCTAGAGTAGAATTTTTTGGAGGATCAGGAGCTGCCAGGCTAATTGTATCTTGATACTCATCTTCTTCATCTGACATATCAAACACAACTCTCCTCTTTCTATTTCCTTCACCATTAGAAGTTCTCTTTACATTAAAATCTTGGCAATCGTCATCACTGCTCGCATGTTCTTCTGCTTCACATGCACAAATTTGAGCCTCGGCACTAGCTGATTGCATTAAAATAACAAAATCGAGGACATTAGAAATAGTCAGATAGCACCAATCAAGGCTGTTAAAAGAACAATCAGTAGTTTAAGTGTTCTTACAAAGTAAGAATCAAGTTTTACTATTCAAATGGATAAAAATAAACGGGGTTTACCAGCAGATTTTTGCTTGGAGCTGTCAGCTCGTGCCGAGGTAACATCTGGATTTGACTTTGCAGATGCACGCCCCCACATGCTAGCCAGAGAACCTCCTGTTCCAGAAGAATTTTTATCATTTGGATCCTTTTTCTTTTTAGGAAGCAGCAGAGGAACTTTTTCTTCACTTGCAACAAACTGCGGATCCTGTACCGGATCTAGCTTTACATCACTCTCACTTTTAACATTTTTTACAATGCTAGGAGATGTCATCCCAACATTAGGACTCGAGTGCTGGACCTTTTTCTGCTGAGGGCGTGGAATTTCCGCAGTACCATGAGAAGAAAAACTCACAGACAACCCTGAAATTTTTGCTGCCTTTGACTGCATGGAAGCAGAGGCCAAAGGTGTTTTCCCAGCATTTCGCTTAACAAAGGAATTTGAAACACCGGAAAACCTATTAACCAAAGTTCAGTTAATTTAGAAACACCAGAAAACCTATTAACCAAAGTTCGGTTAATTTATAAATATACAGGAACCAATCAGGTGCTGCACATCTCATCATTGTGAAAAAGTAGAGCTGCAACTAGCATGTATAATATTTATGAATGAGACCATGAGGCGATGAAGTATGAACACCATTGCAATTTATAATTCATCACAATGATCGCAATTGCAGTTTATATTTCATCATGGCAAAATTGTTAAGGCATTTAAACTTTCAATGTTTCAAATAATGAATGTCAGAACAGGTGCTGCACCTATTATCTCGTAGACAATTATCATCTTCCAATGGCTGCTTAAAAAAATCCTCAGCTTGGACAAACTCATGGTTCCAAAGGGTAGCTGGATCCTTAGGAAGGCAGGCTTGTACACTGTAGACATGAACAGAGCAATGTCCATCGAACTCTTGTTTTGCATCTGAAAAGTTGGCAAAAGTGTCACGAAATGAAAAACAAATGCTTGAAACCAAACATGATGAACCGGGTTAACCCAAAAATGGGGGGTACTTCCAGAAATAACTAATAATCAAGGGTAAAAACTATTGGTAAATAGTTAAAATTGTTTCCTTGTTTCAACTTTTTTCACAAATAAAATAAAGCATCCTTAATGATAACAGGAATTCACAAAATAAAAAGAAAACATAAGTATTAACTAGTACAATAAACACAAATGTTAAGATCATTGATGTTTATAGGTCCCGTTTTTTGAAGGTAGATATCAGACCATAACGCTTCCATACACAAATGCAAATTGGAACATTATCAGTGGAAAAAGTTCTGTTGGAACAAGAAAGAGTAGCCATAATGGAGAAAGTTGTGATAAACTGTCAACCAGCTCCCTAATTAATAACAAAAAAATACAAATATGACTTTGGTTAAAATTTGATAAAAATGAAATAAGAGCACTCCAACAATCACTCACATATGCAGATAAAGTAACATATCCAACAACCCCGTCCACAGGAGTACGAGTACGATCAACTTTCTTGCACGTAGGTAATAAAACAATCATTTGCCACATGATATAAAGTTTTTAATCTCACTGTGTACATGGAGGTGCATGTTATCAGCATAGGATGTCTGAAACACCATACAAATTAAAACGGAAACACCCGGTTAGCCATAACCATAAATATAAATATAAATAAATAGTAAATAAGCCACTGCAGATTAACAGAGAACTCGCAGTTGATTGACTTCTGCGTTTCATCTTGTTGCAAACTTTACTTATGTGCTCTAGTAGGTGAAAGTTAGAAAGTCGGCAATCAGTTGAACAAATTGGTGAATTACAATTTCAGTCAACAAAAATCTAGCAACGTGTTTCACAATAGGAACCTGTAAGCTTATTCTTGGAAACGAGCTTTATGTGGTAAATAGAGGGTTTATCCTTCAACCAGCCCGATAAAGAATATACCACTTCTAATTCGCTTGCATATTTCTCAACGAAGTTTTGTAGCAACCTACACCCAGAAATTCACAACCAAGTTAGAGAATGGGCAACATAAAATAACACTAAGAGAATAACGATGGTCACTACACAGTTTGATCATGATTACCTCTTTGCAGCATTAGAAGACACCAAAAAATTTCGACTAAGCCATTTGTAGGAAACCTACGAGAGAAAGGAACTTAAAGGCAGCATCGACAAAAGTGTTTTTAAGTAATTTAAGCTAATTTCGGCAGTCGATCTCTTCTTTTGCCCTTGAAAAATGAGTATTATCATATAAATACAGCCCAATCATGTCAGCAATTACCCTAAATATTAAATCTCCGGCTGATGTAATAATTTGGATTTATATATAGAAGAGAGAGAATGATTTACCACTTGAAGCTTGTCGGAGACGATGGATCGAACCTCGTCGAGGATACCTAGGGTTTCGATTTCGGCCATTTTTGTGTTAGAAAAAAATGAATCCGTATTTTTCTTCCATCTTATTTTCCCTCCCAGAAAGGCTTCCCGCCACCAATTTGGGGACTTTGGTACGGTGGACAAATATATATTTTTTATATGCGGTTCGATCCTGTGTAGGGTTTATTTCACCCTAGTTTGCGAGGCACTACCTCATGAGGTGATCAAAGGCTCAGATTTAAACACACATACACCTCATGAAGTGATCAAAGACCCAGATTTAATCATCATGTAAAATCAATGGCTGAGATCCTGTGAGGACACTGCCCCCACAGATAGCATCTACTCTACCTCTGTGTAGAATCGAATTTTTTGCCTCGTGTAACCAGAGACCACGATTCTTAAATGGAGTGGATTGCTTCGGGTATAGGTTCGAATTTGAAGATGGTCTTCGCATCAAATCGGGGGGAGAGTGTGTGATTTTATCATCGGCATCGAAGTCCTCTGAATAATAATAAATAACTTTTTCTACCCTTTAATGAATAAAAAAAATCAAGATTTTAAGACAAAAACTTGTGTGAGACGGTCTCACGAGTCGTATATTGTGAGACGGATCTCTTATTTGGGTCATCCATGAAAAAATATTACTTTTTATACTAAGAGTATTACTTTTTATTGTGAATATAAGTAGGATTGACTCGTCTCGCATATAAAGATTCGTGAAACCGTCTCACAGAAGACCTCCTCAATTTCTAACCATCAAAAATTGCACACCATCCAATAAGTCACTCATTTTCTTTCCGATTGCCCGGGTTCAAAATGCGTAGACCTTGACCCAACATAGCCTAGGTTCGATGGAGACGTGAATGAGTATTTAATCTGATAAGGTCGAGAACGAGGATTTTCAAAGTATAGAACCGAGAATGAGAACTAGTCTCCATGATTATAAAAATGAGGATTCAGATAGAGATGAGGACATATTTTGGATTTGACGATGGGTGTGGGGAAGGTATTCTTTGTAAAAAAAAAAGGTCTATATCAAAAGAAGAATAAATATGTAAAAAAATGTTGACGACCATAAGCTTGCATTTTTTGACAAATGATGCGTACAGCGCCTCAACTTTAAAAAATTGAGACACGCATACGCCTGTTTTTTTTACTCTCGAGCTCCCGATAAACTCATTGATGCTACCAGAAATGTTTATGAACATAGGTGATTTAGATTCCTAAGCACACACACCATAAGAACAAAAATACACCATCTACAGAGAGTTTAATGCTTAAAAGGTTTCAATATGATGAAAACAAAATATTTAGTAAATATTCGATGACCGGAAGTAACACTCGATCTGTTTTCGCATATTGTTTATCATGTTCATAAATTTGTAGAAATATGATTTTTTTGAGAAAAAAACTTTAACATTCTTGCTCTCGCTCGCGCTCCGTCCCATTGTCATCTTTATGTGTAACAGATGATATGTTTAACATAATTTTATACCTAAGAAAACATAAGTTTACTATTATGATTTTTTTTAATAATTATATCAGAATGAATTATAAAAATTCAAAATAAATCAAATAATAATTTATATTTTCTTAATTACTCAATGCCTCGTTTTTCCTCTTGTTTTCATATATAGGTGCTTCGTAACATTGAAGAAATATAAGTTTAAACATTCATTGCATATTGAAATGATTCAACTCATATAGTGCTAAATAGAAGAGGCATTGCATAATTCAATTTCAGAGTACAAAAATTTATTAAGACAAATTGAGTTAAATTAGTTTCCAATATGATATGCAACATTATTTGAATATGTTGGGTTGCATTATTTACAATTTAAAATTCAAATAAGACAGTCCAAGAGACAAACATTATATAAAATGTGCTTTTTAAATAATTATATAATGCATTAATACTTTTGAATTATGAAAATCTTGAATATTGCATGCATCGAGTGTCAAACATTTCTGATTATTGAAGATAATTTAATTTTTATTTGAACACTATTGAATCTCTCTCTTTTAAATCTTTTAAGCTATCTTATTTGAATTTTAAGAAGACGGTTCAAGAGATACAATATACGACTGATTTTGGACTAAAACTATTATGAATTAACCATTTCAAATTAAGATAATCTCGAAATAACTTGTATTTGAGGTCAAACATTCATGATTACTGAATGATACATTTAATATCCACTCTAAACCTATGTTTGAGTGATAATTTTTAATATTCAACAATTATTTTTTTAAGAAAAATCAAATATAAAGATTGTATTTCTTTTTTAGTTAATAATTTGTACCGAAATTTTTTTATTATATAAAAAACTTTGCATCATAAACATATGATAAGCGAATCATTAAAAATCGATATTTTTTTTATCATGTACATTAAACAATGCCTATAAATTATAATAATCAAATGGAAAAAAAAATATAATTTCTCCGCTCAATTTTAATCTATAAAACAAAACACATTATTATTCAATGTTCCTCGTCTCATCACACCATTTCGACAATCATGATACTTCATCCGTAAATGATATCATTGTACAAGAAAACCTAATATAACATACAAGTGCAGTATATCCATGCATGCAAATTATTATTGTCAATTATATCAAATATAAATGAAATTAATGAAATGTAATTTAAATTAATCAACTATAATTTAACCTCGTGGTAATTAATTTGACCAGTTCTAATTAGATGGCAAAAAATTGGTCCACAGATGGTTCCATCTGAAACCCAAATAACACAAGCCCCTCACGAGCCCCACCACATATCTACCTAATTAATTATTTTTTTTTATTTCATCATCATGTTTTTTAAAGTATATATTAATCTTCCAAGTTCCAAATATAGATGTCACCCAACAAAATTAAGAATAGATTTTGGTGAGACGGTCTTACAAATCTTTATCTATTAGACGGTTCAACCATATCGATATTCACAATAAAAAGTAATACACTCAGGCTCCGTTTGGTACTTGTAATGAGATAAATAAATGATTAGTAATTAGAGTGATTGAAAAATGAGAGATATGAATTAATAGTATGGTGGGATAAATAACATTGTGTTTGGTATGATTTTAAAATGATGAATTAATTTTGTAAATTTTATTATAATGACCAAAATATCCTAAGTGTTAATTAAATTTATATTCTTAAAATAATTAGATAGATAATTAAATATTTATAATTATAATTTATATTTTTAAAAATTAATTTAAATATGTTCATTAGAAATATATTTTTAAAATAAATTAGAATTTAATAAATATTTATTTTTCATAAAAGAATTAATTAACAAGATTAAAATTTTATAAAAATTTAACTTAATATAGATTTGTATTATAATTTATTTTCTTTAAAATGATTGAAAATAATAAAAATATATAAAATTAATTTATAATAAAAATTTAAATATTAAATTTTTGTATTATATTGAAGAAGATAATTCAAGAGTATTATGATCAATATAAAATCTTATTATGATTAATATTCAAGAATTATACATTATCACACCTTTTTAGAGATATTTAATCACACAAATAACATGAATGACGAGGGCTTTCAAGCTTAATCAAGGGCATGTAGATTAAATAAAAAATGAACCAAACATAAGATTTTAATAATCATTTCGTTATCATGACTACCAAACATAGCCTTAGTATAAAAAGTCATACTTTTTTATGTATTACCCAAATAAAATATGAATCTCACAAAATACGACCCGTGAGACTGTCTCACACAAGTTTTTGCCCAGAATTAAACGGAACCAAATCAATCTTATATGATTTCCGGTTGGATTAAAATATAATTGTAATCAATATTTTATTCTTTTCCAACAACTATTTATATAAACAAGTTATTAATGACCGGGTTAAAATGAGTCGGTTCGTCCATGTTTGTTTTCAATAAACCAAATCCAATTCGACATTACTGCAGAATTAAGTTCAATCTTGAACCACATTAAATTGGATCGGATTTATTTGTATCGGGCGGGCCACGGGGGACCCGACTTCATAATTTTATCTTGATTAATGGCCCAAAGGACTTAATGACCATCGGGCTCGACATCTCACGCGCATTTAACCACGCAAAGTGCGATTGAAATGGCTCACTCTCTGTCTCTACCGCATTTCTTATCAAATTTTCTTATCTTCGTTCGCACGCTTTTCGGTAATAATAGCTCTCTCTCAAACCCTTGATCGACGGATTCGATTTTATGTTTCTTTTTACTTGTTTTGTGTTGTGTTTCAGTTAATCGGATGAAGTAGATATTAAATCCCACAAGTTTGGTTCCGTTCTGGTGACGGATAGATTAGTCAAACTCAGGATCTGGCGTAATTGCTTAAATTTTCTGGGGAAAGCTTTGCGTGTGTCTATTTGTAGCAGTGGTGAATCGATCTGTACAATTTGGCTGTTCTGTTTAGGTGTATTTTTCAGCGTGAATACTTTGAGTGACTTTTCGTGGTTCTGCTCTTGATATAGTTCCCGTTTTGGGATTACACGTGAGTGATTGACATAGTTTTGAAACTATAATTTAGTCCTGATGTTGTCCGTGGAGAGACCATTTGAGGTTTGGGAGGAGGTGCAGAAGCAAGGGCAGGATTTAGCTGACAGGCTAGCTCAGGGTTTTACGGGTCTGATTCATACTCATATCACTCCACCCTCGTTTTCATGGCCAAATCCTCCCACGCCGAATCTATTCGAAGTTGATTTCCAGCCGTTGAATTTCATGAAACCGGAGTTTCCACTTGCAGTAGATAATTCTGCCATCAACGGCGTGACTGCGATTTTTGATATTGGGAACAGAATAGGACAGGTGGGGGTTGATGTCGGTGCATGTGTGAATGGTGTGGTTCAACAGTTTTTTAGGCGTTTGCCTGTGCCTTTTTGGCATGATGAAAATACCGGGATGTCAGTCAGTATGGAGGGTAATAGTCCGAGGACAAATATGGGTATTGCTCTGCAGGAGGATTTGGGATCGTTGGCGGAAAGGTTCAAGGATTATGGACTCCAAAAAAACGATGCAATGGCGGTAGATGAGTCAAAAGAAGATGAGAATTTTGGCGTGACTACCAAATCATTGAAACATTTGGGTCGATCGCAGGTGAAATTTGGATATCACGAATCTTTCGTTTTTGTTTATGCACCTTAACCCAACCTAATGCATAAGGAGCAAAACTTGAACATAAAAAATCTAAAAATAAATTGTTTGATATTTTTTTAAGACGAGAAAGGCCTTTGATTCGTCACCCTCATCATTCTCCATATATTTGTCTTTTGAATTTCACTGTTCTGCACATGCAGGGTACTGTCAATGTGTCGTCAACCTATGACAGTAGAACAAAAAAAGTTGAAAGTTCCTTGGTTGCTCGAGGAGAGTTATGGAGAGTCGAAGCATCGCAAGGAAGTTCCATATCAGGAAATGAACGTTCATCTCTGTTCCTTGTCCAGCTTGGGCCTGTATTATTTGTTCGCGATTCCACATTGCTTTTGCCTGTTCATCTGTCAAAACAACACCTATTGTGGTATGGTTATGATAGGAAGGTATGACAGACCTATCGAGCCTATGTACTATGTGAATACGATTCAGAAATATGTATCACTTGCGTGTTTGAACATTGGTTGATTGAGTAAATGAAATTCCTTGTTATAAATGAAAATTTAAAACTCTTAGAAAAACAATGTTCATAACATTCCCATAGAACATTAAATGGCCCAAGAAAGGCTGAATAACAAAACAATCTTCTGAACATCAGTAGCTACTTATACATATCCTGCTTTCTGTAATGCAAAATTGATCAGACTCTTTTTTATTTTATACAGAATGGAGTGCATTCCCTTTGTCCAGCAGTGTGGTCGAAAAATAGACGGTGGCTGTTGATGTCTATGATATGCCTTAATCCTTTGGCTTGTGTAAGTTTGAACCCGTTATTTATTATATAAACAGCGTCACTGTTATCAGAAGCTGTGGCTGTAGGCATGTTGTTGAGTCCCCAAGTCATTCTACGTGGAGAGTAAAGCGAACTGGTGTAAATTTGGGAAGAAAATAACAGTTTACATTGAGAAAATTTTCAATTTGTTGGTTATGTGCCTGAAAATGCATCGTTGGGGAACCTTAGAATCTTATAAGCTTTCTCCTAGTTTTAATTCGATTTAATCTTAGTACGGTTTCCTCATGTTTCTGATTGCATTAATCTCAGCTTGTTAAATGAATTGGAATTGCCTAAAAGAGAGATTTTTAAAATTTCCTTATGCTTTTATCGGTAATCATGATTCTTTTATTTATAATTTCAATGAAATTCTTCTATAAACAACTTGCCTCAGATTATCTTGTTTTTTCTAAATTTTCCACTCTCTTGTGCTGGACCGATTCTTAATGTCGTCATTTCTTATGTATGCAGTCATTCATGGACATGCAGTTTCCAAATGGCCAGGTCACATATGTATCTGGTGAGGGTTTATCCACCAGTGCTTTCCTGCCTCTGTGCGGGGGTCTGCTTCAAGCCCAGGGTCAATATCCAGGAGAAATGAAGTTCAGTTTCTCTTGCAAGGTGAAACTGCAGTTATCTATTGAGAGATTGATTATGTTGCCAAAATTTTATGTTCCTTGTATGCTCTTATATGTAACCGTATTTTAATAAAGCCATTGCATCATCATGAAATGAGTCTTCGCAAATATCGCTGAATATATGGACACTCGATTCATGTGCCCAATGATTAAACAGTAAAAGACTTTACCCGATTTATTGAGCTTCACTGCTGATAAAGTCGTTAATTTATGAAGAATAAATGGGGAACACGCATAACACCAATGTTGCAGTGGCCTGACAAATCATTTGCCTTAGGCCTGGAGCAGGCCTTAGCTTGGAAGCGATCTGGCCTTCTGGTGAGGCCAACAGTACAAGTCAGGTGATATTGATTACTTATCTTGTTACTCCTGTGTTTTCCTCTCACTGTTTTCCCTTTCTGTTCTTTCTTGAAATGCTTCTATTCGTACTGGATATCAGTGGAGCAGCTGAACTTTGCTTTGTTAGGCTCAATATTATGGATCTTACTTTCCTTTGCCTACCATGTGCAATCTGGAAACATTGGGATTTACAGTCGACTTATTTTTGCTTGTTCCCTTCATGTTCAGCATATGTCCAACAGTCGGTGGTAGCTGTCCAGGTCTGCGGATGGAACTTACTCGTTCAGTTAAGGAGCAACTGAATCTTAACCTTGGTTGTTCCCTTGTCGCCAATCCCTACGCGTTTGCATCTGTATCTGTAAGTTACTTGTTCTTTATCTCTCAGGTGTCATAAATATGATGTTTTATACCGTACTTGTGCCAGTTTCCTATTTTCTGTTTGAAAATTCCAAGTAGTTTCTTACGCCCTCTCTCAAATTCCAAATTAAGGTCGGAAGGTCCAAATGGAATGGAAATGTGGGGAACGCAGGTGTAGTCCTTAAAGTTGAAACTCCTATTGGCAATATCGGCAGGCCTTCTTACTCCGTTCAGTTCAACAGTGGTATCGAGTTTTAGCCGTTTGTTCTTTGTGATCCTATTTTGTTGACACGCTGTGTTACTAGATTGTATATAGCCTTCAGCTAAATTTGTGATCATTGTACTGACTTTCCTATGCGGCTTCAGCACGTTCCGCTCTAATTGCTGTTGTTTCGGGAAGTCATGTAAATGGAACTATATATAGCTTGCAAAACTCTTCGATGTGGAAATTTATAATCCTTAAAAAAAATGGCCGCGCCGATGAGGCGTACCTCCGCTACAGGTGGCAGCCCAATGCCTGCCAGCCTACTCAGGTATATATGGTGAATCAGTTAATTTAGAGCTTCGTTCGATAATTTCGTCTTTTTTTTTTGGAGTTCGGCATTAGCCCTTTGTTCAGACGCATGTGGGTTAAATGAAAATCTTTGGGTTTTTTGGAGTTTTGACTGTCGTTTATATATTGGCGAATCATTCTCTAGTTGTGTGGTGCAATTTGTTTTTTTACCATTATAATATATGTATTCTCGACATCCAATATTATATTTTGAGCTAATTTTTAAGTAATTATAATTTCATTTAGAATATATAATTTGTCCTACTTCACAACTAGAGTAAAGATTAAAAAACTCGTAACAGCCAAATATAATTTTCCAACAAAATTATACACAAAATTTTAAAGTTTTCTTCAAACACAACTTCTTCTATTGCCGTTTTATCATATCTAGTATTTTATACACGATTTTAGTGATATATTTGTTTTACCAATATTTTCTCAAGTGAAATTGTTGTCTATAACACAAAATTGACTTATGTGATTGTTTCGTAGGATTTCTTATCTTTTATCAAATTTATAATTTATTTCTCACAACATGTAAAATTATTCAAAAACATATAATAAGTTATAAGTAATAATGGGCTTGGCAAAATATTTGAAAAGAAAGAAAGAGTGGTATGAACTTTTAAAAAATAAATTAATTAACTCTTTAATTTCGTAAAAAAATATGATGCAACAAAATAAAATTAAGTTCACCACCAAACATCAATCATTATGAACACTCTCTGAGTATGCTACTATGCTTGGTGAGAAGGAAAACTGTCTTTCCCTCCAAGATAGATTAATAATATAATCCCATTATACACCAACTTGACCGACAATATAATGGTACTCATACTCTAAAAATTTGTAATATTATATAAAAACTGCCAAAATTTTCTTATCTTTTTCCTGACATTTGCCTAGGCAAGAAATGGCATATGGATTCCTAAGCTCTTTCCTCTGTTTTACTTGCATTTTCTTGCTGACTGCGAGGGAAATGGAAGGCAGGATAAGCTCTACCTTAAGTACAGATGGACGCCCTCTGGTTCTTGTGAACTGCCCAATTATGTGAATTATAGAGTAAAAGTATATATATAGCTTCATGCTCGAGCTCCGTCTTGAACGATCAATCGATTTCGAGTACATGAAATTAAGTTTGAACTTAGGAGTAGACAGAAAAATGTTTTCCTTAATTCGAAAAAACGGGGGGTTTCAATCATGCATATATTAATGGTTGGACTAACTCGAGCTCAAGTATTTTGATTTATTTAATTTGCAGATTCAGTGGGCAAGATTTCTTGATGAGGTTTACAGACAAGAAAATAATGTTAGTTGTTCACTTAGCCTCAACCAATAGCAACAAGTATTTTGATTTATTTAATTTGCAGATTCAGTGGGCAAGATTTCTTGATGAGGTTTAAAGACAAGAAAATAACCAATGGCAACAAGAATTTTGATTTATTTAATTTGCAGATTCAGTGGGCAAGATTTCTTGATGAGGTTTAAAGACAAGAAAATAATGTTAGTTGTTCACTTAGCCTCAACCAATGGCAACAAGTATTTTGATTTATTTAATTTGCAGATTCAGTGGGCAAGATTTCTTGATGAGGTTTAAAGACAAGAAAATAACCAATGGCAACAAGTATTTTGATTTATTCAATTTGCAGATTCAGTGGGCAAGATTTCTTGATGTGGGCAAGATTTCTTGATGAGGTTTAAAGACAAGAAAATAACCAATGGCAACAAGTATTTTGATTTATTTAATTTGCAGATTCAGTAGACAAGATTTCTTGACGAGGTTTAAAGACAAAAAAATAATGTTAGTTGTTCACTTAGCCTCAACCAATGGCAATCTCTTACATGCATGTTGCACGTAGCTGTGCTGCAATCAAGTTACTTTTTGCAGAAGACTGGAAATCTCTCCACCTTTTATTTACCTGTAACTGATAAAAATCTCTCCTGTAGATATAACACGTAGAATTTGTTTATGATTAATAATTTCTTACATGTAAATATCTCCGAGTTTGGGTGCATATTTTCACTTGCTAATTCATACGCAAATGTTCTTGCAGTAGTATAACATATCGTTAAACGCGTTTCTGGTAGATTTGGTGAAAGAGACGAAGGGCAGGATTCTGAAGTTGGATTCGATCCAAAATGGGAACTCATGGAAAGGAGTGGATATGCTTGTATTCAATACATGGCATTGGTGGCTTCACAAGGGAAGCAGCCAACCGTAAGCAGATTGTTCAAACTCCTTGCTCAGATGAATGTATCAGTTAAAAAAAAGCGAAAAAATTCGAATTCGATAACTTCTTTGTGGTCTGGATGATATAATTCAGATGGGATTACATCCAGCAAAGTGAGAAACTATATAAAGACATGGTGAGGGACTAAAAAATTGGTCCAAGTGGGTTGATTCTAACATATATCGTACCCATATTACAAGCAAGCTTTTTGTCCATTTTTTTTCCTGAAAATTATATTTGATCACATGCACATTTTTTTTTTTATTTTGAGTTCTATTATCGATCAATTTCAGTCTATGTTACTTGCATAGAAAGTTAAGGATAAAAATTAAACTTTTTCTCATGATTACTAAGCTACATCATTTTTCAAAATAAAAAGTTGTCTGAATACAAACTATCATGCACAACTTTATCGTGAGTAGTCCGTTATTTTGAAAATTCCAAATATCTTTACAAAATATCTAGGCAAAAATTGTGTAAGATGATCTTATAGGTCGTATTTTGTGAGACGAATCTCTTATTTGGATCATTCATGAAAAAATATTAAATGCTAAAAATATTTCTTTTATTGTGAATATCTGTAGGGTTGACCCGTAGATATAGATTCGTGAGACCGTCTCACAATAAACCTACTCAAATATCTAATATTAAAACTACAATAAATATGAAAAAATATCAGTTAAAGCTACAAAGACGTTTAAATGAACACCACCACACGTTGATTCTAAATTTATGTCTAATTATGTAGCGGTGCAGGGTGGAATGCAACAAATGTCGGAAACTGCAACGGAGAAACCAAACCAATCACCGGTCCGGTGTACCCTCCTGGAGGAGCACCGCCTGCTGTGGCGGTGATGAAGGCGGTGTTGAGCAACATGACCACGTACGGCGGTGGGTTTGCTCGACGTGACAACGCTTTCGCAGTTACGAAAAGACGGGCACCCTTCAATCTACGGCATCGGAGCGCAGAAGGGGAACGACTGCAGCCACTGGTGCCTCGCGGGAGTGCCAGACGCCTGGAATCAATTGCTTTATGGAGTTCTTATCGCCTGAATAATCAAACACACATAATTATATACACGTTCACTTGAAAAATCTATAAACATATAGGAGACATTTAATGAATCTCACGTGATATAAGAATAAATATATTCTAGTTTGTGTATATTTTTAATATTTTAGTGATTAAATAAACAAATTATTAATTAAAAATGTAAATAAATAATGATAGATTGATAAAAGAGTATGAAAAATAATATTTATATAGATATTAAATTATATATTTAAGACAAACGAAGAAAGACATTCAGCAATTAGACATAAACTTGGGATAGATTGAACTCTTTCGGGTTTTTGTGCAAATCTATGTGAAATTGAAAGGGTATGATGCTTTGAATGCATTGACATTATCATTATTAAATGTATTTTTTCTTGTAAAGTATATAAGTTGGGAATGGTTGAAATTTTGTTGTTGGGTACGACTCCCCATAAAATTTTCGATCACGTATACATAAACAATCTAAAAGTCAAACAGTAATAAGCTTGAGTTTGATTCAAGTTTTTATCAACAAACACGAGCTCGAATTGTCTTCAAATTATTAAGCTCACGAAAAGCTCGAGCTCGACCCGTTAAAAGCTCGTTTATTTTGTCAATCAAGCCGAGTTCGAGCTTTGATTCAATAATAGTTCATTTATCTTGTTTAACAAACCTGGCTTGAGTTCGGCTCATTTGATATTAACAAACCTGACTTGACTTGATATGATTAACAAACGAACTCAAACGAGCTTTTTATCGAGCCGAGCTCCGAATAGCTCGAGAACGATTTGGTACATTTACATCTCTACGTATGCACCAAATTAAACCGAAGTTTTGAAATAAGATTAACTCGAATGTTTCTCGTTGAAATAAAATCACAATTCAAATGAACCGGTATTTCCAAAATCTGGAATTGGTATTTACTAGGCAGAATTCTGTCGTCACAATCTAACATTAATCGAGATCCAAGCATTAATGGACAATAAAAATGCAGGTCTTAAATGCAACGAATAGAATTAAAAGATTTGTTAGCCCACAACGAGTGAAGTTTAATGGATTTATCGAATAGTTTTTGTGATTATGGGCAAATCTTTACCATATTACAATTACAAATGGTAAAAAAAGAAGAAGAGAGAGAGGGGATGAAATTGCAACATCATCCTGTTAGTCATGGGCATATGCAATTTAGCCCTTTATATAATTATATTAATTCCCACTTCAATTTCATTTTTAATTGTATAGATATAGATAGATATGAATTTTGACAAGGGAAACATTTTGTTAATTTTTCGAGAATTGGTTAATTTTTTTTTTTCACATTTTGACCAAAAATAAAATGTTAAGTTATATAAAAATTAATTTGAAGGACTAAAATTACAACTCCTGATAACTAGCAGATCCAAATTGTACTTTTACAAGTTACGAAAGGTGAATTACTTTATAAATACCAGCATAACTTGGATACTCTCCCATACAGAATGGGTTTCAAGCCTTTGTCGTCCCTCTGTCACTTGTTTGCCATTGTTATCTCTTTTCTACCGACAAAATATGTAGCTTTCGAGGAAGAAAAGCCACTGAAAAGCTGTGATTTATTCAAGGGAAGCTGGGTTTTTGACGATTCTTATCCACTCTACGATGCATCGACTCAGTGCCCTTTCAACGACATCGGACTCGATTGTCTGAAAAACGGGAGGCCTGATAAAATGTACCTTAAATATAGATGGAAGCCGATTGATTGTAACATTTCCAGGTACATTGTTGTATCTGAATTTCTACTAAATCGAAGGAGCCCGTGTTGAAAAAAGGAAAAAAGAAGCATGTTTTTTAATTGGATTATATATAATTTAACAGATTGTGTACATAAATTTGGGATGACAGGTTTGATGGTAAGGTGTTTCTGGAAAAAATGAGAGGCAAAAAGATAATGTTTGTAGGGGATTCACTGAGTGCAAACCAGTGGCAATCACTGGGGTGTATGCTTCACTCAGCACTCCCAAATTCTAATTTCACCTTGGACTCGCGAGGATTGATCACTACTCTATCCTTTCCGGTAATATCCAATTTCTTCCCTTAAGATGATCATGCATGTGGGATTTATTCATATTTGGATCGCCACGAATCTTTATGTTTCTTGGTTGCTAAAACTTTAATTGTTAGTGTAGTAACAAAAGATCCTAGGACTGGAGATCGAGATTAGCACTTACTGAACCTTTTATCTTTCAACGAATTAAAGGAATATGGAGTTTCTGTCATGTTCATGAAAAATGGATTCCTGGTAAGCCTAGTGAACCGCACACTCAAGCTTGATACACTCAGAGGCAGCGACCTGTGGATCGGAGTCGACATCTTAATCTTCAACAGCTACCACTGGTGGACACACACCGGCCGCCTTCAGACGTAGGGATCGAAAATATATTCAAATTAATTTTTATTTTATTTTAAAATGAAGTAACTAGACTTAATATTGGATGGATGCAGATGGGACAATTATCAAATTGGTGACAAAATAATCCCGGACATGGATCGAATGGTGGCATACGAAATAGCTCTGACAACTTGGGCTAACTGGGTTGATTCCAACATCGATCCCACCAAGATTGCTGTTTTTTATCAAGGAATCTCTGCAGTTCATTACAAGTTAAGATCATGAAAAGCAATCCATTATCATATACAACGCTATTTGCTCATGAATTCTTGGCACGACTTAATACAATATAATCGTGATGATCAGTGGCAGCGAATGGAAGGAACAATCAAAGAACTGCATCGGGCAAACGACTCCGGTTGAAGTGGGGGTCTACGTCGGGGAAAGACCTCCGGGTGATGCGGTGGTGAGGAGCGTGCTGAGTAACATGAAAAAGCCCGTATCTTTTCTGGACATACTATTGCAGACTCAATTGAGGAAAGATGGGCACCCGTCGGTGTACGTGGGCGGAGGGGTGGATTGCAGTCACTGGTGCATTGCTGGTGTACCAGATACATGGAATCAACTTCTCTACACTATTCTTTTACAGACTTGAATATTATAAGCAGAAGAGCACAACTGGCTAGTTTAACTATGGAGGTGTTTGCTGATCAATTTCGGCTCAGTTATTGCAGACATATGGTTTTAATTAAAGATAATTTTCTAAACTTTTTTTGGATAATTTGGAGTAGTTTAACCTCGAATTCACAATTAACGTGATAATCTTTAATAGTATGAACAAAAAGTGATAATTGTAGGGTATATAAAAAAACTATGGGGATGAACTTGTAGTTTTAAAGTTAATCGGGTAGTAAATGTAAGTTCGAGACAAACCTAATGGGAGGTCTTTGTAATTTTTAAAGTTAGTTAAGTTTTTTTTAATACTTATGATAAACAAAAGAAAATGAAAATTAATACGTAGGATCAATTATTGAAATGTTTGTGGATATATTGTCTTTAATGCGTTTCGGTCTAGAGTTTTGAAAGTAATCTTTTGGTTATTGGCAAAAACTTGTATGAGACAGTCTCGCGGATCGTATTTTGTGAGACATATATCTTATTTGGGTCATTCATGAAAAATATTACTTTTTATGATAAGAATATTACTTTTTATTGTGAATATCGGTAGGGTTGACCATCTCACAGATAAATATTCGTGAGATCATTTCATAAGAGACCTACTCCTAATATTGAGTGGGTCTCATGTGAGACCGTCTCACGGCTCATAATGATCTGTGAGACAGGTCAACCCTACCCATATTCACAATAAAAAGTAATACTCTTAGCATAAAAAGTAATACTTTTTAATGGGTGACCCAAATAAGAGATCCGTCTCACAAATACGACCTGTGAGACCGTCTCACACAAGTTTTTGCCCATAATATTAGAGATGGAGTGATTTAAAATTTTTTGTTAATTCATTTGGTGAATTGTTTTAATCTAATATTAGGTTTTGTTTGGATTAAAGGGTTCGGATTTGAGGAAAATTTCAAATCAATCAAAGAATCTGAAACTCATGCATTTCAAATGATTAGATTAAAGAATGAATTTGAAATCGAAGAAAAAAAATTATAATTGGGTAATACGATGGATTTCAAAATCTTTTACTATAATTTTCAATCAAATAGATTCGGTGAATTTGATGCATGAATTAGAAATCAAATCCACTCAAACATTTCAATTCATATACAACTTAATGATTTTACACAATAGAATTCGATGTATAATTTGCAAATTGGGAAAATGAATCGTGAGAAATTAATTAGGAAAGTACAAAAACCAGTCACAGAGAAAAAAATTCAATGACATCGTCTAAGTTAATATAGGAAAAAAGATATTCTGGATGTAGCATAATCAAATCCAAGTATGTATTAAAAATTATATCATCAAACTAAATGAGAAGAATATATACGAGTGAATAAACTCGTGAGTGACTTTTCTCAAATAAAATAAAAAACAACTTAAATTTTCAAGCTTAAAAAAGTTTATGACTTTCCATTTGTTTTTAAATCAGAAAATATTTCCGATTGCAAGTCATAAACATTGCTTAAAACTTGTTTAAGTCTGTCAATTATTGTTAATTAATGCCTATAATGACGAGTAATTAACTCGTTGCCACTCCAATCTTTGTTCACTTGACCTATAAATGAATCTGATTCATAGGCTCGTCAAAAATAGTACAAGTTTGTTGCTTTTTTCAGATAATATGGACTCTGTTATTTTACCAGCATTCAAGCAGCAAGCGCTGATATTGATCCAGGCCTGCTGCAACGGGCCATTCAGTTACTACAGTCGACGCCGCCCACGTGGCAGAATGCCGTGTTGAACAACTTATTGATCTTTCTTCTGGGTTCCCCGATTCTTGTGTCGGGGTTGTCATTTACCGGTATCGCTGCGGCGTTCTTGCTTGGCACCCTTACTTGGCGTGCCTTTGGCTCTTCTGGGTTCCTTCTTGTGTCCTCATACTTTGTCATTGTGAGCTAAGGATTCAACTATTTCAATTTTCTCTCCTGTACGCATTTGCAACTTTGCATTCGTCTCCTGAAAAGTTAGGTGCCATCACGGGTTTCACGTGTGATTATTTTATTGGAATTTGGGATGTAATTAGGAGGTTGAGTTCGAGCCAGTCGAGCAAGTATTGATCAGCAGAAGTTAATGCACTTTGTTATTAGTTGATATGAATTGATCAACCTACAATTTACAGGGAACCTTGGCAACAAAAGTGAAAATGGCTCAAAAGGAGGCTCAAGGAGTTGCCGAGAAAAGAAAAGGAAGGAGGGGAGCCATCATGCGTGTGATCGCTGCCCAGATTGCTAATTTTGGTGAAGTATCATTGGCGCATGGGTTAGTTACATCATCATTATGCTGTGACCTCATTTCATGAAATATTGCTGATTTTCGTGTTTTCTCTCTCTTTTTTTCCCTTTGATTTTAAGCTAAACAAATGTAATCAACATATCGATGGGTAGCATTTTAGCAGTGTTCATGCAGCAATTGGTAATAAAAAATCTTGCATAGGAACAACGGACTCAAGATAAGTGGTTACTCCGCAACTCAAATGCATAATTGACGAATTAGCATCCAGAGGTTTAAGCTTATAATGCTTGCATAGATTAAAATATTTTTGACCCCAAGAAGAGGATAGAGAGTAGAGGATATCACCGTGCAACAATCTCATTTTCCTCGAGACATGTTTTTAAGTTAGAACTCTACAACTATGACGTGTTTACTTTTCGTGATCGGATATCTCATTTCGTTAGTGACATTACACGATTGAATTCAATAATATTTTGAACAAATGGCGGAATTCGCTCATCCAAGATGCAGAAAGTGAAGGTTATCATTAATATAGCTGTGGTGTGAGAAAGGAAATGCTGCTAAAAATGGACAAAACAGAACATCCAAGATTTTCAAAATGTTGAGATAATTAGCTCAAGTTGCATCTAACTAGCAAATTAGAGAGAACTAAAAAAATATTGGATATTTTATGCAGCTTTCCATGGTTTCCCATTTATACATGACACCAGCGTTTTCAGAACAAACCACTTTCATCCCATTGGTCATATTAAGTTGCAAATACCTACTATCCAACTTGATTCCACAACCTTCGACACTAGAACAATAAAAAGAACATCAAACTTACAGACCAAAGTAATCATCACACAACTAATTATCTGCAGCAACAGAATGAGGCAAGAGGCAATAATTCTATGCATCCCTATGAGCCGAATATCATGGTAGATGTGAATGTTTCTGCGTAAATGTCAAAACTGCCGCCTCCGTTTTGAGTTAGCACGATGATTGAAATTCTGCAAGGTTGAGGAGCATATGTCAGGAACAAAGGCAGCAGAGTCGGAAGGATCCTGGTAAGTTTTAGGGCATGAAATTCCAGATGCTGTTGGTGGAGAAGGAATCTGTGGCACTGTCCAAAATGTATCCGAGACATGTTCTATATATTCATCACCATCAAATTCTCCATCAGCAACTTGTACGGTAGGGGAGTAATCTGAATCTCCAAACTTCCCACTATCTGCCTGGAGAAGTTTGGTCACAGAAAAATAATGTTAGGCTCTAAATCACCCCGTTTCTATGTATTAGTTAAAGTCATATTGAAAATCATAAAGAAAGAGGGCAGAAGTAGCGTTTGATCCTTGCAAGATGATACTGAGTTAAAACCAAAGGCGAACCCCTTCAAACTAGAAATACTTATGAGCTATTAACATATATCAATTCCTATTACTGGGGATGGGAATTACCATAGCAAATATATTGGTGGGAAAGAAACATGCTCGAATACTATGTTAAGGGTGTTTGAGCCCCAATTCACATTTTTTTAAAACATGTCAATCCAGAGAAAATACTGTGGTGAAAAAAACATTAAACACATGAACCGTGGTCCGTGGAGACTGCTAGAGTTCAAGGTTTTTCATTTTTTGATGGCGTGATCTTTCATGTGGTCCGTGGAGACTGCTAGAGTTCCAGGTTTTTCATTTTTTGATGGCGTGATCTTGCAGTTGTGCGAAAAGCAACATCACAAAGAGTAAAAATGGTTTAATAATCGAAAATATATCACAAACGTGTGCCAATATAATCCTGAAGCCCAACATGAATGCAGTGGTATGGAAAATAAAAGCCCAATTTTCATTTACACTTAACAGATACAATCAGAAGAAACTACTTTTTTTATTTTTATTTTTTTGTTTTTTTTTTCCTTTGAAGATGAACGACGTCATCCAAGACTGTAACCAAGAATACTCGATTAAGGACACAACACGAAGGAAAATTGCTAAAACTAAGAGTTAATCTCCAAGCCAATTGATTATCTTATAAAAAACGCAAGCATCAAATATTACTAATAAGGATTCCCAAGAACCAACAAGCACTATTGCCAGAGCTGGAAGTCAACTAATGCACCCATCAATATAGGCCAACATAAGAATATGTGCGTGATCAACATAGACCGGCGGAAGTATGAATTGCATTGTATATATGTAAGGATATCTAAGGACATATGGAGATAGATTATGCAAAAAGCATACCTTAGATGAGCCATTGTCCATGAAATTGTAACTCTGATTGAAATCACCAAATCCAAGGAATTCATCCAGCTGCCAAGGTGAAATATTTCCAGTTGCAGAAACACCAGCATATGGAGGCTTTAACGATGAATCCCCACCGATGCTAACTGGGACAGGTAGATTTTTACTGGATTGACCAATTGATGAGACTTGGGTGGTCCTCTGCCTCTTTGGAAGAGAAGATTCCGGTTTAGAGTTTTTTTCATTGGATTGAGTCTTCCCCGAAGATGGAGATGGACCAGGTTCAGTAGCTTCAAGACCTACTTTCACTCCAGTGAGCAAAAACCTCTGGTGCAACGACACCGAGGAATTTGCAGTATGTATGGCAACATCACATTTTCTACAAAGCAGAGCTCGGTCCTCCAGACAAAAGAAATAGCCAATAGCTTCCTGCACAATAAATCAACATCAGAATAACATGGAATATCATAATATCCATTGATCAAAGTCAGTCTAAGGAAAAATATATTTCATCTGACACCTACAAATGAAAGAAAAAGAGTATCATGTCATCTTTTAATTACAACGGTTCGAAGCGAATGCACCATTTCCATTATTTTACACTTTCAAGATAGCATTTTGATCTCCAGGCATCGAAATAGACTGTCAATAATTAATAGATTAACCTCATCAAGAAATAGGTCTTGCATCCAAGCTACATGATTGAAGCAACAGGCCAATCGGACCTAGTGGACATATATATCTAACTTCATTTATAGGTTAACTGAGTGAAGAAGACATATATCATTTATCAAACATAGTGCATTTATCATCACGTGAAAACACGTAACTTTCACGTGATAAGAAAAGTAAAGAAGATACAGTTAGTCCATCCTACAGAGCCAGCTATACGAGAAGTCAGTTATAATCTGGCGACACAAGAAAAAGGACAGTAGACATCCATCCCGATCAATTCGAGTTTATTCCCCTTCCCGCTCTCAAATGGTACAATTCAATGATGCAAAAAGGACCAAAAGAAATTAATTCTAAATATTCTTCTCCTTTCATTCACTGCAGAGATGAAAGAGGACATAAGACTCAATTTCCACAGGGATTTAAACGGGGTCTGCACAAATCAAATTGTGTGTCCTAAAATGAAGTGTCAACGATCCTGAAGGCAAGTGTGACCTGCAAGCCAAAAAAAATATCTGTCCACCAACAGGTAACTGCTGAGTTGAAAGCATTGAACACCTAGACCATAGTCAAGACGGTAATGCTGGGACTTTAATCATCATTTTTTACTGTACATACAATTTTTTGTAAAAATAGAATGGTTCAAGATTTGAATAATGCCAAAATTATTGGAAGTAACTTTAACTAATGAGGTTAGTAATGACTAAAATTGTTGATATTTATTCAAATGAATTGTTATTCAAGCATTCCAACACCATAATTCGATAACACGAGATATCATGGAATCAGGAGCAGACCCATGGAGGTACTGAAACGAAAAGAAGGGGCTGCCCGATTAAATTTGGGAGTCAGCAGGTATGCCACTGTATGAAATGGAGTTCACCATATTACACAATGCGACTCAATTCCACATAAACATTTTATCTACAAATGGAAAAGGACAGATCATCCCATGTTTTTCCTGACCATGCTTATCTGTGGAACCACTTATTGTAATATCTTTTAGAATTAGACTGAAAGTCAATAACCACAGAAGAGAATAAATAAAGATCTGAACCGAAAAAAATATCTGAACAGCTCACCTCAACTAGCACCAAACAGCATTAAAAAAATCTCAAATACACCCATCTCTCAATGCCCACAGAAAAAATATCACACCTCAACAGCTGAGCACTGATTATTTCAATTATAACAATTCCAGGATAGTTATCAATTCGAATCAGACTTCAAACAAAAACCCAACATCCACACACCAAGAAATAATGGTAATTCAATTAATTGTCACCGCCTAAACACAATACTATGTACTGATTATTACAACTCCAAAAAAATTCAGAACCGGGAAACACGGGCCTCAAAAGTGTAACACACCACACTAATGATCGAACCTGGCAAATATCACACTTGGGCATCTGGGTATGCGAGCCAGTGAGCGGGACCCTCTGGTGCTTACTGACGAGCTTGTTGGCGCTGTGAACTTTCTGATCACAGTCCCAGCACAGCGCCGCCTCGTCCGCACAGCAAAGGACGTTCGCCTCCGCCGCCTCGCAAACGTTGCACTGTATCTTCATCCTACTTTACCTCAAAACTACTCTAAAAGCGAAACCCACACCCGAATTCAAAAAAAACATCAAAACGAAACGAAAAATCTAAGGTCGGTTTTGGTAGACGAAGCTCCTTCAACAGAGGGAAAGAGAGGGGAGGAGAGGGGAAGGCTTGTGTAGTTCACTTCAGAGATCCATTTTTGCCTTTATATATATATAGATAGATAGATAGATATATATATATATATATATATATATATATATATATATATATATTATTTTGAAGTGTACTTATAAGTATCTATTAATAAAACAAGATACTCAAATAATAAATATTTTCGGTGAATTTTTTTTATAATTTCAAAATTGTCTTTTTAGACATTTATTTAGTGTAATAAGTGTTTTTGAATTTTTATTTTTTATAATTATAAAAAATAATTATACTAAATTTCATGTTCTATTTAATTTAATTTGAAAAATATTATAATTAAACAAAAAAACTTTAAGAACAAATTGTGTGTAATATTTAATATTCACGTTTTAGATTATACACATCGTATACGCGCAATTGCTTATCTTGTAAAAACTTGATGTCTTAATAAAATTGTTTTGATACGTCGTATGACATCAAAAATTTCGTTCTCTTTTTATTCCAACGTCATTTACATGTTTCACTTTTATTACTTTTGATTTTGTTGTTTTCATGATAAATTTCAAAACTCCCACAACTTCTCTTCCTATTCTCACATTAAGATATGCTTTCAATTGTCGTATTTGATCGTACTTAATTATTTATAATATATTTTATTTAAATTGACATGATGTTTTTTTTATATTTCTTATTTATGAACATTACTTTTGTATATAATTTTAAAAATATATAAAATTGGAACCAAAACATTTGAAATATAAAATTGTTTGTGTATTATTTGTATGACTTATATCGTGATTCGTGTGTGGCCGTGTGGGTGTCAGTGAGTCGGTTAGCCAAATAAGCTCGTGTGGGTTACGTGTGCACGTCACCTCAAAATGTATAAATATTTATTATTAAAACTAGTGTACCGACGCACGCATTTCGTGCTTGTATAATATTTTTTATAATTCATTTAATTTATATTTAAATGAGGATCATAATATAACTATAAGAAATAGTGAGGGACTAAACTATAATTTTGATATATAAATTAAAAAATAAACGAAAAAATAAAAGAATAAAAAAATGATCTTAATAGGAATTTAACCTTTGACCTAAACTCTTAAGAACAAAGACTCTAACCGCTGAACTATATATAACTTACATTAAAGTTTTAACATTTTATTAATATATATAATTAATAAAACAGACCATGACACCAAAGTTAGTTACTATAAGTGCATCACCCTTAATAGGTACTAGTTACTATGCACACGCGTTGCGTGTGGTTACAATCTTTTTTATTATTATCGATGTACTAAAATGAAATTTGACAAATTATGGAGGGAATAAATTTATATTTAATGGTTGAAATGAAAAAAAAATAAAAATAAAAGTGTGTGTTGAAATTAAAAAAAAACAAAAAACAAAAGTGTAATATTAATATTATATAAGGGTAAAAGTGGGAAAAAAAGTTGGTGTCCTCTCTAGGTAGTTACTATGAGGCCTTCACACTTAGTATAATAGTATAGAAGTATAGATAGATAAATATCATTTATATTTTTTATGGTTTATAAAATTCACGTTGGTTTATTATTATTATTTTTTCATAGCAAAAAATCCATATTACTGAATTATTTAATACAATAAATTATAGAGTAGGTTATTTGTGAGACGGTGTCACGAATCTTTATACGAGAGACCTGTCAACCCTACTAATATTCACAATAAAAAATTATATTTTTTCATGAATAACCCAAATAAAAAATTCGTCTCACAAAATACGATCCGTGATATCTTCTCACACAAATTTTTGCTAGATTCTATATGCTGGGTGGTTGCATCTACATATTAAATGAGCGCAAAATTAATGTAGTACTTTCAATGTGCCAAATATTTATTATCTTTAAATAACTTTTAGTTGAAATATCTATTTTTTTAATAATTGTATGTAAGGTATGAAAATGAGAATATCTTCAGACAATATTTGATGGGAATGATAACTCGTCAAATGATTACTTATCTTTGTTGTATTTAATATTCGATCTAAATTTCATAAATGATTAGAGTCACAATTTATATGTTTTTCATGTATAATAATAATAATATAATTTAATCAAATATTATAATAAACATAAATATATTTTTATCGTTATGTAATATTAATAAAATTTGTACATCCCAATATTTTATGTATATTGTAGAATAAAAAGTTAACCAAATTTTATATATCCCTACAGAAATTTAAAATAAACTTTTTGTTATTTTATATTTTATTTGTAATAGTAGAAAATTATGTCAAAATTTTAAAATATCAAATTCGTAGTTGTTTTTTTTAAAAAGAAAATTTGTAGTCGTTATGTATTTATGAGAATTTTTTTTGGTCATGTATATTTATTTATTTACGATTTTAGTTATTTATGTTTTAAAATTTCGATTTTAGTACGTTATCTTTGTTTATTTTTCTAAAATTCTAGTTTTTTCCTATTACGTGGAATCATTACAATGATAACACTCGATTAAAAAAGATTAAAATTATTATTAAAAAAATAACTTACTAAAATTGAAATTTAACAACATAAAAAATCAAAATTACAAAACTAAAAATATAATTTTTTCTACATTTTATAATAATCAAAATGTTACGAAATAAGGAAAGCAAACATAAATGGTATTTACACTCCAAACCTTTGACCCAACCCGATTGATAAAATCGGGTTTACGTCAATGGCAAATTTCGACAAATAAAGCGGATCCAGTTTTTCGGGGTGTAATTACCAAAAGAGAAATTGGTTTCAATCAAATCCGAAGTCCATATCTAAACAAATATTCCAAACCCTAGCCCCTTTCAACCTGTTTCGGATCCTCTCCCATCGGACTCTGCCGCTTAATTCGCCATAAGCCGGAATATCACCAGCAGGTACGTACGATTACGGCTTACATGTTTGGCCCGACCCGATTTCACTTTATGTGGATCCGGATCTAATACTTTTCGTGTTCTTTTATTATTCTCAACGTTCGAATTGTTTTCCGTTTCTGCGGCTTACGTGGGAAGATTTGTTCATGATTTTTATTTGATATTTGATTCCGTGCTATAGTGCATGATTTATTTGGAGTTGTCTTGTTTTGGATCAAATTAATCAAGGAATGTGATTTTTATTTGGGAACAAAAAAAGGGAATGTAACTCCTGAATTGCATATGGCCGGAACTGGTTAAGTGAAAAATTATTAGTTTTACTACCTATGTGCTCGCCTTTGTGTGCATGCGCGCTTGTGGATTTATTATGTTAGAGACTCTTTATTGATTCGGCTTCAATGGCAATTGACGATCTTTATACCCTTTTTTTCCCACAAAAGTTTATGCGAAGGCTCCATAAAAAAAAAATATTTTTTTATTAAAAAAATACATCACGCAGTAAAACTACTGTTTTTTTATGCATTCGGTGTGAGGTGCTGAGTGGAAAGCTGCGCTATTTTATTCATTTCAGTTATTATTAAAGAGGAAGTAAAGTTCTTTAAAATTGCCGTCGTTTGTATCTAAAACGAGCTCGACAGTGACTGAAGCTCATCTCAAAATTGATGCCAGATGAAATAGATATTTCTTGTACAAAGCCCGTTTCATGGAAGTAACAAATGAGGTCCCTGCCAAGAAAACAAAAAGGTTGACTTCTGTGGTGTGGAATCACTTTGAAAGAGTGAGAAAGGCTGACGCTCAATATGCTGTTTGTCTCCACTGCAAAAAGAAATTGAGTGGATCCAGTAACAGTGGTACGACTCATTTAAGAAATCATTTGGTGCGATGCCTGAAGAGATCCAATTATGATGTTTCTCAAATACTTTCCGCCAAGAAGAAGAGAAAAGAAGTTACTCTTGGTCAAAGCAATCTTGGTATCGCAACTATCAACTATGAAGAAGGGAAAATAAAAGATGAAATTTTAAGTCCTATTCCTCTCAAGTATGAGCAGGAGCAAATGAAAGATGAAATTAATCAATCAATCAGTCTAAGAAGTATTAGGTTTGATCAAGAGCGTAGTTGGTTGGATCTTGCTCGAATGATTATGATACACGGTTATCCCTTGGCCATGGTGGATCATGTTGGATTCAAGATATTCGTCAAAAACCTACAACCCTTGTTTGAATTTAATAGCAATGCCATTGAACTTGACTGTATGACAATCTATGGGAAGGAGAAACAGAAGTTATACGAGTCCATTCATCAAATACATGGTAGAATAAACCTTTCAGTTGATATGTGGGGTTCACCTGAGAGTTCTGAGTGTATATGCTTGACAGCCAACTACGTTGATGAGGACTGGGTGCTGCAGAAGAGGATGCTTAACTTTGTTTCACTAGATCCATCTCACACTAATAATACACTTTCAGAAGTTATTATAAAGTGTTTGACAGACTGGGTTATTGACCATAAGCTGTTTTCAATGACATTTGATGATTGCTGGGCTTATGAAGATATGGTTTTCAGGATTAAAGATTGGTTATCTCAAAATAGACATCTTCTAAAGAATGGAGAGTTATTTGACATGCGATGCATTATACATCTTTTGAAATCCACTGCCCAAGAGGTCATGGAAGAATTCCGGGACGTGACAAGTAAAATTCGAGAGAGTATAAGGCACATTAAAAGTGAACAAGCAATCCTTGTAAAATTTAACGAAATTGCTCACCAAGTATGTATCAACAGTGACAAGCGATTAGTTCTTGACCGTCCAGGGCTGTGGAATTCAACATATATGATGCTTGATGCAGCAATAGAATACAAAGGTGCTCTTTGTATTATGCAAGAGCATGATCCTGCATACTCAATGGCTTTATCTGAGAAAGAGTGGGGATGGGCTAGTTCTATTGTAGGTTACTTGAAATTTCTCTTTGAGTTTACAAATGTTTTTATGGGGAACAGATGTCCTACTTCGAACATATTTTTCCCAGAGATATGTGATATGAACATTCAGTTGATTGAGTGGAGTAAGAACCCTGATGATTTTCTTAGTTCTGTGGCCCTGAAGATGAAGGAAAAATTTGACTGGTATTGGAGGAAATGCAGCTTCGCTTTAGCCATATCCGCAGTTTTGGATCCTCGTTTTAAGATGAAGTTGGTCGAGTACTATTATAGACAGATTTATGGAAGTAATGCTCCAGATCGCATCAAAGAAGTTTCTGACGGCCTTAGGGAAGTTTTCAATGAGTACTCAATGCGCTTAACTTTGTTCGAGGAAGATTCAGCCAGGCCTGGTGGCAGTATGCCCAGTACTAGCAATGGTACTAGAGACAAACTCAAGGGCTTTGACAAGTTCCTCTATGAAACTTCACAGAGTCAGAGCACGGCATCAGATCTCGACAAGTATTTAGATGAGCCTGTCTTTCCTCGTAATTATGATTTCTGCATACTGAATTGGTGGAAAGTTCACACTCCAAGGTATCCTATCTTATCGATGATGGCACGTGATGTTCTTGGTATTCCTGTGTCCACTCTTGGACCAGATGTAGCATTCAGCAACATTGGCAGAGTGCTTGACCAGTATCATGGTGCTGCAAGTCCTGATATTAGAGAAGCTTTAATGTGTGGGCAAGATTGGTTAAAGATGGAGCCTGAAGGTTTTGAAATTTCCATATTTATTATGTTACAATATCTTCTTTCTCTTCACTGTCCCGAGTAATAAATAAACCTTTTTCTTTGTCCTGCAGTCACTGTAACTTTGAGCAGTTCTCCATTACCACTTTCAGTGGAAACAAGTTGATGTACAATAAATGGTATGGTTCATTACTTCTATTTTTACTTTTATATTTCCGAATCCCATTACGGGCGAAATTCTGAATTTGTAGTAATCCGTTTATTCTTGATTTCTTGTGTAGATTGTTCCTTTTATTCTTGATTTCTTGTGTAGATTGTTTGACAGTGAAGAGAATCATGCCATCTCTTCCACTTTTAGCAGAGATATTGTCATAATGGACTGCATGAAGTTGCTTTTCTTCTCTAATGACTTGGTATTTTTCTGGTAAAACTTAAGGGCATTTGTTAGGGTAAATGCAAATCTTGATTTGAATTAGACTGACAGTTTATGTATCACTCATTTGTATTAACAATGCCATAAGTTTTCAGGAAAGGGGGAGATGTATATTATGCTTTATCTTGTTCGTATGCGCGTGCATGTATGGCTTTGTATGCAGTAAGTAGTTCGTCATTGGCCTGTGTTTGGACTTTGGACCTTAGTTTTGGATGAGAAAAGAACAATAATTGTGAATGTACTGAAACATATACCAACTAGAAATGGAATTTATCAAATTTTACTACCACGAATTGCAGGCTAGAAAGTAAATGTGGTATATAGACCATATGTAGAGGATGTATTCAACCTTATTGTCAGTATCATTTTTATTTCAAAAAAGAAAGAAAGAATGGAGACTTCATGTGGGTATATCTCGACCGGGAGTGCAGCTGAACAGTTGGGAGCAGCGTGAAGAATTTTTCAAATTTGGAGTACGCGAAAGTTGAATAAGAATGTAGTTGAAGACCTCGATAACCATTGATCAGAGCACACTAGGTGGAGTTGGTCAGATTTCATCACTGATTATTTAAATATTTATTTAATTGGTATTGTTTTCGAGGTTTATAAATATCTAATTTGAAAAACTCGGTATTTTTTTTAAAGCGTACAAAGTTTTTGGAAAGGAAAAAAATAAAAGTTACCGTAGTGCTCAGTAAAGGAAACTTTTATTTGATAATTGATTTTTAAATATGGTAGAGCAGAATTTAAGATCTTCAAATAATATTATGTTGCGTTTATAACGAATAAAAAATGATGAATTAGAATAAATTACTATACTTGGAGATTTTAAATAAGTTTTTAAAGAGAAAATAAAAATGAGATCAGGATAAGAACGATAAATTAGTTTCAAATTACTTCAAAAAAAAATAATCAAAATTCTCTTATTTATTGTTGTAGACCTCTGACACATGAAATTTGCATGCATGAGAGAAAATCTGCATTTTCCCACCATATACAGCCAAATGGGAAAGAAAATCTGAGCAGAAAGAAAATCTGAGCATTTTCCACCATACACAGCCACATGGGGTAATAACATGTTACATGCACGTATCATAATAATTCTACATCTTGGATGTCACACTTTCTTAGACAATTGTTTATTTTGTCTTTCACCCGATGATTAAGTTCACCAAAATTCGAATAATGGGCTCCACTCACACCAATTCAACTGGTGAGGCTATGCTTGTCACGACCTTTGATCTTTCATGTAGGATCCATATTGATCCAAAGGCTATACTGCACCTGGAGTAGACATGTTGCGAAATTGTGGATTGATCTAAAGTAAGAGTAGGTCTCTTGTGAGACGGTCTCACGAATCTTTATCTGTGAAACGGGTCAAATCTACTTATATTCATGAAAAAAGTAATATTCTCAGTATAAAAAATAATATTTTTTCATGGATGACCCAAATAATAGATCCGTCTCATAAAATACGACTCGTGCGACTGTCTTATACTAGTTTTTGCCCTAAAGCAAAAAGGCCATTTATGTGTCATTGGATTCGATTACATCTTGTCGGAGACCAATTGAATCAGATTTCAATGAATTCAAAATTATATTGGTGTTCAAACTCATGTATTAGTTGTGGGTGAGTGTTAATTACTCACCCACAAACCAACTTTTAGTTAATACGTTCATATGTTTGAAAGACTAAGTTACATGTTTAACGAATTTCGTTCCGGCACGTGGCATGCAGGGGCACATTTGTGAAGTCGAGCATATGAGGCTCTTCAATAATTATTTATCCACAAACCCAGTCTATCAAGATCAAATATTTCGAAGACAGTTTCGAATGCGAAGAGAGTTATTCTTTCGCATAGTGATTGCACTTGAGAGAATGTGTGACTACGATTCATCAATTGGCTTATGGAGTCCATGTCGATCATCTTGATGAATACCTACGTATGGGTGAATTAACTGATATCAAGTTTCTTTTCAAGTTAGGTGGATATGTTGTTGAACTATTTGAACAATACTTTAGAAAGCCGAATGCTGAATGTTGGGCAGCCTTGGTTGCATGCACTGAGAATAGAAAAAATTGTCCAGTTGCTAGAAAAGACCAGTTTACAAGAGGTCATGGGTCACCAACAATCGTGATTAAAGCAATCACATCTCAAGACTTGTAGATATGACCAGGGACGGAGCCACCGCAAAGGTTAAGGTGGGCTGTAGCCCAGGCTAGATTTTCGGATTAGCGACGGTTTTACCATATCCGTCGCTAAAATTTTTGAATTTGTTAAAAATTTTAGCCCATAGCCCAGTACCAAAAAAAAAATGGATGGATTAGCGACGGTTTTACTAAATCCGTCGCGAAAGTTACGACAGTTTTGTTCTAACCGTCGCTATATAGCGACGGTTTTGTAAAAACCGTCGCTGATTTATGATGGATTTAATCAAAACCGTCGCCGATTAGGTCGGCGACGGTTTTTAGAAAAGCCGTCGCTACTAGGGCTATCATTCAGCCCAGTGTCAATTTAATTCCTGGCTACGTCCCTGGATATGACATACATTATTTGGTGTCGCCAGTTCACGTAATGATATTAATGTGTTGTACGAATCTCCAATATTAATAACATCTTGCAAGAAAATATCCTAGAGATTAATCACCGTCAACGAAACTTGATATACGTATGTGTATTATCTAACATATGAAATATATTTGGAATGAGCTATTTTTGTGAATGATTTTCTTGCTCGGAGGATCCAAGTGAAGGTTGTTTAAGGAAATACGAGAGGTTGAAACAAAAGAAGTTGAACGAGCATTCTGGACGCTCAAAGCTTGATGAGCAATTGTCAGACGTCCATAAATAATTGTTTTTCTAGAAATTTTATAAATGAGATCTATGTTAAATCTATTTGGGATAATATTTTTGTCATATCGATTGTGCATACTTTAATGCTAAAAATTATTAAATATACAAACCACGATAAGCGAGTGTTTGTAAAAATATATGTTTTATGATAGAAGCGATTATAGATTATGAAGAAATGAATAATGTTTAGAAATAAAAGTAAAAAATCGAAAAGAAGAAAAAAAAATTAAGGTAAGTATTTAGTACATAAGTTATGGTATATAAAAAATACACTTATTCGACTCTTTGCAAAAGATATAGTCGTATGGGGTATTGTGAACAGTAAATGAATGTAAAAGATAGTTTTGGATTAGAAAAAATATTAAAGGTGTGAATATCAAGAAAAGTTTTCACTTATTTACCAAAATAATATAATCACTTTTAAAGATTCAGAATCAACATGAGACCAACTTATGGATTAGAAATAAATTGAGTATAAGCAAAAAAACAAAAACAGAAGTTTGTGTTAAGACCCATGGTCAAATGATCATAAATTCTCTTTTTTCTATTGACATTTTATAGGTCAATTATATCGCACAAATTTTGTTGGGCTGGTTTACAGACCACGTGCTACCAGAAGCACTGAATTATAATGGATTATAGGCAACTACCAAAATAAACTTGGTCAAATAATTTTTTTAAAAATGACACTCCCGTGTGCATTTAAACATATTCAAGCAAAAGCAAAAACGAAAAAACTGGGTTTCGATCTTCAAGTGATTTAAAATTTTAAAAATATTATGTTATAATACAATACTAATAACTCACGGTGAAAAAATAAATGTTTGGAGTGGTAAATGCAAATAATAATAATTTTGAAAAAAGGAAGTTGGGGAATAAATTCCCTCCAAATGATTGGGCAACGCAGGTACAGTTGTCTTTCACTATCTCTGGCATGGGATAGATGCACACAAACCCCAACCTTTATATATATGTACGCGCATCACACACACATATTTTAAAGCGAACCTTTTGATTCGATCCTTTTCTCGCTTTCTTCTCGAGACCTCTACGCCTTCTGCCCAGGCCAAAAGCCACTGCAACTGACAGAGGCGAATGGACGCCTGACGTCAGCATTTCTCCCATTTCTGGTCAGTTTTCATTGCTTATTTTTGTATTCACGCACCGCGATCAATTGGTACCACTGAAAATAGAACGTGATCGTTTGTTGTTTTTTGCGCGCTTGAAGTTGTCTGATTGGTGGTTTGATGAATGCTTGTTCCCGTGTGAATTGTTGTTTCACGGAGTTGCGATCGATCGGATTTAGCTTTTGGTTTGCTTAGCGTTTGTATCAGTTTGGAATTGACTGAGAGTATTGTTGCTGTTGTGGAGTAGTGGTGTTTCTGTTTGTAGATTTTGTTTCGAGGTCCAGGAATGTTGGAGTATATTATAACTCCCTTCTAATCAACAATTTCACTTATAAGTAACAAAATCAATGAGCAAAGAAGGAAATGGATTATAATCTGTGTTGAAAATAGAGTAGTCTGCGGATCAAATAAATGGTGCCATTTGCCAAACAAAAATTCAAATTTCTATTGATTAGTTATATTATATGGAGAAAGCTTTTTCCAGTAATTCCGGTTGGTTTAACTTGATTTGAAGCGGAGTGAGTGATATTTAGCATCAACTGATTATTTTCACCATGGAGATATAATGCTTAAAATATGGTTTGATTTCCTTCTGCAATAGGTAGGAAAACTTAAATGGTCATCAGTTTATTGCAAGCTAGGGATCTACTCAGTATCTTTTTTCTTTTGGCGATACAAATGGGTTAGAGGAACTTCCTATCTAAAATACTCAAGTCTGAGTTAGAAAACATAAACTGTGCGTAGATGTTAAGGTTTTATAATCTGCCATAATGTGCAATTCTTTGTTGTCACAATATTGTGATATAATTGCTTTTTATTCAACTAAATTTAGATCTTTCTTTTTGTTTGTTTCGGGGGTGGGGTTTTGTTTGAAGTGATCATGTTAAATTTGTGAAAAGATGTGGAGCTATGAATCCTGTTTTAAATGCAATGAATTCCCTCTAAAGCCGAGTTGATCTAGCCACCACAATTAAGGCAGCTGAGAAAAAGACATGAAGCAGGATACACGAATTTACTAGTGGATATGTAAATACACACATTTATGTATTCTCAAGGATTGCCCGATCATAGAGGAATTTTAAGAAAACTTTGGTTCTATAGGTAAATATGAGAATGAGCACATACAAGCTCGGGAATGTCGACCTGAAGAATGTCGATTGGAATGGCTCTGTCTTCTTTGAGTTTTTACAACCAAATGATGGAAATAGAACATGTTCTGCCTGTGTGTAATCTTGATTATTGGATCAGTGAAATCCCATTAAAGACTTAATTTCACATATCTATGAAGCAACAACTTTAAACTTTTGAAATAAAGTAGGGGTTCCCCAGAGTAGCATAGATTCCTGAAGAATCGTAGCCCTTCGGAAACAGTCTGATGACTTCTTGCCAGCCACATATATATTATTGTGGCAATAGCGTTACTTCAACAAAAATGAAAGCGATGAAAAGGTCGAACACTTCTCTGAATTTAAGGTTTTCCATCTCCTCAAAATCATCATTAACAGTTTGCCCGCCAAAGCCTAAGACCACACATCCAGATATTTTCTCAAATACGAATTTTGATGTTAGGATTATTTCTATGAATAAGGCACTCCCGTCTGCTTCTTTTTGTATCCCGTAAGTCGTAACATACATTTTATTGGTATTCAAGTAATCTAGTGCACGAATAAAATATTTCTCCACCTCACTCTGCTTGGCAGGAAAAAGAACAAAAGGTACACGAGGGTCTTGTATGTCCCCTGATGCGATCCTGGTGAAATGGGTGAGTCGGGTCGGGAGCTCCACCGGATTAGCTATCAATATAATGATGGGAATAAGAGCAATGAGATATATCTCCGTAATATGGCTTCAGTTGTAACCTGCACACAATGAAAGGAACTCGTGAATGGGCGCCGGAGGGGTGTCCGGCGTGACCACTCCGATGCTTAAGTCAGCAGGGTACTCAAGCAATAAAACCAATGTAGCCAAGTGATGGCTGTGTGATTGGTGTGAATGAATGAATGAATCCATGTAAATGTAAAGAGAAAACCTGGTATTTATAATAGGAGAAGTAATAATGACCTCGATTTGCGTGTACACCTACCACTCATAGCATTTGATGTTGACTTCCTGTCAAGCCGCCCTATTTTCCCATCGTATTACATCAATCAATAGGATTATGTCGGATGCGCTTCTCGAGACAAGATCTTATCTTCTGAACCACTTGAATACGACACTGTTATCGAGGTGTCCGGGTAGAATGCTTTATACAAGAGCCCGAGCCTAAGATTGCCCGGAGAGTAGAGCATGGGCTTTCACCTGCCCGGCTCCAGAAGAATTCATCTGCAGACTCACTCGAATTTGGGAATCCATTTGATATTCCGGGTCATCCATGACCCGGGCTCTTACAAGGGTATCATCACACATCCCTTAAATAGTCGGGCTAGAGTCATACTCGCTGTCCCGATCAGTCATGCTTGGATTCCCAAAGAGACAATCAATTTTGTTCTATAAAAGCATCGGGGGCTTCATGTCTCCCAGAAATGAGAAGAAATGCCGGAGTATCGTGTCTCATGGACTTGAGATAAGATGCCGGGGCCTCGTGCCTCCCAGTCTTTGCATAAGATGCCAGGACCTCATATCTTTCAGACTTAAGAATAGTCGAGGTGCGGAGCCCGAGCCAGGTTTGAGAACCCTGGGCTTATAAATAACCAAGGCGCGGGGCATGGGCTTCATGAATGGTCGAGGTACGGAGCCCCGAGCCAGGGTACGGATCCCTGGACTTAATAGATAACCAGGGTGCGGAGCCCTGGCCTTCATGAATGGTCGAGGTACGGAGCCCCGAGCCAGGGTACGGATCCCTGGACTTAATAGATAACCAGGGTGTGGAGCCCTGGCCTTCATGAATGGTCGAGGTACGGAGCCCCGAGCCAGGTTTGAGAACCCTGGGCTTATAAATAACCAAGGCGCAGAGCCTGGGCTTCATGAATGGTCGAGGTACGGAGCCCCGAGCCAGGGTACGGATCCCTGGACTTAATAGATAACCAAGGCGCGGAGCCTGGGCTTCATGAATGGTCGAGGTACGGAGCCCCGAGCCAGGGTACGGATCCCTGGACTTAATAGATAACCAGGGTGCGGAGCCCTGGCCTTCATGAATGGTCGAGGTACGGAGCCCCGAGCCAGGGTACGGATCCCTGTACTTAATAGATAACCAGGGTGTGGAGCCCTGGCCTTCATGAATGGTCGAGGTACGGAGCCCCGAGCCAGGTTTGAGAACCCTGGGCTTATAAATAACCAAGGCGCGGAGCCTGGGCTTCATGAATGGTCGAGGTACGGAGCCCCGAGCCAGGGTACGGATCCCTGGACTTAATAGATAACCAAGGCGCGGAGCCTGGGCTTCATGAATGGTCGAGGTACGGAGCCCCGAGCCAGGGTACGGATCCCTGGACTTAATATAATATGCCGAGGCCTCATACCTCCCAGACTTAAGATATAGTGCCGGATGCCGGGGCCTCATACCTCCCGGGCTCTGAATATGAGTGCCGGGTCCTCCTATCTCCTGGACTTAAAAGATTTTGTTTCTCCTGCTATATTAGTTTTATTAAAAACCAAATCACTAACCTGGAAATACTGAATCCGAATTCATTTTCGGTAGAGTGAAATTCTCTAGTTGAGCTAGACTACAGCTGTATGCTACTGAGTACATAGCAAATACTCTTCCACGTCAATCCGGAATAGCTGCTGAGCTTCGAGCTCATATAAAATCCACATATAAGATCTGAATGCCGAGCTGGTCGGACTTCTATGTTTGCCAAGGAGAGTTGGGCTTACTGTGGTGCCGAGCAAGGTCGGACTTCTATGTTTGCCAAGGAGAGTTGGGCTTACTGTGGTGCCGAGCAAGGTCGGACTTCTATGTTTGCCAAGGAGAGTTGGGCTTACTGTGGTGCCGAGCAAGGTCGGACTTGCTTCGAATGGAAACCATATCTACGTCTTGAGCTCAAGTTTCCCACAGACGGCGCCAATGATGCGATCCTGGTGAAATGGGTGAGCCGGGTCGGGAGCTCCACCGGATCTGCTATCAATGTAATGATGGGAATAAGAGCAATGAGATATATCTCCGTAATATGGCTTCAGTTGTAACCTGCACACAATGAAAGGAACTCGTGAATGGGCGCCGGAGGGGTGTCCGGCGTGACCACTCCGATGCTTAAGTCAGCAGGGTACTCAAGCAATAAAACCAATGTAGCCAAGTGATGGCTGTGTGATTGGTGTGAATGAATGAATGAATCCATGTAAATGTAAAGAGAAAACCTGGTATTTATAATAGGAGAAGTAATAATGACCTCGATTTGCGTGTACACCTACCACTCATAGCATTTGATGTTGACTTCCTGTCAAGCCGCCCTATTTTCCCATCGTATTACATCAATCAATAGGATTATGTTGGATGCGCTTCTCGAGACAAGATCTTATCTTCTGAACCACTTGAATACGACACTGTTATCGAGGTGCCCGGGTAGAATGCTTTATACAAGAGCCCGAGCCTAAGATTGCCCGGAGAGTAGAGCATGGGCTTTCACCTGCCCGGCTCCAGAAGAATTCATCTGCAGACTCACTCGAATTTGAGAATCCATTTGATATTCCGGGTCATCCATGACCCGGGCTCTTACAAGGGTATCATCCCCTATAATATATCCATTTCAAGATGCTTGTCGATGAATCAAGCTTAGATAAGATTTTTCCTCCATGCTCTTGATTCTTAAGCTGCATCATAATGCAAAAGTAGGTAGGTCACTAGGATAATGATATCCTATTCTTGTGAACTTTGATAAAAGGGCTTGGATTTTGTTTGGGTGCGTTACACAAAGTATTATACATCTCCTGAAATAAAATAAAGTAAAATTCAATTCTTTTGAAAAATATATAGGTTTATTTCATATCTTCCACAATATCATTACTTTTGATTAGTTTTTTTTTTAAAAAAAATCTCAATTTAAAAAATATATATATATATATATATATATATATATATATATATATATATATATATATATATATATATTTATATAATCTATTTTAATATTGTACATGCACTACATTTTAAAAATTTGACGTATTCTACAAAACAATAGAAATTAAATAACCCAACAAAATCCTAAAAAATATTATATTCAATAATTTTTCCTCCTGAAAATAAAATTAAGTATATCACATTATTCAATACATCATCAAAAAATATATTTCAAAAAACATGGTCTAGCATCCGTGCGTTCACCTTTGCTAATTGGCAACTTTTTGTGACACCCCTGACCTCTTTAAATAAAATACGCAGCGGAATAAAAATAATTTTCTTTAAAATATGGAAGGAGTTTCAAAATAAATTTTCTTTAAACGTCTTTACAAAATAACAATACATGATCATTCAATGGATAAAGCAAAATACAAAACGTCCTTGCTATGATCATGGCCAAAATATTCCTTCCAACGGTGTATGCATATGACCCCAATCCACAGTCAACGTCCCGGGCCGCCACTCTGATCTGCATCACATGAAATAACTGAAATGAGAATAAATCTCAGCAAGTGGAACTCTTACATAACAATGACAATATACTCTGAAAACATAGCTTTGAAATCATAAATATCATCAACTCTGAAACGTAAATACTGTAGCAATAACATATCAATAAGATAGCAATAGATAGCAATACGATGGTATTTCTCTTTTCTCTGGTTGGATTGATATCAATAGTATCTCTGCTCTGTGGGTGCAAATATCCCATCGATATAAATCGATAACTGTGAGGGATACAAGCCTATGGGCGTTGATCAACTAATTGCATGCAATTCTCTGGCTATATATTTATCAATCCAATAGAAACATTTGAACTCTGAATAACATTTAAAGCCGTCCTTTCACAATCTCATATTTTCTTTTGTATTCCCTTATTAACAATAGTGAGATATATAATACCTCCAATAGATAATCAATGAAATCAATACATAACAATGGATCAATGGAAGGGAATAACACTTTGAAACCTTTAAAACACAATACATATAATATCATGTGAGCAAAAAGGATGAAATTCCACTTACAACCAATAGAACACCTCAAACTTAGCTCTTGGTTCACCACCTACAACAATAATCCATAAATAACACCAACATCAACTCTATATCCAAGAATCCATAACAATAAATCCATAAATCCACAAGAATAACAAACCCAAGTCGACTCTTAACTCAAAACCTTAAAAGAATCGCACCAAAAGCTTACCTAAGCTTCCTAGCACCAAGGAGAACGTCGATCTCAAGTCGAATCGCAAACTAAACGCTTGGATTGAAGATAGGAAATGAAAGAAATGAGGTAAAACCCTAAGAAATGGAGAGAATTCGAAATGAAAGAGAAGAGAAAAAGGTAAAGTGATGGCCAACCACTCCAAAAAGCGCTAAATATCTCGCCCATACCTCCACCGCGGGTGCGGCAACACAAGGACCGCGGGTGCGCCAAGCCTACGACCAAATATCAATTTCTGAACCACTGGGACCGCGGGTGCGGTCCTTACATGACCGCGGGTGCGCTCTACCTTCGGACCAAATCTTACTCTGCGCACAGCTTCTACAAAGATCGCCTCAGAAACGCCTCTTCCCGTCCGAATTGGAAAAAGTGGTAAACTACAAAGTTGTAGCTCTATGTCTTATCTTGACTCCCTCAAAATTTCAGATCATTTGGAGGTCTGAGTAAAAAGTTATGCTAAATCTCCCAACCTGTGTCACTGGAGGAACGTCGAAACACACAACACTCTTCGGGACACTTTTGGCTTACCTTCCACAATGATTTGAACAAAACTCAAAATAAGGAAGTTATAGCCTTATGTCTTATCTAACCACTCCAATTGGCCTCACCTCATTTGGATCAATATACTATTTATCATGAATTTAATCGTAACGCCGCTACAATAACACTGCACATCATCTATAACCAACCATACTATAAATCATAACTCGAAACTCTTAACATCCAAACTATACTTAAACTTACCCAAATAGCCAATAATCATACAAAATCTTAAACCATACCATACACCGGGCTCGGCTATTACACTTTTGAAGTCTCCACACAGTTTCTCTATCCGTTTATGGTAAGCATATGCACTCACAATATGCATGCCTTAATTTGTAGAGCCTAAATCACGAGATCGAATATATAGGTCCATTTTTTTAAAAAATAAAACCACATATTACAGATAGATCATTTTGTTAAACATAACAGATTATGTGGCTTTATATGGGACCAAAGATTGTTCTGCGTAAGTTGCACTTCGGCCATAGCCAGGGTCATTATATCCGCGTAACTTTTCTCAAATGGTAGCTTACATCTGTTCGTATAGAGTATTCACGCTTGTGCTTTACATGCTATTTTCCATTTAACCATCCTTCCTATGGATTATGACTTTGCCTTTTGTTTTGTTTTTTTTTTTTGTAAGAACTCCTGTCACCTAGCATATTCGCTGTATAGTAGTATTCATGAGCTAGATTCGAAGATTCAATTGCACATTGCATGTATCTACGTCCTCGAAACATGGTCATTCTGGGATATAATTTGTTTGTAAGTTGTAACAATAACTGAAGTCCACTTTTTATTCGTAGCAAGCTGTCATTGTCTGTGTATAAGTATCAGGATCAAATGTCGTCCACAAATCAAAAGCTGAAAGAATTCCCACTTACTAAATGCGGTATGGAAATGTAAAAAAAAAATTCTAAATATTTATGTTTCTCTTCGTCTTTAACTTTTTATTTACTTTTGAATAGTTTAGCTAAAAAAGACTGCTGGGGGGGGGGGGGGGGGGGGCATGAGTTATTGTGAAGTACAGTATTATGTTTTGAAAGAAATATTTGTCAGCATTTCTATCAAAATTTGTGATTATTTTATGTGGTGGTAGTATCGATAGCTACTAGAAAATTTAGATGTTCATTTATCATTTTGTTTTCTTTTTCCGTTTTGGGCAATGGAAAACCAAAATTTGTATGTGAATTTTTATCTTCGCAAAATGTCCTTTTAATTTTCAATTCTTTGTTATATTGATTTGAATTTTTGAGGATGAATACGTCATAATAAAATATGAAACACCGAATTTAGCATACGATTGAGACGTATGACCTTGTCATTCACGTGAATTCGGTGTGCACTTGCTTGAATTCCTTTATGGACCGTAATTTCATGACCATTCATTGTTTCTAAATCAGCCAGTTTCTTGAACGACGTTTCACGTACAATTAATCTCATATATATTAACTTCTGGAAGAAGAGAAAAAAGAAAACTTAAGTTGATAGTAACATGCGAAAATTCTTGCACTGACAATTTATTCCTATTTTATTAATTACTACCCTCGCCCCTTTTTTTATTACTTCATGTGGTTGACTTCCGAACTTAACTATTTTTTCAAGTGCGATAGAGAATTGGGTTAATGTACATATAAAATCATATGTACTTGTAACAAAAAAATAAGTTTTAGTGTATGAAATTACATTTTAAACTTCGAAAAATATTAGACAGTGATTTTGTATCTCGAGATGTAAGCGATTCGATTGAAGCTCTATAATTCATATAAATCTATATCCTTGTTCGAAGTAAAATAGGACCCGCTGGCTAAAAGGCCCGTCTCTGTGCGAGCGTTCCATGGATGATAAATCTACGCGATTAAATTAATTACAGCTGGAGCACCACCCTTATCGTAGAAATACATATAATTGACTCATATGGATGATGAGTCAATTGCCAAGCACACGCAAAAGCAGAAAGTTGGCTCTTTTCTCTCTTGTAATTGGTAAACAATAGCCCCCAGGTTTTCAGCTATTTAACTGTCAGCGATAAAGATTTAGGACGTCAAAATACAATCTTTTTTGGGAGAGGTCTTTTTGGTTCCATCTGCATGGCGGTGAGGCTCTACATATCTTGTAAGCTGACACGAGGATGCGGCTTCACTTTCTCTTTATTTCTCTGCCACCCGGAGAATATTTCAACCACCATCCCTTTACTCGTCTCTGTATATGTATCGATTCTTCGTTGTCAAAGCTCAATACGAGCTGTTGAAAGCTTAGCATACTTCTCAGGAGCTTTCTTCAGAGGATTTTGAACCGAATTGAGTAAGCGCCGTGGCTTGTTCTTGGCCGCAGTCGTTGCTTTTGCAGTCTGGTAGTTATTTTTTCTTTTTCCGAAAGCTTTCTTGGTCCGATATTGATATGGGTTTGCGAGTTCTTACGTGGTTTTACTGGGAAATATTTTTGTGTTTGAAATTGATATTGAACTCTACCTCTCAGGGTTAGAGCTGTCTTTTTTTTCCCCCAATGTTGTTGAACTTCGAGGGTGAGTATATGCTACGAAGATTTATTTTCCATTTATTTTCGATTTTATTCGGATGTTACACCAATTTTGACCTCGTAGGTGAATATGAAACGAGTTATTGATGCTGGAGACTCCTCTTTGTCCTCATTTCCCCCACACAATTCTGTGGATCCCTTTTTCTTTGCTATCTCTTTCTCTGTCTGCCCTGTAGTTGTAGTTTTGATTGGTGAATATGCAATTTTTCCTTCGCATCAATGTTCAGCGGGTATAAAAATTCCTCTACTGATATAAATATGTAATCTACGGTTTGTACAGAAAAATTGTGCGATTGAGAATTGTCCCGAGTATCATAGTATTGGAGAATTTATCTGGAATGATTACTTCTCAATCTGTTCTAATCAAAATGCAGGGCAGTTGCTTTCTGTCTGACTTAAACTGTAACAAAGCCCATTTTGGAAAACTGCAAATATGCCCGGGAACAAGTATAACGACAACTTACAAATTCCCAACACTAGAGTTGGGAGGCTCTTGAGAGAAAGAGAACTGAGAAGAAACAACAGATTTCCGTCTGTAACTGATAGCAATGGAGGGATTGAGATCTCTGATCATTATAGCTCAGGATCTCCCTATGTTGAACCATATCAGGAAGTAGCTGTGCGACTACTCAATGAAGGGCGGGAAAGGCCTGAGGTGAGGTCTATCAAACAGAGATTGTTAGTCGTTGCTAATAGACTTCCTGTATCAGCAGTGAGGAGAGGTGAAGATTCCTGGTCATTGGAGATAAGTGCCGGCGGTCTAGTAAGCGCTCTTCTAGGTGTGCGCTTATTTTCTTATTCCCGCCACTTTTTATTTGACAGTATTTTCATCAGTAAGTAGCTTGTATTTGGTTTGATTTATGCAATTACTTGATGTAGGTGTAAAGGAATTTGAGGCTCGATGGATTGGTTGGGCTGGTGTTAATGTGCCGGATGAGGTTGGGAAGAAGGCTCTTACTAAAGCCCTAGCTGAGAAGGTGAAATACTTACGTGATTTTGGTCTAGCTTGCAAAACTTTTCCGACTTGTTTGAACTTTTTGGTTCTGAAGGTATACACTTAAGTGTCTTAACAGTGAGCATGCAAGATCTTGCTGTTGACTTATTCTGTTCTAATTACTGCAGAAGTGTATCCCTGTTTTCCTGGATGAAGAGATTGTTCACCAGTATTACAATGGCTATTGTAACAACATATTATGGCCTCTGTTTCACTATCTTGGACTTCCACAAGAAGACCGTCTTGCAACAACCAGGAGTTTTCAGTCGCAGTTTGATGCATACAAGAAGGCAAATCAAATGTTCGCTGATGTCGTTAACCAACACTATGAAGAGGGGGATGTTGTTTGGTGCCACGATTACCATCTCATGTTCCTCCCCAAATGCCTGAAAGAATATAATAGCAGAATGAAAGTTGGGTGGTTTCTACATACCCCTTTTCCATCTTCTGAAATCCACCGGACTCTGCCATCTCGATCAGAGCTACTTCATGCAGTGCTAGCTGCTGATTTGGTTGGGTAATATGTTTGTTTCTCTTTATAAATCATAATACTTTTTTGAATATATAAATTCCTTACTGTTAAGTGTTAACTACTGCAATATTTCAATGATGTAATAATTAGTTTTAAGTGTGTACTAGTTATATTGAAATATTCCATCGTGTCTTTTATTTTTTATTTGCCGGGTTTCTATGCTTGTGGATGTGTATAATGAATGGCACATGTTGTTTTCTTGATACCCCGACAGTTTCCTCCGGATTTACCTCTGTATGTTATCTCTGTCAGACTTCTGTATAAGCACATTTATTTTACCTATTTCAACATGTTCGAAATTAAGCTTTCTTATAAAGTAAGATATGGCTCCCATATATTTGTTCCAGGATTTCTTTGTTTGCATTTTGTGATTTTACTTATGCCGATTTATTATTGGAATTCTTTGCATAATTTACAAACTTAATTTTGGGGGGGCTTTGTTTCCAGTTTCCACACATATGATTATGCCAGACATTTCGGTAGTGCTTGTACTCGTATTCTTGGTCTTGAAGGTACTCCTGAAGGTGTAGAGGATCAAGGAAGAGTAACTCGCGTGGCTGCGGTATCTCCACATGATTTTATCTAGAATGCTCCGTACACGTTTAACATGCTTTTTTATTGCCCCATACATTACTCTTTCATAACTTGGGTCATCTGTTTATCTTTTGATGCAGTTCCCCATAGGCATTGATTCAGAAAGGTTCATCCGTGCTCTTGAAGTTCCTGAAGTCCAAGAACACATCAAAGAATTGAAAGAAAGATTTTCTGGAAGAAAAGTTTGTTCCTTATCTCCCTTACTCCATACTGAACATGTTAGGTGTTCGGAAGGGTATTCTCCCCTACCCCGAGTTGACTATCACATTTGATCTGATTGTACTTTGATAAGTTCCCTTTCTATATTAGTGAATTTAAGAATAGGTGATTAGCTAACCAATCTGATACAAAATTTTCAAAGAATTTATGCTAGTCCTTTGTGATTTGTTTAATTTTTTGCACAAGTTTATCGGTTTTTGCTGATTAGTTTTAAACTATTTATAATCTTACAGGTAATGCTTGGTGTGGATCGCCTTGACATGATAAAAGGAATCCCTCAAAAGATTCTAGCATTTGAAAAATTTCTGGAAGAGAATTCATACTGGCGGGATAAGGTGGTTTTGCTCCAAATTGCAGTGCCAACAAGAACTGATGTTCCCGAATGTATGGCCTGATGTGGTTTCACCTACTTCCTTCTAAAATTTAATTATTTTAGCTTATGCAAAGGTCATATGGATTTTCTCTCTGCATGATGACATTTCATTTTGTTCCTCTCTTTTGTTTTACCTAGATCAAAAGCTTACAAGCCAGGTTCATGAAATTGTCGGGCGGATCAATGGCAGATTTGGAACTTTGGCAGCTGTTCCAATTCATCATCTGGTTAGCTTTCTCCTGTCATTCACCCAACAATTACAGTGTTTACGCTGCCCACACATGCATTTATAAGCACATAGATATTTAAGCACAATGGATTTCCCCTTTCTGCTGAATTTTCATATTTCCCATGTTTTCTCTCTTTTTTAACTCTTCACAGTGTGTCCAGCATCTAATATCTATGATGAATTATTATTCAGGAATTTTGTGTTTCATTTCATGGCTACAAATTTCCTCGTCTACCAGCATTTAATTTTTCTGACAGTCCATTTCTAAATAACATGATTCTAGAATCTATTAAATTGTTAAATGGAAAAAACATATCTGAACTTGAATATGGCATTCATTAGAAGGATCTAAAATCATGCTACATGCCATGCTAAACACGGAGGGTTCCGGGAAGATACCAGCTTCTAAGGTTCTTCTTTTTATTATGGCATGCTGGTAATCTGTCCAGAGTCCAGACACATGCATACATGATGCTGTTAATGTTTTAAATGTTCTTATAGTTTTTAAAATATCCGATGCAATATCTTTTTTCCCATTATGCAGGACCGTTCTCTCGACTTCTATGCTTTGTGTGCACTATATGCTGTCACTGGTAATAATTGATGTGGCTTGATTGTCAATTCCTAGTTTCTCCTTTTATTTTAAGATATCAAATGTCATGCCACCACTTATTCTTGACCACCTTGATATTAAACTATGCAACTGATAGCTTTAATTTGCAACCACCTTGATGTTAAACCATGCAACAAATACGCAGTTAATTTTGATATGTTGTGTGTTTTTCTTTAATCATTTGAAAGTGGTAGACTGCAAATTTTGATGCCATGATACATTTAAAATAACCTCTCTTCTTTAAAACTTGGTGTATATGGAAAAAGAGTTGGATCTTCAATACAGTGATACTTCTGGTACAGTATTTCTGCATAAGATCAAACTGTAAGCAAGAGGAACTTAGATGAGATTGAATACCACCTCAAATTTATACTTCACAGGACACTCCTATTCCTTGCAAAAGCAATATTGTCTAACTACTGAAAATGTGGGGTTGATTGCTGCTGATTTGATGCTATCTTCTGATAATTTTGGTGGTTGACAGACGTGGCACTTGTTACTTCTTTGCGGGATGGAATGAATCTTGTCAGTTATGAGTTCGTGGCTTGCCAAAATTCCAGAAAAGGGGTTCTCATCCTCAGTGAAGTAATTCTCAAACTCCAGACTTCTATTTTTTTTCTAGTGGAGCCACCTTTCTTAGTTCATTTATCATCGGGAATTTGTTGTCGGACCATGAATTTTTTCCCTTTCAACGTTTTATTTATTTATTTATGTTGTTTGATTATTCTTTGCTTTTGCCACTATGATAAATCCTTTTGGGTATTATTGTAGTTCGCTGGAGCAGCACAATCGCTGGGTGCTGGTGCAATTCTCGTAAACCCATGGAACATTACAGAAGTTGCACAAGCTATAGGCCAAGCTCTGAACATGCACACCGATGAAAGAGAGAAACGCCACAGGCATAACTTTGAGCATGTGACAACTCATACTGCTCAACAATGGGCTGAACTCTTTGTGAGGTGTGTAAGTTAGCTAGTTGTTTTGAATATACACCTGCTGAATTGATAGTGTACTATATATAGTAACTCGAGGACTGCGTGGGTTTTCTGTCTTTCATCATCCTCTGTCCAGAATAATATTATAATTTCTAGGATTGTGCATCTCATTTTCAGTGACCATAGAGTAACATCTTTCTCATTTGAAATAGTTTGAAGATTTTTAAGTGGAACTGTAGTTAAAGTGAAAACTTTTCTATTCTTCTTCCAGTCTTACAGACATCTCTCTTTATCCTGCAAAAATGTCCAACCATTAGCAGTTTGCAGGATGTTGCATGATAATGATCAACATGTGAGCCTCTCTATTCATTTACATCGGAACCCTGCTGATTTTTTTCACAACTTACACTGGGTTAGACTGATGAAAGAAACTGAGTGTTATCATCATTCATTTTGTCACCACATACGCCCCTGTTGGTCTCAAAATGATTTAACCACGAGGTCGACACTCAGGCTATTTGGTCATCATATACGCCCCTGTTAGTCTCAAAATGATTTATTCAAGAGGTTGATACCCAGGCTTAAATTTTGGTACATTCCAAATATGTTGTCAAATCTTTTTCTTTTGCTTTTGCATGAGTGTTTGGGGGGGATTATACATTCCCAATATATTGTCAAATATTTTGCTTTCGCAGAGCGTTTCTTCTTCTTCTTTTTTTGGGAGAAATATGTGGATTTATTTCAATTCTTCTACGTACGGTGATACAATTGCGAAGTGGGCACAAATTTACATAAGAAATCAATGTAACTCTATTTATGTTCTCCCTTGAATGAGGACATGAAAATATCAGGTAATGTTCAACCACAATGACGCCGTGCCATAGCCTCTAATCAGGTTATAGAAGATGTATGAGATCTGACTACATGTCCAAGTTATGTCACTATTTCATATCATTCATGTCACTTGGAATTGTCTATTTGGGTGAAAATAATTTAAACTGGAAAATGTAAATCTGAGAAATTGCTCTATGTGAAAGTAGCAAGTTTATGTGTTGGCACTGTATGTGATGGGTTTGTGTTATACAGTTGCAGCTCCTTTTCGTTTTATACCATAGTGTGACAACCAATGTTCTTGTTTGAATTTAACCAAGTCAATTTGTTCACTGCTTGATTTGAGTTCTTAAAGAGACGAGTTGCTGTAAGGTCTTTTTTTACGCTGCTGTAGAATTAACAGTCCAACACGTCCAAAAGTAGAAATCTTATAGCTACCGATCAGTGATCACCCAAAGCCTAACCATAATGTCATTGACGCTTGCAGTGAACTGAATGATACCGTTATTGAAGCTCAGCAAAGAATAAGAAAAGTTCCACCTCAACTTGTCGTCAGTGATGCTATCAAGCGTTACCTGCAATCTAAAAATCGGTTACTTATACTGGTATGCTCCTTTTATTTGTTGACTTTTGATTTTCACATTAATTTTTAGGTGTAGCCTAATTTTTAATATCTCAAAATACCAATGGTACATGGTTTTTGTTAATGAAAGGGGCTAAAAATCTGTTATTTGGTGCTCGTTTATTATTTACCATTATCCATAGGGCTTCAACGCTGCACTAACTGAACCAATCGACACTCCTGGAAGGAGGGGGGATCAAATCAAAGAAATGGAGCTTAAGTTGCATCCTGAGTTGAAAGGACCTTTGTCAAGACTTTGCAGCGATCCAAATACAACAATAGTGGTCCTCAGTGGAAGTGACAGAAGTGTCCTTGACGATGTAAATATATTTATCTTCCCTTGTTTGTTACTCTATATACCTTCTGAAATAAATCTTTTGCAGAACTTTGAGGAGTACAACATGTGGTTGGCAGCTGAAAATGGGATGTTTCTACGATCGACAAAAGGAGAATGGATGACAACGATGCCTGAACACTTAAATATGGATTGGGTCGACAGTGTTAAGGTAATTGGAACTTTACTAATATCATCATTGTATTCTGCATCCAACCCTTAACTTATTGCATGATTTGGTGCTACTGACGACCATTTCAGCATGTTTTTGAGTATTTCACTGAAAGAACCCCGAGATCGCATTTTGAACGCCGTGAAACTTCACTTGTATGGAATTACAAGTATTCAGGTAAGAAGCTTAGTGAGATGTATGCTAAGAAGATATTCTCACGCCTTACCTTTTCTAACTGCTCTTACTCCAGTTTACTCACTCCGCTGCAATTTTAGATGTTGAATTTGGAAGACTGCAAGCCAGAGACATGCTACAGCATCTCTGGACTGGTCCGATTTCTAATTCATCTGTCGATGTTGTCCAAGGAAGCCGCTCCGTTGAGGTGCGAGCAGTGGGTGTCACAAAGGTAGCCATATTACTCGATTATTTTAAATGTTTGATCGATTACAAGATTAAAAATGTGCTTCTTTAGGTTCTGGTTTTACGCATTAATATTCGGTTTTTTCCTCCCTTCTGTGGACAGGGAGCTGCTATTGACAGAATACTGGGAGAGATTGTTCACAGCAAAGCCATATGTACACCCATTGATTATGTCTTGTGCATTGGGCACTTCTTGGGAAAGGTATATATATTGTTATTTTTAAAATTGAAAATTTGAAAAGAATCCTCTGGAGCTCTAAATTTCATTTCTGCAACTTTTTCATATTTGATCCATCTATAAACAATGTAATTTGTGAGGTGTGTAAATTTCAAAGGTCCAACTCTAGCTGAGAACAAAACCTACATTTAAAAAAAGACTACTCAGGATGCCGTACCTCCTGGCTTTTATAACGGGCAAATAAATGCCAATATTTATCTATGGGATATGAACTTGTTGCAAAGAGAATGACAATTACTAAGCACGTGCAATGTTTATTCAAATTCCCTCTGACCTTGTTTTCTTTGCTTCAGGATGAGGATGTTTACACATTTTTCGAACCAGAGCTTCCCCCCGATGTCATGAATCTACAAAGAACGAAACTAACAGATACAATGAAGCCCGCCGTCGAGAAAAGGCCAAGTTCAAAGCTTCCAGCCAGCAGAAGCAGCTCCAAATCTCAGAGCAGCATTCAGCTGAATGGTCCAAATTCAGAAAAGAAATCAAATGGGAGCTCCTCCGGGAGCAGCCGGCGGTCATCACCAGAAAATACTTCTTGGAACGTGCTTGATCTGAAGAAGGAAAACTACTTCTCTTGTGCTGTTGGCCGACCTCGTACAAATGCTCGATATCTTCTCAACACCCCAGACGATGTGGTGGCATTCTTGAAAGCCATGGCGGAGCCTTCCGTCTTGAACTTTTCATCCTTCCATTGAGTTCGTGATTCTAAAAAGTTATGTTCTGGTGTCCAATGTGGTGGTGTGAGCCTGTAAAATGTTAGTTTTATTTTAAATTTAGTAGTACTGCTACTTTTTCCCGTTACCTACATCTCTAATTTGTATTTGATTCTCTACATCGTATTAGTTTGAGGGTAATATTATGGTAATACCCACTAATTCATTGCTTAAAGTGCAGTAAAATAAACGACGGTGGTTGGCTGACCCCTGGTCAACTGAGGTAGCTTTGAGGATTCCCTTGCGCGATTTTGATTTGTCCCCTTGACTCTAGAGTAACAGCTAGGTTTAGGGACGAATTACAACGTCACGAATAAATTCATTTTAAAGTTCACAACGTGCTACACCTCGAAAGACATGCAAGAGTAAAAACCAGACTAGCCGCATCTCCACGCAACTGATTTATTTGTATCTAACGAAAAAAGGGGACCTGAAAACTACCTCTAACTAAAAAATTGGTGAACTTATCAAACACGTACGCCTAACCACCCATGCCACATCAACGGTGTATCCCAAAGGTTCATATAGTTCTCTTACTCCACTTGAGTTTTCCGGTTGGGTTCAAAAACGCATTTGATCAATGACTCCTTGATCGATAGTAACTCAGGGAACTCTTTCTTCAGCTTAGACGCATCCATTTCATTATTACTTCTGGGAGCAACGATGACCTTTGCTTGCTCTTCAAGCGTAAAGTTCGCCCACTTGAAATCCGGATCGATATATTTCTTATACATTTCCAAGATTTCGTTGTGGCTGACAACTCCAGGGTTTGTGAAGTTCCATATGCCTCTAAGATTTCTCTTCGCCATCTCAATTGAAATCGGAAGAAGCTCATCCAAGATCGTCATACTGTTGGGAATGTTGACCACCTTGTTATACCGAGAAATCTTAGTGATGAAATTTCGCGGGTTGCTCAGGTCAGAAGATATTGGCATTCGAACTCTGAGAGTGCATACATTGTCATATTCTTTCAAAAGCTCTTCCACCTGATTCACAATGAATAAAGGAAATATTGAGAACCACGTTGAGGCATAAACCAAAAAAAAATAAAAATCATGCTTAACATTATTTTGATTGATGAAAGAAGAAAATTACCATGGCCTTGGTCTTGGAGTAGAAAGAACCGGTGAAATTGGGTGTGTCTTCCTCCTTAAATCCGATTCCAGACCCTTCAGGGTGTGAATCGTTGTACTCAAAAATACACCCAGTGGCGAAGTTCATCATCAGGAGTCCATGCTCTCTGCATACATCTGCCAAGTTCAGCGTGCCAGCAACATTGGTTCGAATTGTTTCAGTCTTGTGAGATTCACACCAATCAACATTGGGTCTACCTGTTACCCCTGCGGCGTTAAAAACATGTGTTGGCTTAACAGCTAGGATGTCTGCCAAAAGCTGCGAGCGATCCTCCAGTCGCCCCTTCCCATATTCATATGGGATCCCCTGTTTCTCGCACAATTTTCCCAGCAAACCACCAATCCACCCAGTCCTACCAAATATCAAAAACTTCGAGGCCGGGTTTTGAGGTGGACTGGTTTTGGAGACCGGAACCAACATCTTTGTCTGATTAGAATTTCCAGAAAATTCAGACTTGCCAGATTCGTACTTCTCAGCTTCATCAAAATGTCTTTCAATTCCACCAGGCATCATCAGCATTCTAGGATGAGGAAGTAGTGCACCGGATACATCGCCCCACCAATCAGGATTACTAGCATACCACTCTATGGTCTTTTTCAACCCCTCTTCCCATGTGGTCCTTTCAAACCAACCCAAATTCTTTAGCTTCTGGTCATCAAGGAAGTACCTCTGATCATTGAATGGCCTATTCTCTACAAACTGAATGCTCTTGTCTGGATCCATGTTAAACAAATTGCAGATGTCTTTGGCCACATCAATGACTCTCCTCTCCTTCTTTGTTCCGATGTTGTAGACATGACCAACCTCTCCCTTGTGAAGAATGACTTCAAATGCCTCCGCAACATCCTCACAGTAAAGGTAACTTCGTACGTTAGAACCATCACCGTGAATTGGGAGAGTTTTACCTTTCATGGCTAGAAGAATAAACTTGGGGATCAACTTTTCAGGAAACTGATTTGGACCATAAACATTGTTACCTCGTGTGGTAATCACAGGCAACCCATAAGACCTGCCGTAAGCCATGACAAGCATTTCAGCCCCAGCTTTTGTGGCTGAGTATGGATTTGTCGGCAGGAGCTGTGAGGCCTCATGATTTCCAACAACAGCATCCTCGTCAGTCTCACCATAGACCTCATCCGTGCTAACATGGATAAACCTTCTTATCTGGCCAGTAACTTTGCAGGCTTCCAGAAGCACGTGGGTGCCATAGATATTGTTTTTGGTGAACTCAAAACTGTTTCCGAAAGAATTATCAACATGGGTCTGGGCCGCAAAGTGCATTATAGTGTCAATGTTCTCAGCAACGAGAAGGTAGTTGACAAGGTCGGCACTGCCAATGTCACCCTTGACAAACTTGAAGTTGGGAGAAGCTTTGGAGGGGAAAAGGTTTTTGAGATTGGAACAGTAATCAAGTTTGTCAAGGACAACAATCTTGTAGTCAGGGTAGTTCCGGATGAGCCTGTTTGCAACATGAGACGCAATAAATCCTGCAGCCCCAGTTAAAAGGATATTCTTGGGGGTAAATGTTGACATCGCAAGTTAATTTCTGCAAGGAAAAACAAATAAGGAAATAATCTATATATTAAAATCAATGTCCTATAACCAGAAAAGCACGAATGTCAACTGAAGAACAGGAAGCGCAGATAAACAAACAGTAAATTACGGAAAGATTTCAATCTTCTAATTTTCTTTCCCGCCTTTTCGGACTAATACTACTGAGTAAATCAAGAAATTCATCCAACTAGGGCCTGCACATACTATTTTAAATATCAGTCGATCGAACCATTATTTAAAAGAGAAAACACCTTGATCCCTTCCAACTTATTTTATCCGATTCATGTCTCACGTAGAACGTAACTGGAGGACCAAACAAATATCCCAATCCAGATTCATATCATCGAACATGAAAGCTTCGTCATTAAACAGACATGTCGGTAAGAAAATATCAAACCGTTGCTCGAGCAATTAACATTCTAACTTAAAAGCTAGCTAAACCAACACGATCGCACGCAAAGCTTTAATAGAGATCGTCAAATGTCCCAATTCCAATTAAACACGCACAATAGCAATTATTTCCATCAATAAAAATCAGTAAATATCCAGCTTCAACAGCACCGACGATAGGAAACACCACATCACACGCACACAAAGCAACTATAAACACATAGAACTTATAGAAGAGCATATACGATGTTCCGAGAAAATGACAGCAAATCAACAACAAATACAACGTAATTTTGATCAGATCTACAGAATTAAGGTAAACAGAACGGGATCTTTAAATGAACTCACGAATTTTCAATTATCAGATCGGTATTCACCGACAAAGCAAGATACCGGAGAAGATCTCAACTTCCAACTCTAGAAAGACCAAAATCTCAGAGGAAGTAATTAAAATGATGGAAGGAAAAGAGAACGAAGAAGAAATGTTTGAGGTGCTGCCTTATATATAGCACGCGGCGCGTACGATTTATTTGTTATCTTTTATTTTATTTTATAACATAATAAATAGTTGAATAAGTCATATTATTATCACGAGTTTTCATGTCCGAATTTATTTTATAATTATTTGAATTGTTTTATGATAAATTATTATTCGCCATGATATTATAGACAAAAACTTGTGTGAGACGATTCACGAATCGTATTTTATGAGATATATATTTTATTTGGGTCATCCATAAAAAAATATTACTTTTTATACTAAGAATATTACTTTTTATTGTAAATATCGGTCTAGTTGACCCGTATCACAGATAAAGATTTGTGAGACCGTCTCACAAGAAACTTACTATACATTATATACAAGTCTATTTGTGTGTTCTAATATAAAAAAAAAATATAGAAAGAACAAATTTCACAAACAAATTTTTCATTTTACTTATTTAATGAGTGTTTTAATATGATATAAAAATTTGTTGGAAACAATTAATGTCTTCAATCGGTGATTCTAGATATAGACATTGTAGTATGTATATGTCTTTGACGAATAAAAACTATTAAAACATTTATATTTTGTTTTGTTGCACCAGTTTGTCGGCACATTGTTTTAGATTTGTGTTACATATTATTTTGTTGAGTGTTGTTACTATGTGTTACAATATTTGAGACAACGTTGATATCTGACGCATATAAAACTTTTATCGTTTATGAAATTCCGACAATAAACAAATTCAAATATCTCAAATAAATCAAATTTAATGACAAAAATTGAATTTTTTGTGAAACATATATTATATTTGGATTGCATATTAAAAACTAATAATTTTGTCTGATCTTACAAATAAAAATTTATGAAAATTTCTATAAAAAAAAACATACTATCATTTAAAATAATAATAACCAATGTTCCCCACATAATTGAATCAGCTAGGGAGCTGATCATCAAGTTCAAGTCATTAAATGTTAGTAGATATTGACGATATTGCCCTTTGACCGGTAGGTGAATCTACGGACGCGGTTGGTGTCGGTAGTGGCTGGATGTCAGCGGAAGGTGGTGGTATCTAGTGCTTCATTAATTTGGTGAAACCAAAGATTTTGAAGCATAGCGATTGTTAAGATGCAAATCATGTCCAAAATTATCTGTTTGAGAGAATACAAAAGGTAAATTTCGTGAAACAGATTTCTAACCCAACACAAGTACTCATAAAAATATTATTTTATCTTACTAATAAAAAATATTATTTATATGTAAAAAAAAATTGATGAAACAATGCAAATTGTTCTTACGAAGCATCATCTATGTGTGAGAAAAGTGAGACCACTTCGAAAAAATTATATGGCTCAATTCTATACCCTCTAACCAAACCAGACGTGTGTTTATGGTCAAAACAAATACAACAATGAGAACACAAGTGTATGAATGAGAATCTTGCATGAGATATATAAAAGTTTACACAAACAACAAAATAGTTCAATGACATTGTGTATACTGATCAGCCAATAAAATAAAATACTTTCATAAGAGAATGTTCAAAGTGAACTCCTACATATTATATGATATTATATGCAAGATTCAACTGTTGAATGTTATCACCCAATTTTTTTATTTCGGTCAATTTCAATTCATGTGGAGTATTGTTGAAATTTTTAACGAATATATTTGAGTTGAATTGAATTTGATGCGTTTCAATGTGGCAATTTTATGAATGTTGATGTAACTTGCTTCATGACTTGGATTAAAGACATTTAACTGCGTAATTTTAAAATGATTCATTGAATGAGAATATAGTCTTGATACTATAGACATATGTATAAAATTTTACCAATAGAAAAAAAACTTCCCAAAAAAGTAAACAAATGAATTTTTTTAGTATTTTGGTTTTACTGATTTTCTGTTCTAAATTGTGATTACGACGACGTATATTTTATGTTCACCCAAGTAACAACTTGTACTTAAACAAGCTCAATCTACCACACCAACTCAAACACCCCTTATAACAACAATTTTGGCTTATTGCTTAATATCAACGGTAAAAAAAAAATGATACAAAAAATTGCAGTTATTGGATCAATATCGATAGATAAATAGTCTGTTTTCATATTACATTTTGAATGAAAATGTCACACTAAAAAGTGGGTAAAAAAATTTATTTAGAGTACACCTTCTTGCGTGACTTCTTCTCAAGGCAAGAGCACTAAAATAGAAGCAATTTCCACATCAAGAATACCTTGTACAGATTATGCTAAAGCTGAGTACGAATGCAGGATGTGCTATGTGGAAGACAAAATAAATGAAAAGCTAAAACATAATGTGATCTAAGAACTAAGATGACCTCCCCAAAAGCCAAGCTCGTGTAATTTTTTCTCTTAATTACTTCCATTTCCCATCTTTGTAGCACATGCGATTCCATGCTAGTTTGAGCAGAGCACTTTAATGGCGCAGTGATTTAACAAAAATCCATCCATGTTATGTTTGAAGACTGTAACTGTGAATATACCATAGTCCAAGAAGTAAAGTATGCGCGGAACGATCATATATGTGTGTGTGTGTATTCACTCGACTTCAGAACAAACTCAGTAATCACACTGTCATAGCAAGTCCTTCAGTGTAGTTCTCTCAACTCTGACTGGCTGTTTCAGCTCCTATATGTCACAACAAACGTATCAATCGACCGATAAAACATTTACCCCCGATCCTCGAAAAGATACTGAGAACAAAGGTATTAGTACCTGAATGTGTATGTTACTTTCTTCTTCACACTGATGCAGTGGCATTCCTCTCTGATCATACAGAATAAGCCCACTAAATCTCGGAAGCTCGCATTTTTCACCCATTAGAATTGGCCTCTGCCACACGGCGGAAGTCGAGTTATGACTCTGCCACCCTACATCCGATCCTTCAAGATTTCTTCCCACGAGCAACGGAGTCGGTGTCTCTCTTTGACTCCCTCTAAAATATTTGTCCTCCTCCCATTTGCTCCGCCCGCTCCACCTTACTGATCCCATTAGAGTCCTCTTCACTGAGTCCCACCGCCTGTATACTGGAGGCTCAGCCGCCGAGACATCCCCGCATGATTCTTGATTCGAAATATTAACCCCTTTTTGCCTACATTGCGATCTTCTCTTCAGTGCTGTCACTACACATACAGTGATCACCAAGATTGAAATGCATGAAAACAATACAATAGCCTTCTGTGTTGATAGCTTCCACCTATCTTCCAAATCCCACAGTGCTTCCATTTATTCTACGATTGTTTTGATTTTTTTAATGTAATTTTAAGATGTTTTTCTTTGTTGGGATCCTTAAAAAACAATTAAAGTAGACTTTGTGTTATTCATGAAGGCTCCATGTGAGAATCACCGACGGTTTGGGCCGTTGGATTATGATCTGTGGGCCATGATAGTGTATTATTAGGTTATTATTAGCCGTTGGAAATCAATGGCTTCACCGTTTTTATGAAATCAATGGCTTCACCGTTCGAAGTACAAGAATTCAACAAGCATAACCCAACTTTTGTTTTTTGGGTAAATTACTTACAACCTTTATAAAATATCAAAATAGCTAATAAGTACTTGTCAAAATAAATACACTCTTGACCTATTATGCTTTTAAAAAAAAATGGTTCAAATAATCTCAATGTCACAATTTTATATGTATGTACTTTTAATACTTCCGACAATATATCATTCATATTTTTTGTTTGAATGTATGAAAATTGTCATTAAAATCATATAATAAATGTAATAGTTTTGCAACATGACAGCGATGATACTATAAAATGATTAAAAATTAAAATATCACAACTTGACTACAAAATTTAAAAAGAAAAAAATAACGAGATTATATTCATTTGTGCTGATTAGATTTTGAATATATGCATATAATATGATTACAAATTATTTTATATATAACAAATGATTTACAATCATATTAATAATTTTGTAGGAGTTCCTTGAGCTTTTAAATAAAACATAGGAGTAAACATATATTTATTTATTTTATAATAAGTCTATTGTGAAACGAGTCAACCCTATTCATATTTACAATAATAAATAAATTTTTGACATAAAAAATAAAACTTTTTTATGAGTGACCAAATAGTAAATCTATCTTATAAAATTAACTTATGAGACCGTCTCATAATATATTTTGTGTTTGTTTTATTAGTTTTTTTATGATTTCATTGTATGCAATTTACCCGTTTTTTCCCCAAACAAAAACGGTACCCCAACTTAACATTAAGCAAATGCCTTATATTATTAGATTATAAAATTGCAAAGGACTAAGTGTGTATGTTTTTCGCTCTCACTCAAATTAAATTTAGGCGCCAAGTGTTGTTAATTTGACGCGAAATGAAAATGGAGCAACCTTGGCCTGAATCCCATTCAAAACACACCAATTAATTTATTTTTTCAAATGAAATTTCATACCACCGCCAAATTTTCGACCCCACCACGAATTCATTGCTTTCGGCTACCTTCAAAATCTCTAAAAAGTTTACGAAACACCCGAAGATTTAATACTCCCCGCCGATTACTTTCTGCAATTTCCGAGCACCAAATTCTCTTTCCATCCCCTGAAATGGAAGGCAAGTTTCATGGCCTACCTCCTCTCAAACGATTCAGGCTCATGCAGCAAGTCGTAGAGGAAGAAAAAGAAAATATTCGCCTGAATCAGAAAATTGAAAATCCCATTACCCATTCATGCCTTCCCGCGAAAAAGCGTAAAGAATGCCGAAATTCACCCCCTTTTCTTCTCGATTCCATCAACAATGCTAAGTTCTGCTTGCCAGCCAAGAAAAGGGTCTGGGCAATTCAACCCTTTGACCTCAACCTTGAATACAAATCATCCTTTGATTTTGATGAACAGGAAATCCTGCCTGATAGCCAGGAGTTGTCACCTGGAAGCATCAACCACGACGTTGGAATTGAGGAAGAAAATGTGGAAACAGAAGCAAATTGCATACATGAAGAAAGCGACGGGATTGTTTGCGCTGTGTGTGAAAGCACAGATGGGGATCCAAAGGACCCCATCGTGCTATGTGACGGCTGTGATCTAATGGTTCACACCACATGCTACGGTCATCCTTTCACTAACGGCGTACCTGACGGTGAATGGTTCTGCGCCCAATGCTTAGCTACAAGGTCGTCCCAGAGTTTCTCCCGCAAGCCAGAAATTTGTTGCTGCCTCTGTTCTTTGTCTGGTGGGGCGCTGAAGCCCACAGCTGACAGCAAATGGGCTCATCTAGTTTGTGCAATTTACGTGCCGGAAGTGTTTTTCAGCGACCCCGACGGCAGAGAAAGCATCGATTGCAGCAAGATACCGGAGAGAAGATGGAAGCAAGAGTGTTACGTTTGTGAATCGAAAAAGGGGTGCGTGATTGACTGTTCCGAGCCAAATTGCAAGTTAGCATTTCACGTAACGTGTGGGTTGAAGGCGGAGCTCTGCATCGAGTATAGGCAACGGAAGAACAGGGGCGCTGTTGTTGCCGCATTTTGCGCAGCTCATACTGATCTCTGGAAGAAGGTAACGATGTTCTTTGCTGATTCGAACATTTTAATTGTAGGCCGCCTCTTTAGTTTACTTTTTCGTCTTTGTTGATGAAATATGATTAATATTATGGTTACTTGCAGCAAGTGCAGACTGGGAAATTCAAGATCGTGGCCAGAGATGACCACAAGTAATATCAAGAACTTCAATAAAGTCTCGAAGAATGTTCGTCGTTTTTCAGTTAGCATGATTTGCAGATGTTAACTCAGAAGCTTTCCACGGAAGTTAGAGCTTGTGAATTCTTGTCGTGAAAAAAACTTTACTCTGTTTTTTGTTTTTGTTTTTTTAATGGAGAATTTGTTAGTTTTTTAATTTCGGACATGACGGAAATGGAGTGGTTTTTTTTTTAAATATATAGATTTTAAGTAGTTTTGTAATATTCATGAATATTTGTAGTACTGAATTTAAACTCGCTAATTTATATTTTGTAAACATAATTAAAAAATATTACTTCAATATCATTAAATTTTAATACATGTAAAGTATTTATTGTATTGTTATCTATATTATATTATTAAGTGTGAGGACATAATAATAACTACTTAAAGAAGATATCAATTTTACTTTTATATGATATTAATATTACATTTTTGTTTTTGGTTTTTTTTTTTAAATTTCAACACACATTTTATTTTTTTTTCAACCATTCAAATATCAATTTAGTTCCGTTATAATTTGTCAAATTTCACTTTAGTCTATCGATAATGACAAAAAAAATTGGAGTGAGTCTCATGTGAGACCGTCTCACGGATCATAATCCGTGAGACGGGTCAAATCTATCCATATTCACAATAAAAAATAATACTCTTAGCATGAAAAGTAATACTTTTTCATGAGTGACCTCAAATAAGAGATCTGTCTCACAAATACGACTCGTGAGACCGTCTCACATAAGTTTTTGCCAAAAAATTGTACACATATCACATGTGCAGAGTAACTAATTTAATATACCTGTATCGAGTGTATGTTGAATTCAATGATATAGAAGAAAGATTGTTCTAATATAATTGATATAAATTTCGTTTATATATATTTTTAATATTTTGGTATCTCAAAACAGGTTGATTCTATTTTACATGTAGGGGTACTATCCTATGATATAATCAAGGGTCCAAATTTAGTCACACATATATGAAGTCCACTAATTTTTTTAAAATCATACATGTGTATGGATTTTATCCATCCAAACCATATGAGGGAGTAACCCACATATAGCATCAAAGCAATCAAACAAAACAACCTAGTGTTTTTTTCTTTACCCTAAAACTTGTATTTTAAGACAATGGTCAAAGTCCATGATTACAAGATTTATTAGTCGATTAGAAAAATTCTCAAACTCCTAAAGGAATTTTTAATATGAGAACATGTAAAATATTCAATTTACAAAGTATATTTCGATTATCAGTACTTTTCCCAAAAATTAGGTTATGGTTTATACTTTCAATTTTTTTTAATAATTATTATATTATATACTGAATGTTAAATTTATAAACAAATTGTTCAAAAATTTTCTTAAGATGATTCGAATCCTATTTAAGCACTTAATATATTTTTTTAGACTTGAAGCAGAAAATGAAGAAAAAAATCATATAATTTGAATTCAAGCTCGTAACGACATTATCTGAACAAACCTCGGAGAAGTTGTCATCTTCTCGAATAAGAACAGTATTATTAATTAAAGAAAAGTTTATTAGTTTGTGTTTTCTAATAGAATCATTCGAAAGAGTGGGTCTCATGTGAGACCGTCTCACGGATCATAATATGTGAGACGGGTCAACCCTACCTATATTCACAATAAAAAATAATACTACTAGCATAAAAAGTAATTTTTTTTCATGAGTGACCCAAATAAAATATCCGTCTCACAAATACGACACGTGAGACCGTCTCACACAAGTTTTTTTTCCCATTCGAAATCAAGTATTTCAACGAAATCTATGTCGAGATGATTTAACGTCTATATTTACACTTAAAAGTAACTTTTTGGTGTAAAAGTAATATTTTTTTTATAGGTTGAATCGAGTATGAGATATTTCTCACAAATTTGATGTATAAGATAGTCTTATAAAAGTTTCTATATTCTCTTTAAAGTGTAGCAATGATATTTACATTTAAACTGGAAAAAGACGCATCTAGAATTTATAGGCAAAAACTTGTGTGAGACGGTCTCACAGGTCGTATTTGTGAGACTGATCTATTATTTGAGTCATCTATGAAAAAATATTACTTTTTATGCTGAGAGTATTACTTTTTATTGTGAATATCGGTAGGGTTGACCCATCTCACATATTAAGATCCATGACACGGTCTCACATGATACCCACTCCAATTTATAATACACTTTAGTCTATGGATAGATAAATAACTTTACAAATAAACACCTCCAACATAATCATTTTATCCCAATTTGATATAACTTTTTTTGTTAATATTTTGCTCATATCATAATATTACGTACACATACCTGGTACATTATCCAGACTCAAAAATAAAATCCAATATGTTGTCACTTTGTATTTAACTGGATATACTAAGTACTTTGTATCTTGTTTGATTAATCAATATATATTTATTTACTGAATAATAATAATAATAATAATAATAATAATAATAATAATAATAATAATAATAATAATAATATATGTAATCGCACACATGTTAGGTACGCCAACTACGATTCACACAATCTTTTTTAGTTGTTTGCCTTCCCTGGTTAGCAGTGTTTAAGATTGTTTCTTTCTTCAACAAAATGTGAAACAGATTCAGCTTATTGTGGACAAATAAGGATTAGATATTCAAATTATGGATAAAAATCCCAGATTTAAAGATATCAATCATGATAGCACAACGAACTTGATCAATATATATAGATACAGAAAGCAAATATTAACAACCTGATAAGCATTATGATTTCATCATATCAGTCTATGAAACTCTTGAAACCCCGAAATATGAAGATGATGGAGTGGGTATTTTCCCATATTTTGGTTGTTTTTTTGTTGTTTGGATCATTTGTATATGCACACGAGGATTATGTATCAGCAATCGGCGATCCTGGGATGAGAAGGGATAATCTTAGAGTAGCCATTGAAGCATGGAGTCAATGCAATGAAGTCCATAATGAGACTGAAGATATGGGAAGTCCAAGGCACGCGGATTGCTTTGATATTGTACATAATTCTAAAGCATACAGTATGTTTTTTCCTCTCTTTGTTTTTTGTTTGTTATACTAAGCTATGTCTTTTTCAAACCGTGGGAAATCGATTTTACGGTATAGATGCTTCGTGAATATGAATAAATGAAATGAGATGAACAGAGACAAAATATTTGGCCTTTTCAGTTTTTGGTTTTTATATTTGAAATGGATTTTAATATTTGTTTTAATTAACCAATCAGTACTGGTGAATTTGGTCGTAATCCTTCAAACTTCAGAAGGTGATTATGTGATAATTAAACCGAGATTCACGGAAGATTAGAATTTACCCTACGATAAATTTTAAATTTTTTAGCGATATTCTTGGATCTTGATAAAGATATATGAGCTATGTGCAAACCATAAATCGGCACTACATTTTTTGCAGCCAAGTTGGCACACAGGGTGACAGAGAAAAGCAACAAGTTAGGAATAGCAGATGCAGGAAGCTATGGTTTGAATGATATAACCGTGGATGAATTTGCAGCTTGGAAAGAGAGATACTTGGGCTACAAATGCCAAGTCGAAGACAACCCCGGGCCGTGGCAATTCTGGATGCTTATGCTCAAGAGTGGCAATATGGACACATGGGCTGCTAAATGTCCCGAAAATGGTAAGAAATCGAAGCCATTCCCACCCGAATCTCGGTTTCCATGCTTTGGAGAAGGCTGCATGAACATGCCACGGATCTACCATGACTACACAAGCGTGCAGCATTATCATGGCAACCGAACTCTCAAGGGAAGTTTCTATGGGACATGGGATTTAGATGTTCCTATTGAAGAAGCAAAAACTAAGGAAAATACTTCATATTATTCAGTGGTTTGGGAGAAAAAGTTGGGAAAGGGGAGTTGGAAGTTTCATTATGTATTAAAAACATCACCGAAGTATCCATGGCTCATGCTGTACTTAAGATCAGATGCTACAACAGGATATTCAGGAGGGTATCATTACATGACCAGAGGAATGTCGAAAATCGTAAGTTTCTTTATCAGATTTTTTTCTTATAATAAATTAATAATAATTCTAAACAGTACTAACTTGTCTGGGATGATGTATTGCTCAGATTCCCAAGTCACCAAATTTCAAAGTGAGGTTCTCGCTGGATATAACGAGTGGTGGAGGTCCCAATAGCCAGTTCTACCTAATGGACATCGGTAGCTGTTGGAAGAACAACTGGTGACCCTTGTGATGGAGATGTCACCTCAGACGTTACACGATACAGCGAAATGATTATAAATCCAGACACGGAGCCATGGTGCAAACCAACAGATCTCAGGCTATGTCCCCCTTACCACACCTTTCCTAATGGAACTCAAGTACACCGAACGAATCAGACACATTTCCCCTATGATGCTTACCATGTTTACTGCTCGCCAGGTAATGGTGAAGAATTAGAGGAACCCTTTAACTTATGTGATGCATATAGCAATCCACAGCCTCAAGAAATTTTGCAGATATTACCTCATCCCGTTTGGGGAGAATACGGGTATCCCACGAAGAAAGGTGAAGGTTGGGTTGGAGATCCAAGAACTTGGGAACTTGATGTCGGAAGGCTCTCTCAGAATCTTTACTTTTATCAGGTATGCTACTCTAAGTTACAATTCTCTAGCTTGTATTCCTTTTCAGCATGATAATGGTTATAAGGGGGATCGTTTTCTCGCAGGAAGCTGGCACGAAACCCGTGGAGAGACACTGGCCATCTGTTAATTTAGGAACTGAAATATATGTCAGCGCGAATGTCATGGCAGAGTGGTACTGTCAGCAACTTCGACATAATTGTGCCTAAAAATTGTCGACAATTCTGAACAAGTATTTCAATACAAGTGTTCCTAGTTCCTACCATGTAATAAGGTTTCATGCGTCATGGACAGGATTTCTTTTGTCTTTCTTTGAGGCTATTTAGTTATGTGTAGGACAATGAGATTTTAGGTTTAGTTGGTTTTCGTCTCCCTCCCCAAAACAATCTTTTTCATTTTCTTTCCTTAAAAAAAATATTTTTCATTACTTTCATACCTTCAACATAATGAATGATTCACGTTTTATTTTTCTATTTCCATATTATTTCTAGTATAAAGAATGAAAACTCTAAGTTCTTGTCTCGTCCATCGTTTGACTCGAGTTTTAAAACAATTGGAGTTAAAATGTTTAGACTATAAACAATAAAAATTGACGGAAGTTAAACGCGCCATGAGACTAATTGTCAGTCTTATCGGATGAGCCTTAAAATAAAGTATAGATGTATAGATATTGTTTGCTTGTCACTCAGATTAAAAAAAAAGTCCTTTGAAAAGTAAAATTTACAAACAAATTTTCTACTTTATTCTTACTTAATTTATTAAAAAAATATAACATATTTGTTAATATTTAAAAATATATTAGTAAAAAATAAGAAAAGTAAACTAGAGAAAATCGAAAAAAAAAACTTGTATATAATTTTTCGATAAATTTTAAATTGACGTGATAAAAGAACATTCTGGCATTAAGGAATTTGAACCAATTAAAATCTTCTGGTCAAAATAATGATCATCAGAACCAAGAAAGTCCTTGTTGATCGTGCGGCTAGAAAATAAAAGAATGTATGAATTTTAGCTAACAATTCGTATTATCCATAAAATCAAAAAATATTTATCAAGTTTCCGCATTGTCAAATCACTCATGGCATCGTGCTGCGTTAATCAATGCAGTATTAGTTTGACATATTTTTCAACGAATTCCCATTTGGGTTTTAGCAGTAAACGTCAGATTTCTGTAGCTTTTGGTGGAAAAACTGTAAACGAATTCAGGCACAGCCCGTCTTTTTCGGTTTCTGCTATGGGCTCTTCATCTTCTTCGCAGCGGAAGGACGGCGCTCAAGGTATCTTTCCAGTTGCTTTCAAAACTTCCGTTTTTATTGATCTTTGGATGTTAATTTTTGCTTGTGTAGTTGTTTTTATGCTGCGTATTTGGAAAATTTTGTGATTTGATTTGAATGATGTTTTTACTACCTCCCACGTCACATAAAGGGGGGAAAGGAAACAGGGAAGAAGGTAGAATTGGATGAGTCATACTGATACATGGTTTCATGGTTCTAGTCACTTCTAGCTACAACCCGAGTTAAACATTTGATTAATTTCTTTTAACAAAAAAATGATATAAAAAAGGTGCTTTTGACCTTCAATCCAACCAAACTTCTGAGGCCGCGGCTACTCTCAACAATCGATGGATTTAATGCTTTCTTCTGATGTATTTTTTATGCATTACTAAGTTGAAGTAATTGGATGGATTTGAAAATTGTTAGGTGCATGTGTATGTTTAAATTTTGGTACATGTCAGCATTTCTACGAGCATGATCAGAAATAACATTTCAGGCTAGCAATAGGTTGCGCACTACTTTTAGATCTAGATAATAAAATTCACTTACAGTCCAGGGCCTTCTTTATCATTTCAAGTGGCAAAGAAGACCTTGTCTCTTAAGCAATATTAGTTGTGAAAATGAATTAAATTTATGGGATAACTGTGTCACAGAACTAGTATGTTAGATTAGTCGTTGAATGCTGCAAATTGCTGTTGATTTTGCTACTAGCCTAACGTCGTCTAGCTTAAACTTGTTCTCCATTTTTTCACGACTTAATGTCTGTTTCATGAACTGTTGTGCAGAGGCAGGAGCCATGAACTATGGCGCCATCAGCGATGAAGAATGGAAACAGCAACTAACCCAGACACAATTTTATGTTACTCGGCAGAAGGGTACTGAAAGGGCATTCAGCGGGTACTAGCACTTTTAAAATGCTCTGATCCTTAATTTTTAACCATTTTACAATTTACAAGTGGTGTCAAATTGTGGAAGTTGGTAAGCACTTGTAATTCAAGTTCTTTTAAGTAAGGGAAGTTGTATATTGGGTTGTGCATTCAAACACCATGACCATGTAGTTAGCTTGATGCCTGAGATGTATTCAGTAATTTTGTTTTATTATTTGTCGTGGAGATACATGTTAACATTTAAACTTGAGAACTGATAGACCTAAACAGAAAGCTTATGGAAGGTAGAATTTATATGAGATTCTGAATGGAGGTACGAGCAATTTGGGTGTATATTATTTTCCTTTATTGGAACACTGTGAAATAGAATTACTGTGTGAACCTAATCGTCGATGTTTATTATATCATCAGCAAAATCAGTTTTTCATTGTTCATATGATGAGTTTTATAGATGTTTGTGTCTTTAGTGAGTACTGGAATACGAAAACTCCTGGAACTTATCACTGCATCTGCTGTGACACTCCTTTATTTGAGTGAGTACTTTCCTGAATAATTACGGTTGTTTTTCTTGATTATCTATTTTGCTCCAACCTTGCCTTTATCTGATAGTTTACTGCACCACTTTGTAGATCATCAACTAAATTTGATAGTGGAACTGGATGGCCTTCTTACTATCAGCCACTAGGAAACAATGTGAAGTCGAAGCTAGACATGTCTATCATTTTCATGCCTCGTCAAGAAGTTCTATGTGCTGCTTGTGACGCTCATCTTGGTCATGTATTCGATGATGGACCGCCTCCCACAGGAAAACGCTATTGTATAAATAGGTATGACCACATAATTGTATCACCATTTTTCTTGCTTTCTACTGATCTTTTACATTTCCGTATTTGCAGCGTTTCCCTCAAACTTAAGCCAAAGTAGGAGTTGGAAACATGATTCCGAAGATAGATGAGTTGTGCTCCCTTATACGACTGGCGGTTGATTGTATAAACGAGATGAACTCCATGTTGAAAATGGTGGTTGATGTTCATGTATTATGTACCTACTTTTTAGAAAGATGTTCTTTATAATTCTATGTAATATGGATGGATGTAATGGAACAAACTCTAAACTTTGAGTTATTATTTTTTCCTCTTTGTTTTTTAGAATATTCTCCCCACTTTCTTGTGATGGTGCAACATAAGGAGTTAAAAGAAAAAAGAAGAAGCTCAAATTTAAGATTTCTTTTATTTTTCAAAACATGCTATTGTTTGTATTAATTATGTAGCCATTTATTCGAATGGCTCATTCAATTCATTTATATTTATATTTTGGTTCCCACACAACAATATTTCAGAAAATGAAGCTAAGTAGTAAATTATTTTAATAATAAATCAACAACCAACTCTTGTTTAATTAAATTATTTTACATTATATATCCTTATACCTTGGTTATGTAATTTACATGATATATCCTCATGCCTTGGTTATTTAATTTCAAGAAAACATATATTTAAACCAATTCCAATGTATTTTTTTTAAAAAATTATTTATATAACTGAATATGAATATTTATCTTTCAATAGTACGCTCAAAACAGGGAATCGAAGCCCAAATTTTAAAGCGGGAGAAAGACCAGAAGCCGAATTGCCGAAGACTCCACCAACCGTCAATTAACAGCCGTCACGCTCACTAACAACTTCCCCCACATAAAAAAGCACGAAACTGAAAAAAAGCAAGGATCTTTGCCATCCTTCAAGAAGTGGGATGCGCAAACGGTGCTGGAAGCGGTGAAATCTGCATATCTTGGGAAGTTTGAAAGGGGTTTTGATTTTTGTGGGGTATTCTATTGTTGTGATCAAGAAAAGTTTGGGGGAGATGAAGGGTGACGGTGGGTTGGGGGAGAAAAATTATGTGTTATTGAAAGATCTTAAAGTGGAATTTAGAACACATGATTACATGGAAGATGGAAATGGGGGTTGCATTCTTTGTTTTTGGGTTTACATTAACATCTGTTCTTCCTTCCCCTCTGTGATTCTGGAGCAGGTATCTTTACTATCTTTCACCTTTTCTTTAACTGCCTTTCTGATTTTTGGTGAGTGTATTTGTGTGAAATGGGTCCACTTGTTTCTTTGCTTCTGTTTAATGGGCATTGCGAGGTGTTTTTGCACGTTTGTTTCTCTGATTTTATATTCAGAATGCGATAGGGTTACTGAGTTAGCCTAAGGAAGCTGTAATCCTTGAGGTTCTCGGTGCATCTTGTATTTGTTCTTTCTTTTAGTGTTTTTCTTGAGCAATAGGTTTTGTTCATCGTCAGTAGATAGTGAGTTCCGAGTTCTCGCGCCTTGGATTTTCATGGTCGTCTCCCTCTTAACTTGGGTTCGTAAGATCGTAGTCAGAAGGTCTAAATTTTAATTTCTTTATTCGCATTATGGTATTTGGATTTTGGAGGATATTTTTTTCCGATGTTGTAATTATAGACAGATGCTTGACTAGTGTTAACCAATAATGCTAAAAAGATTGATTTTTTACTTTGAATTTGCTAATCAGCTTCTCAAGAGCTTTCTTCGAAACTCATTGATGGTAGATTGTAATGGGTCATCCAAGATATTAACTTTTTTTTATATAGTATGGAAAATGGATATTTTTTCCCAATCAGGATTGAAGTCAGGTGGTTTACTTTGATTGCTTGCGCATTATTCAGAAATACCAGAATATCACATCTGGCTGCTGGCCTTTTCTTTGCTTGGATGAGAAGAAGAAGCTGACGCTCTTTCCATTACTCTTTCTGCACCAAGGGGGTCTGGATCCTGCTAATTCTGTTCCATGGAAGGAGTTCCATGTGCCACCTCCAAAACTGACTTTTCATTGAAGAGATGGGTTCATGTTGGATGTGAGGTATTGAAATTTCCAGCAAATAACACATTTTCAAATTGACTAAAATATTTCAGAATTTTGTAATTTCATCCATTGACCTTATAACTGAGAAATGTCTAGTTTATGAAATTGGTGTTCGTTCTCAGTGTAATGCAATATGTTGGATTCTTGTAAGTTAGATAGTTTGAATCATCTAAACCTACTGAACTATTCATCTAGTGGCTATAATTTGAGCCAAGGACGGCTTCACCTGTGAACAACAGGTAATCCTGTACAGAAACAGTGAATCAATCAATTCAAGATTGTAGTAATTGCAATGTGACTTAGAAGTATGGTCATTGGGACATGGAGTTGTGCATATTGAGTGTATCTTGAGCACCATCATTGAGTGATTTGTTTGAACCATGATTGTTGTTCATTTCGCCATGCCATTTTTTATCTCTAATTTATTCACTTGGCACTTTTGTAGACACGCACATACTAAATATTAAATCGTGCTGATGTGAAAATCCTTGCTGTCCACATCCTTCAATAAAATTTCTTCCTATATAAAGTTTTTATTTTGAATTGACAGATGTCCTATTAACGATTTGCATAGGCTCTCACACCATTTTTATAGAAATGATCTGACTTATTGATCTGATGATGTAACAAATATTCATAAATAATATCATTTACGATTGGTTAAGATGTTAAGCTAGAGAACAGATGAAAGTAGATTGCTGGAAACAGCTAACTCATCATTTGAAGTAAGACCAAGATATATTTTTATCAATTATTTGCCCCTTTTTCCTATTTGTTTGTTTCTTAAATCTTCATAAGTTGTTCATATCTATTGTGGTAAAACTCTCAGCATAAATTCATTTTGCAGGTGTTACAAGATTTTGTGCGGCTTCACATTGATGGGGAGATTGTGGGAGAGAAGTCTTTGCCATGCACAATTAACAAAGACTTGCTCGCAGATGCTTTGGGAGGAATATTTTTGACATGTCCTAAAGGAAACGAGGATACATTTAATGGTTATGTTTATGGGATGGACGTCTCATTTCCGGCATCAACCATCAAAGAGCACTTTCTGAAGGTTTGTTCTGGTTTTTTTTTTTTTTAAAGTTATTCTGTCCCCTGTTTTTGGTGACCTTTTACTCCCTGGCATAGGATTGTCCACTGCGACTGTCTATGGATCATTCAATTCCATCTGAGATTGAAGAAGACATTGATGGTGTGTGGAGCATTGTAGGTGGAAAGGTTAAACATTTATATTACCCTTGGCTTAAGTTTTTTGCAGATCCATGTTGACATATCTTGGTATATCACTATTATAAGGTGACTTCTATCTGAAAACATGTTGAATTGACATTTAGATGTACACAAAATTGTAACACTATATTATTTGTGGACTAAATGTGGTGATGGATGCTACCTTCGAAAAAAATTTGCAATCTCTATAATTTACCTTTTATTCCTGTTGTATAATTCTCACATTAATTAGATTTTCGAGAGTTTTGAATGATCATTCACTCAACAACTTTGTGTAGGAAACTTGAGCTTGTCTGACTCCTACTTATGTTACTGCATTTTCATCTTTGTAATTGCACTCTTGGCTCCTTATATTAAGTTTTATCTCATTTGCTGGACTTTATATCTTTCCGCATGCAAACAATGAATTCCTTAGTTATCTCTGTATAGATCTTGAGATTCTCGCTGTCATCATTCTAACCCATTTTTCGCTTGTTGTGGAGAGCAGGCATCATGTCGCAGGATATTTTCTTTGGATATTGTATTGTTGGATGCATTTGGTTGTTCTGTGAACAAAGAACTGGAGGTTTTAATATCCAATTTTCTTTATGCTTTTTGTTACCAACATTCTATCCTTTATATGGTACTTAAGATAATGTTAATCTGTTCACCAGGTCGTTGCTTCCCTCTTATATGCTGACAATGGGGCTCCTGTTGAGAATACCAACGATGGCGAACCTCCCCTTCTTATAAGTTATGATGGGATTGAATTTGCTTCTCCTGATAGACCATGCAAACTCATCAATGGGCGTGCTTCTTTTAAACTCAAGATATCTCAGGTATGCATTGCATCCTTTGCTTTCTCCCATGTCCATTTTCCAAGTTACCAAGGAGGTTGCATATCGTGTCACTATGTTATTAATTTAATTTATAGGGTGGAAGACATTCTCAATGGTGATCGTTCAGTTATGGCGGAGCCTAAACTTTGTACTGCCTTCCACATTTGAGATACTATATAGTGTATAGAGAGTAGATGATACAACATACAATAATTTTATCAGTTGTAGTAGGTGTAAATTCTCCTACTTTGAAATGCCTTGAGTGTGCCTCGGTTCTAGTAATAATCAAACATGTATGATTTCAGGCTTCTTATATTAATCGCTTTCCACTCATAAGTTTGTGGAAATATTTTTGTTCAAATATACAATTAGGAAGACAAACTTTGTGTAGATTTTATTGGTAAAACAACTCGTGAAAAGTCAATGATTAATATTACATGAATAAATTGCTTTACTTAATTATGTCTTTCTATTTCAGCTCTCATCAAAGTGCGAGAATAGACTATTCCGCATTAGGTTTGACATTCCAAAACTTGGAAGATATCCTTTTCTCGAGGCCCTCACCCTTCCAATACATTGTGTTTCACGTTATCGGAATACACCGACGGCGTCGCTGTCATGGAGAAAGACATCATCCAATAAAACTTACTATATTAATGGATGTGAATCCTCTGATCTCGATGATGGATCTGCGGAACATATTTCAACTATTATACGTCAAGCCAAACCTAGTCCGTCATCTAAACGAATAAAGTTAGGTCATGATAAACCATTTGCAGCACAAGAAGAATATTTCCCAGTACAGCAGTCTAGCAAGGAAATCGATTCTCATGCTTCCACTTACAAATGAGGTTGGTGTTGAGAGTTCAGAAAGAATTTTAACTATTTTGAGTAACATATTATTTCATGATAATAGGAATTTCGAAATGGATGTGCATTTAGCCGTAGGATGATAAATGGATGTGCAGCGCATGACTGATTGATTATTCTAATATACCAATGAATTAAAGAAAAATAAGTTACAAGAGAAATGTAGCTCCTGCTCATCTGATGTAAGCTCTATAATAAACCTATCTGATTTATGTTCTTTTAGGATAAAATAAGAAAATTATATGTTGCAGTGGCATCTTGTATAATTTTACATCCTTGGGGGGAATAGGTGCTCGTTCTTTATGTCTTCTTATTCCACTAACTCGTGCAAAAATTATTCTTTCTGAACCTCCGACTCTAGGCAATTGATCTGTATTATGGACACATCATAAGGATTCCATTTGATATAGAATTGTCGACTATATGTGAATTGTACAGCTCATAGTTTATCTGAATGAACGACTCTCAATTTTTATATCCTTCCTCACTAGCTTTGCTCCATGAAATGTTGAATTTAGGACAATGCTTATGATGTGACTATGGACATGAAACTAGAAAGTCATAACAGAGCACAGCAGAACTCATCTGCATCTGAGAGTAGTGAAGCGACAAACTCTGATCCTAACAACATTTCAAGTCCAATTTCAGATTCGATTGTCTTCAAATACTGCATGGGAGGCCCAGCAGATAGATTTCAACTGCTCAAGGAAATTGCAGCATCAGCTAGTGAAGATAACATGTTATACTTTGCAGATCAGGTTTCTCTGTACTCTGGATGTTTTCATCACAAGTAACTTATTCTCTCTCTCTCTCTCTCTCTCTCTCTCTCTATATATATATATATATATATATATATATATATATATATATATATATATATATATATATATATAATTTTGATATGTTGCACACCCACCGTACACACTTATGTGAGCATCGATGAGGTGACATTCAACTATAGGATGTAGAAAGTATGTGTTAATAAATTGCACATTCATAAATAAGTTTTTTCTTTCTAATTTATTGTCATGGAGAGTAAGTTTTGCTCACTTGTTTATTGTTACAAATGTATGCATTGGGTGGCCTAAACCAAGGATCCGAGTCCTGAAAAACCAACTACTCCATCAACAGTAAATTTGGCCACAAGTTTTGTTTTCTTGCCCTGGATTTTCATCTCAGTACCTGACCTTTTTACCTGCCCAATTAGGCTAGGCCTTTTGACTACTACCAAGCATGTCAAGACTGGTCAAAATCCCCTTGTTGTGGATGCCATTTTAACATGTAACTAAAAACTCAATCGTCGTTAGTTAACATTATGGCGATCTTCATATATCCTTATTGTCACATGGAAAAGAATTATGAACTATGCTAAATGAATTCCAGTGTTTATGGTAATTAATTTCACAAGTTATTTTTTGCTTGAAGTTTTTTATCTTACTATTCGTGTCCAGGAATTAATATTTTCTTAATCTGATATTGGTTGAGCTGAAACCTGTTCTGCTGTGAATGAAATGAAGTCTGATCATGCTAGGATCTAATCCTGCTCAATGAAACTATACGCCAGGCTTCTTCTCTTCTTTGTTTGTATACAAGATTTTTTCTCTGACTTCACCCATCTATACCGTGTATCAAAATTTGCATTACCCTCCTAGATAAATGCTATTGGGAATGAATTTTTTTTTTTGATAATTGTCTGTGGGAGATTGTAACTAGGTGGATGGCAATCAAATTGCTCTTCTTTATGCTGTTTGCTCATTTTCATAATTTCCCAAACCCACCATTATATGTCACTCATCTTGTGTACGTTCTGCTATTAAGTCTTGTTTTCTGTTAATGAAATTTATGGTTTCAGGCCTCAAATTGTAATGGCAAAGAGACTGTTGGATGAAGGAAAACAAGCTTGGACTTCAATATCAGGAAACAATGACCGTGTTCCTTGGGAAACTTTGGTTCTCAGAATTAACAAACACTTCATGAAGATATCCCGCTCTGCTCGTTCTTTGACAGATCAGGTGCACACACTTTATATATTATCACACTTAGTTTTATCTATGGCCTATGGGAAACAGCCTGTTTCATATTTAAGATGCGTATGGGCGTAGCCTTCAAGGATAAATAGAGGAAAATGTATAATGATGTATTCATGTGCATTGTTGACATTTCAATAGATTATACGATATGTAACTTTATGTGTGTAAAAATTTCTTTTGTTCTTAATTTGCAAACAAGCTTCTTAATTTAAAACCATGTCACCAATTGTCTTTGCTGCTCCTATGATTCCTTCCTTTCTTCCTTTATTGGTCACCAGCCAAATAAAAAGCCACAGATAGCCATCGCATACTTTTTGTGAATTTCAATAATAAAAATGAATTATTGTGGTGATTATTGAACTCCTTTGTTTTACATCTCGAGTGCCGGAGAACTGATATTTCATTACCTCTATACTTAACCTTCCTTCTCTGATAGCATTACCTCGTTTTCTAGTCTACATGTAAAAAATAAGTTTCTAGCACCAACTGTTGGGGAAATAATAAATTTACAGGACTTGGAGTGTCTTAGGAGAATTGCCGGCTGCCGAGACTTTGTTTCGCTAGACAATTTTGAGAGAATGTGGTATTGGCTATACCCAGTAGCTTTTAATTTGTCGAAAAAAGTGCTGACGGTGATGTGGGATTCATTGTCCCCGTTGTGGATCGAAGGATTCATTTCAAAGGAAGATGCAGAATTTACGCTTCATTGCCAAGGAGGTCTTCAAGATCCTGGAACATTTGTTCTGCGGTTCCCTACATCAAGAAGCTGGCCTCATCCAGATGCTGGCAATCTGCTCGTGACATATGTTGGTAGTGACCACACTATTCACCACAGTCTGCTATCCCTGGATTCTATGCACAGGTTTTATTTTCTTCTCCTGCTGTTTCAATCCTAATCACAATGAGGATAGTATGCGTTTAGACGTTTCTAAAGAAAATGACATTGTTGTCAAGGGAAATTTTTTATCCTCCTGTATTCTCGTCATCGACTCAGTGAGTTTACCTTAAACTCTATACATTTTAAAGATAATAATAAAAGAATGGCCTAATATTCCTTTCTTGACAATTTGAGAAAGAGACCTGGTAGTAGTGGCTCGAGTGAAGAAGAAATCCTTCCGAGTCCTGTACTTTTTTCTAATCATTTATCCAAGAGGACACTGTCGATTAATTGTCTTTGCGAGAATACTTTTTATGTCAACTGATAATGTAATCTGGCTTACGTCTTTTATAGTTCTTCCTTGGAAGAAATGCAGCCACTGCAAAATATGCTACTTCGAGAGCCTATGCTGTCGCGATTGGCAAGGTACAAAGCCTAGATTTATCTCCATTTTTTCTAAGTTTGAATTATTTTTATGAATTTGGTGGTGGAACTAATTTGTTAGCCTCAACTTTGTACCTACCACTGGTCTGTGAATGATCTGTCGACATTTTACAGGGTACGAAGAGTTCATTAGGTACTTAAGATTCAATCCATAATCATCTCGTCTCAAGATTAAACGAGGTCGTCTTGCTTGCACCAGAAGGGTCGTTTATCAGTGTGCATATAAGCTCGCGTAATTTATATTCCTAAATCCTCAGCATTCTGCCATTATATATATGTATATCAAATCGTATACAGTTGGTGGAAGGATTGGACCGAGTGACTGAAATGAAGCATGCACAAGCTACTGATCCCTGTGAGTTACTAAGAGTAGATAGCGAGAAAACTTTGCCCACCATATCCTCTTACAATACCTTTTTTTTTTGGTAAAAGTTAAAGAATGTTATTTTCACAGTTAAAAACATATTAATTATTTTGTTTAATGGCTTGTTATGATGATGTTTTCGTTTATTATCTATCTGTAGAGCAAAACAAATCATCATTGGATTATGACATAAAACTTAAGATTTGATATTTATCCTTTCATTCAATTAATGAATACCAAATCAGCCTGGTAGACTGAGTTTGTCATGTTTGGTTTTCTGGGCTAAATTTTGAGGCAAGATTGGAAATGGACCCGACGGGTCCAGAGAAACACCCTAAAAAAATAGAGCAATATGGCCAGTCTTAATTAAAGGAGTCCAATGATATGGGCACTTTGAAATTGACAACCTTGTTATATAGATATCTTTGTGAAAAGGAGAGATCCAGCTGGTTTGATAAGTATAAGGACAGCTGGTCCTAACCCTAAGGAGACATTCAAATCTTCACATGATTCTTTCATGCAAACATTAAATAAATCACCTTTAAGAATTTTATTAATAATAATAGGATTATAGGAGGATGGGCAAGAAAGGGTCAGCTCTTAAATTTTAAAAAAAATCTCATGATTTCATTAATAAAATTTAAAATCCCACTAAATCTTGCAAATTTAGCGCGTGTGTGTGTGAGTGTGAGTGTGAGAGAGACCTAGATGATTTAAGTTTGTTAAAACTGCATAAACAATATCTCGATTTTTATAGAGAAAAAAAATTCCCTCAATTTCCATTTTTTCTCGATCCACCCTATGTGTGTAATTGCTCAATAATTGAGAATATCTAACAATCTGACAAATGAAAATAAAATAATTTCATCAACTTTTTAAGCTTGGGATCACATGACTTTTTATGAAAGATAAAAAGAAGGCTTTCTTAAATCTTAATCACATGAAAGATGAGATGGTATGGGAGCTCATTTGTAATCTCAAATCTAATGCTGTTTTGAAATTGAATTTTATCCTCCCCGTCATATATTAATCGACAGATCATGCAGACATGCCCGTGTAAATTTTTTTTAATATTTTCTTTTATGTAAACTCTTTTTTTTAACACACAATTTTTTTTCGTGAGAATATCTCACGAGTCAATTTTGTGTGACAGATCTCCTATTTTGGTTACCTATAAAAAATCACTTATTATTGTAAATATGAGCATTGTTAACCCAACTCGCATAGATAAAAATTCGTGAGACTGTTTCACAAGAGACCTGCTGTTTTGGTAATGTACATATAGGACCAATAAAGGTTTAATAACGAACCACCCTTATTAATGATGTGGACAACACAACAGGTTGGCAATTCTTTAAAATATACATATGTATATGCATATTTCAACTCATCTGTTGAAATCACAAGCTTTGATTTTGAAAATACTAGCAATAATAAGGTAGAGACAAAGTTTTAACTTCAAAACCCAGTTATAATAAATTCTCCACGTTGAAAAAAAATAAAAAAAAAATTGTAGTAATCATTACTCATAGACCCCAATGTGAACCGACATCTTCTTTATATATGAACCAAAGTTTTCCTGTTTCAGTGTGGAAAACACTATAAAGAAACAGCCTAATTTGTAAACAACGACCGTCCAACTCATGGTTCACATTGTTATGTTTGCACTTCTCAAAAAACTGATGTTCTTCAATTGAGAGCATAACACAGGTATGTTCAAACTTTAAGCTAGCTTCTGCATGGACTATATAATTGATCCAGCAGTATCTAGTCCATGTTACTACATCCTAGCCAATCAAAATATACACGATACTGGTTCAAATATTCGAAGTTTCAGGCCATCGCTGAAAATGGAAAACACGCAAATGCTACCGATCTACATCACAATTGGAGTTGTTGCTTTTGTTATCTCAAAGATCATCATGGCAGTCCTCTGTTATCGTAGATGGAAAAGAAAACAAATGGTTTTCCAAGACAGTTTCACAGGTACTGACTCTTTCTTATTACCTTTAATCTTTGGTATCTAAATCGTGATCCTCATGTTGGAAACAAAAATGTGTTGTCATGTCTGGAAACAGGTGGGAAACTAGTATTGTTTAGATCACAGAGGGCCAATTCTTTGGAACCAAAACTGTTCTTAAAGAAGACAATGAAACTGAGCAACAAGGATGTCATTGGATCCGGAGGTTACGGGACAGTTTACAAACTGATGGTAAATGAATCCATATCTTTTGCTGTTAAAAGACTCAACAGATTCAGTGCTGAGCACGATCGCGGTTTTGAGAGGGAGTTGGAAGCTATGGGGGATATTAAGCATCGCAATATTGTAACCCTTCATGGCTACTATGCTGCTCCTCAGTACAATCTTCTTATCTATGAACTAATGCCCAACGGCAGTTTGGATATGCTTCTTCACGGTATGCATACGAAGATCAAACTTTTAAAATTTTGTTATTTGGATTTTAAGTTACATAGTTATTAGCAACTGTAGTTCTTGGTGTAACATCGCCGTTAGGCCTACAATTGATTGCTAAAAGTCGTCACTAAATCAATGTTATTAGCTTCTAAAATGTCGAGAAGGAATGAACGAATAAACTTCAGAAGGATTTTGGAGGATATGATAAAGCTGAAAGTTGTACCGTTTTTATGCAGGAAAATCTACGAACAAGATGATTCTTGATTGGCCCTTAAGATACAAAATAGCAGTTGGAGCCGCAAGGGGAATATCCTACCTCCATCACGACTGTATTCCTCACATAATACATAGAGATATTAAGTCGAGTAATATATTGTTGGATCATAACTTGGAGGCGCGCATATCCGATTTTGGATTAGCTACTTTGATGGAACCAGATAAAACTCATGTATCGACATTAGTTGCAGGAACTTTTGGATATTTGGCTCCTGGTATGCTAAATAGTCACATACTACGTCATCAACGTTATTCATTTCAGAAATGTTCAATGATCTTTTGCTCGCTCTTCTTCAGAATATTTTGACACGGGGAAAGCAACAGCAAAAGGAGATGTTTACAGCTTTGGTGTTGTGTTGCTAGAGCTTCTAACGGGGAAAAAGCCAACGGATGAATCATTCATAGAAGAGGGAACAAAGCTGGTGACCTGGGTAAAACTTTTCGAATCTCCCGAAGTACATATTTTCAATCTTCTCTCAAGGATAAACTTGGTCAAACATCATATTTTTGCAGGTTAAGACAGTTGTCCAAGAAAAGAGAGAAGAATGTGTACTAGACAGCATTTTGGAAGGTTGTCCAGCTGACGAAATTAACCATGTGTTTGGTATAGCACTGATGTGCCTTGAGTCAGAGCCCACCCAGCGACCCACAATGGCTGAAGTAGTGAAGATTCTAGTGCAGATAAGACCAGAATAATTTAGATCAGGATTGCAACTGTACTCAAACTTCTTAAGATATATGAAGCCTTGTATCATTGAATGTATTGATACCAAGTACGTTTACATAAATAGATACATCAAAACTTGATTCAATGACAAAAGTTCCGGTTTGTCAAACCAAACTAACATGGGAACAAACCGACTAAAATTTGAACTAAAAAATGTTCATTTACTTTAAAGCTGCGGCTAATCCATTAGAAGCTGAATCTTTCAATGACGGGGAAACTGGATTGCTTCCTAGAAACACGTCAAAGAGAGCAGATGCAACATTTGACGATTCAATTGTAGCATCAACTGAAGAAGGCATAGCCTCAGAAGACACACAAACCTACAAAACCAGAACTCAATAATTTAGATATGTTAGAATGGGAGGTTTACTGATTAAGTAGAATAAATATATCATTTTCTCAGTCACCTCAAAGAACCAAGCACCTGTATCAAAATTTATAACTAGTTGAGATAAGGATCTAGCCAAAGAAATACGAAGTCCAGACCCTTGACAAAACATACTCGAGTTAGCCCATAAAGTTTGCAAGAATGATCCAGTCCATATCCAAGAAGAATCGAGAGAATTTAATAGATAGATTTATTCCTTGGTGGAGGAATATTAGTTTGTTATTCAGTTGTAACAGTTCTGCAGATTTGTTTCACTTGTCAATTATCTATTAATGGTAGTAGTGTAAAATAAGAAGGAGTCTTGACCATAATCGATAGATGAGAAATATACTTTGGCTTTCATAATGCAACTCATCTCTGCTTTGATCTTCATCGCCATTTTCTAACTAGTTGTAATGATATAACTCAAATGTAGGCATCATGTTTTGATTGTTATATCACATTGGGTGCCACATGTGACAAAGGGAATGGATGCAATAGCTGCTATCCAACACCGCTCAAAGGAAAGAACTGCCTATTTTCAGTGCCAAAATAGGTAAAATTTATTGCACAGAAAAGATTTCAAACTCACAAGTATTTTGGTTGGGTCCAACCAAGTCAAAAATACGGAAGTTCCTTTGTTTAAGGGCCTCCCTTGGAAAATGCTACGGAATAATGATAATGCAGATGCATCTGCTGGACTTGGTGATTTGATTCTGGGAGAGAGAGCCTCATTGAGGGCATCCCAAAACGTTTTACCATCTACATCTCTAACCAGAATAATATGAAGTGATTTCTCTAGAGAAGCTGCACTTTATAAAATGAACAGAGTCAATTTTGGTAACCCTCCCCTCTCTCTCTTACCTGAAAATGCTTATTTTGAAGATAATTACCCTGGAAAATAGCATCAAAGAACAATGAATCCTGCTGTAACTCATTAGATGAACGCCCTTTCCAGTCACTTAACTTACTAAAGATTGCTGGATTTGCGTATAGTCCCACAGCATAGACTTTAACTCCGATTATTGCAAAGACTTTTTCCCTATATCCTAGAAATAAAACACAGGACAAAGATTTTATAGCCCATAAAAGCATGAGAAATAAAGATAATTTATTTCGAAAAGCTTCTGCAACAATGTGTTACATTTTGGAATAGATGAAGCAACTAACCAGCTCCTAGAAAGGACAATAAAGAGGAGCAGCCAGGAAGGCTAAGTGACGATTGAAATTTCACATTGGTTCCAGGTTCTTCTATGTATTCTGGATCCACAACTGAAGTCAAGACATTAATGTTATTAGATAATTGACAAGACTGCTGAACGTGACAAAGAAGACATGTTTTTAAAAACAAGTTTCAGTAAGTATGATCTATGTCTATGCGTATAAATGTACCAGTAGTCATTTGCTATAAAACAACTCATAATCTTTGTCCTAGCATATGCCAAATTATTAAATCTGCGAGGAGTATTAACAGAATAAGTTGGATCCCTTAGTCTATTAAAGAGTGACTTATAAACTCATGAGGCTTAACTATCCAGCAGGCTATAGAGGATTTTCACCAGAAGACAAAGATTTCATGTTGATCAGCCATGCAGTATCATTATAAAATTTTACGTTAGATCTTTAATGTTACAAATTTCACGAAGTCCTGTTCAATATAAGCAAAATCCATCCATTTAGCTTCTCCTCTAAGCAGATTTGAACATCAAATCAAGATTGCTATACTAACCTGCAAGTGTTTCACAACAACAGTGCAATTTACACTACTTAAGCATTCAATTTTAATACTAAATTACCACTTGAGATTAACATGTCCATGATTATCACAATCTACATTCAAAATCATGATTAATATTACTGGCAACTCATCGTCGTATAAAATAATTGTAAAATAAGTCGAGGACCGAGTTTAATCCGTGAGGGGGACGACATTAATAATTTTAGAAAAATTACAGATAAAATATTTTTTTTCATTGGAGCAACAGGCCCATCAAAGGTAAACCTCACACACTTCCAACCAAATCAGATACTTGGAGGAAAAAGGGAACTGCCAGGACTTTGAGAAAGCAAAGCACGCATTCCAAACAAGTCAACAAAAAGGATACCTTTTTCTTGTGTTTACTTAGGACAATAAACTAACAGGTCCACAAGAATTTCCTGAACAAACACAATAATTACAATAATTTACCAGAAGAAGAAGAAGCAGCATTTGGTGAGACGTGAGTGTGAAGTCTGGAATTCCTCTTGATAGGGACAATCGTAAATGTGGATAAGTAGGAAAAGGCTAAGCCCCTGTTCAAGAAAGATAACGGCTTGCTTGGAGTATTTTCAAGATAGCAGATTCTGGGTTTCACATCAAGGGAGTTGATTTTGGTGGGCGAGGAAAGACAAAGTTGGGTGGGCATTGCCGCCATTGAAGCCATTTTCTGTAAATGTGATTGTCTGAAGGAGTTGGATTACTAATCCCAGCTGCATTTAGGAAAATATATGACGCATGTATGCTAGACTTTAGGATTAGGTGTGCCATAAATATGTATAAATCACTCGTAGGTTAACTCTAGTGATAATAACTTGAACAAAGTTGGTGTCTTTGTACAAATCTCCACCGCCGGACGGTAAAGTCAGTGTACATCTTCTAGTGTCAATATCAGACTGTAACAGAATGAGGCCCTGCTTTTGGTGTCTGGTCGATAAGTTTAAAAGATTTGACCTACACGATTGTTATCGAATATAATTTTGATATCTCGTAAATGTTCGGTCCTATAATCGATATCAAAATCAAATTTATGACTTCGATTTTTATTGAGAGCAAAAAAATATAGAATAGGTCTCATGTGAGACCGTCTCACGGATCTCAATCTGTGAGACGGGTCAACTCTACCCATATTCACAATAAAAAATAATATTCTTAGCATAAAAAATAATAATTTTTAATGGATTATCCAAATACGATTCGTGAGACGTCTCACACAAGTTTTTACCAAAAATATAATTATTGAGAGATAGATTGTTAATATACAATCATTATGTCAAACCAATTGAAATGTGCTAGTTGAAGTGTTGTATGATTAAAAAGATTTGATTTATAACATCATGATCTGTTATAGTTTTTGATAGCGTCAAACATTCTGTCCTTGAGAACTTATTACTAAAACTAATATTATTTTTAAAAATAAAATATAGATAAGTATTAAGAAAAATTTTAGTAATTTTTTTTATTTTAAATAAAATATTTTGATATTTAAGAGGATATTTTGTGAAATTCAATCGGAGTATAATATATATAGATATGGATAATAGGTGGATATTAATATATAGCAACAAAATTTTAATCTCCAATCTGCTCAAAATAAATTTGAATTTTAAGCATAATTATTTTTTTTAAAAAAAAGAACCATTATTTCTCTATCCAACTTATAATTTTATCATGTAAAAAATCTATAATATACCTTTTCCACTCGTGTATAAAGTTTTTCTCCCTCTAAAACTGAACATAATTTATATATTTATGTCTATTTAAAACAAAATGGTGAAAAATCAATAATAAATTAAATGTTGTCAAATTTGAAATTTTAAAAATGCATTGCACATATATATTTATAAAACAAAGTAATATTTAATTATTAAATAATATTCATTACAAATTACCAAATAAAATCTACCATACCACTTGCATCTATGGATTCATTGTATTAGAATTAAATGCATTCAACGTACTATGATCGATGCAAAAAATTTATTATATAAAAAAATTCTTAAAAGTATATTCTACGACGATTTGTTATCTATAAGGTGTAAAAAATTATTAGAAATACAATTTTTTTATTGATTAATTTTTATCAAGTCATGAAATAATTTTATCTCAAATTAAGAATCTATTTATGAAAATGACGCAAACAAAAACTTAATTTGACAAACTACTAAATAAATTTATAACAAGAATATATTATTTTTAAAAAAATAATATTCATCACATAAACATAACGTGTTATTATTATTATTATTCAAAAAATAAATTAAAAAATGAAGGCTCCTACGGGTTAATTACCTCAAATGGCCTTGGTGGAAACATACGTTTCGCCTCGTTTGTTTAGGCTTTTCAAGGTAGTTGGAATTTGAAGTTAATGTCTGAAAATTGTTACATATATGAAATGAAGAAACGCCTCCGATCCAAGGCAATTATTTATTGCAGTTAAATATGAAATACTCCATTGCGTAACTTTCCCTTCTAGGCAATATTCTTGTTTTCCTCGCCAGATATACTTAAATGCCATGTCTCGTTGTTTAAGGAATGAGCAGTTGGCGTCCGTTCTTTATAATCCTCGTACAACTCTTAATCTGGTAGATATCGCAGCAATGGCTAAAGCATTCGTCTCTCTTTTCTTCCTGCTATTTTCAGTCTCGGGTAGGTTTTGTTTCCAATCAATTCAGAGCTTTGAAAATGCTCATATTTACATCTAAAATTCTCATTTATCCGCATGCATGCAGCGTTATTCCAAATGAGATCGGCCAGAGGACAGGAGGTGTGCTTAATACTAAAACTTATAATATTCAGCTCAAATTAAAATGTAAAAGACAAGCAATACATAAGATATATACACATATATTTTCTTGCAGATGACTTGGTGCGTGGCAAAACCTTCGAGCGAGCAGGCCGCGCTGAATGACAACATCCAATACGCCTGCAACAATCTGGCCGACTGCAGGGTGATTCAGCCGGGTGGTGCTTGCTACTTACCGAATAATCTCATCAACCACGCTTCCGTAGTCATGAATCTGTATTTCCAGTCCAGGGGCAGGAATAACTGGAACTGTGAATTTGGAGGCACTGGACTCCGTGTCATCACTGATCCAAGTAAGTCCCCGCCTCTATATATGTTGTAATAAAGAAACAATCTGCAGTTTTTAATACAGAAATTGGCCCCAAAATAATCTTCTTGGGTTGCATGCAGGCTATGGAAGCTGCAGCTACAATGATACTGGGAAACAGTTCTAGCTAGAAGCTTTGTATACCAGAAATTTAAGTAATCATACAGATGCTGCTACTTAGTACTTAGTGTGTAAAGAAGATGGTTACTACGTACAAATTACAAGATATATATCGTGATATTACAATAAATTGGTGCTGACTACTTTATATATTTTTGTCAAGTGGATATTCCTATGTTAAATCGTGATCAAATTAAGGATTTGGCGCTGATGATTTATAATTGAGACAATTACAGAATTATTACTTACTTTGAAAATTTATAATTGATCGGGGTATTAATATCGTGACACAATTATTTATTTAAAAAATACAAATCAAATGTGTAATTCTTTAATAATCGGAACTCAAAACGTACAATCCAATAATTATCACACGTGTGGTTAATCCAAGATTTCTTTTGTCGTCAAATCAGTAATAATTTTGTAATAAAAAAAAATCAGTAATAATTTTTCTTGGTTCTCATATGCACACACCACCGAATGGGTAGAGAAAATCGAGAGGCAATGAATGAAAGCACAGATGAAAGACCTTATCCCGCAACCAACAGCCTTGTGTGCGTTAGTGCGTCAAGCAGAGGCTTCTCTGAGTTGGTGACATGAAGAAACTTATGGGATCACCTTCAGCAGTTCTAAAAGCGTTTAGAACGGTTTATAGAGACAACTCTACACTATCGAAGAAGCGAAGCGCAGCGCTAGCCGCTACGGTCTAGCACATTTGGAGCTTAAGGAATACAATCATATGCGAAGAGGAAAAAATTAACATTGTACGAATTATCAAGAAGATCAAAGTCCACATCTTCGTGTGTATTCCAGGAGCTAGTGATATGTTTCATGCATTGATTTAGTTGGTTCGATGTTATTATATTACTATCTTTATAGTATCAAGTGTATTTCTACACAAACATATTCTTACCACTTTAATGAATGTTTAATCTACTTACATATAAATATACCACTTCCAATTGTGAATTTCCATGTTTGTCCTTCTCTATTTATTTATTTAGCTTAGCAAGTAGTTTTTTTGTATGGGTTAACTTGTAATTTACTTCTTTTATCTTAATTAACTAATTATTAAAATATGATGATTACTATTCATTAAATGCATTGAATTTATTCCTACTTCAATCATGAATTTCCATGTTTGTCCTTCTCTATTTATTTATTTAGCTTAACAAGTTGTTTTTTTATATGGGTTAACTTGTAATTTCTTATATATGTGTGTGTGTCTTAATATTCATTGAATACATTGAATTTATTCCTACTTCCCGATTAATTAATCTACTTACATAAAAATATAATACTTCCAATTATGAATTAGTAAAATATATTTGTTACTATTCATTAAATGCATTGAATTTATTCCTACTTCAATCATGAATTTCCATGTTTGTCCTTCTCTATTTATTTATTTAGCCTAACAAGTTGTTTTTTTATATGGGTTAACTTGTAATTTCTTATATATGTGTGCGTGTGTGTCTTAATATTCATTGAATACATTGAATTTATTCCTACTTCCCGATTAATTAATCTACACATAAAAATATAATACTTCCAATTATGAATTAGTAAAATATATTTGTCAATTTTCACAAAATTTAAAAATTACATCTATGTCTCTAAGGATTTATTTCTATGGTTATTATAAATATATCACTCCCCTCATCTCAACTATATATTAGTATATATTTATTTTATTTTTATTACATCAATTTATTTAATATATTGTATTTTTTGGGGTTTCATTTTATTTTAGTGATTATCTAATTTTATTTTTTACTTAATTATTTAATTGTTATGTTGGTTTTTTTGATTTAATTAATTTGATTTATCGATGGTTCGTTTTTGTTTCCGTTTCTTTTTCTTAATTTTTTTTTACGGTTTGATTAATTTATATAATATATCTATTATTTTCACAAAATTATGAGATTATAGTAGTCTGGAAAGATTTATTTTGATAGTAATTTTGTGCTCTTCTCTTCCGAATTATATATATGAGCAATATTATTCATTTAATACATTGAATTTATTCCTAACTTTTCCCTCCTTGTTATTCTACGTGGCTTCTTTTTGTTTTTTTTTTCAGAGTTTGGTTAATTATTAATTAAATAGTAAAATATATTTGAAACTTGTCACAAAATTTGAAGTTTACATATCGATTTTTCAGGATTTATTGTTGGTTATTTTGAGCTCCCCTAATCTAAACTATATATTAGTCTATATTTATTTGATTTTTATTACATTAATTTTTTTAATGCATTGGATCTTTTAAGGTTTTATTTTATTTTAGTGATTATCTATTTTTCTCCTTCTATGAGTTTTTTTACTTAGTTATTTAACTTTACGTTGGTTTCCTTGATTTAATTAGTTTAATTAATCAATGGTAAGTGTTTTGAATCCATTTTTTTCTTAAACAATTTTTGCGGTTCTGATATAAATTATATTAGTTTCTAATGATTTATTTTGATAGCCATTTTGAACTCTCCTCAACTAAATAATGAAAGAAATTTATTCTCATTTTCAACTTCAATCTCATTATACTTTTATTGAATAATTTATAACAATATTTGACCTTAAATAAGATAAATATTACAAAAGTACTTTAATATGATACTATATTTTTATTTTTAATTTCTTACATTGTGATATTAAATAATTGTATCAGTATATATATCAAGCTTATGCTTTTCTACAAGTGTGATTAAAACATGTCAGTAAATATCTTTTTTCATGGTAATTTTCCACAAAAAAAAATTATACACTGAGAGTATGTAGATTCTATATGCACTTTTGAAAATTTTTCTAATGTTTTATTTGTAATTTAATTTGATTAGTTTGATTTATTTCAACTTTATTCATATAAAGATAAATTAATGAGAAATTAAAAATAATGGAAATTTCTTTATATTTATGAAATAATCCTTATAATTTTTTAACCAAGATAATCCTTATAATAAATATGAATTATAGTGATACTTTATTAGCATTTGTTAGATATAAAATTTTTATATATGATATTTTTAACTGAGTACTACGTATTTTTTATTAATTGGTCTCTTGTGAGACGGTCTCAAGAAAAATTATTCGTGAGACAGATTGACTTTGTCATATTTAAAATAATAATACTTTGGCATAAAAAGTAATATTTTTTTATTAATAACTCAATTAGGATTTTTGCCTCAAAAAATTGACTCGTAAGATCGTCTCATAAATTTTTTATGTTATTTTATTTATATATGTGTTTTACTATATATACATATATATTTGAATGATATTATTTTAAAATTTTCTTTCACATAAAATTATTAAAATCATTATTGATTTACAAATGATCTATTCTGATATAAAATTAACTATATATAATATGTATTCTAAAAACAAACAGAGAAAGTAAACAAAATTAAAAATTAGCAAAATCACAATTGATATTTAACTTAATAACAAGATTAGTGATTTTATTTTAATAATATTATGACAATTTAGTTAAATAAGAGAATTTCATTTGACAATCGTTTGTCTAAGTGTATTCAATTTGAGTATATTGTGGTTTTGGTTTCGGTAAATTAACTATTCTTTTATTTTTATTTTTATTATTTTTCCATTGTTAATTATATTTGAATGAAAAATATATTTGTTAATTTGAGAAAATTGTCATTATAATATTGAAAAATGTCATGTGAATAAATGAATATATATGATTTATAGTCATGATATAATTTATATATCTATTGTGTTTTGATTATTTAGATTCACAAAAGCTCACAAACAATATGTTATTTAAACGATTTTAAACATTATTTAATATCGTGATTATATTTTTAATATTAGTCATCCACGTGCATCGCACGTGAACATTCCTAGTTTCATTAAAAAAAATGTGTCTTAAAACATCACTGTCCCGCGCGCACCACTTCTGATAATTCTGTTCAGGTATTTAAGTATTTTTATAAAATTAAGGAGAAAATTTGGTGCCCTTTGTGTGCTGCAAAATATCAGAACTTCATATATGTGTGGCATTTCTTGTTCCACTTATATTTCGCATTCTTAAATTGGCACAAAATGTACCGGAACCAACTAACGGTGAACGTGCTTTATCGTTTCATGTATGGGGCAATACCAGTGTATATTACTTGCTACCGGATATCCCCTTGAGAGGTATAAGACTGTAATAATTAGGTAGTCAAAACATCCCAAAGTAATTTTTACAACGTAAAATGTGGTCGGAGAAGTTTGATTGCTCTTCCTACAGATACTAGTTCGTCAATGTTCTTCTTCGAGGTGGTTAACCTTGGTATTACTGTTAAAAGATGGATTTTACTGGTATATATTTGATCTACATATGTGATTATTTGTTTTGGAATGTGGATATTTGTGACTTGAGGAAATTGTTCATAGAATTCTCGTATTATTCTTTCTGGATTATAACTTTCAGTTTAATGTTTTCCTTTGCATAGAAATATATCTCAGAGTTAATGTTTGATCCCCTCTTGTTTGTCATTCTTATACGTAGAGGTTGGGGTTTGCCTTCATGAACCAGCATGGATTGCTGGTATGAAGTAAGCAGAATTTGGCATCCAATTTATGGCAAAACTAAAGTCCACACGCTTATAGCTTACCATTGATGAATCAAGGATCTCACCAAAGAACATAGAAGATTGGCAGAAATTATTGAAATGATCCACGCCGCAAGTTTGATACATGACGATGTATTAGACGAAAGTGACCTGCGGAGAGGTTAGCTTGCTAAGCTCAACTCCTTGAGAAAATTGTGGCATATCCCTTCATTAAATCACTGACCATCTCTATGCATTGCTTCAGTAGATATATTTCATTTACATTCTGTAGTATAACACTGGTCACTGAATTATTCCAAGTTCTTTGAATGCTTCCGATTTGCTGATTCCTGTGCAGGGAGAAAAACCGCCCATCAACTTTACGGTACAAGAATAGCTGTGTTGGCTGGAGATTTCATGTTTGCACAATCGTCATGGTACTTGAACCACCTTGAAAATCTTGAAGCTTATCAGCCAGGTGTACTGAATACTATTCCACTTTTATGAATTTTTATCTCTTGAAGTCGGAGTTTTTTAGGCAAATATAAAGAAAAAATTATTATGATTATCTATGATAACAAGGCAGACAGACCCAAATGGGAGGCCAGACTGCCCTAATTGATATGCTTTTGTGAACTCATGAGATAAGTTCATAATTCACTTGATGAATTGTGTTGCAGGTCATTAAAGATTTTGCTAGTGGTGAAATAAAGCAGGCATCCGGTTTGTTGACTGTGAAGTTGATCTTGACGAATATCTAATCAAGAGTTGCTACAAAACAGCCTCCTTGATTGCTGCTAGCACGGAAGGAGCTGCCATATTCAGTGGAGTCAATGCTGATACAATTGAGCAGATGTATCAATACGGGAAGAATTTGGGCTTGTCGTTCCAAGTTGTGGATGATATACTAGGCTTTACTGAATCAGCAGAGCAACTAGGTAAACCTGCTGAAGTGATTTAGTAAAGGGAAATTTGACAACACCCGTGATCTTTGCATTGGAGAAAGAAACAAAACTGAGGGATATAATCGAATCCGAATTTTCCGATACTGGTTCTCTTGAAGAGGCCATTGATATTGTTAAGAACTGTGGTGGGATTGAAAGGGCACAAGATTTGGCAAGAAAGAAGGCTGTTGAAGCTGTTCAAAATCTTCAATGTCTACCCTGATCTAGTTCCTTCAAGTTGGCACTTGAACAAAAGGCGAAATTTAACTTGAGACGGATAAAATGATTGGTGTATATGCTGACATATAGTTGATTCTTGATGGAGTCAGATCAATCTCTTCATGGAAAAAGGCGTTGGGGGCAAAGTCTTTGCCATTGCAGATGTTTATTTGACTGAAGTGGCATCAAAAGAAACAGCAGATTTTACAGGTATTCTCGAGCAATTTCTGTAGCTGATATCACACTTTATTGGACAATAACCTATACGAGACAATGAAGTTCAAGTTCATGTTGTGCAATATTGGCTATATTTGGGGTTATTTTGAAAACTGAGAAAAATATCAACTTAATTCAAATCAAAGAAAAAAGATCAACTCAAAATGGGCGTTGTACTCGTGTTTAATTTGAATAATGCATTACGCATATTTGGAGTATATTATTTTTATATATTGGATATTTATATAAAAATAAATATATTCTTAAATAGTTTTTTGTTTAGTTTTTATCTAATTTGATTGCATAGTTTGTGTTTTAATTTTTTTCCATAAATTTATAATATACTGAAAAATATATTAAACAAGGGATTGTATATATTAAAAATATACTGATAAAAATTATATTAAAAATACACTGATAAAATTCTAAGGATCTAAACTTTAATCCATATTAATCAAGGAATTTAACCTTTTGATTTGGTGAAAGTATTAATAAATTAAAGAAAAGTTTTGTGGACATCAAAATTAACACAAAAACTGATCTTATGATATACAAATCAATTTTGTGACATAAATATTTTTTATGTCAAAAATATTATATAAACGAGTTGACAAATATTAACAAAGAATATAGATGTAGGTGAGACATACTCCAAAATTAAAAGGTACTACTTTAAGATTGGATTAAGTGTTTCCTTCTATGTAATCGACAAAGAAATCTATGTCCTAATTTAGTTCTAATCCAATCTTAAATAAAAAATAACTACTTATCCGCAATCACATTTAAATATGGTAATAAATCAATCATACTCTTTATATCTTAGTCTCGAATTAATTCGATAAAAAATGAGCAGCTGATTCAAAAGTTTTATTGCAAACGAACAACCTAATTAAATTCCACATATAATTAATATAGATTATGGGATTCCTATGTACATAAATAATCTTGTTTAAATTTCATATGATAGATAGCATTAATCTATTGATTGGAGGAAGTGTGGCATTAAATTCGATAATAACTATGAAACTCGTCGACCCTGTAAACCCATAATTAAACAATATTTCCACATAAAAACGAAGGCTCTAACTGGAAAGATTCATAATATGTTATGTACCTAAACGAAATTAATTATAGCATAAACTAATTTGAAACTCATATCGAGTAATGGAGCAGAAACTTTGTTGCGTTCACCCCATCCCTTGTCCAAAATCACCAAGGTTCGGTAACATGCAACAATTACTATTGTTACCGTAATCAAAGCTACCAGTAGCCGGATTCTGGTTCAAAATCGACGTGGTGTCGCCGAAAGTCGAGCACCCCTCCACGTCGAGACTTGAAAGGCCTGCAAAGGTGGTGATCGGCAAAGGCTGCACCGACAGAGAATTGGAACTCTGTGCATGCATCAAATCATTGGCTCTCATCGTTACATTATTAATCAACTCCCCAAGAGCTGCCATGTACTGCTCCAACTCCTCCACATCCATAGAATCCACTGGATCGTCCCACCAGAACCCTCCTCCCACGTTGTACCCATAGCCCTCCGCAGTCCTCTTCTGCGCCTCGATCAACTCCTTCCGCTTCTTCTCCGCCTCCAGCTCCTTGCACATATCCATATAATGCTTGTTAAACTCCCGTGCCTTTGCTGTGGAGGCGCAGTTCTCCCAACTCTCGCCGCCGCTTCCGGGCTCCGACATGTCTTTCAGGAAGCGGTCGACCACGGCATCCGGCGTGGGATGTCCGAACGCAAACACGCGCTTCCCCAGCGAGTGGACGATAATGGCTACTTCTGCGCCGCTGAGGATGCAGAGCTCGCTCGCTTTCTTGAACAGTCCCACCCGCCTCTTGGAGAAGGTTACTTGCCGGTTGCTCAGGTTCTCGATTTTCTTGATTTCAATCTTTTTCCGACCCTGGGTGGTCTTCCTCTTCAACGTGGTGGTGCTGTTGTCCTTTGCGATCAACATGTTCGGTATATTCTTGGAAGTGATGGTAAATAGCATAAAATATCAAAAGACTGAATTTATAAGAAAATCTCGAGTGATTATTTTTAGAAGCATATATTCGATATATATAATTAATACAGAATCCTTTCCTTCGTTGAAATATTTTGACTTTCTCTATTTATTCCTCTCACCTCTCTAATTTATGAAATCAAGGGTCAAAATTAAACTAAGACAATTTCTATAGTTAATAGTTATAAAATGTCAGAGTTAGAATATATATATATATATATATATATATATATATATATATATATATATATATATATATATATACATCGAATGCGTTTTAATAATATATAAATGATTTTGAAGAATCATAAAATCATCAACGGTACAATATAGTTAGTTGTGAGTTGAGATCATGTTTACAGCCAATTTCGGAGGTCATCACTACCACAATATCATATTTATGAAATGCAAGACACACCCTACAGTGTCAATAAAAACATGATAAAATTAAAATTTTGATCTTGTATATATGTTGTTTTTTTTTGTAAAAAAAAAATTGGTAATAGTGACGGTTAATTAATTTTTACCAAGGTTTAATTTTTATACCAAGGTTTAATTTAAGTTATACCAAGGTTTAATCTTTACCACCATAAAGTTTGCAAGAATGATCCAGGCCAATTAATCAGAAGAATCGAGAGAATTTAATAGATAGATATATTCTTTTGTGGAGGAATATTAGTTTGTTATTGGGTTGTAACAATTATGCGGATTTGTTCCACTTGTCAATTATCTATTAGTGGTAGTAATGTATCAATAGGAATGAGTCTTGACTGTAATCGATAGATGAGAAATGTGTAAACTGTCGATATTTAAAATATTACCATGGTTTTTTTTAAAACCGTCGCTGTTTATAAAGCTGTCGTTATTACCGACGATTTCTGTTTAAAATCATTGCTACTTGCTATTTTAAAATAAAACTACAGTTTTAACAAAGTCGTTGTTTGTAAAAAAAACACGATAATTCACAACGATTTTATGTTTTGTCTTTGCATAAAAAAATTGCTTTTTAACAACGGTTTTCACTAAAATCGTTGTTAAAAAGTAAAAGATAACGGTTTTTCAAAATATCGTTGTCTTTTAAGTGTTGTGTATTCAGTGTTTTCTTGTAGTAATATTAATTATGTATTTTTCGATTTTTTTAACTTTGGTTTTTTTTATTTATTTATTGAGAGCGCTGATGTGACATTAGATAAGTGCAGAAACCGTACTCGTGTTGAATGATTTTTGAGGCGAAAATTGAAAAATGAGCCCTCTTGATGGGGTTTTGTTGTTCTTCAATCACAAATGACAAAACTATCCACTAATTCATCTCTTTCTTTTACTTCTGCTAAAATATTTGTTAATACTTAATATCACCAGCTTGACTTTGAATTAATGTCACTTTTTTTTATTTTTTTTTCTTTTCCGAGCTTCAAACCGATATTTAGGAGGCATTTTTAGTTTTATTTTGTTGTACCTATACGTGATTAAAAAATAGAATAATTCTCAAAAATTTTAATCAACGACATATTAAATTATGTATTAAAATTTTAAAAAACCTCAAACAAAATCAATCATTCTCAAGTAACATGTACAAAACAATAGAAATAGCTCAACATTCATCAAAATCCATAAATTATACAAATTAAAACAAGAATCAAACTCATATTTTTTTTTTAAATAATGAAAATATTTACCTTACTAGAGAGAACATAAGTCAGAGAGAGGCGAGAGCGGCCGACAAGTAGCGAGCAGTGGGAAGAGATGCTGCAGCCATGAAACGTGAAGGAGCCACATCTAACGCGAGAGTTGAGACATGAGAGAGCAAGGGCAAGTGAAGCAAGGTCTCATTGATTTGTTTGCCTTATTGAGCTTTTATTCATTGGGACATCAATAACTTATATATAGAGGTCCGACTCTACATATGTGCACTGCATCAATGTCAAACCATTGTGACAATGTCATGAGAAAAAAAAGACAAATTATTCACATATTATTATCTATCATCTCACGAATTTTAAGAGTCGTTTACTTTCGAATCTAGTTCATGTCCAAGAATATTTATTGCATTAATGAAGATAAGGACACGTGGTATTCTCTGTACAATTGTCGGCTATATGTTAAAATTGTATGTCGTTCAAGAAAATGTTGACATTGGAAGCAAAATATATTTAAAAAAGGATCAAAATTGTCTCTTTTACTCACTTATTTCGAAGAGTTTCAGCTCACCAGGTTTTTGGCTGAGCTGAAGTACTGGATTTATACAAGAAGATGAATTGATCATCAAAGTAGTATTGTCGTGGAATTCTTCTTGCCAAGAAAAAAAGGGAAACACAGAAAGTTAGTCTTTCTATCTATCCAAGTGTAACACCAGCTTTTGTTTGTTATGCAAAATGTATGGAATAAACAGAAAGGTATACTAAAACCAACGAACTAGTAGTATGAACAAAATAGTAGCACAATGCTTAAAATAAAACAAACCGAGGCCTGTATGAAAATACAGTGTCCTTAAAACAGATTCGTCCCCTCCGGGATGTGCTTCGAGGATGAACTTGGACGTCTGTTTCCCAGGATACAACGGAACAACCAGCAGTGACTTAGCACGAGACACTACTACGACGAACTGAAAGCGTACCTTTACTTTATCACCGAGATTTAACGGAGGCCAAAAGAAAAGCTAACAATATGAAATGCAAGAGAATACTTGAAAGAGAAAAGATTTTCATGCACTTTGAAATGGGGAAATGAGCACACTATTTATAAGCCCCCAAAAAGCATACCAAGAGTCATGCAAGATTAATTAACTCAATTAATCTTCCCATTAACTCAAGAATATGAAGAGCCACAAGTTTTCAAGTAACTCAAGAATGTGGAAAGTCAAAAGACATTCCACAATAATGAGCCACAACCAACTCAAGAATGTGGAGAACCAAAAGGCACTCCCACGTTCATGACATATAATTTTTATTCAAATTTCCAACAATCCCCCACATGAATGAAAATTGATATAAATCTCGGTGACAAAGTTCTACAGTTGAATCCTGCATAGGATAGGTAGGTGTTATCCTTTGAACCTTCCCTCATGAAATATATTTGCTTTACTAGCTGACCAGTAGACATGATGTCCTTGAACTGTTCTGCCATTTATGTAAATTAAGATATATTTCACACAAGACTCTCCCTGATACTATTCAGTTCTCATGATTGTGTTCGTTTTGGCCATGAACACACGCCTGGTTCTGCGAGAGGGTCTAGAATTGAGCCTTGCAATTCCTTCGAAGCGGCCCCACTTCTCTCTCACATAGGTGATTCTATATTCTTCTCATCAGAATCATTAAAAGCCGTAAGCTTATCCTCAACATTCACTGTTTCATAATAGGAATGGACTAGGGATAACCCCCACAGTGATTCTCCAAATTAATGCGATTAGGTTGTCCCATTGAACCTAGTTCTTGGGATCTCCAGTCAGCGTAGGTTGGGTTTTCCTTCGCACCAATTTATTTTATAGACTTGAGCCTCATTCCCCTTGACGATTTTGCAACTAACTCTCTGTTTAACCCTTTGGTTAGCGGATCCGCTATATTATCCTTTGACTTTACATAATCCACAGAGATAACTCCAGTTGAGAGTAGTTGTCTAATGGTATTATGTCTACGACGTATATGCCTAGACTTACCATTATACATATTATTTTGTGCCCTTCCAATCGCAGATTGGCTATCACAATGTATGCATATAGCCGGCACAGGTTTTTCCCATCCTGGAACATCTTCTAAGAAGTGACGCAGCCATTCAGCCTCTTCACCACACTTGTCAAGAGCTATAAACTCAGATTCCATTGTGGATCTGGCTATTACAGTTTGTTTAGAAGATTTCCACGCAATTGCTGCACCTCCTAAAGTGAATACGAATCCACTTGTAGATTTTGAATCTTTCATATCAGATATCCAATTAGCATCACTGTATCCTTCAATAACAGCAGGATATCTTGTATAGTGCAGCCCATGATCACGAGTGTACCTTAAGTATCTTAGCAATCTGATAATTGCTTTCCAGTGTTCAACTCCTGGATTACTCGTGAATCTACTCAATTTGCTTACTGCATAGGCTATGTCTGGCCTTGTACAACTCATTAGGTACATCAGACTTCCAATGACTCGAGAGTATTCTAATTGAGACATACACTTACCTCGATTCTTTGATAGATGTTGACTGGTATCTATCGGGGTTCTAGCCAATGCAGAGTCATCGTTATTGAATTTCTCAAGTATTTTGTCAACATAATGTGACTGACTTAGGACTATCCCTTCTGATGTTCTATGGATTTTAATTCCAAGGATCACATCGGCGAAGCCTAAATCTTTCATGTCAAATCTTGAGTTCAATAACTTCTTAGTGGATTTGATCATCTTATCATTACTACCAATGATAAGTATGTCATCTACGTAAAGACATAAAATGACATATCCATTTTCAGTGTTTTTTATGTATACACATTTGTCACATTCACTGAATTTAAATCCACTTTCCATCATGGCTTTATCAAATTTTTCGTGCCATTGCTTTGGTGCTTGTTTTAAGCCATACAGAGACTTCACCAGTTTACATACCTTATTTTCTTGACCGGTCGCAAAAAATCCCTCAGGTTGTTCCATGTAAATTTCCTCTTCTAAATCTCCATTTAGAAAAGCAGTATTTACGTCCATTTGATGTACTTCAAGATTCCGCAGGGCGGCAATCGCAAGTATCACACGGATAGAGGTTATTCTCGATACAGGAGAATATGTGTCAAAGTAATCAAACCCCTCACGTTGATGGTAACCTTTAATTACCAATCTGACTTTATACTTATCTATTGTTCCATCTGATTTCTTTTTCCTTTTGAAAACTCATTTACAGCCTAGTGGTTTGCTTCCCGGAGGAAGATTTACTAATTCCCACGTATGGTTTTGTAAAATTGATTCCATTTCGGAATTGATAGCCTCTTTCCATAGAGGTCCCTCAGATGAACTAATTGCTTACTTGAAGCTTTGAGGTTCACTTTCCATCATGAAAGTGATGAAATCCGGACCAAATGATTTCTCAGTCCTAGCTCTTTTGCTACGTCTAGGTTCAATGTCTTGATCAAGCTCTTGTTCTTCATCAATTGTTTCATATAATCTTTTGGATGAACTTGGTTCTTCCTTAGATTTACATGGAAACATGTGTTCAAAGAACGAAGCATTTCTTGATTCCATTATCGTATTCTTGTGAATATCAGGTATTTGAGATTTATATACAAGAAAACGATACGCACTACTGTTTTGAGCATATCCAATGAAAATGCAATCCACAGTTTTTGGTCCTATCTTTACTTTCTTTGGAGTAGGTACTGCTACCTTGGCAAGGCACCCCCACACTCGCAAATATTGGTAGGAAGGACTCCTACATTTCCATAACTCATATGGACTTTTATCTTGCTTCTTTCGGGGCACCTTATTTAAAAGGTAATTTGCTGTTAGAACAGCTTCCCCCCACATGTTCTGTGGTAAACCAGAACTTAATAGCAACGCATTCATCATTTCTTTCAATGTGCGATTCTTTCTCTCTGCAATGCCATTTTGCTGAGGAGAATAAGTGCAGTTCTTTCGTGTTTAATACTGTGTTGAGCACAAAACTCAGCAAATGGTGATTCATATTCACCTCCACGATCACTTCTTAGCACCTTAATTTTCTTGCTAAGTTGGTTTTCAACTTCACTCTTATATTGGACAAATTTATCAATAGCTTCATCCTTACTTTTAAGGAGATACACATAACAAAATTTTGTGCTATCGTCAACAAAAGTAATGAGGTATTTATTTCCACCACGAGTTTGTACACTTTTTAAATCACATACATCACTGTGAATTAGATCAAGTGGTTCACTATTTCTTTCAATAGTTCGAAAAGATGATCTCGTTAGTTTTGCCTCAACACAAGTTTCACATTTGTGTTGTTTGTCAATTTGGAATGCAGAAATGCTTTTCATGTTAATTAATCTACGAATTGTATCATAATTAACGTGTCCAAGTCTACCATGCCATAAACAAGAAGACTCAAGCAAGTAAGCAAAAGTGTTAACTTTATTCATCACGGGCTTAATAGCCATTAAATTTAGTTTGAATAAACCATTACAAACATAACCTTTGCCAACAAACATTCCACTCTTTGACAAAACCACCATATCTGACTCGAAGACAATGCGGAAACCGTGCTTGTTAAGAAGCGACCCGGATACCAAGTTCTTGCGAATGTCCGGTACATACAACACATTGTTTAGAGTCAGTTCTTTTCCAGATGTCATCTTCAGAACAACTTTCCCTTGACCCTTGATTTCAGAAGTGGCAGAATTTCCCATGAATAGTTTTTCACCATTCTCAGATTCCTCAAGAGTAGCAAACATCTCATTGTCGGAGCAAACATGGCGAGTGGCACCAGTGTCGATCCACCACTCCCTGGTGTTCGAACCCACCAGATTAACCTCTGATATTACAGCACAGAGATTCATGTTCGAAACCTCATGAGCAATGTTCTCTACCACATTCGCCTCTCGGTTTCTCTTCGGCTTCTTACATTCAGATGCCTTGTGACCCATACCATCACAGTTGTAGCATTTTCCGGAGGACTTTTTCTTTGACACGCCTCCTTTGGGTCCCATGTTCAACCTTTTGCTGGAGGAGGAAAATGTTCTCTTTTTCGAGCTTTGGCCATGCTCGACAACATTTGCCTTAGCGGCAACAGGAGAAAATAATCGTCTTTCCGAACTCTTCAACATTCATCTCCTTTCGTTTGTGCTTCAAGTAGTTCTTGAAATCCTTCCAAGCTGATGGTAGCTTCTCAACAATAGCAGCCACTTGGAATGATTCGCTCAAAGTCATCCCCTCACCGTGAATCTCGTGAAGAATCACTTGGAGTTCTTGAACTTGGCTTATAACCGGCTTTGAATCCACCATTTTAAAGTCCAGAAAGCGACCAACAAAAAACTTCTTGGCCCCGGCATCCTCGGTTTTGTACTTTCTGTCAAGGGATTCCCACAGCTCTTTAGCCGTTTTCTTTTCGCAAAACACGTTGTAGAGCGAATCTGCCAATCCGTTTAGTACATAGTTTTGGCACAAGAAATCAGAATGATTCCATGCCTCAACCGCACTAACAGATTCAACATCTCCCTCACCCTCGTTGAGTTTAGGAGCATCCTCCGTGAGGAATCTAGCCAGGTTCAGCATCGTCAAGTAAAACAGCATCTTCTGCTGCCACCTTTTGAAGTCCACACCAGTAAACTTCTCAGGTTTTTCACCGTGACTTGCTGAAACAGTAACCGCAGCAGCACGTGGGGTACCATGAGGGACAACTTGAGGAGGGACAACATGACCAGTTTCCCTTTGCACGTTGGTTTCAGTAGCCATATCTGAAACAACACGTAATGAGTAATCTGTTTTAAGATTGTTATGCAAAATGTATGGAATAAACAGAAAGGTATACTAAAACCAACGAACTAGTAGTATGAACAAAACAGTAGCACAATGCTTAAAATAAAACAAATCGAGGCCTGTATGAAAATACAGTGTCCTTAAAACAGATTCGTCCCCTCCGGGATGTGCTTCGAGGATGAACTTGGACGTCTGTTTCCCAGGATACAACGAAACAACCAGCAGTGACTTAGCACGAGACACTACTATGACGAACTGAAAGCGTACCTTTACTTTATCACCGAGATTTAACGGAGGCCAAAAGAAAAGCTAACAATATGAAATGCAAGAGAATACTTGAAAGAGAAAAGATTTTCATGCACTTTGAAATGGGGAAATGAGCACACTATTTATAAGCCCCCAAAAAGCATACCAAGAGTCATGCAAGATTAATTAACTCAATTAATCTTCCCATTAACTCAAGAATATGAATAGCCACAAGTTTTCAAGTAACTCAAGAATGTGGAAAGTCAAAAGACATTCCACAATAATGAGCCACAACCAACTCAAAAATGTGGAGAACCAAAAGGCACTCCCACATTCATGACATATAATTTTTATTCAAATTCCAAATTGTTAAATTATTCTCACATATATAGAGCATTGGGAGAGGAGTGAACACTGGAATTAGTGAAGCAAACTATTTAAATCGAGGATATAAATTAACTTTAGATACGATATTGGTATAATTTTTCAATATCGAAAGTTTTTGTATGTACAATAAATACAAAAATTTCGGTATATTGCAAAAAAATTCGAATATATAGGACTATATATATATATATATATATATATATATATATATATATATATATATATATATATATAATTATAGACACACATAATAAGATATATAATTATAGACACATAATATATATAATTATATTATATGACACTGCACTCATGCATGCATCCTCACATCTTCGTCACTTTTACCATAATATATCCAATCGAGGCAAATGACAACGTTCAAGATTTTATATGTCGAGTACTTGTCCATGGATCAGCTAAAATTTTACTTACATGGGAAAGCGTGGTCTCCATTAATGGGCATTTAATTTACCACCAAACTTCACCCATTCGCATTTATAAGTGTGGTTGCACCAGTTAGTATACTTCTGTCAAAAAGAGGGCCATTTCTCGAGTTATTATGAGTAAAGATAGTGCGATTCCGGTAGGTTCCTCCCCGTCAGAAATGGGTGCGAATGAGGTTGATGGAAGCGGCGGGAGATCCACCATGCGCACGGCGGAGACGCTGCTAAGGATTCTTCCGATGGGGCTTTGCGTGGTGGCGCTAGTTGTCATGCTCAAGAATTCACAGAGTAACGAGTATGGTTCCTTGTCTTATTCCGATCTTGGAGCCTTCAGGTAATTTTCTGGAAATTTTGAAATTAGATATATTTTGGGATGTGTTGTATATAAAATGGTAAAATCAATCAATTAATTTTTGTAGATATCTGGTGCATGCGAGTGGCATTTGTGCCGGCTATTCCCTTCTTTCGGCTATTGCAGCGGCTGTCCCCCGGCCGTCCAACTTGTCCATGGCGTGGGTTTTCTTTCTCCTCGACCAGGTTTGCCTGCGACTGATTGGATCCAATTACCTCGGGAAAAAAGTGATTAAGCACTCCGTTTCTTTAGTTTGCAAATACTACCTAATTTTGACTTAGAGATTAATGATTTGAATTAAATGGAGTCTGATTTTTCCAATTCAAGTGAAAAGTGAAGAATCACGTTTAAGCACTCTGTTTTTAAGTTTGAAAATAATCCCTAGTAAGTATGACGTTGTTCAATATTTCTATGATTTTTTCAGAAAATATGTTATAATAACAAAATTATTCCAACAGATACCATTTGTAGAATACAAACAAAAAACGTCTTTTAATTAGTCAATTTGAATTATCTGATGTAATTTCGGAGCAAAACTTATACTAGTCTAAAAATTCTCACGTATAGAATTTTATTTTCTTTCATTTGAAATTTAAGTAGTAGTCTCATTTCCCTTGATGAAATTATTCAGAAAGAAAATGTCCATGGCTTGATCTTTGCTTAGTGCAGCTGCTCACTTACATCATCCTTGTCGCGGGAGCCATATCTACTGAAGTGGTGTACTTAGCATACAAAGGCGACGTGACCATAACATGGAGTGAAACTTGCAGCTCGTTCGGCGGGTTCTGCCGCAAAGCCACTGCATCCATAGCCATCACGTTCATCGTAACCCTTTGTTATGCTGGCCTTTCAATCATTTCCTCCTACAGGCTTTTCAGCAAATTCGACGCACCCGTGGTGCACACTAATAAAGGGATTGAAATCGCCACCTTTCAGACTTGATGAGATCTACCCATGATTCGGACTGAATCTGACAAGTTAGAGCCATATGTAAAATACTAAAATGGTTGCAACGGATAATAATATTAAGGTAGAAATAATTGTTGCGTGCTTATTTTTCTTGAGTAGTGTCTACAGTCTTGTGCTGCTTCATATAATCCTGAATTCTGATACATTGTGAACAGATCAATTAATGAATTGGCCAAGAAACTAGCTCATGAATTCTAGTTCATGAATCTAAAATGGTATCAAATTTGCTGAACATGAACTTACAGAATTCCGTGAAGCGACTTCTGCAAAATTATAAATTAATTTGTAACGAAGGGAACTAGGGAAGGGTAGTTTTGAGTCTCAGTTGTGAGTCCTGAAATTGCGATGAAACGGAGTGGAAGAGTTGACAACTTGAGAAAATTACGATGATACATATTTATTGCGGTTACTTAACGGCTAACGCTAATGATATTTTCTCGCACAGTTTATATTACAATGAAAACCACAGCCATTTATGCATCTCTGTAACTCAAATGCCATATCAAGTCCATCTTACTAATTGTTATATTCGTAGCATTTGCCCACAAGGCAAAGATCTATTTTCTTGTGACTTGTAACTCCAGGAGACACTTCCATGTCAATGTCTTCTTTCTTCATTCCATGAGGCAGTTCCCAGTCAAAGGAGTAAAGAAGATTGGCGAGTGCAAGCTCCACAGTTGCGAGACCAAGATTCATTCCGGGACATCCTCTTCTACCCGATCCAAACGGGAGTAGCCCAAAATCATGCCCCTTGTAGTCGATGGCACTATTCAAGAATCGATCTGGTAAAAATTCAGTCGGATATTCCCAATATTCAGGATCTAAACCAATTGCATGAACATTCACATACACCATGGTTTTCTCTGGGATTTCAAACCCATCTACAGTGGACTTTTGTATAGTTTCTCTTGGAACCGAGAGCGGAGTCGGAGGGAACAATCTTAGTGTTTCTTTGATGATTGCTTTTAGATAAGGAAGATTTTGGATATCATCTTCATCCACGGTACCTTTGTTTCCCAACACATTTCGGATTTCTTCTTGTGCTTTCTTCATTACTTCGGGTTTCTTGATGAGAGCGGTCATAGCCCAAACTATCAGCGATGCACTTGTATCGGTTCCAGCTATGAATACATTCTGTGATAAAAATTCAGCACACATAACAAAAAAATCAAGAATCTCGGAGAATTATCGTTTAAAGAGTCATCAATTAATGCGCAGTAATAGTAGAAAATGGTTCAAGGGACATAATTAGTTTGGTATAATATAATATTTTAATACTTGCTTTCTAAATTTTTTGAAATATGTATTGAGATAAATCTAGATTTGAAAGTCATACCATGAGAATTCCCTTGACATTTTCCCATTCAATTGGAACTGGAGCGGCTTGCTCTTGTTTCAACTGAATCAGCAAATCAAGAATGTCTCCCCTCATCGACTCGGGCCGATTTGGATCAAGATGATCGTCTATAGTTTCTTGATAAATATTATCCAGATCCCTAAAGTTCTTTTCAAGTCTAGAATTCATCCCAGTCAATTTGTCAAGCCAACCCAAGAAAGGGAAATAATCACCAAAAAAGAAGGCTACACATAGTTCTTGAGTTTCTTTCAGACATTCGTCGAACCTTCTTTTACCCATCTCATCGTACTTCTTCCCGAATCCAGCTCGACATATGATCCTATTAGTTAAAAAGAACGCAGCACGGCTCAAGTTTATCACCTCGGACGAAACAGATTTCTTGATCATATCTTGGATCATGGTAGAAACTTCATCTTTTCGAAGAGGACGAAACGAAACCACCTGCTTGACACTAAACAGATGAATCAAGCTCAGTTTCCTCATTTCCCTCCAAGTCTCGTTGTAATTAGATAGAGTAATATCTTTTCCATTGTAAGAATATTTTTGGAAGCCAATAAGTGGTGGTCTGCCTGAGAAGGCTAGGTCATTATTCTTCAAGGCTAATTTAGCTACTCTGGCTGAAGAAATCACAATCGCGGGTCGACAACCGAATTTCATCCGCATGAGCGGGCCATGCTTCTTGGCGAGTTCGTAGAGGTAGAGGTGGGGATGCATGGGATCGAATTCATGCAGGTTCCCAATCAACGGGAGCCCTTTTGGACCTGGTGGGAGGCGAGCCTTAGATTTTTTTGGTCTAAAGAGATTGAAAAGGAAAATTATCGAGACAGATAGTGCTAGGAGAAGGAAAGACATGGTACTGATCATGTTGAAGTGCAGAAAAAGGTTTGTGTTTTGAGTCAAAGATTTTTTGCAAAAAGGCGAGTTTAGTTTCTTTGTCATTTATAGCGTCGGAGGTTTGGTAATTTGGTAATATTTGGTTAGGCCGACTTTTATGGCAGGATAACATCTAGAATCGTTGAATAAGGGATATTAAAAGGTTGATTTTCGACCAATAAATGGGAAGTCGCTCAGGCATATCATTTGAACTCTGCAAAGGTTGTACCTGTCCCACCAAATTGTGATCAAAAAATATTATTTAAATATAAGGATTTTAGCAAATTAAATTAATTTCTCTATTTTATTCTACTACCACTAAATTATACCAAAAATATATATACAACCTTCTATTTATAATTCATTACATACGTGCGTCCGGTTAGAAAAGTCCGGTCAGAATTTTGAACTGTATTTTTCGAAAGTGGAACGCCTATTATTAATAAAAGAAATATATGAATATATACATTAGGATATTGATCATCAACTTGATTCGATCCAAAAAAGTATTGAAATAGTTTTTTGTCAAAAATATTATTTTTATTTTAAATTTATATTGAATTGACACGTCTCATATATATATATATATATATATATATATATATATATATATATATATATATATATATATATATATATATATATAAAGACGGTCTTAACTACTTTAGGTTGGGGATAAGTCTTTGAGGCAAAAATTTGTGTGATACGGTCTTACGGATTGTATTTGTGAGATGTGTTTCTTATTTGGATCATCCATAAAAAAATATTATTTTTTATGCTAAGAGTATTACTTTTTATTGTGTATATCGGTAGGGTTGATCCGTCTCACAGATAAATATTCGTGAGATCGTCTCACAAGAAATCTACTCAAGTCTTGAAAGAGAAATTATAGATACTTTTTAATACTTCATATTTATATATGAAGTATTTTATTCAATTTCGTTTGAAGTATTGGGTTTTGGTGGTATTTTTTATCATTCATTTTTAGGATCGAGACAATGGAAAAACCTTTTCTATTATTACGTATGGAAAGACTGAAATAGAATATGATTTTTGTTATCGTGGCTTATTTTTCAATGGCTGATCTATTTTTAAAACAATCAGTGTTGAAGATTCAATCAATAATATTTTTTTATTTATTTTTGACTGATTCAAACGATAAATTTTGAGGCCACGGGGTTCCCAGATATTTCAGTGCTTCACATCAAGCCTAAAATAAAATATTTTCATTCAAAAAAAAATAAATAAATAAATAAATTCTTTGACTTGAGGCCTTTTCTTAACTTAGAGGCATACCGTTACTTTTACGCCTTTGAATTTTTCTTCCGTTACATTAATTTATATACCTCGCCACCACATGTATAATATATATAAACAAATTTTGTGTAGAAAATATAGAGGAAACAATAAAATTCGAAAATTTTTTAAAAAAAGTTTTATAATAATTTTTATGATATTTTTATAATAAAAAAATTATTAATTTGAGAAGATGTGGGCTTTTAATAAATAAAAAATAATCTTATAACACCAAAATTTAATGACTTCCAAGGTCAGTCAACTTTACTAACATAGTCTAACATAAATCTATGTTGCCGTCAGAGCTTTGTTTGTTCTTAATAATGTTTTGTGTGTCTATATATATATATAATATATATATCTTATATCTAATAATATATATGTCCACTGTTTGACATTTCTAACGCCATTCCGCAGACACATATTGAGATAACGTTTAAACTATATCCAATAAGTGGACGTTACCCGACGTTTTGACACTTACAAACGTACCCATGGAAGCGGCCGGAGTACCCATGGAAGATCAATTTTATAAGGTCTATGGTGATATGATTTTATGATATTAATCGACTTTTACAAAAATTCATATATCAACCTTGAAAATTTTTTTTTTTTTAAAAAACATTTATTATAAAATACAATAAAACTTATTTTAGTAAATATATTATTTACCCATAACTACCATCACTCACTTTCTAAAATTCAAATATCCACACAGTATGATCTATAAACGACATATTTAATATAAAAGTAGTCTCCTGTGATACGATCTCACATATTTTTATTGAAAGAAACTTGTGTGAGACGGTATCACGGGTCATATTTTGTGAGACGGATCTCTTATTTGAGTCATCCATGAAAAAAAATATTACTTTTTATGCTAAGGATGTGTTTGGTTGAGTGGATTAAATAAGGATAGATTAATAGTCAAATATTTATCGTTAAAATTTTAAGATGTTTTAATAATCATTTTGACCCGGTTTAAAATCCAATTTTATTAATCAAATAGTTATCCATAAAATTGGATCTTAAATCGGGTCAAAACGATTATTAAAACAACTTAAAATTTTAACGATAAATATTTGACTATTAATCTATCCTTATTTAATTCACTCAACCAAATTACTTTCTATCGTGAATATTGGTAGGGTTGACCCGTCTCACAGATAATGATTCGTGATATCACCTCACATGAGACCAACTCATCTTTATTTATGAACTATGCTCATATTTACAATAAAAAAAATATATTTTTGATATAAAAAAGTAATATTTTTCATAAATAACCCAAATAAAAGATTCATCTAATAAACTTGACATATGAAACCATCTCACATTACTTTTTGTGTTAATATAATTACATCATTATTATAAAATAAAAATTTATAAAAAAAATAATCACAGATCTCACAAAAAAAATCAATTGTACAAATAGCAATGTGTGCACTAAGACACTACTACATTATTGCAGTAGATGATTTTAGAGTAACTAATATGCAAATCACGGTATTTTGCAATAAGCCAAAAATAAATATCACTCTTCTCAAATTATTAAATATTCTATTTTGTTATTAAAAAAAATTCTTCATAATCACAAAATATTCTATTATTTTAAAAAAAAATTATTCGTAATTTATATTTCATATAAGAGTATCAGCCAATGATTTATACACACTGCTTGGCGAATTCTTTGCCAAACACGCGTTTCTTTCTTGTTGCGGGCGGTGATGATATGAACCCCTCCATTGTTTGCTCGACTGAAGGGCCGATATCTTGGACGAGCTTCACAGATTCTGACAGACGATGAAGCAGGTTCACCAAGGCGATTACTTCGTTCCTTTGCAGCTGCAGCTGCTGAGAAGATAGAGATTTAGAAATGCATGTATCGATTGTGAAAATTGTTTTCGATAGATACGGGATTATTAGATTTTTCACATGAAACTTTACAGGCTGGTTTTGCTGGTTCTTGCCATCAACAGAGAAGAGAATCTTCAATGCGGTTCCAAGGCCGAGCACCTGAAGTTTGCCCCAAAGACGACAGTTCTCACATCCAACACAATCCATCAGAGCACTGTAATATCAAGAACATAGGCGAAGCAACGCTTTCAAGATTTATAAAAATCAAGCACAAAAAATACTAAACTACAAATCGTTCATAGAATTGATCAGAGCACTGTAATATCAAGAACATAGGCGAAGCAACGCTTTCAAGATTTATAAAAATCAAGCACAAAAAATACTAAACTACAAATCGTTCATAGAATTTATGACATACTATACACATGCTACAGAAAGTGCCAAATTTTAAAGCAGATATCACGATCTTTGAATTCATTTGCCTAAAACTCAAAAACCCATCATCCATTAAATAACAAAGCATCAAATTTCGTGAAAATCAATATATGATAATTCTATACAGTGACAAGAAGTTAAATTCAGACCTGATGTTTTTGAAGTTCCTCTGAATCTCAAGCTTCAGTTCAGGTCCACTTTGACCTTGCCACAACTTAGCTTCATCAAATGGAAGTGGACATGCAGCCTGCAGTTTGGGATTGTAAACTAGTCGTCGCATTAAAGAATGTGCTTTCAGGTCCTCCTCAAGGTTACCAGTATCGTACTCTGCCTGCTCCAAGTAAGTTGCGGCCTAGATCAAATACAAAGAGAAATGAACATTACACCCTGTATAACTAGGGGAAATCGTTATAAATCCAGAAAAATTAAAGGCTTACTTTTGCCACAGCTCGGAGAACAAACATGAAAGTGAAGTATAAGTTTCTAACATGATCCGGAAATCGAAAAACGCGATCATACATCAACTCCAGATTCCTGCCCCACTGACATTGCACACATAAAAAAAGGATTTTCGGTTAGCACAGTCCAAGTAGGATGGTTACATGTCTACGCGGAGTTGAAATAATGGTTCAAAACCAGTTTTAAGGCAAAATTTAATGCCACAAAAGTTCAACTGTGTACTTTTACAGGAAATTCGATAAAGATTTGCTAAAAATAACAAAAGAAAAACAAGAATTTAATTAAATTTTTGACGATACTAGGGGAAGTTGAAGCAAACCAGATTTTTAGTTTCATCAAGCAGGCAGTCTGAAGCAACGTGAATTGAGATTGAGGAGTGAAGCCCTGATATTAACTTGTATAACACTCTTTTCTCCGGGCAAATTTCTCCAGACGAATCTTCGATAAATAAAAATAAATAAAAGAAAGTTCAGTCCAAGTACAATTTGGGAATTATCTAGAACTTCTATTTATTACTCAAGTAGTCAAGTACTGTTTCTAAAATCGGCGTGCAGCCACAGAAATCAGGTTTGGTAGCCACCGAAAAAATAACAAAGAAACAAAGAATCGGACACGCACGTGTAGGAACTTCTTGATCTGTGCACTATACAAAGCATCAGCTAAATAAAATTACTTTATTTACTCCAGAAGAAAATTAAGTAAAGAATAAGCATCGCACAGAATGATTGGCAATTTGGCATCATATAGGACTGAGAAACAAGAAAAAAAAAACTCTTCGATTAATGAGGCAACTGCTATAATCTGTTTGCGAAAATTCAGACATCCAAACCATAGAACAACGAAGATATAAGAAACGGACATTTAGGACAGTTTTCAGAATATATAGCATCCCATATCCTCCTGGCTGATGCCCCAGTATAGCCAGTATATCGTTCAGGATTCAACTGCAGATTAACATATGTCATCTCACCTGCAAAATAGAGAAAATATTCTTTATTATCAGCTTAATTCTCCATGCACTTGAAAAAAAGTATAAGCAACTAAAACAAAGTGATTGTAATCAGCAAGCATCCAAATGGTTCAATTATTATTGTAAGGTGTAGATAATTTCAACTCGAATTTACGGAGGAATATAAACATGATTAACAGAAAAAAGAGACAACCACAATTTATTTTTGATGGTCAGACCCTAAAAATTTGTAAAGCAAGTAACAGCAATACATAATTATAATATGAATGCTAGGAAAAGGATAAAGAAATTTTACGGTTATCGGTTTCATCATCATGAGTCCACGGATTATCCGCTTCAATCCATCCTGTAAAGGCCTTTGAATCCATTGTCCGATCAACAACATCCTGTTGGTTCCCCTCTTGACATTTTAAATCATCTGATGGAAGACCATACAGGATCGCCTTCTTAAAGGGTTCAGGAAATTCATCTTCTGGGCATTCACATACACTACAATCACGTAACTTGCACATGCCATCATCAGGCCAAAAAGGGCAGTCACACCACAACTTAACCTGTTATATTTAATGAGTTACGTTAGATTAAGGACTCGGGCTGCAGTATCAAATGGATATTTTTAATTTAGTGAATAAACGATTCTGATCTTGTTTTCATCAAATCAATCCCAACAAATTGTAAGTTATCGTTTTATCTCTAACAGAAACCATTTTGGAATCAAACCATTCAGAATATTCTAAATTTGGTAACAAAAGTTGATGCCAAACCTTAAAATATCGAAAAAATGAAGTTTTAATGAGCTCTTGAAGTAAAGGATGCAGAACTGCCTCATTTATAGAGTCCATTGTTTCATAGTCACAACAACATTCCTCAACCATGCCTGTATATTTTCGGGAATCCTGCACAAGAAGCGAGTAAAATATTGAGAAAAAAAGTTTCTTACTGTCCGACCGGAAGCAAGGGAAATTGATAAATTCACAAATCAAAGAGCCGTAAGAAGAAATTGTTGGACTTAGAGGTTATTGGGCTTTGTGCTTGATCTTTGGATGGGAAATTAGATAAGCAAGCAAGGTCTAATAGATGGCAAGTGAGAAATGTCTCACATTGGAAAATGAACATAGCATTGGTGAACTTATATTGAGTTGCACTTTGTGGAAGTGTAACAATGATTGGTCAAGAGGCTCTCTCGCGCGCACAGGCGTAGGGGAGGCCCAAATCATGGGCCCGATTTGCAGTGGAAAAGGCTTGACTTGTGTGCAAGCGTACGTACGCGACCTGGGGCGTCGAATGTCGGACCGATCAAAGCAAAATTTCCCACCGAGGTTCACTTGGCTTTTTTTAATTTTCGAAAATTGGAATTATGGACCAAGACCTTTGGTATCTCAGCTGACCCTTGGTGTTGTAACTGATTCAGCTGACCCTTGGGGTTGTACCTGAAAACCTTTGGTGTTCCAGCTGCTGACCTTTGGCCTTTCGAATGGCCAGCCGTAACTGTCCATATGAGTGCCTATATATAGGTGCAGCCTCAAGTCATTCAGATCATCCAACACACTCCCCTGCTTTCTGATTTTCGTAGCTTTGCTTCCAACTGTCTCGGCTGCTGCTGCTTCACCGGTTGCTGTTCCCCTGTTGTTGTTCTACTCTCGTGAAAAAGTTCAGGTACTTTTTCAGTTCGCCGTGGTCGTGCCTAGTGCTACAGTACTACTGGTTTTCCGTTGTATCCTGGGAAACAGACGTCCACGTTCATCCTCGCAGCACGCACAGGAGGGGATAAATCTGTTTTAAGAACACTGTATTTCATACAAGCCTCGGTTTGCTTTACTTGTTGCACTGTCCTGCTGTTTTGTTTATCGCAATACTGTTCTCTTTTTCGATTACCTTTCCGTTTCTGCGTATACATTTTGTATAACAGAAATACAATCAAGCAGCCGTAAGAAGAAATAAATGCAAAAGAGAGAGAGAACAAATCAAGCATTGAATCCCATAATAAACAAGAGAGGAGCTCAACTGCACGACTGGAAAATGAAAAAGAAAAACGAAAATGAAAAAGAAAAACGATAAGGGAAAAGAAGGGACCTGAGAACAGTTACAAGATTTATGGTCACGATCATGCTTCACTGTTAGGGATACCGCCACCATTAACACCACCACCGCTCCTGTTATAGCCCATTTCCTCTTCCACCACCCTTTCACCTCTATTAAATTCTTTATCTTCTTGTTATTATCCACAAGGACCTTAGCTTCCGCCATGCCAAATCAACTCATAACATACAGTTCGTTCCGCTGTGAATACTCTCGGTATGTGTTTATCGACAAAAAAAAAAACCGCCAAGAAATACAAAATACCTCTAATAAGCAAACGCGTTACAATTTTGTGGGCCAATATCTGGAGCTTTATACATGAATATTGCATTATGGAAAGTAATATATAGAAGCGATCAAGGCATTAGAATTACACTCGTCGAGGAAAAAAGGTCTTGGGTTTGGGTCAAAGCAGACGGCGGGAGACGACATACTGATTTCTATGCCAACGGGTTTTGGCGTATGGCGGTAAGTGTCGGGATCCCGCAATCGGCGCACTGGCGCGTGAGAGTACGATAGGAAACGTGTCAATTTCACAAAGCGCGTTGGAAACACGAATGAAGCTAGGTAAATTGTAAGAATATACCCGTTACGAAATGACGATAATCGGACCAATAGGAAATGAAGGTTTCACCACGTACACTGGGGATAGCGCATCTTGAATTGGATATGTAAGGGCCGGTACAATGTATCTGGGCTTCCGATTAAGGTGGTGGTTTTGTTAGTCTAACCAGGCCCCAATAAAAGTGGGCTAACTTTATTTCTTAAAAACTCTTGTAAGAAGGTTTACGGATCAATTTTGTGGTCGAATATCTTATTTTAGTCATCCATGAAAAATTATAATTTTTTATACTAAGAGTATTACTTTTTATTGTGAATATCGGTAGGACTGACACGTCTCACAAATAAAAATTCGTGAGACTGTGTCACGATGTATGTGTATGTGTATCCCGATAATACTATTACATTAGTCTCAATTATATCGGTATGTTTCTTTTTCCAGACAACTTAAGAAATTCATTGAAAATATCCATTATACAAACAATTTTCTAATCTCATCTTTATTTAATGAGTGTTTATATAAATAAATTGTCATATTTCCAATAAGTAGTTAATTACAAAACCTCAAATTAAACAGTAGTATTTATGAAACTATCAGAAGAATAGTTCTAAATATAGATATATGAGTATATATTTGGGACAAATAAAAAAAATGAATTGTATAATTGAAACGGAAAAAGTATCTAGTGTTGGATATTTCGTCTTATTCACAACCTCCACCTAATATATATTACGTATTATATTATATTAGATTATCGATCTCCTGCTGCTGATCATATATGGCTTGTCTATGTTGATGTTTGATGTGCACAATCCTGAGGGTCAGCAGACAAATTGGAGCCAGTCACATCTGTATTTTCGACAGTATCCCTTTTCTTAACCTTTTGTATATACGAACATACATTATTAAACATATGAGCAACTAATTATTTAATCTTGTCTTTATCAATATAAAATCCTCATATTTAATTTTGGACATGCATATATATATATATATATATATATATATATATATATATATATATATATATATATATGAGAAGATCACATGTTTATAAGATGAAAGATATCTTCATTAGTATGAACTCTTTTAGATAATGTCCAAAATTAATATATATATATGAGAGTTTATAGACTTAAAATAACACAATATCATTTCATTGTTGAGATGTATACTTATATTTATTGTAACACAACTATCTTTATAAAAAAAAAAAAAAAAAAAAAAGAGTGTGTATATATATCGCTGAGAGTATAAAATATAAAGTGTATGATTATGTTCGGTCTGGACGAGGTAATGGAACAATGGAGGCGTTTATGCATGTGACAATGTGGAGAAGTGGAGAGACAAGTAGCAAGAATAATTGAAAACGTTAATATTATTTATTGGAGTTTGTCTAATTTAAAAATGTTTAATTAAAATCCAAACCACGATTAAAATGATACAGCGCAAATGTGGAAATATTCGATCCTGTCAAAATCTTCCTCTCATTTGTATCATAGCTCATTGGGAAACCCTATGCATTTAGTTATTGTTTATGCTTGAAGCCATGTGTATACGTGACATGTTTCAAATGACGACTTTTCATCATCTCAAATTTAAAATTTTGATACACGTACGATTTTATTTTAGGAGTCGGGAAGTTAGATATATAATTTGAAACTTAATTATATATGGAAGTTTTACGATTGGATCAGCCAAAACTACGCGTCTACGCCCTTAGCATTTAGCAAGCTTCGATTTGGAATCTTGATTTGACTTTCATACTATCGGGAGCATGAACGACCATTTAGGCCGTTGGATTTAGCCTTAAGACAGCTAGCATCGGATTCTCCTAATTAACTTACCTTAATTGTCTCCAAATAAAACGATCGAAACTTCCATAAAACTAAGATTAGGGTTTTCGTGAGACGGTCTCATAAACTTTTTTCTGTGAGATAGGTCAATAAAAAGTAATATTTTTTCATATATGACCTAAATAAGATATACGGCTCACAAAATATGACTCACGAGACCGTCTCACATAAGTTTTTGTCTAAAAATAAATAATCGCGAGGAAAGATTAGTGAGAATAAGAAAATTAGAATTAATAATCCTGAAACGAGACTGAATTAATCATACGCATTAAGTGGATTGGTATGGCATCGTTTGACGAATACTCTCCACTACTTTGATTCATATATATGCATCTGACATTATTTAATCATAAAATTTACTTGAATCAGCGACATAGTATGGCCGGTGTCGACCACGTGGCTGGCAGCATCCACGTGGGGTCCCATGCATACTGAGTCAAAAATGGCACTTAAATGGAGCTAATATTTTTGCATAAATGATATTGATTAAGAATTTATTTTTACTGAAATAAAGTTGTCTATGCAAACTTATTTCTTTACGTATCCAACACAGTTTGGATTTGAATCTTTTACTGTGTTGAGAACACAATATTTGATGCTGTGCATTTTTTACACGAGATGATTACGTGATCATCTTGTAGACATCACACCATAAAAGATAAATTTTAAAAGTTAGTGTTGTGTTTTCAATACAGTAGATGATCCAGATCTACAAAATTTTGAGTGTATGATACATTTAAAAACAAAGAAGAAAGAATTGTGACTTCAATTTGTTCAGGCTCTGAAGGTGGCGATCGATTTTGTATAGGCTACTCGGTGAATGAATAAACACATGCTTAATTTAATTCAAAGTAAATTTTCTGAGTTACATACCGTACGTAACATGTATATTTTAAAATATTTTTTATTATTAAATACAGAGACGTGCCAGTTGGACCTATACAACTTGCATGGATTACTTTTGGTCAATGTTTAAGTAATTCAACTCTGGAAAACCCACCAATGCTTTGACCAAGCCAGAATCATCAACAATATACTATACTTAATAAAATTAAAAAAAAACGATTAATTAATCGATAATTATAAATAATATGTCATAAGATTTAAACACAAGCTATACAAGATTAGAAACACTTGTTAGTTGGTGAGAAACGTCAGAAAATTTACGAAGAACAACAAGTACAAAACCCGTAATCAAAATAAAATCTAATACAGTCGGAAAATATACATGAATTCGTTCATGATCGCAAAAAAGACACAAAATTAAAAAAGTACAATTGATTCATCGAATGACAATGAATGAAAAGACAAACATTAAAAGCCTATTAATCAAACAACCTATGAATTCTGTGATCCTTGAAGAAAAAAAGTGTACACATTGTCAATCTTGGTAATAATATCAATTAAAAATCTAAATTTTGAAATTTAAAATTCAGGTCTATAAATTATTCAAGAAAAAAATTTGTTTTTTTTAGTTTAGTATAGAGAATAAGGCATGCAATATTGTCATATATATATATATATATATATATATATATATATATATATATATATATATATATATATGCACTTAAATTTTGTTGGGTCCAGTGTGGCTTTAACCACAGCTCAAATATCATGACTGAAATAAATTTGTGAATTCGAAAATTGGGAGGATTAATCCCATAGTTTGTGTTATTATTGGGATGGGAAATTTCAGAATTCAGAGAGTGCATTAATTTACATGCTAGCCAGAGCTGGAGACTGATTCAGTCCATAGGTCTGATCAGCTAGCTATTCATCCACCCCCACTTTATCACATTTAAGCCTCCTACTTTTTTTATTAGGTCAATTTCGAATTTTGTCACTTTCACGTTTTTAAATCTACTTACAAAGAGTTAATGTGATATTATTAAGTTATATAACTGAGCAGAGAAAGCTTTGGAAAAAAAAACGATGGTAAAAATTTGTGTGAGACGGTCTCACGGATCGTATTTTTATGAGACGGATCTGTATGATTAATCCGTCTCACAGATAAAGATTCATGAGACCGTCTCACAAGAAACCTACTAAAAAATGATAATTTAAATATATCTATTAATTTTGGTGCATGAATGATCACGAGTTGGTATGTAACTCTGTCCGGATCGAAAAACAAAATGATATGGGGGAAGTAGATATTGTTGAATGAATATAGTAAAATAGTGAGATATTTCAAATGATAATAATAATAAATTAAAATAGGGAGAACCATGCATTCAAATAGCCAATAAATTTAAACTATTAGGAAGAAAATGACGCGGTTTAATGACTTTTGGAGAGACACCAATTTTATTTTATATTTTATTAAAATTTATGATCCCGGAGACAGATGATAATCATGTAACATTTTTATTATTACTATTAAACTTAAATTCAAAAGATTTTATTCAGTAATAGCTGCTGGACCACTTGTTCAACTTTAATTACATTATTATTATTTTTGAATAAATAATTAAGTTTATTACAATAATTTCTTCTAAAATATTATCTCTTAACATATATATATATATAAAGTTAAAAGTAATATGTAATATTTTTCTATGAATCAAATTAAATTAAATTGAAAATTTATATAGCAAAATTAGTTTTTGTTTTTGGATATACATATAATTGTTGATGGGATGTTACAAAAACAAAGAATCCTGTCTGAAGAATCAAAAGAGTATCCCAACATCATTTAATTCTGCGAATCTTCATCCATGCATCACTGTTTGTTTAACAACAAATAATTTGTTATTACTGTGGTCAGTCTCTCTAAATCTAGAGTATGTTTTTTGTGAGACGGTCTCACAAAACACTATCGATATTCACAATATAAAGTAATAATCTTAGCATAGAAAGTAATACTTTTTCATGATGACTCAAATAAAAAATCTGTCTCACAAAATACGACCCGTGAAACCGTATTACACAAATTTTTGTCCTAATCCTAACCTATTTTATTCTTCCGATCCGTTCCTCTATAATTGTCAACCAAACACGTTACTAAAATTAATTACATTGTCCCCCGTTACCATCCCTTCTTCTACTCTATATATATACACACACTAGTTGGTGATACGATCATCTACATAAAAATAAAAATTATGGAGCTTGAAGAATCTGCTTACTACAACAATTTAGGATACTCAGACCTGGACCTGAGCTTCACCTCCGTCTCCACCACCACAACGACCACCGACCGTACTGTTAGTGCCCGCAGCAGCTTAGCTTTGAGCTGCTATGAGTCCCGCTTATCTACTACTTCCAGTACCACTACTCCCTCCACCGCCATAAAAAATGCTAACAACCGCCCACACCGCCTCCACGACAATCCCAACTGGGCTGCCATTAAGGCTGCGACCACATTGTCATATGATGGTTCGCTCCACCTCCGCCACCTCAAGTTGCTACGTCTCGTTGGGGCTGGAAACCTTGGCCGTGTCTTCCTCTGTCGCCTGAGAGACAATGATCATGCTAACTTTGCTCTGAAGGTAGTCGATCGTAATTCTTTGACTTCTAAGAAACTTTCTCACGTGAAAACTGAGGCGCGAATTCTCTCCTCTCTCGACCACCCTTTTCTCCCTACGTTATACGCCCACTTGGAGGTCTCGCATTACACTTGCCTTCTCATGGATTTCTGCCCCAACGGAGACCTACATGCATTGCTTCGTAAGCAACCCACGAACCGGTTATCGGTTCAGGCTGTCAGGTTCTTCACAGCTGAAGTTCTCTTGGCTCTAGAGTATCTACATTCACAGGGCATTGTGTACCGTGATCTTAAACCGGAGAACATATTAATCCGTGAGGATGGTCACATTATGTTATCCGACTTTGATTTGTGCTTCCAATCTGACGTTTCTCTGAAACTGGAAAACAGGACACAGATTAAGGCCAGGTCCACTAGATATTCATGTCTCATAGATCGGAAACGGGTGGAACGGGTTACAGAATTCGTGGCGGAGCCAACAGCAGCGTTTTCGAGATCGTGTGTCGGTACTCATGAGTACTTGGCGCCGGAACTGGTCACCGGATACGGTCATGGAAACGGAGTAGACTGGTGGGCGTTCGGGGTATTGATTTATGAGTTACTGTACGGCACGACGCCGTTCAAGGGTAGGAGCAAGGAGTCAACACTGCGCAATATAGCATCGACAAGAGAGGTGAGATTCCACGAGGTGGAAGGAGATATTATTAAGGAGTCCGGGATGGCGGAGGCCAGAGACTTGATCGAGAAACTGTTGGTGAAGGACCCCAGAAGGAGGCTAGGGTGCGCAAAAGGTGCGACGGACATCAAACGCCACCCATTTTTCGACGGGATTAAATGGCCACTGATCCGGAACTACCGACCGCCGGAGGTGCGTGGCCTCGCCGTTAAACGGAGTAAAAGCAAGGAGCACATGACCAGACTTTCGTCCCCCAGACGGCGGCGCTGCTTTTGGAAGAGGCTTGCTTGTTTGATAAGCATTAAAGCGTCTAAACATAGCTTAAATTCTAATTACAACTATTATCATTCACATCATGTTAAATGTAATTAAGGTTTATTTTTCTTACCGTAATTCAGGTTTGGGTTTTGTGAAATATGACATTTATATTTCATGTATACCATTGTAAGGCAAACAATTAGGCAAATTTTGATACTTTTAAATTCCGTCCATGCTCAAATAATGATAGTAAAAATCCTCTTTATGTTTGCTTCTTTTTTTAAAAAAAAATTATATTCCTTTCGATAATTAACAATATTTTTATAATCTTTTTTTTATTTTTAGACAAATTAGTTTTTCATCTCTCATTATATATTATTATTCATTAATTTATGCTTGGCACTATTAAAAAAGAGAAGTTGGTGAAAAATACTCAATCAAAATATTTTTTTGGGTCCACTCCATACCCACAAAATTGTGGTACTATGTTATACAAAATGTGGTATATTTCATGTGAAATGTGGTACTAAAAAAGTACCTAGGGACCTGAACACAAAAAAATCGATGACTGGGGACTGAAGGCCAATTTCTCGTAAAAAATACGGGTATTATTAAATTATACACAAAAATAATATATCAATTCTTGTTGGTTCCATGGGCAAAAAAAACACTCATATACTCTTGTAAAAAAATTAAATAAATCTCAGGTTTGAGTAAAATTTTATGCCATTGTTACTGTTATAGTAAATTTCAATTATTAATTTTCTGCAAAAACTCAGAGATCAGAACATTATTCTTTAATATTGAACACATGCTATGTGCGGAGTAACATGGGGGAGTTCGTTTTATGGAAATATTTGACTTTTAATTAATCAACAGTAAAATGAGGATTAAGGAGTACATGATAATTTCTAATTTATTCACCCAAATCTTCCGACAGTTTTCGAAAATGGCACACATTTTTGTGCCACAGCTCACCTAGTACGGAATATATTATTTTAAAAATATATATAAAAATCAAAAGATTCCACATTTTTGCAAATATTCATAATTATCTCTACATTAAAAAAAATTTGGGGGTACAATAATTATCGGTAGTTATTAATACCAAGAATCCAACTGCATGATACGTTTGTGTCCACTATATATGTAAACATGATCGATAGAGATATTCATACTAACAAGACGTATGTGCATTGCACGTAATATTAATTATATTATAAAAAATTTAAAAAAAATTGATTTTTAATCAGTATATATAAAAAAATGTACATTTAAATAAGATTATATGATAAATATCAAATAAACTCATATAATAATTATTAAATATAGAATTTAAAATATCTTCGTTATATATGTTTTTTCATATTTTTTTTTTGAAATCGTATTATCTTTTAAAATCAAAATTAAATTCTTTACTTTCAATCATTTATTAAAAAAACAATAAAATATGTGAGCTATTCTACTACTGTATATATAATTATAAAATTTTCATTTATCTCTTTGTAATACTATAATTCATTATTTAATTAGAAATTAAACTAAAAATATACTTACAAAATTACAATAAAATAACTAGGAAAAAAGTAGAAAAAAATTAAAAAGATAAAATATTTAAATGTTGTATAATGATGATTTATTTGATTAAATTAGTATATGAGTTATGTTCTATTATTACTGAAGTGTGTAAGAAAAGTAGGAAGAAAACCAGTCAATTTCTCCATAAGACCTGAAAATTCTACGTTAATTGTTTCAACTTTCAAGTATATATGTATGGAAATTAGGGAGATGCCAAAATAGTGTACTAATTATATATACATGGCTTAGCAACTATCTTCCCTATCTGAAGGAGTTTCTGATGTTGGAGAAGGTGGAGAATTACTCACTCCCTCTCTGGAATCATTCAACATTGCAGTAACCTCTCGCATCGTTGGCCTGTTGAGAGGCGACATGCTGGTACAAAACAAAGCGATTTTCAGAACCAGAGACATCTCCTTGACTGTTCTTCTGACAGTAAGATCGATTCGCTGGTCGTATATGTGAGGTTCTATCTCTAGTTTTTTAAGAGATCTTCTCACCATTGTTACCAGGTCGCCTCCTTGATCGAGCGGTTGAACTGGAGATTTACCAGTGAGTAATTCCAATAGAACCACCCCAAAACTGTATATATCGCACTTCTCTGTCACCTTCATGGTGTATGCGTATTCTGAAATGAGGAGAAATGTGATTCAAGTTAATGTGTAATATTAGTTTTGTATAATGCTTACCATGCATGTACTGAAAACTTTATTGAATAAGTTCTCACCAGGAGCAATGTAGCCATATGAACCCGCTACAGCAGATAAAGACTTTGACAAGGGGAAATCGATCATCTTCGCTAAGCCAAAATCTCCAACATGTGCCCCCAAATATTCATCTAGTAAGATATTGTTTGATTTTATGTCACGATGAATAATTTGAGGCTTACAATCATGGTGGAGATAGCATAATCCTTCAGCAGCCCCAAGAGCTATTCTGTATCGCGCATTCCAGTCGAGCATACATGCCGTTTCATTCCCATGTAGTATTTCTCCGAGGCTTCCATTTGCCATGTACTCGTATAAGATGACATTGCTATCTTCATGGCAGCAAAAGCCATATAGTTTTACTATGTTTTTGTGCCTTATCTTACCAAGAGTTGATATTTCCGCACGAAAACTGTTGTCTGAACTCGCTCCTTCACCGTAGGCCTTCAACTTTTTAACTGCAATCACTCGACCATTTCCCATTATTGCTTTGTACACAGTTCCACAGGCACCTTTTCCTATAATTGATGTTTCTGAGAAGTTCCCCGTTGCCTCAACAAGATCATGATAACTAAAACCTTCTTTGGTAAAGTAGTAGTTATCTAACTCATCGCTCTCCAGTTGGTCTTCGAGTGAAGCAATAGCAGGTTTATGTCGTTTCATATGCCAACATACCCCAACAATGAGAGCCAACGACGTTAGTCCGACACAGAGTGAGAGAATGGTGATTAGTTTTTCTTTATAAGAACCCTTCTTGAACCAGCTTGATCTTGAAGGAACTGATGAAGTTTGAAATGCATGGCAATGATCCGAACCTAATATGCATAGCCCCTTGTTTCCCACAAAATTACTCTGGTCCATCCTCTCGAATACAAGAGTTGTTGGTACCATTCCAACTAGATTGTTATTCGAAAGGTTGCATATCCAGAGGCTGCGCATTCCCCCTACCACGTCAGGAATTTCACCACTAAGCTGATTATCATTCAAGAAAAGTGATTCAAGCATCTGCAGGTCACCCAAACTGCTTGGAATTGAGCCAGCGAGATTGTTATGGCTGATATTGAGAGCAATTTGAAGGGAAGTGAGCCGTCCTAGCTCAATAGGGATAAACCCTGAAAACAAGTTTCCTCCCATTTGCAATTCGGTTAACCTAACAAGGCTCCCAAAAGTTGCAGGAATTGCACCTGTGAATACATTATCAGATAACTGTTAGAGTAGATGCCCTGCAAGCCAACGGTTGGCTAGGGAATTTATTGACTCAAGTGAAATAAACAATCTTTATTTTAATATAATTTAACTTTTAATAGTTTCGTTATACTTTATCTGTATACCCATGCAAGCAGCATAGATAAAGTCCTTGATTATGCTTTAATACAAATGAATCGTAATTCGATGTTGAAACTCATTTGTAAACACTGCATATTCTAAATTCGTTCCTAGTCGATTCAGCCGCCTAAAACATGGATAAAGGTCGCTTGAGCTCGAGACTAGCATCTGTGATGTTGTGTACTGCGTTTCTTGGTAAGGGCATAGAGATGTCCAAACATACAGATGAGTAGTCATATGATGATTATACCGAACAACCTTCCCTCGGACTTTCCAAGTGGTTATTATTCATCGAGAGGATAAGTTCGTGGTTATGATTGTACACCATTAGTCCTTACGACCCGGGACAACACTGAGGCTCTATATGTTAGGGCTGTGCTTTGACTCGTTTACCGGCTCCAGGAGAGTCATCAGGTGGCGAGGTTGGGTACAGTTGCGACACATATAGGAGCCAGTGCATTGTAGTCGGGGATTCACCGCTCACCTACGGGTGTGGATATCCTATGCGATCAAATGAAATTATAGTGCGTGGAATCTCTGGCCAGAGTATGAGATGTACATTAGAGAAGGAGTTCTCCAATGGTACATGCGATGCCACTATTTATAGTTATCACATAGTTATCGAATTATTATGCAACTCTCGATGAACCAATGGTTGCAGATTCGATCGGGATATATGAGATGAAAGGACCGTACTGTACGTTAATCATAATCGACTGGTTCTTGCAGGCACTATCAGTTATACCTAGGGGATCATGGGACGATGCTACTAGACGCTCTTACCATGATCCGATGGGTGCTATCAGAAATGAGTTCTAACATTCTTGATCAAGGTGTTGATAGAAAGAATGAGGCTAACTAGGGTAAGCCCGAATAAAGGATTCTGTCCTGAATCACAAAGAGTTGTGAACCCACGGCTAGCTGTATCCCTGAACCATTGAGGGTCACACAAGTACTGGATTGTTTGTTCCCGTAGATAGAATAAATTCAAAAGTTGAATTTATATTATATAGTAAATTCAAGGAGTTGAATTTATGATAATTAAATTTTGAGAGAATAAATTCAAGGAGTTGAATTTATAAAATTTGAGAATTTAATTTATTAAACTCAAATGTTGGGTTTATTAAATATTAAATTTTGGAGGTGATGTAAATTCAAGTAGTTGAATTTATAATTTAAATAATAAATTCAAATGTTGAATTTATAATGTATTTAATTTATTAAGCTCAAAAGTTGAGTTAATTAATTAATAAATTAAATATGGTGGATAATATGTTTAATGAGCTTGTAAGGGTACAAGTCCAACATATTAAATAATTAAAGTTTTAATGGACTTTGATTAAATTAATTAAACTAGTTGGACTAGCCTAATTAATTAAATCAAGCCCATTAATGTTAATTATGTAATTAGGTTATAATCTAATTATAAATAAAGGGTTGAAAAGCAAAACCCTAGCCTACCACCTACCTCAATTTTCGAGAGACCCATTTTCAAAAAGGAGAAAATCGGCCACTCCCCCTTTTTGAAGGAAAATTTGAGCCATCTCTCAATTAATTTATCTCCTACGCAAAACTTCTTCCAAATTTTCTAGTGCAATTTGGAAGAGGATCAAACGATTCAGTCGTGGACCTAATTAGAAGGAAATAAAGAAGTTCATTGAAGAAAGTTCGTTGGGATTCATGAAGAGCTAGATCTGTTATACCGGATCAGTTGGTGTCCAGTGATTTAATCACCAAATGTATAACTTTTAAACTCCCTATGAATGTTATGAAAATCATACGAGCGTCCAAATCAAATATATTTTGATTGTCAAAATAAAATAAAAATTTTAAAACTTCCGCTGCGTTTGGGCGTGTAGAAAACCGGGATCCAACAATAACTTCAGCAACTCCAGTTTCACTAGCATTCCAAGTTTATCTGGAAGAGATCCAGTAAAGAAGTTGTTGCTTAGATCAAGCCTTTCGAGCTTTACACAGTCACCCAACTCTTGGGGTATACTACCAAATAACCTGTTCCAAGAAACATTAAAGGCAACAAGCTCGACAAGATTTCCTACTTCAGGAGGAATGTGCCCGGTAAAATGGTTATGTGACAGAAGCAGTCTCTCTAGGTTCCTGGAATTCCCAATTTCTGACGGTATCAGTCCCGAGAATTGATTATGATAAAGCTCGAGAGCAGAAAGGTTCTGAAGTTTCGTATATTCAACAGAAAGGCTCCCTGTAAGCAAGTTGTCTCCCAACATTAACTGCTCAAGAGACTTGCAAGTTTTTAGGCCATGGGGAACGTTTCCAGACAACTTGTTCGATCCCAGGCTAAGAAAAGTCAATTTCTGAAACCCGCAAATTTGTGAAGGTATGCTGCCTACAAGATTATTCTTGGAAAGATCGAGAATGGAGAGGTTGCTAGAAGCTCCAAGAAACGGGGGAATAATGCCACCAAGCTGATTGTGGAACAGCTGAAAGTCTTTCAAGAGTGGGAGATTTTGCAATGCTGAAGGGATCGAACCAGTTAAATTATTCATGGACAGGTCTAACTTTGTCAGCTGCTTCAACTGCCCTAACTCGGTCGGAATATTTCCTTGGAGGAAGTTCTCAAAAAGATAGAGCAGACGGAGATTGAACATCCGACCCAAAAGTTTTGGGATGAATCCCATCAAACGGTTCTCCGAAAGATCAATTTCAATGGCATTTGAACAATTGGATAATTCTAGTGGAATGGTCCCATTACTCTGATTAGTGTAAAGGTACAGTCTCTTCAACTGAGCCAATTTTCCAATCTCTTTCGGAATAATTCCCGTAAACTTGTTCCCATGCAGAGCAAGTAACTCCAAGCTAGTGAAACTACCTATCCCAGGAGGAATTTCACCAGAAAGAAGATTGCTCCAAAGAATCAATGAGTTAAGATTCTCAAGCTTTCGCAGCTCAATGGGGAAACCACCATCCAGCCTATTTTCAGCCAAGCCTAACACAGTCAGACTCTCACATTCACTAATTTCAGCAGGAACGGGACCTGATAAAAAATTTCTACCAGCCCTGATAATCCCAAGATTCTTCAGTTTCCCAATGGATGAAGGGATAACCCCCGTTAAATTATTATTATATATCACAAGCTCCTCAAGTGAAATCATGTTTCCAATTTCATTTGGGATTTCTCCAAACATATAGTTCTCACACAGATAGAGCTTTCTAAGAGAGGTAATATTGCAAAGTTGGAAAGGGAATGGGTCATATAAACGATTTGTGCAGAGGTCTAAAACCTTAAGATTGTGAAAGGAATTGAAATCATGAGGGAATGGGCCGGATATGAAGTTTTTTGACATGTTCATTTCGGTCAAGAATGGGAGTTGACAAATGCTTGAAGATAAACTCCCAGATAAATTCAGGCCACTAAGATGTACGGAGATTACCTTGGAATCTAAGCTACAACCGATACCTGTCCAATTGCAGGGACTAGAATCCAAAGCATCCCAATCTTGAAGATTGAGATGAGGATCACTAAGGTATTTTTTGAACTCCAAAAGAATAGTTCCCTCGTCATTCAATGATAGAACCAAAACAATTGTACAACAGAATAGTAATGTCCAATGCCAAATCTTTCGCTCTCCCATTATTGACAGAAAAATATGAGGGGATTTAACAAGGAAATAAGATCAGGACAAAACATAAAAGGCCATAAAGCAAGATCAATTTTTCAGTCCAGTGAGGCCATGTAACAGTCAAATATTGAAAGATGGACCTTTTAAATATGGAAAGAAGAAAAAATATGATAGAAAGGGCTGTCAAGATTACTTACAGGTATATGGGCAACAGCAACGCATTTCGGAAGTGACCAATAATTGCTCAAAATTTCTTCGCTGGATTACAGCATATCTTACCTAAGGTTGATCACTGAAGAAAACGATAAAATAGGGACGATTCCAAAAAATCTAAACTCAAAACTTCATGCAGAAGATCAAGAAACTAATACAGAGGAAAGGGATTTATTTCTTGGACTACTCGATTTTAGAAATGCTGAAACTAAATAAGCAAAAATAAAGGGAAACCAAAGGTCCTAACACAGAGAGCGATGTGTCAGGCTTGTGCGTGGGCTATATCATTTGACAGAGGGGAAGAAAAAAATGTGAAAAAAGGGGTCTGATTGACAAGGCAAGAAGCTGGAAATGAACCGTGAAGGTTACAATCCAGAACAAGGGCACACAATGAAAGAGTCAACCATAAATTTAAAGTAGTGATCTTAGCGAGATTGAGTTGTGTGCTGCATGTGATCAGTTCCCAGTGCTGTATTCTGAAACTCCACACCCGTTTTTCCTCTTTTTTTCCCTCCTTTTGATTGTTCTCAAGATCATCATCACTCTCTATTATTGTATGCAATATGTGATCGGAAAAAAAATCATCTGTTGCTTTATTCTATGTATGTTTGTGTGGATTGTAGGCAGCGATGGAGATGGGACGTGGGAATACTAGGATTACAATCTTTGCCATTGTTTTTGTACCTAATATTAGGAGATAAAATTTGACTGAATAAATTGTGCACATTCATCCTCTTTTTCTAGATTGACTCTCTCTTATTTGTTGTTTTCTTTGCTTTTTGAAGCTGCTGAGAATAAATAGTCCAAAATGTGATGATTTGCAGGTAGACTAAGAGTAGGCGGCTCTCCTGAGTGGATGCATTGGAGTTATCTTTCACTTCATCTATTCTATTTATTTCCTACTTTTACGACTTTTGTTAGGTGTTGAGCTTGGCAACCTTGGATAATGCTGTAGCACCATAAATTTTTTTTATCAGCCTCCATGTGCCAACTTTTCATTTTTCAAGTAGTTAAAATGTCTGACAGATGAAGGATTTTTTATACTAAAATCTAAACTCTTTCATTATTCATTTCGGAAAAAATAAATTTGGCATCAACAATTTCTAATAAAAATAAACAAATGACACAACACTAACATGATAATGAAGTGCTAAAAGTATGATACAGATGTAGGCCTAGTAAACGCAACTTTGCCTTTATAGAACGATTTATAAAAATGTCTCTACAATTTCTACAACTTCGATCCGGTTTCGGTGTCGGAACTTGAATATGATTCTTGTTCCGAATTTGGTTCCGGATTATGATGTTGGTTCCAAGGTTTGTGAGAACCGAGGTGGGGCGTAGTTAGATACATAGATTATGTGTACTCTTAAAATCAATCCTTTTCTTTTCTATTCAAGAAATTAAATAAACTCTCTAGTCCATTAGAAAATATGATATTGATATGAGGGGAAAAAAAAGAAAATGAAATTTTTTAACTTTAGTCATTTTGTAACATGATGTATGTATAAGGTGTTCCTGTTAAAATTATGATCGTTTAATCATTTGTTATTCTTACTTCTGGAAACAAAATGATTTACAATAGTAATTGATATAATACACATAATTAATAAATAATCTTTTATGAGACGATTTTACGGATTTTTATTTAATGATACAGATCAAATATTCTCATATTTACAATAAAAATAAATTTTTTACATAAAAAATTATATTTTTTTTTATAGATGATTCAAATAGAAGATTTCTCACAAAATTGATTTATGAGACCGTTTACAAAAGTTTTTATATAATTAAATATAAAAATCAACCGCTATGTTATCCTAGCACCTGTTTGTGAACAACATATAAACACCCATGGGCGTAGGCATCCCGCTGCCCGCATATAAAAAATTTTAATATCATTACTACAGTGAATATTAATAGAATTAAGCCACTTCTATTGATCAGAGCACAAACACAAGCAGCAAGAAATTATCAAGTTTTGATACGGATCAAGAATTATCACACAGAACACTAACGTATAAAAGTAAGAACACCTGAATCACGTGGTTGGATCTTGTAAGATCTACATCCACGGGAGTAACTAGGAAGACCGGAATCACGTGGTTGGATCTTGTAAGATCTACATCCACGGGAGTAACTAGGAAGAAACAATTCCCTGGAATATGAGTTCCATATACAAGACTCACGAGCTATTCACAACGCTCACAAGAAAATGACGGCTTCACTCTTGTATGGCTTGAGTATGAACAAGCATATACACTCTTGAACAATCGATTCTCTAAGCTGTTCTCCGGAGGGGTTTTCAAAAAAACAGAGGAGAATGGAGTAATATGTATGGTTATTCGCCCCAACCGCTGACCCAAGTCCAAGCATATAGATTCCATCTTCTTGACTCAACTAACTTTTAAGTTGCTGACTCGGTCTCTTGCCACACTTGCTCAGATTTATTAACACCTTTGGCTCACAAATTAATGGGATCGGAGTATTTACTTAGTATATGAAAACTTAGCATAAGAAAATCTTTAGGCGTGAAGATCATGTGATGAAATGAAATTCAAATAATCATGTTAATTACCGGCTATTAATTGTTTTTTTAATATGAAAGAATTCAAAGAAACGAAGAAAATATTACTATCCAGAATGACATTGACATATGCAGACAATTGAAGTAGCAAGTAAAAACAATTTTACACGGATTCCATGCAGATTAGCAAGGCCACACCAAACACAAACATACACATGTTCCCCAATATAAAACTGTATCACATAATTCCTCTTCACCACCTGGTGAATTACACATTTTCTAGGTGATCAAACACCTTTATTTGCAATAAAAAAATATATTAAAAGACAATATGGGAGGCGTCGAACCGTGATGGTTTACGACAAATAAACCATGTTATGGCCCAGACATGGTTCATAAGCACATCGCCGGCCGGCATGAACAAAATTCTCCTATGCGATGCCAAATTTCTTCCTCAGAAGCAAAACAAATTCGTTAACTTTGTTCTGATCAGCCAAGGACTTTGACACACTCTCCTTCTCCATGCACCTTTTGGCCCATGCAATCAGTTTGGGGCAGTGATCTTCAAAGCTGAGTTTGCTATAATACTCGTACGCATGAAACCAGCTATAAAATGTAATCAAGGCTATATCAAGAAACCCGAAGTTGTCGCCACCGAAGTAAGAATCATCGCCCAACTCAGCTTCGAGTAACTTCAAAGCATCAATCATGTCTTTCTTAGCGGTTTCTAGTTCTTCTCCTCTTGTAGTCCATAGTCTTCTTCCGGATTCATATACCTTAGTTATCAAATGAACAACATAACAAGGCATAACCATGATAAGCGCACACATCATAATGTCAGTTCATGTCCATCGCTTAAGCACGAGAATTTATATTTGTTGAACGAATGTATCATTAAATTTATAACTCCCTCAACCGTGAGCATTTTTCTGGAACTTTTAAACACATGTACTGTCTTTATTTGTTAGATTAGTCAGTTCTAAGTTGGTTTAGTTTTAAGTTGGTTTAGTTAGTTTGACAGCTATACTCAACTCACATGTATATATTCATGATTGATCGTTTTGGAAATAATGAGAGAAGATATTTTCTTCCGCCTCTCGTGTTCTACGGCTTTGTTTGTAATATGGTATCAGAAGAAATTGCATGTCGTTGTTGTTGATATTCTTGATTCGGTGGGGAAGCATAGTTGATTCTTCATTCTCTTGCAATCAGATGTTGATCGGTGATCATGGCGCCATCCGATCAGAGTTCGCAATCAAGATATGCAATCGATGATCCGCTCAATCCCAATTTTTTTACGTCATCCTGATAATCCAGGCATTTCACTAGCATCTCAGCCCATCACCGGAGAAAACTATGCCTCCTGGAGTCAGGCGATGTGTATGGCGCTTTCAGTAAAAAACAAACTAGGGTTCATCAATGGTTCTATTCCTCAACCAGATGATTCGGATTTTCCTTTGCTTGACTGGTTTCGCAACAACAATTTTAATATGTTTTACAACTTCTTGCTGACACAGGCTTTTTGGCTATTACGCATGTTGTGATACCCATGGATCCTAAGGTTCGTCTAAGTTTAATTGATGGTGAGCCTCTCGAGGATATTACCCAATACATGCATATTGTGGGTCGTTTACTATATCTCACACTTTTGAGGCCAAATTTTTCGTTTGTTGTTCACAAACTAAGCTAGTTTGTGTCTCAACCTCGCACACCCCATTACAAACTCTCCATCATCTTCTTCGATACATCAAAGAGAATCCAGGTCAAGGACTTTTCTTCCCATCATCATCTCCCCTACAGCTGAAAGCCTTCTGTGACACGTGATTGGGCTGCTTGTGAGGACTCTCGGAGATCGGTTATTGGGTTTTGTATCTTTCTTGGAAATTCCCTTGTGTCATGGAAAGCCAAGAAACTAACAACCATGTCTCGCTCGTATAGAGCACTTGCTACAACAGCCAGTTAGATAGTTTGGATGACCCAATTACTCTCAGATTTTTCGATTCCTCTTACTTATTCAGCAACCATGTAGTTGCGGTGCATATAGCGTCAAATCCAACTTCACATGAACGCACAAAACACATTGAAATCAATTGTCATTTTGTCCAAGACAAAGTACATAAAGGGAATTTCAAACTTTTGTTTATCCGCTCACAACACCATCTGGCAGACATCTTTACCAAGTCCTTAGCTATTGCTCGTTTAGCACCTCTAACGTCCAAGATGGCTATAAAGGACCTTTACAAACCACCTTGAGGAGGAGTTTTAAGCACATGTACTTATTTGTTAGATTAGTCAGTACTAAGTTGGTTTAGTTAGTTTAAGTTGGTTTAATTAGTTTGACATTTGTACTAATCTCACTTGTATATATTAATGATTGATCATTTTGGAAATAATAACAGAGAAGATATTTTCCTCCGCCTCTCGTGTTCTACGGCTCTGTTCGTGATAGGAACTACTTATGGTGGCTAATTTCAGTTCGACCTTTTGAAATGATATCTCGTGCCTAATTAATCCCATGGACATCTGTCGTGTCATTTTGAAAAATGTATTACTAATTTTAATCGTATAACTGAAAACATATGTTTAATTTAAACAAAAGCAGAGAAAGCATACTTCAAAATTAACAAGAAACAAGAACCCGAAGGCTAGGACACTGGAAAATGTCAAATGTATGGACAAAAATATCACCTTTTTGTCGACGAAATCAGCCCAGAACCTAGCTTTAGCTCTGGCATATGGATCTGAAGGTAAAAAAGTCGGAGACTTATCCTTCCACGCCTCATCGATGTACTGAACAATAACAAGCGATTCACAGACGGGTTTCCCATTATGAATCAAAACTGGAATTTTCTTGTGAACCGGGTTCATCTCCAACAAAAGTGGGCTCTTGTCAGCTAGGTTCTCCTCCCTATACTCGTACTCGATACCCTTTTCAGCTAACGCGATTCTAACCCGCATGCCGAACATACTATACTCGACATCCAGCAGAACCACCTCGTCCGCCATTGTTCTTTTTCGAGAAATTATGGGTAATATATGTGAAGAGGGGGTGAGCCGGGTATTCGAATTTATCTCTGAATTAAAGCAAAGCGGTGCGTCATGGAAGAGGAACACTCTAGAATTTCAAATTTTTGAGGTGGGATCAGGGATGTCAATTTCCTCCGAACTCGTTGGAGAATCCGATGTCGGATATAATAAGATTTTTAGATCCGATTAAATAAATGGGTATTCGGGTATGAGGATTTTCGGGTTTGGGTATGGAGACGGGTTTGATATAATCCGACCACACCCGACCCGAATATCCGTTTAAATTAAATATATATATATATATGTATATAGTAATTATATTTATTTATATTAAAGATTCATCTTCTCAAATTCAAGTAAATCGATATTTTTTTTTTCTCTTCCCATTCGCTTTCACTTTCTCTTCCCTTTCGCTTTCACTTTCACTTTCACTTTCACTTTTACGTTTCAATTAAAGATGGATGTATGAAATCCGACCCATACCCTACCCATTGCCATCCCTAGGTGGGAAATTTGGAATGATTGTTTTATTATTATTATTTAGGAAAATGATTTTTTTTTTATTTTACCATAATAGGATATACTCGAATAAAGTATCTCTGTCCGAGAACGAACTTTTTTAAAAGGTTATTATATTTTAATTCTTTACTAACAAAGGGCTCGCTTCTTTAATTTTCCGAGAATAATTTTATCATAAATTTCATTTTTTATTTTATTTTCCAAAATATAATTTTCCTTCTGCTTGCCTCAAATAATCGGTATTCTAAAAATAATATTTTATCGAATTGTTTGCTTGCCTCAAATAATCGGTATTTTAAAAATAATATTTTATTAATTGTATCAGTTTTTCTAATTTTAAGATAATTTTATTGGAGTAATTGTTTATATGATTTGAGACATGACACGTTTACGAGATGGTGACCGTTAATGAAACTTCATTTGGGTAATTTTAACAATAATTATTATAATATATCTTCGTAATTATGTGTTTCAATTTGATCTAAAAAATTAATGCAATTTTATTATTATTTATGACATGAGATCTGTTAACCCTACAAATTGCGATAGTTAAGTAAACTATATTAGACAAATCATATGTGACAACTGACAATCTCATCCAAAAAAAATGTTAAATGTCCACTTACTCCACCCATTCGACACTTTTTAGGATCCACCCAAACTTCATTATAAAATATCATTCAAAGCAACGTCCATCAAAATGGATAAAAACCTTCAATCCAACACATGGATGAAGTGTGACGAATCGCAAATTGTGCCTGGCTCGGACTGAAATAAGAAGTAGGATTAAATCTCAAAATTCTTTTTTTTTAAGGTGCAACCGTGCAAAGAAAAGCGATCGTGTAAAAATGAAGAATCCATTCATGTAAGAAAATTATCATAGACAAGTAATGATAATGAAAATACAACACTTCAGATTTAATTTTTTATTTTTTTACAAGTAATGAGAATGAAAATATAACAAACACTTCAGACAAATTCTACGTTCTTCTCGACTGTTTTTTTTTTTAAAAAAATAAAAATAAAAAAACAGTCCAGAAGAACGTAAAATTTTGTCATCAGTGTCTTTATCAGATATATTGGGATGGTTGTTTGAAGCTCGTTGCTCACATTTGAATCATCTCCATTGCTTACTGAATTTCCCGGATTGAGGTGGTAGCACAAAATCTGTGAATTTTTTAAATTTCTTGAACCAGGCTCTTCGCTTGGGCCTCATAGATTTCATATTAAAATTTTCTGTTGAGTCACTATGGAGTATCGAATTACTAGTTTTTTTTTCTTTTTTTTTTGTTCTAGAGCATCGTGCTCGGACTTCATTCAGCGCCTAATGAATCATGCATAGGGCAGTAAGTCTTTAAGTATCTTCAACCACGGGCACAGCGCTCTTGAATATCGATACGCGACAACTCTCACAGCTCTCTATAAAGCAGCACAATCACATCCCACGTAAGCCCGCTATATATAGCACTTGAGGCATCACTCTCCTAAGGCCTGCCTACCCTGTATTTCTCATAAGCCCGCACTATGCAGCGTGTAGGAAGTCGCAGATTTATATTACTTTGGTTCTCTTCCTATCCACTATATCGACCATTCTACCTATTGGCTAGACTCAAGAAAGGCCCACTCCATCTCAGCAGCTCAAATGATATCATATCATGCAATCGTATCGTTACCTTACATCCTCTGTGAAACTTCAACTTACTCACTCATTTCATTCGTCATCCTGTGACATTCAGGGGAAAAGTGATGACGGGATAAAATCCTATCAAATCTTTATTTATATTTTAAAGATATATCGCGATCTTAGTACCATTATTATCAAAAATTTCACATGAACTAAGACTCTGTTTCTATAAATAACGAGCTCGTAAGCCTCATTGAAGTGCATCACTGATTATGCAAAATACCATCATTTCCTTCTTTCTTTTTTTCTATTCCTTAACTTAGATGAGTGTCGGAATGACTTAGCTTTTACGTGGAATCCTCCTCCTCCTTTTCTCTCTCTTTTTAATACCAAATCCTTTTTCCTTTCTTAGATAGATTTAAATCGAGTGGGCTATTCAAATCTGTTATGTTTGGAAGAAGCAGTTTGTTGCGTCATCGCTCTGAGTATCAGAGAAAAGTGATATTTTTTGCAGAATTATCTATCCTTAAAGACAAATAAACCATCTTAAGGCCAAATATGAATCGGCATATAATACTCTATTGATCAACGCCGCCGTAATTCTTCCCCAGAAGCAAAAGAGATTCACAAACCTTGTTGGGATCAGCCAAAGACTTGGAAACACTCTCCTTCTCCATGCACCTTTTGGCCCACGCAATCAGTTTGGGGCAGTGATCTTCAAAGCTAAAATTGCCAAAAACCTCGTACGCATGGAACCAGCTACAAAATGTGATCAAGGCTATATCGAGAAACCCAAAGTTATCACCGCCAAAGTAAGTATCATCGCCCAACTCAACTTCGACCAACTTCAAGGCATCCATCATGTCTTTCTTGGCTGTTTCTCGATCTTCCCCTTTTGTTGACCATATTCTTCTTCCAGCATCATATACCTCAACAATATAACAAGGAATATAACCATGATAAATGTACATCTCAGAATGTCGAGTTCATGCCCATGCTCTCTTGTAAGACAACTTCGTCAATTTGCTTGAGCATGCATGATCAGGATATTCATTGAACGAAGCTATATACATAACTCCATGGTCTATTGTGTGTTTTTCACCCCAAACAGAGTGGTGTGAAGCATGAGGTAAATCTAAAAGAACCGTTCTGATGTTCTGTTTTAATGCAAAAATACCATTTACCCCACAAAAAATCAATTAGCTTAAAATCCCGTGTTTATTCTTAAATCTTGAACACTTAGGTGTTACATTGGGATGGAGTTGTATGTTTAATTGAAGGGGTGGATTTCAAGTAACTTTTTGTATATCTAAAGGGATGAATTTCAAGTAAGTTTTTGTATATCTAACAGAGCTTGCCCAGATCCTAGCTTTTTGGCCCCGGAATAAGGATCTAAACTAGCCCAAAGGGGGATGAGTTTCAGCGAAATGATATATAAAACTAACCACCGAGTTGGCATAAGGATCAAATGATAAATACCTTTTTGTCAATGAAATCAGCCCAGAACCTAGCTTTGGCTCTGCCATAAGGATCTGAAGGTAAAAACGCCGGAGACTTATCCTTCCATACTTCATCAATATACTGAACAACAACGAGTGATTCACAAATGGGTTTCCCATCATGAATCAAAACGGGAATTTTCTTGTGAACCGGGTTCATCTCCAACAAAAGTGGACTCTTGTCGGCTAAGTTCTCCTCTTTGCGCTCGTACTGAATACCCTTTTCAGCTAATGCAAGCCTAGCCCTCATGCCAAACATACTGCACTCGACGTCCAGCAGGATCACCCGATTCGCCATTTGTTTTTACTTATTATTGGGGATATAGGAGATTTTGTCCAGGAGGGAGGAGGAGGATTTGATCTTTAAAGAATGGTGGGGTCTTAGGTAAAAAAACAGTCAAAAAAAAAAAACAATATATTTAATTGGGATTCGGTCCATTGAGTCCAAAAAAATGTTATTATTCAATCTCCTTGTCAGAAAATAAATTTCTGAAATATGATAATTTATAAGTTATGGCCTTGATAGGGTGGGCCACAAAAATCGTTCTATGAACTCACCACTTAGAGAGATTATATATAAAGAACTAATCTGTAAGCCACATATAGTGAGATGAATTTTAACGTTATATCTATGTGTTATGTTTTGTTATGAAGCTAAATTTCGAATTTTGCTCAACTTATGCCTTGATATGTGTTGCGACATGTTTTTCGAAAATTTTGAAGGTATATATGTATTGTTCATGTGCGATCCTCACTTTTTAAGTGACGATCGTATAACACATTTCTTGCTCTAACTTCCTCATACAAGTCCGAAGAATAAGTTGAGGACAAGTAACAAGAGATTTTTTGAGGTCGGTGATAGAGATGATCCCTGAAGTTTAATTTAATTAGGGCTCTTTATAAGTTTTTATTTTAATTCTATTTGTTAGACGCCGCAAGTTTATTTATGTTTTGAAATATTTACGTTTTAAAGAAAATATTTATGATTTATAAATTCGTTGATTAGACATTCTTATATAAGAGTCTTGTCGTTTTCAATTATGTGGTTGTTAAATAATATTAGTGTCAACTAACCATGAGCTAGCTCGAAACGTGACCAGGGGCGGAGGGACATTAGATTGTAAGCCCAGGTGCTCCAATTTCTTTTGAAAAAATTTACAGGTAAATTTTATATAATTTTAAAATAATATGATAGTAATCTGGATATATCAATTTAATATATTTAAAAATTGTAGAGATTAAAATTCTAAACGTGACACAGTGATTGTTTTATCTATTGCTTATTCGTGAGTTCGTTTGCACGCCCTTGATAGTTGATAGTATAATCTGAACCGTAGCTTTTCCGCGAATCTACTGTCATTTACACTTGCAGTTGCAAATGTTTCTTGAAGAATTTCACCACATGTTCGACTGGAAATCGGTCTGCGAAAGTTTTGATTTGACCAAACTCCGGAACACAAATCAGAAAAGCTTGGATAAAAAGAAGCCTTTTTCGCATCATCTGCGTAGGTTGTTGCGTAGCTCGATTAACGAAGATGTAGACGAAATCTATACTGCCAGAAGATAATAATTTTATATTTCACTTCTCAAAATCGATTTTGTGTGCAGAATAAAGGAATAATAGAGGAAGCTCATTGAGTTGGGTACTGAGTGGGAAGATGAAAGGTCACCTATCCTATATCAGCATCAACAAAATATTATTTATGTGAATTTTCAAGACATGCGTTAAGCTTAGTGTGCAACCAAATTGCATCCGTACATGAAACGCTTCGTCTCCATTCATGTCAGTGTTCTTTCACGAGGGGTCTTATGTTAAATATTTGCCATTGCACTTTCCAGGACCAGCAGGGGTCGCCATCTCTTCACGTAAAAGGATTATAAAATAAAAATGCAAATGTTTTCTGTAAAACCTGTATTTCGTCTCCTTCGAATATGAAAATTCCCTCATCCAAAATGTATTTGGTATTAATGACAATTGCGACGACATGCGTACATGCGTTATTTTTTGGTGACCTCTCAGAGGATGTTCCTTTGCGCCAGAAATGGCATATTGTTGTGAATGATACGAGGCGACCCGCCAATCGAAATGGGTAGTTTAAAACTGCGTCGCCTATTCTGTTTCCTGCTACGCAAAGACCAGTTTCATTTGCCACGCATAATTCTCAGTTCACGTTTCGCTTGTTGGAGATTGAATGCGCTCATTCCTAAGAGTTCGCGGACTTCGCAACTTTCTTTATCTGCTTTAAAAAAAAAAAAACTTTCTTTATCTGCTTTCCAGATTTACGCGTTTACATTCTTCAAAATCATTAATTGTTTCCAATTCATATGATTTTTTTTTGTCCAAAATGGTGTGTCGTAAGAAGGAACAGTTGATATTTTACAAAATTAGGAGGTTGAGACAAGTAAAGAGATGATCTATATAATTATGAGGCATGATGTGTTTGAGCATCGCGAATGAGTTGAAAAAATTAATACAAAGAGGGAAGATTTATGAAGAGAGACTTTGAAGCACAAATGAAGCGTGTGGCAGAAATTGGTCCTGACGGGATTTGGTTTCGAATTCTTACCTCCAAATACTCATCCTCAATTTTGTGCCACTCCTTCTGTGAACCTCACCCAATTTGTCTTCATCATCAATATTATATAAGATTCTCGTGAATTTTATATAATAATTATTTATCGGTGTTTTCCTTGTTCCTCTCTTTCAAGCTTATCCAGTACTACGGTACTAGAGTTCCCTTATTTGGTTTCCTTGCAGTCACTCATCTCATTACTGTTGAGTCAAAAGGTTTGTTTCTGCTAATCTTGGCTCCTCTGTTTCTCTCTTCTTTCATTTACAGAATGTTTCTATTTCGAGTGGTGGGTTTTTGGTGAAATGGTTCTTTCTTGGAAGTGAAGAGTGTTGTTATGTTTTGTTTAAGTTCTGGTTTTGGGCTTTATTACTTCAAGAATTTGATTCTTATCGGATTAAGTTATTTATCTCATGTGAACATTGAGCTTGGTGTATTTAATTTTGTCAGTTTCTTGTTTGACTTGATCAATTCTATTTGAAGAATCGGTGTCTGTCTTTGTTTCTGGCAATACTGAATCATAAGAAATGCTTACCCCTTTAACCAGCTAATTAAGATCAGAGATATCACAGTTTTCCGATGCATGAGTATTGTATTTATGCCTTGTTAGTCACAGTGACGCTTACGAGTTTTCAAGAACAAAATTCTGGTTCGTGCACGATTTTTTTTTTTTTTTTTTTGAGCATATATCTGACTTTCGGTAGTTGTAAGGAAACCTGGGACAAGTTTTTAATAGCTCAGATGAAAGTGTTGCTGATTTTGTACTGTGACTATAATAGTGTCCTCGTTTTTCCCCACCAGGCAGTAATAAATGTTTGGAGAAATATATTTTTGGCTTAAAAACCAATACAATATCGATGATCTGATATGTATTTCGTTTCCATTTTTTTAATCAAGATCCGAAGGGAACTTGTGACGTTCATCATCTACCGAGATGGAAGAGGTAGCAAATGTAACCGAATATCAAGCTATTGCCAAGGAGAAGTTGCCGAAAATGGTGTACGACTACTATGCATCAGGTGCCGAGGACCAGTGGACTCTGGCTGAGAACAGAAATGCCTTCTCGAGAATTCTGTATGTTTCTTCGTATCATCTATCAAACGGCCCCATACCAGCGCGACTTTTGAGTTTTTACTTCTTTCCTTCTTTTTTACTTGCTTTTAATGAAATGGTCATTCCTTGTAATGAGACACCATTAACCTAAATTCAGGTTTCGGCCCCGGATTCTCATTGATGTAACCAAGATTGACGTGAGTACCACTGTTTTGGGCTTCAAGATTTCAATGCCCATAATGATCGCCCCAACTGCTATGCAAAAAATGGCTCACCCCGAAGGTAAGCATTATGTACTGGAATTTATCATCAATGATGATTAAAGTAATTTCTTGCATTTAATGGACAATTCATCGTGGAAAGTACTTGGAGATATGTGATTTGAAGATGATTTATTAAGATAATTCAAAATGTGTGAGCTGAAGTTGATGTTTATGTCCAAGATTTATCATTTGGACTTTAATTTATTCATGAAAGAGGTGTTTCTTGGGACATGGTATATATTGGCCAAGTTGATGCTCAGGTGATTTTAATTTTCGGAATCCTTATGATCACATGTTTGTTTCAATCTTGGCCGATTTGCGGCTCTGCTTATTTTACTTTTCTGCATCCTGATTATCACAAGCTTGTTGGCACTTACATGGATCAGATGCTAGCTCGACCACATTTCCCATGTCTGTACCTTCATTTAGCCGTGAATGGTGCTGATAACATGGTCATCCATTATGCAGGAGAGTATGCAACCGCTAGAGCCGCATCATCAGCTGGAACAATCATGGTTTGGTCTCTCTCGTATCAAGTTCTATTGAAATTTTCTACCACTGTTTTCCGCACAGCAGGACATGAAAATATTATGTTCAAACAGGATTTTAACTAGAGAAACAGTCTTTGGAACCCCAGACATGGTGCATTTTTTAATGGAAAATATGATACAAATTGGGTTAAATAGCATGAAAACACTACGGTTATGCTGCTCTTTTCTTTTTTTTTAAAAAAAAGTCATATTCTGTCGGAAAACATGGGAAGCTATCCCTGATAATACCATGTAATAGTACTTTGAACAGTTCTCAAAGATACATGTTTCCCATTGCACACCAATTTTTCATTTATTCACCAATAAGAAAATATATGATGGTGAACTTATGAATCTTGATTTCTATTTCAGACATTGTCTTCATGGGCCACCTCCAGTGTTGAAGAAGTTGCTTCAACCGGACCTGGCTTAAGATTCTTTCAGCTCTACGTAAGTCTGAATTTGCAATTCGAGATTTTCCAAATTCTCTTTCCATATGAGTTAAACATACTACTTTTGGTTTTAGGTCTATAAGGACAGGAACGTTGTGGCTCAACTGGTGCGAAGAGCAGAAAGGGCAGGCTTTAAGGCCATAGCACTTACGGTGGATACCCCAAGATTGGGACGCAGAGAAGCTGATATTAAGAACAGGTTGGAGCTCTAACTTAAACATCATAATAAACAGAAGCATAAGGTTATGAGCTTTGGTGTCTCAAAAGAATCTTTATTTTTCTGTCTTTTACAGGTTTACTTTGCCACCTTTTCTGACATTGAAGAATTTCGAAGGTTTGGATCTAGGGAAGATGGACAAAGCAAGTGGCACAACAGCATTGTTTAGCTGAATGCTTTATTGACGAGTTTTAAATGTCGACTTACTCTCATTCTGTGGTGTAGGCTGATGACTCTGGTTTAGCTTCATACGTTGCTGGCCAAATTGATCGTTCTTTGAGCTGGAAGGTAAATTATATTACCATCGACCCTTGTGCTATAATCCTGGTGGGTGCATGGGTCGAGTTATAGTCAAGAGCTCGAAACATGGCATTTGAATAAGTAGTTTTAATTTCCTGTTAGTAACGGTTCTAGTTTTTAGCAACTTACATGGCCCGGTTTTGCGTTGTTCAACTTCAAGCAAGCACAGATAATACTAATAGAATTGCTTCCCTTTGAATATTGACAGGACGTGAAGTGGCTGCAAACCATTACCTCATTGCCTATCCTGGTTAAGGGCGTACTCACTGCTGAGGACGGTAAGAAGCTACAAATTTTGATCTTTCTCTTCATCCAATACTCGTGAAAACAAGTTTCCTAACCCTCAATTCACAGCAAGTATCGCTATTCAGAATGGAGCAGCTGGTATTATCGTATCCAATCACGGCGCTCGCCAACTTGATTACGTCCCTTCCACTATCATGGCTCTGGAAGAGGTATCCTCCTGTTTTACGAGGCTTTATGACGACCCATCTGTGTTTTCCTAATTATCCGTTGCACTTTCAGGTCGTGAAAGCTGCACAAGGACGGGTGCCAGTTTTCTTGGATGGAGGCGTCAGGCGTGGAACAGACGTATTCAAGGCCTTGGCGTTGGGAGCCTCCGGCATCTTTGTAAGTATCACAAGCCAACAAAAACCATGATTCTTTCTTGGCCCAACCTCAAAAGTGTCATTGTAACGATTCTAAGATATTTGTTGGGCTCGTCTCAGATCGGCCGACCTGTAGTTTTTGCGTTGGCCTCTGACGGAGAAGCTGGTGTGAGAAAAGTGCTCCAAATGCTACGTGATGAATTTGAGCTGACTATGGCTTTGTCCGGCTGTCGTTCACTCAGTGAGATAACCCGTAATCACATCGTCACCGAGTGGGACTCCCCTCGTGCTCTTCTAGCGCCCAGGTTGTAGAACTGTGGCTCCATACTCGGGCAACTGCCTCCCATGCCAGCGGCAGTTTAATATTCATACTATATTTTCTTAAGAGCCCACTTTGATTGCTCGTTTAATTTATCATGACCAAGAGTTGCATAAATATTGAAAGTGATGTACTTGTGACGATGGATTGATTGATTTATTTCTACTCAAAGGTTCGCAGTAGCTGTACATCACTGTCTTCTTCCTTGGTTTATAATTATAGGATACTTTGATAGGAACCAACGTTGTACAGATATCTTATAATATGAGTAGAATCCCATAATTGTTTGAACTAATTCCTACACTAGGCTAAGAGACAGGTAACTAAAATTTCGGTTCGAGATCACATTTATTTATTGGGACTGATGGATGCATGTGTCACCAAAACACTAAAGAAGTGGATTGTAGGTGTCTGTGTGTGCAACTACCGGAAGTTAGAAGACAGTTGGGAACGGTTGGCCAGCTTAAGATCTGTTCGGAAACTAACAGGCAGAGGCTACACATATATGGGGATAAGGGATTTTCACATGCATGCAAGGGAAATCAATTCTAGCTCTGAGAAACCAAACAGAATACACGAGTGTAGCAAGGAAGAAGAAAGTGTATGTTCTTGAGTGATAGGAAAAATACTTTTGCTCGGATAGGAAGAACTCTTGTATCTTGTACACTCAAGTGTGGTGAATAATATTTGGTTTGTTCCTCCCGTGGATGTAGGTCGATTGACCGAACCATGTAATCTCTCGTGTTCGCGTGAGTTGTGACAAAAGGGGTTACATTCTTGTGTGTGTTGATAAAGTGATCAATCGGTGAATAATCTAACAAGTGGCGCCGTATGTGGGAATCGAAACCACGAATCAAGAATTTCGCAAAATGGGATCCATGAAGTTTGATGTAGAAAAGTTCACCGGAAAGAATGATTTCTCACTGTGGAGAATCAAGATGCAAGCCGTTCTCGTGCAGCAAGGGCTGAGTGAAGCCTTGAAAAGAAAAGAAGAAATTTCAGCCAGCGTAGGTGATGATATTCTTGCTAAAGCCCAGAGTGCCATAATATTGTGTCTTGGAGATAAACCACTGAGAGAAGTGGCCAAAGAAAGGACTGCTGCTATGTGGTTGAAACTTGAAAAGTTATACATGACAAAGTCCTTGGCCAACCGCTTGTATATGAAACAAAGACTCTACTCCTTCAAGATTAGGGACGACAAGAATCTTGGAGACCAAATTGATGAGTTTATAAAGATTCTTGATGATCTCGAAAACCTTGAAGTAAAGTTAGAAGATGAAGACAAGGCTTTGATTTTGTTGAATGCCCTGCCGAAGAACTTCGAGAATTTCAAGGATACAATGTTGTATGGAAGAGAATCGTCCATTACACTTGAAGAAGTTCAGGCTTCACTAAATGCCAAGGAACTTCAAAGGAAACTCCAAAATGAAGAAATCAAAGGTGAAGGACTCTCTGTTCGGGGAAGACCGGAAAGAAGAAACCACAAGCCTAATCTAAAGGGCAGATCGAGATCGAAAAGCCAAACAAAATACAAGTGTTTTCATTGTCATAAAGAAGGACACTTCAAGAGGAACTGCCCTGAAAGAAAGTACATACCACATGAGAAACCAAAAGGGGACGGAGAGGCAGCAGTAGTATTGGATAAATATGAAGAAGCTGAAGCACTTGTTGTCACTAATCTAGAGTCAGAGAATGAATGGATCTTAGATTCCGGTTGTTCATTCCATATGTGCCCCACAAAATCGTGGTTTGAACACCTTACTGACTCAGAGGAAGGCCTTGTTCTCTTGGGAAATAACAAGTCATGCCAGGTAAAAGGAATTGGGTCCATAAGATTAAGAATGTATGATGGGGTGGACAGACTTTTACATAAAGTCAGATTTGTACCCGAACTCAAAAGAAACCTAATATCCTTGGGAACTCTCGAATCACAAGGATACTCCTTCAAATCTGATGCAGGAACTATTAAAGTCTCAAGTGGACAACTTGTAGTGATGAAAGCAGTCAGGAAAAATTCATTATACATTCTACAAGCAAATACAGTGATAGGATCTTCATCAGCCGTCCATAGAAGTGAAGATGCAACAAAATTATGGCATAGGAGACTTGGTCATGTGGGTTTAAAAGGATTGACTGAGCTAGCTAAACAAAATCTTCTCTGTGGTGACTCAATCCAAAGTTTAGAATCATGTGAATATTGCATACTTGGTAAATCTAAAAGGTTCAGTTCGAGACAGGAAAACATTCAACTAGTGGCCCTTTTGAGTATGTACACTCGGATCTCTGGGGCCTGCAAGAACGTCAACACATGGAGGAGGAAGGTACTTTATGAGCATCATAGATGACTACTCGAGAAGACTTTGGGTATATATTTTGAAATCCAAAGGTGAAGCTTATGGAAAATTCAAGGAGTGGTTGCAATTGATGGAAACCAGACTGAACAAAAGGCTGAAACATCTAAGGTCCGATAAAGGCCTTGAGTATCTGTCAGATCAGTTCAACCAACTATGCAAACTTAAGGGAATTACGAGGCATAGGACAGTCCCGGGTGCACCGCAGGAAATGGGACAGCCGAAAGGATGAATCGCACCTTGCTTGAAAGAGTCAGATGTATGCTACTAAATGCAAAGCTACCAAAATCCTTTTGGGGGGAAGCTGTAGCAACAGCAGCATACTTGATCAATAGATGCCCTTCTACAGCATTGAATTACAGAACTCCAATGGAACTTTGGAGTGGATCCCCATCAGATTATTCAAACTTAAGAGTTTTTGGCTGCCTTGCCTATGCCCACGTAAAACAAGATAAACTTGAACCAAGGGCCCTAAGGTGCATCTTCATTGGATACCCCGATGGTATTAAAGGATACAAAGTATGGAATCTTGAAGCTACTCGACCAAGATGTTTTAATACCAGGGATATCACTTTTGAAGAATCAAAAGTGGGATATGAACAAATGCAAGACACTCCTGAGAGAAACCTTAGTCCAAATCCTAGCTCACAATTTGAGGTGAAGAATCCAAAGGAACCTTCAGATAAAAGTGAAGAAGCAACACCTAATGACAGTACTGAAACTGAGGAATCGGATTTGGGAATACACTGTGATGAGGACACCAGCACATACATGTTTACAAGAGACAGAGAGAGGAGAATCATAAGACCAGCACAAAGGTATGGACAAGCTGACCTGGTATCTTATGCACTAGTTACAGCTGAAAGTGTGAATCTACACGAACCTTCCAACTACCATGAAGCTGTAAGTGGAAAATTCAAGCACGAATGGTTGAGAACCATGAATGAAGAAATCGACTCTCTAATAAAAAATGAAACTTGGCAGCTGGTAGATAAACCATTGGGACATAAAGTGGTGGGATCCAAGTGGGTATACAAAATCAAGGAAGCTAACACGGAAGACAAAAGACCAAAGTTCAAGGCGAGATTAGTTGCCAAAGGTTTCACTCAAGTCGAAGGGGTGGACTTCAATGAGATCTTCTCACCAGTTGTCAAACATACGTCTATAAGATTGCTGCTGGCACTAGTGGCACAATTTGATCTTGAATTAGAGCAACTTGATGTAAAAACTGCCTTCCTTCATGGTGATCTTGAGGAAACCATATTTATGGATCAACCCCAAGGTTTTATTGAAACAAAGGACCAGAATAAGGTTTGTGTGCTAAGAAAATCACTCTATGGCCTAAAACAAAGTCCTCGACAGTGGTACAAAAGATTTGATGAGTTTATGACAAGAATAAATTTCATCAGAAGCTCTTTTGACAGCTGTGTCTACATGAAAAGGACAAGCAATAAAACCACTACCTTCTTATTACTATACGTTGATGACATGCTAATAACAAGCACCAACACTAAAGAACTTCAAGTCCTCAAGAAGCTCTTGAACATTGAATTCGATATGAAGGAATTGGGGGAGGCCAGAAGAATTTTGGGCATGGAAATATCAGAAACAGAAGAGAGAAAACCTTGTTCCTCAATCAAGCAAGTTACATCAGAAAGGTCCTAGAAAGGTTTAGGATGCATGAGTCCAAACAAGTCTCTACACCAATAGGACAACACTTCAAGTTATCCATGGATCAACAGCTTTAAATCTGTTACCGCTTTTTGAAAAAAGGATCTAAACACGCGATATGTTCTTTCGGAATCTTCTCCCCTTTTGATAGAAAAAAGCATGTCATCAGCATACCGGGCATACCCAAAGCTTTTCTTCTTTTACATGAAGGAATGTATTTTTTTTTGTCGAGTTGGTGCTGGAAGACGTTCATGAGCACGGAGAAGAAGAAAAAAGGATAATGAGAAGTGTGCCCTATGCAAATGGTGTGGGATGTGTAATGTATGGAATGGTATGCACCCGACCAGATCTTTCATATGCAATAAGCCTAATATCGAGGTCTATGGCTAATCCAGGGCAAATGCAATGGGAAGGACTGAAGTGGATCTTGTGATATTTGAAGGGAACTACTGAATTAGGTCTAGTGTTCCGAAAACAAGAAAGGGTAAACCAGCCACTGGAAGGTTTCGTAGACTCAGATTATGCTGGGAACCTAGACACAAGGAAGTCATTAACAGGTTATGTCTTCACCTTCTTTGGGACTACCATAAGTTGGAAAGCCTCATTACAATCAGTGGTTGCCTTGTCAACCACAGAAGCAGAATATATAGCCCTTACAGAAGCTATAAAGGAAGCAATTTGGCTCAAAGGAATAGTGGAAGAATTCGGTATGGAGCAAGAGCAGATAGTGGTGAATTGTGATAGTCAAAGTGCTATACATCTCACGAAACATCAAGTGTTTCATGAAAGATGTAAGCACATCGATGTCAAGCTACATTTTGTGAGAGATATAATCTTAAAGGGAAATGTTGGAGTCCAGAAGATATCTACGGACAACAATCCAGCAGATATGCTAACCAAAGCTTTACCTCAAACCAAATTTAGGAAATGCCTAGACTTGGTAAACTTGACAGAAAAAAAAAAATCTCCCTTTCGGGGGATTGAGGAGGAGCAACCAGGAAAGCTTGTTTTGGACACAAGGTGAAGATTGATGGATGCATGTGTCACCAAAACACTAAAGAGGTGGATTGTAGGTGTCTGTGTGTGCAACTACCGGAAGTTAGAAGACAGTTGGGAACGGTTGGCCAGCTTAAGATCTGTTCGGAAACTAACAGGCAGAGGCTACACATATATGGGGATAAGGGATTTTCACATGCGTGCAAGGGAAATCAATTCTAGCTCTAAGAAACCAAACAGAATACACGAGTGTAGCAAGGAAGAAGAAAGTGTATGTTGTTGAGTGATAGGAAAAATACTTTTGCTCGGATAGGAAGAACTCTTGTATTTTGTACACTCAAGTGTGGTGAATAATATTTGGTTTGTTCCTCCCGTGGACGTAGGTCGATTGACCGAACCACGTAATCTCTCGTGTTCGCGTGAGTTGTGACAAAAGGGGTTACATTCTTGTGTGTGTTGATAAAGTGATCAATCGGTGAATAATCTAACAGGGACGCTGGTGACACTAGGCTAAGAGACAGGTGACTAAAATTTTCTGATTCAAGAACCCAACTTCTTATTGGGACGACAGTGTCACTAGACCAAGAATTGGATGACTAGAATTTGTAGGTTCTAAATATTAATTTGATTGATCCGAAATTTGTCCCTCATATCAATATCTCCACAGATTTTCAGAAATTTCAGCTCGTTGTACATAAAAAAACATTTTAATGAAAATACATATGAGAAATCGGGAACAAAGGCTAAATAGAGAGATACTTGCAAAAGGTGATGAGTTGGTTAATTAATTGGTGTGACAGTTGAACCCAATTAAACACGCACGGCAAAGTAAATAGAGAGCAAAAAATACGGGTGTGTATCCTCTTTGGTTTCATCGCCATTGCCACCAATTCGCATCTGTATCTCCGCCCCAACTTTCCCTTTATTATAGAAGCACTGTCTCTTCTATCCCACCATCTGATTCTGACCCATTTTATTTTCCCTTTCTTTCACGCATCCATACGAACACGTGCTCCTCATCTCGCACAGGAATCATGGCCGTCATGTTGCAGTCAGTTGGAATGGCATCAATCTCGGCTACGTTCCCTGACCTCTCCGATAAATTTTCTGTTCGTTGTTCCGTTCCAGGTGTTGTATTCTAGACTTCGATTTTACATATGTTGAATCATGGTTGCTGACTAAATCCAAGAATTTATTGAAAAGGTTAAAAAAAATTAGATTTTGATGGCAACTGTTCGGGGAAATTATGCGCTATTCAGCTTTTTTTGCTCATTCAGCGGCTTTTTACTTTTTTTTAAGCCTTTATTAAAAGTTTCTTTTGGGTCTCGCGTGATCTTACTATCAACTGTATTTCATGATTCTATACCTGCTGCTTTATTTTTCAGTATCTACGTTATATTGAAGGTGCCCAATTTTTTTTTTTTTGTTTTGTTAGTTATCAGATTTGATGCAAGCTCAGTCCCGGGTTGGATTCGGGGAACCCGCAAGGCAGGAAAAATCACAGCTAAAGCAGTTGCGGTCAGTGTGCTGTTACACCCGTCTTATAATAAAATTTATGTGGCTGTTGCTTACTGAAATTCCTCATTACCTATGTTTCTGGTTTTTGGGTCTCAGGCACCGTCGGAAAATGCTTCGTCAGCAGCTTCAAAAACTGGGTAAAATATCTAATATAAAACTTGATTCTCAGTTCTTTTTTGGGTTTATCCTTGTTTTCTGGCTTTAGTAAGTATACCCTTGTTGATATGCTTATAAGGTTTTAAGAATATGATGATACATTCGATTATAAACTACTCACGTTTTTCCCCCAACAACTGGATTGATTCCCCGTGTGAGGAAATAGCGGGTGTATTTTTGCATAGAATAAAAGGTCCTCTGAGTTTTTTTTTTTATTGCTTATTAGAGATAGGACTATTGATGAATTATATCTGCATAAAGAGCAGTTGGCCTTTCTAGTAATGATGTCGATAGTAACTAATTGTAGCTTTTGAAGTAGCTTGGAACCTTACTACGTTTGAATATAGTGGCTTCTGCTTCAGATCTAGGCTTCATGAAGATCAAGGCTAAAACAGTGAAATCCTGTCTCACAGCAGTCTATTTGGTGCCTATATCTTTAAGAACTTGTGATGTTTGCGACTGGTCCCAGTCCCCAGCTTTGATAGTATGTGAAATAATGATGAAGATAATGCATGAATTTGGGAAACACGGTATATACTAATAAATGTACAATAAAATGACCAAATATACATCAAGGTAGGTCACACTGTTAGAGTCTTCGTTTTCGCAAGAAAATATTAACTTTACCTTGGAAATCTAGAAAGCAGAAGGGTGAGCTGAAACCAAACCAAGCGGCTTGTTTGGATTGGTTTTTAGTAGATCATGGTTTGGATTGGTTTTAAAGTTAGCCAAACCGAAAAAATTGCTTTGGTTCAAAGTTTTGATTAAAAGAATCCAAACCAAACCGATTTCATCAATACATAATATTTTTTTATTATATATGTATATAGATTATTTGATTTTTAGTTTATATCATATCGTTAGTATTTAAAATTTTGATAATAGATTTTCCTTTTATAAATTTTAGGCTTTCCAGTCGTTTAAACTAAAGTTGAATGGACATAGAAGTTAAATATATCTCCTTAGTGTGATAATGAATGATGGTGAATTTTTTTCTTAAGTTGAACTACTTCATTTTGAGAATTATTTTTTTGAAATGATATTTGTAATGTCATTCTCATACGTTATAATGTTACATTGTTTAATATATGCATGCATATTGATATTTATATTTTTATAATAGCTAGTTTAGAAATTTTAAATTATGTTTAAAAATAATCAAAAAAATTATTTGAACAAAAATTAAAATTGATTGTCTAAACCAAATTGGTTTGGTTTTTAATTATCAATGATTTGGTTTGGTTTGCAATTTTTCAAAACTGATAGCATTGATTTGGTTCGAGTTTTTATCATAAACTGAACCAATTTCGGTTTTGCTCACCCCTAGAAAGCAGGATTTGGGCTTGAGATTGCATGGCTTTTGGGAAATCAGTTTTTTTATTTGTGTAAAGAACCTTGAAAAACATGAGTGCTCGCTCAGGTGGGTTACTTAGATGATAATGTGTAAATGCTTTGAATGCCATATTCAGTTTATGATATGTTCTTCAAAGTAGGCTAGACCATGGTTCTCTTTGAACCATGAACTGAATTGCCTTTCAAAAACAGAAACTGGTTTTTGGTTCTAAAATAGAAACTAGAACGGAACCGAAGACTCACAGTCTGGTTTCAGTTCCTAAAAAAAAAATCGGAAACAGAAAAATATAGAACCATAAACTGAGACATGAATTATTCTTAAATTTTAAGGTCTTCTATAGCAAGCACAAACAACTTTTATATATATGATTAAACTACTTGGGACATGCTTGATTCGGATGATGCGAATATGGAATGATTAGTAAATGAATGATTGATAGAGAAATGTAATATATGACTATATAATAGTATTGTGTTTGATATGATTTTTTTGGGTGGGATAAATTAAGAATCTTTGTATTTTTGGACCAAATTACCCTTCGAACATATTAAAATTACAACTCTAACCAACATTTTTTTGGGGTAGGCAAAGGGTATTTTGGGAATAAGAGTGGTGTTATTAAAATATGGATTGTTAGTCATTGATTGTTGGTGGGTTTAATTATTCAGTCTTGATATAAGATTGTCCATCCTTGAAGAAGAAAACAAGTTTACCAAAAACTGAACCAAGCATGGGACAAAGCCTTAAATTCTCACTTTATTCAACATTGTCACCCATACCAAACACAACCTTAATTTATGTAAATCAAATTTAACCTCTATTTAATTTATTTAGTTGATAAAAAATAAATATTCATTATATTTTATAATATACTTGTTAAATGATTAACTTTGATTAGTTTGATTATTTCACGAGTTGCAGTTTTTTTCCCCAGATTGCTAAAAATTGAACTGATAAATTTTAGTTCAAATTAGTTCAAACCATAACCAAATCAGAATTGAGACCGTCAGGAACTGGAACCGAAACTGAAACCAAGTGGTTTGGTTCCTATTCCACATTTCATTCAACCAGAACCTATCAAAATTTTAAACTGTGTTTGAGCCTATTCCAACTTAAGGACGTGATTATGAATATTTTTTAACAGGATCTGAAGGCTACTCCTCTTGGCATGTTAAGATAATTAATGCATTTTTGTGGTAGTTTGGTTAAATCATTTATTTATTTCTGAAAGAGGTTCACCATCTTTCTTTTTTTTTTCTTCTGACTCATAGAGCATGATTGGTTGGACATTTAGTTTTGCAGTGATATAAATTTCTGGAGAACTGTCTGATTTTATTCCGTCCATCCCCTTTATTTTACCAGAAGGTTGAGCTACTTTTATGATACCTGGGGAGTTGATAAAGTTAAACATAGATGTCATTCTATGAAGATAGTTTCAAAATCTTAAAAATTTGTGTGGTGAATTACACCTGGAGCAGGTGCAAACATGGAGAAAGAGAACATATGCAACACATCAATATCAAGTCCCTATGTTCATTATTAAAGTGTTTAAAGATAATTAGAAAGCATTCAAAGAAGTTATGGATAATTGAAATTTTATAAATTTATTGACGGTGATTGAAACAACGGGAAAATTGAAATTACTTCATGAGAGTTCTAGACAAGGTATAAGGTTGTTTTCGTTTGTTATTTTGTACCATTATCTCGCTAAGAGTTTCGATAATAGCTTATATTTAAAGATATATTACTTGGGAATGGATGCTATAAAAATTCTGCAGTAAAGTCTCACTTAGTTACTAGGAATAAACTTAGTTAAGCCTGTAGGTATGCGCACTCATATTTCTTGCATGAAAAATGAAACTCAGACATTTCTTCAAGGATCCACGGTGATACATCAGAATCGAAGTGGATTGATATCTCAGTTACAGAAACATACACATGTAGCTGAACTTGTATTTGACCCTCCTTGAAAAGGAGAGGAATTGTTTTGGCCTGGCTTGGAGGTATCAGCGATGTGGTTGGATTTTTAACTAATATGTATCTCATATTTTCTGTAGGAATTCTCGATATATGATGGCCCTATGATATTCTTTGGTGTTATATATCAGAGCATTGTGCGAAAAAAAATTCTAATCACATAAAACTGAATATATATCATGTAAAAAATTTGGCATGTCGTTTATGTTTCAATATTAACAATTAATATTTCATGGATCCAATGTCTTTACGTATTCAGGCATGAACTTTTGCTGTTTGAAGCTCTTGGAGAAGGACTACGGGAAGAAATGGAAAGAGATCCTCGAGTTTGTGTCATGGGTGAAGACGTGGGCCATTATGGAGGTTCCTATAAGGTCACCAAGGACCTTGCTAAGAAATTTGGAGATCTGAGGGTTCTTGATACCCCAATCGCGGAGAATTCTTTTACAGGCATGGCTATTGGAGCAGCCATGACAGGCCTAAGACCAGTTATCGAAGGCATGAACATGGGATTTCTTTTATTGGCCTTCAACCAAATATCCGACAACTGTGGCATGCTACACTATACTTCAGGTGGGCAGTTCACGATTCCAACTGTGATTCGTGGACCAGGAGGTGTTGGGCGCCAACTTGGGGCAGAGCATTCACAGAGGCTCGAGTCCTATTTCCAGTCAGTTCCTGGAATACAGATGGTTGCCTGTTCAACCCCATACAATGCCAAAGGTCTAATGAAAGCAGCCATTCGTAGTGAGAACCCTGTGATCTTGTTCGAGCATGTACTTCTTTACAACCTGAAGGAGAGAATTCCCGACGAAGAATATGTTCTTTCACTTGAAGAGGCCGAAATGGTGAGGCCTGGTGAGCATGTTACGATCTTGACATACTCTCGGATGAGATACCATGTGATGCAAGCAGCGAAGACTCTTGTCAACAAAGGGTATGATCCTGAGGTGATTGACATAAGGTCATTGAAACCCTTTGATCTCTACACCATTGGGAACTCTGTGAAGAAAACCCACCGAGTGCTTATAGTTGAGGAATGCATGAGAACAGGAGGTATAGGGGCCAGCCTTACTGCAGCTATAAATGAGAATTTCCATGATTATTTGGATGCCCCGATTGTTTGCCTTTCCTCACAGGATGTTCCCACTCCTTATGCTGGCACTTTGGAGGAATGGACCGTGGTTCAACCGCCGCAGATTGTAACCGCAGTTGAGCAGCTCTGTCAGTAGCTTTTTACCGCAGTAGTACACATGGTGAGTTCCAGTCAAGAATTACTCTCAATCTTCACCATCTTTTCTAGCTATTGTTTCAGCTTTAAGCGTTACTATCAGAGTCATCGTGCACTTTTTCTTTCGATATTTTTGGTGCCTAAGTTTACATTCCATATTTTGATGTCGTTGCCTTAGTTTTGTTCGTCCATACCTCATATATCCGACGTACATGTGGTGGTGTTTGGATTTTAAGTTATTATTATTTTTTCCTTTTCTCCGTTTACGACTGGCTTAATTATCTCGGGCCCTAAGGATCCAATATCATTATATCACAATAATTAACCTCATTATCTTAAATATTTTTATAATATTAAATCAAATATATATTTGAAATTTTAATTTGTGAAAATTTTCAAATAATAAAAATTAATTAATAATTGTATATGTATATAATAGAATACATGTGAAATTATATATATAATTAACAACAAAGGTTGTCTTTTTTGTGTGGTCGTTTCTCAATTAAAGTCGAAGGATACATATAATTTCTGGTCGATGGAGATTCCACGTTTAACATTAATATATATTTTTTTAAAAACAAAAAACAAAAACATTCTTGTCATCATAGACAATACAATGATATAATAAAATTTCTTTGCACGTGGGTGACTCGAGCAATGACGTCAAGTACCATTTATGCAACTCAGTTTTCACTTGATAAAATTATTGTATTTTATTAAGAGTTTCTTTCTTCTTCTTTCCTGCGTTAGACACAAAATTCAGCGTACGTACTACTGGCATGCCCACTCATTTTGAAATCATCGTCATAACCTCGAGCGATGCGACGTTTCTGTTTAGGATTGTCGTCTGAAACCAAACCTACTCGTGCGTCGTGGGAACCCAAAATTCAATTTTAGTCGCTTATGAATTTCTGTGCTGTTGCGGGATTTTCGTCAAATTAAGATATGGACAAAATCCCTGATCTTTATTCTTTGGTTACTGTCATTTACATTTTTTTATTAAATAGGTATTTTGCTCGAAAGAGATTCATGGGGTTTTTTAATGCAAAATTAATATTATTTTATATTTGAAACACAAAGTGAGAATCAGCATAATTTTAATTCAAAGACCAGTCAATGTGTAGTAGCAATGAAGGAAAAAAAAGAACATCAAAATCCAAAAAATAAAGACGGTTTCTAAATATTCAAGTTTAACAGTAATGCTGTGAGTACTTGATCAATGATCATGTGTTGAATTTTCCATTCAATTCATTATCAGGTGAGTCTTTCTTACAAAACTTGTCTAATTCAGTTCACCTGATTAACGCGGTTTACGAATTATTACATTATTCCGAAGATTTACTATCAAATTATAATAATTGCGAATTCTCTTGTCATTTGAACATAAAAGAGGCAGTTCTTTTTTTCCAATTCCACCTGCCTAGTTGACAGTTGTAATTTTATAAGGTAAAATAACGGCAATGACAAGCATATTAACGTTGTTTATTATGTTAACGCTCCACACGCAAGATATTATTTTTAATGTTGTTTATATTATATATTATGTTATCCCTAGATTTTTCTGGATCAAAAGCGCATTTTATATTCCTGTATTACATGGTGTAAATCTAGTTGCAAACCATAAGGTCTTCTTCATTTGAAAAAATATGAATTAATATGTGATGCTGAAGTTGTCATTGTTACTTTCAATTTTATATTAGATATGGCGTGTCCGTCTCCATGTACACCAATAACACCATGGATTTTAATTATGTGAAAAAAAATAGTAACTTTTTAATAACATAAATTGAAAACCATTTTGGGATAAAAAGTTGTTTCAATATATGACCAGCTACTCGTTCAATTAAACAAATAAAGCGTGTTTATATATATATTTAGTGAGTGTCACCTCAACGATACACACATAAGTGGATATGATAGGTGGACAATTCATATATTCAATCTAATTTTTATACTCTGATCAATTGTGTATATATGATGATATGGTAAAAATCTTATCATATCATTAATTATATTTTAGAAATATTACAAAATATTGTATTGATATGCACAAATCTAGTTGTCATATATTACAAAATTTCATATCATCTAAGACTCTACACCTATAAATAAAGGGTTCCAAACCCTAATTAAGGTACGCTTTCATGTACAATTATTTACATTAGTCTTGTATTTTTTTCTCAAATACTGATTTGAGCGTCGGAGTGGCTTCGTCTCCGGACGGAGTCATCTCACCCTTTTCTTTGATACACAATTATATTTTGGAGCGTTTTGATTCGGTTTATTGAAGAAATTGGTTCGTGATCATCGTTTCAAGATATTTTATTCGGTGTTAATTTTTTTGATTGCATCAATATATATATATTCAATCCGATTTTTCTACTTTATAATCATATCTTAAAGTCGGTGCATAACGCCTACTCATCATAGGTAGCTTGTAAAGCAATTCTAAACTTTTCAAATGTCCAATTTATCAATCTAAATGTTTATAGTATACCCAATATATATTAGTTTGTTAAAGCCAAGATAATGTACTTTTTCTTTTAAAAAAATTAGAAAGTGGGTTGCTTTAAAATATATACAATTTTTTTTAATATGTGAAGGTGCATCATCTCGTTCGTCACATCCCATTTGTTTAGGGAACTATCACATAGAATAAATGATTTTCCAAAGTCCCATTTTTAAGCTCAAATCCAAACTTGGGACCCGACGCGTGTCCAAGAAATGGACACCGCATAAACCCTAGTATGGTACCCAAAAAAATAGACTATTAGAGCATCGTAATAATTTTGTGAGATAAATTTTCAACTCGATCTAATTTATGAAAAAAATTACTTGTTTTGTTAGTAGTATTATTTTTTATAGTAGATATGAATCATACCGTAGATGTAAATATGTTAGACAATCTTACAAAAAAAACTTTTTCATTATAATTAATAAATTTAACTTTTTTCTCTTCACTTTATTGATAAAAGTATTGATTATATATTTCTCTACTTTATGTTCTCTTTTTGTTTGTTGTACCATTTTCTTGGAATCGAATGGCGTACGTCATATAATGCTTCGATAAAAATAAATCTAAAATAGAAAATACAAATGTTTTTCGTCTTCTACGTCGTTTTATTAAATTAAATTAAATTAATAATGATACGACGTCTCCTGAAACATTCAATATAATTTAGGGGGCGTAGAGAGGCGGACATGGTAGGTCACTTATTGGTAAATATTTTCCCCGACATGTTACATCCTATATTTTTTTTAATTTTCCGACATTCTCGCGTATTAATTGTAAATTTAATTGCAGTTCGAATTGCACACCTTAAACAAAAGGTCATACCGTGTAGTATAGGCTTCAACGAGATTATAAATGATTGTGTTATTTTAACTAGGTTAAAACATTGTTTATATATACCAGAGTTAATTTAGATGGCCTTCGTTTAGTTGTGTTTAGATCGATAGATCCGAAATAATGGATTTCGAATTTCTCAATTTATCGGTTATTATAATCAGAGTTTTGATCTTGTTGCATCTTTCATTCATCAATCTCAAAATCATTAAATCATAAGAGTTTCTGATATTTCATGAGTGTCGTGTCGCACTTCATATTTCGAGATCCTAACTATTTTTATTTCGTCGTGATCTGTTATCGAACCAAAACTTAGCCCTAAACATAGTTCTTGCTCAAAAATAACAAAATAACAATGGCTGGGATCGGTGAGTCATCTCTTTACTCAAATAATAAATTAATTTATGTCGCACACACATTGTAAAATCGCAACAACTTTACTGTCACATTTCAAAAGAATTGACTCCGAATAAAAAAAAAAAAAAGAGGGGATATAAAAAGGTTTCAGGGGTATATTGTTGATCCACGTAATAAAGGCCACCTTTTTTATTTATTAAACTGGCCACTGTCCAGAGATCATTCCAGCGACTGCACTACACATCTATATCCCTGTGTCTATTATTTTATTTAAAATAAAAATTGTACCATGCCTTCCATTATTGCTGCCAAATATCTTCAAAAAAAAACTCTGACTTAATTCAAATTTTCGAGGGTGTCTCTCGAATGAAAGATATGTATACGAATATTAAATTATGTATATATAATTATAATAACGATGGTCTGTCTAGTTAGAACATTTTAAAGTTGTGAAATGTTGTGAAAATTTTATTTTTTTTCTCCAAGTATAGATTTTAAAGAACAATCGAGAGATTTTTGTATGTTTTTAGAAATAAAAAACATATTGTATAAATTAATATTTCGTTTTATGTTTTAACGTACTTGGCAAAAATACTTCTTGGGATGGTATTAATTAAATCCTAACCTATCCGGTTGTTCAAAAGTCTTGATCGCATTTGAAGGTTGAAACAGGAAATAATAATAAGTGGACGACATGATAGAAAAAAAAAATTTGACCTTTGGCATTAATAAAATCACTTCGCACTTGATGCGAAATGTCATTGGACGACATACAATTCCAAAAACAGAGTATAACTGGCCAATCAAAGGAAGCCACGGTTAGCATACTGCTTTTTGTATGAGAAAATTGACATCTGACTAGAGAAAACATTTCGACTTTTCGTTGAACTTCGGCAGTCTCCATCTCCTAATTACTTTTTTCTTTTCTTTTTCCTGTCCCATATGATCAAAATCCTTAAAAGTTGACCTTATTTGGACAAAGGTAAATGTAAACAAACCAATCATCATTTTTCAGATGTTGTATGTAATACTTAATGTTTATGTTTTTACTGGAATACTTTTTCCTTTTTTGTAGTAAAAGAAAGTTACTCGTATCTCCACAATCATATGATATTGTTTATGCCAACCGACGTATGTCCCAACTTATATTAAACTGAGATTTTTTGTTGTTGATATTTCAATGTGAGACATTGATTGTTCCATAACATATCCAAAAGTATAGGAGAAAACTGAAGAAATTGGGAAGGGTAAGTAAAAAAGTCAGCCCTTGATAATGTACAAGATTACAGAGAAAAGATTCTTTGTAAATACAGAACATGTGTGTGACTATAATAATAACTCTATTCCATCTGATTTAAACATAGTGTGCGAGAGAATGAGCAGAAACCAGCTGAGCTTCCATGCTTCTACCTACACCGAAAAGCTACAAGCTGGCCCTCCAAAAATCCCTTCACAAGAAATATATTTTTCACAAAAAGAGAAACGTCAAAATTTATCACACGCTCCATATAGTGAGAAGGAGGGTTCTTTCCTAAAAGAGTGGAGAGACTCCGGGGAAGTAAATTTATGCCTTCCCTCTGGCAATTGTCCACTGCAAAAACTGAGAAAGAGAAGTGAAAAAGATCAGGCCTGATTTGCCAAGTCTTTTGCGTTGATGAAGGTACCGTGAAACCCATATGGAACTCTTGATGGAAGTTTAACTGAGGCCTCCAATTTCAGTGTCATCGCATTGATTATCTGCAGCTTTGATCTCCCGGCCTTCTCGTCGTGCACGAAGGCCAGAATATAGCCATCATCTTCTGCTTCGGAATTGGGATCTGTGGGAAGAAAAAGAGGCTCGCCGCCGAATTTTTCGTCCCCGTAAATGAATTTTTTGACTTCCCCGGTGAAGAGGTCTACTTTAGCAAACCCGGAAACCTTAGGCCATGGCTCTGCAATGGCTAGATACGCGTAACGGGTTTTCCTTCCGAGCTTGTTTCTGTTCACCATTCCTGCTTCTAGATTCACCTGATCTTGTTCTGACATGATGGGCCTCCTTGTTGCTTGGCCAGTCTTCAAATTGAGCCGGATTTCGGATAAAACACTCTGTAATTTCTCGTCACATTCGTTGAAAATGGAGTCAGCGGGAGTCATACAGGACCCGATTATGACGATTTCGTCTGTTTCAGGCTCTTCCCATGCATTCCAGAGATGGAAGCAGAAGCAATCAGGCACTTCCACCCACTTCATCTTGGAAGAATCTATCGCGTACTTGTCTAATACACCGAACCTGGAAACTTTGTCCTTGTCATACACCACCGGAGAACCCCCTCTGATCATTTCGGACATCTTGAACACCACTTGCTGATCCGGCACGATCACGAAATTCTCAGTGATTGCAAAATCATGCATCATTGTCGGTCCACAAACCGGGATTTCAACATCCTCTGATTTCTCGCCGTCTTTTGAAAACCTGAAGTACTTCAAATACGGCTTCTGAATCACATCATAGCTCAGAGCAAACATCTCACCAGAAACAGGGTCCAACTTGGGGTGAGCAATCATGGTGGACTTCAGCTGGCCATCGAAATCGTATCTTTCCACAGTTTTGAGGTCACCGTCTGAAGTCACGTGCACATGATATGGCAAATCATCTTCAGACATGGCCAATAAACGGTTGTTGAAATATACCAATCCAGCGTTTGCAACGCCCATGCCTTGGCTATGATCAACCAGCTTAAACATCCCACGAGCATAGAAAAGCAGCAATCTTGCGATACCTGAATGGCCGTGTAACTCGCCAATGGCCTTTGGGAAAATAGGGCGGCCCAAATCCCGTTCTTGGATTAGCCGCTGAGTCTCAGTAAATCGGCAGGTGTAGCTAGCAGTCCCGTCAGCAAATTGAACACCGTGAACCATACCATCACCGTCGAAAAAGTGATGGCCGGCGAGTGGCTCAAACAGAGGATTGGCACCGTTTCTGACGTACATGCCTTGAATGGAATCCGGTATTTTCCCGGCAACCGGAAGCCCGTGTTTAACCGGCTGTTCAGGCACCGGAGAGAAGTTCCCGGCGATCTGGACTACAGGGTCTGCTGTTTTAGGGAAAGGATGTTCCAGCTCACGTGCAGTCAGCGCGCTCTCCACAGCATCCAAAGCCGTTGCCGCAGCTTTCTGAATGAAGTTCCACTTCGGCTTCGATGGAAACGAAGACGAAATCGCTTTTCTGATATTGGTTTCTTGGGTTGTGAAGGTGGGTATCGAAGGTGTTTGATGTTTTGTTGTTTTTGTGTACTCCTTCGGAAAGAGGAGTTCTGGAACTTGGAGGGAGCATTTTATGTTGGAGCTGCTTTGTTTAGGTAGGAATCCATTGGGCTGACTGAATGACACCCACTTTGTACAAGAGCCCATATCACTTATGAGTGGATTAGGCAATTTGGGCTTGACCCAAGAACTTGTAGCTGCAGTACTTGAAGTGGCCATACCCTCCCTATTTTGGCACTGAAGAAGTGGCTGAGAAGGAAATTTGTAAGCGTTTTTAGTGCGTGTTTCGGTGTTCTTGGGTTTAGGAATAAGGCAAAGCAGAGAGAAGGAAGAGTGGAAAGTGAGAGAGAGTGTGTGTGTGGTGAGAGAGGAAGTGAGCATATATAGAGCAGAAGTGGGGGATGGAGGTCCTATTGTAACATGCAAGAGAAGCCCACGTGTTAGTTATTTGGAAAGCGAACTCCGTTGGGTCGTTAATAAATGTACACCCGCAAAATCTCTTCCCGATTTACTTATTATTCACTATTTCCTCATTCTCTATTAATTTTTATTTTGACTGAAAGTTGGCACTTAAAATTGTGGGGAACTGAGATTAAGGCTTAATTGTTGGACCAAAAAATTAATTTGGTACTAGAAAAAAACATAGGTTCGTGGAAAAGTCTCTTCTCCAATATGGAGTGGATTTGGATTTATGGAAATTGATTGGTTCATTCTATATTTAACACGTGGCATTCCAACTTATGGTTTCCTTTCATATCTCACATTTTCATTACATATATACACACACACACTCTAGTTCTTGAATATTGTGTATGCATTGAATCATTCCTAGAAATTAGGATTGGGGATAATATAGAACGTCAATAATTCAGACTAAAAAAGTGTGAATGGAAAAGGGATAAGAAACAATATGTATTACTTAGTCAAAATTGTTTAACAACCGCAATCCAATTATTGATTATTTTTTATTTAATACATTAAACAATTATCAAAATTCATTTGTCTTAAATATGGTAAGAGTTTTTAGTTAGTTGATTTTGGGATTAATCCAAATGACCACTATTGGCGAGATTTCGTCAGTTCCAAAACAATTACATCTTAGCAAAAACTTGTGTGAGACGGTCTCACGTGTAGTATTTGTGAGACGAATATCTCATTTGGGTCATCCATAAAAAAATATTATTTTTTATGCTAATAATATTATTTTTATTGTGAATATGGGTAGAGTTGACCCGTCTCACAGATTAGGATCCGTGAAACGGTCTCACATGAGACCCACTCTTACATCTTTATACTAATATGAGTGAGTCTCATGTGAGACTGTCTTATGGATCTAATCTGTGATACGAGTCAACTCTACTGATATTCACAATAAAAAGTAATATTAGCATAAAAAGTAATACTTTTTCATATATGACCCAAATAAGAAATCTGTCTCACAAAATACGATTCATAGGACCGTCTTACACAAGTTTTTTCATACCACCAATATATATCACAATCTAGTTTAATATATTATATTATTTAATTTTAAAAATGTACATCCATAATAATTTTTTACAATAAATATAAATTAAACACACGTGATATGAATTCATATTTCAAACATTACCAAAATAAATGAAATGTGGCTCAATTTATTCCCCCTAACTTTAGTTTCTTTGTTCGAACATTTATATAACTTTTGGACCATTGTAAAGTATATTAGGTAGTGTTGATAAATGAATTTGAAATTGAAACATAAAAATTACTGAGCTAATCATGGGATTTCAAATTCTTCATTCTACTTTGAATCAATTTACATGTGAATTTGAAATCAAATCTACTCAAATACTTGGACTCCAATACAATCAGTCAAACGATTTGGAACTTGCAAGATTTACATATTTTTAGATGGAATATTTCAACTTACCTTGTGAGACACTGCCCCCATGATGCGGGGTCCACCAATTTTTTTAAAATCAACGACTCAAATCCTGTGGGGGACTGTCCCCACACAGGTAACATCGACATTACCATTCTAGATCATAGTTCATTGACTAATCAGTTAAAGAATAGATCACATCAAAATCATATGTTAACAACCATATCTTGAAATATTTTAATAGTCCAATGTGATATAATATATATATATATATATATATATATATATATATATATATATATTATTATATCGATGTTTGATAATTGATAGATATGAAATCATCGTTGATTTTTGTTGAATATATATATCGCGGCCACATACTCAGCTTTAAAATCATAAACAAATGATTCTTGATTTGGATACGTGTTCCTTTTTACATGGATTTCTTTGCTCCACATATGTATATACATCCTTGCAAGCAAATCAAGGTGACAAACTGTACTAAATTATATATATATAAATTAAAGCGCTTCGTTGGATACGTTAAAAGACGAAAATTCCAACACATTTGGCATAAATATATTATGTACATTTCCAACATTTACTAAGAATTCCATTTCCATCTTACTTAACAAAATCATACCACCTCTAAAGCTTTAATTTTGAATATAGTAGGTCTTTCGTGAGACCACTTCAAAGCTTTAATTTTGAATATAGTAGGTTTTTTGTGAGATGGTCTCACGAATCTTTATCTGTGAGACCGGTCAAACTCTATCGATATTCACAATAAAAAGTAATATATTTAGCATAAAAGTCATATTTTTTCATTGATGACCCAAATAAGAGAGATGTCTCACAAAATACGACCCGTGTGATCGTCTCACACAAGTTGTTACCTTTTGAATATATAATACTTTCCGTCGTCCTTTTTCGAGCCGGTTTAGTCTAATTTTTTATTCGATCAAAGGGTGTATTCTCATAATTAAAGGATTCCAGAGTTTAAAACCCTAGTTCGGGTGATCCATTAATTTTCCTGACTCAGCCACTATATATAATATACACGTTAATGTTGTTTAAGTTGTAATTAATTCCGAGATATTTCATTGATCAAATTGGGCATGTGGGGCTTTGATTAACTAGAGAGTAATGTACAAGTTGGTAGATAATATAAACATATATTTAGAGATCTCTTTCAAGAAATTCTTTTGTGATCATTGGCAATGACAAGCCCCCAACTTGTTGCTTAAAGATCACCCATGCTATCCTTGTTACATAAGCATGTTACCACATGCTTAACTCTTCCTAATTCCAGTTGATCCTGTGGTCAACATCAACTTGGCATAAATATTTCATATATATTTAATAATTGTCTCCCATGAATAAATGTTTTTCGGAGAGATTGTACGCACTTTCCAAAATATTTAGTTTTGCTTTGAGATTTGTGATTTCGAATATATATAAAGAGCATGCTACCTACTAACTCAGTCTAAGTACCTAGTCGTAACCCGAGCGAGCGAGCGAGCGAGCGGCGGGGTTATAGGTATCTTGCTCAAAAGTTGCACAAGAAGCAATGAACCTTGGTGTTTGGCAAAGACCAAGTAAACAACTAAATTAACTGAAATAACTATCAACTGCATTTATTTGAGTGTTGATTCCGAAACTCGGGAATGACATTGAATGAAGGGATTATTCAATATATTCAAGGAATCGAAACTTGAATTTTACAACATTTTATGAATGAAAATTCATCTTGTATTAATTGCTGCAGAAGAAGCCATAGACTTGTGCACAATCATAACATAATGAAACAATTAATGTACAGGGAGTGACCACTTTTTTTCATTTATTTAGATTATAATCTTCAAGATGACCCATTATGGCCGGATTATCACATGGAGGCACGAGGGGATTATTTCACCCTACCCCTACAGGCAGTGCCTGTAGGGGTACATCCAAGGGTCAGAATTTTTTCTGGCCCAATTTTTTATTTTTTTTAAATTTTTTTATTTCCCATGATATGAATCTCAACCCTTGATCTTGAGTGTGGGCACTGCCCCCACACCCAGGATCGAACCTTCCGGCACGAGGATTGCAGGTTGCAAATGTGAGGCAGGTTGATATTTGGGCAACAGGGAGTTTGGGTCGGGTCAATTTATTTATATATGATTTTGTAAAATAATAAAAAAGACGACACGAGAAATTAAAAACCCTTTTGCGTAGCTTTCAATTGTAATGGACCACCCTGCATTTAATTGATTCTATGCTCGTGGGACATGCACTCCCAATGGAATATAATGATGAATATTCAATGGAAACTAATTGGATAATTTATGTTGTCCCAATCTTAACTTTCCGGCTTAACTTTTTGATAGACCTTGCGATTTCATATCACACTCTTCTTTTTCTTTTTCCTTTTAAAAAAAAAAATTTGTTTCGTAAATATATTTATGGGCTCGATGTATTAATTTTTTTTATATAAAAAAAATATGTAAATAAACATACCCGCATAACTTGAGGCAGAAGTTGTATGATTGATTTATTCGTAAACCTGATTAATGTTTCAAAAAAGAATATAGAATAATTGCTGACAAATTCTATCCACTAATCTTTTTAGGGACCCATCCATGGATAAAAGACATGAACCGACAAAACCTCTCGAGCCCTTACACCTGGAAAGACCAATTTTAGATGCATTCCCCCTGGCTCTTAGAAATTATCTCAAGTGAGTATCCAACTAAACGAGAAGGAGAGAATTTCACAAATTATAAACCTGTTACGGAACACACAAATTTTGGTGAGAGAGTCTCACGAGTCAATTTTGTGAAACAAATTTTTTATTTTGATCAGTCGTGAAAAAATATTACCTTTTATGCCAGAAGTATTACTAATTATTTTAAACATGGACAGAGATTACCAATATCACGAATAAAGATCAGTGAGAATCCGTGAGAACGTCTCACAGGAGACATGCTAGTTACGGATTATGGAACCAGTTCTAGACAAAGATTACTGAGAATCAATGAAACCCCGAATTTCTTTCAACTTGTGTGCCAATTTTACATGAGGGGAAAACAAATTTGGGATATTTATTTCAAACCATTGGATGAAGATAGAAGATCGAACTGTACTAAATGAGATTAAGGATAACTTTCCGGGCAATTTCAACTCATGGGACCAGCCAAACTAGGATATTATAATTTAATAAACATCGGATATTTCATTTTCATTAGTACATGTTTTTTTTTTCCCGAAAATTAAACCCTATGCTCAATTATAACGGTGGGTCATAGTAATTAACTTTTGAATAAAACAGTAGAATTGGGCAGTGTTCATATTGTTAGCATGACACGTACAGCTTCAAATCCAATGGCAAGAAATTCAATGCAAAAAGGTGACCAATAATGCAATGTGAGTGCTGGAAACACCAATTTGTGCGTGGCATGTAAGTTCAAATACATTTGGGAAGAATACTTGGTAGTGCCACTTGGAGCTCCACTGCTAATTAAAGTTTCAAATTACAAAATAATGTTATAGGGGTTAATTATTGTAAAGATGGTTTAACATGAGCCTCGACTCATACTCATATGTTATTATTGGTTATAGGCCGTAGGTTGGTCTAATACTAGTCGTAGTTCATGCTCATGCATATCATTCATAAAATATCTCAACCGTGAAAATTGGTTTCTTTTCGTCTCCTTCAACACTTGAACCTAGGACTCACATGTTCAAGTACCTAGAATGTTATAGAAGTGGACCAGTTGACCATAAATTATGACAGAAAATATGAAGCTGAGCCCTGAAATTTGTATTTGTACTTGTTTTGTTTAGCTAATATATCATTTTTCTGCGTGTAATCATTATTAACTGGTACTAAATATGAGACATGAGTAAATACTTCAGCTTCTAAATGGCCAAAAAAGGGGATAATTAAGAAGAGAGAATCGATCAACTGTTGTAAATTGTAGCAAATAAAAAATAAAAAAATCGTTTCTAATGATAAATATATTATAACTGCTTGAATTGTTATTTTTAAATTGTTGATTTTATATACAATCGAGATAGATGCGTGTCATTTGAAATTCATTTATTAAAAAAAAATATAGTCGAATCAAATCAGTTAACCCAAATACAATTTAAAATTACCAAGTATTCTTGTTTAGAGTCCCCTGATACATTCCAAAATAATTTATGGGAGGAAAAAATCCCTCCGCACTAGGGCTTCGAGGGCAAAAAGTTGGGCCGAAAGACTTGTCTTTTCGTTTTCGAACTTTTGTCTAGGAGCCCACTAAAGGTTTCACTGGCCCACATTATTGGACTTAAGCTGTCTACTCTCGACACGTAGTATTTGACCACTGTTGCTTCCCCGTTCCCACTTTTTAGTGTGAACCATGAATGGATAATAATTCAGAAAAGGCAATTAATTTTAAATGCCCTCCTTTCCCGGCTATCCATTATTTTTTTATATTACAATGAGACGAGTGATTTTGTTTTTTGGCAAAAACTTGTGTGAGACGGTCTCATAGGTCGTATTTTGTGAGACGGATTTCTTATTTGGGTCATCCATAAAAAAATATTACTTTTTATGCTAAAAGTATTACTTTTCATTGTGATATCGATATGGTTGATCTGTCTCACAGATAAGATTCGTGAGACCGTCTCATAAGAGTTTTGAAGCCAAAAATCGATCAGCAGATATCTGTATCTGTTGAGAAGTATCTTTATTTACAGAAAAAAGGTTATGCTCGTCCGATTGTAGGCAATATTATTTCGAAGATTACATGTATTAATAAAAGATGATTGGATGATCTTGCCAGTTGGTCGAATAGTGTTATGCCTCCAATAAAAGTGAAAATTTACTTGAAAATCGAAATCAACATTCTGAGTAGATAGTTTAGAATAATAATTTGCTCCAAACCAATATTAAGTGAATGATAAATTAATTATTTAAAGTTGCTGATTAAGCCCAATTAATATATGTAGAAGAAAAAAAAAGAAATTTGTCTCACATAGAAAGTTTATGACTTTCATTCCCGAGTTATTGTTTTGTGTGTTTATTATTTGTCAAGATTCAAGCTATACCATGTCAAATCAATCGAGGGTGAGGAAGGTGTTAAAATTGGAACTTGGACCTAACTCAACCCCAAAAGCTAGCTCAAGGGGGGAGGATTGTCCAATTCCATATATATCACTCAAAGGTTAATTATCTAACCGATGTGGGACATTTAACACACCCCTCTCACGCCCATGAATGAACATCTGGAGCGTAGAGTTTACAAATGACCCAATTATGGGCAGAACGGGTGGCCTAATTATAGGCAGTCCAACAACACATAACGGTGGAACCCGGGCTCTAATACCATGTTAAGATTGGAACTTGGACCTAACTCAACCCCAAAAGCTAGCTCAAGAGGGGAGGATTGTCCAATTCTATATATACCACTCAAAAGTTAATTATCTAACCGATGTGGGATATTTAACAGAAGGTGTCCGACACGAGCTAAACCGCTATATCAAATCTAACAACTCTAATACGAGGGATGCATGATGCCAAGAACACGACCAATTCATGGATAGGCCCCTGCAACCTTTGTAATATTATAAACACAACCAAATATTAACTGTGACAATCTCTCAACGATTTGTTTTTTTACCTTATATTGAATCAACGATATTAACAAGAAATCAGACAAATTTTTTATAGATAACTTTGTAGTTGATGGATTCGAAATCATCTATGCTCTCAAATTTCTTATGGTTAGGTGTGGATGAAAATATTTGATTTAGATAAAATAGTTTGATATGAAATGTTGATGTTATTTTATTATTTTGAATAACGAGGTGAAGGAATCTCGAACTGATTGATACATTCTCAATTTTGTGATCATAACATACCACTGAGACAAATGGTTAGTAGTAATATCGGGTGAAATTTGAAATCAATTATGATTAATATTAAATTACCATGAGATAAAAATTTGAAATTCCATTAAACAAATTTATCTTACCAACTAAAATAAATGCAACATAAAAGTTATTTGGATGATCGATTCACTATTGTATTAATCGAAGCATTTTTTTTTGTTGGTTTTATAAATTTCAAATAAATTTACGACGAATTTCACGCTCAAACAGAACATAATACAATGTAATATGGTCAGCTGGTCAGACGAAGAAATCGCAAGATTAGATAACGAAGATGTCCTAAATAACAAATATGTAAGGGTCCAATTAAACGAACGGCAACATAAAGGGTTAGATATGAATTCCGATCATTCATGTGATATAAAGGCGCGTAACCCCTTGATTAAAACGTGTTAATTGACCCTCCATACATATACTTATTCCGTTATTTCTTTGGTAGGTTGGTTGGTTGATTGGACTTTACCACTTTCCCAATTATTCTAACCATTGCCACTTATTTTAACATTGATATATAGTGAAAGTTGAATTATGGATTGATTCGAAGATAAAGTTTCAAATCTTCATCTATTGTTTGTTTGTCAAAATTCATTTGACGATGGATTAAAATATCAACTAGTTATATTGTTTGTTTGTCAAAATTCATTTGACGATGGATTTAAATATCAGCTAGTTATATTTTGAGTTATTGGAGTGAATTTTAGATTCAATAAAACTGAGAAATGTCGTACTTTTGAGTGCAGTTTGAATTTTTTATTTATATAATTGGAAATAATCAATTAGGTTTACGACGAAACCTATAAATCGATCACTGGTCCAATTTGAGCATCTCTACATGATAGACCTCAACATAAAGTTGAAGAGCAGCATGAGTAAGTTTAGTAGTTCTTCGTATCAAATTATTGACTCTAGAGATATATTAATATAGAAAAGACAAAATTGTTTCAAATCTAACCATTAAGTAGGAGCGATGAGAACATGGCTCAATATGTAGTCATTTCAAATTTCCCTTAAATCCAAGTTCATCCATCCAAACCCTCGTGACAACCAATTATTTTTTATATGATAGTATATGAGAATATATTTAATTTTTATTTATAGCAACATTTTCATTGAAATATATTTGTAATACTTCGAAATCACAAGTTTTTTTGTTAGTTCATTAAATAAACATTGAATCAGATTAGGGCAATACTAAAATGATGAAGTCATTTTACTCTATATTTGTTTTTTGATCCAATGTCTTAATATTAGTTAATTTATCATTTATTTCATGCAAATTTTATTTCTAAAAAAATTATTTAGAAAAAACACTGATTTGAAAGTAAAAAAATAAAAAAAATCTAATATAATTATAAATAATTTATGAAACTATAAAAAATCACTTGTCCCCTTGAAAAATATAATAACTTATCAAGATTTACAGAAGCATTGGATCGATGCGCTAGTAAAAGAGTATCACGTCCAACTTCTCAAGCCCGGTTCATTTTATTCTGATGCGAGTGATGCCGTGAGTGGTGTGTATTCGAGCCCTAGGAATATTCCCAACCAAACCGGCCGTGACCGCGGGCTCGTGTTTTCCAGCAGCGATTTGGGAAAAATCAGTTTTGCTTCGTTTTTTTAGGAGTTTTCAACTCCATTACAGATCCTTGGTTCGAGTTTTTCAGGGTACTAATTGTTAGTAATTTTGCCCACTCGATATACCTTCTGATGCGATCCTGGTGAAATGGACGAGTCGGGTCGGGAGCTCCACCGGATCTGCTATCAATATAATGATGGGAATAAGAGCAATGAGATATATCTCCGTAATATGGCTTCAGCTGTAACCTGCACACAATGAAAGGAACTCGTGAATGAGCGCCGGAGGGGTGTCCGGCGTGACCACTCCGATGCTTAAGTCAGCAGGGTACTCAAGCAAGAAAACCAATGTAGCCAAGTGATGGCTGTGATATTGGTGTGAATGAATGAATCCATGTAAATGTAAAGAGAGAACCTGATATTTATAGTAGAAAAAGTAATGATGACCTCGTTCTCCGTGCTACTTAGCTACTAATTATAGTAGGACGGCTGAGCACACCCTATATTCTGACATGTCAACTCATCGGCACGGTGTCAGAGATGGGACAGTCGCCCACATCCTATTCTGCTAGTATACTCGAGTGCGGTGCTCATATCGAGGTGACCGGGTAGAATGCCTCCCTGGAGATTTATACAAGAGCCCGGGCCTATTACTGCCCGGAGAGTAGAGCATGGGCTTGCACCTGCCCGGCTCCAGAAGAATCCACCTGCAGACTTACTCGGATTTGGGAATCCATTTGATATTCCGGGTCATCCATGACCCGGGCTCTTACAAGGGTATCATCACACATCCCTTAAATAGTCGGGCTAGAGTCATACTCGCTGTCCCGATCAGTCATGCTTGGATTCCCAAAGAGACAATCAATTTTGTTCTATAAAAGCATCGGGGGCTTCATGTCTCCCAGAAATGAGAAGAAATGCCGGAGTATCGTGTCTCATGGACTTGAGATAAGATGCCGGGGCCTCGTGCCTCTCGGACTTACTGAATAACCAAGGTGCGGAGCCTTGGGCCGGGGAGCAGGTCCCGAGACTTGGGAATGGTCGAGGTGCGGAGCCCCGAGCCAGGTTTGAGAACCCTGGGCTTATAAATAACCAAGGCGCGGAGCCTGGGCCTTCATGAATGGTCGAGGTACGGAGCCCCGAGCCAGGTTTGAGAACCCTGGGCTTATAAATATCCAAGGCGCGGAGCCTGGGCTTCATGAATGGTCGAGGTACGGAGCCCCGAGCCAGGGTACGTATCCCTGGACTTAATAGATAACCAGGGTGCGAGCCCTGGCCTTCATAAATGGTCGAGGTACGGAGCCCCGAGCCAGGGTACGGATCCCTGGACTTAATAGATAACCAGGGTGCGGAGCCCTGGCCTTCATAAATGGTCGAGGTACGGAGCCCCGAGCCAGGGTACGGATCCCTGGACTTAATAGATAACCAGGGTGCGGAGCCCTGGCCTTCATAAATGGTCGAGGTACGGAGCCCCGAGCCAGGGTTCGGATCCCTGGACTTAATAGATAACCAGGGTGCGGAGCTCTGGCCTTCATCAATGGTCGAGGTACGAAGCCCCGAGCCAGGTTTGAGAACCCTGGACTTATAAATAACCAAGGCGCGGAGCCTGGGCCTTCATGAATGGTCGAGGTACGGAGCCCCGAGCCAGGGTACGGATCCCTGGACTTAATAGATAACCAGGGTGCGGAGCCCTGGCCTTCATAAATGGTCGAGGTACGAAGCCCCGAGCCAGGTTTGAGAACCCTGGGCTTATAAATAACCAAGGCGCGAAGCCTGGGCCTTCATGAATGGTCGAGGTACGGAGCCCCGAGCCAGGGTACGGATCCCTGGACTTAATAGATAACCAGGGTGCGGAGCCCTGGCCTTCATAAATGGTCGAGGTACGGAGCCCCGAGCCAGGTTTGAGAACCCTGGGCTTATAAATAACCAAGGCGCGGAGCCTGGGCCTTCATGAATGGTCGGGATACGGAGCCCCGAGCCAGGGTACGGATCCCTGGACTTAATAGATAACCAGGGTGCGGAGCCCTGGCCTTCGTAAATGGTCGAGGTACGGAGCCCCGAGCCAGGGTGTAGTGCCCTGGGCTTATCAATAACCAAGGTGCGGAGCCTTGGGCCGGGGAGCAGGTCCCGGGACTTGGGAATAGTCGAGGTGCGGAGCCCCGAGCCAGGTTACGGATCCCTGGACTTAATATAATGTGCCGAGGCCTCATACCTCCCAGACTTAAGATATAGTGCCGGATGCCGGGGCCTCATACCTCCCGAGCTCTGAATATGAGTGCCGGGGCCTAGTATCTCCCGGACTTTGAATATGAGTGCCGGGTCCTCCTATCTCCTGGACTTAAAAGATTTTGTTTCTCACAGCTGTATGCTACTGAGTGCATTGCAAATGCTCTTCCACGCCAATCCAGAATAGCTGCTGAGCTTTGACCCCATATAAAATCCACATATAAGATCTGAATGCCGAGCTGGTCGGACTTCTATGTTTGCCAAGGAGAGTTGGGCTTACTGTGGTGCCGAGCAAGGTCGGACTTGCTTCGAATGGAAACCATATCTACGTCTTGAGCTCAAGTTTCCCACAGACGGCGCCAATGATGCGATCCTGGTGAAATGGACGAGCCGGGTCGGGAGCTCCACCGGATCTGCTATCAATATAATGATGGGAATAAGAGCAATGAGATATATCTCCGTAATATGGCTTCAGCTGTAACCTGCACACAATGAAAGGAACTCGTGAATGGGCGCCGGAGGGGTGTCCGGCGTGACCACTCCGATGCTTAAGTCAGCAGGGTACTCAAGCAAGAAAACCAATGTAGCCAAGTGATGGCTGTGATATTGGTGTGAATGAATGAATCCATGTAAATGTAAAGAGAGAACCTGATATTTATAGTAGAAAAAGTAATGATGACCTCGTTCTCCGTGCTACCTAGCTACTAATTATAGTAGGACGGCTGAGCACACCCTATATTCTGACATGTCAACTCATCGGCACGGTGTCAGAGATGGGACAGTCGCCCACATCCTATTCTGCTAGTATACTCGAGTGCGGTGCTCATATCGAGGTGACCGGGTAGAATGCCTCCCTGGAGATTTATACAAGAGCCCGGGCCTATGACTGGCCGGAGAGTAGAGCATGGGCTTGCACCTGTCCGGCTCCAGAAGAATCCACCTGCAGACTTACTCGGATTTGGGAATCCATTTGATATTCCGGGTCATCCATGACCCGGGCTCTTACAAGGGTATCATCACACATCCCTTAAATAGTCGTGCTAGAGTCATACTCGCTGTCCCGATCAGTCATGCTTGGATTCCCAAAGAGACAATCAATTTTGTTCTATAAAAGCATCGGGGGCTTCATGTCTCCCAGAAATGAGAAGAAATGCCGGAGTATCGTGTCTCATGGACTTGAGATAAGATGCCGGGGCCTCGTGCCTCTCGGACTTACTGAATAACCAAGGTGCGGATCCTTGGGCCGGGGAGCAGGTCCCGAGACTTGGGAATGGTCGAGGTGCGGAGCCCCGAGCCAGGTTTGAGAACCCTGGGCTTATAAATAACCAAGGCGCGGAGCCTGGCCTTCATGAATGGTCGAGGTACGGAGCCCCGAGCCAGGTTTGAGAACCCTGGGCTTATAAATATCCAAGGCGCGGAGCCTGGGCTTCATGAATGGTCGAGGTACGGAGCCCCGAGCCAGGGTACGTATCCCTGGACTTAATAGATAACCAGGGTGCGAGCCCTGGCCTTCATAAATGGTCGAGGTACGGAGCCCCGAGCCAGGGTACGGATCCCTGGACTTAATAGATAACCAGGGTGCGGAGCCCTGGCCTTCATAAATGGTCGAGGTACGGAGCCCCGAGCCAGGGTACGGATCCCTGGACTTAATAGATAACCAGGGTGCGGAGCCCTGGCCTTCATAAATGGTCGAGGTACGGAGCCCCGAGCCAGGGTACGGATCCCTGGACTTAATAGATAACTAGGGTGCGGAGCCCTGGCCTTCATAAATGGTCGAGGTACGGAGCCCCGAGCCAGGGTTCGGATCCCTGGACTTAATAGATAACCAGGGTGCGGAGCCCTGGCCTTCATCAATGGTCGAGGTACGGAGCCCCGAGCCAGGTTTGAGAACCCTGGGCTTATAAATAACCAAGGCGCGGAGCCTGGGCCTTCATGAATGGTCGAGGTGCGGAGCCCCGAGCCAGGGTACGGATCCCTGGACTTAATAGATAACCAGGGTGCGGAGCCCTGGCCTTCATAAATGGTCGAGGTACGAAGCCCCGAGCCAGGTTTGAGAACCCTGGGCTTATAAATAACCAAGGCGCGAAGCCTGGGCCTTCATGAATGGTCGAGGTACGGAGCCCCGAGCCAGGGTACGGATCCCTGGACTTAATAGATAACCAGGGTGCGGAGCCCTGGCCTTCATAAATGGTCGAGGTACGGAGCCCCGAGCCAGGTTTGAGAACCCTGGGCTTATAAATAACCAAGGCGCGAAGCCTGGGCCTTCATGAATGGTCGGGGTACGGAGCCCCGAGCCAGGGTACGGATCCCTGGACTTAATAGATAACCAGGGTGCGGAGCCCTGGCCTTCGTAAATGGTCGAGGTACGGAGCCCCGAGCCAGGGTGTAGTGCCCTGGGCTTATCAATAACCAAGGTGCGGAGCCTTGGGCCGGGGAGCAGTCCCGGGACTTGGGAATAGTCGAGGTGCGGAGCCCCGAGCCAGGTTACGGATCCCTGGACTTAATATAATGTGCCGAGGCCTCATACCTCCCAGACTTAAGATATAGTGCCGGATGCCGGGGCCTCATACCTCCCGGGCTCTGAATATGAGTGCCGGGGCCTAGTATCTCCCGGACTTTGAATATGAGTGCCGGGTCCTCCTATCTCCTGGACTTAAAAGATTTTGTTTCTCCTGCTATATTAGTTTTATTAAAAACCAAATCACTAACCTGGAAATACTGAATCCGAATTCATTTTCGGTAGAGTGAAATTCTCTAGTTGAGCTAGACTACAGCTGTATGCTACTGAGTACATAGCAAATACTCTTCCACGTCAATCCGGAATAGCTGCTGAGCTTCGAGCTCATATAAAATCCACATATAAGATCTGAATGCCGAGCTGGTCGGACTTCTATGTTTGCCAAGGAGAGTTGGGCTTACTGTGGTGCCGAGCAAGGTCGGACTTCTATGTTTGCCAAGGAGAGTTGGGCTTACTGTGGTGCCGAGCAAGGTCGGACTTGCTTCGAATGGAAACCATATCTACGTCTTGAGCTCAAGTTTCCCACAGACGGCGCCAATGATGCGATCCTGGTGAAATGGACGAGCCGGGTCGGGAGCTCCACCGGATCTGCTATCAATATAATGATGGGAATAAGAGCAATGAGATATATCTCCGTAATATGGCTTCAGCTGTAACCTGCACACAATGAAAGGAACTCGTGAATGGGCGCCGGAGGGGTGTCCGGCGTGACCACTCCGATGCTTAAGTCAGCAGGGTACTCAAGCAAGAAAACCAATGTAGCCAAGTGATGGCTGTGATATTGGTGTGAATGAATGAATCCATGTAAATGTAAAGAGATAACCTGATATTTATAGTAGAAAAAGTAATGATGACCTCGATCTCCGTGCTACCTAGCTACTAATTATAGTAGGACGGCTGAGCACACCCTATATTCTGACATGTCAACTCATCGGCACGGTGTCAGAGATGAGACAGTCGCCCACATCCTATTCTGCTAGTATACTCGAGTGCGGTGCTCATATCGAGGTGACCGGGTAGAATGCCTCCCTGGAGATTTATACAAGAGCCCGGGCCTATGACTGCCCGGAGAGTAGAGCATGGGCTTGCACCTGCCCGGCTCCAGAAGAATCCACCTGCAGACTTACTCGGATTTGGGAATCCATTTGATATTCCGGGTCATCCATAACCCGGGCTCTTACAAGGGTATCACCTTCACTTTGGGAGTTTTGAAGCTCGATTCCAGCTTGTATTGGGCAACTGAACCTACTGATGTTAACATCATCTATCGGTATGGTAGTCAAGACTTCTCTTTTTTTTGTACAATATCGTAAACGATTGGCTAATTTCACGTTTTAACATCTTTTGGTTTATCGTCTGAAGCATCAGAAGATTGTGTATATTTTTGCCTTTTGTTTTTGAGCTCTTTTATAAACCATGACTTTATGAGAAGATAATATAATGCCTTATTCCTTCAAAAAAAATCCAATATTTGCCGAATATAGTTTTATCTTGTGACTGAATGCCCTTTATTTAACCTACTGGCTTTGACTTGCTTGATGTTGACGGTTTACTTACCTTTTGGGATCCATGACCGTGATGTGAAAAATTCACAGTCCTGTAATGTTATTTTTTCCTCCAGAATACATCGGTACCCGGACACTTTCTTTCTCTAGGCCCCATCTTGTTTAAAACAAAGTCATCACAGAAAAGCTTCACGCTCATATGATTTCATTAATGTAATATAATCTATGATATTGATGTAATATATATAATTAATCAAGCCAATGGGAAAGCGTCGTGCTTCGTTTTTCTGTTGAACTTCAGCTCCAGTAATATTTTGCTTGTCTAAATGTTGGGTAATTTCTTCTTACTTTTTTCCAATTTTAATTTTTCAGTTCCTCTCGTTTCCTCTATACATGATATTTTGAGAGTAGTAATTTCAAAATTTGTTGGTCGCTTCACGGGATCTGATTGACTATGCAAAAAATCGTTCTTTGAACGGGGTTCAGTTAAAGTTTTGTTCTTTGGGCAAAATTCGCAGTTTTATCAGGTTATATGATGATATATTTGCTGGGGCAAGCTGTATATGAATATTGAAGAGTCGTATTGAGATGCTTTTTTTTTTGGGTTGTCTGGGGGTAGTCGAATAAACCATCTTCAAGTAAGTGATAATCTCTTCAAGAAAATGCTAAAATTATATGATTAGCTGTCACGCGTAATCCATCAGAGTGAATCAATAATTTTCGGGAAATTTTTTTATATAACGGAATTCGCTAACTAGTGGCGTGCCTTTTTCTTGGAGATGCGCAATCTTGTATCCGGGAAAGGGCATCGACTTTTCAAGTGATCTTTGAACAAATTTTGTTCTTAAAGGTTGAAAGCCGCCATTGTCTTGCTAATATCATTTAGATTCAGTGCCTGTAATAATATTTGTTGGTCAGCAATGTGCCCCATAGATAGGTTAATAGAGTATTTTTTGTCTCAAAAGATTTGAAGTTTGTTTTTTCCCCTTTCATTGAACTTTGTTTGATGCATTTTCAATTTATAGATAATCATGGATTTTTTTTTATCTGGGAACCATGTGAGTGCAAAATAGAAATATGCCTCACTGCAAAAGATATGTCAAGATATTATATTATAAAGTTATTTTATTATTCATCATGGTTTGTTTTTCCATCAATATGCTTCCAGTTGGATCAAAACTTTATATTTTTTCTTCAGATAATTAATAATCAGATAATAACTTTTGATGCAGCTGGGATTGTGAATTCATTTTTGATTAACTGATGCAGGGATGTAGGCGCAAATAGTGGAGCTCAGGTGGTTCTTACAGCATGGATTGCTGCATGGAGCCGCAATGGCCGGCTGATGAATTGTTGATGAAGTACCAGTATATTTCAGATTTCTTCATTGCATTGGCTTATTTCTCAATTCCTTTGGAGTTGATCTACTTTGTCAAAAAATCTGCTGTATTTCCATATAGATGGGTGCTTGTGCAATTTGGTGCATTCATTGTTCTTTGTGGGGCAACACACTTAATTAATTTATGGACATTTACCATGCATACAAGAACCGTGGCAATTGTCATGACCGCTGCAAAAGTTTTGACTGCTGCTGTGTCGTGTGCAACTGCCCTTATGCTAGTTCATATCATTCCTGATCTATTAAGTGTTAAAACAAGGGAGTTGTTTTTGAAAAATAAGGCTGCAGAGCTAGATAGAGAAATGGGATTGATTCGATCACAGGAAGAAACTGGTAGGCATGTTAGAATGCTAACTCATGAAATTAGAAGCACTCTTGACAGGCATACCATTCTAAAGACTACATTTGTTGAGCTGGGAAGAACGTTGGCTTTGGAAGAGTGTGCGTTGTGGATGCCAACTCGTACAGGATTGGAGCTCCAACTTTCCTACACACTTCATCACCAAAATCCAGTTGGGTTTACTGTGCCTATACAGCATCCTGTGATCAATCAAGTTTTCAATGCTAATCGAGCCATAAAAATCTCTCCAAATTCTCCAGTCGCCTGGTTCCGACGTGCTGGAAAACACATGCCTGGGGAAGTGGTTGCCGTGCGGGTTCCCCTACTACATCTATCAAATTTCCAGATTCATGATTGGCCTGAGCTCTCAACTAAACGCTATGCTTTAATGGTTTTAATGCTCCCCTCGGATAGTGCAAGGCAATGGCGTGTCCATGAACTGGAGCTTGTTGAAGTCGTGGCGGACCAGGTTAGGATTCACCACATCTCTTTCCTAGTTACGTTCAGATTTTGGACATATTTTCTTTGTGCCTTCCTTTATTTGGGGTGTGGATCTTTTTTATAGTTTTTATCTTTATGTGAATAAAAAATATTGGCATTGAATGTGTCTGTGCTTTGTTTATGCTGTCGTGCTTAGAATTTAGAGAGCTAAATCTACTGAAATGAAGAATTAAACTACAGGGCCCCATTCTTTGCCAATTTCCATTCGAATGGGGCTGCCACGCTTTTCTTAAATTACAACTTAAGTGAATGACAGATATATGACTGGAAGGTTGGTAAAATGGCTAATGGGATCTTGTGTATTTGTAGCTGCATTTAGTATTATCTTAATGCTAGTGGAATTTTTTCCCACCGAAAGTCCTGCAACAAAATGGTATTTTTTTAGTTTTCTGTTCTCTATTTCTACCCTAGTTTGGCATTGCTGTTATGAAATAGAGTGGGCCATTTCTCAAGATCCAGATCCATTAGCAGCATGCTTACTTTTTCAGGCTGACTTTTTAGTCTTTGTTGTATTGGTCTAACAACTTTAAAGGGTATCTCAACAAAGTTTCTCGTTTGTCGGAAATTCATTCTACATTCCCTGATAATTTGGTTGTGTATAATATAATGTCATAATTATGGGTATAATTATGACTTAAGTTGTCAAAAAAAAAATTCTGGTTCAAAGGATGTGCCAATCGTCTGAAAACTAGAACACGCCTCTGAAAGTTATAAAAATGAAGAACTTGCGTTCTGCACTTGCCTGATTCAGAACAGTTGAGTAGCCCTCTTATCATATTTCTTGATGCTTGGAGTTTCCTATGTGTTTGATTTATTCTGGAATCAGGTTGCTGTTGCTCTATCGCATGCTGCAATTTTGGAGGAGTCAATGAGGGCTAGGGATCTTCTTATGGAACAGAACGTTGCTCTTGATCTTGCGAGAAGAGAAGCAGAGATGGCTGTCCGTGCTCGTAATGATTTCTTGGCTGTCATGAATCATGAAATGAGTACTCCCATGCATGCAATAATTGCTCTCTCAAGCTTACTACAAGAGACTGAGCTGACACCGGAGCAACGCCTGATGGTTGAAACAATACTCAAGAGCAGCAACCTTTTAGCAACACTTATAAATGATGTCTTGGATCTTTCAAGGCTTGAAGATGGTAGCCTTCAACTCGAGATAGGAAATTTTAACCTGCATGCACTCTTCAGAGAGGTAAAAATATGATATTGGCTGTGTTGGGTTTGTTTAACTACTGCCTTGTCTTTAGAAGTAGCAAGTTTTTATTTAATTTCTGTTTCCCATTCTCCTTTGGTTAAATGAATGTCTGCTTCTTATTGTAGGCCCTTAACCTGATAAAGCCTATAGCATCTGTGAAAAAGCTATTTGTTACATTGAGTTTGTCTTCAGATTTGCCTGAGTATACCGTTGGTGATGAAAAGCGGCTAATGCAAATACTTTTGAATGTTGTTGGGAATGCTGTAAAGTTCTCAAAAGAGGGTAGCGTGTCGATTTCTGCCTTTCTTGCAAAATCAGATGCTTTAAGAGATCCTCGAGCCCCAGAGTTTTTACCTGTACTGAGTGACAACCACTTCTATTTACGTGTACAGGTTTGTTCCCTTTTTCCGAATGGGAGGATTATTTTTGTTCTTCCAAGCATCTCACAACTGTTACCATTTTGGTTTAGGTAAAAGATACTGGTTTGGGAATCAGCCCACAAGATATTCCCAAGGTATTCAGGAAATTTGTGCAGAGTCAACCTTTAGCTTCCAAAAATTCTGATGGCAGTGGACTTGGTCTGGCCATTAGTAAGAGGTAATCTTGCTACATTTCCTGAGCCATAAACATTTTTAAAACGATTCCAAAATTAGCTTAGATCTGTTTCTTTGATCAGGTTTGTTAATCTCATGGAAGGGCATATTTGGATTGAAAGTGAAGGTATTGGGAAAGGTTCTACTGCCATCTTCATTGTTAAACTTGGTTTTCCTGGACGCTCAAATGAGATCAAGTACTCGCTTGTACCTAAAAGTCCAGAAACTTATGTTAAGCCAATTTTTTCTGGTCTCAAAGTAGTAGTGATGGATGAGAACAGGTCAGTAATGGTTTATAATTCCCTTTTATTCATGTCGTTGTAATGTTTTTCCGTCTGTGTCTTATTTATGAGCAATATATGGTCTATTCGTTTGTAAAGCAGTGATTTATAAACATCAAGTAACTCTGGCTATAAATTAAAGGTTGCCTTTTGTTGAATTAATATCTGCTTTGGCTTGAATTGGTTCGCAGAGTATTTGAAATCTGGAAAATTCTTTTTTCTTTTTACATTCTCAATGGGAGTTCATGTTGCAGAAAGTTTGGTGATTGAATGATGAACATAAGGAAAAATGGGATAAGCCAATTAACAATTAAGGATGTTGCCCTACATTTGTTTCAAGAAATGTAGAAAATTAAATATTAGGAGACCAATCGTTTTGAGTACCCTTGATTATACCCCTGTTGTTGTCTGACTGTCACCTTACTCAAGCCAAGTGTCAACATCTTGTCACCATTGTTCTACTATCTTCTTTCATACCGCACTATTGTCTTCTTCCATACCGCACCATTGTCTTTTGCTGCGAATCTTGTGGTGATATTCATTGATTGTGGAAAAGGGCGTTTTTCAAAAAGGTAGACCACATCATCTCTAGAGGCAAGTACAAATTCCGAATTATTCAAACCTATTTTCCTAATTTGACGCCCCACCCATTTCATATGATAGGACTTACGGGTTTATTGGGCGGTGCTTTGTTATGTGCTATTCATGATGTTACCATATGATGTAGAAGAAGCGTATAGTAACAAGGATCAACTTGTTGATTAACACAGCATGCCTGAAAATCTTAAAATAATGAGAAAACACTCGCAATAATTTTATTTAATAAAAAACCTGTCTCTACATCAAAGTATGTCTTGTGTATATAGAACAAACTCATAATAATCAAAATCCAGAAAACGGAAAGTACTTAATTAAAAGATACTATCTTGCCTAATGAATATGGAAATCAAATCGGAATCAAATTTTAATTTTCATATGCCAATTCATTAAGATAACAGAAATTTACCAAAAACTGAAAAAACGCGAATTTGACTAAATGAAGGAATTTGGCCAAAAAATCGTTGGGCTCATGGTAGAGACGTGAGTTTTGTCCGTTGGCCTGTCTACAATTAAAATAGCTACTTGGGGTGATCCAATATGTAAAAAAGGCATCTTGCACCAGCTGACCATAATAAATACTTTATTTGATGATAGTGATGGTGAAAATATATTCTCTTCTTTTAAACTAACCCAAGTTGAAGAAACTTATTCCATAGTCTACAGTAATATTTGGGGTTGCCTTTTCCAATAAATACTGGTTACGTTTCTTTATGTTATTTATTAAAATTAATTCTACCTTCCTTTATGGGTGGTACATTTTGACATAGTGGAATATTTAGATAGGTTGTTTCTGCAAGCATTTTTGGCTATTTTATGCCAGGTATGTAGTTCAGAGAAGATAGACACGTTTTATTTTTTTTAAGTTGTGTCGTTTACGGACACTGCTTTTGAAACTAATATAATTTACCCTATCTAAACATTTTCATATGGCATTGGACCACTAATTTTGAATCATTATGTTTGGACAAGTTTAGCTTGTACAGGAGCACATTTATCGAGTTAGGAAAAAATAATCAATTCAAGTCTCAATCAGTGTTCTAAAACTCTGGCTAGACGGCCTCCTAGGCGTCACTTGACCATACCGAAAAGGTTCTAGGCGGCCAACCTATGCGGCAAGGGCGCCTAGGCGCTCTTAAGCGCTCTTAGTCGGGTCTAGGCATTTAAAGTTTTTTTGGGAAATTTTTTTTGGGCTTTTAATTTTTGAAAGTCAAATTAAACTAGAATATGACATAAAATTGAATTATAGGCTTGTGCTTTAAATTTTTTGGGATTGAGAGCCTAATTAAAATCACGATTTGTTGGCTTACGCTTGTCCTAACACGCCAGTCTTATTTTCTTTGTCTATTTACTTCTGTACACATAAGAAAATCGAACCAGACCCTAAAGATAATTTTTTTCTTTATTTTGATTTCTTTTGCATTGCCTATTATTCTGATCCGCCTTAAGCAAGATGAATGAACCAGGTGTCAATTGGATTTTAACAAAGTTTGTGTTGAAATTTAGTTTAAGAACCATTACAAGTCTCTTAATACCGTGGAATCCGCCTAGCGACGCCTAGTCCTCGCCTAGGCGGTCTAGGCTCTAGGCGCTAGTCTGGCGCCCGACTAGCGTGTAGCGAATTTTAGAACCATGGTCTTAATGAAGCATATGTTGAGAAACTGTATGTTCTCGTCACTCACGGAGATTACGAGTTCATTTTTATGCTCTATTGTCTTAAACATATTGATATGTCTTTTGTCGTTGTCGTCAATAGTTTTGGCGTCATTGCCTGCCATTCCATTGGTCATTGCCACCTTATTCGCTGCTGTTAAATTGCTGAAGTTTGTGTCACATCTGCCATTATTGTTACTGTCATTGTTGTAGAGGGAAAATTTGGATCTTGTTGGATCCTAGTGGTCATATTTGTTTGCATTGTCTGGTGTGATTACAGTTATTGTTGCGATCTTTGAATTGTTGCTAAGTGGTATTGTGGTTGTTGAGTTCTTGGCCATTGTTATTTCATTGGACGTAACAGATTTGTGTTTTTAAGTTCACGTGGAGTGTTAAGAGTAGGGTTAGTAAGGCAATATTAGCCACACCTCCAAAATACATCAGGTTAGTCGAAATCCTCTTATGATTCTGGATCATTGTTATCGAAGGTGCAAGGAAAACTTGAAGCTTAAGCACAAGTGAGCACATGCCTTCTACGAACGAGGATAGGAAAATTACACAACATTGCACATAATATACTTCCTTAATAGTTTGGAAACAATTTTTTTCAGTTTAATGCTATAAAGGACTATCACATTGCATCTCAACTTGGATTAAACAAACTCTACATTTAACATCGAGCTTTTAAGGATGGGGAAGTCAATCGCCAGACATAAGAATACTAATGTGCTTTTTTATGCTTATTTGGCTAAGTTGTATGGTATTGTTTGTATTAAGGACTGGGTCTCATCTCTCTAATAAGCTGTATGGTATTGTTTGTATTAAGGAGGACTGGGTCTCATCTCTCTCCCATGTATGTGTTGTTTTTATATAGAAGCACGCCTAGTGCGCGGTTGTGCTAAATAAAAACATCGAGTCTTATGGCAATTGTGTGCCTTATATTCAAACCACACACTTTATTAAAGATTTTCACGTACGTGCAAGTAATGTGCCTTGCCTGTTGTTGAACCTAAGTGCATGGCTTGTTGGTTTTTATTGACTATGTTGAATACTCGATGAACTGCACAGAAGATTTGAAATATAATAGCACGAGTCATAGTTGTTAATAAATTTGACTTTAAAGTTGTTTCTTCATTATGCAGTGTTGGCCGTATGGTAACAAAGGGGCTCCTTACGCACCTAGGGTGCGATGTATTGGCTGTTGGTTCAGGAGATGAGTGTGTCAAAGCCGTTACTTATGAACACAAGGTGGTGTTCCTCGACATAAGCATTCCAGGTGCTGATCATTTTGAAGTTGCTAAAAGGATTCGTGAAAAATTCCCAAAACGTCATGAGAGACATTTGATTATAGCACTAACAGGAAACACCCATAAGTTGACAAAAGAGAACTGCTCAAGGGTTGGTATGGATGGAGTCGTGTTAAAGCCTATTTCCGTAGATAAAATGAGAACCGTCTTATCTGAGCTCCTCGAGCATGGATTTTTGTTTGAATCTCAGTAAACCAAACACGAGTGCTTACTCGTGAACAAGGTAATTGAGCTTAATGGATATATCATATATGGGGACAGAACTGCTGCCTGAGACCATGTTGCTATTGTTTAACTGGTCGGATAAAGTATGGTTTTCGAAGATGATAAAACTTCGACAAAATTTGGGAGAGATCAGTAGTCCGGAGGTTGTATTCCGCACATGGTCTGTTTGAATCATAAGTTGGTAATTTTCTCGGTTGCATTCTGTTTTAGAATATATTATCGTAAATTATAGAGGAAGTTCTGAAAACCGGACTGGCCTACCATCTATAGTTACCTAACTCACTCTATTTTTTCCCTCGTTTGTTATTCAGAAGGCTGTAAATACTGTTATTTTGTCTAATATTCATGCTGCAAGTCAAACCCATTTTTAGTTAAAAAAACAATGGCTTCCTTCTTGGTATTTCGGATGGAGCTTGGTTCGAGTTCGAGAGCTTCTTTTTTTTTTTTTTTTCACTAGCGTCGTATTCAAAATCTGCCCCTATATATTATATATTTTCCGAGTTCCGACGGGAGAATTTGTTCAAAGTCGATTTTCTGACTAATTAATGACCAACTCCCTTGCGTAACAACAAACGTGTAAATAAACACAAGTAATGATATAATCTTCTATATCTATACATATTATAAAAGTGTGAACCAGGGTCAAAGTTTTTTATTGTGTATTGTCAACTTTGTCCTTGTTTTGTACACACTTGAGTAATTTAGTAAGGATGTTTTAGTAAAATCAATTATTATGATAAGGTCAAAATTGTAAAAATACGTGTTTGTTGGATAAACATCAAATTTGAGAACATATTTTTTTCTATGAGTACTTTGATTTTTATTATTATAAATTTTTTATTTAATTATAGATAAAGTGAACATATTTTTTTCGACGAAAATCTACATATTTGTTGAAAATAAAAAAGAAGGGTAACATATTTTTTTTAAAAAAAAATGCCAAAATACTTTGATTATTATTATTATTATTATATTTTTTATTTGGTCATAGATAAAATGAAAATAATTTTTCCCACAAATATCAACATATTTGTTGAAAATAAAAATTAAATTTGATACGTCATAGCTATAATATATCTACTTAAAACTTAATAAATGACCGACTGAAGTAGGACAACATAGGTAATTTGTATAATAATAAAATTTCACATGCTCCAATTATAATTATATTTTAAAATAAGTATGAAAGGTTATGAAAAACATAAACTTATTTTAACATGATTATAATAATTTATTAAGTAATTTTAAATAAAATTATATTATCTTTAATAATTGAGTTATTATTTCGGTAGAACTCTAAATAAGATGGATTCTTTTTAACACAAGATAAGAAGAACTCTAGATAAGAAGGATTTATTTAACACAAGATAAGAAGGATTCTATTAAGACTCTATCACTATATTAATAATTATATATATAGTGTAATACTTTCAAATGTATTCAACAAAATACACAGAAATTTTCTCTACAAGTTTGCATAACTGCGTTTCGAAATTCGGAGAAGGCTGGGGATTTGGAGGTAGGCTGGATATTCATTCAAAGTTGAAACTTCTTAAATAAAAAATTGACAGGTGTTGATCTTTAATCTTCGTGCGTTCTATTAAACGTATTTGTGTTGAATATACTCGATGAATTGAACTAAAAACATGGAGAAATCAAAGCATCGACTTTTGTAACCCAAGGTTCCATTGCTTTTAAATAATTGTATTTATTTCATTTTCCAAACATTTTGAATTAAGAACCCGTTCGATTTGTGTACCATGCCAAAATACTATATTTCAATCACAATGTGGTAGACCAATATCTATCAATTTCTATTATTTCCAATATACTTATTATTTATTTAAATTATTGTTGTTTAATATATTTCATTCTCAAAATTTTTTGTGTCATGTCAATTAGAGAGTACAAAATCATATAGTTCGAATGGACACACCTTGCACATATGTCCTATCATCTCGTTGCAACCGAGTCAAAAAAATGCTTCCATAAAGGTTAAAGTAGTACGACAGGGAAGCCAAATACCCGCCAAATCAAATTCGAAGCCTATAAGAAAACTGATCTTTGTGGACGAAGAGGTACTTTCTTCTTATCCATATTCATCTATATTTAAATTGTTGTTATAATAATTAAATAAACATATTCCGTTTTCATTGAAGGGAACAAAAATACATGAAATAATGTTTTCGAACACAATAGATTTTTTTCAAGATCAGTTGAAGATAAACAAAACTTACATCATCTCCGATCCAATTATTCAAGAAGTCAACAACAACTATCCGAATATCAACAAACGGATAGAATTGATTATCCAAACGAAGACGACAATTGACGAACTACAAACTCAATTCACTTGTTCCAATGTGACTTCTGAACTTACAGTGTTTAATGATACAAGCAGAGAATCACATACTAATGAAGATATAGGTATCGATTTATGCGACCAATAAAAACTTTCTAGATATATGTAATGAAATTATCAAATGTTGTAAAAATTTTGCAGATATAATTGGTGTTCTGAAGGAAGTTCGGCAACTTAATAAATTTCACAAAAAAAGATATGAACATCATCGGATATAGAATAGAGATAGTACTTATAAATCTTTCGTCAGTATTTATTCTATCTTTATGTCTTTATAAAAAATAAAAAGCAAACTAATATTTTTCAAAGCCTTATTTTAGTATTAAAATTTGCGATATATGATTGGATAAATATATTTTTAATGATTTTAACTATGTTTCCCTCTTCTTAAAGGCTAGATACTATAACAATTACTTTATGAGATGATTTTGCTATTAATGAAGGACTATTTTTACAAGAGATAGAGATGGATAAACCGGTTATAGCTTTCTGTAACTTGAAAAGACATATATTTGAAGGTAAATTTTTTAAAAATTTTACAATCAATATTTACAAAAATTATTCATTAGCATTACTCACTACTTCTCCTTATAACTAATAATAGGAAAGTTTCAGTTCAAATCAACAACAACAACAACAACAACAACAACGTTCACAAATCCATCTTGCATAGAAAAAGAAACAATAAATATATGGTATTATTATTTTCGATTTTTTTTAACAAAACTATAATATTGATATTATTTCTTTTTACTATTCAAGTTTGTAAATATCTTTATGTTAATAATTCTACTACAGGTTAGGTAACAACTTCAAAGAAAGAAGTCTAGAAGAATTATGGATGACACATCAAATTAAAGATGCTGAAGAAATTACTTTGAGGCAAATTCTCGATCAGATTAATATTCTACCAAAGGTTACGTATCATTTATTATTCAATTTATTTTTATTACTTCACGATTATTTTTTTGAATATTTATTCAATGGAACAAATATTTTATTAATGACATTTATAAAAAAAAAATTAGATAGGGAATCATAAATTGATATTTAATTTGATGTTATGTATCTCAGTTATGAACAAATACAGAACAAATTCTATTGCTTCAAGGCATACATATATGAGGTAGAAAATAAGGCGAATCCATGGTACGAAGCATGTAGTAATTGCTCAAAATCAGTCAACGATACAATGAAAATCCAGAGCTGTAATAATTGCATAGAGTTCAATATCAGTATTGTGTCAAGGTAAAATTACATTTAAACATTATATTTATAAGTTTACCTGAGTTGATAATAATGCCTTACATTAAATTGTTATTGTAGATATAGAATAATGATGAGCGTAAATGATGGCACTGCCACTGCAAGTGTTACATTGTTCGGAAATGTCGCAAATGTTTTTATTGGCTGCAGCGTTGAAGATTATATTGATTCCATCACTAAGGTATACAAATAATGATTTTTTTTCCAAAGAATATATGTAATTACCATTTACTAATAAAAATATTCTTTTTCTATAGGATGACAACACTTCAATATACTACAAGCTTTTAGATACACCAAATAGAGAAGAATATACATTTCTTCTCAAAATGGACAAGTCGGTTGAAATAAAAGACGGAACATTAGCATTTGTAATTGAAGGCATTCAAAATCCAAGCACAAATTTCAACAACAAAAATGTTGCAAGCAAAAAGAGATCTGTAGATTTCGAAAAAGAAGATATTAAAAAGAAAAGAGGATCTCCAACAAATATCATTAATGATATTGGCATACAAATAATAGAAGATCACGACAATACAAATATGGAGATTAAGGATGATGAAATAATAGCTTCTCCTGCAAGGAAAGATTTTCAGCATAAAAAAATACAGAAAAAAGAGAGATCGTCCAAGAAAAGAATCATTAAAGAATAAAGATATGAAAATGCAAATGATTGATGACGATAAGACCACCAGAATAGTTATTGAAGATGATGATAATATTGCTTCTTTCATGAAGAAGAAAGGGCGAATGAAAAAGGAAAAACTTGTGAAAGATAGAAAATTCCAAAATATAAAAGAAGAAAAGGTTGACACAATTATTTGATTTAAGTTTTAGAATGCATTATCTACGTTATATTTTTATTTTTCTTGAATTAAATAAATAATGGTAAAATAATGTGATAAAATAATGTGATCAACACTATAGATTATATTTTTTCTTTATCTCATATTTATTTTAATACTTTTGTTATGACATCAATTCTATGTTATACTTTTTGATTGATTACTAATATATTTTGCAACAATTATAAATTCATTTATGTTTGAAATACATAACATTTTTTTAACAAATAAGATTTTCACTTTATAATACATGTTGTATAAATTATATTACGTACATTTAATTTTAGTGTTTGACTAAATAAAATAGATGAAAATTATTAATTATTTGCAAACTTATAATATCTTCTTAACTCATTTCTTTAACACCATTTATCAATAATAAAAGTGTGTTTCCACGTGCAACGCACGTGTCTTTTCCTAGTACTTATAAAAGTGTGGATAAAAAGCATTGTTTTCCAATTGTGTAAAGACAAAATTAACCTTCTATACACCATTCAATAATAGAATGTAACTCTTATATTAATTTTACCAAAGAACTCATCTTTATACTACATTTAAATATTTTATCCTTTTAATTTTCTCTCTACAATTTTTTCTCAATGATTTTATCAATAAAACTGTGGATAAAAGACATTGTTTTCCAAATTATGTAATGACAAAATTAACCTTCTATACACAATTCAAGAATAGAAGGTAACTCCTATATTAATTTTACCAAATAACTCATCTTTATACTGCATTTAAATATTTTATCTTTTTAATTTTCTCTCTACATTTTTTTCTCAGTGAATTTATTGTAATTTTGTAATTATATTTTTAGTGCAATTTCTAATTAATTAATAAATTATACTATCACAAAAAGATATATGAAAAATTTATAACTATATGTGCAATAATAAAATAACTAACATATATATTTATAAAAGTGTGGATAAAAAATATTGTTTTCCAATTGTGAAATGATAAAATTAACCTCTATACACTTCAAAAATAGAATGTAACTCCTATATTACTTTTATCAAATAACTCATCTTTATACTACATTTTAATATTTTATCTTTTTAATTTTTCTCTCTACATTTTTTTCCAATGATTTTATTGTAATTTTGTAATTATATTTTTAGTGCAATTTCTAATTAAGTAATAAATTATTGCATCACAAAAAGATACATGAAAAACGTATAACTATATGTGCAATAGTAGAATAACTAATATATTTTATGTGTTTTTTTAACAAAGAATAGAAAGTAAAGAATTTAATTTTTATTTTAAAAGATAGTACGATTTCGAAAAAATATGGAAAAAAACATCTATAACGAATATATATGTTATAGGCATAATTATTTTATTAAATTGTATAACTAAAAAATTACATGTATTGCTTGCAAAATCAATCATCATTCAAAACTTAGAATATGTAATTAATTAAAAATTATTTAATGAGCAATAAAAAGACTATAAGTTATTTTCCGATGTAAAAACAATATATGATATAATTCTTATAATAAATATAATTATAATGATCATTGATTAATATTTGTCAAAGTATCAGAATTTTTACATATGATATTTAAAATCGTTATTAAATTATTTTGAAATCAAACTAATTAATTCAATAGATACAAAAATAAAATTTTTTATGAAAGTTTATTTTTTTTGTTATATTTCAAATTTTAATGATGAAAATCGTGCCAATAGTTTAAAATCTATATTTAATAACTATCATATGAGTTTATTTGATATTTATCATATAATCTTATTTGAATGTGTACTTCTATACATATGTTGATTTATTTATTATTTTAAAACTTATTTAACAAGACATTAATAGTCATCAATGTTAATCTACGAAATATCGATATATAGAATTTATTATCCATGATATAGAATTGTAAAAATAAAAAATAAAAAAAATTCTTTAAGATATTAAATTAAATATTATGAGTTATATTTTATTATCAATATTACTATTTCACTTGTTTTAATATTGTTTTTATGAGTTAATCACAGTGATTTTAAATTGATAATTATTTATCTTTAGTATTCTTCGTTTTTGTAGATTATTATTTATACAATGATAAAATTCATAATTTGGTGATTTTTATATTATTATGATTTATACGTGGTTTCTGAATATATAATTTTTTTAAAAAATTTGTTTATATTCATTTTGTTCTATATATTATGTTCATTACAATTTATTATATAGCATAAAATCAACTGCTTGAATTTTAATTTGAGAAACAATTTTAAAAGTAAGTTATATAAGTTCTTATAAATCGTCTAATATGATAAGAAATTAAGTCCAGAAAAATAACAAAATGATTTAAATTGTTTTTTAGAAAATCACATTTTTTAAATTTTTATAATATAATTGATATTACGTGCAACGCACGTGCATCATGCTAGTATATAAAAAAGTCGAATTCTAGTCGTCGTGGTTGGTTTTAAAACTAAAACATAATTCTTGACGCTTTAAAATATTACTAGAATTTAATCATCGCAGTTATGTTGTAATCAACCACGGGCTTTCAAAGTTTTTAGCATTTTGGAGATTTATATTTTAGAGATTCAACGATGTTGAATTCAAACAATAGAATTTGGTCAAGTTCATTTCATACACAAATGAATACGCATGATTTTATGATGCTAAAAACGGCAACACAGGTTTGTGTTTCCTTCCATTTGTTATAATTTTTGTTTATACCCAAGTTCTATTTTCTTCGTCATGTTTAGTGTATATTTTTTTAAAAATAAAGTTTTATTTAATCAAAATATAACAAGATTGAAATTAAATGTGGGATTAATGCATCCCTCCAGACATCTATCCTATGTGGCTAGCTGTATGTATATGTGACAAAAACTCTCTCTCTCTCTCTGCGAAACTGGCAAAAAGAAGGGTAGAGAAAGGCCACCTGTTTGTTTCTTCGAAAACCACTACCAATTTGTGATCGAATTTGTGATACTGGAGCCCTTTCTAGTATATTGCATCTTTCTCTTCATTTTCTTTTTTTTTTTCTTATTTCAAGATGATATCTCGGGAAATATCTTATATTCTCCCAGATCATCATCGGTTTTGAGCCTATATAGCTAAGAGCTCTCGGAATATTACCAGAAAATTACCCGGATAGCCAGGAAGCTTGACTAGCAAGGGTATTTTCATTTGGGAGCCTGAAAAGATAGAACTTGGACATTCCAATACAAATGACATAATTTAAATAATAAATATGGAGCATCATTGATTGATCATCATTAAACGAGCATTTAGCGCGTAAAAAGTGACCAAACTCAATCAAAACAAGCATGAGTTTCAGATCCAAGAGTGTCAGTGAAAGCAGTAAGCACGAATAGTCATATCCTCGTGAGTAATGATTTAGACACTGAAAACAAAGTCATTGAATTTCTTATTAGAAATAAAAGTTGATTTAGCACTCTCATTCATTTTATATATTACCTAGAACGTTTATTACAAAACCCTCCCTTGACTTAATCACACCAGATAATCTTCTACCGTTAATGATCTGCTGTCGTCTATTTACGTTATTTCTCTCTTGCGAGTGCAAGTACAGGGACTCGGACAACCGTCTCTAGCTCATCGACCCGATCCGAAAATCACCCACCAAATTTTTATCCAATTCACAGGGTCATCGTCACTGTCTCGATCATCGTTACTTCTTTCTTTCCTGCCTTTTTTGTCTTGTTTCACGTGATGGGATTGTGGGTATAGCCCATTTATTAAATGTTTGCATACTCGTTACATTGAGAGAATTGGTAAAATCTCATGTGGAGATCACCGAAATCTGAAACGGAGGAAAAAGACTATTTTTTGAATGACCATTATAATTAATATTATTATCGAGATAAAAGTTTGGGTTTTTATCTTTGCGGGAGGAAACATGAAAAATATCGGAGCCTTTTGATTTTTGAGTCTGAATTCTTGTGCATTGTCTTTCAGGGTCGGGTTTTGTGTAATTTGGGCCCTTTTGTTTGTGGGGTTCTGTTGATTCAATGGCTGCTGGTGCAGAAGTGAATGATGACGCAGCAATTAAGGAAATGGAGACCCCTGTTGCTGTTCTTGATCCACCAAAAGCCACCGACGCTTCCACTGAAAAATCGGTCGAAAATAACGTCAATTCCAATTCTAAGGAGTGTGCGGAAACTGAGGTAAACGGTGGGGTTAAGGATTCTGCATTGAACTCCAATGGGGATTCAAAATCAGAAATGGGAGTGAAAGAACTTGTTGATCTTCTGAAGAAACTGAAGCTGAATCCCCTAGCTAAGGAGTTCTTTCCTTCCTCTTATTACCATGGCCAAATGGGGATAGTCAATTTTGCTCCTGATGATAAGAATTTAGGAAATGATGGTTTCCCAAATAATCAAAGGGTATAATATAAATTCAATAGCCTCTCTGGTTGTTTTAACCGTGTTCATTTTCTAATGGGTCGATTAGTCTTTTAGTTATCGTGCTTGACTTTTTGTTGATTATCATCTAAGGTTTTGGCCTGTTCATCTGATCCAGTGTTGAATTTACCGTGATAGCTTGGAATTAATCACTTTTTATATTTGATTGTTACAGAATAAGAAGAAATTTATGTGTTTTATTTGCAGAAGTGAGAACGATAAAACAATTAGCGGGATTTATTTCCTTTCTTTGCTCAGGATTGTGGAGTCATTTGTTGTCTAAGGTTTTTATAGTGATTGATGGTTTCTCGAATTTGGAATTGTGATGATCTGATTATACATTTCATTATTTTTGTTATTCTTGTGGATTTGATGATTTTGCAGAACTAAATTGATGCCAAATTCGATCATTCTACATGTAGTTTTATGTTCCTCTTTTGGAGAATTTGTTGTTAAATTGAAGTGGTGGAAAGAATTTTAAGATACAAGTCCTCTTAAATAGAGCAATCAGCTTCTTGGTCATGGATTTTCTGTTACATATTGGTCATTTCGTACATTAATGCATGAAGGAGGATTGGAATGATTTTGGAAAAAAATTATGTCCTTTTTATACATAAAAATCGTTTTTGATGTATCATATGTAGGGAGAGAGGTTGTGGACACGTGTGATCATCCGAATGGATAGGTATTTGATCTGTAAAGATGACTCTTTGGGAAAGTTGTTGACTTTGTGATTATAACTGCTGGCAGTGAATTTGGTTTGGCATATACATTATCGAACTGGTCCATTTGATATATGACTGTGAGCTCTGTGCCTGGCTTCGGTTCATTAAGATATACATACATGCACAAATCTAATAATATAATATAAACAGAATCAGCAGCAAATGTGTAATACCGATTACTAGATCTCATACCCGACAATCGTTTTTCTTTTACCAATTCATGTTCTGTGATTATTTCTTACCATATCTGAATGTCAGATTGTGTTGTATGTTATGATTTCTTAGACCAAAATGTGCTCTTTAAGTTTATCTGAACTGAGTTTTTAGATTGCCAATACCATTCCTACCACCAATCTCTTATATTTACTTATTTCTCACTGGTCACACAATTGTTCTCAGAAAAGAAATAACTACAGCCAGAATCAGAGGAGAATAAATGGCAGATCTTTTAGAGCTCAAAGAGATGATAATATTAGGCGAACAGTATATGTGTCTGATATTGACCACAATGTAAGTAAATCAATGAACTTCACTTTTCCTTTAATTCATATTGACACATTTTTGTTGTTTCTTGAAATAAGGTGACCGAAGAGCAGCTTGCTGCGTTATTCAGCGGCTTTGGACAGGTAAGTTGTTATGTTTAGAGACCGTTCAACTGCAAGCCATTAATGATTTCCTTGTAAATCTGCTGTGTATATGTGTTTGAAAAACATAACAAGATGTTTGGTGCTGATTTTTGAAAATAAGATTCAGATATTAGAATTTTAACCAATAATCTGGAGAAATGAATTCTGAGTGAATTACTAACTTTTCCACAATTTATTTCATGATGTTTTGCTTTCTTGTTTCCTTTGGTTGAAGTTTGAACCAATTATTTTTTTTTTAATTGTTGGTTTAACTAATAGTAAAATCATTGATCTGTGCTATTCTGAGATTTTGATGAATATGTTTGATTGTGTTAAGATTGAGATTTGGACCTATCTCAAATCTAAAAGTTAGTTCAAATTGGAAGATTGTCTGAGTTCATATATACAACTCTCAAGATCTTTGTCCAACTGATGTGAAACATCTTATTAATAGGTAACATAACTATAGGCAATACAATACATAACGGTGTATCTGAGCTCTGATGTCATGCTAAGATTGAGACTTGAACCTAACTCAACCCCGAAAGCTAGCTCAAGGGAGATCATTCTCCAAATCCATATATGTAATTCTCAGGAATTTTGTTCAACCGATGTGGGACATCTTGACATATTGTATGTGTTGTATACCTTATCTGATTCAGCTGAGCTGGTTTTATTCCTTTTGATGGTAATGCAGTATGGTCTAGCTGCATTTCTTCTTTCGGTGCAATGAGATATGGAATTTTTTGTTTTTCAGGAAATTATTTATATTTTCTGAAAATGTAACATCAATGATTTGCCTAACCTAGCTAACCAGTGATTTGAATTTTTACATAAATCAAATCCGTAAACTATTTGACAGAGTAGATTTACTGAGGTTGTGAGTTAGTTGTCTTGCATGTCTTTTACTTTGTTTTGAAGCTTTTTATCACTACCCCTTTGATTTCCTACCAGAGGACAACATTTCCCTCGTAGGGTATCTGTCATAAGTTGACAGTAAAGGGGGGATTAAGTCAATAGATTTCGTCTGAAAAATCCAATGGACACGCGTCTCCACAGTTTGAAGTATTTATTATATTTTGATCTAGGGATCCTAACCTGAAGGAAAAAATTGCCGGAGCTAAAGGACAAACATGGGATGCCGTTAATTTCTCTTCCCTGTTTTCTTCTTTTATGAACTTAAAATGTGGTCTCTTTATCGTCCATTTTTGGGAGAATGGTCTATAGTCATTAATCTGTCACGGTCCAAACAGTAAACCGCCTTCTGATTGCCAGGAAAAAATTTCATATCATCAACTCACAATGAATAGAACTTTACTGAATGTTAAAGATTGGCAAGATATATCTTGTGATATTTCTTATAGTTATTATCTTCTGGCTGTATTTAATTTCAGGTTCTTGACTGTCGAGTTTGTGGTGATCCACACTCTCGCCTTCGCTTCGCTTTTGTAGAATTTGGTGATGAGTGTATGTAATTTTATTTTCCTCATGAACTCTTTTTTGTATTGCTTGACATGCGTGCCTAATATCTTCAAATCTCAATTTCGCATGCATGATTAACATCTACAGATTCTGCTAGAGCTGCTCTTAGCCTTTGCGGGACACATTTAGGTTTCTCTCCTGTGACAGTCCTGCCTTCAAAAACGGCCATTCTACCCGTTAACCCCACCTTTCTTCCCAGGGTAAGATCAAATATATGAGTTTTAAATATTGCTTGGATCGAAGTAAATTTGTATGTAAATCCATCTTAATTAGTTACCAATATTTCTTTAAATGAATTTTATTCTGCAGTCGGAGGTTGAACGTGAAATGTGTGCCAAGACAGTATACTGTACAAATATTGATAAGAAGGTACATGATCTACATCAGTTGATGGCTGGTTTTATGCTTTTACTGAATAATGATTTGTTTGCCGCTTACCATGTCCTGCTCGTATATTACTTAGCTGTTGCATACTCTATCCTGCTCGTATATTACTTAGCTGTTGCATATCTAAAACACATGTCTGTGGTATGTGTCAACTTGAGCAGGTCTCTCAAATTGATGTCAAGGTGTTCTTTGAAACAAGATGCGGAGAGGTAACTAAAGGCTAAAAGTTTTAAAGTATTGGCCATTGGATCGGTTTTTCTAAATATTGTAGCTTTTGAAAGTGTAAAATGCCTGAGGTAACTGAACTGTAGGTTTCTCGTCTGAGGCTCTTGGGGGATCACATGCACTCAACACGCATCGCATTTGTTGAATTTTCCATGGTATGTGTTCATAACTGGCTGAAATTACTCTCACATGACTTTGTGATTTGGCATCTTCTTTTGAATAACGCTTCAACTCTCAAGTTTCATTCCCCAAACTTCATTGTAAGATTTCGTCAGCCAAAAGATGGACATCGGTTATTCATGGTCTGATGACACCAATCACCCGTGGCCACGTCCACTTGCATATTTACATGCTTTTAATATACATACATACTAGTGTAAATTGCTATGATTTGCAGGCTGAGAGTGCAATACTGGCCCTTGAGTGTTGCGGTGAAATTTTGGGATCCCAACGCATCAGGTAAAGCTTGTCGTTGGTGATTGTTTGTTTTCTTTCAAGACAGTAACAATTCATTTACCAAATTTCTAAATATTTACTATAGGGTGAGTCCTTCAAAGACACCGGTAAGGCCCCGGATTCCTCGTCCTTGAGTATAGGAATGTCTGATAGCGGGAATCCAAAACCTGGTACCTGGGGTTTGGTTATCTTGGAAGAGAATGCTTCTAAAATTAAGCGGTGGTGGGATTTAACTTTGTTTCATTTATCCCTTTTCCCTGAAAACCACGATTTTTTCCCCTTGAAACTGAATGCTACTCTTGATGGTCGACCTTTTATTTAACGGTTGCTCTATACCACGATCAATAATCGAAAATGGTTGGTTTTAACTTTCCAGGCCGGTTGAGTCACTATTTTCGGATCTGATCCAGTGGTTAAGTTTTCTTGAATCATTCTTTTCCAAGGATCCGTATGTGACGAGTATTAACCGATTAACCATTCAAAATTCAACTGTAAGTTGGAGTTTATGGGGCTATTTGTGTAGTTGAAACTACCATAATTAAGGCTGTTCATCGTATTCAGAGATTTACTGAACCTCACGACGATGCATCTTCCGTTTCACGTCCGATCAATTAGAAAAGTTCTTGTTTGAGAATCTACGATCCAACAAAATAATGGGGAAAAAAACTTTGGCCAGTCTAAAAAGCTTTAATATTCTCGACATTAGTCGGCAAAACAAGAACAAAGTGCGAATTGATAAGTGTAGAGGTTATCCTAAAAAACAGAGGCCTCTAAATTCTAATCATGAAAGGCAAGAAGGAGGCTTCTGCCTGCCGCGAGACCTGCCGTGGACATTCGAACAGGAAGAAGATTCAACTCCTCCTGGACCGATTAAGTTTATGTTCTCTAACGCAATATTGTGACATGGATTGCTTTTGCTGCACTTCAGTTTCACTGCATCCTTGGTGGTTGATGTCCCCCTTATGTTCCTGAATATAATGTTACTTATCTGAATCTTCGATGATCCCTGAAACAAGAAACTTAGGAAAAACTCCACAAGTCAATGGAAAACCCAATCATTTTATACAAAATTTACCTGAGGATTGCACAAGTTGAAAGGGCAATACTGCTGATTAATGAATATAGGGTTGTCCACATTCTCCATTAAAATGTTATCATATGTGAAGTTTGAAGCGAATCCGCCGGCAGCATTTGGTTCTGGCCAAGTCTTGATCTGAACTCCATTAAGAGTCCCTCGGAAGGTGCAGTTGACGACGCTGATGCTTGTAACATCTTCTTTGGTGCCAGATTTTCCCATGCTACCGACACTGATGCCGTGGCCAGGCCCACAAAATGTGTTGGTGATGTGAATGTCCCGATTTCCAGGGCCGATGGACACGCAATCGTCTCCTGTGGAGATGACAGTCTTGTCGATATTGATGTTACCCGAGCTGCTGACATGGATGCCATCCGTGTTGGGGCTGTCTGCCGGAGCTGATAAAATGACGTGACGGATGTTGACACGGTTGCACGCGAAGAGGTTGAAATGGAAGTTCTTGCTGTTTAGTGACTTTATGTTGGATATCTCCGACTCGTTCACGAAATCCAGCCGCAGCGACTGTTGCATGTCATTCCAAATTTTTTAACTTATAAAATATTTTAATATTGTAGGTGGAATTATTGACGGCTTCTACGATTTTATTTTTTGGTTGCAAAAATCACACTCTTGATCATATCTTTTTGTATTCAAAATTCAAAATACTTATCCGTATGCAGACAGTTAAGGTTCTAAGCCATTTAGCACCAATTTAATTTCATATATAATAGGATTAAAGGAGGGGTTACATATAGTCAACCAAAATTAAATTTCCTGGCCACTACCACTTCCAAACGTTTCAACTACACATCTTCTCATTAATCAAGCTATTAATAGTCAAGAAATAGCCAAAAAATAATTTAAAAAAATAAATGAAATTAGATTTTTTATAAAAAAAGAACTTACAACAGGAAGAGGCTTGCAAGAACCGGTTTTACATTTATTATACGGCCAAGCCGAGGCTCCCTGGCCGTCCAATGTACCCCCACCGTGGATCCTGAGATTATTGATATTCTGGAATGTGATCCAATGGTCGATGAAAAAGGAACTTGGTCGATTAGGAGACCTTAGCATCCCTTTTATGACAAACTCTTTTCTGCCATTACAAGGTCCTTTTAAAACAATGGATCCCAAATGGAAAGTTCCCTTCGGAATCAAAACAATGCTCTTGCCTCTCCATTTACATGACTCGGTCCAAGCTCTCGTGAATGCCTACATTATGCAAAAGAAAACATATAACCACAGCTTATGGGATCTCTGCATGGCAACAAATTTACCTTAGAATTCTCGGTCTTGTTGTTCCCAATAGCTCCATATTTCTTGACGTTGAAAACTTTTGTTTTGTGACTCCAACACACAACCACCGCTGAAAATAAGGAAAGAAGTGCTATTCCGAGGGCTACTCTTGGATTCATGTTAGTGTTTGTTTTCCTGCTTTCGTGAATGAGAATGGAGATTCTCGACTATTTTTATGGGCTCCAGTTCTACGAATGCTATATATTTTAGCTACAAGTCTGGGAGTTGGAACGGTAGGGGAAATTTAAGAGAATCATTATGCCTTTTGTTATCTATACAGTTACCCATTATCGTCGATTTAATCCTTTTTTCCTCGGATTGAATGAGCAAGAGAATTTATGAGATAATGTTGTTGATTCTCCTAAGGAAGTTCAAGGGTCAACATTAAATTATCCAACATTAAACATCTTCCGCATTTTTTCCATTTCACAATTTGCGTCCAAGTTTTCAAATTAAAGACAAATCAATAATTAAGTCAATTGTTTAGGAAACAATTATTATTATTATTATTATTATTACTCGTCTGATAAATCTAAATCGCCCAAGTTTGTTGATAATTTATGGAGTCAAATTTATTTTTCGCGTTTTTTTAAACTATAAATTTAAAATCGAGATATATTTGGATTTGCATGCAATGCACACACGTGGGGCTTATATTTTTTATTTTTCCTGGGAAGTTCCGAAACGGACACCATCCCTCGTACGAATACGAATACGAGCTACAGACTCCTTCGGCCAGTCCATTTCATCGATAATTGACATCTATGCATCAGGTGAGATAAATCCTAATATAATTGAGCTTTTTCAATATGTGATTACATATATATTGATTGAGGGAATCTTTGTTTTCTTGAAGTTAGCTGAAAAATGGATCCTAGATATTTGCTGAAATATAAATATAAATGGATTGGATTTGATCTTAGATCGATGTAAATTTATGATGCCTTGAATAATTTGAGCCATGTTTTCGAAAGCCGATTCGTACCTGCAAAAAATTGAATTTTTTCTGGATGGAAAGCCTATGAAAAAAGTGGATGTGATGTCGTGAGACGGGAGGCCAGGACAAATGAGTGGTTTCAACAGAAGGTGAAATCTGAATTTTAGGAATTGAAGTTTTCTCATTTTCAATTTGAAATTTGATCGGGTCAGCAGCTGGTTTTCATACTGCATTATACTGGCATTCTGTTTTTTAAGTTATGTAAATGTTCATGAAATAAGTTATGACACACAAAGTAGAACTTGTAGTAATCGTATGATACCTCTTGATGCAGGTTTTTGGCAGTGTACTACTAACGCAGTTCGCGAGGCAGAAAAGGTGATCGTTATAGGTATAATTCGGCACACTTTTCGTGTCAATCAGGGACTTTGTTTATGAACATTGTAGCGTTTCCATTTTAATTTGCTGATGACGTTATCTCTGCACTTTTCTCTTCATGTATGCATGGAAATATGGTAATGAAAGTATTATTGTTTCCTACATTATCTGAGTTTTTCCCACAGACATTCTCATCCATAGTCTTGTTCTTAGCAATCGAGAATTTGATAATTCATGATAAGAAATTTAGAGGTCGCTCTAAGATGGTTCGATTGCTCTCATTTTCCTTAAAATTCCATAAAATCCTTTTTGGCTTGTCTTCTTCTGCATGACCACTAAGTTATTTTGCAGCAATGAACCTGTTTAGACCAGTGTAAGTATGAGGGAATAATTTTTGCCTTGATACAACAAAATTAAAGTGGTTAGGCGGCACGATGGCATCTCCAATGAATCGCCATGGACGCTCTAGTTCAACTGGATTATCAAATATGAAGAGACCACAGAACACAAAATTAGCTGCTCAAAGACTTGCTCAAGTTATGGCTCATCAACCTGCAGATGACGAGGATGATGACGATGACCTGCATGGTTTTGAACCTGGTATTTTGTCAGTTGGCATAAGACTTGGAGAAGGAAGGCAAGCCAAAAGTCGTTCTCCAATGGTAAAAACCTATATCATTAACATTTTCATTTCATTCAGTATCATTTGGTCAGGGACAGACCCAAGATTTCATTTAAAATGTGAGAGAGATGTGTCAGGTTTCTGGAGGGGAAGAAACTTTCATTTAATTTTTTTTTTACTTTTTCGAGGGGAAGAAATATGAAGGATAGAATTTCCTATAAGCACCTAATATGGACCCTTTTATGTTGTTTTTTAGTCAGTTCGTACCTTGCAAGAACCACCACAATCTACACGTTCAACAATCAGTGCTAGAGGATCTACAAATGCTAGTTCGGTGGAGCAGCAGTTCTCTGCACGTTCAACATCAGGTACTAGAGCATCCGCAACTCTCAGCTCAATAGAAAAACAGCCTCCATCAGCTCGCTCGTTATCTTTTCTTCGACCATCAAATCTAAAGCCTGTTGACCTGCCGACACCTATTCTTTCTACAATACCAAGTAGTTCATTTCGACCCATAGAATCGGCCGAAGAAACACAACCACTTTCTGCTCGATCTAACGCCACTGGAAGATCAGCTTCTTACTCTAGTCTCTCGGAACAGCCTCCATCTGTTCGTTTTGCATCAGCTGATCATCCAACTTTAGTGATCAAGACCGCTTCCACGGTACCTCGAAGTGTACCATTATCAAATAAGCCAGAGGTATCCGGAGTCCCTGTTGAGACCAAATCTGCTAAATCCAAGGACAAAAGGTACTTAAATCGATAAATATTGTGTCAAAATATCTCTCACTCTAGTTATTTTTTACTCGCCATATATATATATTCTGCATTGTTTTTTAAAAAACTTTGAGTATTCTTATCTATTCAATCATAATTGATCTGCCAATTTGAAGGTTATCTCTAGACTTTGGAACTTTCAAATATAAAGATCCTAGTGAGCAGCAGTCGTCTTCTGCTCTACAAGACGAGGTACATTTTCTTAGACCAAATTGATTACACTGCTGTGGGATAATGGGAAAGTGCATTTGTACTCTTTCAGAAGGGAAGGATGTACGAATGTGTACTTGCTGTTAACATATTTGTTTATATTTGTAATAATAATGTAGTTGTATTGCATATACCTGAAATATTTTCCTTGAAATTCGGCTGCTTCATTGACAACTGTTGATAAAAAAACTGCAGCTTGACATGCTTCAGGAAGAAAATGATAATCTATTGGAAAAGGTGATGCATCTTTTCCTTTTAGTTTATGACTCATGATTAGTTTATTTCTTATTGCAAGTTTAGTTTCACATGAAACTGGAATAGTTTCCATATCACAATATAAGTTAGCGTCTCAATGTAACCTCTCCTCTTCAGCTGCGAATTACAGAAGAAAGGTGTGAGGAAGCGGAAGCAAGAACCAGGCAGCTCGAGAAACAGGTAACTTTGAAAGTGTAGTTGAGGTCTAGATTTAATTCTTGGGGGAATATGAAATTCCTGTATATAGCTTTTGACTAATGTGAATGTTTATTTATATTTCTACGGCTATGAGAAGACATAATTTCAGTAATAAAGAACCGTACAATGTTTTTTTGTCTGTAGCTTCAAAACCTACAAGTTTGAGCTTTTATTTGATTGATATATCATGACCTTGTGTAGATTGCATCTCTGGGAGAAGGTGTATCTTTAGAAGCTCGGCTTTTGAGCAGGCAAGTATTGGATTGGGAACTTTTACGTAAGATGGTAGATTCAGTTCTAATTGTTTTATCTTACCAATTCTGCAGGAAGGAAGCTGACCTTCAGAAACGAGAGGTCTGTAAGATCGTAAAATTCTAGCAACTTATAATGATATTTTTGTGATTATCTATTTGTGAGCATCAGCTTTACATTCATGATAGTCAGTATCACAACTTACTCCAAATCGTATTCATTAAATCTTTAAAAAGGTCAAGGCTTGATGCTTCTGCTAATTCCTTTTGCATGGACAACTAATTTTAATTCTTCTTATTAATTGCATTTCAGGCTGCTCTTAAAGTTGCAGCACAAAGCTATGGTGGAGGAGGTGAGGAGATTGCAACACTTCGAATGGAAGCCGAGGTATTAAGATGTCTAGCTTGTTTATGATTTTTCGGTCACAAATTTTGCAAAGTCATAAGGATGCTAATCAATCATGATTCCAAGTATATTCTAAATATTATTACCATGATATTCTTATAAGGCTGCAAGGGATGAAGCTACGTCGACTTTGGAGCAGCTCCACGACGTCAAAAATGAAGTTAATTCACTTCGAACAATTACTCAAAGAACGATATTGACTCAAGAAGAGATGGTATCTACCAATCGTGAAACATTTCAGTGCTCTTACCTGTCATTTTTTTATTATTGATAGTCTCTTATATTAGGAAGAGGTTGTTTTGAAGAGATGCTGGCTTGCTCGGTGCTGGAGCATATGCCTTCGCCATGGTAATTTTTATCCAGTCTTAAATTTTAACTACCACTACATGGTTAGGCCTATTTAAGACACCAACTAGGATACATGACAGGATTCTGATATTTTTAATAGGAATTCTAAAAAAGCAGGTTATGGTGGAATATATCACCTATAGGAATCTTGAATTTTAATTGCAAAATTGTTTTAGGAATTTAAATTTGAAATAAAATCGCAGGTATCTATGCTGAAATTGCTGGATCAAGATACGAATATTGGTCCTCTTTTGCCTCTCGTCCTGTTGAAGTTATATTAGCTGCTGGACAGAAAGCAAAAGATGAAACTTCACAGAGTATGTTCCATTTGCTCCATGTTTGTGTCAACTAGATAGCATTAATTTCATGCAACTTGACCGTATTTTACTTTTGTCAATTTGCAGTGAACAGTGAGTTTGAAGAAAGGGAGAAGGTTGTACAAGACGCAAATGATATTTCAAAAAAAACTTGTGTTGAAAGCATGCTTTTAGTTGAGAAAGGTCTCAGGGAACTGAACTCACTTAAGGTTCTCGAAACTTTGCCTTTAATGCCTGTGGAGTGAAATTTCCGCACTTCTTCAACATTATGTTATTCCTTATTCTGAATTTTTATTAATGTTTGTAAATTGTAAAGAATGTTAGAAAATTCGATCTGTTTGTGGAAACAAAGACATTGATTTCGCCTGAGATCTCTTATTCAACCTCAAGTAGAATGAAGTTTTTTACTGTAACAAAAGGAAAAGAATGAATTTTGTTGTTTTTTCTGATGATTTTTAGTATTTTGATTCAAAGGTAGAAGAGGCAATAGCAATATCAATGGCCCTAAAGCGTCGCCCAAGTTTCGCAAAATCTAATGTTTCCGGTATGAAAACTCAATAACTTTCAACTGAGTTTTTATCTTGTGGATGAATAATGTCAAATTTATATCTGATCTCATTCCTAACTTGTACAACAAAAGAATTGTCTCACCTCATATTTTACATTGTAATCAACCCCTTGTGAACTTTTATTATTTCATAACTCAGAGTCTGACAAGGAAAGTTGATGCAAATATTTCTGGTATTGCCTTCTTTTTAACATCTACAGATGAATTAAAGCTGCCGAGTGAGGGCCAATATTATTCAGAAGCATTTGGTAAGTCTTTTTGTCCAAACTTTTTCCAGCTATTACTACTTTGATTAATTAAGAAACTCATACTTTGTTTCAGAGTTGAGTCCAGAAGAGTCTGAAGACGTTCTTCTTAAACAGGTAACCTTAAATGAAACCGATTTCTGTAATCTGGAATGATTATGGTTGTTGTATTCTAGCTGCACATTCGTGCTCGGGATTACAGACAGATTCATTATGCTGTAATATTAGGCTTGGCTGACATATTTTTGGAGAAGAGCAAAGAATCATGGACTGGAACCTGACATCGCGGAAGAGAAACTACAGTTATGGATCAACAAATCCCATAAACTGCTAAATTCACATGATGCTGTGGACGGTACTAACTTGGACACTTCTATGTACAATTTTTTGTTTTTGTCCCTTTTTCATGTTTTCCTTAGTTTTATTGAACTATGATGTTTCTTTTGTTTTCTCCACGACACAAGTTTACGTCCCATGTCTCTTGACTAATCATGCATGCATGATGGAAGTAATGGTTCCTTGTAGTGTTCGAACTCATCCGTCTTGCTCGTTGTGTGTCACAGTCGAGCGTGGTCTGTTGGAACTCCGGAAGTTAGGACTGGAGACCAAGTTATGGGAAGAAACTCGTAGATTGATGGATCTAGATTGCAACCAACAATAGCTCCTAGAAACCGAATTCTAAGTCCACATATCTCAGGACATGCCTGTAAGTAGCATAATTTTTTTGGTTTCTGTTTAGGCTATCTCGTTTTACTTTTTGTTCATCTGTTAATCAGTAAATTTTCGTTGGTTCATGGGCTGATGGGCATTTCACATTTTGGTACAAAGAGATCAGTTTTTTTAAGAAACAAAACTCAGTGACAGACTGAGGAATATCAATACCAATTTTCCTTTTATACTTAAATAATGTAGTACATAGAATTTTATGATTAGATCTCTTGTGAGACGGTCTCACGAATCTTTATTAGTGAAACGGGTCAACCATACTGATATTCACAATAAAAAGTAATATTATTAACATAAAGAGTAATACTTTTTCATGGATGACCCAAATAAGAGATATGTCTCACAAAATACGACCCGTGAAACCGTTTTACACAAATTTTTGTCAAATGATATTGCATTCAACCTACTTTTTAGACATTATTATTGTTAAATGTGGATAAAGTCAAATGAAATATAGTACAGGAAAGTCTATGAATAATTATTGCCTAATTACACAACCATGAATAAAATATATGTAAGTATATCACTTTCTCCCTTGAGTCTCCATCTGATTTTATTTCTGCATTTAATTTTCAATTTGACCACTTCATAATGTTAATCACAAAACGACATGAAGTCTACGTACTACACAGTATCTTCATAAACTAAATTACATGTGAAAATTAAAATAGACAAATATCAACTTGGCAATTGGTCAGCAAAAATTTAATGTTGCGTTCCCACTAAATATGTGAAGAGCGTACAAACACGTAGACACTTTGTCATTTTTATAAAATTGTTGTGTGTGTCGGTATATATGCGCTGACGTAACATTGAAAAATAGTGATGTATCAGTATTCCGGTTAAATATAACAAAAACTAAAGAAAAAAATGCACAAGTCAGTAGATTAAGATTTGAATTGATCGATAACGTGATATAAATGGAAAATATGTAAGTTAAAAAGATACAAAATGTTGTTTTCCCCTCAAGTGTGTGTGAAGTTGACTGGTTTCGGGCTCCTGATCAAAATCCAAATGAGATGTAAATTCCATGGAATTTTCTTGAATTCCAAACGTAATTCCCATTCGCGTGTGCGTCATGGTCGTATTAGGCCGTTAATTATATAACAAAACACTGGTCAACTTCTTTGACGAATGCCTCCGTACACATGTCAGACCACCTATAAATTCTGATCAGTTGCTAATCATCATCAGTATCATCATTCACAAATTAAGCTGATCTCCAAATCAAAAAGAAGAAGAAATTAAAACAGCTCTGATCGAACTAGCATTTAGCGATATATATCGGAGCGTGAAAGGAAAGGAAGAATGGCTGGGAGGCGAGTAGCTGGAGTTAAGGTGGTGATAATCAACACGCAATATGTGGAAACCGATGCGATGAGTTTCAAGTCAGTTGTTCAAAACCTTACCGGAAAGGATTCCCATATCCAGGATGCTAACTTGCAACAGCAGCCGCCGCGGATTAATCTGCAATCTTCCACTCCAATTGCCTGTAACATGGCTCCATTATTCTTGTCACATGGAATGTCGTTTAGTGACTTTGAATTTGAATGGACGCCCAAGGAGTTGCCTCCTCTCGATGAACTATTGCAAGCTTTACGATGAAGTATAATTCATTAATTTTGTTCGATATCTATCCACACACACACACACACATAGGTAACAAAAAAATGAGTACAAATGGAAATATGTTTAAGTTAAAGTACACAACATTGGTATTTACGAATGTATGATAATATGTATGTATGATAATTACGAATACACGATCGACTCCGTAAAAATGTATTCTAACACATCAAATTGCTAACATTGGTAAACTTTACCTATGAGTTGATAAACATATAAAACAATTTTGTATTAATGTAATAAAAAAACATTAAATGATGAATAAACAAAACTTATACTTCTTTAAATTCGTTTGAGAATCATTTAGTCGTGTCAATGATATGGCATATATATCTAAAATTAATTCGGTTTTCTTTTTTGAAATTAAATTGATAAAAATGCCATATATATATATAATAATATTTAATTTGTGGCTGCTTTATGGAAATCTTTAACGGGTTGTTAAGTATACCGTTGCGAACAGATGAGATGGAAATAGAGTAGGAATGTTGAATTTAACTAAATTTAGTTGGACTAATATTATTATTATATTATTCAATTCGATATTGGGAAGCCATCGGTCTCTAAGGTTTGATTTTGGTTTTGATTTGGTTTGGTTTGGCAGAGGACCGTACCCTAAAGTGGATGACTCGTATCAAATAAAATACTAAACTATTAATCCAAAATTCAACTCACGGTCGTAGTGGATGGACCAAACACACGTCTATATATATATTATATACACTACATAAAAAAGGGCTATTTTCTTCTCATAATCCATTCATATATTATAGTTTCCATGGAAACAAAAAATATATGATAATAGATTATAGTCGTAAATTGTTGTGCCAATTTTTTATTTTATTTATGAGTAGGTCTCATGTGAGACCGTCTCACGGATCTTAATCCGTGAGACGGGTCAATCCTATCCATATTCACAATATAAAGTAATACTCCTAGCATAGAAAGTACTAATACTTTTCATGATGACCCAAATGAGAGATTCATCTCATAAATACGATCCGTGAATTAAATATATCTTCATGGGTATTAGGTCCCTTGAAGCTAATAAATTTCATAAGAGAGAGTTGGAACGTCACCACAACCCTAAAAATTAACACACAACGAATCATGAATAGACATTTTTAAAAAAAAAATTAAAATGTTATGTACGGGTCCCCATTTAGCAATTTCAATAAGTTTTCAAAATAATATTATATATTATACATTAAAGAAGTGTTTCCAAGAATTTGTAAAAATATTTTTTATTAATCTTATATAAATTTTCAAGCATTCATATTATAAAAAGATAAATTAACTTTAATATAAAATATTCAAAATGTAATAATAGTTATATAAAAAACATTATTGATTATATTTGTTGGGTGCAATAATTGTCCCTGATTGGTAGAGCGATCGAACCGTAATGCTTGAGCTGCTATGCGTTTAAAAGATTTGAGTTGTACCATTACCACCAGCTATAACTTTTGGCAAAACGGCAAGCGCTCGGTCCTACAATTGGTATCGGAGCCAAGATCACGAGTTCGATTCCCATTGATTGCAAGGAGTGTAATTATTGGGAGGGAGATTGTTGGATGTAATAATTGTCCCTGCTTGATGGAGCAATCGAACCGTGATGTTTGAACTGTTGTGCGGTTTAAAAGATTTGAGTTACAGTATTACCACAAGTTATAACTTTTGGTAAAACGACAAGCGCTCGATCCTACAATATTTGTATTTTATATGTATAGTGTTGTCTTGTTAAAAAATAAGTTTGAAAGCAATTTGTCTGTAACTATTCAAAAAGAATTAATGCGATAATAAAATTAACTTGGAGGTGTGTATATACAATAAAATAACCCACCATTTTCAGTTTTGATATCATTATCGAGAACTTTTGTACCGAATGGCAGGCACGCATGTAATAAACAAGAGCATACTATAAATGGAAAATAAATAAAGAAAGGAAAGAAATAGAAGGGGACAATAGAAGTGAATCTTAGTTTGTTGCTCGGATAAGCAACTTGAAATGGTCAGTTTGCTTTTTCAGGGTACATACAAGCAGCTGGCGTATCTTGGCAGACGAATAATTGCTACGAAAATGGATTTTTTGTATACAATTTTCTATTATTTCTTCACAGCTTTTCCCTTTATTTCTTTGTTTTTTTAACAACAATTTTTTGCTTTCATCCTTGGCTAAGAATATCCTTGGGATTTAATCGGACCAAGTATACCGAGAGTTTTTTTTTTCATTGAAAAATAGACCGTAATAGAATTATTGTTTTTTGAATTTATTATACTGAGTTTTACTCAATATATATATTTTGTAAAAAAATTATCTTAAATATATTGTCAACTTCCCATTTTATTTCAGCTTTTCAGAATAAATACACATTGATATTGATACTAAAAAGTTGATTCGTTTTGTTTAAATACATATTGAAGAGCTTGACCAAAAAAGTATGGTTTACAAATTATTTAATTATGAGAAGATAACATCACAATTACATTCATGCATTTTGAAAATATCAAAAAATTGTGTGAGACGGTCTCACAGGTCGTATTTTATTAAACAAATCTCTTATTTGGATATAATTGAATCGTCTCACTATATACAAGAGACGTACTCTCTGAAAATATCCATACTTTCGAATAAATGCCTATGGTAATTTAGATATACTGGCTACGTGCATGGTTCGTCAGAGTTCAGACCCTCGAATTCGTTAAGGCACAATGATGGTTAAATGTTTTCTTTCTCCATGTTCATGATTTAAATCCATGCACGAGAATATAATGAAAAAGTAAATATAAATCACCATTTTCACTTGAATTATATAAATATCAAAACTGGAATAAAATGTTTGAATCTCACGTATTTTACGTTTTGTAGTGTATGGTGATTTGTGAGATCCGTATGGATTTTAATAAATTTATCGTCATTTCATAAATAATTTTAAATAAATGATATTTCATCGGTACTCGCATGTGTGAATAGAGTCAGGAGATGATATAACAAAATTGTGTACTCTTTTTACCCGCTTGATTCTTTCCGGTCGCTCCACTCTATCCGTGGCTCCTTTCCATTGTTTATATTCGTTAAGTTTCAAGGAAAAATAGCACGAAATTGACATATCAATCAGTTAATTATTAAAGGACAAATATCCAAGCTTTCTTGTTTTACTTGGTTGGAAAAAAGTGACGGCAGAGAGTTATCTTGTGTTTTTTCACCGAAGCTTTTTGGTTTGAATCTGATGAACAAACCGAAGCCTAAAGATCCGAAATAGAACAAGAACAAAAGCAGACTGTGAATTCTCAGCGTATGCATCAGCAGAAGAAGTATATATATATATATATTTTTATTTTATTATTTCTGTAGGCACCGCATAAAATTAAGAGTGATACAAATTCCATCACAAATCTCCCACTTATATATCGATTCACACGCAAAAGAACACAGATATTGACAACTGAGAAAAAGTTCTGATCTTGTTCCCTATTTCCCTCGTTCTTCTTTCCATTTTCTCTTGTACAGACATGTTGATGTATCCGTGGAGGCATACGCAGTGTGGCGCTGTCTTGCTTGTTGATTTCCATTAGGGGCCGTCTTTATTTGTTCCAAGATTTCGTTTCAAGGTTTAAATATTTGATGGTGCTCTTCATTTCTTGCGTATAAATTGACGGGTCTCTCTCGTTTCTTTGAAATATATGTTTTATTTTAATCTTAATTTACCCGTTTTGCAGGAATTTGAGATAGTGGAAATTGTGTTGCTTTGAAGTGAAATCTTGGAGCCACGGTATAAGATTTGGACATCTCACTGTTGTAGAGAAAGAGCGATTGAGAATTTTTGTGGTTTTATTCAATGGGGAATAAATTGGGGAAGAAGAGGCATGTGGTGGATGAGAAGTACACTAGGCCTCAAGGGTTGTACCAACACAAAGACGTGGATCACAAGAAGCTTAGAAAGCTTATTCTTGACTCAAAGCTGGCACCTTGTTTTCCTGGTGATGATGATTGTAGTTGTGACCTAGAGGAATGCCCCATTTGTTTCCTGGTCGGTCTGCCCCTATTTTTGTCTTCATTTTTCAATTTTCTATATTTCGTAGGGGTTGGACGAGATCTCCATTTAGGAAGAAAACAATTTCATATGCGATACCAATTGGATTAGGAAAAGAAATTAGAGGACAAATGCTACATTGTTTTATACGTCTTGGTAGATTTGAAGGGGTAACTAATTGAATTCTCTATTTATTACTGCAGTTTGGTTCTTGAGCTCCATTTGATCGTTTGTGTATTCACTTTTTTTTTCCTTTTTTATTTTATTGGCCTTGTGTTTTCTTCAACTGTAACGCCAAAGAAACTGCCTTGGAAAAATTGAGTATTCAACAGTGCCAAAGAAATTGACTCTGCAAAATTGTTCAAGTGTTTGACATTGGAAATATGAGCCTAATCTTTATCACTTTGGGCTAGTGCTGATGAGCAACTGAAATGTGGTTTGGTTCAATTTTTAACAACTTTGAGTAACTTGTTATGCGTTTTTATCTATTTCCCGGCGATAAACGGAGGAGGGTCGTTTTGTAGGAATAAAGAAAGCACATATTTGTTCTTGATGACACAATGATTAAGTTTTCAGGAAACAATAGTGATTGTCGACATGTTATTTTCTTTTTAGTTTGACCTCCATTTGATGTAGAACTATGTTTATTTGTTTTGAATGTTTTCAGTTCTATCCAAGCCTTAATCGGTCAAGATGCTGCACAAAAGGAATATGTACTGGTACACTGAACATTATTTTATTTTTCATATTTAGTCATTATTTCACCAAGCAATTATTCTTATTTATCTTGGTTTTAAGTTGTTACTATATTGATTTTTCCCCATTTCAGAGTGTTTTTTGCAGATGAGGACTCCTAATTCCACCAGGCCAACACAGTATCCTTGGGTTCTATTTAATTGATTTTATTTTCTATTTTATATTGGAGGAATTTGCTCTGAACTTATTATGCAATTTGTTTGCTTTAACTATTTATCTGAATTGCTCGTTATGCTGTCAAGTATGTCTGGTTCTGCTTACCTTAACAGTGAAAGGTGTCCTTTCTGCAAAACCTCAAATTATGCCGTGGAATATCGAGGTGTTAAGACAAAGGAGGAGAAAGGCTTGGAACAAATTGTGAGAGTGAAATATTAGTATCATTATGTGCTATATTTTTCCTCCTGTCGATGTTGAAAATGGCCTCACGGCTAAATGTTGGCATGTGATCGAACTTACATTTTTAGGAAGAACAACGAGTTATAGAAGCCAAAATAAGGATGAGGCAGCAAGAAGTTCAGGATGAAGAGGATAGGATGCTGAAACGAAGAGAAGGCAGTTCTTCTAGCAGCGTGAGAAAACCAAATGAGGCTGATTACTGTTCGACTAGAGGTAATTGATATGAGACTTTGTCACTGGCTGTGGCTCATTTACTAATTTACATTTCATTTCTTCCTATTGGTAGCCCCATCTTTTGCTTCTGCCTCGGAAAGTGAAGAAATTGTGCCCTCTCATGAGTCTAGTGCTGCTACCGCATCGAGACTGCTTCCACCCCAAAGGCAAAATAGGTCTAGTTATTTTATAATTTCTGCTTAAGTCATTCTTGCTACTATGATCCAGTGTGTTCTTAATTGAATTGTATCGGTTAAAAGTATGTGTTGACATGTTTGGTTGTATGCTAAAAGAATCCATTATCGGATGTTGGTTAGTGGTGTAGCGCATCATTTGTTCCATGTTTATCTTTTGGGAGTTGAGCTTATCATGATCCGGTGTGTTCTTAATTGAATTGGATCAGGCAGTATAAAAGTTTGTGTTGACGTGTTTGGTTGTAGCTAAAAGAATACATTTGTTAGAGGCCGGTTAGAGGTGAGTGCATCAGTTTTTCCATGTCTATGTTTTGGAAGTCAATCTTATCACTCTAATTGTGTTACATTTCAAATGGTAGTCTAAATTTGGTGAAAATTTAGTAATTTCATTTAATTTGTAACCAGGAATCTATTTAATCTGGGCAGTTGCCCTCTTCATACGTTTCTTTTCTTTCGGTTTTTACTTTTCCATTTCTTGAAACGTGAAGACACCGTCAAATTTTAGGAAGAGGATTACTCAAAATTGGCACTTTCTTGACATATTTCTATTTTGTTTTTTTCTGGTGGGAAAGCTATCATCCCCAGGTTCTAGGAATGTCAGCGACAAAGAATGTTAGCTCTATTTTACTCGATTCACTTTAGTGTAACCGTTTGTTTCCACACGATATAGTATTGTTGCCAAAGTTTTTGTGTGATATATAGTTGGTTTGTTGTTCATCATGATTCATGTTCAATAATCTGTTTGTTACATTTTCTTTAAGGTGCTATCAAATGAAGAGCATAAATGTTGCTTTAGCCTTTTGAATTTCTGATATCCACTCTCTTCGCTCATCTTAAAGCTTGTTTTGCAATCAAAGTTTAAGAGCTTGTGGTCATAGCCTACTAGAATTTGTACCATGTACTTTATGATCGGATCAACTTGTATTGTTATCTTAAAGTTTGAGTTTGTGGTTAGAGTTTGTAAAGCATAACAGTTTATCTGCAGAATGATGACTGGATTTCATCCTTTTAGGTTGAAATATAAGTTCAGCTGGGTAACTTTTAGTTATGGAATAATTTTTTTAACATGGTTTATGGATATTGAGTGGTTAGGACCCTGTGGGTTTGTCTACACACTGAATGATGGAAGCAAATATGGGATGTAATCTTCATTCTTATTGATAGCAAGTATTTGGTTACCTCACACATCAAGAATGAACCGAAATTTACTGTAATATGAATATTTTTCCGTTCTTATAGTATACAAACTTAGAGGTGTTTGGCTTTATTTATTTCCAATATCTTATCATCTCCCTGAGATTTTATAATGTGTTACTGGATCTTGTAAGACCTTAGATTCATTTTTTGTTTCTTTCTCCAGAAAATAAATCTGAATTTGTTTATCAAAACTAAGCTGAGAAATTATAATTTTTCTAGTGTTAATCTTGTTATTTACATGCTAAAAATGATGAAGCTATTACGAGAGCTTGTTCTAGAAAAATACTATCTAGTTTGAGATATGAACTTTTCCATCATCCTGTTAGATGTCAGATTTATAAGCTTCTTCAAGCAACTTCCTTGTTGGAAAGGCTTTGGTGAAATGATTACTTTTGGATTGAAGAATATTTACATTTTCATTCTCATACTGTATGAAGAAACATTGGGTGTGTATGATGTAATGAGTCATGACATATAAATTTATTAACGTTTTTTTCTATGGCCACTTTCACAACATCTTGATAGTTGGTACTTACTTCTATGACCCCGAGTATGTTTCATATCTCACATATGGACGAATAGATTAACACTAAGTTGAGTGATGGATTTTTAAATATGAAGGTGATAATGGTTTCTGATTAGACTAATAGATTAGAGATCGCTTCTTTGGAGATTTATGATGCCATATGCCTTCTATATTCTTATACCGATACTAAATGCAGGGAGGGCGAATTTGACCTGGATCTTGAGGATATAATGGTTATGGAAGCCATTTGGCTGTCTATTCAGGTACTCCTACAGATCCATTTTTTTTTCTGTTGTTGATGCAATATTTATGTTTGTTATTTGGTAAAGACACTCAGAGTGTCATGTGAGTGGTCCGACAAAAAAGGAGTAAATTTTTGAAACAAAATTACTAGACTAAACCTGAAATTTGATTAGTTAGCCGATCAAAATCAATGCTGAGCCTACTTACAGGATTGATTTTGAAATCTTCCCTCACCCTTTTATTCTCGTTACCTCTAGTTGTTGACTGGTCTAATCATTAATCTTTTACTCTGATCCCGTGATACCGTAAATTGATCTTTTGTCGTCCTGTCTCTTACTGTGATGATGAAAGGAGAGTGGGAAAAGACAAGATCCACTGTATTGTGATGCAGCTCAGTCTGAAGAATACATTGCAGATGATCACAGTTCCAGTTCTTTGGCGGCGATGGCCCCGATATCCATATCTTCATCATCTCCATCTGGTGGTCTCGCATGCGCCATTGCAGCCCTTGCAGAGCGTCAACAAATAAGCGGAGAGACCTCTAGTAACTATGCTGGAAGCATGTCTACGTATAGCATGCCTAGCTCTAGCAGATATTTGAATCGGGAGGTGCGTGAATCTGAAAGTTATTTTCCTGCAGAGAATATGATTGTGGCATCACCTGATAACCATTTGGCAATGACCGGGGATACTGGAGAATGGGTTGATCATAGATCGGAAATGGCTGAAGTTGGAACTAGCTATGGAGGTTCTGATGAATTTGATGACGCTATGAGGCATGGGGAACCACCTCAACAAGATGAAAATCAAGATAGCTTCCAACCTGTTACAGGAACGATTGTTCCTGAGAGTTTTGAGGAGCAGATGATGCTAGCCATGGCTGTTTCACTTGCCGAGGCTCGAGCCAGGACAAGTCCGCCAGGAGTTACATGGCACTAGCTTCCGCTTAGGTATAGCCAAATCTATCCCTCTATACCCCAGGGGCCCAACAAAAAAATATTTATTATATATTACTCCTTATCCATTCATAGAAATTCAAAATTTGGGGAGGGTAATTCATTATGGTAAGCCCAGGGAAATATGTGATATAAAACATGGTTCCACGATCTCCTTTCCAACTTTCTAGGTACAAAGTAGCTTGCAGAAGGAATTTGTTCGATAGCTTGCTTTTGTTCAATGGGCATCTATCACGATACCTAGAAAAACGCCACATGGGAGCGCTCTATGTATGGATGTGTTGGTTTCAATTGGAGTGTAAACAAATAACGTTGCACCTCATATGAAGCCGTCTTCTCAAGCTGAACAGGACACTAGAAAGTTGGCCACTTCCTATGTATCAGAACATCTTAAGGCTGGAAATGGCTGATTTCCAGGTATATAGCAAGGGAATGTACATATACACACACATTTATAGTTCTTTCTAGATTCTCTCATTCTTTTCTTTGGGTGGTTCGGATGTGTACTTTGTTATGGAATGACATAGATTAATTGGCCATTTTCTGTTCCTGACGATCATATTTTCCTTTGAGTGGCTATGAATTTGACGTTTTCTTGTGTAATTGACTGCTTTGTGAGTAATACTTACGGATTTTTGGGATGTCTGAAGGATTTGGATTTGTAATATGAGTGATAAAAAAATTGATGTTTAGTCTTAATTCTCAATCCTTTTGTTCTTTAATTTAGTAGATTTAGCGTCCAATGACTACTAAAGAGGGTAGTATTTGAGATGGCACAAGGATTTAAATATGGAATATGAGTGATTTGGTAGATACATGGAACTTGTGTAATGTTTGCTGTGTGGATTGGAGGATGTAGCTGTCGATGTAGTGTGTTTTGGGTAAGCCCAAACAGTCGATGTAGTAGTCTTCAAATTACGTTTGGGTAATCATATTGAGCAAGTCATGTGAGACATGCTCAAATCGATAAGTCCGGAAGGAATCGAACACACCTGACTTCATGGTTCGAAACTCAAACAAGAAGGAAGGCTGAAAGTCAAAACCTTTAATTACGGGTTGTTGGGTTTTTAAGCTAGCAAGTTGTTTTAACTTTAATGGGAACGAATTTATTTTCCAGATAGATTAATTGAGCTTCAAGATAGATTAATTTGTCTTATTATCCTAGCTTCTTTAAATGCTCACTCTTCACATTAATTAATTTTAAAAAAATGTGACTATACTTATTTTTAAAAAATACCTTCTTCTTTTTTTTCAGTTGAGAGATATGGATATTTTGTCCTAATAATTAGATGTCTAATTCGAGATCATTCAACAAATCAAAAATTTAATACCGAAATAGAAGATTAATAGCCGCCGGAACCGCGACCAAGCCCGAGTGTACCTACTTATGAATATTCATTAATTAGTTGAACAAGGAATTTTTAACTATTATTATTATTATTATTATTATTATTATTATTATTATTATTATTAAATATCAAACTGCTGTGTTGGTCTATTCTTTCTTTTTTCTCATTTGTACTATAATATAGGAAAAATTAATACATTCGACAACTTTGGTGACGAGCCTTCAATTTTTAAGCTCGCAAGTTGTTTCGTGGGAACGAATTTATTTATAAGATGTATAATAACACCCCACTTGATTAAATTTTATTAGATATAAAAGGTATACGTTGAATATTGATTATTTTTGGAAAATAATTACCCTATTTACCTTGAGGTATTCATACACCTTAGCTCAATTTCCAATCATAAAATCTATTTTGGTGTAAATTTTACACTAAAATAATGTGATTTTTGCACCAAATACAACATCCATCTTCAACTCATTTATTTCAAATCTCACACCAAAAAGAATATTCTCAAAATATTTCTTTTATATTATATATATTAATTATTATCTTTTATTTAATATATTTTTAATTATGACTAATGTGTATATTATATAATCAATATTATATTATTAATAAATTTAAATAATAATATTTACATTTATAGTTTAATTATATAATTTGAATGACTATATTCATATCACAAATGATCAATTAAAGCATTTGTAGTGTGAAGTGAACATCTTTGTATTAATCAAATTATTCCTTAATTATTAATAATTAACATAAATAAATAAATATTTAAAAAATCAATAATTATTATTTTTAATTTTTATGTTTAGATATCTCATTATTAAAAATAATAAAATAAATATTTTATTATTATTTATACTTAAAAATAAATAATAAAATTAATATATATTTATAATAATTAAAACAATTTTTAAAAAAAAAAAAAAAAAAAGTGACGCAGAGGCTACCTCTTGCACCAAATTTGGCGCAAGAGTGGGAGGCTGCGCTATTTTGGCCAAATATTGGAGCAAATTTTTGCATCAAAATTGGTGCAAAGGTTAGAGATGACTTTATAATCCAAAAACCAAGGGAATATATATATATATATATATATATATATATATATATATAAAATTTTGATATGTTGCATATCTACCGTGCACACATATGTGAGCACCGATGAGGTGTCACTCATTCATTGGATATGATGAAATATGGAATTATTGCGCATCCAATGAGTGAGTGACACCTCATCGGTGCTCACATAGCTGTGCACGGTAGGTGTGCAGCGTATCAAAACTATATATATATATATGTATATATATATATATTAATATATATATATATATATATATTTTAATCAATCAAACAAGTTGAGCTTCTTCTATTATATATATATATATATAAGAAGCTCAACTTGTTTGATTGATTAAAATAGAAGCATTTCGACCACTAATTGATTGAATTAGTGTAACCATAAAAACTTTAGTTCCATTGCCTATATATACAAAGAAATAGTGGTAAGTTTTCCCGAGCATGTTCTGCTTTAATAATATTTCACAGACCATGGCTACTATTCCACTTTCATGGTCCACCCACTTGTCTCAGCGCCAACCTAATTTTGTCGCTGAGCCACCACGATTAACAGGCGATCCATCGAAAATTCGACGCTTCGCTGTGTCGTGCAACCACACAAACCACGGTCGAGACCAGAAGCATGACCGTGAAAACGTTGAAAATATCCCAGGAAAATTGGACCGGAGAAATGTACTTCTCGGGGTTGGGGGTCTCTACGAGGCAGCTAGTCTTGTTCTGTCAGATTCGCCAGCCATTGCCTCTCCAGTTTCTTCCCCCGATTTCACCAAATGCACAAGGGGCACAAATCTCAACACACAGAAACCACTCGACGTGGACTGTTGCCCACCTCTGGCCTCGGGAATAATCGAGTATAAGCTTCCCCCCGTGCAGAATATGCGCTTCCGCCCAGCTGCACAGCTAGCAGGAAAAGAATACTACGCTAAGTTTGAGAAAGCTATCGAGCTCATGAAAGCTCTGCCCGCCGACGATCCTCGTAATTTCATGCAACAAGCTAATGTTCATTGCGCCTACTGCAATCTCACCTATGAACAGGCAGGAGACCCTAAGCAAAAACTTCAAATTCACAACTGCTGGCACTTCTATCCCTGGCACAGATGGTATTTATATTTTTACGAGAGAATCTTGGGCAAATTAATTGGCGACCCCACTTTCGGTTTGCCATTTTGGAACTGGGACCACCCAGGTGGAATGGTCATGCCTGAACCATTCACAAAGAAAGACTCATCCCTGTATGATGCGCGACGGAACAAGACTCATCTACCGCCTGTCCTCCTCGATCTGGCGTACTCAGCCAAATCCCCCACGAAGCCGAGCAAGATATTACCCAATAACTTGACAGTCATGTACGGCGAAATGGTTCGCAATGTTAAAAAAATAGACGATTTCTACGGGGAAAAGTACGTAACTGGTACCGCTCCTAACCCAGGTCCAGGCACAGTGGAGCGTGGATCACACATAGCAGCGCACGCTTGGACAGGTGAGGCCACGCCTAGTGGAGAGGATATGGGGAACTTCTACTCAACAGGTCGAGACGTAATTTTCTACGCCCACCATGCAAATGTTGATCGTCTCTGGACAATATGGCGCGGTCTGAGGGGAACAAAACCCAAAGATTACACCGAAGCCGACTGGCTGGAAGCCGATTTCCTATTCTACGACGAAAACGCGCAGCTTGTGCGGGTAAGAGTCAAAGACACGTTGGAGAACGAAAAAATGGGGTACGTTTACCAGGAGGTGGACTTGCCATGGTTGCAAAACAGGCCAACTCCGCGCGTCAAGAAATCGAAAGTGGCCGCGACTTCTGGGGCGCCGGCGGCGGAGACTGTTTTCCCGCTGAAACTTGACAAGGTGGTGAAAGTATTGGTCACAAGGCCAAAGAAATCGAGAAGCAAGAATGATAAGGAAAAGGAAGAGGAGTTGCTGGTGATTGAAGGGATTGAAGTTGACACCGCTAAGTTTGTGAGGTTCGATGTTTTTGTTAATGACGAAGAAGATAAGGCTGATGAACTGGACAAGGCGGAGTACGCAGGATGTTTCTCTCAGATACCGCACAAGAATTCGATCAATGTCAAGACTCGGATAAGGCTGGGATTGACTGAACTTCTGGAAGATTTGGGTTCTGAAGATGATGAAAAAATACTGGTTTCTTTGGTTCCTAAAGATGGGGGAGATGACATATCCATTGGTGGTATCAAGATCATCTACGTTTAGCTTCTTTAGTTTATGATTGATCTTGGTTGTGATGTGAGTGTGTGTTCTCCTTCTTTATATTAAAATAATATCTTGTAAAGGCTTCCATAGAGTTATATGTCCAAACTTTAAACATTAAATATGTATTTTTTTATAGTTTTATACAAAACTCTTTTCTTGAGTGTCCTATTTCAAAAAAATATAACATTCAATTAGTGATTAAATAATTGAATACAGACAATTCATGAAAATATAAATAAATTGAAGGAATCATTTAAATATATAAAATAAAAGACAAAAAATTAGTTTCAAATCAAGATAAATATCACTTCCTCGAGATAATAAAATTTGTTTATAATGAAATAGAAAGTAAAACAAATAATGTTTTTCAATCCGAACATTAAACTAAGAATTGAGAAGAAGAAAACGAAGTCGAATTTTGCTTATTTGCCCCGGATGTGGCGTTCTTCGCCTTCGTACCCTTGTTCTTTTTCTCTCCAAATCTTCTCCCATCCCTCTCGTCTCTCTTTTTTAGTGGTTTCTCGTTGTCAGTATACTGCGGGCGCCCCTAATGTGTCTTTCTGTTCTCATGCGTGTTTTCTCGTCTCAGCAGCGCGACCGCACCAAGAAGGCAGAGCAGATGCGCTCCTACTTCTCGATTTAGCCTTGAACAACGCGATGTGCTTTCTTTCACGCCTTCATTTTGTCATTTGCCTTCCATTCCACGTCTTGCTACATATATATATATATATATATTATAACTACCTAGTCTCTACTTGCTTCTTTCTTGGGTATAAATTAAGGTTGTGGGCTTGACTTTTGGAAGGTAAAGACTTTACTTGTATATTCCGAAGAACAAAATTGTGTGATGGAATCTCTCACCTTAATTTTTAAGTGATCCACTGTTATGAATCTTGGCTGCATGCAATTTTTTTTTTATTTTTGTCGGAGGCAGAATGTTTTGGGCTGGCTATGTTGATGGGCCGCTTTAAACATATTTTAAATTTGGGCTTGCCGAAAAATTCCCAATGCAACCCCGATGTCTTAAAATCTACTAATATCCTCCCAGTTGAAAATTTAATGAGTCCAATGGCAGTATTCATGTGCGTGTTAATTTGAAGATGAAACCAACAACAAAAAATCAACGACGTAACAATGAAAATTTAACGACCTAAAAACTCGTACCTCATTAAATTTATGGATTTTTTTTTGTACGTGGCGTATATAGTTTTTAAATATCTATACATAATATCATGTACAAAACTAGAGTGTCCAAAGTCGAGAATGACATTTTGATTGTAATAACAAAATATATATGTTTTTTTCCTTTCATTTTTCAAAACATGTTAAAGATTTAAATATATTTTTAAACCGAGTTTTTTGCTAAAGTTCAAAGGGGAAAAAATGTGTGTAAATTTCGATATAATTTAATGAATAGAACTAGTTTTGCGATAAATTAATGGAAAAACTTTATCAATTTACTGATATTATTATGATTATACTGTTATTATTATGATTATATGTTTTATTAATGAAAATATAATATTTTTGACGTAAAAATTAATGAATTTCATAAGTCAAGTTGGTGTTATGTCTCACAAAAGTGACACGTTAGATAGTTTCATATGAGTTTTTGATTCTATAAAGTGTATACTTTATGATTAAATATTCGACTTAAATATCTATAAAGTGTATAATTTATGATTAAATATTCCGACTCGTGACATCAGGCGAGTGGGCTTGATTCTTTGAACGTGCTATCTGTAATTTCGGTAAATCAAGATTGGTGACGAAAATTGATAGGCGTAGGGCTACAAAACAATAGGCAAATTCAATGGAGTCGTTGGATTTATATTTTAAGCTTTTCACATGCTTTGTCTTTAGAAAACAAAATACAAAAAACCTCTACCTACTATGTTAGGATTCACGTGAAAGGTGCATTTAATTTCCTATAATAATTAACAATCAAAATCATTATTTGTTATTATCTTATATAAATATAGAATATTTCGACAAATCATGATGTAGTAAAGGGAAAATTGTAAATTAGTCTTATAAGTTTGTCAATTTTGGTTTTTAGTCTCTTACCTTTACATAATTATTTAGACGTTTGGTCTTTTTTTACCCAATTTTCATAATAGTTCCTTAATTAACATTTTTTCTTGGTTACATGTAAACTTTGAATTTTGGGTTTTCTTGTCTCGTCTCTCATATTCATTGGCATCAGCTTTTATTTAGAAAAAAGCAAATCCATATTTTTCTTTCAAAAAATCTATAAATTTCTTAGTAGAAGAAAATTTATTTTACACGAGATTATGGAGTCATCTGTTTTTTGAAGAGGAATCTTGTTCTGTATATGTGGAAAAAGAACACAATTGAAGGTTTCTTGGACAAGTAAGTGATAACCCATGTCGAAGGATCCATGGCTGCCGAAGTTCTTGTGCTTTGATTTTTAAGTCTTATACTAATTTGTTGGTGAAACATGTTACTCTATATGGCAAAGTGGTAGGTGTGATTTTTTTCATGGGATGATCCACTAATGTGTCGTAAGCCGATTACTATAATTTCAAAATTGGTTGTGCTCAGAGTTTACAAGAAAAAAAACTGAAAAGAGAATAAAAATATGAAGTTCTAACAAACTGGATCATGACAAATTTTCTTTTTTTCTTGTTATTGGATAATTTCTTAAATGATGATCAGACGCAATTCAAATCAGCATTTCTTCCAAAGCAACTTCTCTTATCTCACACAATTGGGGAATTTTTTAGAAAAAAAATAGACTTGTTTGTCCCTCCAAGTAAATATCGATGAATATGGAAGGAAAGAAATGCTTACTTTCCCATCATTAATAAAAGCTGATATGTACATATGCGACAAAATCTATCATTCAAAGTTACACGTCATCAAAGAAAATTGTCACTTCAACACGTGTGATGAAATTGGGTAAAAAGAGGTCGAATGTCTAAAAAATTGAAAAATATCATACGTAAATAAAAAAAAATAACAAAGATATCGAACCAAAAACTAAAAGTATCAAACTTATATGACCAATTTATCAATTTTCATAATTATAAATTACGATAAAAGGATGCAAGTTTGAGCTAGCCAATTTTCAATCTGTGGTTTACAATTTTCTTAGCTGGATATGTTAATTGTTTTTTAAAAATAAACTAAATTTTTCCACATGCAAAAATATCCGATATCATATGCAAATATGCAATTGATGATTGCTAAAAGCTGTCATTTGATAAATTTAAATATTATATATAAATATTGTTTTTAAAAGTACCTTAATTAGAGTCTCCAACTCTATTAAAATTTCACCAAATTACCCGTCTCTCGAAAATCGAAATCAAAATTAAACCAATATTAATATCACAAAAACTTTTGTAAGAAAGTTCTTACGATTCAATGTTATGAGAGATATTTTATTTGAGTTATTATTAAAAAATATTATTTATTATTGTAAATATGAACATGATCGACTAGTCATATAACTTTTTATATATATTATATATTCTTTCAACTTGTACATTTCACCTTCGTACATGCAAAGCTATCACTTTCAGTCTTTCATGCATACTGACATTAAATAATATTTGGAATAGTACAGTTTGATTGATGAATGATTTATGAGCAACTTTAGTCAACATTAGCAATGTAATCAATCTAAGTAGCGGACGTCATACCAAATCTTAGTCTAATCAAAATCTTAAAACGTCGTTGTCTACCCCCTTTTTTCGTTATTTAATGAAGGGTAATTACCTCGTTTTGACCATAAATTTAGACATCATACTTCATCTGTATGTTGAATAAATGAATATAAATTTTTATTATATATATTCGAGGTTTATCCCGTGAATACCGAAGTATGACGTAGTCGTGATAAAAAAAATTTACACATATATGATATATGTTGTTACTACGTACATTGATGAGTATGATTTATTCACACTTGTTAACCTGTAAGTAATTCAAATTATATCCAAAAAAGAAGAAGGTAGTTCAAAATTTGAAAATGGTAATATGCTTTCAATGCATGTACATAAAACATATAGTTTTTACCGCTTGTCTGGGGTCACGTGTAGAGCTGTCCATTTATATTTACAGATATGCATTAATAAATGCCATTCAACGGCTACAACACCCCACTCTTCATTTTCTGTATGTTAGGTGTTCGTTCTTGATCTTGTGCTGTCTTCCCATTTTGCAGAGAAGAAAGGGCAAACGAAACTTGTTCAAGGTAAGGTGAGATTTGTGATCGAGTCATTTCTTTGATTCTGAGCTCTGAATTCTTTTTTCCAATATTTTATCTTCATGGTGTCAGTTCTTTTTAATTGGGGGGGTTAATTTGCGATTACAACAGTGATTAACTTTGATCTGTCGCTCCCTGTGGGGTTTTTTTTTTTTTGCTCGAAGCTCGATTATATGCTTAGTTAAAAGGGTTTTTGTATTTTAACAGCATTAACCTCAAGATTCTTGAAATTAAATGAAGGATTTAATAATAAATGACTGATTCTTGATCCTGGATCTTTATTTGCGGACTACTTCTGTAACTTCAGATCTCTTGAGCATCCACTTGATCATCGTTTTTAACACAACCAAATTGAATCCCGTACAACGTACGTAGGCAAAGGTCTGCACATCTTTTCATTGCATTAAAAGTTGCCGTAAGTGGACTGCAAAGTTACTTTCTTTTGTGGAAAAAAAAGCATGCGTCAAACCTTTGGACACTTCTTTATGTTACATGAGATATATATGTCTGAGCAATCAACTTGATTTTTCCGCGTATGTTTGTTTTAATCTTTACTTGAAAAGGTATGATGAAGCTATATACAAGTCTTGATTGTATGCTAGAGTTTTTTTTTTTTTTTTTTTTTAAATTTAGGTGCATTGAAGTAAATGTGATACTTCATTAATGATCTGTCATGGATAATATTTCAGGCAGTCCCTTTTTCTTCCGATTTAGTGTTAGAAGTAATTGTTGTCGAATGCGTGCCGTCTCTTGCTGAAACCCCTTCTATTATAATATTTCAAATTATACAGATCAAACATTAAGTTCTGCTGCTGTTAAAAATTATTTGCCTTTAAACTTGATCAAGAATGCCAAGAACAACAAGGTATTTCTCATAACCTGGAATCTCATTATTGCATCGATTTGCTGTCATTTCATTGATTTGATCAAGATTCATGAGAACAGGTTAACAGAAGTGCCTCAAAAGCAAACTCCCCGAGGCCCCCCTCATCTCAGGACCTCGAGCTCTGCTTCTGATCCGCTACACAATCGTGTTAGGACTGAAAGGAGCCCGAAAATTGCAGAGGGTCGTTCTCCTCGTGGTGCCCAATCTGATCCGGTAAATAAAAAGAAGCTCGGGACGCGAATTGCTGATTTAGAATCTCAACTTGGGCAAGCTCAAGATGAGCTCAAAAGTCTTAAAGACCAATTAGTGTCAGCTGATGCTGCCAAAAAAGTGGTTCAGGAACATCTTGAGAAAAAAGCAAAGAAACAACAAAACGTCACAGAATCGATGCAGATCCAAGAGAAGCACTCAACTTCAATGAAAACCAAAGAGATGGATATAAAAAACAGCAGTGTTGCAGAGTTTGAATCGTCTGATGAAGTAGAGAACGAAACTGATGTTTTTGAAGTTCCTATGGAAACTAAGACACGAGTCGTATCTAGATCCGGTGATTTGTTGCCTGGAACGCCGGTAATAACAGAGCCAAATAATGCCACTTTTGATGAGTTGGGATCAAAGAATGATGAGATAAACTTGTTGAAAACCAAGCTCGAAGAAAAAGACAAAGAAATGGACGTTTTTCGTCGAGAAAATCAGAGCTTAAGGAACGAGCTTAACGAGAAATCACTTAATATATCATCAGCTCAATCTCAGACAGCGGAGCTGATTTTGAAGTTGAATAAAGCGGATCAAGAACTTGAAAATACTAAAAACAACGCATTCCAGATCAACGAGAAGCTAATAGCCGCCGAAAAGGCAAAGGAAGAGTTAGAAAGTGAGATGAAGATGCTTCGGGTGCAAACCGAGCAATGGAGGAAAGCAGCTGACGCTGCAGCAGCAGTTCTTGCAGCAGGGGGAGTAGAGATGAACGGAAGAAGGATATCTGAGAGGTGTGGATCCATGGATAATCATTATAGAATCCCGGTTGGTGTGTATCCCGGTTATGCTGATTCCCCTAGGCCAATGGATGATGAAAGTGATGATGTTTTTGAAGGCGGAAAAAGAAAAGGTTCTGGTATTAGAATGTTTGGGGACCTGTGGAAAAGGAAGGGCCAAAAGTAGAACCTTCAATTTTATTTTGTTGTTGATGTGTTTATGCTTGATATTCAAATTTGGCTGCTTGCCATCAGTATTTGACTATTTGTAATCTGATTGTTCCCACGCTCTCGTGATTGATATTCAATAAAAATGGAGTTATAGAAACCCCCACTTAGCACTCATGATATATATATTTGATTCAGTCTTCGACCTTGCAGACAATCTTATATAAGGCATGATTCTGGACAATAAATTCATGCAGGATTATGTTTCCAAACATCACTGTTTGAGCGAGAAACATTCAGTCGCCAAGCATACAGAAGTCCAATTCATAGCATAAAATCACAAGTAGAGTACTCCAAACAAAAATTCAAACCTCTGTCTTATAAGTTTATACTAGATTTTTTTTTGAAAAAATGAACATAGTATCTGCCACATAGCCATTCTGAGATTTTATTTGAGTTGAGTTGAAAATTCAACCTGTTCAATGTGCATTCTGCTAGAGGGTTCAAACCTGGTCTTTGATGCAACCCTATGAAAGTACCCAACTCTTAATATGAGCTCACACATTGGAAAAATTATATTTTCTTTGTAATTATTCTTGGATTAAAGAGTAAAATATGACCCGTAGGACAACAAATGGAGTGAGGCTTTGTTAGCCATTAATATCTCAGATGGGTAATAGCCAAATAGTTAAGCTTAATTAGCCCAATAAAGGACCATTAAGCTCATGTAAGGCCCCAAGCCTGCAAGTCTTCCAAAAACCTATAGATAGACCAAGTCTCTCTTTTCAAGGTAAGTTCTCATTTACTCTCAACAAATTCTTATTTTATACTATCCAAGATCTCATTTTTGCTCACTTCTTTAGTTTTGGACAGCGTTGAATTGAGTGTCGGAGGGTTTACATCGGATAATATCCAGGGTGTCTAGTATCGACCTCTACATACCCGAATCCGAGATTTCCGCATTCTCTTGAATTCTCCTAATTCAGTAATAAATTTATTTGGCTACATCAACTCCAACTCATCCTCTTGAATGCAATCTTCCTGATGCTCCTTTCACGCATAAAAAATTTCACATAAACCCAATATTATCTGAAAAACAAGCATAATTTATTAGAAAACTGTTATTATTGTTGTTCTCCACCCGTGGAAGGGGTCATAACTGGGGTTATCGTCCTTCTCCATTAAGACCCGGAGCAGAGGACAGGGTGGGGTTTCGCTGTCAGCGTTTGATACGGGCATGGGTTTTAGTCAACTTTACACTGTACAACGATTTTGTGCATTGAAGACGCATAGATTTTAGGTCTGGAAATTCGATTAAGTTCATTTGGACTTCTGAAGGGAGTAATCATGTGTGTGTGTGTGTGTGAAATTAAATCCACAAGCAAAATTGTAATCGATTTTGTGTTATGAATTTATTTTTTTGTATTTCCTTATACTAAGGAAAATGTATAATAATAGTTATAAAGTGAGATTCAAAATACATTTGAAATGATAAAATTATCCTTGTGTTTTATTTGGAGAAATCTTTAAAAAATGAACATATCTATACTATATTATTGAGTATGAGGACATAATAATAACTACTTAGAGTGAACACCAAATTTTTTTCCCAATTTTACCCTTATATGATACTAATATTACACTTTTGTTTTCAGTTTTTTTTTAAAAAAAAATTCAACACACATTTTTATTTTTTTTATTTCAAGTATTCAACTATCAATTTAGTCCCTCCATAATTTGTCAAATTTCACTTTATTCTATTGATAATGTTAAAAAAATTGTACACACGCATCGCGTGTGCAAAGTAACTAGTATGTATGATAGTTTTATCATGAGTAGATGTCTTGTGAGACGGTCTCACAAATCTTTATCTGTGAGACGTGTCAACCCTACCGATATTCACAATAAAAAATAATACTCTTAGCATAAAAGTAATACTTTTCATGAATGATCCAAATAAAAAATATATATCACAAAATGCGACATATAACTGTCTTACATAAATTTTTACCTTTTATCATTTCAAATGTAATTTGTAACTCAATGTTTAACCATATAGCATAACTATTATGTTGAGACATTGCTAGTTCAAATATTTGGAAAGTTACTTCCTAGAAATTTAATTAGCCCCAAATATCTACAAGTCCATTATCGAAAATAACTTTGAAAGAAATAGATTTTTTTAAGAAAAAGTAGTCTTAACAAAAAAAAATGAAATAGTCTTAAGTTTGCCTATTCGACTAAAACGTATATTGGGGGAAAAAATCTTTATTGGTTATTATTGCTAGCCTCTTTTCATCGAATGTAGATATAAAGTACTGCCAAACAAAATTTGAGCTCCAAGAAAGTAGGAGTTGAAGATAATTGATCAGGGCTGCCAAGAATTTGACTATATCCCTTTCTTTATGTTAAATTTAAAAAAAAAAACCCTTAAAAAATATCATATATTGAACAAGTGATGCAACGAATTTACCAGAGAATATAATATTCTAATCCAATTTGAGTCTTCGACAAAGAATGATTTTCTGTGAAAAGTACTTGCCGGCCTAAGTTTGATGTATTATTCTGAATTAATGATACAATTCCATCTCCAATAATCAATTGCTTGAAATACGATTGATATTATGGTGGCAAAGAACCATTTATTATTTAAAAAGAAGAAGAAGAAAGTATGAATGAATGAATTATAGGGGCAAACTATTTATACACAAACAAGATAATTGATGAATTCTTGAATTATGAACAAACAAGTTACACGATGTATGGAGGAGGAAAGAGAGACAAGCAAAAGAAAACACAAACTTTGCCATCTGTGGAAAATTTTGAGTCCGACTGTACCAAATCCCAAAATGTGCCAGCCAAGCATCAAGAGGCCACATTAATTTTCTCGAAGAGGCCCAACCTGTTATCAGCCAATCTTGACTTGTAAGCAGATTTTTTGTACTCAAACCATGTAAATTCCTTGTACAAACTGACTTCCCCTTTCATTAGTGAAGGCAATGGGGCTATCTTCTCGCTTAATGGTGGACCACCGAAGTATATCATCGAAAGTCTTGATTTTGAGCTATTGGCCACAACTCTATGCCTTACGCTCTTAAACCTCCCATTAGTCATTACCTGCCCAAATACACCAAGATATTTCATAATGAATGAATTTCCCTTTTCTTGATGTGATTGATGGGAAATGAGACATAAATTATCTCAAAAGACTAACTTGTATATAATATTGTAACTAATACTAATTCTTCAAAGATAAGAACCTTCCTATTTTATAGGATTAAATCCGAAATTCTAAATTCCATCTTAGTTTTACTGCCCTTCATTTTCATGGTTCTAGAACAATAGATGGTGACTTGAAAAACATAGATGTGAAGGAATCTTCCAAGATTCGTTCGATTTCACATACAAGGCAGAAACGCGTGCATGAAACAAGAATGATGTCATAGGCTCAAGGGGTCAAATACAATTTTCGGCACATTTTTTAATCTATATACCTCACCGACCTCTCTTTTAATCATCACATCTCACACGTTATAAGTAATATATATATACATGGAAAAATTGAGAATTCATAACAAAATAAAAATTTATTTCTTTGATATGATTTCCTATGATATGTCTATGTATAATTTGTGTAGGAGTATATGCATGTGTTGAAGGGGTGGTTGTACCTGCAATGAATCGCCAACATTAATGAAGAAAGAATTGTGATCAGGCGGTATGGAAATCCAATTCCCATCTTTCAAACAGATTTGAAGGCCACTGGTGTTATTGGATCTAAGAACAGATATGACTTGCGGGTCAGTGTGTTCTCCAAATCCAATCAAATTCCTCGTACTATTGGATTCTCCCAAATCTGGGCATGGAGGGTAATGATTCACACGGAAAACAGAGTCACTCTGTTCATCCATCAGAAGTTTACTGAAAACATTTCTTGGTTGGATCTTCAGCCCATCTGCTAGCATTTCAAGAATCTCAAACGCCATTTTCTTCACGGCTGATACATAATCTTTCAGAACACACCTGCAAAACAATTACAGAGAATGTAAGAAATGGTGGGAAAAACCAGAGCTAAAACCAAAAACCTTCACTTTCTTGACTGAATATGTTGAGCACTCACGAGAAATTTTCTGCGGCTTCACCGAAGAGGGACGAAAACTTATGGAGATCTGCTTCGGTATTTGAATTCAAAAGCAAGTACTCGAGCCAACCGACATCTCCATTCAGGCCGATCTTTTTGTTGCCATAACCAAAAGGGTTAGGCGGGCCTGCTCTCTGCTTATCAGACAGAGGCAAAGAGAAGAACTTAAGAGCTTCCGATTCCAAACCTCTCATGTATTCAAAAGGGACGCCATGATCGATCACTTTAAAGAATCCGAACTCTTCACAGGCCTTAACTAGCTGCGTTTTCGAGTCGGGTTTGGAGAGGTCTATCAGTGGCACACCAGGGAAAAATGTGGAGCAGTTCTTGGCTATGGAGAACTGTTCGGTAGCTGGTTTCGTGAGAACCACCATTGTAAAACGAGGAAGTGGAGAAGCAAAGGTATAGAGATTTATCGAAGATTCAGACAGCTGAGTTAAGGTTTACGAATGAAGGAATGGGGTGGGTGTGGCTTGGCTATTTATAGAGGATTCTGGAGAGAGACGATGGCGAAGAGAAAATGGGATTTCGTGAACAAAAAAGTCGTACTTGAAATTATGAGTGAGTAGAATTTTGCGAACGGGAGATATTGGCTGTTGAATTCAATCGTACGTAAATTAATCAAATAATTTGGTGTTCACATAAATAATCATGTTCATGTATGAATTATGCCTAATTTTCGTGTTACAAGTTGGAATTCTTGGAAAAAATGACATAATGTCGTAATAAAAAATCACGAATTCCGAGAGGAATAGATATATGTACAATAAGAGTCATGTCATATATTGATTTTTTGCTTACATAATTATGACATAACATCGCAATCAAAAATCACGAATTTCGAAAGAAATGATATATTCTCAATAAAAGTCATGTCATATATTGAATTTAAGATTACATAATCATCACAAATGTATTTTTTAAATCAAAGTGTATTTAGGTAATTTTGTAGTCTAAAATATGATGTGTAATCAAGTTCAACTCTAAATATACATATAACATAACTCAAATTGCAAAATGTCGATGTGCATATATATATTTATTTAATCTATGTTTTACATATTAATTAATTTATCACTTTTACATTAAGAATCGTCGTATCGGTTAGGATTTTTCTATATTTAGTGAAATCTCACGCCATAAAAAAAAAAAAAAATACACATTGCATATTAGTTATGCTATATTGCTCGTTAATGGTTTCCATAAATTTTATATTTTAAAAAATATAAAAATAAAATTTCATAAATGAAAGTGAAAAAAGCAAGAAATAGTCAATTTGGTGCTTGGATGGTCCACGCCTTCATCAATCCCTAGAACGTGAAGATTGGTCTTCGGTTCACACAGCTTATTATTTGACATATGTAAATTACATGTTTGTGAAGTCAATATATATTAATTAAATGCATTTTTTGTTGAATTAACTAAATAATTACATACTTTCTAATGTCGGCCGCAGGAAAACCCAAACAGTTAATTGTATATATGTCTATTTTTGCAATGACTAAATATTTTTTGAGTAAGTTTGTTGTGAGACGGTCTCACGGATTTTTATCTGTGAGACGTGTCAACCCTATCGATATTCACAATAAAAAATAATACTTGTAGCATAAAAAGTAATATTTTTTCATAAATGATTCAAATAAGAGATATGTTTCACAAAATACGACTCGTAAGACACGTAAGAAAACATGGTTGGTATTGGACCAAAGCATGCAGTAAGAAGCAGCGTACGATTCGAAACAGAAAATTTAAACGAACACGCAAGATTGGAGCAGAGTACTTAGATTTTTACCCAAGAAAGACGCATGAAATATACTCTAACGAGTGCATAGGTGGGACAACTCAGATGGAAAAATCATAATTGAATTTAAATACCCTCTAACTTTAATTAAAAAGTTGCTAAAAACTCTCTCACACTACAATTTAAAATCAAAAGGTTGATTTTATTAGATGCAAAAAAAATTGTATGGGATGATAATTGTCTTTGTCACGAGAGCGTCAAAAACACATCATAATAACTTTGAATTCGATGTTTATCATGTGAAACTTTTTTTTATCGACCGGAAAAGATCAGTGGTTACTTTTCAAACCATATAGTTATTTAAAGGATAATTAGCTTTCATTGACATAATAAAAATACAAAGAGTTTGACATTAAATCCTCATCGTTCCGATTTGTGCAAGGAACGTTAAAGCCATAATTGTTTAACCCTTATGTGTCACACCTTTTTTGGGTTCATGTATCTATTAATTATTATCGATACTTATTTGACTTCTGGTCAAAGGGATTATTCTTTGTTAAATTCTGATGTATATATGAGCTAGGTTCTATTTTCTATTCCCCCACAACCTCTCACGCTTCACTTTCACTATATTCAAAAGGACATATTCAATAATTTGCTGCTATTTTCTACAAATTATTTTTATATCATCGATGTTAATTATTGTTGAGGCATCAAAATTATTAGTAGTTTACATGTACATATGTTGACTTTAATATTTTAAATTGATCTATCCGAACTAATATCATTTAATTTCAAAATTATACAAAATTTACATATAACTTTAAAAAAAATTTGAGCCATCCAAGTTAAAGCCTGAGTATACGTGCATCACATGGCTCCGCCACTGATTACACCTCTTTGTGATTTTACGTAAGAACATCATTTGAACTTATGATATTTTTATTGAATTTAGAACATCGTTATTTTATAAAATCCGGATGTAACATTTACGACAGTTCATATATTAGTGAGCTTTCAATATTCTAGGAAATTTCTCGACAGCAAACATTAATAGAGTATGCCCATGGCAATAATAGTAATATAAAATAACAAATAAAAACAACCATTTTCTTGTAATATTTCTATTCACGGTGATGGGTATTATGAAAACTTGTCTGAATGGCTCAAAATGAAAAATAAATATTATTAAAAAAATGAAAAATAAATAAATACGTAACCTGTACTGCGGGCCATGGGCAGCCATGACTGATGAACTAGGAGTAGTCAACATCTTTGCTGACTGGGCCCGTTTTTAGTCAGCTATTCTTTTTCAGCCCCCATCTGATTTGTGGGCCCGCCTAGTCAACAAAACTTTTCAGTTCCTTCCCCATTCCTCTTTTCCCTTCTTTTTTTTTTTTTAAAAAAGTTATTCACCTCTATTTTTGTTTTTCCCCTATGATGGTAAACCTTATATATGAGTCACAAATCAAGAGGAAAAAAGTAAATCGCGATATGTACATAAGTTATAGATATCCGAAAGGACAATAAATATTAACCTTGAGATCATATCTCATTATATTTTAATAAAAAATATATTTCACACTAAAATAGATTATACGACGTCGGAAAGTATCAATTCACGTCACTCCAAGCTGCGAGGGTATAGTAAGAAGTTTTTCATTAGGTGGACAAATTTTATCTCGAAAAGCGTCTTGACAAGTTATATAACTAAAAAAACTCTAGTTTTATAGTTGCTGGAAAGTGAGAATGGTGTGAAATATATTTAAAAAAATTAGAATTAAAAAGATAAATTATATTCAATCTAAATCATATACTATCAAGTGCTGTTTTATATTTGGTTTCATAATCACGTACAAATCTAAACATATTTATGTGAGACGGTCTCACATGTCGTATTCGTGATTTAGATATTTTATTTGGGTCATCCATGAACAAGTATTACTTTTTATGCTAAGAGTATTACTTTTTATTGTGAATATGAGTATGGTTGACCCGTCCGTGGACGGTCTCACAGATTAAGATCCGTGAGACAGTTTCACATGAAACCCACTATCAAATCAAAATGAAAACAGAATAAAATTTTTTATGGCAAAAATACTTGGAAACTCATAATAAAGTCGCAAAATAAAATCCCAAAATTTTGAAATATTATTTTTTGTTCATTCCAATCATTGCCTCATATGATCAGGTACAAAGCCGCAAGATTATATTATTCTATTACATCGATGTGAAAACTGTAAGCTGAACAAAGTCCTCCAAATTGCAAGAGCTTAACAAAAAAATTCATGTGATATTAAATTCATGTGAAAATCAAATTCAAAAATTGTAAATTATTTAAAGGATGCATGAAAATGAAATGCATCACCAAGCAAAAAAAGGAAGACATCTTGAAAGTTGAAAAATAATCACAAATACCAACATGGTTGCTATTAAATTAGAATTTGATATTTCCTATTTGGATATAGTTAGCTAAACAATTGTCCACTTTTGTTCACACTTTCTCCTCCGACCCCGTCCCAAGCATTACCAACTCGTCTAGGGTTTATTCATCTATAAAATTAAAATAAAACAAAATCTTTCCAGATTCAATGAAAACTTTATTTCAAAAAAAACCCTTAAACATTTAAATAATTGGATTGGGTTCATTTATTGCCATTAAAAATACATAAAGTTGCAAATTTTGCTTCTTCTTCGTCTTCACCTTTTGTCTGATTAATTGAATGACGAATTTCCTTTTTGGTTGGTCGAGTTTATAATAAAATATATATATATATATCATTTAAAAATTTGAAACCTTTTCACTTTAAATATTATATTCCATAATCAAACTATAAGCGATATTATATAATAACAAGAGTGTACATATATTTCAATTAAAGTCGTACTGGGATATTAATGGGCCACAAAATTGAAGTTGGGTGACGTGGAGCAGTATGATTCGTGTGTTTCCATGTCGACTGTTACGTGCAAGGCGCGTACATTCGGCGTTGGTTATGGCGAATAGGTATGGGGACTCCAATTTATTAGCTTGCCGGACAGAAATAGCTACCCAGGTTGGCCACCCCACACGTATTTGTTAATTCATGCCGTTGTGTGTGTGTCTTAACTGGGCTGCTTTGTGCATATACATACGTGGTTCAGGTATGGCCAATAGAACTAACTGCAAAAGATTCATGGCTCGACATTTGAAGTTTGGTGGGGTGATCAATTTTGGAGTACTGAAAAACGGTCAGCCCCTAATTAATTAAAACTTTGCTATATGGATTCATGGCTCGACTACTATTTAATCATTATTATCTTAAAATGTTATATTTTCAAGAGACGTTGGATGTTTGAAAATTAAATAAGCGATAAATTTTGGATACACGTGTTTGGCTCCTCTGACCGACGCAAGCAAGAGTTTTGGTTTCCTTTTCCTAGCTAGGCCGGTCTTTGTCCCAAAGTTGTTATTTAAACGTCAAAAAAATATTGATGGCGAGAGTTGGTTTTGGTCCCAATTGTGGCAATGGACCAATTATTGATGCAAATTCCTATAAAATCGGGACATGCATCCATATTTTTGGTTAGCAGTGAAAGCAACTAGTCAGACTGGGGAGATAAGGTGGTAATGGTGTACAGACTAGTATACAAGCGCAGGCAGTTGTAGGTTTGAGACGTGAGATAGTGGGGGATGTAGCTAAAGACCTAATTTGAGTGAAACATTACAAATATTACGGGATTAATAGGAAAATGAATCTGGTCTTCCTAAATGTATTTCAAATATAATGCAAAAGGTCATTTTTTTTTTAAAGAAAAATAATAGTTGACTAGAATTGGATAACTAGATATGATCATCAAATATTACATTTGGTCAACCGTTCTAATAAAATGCATTGTATGTAAGATATGTGCGTTTTATAATGCCTAGTTCTTACCAAGTTAGAACCAGGGTTTTGGGTAAAATAGCAAACATGATAGACGTGTTTTGGAAGACTTGGAACTAGTTATTCTTAGAGTAGCAGATCTTGCTATACCGCAAGATCCATACAAATGGTGGACGAAATCTCGCATATGGAAATGTATAAAAAACTTGGGTGAAACGGTATTACGGGTCGTATTTTGTGAGACAAATATCTTATTTGGGTTATTAATAAAAAATTTATTACTTTTTATGCTAAGATTATTACTTTTATTGTGAATATCAGTAGGGTTGACCGTTTCACAGATAAAGATTTGTGATATCGTCTCATAAGAAACCTACTCATGAAAATATACATTGTCCTTGACAATAATACTTTGAATTTATCCCTTACATTCCGCATATCTAGTATGTCTCTAAAATTTTATTCATACAAATAAGTAGAGATAAAAATTATAATAGAAAATGAAGTTTCCCTAAAATAAAGAAATTGAAGTGATTATTACTTCCGGGTATTAAATCGACATAAAGTTTGATTTTCACGCAGCACACCAATCAAGGACTTATCTACTTAATTTGTTAAATGAAAAACAAAGTGCTGCTATTATATTGCGTCGCGTCTTTCTTTGCATACATATTTCGATATGTATCATTTTGAATAGATAGAGTTGATCAAATAATGTAAAATTTATGTTTGAGATGATAATTTTTTCTTAATTCATTGGAGGATCCGACATCTGATTCAAATGGAAGAGCTTATGAAGAGATTTTTGGACTCGATTAAGTAATCAGGTAATCAGATATTGGGATTTTAAGTTTAAGGATGATGGTATGCCTGGGAGAATCCTATTCATACTCCACCTGATTACTCGATTAATTTAAATCGGTGACACGAATCCGGCCTAGAACACATTCAAAAATCCTTTTAGCCATAAAATTGGTCAAATGAGGATGATGATGGAGGATATAAAATCTTATCTAAATCCGACTCATTGTCATTCTTAATTTATATCCCTAATATGTGTTTTATGATAATACGAGAAAAATGTTGATGCCATATGTTTTCTTCTCTGCTATATATTTGCATCTTCTATATATGTTGTTAAATTTAAATTTTAATCATATATCTCTTAAATTTTTACAAGTTTAATTAATCTTTCGTCAAGAATACTGAATTGACACTTAATTAAAAATGTCATCACTTCAGCGTCATGTCAAAAAAAATATTAAAAAGACAAGAATAACAAAAAATACGAACCAAGACTGGAATTTAAAAACATAGAAAACAATAATCTTATAGAGAAAAACATACATAACTAATATCGTAGTTTTCCTCAAAATATGATGAATCCGTACCATATAAAAAAAACCAAAGTCGTGAGAAACTGATTCATCACATTAAGATTTCGATATATGATAATTGCCTTGGAAAAAACAAGAAGATAAAAATTGGTTTGGTCAAAAGCAGTACTCAACTTGTTTTGAACTAGTTATAAGTTTCGAAGAGTAATATCCCCTACTACTTTAGATGTCACTTTTGAAATCAGAAAACAGATTCACAGAGTCATCACAATCTGATGTAGACATAACGTGCATTCTTTTTAGTTTATGGGCATCAAGAAACCCCCGTGGATGCACGCACTGCCTTAATCGCAATCTTTGACAACTGTTCAATATCTTACCAATAATCAAACAAATTGTTGCTTGCCCAACAATGTTTTTGACTAGATATTCAAACTAGTTACTAATTTGGTGGGCTCAAATGCCCACAGATTATGTTGCTAATGTCGGGTTTGCAAAAATGAGTATGGTTTTTAAACCGTACAACAACTCATCACATCATTTTTCCAATCAATTAATACATTATATATATATATGTATAAAAAAAATAAATGAAAATATATGTCGAATAAAGCAAAAAAATGGTGATACACATTGAAAATTTGATGGTCATACGAAGAAAAGTTGGACGATTGCGCGCATTATGAGTTGGTCTGGGTGTAGGAGAGCACTAGTAATCTTATCTCCATGTTTGGGATAAACTGATAGTTGTGATTGTTCGATCGATCTTTTTGAATACATGGAGAAAAGGTCAAATAAATTCGGGTCAATACTAAATTATTTATTGTGGTGGAGTCATAAAGCTAAAACCACTCACATTCTGAGGATACTCAGTTTGTCAAATCAAAGGGATGATGCATACACAAATGAAGTGACTGATGCATAACCGATTTTATCGGGAATTTGATTGATGTATATGCGTCTATGAGCTGTCGTCATTAACATCGTTTCTTGAAAACATTTCAGTTTTCATTTAATATATATAATATTATCTTTTTTTAAAAAAAAAATTGCATATTGGGTTCTGTCTGATCTTAAAACAAGGATTATTCTTCGACCATTTGTGGCAGAAGATATTTCCATTATCATGCTTATCTAACTTAGCCACCAACAACAAGGGAAAAAGGTGGGGTAAGTTTGGTCGTTGCCTTTTTTGCACTTGGAGCCAATAAGTGAATCCATGTTCCATTTATTTAGGGAATTTCAAGAACTTGAGAGGTGTTGGACTTTTACTGCTTTAGGACTGTAGTTTTAGATAAGGAAAGGGGGAGGAGGACTCGGTTGATTCGGATAGATCGAGTCAATTCCTAAAGTTAGAATGCGCTGAAATATTACGTGTAATTGCAACTTGAAAGTATATGCTATTAGCCTATGAAGTTCTATTATGATTTGATTATATCGTATTCACATTTCACATAACAGAAGAAAATAACGATAAAAATACCGTTTTCGTTGATGAGAACTAAATTTAAGTTACTTTTGGATGGAAAGTAAAAAATTAAAATCCAAAATAACAAATCTTTTATTTTGTTTAGATAAATCCATTCTACAATGAATTTTAAATATTTAACTAATCATTTTTTAAATCATCATGGTGGATTTTTAACTCCTCTCGAAGTCATTTCAAATTCTCTATTCAAATACTTTTTTAAAATCCAAATAAAACCTTAAGAAGACGTTTAAAAGTTAATTTTCATTGCATTTTTTCCTTGCATGGAAATCGATTCTGCTTTTGAATCTATTATTATTATTATTATTATTATTATTTATAAAAGTGTGAGTTTTTATTGTTTATTTACTAAATTACCCTATAATGTCTTGTGTTTGTCTTTGATATGCTTTATGTTCATCTTTTGCCTTTTGGTATCACTGTATTTTTTTATTTAGATATTAATATGGTTATTTTGTCATTTGTTTATTTAACTTTGAATTTTATTCTTTCTTTGTTTTTTGCTGGTTGGTTTAATTCCAAAATTACATCTCGAGATTTAGTATTTGCATTGCCACTACCTTCGTCCACTAATTTGAAACATACGAATCAATTATATAAAATCAAATTATATAAGTTCATCTTATCATGTCTAAATACAAATAATAATAATAATAATAATAATAATAATAATAATAATAATAATAATAATAATAATAATAAAGGGTGAGAAAGATCAAAGATGAATACAAATCAATATAGGAAATCTAATCTAAAATAATAATTAAATTTTTTTACTTGTACAGTTTCTATTTTTAAGAAATGAAATTCACTTCAACGTCATAGTCCAATTATTTATTGAGTTGGTCTCATGTGAGACCGTCTCACGGATCATAATCTGTGAGACGGGTCAATCCTACTCATATTCACAATAAAAAGTAATACTCTTAACATAAAAAATAATATTTTTCATGGATAACTCAAAAAAAAAAAAATCCATCTCACAAATACAACCTGAAAGACCGTCTCACACAAGTTTTTGCCTTATTTATGAGCATGAACTTTTGATTTACAATCATGTTTCAATACAAAAATGAGATGGAAAAAAGAATGAACGAAGATAATTAAGAAATAATTATATATTTTTTTATTTTTTGAAATACATCACATTTCCTCAACTTTTTTTTTTATCGAATCAGTGATATTAAAAAAATATATCAATTGACAACTCAATATTCCACTACAAAGTATATATAATTGTTTAGATAACACACATCTATATAGCAAGTATAAATTATAAATTAAATTTTTTATTTGTATAATTTCTATTTTTAAGAAATTAAATTTAGTACTTCAACGTCATAGTCCAATTATTCATGGGCATGAACTTTGATTTACAATCATGTTTCAAAATAAAATGAGATGAAAGAAAAGAATGAATGCATAGAATTAAGAATTAAGAAATAATTAGATTTTTTAATTTTTTGAAATACATCACTTTTTCTCCACATTTTTATCGAATAAATGATATTAAAAATTTATCAATTAGCAACTCAATATTTCATTCAAAGGAATAATTGTGTAATAATAATAAATGATAATCATTATGTAAACATTTCTATTTGAATGAAAAGAAAAAAAATATTATTTGAAATCTATAAAAAAAAAGGTTAAAACATGGGAACATTTAACATAACACAAATGGTAACTGAAAATAAATTAAGATATTAATCAACATCAAATCCGATAATGAAAAAGAGAGACGAAAATCAAATATGATGATGTAATTACTGAATTTAATCGAAGAAAGAAACATAAAATTTTAAAAAAGAAACACGAAAAAAATATTGAATGATTCAAAAATCAAACAAGGAAAATATTGAATCATGGTTGTTTGAAATAATAGATAAACTATGAAATAACATTTGTTATAGAAAAATTTGTGAAAAAATTATGTGTTTGCATTGATTTACAAATTTACGATCAATATTCATAGTGCACTCAAATTCGTTAGTGCTACTAGTATATTTAAATAAGAAGTTACATATAATGAAACGATATGGCGAACAATTTTGCACTAGAGTTTGTAGGGCTATTCGTTTGCAAAAACTTTTCTGGATTTAATAGTACTCATAGAATCCGAAACAAAATGATTTTCTTCTTGTTTTTTTTTCCTTCATAAAACTTTTAAGTGAAATAAGAAGGCAATTAATTGGGAGAAGCATTCGTAACGAATAAGTTAATTGATCTAACTAAGCTTTAAGATTTTGTATTGTTAATGCCTCGAAAAGTACATTAATTTTCATTTTGGTTTGTATTTTAGAGTTGGACTAAATATTTCATTCAAGCTCAAGCGTTTTCCCATCTTTCTAAAACTTACATTGACAGAATACTATTATTTCATTCAATCCAAGAGTCTTACACTTTAGTTCAGCGCTCAATTAGCAAATATATCTTAGCTTATTACATGAGATTAATATGTACAATGACAGATGAAGGATAAAATTACAAGTCCTGCCTCGTTACCAGCTGACTCCCTTGGTCCAAATCTTCTTTTCCCTCTTCAAGTTTCAGTTTTTGTTCATCCATATGAGCCATGTCGTAAGTCGCATGAACACCGGCCAACAAATAATAAACTAGCATGATGAAACTACATATGAGGAACCGCCACAAGGCTACCGAACCAAGAGATCCGATAAGAAACAAATTCATAGCTATCGATAGAGATGGCAACCACGGAACAAGGGGAACCCCCCATACTTTCGGATTCCTGTGCTTCGTCGTAAATGCCATCCCTAAAGTTCCTAGAAACCACAGCCCTCCGGTCAAAACATACCCTATCCATTCCCTATTCTTGGAATTCCAAAGGACCGTTATCCCAAGAGAAGAACCAAAAATAATGAATAATGATGTGAAAAATTTGATGGCATCACTTTTGGGGGTGACATCCTTAACATTGTACCTTCTAAAGAGCAAAGCAACGGCCATAAACATGAAAATGAAGAGAGTGCTGAATGATAATACACTTGATAAAACGTCCAAGCTCGAGAAGAAGGCAAGAATGCAGCTACCTGTGGTTATCAACAGGGTAGCGTAAATAGGAGTTCCTGTCTTGGGATGAACAAGAGCAAACCAAGGGGGAATCATATGCGCCCTTGCTATCTGAGTGGTGTAACGAGCCTGTCCCATTGATCCAATTAGCATACTGGTCGTCATTCCCTTAAGTGCAACAATGCTAACTAAATACTTAGCCCATTTCATCCCAATTCCATCGAATGCGACAGAATACGCGGCATTGACATCCACTTGAGTATATTTCACCATCATGGTGAGAGCCAATGCCATCAAGCAGTACACGACAGTGATCAAAGACATCGACCCAACCAGCCCCACTGGTATGTCCCTTGAAGGCCTCTTAACTTCCTCGGCCATGTTAGCAACCATATCAAAACCCGTATAAGACCAATACACTATCGCGGCGGCAGTGAACACCCCTTCCGCCCCATATGGAGAAAACGGAACCAAATTCTCACTCTTTCCATGCACAAAACCAACAATTATAATGAACACAATCACTACGGCCCCGAAAATGGAACTAATCCAATTCAGCACCGAAGTTCTCTTCGTGCCCGTCATTGCAAAACCATTAGCAATGGCCAAAACCACTACAGCCAAAGGATCCAACAGATTGAACCCCTCAGCAAAAGAATCAACTCTTATCCTCAAAAAATCAGGATTACTTTTAATAATGCTAGCAAAATAAGATGACCAAGAACGCCCCAAACCTGCAGCCCCAACCAGCCCTTCCAGCAAAATATTTCCAGCCGCGATGAAGGCAACAAAATCCCCCAATTCTATACGAAGAAAAGAAAAAGACCCCCCAGCAATCGGGACCTCAACAGAAAATTCAGTATAACAAAACACAGATAATAAAGCGGATAAACCCGAAATAGCATACGACAGAATAATCGCAGGACCAGCGTGATCGTGGGTTTCTTGACCCGTGATGCTGAAAATTCCCGAACCGACGACGGAACCAAATCCGAGCCAGATAAGATCCCACCACGTGAGGCATTGCTTCATCTCATTCTCCGATTGTTTCTTGCACTGAACGAGCTCATTCACGTCGGAGGATAGCCCGAATAAGCGATCTTTGAGACGGTGGGGGGTCTTGGAGAGGGCGGAGAGGTAAGTTGAGAAGTCTTGGAAGGTGGGTTCCGGGAAAAAATCTTTCTTGCTGAAACGCCAGTACGATTTCCCGGCGGGAGGGTCCATTGTCGGCGGTGCTATTGGAGTGGTGAGATCTGAGGCTTCGGACGAAAATTTGTAATTCTTATGTCCCATAATTATTAGAGAGAATTTTAGTCCAAACTGGGAATCAAGGGGATTGCCGAATATTGTGGAGTGCGAATGGAATCCCAAGAATCGAGGAAAAAGCGTTTGGAACTGACTCGAATTCTTTCAATCGAGTTTCCTTTCCTCGTACTGAATCTTGTTCATCTTTCTTTCCAAATACATCCATATCATGTATAGCTATACATTTTCCTCTTCCAAATTACGTCGATAAGATTCCGATGTCTTCCACCTCCATTTTCGTGTAAATAATTTTCTTTGCGTGAGTATTTTATTTTAAAAATAATAGATAATTATTCTGACGATTCTCGTGATCAAGAAATTTTCTTGTTTTTATTCTAATATATTATGATAATCTGATGTTTTACCAAACATCAATATAATCCTATTTAAAATAAAATCTTAATTATAGAACTGATAAACATTCTTATGATTCTCGTGATCAATCAATTTTCTTGTTTTATACGTTTTATATTCACACAAATTTTTATAAAGTTGTTTTATTTATCAATTTTGTAAGACAAATCTCCAACTCGAATTATGAAAATATATTACTTTTCGTGTCAAAAAAAATCTCATTGCAAACATAAATTGAGTCAACATATCTCATAAATATAGATTTGTGAAACTTTCTTTCAATTACACGTGTTTATTTGAAAAAATTCGTTCTTAAAAATTTAATGTATCAAGATAGATAATAAATCCAATATATCATAATGTATAATATTTCAATTATGTGCCCAAAAAGTAAGTTAAAAAACGATGAAATAGTATATAATACATTAATTATTCAATCGAGTTATTTTAGCTATATTATAATTTAAATCAAATATACTAATCGTGAAAAAGATAGTCACACACACACATATATATCTATATATACATTAAATATTAATCAACTATATATTTACATATATATTATGTATCCCTGCTTGCAGTAGTTATGCCCCTGTATAATATTCATGTATAACTTTTCTTTTATTTTTTCTTCTCATCGTCCATAATTTAAAACTTTATTTTGACTAAAAATAAATAAAAATCTCAGACTTTCTAGAAAAGATCGTTTTGGGCCGTTAAAGTGGCCATCAGCCCATCACTTTACATAAGAGGATGTGAAAGTTGACTAAATACAAAACGAGTGTGTGACACATTAAATTTTCACGTTTTGCGTAAGATACACAACTTTCTTATACGTAACCATATATAAATTTAGGGAAAAATATTATTTTTTCATTTATGATTGTTTTTTGTCATGTTATATATATATATATATATATATATATATATATATATATACGTCAAGATAAATTAATCTATACTACCCCCATTATTAATTTTTATGAATAGCACGTTTATTTAAGAATAAAATATGGGCGGCGCAGGGAGAATCTCCATTGTCTGATAAAATTATATGAAAATTGCAATCTTGCTTTTTGTGTTTTTTTTTTAATTATATGATCTTTTAAATTACTAAATTTTATTTTTAGCCTTGTCAACATAACATCAACGAAGGTCGATACCATTTATATAAGCATCATCTTGAAACATGACTAAAATTGTAAAAAAAAAAAAAAAAAAGAAGAAGATAAAGACTGAAATTTGACAATTAATGACCAAAGTTGCAAATAAACAGATACATAGAACCAAAAAAATCTTATTTCTCCTAAAATTTGAAACAGTCAAATAAAAGAAAATGATTACAGTTTTTTGGTCATGTAGTTTGCACCTTTTTTGGTCTTATTAATGATGAATTTGTATTTTTAATCATGTAACTTGCATGTTTTTTCCATATAACTTCGTACGACGGCTTGAAAATTGCAATCAATACCATTTTTTGTTATTAATGTACAATTATTCTTGTGTCATAATAATTTTATATGTTTAATCTTATTGTTTCGAATTAATATAAATTAACACAAAATTTTAAAATAAAATCAGTTACCTATATTTAAATCTAAAAATATTAATATTAAAAACAATTATATAAGCAAATAACGCGTGAAATCGAGTTGTTATATATTTATAATGTGTTTTATGAGGATGCAGCTTATAAATTATAATTCCATCTAGCTTTGAAAAAGTAAAAAAAAAAAAAAAAAAAGTAAAATGAGTGATTTGGACTGACGTCATATTTTGGTGAACAAATATGATCACTAATTCTATTTTTGCTCCTAAAAAAATATATTAATATCGAGATTCTTTTAACAACTTCAGACAAAAAACGTGAAAAACACATAAACACACGAAAAGCATGAAAAAACGGGAGTATTTTTTAGTTAAAAATTCAATTTAACTTCTATATATTATGTATGAGTGGGTCTCATGTGAAACCATATCATGGATCTTAATATATGAGACATGTCAACCCTAATCATATTCACAATAAAAGTAATACTCTTAGCATAAAAAGTAATAATTTTTCATGGATGACCCAAATAAGAGATTCGTCTTACAAATACGACCCTTGAGACCGTCTCACTCAAGTTTTTACTATTATGTATTTATGTATGTGTCTATATATAAGATTGTGAATTACGCAAGCAAAAAATTAGAGCAACAAAATCTAAATATATTGTGAATTACGCAAACAAAAAATTAGAACAACAAAATCTAAATATCAATGTACACTAAATGCCAAAGATCATAATAATTTAGTCATAATTCAATATTCATCATATATATGGTCCTACATTCATTAAATAATATTAATCTACCAAATTCTTAACAGTCATTCAATTATTCATCCTACCAAAATAATGAATCCACTTGACATCTGATATATAATTAAAATCTTGTATAAATAATAAACTTTATATTTACTTGATCTTGACTATTCAAACTCAAACCCAGATATAAAAACATGGATAAAGAACTTGAGAAAGGCAATAACTTTTTTTAGTAAAATGGCAGTAAACAAGTCAGTTCCAGTGATTGATATGCAAGATTTCTCAACTCTGCCCCAGAAAATAGTGAGTGCCTGCGAAGATTGGGGTTGTTTCAGGCTTATCAATCACGGGGTTCCTTTTTCCCTCATGTCTGATATGAAGGATGTAGTACGTTCTCTTCATGATCTTCCGATGGAAATCAAGATGAGAAATTATAACCATCAGGAGCCTTCCAAAGGGTACACCCCACCTAACATGGCCAGTGCCTTTTTCGAAAGCCTGAGTTTATACGACGATGGCTCGGCCGTTGCTGTCGAAAATTTCTGCACTCAGTTGGATGTATCTCCTCAGCAGAGGTGAAATTATTATTTTACAATATTTTACCTTTAAATTGATTTATTTTAAGAATAAATAAAAGATAGAGAAGAATTCTGTGCTATTCAATAATGGCAATTTTTGAATCTTTTTACAGGGAGATCATCGTAAAACACACTTCTGCTCTTCAAAGTCTGGCGCAGCTCCTAGGGAGCAAATTAATGGAAGGTCTGGGATTGAATGGCGAGAAATTCAAGGAAGGAATATGCCAGTTCAAAATGAACAAATATAATTATGGACCGGAAACTGTGGGATTACAGGGTGCTGTAATGCATTCAGACGCTGGATTTTTCACCATACTACAAGATGATGATGATGTCGATGGTTTGGAGGCTGTGGACAAAACTACTGGAGAGTTGATCTCCGTTGATCATGTACCCGGAACACTTGTTTTTAACGTCGGAGATGCGGGCAAGGTAAGAGTGTGTGTATATACCTACAGTGCATATCTACGTGAGCATCGATGATGTGTCACTCATCCATTGGATGTCATATATATATCAAAATTATATATATTAATTTTTAATTTATATTTTATTCAAAAATCAATAATAAATTCAACTATTCCATTTTCATGACTCGTGCGTTTTATGACCAATAGCTCTTAAATATAATTAATGCGTATAAATATCAATTATTTATGTAATAAATCATGTGCATACATGTATAGGTGTGGAGTAATGGGAGGTTTCACAACGTGAAGCATCAAGTGCAATGCTACGAGGCTACCGTACGTATAACAATTGCCCTTTTCGTGTTGCCCGCCGAGGAGGAGACGGTTCGAGTGTTGCCGGGGTTGGCGGATGCCGATCACCCTGCCCTCTACGTGCCTTTCAATTTCAATCATTACAGAAGGCTACGAATCTCTACCAATTCACCCACCGGTGAAGCTCTTGAATTTTTCCGATCTCACCCGGAATTGTTGAACTAATTCATAAAGGATGTATGCAGATTTTTAATTCTCAATAATATTATAATATTTTATGGAGCTGTTATTTCTATTTTCTGCTGGTCATCGATTTTTCCCTGGATGAATTAATTCAAATAATCTGTCAGGGAGGAAAATGTTAATTATCATTTGATCACCTCATATGCTCGTTTTTTTTCTTTTTTTTTTTTGTTTTGTTTCGAATATTTGGTTTAAAGGATCATGATGATATTTTCTTCTTTATCTTTGATTGAATTGGTCTGTGGTAGTTTTTTTGGGACTTTACTGTCCAATAGTACGGGACTATTATCCGTGTGCAGCCTTGGATTCCACTCCTGGTATGCATTTCTCAATCGGCTCTATTTATATATGAGAGAACATGTATAGAAATGTGAAATTATTGTTTGGATTGCCTTCCACAAACTCGAGAAAATGTAGGTAGAAAGAATCGAACCACTAATTATTAATCAACACTTATTTATTTTACCAACTCGAACACGTCCTTAAAAAACATTATTATTCTTTTGCTATATACAACGCACATAGAGTTGTCCAAAAGGATGGATCCACCCAGACCCGTCTTAGTCCATCAAATGGGGCTGGTCATGTTAGCTCACCAATTAATGGATTGAGAAAAGTTCAAACAAATCTAGCCCAACTAAAATGGCAGGTTGGGTGGTGTAAGTCATCAAAACTTAAAATAAACAACAAATATTCATTTACCGATATATCGTATATTAACCTATATCCAAAAGTATAGGGTAAAAAATAGGGCAAAATAGGTAAACAAATATTTTCGACTATTTTTGCGATTTGAATGGGTCGGGTCTGTTGGGGTTTGCTAAGGGCTTTTTATTTTTAGTAGATTTGCCGCTTGAGTATTATTTCGATTTGATATTTGGAATGGGTTAAATGTTTGAATTATTTTGGATTTATTTTCTTTAGCTAAATACATGAAAATTCGGGAATTTTTTTTGGTTCTTTGATTTATGATTGTCTCTTAGCACCGTTATATCTTTTGTTTTTGTTTTTTCTTTTTTTTTTTTATAATTTTAGTTATTTTTCCAACGTGACTATGATGTGATACCAATGTAGTACTAACGTGTGTATTGTCACGTTAACAATCCCGATGAAAAAGAATAAAATAGTAAAAAAATTGAAAAACACAAAAATAAAATTGAAATTTTACAGCATAAAAGATCAAAATCAGAAAAAATTTACATATACATGGCCGAAAAACGGTTTCCCTAAAATTTATTCAAACTAAACAACTCATGAATGTAAAATTTCAACCAAAATTGCTTTTTTCGCTGCTTGGCAAACAATCAATAAACTATCAATCTAGAATTATTTCTATATTTTTAAAAATAAAATTCTTATCCACAACAGTGAGACTTGAGTTCATGGGTCTAGAAAGGGTATCCGGTTGTTGGGATTTTTCATCTCAAAAGCTCAACCATTTGGGTGACGACCATAATTAATCAAAAGCTCAACCATTTGGGTTGACGACGATAATTAATCTAAATCTTATTTACACTTGCCCACTCGTAGTGCACCTCGATATCTAATTGGGTCTAAGGGAATCTTCTCCCTGAATTTCATTTTTGGGGAAAAAGCTCCCCTCTCGTTTCCTAGTTATGATATATAACATACTGGGTTTTTGTTTTTTAAGGTTAAGTTGGCATCCAACTTGGAAAAGAATTGCCACCTGCAAGAACAAAATACCAATGTTCATTCTCCATGTCCTTAATCTATGTCTCTTACTCTTCATTTCCCGACCAAATTATTAATAGGGGCACAAATCGGACTAAAATAGTAAAATATGCAAAAATAAAGGATGTTGAACCTAATTTGACAAGTCCTTGGATTTTTAATTAATATAATTTTTTTCAAAGATGTTATTCAAGTGGTTCTTATTAGTTACTTGCGAGATTGGAATTATTAGTTACTTGCGAGATTGGAACCAAAATTACAAAATTGACATCCTTAATTTCCTTTAGTTTGAACGTCTGATGATACGAAGAAACTAACTAAATCCAAATAAATAAAATTACAAAAAATATATATCACACCTAATTTTTATTCCAATTTTTTTTTTTTTTACATTGATATATGCTAATTGAAACTTCTATGCACGGAGCCTTCTAAAATCTAAATACATGCCAAACTTTCAATCTCGACAAGTAATTTAATCTTTTCCTAAACAACGATTATATATAATAGGATGTAATAACGCGTTTTACAGCTTAAATAAATTAATCCATGAAAGAAAAGGACGTGGGATTACTTAAAAATCAGAGCCGATCCTCAAATTTACTGAAAATATAAATTAAAATCAATCCCGCATAACCTCTAGAATTAAATCCAAAAAATAATCCTTCCATGAGTACAAAGGAATGATCGGATTATTTCATCCTACCCCTGCAGGCACTGCCTGCAGGGGTACATCCAAGGGCCAGAAATTTTATTTTTTTTAATTTTTTTTTCCCCATGAGGTGGAATCTCAACCACTCATATGGGGTGTGGGCACTGCCCCCACACCCATAATCGAACTAACCGGAATGATCACGACTCTCGTCGCAAGAGCAATACAATTTTGCTAAGTTTCACAAAAGTTTCAAACGATCAGATTTTTAAAAAATTTGAAACGCGTTGAAGTGTGAGAGCTTAAAGCAATTTTTTAAAGTTTTAAGCCAAATTAATACAAGTTTAAACATAAAAAAGCGTTTTTAATTTAAAATTATAATTTTAATTGTCTAAAACGGATAAATAGAATAAATAATATACAAATATAATAAATTTAAATGTAATGCATTAATTTTTTTGGTCAGATTCTATTTTTTTTATATTGTATCATTAATTTCATCTCCCTTATCATCAAATATAAACTCAATATAATTGGACTACTTTAAAACATCAGCATTAATATTAGTTGTAGATTGTTTTTTAGTTTTTAAAAGTCGCACTTAAGCATATTTAGTTATATTTAATATGATCAAACTATGTTTGACCGAATTTGGCGAAGGCGAAGCATTTTAGGGAATTTTCAAGTTTAAATATGAATAAACGAGATTTAATTAAGCTTTTTAGAACACTAATTTTTAAATAAATATACACACATTTTAGCCCTTATAAAAAGAAAACTGATTGCAGCAGGATTTGAAAAAGGAATTGATCGTGATTTTGAACCTGTTCTTTCCATGACCCCTCTTAATTGAGATGAGACAGGAGATCCAATATTTGAATTGAAGTAGGAATCAATTAGATTCCATCATATATTGGGAATCAGGTCACGGACCGACCATAGAACCCTGTTCAATAAATGGAACGCATTAGCTGTCCGTTCCCAGGTTGGGCAGTAAGGGTCGGAGAAGGGCAATCACTCATTCTTAAAACCAGCGGTCTTAATTCTTAAAACCAGCGGTCTTAATTCTCACTGTACATATAAACATTATTACGACAATTACTTGGCACCTTCTCTATTCCTCGGAAATTATTTTAAACGCGACATACTCCACTTCACCTTCTCCATTTGACCATTAACGAACATACTCTTACATATTTTTGGTTCGTTATTATTTTCGGGAAATAAATTTGATATAATTATTTTAATAACTATAATTTAAGGAGTGGATCAACTCTTGAATCTCTTTTAGGTTATATATATAATTTGATATTTGGTTTTAAATTTAATAACAATTTGAACATAGTTTTGTAATTTGATTTTTACTAGAGTGTTGGTAATGTCAGCATTCCGAGGAAAATTGTACTAAATGTACACAAACACAGAAAAATTCAATTCATCGTATCAAAACCAAATTTCGACAAATTAAAAAATCCTAATTAGGCGAGTTTACAAAATAATTTTAAGACATTCTATAGCTAAAATTGTAACTATATTTATACTGCCGTCCAAAATTTAAAAATTACATTGGCCTTGTGTATAGGGAGCTTAGTTATATTGTATTATATAAAATAGAAATAAAAGAGGCTGAAACTTGATAGAAATTGCTTCAATTTGCAACTCATGACTAAGAATCATCCTCTTGTCCGTTATTATTTGTTTTGTAGTTGCAAGACTTTCCAGGATTGGAGCGCGCGGGGACAAAATTAATCTGCTCTTTTTATCACAATAAATTGTAAATTATTATATATATTTTGTATATTTTTTAAAAAAATGATTTAATTGATGATACTCATTCCTATGAACCGGAATGAAAGGATCGTACATATTTTTAAACTGATTAGAGGAGCAAAACCTGATTTAAGTCAATTTACAGTACTCAAATTGTTATTTATCCAAATGAATATGCTTGCTCACATGAGATCTGTTAGATATTCATGCATTTTAATTTTTAATTATGATCAAAAATTAGAATTTAATTAATTATTTTACAAATTAATTAATTTAGAATACATTGTAACATGATGAAATTTTGTAATTTTAAATTTGATTTTTAATCCTTTTAGTTAATATATAAGTAAAATTCATGTTAGTGCATTAACTATTTATAATATGTAGTTTGGTACGTAGGTACTTGAATTGGGGATTAAAATCAAATGGATACATTTATCTATTGTTAATTACAAAATCGGACACATATGTTCTAATTAAATAGGTTTAATTTAATTTAGTAAATTATTTTAAATTGAATTGACCTCTAAATTTTGTATATAATTAACGTAGAAAATGATCCAAAATTGACATTATTAATTTATATATAAAAAGAAAGAGAGAGAGAGAGCCTGATAAAAATAGAAAACTTGTAGCAATACATGAAATAATAAAATAGTACTACATGACCTTCTGCAGGACAAATGAATCATCCGAAGAAGGGGTGTCCAGATTTGTTGGTCTTTTCATCATAGGACACATGCAGTCGTAGGCAATGTCCTAAAGTTGATCCAATTGTATACAAAATGAGCCAGTATATTTTTCCACGTGGGTACTAATGCATTGGACAAGCTGAAAAAGGGCAATGCCCTTCGTATATGATCAAATAAATCCAAAGTATATATACAATAAATACTGAATTTCGATCCGTTTGTATATATAAACCTTCTATTAAAATATTTGTAATGGCCAATTCACGCAGATTTAAAATATCCCCCACTATTTTGAAAAGAAAGAATATAAATACCAATATTCTTTTATGTAATATTATTTGCATGAGATATCTGGATTTTAGCGTGGACTTCAAAATCAATGACAGTGACCAAGTTTCATCACGAAACGCGTATCTACGATGTTTCCAATTTTCAGCTTATTAAAGGACTGTAATTTTTCTATGCTGGAAGACAACCTGCTTAATTCATTCTCGCTGCTGTCACGTATTGTAAGGATCGGAGTCTCCTTGAGTAGAAAATATATATACTTGTTCAAGGCGTAAATAGGGTGGGAAAAATGAGTAACTCCAGGTGTCGAATGATGCTGTATTTTGTTCCACGTTCTTTTATCATGATATTCATACATGGTTTAGTTAGAGTCTTGAATTCTCCACATAACCAATCTTAAATTTCGAGGGATATATACCAGAGCTGTTAACATGATGTCTGTAATCTGTTTTTTGCAGCAATGAAGGATCTGATAACTCTGCCGTTGTCTTCGGGGTCATTGGTGGTGTCTGTGCGTTTGCTATATTATTTTGCTGGATTCCGGCATGTCTCCGCCGCACAAACGCACCAAAGAGTTCCCAAACTTCTCAGGCGGCTCCAGCCGCTGTAAATGGAGGATCTGTGCAGAAGGATCGCGATTCGATCATTGATGTGACGGAGCCTGCTGTAGCTGTAATAGATATCGCGGCTGAAGCTGCAGCTGCGGGTTGTGGTGGTGGTTGTTGCTGTGCTGGTGGTGGTTGTGGTGATGGTGATGGCGGTGGTTGCGGTGGAGATTAATAGCTGATCGTTGCGGAGTATATCATTTTCCGTTCATCTTCTCCAATTAAGTCGTCCTTTACGTTTTTTGGTATGAGAGCAATCGATGTAAAGTTTGTTTGCCTAAATTTTTGGATTGTGCCATATTATGATGACATGTTTGTATAAGATTAAGTAAATCGATTTTCACCTCATCTTCTCCAATTTTTTTTAATGAAGTTTGAATAGATTGGACAGCCATATATAGTATCATTTGTTATCATTTGATTTGCCCCAGGTAGTTCTTCTGATAATGCAATAACTTGCAAATCATGTTACACATGTAAATCGCATTGAGAAAACACTATACGATAGGTTCGTTCGAGAAAGTATTAGTAGGAAAATCAAACTCCTAATAATTGATCAAACGTTCACTTTGTTCACCAAATCGAACAGTCTCTCTTGAGACAACGCTTGATATATATTGAGTTTATATAATATAACAAATTTAAAAAGAATATCTCAATACAATAATTCTATGTAAGATAAAATGTATTAGTGGTAGCGCAGTGTTATGGAAATCTATTAACAACTATTCAGGACTCTGAAACGAATATCGTGAGCTAAAGAGATAACACCTACCAGCATTTGACATGTCACTTTTCCCCACGCACTCAAGTAAGATTCATACAATCGAATATTTATGAGCCAAGGTGAACTCACATTTTGGTAGCGAATTCATGTTGTTCAGATTGACCATGTACCCGGGTTGATAACTTGTCGTTCATTTGACTCACTTTCCGAGCCGAAGTCGCATTGTACGGTGGACTAATAATCCGATATACTGTTGTCTAGAGTTCCATTTATTCAATCAGTTAGTAGCTGATCAATGACCAATCAAGAGCCAATAACATTTCCGAAATCAAATCAATAAATGTGACATGTATAATATGATGCGATAAATATGAATAAATCAGTAATTTATGAATTTTTATTGTAATTCCAGGTCAAATGCGAAAAGAGGTCATAAATGAAGAAAATCAATAGTAAGCATCACGATAAAAACCTCACATTGTAGCTTACGTTTTCCCATCAGTTATCAATCTCAAACCAAGATAATTTTTTATAATATAATTTGAGTGATTTTACACTGGTTAAGACCGACAGTGAGTGATAAATCTTTAAAAAAATCTTTTTCATGCCACACTCATGCCAGATAATTTTTTTAATCTTTAAAAAGTAATATAAATTAGAATACAACTTGAAAAATCACCAAAATTTTCAAAAATGTCTAAAAATAGTTGCATATAGATTTGACCATCGCGAAATCACAACACATGATGGCGTGTATAGTACACACGCCTCCTTGGCATGAGAGAGCTTCGGCCACCAAACACAACCGAAACTTTTATAGTACTTTTATTTTATTGAGTTCTAAATTTTTTGTTCAGAATATATTTTGAAATTTCGAACCGATCTTACCCAGATTTTGAAACATTAAAATTGTTATTTGGCTTGTTCAGCCATCCAAAATAGTTTTTACGGGACTGTGATCAGGATGAGCACATCCGTAAACTATAAAATATTTTGAATAAGTTTTATGTTATGATCAAAACAAAATTCGTTCAAAAAAAAAACGAGAAAAACAAGTTGGAAGAAGTAACTATTTTAGAATTAGTTTTTCGAAATTTTCTAAAAATTGTTCTTCATGAACTCAATTTTTTTGAAAAGTTTAGGATCATGATCTTGTTACATCTCCAACAACGATGGTTTCTCGTTAAGAAATTATTGTGTAAAAATTTGGAGATTTGTGGACAAAGTTTGGTATTTTTCTCCTCGTTTTTTCCCTTTTTCTTTTTATTTTTGCTTCTCCTCCCACCTAATATTTCTCTCTAAACCCCACAAATTTTGATAAAACTTAGCTTTCTGATGAAAAATGCTTGTAACGGGACTTATTTATTGCAAGAGAAAGAAGGGATGAGTCACCTGTTCAAGTCTCATTTCAACAAGTGTCAAGCCCTGAAACACCCAAAAAATTAAAATGTTAAGGTGCATATATATTTCCAAGTGCCAACAATTTGTATAAACCACTCACAGCAATGAATAAGAAATTCAGAAATCAAGAACACCGATTTTACATGGTTCGATTTGATCTACATCCACGGAGGAGGCACTCTTCTCTATAATCGATTACAAAATTCCTGATCACACAAGTTTACAAGATCGTCTCACTCTTGTTTTCTCACATATACAGAGACACTTGAATTTCACAGAGAATTCTTTGGATTAATTTTTCACACTCTTTTTCTGTCGAATCAACAGCTGCATATCTCTACTCGTGACTTCCCTTTTATTCATCGAGTCAACTGCGCGAGTTCCAGCCCTTTAATTAACCTCTTGCCCCTTAGCAGTAATATGCACTTCACCGAATGGCTCATAAACAATATTTTTGTTATTAAAAAATTGCGAAAAAATGTATTTGTATTTCTAAGATTCGGATCCAAGAGGCTGATTGGTTGAGCCTTTGATCAACTAACTTGTAGTTAGTTCTTGTTTCTTGATCCACTTCGCATTGACCCAAATTGGATATCCATAACACCCGAATCCACACTAGCTTTGAATTTATATATTGTGAGAACAGCATTTATTATTTTGGTATCTCTAAGGGGTTGATTGTGTGTGTGTGTGTATATATATATATATATATATATTGCAGCACTTCGATATATGCAACTGATGATAAGAATATCACTAGTACAAAAATCGGATTTTACTTCGTCAGGCATTACTTCGGCAATAATAAATTACGAAGTAATATATTACCAATAACTTCAGTAATAACACAAGCGAAGTAAAATAATATATTTTACTTCGGATGTTTAAAAACACGGGCTTCACTGTATTTTTTTTTTATATTTTACTTCGCCATATCAATTTTGATGAAGTAAAAAATAATGAAAACATTTGATACTGAAGTAAAAAGATGAACAGATAAGTTTAATTAATTTAATATCGAATTTTAGCGACAGTTGAAGAAAAAACCGTCGCTAAATTATAACTCGGCGACGGTTTAATTTAAACCGTAGCTAAAGTTAGCGACAGTTAAATAAAAACTGTCGCATATTTTAAACTAGCGACTGTTTTTCTAAAACCGTCGCTTTATTTGGCGACGGTTTAAATTACACCGTCGTTAAAATTAGCGACAGGTGAGAGAAAACCGTCGCCGAATTAAACTTTTGCAACGGTTCAAATCAAACCATCGCAATTTTCAAAAAAATTCACCCGCACATATTTCCCTCCATTTTCTTCCACCACTTTCTATAAATACATACAAATTCTCTCCAATTTCTTCAACTTCACTTCACAACAATTAAATTTTTTCTCACTTACACGATTTTACAACTTCACAACACTTAAAATTTTTATTTCTTACACGATTTTACCACTTCACAATACTTAAAATTTTTATCTCTTACACGATTGTACCAATTCATAACACAGATTTATTAAATTATTAATTTTTTTTTTATTTTACCAAACATATTAGCGACGGAATTCATGTTAAAAACTGTCGCTACTTAGCGATGGTTTATGTATAAGTTCAGTCGCTAAATAGCGACGGTTTTTAGCATGAGTTCCGTCGCTAAATTTAGCGACGGCCATTTATAGACCGTCGCTATATTTAATAAACCGTCACCTTCCCACACCAGCCAAAGACTTCAGCAATTAACTACCTTATTACTTCATATAATACGCGAAGTAAAAAGCGATTTTTCACATAGTGTATCAACAAAATATGAAATACGAAGAAGAATATAGCGAGATGATTACATTTTTAAAAAAACTTTACTGTTTTTTTTTAAATGAAAGACGAAGAAGAAGAGTAAGATAATTACATTTTAAAACAAATTTATTGATTTTATTTTAAAATATATTTTGAGAGATTACAAAAAGATACTGATACAACCTAACGGATTAGAGATATCGATATGTGCCCAGTTTTTAATTTCAATTTACTAGACACTCGACATGGTACATAAGACAGAGAGAAACACATTGTGTCCAAGTTAAATTAGTAACACTCCTTTTATATGTTAAGACATCATGTTCAATTGGACAGTTAGTGATCTTCGTATATTTTTGTTTTTATTACTTATTAATTGAGATAATTAATTGAATATATTGTATTAAAATATAAAAAGATTGTTACTCTAGATATAACACAAATATTAAGTCGTTTTTATGAGATATATATATCTTGATAGAGTTATTTGCATCAAACCTCTTCGTGAAATATCGAAAATGTATGTTTCTTTCCTATGAAAATTAAATAGACATCCTTGACCTTAACATTTTATAAAAGTTGTAGTATCATCTGCACCATCTGAAAATCTGGAAATATTTTGATAATAACTCATAGACTAGTGATCAAAATGATCAGTGGCAAAATAGTTAGAAAGAAAACTCAATTTGCTATACTGGTTTAGACGTTATCTATGTCAACTGAACGTGATTGTTGTATCCGTGTCATCCAGCTCGATCTTGCAGCGTCTTGTTAACATAGCTAACGTTCGAACTAATCTAGTCGACCTGATATATAACTTGTATAAATTAAGTTTTTTCTTATTAAAACTGTCCCACTACTTGTTGTTAAATTGTCAACCGTTGTGATTACCACTGGTCTAACTAAACTGTTTCCATCCAATAAGTCTAGCCGTTCAGTAATACTTTTTAACAACTTGAAACTGTTAAAAACATTTTGAAGACTTCCAAATAAATATAAAAATGTTTATTCATCACTTCTAAATAGGTTTCTGATTCTAACAAGTGATATAAGAGAGGTTGTTCTTGAACTCTAATAACTAAATTTAAATGACATAATTTAACAATTTTTTTATTTGGATGAATTAGTTAACTATTTAATTTAAGCCTTAAAATCTTAATATATGAGCGAGCCTTTTTAAATATGTTAGTCAATTTCTGTATTGAATTCAGTACAATAATATTCTGTTTAAAATTATAATATCCAGTCCCAATGTTCTAACTATATTATAAATTTTTTTCTAAAAATAAAAATTTATTATTAATATAACTGGGTCTGGCTGGATCGAGAATCACGTCGGGAATATATTATATGCTTGATCCCTCTTTTTACATTGATTGAGACGAGAAAATTCCCAAAAATCAGGTTGAGATATTTTCAAAATGAAAATGAGGCGAGGTTCAAGATGTGACTAGATTCAGGAAAAATTTTCCGCCCAAGTTTACATCTCTAACTTTGTTTTCACACATGCATATATTATCTCTTGAGTGTGAAGATTTGGTGTAGGGGGAGGGATCATATCAAGTGTGTGTCTCATGTAAGATCATCTCACGGATCATAATATGTGAGACGGGTTAACTTTACCCATATTCACAATAAAAAGTAATACTCAAAGCATGAAAAATAATACTTTTGTATGGGTGACCCAAATAAGAGACTCGTCTCAAAAATACGACCCGTGAGACCGTCTCACACAAGTTTTTGCCTCATATCAATCACAACACATGCATACTATATATTTATAGAGTGGGTCTCATGTGAGACCGTCTCACGAATCTTAATATGTGAGACGGGTCAACCCTATCCATATTCACAATAAAAGTAATACTTTAGCATAAAAAGTAATACTTTTTCGTGAATGACCCAAATAAGAGATATATCTCACGAATACGACCAGTGAGACCGTCTCACACAAGTTTTTGTCATATTTTTATAACGATGATAACTTAGGTTAATATTTGAAAGCAAAAAAAAAAATGTATTTTTGGTCTTCGTAAGTTTTTTTTTATTTACTTTTAGTTTGTTATATTATCAAATTTTATTCTTAATTTACTGTTTTTTTTTTCTTTTTTTTTGTGTGTGTGTAATTTTACTCTTTTCTGAATGGTGTTGATGTAAGTAATACTGATTTGTATAGTACAATATCGGTTCTAGGGAGAGTGTCACCAATGAGACTGCGTAGAGCCTCCATCTTGATGAGGCCTCCAACTTTTATTTATTTATTTTTGTTTTTGTTTTACGTTTAAAATCTTAGCATATCTCTCAATTTCTTTTAAATTCTTTTTGAAATTGTGGTAAAGTTTGTATAATTTCTCTTCCTTTATTTGTGTTAAAAAAAAACCCAACTTTCTTATTAAAAAAGCTCTTTTTTCTTCGTTAAATTGCTCCACCCAGGTGAGCTATGTTTCTCAAATTAGGTAGATTATATATCATGCTATTTTTTATTGAATGTAATTTTTCATGCTTTTGTGTGTTGCTGTTGGTATTTTTATATTTAATAATTGATTTGATTTTTGGTTTCTGGGATTCTTTGATCTTAAATTTCGTTTATTTGTTTCTTGAACTGATTTTTACTCAATTCAATCATAATTATATCTTGTATCAGATAGAATTTAAAGTATAATTTTTATTTGTTTTGTGAGAAAAATCAATTATTGACGTTTCATTATTTTGATGATTCTTATTACATTTGTATTATATATAGATCCATCACTGACTCGTTAGATTAGGCTTATGAAGTTAATTCATTGAGTTTTTTTTTTTAGTTTATATATGTCATTTTTTATAATTTAATAAATTTACGTAATATATTATATATTTTTGACAATTAAGTGAATTTAATTGTCAGCTCAGATGTAATATTTTTATTTAATAAAAAAATTTATGTAGGACCTTCTCCTAAAAATTAGTCTAGGATCTCCAATTTTCTGGATATGACCTTAGTGTATTGTCACATCAATATTACTGATTAAAAATAATAAAATTATCAAAAATCAAAAGATATATTACTAAGACTGAAATATGATAATATCAATGAAAAAATAAAAAAAAAGACATAAAAGACAAAATGTGTGGTTAAACGTGCATAAATGAATGTAGTAATGAGATGAGTGAGTTCTTGGGAGTTCTCGTGCTTCAAGCTACTGACGTTGTTTCGTTTGATTTGGTTGATTAGGTGGACCGTAAAAGACTGACATCAAATTTTAACGAGTAATATTGTCTCTGTTGATGAGAAATCCAAATCCGGAGGTAGAGAAAAAAGTAAGAAAGATCCATAAAAGATATGAGACTACACTTACAGATAGACACGCACCACTCGAACTCATAAGCTTAACATCCTGACTCATTAGCACAAAAGTATGTGTACTACCCGTTGCTACAAATATTAAAAAAAAAAATTGTTTCTTGACCAACAAACATAACTCTTTAACATAATATCAAGCGCTTGACATAGAAAAAAAAATTACAATTTTCGGAAATCAAAGTAAACAATGAAATAACATAACCTTTGGTTACTGTCCTATTTAATTTGCATGAGGTGAGTGGTGGAAGTATTCTTGGGGTGTGAGTGGCCATTTTTATTTTTTTTAGGAGAAGTGAGTGACCAAATTTCAATCCAACTCCAAAGCATATTGATTAGACACCTGACAAATGTTTGGTCTCCAAAGTGCATAATTACCAAAAAAATGCTCCTTTTTATGCCTCCACTTACCAGCACAGCCATTAACAATAAAATATAGACAGTTGTAATTAATTTACAATTATCATAAAGTTTATCTCATCGTTTTAATTAATGTACATGTTTGAATGTGACTCAACCAATTTAATTTGTCAATTGGTGTTATCCATGATAAAGTAGAAATATTTTGGTAACATGTTGAACCGAAATAAATCGACCAAATCTGAAAATTAAAACGTGAAACAATATCTTTAAACCGATCGGACTCGTGCTCACTGGTCAATACCTATCTAAAATGTAAACATATAAAAGACATTAAATTGACCGTGTAAATAAGATTCCTTCAGAAAAGCATGGGTGAACTTACGTTTCATTTAAGATTACGAAAATGATATATTAAAAGTAATATTATCCCAAACAAACCAACAGATAAATAAATATATAATAAATCGAATAGCATATATGTTTCAAAAGAGAATTTCGAATCAAATTACCTAAATAAAAAACGTAATGGGCATCGATCTAACTGGTGATATGATCTAGCACAAACAAAATTCTGTCCAAGGCATTTAAATCAAGTTGTACATATTATAGATCATCAGAGTATGAGATCGAGATGTCATATTGAATATCAGTAAGTTTGTAACGTCTAAAAAATTTGACGATTGTCTCTATTGTAACAAGATGTATTTTTTCAGCGTGTTTATGTATTCACTTACATTCATCATATGAAACTTTTCAAGAGGTCATTCATATCTGAATTGCTCCAAATCAAACACGCTTAATTTTAGAGTTCATCGGGAAAAAAGATATATCTTTTTTATATGAGCACCTATCAAATTTTTTAAGCATTCCTCAACTCCACAGTTTTATACCTGAACAGTTTTAGAATCTCTCTCATTTCGATGTGAGTTTCATTCATGTTCTCTTCGTCTAGAAGTCTGTCGAGAACAGCTCATCATCTATACAAGTTTATGACACCAACAATCACCATGTTCTCTTTGACCCCGGTTTTTACAAAGCTAGTCCTATTTTTGTATATAAAGCTTGTACATTTTGATTTATTACTATGTTAATATAACTTTATTTTGGCATTAAAAAATATATATTGAATTGTCTCTCTTCCTTTACTGTTCCATATCTTAGAAAATATTTTATGTCTTGTCCTAACACATGTTCCAGTCACAAGTGGTAGACAAAGACATTTATCTACAATCCTTTACCAGTGGAAGTGTGGATGCATTATTATATATCACTAGGAACATCGAGTACATGCAATTAATTTTTCATTTCTCAACCACTGAAAGAGACCTCAATTAAAGGACATATAGCAAAATCAATTTTCAACAATTTTTAAAACTGCCTTTATTTATTTATTTATTTTTTACCTTTACTCTTCAGGATGTCTACTTGATATCTAGAAAATAAACACATGCCTTTATATGTATGAACCTAACAATTTATACTTTAAATAGCATGCTATTTAGTTAATATGATATCAGAATGCAATTAAGGGGTCAGATCTCAACTGATCAGGTTCAATATCATAATTTATGAAGAAAGAATTTACACGATATGCCTAAAATATATCAACGAGAGAAAATATCTAAAAAATATCATATAATTTAGCTATCACCAAATTATATAATATATTCTCTTACTTTATTGGAAAGATTTTATTGCCCGGCTATATAAAGGGTACTTTTCTTGAGGAAAACCAGAACCATTGAGTAGCCCAAGTGCAGTTTCACCGCTGATCATCAGTATAATATTTTTTTTCTTGCAAGTAGTTGTATGGCCACAGTGGTAGCTGAAAACTGGGAATACATTGAGAAGCAGGAGGATGATTTCGAAAGCTTGGAGTTCTCGCATGTCAATCAAGGCCTTCTCATGTCATTACTCGACGAAACGCAAGTCGATGATTGCGACGACGAGAGGCTGACTAAAGTGATCCAGTCTCTGGAGGCCGAAATCAAGCCCGACGACAGCCACGATTCGAACGAGTACTGGAACGACGAATCCAGCGGCCAAGATTGGTCGATGCCGCACGATCTTGATGACCACAATTGGATGGACGTGGAGTTTGCGCCGAGTGGTGGTAACATGGAGAAATATTGGAGTACTTTTGAGAACAGTCGTGAACAGGGGATTGCTGGTACGAGTGTTCTTGATCAATGGACAGACGATGAAACTCACTTCGTCTCTTCTGTTGTAAACGATGATACCTCATCTTTTGTTTAATTATTGCCAGGTTAATTTGCTATTAATAAGAGCTTTTCGTTTCGATTATATCAGAGTACATTATCTCCCTTTTGTAAGTATTTTCAACACTACAATTTTTACGGATCAAGATGGTGCTGTCTATTAAAAAAAATTATTTTTTAATATTATAGTTCTTTTAAAATTTTTTTTTTAATCTTGTTAAATTTATATATATTTCTTGAATTTAGATGTTAATTTTATTTTTATTACAAATATGTTATTAATAGAATTTTAACTTCTATATATTAGAGATATAAGAAATAATCTAATTATAAAAAATTTACAAAAAAATTATTTTAGTTGAATCAATCGATCAATTAAAAATAATATCAAAAAATTGATACCATATAAAAAAAAAATTATCTTGTATAATATTTTTTGCTCGAATACTTAATATTTTTTTACTTTTTTTTTTGAAAATTGGATTATTTCTTAAATTTCTAAGAAAGAAAAAATATTTTTGTATTTAAAAATTTAAAAAGAAATGAGAAATATTAACAATAGTTTTTCAAAAGAATTAGAATATAAAAAAGCCAACAATATTATTATTTTTATTACAAATATGTGATTAATAAAATTTTAATTTCTAAATAAAAAAATAACAAGATAAAAAAATTAGAAAATAATTTTTTTAAAAAAACTATAATATTAGAAAAATTTGAATGTACCGTCGTTTTTTCTTGTCACATATTTGTAGCAAAAAAATTAAATTTTTATAATTAACAATTTTATAAAAAAAGAGTTGAAAAAATTATAAAAGAAAAAAATAATAAGAGAGACGTCATTTTACCCTCACAATATATATTTCTAACGAAAATTTAAATTATAACTTTAAATTGGATTATTAATCATATATTTTAATGTAAAAATATAATTTTGATTTTGAAATAATTAAAATATAAAAATATCAATTTTTTAAAAAATAATAACTTTTTTTAACAAACAGCTCCCACTTCCCAGAGCAGAGGATCTTGATCCAATTTTTATCTATATCTATATATATGTATGTATATTTTGTATATTTTTTTAATTACAACCATAAAGCACGTAATTATTTCACAATATGAAAAATTAGACGATTTTCTCGTATCAATAAAAAATTACATTATTATTAAGAATAGTGGAATGATGGAAATCCAATTGCATTTACCGGACTCAGATTTGATTATGATATATGATCTTTTTCGAGTGCCATCTTCTCAGTAACATGCAAAGACTGCAAGTGTCCGTCCGTCCCACACAAAATAATTACGTGGTTGCTTTTGGATCAACTTTACGACCGAGTTGATAATCTTAAATCTTTTGAAAAAAATAATGATGATGTTTGATATATATATATATATATATATATATTGCAATATATATATATATATATATATATATATATATATATATGGACGTCGATGTTTACTTTAGACTGATGGAGCTTTAATTGCCTTTTATCTTATCATTTTTACACGTTGAACTGCCGACACAGTGTCTTGAAATTAAATAGTATCCATAGACAAACAATGGCATTAATTATATTGTAGGGGGCATTGCAAGACAATATATATGAACAAAGCTAATGGACCAATTGAACATGTCATTCGTGACCAAAGATCTCTTGGCTGCACTTGGCCATTGCTTCACCTATATATATATATATATATATATATATATATATATATATATATATATATATATATATATATATATATATATATATATATACTAGATATACCGCGTGTGTACAATTTTTTTATAATTATCTATGGACTAAAGTGAAATTTGATAAATTATCGAGGTACTAATTGCTATTTGAATTATTGTAATTTTAAAAAAACAAAATTTTTTTTTGAAATTAAAAAAAATATATAAAAACAAAATGTAAATTTGATATCAAACGAGGACAAAATTGGTAAAACAAAAAAAACAACTTTTTGTCTCTATTAAGAAGATTTTTAATATTTTTAATAATAATATATAATATATAATAATAATATAATAGTGTCTGGGTTGACAACCCTCCCCATCAACTCCTTTTTTATATTTTTCGATGGATTGAAGTTGGCAGAGACATGGGTCGGCAACCCGGCCCACCAAGTTTTGTTTATCTTTTAGATGGGCAGAGGTTGGTAACATCGGCCCATAAATTCTTGTTTCTTATATATTTTTGATGGACTGGGTTAAGAACCTCGGCCCATTAACCGTTTTATTTTATATTTTTGTAGGCCCATAACAACCTCAACTCATAATTAATTATTCAATTGCAAATCTGTGCGTAGTCAGTTATCAATCGTAAATATGTATTTCATGATCTGTGAGACATGTTAATTTTGAGTATCACAAATTCATCCTTCCCCCTTGTTCGCTTGCCTTAGATCACATGTTGCTTTTTTAGTAAGAAGGCTATGTATTTTCCAAGGTTCTAAAAAGCGTGAATCGTCTCGAAGCGAGGATGTCGTCGGGCTTGATTTTTAGCATATAAAAATATTTTTAGCATAAAAAATAATATCTTTCATGGATGACCAAATAAGATACATGTCTCACAAAATACGACTTTTGAGACCGTCTCATACAAATTTTTGATTTATGATACGTACCTAAATAATATTCTCCTCATCTCTAAGTGACATAATTCACAAATTAACATTAAAGAAGTGAATTACTTTTAAGAGTAATAATTATTATTTTTAATTAAAGAGGAAAAAAAAACATTCCAATCCTTTGACCACGTACATTAGCGATTATTAAGGAGCACATAACAACGTATTAAGTATAATTAATTAGTAGTAAAAAGGGTAGACCATCGGTTCAAAGAAAGCATAAATAATAATAAAACTTAGAAGTTGAAAATAGATGGCCAAAAGTACAATATAAATACACCAAAGTTTCGTTCACATCAGTAACCCTTTAAAGCATTCTCCTTGTTTTCCCTCTCTTTGCAATTTGCATATTAGTCTAATAACATAATACACCGAAGTCTTAAGGTAGAGATGGTGTTCCGGATGATGAGCTTCGTGGTTGCAATTTCGATTTCAATGGGGTTTATGCGTTCGTCTCATGCTCGTACATTTCATGTTGGCGAAGACGAAGGTTGGGTTGTCGATGCATCTGATGAATCATACAACCATTGGGCTAAAAGAAATCGTTTTCAAATCAATGACATCCTCGGTATGTAACTTGTACAATCGTCTTATTCTTGCTAAACGTCCATTATACGTGCATAGATATCTACATGAATAATATTGCCAAAATGTGAAACTAATGACGTTGTTTATAATTTTGCATGCAGTTTTCAAATACAAGAAAGGAGGCGATTCGGTCCTCGTCGTGAGAAAAAAAGATTATAAAAGATGCAACAAAGATGATCCAATTAAACTTTTCAAGGATGGAAACACAAAGTTCAAGTTGACAAGATCAGGGATATTCTTCTTTATTAGTGGTCATGCACAACACTGTGAGAAAGGTCAGAAGCTTATTGTTCAAGTCCTTTCTGATCATCGCGGCAACATTAACCACACTGCTCCACAGCTTCCTCCGCCTGCGGCGAAGCCTCCCACTCACATGTCGCCGAAACCGCCTTCCCACTCTCCGCCCTCTTCCCAGAATGCTCCTGCACCAAAGCAAGCGCCTCCTGTTGGTTCTCCATCTCTGCCCCCATCAACCAAAGCTCCTACACCGGCTCCAACTCACCATTCGTCAGCACCATCCAAATCCCCCACGGCCAAGGCCCCTTCTCCATCTCCGATGGCCAAAACCCCAACACACGCCCCGCCACTGGTGCCATCATCTTCACCCAAGAAAGCTCCTGCTCGAGCTCCAACTTCATCAGCCAAAGCCCCATCACGGGTGCCGCCAATGTCATCACCCTCTCATTCTCAACCACCATCTTCACCCAAGAGGGCTCCTACTCGAGCTCCAACTTCATCAGCCAAAACACCATCCCACGCACCGCCAGTGGCATCACCCTCTCATTCTCAACCGCCATCTTCACCTAAGAAAGCTCCTGCCGGAGCTCCAACTACACCAGCCAAAGCCCCAACACATGCCCCACCAATGGTTCCACCGTCTCATTCCCCCTCATCATCTTCACACAGAAAAGCTCCAACTCCATCAGCCGTAAGCCCATCACACCCGCCGCCAGCGGTATCGCCCTGTCATCCCCAAACAACATCATCACCCAATAAAGCTCCTGCTCAGTCTCCAACAGCTTCAGCCAAATCCCCAGCACACGGCCCGTCAGTGGTACCTCCATCTCATTCTCAACCATCATCTTCGCCCAAGAAAGCTCCAACTCAAGCTCCAGCCAAGACCCCATTACACGCACCTCCAGTAGTACCACCGTCTCATTCTCAACCGTTATCTCCGCCGTCAGTAGTTCCATCACCTCATTCTCCATCACCATCTTCACCCAAGAAAGCTCCTGCTGCATCTCCAACCCACTCACAAACTCCATCAGCCAAAGCCGCGTATCATTCTCCACCATCATCTTCACCTAAGATAGCACCAACACCTTCGTCACCATCTCCGAAGAATAAAAATGGTGCTATTGAGCCCGCTGCAAAGAAACACCACCCTGCATCAGATTCCAGTGCTTAGATTTCTCTGCTCCATGGATCTTCATTTCTGCAGTTACCATAATTAATTTCCATGTTTTTATTTGATGAATTTGCTTTATTTCGTCATTTGCAGTTTAATCTCCGTTTTCGGTTAAATGTCTTTTTTGTTTTATTATTATTTATTCAGCTTCTTATTGTTGGTTCATGGTTGTTTATTTTTAAAGATCAATCAATTAAACAATTTCGTCCGTCCAGCACATATATTGTACGGTAAAAACTTATATGACACGATCTTATGAGTCGTATTTTGTGATACGAATTTCACAAAAAAATAATATTTTTTATACTAAGAGTATTATTTTTTACTGTAAAAATTAATAAAGTTAATCCGTCTCACATATAAAGAATCGTAAGATTGACTCATATATGTAAAACATATGAAATTTTTTAGGACATCTCGAATGGATACCAATTTGCTTGTATTCAGTGTTCACAGCTCTACCACGCATTATTGTTTATTAATGTTTATCAAACAAAATGTTTTAAATTTGTTTAGATATAATTACCAATAAAAAATATATATATATAATTATTTTATGTTAACTTAGATCTTATTATATCAAATTAAAAGTAGTGAATTCTATAAAAAAAAAAAAAAAAAAACAGAATGATATTATTTAGTCCTGAAAGCAACCGAATATATCGTCCGTCATGTTTATTAGTTAACGTGATTTAGAAAGAATTTAGTTTCAATTCATTATTTTCATCAATTAACTTTAGATCATATATTATATGTATATATGACAGATATATTCAGTTACTTTCATGATTTAGAAAGATGATAGCTTCAATTAATTATTTTCATCAATGAATTAACTTTAGATCATATATATTATAGAAAAAGAAAATGATACACAAATCAATTTTGGAATTATACATTCTTTTAAATTAGAAGAAAATAACTAATATATTCACTAAATAATAAGAATAAAAATTTAAATATAATATTTTATTAATTATTATTAATAATAATATATATATATCTGTCTCACCTATCAGAATGTGTACTATTTGGAAGTGGAGTATGATAAAGCAATGACTTGCACATGGAAAATCCATCAGCCTATCTGCATATCCTCAATTCTCCTCCCAAGACTGAATCTTTCTCTCTTCTTCCGTCAATTTTCCTCACATATAAGTGATAAGCGTTGTGTTCCACCCGATCTCCTCAACCACAAAGACTCGCTGATCCAGCCTCAAGTCATCAGGATTTTTCAATGAAATCAAAGACCCCCATTTCATCCTCCCACTCTTTATTCAGCTCTCTAACCGCAAAGACTACAATCCTACGGAATATCTCTACTCTACGGTCATCAATAATCTCTCAGCTTCCGGTGACATTGATGGGGTCGAAACTCCCATGCAAAGAATCAAGCTTGAGAGGAGATGTCGGCTTTCTGATGTGTTGTTTCGTGGCGTTATCAAGATTTACGGCCATTCTGCTGGTTGGATGAACAAAGCCTCGAAACCCTCTTCGATATGCCATATTACAAGTGCTGGCAAAGCGTGGTCACCTTCAACTGCGTGTTGAATCTGCTGGTTTCGACTAAGAAATTGGAGGCTGTTCATGAGGTGTATGCACTTGCTCCGAGCTTGGGTGTGGAGGTTGATGCCTGTTGCTTGAATATCATCATAAAAGGGGCTATGTGAGTGCGGGAAGATTGAGGCTGCCCTCAATGTGCTCGATGAATTTCCTAATCAAAAATGCATTCCTAACGTGAGAACCTTCTCGACAATAATGCATGGACTGTGCGAGCTTGGCCGTGTGGACGAGGCATTTAGTTTGTTGGATATGATGGAATCAGAGGGGGTGGAGGCGGACGCAATCGTGTTCAACATATTGATCGTATGATTAAGAAAGCAAAAGAGATTTCAAGAAGGGATTGAACTTTTCCAGGGCTATGGTCAAGGAATGCAAGCCTAATCCAGGAACTTATCAAGAGGTGTTGTATTTTTTTCTTGATGCAAAGTGCTCTGTTAAAGCTAAAATTTTTATGCAAAAGATGATTAAGAAGGGAATAAATCCGAGCTTTGAATCTTACAAGTTGGTGATAAAAGGGATTTTGTTGTCAGAATGTGGCGGAAGATGTGGAATGTTCATTGAAGGAAATGGTAGGGCATGGATTCGTGCCAAAAATGGGAATGTGGAAACAAATTGTTAGGTGTGTGTTATCTAATGGGCTTGGCATCGATACTAAATGTGTGTCTCCTTTGATGAGATAATTGGATAATAGTGCACCTAAATTCTTGATTTTGGAGGGGTAGCCACTTCCTTAAAGAGCCGATTATACAAGTATCATTCCCTGAAAAATATAAGGTTGACCCATCATTTATAATTTTGGTTCTCATGGGAAAAGTTAACTCGTGTCGCTTATGATTCACAATGCATGTATCTTTGAGAATAGATTTTGTGGACAAGTTTGAAGAAATCATAAACTATCTGAGTTATAAGATTCTCTTGAAACGAGACTAATCAGTTATGGGATGGTATTGGTGCAACTTCAAGCTCAAACTGAAGCTTCCGCTTGAAGATTCTTATGAGTTATCCCCAAGAGTTTGCATGATCTTGGATGCAGGTATTCTTCATGCCCCAGTCGATGAGATGACTTGCAACAAAAAATAAATAAATATGGGACACATTTTAGCCCATTCTTTACAATAAAAACTGTTTTCAAGAGAACCGAGGTGTAGAAAGTTATGCCATCAATATGATGTTTCGGTAATTTTTTGGCGAAAAATAAGCTGTCCGTGTTAAGCTTTCAATTTTGAATTGTTTGCAGAAAAATATAATTTCTTACATTTACTCTAAATTGCATATTTGTGTTTATGAGTTCCGAACCAGGTTAGAGAACATTTTACCTTTGAATCCTATATAAAATTAAGTAAAGAATACTATGTGAAAAACATTGTTTCACTAACCAAATTTGCTTTTATTTATTGTATAAGAAATATTTTCCCACCCAATTCTCAACCATTGTTCACATTAAGTAAAAGTTTTGATTCTGACCAAAACGAGAAAAAAAAGTCCAAAATAAGGTGGAACGAATTTATGTGAGAAAAGAAAAACCGTGATTAAGTACGAGCTTTTTAAGTAAAATTTTAGTTTACTTTTTAACTTTTATTTTTCTTTTAAGTTAATTTTTATTATTATTATTTTATAAATTTAATATTAAAATTTGATCATATAAAATTTTTTAAACAAAAAATACACCGAAATATTTTTAATAGTTGCTCTTGATAGTAAAATATATTTATTTGTAAAATTTGTATGCTTGTGATCATCTATATTGATTGATTTTATACATTAAAAACTAAAAACAATTTTTAAACTCGAGTTTTTAGAACCTCATTTTCAACAACCAAACAAAGCACGAAGGTGGCGCGCAATACTAGGTGCAATTGCTGACGTTGTCACGCTGTCTCCTGATCAACGACCAATCACATCACTCGCCAATTCCCACTCCCGATCACACCAAAACTTCCTTAATCGCGACAAATTCAACGCATAAATCATAAATGCACATCACCGATTAAAAAATTCGAGCATCTTCACATTGATATGCTCGTCCATTCGTGTTATGACATTGAAATCCCACCTTTGCACAACAAGAAATGCTTCTGAATTTCCGGGTTTTCCAATTTTCTTTTGTGTTTTCCGTTCCTAAACCGCAAAAGAAAGCTTTTTTCCCGAAGGTTGTAACGTTTACCGCGAGTGTTCGATCATCGCCAATGGGGTCAGCCTCTTATGCGACGTCGTCTGCTTTGCTTTTTCGTCAGATGTTTGAGAAGGAGTCGTGCACTTACACTTACCTTCTCGCCGATGCTTCTCATCCTGATAAACCTGCCCTCGTTAGTTCTCATCACATCCTAGTTTCTTCTTGTCAGTTTAAATTTGCGGTTTATGATTATATTCTATGTTTTATGGGGCATGTTTAATAGTAATGGTCAAATGGGTTTTTTGTGTTTGTTTAATGAATTTTGATATAATAGCTTATTATGGGGTTGGGGTCTTTTTGATACATTTTCGATCCTTCTATTTAGCGAAATGAAAGTGTTAGGATGAAAGTTGTTTGCTTTTTCCTATCAAGATTGCTTAAACAGCTTCTTATCTATCTTCGTTTTACCGCTGGATGGATCATTTGAAGGTTGACTTGCTGATTGATGATGCCAAATTACTAGAACAAGTATCCGAATCACTCTTGAATGTGTTAAGTATTTTCTCACGAGAAAGCAGAAACCAGTTGATATTCTAAAGTCTAATTCGTTTAGATTATGAATATTCTATTGATTTTTCCCAGCTAACGCTATGTGTTGATTTCTATCATCATCAAATTTTTTACTGGTTGTCTGTATGAGAAATAACGGGTTAGACTGTTGCTTAACTTTCGATACATAGGGAATTGATCCAATGTATTGATAATTGGAGACTTTTTTTGTAGCGTGACAATATTTGGCTTTCTTCTTCGTTGTTTTTCACGCTGCAATGTCGCCTTCAGAATGAAATAACGCAACTTCTCTGTAAACAGTTGGTTGACCCTGTGGACAAGACCGTTGATAGGGATCTTTCTGTGGTGAAAGAGCTGGGTTTAAATCTTATCTATGCAATCAATACACATGTGCATGCTGATCATGTGACTGGCTCTGGTTTGCTTAAGGTTACTGTTTTCTGTTCTTTTTTTCACATTCAAATTATTGATGATGCGGAGATGGTTTTTAAGTATATTTTGCATTTTCTTAATGATGATTCAATATTATATGATAGTATTCTAACCTGTTTCTTTTTATGTTGTCGCTACAGAGTAAGGTTCCTGGACTAAAATCCATAATCTCTAAAGCAAGCAAGGCAAAAGCGGACCTATTTGTTGAACCTGGCGATAGAATTAAGTTTGGTGATCTCTTTCTGGAGGTACCACAAGGAACTTGAGCTTTTCAAATTAGATTTGCCAATCATACAACTGAATAGAATAAGTTGATGTATGACTTAATCAACCTGTGAATATAACCTATTTAATTATACGGATGATGTCCTTGAGATATCCTGCATTTCGGTTCTGTAGAATGCATTTGATCATCCTCATGTTGGCTGCATGATTATCTTCTCTTTCACAGGTTCGTGATACACCAGGTCATACGCAAGGTTGTGTGACCTATGTCACGGGAGCAGGACCAAATCAGCCACAACCAAGGATGGCTTTCACTGGCGATGCTTTATTGATACGTGGATGTGGTAGGACAGATTTTCAGGTATTATCTTCTTAATGAGAGACCTATTATCCAAATTTTGTTCGTCATGTGATTTTTCAATGGTGAACTGAAGTAACAAATTTTCTTTGTCTAAAACCCTTGAATAAGGAGTTTCCTTTTCTAAAGATGTGGAGATAATCATTGGAACAGAAACTTGATCTCCTTATAAGTTGATAGTTATGACTCACAAAGTATTTGGAGTTAACCCTGCGTGCATAACTATATGTCTCAGATCAGACTCGCATCAATTGAGACTTATGAAATCCTTAAAGCTCTCAGATTGAAGTAACACATGCAAAGTCGATCACTAGTTTTCCTCACGCAGTCTCTTTATCCTTCCCCTGGAGAAATTTTTTGTTAGCTAAATTTGATTCTATATTTTATTTTATATTGTATTTGGAGCTCTGATATTGAAATCCCATTACTTTTTCACAGGGTGGCAGTTCCGAGCAGCTTTATAAGTCGGTTCATTCACAGGTAAGAATAAATACATCATATAATGAACAAAATTTTATGAATTTTAACACTCCAAAATTCCCACATACATTCTAATTTTTATTCCAAAACAGATCTTTACATTGCCTAAAGACACATTGGTATATCCTGCTCATGATTACAAGGGGTTCTCTGTAAGTGCCCATATAGATCTAATTACTTTTTGTCATGGGCACACACATAACTGAAGTTGCTTATGCCTTTCAATGAATTTTAGGTGAGTACTGTGGGAGAAGAGATGGCGCACAACCCCCGCCTAACGAAAGATCAGGTGATCACCAGACTATTCTGTTTTTCATTTTCGCGATGCCAACTTGTTGACAAGTCAAAAATCTTATGCATAAAAATCTTTATTAAGCACGACTTGTGAAATTCCCATTTACTTATCTATATTCTTTTGCAGGAAACATTCAAAAATATAATGGCGAGTAAGTATTTGGTTGCAAATGCTCAAAACTGAAGTTCGATCTATTCTTTGTATCATTTTGTTGCTGATATATAATTTGTTTTGTGTTGCACAGATTTAAACCTGTCGTATCCAAAGATGATAGACATAGCAGTCCCTGCTAACATGGTTTGTGGGTTGCAAGATGTCCAATCCAAATGCTCTCAATCTATCTCTTAGGTGTGGGGAACGTGTAGCATTCTTTCTCCGAGAGCAAGAGAACCTGAAGTGTAATTTACATAATTCAGGACAGATATGTTTAAGGAATTGGTGGCTTGTTCTGAGATGTTGTACTTGTAACAGCTCAATTATATGGATTTTAGAAAAGATATGATGAAGTAAATCGAACCCTTATACTCTGCTAATTTTATTTCAAGTTCAGCGACTCTGGTTTGGAATGGCAAATCGCTTCTTATTTCATGTCTTAAAGTTCCAGGTTCGTTGAAAAATTTGTTTGAAGTTGAAAAACGCTCGTCTACTTGTGTTAGCTAGGGGTGTAAAAATGATCTAAAATTAGAATAGTCACATAAATATTGAAAGAAGTAAAATTAATTATTTTTATTGAAATTATACTATTTGTTTTTAAGAGGCTTGGAGACTCGTCGACAAAAATCGAAAATAGTGTCAAACTATTGAGTTAAGGAAATACATTTGAACCACCAAAATCTCACCAAGCATATTTTTTTCATTTATTAAAGTTATTCTTCGACTTAGGGAATTTTATAAATAATAAATAACAATGAAATCCACTGTATCCAAGGTGGGATAACGTTAGTCCGTGCCCTTTCTGTGGAGAACAAACCATGGAACAATGGAGATCCCAAACCAGGTGGCTATGGAATATCCAAGACTTTTTCCGGACCAATAATTATCTGCAATCCAAGCAACCATGCCAGCTGTACCATTTCCATTCGACAACAAGATCCTAACTTTATCCACCGATTTAGTTACTCGTGTGTGCACCACAATTTCAAAGATCTCTATCTGTCCCACACAAATCCAGTTGGCTAGCATGGATTGGTCCTTGTTCCGTTTGTGATCATTCTCGGGTGCTACTAATTCTTCCTTCGTTCGGATAGTAAACTAGAACTCCTCTGTCCCAAGAAGAAAAACCAAAAAATGGCAACACAGGCGTTGGTCTCTTCATCATCAATCTGCGCTTCCGCAGACGCCGCCAGGCAGATTTTTGGAGGAAGGTCGATCCAATCATCAAGAAAAGTCTCATTTGTTGTCAAGGCAGAGGCTAGTCCTCCTGTCAAGGTATTTACAAAACATCCACACGCATAAACTCCCGAAAAACCTTGATTTTGTTATGAAAGTTTACCACTAAATTTTGATTATGTGCTTTTATTTCAGCAAGGAGCAAACAGGCAACTATGGTTTGCATCCAAGCAGAGTCTGTCCTACTTGGATGGAAGGTAAATCATCTGTCAGTCTATTGATTTCTTTAGACATGAAAGTTGAAACTAATGGAAAACTTGGAACTGTTTCCAGTCTCCCCGGTGACTACGGATTCGACCCATTGGGGCTGTCAGACCCAGAAGGCACTGGAGGATTCATCGAGCCCAGATGGCTAGCCTACGGAGAAATCATCAATGGGCGTTTCGCAATGCTAGGGGCAGTGGGTGCCATAGCACCGGAAATACTAGGGAAAGCCGGCCTGATTCCACCAGAAACAGCTCTCCCCTGGTTCAGAACTGGAGTCATCCCCCCGGCCGGAACATACAACTACTGGGCTGATAACTACACACTATTCGTTTTCGAAATGGCGCTGATGGGATTTGCTGAGCACCGGAGATTCCAGGACTGGTACAATCCAGGTTCCATGGGGAAGCAGTACTTTTTGGGCCTGGAAAAGGGATTCTGCGGGTCGGGTGAACCAGCCTACCCTGGCGGCCCCTTTTTCAACCCGCTTGGATTGGGGAAAGATGAGAAATCTTTGAAGGATCTGAAGTTGAAGGAAGTAAAGAATGGAAGATTGGCTATGTTGGCTATTTTGGGTTACTTTATCCAGGCCCTTGTGACTGGTGACGGCCCATATGAGAACTTGCTGGCTCACTTGTCGGATCCTGTGCACAACAATGTGCTAACCAGCCTCAAATTTCACTAAGATTATGTCGAAATTGGGGGAAATTTAATGTTTATATCGAGTCTGATTTGCGATAAGATCATGTGCAGAGTATCATTTGAACATCTCTTGTGTAATATATGACAGAAGATGATTTTCATTCATGTTATTCATCATGCTTAGTTTTATCTTGTTGTTACACCAAGTTTAAAATTGGACGCTAAACTTGGAAAAATTGTATTAATTTAGACCCAGATATAAAACAGGTGATACTTTAATTCTTTAGATTTCCTACCACTTTTTTTTTTTTTAAGGTAAACCATAGAATAATTGAAACAAAGCTCTTATTTTTATAAGAGCTCTTACAAAGTTACAATTCTGTAAATAGATATTGTCCAAATGTCAAATTAGCAAATAGTATTTCTTATGATAAGATATTTCGACTAATAAAAAGGTAAAAACAAACGTAGTAGTTCTTAAAATTTCCCCTGGACAAGCCATAATGCATAGGCGGACAACCTTAAAATCCCCCACCGCCACCGCTGAAACCCCCGCCCCCGCCCCGCCGCCAAAACCACTGTCACCACCGAACCCACCACCACCCCCATGCCCACCAAATCCTCCACCCGCGTGGAAGCCATGCCCACCACCACCGATATCCCCACCAAACCCGCCACCCCCGCCATGTCCAGTATGACCTCAGGCCTCTTGGCCGTATCCACCACCACAACCGTGGGTATCGTCCCCATCTCCACCAATATCGCCGCCAGTATCACGACCGCCAGTATCACGACCGCCATAATCACCGAGGCCTTGCTTACCCCCGGAATTATCACTATTTCGACGACCTTTGTTAGGTTTGCTTGATCCATCATCCGCACAACCAAAGATAAGCATGGACATGATCGAAATGGACAAGACAATCATGCCTAGCATCATCATCAACCCTGAACCAGCCTCACTTCCCACATTCCCATCATTTGTAGCACCTAAAACTCGAGCCATTGATCTTGTAATTGCTTTTCCTCGTCATTTCGAATTTGATTTCTTGCGTTGACTAATCAAGTCTCCATCAATAACAGGAACTTCAGATCCTCTGCAACCATGCACGTTTTACCATTCTAAAACAATAAGGCCCATGATGTCAAGTTCAAGGCCCAAACATTGTTAGTCCAACTATCTTCTTTAAAATGAATCTCAACAATGAAACTCACATGACTAAGTTGTAATGTTGGTGAACTTTTTTTCAAAATTCCAAAAACTTCAAAAGGTTAAACACGACATACATCACTTTTTTTTTTCTGCATCCTATCTTTTTTCATACCAATTCCTTTTCAAAAATAATAACTTTAATTTTAAAGCTGTTTAAAAAAACTTCCTCAATTTTTCTATGAAGCCACATGTATCGTGTGTACCTCCAATTTTTATTAGACAAAAATTTGTGTGAGATGGTCTTACAGGTCATATTTTATGAGACGGGTATCTTATTTGGGTCATCCATGAAAAAATATTATTTTTTATGTTAAGAGTATTACTGTTTATTGTGAATATCGGTAGGGTTGACACGTCTCACAGATAAAAATTTTCGATACCGTCTCACAGATAAAAATTTACGATACCGTCTCACAAGAGAACTACTCTTGCTATTGTTGACCACGTTTATCTTTACAATATTTTGTTGGTATAAGATAATAAAAAATTTGACAACTAAGAGTCTTCGCTTCTTCAATCTCAAAACAATAGAACTTAACAGTCCAGAAACAGGTTCTCTGTTGCAATGAGTCTACCCAACAAATACGTTATATAAGTCTTCCTTCTCCGTAAATTGTCATTTTGAATTGGTAAAAGTTTCAAATAATGATGCGTAGAATATACATTTTGTTTAATGTGATTATTTTACTAAAAATTCAAAAGGAAATGATAATTGGCTCTCATATTCCATGTGCAAAGGCCTAGAATAAAGGGCACGCGCCATTAATGGAAACACTCGCCTTCTTCTTTAGTTGCCATCCTCTCCTTTTTATCTGCTTGCCTTTCCGTAAGTTGCATGCACGAGAGGGAACCTTAATCAATCCTTAAGACCCCTTAATTAACATCTGTTTTTGTTTTTGTTTTTATTTTTTATTACATGTGTATTTTAAGTTGCATGCGTCCGTGTATAGATTAGATCTTATAAGTTTCTCACGAATCTTTATTCGTGAGATAATTCAAATTTGTTCATTTTTACAATAAAAAATAATATTTTTAACATGCAAAGTAATATTTTTTCATGGATGACCAATAGAATATATATCTCGCAAAATTGCTTTACTGTCTCACATGATATTTTTTTTGTGCATTTTTAATGTCTATTTTATATCTTTTAATCTAGATTTAAATAGATTAATCCACCAATTTGAATCACTACAAAAGAAATGTTGTTTTATATATAGTTTTTGATTTTATATATTTGTCTCTTTAAGATATTTATTTATTATGTTTTCGAACACTAGTCTTAATAAGTTATATTTGTTTTTTGACAATTTTAGTCATTTTTTGATATGATGTTGACGTGACACCAATACAGAGCTAATATGGCACTAAGTTATGTAATGTCACATCATCATTTTTGATGAAAAATGACTAAAACTCGGAAGATGCATAATAAAAATGATATTTGATAATATAGATGGCTAAAATCGTAAAGTGACAAAATTACAAAAACAAAAATACAATTTTTTTTAATTCATTCTTGTATTTAGATGCTTCTGGAGTTTATATATAATACCAAATCAATACTATCTATTAATGATCACTTATTCATGTGAAGAATCTTAGATAAAGAGTGACTTTGGATATAGAAGTTGTAGTTATAAAAAAAATACTATAATAAGTACAATTTTTTAAAGCATTTTAATTAAAAAATAAAGCAAAAACAGTTTTGACGTTTGAATAAATATTAAAAAATATAATTATTTTATTTTTAAATAAAAGTAGAAGCAGAAGTCAAAAATAAAATATCTAGCTTTTAAGTATTCTTTTACAAAACATGTTTTGCAACCTAACATTGTGTGTGTGTGTGTGTCTATATATATATATATATATATATATATATATATATATATATATATATATATATATATATATATATATATATATATGAAAAAAAAAAAAGATTTGTCCATTGGCTTCTCCAACCAAACACATTCAAAGAAAAGAAGTTGATTTTTAAAATAAATAATATATATGAATTAAATTCACATACACACTAATTGTTTACTAAAAAAAAGTTTAGGTGATTTTGTATGAAAAATTCTATACCACATGTGGGCATTTTAAACTTGCAAACTTGACACCAAATGAAACCACATACCATCCTTTTTGGCTTAAGAAAACACAGGGATCTTTGATGAACTCTAATTTCTATTTAATTTTTTGGGTAACAACTTTGTAATTAAATCTGATGTGATGACCTTTTGCGCATTCCATGCACGCCCTTAATAATTAGGTGCTTTGGACCACATGATTGCACGAGCACCCGTCCACTCACCAATTAAACAAATATTAATTCAAAACTTTAATATTCAAATTTAATAAATTAAATTGACATTAGCACAAATAAAATATTATAAAATAAATAAATAAAAAAGTTAAGGAAGATACGGTATAATCTTTTCCCTCTTTTATTACAATTCTTAAAATATTAGAAAACATACTCTCTCTTTCTTTTCTTTTCTTTTCTTTTTTTATTTTTAAACTCCTTCCCGATAGAATGATATCTTGGTATTGTTCATAGACAATTGTATTTTGCGTTATATACAGTTGAATACAATACTTATTATTTACGTTTATTACGAAAAATTAATATAATATTATAAATATACATATTTAAATTTGTTTAAAAACAAACTTATATATTTCCAAGGAAAAATTATATTACTTTATTTATCTTGACTTTGGGTAGTGATTAATTATGAGAATAGCCGAAGAAAATAAACATGCAAGATTGGTCAAACTGACACCTGCTCGCTCTCGTGCAGTCTCGATATTTGTGAACGTAAATTTGGCATTTCATATTTGTCACGCACTGTGAAAAAAGGACACTTTTCAATCAACAAAGTACTTTCTCTGCTTATTTTCCACATGTGTTTACACTATAATTAATCATAATTATTTTTTCATTATAATCTTCGTGGCATTCTGATCAGGGAGTAAATGATCCAAAATAAATCAATAAGATAAGTTTGAGCTTGGTTCGTTTAAAATTGATAGAGGTTTGAGCTCAGTTAGAGCTCGATTTGAGCTTTTATCATCGATCAAGAGCTCGATTTGTCTTGAAACTACTAAGCTACCAAAAAGTTCGAGCTCGGTTCGTTTACCATATTAATAAAGTCGGTGTAATAGCCGAGCCCGGTGTACGGTACGGTTTAAGCTTTATTGTGTTAATTGGGTTTATGATTAGTCGTTTATAGTTGTGTTTTGGGCTATAGTATTATTGGTTATTATTTATTTGAGGTATTAGTTGGTGTTGATTGTTCGTTTCAGCGTTTCGGATCGATTTTAGTTGAGTTTGTACTGTTCATTGTCGTGAGTAGAGTGCACCCGCGCTCTTAGATGAGTGCCCCCGCGGTGTACTATTCATCATTTTGCATTTTGAGGGCCGTGGCATGACCGCACCCGCGGCAGTGCAAGGACCGCACCCGCGGTGTGCACCGCACCCGCGGTAATTGTAGCACCGCACCCGCGGTGATCGTGCATGAGAATTATTTTGGTATGCCGTGAGCATGGCGCACCCGCGGTGCTTGTGTTGGCGCACCCGCGGTGTAAGTATGGGCGAGTTATTTAGTACCTTTTTGATTGAGTTGACTTCATTCCATACCTTATCCTATCTACTTTTCGAGATTTTCTCTCAAATACCAAGGGTTTTCATCCATTTCTTTTGCTTCCTATCTTTGATTCTTGGCTTTGTTTGGATTTCCGACTTGAGATCAACGTTCTCCATGGTATAAGGAAGCTTAGGTAAGTTTTTGGTGCGATTCTAACGAGGTTTTGAGTTAAGGGTTATTTTGGATTTGATGTTTGAGTTGTTTAATGGATTATTTGGCTTGTACTTGTGGATCTAGAGTTGATATTGGTGTTATTTATGGATTATTGTTGTAGGTGGTGTACCAAGAGCTTATTTGAGGTGTTCTATTGGTAGTAAGTGGAATTTCATCCTTTTTGCTCACATGATATTATATGTATTGTGTTTTAAAGGTTTCAAAGTGTTATTCCCTTCCATTGATCCATTGCTATGTATTCATTTCATTGATTATCTATTGGAGGCATTGTATGTCTCACCATTGTTATAAAGGGAATACAAGAAATATTATGAGATTGCGAAACGACGGCCTTAAATGCTATTGAGAATTCAAATGTTTTATTGGATTGATTTATCATAGCCATGGCATTGCATGCAATTAGATGATCATCGACCATAGGCTTTTATCCCCTCACAGTTATCGATTTATATCGATGGGATATTGGCAACCACAGTTACAGATACTATTGATATCAATCCAACCATAGAAAAGAGAATACCATCGTATTGCTATCTATTGCTATGCTATTGCTACAGTTATTGCTACAGTATTCATGTTTCAGAGTCGATGGTATTTATGATTTAAAAGCCATGTTTTACAGAGTATACTATGTATCATTGCTATGTAAGAGTTCCACTTGCTGAGATTTATTCTCATTTCAGTTATTTTCATGTGATGCAGATAAGAACGACGGACCGGGACGTTGACTGTGGATGGGGGTCATATGCATACGAAGATTGGAAGGATGATTATTTTGTATCATTTTGTAGCATGATCACACTAATGATATTTTGTATTTTGTTATGTCATTGGAATGATCATGTTGTTATTTTGTAAGCACTTTTATGAAATGTATTTTGAAACTCCTTCCATTTGAAAGAAAATATTAAATTCCCCTGTATTTTTAATTGTATCGGGTCAGGGTGTCACATTTAGTGGTATCAGAGCGGTGTTCTTCGGACCAATGCATATGACTTCGTCTACTTTCAACTGTCCGGGTATGTTTTCTTGCATCTATCCATTGTTATATTTATTGATTGGTGTCTTGTGAGCAATTGTAGAGTATGCCTCCTAAGCGTAAGGCGGCAGAGGGCGAGGATAGTTCTTCCTCGAGAGTTGTCGACGAGTTCGGCAAGTTGCTTAAGGAGCAGGCTAAGGTGCATAGCGATCAGATTCAGCAGTTGCTCCGATTGCAAGGAGCAGGTCAGGGTCGAGGCCAAGTGAGAGGTCAAGTTGCTCAGGCCGTTGGCACTGATGCCGTCTTTTCTGCTTTCAAGAGAATGGATCCACCGGAATTCGCAGGTAGCACCGATCCTCTAGTTGCTGTCGAGTGGGTCAAGGCGCTTGAAGCTATCTTCGATCATCTCCAGTACGAGGATAAAGACAGGATTAGCTGTGCAGTGTTCTTGCTGGTTAAAGCTGCACGTATCTGGTGGAATGCTACGAAAGTTGGAGTAGATGTTGCGACACTGAAGTGGTCAGAGTTCACAGATTTGTTCTATGACAAGTATTTCCCCGACGCACTTCGAGCGAAGAAGGTTACGGAGTTCTTGGAGCTTCGACAGGGGAGCTTGGATGTTGGCCAGTATATTCTGAAGTTCGAGGAGGGTTGTCTTTTTGCTCCGTATGTTGCATCCAATGACAAAGACAAAGGCGCTCATTTCATTCGAGGCCTTAGAGCTGAGATTCGTCGTGACATCAACATGTCCAAGGCTGTTACTTTCAAGGAGATTGTGTCCAAAGCTTTGTTGGCCGAGCAGGATGAGAAGGACATTGCCCGGGAGAGGCAAGAGAGACACCAGGCCATTGCTCAGAGAGGCCAGGGTTCTAATCAGAGGGGCAGGGATCGTTTCAAGGGCAAGGGCAAGATGGAGTCGAGTCCTAGACCTCCGCCAGTTCCAGTTCCATTTGATCCTGAGAAGCCGCAGTGTCCAAAGTGTGGTAAGCATCATCGAGGAGAGTGCAGATTGGGCACTCATACTTGTTTTCGTTGTGGCGCGGCAGGCCACGTTGCCAGGAATTGCCCGAGGGGAGATAGCCAAGGGAAGGTGCAGGGTCGTATTTTTTCCATGACGAAGGAAGGTATTAATCGTGAATCTTCATTGATCCTTAGTACTATTTTGATTTCAGGCAGAGTAGCTACTACTTTGATTGATACTGGTGCTACTCATTCTTTTATGTCTGAATTATTTTTGAGATCTTTGGGTATAGTTCCTTCTATTCTTCCCCTTCATCTTAATGTTGTTTTGCCTTCGGGGGACGTGTTGTGCCCGACATCGATTGTCTTTGCGTGCCCTGTTCGTATTGAGGAGCGAGTTGTCTTCGCTGATTTGATTGTTATCCCTATGGTTGCTTTCGACGTTATTCTTGGCATGGATTGGCTTTCGACTTACCGTGCAGTTATCGATTGTGTTGCTAAGAAGGTGACTTTTGCAGATGATGGCCAGGGAGGAGCGCTCGCCAGTGCAGGTACTTCGCTGGTCCTTCCTTTTATTTCTTGTCTTGAGGCTGAGAGATTGTTGTGTAGAGGTTGCGATGGATTTCTTGCTTCTATTGTGGATGTTGATAGATTGATTAAGTTGAATGTAGATGATATTGATGTGGTGAGGGAGTTTGCTGATGTGTTTGAGGATGATGTTCCGGGTTTGCCGCCGGATAGGGATGTTGAGTTTGTGATTGATTTAGCTCCAGGTACGGTTCCTATCTCTAAGGCTCCGTACAGGATGGCCCCTACCGAGATGAAGGAGTTGAAGACTCAGTTGCAGGATCTTTTAGACAAAGGCTTTATTCGTCCGAGTTCTTCGCCTTGGGGAGCTCCGGTTCTGTTTGTCAAGAAGAAGGATGGTTCCTTGCGGCTGTGTATCGACTACAGGGAGCTCAACAAAGTGACTGTCAAGAACAAGTATCCGTTGCCTCGGATAGATGATTTGTTTGATCAGCTCCATGGTGCCACTGTGTTCTCGAAGATTGATCTTCGGTCTGGCTACTATCAGTTGAAGGTTAGGGAGTCTGATATCCCTAAGACAGCTTTCCGGACCAGGTATGGTCACTATGAGTTTCTTGTCATGTCTTTTGGATTGACCAATGCCCCTTCAGTCTTCATGGACCTGATGAACCGTGTGTTCAAGCCTTATCTGGATAGCTTCGTCATTGTCTTCATTGACGATATCTTGATCTATTCCAAGACCAGAGAGCTTCATGCCGAGCATCTCAGAGTTGTTCTTCAGTTGTTGCGAGAGAAGAGGTTGTTTGCCAAGCTGAAGAAGTGTGAGTTTTGGCTGGATCAGATTTCTTTTCTAGGCCATGTTGTTTCGAGAGATGGCATTGCTGTTGATCCATTGAAGATAGAGGCGATTCAGAGTTGGCCTATTCCTACCACTGTTTCAGAGGTTCGCAGTTTCCTTGGTTTGGCAGGTTACTATCGTCGTTTCATTTCAGGTTTCTCTAAGATTGCCCTACCATTGTCCAATCTGACGAGGAAGACTGTGAAGTTCGAGTGGTCTATTGATTGCCAGAGTGCATTTCAGGAGTTGAAGGACAGATTGACGACAGCTCCTGTTCTTTCTTTGCCCAGTGGTTCAGAGGACTTTGTTGTCTATACCGATGCGTCGAAGAGAGGCCTTGGTGCAGTGTTGATGCAGCGAGGTAAGGTCATTGTCTATGCGTCTCGCCAGTTGAAGGATTATGAGAAGAATTATCCGACGCATGATTTGGAGCTCGCAGCTGTGGTTTTCGCCCTGAAGATTTGGAGACATTATCTGTATGGCGAAAAGTGTGAGATCTTTACAGACCACAAGAGTTTGAAGTATTTGTTCTCGCAGAAAGAGCTCAACATGAGGCAGAGGAGGTGGTTAGAGCTGGTCAAGGATTATGATGTGACCATCAGCTATCACCCAGGGAAGGCGAATGTGGTGGCTGATGCTTTGAGCCGCAAATCGAGTGCTTCTTTGAGTTCTTTGATTCAGAGACCATTGTTGATGGATTTGCAGAGAGAGGAGATTGATCTAGTGATTCCAGGTACCATTGCTCGCTTTTCAGCGTTGGTCATTCGATCTACTTTGACGGACAGGATCCGTAGAGGGCAGTCGACTGATGTTCAGTTGACAGAGTTGAGAGCTAGAGCTGAAGCTAGAGGGAATTCAGAGTTTAGTCTGAATGGTGATGGTTTGGTGACTTTCAGAGGTCGTATTTGTGTTCCTTCTGGCGACGATATTCGTAGAGACGTCTTGACAGAGGCTCATACCGCACCTTATTCGATTCATCCAGGCAGTACGAAGATGTATCAGGATCTTCGTCGACTTTACTGGTGGCCAGGTATGAAGAAAGATATTGCTTTGTTCATTTCTCAGTGCCTTACTTGTCAGCAGGTTAAGATTGAGCATCAGAGACCTGCTGGGACATTGCTATCTTTGCCGATTCCTCAGTGGAAGTGGGAGCACATCACCATGGATTTCGTGACTGGTTTACCCAGGACGCAGAAGGGTTTCAATTCCATTTGGGTTATTGTTGATAGATTGACCAAGTCGGCTCATTTTCTCCCAGTCAAGACGACGTATTCGATGTCTCAGTATGCCGAGGACTACATTGCCGAGATTGTTAGACTTCATGGTGTGCCCGTGTCGATTGTGTCTGATCGTGACCCTAGATTTACCTCCGAGTTTTGGAAGAGTCTTCACAGAGCTTTGGGTTCTCGATTAGCTTTCAGTACAGCTTATCATCCTCAGAGCGACGGTCAGTCAGAGAGAGTCATTCAGATTCTGGAGGATATGCTCAGAGCTTGTACTATTGACTATTCTGGTAGTTGGGATTCTAAGCTGCCACTTGTGGAGTTCACGTACAACAATAGCTACCAGGCGACGATTGGCATGGCACCGTATGAGGCACTTTATGGCAGGAAGTGCAGATCCCCTTTGTTTTGGGATGAGGTTGGAGAGAGGAAGATGTTGGGTCCCGAGTTGGTCCAGCAGACTGCCGATGTTGTTGCAGTTATCAGAGAGAGGATGAAGACTGCTCAGTCGAGGCAGAAGAGTTATGCAGATGTTCGTCGCAGACCTTTGAAGTTCGAGGTTGGCGATCATGTTTTTCTGAAGATAGCACCTCTCAAGGGTGTGATGAGATTTGGCAAGAAGGGCAAGTTGAGCCCTAGATTCATTGGTCCATTCGAGATATTGGACAGAGTTGGTGACCGAGCCTACAGATTAGCCCTACCGCCCGATCTTGACAGAGTCCATAATGTGTTTCACGTATCGATGCTCAGGAAGTATGTTGCAGATCCTTCCCATGTTCTTCGCCATGAGCCATTGGACTTGACGCCGAGTCTGACTTACCATGAGATTCCGATTCAGATTCTGGATCGCACAGTTAGAGTTCTGAGGAACAAAGAGATCGGCATCGTTAAAGTCCTTTGGAGGAACCATTTGATTGAGGAGGCTACGTGGGAACCAGAGACTGAGATGAGAGAGAGGTATCCTGAGTTGTTCGTGCCGTGACGTCAATTTCGAGAACGAAATTCCTCTAAGGAGGGGAGATTGTAATAGCCGAGCCCGGTGTACGGTACGGTTTAAGCTTTATTGTGTTAATTGGGTTTATGATTAGTCGTTTATAGTTGTGTTTTGGGCTATAGTATTATTGGTTATTATTTATTTGAGGTATTAGTTGGTGTTGATTGTTCGTTTCAGCGTTTCGGATCGATTTTAGTTGAGTTTGTACTGTTCATTGTCGTGAGTAGAGTGCACCCGCGCTCTTAGATGAGTGCCCCCGCGGTGTACTATTCATCATTTTGCATTTTGAGGGCCGTGGCATGACCGCACCCGCGGCAGTGCAAGGACCGCACCCGCGGTGTGCACCGCACCCGCGGTAATTGTAGCACCGCACCCGCGGTGATCGTGCATGAGAATTATTTTGGTATGCCGTGAGCATGGCGCACCCGCGGTGCTTGTGTTGGCGCACCCGCGGTGTAAGTATGGGCGAGTTATTTAGTACCTTTTTGATTGAGTTGACTTCATTCCATACCTTATCCTATCTACTTTTCGAGATTTTCTCTCAAATACCAAGGGTTTTCATCCATTTCTTTTGCTTCCTATCTTTGATTCTTGGCTTTGTTTGGATTTCCGACTTGAGATCAACGTTCTCCATGGTATAAGGAAGCTTAGGTAAGTTTTTGGTGCGATTCTAACGAGGTTTTGAGTTAAGGGTTATTTTGGATTTGATGTTTGAGTTGTTTAATGGATTATTTGGCTTGTACTTGTGGATCTAGAGTTGATATTGGTGTTATTTATGGATTATTGTTGTAGGTGGTGTACCAAGAGCTTATTTGAGGTGTTCTATTGGTAGTAAGTGGAATTTCATCCTTTTTGCTCACATGATATTATATGTATTGTGTTTTAAAGGTTTCAAAGTGTTATTCCCTTCCATTGATCCATTGCTATGTATTCATTTCATTGATTATCTATTGGAGGCATTGTATGTCTCACCATTGTTATAAAGGGAATACAAGAAATATTATGAGATTGCGAAACGACGGCCTTAAATGCTATTGAGAATTCAAATGTTTTATTGGATTGATTTATCATAGCCATGGCATTGCATGCAATTAGATGATCATCGACCATAGGCTTTTATCCCCTCACAGTTATCGATTTATATCGATGGGATATTGGCAACCACAGTTACAGATACTATTGATATCAATCCAACCATAGAAAAGAGAATACCATCGTATTGCTATCTATTGCTATGCTATTGCTACAGTTATTGCTACAGTATTCATGTTTCAGAGTCGATGGTATTTATGATTTAAAAGCCATGTTTTACAGAGTATACTATGTATCATTGCTATGTAAGAGTTCCACTTGCTGAGATTTATTCTCATTTCAGTTATTTTCATGTGATGCAGATAAGAACGACGGACCGGGACGTTGACTGTGGATGGGGGTCATATGCATACGAAGATTGGAAGGATGATTATTTTGTATCATTTTGTAGCATGATCACACTAATGATATTTTGTATTTTGTTATGTCATTGGAATGATCATGTTGTTATTTTGTAAGCACTTTTATGAAATGTATTTTGAAACTCCTTCCATTTGAAAGAAAATATTAAATTCCCCTGTATTTTTAATTGTATCGGGTCAGGGTGTCACAGTCGGGCTCGAGCGTAGTTCATTAATTGCTCGTTTATCTATTTAACAAGTATGGCTTGAGCTCGACTCATTTTTGAACTCGTAAAAAATACAATTGAACTTGATTTTGAACTTGATTCGAACATATTACAAATTAATATATCTATAAACTATTTTTAAATTAGACATAAAATTGTAAATTCATTAAAATATAATCAAAACGATAAACATAATAACTAAAAATACATAAACAAGTCGAGTTAGAGCTCAAGCTTACAAGCCATCTAAACAAGTCGAGATCGAGCTCATGAGCCTATTAACGAACATGTTTGTGAGCTCACGAGCTAAATATCCTTAGGCTTGAGCTTCATTTGATTAATTTCGAGCTCGAACTTAGCTCGATATGATTAACAAACGAACTCAAACGTACTTTTTATCGAACCGAACTTCTAATATAACTCATGAACAATTTGATTCATTTACATCCCTAATTCTGATCCCAAAAAAATCATTTCCAAACTTCTTTAGATTAAATAATAAGCTACTAATTTTTTTTTTAGGAAATGAATTTTATAAAATCGAATGTCACCCGTATAAATTTTTCGTGACATATTGTATGGCATCATATTTAATGTAAATGACGACAAAGAGGACAGTCCCTCGAAAATTGAACCTAATATATTGTGCTCTTTGACCACACACACACTCAAATCTCTGTTGCTTTCGGTGATCACTATTGTTTTGAGTAATTAATCTTTAAAAATTAAAAAAATAAATAATATTTATATTTACACCACACCAAATGTTTTGTTGATTAGATTATAAAATTAAAGTCTCCCTCACCATTCTTCGTCACTCTTTTTTATATCCCTTTTGAGACGAATGGCCCGCCGCGTGGATCAAATCTCACCTAATTAAATTTTATTATTCGTTACATATAAATATGTAATAATTCCATTTTTCATAAGTTTATGTTCCATGATAGTAAAAGGGTGTTTCTCAAAGAGCTGACACCCTTCGACACCATACTGCCGTCATACAAATCCCACAATATCCGTTTCATTAACTTTAGGCGCACGAATTATCATCATATATAAACAAAAAAAAAATTGGAAATAATTTTTATATAAAAAATAATCAATATTATTGTTCTTACTATACGTCAGTCTCACGAATCTTTATATGTGAGACGAGTCAACCCTATCAATACTCACAATAAAAAGTAACACTCTTAGCATAAAAAGTAATATTTTTTCATTTCCGTCCCACAAAATATGACCCATGATCAGACCGTCTCACAAAACAAGTTTGGGGCCTTGAACATACAACAAAATCCAGAAACATAATTATAATTATTATAGGATGGAGAGTTTATCGATTTATCAAAAATTATAAGTGATGATGATAAATGTATAATTCAAATATTTTAAGTCGTACAACAGCTCAAACGCTTTGATCGTTTTTCAAGCAAAGACAGTTATTACAAATATAATTTTGTTTCTTTGTTTTGTTTTTAATTTTTTTTAAAAAGGAAAGCTTGTTTGAATGGATTTTCACCCGTTTTGTATACGTCATTGAAAGAAATGTTCCATGCGACAAGCTTTATGAAGTGAATCATGAAATTAAACAACCTTTATACATAAGTTATAATTTTTGACTTATAAAGAGGAAAAGATGAATCACAGGTTAATGAAGCATCACAATTGGTTCAATTGCTTCACTTATCACCTAACATTATATTATATTATATTATATTAATTAAATATAAATAATGAAGCTTAATCGAGACTTTGCAAAAGTACTTTTAGTCAAAAATGCTGCCGGGACCCGCCATAATCAAGTTTACGACTACTCATTATGCTTCTCATGCCTACATGTTTTTATATATATTATATGATATATTTTTTATAATTAATTTGATTTATATTTAAATGAGAGTATTCGTAAATATTTACTCGATCGTGTGTTTAATTGGGACACCGTTTGGATAAAGATTAAACAAAAAACTAATTATAATTCTTTACCCGCAATGAGGGAACATGATGTCCAGTGATAATGTGCATTGGTTTGATCTCTAATTTCAAAGTCTTGAAATTAATGGGGTAATGATCATGTTTAGTTTTAGTGGATTCATGAATGTTGTTCCTTTTTCATATAAGTGGCTAAACTTGATCACTTTAATTTTCTGCATGTCGATGTACATTGAACATGTAACAATTAATAATTACCGTAGTCAACAAAATATAAAATGATCGGGAATTTCTTTCATCTAGATTTCCCATTTTATTTGTGTGTAATAATCCTGATCATGTTCTCGTTGGATATTAACCAGGTAAGGCTCAAAGTTCAAAGGACAACGTTAACATCTGAATGAATTTAACTGTAGCTGGTCTTTAATTTAAGTCTACTTTGTAGTAATAAATTTCGTAAATGTATATATTTTTTTTACCACTTATTAAATATATTTCTGACCGGACCTTAATACTTTGTAGATGTGCAGATCGTAGGCTAGGTTGATCTCATTTCCAATGCTACAGATAAGTATAAATTTCACCGTCTGTAATAATAATAATAATAATAATAACCTGTGAAAAGAAGCAGTTTTGCTTTCCCATTTCTTTAATATTCAAAAATATATTTAAAAATAATAATAAATATATTCTTTTCATATATATATATAAACACACACCCTTTTTTATATATATAGACACACACACACCACATCATCCCCACGTAGAGTCTGATCTTATATATAAGCATCATTGGTAGCAACCAACATTTGTCACCCTGAAAAGAGGAACTCTTTTAGGTCTTAATTCCTTTGGTTCGTAGGTATCCAACAAGATTAGTTGTGGGGAATCAAAATATTTTTGTCATGGCTGAAACCTTTTGCATTGCTTTTGTTGTTGCTTTGGTGGGATTTTTGTTGGGATCAATTCTGTACCATTTCTTGCCTTTGGTCTTGCACTTTGGTACACTACCCAAAGGGAATTTTGGATGGCCTTTTCTTGGTGAAACCCTCTCGTTCCTGAAACCTCACCCTTCTACTTCAACCGGGGCTTTTGTTCAAGACCATTTTTCCAGGTAATCAACAACATTGAAATTTGCATCTGCTGTTTCTACCATGTAATAATATTAGTGCCATTTCTTGTATAAAATCACGCATATATCTAGTGTTAATAATCAATGTGGCACTAAATAGTTCAGAAATATTGGATTGTTCTTGTGATTTTTTAAGGTATGGGAAAGTGTTCAAATCCCACTTGTTCTTGGCCCCAACTGTGGTTTCATGTGATGAGGAGCTGAATTACTACGTACTACAAAACGAAGACAGATTGTTTCAGTGCAGCTATCCAAAACCCATCCATGGAATCCTCGGCAAGAGCTCAATGCTTGTGGCTGTTGGTGATACACACAAGAGACTAAGAAGTATGGCCCTTTCTCTCGTCACCACCATGAAATCAAAACCAGAATTTTTGAATGATATCGAGATAACCGCCACTCAAATTCTTGATTCTTGGAAAGATAAGAAACCGATCATCTTCTGCGAGGAAGCTAGAAAGGTGTGCATAATTAAGCACATTAAATATCAAATTCAACAACGCTTATTAAAGTTAATATAAATCTTATTCTGAAGCTGACATATATTTGAATTTTTCGTTTTCCAACAGTATACATTCAATGTCATAGTGAAACAGGTGCTTGGTTTGACACCAGAAGAGTCACACACTAAAGAAATTCTTCAAGATTTCCTCACTTTCATGAAAGGGTTGATTTCTCTACCACTGAACATTCCAGGGACTCCATATTCAAAAGCTGTTCAGGTTCTCCACATCCCAGTGTTCCTTCAATTTGTCAACAATATTAGATTCGTAGGATTAATATTCTACTTTTCGCTGCAAAAAAAAGAAGGGCATGTGATGAACCCTTTTCGATGTATCTTTACAGGCTAGACATAGAATATCTTCGACTGTGAAAGCAATCATAGAGGAAAGAAGAAGAAGAAATGCAGAAAATTGTAGCAAAAAGATCAGTGATTTTCTCGAAGTACTTCTGTGCGCTGATACCTTATCTGAAGATGAAAAAGTTAGTTTTGTATTGGATTCTTTACTTGGTGGATATGAGACCACTTCGCTCTTATTGGCAATGGTTCTGTTTTTCCTTGGTCAAACCACCCCTGCTGTTGATCAATTGAAGGTGACATTTAATTTCTGATCTTTTCTTATTTGAAATATTATAATACTTTAATTATGCCTCTTTATAATAAAATAATACTTTTTTATAAAGTCAATTAAATTCATCTGACTTAGCTTGTATTAAAATTCTCTATTTTGTATGTATGTAATGTAAATGTTTGTCGAATGCTGCATGAATCCTTTGTTGTTGATGCATTTTAAAGGTGGAGCATGATAAAATAAGAAGCATGAAGAAATCGCATGAATTTCTCAACTGGGAAGATTACAGGAATATGGAATTCACACAATGCGTAAGATCGCCACACCTCGTTTTTTTCTCGCATTGAACATGAACTTTTTATTTCTTTTACTTTCTGATCCTCGAATTAATGTTTTAATTCTTACGTGCAAGTGCAAATAATTGTATGCATTCATAATTAACATGATATATATTTATTATGAGGTCCTGGATGGTACAGGTCATGAATGAAGCTCTGCGATGCGGAAACATAGTTAAATTTGTCCACAGAAAAGCCATCAAAGATGTCAAATTTAGAGGTATATATATATGTGTGTGTATTATACTTACAGACATGCAATGGGCTACGAATCATTTGATCGGCAATAAGATTTAACTATGTGTTCCATATATAGAAGATATTTTACTTTACAAAAATATTCAAAGACTTTTCATTCATTCATTCTTGTTTTTTTTCCTGAAAACTTTTTTCTATTTTTAGAACCTTTGAGAACCGACTAGAGGTGATACATTAAGAAACTCATGTTTTAGTTTGTGACCGCTCAGGTTATACGATTCCGTCCGGTTGGAAGGTATTGCCTGTTTTCACAGCAGTTCATTTAGACCCTGCTCTTCATACCAACGCCCTCCAATTTAACCCCTGGAGATGGCAGGTAAATAAATATTACACTCTCTTAAAATTCATGTCTTTTTCTAAACTTGATTGATTTTTTTTTTAAAAAAAACAATTGTTAAATTTGCGATTTTGGAGCATTAATTATTTAATGGTGACTATATATATCTTTGCTATGCAGTCCCAAGATCAAACATGCAAGAAGTTTACTCCATTTGGTGGTGGATCCAGGTGCTGCCCAGGTTTCGAACTAGCAAAACTTGAGGTTGCTTTTTTCATCCATCACCTTATTCAAACTTACAGGTATTTTTCAATTTGTACAAGTATGATTCTTTAATTTTTTTTCTTCTTATATATATATATATATATATATATATATATATATATATATATATTATATATTCATGGTTTTAATTTAATTTGCAGATGGAAGGTAGAAGAAGATGATGAACAGCCTATGGCATATCCATATGTAGAGTTTCAAAGAGGATTAAAACTAAGCGTCGAATGCTGTTAATGTTGCAACAAATTATATGCTACAATTGATTTACTAATTAAACAGTAGTATCAGTTTGTAAATTTATATTTTTTTCGTTGATAAGCACAAGCTAAAAACATTACTAGCTTCAGGAATTTTCAGTTGGGAACATAATTCTTTTTCTAACTTATTTTATTTTTGGATTTTGCTTTATTAAGTTTTCAAATTGTGGTTTTGATATTCTAATTTTTGTTTTCAGTTATTCTGATCGAACTATACTAACATATCATTGGAGACACTTGCCCAAAGAAAATAATATTTGCGTTTGCAATTTTCGAACAAATTTTGAGTTTAACAAAGTTCTGGCTCACATTTCATTAACTTAATTGATCTCTTCACTTGCGTAACATGGAGGAAATGGGCTATTGAACAAGAAACAGAAATTCAGTACTGAACAACTATTAAAGAACAATTGCCTCAACTTCAATTAAATTTCCCAAAAAAGAAAAATTCCAAGTAGAGATTTAAATGTGTTGATAAATCCTATAGTTTATTGACGACAATTGGACTCCTTACATAATGCTTACCATCAGACCATATCAGCTGTCCGAATACATAATTCCCAGATACACTGGATTCTTTAGCCTTCAAAACAACCTGGAAGTTTTTCTCCTCACCAAGTGTCTCAAATGTCAAAATATCCGGTTTAACTTGAACCGATATTCCAGGGGGGTTGCGGATACGAGCTTTGTAAGTTGCTGGTGAGCCCACGTTCTTGACTCTTCTAGTTACTGTTACCGAACCTTTGAGTTTAGGTACTGTGATTGAAGGGTAGTTCAAGTTGGTGATAGTGGTAGGATTCGAGCACGTATATGGTTTATCAGAAAACAACCGGAGTTGAGTTTTATTGTAGCCAAGGGCACACATGAAGTCCAAGTAGTCACTGAGTCCGAGATCATATACCAGTCCAGGGTCCATTGCTCTGTTAGGGTTAACATGGCCTCCTCCGTAGCTGAATGGCGTAGCCTTGAAATGGGATGCATTTGTCAGAGGCTTCATTGTGTTGTCAGCCGTTTTTGCTGCCGGGAATGGCCAAAGAAAGTTAATGAGATTAATTTTGATAAAAACCAATTTTGTTCGTGTATTTTGTTTCAGTTGTTACCGGTAGTCATGATGGCGGATTTTATTGCTGCAGGGCTCCAATTTGGATGGAGGGTTTTCAAGAGGCCGACAACCCCAGAAACATGAGGGCACGACATTGAAGTTCCTGACACTGAATTGAACTTGACGCGTCGTTTATCGAAATCTTGATTTGTTGGTCCCTGAGCTTCCGTGTAGGCGGCTATGACACTCACTCCTGGAGCGGTGATATCAGGCTGAAACAACACAAAATGTATCACACCTTTATCTCTGGAAGGGAAGTTGATAAGTTTGCTGTCAAAAAACCTTTAGAATTTCTGGTGTGATGGTGTTAGGGCCCTTGGACGAAAAGGCAGCCATGGATGGAGCTGGTTTTGTACCTAATTGAGTCTGGGGTCGGGTGATAGAAGCTACACCAGACCTGCGGTAAGAGTTACAAAATGTTCATTTTAATCACTAAAATTTTTATTTTTTTTTTAAAAAAGGCCATCTTGGATCTTGATTAAGCCGATTGGTGCTAACCACGTGGAATTAACGTAAGAAAAAACAGCAAGCCCATCTACATAATTAATATGTGAAGCGGGTAGGACATGAGGATCAGCAATAATTTCATAACCAGAAGCCTGATTGTTGGCTAAAACCATTCCCACTGCTCCAGCCAAGGCCGCTTGCTGTCCTTTGTCGACCCTCGCATTATCTCCTCGTAGACACACCAGGATTTTCCCCTTCACTTTTTTCGGGTCCAGAGTTCCAGATTTACAAAGAATCCTGGATCAATGTAAATGTTTTTACGATCAATTATCAATAAAAAAAAACACTCTCCAACAAGAGTAAAATAGACATTTTTCGTGCTCTTACGCCTGTTCAGCAGACACATTAGCAGCATTGGCGAATGCAGCAGAAATTATCGGGAAGAACTTATTTTTCGGCAGTGATTTAGTTGAAAGGCTCTCTCCCTGAAAAACAGAAATAATCTGATGTGATTTTACATTTAAATCAATCAAAAAATCTATCTTCAACTAGCATCTCAGAAGAATCACTCACTCTGAAGCTCATATTGTTTCCAAGGAAAACATAACTAGGAAACTGGCGGTCCATGGTGCTTGCACCTACTGTAATCTGCCACGGTGCGACATTTGAAACTGTACCGGCACCAGGCCCCGAGTTACCAGCCGAACAAATGACAGTAATGCCGTGTTTTACAGCATGAAACGACCCAATAGCAACACTGTCATTGTAAAATGGTGCAGGATCTCCTCCCAGAGATACAGATAGCACATCTACTCCATCATGGATGGCTGTATCAAAGGCAGCCAAGATATCTGCATCGAAGCATTCATTTCCTGCAACAGGTGGCCAGCATACCTTGTAAGCTGCCACTCTGGCTCTCGGTGATCCGCCCTTTGCTGTTCCATTTCCGTACCCAAAAACATTTGCTCCAGCCACAAAATTACCACCGGCGGTTGATAATGTGTGTGATCCGTGGCCTTCCATGTCTCGAGGTGTCTTGAATGTTGAGTTTAGGGGCCCTACAGCTGCAGCATATCCTTTGTTGAAGTATCTGGCGCCAATGAGCTTCCTTCACGCAGACAAATAATGATTTCAGGTATTCTTTTTCTCATTTCAATGTTATTTTTATTGGAGCGAAGTTGCAAGATTTAGCACAAATAACAATGATACCTGTTGCAGCGAAAGCTGGGATCCAAGCCACGTTGGCAAGTTCCTCTCCACTTTGATGGAACAGGTCCTAATCCATCATCACTAAAGCTCTTTGATTCTGGCCATGCACCTGGTTCGATCGAATAAATTTAATTTTGAAGTTTCGTATCAACATTTGTTATAGGAAAAGAAAAAGCATTTCGCAATCCTTTTGTTCACGTTACTTAGTGCAGCTTATTTTTCTAATTAACTGGAAACACCGAAACTAGCAGAACAAGCAGAGACATTCGTCGTTTGTGTTTGTAAAAATTGCAAGAATTTTTAGGCCTGACTGCTGATATAGTCTTAAACTTTGAACTATTTCCTCTCTCACACTTCTACAAAACGAATCGAAATGTTTCTTTCTTAATAATAGTGCTCATTAGCTGCGAAAAGTTCAATTTGAAACTTCAAAATAAAATATTCTGCATGGGCTCTGTGGTGATATGCATGATGTGTACTCACTCTATTGAACTCTGTACAGCTAAAGATACGGCGCGCATCATGCAATACCATGATGCAGTAGGAGGAAAAAGATTCCTTAGTACACTGGCTTTTCTGATAGCAATATTTTTAATCAAATTACGAGGTCAACATTGACTATTTTAATCAACAAGATTTGCTTTTGTCCCCCAGTCCAAGTAGCCGGTTAGAAAAATCAACGGCAAAGAGTTAAGTTGAGCATATGCAATAGGAGGAGGAGCTAGGCTGTTGCAAAATGGAATTATTTGTACTCGTCCCTTAGGGCCAGCCTCCATGTTAAATTAGTGATCTTAGGCACTAGGCCGAGCCACGTTTCTTTTCATTATTATTATCTAGGGAAACAACGATCCAGGTGCAAGGGAGGTTATATCCAGTTTCAGTTGTGGATGGCGAAAAATAACAAAATACTAGCACAGCCAAACAAAAACTACAGAATGGAAGATAGAGGAGAATTGTTTTGAATAATTATAATTCAGAATACTATTTCGTAAACATAATAATAATTAAGATTTTCACATATATCAAGAAAAAATAAACGAAGCAGAAGATAGAATCCAACCAGTATCAAGGTTTCCTATGATGGCATCTTCCCCAAGTCTAGACTTCTTCCATATCGAACCAGAGCTTATTTCACCATTTTCTTCAAGGCCCATAAAATCCCATGATCTGGTTGTGTGCAATTTCTTGCCTTGATTCAAGAACACCGATACAACGTCTGCATGCTCTGCAAAGAGAGCAATATATATGATATCCTAAATGCTCTTACTTGCCCTTATAAATTGAAGATAAGAGCATTAAAAAATCACAATCACTTGATACTTGGGTTGCCTCTTCCTCTCTGAGATATGCTGCGAATCCATTAATGTGTTTGGTGTAAGAGTAGATAATGGCACTTTTCGCCCTCTCACAACTGTGGTGAAACACAAGGAAGGAGATAAGATATTATATCAAGAAAATGAAGTTTATTAGATAGAATTTCCCTTAAATTTTCACAAGTTAACCTTAAATTACCTGCCCAAATATGATCCAAGAAACTCATAATGAGACTGTGTTACTGTGGGGACCCGGGCTCTAATTCTTTTTCTTGGGATTATATGGATTGTTATTAAAAACGTGGGTCAAATTTTTGCTTTTATATTTAAATCAAAATGTAACTAGACAAGCACAAGTTCTTTATTTAATTTACAACATACAAACATAAAATCTATGTCCTGTTCCGTATGTCCTCAACTAACCAGTAATAAAATACAGTACATAACAAAAGACAACTACTGGTCCGTCTGCTAGGCCCGAGATCTCCACGCTAACACGATCATCTCTGTCTCGACCCAAATCCTGCCCCACCTGTTGTTATGCACACATACAGACATAACAACAGCCGGAAAACCGGTGAGAACAAATCCCAGTATAAACATGTGAACATGCATATAAATACTATAAAACATGAAACATGCTGATATGAATGTCATTCATATAAAATCATGAAATGCGAGCCTAATCATGTCTAGATGCGACTCGACTAAAACTCTAGGGATCCCGGTGTGAATAAGACGATCTATCACCTACCCTCCCAATCGGGGTGACGGTACGTCTTATTCCTAGACTTCGGCCTGATCTGTATCCACGTCTACAATAGGGGCGGTGATCTTCCCCTAAGCTGGGATAGAACCGAACATCTAGTAGTCTGCCTGATCTCCAGACTGCCCTATCTTAATGCATGAATACAAAATCTGTAAACAAGCATAATCATCTAATGCAATGTAACATGATCTGTAAACAAAGCATAATAAGAATTGAATACAAGTTCTAATAAACATCTAATGCAATGTAACATGATCTGTAAACAAAGCATAACGAGATTTGCATATAAACAAATCTATAATAATACCTATATCAAGATATAAACAATAAAACTCGTATGTGATTTTGGTTGGGAAACTCAAATGTGATCTCATTTGAGTCGTGATTCCCCAAAACAAAGCATGTAGTATACCTTTCGTCGTAGAATTGCTGTTACAGTCGTGAAGATGAATCTACAATAGAAATGACTCTTAACACTTCTACTTCTACTGAGAGCTCGTAGGAATGACTCTAAACTGAGACCTCGCGTCTCTATTTATAGACAATGATCGGAAGATCCGATCCACTTCGGACGCTCCGATCTGACACACTTCGGACGCTCCGAACTCACTTCGGACGTTCGAATCCTGCATGTCTTCCACGTCTCTAGCCAACTGTCTCGGATGATCCGAACTACGATCGGTCGATCCGAACTCTGCATGCCATCCATGTGTCCAGCCACCTGGCTCGGACGCTCCGAACGCCGATCGGACGATCCGAACGCATCGGACGATCCGATCCTGGTTCGGTCCTTCCGGTCTCACCGAAATATAAATAATCCAACATTCTCGATATCGGTCAATCTAATCTCAATAGATATCATTTCTTATTTCTTATGGTTATGTACAATCTTCACAACATATCTATGAATTCGTACATGTCAATCATTGCTCTGGGCATTACATTTCTCCCCCTCTAAGACAGAAGTTCGTCCTCGAACTGAAGTAACCATACAAAGTATCTAAAACAGTTTGATAATCTAAAACTGAATACATACTCATATCATATAAATAACTCGGGGTGTTTCTGCCTCATGTTTTCTTCCGTTTCCCACGTCGCTTCCTCAATGCCATGTCGACTCCACTGAATTTTCACAAGTGGAATGGTCTTCGTTCTGAGCTGTTTGTCCTTTCGATCAAGAATCTGTATCGGTCGTTCTATATAGCTCAAGGTGTGATCAAGTTCAGCTTCGTTCGGTTGAATAACATGAGAAACATCTGGCATATATCTGCGTAACATTGATACATGAAATACGTCATGTATTCCGGATAAAGAAGGAGGAAGAGCAAGTCGATAAGCTCGATCGCCAATCTTTTCAAGAATCTCGTAAGGACCAATGTATCGAGGAGATAGTTTTCCGCGTTTGCCAAATCGAACAACGCCTCTGAATGGAGAAATCTTTAAAAACACTCTATCTCCCGCCTCAAATACTAACGGTCTACGTCTGATATTGGCGTACTTTGCTTGCCTATCCTGTGCTGTCTTCATTCTTTTCTGAATAACCTTTACCTTCTCAGTCATGTCACGAATCATATCTGGCCCAAGTTCTGGTACTTCTGAAACATCATCCCAATATAGCGGAGATCTGTACCTCTTGCCATACAAAGCTTCAAACGGTGCCATCTCAATGCTTGTTTGATAGCTATTATTGTACGAGAATTCGCAAAGAGGTAGGGAATCTTGTCAACTAATGCCAAAATCTAGCACGACGGCTCTCAACATATCCTCTAATGTCTGGATAGTCCGTTCTGACTGTCCGTCTGTCTGAGGATGGTAAGCAGTGCTAAGGTGTAAGGTCGTACCTAACGCCTGCTGTAAACTGTGCCAGAAGTGTGAAGTGAATCGTGGATCACGATCTGATACGATAGACTTCGGCACTCCATGCAATCTGACTACCTCACGAATATAAATCTCCGCCATCTGATCCTGTCTATACGTCATTCTATAAGGGATGAAACAAGCAGATTTGGTCAATCTGTCAATAATGACCCAAATCGCATCGCAACCTCTGGATGATCGAGGTAACTTCGTCACGAAATCCATGGAAATGTGGTCCCATTTCCATTCTGGAATGGATAAACTCTGAAGTAAACCCCCCGGCTTCTTCCTCTCGGCCTTCACCTGTTGGCAGTTCAAGCATTTAGACACAAATTCGGCAATGTCTGACTTCATTTGCTTCCACCAGAACTGTGTCTTCAAGTCATTGTACATCTTTCTGCCACCAGGATGGATGCTGAACCGACTACAATGTGCCTCTGTCAGAATCTGCTGCCTCAAATCTGCAACATCTGGCACAACTAGACGGTTATTCACGTACAACACATGATCTCGTACCTGATATTCTGATACATGCCCTGATCTGACCATTTGGATTGATCTTTGCACATTCTGATCAGTTCTTTGTGCTTCCTTAATCCTCATAATCAAATTGGGCTCAACTTGGATCGTAAAGAGTCGTAGTGGCTTACTATCTGTATCAAATTCTAATCCAGACATACAGCAATTTTCAACTAACTTGTTAACACCTATCGTCGATAAGGACAATGAACATACCTTACGACTCAAGGCATCTGCTGCTGCATTTGACTTACCTGGATAATATTTGATTTCACAGTCAAAGTCTTTCAGAAGATCTAGCCATCTACGTTGCCTCATATTCAATTCTGATTGAGAAAATAGGTACTTTAAGCTCTTGTGATCGGAAAAGATCTCAAATTTCTCGCCATAGAGATAATGACGCCAAATCTTTAATGCAAACACGATAGCCGCCAATTCAAGATCATGAATGGGATATCGAACTTCATGTGGCTTCAATTGTCTCGAGGCGTATGCGATCACATGACCTCGCTGCATAAGAACACATCCCAAACCTCTATGAGAAGCATCACAATATGCAACAAAATCACCTGTACCTGAAGGTATCGTCAATACTGGAGCACTGGTCAGCCTTTTCTTCAATTCAACAAAGCTAGACTCACACTCCTCTGACCAAACAAATGGTGCATTCTTTTGTGTTAATTGAGTTATTGGTTTTGCAATACTGGAGAAATCTTTGATAAATCTTCTGTAGTATCCGGCTAAGCCCATGAAACTGCGTATTTCTGGTACAGAAGTCGGTCTCGACCAACTAATCACAGCTTCCACTTTACTCGGATCAACAGAAATACCATCTCCAGAAATGATATGTCCTAAGAAGACAACTCTATTCACCCAAAACTCACACTTTGACAATTTAGCATACAGTCGCTCGTTTCTCAACGTCTGCAACACAATTCTGAGATGCTCTGCATGCTTATTTCTGTTCTTCGAATACACCAAAATGTCATCAATGAAGACAATCACAAATTCATCTAGATATCTCTGAAACACTTGGTTCATCAAGCCCATAAATACCGCAGGAGCATTTGTTAAACCAAAAGGCATGACAATAAATTCGTAATGTCCATACCTGGTTCGAAACGCTGTCTTTGGTATGTCTATATCTCGAACTCTGAGCTGATGATAACCAGAACGTAAATCAATCTTAGAATAGACCGAGGATCCCTGCAACTGATCAAATAGGTCATCAATCCTCGGCAAAGGATATTTATTCTTGATCGTTGCCTTGTTCAACTGCCGGTAATCGATACACAACCGCATCGACCCATCTTTCTTTCGCACGAACAGCACCGGAGCGCCCCAAGGAGATACACTAGGTCTGATATATCCCTTGGCTAGAAGATCTTCTAATTGTGCTTTCAATTCTTTGAGTTCGATGGGTGCCATCCTATATGGAGCTCTCGAAATAGGTACGGTACCTGGCGCAAGTTCAGTGCTGAAATCTACCTCACGAACCGGAGGTAATCCTGGGATCTCATCTGGAAAAATATCTGGAAATTCCCGTACTACTGGCAGATCTGCCAATGCCGGGCTCGACTTCTGCATATCTACAGCATAAACAAAGAAACCATCCGCTCCTTTCTGTAACAGTCTGTTCATAGTAAGAGCCGAAATCAAGGGAATCCGAGATCTGGAACCCTTCCCGTAGAATTTCCACTCGTCTGTCATCTCGGGTCTGAATCTGACAATCTTGTGGAAACAATCCACGGTGGCTCTGTACTTTGTTAGCATGTCAATACCGACTATACAATCAAAATCAGCTAAACCCAACACTATACAATCTAGGTCAATCTCATGCCCCTCAAACTGTAGAATGCAATGTCTAACCGTAGTTACAGATATTAATCCACTTCCCAACGGAGAATTAATAGACACAACGTCTAACAAAGACTCAACAGGCAATGAATGCAACAATGCAAATCGTTCTGAGATGAATGTATGCGATGCACCTGTATCTATCAAGATATAAGCAGGATAACCATAAAGGAGACAGTTACCTGCTATAACATCATCTGGTGCATCTTGTGCTTGCTCTTCTGTCAATGCAAACACTTGGGCTTGTTGCCTCGGAGGTTGAGTCACCGTCTGACTACCTCGGCCTCCGGGTGGAGTCGGTGCTGGTGGAGGCTGAAAAGAGTGAACCGATGATGCCTGCCGCTCAAACTGAGGTACTGAACCGGATGCTCTTCCACTCTGGCCTTGCTGTACACCTCTCTGTGGACAGACTTTGGCAAAATGCCCCGGTTGCCTACAAACGTTACATCGACCTGTAACTCCCTGGCACTGTTCAGTCGCATGCTTCCCTCCACAGGAACTGCAATAAACACCTGTATACCTGCTACTCTGATCAAAACCAGTCTGTCTTGATCCGCTGGAGCTCGACGAACTGCTCCCTGGTCTTTTAAACTGTTTCCCCTTCGCCTTCAGCTGTTCTTTGCGTCCACTACCACTACCACCACTTTCGAATCGAGGAGGAGGCACTTGGAATGGAGGTAGTGGCGGTCTCGGACTCGGTGCAACATACGGAGCACTCCGTTGTCTAAGCAATCCTGCTTCAGCTCCTTTGGCACGATTCAATGCATCCGAGAAGTTATCGGGTCTCCCAGTATTGACCAACGTAAAGATATCTGGATTCAGGCCATTTATAAATTGATCCGCCATGGCCTCGTCATTTCCTGAAACATGAGGTGCGAAACGAAGCAAAGAGGAAAATTTAGCAACGTACTCTTCAATGTTCAATGGCCCTTGCCTCAGGTTTGCGAATTCAGCGCCTTTATCTTTACGGTAGGATACAGGGAAGAATCGCTGATAAAACTCGGTCTTGAATACCTTCCAAGAAATTTCGGTACCCCGTTGCTCTAAAGCTCTCCTAATGTTCAACCACCAATTCTTTGCTATATCTTGCAATTGATGGCCAATTAGCTTGATCCTCTTCTCATCACTGTACTCCAACGAGTCGAATAGCATCTCAATATCTTCAAGCCAACTTTCGCACTCGATGGCATTCTCGGTACCTTTTAAAGTGGGAGGTCGAAAGGATTGGAATCGCTTCAGCAACGTCTCCATAGGGGTCGCTGTAACATCCATAGGATCTCCGGATGTGCTCCCCTGTTCTGGCGCTGCTGGTCGTAGAGGAACTGCTGCTCTTCTAGGCGGCATATCTAATAATCCAAAGAATTAGTATACAAGATATACAACTGTCTCAGCCATCCTCTAGTCAGTTACCTCTGATCTAGAATCGGTTCTGATTCAGTCAATCACATGCTGAAATTAATCAAATACCAAACAACATGTAATAAGAAAGCAATAATCATGCTAGCATATCATCAAGCAAGGAAGAAGACTCGATCTACCCCGCTCATTCTATCCTATTTCAGTCTAACGGAACTATCGGCCAGTCTAACGGAACTATCGGCTCTGATACCACCTGTTGTGGGGACCCGGGCTCTAATTCTTTTTCTTGGGATTATATGGATTGTTATTAAAAACGTGGGTCAAATTTTTGCTTTTATATTTAAATCAAAATGTAACTAGACAAGCACAAGTTCTTTATTTAATTTACAACATACAAACATAAAATCTATGTCCTGTTCCGTATGTCCTCAACTAACCAGTAATAAAATACAGTACATAACAAAAGACAACTACTGGTCCGTCTGCTAGGCCCGAGATCTCCACGCTAACACGATCATCTCTGTCTCGACCCAAATCCTGCCCCACCTGTTGTTATGCACACATACAGACATAACAACAGCCGGAAAACCGGTGAGAACAAATCCCAGTATAAACATGTGAACATGCATATAAATACTATAAAACATGAAACATGCTGATATGAATGTCATTCATATAAAATCATGAAATGCGAGCCTAATCATGTCTAGATGCGACTCGACTAAAACTCTAGGGATCCCGGTGTGAATAAGACGATCTATCACCTACCCTCCCAATCGGGGTGACGGTACGTCTTATTCCTAGACTTCGGCCTGATCTGTATCCACGTCTACAATAGGGGCGGTGATCTTCCCCTAAGCTGGGATAGAACCAAACATCTAGTAGTCTGCCTGATCTCCAGACTGCCCTATCTTAATGCATGAATACAAAATCTGTAAACAAGCATAATCATCTAATGCAATGTAACATGATCTGTAAACAAAGCATAATAAGAATTGAATACAAGTTCTAATAAACATCTAATGCAATGTAACATGATCTGTAAACAAAGCATAACGAGATTTGCATATAAACAAATCTATAATAATACCTATATCAAGATATAAACAATAAAACTCGTATGTGATTTTGGTTGGGAAACTCAAATGTGATCTCATTTGAGTCGTGATTCCCCAAAACAAAGCATGTAGTATACCTTTCGTCGTAGAATTGCTGTTACAGTCGTGAAGATGAATCTACAATAGAAATGACTCTTAACACTTCTACTTCTACTGAGAGCTCGTAGGAATGACTCTAAACTGAGACCTCGCGTCTCTATTTATAGACAATGATCGGAAGATCCGATCCACTTCGGACGCTCCGATCTGACACACTTCGGACGCTCCGAACTCACTTCGGACGTTCGAATCCTGCATGTCTTCCACGTCTCTAGCCAACTGTCTCGGATGATCCGAACTACGATCGGTCGATCCGAACTCTGCATGCCATCCATGTGTCCAGCCACCTGGCTCGGACGCTCCGAACGCCGATCGGACGATCCGAACGCATCGGACGATCCGATCCTGGTTCGGTCCTTCCGGTCTCACCGAAATATAAATAATCCAACATTCTCGATATCGGTCAATCTAATCTCAATAGATATCATTTCTTATTTCTTATGGTTATGTACAATCTTCACAACATATCTATGAATTCGTACATGTCAATCATTGCTCTGGGCATTACAGTTACTCTATCATAGTCGGTGGATGTGGCTTCTGCTCCATGGGAATGAGCTCCTAAGTACACCACATATGACTATATACACAAAATCAAGAAGAAAAAAAAAATCAAATTATGCTTGCACTTATGCTAGTGTATTGTTATTAGCAACTACAAATTATGAATGAAAGAATTGGAGCTAGAAATATAAATGCTTACCTTTTTGTTGGCAAATGTGGGTCTAAGCAATAGTGATAAAACAAGTGAGAGGAGATAAAGAGTGGAAAAAATATTGTGGCCTTTCATTGCTCTAACTTCCAAAAGTAAAGCTTCTTTTTTCAAGTTCTTTTTTTTTCGAAATCCAATCTTCCGCCCTCCCCTTCTTGCCAACTAAAGAAATTGTATAGATACTCCAGTGTTGGTGTGCATTAACTATTTAAAAGTTCTTTGTGGGTGAGATTGTCCCTTCAATGTGGAAAAGCTAGTGTGAATGTAATAAGCTGTAATTTTAGCTAGTGTAAACTAATTGCATTTTTACGGCACAAAAATCTTGGAGATTTTAAGATATAACTCATAAACCGAAATTAGGATTTTTTTTTAGCATAGTTTTGTCAATGAAATGAAAAGTGACAAATTGTAGCAGCTAAGTGGAGTGCGCTTGTAGTTTTCATCTAATAAACATGGCTAAATAATTTTAACATGGCAAGCTTATGTATTTTGGTGGGAAATGAGATGTTGTTACTCTTAGAGCACTACTCAATGATCCATTTAAAGATGAATATTTATCAATACGCGTGAAATTTATTAATTTTTCAGTGGATCTCACGTATTATCAGATATATATCATTAGATACGCCGATGCTCAAAAATAACTTGAAGTTTCTTTTATTTGTTGGGTTACGTCAGTTCCATGCCCAAAATTAAATTGTGTATCGTTTTAGATTAGGGTGGCGCTATATCATATGCTTTATTGGGGCTGGAGTGGTGGTACCCAGCCAGCCCACCCATTCATTGGCATGCTTCATGCGAAAGAAATGCACCGAGCTAAATTATGAAGTTTCATTTTCAATTGTATGAGGACCACTGGATATCCATACTTAACCCACCATTTGCAGCGAACCGATAAACTGAAAACTAAACTTGAATATTCATCGACAAACAGATCCAAAATTTCATGGTTATTGATCAAGTTTTTTCGATGATTGAATTTAGAAATATATATTCTTGCTCAATGTTAATTGACAAATAGCATGTAGCCATCGTGGAGAGAGTCCTCCATGCTTAGAGCTGCTTGTGGTTGTTGTGCGTGCGAGGGGGACCCCTATTGCACTCAAAGATTCAAACTTTTCGATTTTGAATTTAATTTGTTTTGGAGTACTCCAATCAATCTCCACGCATCATTTCAAGAATTGCACCCACAAATTCGAGTCAACTCCTTGAAATCCAGTTCCCACTTGGCTCTTTCCATACATTTGTTCTTTATTATTATTATTATTATTATTTTTATTCCCATCGTGCTTAAAATAATTGAGTCGAAAGTCGAAACCCAAGAAAGAGAATAGAAATCCAGAAGCCTAGAGCTATGGCTTGATTATTTTAACATATCAAACTGGTATTGAATCTAAATTATATATATGAAATAATAAATATGATCACATGGAAGATCAGCGGGTGCATAAAGACGGATAAGATCACGCAAGAATTTAATTAGGACGGGATGATCCCGAGATCGTGTTCAATCTCTAATTACATAACAGTCTTGCATATGCCTGTATACATATATAATATATACACACATATATCGGTTATATAGCCCTTTAATATTTATTACATAGTAGTCGTTCTACGATACAAGCCATTATTGAAACTCGCTCGAATTATTAAATGCTTTACGATCCAGTTGAACTGGCAAGAATTGCCGACTCATCAATTTCTTTCTGCTGGGTCGAAAGAACACAAGTACTAGAAAGTAAAGTTTGAGTAAGCCTGAATTGGTAGAGTAAGTATACGATCGAAGTTTGAATAATGTTAATGTGTTTGATTTTTCTACTAAAATTTTCTGCGACAAACGTACAGTTTATCTGGTTAACGGGATAACTTGATTTGCTGGGATGGAGTGGATGAGATTTTAGAAAGAAATAAAAGTAAAAAGGCCGGAGTGGATGAGCTTTTAGCAAGTATACGCACTTGCAACTGACATCATGCGCAATCTACTTAAAATGTACGTCCACCTTTGTAATTTTGACATATGTGGCTTAGTAAAAAGATGGGATTTGGAGAAACGGTCAAACCTGATAGCAACAGGAATCCATTTCTCAATATATATTCCTTTTTCTTTTAAAGTAACGTCTATTCTTTTGGTATCCTTCCACTTTCTATCTATTATATTATAGTAATAGATATAGGGATTGTATTAGAAATTTGACACTTTATTAATATAGTAAATTATAATTAAAAAAAAACTATGATATAAGTCTTTTGGCTCCATTGTGAGGAAACTTAATAATAATAGTAACAGATATATCTTTTTTAATTTAAACTTATGTTATTAGCCATCCCAATAAATATATAAATTCTATATAAAGTTCGGACTTATTTATGGTTCGAGCTCCCCTTGTCCTCAACGAGGAATAGATGAAAGGGCATACAATTGCGATATATGAGCAACGCAGTGGGCTAATTTCATTTTTGTTGGTCGTCCATATCACGTAACCAGCACTAGGCGAAAGAGACTAAATTGTATGTAAGTATCATTTCAATAGTACACACAGAGATAGGCACGATCGATAGATATTATATCAAAATTGTACGTTCACTTATTTGCATTATGATCGTATGTATTGTCAAATTTCAGTCTTAGTTATATATATTTCAATTTTTTCAATTATAATCGTTTTTAAGCAGTGAAGACATTATCACCGATTATTAGACAATTTTTCAAGGAAAAAGTTGCACAAAACCAGTTGCAATAGCTACACCTAATATGACAAGAGGTTGAAGGACAACAAAAGCACCTATGGTGGCGAAGAAGGCAGAGTCATTCCTCTGAGATACTTGGTCCATATACGACTGTCTTCTGATGTTTCTCTTTTGTGAAGTAGTTAAGAACTTTGGAGTCACTTTTTTAAGATTCTTACCTAACGGGATCGTAAAATCATCATCCCGCTCTCCAAACAAATTAGCAAGTTGTTCACGTATAGTTGGTTTTGCCGAGCTGACATCACTCTCGTATCCTGGTCTACGAACAGATAAAGATAGAATTGCAAGGCAATGCTATAGTATGTTCCCAATAAAGAAGGCAAATTAAAACCTTGTTCGACACTAGAAGTGAGTTGTTCCAAGAGATCCAGCTGCGTCCGAGCAGAAGCGGATGTCCCTTACATTTGAAATCATTAAATCAACAATTGACAACAAAGATAATGTATTCAGCAGCATAAAACCTGATCAGTTCTGTTGTATCTGAAAGGAATTTTATTCCTTGATATACTTTTCATGTTTATCTTTAATATTTTGCCTTTCTAGACATGTGAATAATATTGAATATTTGATATGATATTATAATATTTTTATGATATGATATCACAATATCTTTAAGATATTATCCTTATGTTTAAAGAGTTTGTTTCCTAATGAAATTGTTTTTTTTCTAGGTTAAATAGGACTACAAGAAGAAAAAAGGAGGTGACGACGAGTAGAGAGACGAAGGAGTTCGAGGAGTTTGGAGATCGAAGCTATCTCGTACTATTGTTTAAGTGTTGCCGAGAAGTGCTTACATCCGATGACGACAACACCTAATCATTCTGTTGATTAGTGTGTTGAATTTCTGAAGACTTTTTACTTCTCGGTTGATGCATCCCTTGTATATTGGTTATACGGTTTATTAGATGTTTAGGATGCAATTTGTTACTCGCCTTAATAAGGGAGTTGTTTTATTCTTTCACTAGTATTGGTTTTTGTAAACTTACAAGTTTTCTAGTGAATTATTTTGCCCTGAGGCACCGCACAAGTATTTTATACTTGTGCATAATTCATATCTCGGTTTTCACTTTATTATAATTCACGTTGTGTGTTAATTTGTCAAAACGTAACTTCCGCTGCATGTTGTCGTGAGTGTTGCAACACCTACGCACAACACCTATATTCTGTAACACACAACACTCACCCTCAACTCACACATACAATGTGGAAACAGAACTTTCAGTATCTACCACCAATATAATAAGCAACACCCTCTTGTCCTCATCACTTGATCGATAGGATAATATATTTATAGTGTTTATATTTTGTTTTTGACTCGGGTTCTACAGAAACTAAAATTATACTCCACCTGTTGTCCAAATCTTTCAGTTTATTATCCTCGTGTTATACATCACGGATATCGTGTGCATGAAAAGAATCCCATAATACTCTTTACTCCCTCTTGCACAAAAGAGATATATATCTATGTTATATTGTGTCTATCGTGTAACAAACCCCTCAGACCAACTGCCGTATGGTAAATCTAACATATGAAATTATTCAATTAAACATTCTACTCACTTTCTCTGTTCTTTCCTGAAAGAACTGGCAACCTAGAGAACTCACTTTCATTATCAGAACCAGACCATTTCAAATACTAAACCCAACATCGAATATCTTCCAATCAAACACGGATACATATGCAACAGAAAAACAAGAAAAATTCACCAGAGTAAGTAGAGGGCTCCTCCTCCGAAACTCTACGCTCGGTTCCTTCAGAAAGAGCAGCCGCCTTCAAAGACCCTGAAACCGCAGCGTCAATTGTCTTGAACCCATGTTTGAGCTTATGAATCTTGTAGGAAATGGCTGGTCGTGGATGTAGAGATGAAGCAGCGCCAGAAATCAGGGCCATTAGAATGTTTCTGGTTCGAAAATGGCCTACCAGTTTCCATTTTGAGTTTGCAAATTTCCTGGCTGGACACCTCATTTTAAATAGCGGTCCAGAAAATAAGGTTCGCTGCGAATATTTTTAATAATAAATATGGTTTAAAATATTTTAATTATATCATTTTTATCGACTATAATTTCGCGTAAAAATGATAAATATTTGATCCTACTGTTGATGTCATATGTTCGATTTCCTTAAGTATTTAAATTATTGGGAGAAATATTTTAAGTGTGTAATATTTGTATATGTTAAGATGACGATCTAACTGTGACGCTTGAATTGTTATACAATTTAAAATATTTGAATTACTTCATTATCATCAGTTATAACTTTTGGTAAAACGTCAACATTCGATCTTAAATAAACTATTAAATTTCTATCAAAAAACAACAACAACAACAATAATAATAAATTATTAAAAAGTAAAATTAATAATGGCCTTGTATTTTGCCAAGATAATGTATTATGTAATGTACAGTTTGGTACCTAAGATATGATAAGTAAAAGATATATAGTATAAAGATAAATCAAGTATAAATATAATGATAAGATAGTATGTTGAATATTTGGTATGATTTTAACAAGAGTAATTAAATTTATATATTGAATTGTAATGACAAAATTAACCCTTTCACAAAAACTTATATTTCATCGTTATCAAGATCTTATAATTTCATATCTCAATTTTTAAATTACGCTATAATATATATATATATATATATATATATATATATATATATATATATATATATATATATATATATATATATATTTGTGTGTATATATATGTATCTATATATTTGTATATATGTATGTATTTAATAAACATTTAACATTACCTTAAATGCATTTAAATTGGGGGTAATTAAGCCATTTGTAATGTATTTTATCATTACATTAAAATTATCACATTTTTTACAAAGAATGTTTTATCCTTTTCAAAATTTATTTATCAAGGGCCCATGATATTATAATGAGCTTTTTAAAAAAGTACCAAACATGAGATAAAACAGAATATTTATCAATCACACCCTTATCCCATGTACCAAACAATGCCTAATATAATTTAATAATTTTAAGGCTTAAACATTATGACATAGCAGAAGACCGAATGAGCTATTTTTCACTCCTTTTTGCTTAAAATATATCCACTGATTATACGTCTGTCGGATACACTTAAGTTTTTGCGTATAATATTTTTTAAAAGTTTTTCATAAAAGATTCAGATTCTATATCATATTTAAAGAACTTTTGAAATTATTTCGAATAATTATTTAATTTTTATAATTTTTTATATATTTATATTTATATTATTTTAAAATATTTTAAAAAAATTACACTATAGGTTATATGGTTATTTAATTTGTAGCTAATCATGTAGCACAACACTTCATAGAAAATAAAATCTCTTCTTTTATACATGTCCTCGAAATTGATTGTTTCATCCAGTTGATTTTATATAATTAAAATTTGTTAAAAAATAATAATTACATGACGGAAGCACCAAAGCAGTACCAACGCAATATTTGATAGATAGATGAACATTTGACCAGTGATTAGGAGTTGAATTGTTCTAACAGATACTATCTCGGACAAACTCGTAACAAAAGATTTTCCAAGTAAGATTTATTTTCTTAACATGGTTTGCAGATTATTGTACTAGTCTGAGACGTAAGCCTTTGTTAAACTTTTTGTTTTCGACAAATATAATATACATGAACAAGCAAGATCTCAATATAATGGTTTCATGCTCAAAAAAAAAATCTCAATATAATGCAAACTACTAACATGCACAATATGATCAGAAAATTAATCACAAGTTCACAAACCCATTCACTCTTATACACTCGATAATTACAATTACGTGTACCATCTACCATATCATATCAAGGTGGACAAATCTTAGTCATAAACACGGACCTCTCTTTGTATTTCGATATTTCGCCAGCAGAAAATACGGATCATATACAGGTAAATAGATTCAGAGTACAGATTAACAAAAATTCAACAATTTAAGGTATCATAGTCAACTTTCAAAAAACTAAAGAGAATGGTGTCACAGATAAAAGATTTGGAACTCGACTCATGATACAAAATCGTATAGCAGTATGGGAACTGGAAGACATTATTGAAATGGGAAATGTAGTGTGTACCGGTAGGTAGCTGTATTTGAAGCCAAAACTGCTGGCTGCAAGATTCATGACAACATGCTTGCTTGAAATTCAATATTTTGTCAAAATTATGATTCATTTCCGGCCAACGATGACCCAATTTTCAGCATAGTAGGATAGACAGGGCTGAACTCCTTGTCTCCTCGTGCCCTTACCTTTGCAGCATAATCATCTAAAGTTGCTTTTATCCCTTTCCATATCTGATCCTCCCCTTGTGAGTCCATCCACAATGAATACTGAATAGGTGTAAGCTTGTTCCTTTGTAGAGGTGACTGTAAATCTTCGGGGCCTCGTGAATATAGATGATGAAGTATGACACTCGGGGGAAGATCTTGAAGGAGTGGTGAAGAACCAAGCTGAGATGTTTCCAGGAAAATAACAGGGCGAAATGCTCGAAGGGCACGATATGGAGCACCAAGTTGTTCCACTGGAAACAAGTTTTGACCAACTGCTAATTCAATTTCAGCCATGTCTCTAGCCATTCTCAGCTTTCCTGATTCAGATAATGGCCTAACAAGAGAAGCGTGCCTGATAAAAAATATCAAAACTCTCGATGCCATGCTTCTTACGAGCCTTGTGCATATAGTTTCTGTGCCACGGGAAATAGCTCCCGATGAAGGCAAAAGTCTGGACAAAAATTCAGTCCTAAAGTGAAGAATACTTTTCTGTAATTCTTCCATGTACGGAGATGCATTGTTGTCCATAGCAGCATCTATGCCAAGAGTGGCAAAATTCTGTTCATGAATCTGCAAGATGCATGATTCAAGACGCTCAAGCATGGTCTGAAATAAGGAGGTCACTGAATCACCAGCAACTCCATACAATGTACCAAGAGCAACAGACAAAACATCAATAGCAACAGTTGGCAACCCTGAAACCATGGTCATCATGTGTGTGTGGATATCTTGCAGATGTTGGCACAGTATGAAGTTCTTGAGTTGTAGTGGAGTTGCAGGACCAGTGACTTGGCGTGCTTCAGGGCCTGTTGATATCTGCAATAACAAAAATGACGGTATGATTAAAAGCTGAATCAGAAGCACAAAGTGCGTCATCAGAACTGAAAAATGAACAATAAGGTATTTCGATGCACGGAACAACAAAAAATTTAGAAATACAAAATGCCCAGGAATAAAAACAAGTTTAAACAGTGAATCATAATATAAATTATCGTTTCAATTCAAACTGGACCAGACTGATGTAATAAGACCAAGAGTTTTTATTACTCTAGGATGTCAATATGCTACAAACTCCTTGAAATTTAACATAGTCGAATTTTAATCAACTTATTTGATCTCTTTTTATGACCATCAACCACACACAATCAATTCTTGTATATTGATCAAGAACCCAGCAAAGTATATAACCGCCTATGGAGATTTTTATAGCTTAAATACTGACATGACCAAGATTTTGAACACTTGACACAATTTAATCTGACCCAACCATAATGACAGCAACATTGTCAACGAATCAACATATAGCTGGCTTTTCGCAAAATAACAAGTTCTCATAACATAATAGAACCCTGTAAAGGAGGTGATGTTTTAGTTGAACATATTTTAAGTTATACAACCAAAACACTCCGTAATGATACGCTTGAGTCAACCATATAATACTTTACAAACAATTTTACATATAAGAATTTTCACGTATTTTGAGTTAATAGAAGAATACCATTCCAATGATTTAGGCCCAATGTAAAAAAGTGCCGCTTCGAGGAGAAACCGGCAACGAAAAATCCAAAATATGTAATGAACATGGAACTCTGATTAAACTTAGGAAAAATCGGAAATAAGTACAAAGTCAGATAGTAATCAGTGCAAGTCTCGTAAATCCTAAAGCGAGCAAAAAAGAATAACCTATACCTGGTTTTCAGTTCTTTGTGCAAGTAGAACCAACACTTTACTGATTTGATGCAAAACAAGAAGAGTCAAGCGAGCATCCATCTGCACAGCTTCAATTTCTTCTTGAATACATGATAAAATCCTCGATATATGTACTTTGGAGGGAATACTTCCACGGTTTGAGATTGGAAACACAGAATTCACAAGATCTGAGAGTCGGCTTAAACAAAGCGCTAAAAAAGCTGTCTCAAAAATCTTAATGGCAGCTACCATTTGTTCTTTTCCTTCTGAACTAAGAGCTGGTGGAACTCCTTTGACATCCGTGTCACGTGAAATTCTTTCAAGGAGGTTCTCTATCATTGTTAAAAGCTTAGGATACCCAACAGTGAATATTTCTTTGACAAAACTTGATGCAGTGAAAACAGACTTCATTTGATTAGTAAAAGACTTTACCAAAGCATCCCAAACACGATCTGTCAACATTGGATCACCTTCCTGACAAAGCCCAGGAAAATGTAAGTGGCTACCTACAACCATATCCAATGTCTATCATTTCATTTAGAAAGGAAAAAAAACAAAGACAGAGAGACAGAGATCAATTATTACAAAGTAGCTGCTGCAGACAACAGTCTACCAGCGGCTACTGGGACTATAAACGGAGGTTTTAGGCTTGAAGTTTGCTCGATCATCTCATTAAGAAAATGGGTTAAATCTAAGAAAGCTAACAAAACACTAAGGCATCACACAGCGGCATCAGGATGTTGCCCAGGGCACCCAGCTTAGAGGAAAAAAATGAACCAAGCTTCAGCTATCTAATTTTTGGGGCCCAGCCAAGTGATACATTCAGATCAACTATAATGAGGGTACTCCAACATTATTCAGAAAAAAGAAATTGATCAGTTGGTAAACCCAGGCAATACAATTGACTAACATCTATCCACCCAATTGTCAGAAAAACAAAGTATATTAATGAAAAGAAAGAATTCCTAAATTTAGCAGCAAAAAAAGTGGAGAGGAGCAAAAAGTTTTCCAACTAAGTTTAACAATTTTGGGAGAGTGAAAATAAATTCAAACCTATTCTCCAATTAAAAAATGTTAGTAATACTGACGTGCATCATAAGATTGAATGTGAACACGACATTTGGAACATACCTACCTATCGGAGAATATCACATATGTCCTAACTGTTATCACAAGTACAATTTCTAAGACGAGTATTTCTTCTCAGGCAAGTGTATAGTTCTTATGCAATTGCAACCATCAAAGGTTTTTTGGAAATAATCATCAAAGTATTATACGAATCAAAATTACGTAGAACACTTTGTGAGGTGGATAGTTTGTACCAGTGGCATGCTACTGAATCCAAGTCAGGTTAAACTTTTGAATGAATTCCAAGTCACAAAATTTTGAGCATTCATCTATTTTTAGTTAAAGCAAGTGATCAACTAAAGTAATACGGTATTAAGGTCATAATGCAATTTAGAACAGATAAATGTGTCGTAGATAAGAGAACTGACAATCCTTTAAAGAGTTTTTCTCCATAGCATAGTTCACAAGAAATACCAAAATTGACATATGAGGACAAAGAAAAATTTCATAAAGGTCTATGCTCTTTCACCAATTCTTGCCAAACCAATTTACAGTCGTTGATTGATTCTTGAAACAGCCACCAATGATGCTCTGTAGAGTCGTAGACCCAAAAAAACATTTGTGCAATCCGCCTAAGCACTACCCACATGGATCCAAAGACGGAGGATGTATCATTTCTAGGTTGTGACAACATTTTTCAAGCTCAAACATCAAGTAAACATGAAACACTGCTGAGTAAAAGACCTAAGGTATCACCAAAACTTCAACAGCAAACACATAAATAACCACACTACTTGTTAAGTAAGAATTGCCAAAGGAACTCTGAATCGCTAACCTGCATGACCTCATCCAATAACAGAACATGTGTGAACGGATCGCGTTTCTTGGACAATACCCTCTGTAGGTGCCAAACTGCGAGCACAATCGAATGTAACTGATCCATACAACCATTCATTCTCTGCCAAAGCGCTTCCTTTGCTTTTGCCCCACCCCCAATCTGCGGCGTCCCCTGTCTTTGTACCCCTCCGGGGCCCCCAGCACCATAACCCCCTCCTCCAGAAATAGCCTTCATATCAAGCGCGTTACTTATACTCTTCACCCCCGTTTGCTTGTACTTGCTCACCAACCCATCCACCGCCCCCCTCAACTCTCCCATGTTGTAGAACACCTGCAAACCCAATCCCACTTCCGGTTGATTTAAATTCTCGAGTCCCTTTTCCAATACCTTCAACCCCTCCTCTCGGATTTTTGATCCGACTTCAATAACCCATTGCAACTCCACGTCCACTATATCAATCCCCGATAAATGGGACTCATTGTAAAGGGTCAAAATCTCAAAATGCAGCTGAGCTGCCTTGGAAAGATCCCATTTCGATGCATCGGGCTGAGACTCGACAGCATTTCTTAGCTTCTGGATTTTCCTAAGAGTGCGAAGAGTGAACTGAAGAAGCAAGGAGGTAGAATGAAGATTGTTAAGCTGGTGGGTCTGGGTGGAAATAACGCGGTGGGGATCGGAGAGTTCGGAGCGAGCGCGGCGGAGGGAGGATTGAAGAGAAGAAAGAGATGATCTTAAGGTGGAAAGAGAGGATTCAGTAGCTTTAATGGAGGAAAGCTGGTTGAGCAGGTCGTGATGACGGGAGAGGACTTCGTGACGTAGCTGGCTATCAAGTAGGCGGAGGCCATCCTGGAGTTTTTCGATTCTTGAGGCGGCAGAGCCGGATGATAGGGCGGAGGAGGAGAATTGAGTGGGGTTGAAGTCCGGGGATAGGAAGGCGGAGAAGATTGGGTCGGAAGAAAACGTGTCTAGGGGGGATGTAGGTGGGGAGAGGGGCATAGGGGTGTGGGCCGTGGTAGAAGGGGTGGCTCCGGCGGCGGTCGGAGTATTTTTGAAGGTGGATAGGCGTTGGAGTGGGGATCTGGGGATGCCTGGAGACGCCATTGATGTGCTACGTCGTCGTTTCCCTCTGATGTTTCAGCTTCTTCGATCTGACGAGAAGTACAGGAGCAGCTATTGCTTACGGTACAATACATCAAGCATGATGGGCAGATGGGCTTGGCTACACCCAGATTGATTATATTTGGGTTAATTAAATTAAATTGGATCATATTCGGATCGATATAGAACCGAATTGTTTAGCAAAATATATTTAGGTTATAGTATTTTACAAAAAAAATAAAATTGGGTAAAAAAAATACTTACCTGTTATATTATATGATGTTACTAATATATTAAACTGTGTACATTTTGGAGCATATGGCGCTATCGAAATGAGAAACTATGGAGCGGGGTGTCTAGATCTCAGCAAATCACTATTTCACTTAAATATGATATATTATGGAACTGGACTTGAGCACAAAAGAATTCTACAAAAGGACAAGCCTCAAGTTCTCATCGAGACACGGATGATCGATGAACAAAACCTCCAGATCCATCAGTGAAGTGCAATGTCGATGCGGCATTGTATAACGAACATCAAGCTGTTGGCTTCGGTTCTTATGTGCGAGACTCGGCGCGGGGATTTATGGTGAGCAAAACAAGTGTCAATCACGGAATGTTTGAAGTTAAGGAGGCCAAAGCACTTGTCTTCCTTGACGCTATCACATGGACAACCTCTCTTAAACTCCATTATATTATATTTGAAATCGACTCAAAGATGGTGGTAAATACGATCACATCAAAGATTGTTGACCACAAAGAGTTTGGTTCAATTATCTCCAGTTGCCATAAATTTCTCGACGCACATCTTTCATTCAAAATTCGACATGTTAGAAGACTGGCAAATATGGTGGCTCATTCTCTTGCTCGAACGGTCACATCTTATGCAAATCCTTTTATTACGGTTCATCCTCTAGATATATTATGTAATTTCATTTCTCACGATTGTGAGAACAACACTTGATGAATGACATTCTCATTTCAAAAAAAAAAGTTTAAGAGGAAGTACATTAATTTGAAAACTAGATCTTATTTTTTACCAGTATAACAGACACACAGATATAAAAAGATAGCAGAATTAACAAAAAGGAATAAAATCCAATTCAAGAATTCCTATTTCAAAGCTGAACGTATTGCTATTGACAGCAATTAAAATAACATGAAATTAATTCAGTCTTCCAAAATTGAAGTAATGATTGTTAAAGAATCAAAGAAAACAATTTCTCAGAAGTAATCAGAAATGGCAGCCACAGCACAGATAGAAGACACACAGAGTGGAGACAAGAACAACGGCTTCCACTACGTAAACAATCTTGAAAACAACATCGTGCGCTATCCATTTCTGAAACTCCCAGGGCTTCCATTTCAGAGAAGAAAATCTCCGTTGCATGACCTGCACCCACTGCCGCTTGTTCATCCCCTTCGATGACCAAAACCTCATCATCTTAACTACTTGTAAAATTGTTATTATAAATCGCCTGTGTTTTGTGTATGCTTAATTTCTTCAGAAGTTTATGCGAGATTTAATGGGCAAAGCACCGTTCTTGACAGCATTGTTTGCATAACGGGCGAAAGGGTATATTTGCTGGCCGAGGCTAACAGTTCATATCAATGGACAACAGTTTTTACAATGACTGGACTACACATATGATCATTTTTATGTCCTGAAAAAATCATGCTCGATGCAATTCTAATCTTTTAAACTATCGATAGAATCGTTAATTTACATTGGCTCACACTTGCAAAGCTCGAATGTTGATATTTTAGTTGAAGAGAATCGAGTTCTTTTGTTCTTTATTTTACTAAATATTAGCACTTTAAAAATATAATTAGAAAAGGGAAAAATAATGATGCCGTTGAAAGAAAAGGTGTACAGCACAAAGAAATTTGGCCAAAAGATAGATTTAACGTCCTCTCAAATTATTTCCTCCCCCATGAGAATAAACAACTCTCTAATTATTTTGGTATAAGCTTGATTGATGGATCATTACTTTATATATAATTTAATAAATATTTAAAAATTAAATTGACTTTGCAACAATAAAATAAAATATCAAAAGGGCTGAAGTCTTGAGCATTAATTATTCCAACGAGCATTAATTATTCCAACGAAGATAGATTTTAAACATCTTTATTTTTTTAATTTGTAAGTATTTTGTTACGTACGACAACAATAAAAGGAACAAACAAACAAAAAAATATGGGAAAATAGTTAGTAACATAAGGGGTGTCAATTCGAGTGGGTTTGGTCGGGTTGAACAATAGTACTATTCAAAAATTACTTAATTCGAACCTAACCTGAACCCGAGCCAACCTGAAAACTCTCAACCCGAATCAACCCGTTGACCCGTATAACCCGATTTTGAATTTTTTAAATAAAATTCAAAAAAAATAATAATAATTTAATTTAAACACATAATAACAAAAGCTCTCTCATATATATAATTAAATTTAAAAGTCTAACAGTAGAAAAATAAAGTATATTTACTAAATCAAATAAACAATTATTTAAAAAATAAAAAATGTTCAAAATAAATATTAAATTATGAAAATTTATGATATAAATTACAATAAATATTTTTTCGGATATAAAATATATAAAAAAAATGTAGGCAATATTTATTAATTAATTATTTTTTAAAAAAATTAAATTTTTGGGTCAATCCGGGTCAACCCGGGTTTAGCTGAACCAAACCCAACTCGATCATTTTTTTTCGGGTCAGCTATCAGCTCCAATCCGATCTGACCCAAACCCGAAAACCTCAAACTCAAACCTTATTTTTTTTAGATTGAACCGTGTTGGGTTGGTAGATCGTGTCGAATTTTGGCACCCTTATAAACACGAGACATGTTAGCTAGATAAATTCGGGCTTGCTATTTATTATTCTCGTAGACTTTTTGTCGTCGTCGTCGTCTATCTTCCTACATTTGAATGGCACACGTTGTTTCTCATTCAAAAGCAAATATAATGAACTTAACACAAGCCATAATCATTTCATATGATAAGTTGATTTCAAATTCCAACAACAAATTTTAAAAATAATATTTACCAAGTCAATTTCAAAATTTAAAAAGGTAGGATATAATGTTAAAAAATATATAGATGACTCTCATATATACAATCCAATTATGTGATTAATCTGAAATTCGAAATGAGTTGTCCAGTTCGAAACTCCATTGAAACAAAAAATTATAAAAATAAAAATCATAACCAGTTCTCTCTTTTTTTTCCAATCCCGTAGTAGAGGAATATTATAATTTCTAAACTGAAGACACACGGGCGCGAATTCATCAAACTTTTCGGATATGCACGGAGGCAAAAATGTCAACATTAAAAAGTAAACTAAGTAGGCGTAATAAAGTTTGGAGTAATTAATGATATATTCGCCGATTTTGAGTCAATTTTAACATTTTGGTAAATCAAATTAACTTGAAGAAACTTTCAGCCTTCAAACAACACATTTCCTGATGTCCAAAATCATTACACAAAGCCAGCGAGAGTCTCTCTTTATTAATAATAAACATAGCATGTACGAAGCATACAACCTCAATTTCATCATCTCTTGATCTGTCTGCACGCACCAAGGAAAATATAAATTAAAGAAAAATATAATTGCTATAAATTTTTTACTTTGAAAAGAATGAGCGTCTTTAATTAATTCTAGTTGTTATTCGACCGCTACAAAAAGGAAAAGAGAGGAAAAAGCATGCCAAAAAGGTTAAACCAAGTTATCCCTAGCACACAATGGAAATCAAACAAAAGTTTTTTCTGCAACCCTTCCTAGAACAATAATTGATACATGTTCCCTCAAACCTTCTCTTCTCGATCTCCACTCACATCTGGATCAAGAAACCTCTGATCCATCCATGTCTGATGAAAATAACATGAATTCTCAGCAGAACTATCCTTTTCACAACTATCAAAACATAGGTTCCAGAGGGTTTTCGTTCCCTTTCGTTTCTGATCAAAGCTGTGATTTCAACCCTTTTATGCACAGCCAGCTGCTGAAGCATGAGCAAAACCCTAATCGATTTGATCCGTTCCAAATGAGTTTCACAGGCTGCTTGCATGATGCAACAGAGTATAACAACACTTTATCGAGTGCTTTCGACTTGTCTTGTTCATCATCTGATCATGCAGTTTATAATTCTGTAAATAATAATGATTCCTCAAATCAGAATGTTGTTTCTGCTGCCGAAAATCCTTTGTCGACAAATTCTTCGGTTTCGGTTGCTTCATCTGATTCTGGAGCAGAAGAAGGTTCTTCAAGGAGCAAGATGAAAGATCTGCACCCTAAAGTTTGTGAAGATGGGGATGTGAAGTACAAAAAAGAGTAGGTTTATTTCTTTTTTTTTCTCTTTTTTAATTTCAAGAGAACTTGAATTATGGCTTTTACAGTTAATAACATCAAGTTGGAAAGTAGGTTTGTTTATTTTCCTCTCCTTTTCGGAACTTGGATTTTGAAAGTGAAAAAGGTTGTCATTAATTGATGCATTATTATTAAGTACTTCCGTGTACATAATTAGATAAATTAACTTAATCATCCTAACTACTTGGATGAATTTAATTAGCTCAATTTCAAAGATCAAGAAACCAGAGAAGATATATTTATTTCCATCTTGAATACATGAATATATCCAATTGAAATTCTTTAAAAAAAATCAATTGAAATCCCTTTTTATTGCATTTTCCACTTGGGGAGAATTAACTAGTCATGTTCAATATTTCAAGGTAGTTTGAATAATGATACTCCGAAATATGGCTGTACGTAAATAAGGAAAATTAAACTTTAAATAACATATTTGCCCCAGTGGATTTGAAACAAATAAAGAAAAATGTCACCTCAAGTGTTTTCTCAGTCTGAGCCAACTATATCAAGGATACATGATGAAAAAGCTAGTAAACACAGACGTTATCGGCCAGCACCAAATTTTCTTGGTTTTTATTACTCATTATATAAAAATTTTTTGTGATCATAGTATATCTTCTCTGATGCAAAACCCTGTCAATAATTTGTTGTGATATTTTTTTAGCAGCAAAGCAAAAAAAAAGGAGGAGAAAAGGCCGAGAGAAGCACGCTTTGCCTTCATGACTAAGAGCGAGAGAGATATTCTTGAAGATGGATATAGATGGAGAAAATATGGACAAAAAGCAGTAAAAAATAGCTCCTTTCCAAGGTCTGCGTCTTAAAGAACCAAATCGAATTGCCAACATTTCAGTAAAGTATTTGCAGAATTTTTTGAAAAATAAAAAAATAAACACAGTTTTCTTGTATCATTTATGTTTAGTGATCAACTCTTAATCGGAGTTTTGCATTTCAGGAGTTACTACAGATGCACCAGCAAAAAGTGCGGCGTGAAGAAACGTGTAGAGAGATCACATGAGGATCCTTTGGTGGTGATCACAACCTATGAGGGCCAACACAACCACCACAGCCCCGACACTCTCCGTGGCAATGCTGTGGACGCTATGTTGCTGCCTTCTATATTATCTCCACCACTACCAACGGCACTTCCTGCAAGCTTCACTCATGGCTTCATTTCTCCCACCATCAACTACCAAAACCAACAACTTCCCAACCATATTTACACACATTTGATGTACCCACAACACCAGCAGCAGCAGGCCTGATCAAGTTCCTGACGTTCAACACGACGTATTTTCTGACAAGGGATTTCAGCATTAGTTCATAAATCTCATCCTTGAATGGTAATCAGTGTTTTAAATCCAACTATATTTTGGTGGGTATGTATCTTACAAAAAATACTCTTCTTGGATTACTTTAAGACTAGATTATCCCATGAAGCAGTAATTATCTCTGAATGCAAATTTCGTCTTATATATTCAACAGGGTTTGTACATATTCGTCAACATTTCAAGGATCAGGAAGCCCTTAATTATTTATTTAGGTGGCAATTATAAAGAACCAGAGGCAGTTACATCCCCTCATGTAAGAAGCTCTATGATTGATCAAAGGAGATGGAGTACTTTATTAGGTTTCAGATCTAGGTTAGTTATCATCTAAACAAGAAACAATATTTCCTGAACTGAAGCTTTAGAAATCCACTTCCAGAATTTGATCATGTTTGATCCAGGTACGTAGTAATTCTTACTTGTACTCCAAATTATTATCGTTATTATATGGTTTTAGGAATATTTCAACCTTATCTAAAAGGTTATTGTCGGATTCTGGAGAAATCTAAAAGCTATCATCTCCAACTCTGTCAAGAGATATTCGATATTATTTTTCTTAAATGCAGTGTGTACCCATTTTTAAGGATTCAGTATGTATGTAAGTTTCAACATTTTGCTGTTTATTGCCGCATGCATGTTTCTTTTAAGGCTAGATCAGACTTGGGACAAGAGAAGTATATATCTCTACATTTACCTTCATTAGTGAATAAAATTAAAGAAAATAAAAATATACATGGTAAAATAATTATTTTAATTATAAATGTCCAATTGCTTTGGACGAATACAAATATATAAATAATTACAAAACAGTTTTTTATCTGATTGGTTGATTGATTAAATCATATCCTCCGTCAAATTACTGGCAAAAAATTTGTAAGAACCCTATTTTTGGCACGGCTTCTCAATGCATTATTCAGTGTTCTTTTAATACATACATAAATCATGACATTGCCTTCTGCCTCATGCTTTCGGATTTTTTTGAAAGGATATGTATAATTTCAGAAAAAGAACACTGGCAATTATATATAATATTGTAAGGATCAGAGAGCATGACATTGTTGACCTTATAGTTTCTGCAAATTGCAAGAGAGCATATATACATACATGCGTGTATGTATTGGCATCTCTTTATCAAGGAGTCCTGTACCTGTTGTCAACATCGGGTAGGTTTCGTTTGGTTTAGTGGAAAACGACTTTTAAATATGGAGATGATATATATTCTTTTACCACAACAACTCATGTCTCCTCCATAAATTTTGTATGACGAAATTTCGAACTGACAGATGAAAAATTATTATCTTCCATTATAAATACGACTAGATCGACTTGTGGGACCATATGACAGAAGAGTGGTCTCATGTGAGACCGTTTCACGGATCATAATCGGTGAGACGGGTCAATCCTACTCATATTCACAATAAAAAGTAATACTCTCCGCATGAAAAATAATACTTTTGCATGGGTGACCCAAATAAGAGACCTCGCAAATACGATCCGTGAGACCGTCTCACACAAGTTTTTGTCATTACAGAATATCTATTCATGAATATATTGACTAAAATTTATATTTTTGAAAAAATGATATACACAGACCAATATTGATATTTTAGACCTAAGAGTTGTTTTTTTGGATTATGAAAAGATAATTAAGCCACTGGATAGTCTGATATTTATTTTTAAATATTAAATGCGCCAATAAATTAGACATGTTGGATTGTTGGTGCCTAATGCTTGAATGCCTGAATAAAGTGAGTCAAATTTTATAAAATATTCAAGAATTAATTAAAAGTGATTTCCGATTGTATTTTCAATTATTAATTTGATCATCATTTTATCCTCTCATAAAATGATTGAGAAAGCTAACTCTCTTCCAAATATTGGTCTTATCAAAGAAAATATTGTTGGTTATAAAATAAAGTCCATCAGATAAAATTCCAATATTTTTTTTTGGATGGCAATAATAACAAGCTCAATATGATGATTAAAATGTACTTATTACAAAATTTAAAATAATAATGGGAAAATCTAAACATCAAAGCTCGCATGTTTTTTAATTCTAATAAATAAATATATGTGAGCACAGGAATAGTGCATTGATTTATCCATTAAAAAATGATTGTAACTGAAATATAATAATGGGCCTTATCTTTTTGAAATTGGGCTAGAAAAAGGCTGTGGTTGGAGTTCATCTATAGTCCACATCAAATTGAAGATAAAGAGGCCCACTTGGATTGATTTGAGATAAAAGACAGCTCTACTGGCCCATCATACGAAGCTTGTTCATTGCACCTATTCCACTTGAAGATTATCACATTTCTCTTTTCTCAATTTATGGGACATTTAAATCCAAGATATGACATCTTTCTCGTCTTTTAATACAGACATTCCATCTTATTATTAAAATTGCTTTTCGATCCAATTTGTTAATAGTCCCAACTGCCGATTCTTCAGTACTCACAGTGACTGAAAGTCAAAACATTTATGTTTCTGTTAGAACTATTTGACTGTCCATTGTCCGAGAATCCCAACAGTTTCTTTTGCGATTTATTACATTTAACTGAATCCTTAATTCTCTTTGGCTAATAATCTTTTCTTGGGTGCATGGAATAATCATTTTGTTTCATGTCAACTACGTGTAATCTTATGTAAAGGGAGGGAAATAAACTCATAAAATTATATGGCTGAATCTTGGTGCTAAATCTATGTAACGATCTATCAGTGGTAATTTACAAAACCGGCTCCCATTAAAATACAACCAAATCATTCCATATATACACTCGACCACTATACAGTGCCTCTCTGTGTGTGTGTGTGTGTGTGTGTGGTGAGTAGTACAACGATCGACTGGCATATGTTGTATATAGTCTAGCCCAAGGGTGGCTCCGACCCTGTATATAGACATTATACATTCCAATAAAAACCTCATATAATCAGAAGAATTGGAAATGGAATCGGTTTTCAAAATGGTTGCAATTCTTCTATCTCTCTTGCCAGTCATCTCGCTACTGAATATGTTTCCGGTATACACGTTCGGAACTGCACTTTCATTGGTGCAGAAAATGGCCTGAGGATCAAAACATGGGCACCCTCTTTTATATAGTGTGGCTTCTGATATAACGTTTGAGAATGTTGTCATAAAAAACACAGGCAATCCTATCATCATCGATCAACAATATTGCCCGTCTGGAAGTTGTAAAGTGGAGGTAATTAACTCCAAATTATTTCGATCATGGGTATTTTTTCGTCGCCTTACAGATAATGGGATTGTTTATTTCAGCATCGTTTAAAAAAACAAAATTAATGCTTCCCTTTTGTCAAACCATCTTAATTACACATTCTGATGACTCTTTCTATTGTCTCTAGAATTTGCTGAGCTCAGCAGTGCAGATAAAAGATGTGACATTTAAGAACGTGAGGGGTACCTCGAGCACAAATTAAAAGTTGCCGTGAATATACAATGCAGTCCGAATCTGCCTTGCAAAATATTCAGCTAGTAGACATAGACTTGTCCTACATTGGCCAGGGAGGACAAGCGACGTCTTTGTGTTCTCACTTGACTGGTTCTTCTTCAGGGGAACAGAAACCCGATGGTTGTGTATAGGAGTTTGATCTAGCAGTTTGCTATCCCATTACATTTTGTGGTCTATTAGCAGTTAAAAGACCAGAATCCCAATGGTTATATCATAACGTTAACATTTTAATTTTATGAAGAAAACTTTTAACTGTGTGGTTTAACCTTTCCTTCGAAAGAAAAATTTATCGATCTTACAGACAAGTGACAGGAGCACAAAGTTTAAACCTGAGTCAACTATTTTCATATCTGGACATCAGACTCTGCTCCCTGCCAAACATTGAGGGGCAAGGTCTTGAAGCTCATATTTCTTTGCTTTATCCTCATCGGCAGTCATCGATGGTTTTTCCGGTCTCGAACAGAAATGTGCAGCTGCTAATATTGTTCTTCCAAACACAAATAAACTCGCAGAAAGTAGGCAAAATGCATGGGACCACCTATTGGCTCCTGGTATTCATTCCATCCACGTTCAATCCAAGAAGTCCTATGATTATGGTAAGGGCAGCACCACATCCTTGGAATATGCTAAAGTATGCCGTACTGTGAGGATCTGATCCTGGGCTATCAAGTTTTATTTAAAGGATTCCTGCTTGAATATGCCTTGATATGTTCAAGACAATAGAATGAAAATAAATCTAACTAAAACTTGGTATTTTTTCCCTCAGATGACCTCAACACCACGACTTTTAAAAATCTAAAGATGTCTTAATTAGCACAAAATATCTTACATTCTGATCCAAAAGTCTCTAGCATTTGATATTGACCAGAGTACATAATATATGACTATAAAGCTCATGCGTCTAAACCCTCTATCATAAATGTCTCGTTCTGAAAAGACCACAAATCCGGCACTTGAAAATGCCACTTCCCACCAGCTACAAATTCTTGCACTTCCCCATTCACTTCAATCAAACTACATCCTGGCTGCTTCTGCATCTTTTTATTCTTCATTGAAATTCTTTCCTGTATTGCTTTCCTGAAATGACCCGAGGCTGCATAAACATTCGACATAAGTACATGAGCACTGGGGTCATCAGGATTCGATAAAATCAAATTCTCTGCTGCCCATTCAGCTACATCAACGTTGCAGTAACTGTAACAAGATGATAGTAATGACCCCCATATAACAGCATCAGGGTTCATCGGCATGCTTTTTATCAGCTCGACAGCTTCTTCAATGAATCCTGCCCGTCCTAGCACGTCAACCATACAACCGTAATGTTTAATAGATGGCTCAATTTTATACGCTTCTTTCATCAATAAGAAGTATTCCCTGGCTAGATCAACTTGACCCGAATGATTGCATGCCGTTAGAACTCCAATAAAAGTGACAGCATTGGGTCTTAGGCTCCAAGACTTGAGCTCTAAGAACAACTCAATTGTTTCATTTTCAAAGCCATTGGTTGCTAAGCCTAACACCATGGAGTTCCAGCATGCTAATCCTTTTCTTGGCGCACTTGCAAACATTTCTCGTGCCATTTCAATGTTTCCGCACTTGCAGTACATATCTATTATTGCTGTTACTACAATAACATTCAGTTCAATATTGTTCTTCTTGATATAGTCATGGATCCATTTTCCTTGTTTAAAAGCTCCTAATCTCGCACAAGCATTCAACAAGCTTACTAGTGTAAATTCACTTGGTTTGATGTCCTTTTCCCCTTGCATTTGATAAAAAAGATTCAATGCATCCATCCACTTTCCATTTCTTACATAGCCACTTATCATAGTATTCCAAGAAACTTCATTTCTGAATAACATTTTATCGAACAATCTACAAGATTCCTCAACTTCCCCGCACTTTGCGAGTCCCATAATTATTGAGTTCCAAGCAACAACATCGAATCTTCATCCTCGTCAAATAATTTTCTCGCATCCCCCAAAAGCCCACAACTTGAATACATATGTATAACCGAGTTTCTTATAAATGAATCAGATCCCATTCCTAGTTTAATGATTCTTCCATGAAGCTGAGCACCATCTTTAGCCAGGCCGAGTTGAGAATAAGCTTTGAAAACGGAAGGGTAAGTCAGAGTCCCCGGTTGAACCGCAGAACTCACCAACATTTCAATGAAAAGAGAAATTGCAACATGAGGAGATGAACTCTGAGAAAACCCTCTAATAATAGTATTCCAAGTGAAAGGATTCAAATTTTCGATCTGCCTGAATATCAATAACGCATAGTCCATGTCACGCGCAGGGGAAGTGGCGCAGAAGGCCAAGACACGGCTAGCCGCTATGGTGTCTTTTAATAGACCAGTTTTGATGAGTTGGGCATGAATTATTTTCAAGTCCTGGATTGTGCTGCACTTTGTTTCCAGCATTGAGAGAAATGGCTGGTCTGAGATAAACTTTGAGATAGAGGTTGAAGGTGGATTGAAGGAGCAAAAACATGGTGGCATTCGAGTGAGTGCGTGTGTGTGTGTATCTTTTCTCGTTAAATCATGAGTATGATTGAATGATTATCAAGACTCAACAGGATTCTTACCTTCGCTCGCGCGGAGGAAAAATGGGAGGTTCCGGTGAAAGCAGAATCATCAGGGATAACGGATAAGGTGTTATGGAACCTGTGTGAAGATGATTTGATGTATTGCCTTTTTGTTTTTGGCTTCCATTTCTATGTAATTGTGGCTAGTCAAATCATGTCAATATTTTTTGTGACTGGTAAATTTTTTAGTTAATATAATAATTTGTAAACAACATATTAGTCAAGTAAATCATAATATACATATTTTGTATGATAAGTTTGTTTGAGAAAATATTAACATGGAGAATCGAACTCTTGATCATCGATCAAATGATTATGAATGACATCTTTAGAGATAACAAAATTGGTGTTACATCAAACTATATTTCAAGATCTAAGGTGAATTAATTGATTTGGCTTTTTCTTGTTATTGTCTTTCTAATAATACATCAAACTATATTTCTTGAAATAAATCAAGTAATGAAAGAAGAATCATCTTCCACGTTTGGATTCAATTTGAGAAAATTGCAATTCAGTTCTTGTATGTGCTTATTTGTAATTTTGATAATATATGATATCAATTTTAATATTTCCAATATCTTTTGAATTTTTACAATCTATTATAAATTAATAAATTTATTTAAAAAATTAAATATAACAAACTAATAAAATTGAAATTTAACAACTTAGAATACCAAAAGACAAATAAGAAAAATGGCAATTGTTTATGGAGAAATAATTAAATATAGGACGTACCAACAAGGATTTGTGCATGCATGGAATGGAATGGCCGGTGTCTAATCTTGATTCTTGATCCTTTATATACCTAAAATCATTAATGTGTGGTTTTGATATAAAAATTATAATTTGGTTGTGTTCACCAATTCAGTACCTTTGGTTTCCTTCCATCCATTAATTTATGTTGACCTTGACAAAGGGGTCTCATTTTTTTAAAATTTACGACCCGTTAAATTTTCTTACAAAACTATAAACATTCTGTCAAAAATAATGTTGAGTGCAATAATTGTCTGATGTACGATTTAAAATATTTGAATTACATTATTAGTTATAATTGTGATAAAGCTACAAGTATTCGATACTACAAATAGTTTTTTTCCCAAAAATTTGTTTGATTGATATGCTTGAAGAACAAATAATTATATTTTAAAAAAATATGTATATATCTTAAATTGATTGAAAAATTAGTGGAAATTGACTAATATGATGTATAAACTTAAATTAAATTAAAGCACATACGACACAAACAATTAAATTAAATATGTGTATTAGTGTATATGTTAAACATGGTAGTGTTTATCTTAATATATTTTCAAATAATACATGCTGCATCGACATCTCTAAACTTTTAACATTTTCAAAACTAACACAAACTCAATTTCAGGGGGAAAAAATATTAAAGAGAGATTTTCTTAAATATCACTAAAACCTTTAATGGGACATCTAATTTTTTAATTTTTTTTTGAAAACTAATTTTTAATTCTTTATCGATTAAAACAAAAAAAAAACATAAAAACTAAATCAGGGATTCCAATTATTAATTTTTTAAAATAACTCGAGCTCTACAAAACATAAGATTATATGATAAATAATTTTGAAAATTATTGATATACAAGATATATCGATTAACAAGCTCGCTATTATATTATAAAGTGAGTCTCATGTGAGACCATCTCACCGATCATAATCTGTGAGACTGGTTAATCTTACTGATATTCACAATAAAGAGTAATATTCTTAGCATAAAAAAATTAATTTTTCATGGATGACCCAAATAAGATATCCGTCTCACAAATACGATCGATGAGACCGTCTAACACAAATTTTAGCCTATATTATTATAATGTTTGTATTTATTTTGCAGTATCACATATTTGTATACTAGTTTTCTTTTCTTCAGTAAATGTGTAAATAAAAGTTATTAAATAACAATAATTCTTTTTATTTGATAATTTTACGAACACAAGACACGTATTTAATTTGTTTTATTTTGTTAATAAAGCTTTCTTCATAATTAGTTCTATATAATATAATATACGTGTCCTTAATAGAAGTTGACCACGTGTGCTGAGTTAAAGCTGACTTGAGACAAGATTATGATAACTTAAGACCTAGTTCACTAGTTTAGTTAGCTCAACTGCCCGTTGGCTAATGGAACCCAAATTTACAAGGTCAAATTGGCTAAGCTAGCCCCGTACCTAAACCTTAGTAAAAAGAATCGATAGCTGTGGACTTTTGGCCACATCTATCCATATATGAATTTACTGAAATAACATGAATGGATAGGGAAATAATATTTTTGATAACTTTCATTTTTTTATTTCATTATTAGTTTCTTTAAAGTTATAATCCACTATCTGCACAAAGACAGTAAATTGACTGAAAATGAACTAACCATCTTTTTGTGAATATTGTTAGAGATCGTCATGAAATGAAAGTTAACTTAATGAAAACCCAGAGTCTTTACTTGATACAGGATACGTGATGTATAAGACATTAATCCGAAGTATCTATTAATCTACTAATAAGCTGTTTCATGAAAAACAATAATCTTGACGTGTATTGTTAGTTTGATGTAAATGTAGCATTGCATTAAAAGCTTGAAAGATTTTAGACTGGTGGAGCTGACGAACTTGGATTTGTTACTTAAATTTTTTCTTCTGTAGCCACTACAAATTAGTACAACTTTCTAGAATTGATGTAATATGTATTTAACCATGAAACACGTAGGAACATACCCACAAACATGAGTAAAAAAACGGGTGGTGATTAATATAATATTTTACACCAAAATAAATGTACTGGTGTTCATTCACTAAGATAGATAATATATATATAAAAGAAAATCACAAGAAGGGCTTCTTGATTTTATCGACGACGACCCCGTCATTCCCTGCTAGCATCAAATACTTGTTCCTTCTCGTAAGTGTAGTGCATTCAAAACCCAAGACATTGCCCAACTCTTTCTGTATATAATTAGCCACTTCGCAGCAAGATTTCCCACCAGCACAAGTCAGCTCCTTAGGCATCTTTCCCAGAATTTCAATACTGTAGCTTGGTCTAGGATTCATCAAGAAAAATATTGGGTCCAAACACTTTAACCCTCTCGCAGTTGTCCCGTAAAACATGGTTACGTTTGTGTTCATCGCCACAGGCACTATATCATCGGTCAATTCAGCAAACAAAGAGCTAAATCTCAGAAGATATGGCTCTCTGCATGTAGTACCTTCTGGGCATACAATCAAGTCACCTTCACTTAACAATTTCTGCATAGTTTCACCGTCTAGTCTTCTGTCTCTCGTTAGCCTAACTGTTTTTATCGGTGCCAAGATTTCGGACATTTTGCTAAGGCTGTAAGTTACCGCAGTTAAGGATTTACCAAGTGAAATACTAAGAAAAACAGGATCAAGAAGGGTTCTGTGCGTGCAAACATAGAGTACTCCTTTGCCATTTGGTGAGATATTTGGGGCCGATCCTTTCAGTCTCAGGTTGATTCCACTTAAAGCGCCTACGAAAATGGCAAGTTTGAAAGGAAAACAGACTCCCACAAGAATTCTGAAGATTGAAAGTATTATCCCAAAAGGAAGCCACATGAACATGGAGAGAGTTGCAGAGGGTGTGGGCAAGAAAGCTAGCCTGCCGTCATGAAAAACCAGTGGTTTTGGATATTTGTTTCTTGGCATTTCTGAACTTGGATTACATTTGGCGTCTTCTTTATTGATCACGTATGCTTCCTGTCAAAATTTTGGCAAATTATTCAGTCCCACAGAACCAAAATAAAATAAATAAATCATGGGGCAAAAGTTATTTTTCTGATTGAAAAAAGATCAACATATTTTCTTGGAAATACTTTTTTTAAAAAAAATAAACAAGGCTACACGCATACCTTGCAGAAGGAGATTAATAAGTGATCGTCAAAGCTTGAAGTTCCAATACCAAGATCTGGCCTTCTGTCACCAAAGAATTCCTTAAGCGCCCGATGCTTTATAAGCAACCCAGCATCAGATACCAAACCAGTAAAAAATTGTCCTATGGTATGCAACTCGGTCCCTATAACAGAATCAACACTTAGATATTCCTTAAGGAACCCTTCGACCATGACTCTAGGCACACTCGTGAACACCATTTTAGCTCCTGTTGAATCCAAAACCTCATAGGCATGAAGATTGAGGTTTTCAAGATAAAACTTCGGCAAAACAGCTCTTGACACACTTTCCATGTCTTTAGACTTGAGCCCGCAGAAAGTAATGAATATCATCACCCTCATTTTGAGCTCATAGTCCAAAACACACAGAAAAGGACATGATAACAGAAGCAAAAGAGCTCTGAAAATGCTGCCACCTTCAAATGCAACAAGCATAAAGTAGGGAAAGAAAGATTGATTCCTTAGCAATCCTCCATGGATATCACAAACAAGGGTTTGCGCTTTTCTTCCATGCAAATTGCATTTGGTTACACTTGGATACAAAGGAAATTGGTGAGATGTTTTTGTAATGAATGGGTTTTTCAGAACAAAACCATTGTTCTTAACTTTCATTGCCGCTCGGTAACAAGAGTTCGCCAGAAACTGGTACGAGAACCAATCTGCCAATCTGAGGAGCACCATTGGGAACTCCATGGTTTTTAGAGGTGATGTCTTCATTTGAAGAAAAATATGGATTCTGAAAGGAGGAGAAAAGCAGTATGGAGGTGAAGAAACAAGAGACGTATCAGAGGTATATATAGTGGTACGTGTATTAAGAGGGAGGACGGGGGGAGGTTGACCATAAAAATTTTGTTCGCGTATTGCATTAATTCTCATGACTAAAATACCAATATTTATTATCATTTTAAAATTAATATTACGTTTTCTGAGAAATTGCACTACGTGTGTTACATGCATTTCTCGAAGAAAATTCTTCAAACAATATGGGTTGATGTTGTATGTTATGTATATGTGGACAAAAACTTTATAAATATAGTTGAATATATCAAGATTGTAATATTTGGTAGGTTATGTGTTGTTCACCGCCAAGTACAAAGCTATGATAGGCAAGCAAGTTTTCGTGTATACACTACTGTTTTAATGAAATGAATATTAAAAATAATTTTGAGTTTACAATGCGCGTTGGATTGTGGGCTTGGGACGTCCTGTTTCTATCACCATTCTTTAGATAAAGTTCAGAGAGCAATCAATGTCGTTTCAAGTACTGAAACTCTAAAATTTATTTCTGATCAATTTTTGACTTTTTTTACTTGTATTTTTTAAGGAGGATGAAAATTGACAGACAGGAGAAATCACTGTTGAAAGTAATTACAAATCCCAGCAACTGTGCATCGTTGACCTTTTTATTCGTGCTAAGAAACTCTTTTACACCAAATTGTCTGATTCATTAAACGATCGTTTTATTTTTCCTTTCAAAAAAAAAATATAATAAATTCTTTTTAAAAAAATGCGAAGTTTATTTCCGAAATATTTTTTTTTTAAATTCAATATTCTCAAAACATAGGACAACTTCCGATGTTGCAATTTGCATATATGACGACTTCCAATACGATGATATTTAATTTGCTCGTTATCTACAATTACTACTAGTTTAAGAGAACGAAGCAAATTAAGGTTTCTCATGTGTATCAACTTACATTTAATTAATTTAAACAAGCAACCTACAAATCAATTATTACAAGGAAGAGACAATTTCGATCGGAGCTGTTAATTATAATTCCAATGACATTTTAATTTCACCAAGAATTTTTAACAGTTAATTACTTTGCTATTTACCGATGATATGCATCTTTGAGTAATCCCAACGGTTTGAAATTTTCTTTGAAGCCAGCCAAGCTCATGCAATTCCCGTTAAACAGTCTGGTGAGGTTTTAATCATTTGATGTGGATTATCTTATATTTCATTATTCTTGCATGAATTTTGCATGCAACTCTGTAAGTTTGAATAGTCCAACCACACCTAATATGTGTCCTTTTGGTAGTACATATCTCGAACAATTCTTTTAAATCTTATATTTTACAATTTTTTTGTAATTTACATACATATATATATATATATATATATATATATATATATATACACATATATATATATATATGTATATATATGTATATATGAGTTTATCGCAAAATCGGGTTGCTCAAAATTTTGAGTTTCTATTATAACTCATGAAGACTCGAATGTTGTATATTGCTTTTTGTACTCGATACATCCATTAGACGTTTGGTGGCCATTTGTATTTTATTCTGTCACCATAATTTCATTCGCAACATATTTAGTGCTTGAAGTAGTCTTCACGGGATTGACGTGACATCATTTTGATATTGTTTGTATAATTTGAGGTCCGATTGATGTTTCGCACATTTCAATTGTTAAGAAAAATTGTTTACTTTTTTAAAATGTATACATTTGTGGTACGGCATTTTGAGCATGATATGTACTACTAATTAAACTGAAAATTATAATATTTTGGCATTGATGAAAGTGAAACTCCAAAAACACTTATATTTTTTTTCGAAATATTTTGACATCATTTTGATATTGTTTGTATAATTTGAGGTCGGATTGATGTACATCACTTGAATTAGTTGTTTTAGAGGTAAAAATTACACAAATATGAACTCAAGATAGAGTGACAAAAATCAGACAGCAGATATCGTGCTAGAGCCTGTAGGAATAATGGTCCAAGACTCCAAGCACAACTTGAAGAAAACATGATCTGTGGTTTTTTTCCTCGCGCTAGGAGGGTCAAAAATGACTGCCCGGTGCAGCACTAAAAAAATGGTTTGGATAGCGTACCACGCTCTACATCTTTGAGACAAGAATGATTGCGGTTTTAGACTTGTAACTTGACTCGTATACTTGTGATAAATATTGAGCAGCTTTGATAGATTTAATTGTTCTAAATTAGGGAAATTTCGATTTTAATCTTGTAAATTCATATGTTTTGTATTTTACTCATGTAATTTGTCATTGTTTTATTTTCATCCAATAACTTAAATTTTTATTGATTTCGTCCTTTTTTGTAGGTCATGTAGCTAGAACAAATTCATATTATACACATCAAAATAAATCTAAACAAAAAAAATAAAGAAAATAAAACGATTCAACACTCCATATTTTAAAATGAGAGGGAAAAAAACTTGTTTTTTTCTTTTACTTTTGCTTAGATAAATTTAACGTGTATAACATAGGTTTTATTCTTGTTATATGAGTTACATAAAAGAATATTGGTTCCACATAATCAATATTTGATATATTTAATGGTTTCGAGGAAATACATATCAAAACCAAAAAATAAATATAATTAATAGATAAAAAACAAATATTGATAAGTTACACGACTAAAATAAAAAAACAAAAAAACAAATCGAGTTATAAAACTAAATTGCAATTTGTTTTCTAAATTATCGTGTTAGAAAAGCTCCAAGATAAATCATATGCTATGACGTTGCAAACATAGTAAATTGATGTCATAAACTCTTAGTTCAGTAGTTAGTACAACACAGAAAAAGATGACAAGTCTCCAACTATACATTGCCCAGAAATCCATACGGATCTCCCACACACAAATCAGCTCTATAAACTAACCAGAACCGAGGGCACCAAAATAGAATAAACCCGGAAAACTGGACAAGCATCCGCCTCGCCTCGTTCCTCCCCTTTGTGGCTTTGTTAATTATCACTCGCTGCTATGACACATGTTGGCGTTCCGCTGCCGCTGCCTCGTCCAATACCCCAACCAAAGGGGGTGACGAAAATCCGTATCCATCACAAAACGTTGACATTTTTATGTACGCAAGAATTTTTGTACAAAAATTAATAGCATTCCACCAATGATTATTGAGGATTTGCAACTTCACCAACAGATTTAAGGTGCTACAGATTCTCAACTGGATCGTCCTTTGGGCTGTCGAGAGAATCTCCAGCATAAGATCCATCTGGTTGGCGTATAAAAACATTCAAGTTGCCCGACGAAAAAGATTCCTAAGCACCCATGAAAAAGAAAAATAAATTACACATTTCTTACAAAGTTTGTACTGCTAAACTATGGTGAGTGGTGGAGATTTTTAACGAAAGTTTTTTAGCTCGTGACTAAAAGTGGGAAGTTCTTGTGTGCCAAAAAACCAACATTAATGTACCAGGTAACCAGTCCCTTGGCCCTCCAACTGGAAAATAATTGGCCGACAGCGTTTGTCTTCATTCATTAAACTCGAATTCTGGAAGTGGGAGACAAGACCTGCCTTTCCTTGGATTCTTGCATACGCCAAGGAAGCAACTTTTTCACTATTGAACTTTTCCCATTTCTTCCCATTAAACACCTGATGTGCATGACCATGACCAATTGATTTGTCAATTGAAAGATCGAGATGTTATAGAAAAATATTCCTTGAAAGTATATCAGATTACTAGAAGACTATTGAAAATTATTGGAGCACAAACCTTGTAGAAAGTCACGATGTGTGAAGGAGACACCATATTGATGAAGGCATACCCCACATTGCACTTATTCTGGACCAAAAGAAAATAAACATTTTGTTACCATAGTGAAACAAAAATATATATACATACAAACAAACGCGAAGTTACCTTAAAATCGATCGGTAAATAGAGAAAATCATATGTACCCTTGTGGGTTTCATCGATGGCTGCAAGCAGCATCTTGGAAGTGTATCTTCAGAGATGGAAAGAAGAAAGATAAATAAAAATCAGCAATTGAAAATAAGAATCCCACACAAAGAAAATGGTACGAGTGTTACTTGTTTGGGATGTTTTTAATCATCAAAGTGGTCCTGCTATCTTCACCATTCATGATCTTTTCCAGATCAAGTTGATACTGCCTTTTATTTTCCATCTGGCCACCACTCTCAGCTCTTCTATTCCGAGCCCGGTCAAACAGTCCGTCATTAATGATCGTTCCCATGCCACCAAAAGAGCCATTCTCAAAATACAAAGGACCATTTCCCGACGGTGGAATCATTCGGGAGCTAGCAGAACCACTTTCCGTAAAGTTTCCTGCAAAAGAAATTCCTCTGCTCACAGCCCCAGGAGAACCAAGATGCACGGAGTGAATACCATGGTTGAGACCATAATTTTTTACTCCAAAAGCTGCTGCTTGGTTTATATAGGGTGGTTCAGGTGATTCTGGGAAAAATCCAAAATGCTTGTCTAGTTGAATACCAGATGGAGCAGATCCCACATGATGACCTGAACCAACAAAAGAGCCATGTGGACTTGTATATGGAAAACCAATTACTTGTTTGCTCGATGGGAATGGACGTCCTTTCAATGATGATGATGACCAGGGTGAAGAATTTAAGTTCTCTGAGGTGATAGTAGGACTTCCCCAGAGAAACTGAGGCCCAGAAAGAGTTCCATCAAGATCACAACTCGAACTTAACTTGGGATCATAAACAGAGTAAGAATGCTGACATGCAGCTCCTTGTGCTGTATTAGATTTGGTAATTACTTGGTTAGCCTTTCTGGGATCTTTACCTATAGGGGCAATCTTCGCAGAGTTCGAGTCGTGGGAGGGAAGAATAGAGGCCAACCCAGGCAAGTGATTGCTTCCTCCAGGGCTGAGACTTCCCAAATTAGACATAGTCGGACCATATGCATGGAATGAATTGTGCTCAACTTGGCTGCCAAAATTTTGCCAGCTACCTGCAAATAAAATGCCACCAGTTAAAGTTCCAAATTATACAGGAATGGTCCCAGAAACAAGAAACAAGAGATGGTTTTAGATACATAAATTGACCATCAACATGCCTGGAGGAGAATTGGCTACGGGCGAACCAACGTGATGCAGGAAACCTAGGGCTTCATCTTGATCTGGCTCTAGACTCAGCTGCTGAATTAAGCTGCATTGAGAAAGAACAATCATTGTCGTTATAACTATACTTGAAATTTGTTCCTACACCAATGATTTTCGATGGTAGATCTGACCATAGTTCAATTAAAACTGTGGACCGAAACTAAAAGCAGAACCTACAATCTGAACCCTTTTTCAGTTTTGGTTTGCAATCACAAACCAAAAAACGAACCTAAGGTTGATCTATTCCCGTTTCCAGGAATAAAAAAAACCAGAAGTGAGGCCAAAATTGTAGCCAACTTAACTTAAGTACTCTAATTTACTTGACTTGCAGATTGAGTTCAATACCTGTTTGGATTTTTTTCTTTTAGCCAAAATCCTAATTCAAAAGAATTTAAACTATTTGACTAATAGAAATCAAATTCAAAACGTACTTTTACTTTTAAAATTTAAAAATATCCAGAACATTTTGTAATACAAGTATTCAATATTTAATCTAATAAACTTGATAGTATGGTAACCTCAAAATCCGCAACACTATTTTTTTCTTAATCGAAAAAAGTTGAGGGCATAAATTTCGTTAAAATGGAACTAAATCGTCTCCAAATGATTAGGGAACTACTATACCTTCCATTGTAACCAGGACTGGTGGTTCCAGGACCATCGTTGGGCCTATTCGATGGTGCTGATAAAGATGTAATCCTAATGAGAAAACTGAAGCTCCACAGAATGACTAATAATACCATATAATTATTAAGAAAAACATGGGATTTCAAAGGTTGATGTTTCAATGGGGAAAGAAATGAGTTTGCTATCAGAAACCCAACTTTCTATACTGAACCGCATTATCTATAAATGCACACATACTTGTTGTTTCGCTGGAAAAAGGAATGAGTTCGTAAAGTATCGGAAACCCAGCTTTCTATATGCACCACATTATTTGTAAATATACACAATACTACAGGGTCTAAGTTAGGAACAGCAACTAAAGAAGACCATGCATGCAAGAAGTCAAAATTCCCAATTACTATGCAGCAATCCAGGTTTTATTAAGATTCTGCCATTCTTACTTTAAATATCGCCTTGTCAACATAATAGACAGATTACCAGGAATTTAAAATTCACTAGAAAATAAATAAAATATCACAGCCAAATGGCATTGATTAGGGGTGCACAATAAAAGGAGAAAATCAGCATCTAAGGATTGATAATGAAATGTACCTTCGACGAGCTCCACCAGGTCGGCTAGGTTCAAGCTTTATGCGCTTCCCAGCAATGTCAATTCTATTTAAAGCCTTAAGAGCTGCATCCGCGTCTCTAACATCATAAAACTCGATAAACTTATGGTGTCGTTTGTGTGGTGTTTCCCTTATCTGAGGCCAGAGCATCACGATAAAAACAGCAATTCAGCTATCAATGCAAAGAAACTCCTGGTGAAGAACAGATGACAACTTGGCATAGCAGTGAAACACACTACCTCCTTAATTTCCCCATAAGCTCCAAATATTTGGCGAAGATCATCATTGGACACAGATGCATCCAAATTGAATACAACCAGAGTTCCCTGGTTCACATCCTTTTCTGATGGGTTATCCTGCGTGAACCAAGAAACAATAGATAAGAAAGAATATTCAATTGGAAGACAATTAATTATGAAATCAATTATATCTTGGTTTGCACCTTTGGAATTGAAAAATGAATATCGAGTTTTCTTCGTCTCAAGGGCTTGTTCTGTAATGAACGCATTGCAGTTCGAGCAGCTCGGATGTCATAGTAAGATATCATCACAAATCCCCTGTGCTTGCATGCAGTATAGAGAGTTCTGATATCTCCAAAATGCTATTGGGAGGAGGAGGAGGAGAAAGAAAGAAAGGTGGCGTGAAAATTTAGTATTTTTACTCGTCCAGAAAATAAGTAATTCCAAATAATATTGATAACTTTTATCAAATGCACAATCCTTCGAGAGGTAAAATAGAGAATTTTCTCATAATTTACGAAATCTATACAATGAATCGTGTTTTTTGTTGCAAATTAGAACACTGTGACTTAACAGGCAATTTTTTGAGCCAAGATCAAGCTAGTTAAACTTCTATCAAATGTGCAATCCTTTGAGAGGCAAAATAGAGAATTTTCTCACAATTTAAGAAATCTACGAATCGTGTTTTTTTGTTGCAAATTAGAATCAAGTAAGCTAACAGGCAATTTTTTGAGCCAAGATCAAGCTAATCAAGTTTATGAGTCGAGCTTGAGCAGAAATTTATTAGTTAATTGGCTCATTTGCAGCTATAGTCAGTGCGAACAATTATTGCACCATGCTCATTCATACAATTCAACGAATTTTCGTTCTCTTTTAGCAAGCAAAACAATCAAAAGGTGAGAGACGACTAAACTATGTGAATAGTGAACCAAAGAAACAGGAATAAAATTTATTTAGCAATACCTCAAAAAGAGACTTAAGTTCAGAGTCCTCCACATTACTGTTAATATTCCGAACAAATAAAGTTCTTGAAGGGTGCTCTCCATATGGATGCTCACCACTTACAGCTCCTACACCATTCGCCAAACCATAATGAGCAGCACTAGTTCCGCTGGTGACATCAGATGTAGATAACCTTGTTACACCATTGACTAAACTATCATGGATTTCAGATTCTATTTCCAGACCCCCTCCACTTTCAAAGAAATCATCATCCAAATCCTCGAGTTGCGTCGGCAACCCACTAAGATCAAAATCATCCATGAGACCAGTAAAAAGTTCAACTTCATCACCTGGAAGACCGCTTCCTATTTCACTTGGTTCAACATCTTCGAGTGGATCCTTATCTTCATCTTCCATACGAACTTTACTAAGGCTAGGAAAGCCATCATCATTCGGTAGACCACTTTGTTCGGAGTCACTAAATTTAACTGATAAAGGAAGCATTCTAAGAGATTGTCTAAAGCAAAAGAAAATCTAAACATTATAATCAATCGTTAAATTGCTAATGCTCACATGTCTCATGTCGTATGACAGGTAATGAGGTAGAAAACAAGCTAACATCACTAGATGCATGATATACATCAGTCCCACTAGGAAGTCTCCATGGATTATTCTCCTTCGAAGAAGTTGGTGAGAATGGAAGTTTAGGACCTACATACACCAATATGCAATAATCAAGACATCAGGGTACATGAGAACGAATTCCTTGATATATTACGTTAACACCGGTTGCGTGACAAATGAATGATAACACTTTGATGAGGACAAAAGGGCTCTGTAAACTAACCAGAAACAGAATTTTTCAAATGTTTCTCCATTGAAATCACTTCCTGCAGAAACATTACAAGGGAACCAAATCATCATAATCGCTCTGAGCTGGCAAATCCATAACAAACTGAATGCTCAGTGTTTCAGGATTAGGATTCTCAAAAATGTCTAATTGATACAGTCATAAAACAAAATGTTGATCGGGGGAAGTGCTACCTGCATAAAGTGGTACCACGAGCAACAACCATGATCAATTACTGCTATCCAACCAAGAGCACAGTAACCAAAAATGAACAATAAATAAACATGGGTTTGTACATTACAAAATAGTAAAGATAAGAGCCTAGACAATTTTAGGAAAAGAAAACAGATAACCTCACTAATTTTACCGTTTGGAAGATAGCAATTATAGAAACAAACTCAAAAGCACAAAAACACATTATAAGTTGAAAGCAAGATTGTGACCTTCAATACCAAAGCAGGGCACAAATAGCAAAATTTGTATCAGAATGACAAATGAAGGTATGTTGGACCATAAACAACTCGATTAATGAAATAAAATACTCAGAGGGAGAAACAAAAGACCAATAAATAAGGAACAACTACAAAAGGAGGCATTTATAAAGAGTTTTTATGTTCTAAACTTAAAAATATAAAATAATTTTAAAAAAAAAGCTCAGCTGCGGAATCGAAGTGAGAGCGTCATTCATGTGAAAACTCAACGCGGTATTGGTGAAATACAGAGAGGATACATATAGATCAACCCCTTCACAGAAAATACAAACCGGTTTTGGTCAAACCACGCCCAGGCTTATAAAATCAACAAGAACATATTTTTCCAAATCACAGAAACGACCACTATCCGTGAACTTCAATTGGAATAAAGCATGTTTAAAAAAACACAAAAACCCAAGAAGATGTCACAATTTAGGTGCTGCACATCATATAAAAATCGCAAGTTTTACCTACAAAATATCCGAATTTGATGTTTTCAACAGAAACCATTACTTTTGAAAACCCAATTAAGCATAATACTAGAAAATAGAATAAAAACGAGACCAACCTCAATTTTAAACAGTCAACTTGAGCATAAAAATCCCAAAACAACATAGATATAGAAAGAAAGAAAGGGGAAAGAGTACCTCGTGAGCAAGATGAAGAAGACTGATAACTGCCAAAAAAGACGACGTAAGATAGAGAAAGAAAGAGACGGAAAGAGCATAATGAATTTTTTATTATTTATCCAAAAAAACAAAAATGAAGGGGTTGATTAAAAGGGAGGCCACTGGACTGCTGGAGAGTAAACCACAAATTTACAATCCCACAAAAATCGAACAAATCAAATCAAATCAAAAACAGTTTCGTGGAAGCAAACAAGTTACTCTCTCAGTCCTCCCGTGCATAGTACCAGTAAAATGTCTGCAAAAGAGACGGAGATAGGCTAAAAAAGAATCCCTCAGAGACGGAAAAAGTAACGATTTTCTAGGGAGGAAGAGAGAAGCCCACGAAGCAAAAAGGTCCAAAGGGAACAACAGAGGGGAACGATTGGAGGGAAAGGAGATGTATGACTGATTTTACCCACCAAGCGAACTGAATTGATTATTATTTACATTATCTTGCTTCCAAAAAATCAATCTTTTATTAACGATTAATCTCACGAATTTTTATATGTGAGACAGTTCAATTTTACCGATATTCATAATAAAAAATAATATTTTTAGCATAAAAATAGATGACCCAAATAGAAGATATCTCTCACAAAATACTACTCGTGAAACTGTCTCACACAATTTTTGTCTTATTAATTACAGTCACGAATTATAAAATATTAATTTTAGTTTCGTATGTGTTGAACTGTGATCAATTATAATGATATAATTATGTTTTAATAACTAATTTTAGTCTTTTGTTTCTTAAAATCATATAATTAAATTATTAATATAATTGTTAAGATTTAATAATTATATTATCAAATATACATGAATTAAACACTTCACACCAAATATCATTGCTTTTAAATTGATGCTTCTTTTATTAATTCCATTCGGTAAGGCGCTGTTTGGAACTCTGTCTAAGAACATAGCTCTCCCAAATATGAAAATTTTTGAAAATTAACATATGGTTTTGACTAAAATTTAATTGTGTTTACATATTTTTAAACAATATCACGACCCGATAATTATACAATTATTGTAAATCAAAAATATTATTTCTAATATAATATAAATATTATGACTAAAAAAATGACCAGGATTAGATGATTATATGATTTTGAAAAGGTCTATAATGTGCTTCTTACTCATACGGTGGGTTATGAAATAAAGAAGTTAAAAAGATAAAAATGGCGATCGTTAATGTGCCTCCCTCTAATGCATCCAAACAAAGCTTTAATTTTTTGATTATTTTTTGTTAATCATTGTATTTGGCTGCAATTAAATTTTGTTACGTCCGTTGACAGTACAAATTACATGTTCGGATGGCTTATTTAATACATTTTATATATTTTATATAATTGTATTATATATATTTATTCGGAATAGTAAAAAAATTTGGATGACTCGTAGGAATATTAAAATACCAAATTTGAAATGAGATTTCAAATTCTAGACTCAATTGTAAAAATTCATTTTCCAACTCAAAAAATATGTATATACAAAAAAAAATTGGGCTCGATTTTCCATAAATTAGAGGGCATGCCAAAAACTCTATATGTTGAGTTTCGATAGGTCAAGATTTCATCTTCCCTCTTTTTAACAACACAACTTTGAGTCTGTCATAGAAAATTTGTCCAATATGATTTATCTTGTTTACGGTTAACGAGATCTTACCTATGTGGGCACTACTCTCACTTCATTTCAACGGATAAGATTTTGTCACACATACAATTTCAAAAAAAATGAATCTTACATATACATGAGCAAATATTGGTCACTCATCCTATCATAGGAACAGTAGGATGAAAATAAACCCTTGTTAACGTGATTTCATGAATTACTGCTTTGACTTTTCAGATTTATTAAGACATACTAAAAATTGCGACAGCGAGTTCTTAATATTTAAAAAAAAACACACACACACACACACTTCACGGCAAGTGAGGCGCAACAATTGTACTACCGACCCAAACAATAGAATAGGACTGTAGTTTTAATAATAGATTATATATATGACACTTGCAAATATAATATTTCACTAACATGCAGATTTTCTACTCTATCATAAAATTAAGGTTTTTTTTTCTTCATGACAGAGAAAAAAATAGAGTAATTAATCAATGAACCAAGTATGATGAATATGTATTATAATTCAATCAGCAATTGGTGTGATTTTGATTGTTGCATTCTTAAGAACGGATTCTCCACAAGTAGTATAATTCGGTGAGTTCGAATCAGGGCCGGTCTTAGACTTTGAAGGGCCTGGTGCCAAAAAAAAAAAAAAAAGTCATTTGTATTTATATAAAACTAATACTAAAATCAATAATATAAAGATAATTTCATTATTTGATTACATAAACTAATATATATAATAAAAAAACATTATATTCCACATTGTTAATAATCAGTATCGTTACTCTATTTTGGTGGTTCTTTTTAGATGTAAGGATCAACATGAAAATTTGAAGTGTCCGATTGATAAACACACTACCCACTATTAAATTTTAAAATATTTGATTTTAAAAAATTTGAAGATAAAATCCAAAGTCCAAATATTCAACCCAATATATTCATAACCCCAATTTAATTGGGCTCTATTCAGTCCATTCCAGCTGGGGGCCCTGTGCGGTGGCCCCTTGTTGACCACCCCAGGGCCGCCCCTGGTTCGAATATCGTATCTACATGGAAGTTAAGGTAATTACAAGTTCATAATAATTTCTTTTTATTTTTATCAAATTGTTTGAATCTTTAATTGATAATTTTAATTGTTCAAATTTTAATTTAAGTAGTTGAGATTAGAGGATCAACTCTTGGTATTTTAATATAGTTAACATTATTGAAATCATGTTGATAAAATGGTTCTAATATATTAAATAACCATATTTATATTTTGTTTATATTATTATCTTATAAGTATATAATATATATCAAAACTTATAAATGTTGTCAATTACTTATTATTCTATATATATTTGTAAGCACTAAATCAAGGTTCTCACTTTAAATAGTTTGTAAAATCAAACAAACATTTAAATGGTACCAAAAATTAATATTATGATATATTCATATATAATAAATCAAGACATCCACTTTAAATGGTTAGTAATACCAAATTAACATTTAAATGGTTGCACGAATTTAGTATAACATATAGCAATAATAAATCAAAACTCCCGCTTATAAGTAGGTTATATAATGTTTAAAATAAATAAATAAAACATAAACAATAAATAATGATTAAATAATATAAAACATAGATTATTACATTTTATTAACCTTATTATCATACCAAAAATTTCACATTTTCATTTCAACTTTGGGAAGTTAGCTAATCATTGAAACTTTGAATATGAAATTAACATACTAATTATATTTAAATGAAGAAATAAATGAAAAACAAAAAGAGAAATATTATGAACTAAAAGATGTGTTCATAGAATGATGGATATCTCAATACATTACAATGTACCTATATTTGTAGCCAAATTTTGGAAGACAACCACAAATAAAATATTATTTTGAACACATAAATATTCATTAGTGTTCCAAGAAATTATGTCATCATACACATCACTTTTGAAAATCTTCACATCTGATTTTGCTTTTCAACATAAAACAAAACATGTAGATAATTGAATTATTTGAATTGTGATATTATTTTTTTTTACCATTTGATCAAGTAATTTGAGAGATATAGTCAAAATGCTATAGCATAGTAAAACTGTTACTCATTTGGTAACTTTATTTATTGCTTTATTTGATCTCAATTGTGATAATATTTTATCTCGTGCTTGCCACCAATATTGTAAATATTAAAAATCAACTTTCTAAAGGTCTAAAAATCATCTTAATCTCACTTGCAAAGCGAACGTTATTCTTGTTTTTATCGAACATGTAAAAATAGTAAAAAACTTATAATTACACAACAACTTATATTTTATACAATTTATTATGAAACATATAAACATTCAATAAAACAAAAACTATAAATTTGTATTATGAAACATTTAATTAATGCATAATTAATCAGTAATCGCCATCTTTTCAACCAAATTAAACAATGCATAACTCATATGAAATAATCTCACATATCAAATAATTTTTTTTATTGTTTGTGAAAGTAACAAATTAATTTAATAGCTTCTAACATTATATACACCCTCAAGTTTGTATTCTTATGTTTACCCCTTAAAATTATAAGATAAATATAAAATTGATGTGTGGGTGGATGGCAAAGGGGCACGATGGATGCAGGTTTGTTATCCTCGCTCTCGAATTATATTCTCATCCCCATCTCTGTCACATCCCTCAAACTTGTCATATTTCGGATTTTCCAATGAGACCTTGAATCCTTTGAAAAATATATCGTCTCTAGGTGTGATTGTAATTTTGAAAGTTATTAGATTTATTTGTATTTTTGACAAAACTTAAGTAAATAAATGTAACATTTAAATATAATTGAATTTTTTTGTAATTATGACGAATCTCATGGGAGGTTGGATGTGATTTTCTTTACATTTTTAATAAGAAACATGAGTTTTGTCTATGTATATTATTTATTGAAGTTAAACCTCATCTACTAACCAACTTTGACATGATAGTAAAGTTTTTTTTAATAATTTTCAAAATATCGACTAAATATTCAATATATATATATATATATATATATATATATATATATATATATATATGTATATATATCGTATTTTCCTTTACATTTTATTTTTTCTTTACTCCAATTTCAATTTCCAAAAAAATAACAACTTTCATTTAAATAAAATAAAATAAAATACTTCATTCTATAATTTTTCTACGGATTAAACACATTGTGTATGTCACGATCTACTGGTATAAATCATTAATCAAACTCTATCATTAAATACATATGATAAGTGACTATGAATGTAAAAAAAATCAAAACCATCATTGTTTGAGAGAGAATGTAGAATGCATTTGGGCCATATGTGTCAAAATTATGTGTTTTCTAAACTTAATTTTAATTCTTTTCATATTGTATTTTAATTTCCTTTTGTTTGTGTGTATATTTGCTCAAGAGAATAAAAGTATGACATTTATCGTTGTCAACTTTTAGAAGAAAAGAGCTTGCATTAATTGGAGGTGGACGAGATTGGTTTATTCATTGGCATATTTTACTTTAAAAATGTGAATGTAATTTTTTTACAAAGAGTAAGTAAGTGGTGGGGCTAAATAATGGACATACGAGGCAAAGTCGTAGACTGGATATTTTTTTAAAATATGGTTCCCAAAAATCTATCTAGTAAGTCTCTTGTGCGACGGTCTCGCATATCTTTATTCGTGAGATAATTCGATTATGTCCATATTTACGATAAACTTACATTTGTTTTGTTTTTAAACAATAGTTTAAGATTAATATTTTTAAAAATACATGCGCAATAGTGGCTTTTAAAAAAAATTCTTCCATAAAAAGAAGACTAGCCTATATCACGAAACCGTTTACATATGGGCCATGAGATTATTCAGCCTTAGGAGGCCTGAAGAAGTATATCATATAATTGGGCCTATTGATAATTCCCCGATCAACGAACATTAGACAATCCGGCCCATTTAAAGGTGTGAAAAATCCTACAAGAAAGTTGTAGGCTATAGGTTTTCATTATTGAGGGATTTGTACTTTATTTCAGTTTTTGAAGCATTTGTGCTCTATTTCACATAAAAGCTTTTGTTGTTCATTTTTTCAATTATACCACTCCAAAAATTCTAGAATGAATTAATTAAATTATATATATATATATATAAATATGAATACTTTTATATATATATATATTTTTTTTACATTTCAACTTGCATCGACATCTAGTATGTGTATGTATTTACGCTCCATCGTTACCATGTCTTTTATTTAATTTTTGTGCTTTAACTTTCGGAAACATTGAAACTCAAGTCGTGCAATGCTAGGTTTTGAAAAAGACTTTTCGTGTCATTCTCATTTAGGTCTAAATGAGTTAATTGGAAACTCTAACGATGATGTAATAAAAAAAATTATAATATTGATGTTTGTTTTCGCGATACAAGATTATCTTATCCACTTGATACTCCAAACTTTAATATCATTTACTCAAACAAACTATGTTTGAATGAATTATTAAAATTAAATGTATCAAACATTTTATTAACAAAATGCAATAAATCATAGACAAAACATTTAATTCAGTTTTTTTTTTAAAAAGCAACAATAAATTGTCTTTGATCGTTTATTGTCTTCAAGATTTTTTTTTCAATTTTTTCAAAAAGAAAAATATGAATTAAATGTTTTATGAGTGATTATTGTATTTTATTTATAAATAATGTTTAGTGTGTTTAATTTTTAATAATTTGTTCAAATGAGGATGTTTTTTTTAACAAAACTGTAGTACGATTTGGAACATCAAATGAAGCAGATGATTTCGTCCATGTTTTATCCTTGTATTAATTTTTTGTAACTGTAATTCAGCATTTTAAGTTTGTAGCTGGTCACACGTTAATTAATTAAATAAATAAATCGAAAATTAGGAATCAATCACCGGTGATTGTTCAACGACGAGGTTGGTTCCCTTGCTGCTATAGCAATTAGCACGACCTAATCAATATATAATTTTTTCCTACACATATTATAATGCTTTTATTCTAATATATAAAATGTTTAAATACCGTCCAAGTGAGTCTCATGTGAAACAGTCTCACGAATCCTAATCTGTTAGACGGGTCAACCCTATCTATTTTCACAATAAAAAGTAATATTCTTAGCATAAAAAATAATACTTTTTCATGGATGACTCAAATAAGAGATCCGTCTCACAAATACGACCCGTAAGACCATCTCACACAAGTTTTTGTCATACTGCCCTATACAACAATATCGATTGAGAGGATTTAAAATTTGCAGTGATAAGCACATCAAATATAATATAATCACTGAAATGTTTACAATAAAATATAAATTTCTCAGACTTTGACAACATGCGCTATATTAGAAAAAAATTTACCTTTTACATTACATAACATATATTGTTAGTTTACATTGATTTTTTAATTTTTTTGGAGATTGTGTCATAAATTTTCCCATTGTAAATTTGTAACAAACACATTAACAATACCAAAAAACATCGTCTTTCTAAAAATCCAAGAAATGAACAACTGTGTAACACCTGGATAATGCCTTTTAAAATACTTATTATTAATTTGTTTCACAATGTAAAGTTGAGAGTGATATTTGACCTTTTGGTTATTATTATTTTTTTTCTGGAGTTTTCTTTACATATGAGACTAATTTACTCCAGGCAAGCACATTTCCTGATGTCCATTCTAAATATACTACATATATCTTGTATTCTATTTATTTCTCTCAATATATATATTTAATAAAGTTTTTGACACGCGATACATGCATATCTATTTTTTTTTTTTGTAAATTCAATGTATAGATAATGATAACTAAACATTTTATAAAGATATGATAATTACGTGTCAAGACAAAATTTGTTTCAGACGGTCTCGTATGTCTTATTTTGTGAGACATATATCTTATTTGAGTCGTCTATGAAAAAATATTATCTTTTATGCTAAGAATAGTACTTTTTTATTGTGAATATTAATGGTAGGGTTGACATTTCTCACAGATAAAGATTCGTGAGACCCTCTCACGAGAAACCTACTCATAGATTATATACAAATTTAAGATTAACAGATATATCAAGTCGATTGAATTAAGTTTTTGAGTTGTATATATGGACTTTGACAATCCTCTCTCTTTGATATAATTTTTGAAGTGAAGTTGAGGCCGAGTAAATGGTCTTAACATGGATTCCAGTTGTTCATTCATAAACATATTATATGTATTTTAGATATTTTACATCGGTTGTATTATATTGTTAAGATTTATATGTATGTATTTGAGTAATCATATCCTCTTTAGCTAGTTGGAGGTCCATTATCTTAACAAGGATAAAACAGGAGAAGTTGGGAAAAAATCAGAAGAAGTTGAAAAGATGTATGAACAAAAATTATTAATCAACGTAAAAAAAAACAAATGTTATGCAAAAGTAAACATAATCCAGAGATAATTCAAAGTGATGACAGACCACATTAATTAATATATATATATATATATATATATATATATATATATATATATATATATATATATATATATATATATATACACACGTGACGCTGTTACATTTATCGAATCTGTCGAATGACATAAAACTACACAAAGTTTTCAATTTATGTACCATAGATCTGAGTCTATATATATATATATATAAAAGTGTAACAGCGTCACATGCTAAGATAAAAAAATCAAAGTAAATAAAAAACGACAACAAAGATGAAACGAAACGTTAAACTAAATTGGATAAAAATCTAAACAAAATAGATTAAATCAAGTCATTATAACTAAATCGAGAGAGAGCATATCACTAAATCATATCAAAATAATAAAGATTAAATGAAAGAAATGGTTAATTCCTATCAACAATTCCCAATAATCGCACGAGTTCTTATTATACTTGCACGTAGCGTGTGCCACTTTCTTCGTTGATAAACGAAAGAGACAACTTATCCACCTTTTGTGATAGGTAAACTTTGTTTTCCATAGTTTTATTGAATATAATATTAAATTCTGACAACGAATACTCTCCCACATAAGGGCCATTTCCTTATTTTAATAATAACAAATGTTGTCCTCTTATAAAACCAAACGAAGTCGGCAACTTTGTCGTGTCACTATTTTGATTTAGCCTCCCCCAATCGTAAAATAGCTTAATCAAATAAATAAATTACATCTGGCCTACCGCCTACTTGTTTGGCACATCATTTTCCTCGTGTTTTAACAGGTTAAATTCAAAAACTTTACTTTTAATAATATTCTTTATTGTACATTATCATGCCAATCTAGAATTTTGTCAAAATATGAAAGTAATTATTTGGTGGGAAACAGGCTTCGCACCAACTGCAACACACAATTAAAACAACATCTTTGAAAAAAAGAGCTTACAACCCCCTACTATGTATAACCCATCGATTTAAAAATAAACAGGGAATTAAATTTGAAACGTGCAATTTATAATGAATTTAACATTGTTAGAGCTCTATTTTTAGGTAAAAATTTGTTTGAGACGGTCTCACGTGTCGTATTTTGTGAACATATATTTTATTTGGGTAATCTATGAAAATATATTACTTTTTATGCTAAGAATATTACTTTTTGTTGTGAATATCGGTAGGGTTGACTCGTCTCATGAATAAAGATTCGTGAGACCGTCTAACAAGAGACTTAATCCTAAAAATATGTTGGAGCTGTATCAAAATTATTATTTATTACACATAGCTAAACATATATAGAAATAAATAAAGTTATTAAAGCAAGTAATCAAATTTGATTTATTATTTGAGTTGAATGAAAAACCCTGCAAAAGCACGAGTCACGACCCTTCTTTTTTCGCCGTCCAAAATTAGTGGTCAAAATAAATATAAACCATGAAAATAAGACCTCCCTCCCTCCCTCTCACGATGAACCATTGGTCCATTTTATAAAAAAAATGAGTCTGTGAGATCGTAACTAGATATTTCTTAAGATTATTATTTACATTTGGTTGGTCTTGGAATTAACCAACTTAGGTGAAAGACAAAAAGTACTTGGACTTGCATCCTTTGAAATTTTTTATTCAAAAGTCTAGACGGATATGCACAAGTTAACTGGACCATACACTTCTACATTTTCATTTTTTTAAATTGCAACAATCATAATTTTAAATCAATTTTATTATTATTAATTATGTTTACGGACAAGAAGAAGGAAAACACGATCGATACAAATACACTTATTAATTCATATGTATTATAGAAACGAATATTCGTCGCTTATAAAAAGTTATAATTGATATTAATAATGCAATTCAAATAATTTAATGTATACATCAATTCAAACATAAAATTTTGATTGTCTCTATTCAGTAAAACAGTTATTACAATCTAATAAATATGAGCACCGATGAGTTGTCACTCATCTATTGGATGTGATGAAATATAGAAAAATTGTGCATCCAATGGGTGAGTGACACCTCATAGGTGCTCACAAAGGTGTGCACGGTAGGTGTGCAGGATATCAAAACTATATATATATATATATATATATATATATATATATATATATATATATATATATATATATATATTCGCCATTGCCTGAGATACGTAGCGTAGACCTTTTGGCAAAGCATCGTTTTATGTGCGTGCGCACGCGCGCGCGCACTCGCAAAAACACAAACTGATCCGCTGTATTTACAAGGCAAAACCCCGTCGCCCCCACCTCCCTCACTGTACTATGTGTCGGTGACAGATCTCGACAACACCCCACACCCCCACCAGCTGGAACGGTACCTTTAGATCCACACATTCCCACACTCTCGTTTACTTGCATTTAATATTTGCAGAAGGGGGTGATTTTTCGTCGAGGAACTTGGTGGGGTTTTTGATGTTCTGTGATTATTGCTGAGGAAGGAGGAAAATAGATGCGGTGCATGAAGGATCGGTTTCTTTTCGATTTCAATAGTAATTCGAATTGGATGGAGAATGTGGTCGAATTTGTTTTCGTGAAAATTGAAGATATTCTGGATTTTTTTTGGGGTTAAGGGTTGCTGCGGAAATTATTTGAGGGCCTTGAATTTCCTCGACAATGCAGGCGGATCACCGGAAGAAAGTGAGCTATTTGCTCGAGATTTTTTAATCGATTCTTAGATAAATCGAGTGAAAGAAATACTATTGATTTTTAATTTCCGTGTTCTATATATGTATTTTCTGAAAACGAGGTGCTCTAGTGTTCGTGATTTGACTGTGCTTGTTTATCTGATTTCCTTTTGATGATATGATCATTTTTACCTATTACTACGCAGTTATGAATTGAGCTGCTCTTGGCGTGATTTTAGAAAGTCAAATAGGTGTGTGGGACAGTGTGTTGCATTTTGTAGGCTAATTGTACTATTGGTCAATTGAGAGATTGTGGGGATTTGGTTAATGATTGGTGAAATACATGAGTAAGATTTCGTTTAATTGAGATTTTCTTCGTATTTCACGCGGATGTCCTGCATATGAAAGTTCAAAGAAATGAATGCTTTTGACCGTCTCACAATTTTTCGCTTCCTTTCATTTTCTTGTTCATTGTGTGAAGTACTTTTTTGCTTCATTTTATTGGTTTCTAATTCTGTTGCAAAATCGGGAAATCATCTTTCATCTGCCTTTTCTTCGTTGAATTAATCTTTGGATCCGTAGTTATTGTATTCGCTCTCTTTTGATTCATTCCCCTGGTTCCAATGTTTAGTTTAGGTTAATGAGATGATGCAGATTAAATGTTTGCACTTGTATAATGTCATTAATTCCGAATTTCAATTAACTGTGAGTTTTGGGTTAAATTGAATTTGACTTTTAGATATCCTGTCTAGCAGTTCCTGTTTAAAGATTTGTTTACTGTGGATTATTGGGGGCGTTTGTTTTGCCCTCATGGTGACTTTGATCTTCAAAAATGAGGAAAATGTTTTTGCGCTAAGGTAATTTATACAATGAATATCAATACATTTAATGTTTTTGATATAAATGAGACTAAAATATGCATTTGGCTTCCTTAGGCTGCCCTTGGATTGATGAATTTGATTTGGAGGAAAAGATTTAATTTGATAAAGTATTTGATTAACAGAGTTTCAAATGACACCTTTACCGAGTGTGGTAACTGTTGAAATTGTTTAACTTGATATATTGTGGATTTGAAATCCTTGAATTTTGCCAATCCAAACCAATCCAAGGCACAACCTTTAGAGTACTCTTCTCTTTTTTAATCAAAATTGGTGGTTATGTCTGTTGGAATTTCATCAAGCCAGTTTGAATTTTTTCCATCTTTCGGGGACTTGGGGGATGTGAGTGGATTTTATTCTTCAAATAAAAAAGTGCTCCATTAATCACGTTTTTTGCATCCTCTTTATGCAACTTTTTAAATAATTTTCTTGTCAGTTGACAATTCTCAGGCATGTGCTTCGGCGGCACTTTGTTCTCCTACTCTAGGAAAATAGTATGTAATTGACATGTTTAATGCATACATGTCAAATTGTCTTATCTTACATCTGTTTCAGCATTCAACATGTACTGAAATTATATGCTATATTTAGAGGACTAAGTTTCTTCGTGCTCGGTGAACAGAATTCAACAGAAATGGACTTCTTTTCAGAATATGGTGATGCAAGCAGGTATAAAATTCAGGAAGTCGTTGGAAAAGGAAGTTATGGTGTTGTTTGCTCAGCGACTGACACCCATACTGGTGAAAAGGTGGCGATAAAGAAAATACATGACATTTTTGAGCACATTTCTGATGCTGCTCGAATTCTCCGAGAAATCAAGCTTCTCAGGCTTCTGCGACACCCAGACATTGTTGAAATCAAACATATCATGCTTCCACCTTCTAGAAGAGAATTCAAAGATATCTATGTTGTTTTTGAGCTGATGGAATCTGATCTACACCAAGTCATTAAGGCCAACGATGATTTGACTAGAGAACATTATCAGTTTTTCCTGTACCAATTGCTTCGTGCCCTTAAATACATTCACACAGGTGACCCCCGTTGCTACGTTCTTCGGCTATGTTGTGTTTTGTTTCTTTTGCTCAGCTGTTGAAGATAAAAAAAACAAAAAAAAAACTAATAACAATAATAACATTGGCCTCGCTGTCACATCTGACCGCTGGATTTTTGTGTAATCATGAATTTCTGTGATGATTAGAGTCATTGTAATATGCATTCAGCAAATGCCATAAATTTGACAATTGTCAACTGAGATGGTTTATGTTGTGTTAAGAATGTTCTCAGCCTCATTAAAGGATTGGCGATTTAAGCTAGTTAGTTGTTCGTTATGAGTTTGGGAAAATATCTGATGATTAAAGTCTTTGGATGCAGCTAATGTTTATCATCGGGATTTAAAGCCAAAGAATATTCTTGCAAATGCAAACTGTAAACTCAAAATATGTGATTTTGGATTGGCTAGAGTTGCTTTCAATGACACGCCTACAATGATATTTTGGACGGTATGCCAATATAAAAAATATGTACCTTAATAATTCTGTACTCACTACAACTGTTTGCCTGGTTCTTAGAGTTCTAAGTTATGTCATAAATACAGGATTACGTAGCTACAAGATGGTATAGGGCTCCAGAATTGTGTGGTTCATTTTTCTCGAAGGTATAGTTCTGCATATTCCTAGTTTTTTCATTGTGATTGAAGTATATGGAAGTTGTCGTCATTGACTGTTAAGTTGTAAAAAAGCTGTGCTTTACCCCATAATCCCATTCCATTGAAGTATATGGAAGTTGTCGTCATTGACTGTTAAGTTGTAAAAAAGCTGTGCTTTACCCCATAATCCCATTCCAGATCAATAAGCTAGTTTTTCTTTTACTCCTAATGTTTAATTCAAATTACAAATAATTTTCCATGCCTATGCAAATCATTTCTATAGCATATAGGAAACATGTTGATTTCCTTGAAAGGGCATTAGATTGAATTTACGTGGATATACTGAGGTCGAAGCATGTTTATTTCATGTGAGTTGCATGGCTACTGTTTCCCTTGTATTCCATGACTCATCCTATATCCCATATTTGTTGTCAGCTGTGATGATTGCCTTGTGTTTTAGTAGTCATAATAGTCCCCTATTTAAACATTCATCGGAAATTATAGGTATTTTCCGTGTTGATGTTTTATAGCATCAAACTACGCACTTACTCAGTAACAAGGCTTGATATATCTTGTTTTTTGGTTGCTTCTCAGTATACAGCAGCAATTGATATATGGAGTATTGGCTGCATTTTTGCTGAAGTTTTGACTGGGAAGCCACTTTTCCCTGGAAAAAATGTTGTTCACCAGCTGGATTTGATAACTGATCTTCTAGGCACACCTACAAGGGATACCATTTCTCGAGTAAGTATAAGTTAAACCCTTCTGAATGAATCTTGATTACTGGTATTTGAAATTGTATGGGCAATCTTACCTACTTGTGATATTTGGATTCTTGTATTTTTTTTAAGGTGCGAAATGAAAAGGCAAGAAGATATCTCACAAGCATGAGAAAGAAGCAACCTGTTCCATTTGCTCAGAAATTTCCAAATGCTGATCCTTCTGCCCTTCGACTTTTGGAGAAGCTGCTCGCTTTTGATCCTAAGGACCGTCCGACCTGCTGAAGAGGTTTCAAATGGCCCTGTTTCTTCTAAAACTAGTTTTCCGTATGGAGTCTTTTAAATTTAGGGCCCTGTTTGGGAACTTTAAAATCATAAGTATTCATACATATTTTACATCACCGTGGTTAATCATAAGTCTACATACATCTTTTGAACACCAGATCTACCCTGCTTCTTATCTGAAATTATTTAGAAAATCTAATATTTTAGAGTCAGCAGTAATTTTGGAAATAAATCACATGTAAGACTACAAAATTTCATAAATTACTATAATTTTCCAAAACTCATTCAAATCAAACCGAAATAATTATTTTTGAAGCTGATTGCAACATGATAAAGTCTCTCGTTCTTTCCAAGTCTGGATTTAGATGATATGCTGATCTTTTATAAGATATATTCAACACAGTCTATTCTAAATTGGCTGTCTTTCCCTTATGTGCATTACACACGTCAAGATTTGATCTTTGACTTTATGTTCTCTTTTGAAACTGGCTATATTTGTGGTCATTTGTTATTTTAGTTTCTCTGCATTTTCAGGCATTATGTGATCCTTACTTTCGGGGATTGTCCAAAGTCGAGAGAGAACCATCCTGTCAACCAATTTCAAAGATGGAATTTGAATTTGAGAGGCGAAGGGTCACAAAGGAGCATGTTCGTGAGTTAATATTTCGGGAGATACTAGAGTACCATCCTCAGTTGCTGAAGGACTGCATCAATGGTATTGAGAGAACTAATTTCCTCTATCCAAGGTGGTAACTCTTTCTTTAATATGTCCGTCCTCTTCATCATCAATGTTGCTGACTGAAAAATATGCCTCTTGGCAGTGCTGTTGATCAATTTAAAAAACAATTTGCTGCTTTAGAAGAAAATGGTGGTAAAAGTGAACCATGTGATTCCTCACGACAGAAAGCACGTTTCTCTTCCTAGGTATATGTAGAACTTAACCTGTTTTATTGTAGTGGATTTGTCTTTTAAAATCACTTTATGCTTTGATGTTCTGCTTGTTAGCTACCTTTACAAGGCTAGTAAAATTAACATTTCGCCGACTTCTATTAAAAATTGTTGTAAACAGGGTAGCATGTGATATTGATGTTGATTGGTGTTGATTCTTGAAAATACATGAACTGATATCTATAATATTTATAGAGCGAAACTCCCTGATAATTAATGTTTTTTGGTGAAACTTTTTTCTTAATTCCAAAATTGTGTTTCATGTATTTAGCTTTAAACTTTTTTGTTCTTGAACTTGACCCTTTTTTTAAAAAAGTCATCAATCATTTTTGTCGGTCTTTTCCTCATAATCTCATCATTTATATTTTTTTGTATTATAATTTATATTTTATGTGTCGAATTGTTATTTATTTGTATTATTATTTAGTATACCAGAGCATACTTAAAATTTTCATATTTCATTAAAAAAAATAGTCTTACTAAATCTCATGTCATATTTCATTTTGTAAAATATGATAACTAAATCCAAATTTCGAAACAAAATATGTACAATATTTTCGTGTATTACATTACACACCATTACATTATACACAGCGTGTGTGCCTAGTCGCAGGTGCAGATTTTGTAAGAGCGATGTATCCTGTTGAAACCATCTCATTTCTTTCTTCCTATTTTAGTTGACCCCCAATTGTGTCCTTTTCGTATTGCAATACCTTTCTGTTATCATGTCTGATCTTTCGCGTGCCAGACCTGTTGTGCTGTCATTCATAAAACAATATTTGATTATGCAGGTCGACCATTGTACCCAGTACAGTGCTTCCTAAGGAGCTGGCAACTATTGCAAATGCCAAAGATCCGCAGAATGCTGAAGAATCTTATGGGTTTCGTAACAGTTTATCAAGAAACTTACAACCACCACAGAGGATCGTAGTAGGTAATTTTACGTCTTAAAATGTCAGTCCTTCCCCATTGTTTTGTTCCATTATGTGAATTAATCTGTTCACCGCTCAATCTTTCTGTGCTGAGCAAAACCAGGGAATGTCCGTGGTCCAGTTGTTCTGTATGAGAATGGAAATGTTGTCAAAGATGCATACGATCCTAGAAATCTTGTAGGAAATGCAGCCCTTTCAGCCCAATCATCTCCCTCGACTTACTATTACCAAAGAAGTTCGCCTGGAAAACCAGTAAGGCTTGTGGCTGAGACACATAGAGACTTGTCTTCACTTTCTAAACAGATACAAAACTGTGGCATGGCTGCTAAATTAGCTCCTGATATAGCTATAAACATAGATTCCACCAATCCATATCATACTTCACAAGCTGGAGTGTCCAAGGTTGACAACAGTCATCCCGACAGCGTCAGTATCGACACAAATCTACTGCAAGCAAAAGCTCACTACGGTGGACTCGGCATCGCTGCAGCTACAAATGTAACTGCCCATAGAAAAACTGGCGGCGTTCAATACGGCATGGCAAGTATGTATTAGAGGAAGGTTTGAAGCTGAGTGAATGGTGAAAACTTGAATGGATGGTGGATTTGGACCTATACTCCTTTGTTGGGAGGCTTGAATACATTGTAATCATTGGTGGTGTACAGAAGGGGAAACATAGTTTCTTGTGAGAGCCGATACGTCTCTTTTAGTTGTGGCTGGGGTCTTGTGAAAATTTTACTCTGAATAATAAAGATGGCAACAAGTTTGCCGTTGCAAGTTGTGTTGCTCATTTATTGGAGAAGGTAGAATAATTAGTTTTAGGTGATCAAATAATATTTTTTTTATAAAGAAGGCACGTTATATTTTTAAGGTGCAGCCAATATAATTATCTCGTTGGGAGTAATTTAGTTCAATATATCATGAGGTTATTATATTATATTATCTTAGGAAAAATTAAATTCAAAGAGCCGCTAATGGAACACAGTTTATGCATTCTAACAAAGCAAAAGTTCGTAATTAGGCCCCCCAATTATGTCGTCATAGTGTTAGCTAATTAAGTTGGTGAAAACGATGTATATTTTATGCAAGAGAAGATGTCATCGACATCAAATCAAACTAGTCTCTTAACTTTCTTCTGCCATCTCAATCTACGTGCATGTGAAGGCATTCAATTAGAGAATTATAAATCAATCACATATACTTCCTATAATCAAAATTAGATTTTGTCTTCTATCAATGGCAACTGATCCAAGAAATTCCGAATCACGAATGCACAGAAAATTAAGAAGCAGGCAAAAGAATGGCAGCAAATGTCGTGTGTGGCGGTAACAAAATTGGGATAGACTATGCTAGGTGGTGTAATGTGAATCCTAAATGCCCTCATGCAGTGTCACATAATTACTAAATTCACCCTAAAATTTCCTCTACAGCCGGACTCCTGTCTCCTTCTTGGAAACACAATTACTTGTCTTTGATATACATATATTATACAAATTAAATGCATACATATGGACCTCTCTTTGAATTAATTATTATCTATAATTTTATGTGAAACCCGAATATTTTATAAGTAGATTGTTTTATTATCACCTGTGGCTTATGGGAATAGGCTGAGGTGTGGGGCTCTAAAAGTCTATAAGGGGAGCACATGGGGGAGGGAAGGTGTAGGGTTCGAGAATTTCATGTGATAACATGTGCTTTTAACCTTTTCAAGCTGCCACCCTATGTATTATCCCCTTCGTCCCCGGCCATGACTTTTTTCTCCTTATAATTTATAACATTTCTTGATTTTCAATGTGAATGATTAGTTATAAGCCACAATAATAATTATTTTAGCCAAATTCTGATACATGCATGTCAATTTATGCGCAAAAATATTATTATCCACCATAAACGGACGTATTTAGAAACCATGGTAGGACCAGCTTCGTTGTCATTGACATTTCTTCTGCAAATAATTTAAGGCCATCCCCCTCCATTTCCTCGTATCGCCATCCTTAATCTCTCTCCCTCTTTCTTTAATGAAGAATTTCAACACAACTATTTGCTCCTCAGAACCCGAAACCATATCGGAAAAAGTACCGAGGATGGCACCGCCCGAAGAATCCTCTTCCACCTCCGTAGCCGTCGGTGTGCTGTCGCCAGAGAGGCCCGTGAGGAGAAGAAGGAGAAGAACCCGTATGAGGAAGATGATTTCGAGGGCCGAAGAAGAATCCACGGAAAAAGATGAGTTGTTTGAGAAGAAGATTGTGGCGTTGAAGAAAATAGTGCCCGGAGGTGAAACCCTAGCTGTGGAGAATCTGTTTGAAGAGACTGCTGATTATATACTTTCATTGCAGTACAAAGTGGAAGCTTTGAGGTTTCTTGTCGCCATTGTCGAAAGCTCCGAAAATAATAAACGGAAGCTTGGTGGTTGATACACACACCACTGTTTTACATGCTTTTTCTTCAAGTTATAACATTATTTGTTTTTTTTTATTTTATATTTTTGTTTGTAACATCGTGTAGATCTTGATTTATGGTAAAAAAAAAAAAAAAACCGTTTGTTTTTATTCCATTTCCTTCAGCTAAATTAAGGCTGGCTATGGTACATTCGTTGGTGTTCATGAAAAAATTCGGGAGATTAAAGGTAAATGATGGGAAGTATCAAAATAAAAGAGAACAGCCGATGGAAAAAAAGTCAATCTGATACCCCTTGAAATTGGTAGTCCAGAGTGGATCCAAGTCCACGAATCACGATCCTTAACACTATCAAGAGTCCCAACTCACTGTTAAGAGTCCAAGCGCACGATTCCTAACATTAGCAGGACTCACAACCCATGATCTAACACTATCGAGGTCCAAGCTCACAAAGGGGCGGGGAAATCCGAGCCCATCAGAACTATCGACACAACTAAAAGATATGAAGATACTCTCATGGATAGATGAATGCCTTGATAAATCTGAGATTCGAGTAAATCTAGTCAGGATAAGACGAGAGCCCTAGCCGTCGTCAAGATAGAGTCATAGTGTTTAGAGTCTCTTATCTCATATAGGACTCTATCTCAGCATGAATCCTAGCCAGCAAGGTAACTAATTAACCTCTTTCTATAAATATAAGGTATGTGATACGGTTTAACATATTCACACTCTCTTGCTCACTTAATACGAGCATATTTCACACTTAAGTTTGATCTCCGGATTGACTCAAGCATTAGAGAGATCATGCTGAAAAACTCTCCAGCATCTCCTAACCTTATTTTCGTATGTGCAGAACTCAGGAGCCCGACCTGACTCGTTCATATATGTGTGTGTGTCTAGGTGTGTGTGTGTGAGCATTAATGGACTCATACATCCAAACATTAAAAAATGTAATAAAGTGAAAAAACGACACATACACACACGCATACAAGCCGTCACAGACAAGAATATTGTAATTAGTTATGTTAACTAATTACAATAGATATCAGACAATTAATAGATATTAGAGGGTTAATTGATCAACACAACAAATTATCACTAAATCATGCATGTTCGGTGAACGGCAAATGCCTCTGAACATTTATTGGCTTTTTTGTTATTTCCTCCATCACTTCCTTTGTATCGAAATTAACAAGGGGATTTCTCTTGTTGGTTTATAAATCTTGTAATTCTGGATCTTTAACATATATAATAATATTACAAGTTTTACACTAAAAAAACATAGTTGCTGCATGCATATGAGTAATCTAATATTTTATTATATATATTTGTGTCATAATAGAAATAAAACAGTGTTTAATGTAATTTTTAGAATCTTGAAAATATCTATATTTTTTTAGCCTTTTAATTTTTTTATTAATTTTTTGCATGAATAACTCAATTTATGTAAAAAATAATAATTAAAAATTTATTAAAAACCAGAAAATTGTAAAAATTTCAATTCTTCTAAAACAAGAATACTTATATAAAACGATCTTCTAGACATACATGCAACGCGTGATCGCTATAGCTAGAGATGAAAAAAAACAACGTTAACATGGTTGTGCACTTTATTTAAATAAGTGTGATATTCACTGAAAAATTTAAGGTTCGATTCCAGCAAATGACACTAGTCCAAACGCATGCTTCAAATTTGCTCTGAGCCTGAAATCACGAAGAAGACCGTTAGAAAGTGGACGGGAGAGTGTCCCGGCGTAGCCTCTCCGACGTTCAAGTAAGAGACTGATGATATAAGTGGAGAGCAGCTAATTAAGAGTGCTGCTGAAAAATAATATAGAGAATATGAATGAGTTGGACATTCAAACATGGTATTTATAGGAGAATATCTGGGCCTGTCATGAGTCTTAAACCTTGGTTAAGGATGAACCGGGCCCACGATCCGATGTGGGCTCGATTATGATTGGCTCAGTCATGAGGTATCAAAGTGTTTTCGCTGTTATATATTCATATTAATGTTATTTTTTTTTATTTTTTATTTTTTACAAAAACTAACGAATGAAATTAATATAATAAATTATTATCAGAGAAGGACCCTTTCCGACTTGTCCCGGTGTTCTAGAAACAGAGTGATTACATAAACACCTACAACCAGAAAAACTACAATTTAAAACAACAGATTTTATTATAAAATTATATAATTTTAGTTCATAATGTATGGTTACATTTGGATGGATGAATTTGAAATCCATATATTTCGATTATAGTTTTATAGTCAACAATGAAATAATAGATGACTTTTACATCAATATCTTATTTATTTATATATTAGTTAAAAAAAGTATAATGAATTTCAAGTGCCTCTATTATTGGGTGAATTTGAAATCCATCTTAATTAATATGAAACATTATTTAAACAAGCAATAAGTGAATTTGAATGTCATGGTCTTATTTCCCTAACACTACAAAAATACATTAGATTATATATGAAATAGATAGATTTGAAATGCATAAATCCAAATATAACCTATAAGTATGGCCGAAGGAAACATTTTATTCGTTGTTATATATGTACAATCCACTGAATTTAGGGGTCAACAATTGTTTAAGAACAATGGAGGAAAAAGGATTCGGAAATACAACAAAATTTCATTTTTTATGATACGAGAACTTGCAATTGCTACTATTTGATGTACACTTATCAACCATTAGACTAACGTAGTAGTCGGGAAATTGCACTAGTTAGATAAGATTTGTACAATAAATTCATCCGAAAAAATATTAATTATAATAATCGAACATATAATCATTGATCAAACGAACCTATAAGATAAACAAACAAAATCTCATTTTTGTGCCGACGAAACTGGAAGTGGTTCCAAATTTTGATGGGATATAAGCATTATTTTGAAGTTCGGCATTAATTGGGCTTCAGTCCACTAAAGTTTAAATGATGGGCCTTTATATTAATTGGATTTTATGATTTAATTTTGCAGGCCTAAGCCCACCGTACTTTCTAGCACGCGCTACGAACATTTATGAAAGAACCGTGGCTACTTCGCTTCAGCAAAATATCCCAACCCCTAATCTGGCGATTTTGCACAAAGGCGATTTGACGCAAGTATTGCTGTTGGTTATGCTACCCTTTGCTTCGGTGCTGGGGATCTTGGTTGAGGTTCGCTATTAGCTTAAATTGAAGTGGGAATGCTGTTTTTGTTTATTTAGTTTTTCGTTTTAGGGGACAATCATCGAGCTCTGTAATCTCGTCGAATGTTTTAGTTTTTTATTTATTTATTACAGTTGGAATTTTTTCTTATATCTTGACTCAATTTCGATACTTTTTTTTTTTGCCTGTTTTAGGGATAAGAAATGGCAGATGAGACGATCGATGGGGAAATTTACGATGACCCGGAATTGGAAATTACCGGGGATGATGCGTCGGAAACTTCAGGGCTCAATCAGAAGGTGGATGTCCTTAAGCAAGAAAACAATGAAATTGCACGGGAGAACATGGAATATAAGCAGAGGATCGAAGAGTTGAAGGACTCTGTCAATGTGTTAAGAGATGAGAATGTGGAACTCAAAAACAAGTTTGCTGAAGCAGAGTCGGAAAATAAGGCTTTAGGAGCAGTGGTAGCTAGAGCTGCAGAGCTGGAAGCTGAGGTGGCAAGACTGCAGCATGATTTGGTTTCTACCATGAGCGATTTGCAGGAGTCCAGTATCGAGTTATCCGATTTGAAGAGGGATTTGACAGGGATGAAAGACAGGGAAAAGGAAAAAGATGTTAAGTTGGAGGCCTTGCAGAAAGAGAGGAACTTGTTGGTGTTGAAAGTTGAGAATTTGGAGGGAGTGGAAAGCAGTATTAGGGATGAGTTGGAGGGAAAAGAAAAGTGTATCTCGGGTTTGAAGAAGAAAGTCAACGACTTGGAGTCGACTGTGGGAAGAATCGAGACTTTGGAGACGTTGAAGAATGATTTGGAGAAGACAGCTGAGAAAATGAAGGTGGAGATAGGTGATCTAGAGAGTAGAGTGGGTGAAAGAGAAGAGGTGATTAACGAGTTTATAATGAAGGAAAGTGCAGTTCTGGATGATGTTTCTAGTGTTATTAGTGGAAACTCTGCAGTCAGGGTTGGAAGGAATGGATTTATTGGTAATTTGAAGCAAAAGGAGTGGGTGGTGGTGGCAGGCTCAACCTTTGCTGCCGTAGCTGTGATAGGGGTCATCTGTTACATTAAACATACTGCCAGGAAACAATGATTCACACGTATAATTAACATTTCAAAGTCGTAGAGGTGAGAAGGCTTTCTTTTGTAGCTGAGTGGAGAAGATTCAATTTTGCTTAGTCGTTCCTCATGGTTTTGCTAACTTCGATTTCTTTCTTTAATAAGAAATTTGGTTTACTTAGTTGACAGTTTTATTTGTTCTATAGCTAGTTCTCGAGAAACATGTTGTCTTGCTTTAAAAATTTATGTGTATTGAATATGTTGTGGAATAAAATTCACTACATACATTACTACGTTTGATTTAGGTAATGCAGTTTTGAGGCTCCTTTTCTTTAAGGTACTTGTTAGAACCGGATTCAACCACTCGAGTTTCCAAGTTTTCTGTGGTTCTTTTGGAATGATGCAGTGCCATTCATATGCTAATTTCTTCTTGCCTAAAAAAATTGATGCTTGTGTAGTTATGCTAACTCTGTTCTAATCAAATGGTGATGAGATTTTCCTGCATTATTGTGCTTCAATCCTAGTAATAATGTTCAGTGATTCAAGAATTTGAGGCAGCATGTAATATATGAGTTTTAGTTTCCGTACATCTAATCTCATGGGAAAAAAAAGGGGGTGACAAATGGTTATCAAACATTACAAGTTACTGTAGTTTGAAGCAATAACAGAATTAACACAAATATGTTTTATCCAAAAAAAAAAAACAATAGCATTATTGTCGGTGGTCAAAGACTAAGATGGAAATTTAGACCTAACTCAATCTCAAAATCTAGCTCATTGTCCAATTTCATATATGCAACTCTCATAGATTTTATCTAACCAATTGAGACAACTAAAACACCCTCTCACGTTCATGAATGAACATCTGGAGCGTGAAATTTACAAATGACTCAATTATGGCAGAACGGGTGTCCAAATATGAACAATCCAACACATAACAGTAGAACTTTAGCTCTGATACCATGTTAAAATTAGAACTTGAACCTAACTCAACCCTAAAAACTCTTTCAAGATGGACAGATTGTCCAAATCTATATATGAAACTCTTATAGATCTTATCTTATCGATGTGAGATAACTAACATAATAATATACACCTTTTAAGTCAACTTTTATACATTATATTTTGTTATTTTTTTTGACGCGTCGATATCTTAAAATAAAATTTGAAGTTTAACTTATATATTCATGTTAGAGAAATAAAATGCCGAACAATAACTTATATATTTATGTTTTTTTATGTTTTTATTATATTTATGTTGGAGAAATAAAATGCCAAACGATTTACGAAACATTATTTGTTCGATAGTTTTAACGAATATCGATTAAAAATAACAATTCATGAACACGAAAACGAATATAATTTTCTAATGTAACCTAAAAACCACATTAATATTTAATACCATCTTCGAGCAATGAATATGTTTTTTTTTTTTAAATATTTATTCAGATTGGCATTGGAGTGTAAAAAAGTTCAAAGAAAAAGACAATGGATACTGGGTTTTTAATTTAAAAAGTAGAAAAAAAAATAAAGGCACTGTCGGTGTCGGTAAATGAGATAATTAGAAGTCAATTAAATTCTAAATCGAAACTATTTTTTCATAAAAATACAAACTTGAATTAATAAAAATAAAGTTTTTATCTCAAACTGAACTCAGACATAAAATTGACCTTAAACTCTGTCCTAAATGTGTAAAACTCGAATCAAATATGAAAATATTGATCCAAATGTGAAAACACTATCCAAATGTGAACATTTTGAGCCAAATATGAAACACTAGATCTTAATATGAAAAATTTGATCCAAATATGAAAATGTCGATCCCATTATGAAAAATTTGAATCATGCTAGACTCAAATATGAAAACTACGACTGAAATAAGAAAAACTCGACACAAACAATCCAGACTCATTTCAAATGTGAAAAACTCGACTCATATATAATATGTATATAATTATTTACATAAATATTCAATCAAACATAATATAATACAGTGGTAAGTTATTGTGTTGTACAAAAACACATTGTTCATATTTAGAAGTCAAAATATGATTTTATTTTAACAAACTTGCATAAAGATCACGATATCTTTTAAATCACTTTTTTATATCAAATTTAAAAAGTGAGGCTCATTTCAAATAAAATAAAAATAAAAATAAACTAGTAGATAATTATATTTTAAAGACCCGACCCTGTCTTTGCAATAAAAATAATAAACTAGTAGAAAATTATATTTTAAAGACCCGACCCTGTGTTTGCTTGTATCCTTTTAGTTTCTTTTTCCCCTTCTGTCAAACCAGCCACCCACGCAAGCCTTCAGCTCTCCGCCATGGCTTTATACGGGGTATACTTTTTTGCACACGGGTTTTACTTTTTATTTTAATTTCTGCAAAAATTACAGATTTTTTTTTTATATTTGTTCTTGTCATTGATGGGTTTTATTTTTAGGGATATCTTTTTAGTTTATTGGGAAAATAGATTTTGCATTTGCTTTGATGTAAAACCTGAGTATCATTTTTCCTGACATCCCTCTTTTTTTTTTCTGTTCCTTCCATGACAAATCAAGTTTTTGCTATTTTTAGTTTATGTTTCCGGTGATTAGAAACTTTAATTTAGTGACATTTGATCCTTTTGAGAAAATCGATTTTTTTTTCATATGTCTATATACTGACATTTTCTATCGTTTTTTTCTTAGGAAGGAAAGATTTGTACCAAAAAACTATGAAGTAAAAACGCTTTTAACATACATCTCTTTTGTCAAATCATTGTTTTTTGTATATATATATATATATATATATGTATATTTATCTTTTATGGAGAATACATTTGATTAAGCATTATCTCCCGCTTTAAAATTTATTTTCAGTATAATGTTGATTTTCGTTTATATATAACACGTGCCTGTAATTTTTGGCAGTTCTCTGGTAGAGTTGTATTTTGCAATGTTGGAAGAATTAAGACGGTTTTTCATATATTGTATTTTTCAAGTTAGTCAAAGGCAAAATCCTATTTTAGGCAATGCATTTAACTGAGGATGTTCTTCTATTCATGTATTCACGGATTACAAAGTTTAACACTCCATGTAAATTTCTTATCAACAAAAAGAATCACTGAATTTATATACATGGTATCAGCGTTATGGCACAAATATATTTTGAACTTATCATTGTTGAAATATCGAAATACTTGGAAATCTTGAATTCCAGTCTTCTCTAACATTATTCAAACATAGTCTTTTTTGTTTTATGCATCTTTAACATTTCTATCTATCTTCATGTGTATTTTATTGCATTAGACCTGAGGAATCTTTGTTTTGGTGGTGTTGATGATAATTGAGATGGAATTGTTGCCTGATCAATTCAGTTTCGTAAGGTAGGAGAAAGATTGAGGAATTAACAGGCCATCGAATTTGTTAGATTTTTTCATTCAAATCGTCACCGTTTTCTTATATTTTCGCATAATTTGCTTTTTGTCAATGAGTTAATTGCAAAAGCATGTCATACTTTCCTGAGTTCGAGCTTTTAGCACAAATCGGGTTTTGAACCCAAGTTATGCATTTAGAAGTTGGCTAGGATAATCGAAATCACTTGTCTCTCTCTTTTCTTTCGCTTCTTCTTCTTTTTTTTTAAATATTTTTTTATGAGTTCTTTTGTGCTAGTTTTGATAACTTGCTGAGCCCGTTAACTGTGTAACTTCTTGCACGGAATTTAACTTTTGTTTTCATTGTTTGTAATTCTCATTTTCCAGGTCTTGAAATGGCTGGGATTCTTTTGTTCACTGATTCGTAGTGTCTCAACCGTGTCATAGAAGTTAGTAGGCTCATTATTAAGGATGTGGGTTGATAAATATATTATCATTCTCGTGGGGAATGAAGCCATTGGTCCGCGTTGCTTAATGACACTACTGTAGCACATTGAAATTCCTTTAGAAGGTGGGATTGATAAAAAAAAAGGAGCTTTTTTAGCTTTTCATTATCGTTCAATTATTTTCCTTGTTCCATTTTGGTTTTTAGTTTTCGTATATGTGAGTAATGTTAGTGGTTCATCCTGTTTCTTGATTTCCTTCCAAGTATTCCGTTTGTTGAAGAATAATGGAAAAATATCAGGGGATCTTGGCTGATAATGAGTGGCAAAATGAACCGGAAAAGTATAATATTTATCAATATACCTTTTTGAAAAAAAAAAATCATCCTCAGAAGAAAAGGCAACATTGAATGAAATAACGAAAGAATAACGAATTCCTGTGAACAGTAGATTAAATTACAGATGAGAAAAAGAAAGATTATAGCTTTAGAATCTTGTGCTCTTGCATTCAGCGGGGATTCCCTGAGGGAACCTCTTGGTATCAGTGCAGTAATTGTAAATCATATACTTTTGTTGAACCCATCTCAATCTGTTTCTTCCATTGGCATCTAATGCCTGAGTCTGCCAAGCCTGACTATTATTCAAAGAATCCCCAGGCTTCGAAGAAACAATGTTGAAATTTTTGTAAGTCGCCACAAATGGAGCTTTAGTCCAATCTGTCTTGACTCGGCCACCTTGTGTAGCCCAGTCATCTGCATTCCATAAGCTGCAATATACTCTCATAGCTTGGCTTTTCGGGTATGGAGTACCGATTGCTTCGTTATTGTTGAATACTCTGAGAGGAATATTGTCCACCAAGAATCTGTAGTAACAAAAATTGTTACATAAGAAATTCTGAAGCTTTGTTACACAAATATAAATTCTAACTAGTTTCATTGTACATACATTATGCGTTGGGAATTCCAGACGATGGAGTATGTGTGGAATGCCACCGTTGGATCGAACCAGAGGCGGAACTGCTGTTCTTTGTCTCCTTTCCCTTGTGCATAAACATTTGTGTGAACCGTGTATGGCTCTCCAGAAGAATTTCCCAAGAACTCGAAATCAATTTCGTCATGCCCCGCACCCTGAGATGATAACTATGCAGTGATAGAAACATGAATGAGTTAGATAAGTTGAACAAAATCTGATGTTGAGCGAGAAGGGAATGACTACTAATTCAGGACTTACAAAGAATGTGGTGACAGTTCCGGCAGAATTTCCAGGAACAAGCTTGAGTTGTAAATCAAACCGTCCCAACAAATACTCATTCCTGGTCTGGAACCCGGAGCCCGAATACTGGTCCAGGGACAATGTCAAGACACGCCCACCTTCAAGAATCTTGCCACGACCTTCTCCCCATGAGATCTCAGCATCCCGGTAGAAATCAGCCGAAGCAGTTAAGAAAGAAGCCACGAAGATGGAAAGTAGAAGCATGGTTAAATTTGAGATCGTCAGATAAGAATGTTGGAAAAGGTTGAGGTGTTTGTGAGATGAATGAAGTTGCATATTTATGTAGAGACGTTTGAGTGGGTGTGGCAAAGGGTCGGGGCCAGCTGTGTATGGAGTATCCGTTTTCCAAGAGCTGGATTGGCCTGGAACGCGTTAAAAATCTGGTATTTATTACCAAATAATAATTGCCCATAAATCCCCAACGTAACTCCACGAAGCTGCTTGATTGGGCTGTGGGGGGCCTTTCTTTGAACCATCCCACATAATCACTAACTTGAGGAAGAATTTGACATCAAATGACATAATTACTATTTTGAATTGTAAAAAAAAATATAGAAATTTTTATTATATACACTATTTTATGCATAATACGTACATAGTTCTTTCCTACAAGGGTAATGGTTGGTTTGTTTTGAGTTTGGTCTTTTCAATTCTATTCTGATAGCCAAATTGTACCTAATTTCTTACTACCCTATCACCGTTTTATTCCACGCCTTTTTCTGCATTTAGTGGGCAAGTTGGTTCACGTTGAGACATAACGGATACGAGGCAAAAACTTATGTGAGACGGTCTCACGAGTCGTATTTGTGTGACAGATATCTTATTTGGGTCATTCATGAAAAAATATTAATTTTTATGCTAAGAGTATTACTTTTTATTGTGAATGTGGATATGATTGACCCGTCTCAAAGATTATGATCCGTGAGACGGTCTCACATGATACTCACTCCAGAGACGAACCATTGCCAATCGTGAACATATGACCCCTATTTTATCTAAACTGCAAGAACTATCCTAGCCTATCTCACCCACTAATTTAAAAAAAAAAAAAAACTGACGAAAATAAACAAAATTAATAATAAAACCATAATCATACAAGCACTTATTGATGCGTCGCAATTTATTCATGGGCTTATTAAAAAATTAGGCAATTATATAGTTTTTTCAAAATTTTAAAATGAAAGTTATTATTTTAAATTGAAATAGTAGGAGAGAATATAAAATGAAATAGTTTATTTCTAAAAAATGAAAGTTATTATTTTTTAAATTGAAATAGTAGGAGAAAAAAATAATATGTAAAGAAATATGTGATATATATATATATATATATATATATATATATATATATATATATATATATATATATATATATATATATATATATATAGTTGAATTGTGTTTTGAGAATTATAAAGATAATGTTCGCAATTACTTTTAAAAAAAGTAATCCAGATTTGTAAAAGAAAATTCTATAATAATTTTTTTTAACATTTACAAATACTACGAAAAAAAATCTTAACCAATATACAAAAGTTAGGTAGTAAAAATGATTTAAATTTAATAAAGTGGATTTTCTCATATATATAGCAACGGAATCGATTCTCAAACCAAACTTAGGTAATTAATATTGCAAGAGCATAAAAATCGTTTAAAAAAATTCTGAGCGGGTATCTTTCTCCTTTTTGTTATTTGAAGCGAGAATCCGTAATTTTTATCATTAGATATGCTCTGACTAACATAACAAACTACAAATCACATTAAAGGCATCCGCATCCGTCGAAATTAATCCATGTTAATAACTCTCTATCTCATAAAAAATGATGGGGTTCACGAGCCACATATTCATTACATTAACACTTCCCCATTATTAACACACATCCACATTCATTTAATTTCAACTTTCATTATTTATGGGTCCCACTGTCCACTTACTCATTTTTTTTTATTTTTAATATTCCAATATCTTTCTAATATTTTTAAAATTTTACAACAAATATTACTAAAAATAAATAGTATTATTATTTAAAAATAACTTAATTCCAATATTCATTAAAATATTATTAAAAAATGAAAAAAAAAGTTGAACTCTTTTATTTAAAATATTATTCAACACAATCTCTTTAAAAAAAACACAAAATACAAAGAAAACGAATTACGATAATTGAAAAGAGAATTACATCAATCGAAAATTACATATTCAATTTCTCTCTAATTTGGTCACCCAGATATTCATGAACTATAAGATGCTCCGGCGTCATTTGTGAAGTGTCTTTCGAAAGGACTTCGTATTCCTTAAGCAAATATTTGAAACAAACGGCCAATTTGGAAATTGAGGTGGATATTGTGTAGTAGAAACAAATCGAGGTCGGTTTTGTGAGTTCTGACTATTGTCACCCATTTGGCTTAAAAATATGAAAAGATAAATGTTGTGGGATGAATTTGTAGAAATTGATTAGTATATATAGTGAGTAATTTCGAATATAGCCGTTGGTGCATAATTTTGCCGTTTGAAAATAGCCGTTGGTGATAATTAGCGACTGTTTTTGAAAAACCGTCGCACATAGCGACGAGTGTTAAAAAACCGTCGCACATAGCGTCCTTTTTTTTTAAAAAAACCGACGCTTTTCACTTTGCGACGGTTTTTCAAAATTGCCATGGTTTACGAAAAACCGTCGCAAATTTCGAAATAACGCCGTTCATTCTGATTAATTTCTTGGCTGCCATGTCAGCCAAGATTATTAATTCTTGCGCCCACATTGGTGGGCGAAAATTAATGGGTGTTATTAACACCCATTAACCAACCAATTTGGGTGCCCTAACAAGTGAGTGAATCTCATGTGAGACTGTCTCACGGATATTAATCTGTAAGACGTGTCAACTTTACGAATATTCACAATAAAAAGTAATACTTTTTCATGGATGACCCAAATAAAAGATCCGTCTCACAAATACGACCCGTGAGACCGTCTCACACAAGTTTTTGTTTTAACTAGTAAATCACATTGCACATTGGTAAGTTTATCTATCCTTCCCTCAATTTTTTTTTTTTAAAATCAAATATTTGGATTGTGATTTCATAATTCGGACCAAAATATTGTTAAGAGTATATGAAGCGTACTCTGAGCAAGTAATATTAATAAAGTAATTATTCATTTTCTCGAGAAGGTGATCAAATTAATGAAATACTTAATGTTTAGAAGTTTAATTTCTCCTGTCAACATGATCTTCACAAATGAACCAACGTGGTCAGTAAATTTATACAATATTCATAAAATATTAGTTGTTGCTGGTTTTTACATAATAAAAAATAAGTAATTATTTATTGAAAAAATTCTATGTGTAGATATTGAAGAAGAATGACAAAAATTGGTGTGAGATGGTCTCGCGAGTCGTATTTTGTGAGACGGATTTCTTATTTAAGTCATCCATGAAAAAGTATTATTTTTATTGTGAATATGAGTAGTGTTGACCCGTCTCACAGATAAATATTCGTGAAAACACTTAACAAGAGACCAACTTTTGAAAAATAAAGTTAAGAACTGACCGTCGATCCAACGTCGATTATTGAGAGAATTCTATGTTTTTTAGATTCAAAATATTATACGTACGTACCACTGTCAAAGCCAGCACTCACGAGACGATAAAAATAAATTTAAAACAAGTTGATGATAAACTTGTTACCATCAAGGTAAACCGACCGTTAATGAGCCTACAGTCTACATTTTATTTATTCAGAATTAAACTGACACAATTAATAAATTATCTCATTTTGCGGATTTTGAAACATGTAAATAACTTGACTCAACATGATTTTTTTTAAAAAAAATCAAATTAGTGAGTATATATATATCTCGATTTTGAAAATATAAGGGAAACTATATTCTTTTTATTAATAAACTGAAAAAAATATATTTTTGGTCACATAACTCGTATATTTTAAAATTTCGAGCTTGTTTATCAGCACATTGATATGATATTGAAAATTAATTATGTATCACTGAAAATCGTCGACGAATTAACTAAATAAAATTGTGATTTAACTAATAAAAGAACACGTATAAAAAACGTGCAAACTACGATCCAAAAATGTCCATTTCCCCTGATAAATTTCAATAGTTGAATGATATCATGACCTCATACAATGCAAATATGTTTTCACACAATTCGAAATGTGGTACATTTACACCAAAACAACAGGAATTCAAGAAAGTAATTTTTTTGGTAAAAAAAAAACCATATATTTTAAACACCAAAATTTATTCAGTACTCCAATTTTTCACATTAATTGAAGGCAAAAAATAAATAAATATACATTAATCAATTAAAAATAAACACAAGGCAAATAGAACTTGATCAATCAGCAATGGCGGCGGCTGTGCTGTGCTTCCATCCCTAAAACCTTGGGAGTCTGCATTCCTTCGGAAAACCATTTGGAAACCTCTTGGCGTCGGTGCAGTAGTTGTAGATCATATATTTATCCTGCACCCAACGTATCCTGTTTCTGCTGTTAGCATCCAAACCCTGCGTCTGCCATGCCTGATTGCCTACGGTACTGGAATTTGCGCAGGAATTTCCGGACGCGGTGACAACACAGGCATTGGCGTTGTAATTCCTGTAGTATGCAGTAAAAGGAGCCAGAGACCAATCGGTTTTCACCCTCCCGCCTTGTGTTGCCCAGTCATCGGCGTTCCACAGACTCGCGTACACTTTCATGGGCTGGGTGTTGGGGAATGGAACGCCTTTTGCTTCGTTGTTGTTGAAAACCCTAATCGGGATGTTGTCCACCAAGATACTAACCACAAAATGAAACCGTGTAAGATATATTATACATGTAATCTTTCTGTATAAAACATTAACTGAAATGTACAATGTGTTTGTGTGTGTGTATAATGCTTACGTACATGATGCGTTGCGAGTTCCAAAGAATGGTGTAAGTATGGAATGCCGCCGTTGGATTGAACCAAAGCCGGATCTGTTGCTCCCGGCCTCCTACGCCTTTCGCGAATACATTTGTATGCAAAGTATAAGGCTGTCCACTGGCATTGCCCAAGAACTCCAGGTCAATTTCATCATGTGCATCTCCTTGAGACGACATCTGCACAAAGTTTATTGAATTGATCCTTTCATGTTACGACGTACCAAAAGTACTCGAACTTAAAATATATTCGCATTTTTTTAAAAAAGACTAAACTTACATAAAACGTAGTGACAGTGCCAGCTGAGTTGTTGGGCACTAGCTTCATTTGCACATCAAATCTTCCGAATAAGAACTGGTCATTGGATTCGAAACCGGAGCCAGTCGAATTATCAAGGGACAGGGATACAAGTTGCCCCCCGTTGAGTACCTTACCGTTTCCATTTCCCCAAGTAATGGTGACATCTTTGCTGAAATTACCTGCGGCTGCCGCGCCAAATAGGAAGGCCACGGCCACTAAAAGCCTGAGCATTTTTTTTTATATATTCTTGATGGAAAGATAGCGTATAGGAAGATTGGAGACTTAGGATTTTGAATGCCTTTATGTTTCTGTTTGTTGATCAAGGAAAGGATATATATAAATGTTAGGCCTGCCATAGTTGACATGCTTTCCTAAGGGTTCATCACAGGCAGAAGGGATCAGAAACAACTGCATACAGCTAGTTTTTTTTTTTTCGGTGGGGAAGTTTAATAAATTAATATGTTTAGCATATTCCGCTCGACAATTAATGAAACTCCATTTGTCATAATATGACGTCCAATTATTGTTTTATCTTATGAGTTATGAGATCAAGAAGATTCTTCTGTCTTCTTTCTTTTTTGGCTAAGAATAAACGAGAGTTTGAGAAGATTAATTTGTGTAATTTACTGATAAATTTATAATTTAACCGAGGAAATTTATAACTTAATTAGGGCAACTTTTGGCAAGAAAATTAATATTTGGAAACAATATTTAGTCAAGGAAAGATCTTCTACAGTAAGTTGACATATTCCGAAACGCGTATGTTCTCTTTTAAATTCCTCTCTCTCGAAATTTTAAGCGCTGCCTGTGCACCTTTCTCTCTCTCTCTCTATATCTATATATATATATATGTGTGTATATATATATATATGCAACGATGAAGTGTTGTTTATCTATTGAATGTTCGGTGTTACTTATCTATTGGATGTTCAATTTTTTTTTATGTTTCATCATATCTAATGGTTGAATGTTATCTCATCATTACTTATATAAGTGTGCACATGAAACATAACTCTATATATATATATTGATTTACTTAGACATGTTCAATGCTGTAATAACTGCAGTGGATTAGAATTTGTTTTAATCTAGTGATAATTAAAATGTTAATTATCATTACATCCATTAAATTTCCAACAATAATAATTACCATTAAATTAGGAGTTGTACTTAGAGTTTACCAAATATATTTAGTAAATCATTCTAGTTGGCATGCCAAGTCGAGCCAATTAAGCCTTAATCGAACATATTTATAGAGGAAAATCGGTGTGCTGTCCTTAATCGAACATATTTATATACATTATTAATTCAAACACGAGACAAATTAGTGAATATATACAGAGATTAAGACATGAAATGTGACATTTTCATAAAAATAAATAGATAATAAAAAACTCGATTATTTTGAATATCTTGTGTTGCGGGTAAGTTAGCGAATTTATTTCGAGGAAGGCACGATCGAACATTGCAAGTTTTCAACTCTTTAAACTTTCATTTTCAGTTCCGTTTCATGACTTCCGTCTGGCTTCTCTGCTGACAGCTGGCTAATAGTTTTCAAATTAATGTAATAAGATAATACGATTTTTTTAAAATACTATAGAACTTGGACCCATTATATTCCGGATTTTGGTGCACACTCGATAAATTTCCGTGCTAACGCAATAATCTACCAACTATGTTAGTAAAATTAACCGCATTGAGTAAGCTTTGTGCGACTTAATCTCTTGAAAAAGTGTTTGTAAAGAAATCAAACACAAATCAAAAGTTAAATGTTTGTACAATCTAACAACTCGAACACTATTAATAACGAAAATATATGTGCTTATATGTGGACTGCATAGTTGAATTATAACGTTAATATGTAATTAATGGCTGTAATATTCTATTATGTTTATTCTCATTTTTCGAGGAATCCCTACAACGAAATATATGGAGGGATGGCTATATGGAACATATATATATAGCACATTCGGGCTGGTCTTCGGACCCTGTCTGTGAAGTATTCAAAATACTATGTAGCCGTTTGGGTTGGTGCGAATCATAGCAGGCTATATGTAATTTTTCACATTTTTTAATAAAATATTTCTGTATTTAATTTTTATTTAATTATGTTGACTACCATTAATTTTTTTACAATACTAAAATTTTATCATTAAACTTTTTAAATATATTCCGTTGTGGATTCCAACGTGGAATTAAATATGCATTCCATTTGGATTGGTTCATGGCAGGCAAGCTATTATTATCCTCTCCCGAAGCACCTCTCTTCTTTTTGATAACATAAAGAGAAGAAGAATAGAGTTTCTTATTAAACTGTAGAATTATAATACATTGTAATGATTCGAATTAGAAATGATAAGGAATTACGATATTTGATATGTTTTGTTTAGGCCTAAACCATGAAAATGAGATGATTTTCAGTTCTATGTTTGTATTTTGTTCGTATATTCAACATGTTTATTATTGAAATTATGATATTCGTATAATTATAACCTTGATATTTGTCATGCACGATCGACCCTCATTTGCTGAATATTTCCCCAAATACTTACCCCTTACATTCCCACCCCAGATAAGAACGAAGAAAAATCGAAGATAAATAACAAGAATATTTTTTGGGATGATGATGAAACCAATCCAATTCAAGACCAATCTTGTTATTCTGTCTAGTTATATTATCGTGTTTTACGCTTTCGCATTTCATTTTAATCGCATTGTAAAGACGATTATTGATTTAAGTAATAGACTGGCTTTTGGCTATTTAATGTACTACGTGACTTGTTGTTATAAGATTTTAAATTGTTAAACAACGCCGATGACACGTCTCGATTTCGGGACTTGACTTTAAGCTTGTGGGAGCCACTTGTATCATCCATGGAACTGTGTAAATTGTTGTTCGGAGATAAATTGCGGTGTTCAGCAACTCTGCGGGTACTTTTAGAAACCTTCTAAAACTTCTCGTTGCAAGTATTCTCTTTTGAATGAATGAAATGTTCAGAGCATAAAATTTTAGGATTGCTCGAGTATGATCCTGATGATAGTAAGCTAGAGCCCTCGAGGATGCTATCGGAATCATAGTACTAAGGCACGGTATGTGTTTTCCTTTTCCTTTAATTTGAAGCCTGAAATGCTGTTCTAAACTGTTGGGCGTGACTATTATTTTATTTTTAGTTACGTATTTTTTTGTATATAAATGGATAAAAATCAGGTAATAGAGAGGAAAACCTCCAAACGACTGATATTTTGAAAAAAAAAATGCATCTACTTGGCTATTCTTGGATTTAATTCGGAAATCAAATGGTTCCCATGGATGACAACGTTATTTGGATATCAAACTTATATTTACATTAACACAGGGGGGAAGCAGCCAGGTGGAAATGCTGACGAACTTGAGAAGAACTTTGGTTGTGAATCATCCAAACTTATCACGGTGAGATCCTTGATTTGTGTCCAATTGATTTATTTTGTCTTTTGCTATTCTTTCTTTCTTGGGATATCACATCGTAAAGTGTATTAATTGACCAAAGGAGAGGCGGGTGACCGGCCCTTCACTGATATTGTCTTTGGAAACAGACATGGTCTCTTTACGATACTGACTGAACCATTGAGTCATACAGAGGAACCTTTGATTGTGAGGCAAGTTGGTCGAGTGAACTTTTTTTTATCTCCCAAGAATCTTAATTTCTGGATATCTAATGATTTCAGGCATAAAAGGTTTTACCCCATCCCAGTATTTTTCAAAGTGAATTTTAATCATCCGCGTTTTTTGGCACCAAAGATGAAGAATTGAGGTTTCTGACCACATCCCATGCAGAAAATGATGTTTTTCTTGCTTTTCCATGATGAAATTAATTCCCATTAGCTGCACTGATGATGCTGGCCACGGGCTTAACTAACTTGTACTCGATCGTTGACAGAAAAAACTTGTTGGCTTCTGCTCCATTAACCACAACTGTAGGGTATCCCGTTACCCATAAGCCTTGTTTTGAATGTTTTCCCATATTTTCGGACCCTGCCGGGTTCAACAAAATCTTTGTATAGTTGGTTCTTTGCTCCGATAAGATGAAATCGCTCACCTTAGGCGCCCCTCACCCCCGACCCGACAGGAATGTGAGAGGAGGTAAATCATGGTGACTCAACCAACCAGCAGCAGCTAGACCTTATGATACGTCGCGCACAAGGAGCTCCCCTCATTGGAGAGAATTTAACTCTCACATTGCCGCTTGCGAGACTCGATCTCTGGTCATTGCTCCAAGATTTACTGCTGCTGACCAACTGAGCTAAGTCCATGCGGGTTTGTATAGTTGGTTAATCTTCATTTGTGCTTTGTAGAAATCTAAGGTTTCACCAATCCAGTGCAATCCCATTTGGCCCGGAGGAAGTTTCTTCTTGCTTTTGTACTTGGTCCAATTTGTACTTATCAAGGAGAGTGCTAAAGTTGATGGGAAAATTGACTAAAAACAATGGAGAACTCAGGAGAAGTAATAAACCTTGCATGGGAATATTTTGAAATCAGAAATAATATCTATATTATTATTTATAAAGCTTTGTATAATATTTGGAACGACTGAGGCATTTTAAAAGGCCGTAGAACTAGTTGACCAGCTCTATAGAAAAGACAGCTCAAATACCTGAGCGAATAAAATGATCACGAATTCACGATCAGACATTTTAGCTACTTATATATATTATTGGATACTAAAAACCATAACTAAATCAAATATTTGAGAAATTCCTTACTTTACGAAAAACTGATAGTAAACTAGTTTTTCAAAACTAAAAAACATTATTTATATATAACATATAATATTAATATTACATAATGTGTTTCTAGATCTGTCACTGTATATATATATTAAAAGACAAAAACTTGTGTGAGACGGTCTGACAGATCGTATTTTGTGAGACAAAACTCTTATTTGGAGCATTCATAAAAAATATTACTTTTTATACTAAGAGTATTATTTTTTATTGTGAATATCGATAGGATTGACCCGTCTCAAAAAAAAAATTTGTGAGAGTGTCTTATAATTAAGAGATCTAATCTAATAAAAAATAATCCGTGATTTGTACGTGAAATAGTACAAAATTAAATATCCAAATTTATATATATCCGTAGGCCGGTTTGCTACATTACACAGAAAAAAGCAGTAGTCATTACTCAGAATTCAAAGGATTGAAAAAATATATTCATTTACGATGAGAAATTGAATGTGGACTCTATAATTTTTCAACTTCTTCACCTACTTCTCTGCGACACTCATTACTCCGATTAAATTCAGACATTACACCTTATTTATTTTCATCACCGTGTCGTAAAATTCATTGCCTCTCGTTTGACACCCACACTCGGTAATCAGATCAACATGTTCATGATTATCATCCATGCATAGTAAGTATGGATATATCCCATTTGATACCAACCGATTTGAGAATTATAATTCGAAGTTGTTAGAATACGAAATGTATTTATTACAAAACAAATGGCTCTCCCATAAGTTAATCGATTTCCCTGATGCATGAGGTGAAGATAATCATAGGAAAAATACACAGAAAATAGAGGATCGGATTCGGATCAGACTTTACCTGAGTGGGTTACGAGCTTCTTGAGTTTCCTGGGTCTGAACTATTCCTGTGTATGAAAAATAGAATGTATGTTGTGTGGAATGACTATAGCTGGGATAACTGTAAAATTTCCTCCCTTTATTTGCTTTCACCTTTTTTTTAATTTGATTTTGATAATACATTTTACTTATCAAGGTAGGTAGTTCAATATTGTCCAAGGACCACATAAAGTAGGATGTCTGCTAATCCATAAAAATGTGGTGCTGCATGGACAAAAACTAGCCAAATATTTAGGGAAACACTTGACAGCATTTTACAAGGTGTTAGATTGTTATCCAGAAATATTAAACGAGTTCTTTTCGGTCCTAGCAACGGAGGGAGGTGTTAGGAGATAAAAGAGCAGGTGCCCCCACCCCAAAATGGAAAAAAAAAAGATCAAATATATGTGTGATTTTTATAAGATCGTGATTTTCTCCCCCAGTTGCATTTCTTGAGTGCACCCCTGCCATGGCTAAAACTATGCGCGCAAAGGTTTTTGAGTCGCAAGGCCAAACACACACACGCAGGATGGGATAAATTCTTTTTAGACAAATAAAAAGAGCACTTGTGAGATTTAAATGCGCCTGCAATCCATACAACCAACCACATACTTGTTTACCTGCTTATATTTACTTCAGTCTCTGATCGCTCTTTATATACACTGCTGTCTCTTGGATTCTTTCTCATCTCTGAGCACACTGCACATTTCTTCCTCTATTTTCCTTCAAGCCGTTCTTAATTTAGTTTCTTGGAAGGCTGCAAAAATGGAGAGGTTGAAAAGTAAGCCTGCAATGTTGCTTCTGTGGGCTGTATTGCTTTCCCAAAACTTGCTCATTCCTGTCATGTCTGCAGCAAGCTTTGAGGATCAGAAAAACTACTATCCTCCGTCAGGTCATTCTTAGACATAAGCTCATTCATGCACACACAAAATTACAAAATTTATATGTTTCTTGACTCATGTTTTGACAAACTTGTTTTTTATACTACTCAAATCTCACCATGAACTTTCAGTTATCAAGAAAATACATTAAAAGGGAGTAAGTCTTAAGTAAGATCTTTCTCATTCTTTATAGTATTTGAAAGCAAAACCACGTGGTTTTACGATGACCCTTTCTGATTCACATGAAGCAAAGCAGAAATTAAATAAATGAGTGTTTCAACATTGGTCAAATCATCTTTGTTTTTTGCGTTACAGTTTCGTACACCCCTCCATCACAAGGTTCAGGAGGTGGCCATGCAACTCCAACACCTTCTCATGGAGGTGGCAGCGGCAGCTCCGGAGGTTCTCCACCAGCCAACTGCGGTACCCCACCAAGCGGCAGACATCACCGAACTAGTCCATCTACTCCAGGTGGAGGTGGAGGTGGCGGATACTACCACTCCCCTCCAACCTCAACCCCGTCCCCAACGACACCAACCACTCCGACACCAGGAAGTGGAACTTCGCCAACCACCCCAATCGTCAACCCTCCTATTGTCATCCCGGGGAGTCCAAGCACTCCCGGCGTCACAACTCCGTCACCTCCATTTTCCTTTGGTCCAACCTCTCCGCCTTTTACTTGCATGTAAGTATCACTTTTCACGAATAAATAAACACGCACTAAATTCTACTTACAGATTCAAAATATCACCCGGTCAGAAGAAAGGCATTGAACTTACTTTCCCTATAAATTGCAGTTTCTGGAGGAATCACCCGACATTGGTGTGGGGATTAATTGGCTGGCTTGGAACAGTTGGCGGACCAGTTAATGGCGGAACAATTGGTGGCACATTCGGCTTGCCTACTGTTCCTGGATTTAGTCCTAACACAAATGTGCTACAGGCTCTTTCAAACACACATACTGACGGCTATGGAGAACTTTACAGGGAAGGCACTGCAGCTTTCCTCAACTCCATGGCGCACGCGAGATTCCCTTACACAACCACACAAGTCAGGGATAGTTTTATTGCGGCGCTTAGCTCAAACAAAGCAGCATCAGCTCAGGGTCAGCTCTTCAAGCTGGCTAATGAGGGTAGAAACCAGCCAAGAATATGAAAAGCAATTGTATTCTGTATGTTATGAATCACTATTTCTGTCATGTTCAGTTTGGTTCGTGCTGCATTTCCATTGTTTGAGTGAAGTCCTTTGGAATGAAATTGTTTACTTAACTGTAATGCCATATAATCAAGATGGATACCAACCTTACGCTTTCTTATTTGAGTAAATCTTAGTTGTTTGTTTGTATTTCATATTTCATATGTTTCAGCCGTTTTACTTTTCTTTGACATTGGAAAAAACAGATTTGCAGACAGTGAATACAAAAACTCAGAAAGTTCCAGTCTTCAAACCGTGTCTCAGCCATATCATCACTTGCAAGAAAATGCACTCTTACCGTATAAAAGTTGCGTATATACAACATGGTAATTTTTAATGAATTCAGAGTAAACTAGACATGGCAACGTGGTGCATGTCGCAAGATCCACAAAGAAAGTTGAAAAATATACTACCATCTATTCGTCACAGACGTGGGCGATATTGATTAATTGACAGAGAGAGTAAATGACCTTACCTTCCAGCTGCATGTCAACAATATATAGATTTACATGCATCATAAGCCACTCATGATGCATGCCCTTCGTATAAGAATTCGTTATACCTTTCATAACGAATGTACATATGAGATGATATTTAAGTTTTCACCAAACACCTTCTTCACGTCCAATACTAGTTCAAATGTCAAATATATTTTGATTATATCACACAGCTGTCCAAAATTTATCATTGGCATTGACGAAAAGAATAAATGCAGATACAACTACAAAATAAAGTTTAACATCCTGGATAAATACACAGGGTGACACTCCAAATCTAAGCGGTTGAGCTGAAAATAAATGTCACATGGTTTATGTCATGCAGCAAATGCTAGCTTCATAATGCAAAATTCTTGAAGTAAAATAAGGTGGTGTTGTCACAAATAATATCAGGAGCTTCACTTGTCGAGAACCATAAATTATGGAACTTAACTATCACATCTGGGACTACAATGACTTGCTTTAGCCTGCAGCTCTCCACCATCCAAATAAATCTCTCTGTGATAGGATTTCTTCAAATCAGATAAAGCCAGACCTGCATATATCTTTATGAGAACACTTGAAACGATGTGAGTGTTACCTTGATGAGTGAAGCACATATCAAGTTGCTGATCTCAATTGGAACGGATTTTTTTTTAAGATTCAACGCTTCCTTACTGACATTTCTCAAGTTGGATTTACCAAGTTCAGAAAAGAATGGAATTTGACATGCATTTTCCAGCACATCTCTACGCTACTTAAATTAATCAAGGAGCATGCAATCACTACAGATGATAAGCAAAAACTAGCTTTATTCTCTGTCCACGGCATAATCATGTGCTGACATTAAAGGCCAAACTTCCAGACACAGAAATGACATGCCAATCAGGCGACTAGATTAATACCACTCTGGATTGATATGTTTGAGGTGTCATCAACTATGCAAAATTTCATGCGTGCATGTCATATATATACACCAATGTTTTGAGCTTTATTTAGTAAATATTTAAAAGCATCAGTTAAATAGAAACACCAATGGGGATACGCATACTTATGCATCAAACTTCAAGGACCATCAATCATTTCTTATATGAATTATGCCATTTCACCGGTAAAGTGACTGCTTGCTGCCGAATTAAGAAAAATCATGACACAAATCATCCATCCAAAATATGAAGTCATTCCTTGACACAGACGCAAAATACACACACTAGTTACACCTATCATTATCATTCTCCTACCCCAAACAGTAAGCAAGGTAGTTCTAACAATACAACTCAAATGTCGGGATAGTTCGAAAAATGACCTTGGAGTGGACAAAGGGTAACTTTTGAAAATGTTAGATTTCAAATACATGGTCAAACAAAGGTCATTTAATAAATAATTCCCACAGATGTCGGCAGATAAGGTGTGTGGTAATTAGAGATTGATTCAAAGACTGTAAAATCGAAACAAATAAATGTATTTGCCAACAATTTAATGTAAACATCTCCTTGTACTTTGTAAGAAGATGGATCACGTAACTTCACCAATTATTTTATACAAACAATTAGAGCAACAAGACTCTGTCTCAAGGCAGCAACTCTACTAAACATCCGAAGATGTATAGAGTCTCTACCATTCGTATCAGACATTAACCGACTAGTTCAAACTAAAACTCGTGAAACATTGTGCTAGCACAACTCACCAATTTGGATAGACGAGATAAATCTAAAAAGATATTCTTTGTTGCTCCAAGCTTGAATAAATTTCAGGTCGTTATGACAGAAACATCATGTACAATTCTTGCCCAGGTAGAAGGAATGAAGAATGTGACAGGTGCTCATCAACTCTTATGAGATTCAAACCAGTCAAATATTTGCTGAGACTGTATGCTGGTCATTTCATGATATGCAAATGCAAGATTCATTTCCTCTTGAATGTGATCGACCAAAGATTTATCTGGAAGAAGGATATTTCTCTCCTCAAGAGCAGTTTTCCATGGTATTACACGCCCGTCATCCCTGATGTAACCATTCTCATCGACAAAGCCTCGGTCCTGAAAAACTTTGAACAATGTTGCTGACAGAGATTGGTCAAGACCAGGAATTCTATTGGCAAATAATTCAGGGGTCAAAGGGAATTCCATGCACTTGATTTCAGTAACATCAATTCCCATTCTACTCATAGCCACCATATACTTCTCAATTCTCCGTTTCCTCTTTTCATCTTTGGGCATGTGCACAAAAAGTGTAGCAGGGTAGTCCTTTGTGATATCCAGATGATTAAACTCGCCTTCGGCAATCATTAAAGAAATACCTTTGAATCGTACCACCATGGCAAGCACAGAGACAAAATATCCACCTGAGGATGCACCTAATGCAAATAAAGGAAACTTTTCTAGCATTCGCTCAGCAAGCCACCATTGAATAATATCTTTAGCAATCCACCTTTCCTCCCCAGGTGACCAACAGCGTCCTTTGCTTGATATGGCAAGCACAGCAAATTTTCTAGCCAAGGCATGAAGCACAATGAGCCTCTCTTCAGGCAAACCAACACAAGTTGGGCAACTAGGAGACTTATCCCAAAAGTTTGCTGCTCTACCATTACAGCCATGAGCCAAGAAAAGAACTGCCTCAGGCGAGTCGGGTAACTGCCAGATTAAATTGGTCCCATTCCTAAACTCCACCGTGGGATCTAATCGAACCAAAGAGTCGAAGCTATTCCATTTTTGGCTTTGAAGCTCAGACATCCAACTGGATCTATAACCTATTTTCCCAAATATTACAGTCAATGCCACCATTATGAGAACCAGAAACAAAACAAAAACTGAAAGTTGAGTATTTCTTGCACTTCTTGAATGGTTCAGCCATCTGTTTCCGCGTCTATACATAGCTGAAAACCACATATTATAACATGAACATTACATACCAGAAAAATACTCCGTTTTACATAAAATGTTAAATGGTTTGCGATTTCTTCCTGTGAATGACATTTGAATCATTACATAAAATTATTATTATTTCGAGGCTGAATTGCTACGAACTGGAAAACAAATAAATCAAATTCAGGAGCATTAAGTTGATAATCACACTCACCTGGAAGCATTAATCTATCAGCGGTTATTAAGCCGAAAAGCGAAGTGGATCCAGATTTACAAGTCTTGCCAGTTTTTGCCCTGATCCGCTTGATAGTAATAATATTTGTTTATTAGAAGGATTGTCAGGGGCCGCTGAAACCAAGCAATACCGGACTTGTTTAAAATCGGGTACTTTGGATGGGCTATTCCATTGGGCTTTTCTACAATTTCCCATGGGCTATAAATAGTTCACCTCAGGCCCAAAGTTGATGTTGCAATTTATTTATCTTTGTTTACCATAAAATTGGACAGACGACGTGGGACTCGAATACAAATTATTTAGTGTGTTGGATTGTACAAATTATTTCAATAAAAGCATTTATTTATTTATAAAATTGCATTTTTTCCTTTTCAAAATTATTTAAAACTGAATTTACAAAAATATTTATTTTCAATTGATGAGTGTCCAAAGTCACCAAATTGTATTTAAAATTTTTGTAGCATTAATAAACCTTTAATTTGTGGACGCATTGAAATTTACTCCGAAAGTCGAAAACGCATTTAAACATACATAAGAATCAGAATCTCAACCCCCAACAGTGAACTAAAAAACGCATTTTCATCATTGCACGAGTTTTTCTGTTTACATGTACATGAGAGAACAATGAGGATATCCATAAAATGCAAAAACGTACTTTCTTTAAAAAACAAAAAATGAAAATTTTCAACATTGAACAGTCGGTATTCGGTTCAACGTACTTGTTTTAGTGAGTTGTTAGTTTTTCACACAAATTAAGAATCTTATTATTAGAAAAAAAAAATTACAAACAAATTTCTTATTTTATGATTTTATCAAATTAAATTTATTAAAAAAAACTGAACAATATATTTGGAATAAAAGAACATATGTGGTATTATTGAATCGTGGAAAATTTATTGATTGCATATGTCAATTAATTGTACGTTACCATGAAATTAAAAGAAACATAAAAAGATTGAAATTATAGACTATTGAAGGAATACGATAATACAAGATAAAATAAAAAAGAACTAAAGATATGCTCCAATACATAGAAAATAATAATAATTGTTTTTAAGTCATATATTTTTGCAATTAGTTTTTTATATCTATAATATATTATTAAAAGTTGACAAAACTTGTGTGAGACGATCTCACATGTCGTATTTTGTGATACAGATATCATATTTGGGTCATTCCTAAAAATAATAATTTTTATTGTGAATATCGATTATTTGGGTCATCTATAAAAAAAAAAATTTATGCTAATAAAAGTATTAGTTTTTACGTTAAGAATATTATTTTTCATTGTAAATATCTGTAGAGTTAACTCGTGTCGTAAATAAATATTCGTGAGACCGTCTCACAAGAGACATACTCTATTAAGTTTGAGACATTAAAATAACTATTTTTTTTTTGTCATGATATATATATATATATATATATATATATATATATATAATTAATTAATATAATAATTAAGTGTTGAAATTTTGATATAAGAGAATCTTTTTTTTCCCTAAATATTTAAGTCGTAGGTTTAATTTTTATTTAGATTTTTTTATTTATATATCAAAATAACAATACAATATCTCGTGTTTTTATAATAATATTTTGATTTTTTTTAATATAAACACAACGTGTGCGTACATGTATAAGTATATATAACCTAGTGTAATGCCTAATTCTGACGTAGGTTAGTAGTGAGTGACCTCATCTTTTCTTGGACAAAAATTCAACACACAGTAACATACAGATGGACACTCGAATAAATTCATGGATATGATCTTTCTCGCACACGCAAATTCTGATGCCATTGGCATAAAGTTCGATCCTCAGCTTTATTGAATTCCAAAAGGTAATTTGATTGTTGCGGTGCCTTTTCTCACCAATTCAAGCGCAAGTAACTAGTCCAGTTCCTATATGAACTCTCTTTTTTGTTTATTTCTGTTCTGGTGTTTGAATGATAGGAATAAGTATGCTTTTGGATTAATTTGCTCCTTTTTATCGTAAACCACTACCGATGTTAATGCTGCGATGAATTTTCTCGCAGGTGCGAAGATTTTGGAGTTCTGGTTGAAAAGAAAATCAATGAAATGGATCTGAAGCTGAGATTTAAAGTCTGATGGGCGTTTTTAAATAGGAGCAGCAGGAATCGTGGCTCGTAATATGAAGCTTTACATATCCACGATTAGGACTAAGAGAGTTGCGGCATACAGTGCCGCCGCAGATGGCGCCGGCGTTGGAGGTACTCGGAGTGAGATGAAAGGGAAGAATCCGCCATCGACTGCGTTCGGCCGCCGATTATACCATCGGGCGGCGATTTTACCGGTGTTGCTGTTGTTTGGGCTGGTGTTGCCTTTACTCTTCGTTAGAACTGCTTTTCTAGTACTTGAATCCGCCGCTCTTTGCTCTTCCTCCATCGGTAATTTTAGGCCTTCTCATTTCGTTTCCCTTTCAATCCTTCGATATAATCTTCAATTTTTTTTTTTGGAATAAATATAATCTTCAAATTTTACTTTTATTAGGATGTATGACGCTAAGGATTTTTGGCGGGAGCGATGCTGCTCTGGTAAGTTAAAGTGCTTCTTCTTGGCTAAGGGAGTGTTTGCACATTCACTAAAAAAAACATTGATTGATTTTAGCTTAAAAAAGCAGTTGTATTTTTAAAATTCTTGTTTTGGTTAGCTTCCGCGAATTTAATTTAAATCTTAAAGATGGTATTCTGATTTTTTTTATTACAATCTAATCTATTCTATAAAATTAATCATTTCTACAAAAGCCTAATCTTTTGCAAAAGACTTGCAAATCACTGTGCATGTAAGTTTTGCCTAGTTAATTGATATTATGCGAAATTTGGACGTTCTAGCAAACACAAGTACTTACTTTTACTGTGGTAGATATACAATGAGCAAAAGATTGTGGACAAATTACTGAAATTGTACGAGGATCAATTTTGCGTCTGTAAATTGGACTAAAAGGCGAGTGGGTACAAACAATTTCGCGAGTGTCGGTATGCAGCCTTCACCCGGTGCTTAGTAAAAAGTTGGCAAGTTGCACTGCCGACCGATTTGTTAGTCGAACTTGATCTTATTTATTCCCTCTCATCCTTCATTTGATAATGATGTTAATAAATCGTGCATGTGTCGTCTTTGACGTGACATGAGATTAGGATTTTTATTTTTTTTTAGGTCAAAATGAAAGTGGGAATTTATTTACTTTTTCTTTTTCATTCATCATGACAGTTGAAAATTTAGATTCCTGCTCTTCTTTTAGATTTGCATAATACCCAGACGTTACATCAGGTTGACATTTGAGTCCGGGAAGTTTTCTTTTCAATTTGATCATTACATTTAGAATTTACCCCGAACTTTAACTTTTTCATCTGGAGTAATTTGAATATCTGAAAATGATCCATCCAATGAAATCAATGGATTATCATATGTTTCGACATCACATGCATAATGAATTTTTTTCGAAAATGAAGATTATCTTTTAGATTTTAAAATAAAAGAAGAAAGATCCAGGATTAAGTTACTTTGACTTTTCGCGAACGGACAATTATGATAGAAAAACAAATGTGGGAAGAACTCCTCAACCCCACGGAGGACATTCTGATGTGATTAAATGCTGGGTTTCCCAAATCTTGTCGTCGAAACATGAAGCCTGGGTTTTGGATACGATGAATTTAAACTTTAAAAAAAATTAAAAAGATTACACCAGTATTGTAATCATGTTTTTCTTATGATTTTCTTTCATTTGTGTGGCACTCCTTAAAAAGCTCAGAGAAGAGCTGACACGGGCTCTAATGGAGGCAACCACTAGTAAAGGTGAATATGGCGGTGGAGTTGGATTTGGAACAGAGGAGAGTTCAAATCGAGTACCAATTACATTCAAGGATCTTGTGGAGGATATGGCGTCCAAGAAACAAGACGTTAAAGCCTTCGCTTTCAAGACCAGAGCCGTGGTGAGTTAGCCAACATTAACTGCCATTTATTGCAGCCCATCGCCCTATTGGCTATTGCTATTACCTATTCTCGTGTTCTTTTTCACTTGATTATTACTGACGTTAATGTCCACCCTCGTTATTTGGTTGCAGTCCCTGTCGTGTCATTGTTAGGCATAAATGGCTCCCACTTATTTTTAACCTGAAACTATAAGGTATCACCCAAGCCACTTGCTTCAAAGTGGAAAATTGCCTTAATCGGGGGGCCCTTCTATTTAGCCATTTTCTCATCTCAACCGTGTTCTTCTTAGGTCACCAGATTCTTTTTGATAATTATGAATTATCTAAAATAAAAAATTAATCTCAAAACGCCACCTTTGACCGCGTCTGAGAAATTCGTTGTTTCACCTTAAAAAAGAAAAAGAAATTCGTTGTTTAATTTTTAGCAGTGTGTGAAAGTCGGTGTTATGCGGCTAGGTAAAGTACTAGGTTTGGTAGTTCCGTTCAAATCGCCTCATTCATGCCTACTTTTTCCTTCCGGGTTTATAGGTCCTTCAAAGTGAAAAATGCTTCAAGTGCACCATAATCCTCACTGTGGTCGCCATAAAGACATTAATAATGCTTGGATAGATTACTAAAGGAAACCAAACATAAACGAAACCGACAAGCTATTTACTTTCGAGGATGCACTACAGAAACAAAGAGAAGTTTATCGATCCCATACATGAAGATGCAATATTAACAATCATAGGAAAAAAAAAGGATGGATTTAGAATCCCGAGGACCGCTCTTTCAAGAGAACTGTGTATATGGCGATTTTAGGTATTATCTGTGCTTTTCTGCCACAAGGTTAAGCCATACATACAATGAAAAACCAACAATAGTACTGCTCAAATAATTTAAGCCATGCACGGTCACAAGGACTCAACATATTATTAGCTGAAGCCTGAACTAGCTAGCATCACTTTAGTTACCGATGAAGTTTCAAATGTAGATCATAAATTTATTTTATCAACGTATGTTTTTGACGTGATCTTATATGCTAATAAAAAGAAACATCTCTCTCGAGGATATTTGTTGACATATATGTAATCATTGCTTTAACCATAATCAAAAGGCCTTCACTGAGCTTTTGTATTTTATGCGCAGATTGAGAAGATGGAACACACGGTTAAAACTGCTAAATGGCAGGAATCTGTTTACTGGCATTTAGCTGCTCATGGAGTACCCGACAGCATGCACTGTCTTTCTCTTAAGTTGACCGAAGAGTATTCCATAAATGCAGTGGCTCGTTCTCGTTTACCTTTGCCTCGATATGTTTACCGCCTCACCGATAATTCATTTCAACATATTGTTCTTCTAACCGACAATGTCCTGGCTGCATCTGTTGTAATCTCCTCTACCATTAAAACTTCGATCAATCCCAAAAACTTGGTATTTCATGTGATCACTGATAAGAAAACATACACTTCAATGCATGCATGGTTTGCATTGAACACGATAGATTCTGCAGTCGTTGAAGTCAAGGGCTTGCATCAATACGAGTGGTCTCGTGATGTAAATGTCGGGATTAAGGAGGTGTTCGAAATTCATCGCCAGATCATGAAGTACAATTTGAGAAATCTAAAGAAAGGAGGCTTTGATAACAAGGAAGATTATGATCACAAACTAGGTGTCCTAATCCCCAGCAGCTTTTCACTTTTGAATTACCTCCGTATTTATCTCCCTGAGGTAAATACCTGAATTTATATCATGGACTGATTATGAAAATTCATCATCCTTGCGAATTAAATTTCATCTGGTGTTCAATTTCATTATCTCCCAGCTGTTCCCAGATCTTGACAAGGTAGTGTTATTGGATGATGATATTGTTGCACAACATGACTTATCATCTGTATGGGACTTGGACCTCAATGACAAGGTTGTAGGTGCAGTTGTAGATTCATGGTGCGGACATGACTGTTGTCCAGGAAGAAAATACAAGGATTACTTCAATTTTACAGATCCAATCATAATATCCGACTTGGATCCTGATAATTGTGGATGGCAATACGGGATGACTATCTTTGACCTAAAAAAATGGAGGAAGACTAACATCACTGCAGTATATCACCAATGGCTCAAACATGTGAGTATCTTCCTCCCACATTCGGAGTGGTCAATGAATCAATAGAAAGATTTTGAAGTATATATATATGAACATATAAATTGCTTTTTCCTAATCAAAAAGGTTGCCATGACCATTTCATTATTCTTTCACATGTTTTGTAGAACCTAAATTCTGGTTTTGTACTATGGCATACCGGAGCACTTCCTCCCGCCTTGATTGCTTTCAAAAACCATGTGCATCGCATTGATTCTTCATGGCAACTGGCTGGTTTGGGTCATCGTTTCCACCAAGTTGATAAACAGATGTCAGAAGCTGCGGCGGTCATACACTTTAGCGGGCCAGCAAAGCCATGGCTCAATATTGCGTCCCCTGAGGTAAGAGTCCTTTGGACTAGGCATCTAAATTTCTCGATCGAATGTATAAGAAGATGTGGCATAGCGGGCTAAAGGGATAAATCTATATCCCGTAGCTTAAATTTTGAGTTACTTGTTACCGTTTTAGGCCATGGAGTATCCTCTGTGACAGAGAGAAGTAGGTTTAGCCTTCAGTCTCGTCACAGGCCATGCTCCCTAGCTTGTTGATAAGTAACAATAGAAGAAGGTAAACGAAAATCATTTACATGCAAAATCCATATATCAAACACAAAGTTATTGTAGTAATGGCACGTACATTTGTATTTTTCCATTAAATAAAAAATAGATTTTCATGATCCTTTAGATATTGTTTCATTTCGCTTATATCGCTCACAAGTGATGCACTGTCTGATGTTTAGTCTTTGATTTGGTGTCGTACTTAACAGCTACCTGACAGCGAAAAAATGACTACGTTTGGCTTGAGAATGTGTTAAATGAAGTATGTTTTTAAAGAAATTATGTCAGCGAAGATGATATTTTTACTTTTAACATGAAATCATCCAATTGTTGTTTATGAGATGTTTTAAAATATAAAATATAATACAAGTATGTTTAGAAAAAAAGAAAACATGAAAAATATATGATGGTACACGAAAATGTGAAAACAGATAAATGTTCAGTAAAACAAAACCGAACATGGCCTATTATTCACAGGCATGTTAAACTTGTCGGCACATCAATAAACCGAATAACAATGGGTGAAAACTGATATCCATACCAGAAACTTCAGAATATACTTGTGGTCAGTTGTATATTTGGAAAAATTGAAAATTATTTTATTTATACAAAAATAAAACTAATTAACATATAAGCGTGTCTTGCTCAGTCATAGATCATCACCACGCACATATACCTAGCTCCAAAAAAATTTCAAATTTGGATATGCTAGATTCCTTAAATTAAACCTAGCTCCTTCCTACATTCGCTCCTCATTCTTAACACCAAATGGATGAAATCATCGCAAGCAAAGGGTCTACTTGTAACAGCTAGATAAGACATTTGAATAATTTAAAGTCTTGTACTGTTTTCAACGATCATTCCCTGGTTAATAATCAATGAACGGCTAGCACAAGGATTCGAAACCCACCCTCCATTCTAACGCTATTCCTCTACAAGATGTGTGACTTTAGATAATAAATGATGAATCCCGATGCATCTACCAATGATACTCAATATGTTGCTACTTCACTGAGTTCTACACGGAAGTTATATCTACCAAATAAGCTTCTAATATTTGTGAGAAAAATGCTGACGAAATTTGTAGATGGCAGCCAAAAACAGAAAAATTTACCAGAAATATGTTAGTTTGCATCGTAGCGCAACGCAAAGGTAGGGGTCGGGAGAGATTTCGACTCTGTCACTGCAGAATGGAGAAAAGTTATCTGTTAGCTGCAACTACACAAAACTCAGAAAAAGAAATATGGCAAAAAAAACACAGCTACCTTCAAATCCATGCTGCATCCAATCCTTGGAACACACCAAAGCTTGCAAACTATCTGGCTTGAGTGAATTCCAGCAGTGATCAAGGGCCCTATCTCGAAAATCAAATAGAGACTCATGGGATACTTTCGATATTGGAATCCCTAAAATGTTGCGCGCCATCATTGACAGCACAGGATATCTTGGTTCGTGAACCTTCCACCAATTCAATATACTGAAATCAACACTTCGTGGGAAGAGGGGTTCCTCCAAATACTTGTCTAGGTCAGATTTTATGTTTTGGTTAACAGAATTTTCGTGCAGGAATCGGTCAAAGCCAGTAAGCCTATCCTTAACAGCACTACCACTCGTTTCCGAATTTGAACATTGACCATGAGCCGCTAATGGGTTGTAGATAGCAAGACCATTGTACAAAGCTTTGATACAATTTGAAACAATATCTATGCAATCTAGAGCAGTATCACCATAAATTTGCGGATAGTAATACTCCACTAATTTCATTTTGAATCTGGGATCTAATATGGCTGCAATGGCCATAATCAAGCTGCATTTTTTCCAATATTCATCAAATTTTGTTTTCAATTTCAATGCTAAACTGCTAACGAAATCATCTGACTTCTGGCACCACTCAATCAGCTGTAGATGAATGTCACAAATCTCAGCAAAGTATGAATTAGCAGTGGAATGCTTGCCTCCCGCAAAGACATTGGAAACTTCATGAAAGAACTTCAAGATACTAGTGATAGCTCGCAGTCTGTCCCAATCTAAACAAGATGGGAATATTAAAAAGCTAGGGTCATGTTCTTGCAATTGAGAGAGTGCTTCTTTGTACTCTAAAGCAGTTTCAAGCATTGAATATGTTGAGTTCCATCGAAATGGGTCATCAAGTGATAAGAGTTGCTGGCAATTAGCCCCAACTAATTGAACTATCTCTTCAAACTTTTCTCTAGTGGCTTGTGAATTTTGAACAAACCGTATAGCTTCACGAACTTTGTCACTGATCTCTCGTGATGTTCCAAGGACATCTTGGACTAACAACTTGACGGTATTTGCTGCGCAGCGTACATCAAATAATTGGCCCTCACATGCCAGTAACTTGCGCTGGCTGAGTTGGTCTCTGATTCTATACACAATCCTGTCATAGGTGGAACAGTTATCAACCGTCAATGAGAACAACTTTCTATCAATATCCCAGTTCCTAAGATTTGCCATGATTACTTCCGAAAGCAAGTCTTCAGCTTGAAAGGGATCAATGGCTAAAAAGATCAAAACCCTCTTCTTTAGTTCCCAAGAATCATCAATAAAATGTGCAATCAAACTCAGATACGCTGTATCTCCATTAGAAGTCCATCTCTCAGCACTAAGGCTGACTTTCCCAGGCAGTTTATCAAGCTCCTCGTATATTCTCTGTTTCTCTTTTCTATAGATCTCCATACAGTCAGCCTGAACTTTATCAACAGTCACAAGATCAAACAAGGGCTGAAGATTTCGAACAAATGTCTTGAAGCCTATATCCTCAACCATGCTCAATGGATAACCATGCATAATGATCATACGTGCAAGATCTGTCTGACTCTTCCTCTGATCAACATTGAAACTCCCCATGCTCATATTTCCACTTTTTAGCCCTTGTTCACAAGCATTACTTGCAACAGTGACCATCTCATTCTTTATTTGAACTGAGCTGTACTTGGTAAGGGCAAGGTTGCTTTGCTTTCTCTTGCCCCTTGTCAAGAATTGAGTAATGTCGTGGTTTGATCTTTTAAGGCACCTAGTTAAATGATTTCTCAAATGAGATGTTCCACTGGTACTTGACCCGCTAAGTATTCTTTTACAGTGCCGACAGACGGCCATGTATGTTTCACCTCTTTTAACTCTATCAAAATCATTCCAGACAACAGATTTCAATCTACTAGAGTTAACAACGACAGCTTCATCAGAGCCATCCATTCGCTTTAAATGATATTCCTCCTTCCTAGGCTCTGAAAAACCTGAAAAAGTAAATTAAAGAAACCATGACAAACTTAAAACAACCAAGAGCATACTTGTTCGGATCATTTCCTTTCAAAAAGGGTAAAAGAAACAGGAAAAGAATGTAAAATAACAATACTCTGAAAGAGGAATATTAATGTTGTATGGTACCTCCAATTCTAGATTACAAATTAGAAAGTGACCAAAAACTCATTCTTGACCGGAAACTGTCATTTGTGCGTCAACAAGTCTCCTATGGCTAAACCAAAAACATAAAAAAGGAGTAAACGCCATAAAAAGATCACCGCAACAATCAGACCAGTTCAATTTACACAAATTAAAATCCAGCAACATTAAGAAAAATTGCTCCCATTTCGAGCTAAAAAAAATAAAAAAAATCTAACATTCGAACAAAATTTCAATATTATATAATGCATTAATTCCAATCCATCTTCAAACTTTCGGAGGTAAAATTTAATGATAGGAGAATTGATTTAAAAACCGATAAACGAGAGAAGAAAAAGGCCAGCCCGTATCCTGTTTGCTAAAATACCCGAACATTGATATGATAAGAAACCGACCCGATGAGTTAATGAACTTTTCGGGTTAATCCGGAAACTGCTCACAAAACCCTAACACCGGATTGATCCATACCCGTTCAACGTCATTCAATTTTTAATCGTATTATCATCATCATTGAACCGAAGATATAACCACTATCACCATTCGGAGTTCAGATAATATCCACATCACCCAAATCACACCTGGCTTCGTCGCAGATGCTAAGAAAGGGATAAACTTACAGCGAACCGGAGTCAAATCAATAGTCGGAGCAAGAACTAGGGTTTCTGCAGCGGAATGTCTTCAATTCATAGATGCGGCGGACTACAAAATCTTGTTTGGGCTAAGTCTGTTGTAAATTTGCTTGGGAGATTGAAATGGAAAAGTTAAGAAGAGCAGATTTGATTTGGGGAAATTATTTCTCAGCCAAGCGCCAACCCGATTACGTAATCAACGGCTCTTCTTTTGGGCTTGATCGTTTCGTATGCTAAAATTTGAGGCCCAGTTCGAGCCCACTTTACGGTTAATCGTTTTTGTTCCAGGAATATTAGTTAAATTAATTAAGGAGACTAAAAAAATAATTAGTCAACTAGGCATTGCTAAAAACTCATTTTTTTATAAAAATAAATAAATAAATAGTATTATAATTAGAGTGAGGATTAATAAAAATAAATTGCCCCCGCCTACCTATATTTGAAAAAAGAAAAATAAAACTAGCTGATGACAATTAGCATCCACCCACACAAGACTTTAGGTTGAGTTAGGTTAGGTTTGGTTAGGTTAAAAGTGTGCATGACTAAATGAGAATGACAAGTAAATTTCTTGTGAGACTATTTACGAGACTTATACATTAAGGGTGTGTTTGGTTGATTGGATTAAATAAGGATAGATTAATAGTCCAATATTTATCGTTAAAATTTTAAGTTGTTTTAATAATCATTTTGATCCGGTTTAAGATTCAATTTTATGGATAACTATTTGATTAATAAAATTGGATATTAAACCGAGTCAAAATGCTTATTAAAACATCTTAAAATTTTAACGATATATATTTGACTATTAATCTATCCTTATTTAATCCACTCAACCAAACACACCCTAAAAGTATTTGTTCTGAAGTTTTTCGTGTGATATGTTTATCACTTTGTATAGATACTAAAGTTTTTCGTATGATCGGTTGATCACTTTGTGCAGCTTTTAGAATTTTCTCCGAGCATACATAGAGTTCAGAGTTGAAGATTTTCATGTGAAGAGTTTGTATGATTGATTTACATAATTACCGTGTTGCTGATTGGTGTTGACAACACTCGAAGAACAACACTGCGTGTAGTGTTGGGTGAAGAGTGGTTTCGTTTGGTTTTAAGCAATACGATTTTTGGTTTATGCATATAGTATTTGGTTTGAGTTGCATTTTAATTCTTTGGAGTGTCAATGAATTTAGTTTTGTTAATTTTACATATTTTCTAGTAAATTTTTGTCATGAGATACGAATACTTGTGCATAATTTAAATATGTTGTTTATTTATAAAATTTTACGTGTGTGTTAAATAATTAATTTTCGCGTGTTAAATAATTAATTTCCGCTGCATGTTGTGTGTTGATGTTAACAACACCAGAACACAACACTAACTTCTGATACACTTATCATAATTTATTTCATGTTCTTTATGATCAACAACACCCTTTCATTGTTGATTACTTATTATAGTCTACTTAATAACTACAAGCTCTCAAATCTAAAGACGAGTACTCAAGTTTGAACTCTATTATAATAATTTCAACAAAAAAAAAACATCAACCAAAGACTTAGGAAATTGGTCACTTCTTCTTTCACTGTAAATCATATAATAACATGAAATGTAAGGAATTAAGATGACACATTAAATTTTGGAAAAGTATTAGTAAATTTTATTGTATAAAACGTAAATTAATAGAAAACAGGAGGGGTATTATTATTATTATTTTTTTAGCCTTTTAATCCTCCCTCCGTCCCTCGGTATCCAAGTTCTACGGAAACCATTACTTGTTGACAGAATTTTGAAATCGACACACATATTGTGATTATTGAAATCGAAGAGGCGTGGTACGTAGACTTTGGTCGAGAATAATTTGATGAGAAAGAAAACGAACATAAAATATACTATTTATGTCTCAAATATAAAATTCACATTTATTTTTTATTTGTACCATGCAAATATATAGTATAGTATCTATATTTATATTATTTACATGTTTTTTTTTACCAAAATACCAATATTCATTAAATATGTTAGTTATTTTAAACAAGCTTTTATATCATAGAACTCGTTAAATAAGAGTAAAATGACTATAAAACTAGCTTTTCCAATAATCTTTTAATTTTGCGTGAAATTCCAAAAAAATTTAAATATATACTAGTGAGATGTAAGTAAAGACTAGAGAAATTTAAAAAAAAAATACTAGAGAAGTTAATTTGTGCTCTCAAAAAATTAATCTTTTTGTGATTTAATATCAAATTAAATGGGGGGTCCGGTACCCCCATTAATTAATAGCTTATCAAGTTTTCAGGCTCAAAGCAAAAAGTGCATGCTACGCATTAATATTTGTTAATATATTTCATTCAAAATTTACATGAAAAATCTTTATTTTTATGAAAAAGTTCCACCAGCTATTCTAGTCGTCTATAGTGCGTGGTGGGGTGGGTTTGGACGTGTGTGGGGTTCTTTATCCTTTTCTTGATATCACCTTTCTACCACATAATTTTGTCAGACATATGCTTTACTTCATAGCATTAAATTCCAAACCCAATACCTAGGATCTACAAATGCAAAGGTTTAGAATAATATAAAATATCGCAAGTCAAGAACTGATCCTATATTTCACGGAAGGAAAAAAGTTCATTGTTTTGGAGTAGAGAAGAAAAGAAGAATTTGAACATGGGTTTTCTCGGGACAATCGCAAGGAATTTGGATACACTTGCTGGGTATTGTTTTCAATAATCAATTCTTGAATAGAAATAGTTTTTTTGTTCAAGAAAATTTTCTCCCACTCCTAGTTTACAAATTTAAACGTATTATCATTAATACTTAACAGCAACTTTACTTTGTTTTGATTGTGAAGCAGACCTGGAGTGATGCTGCTTTATCCCCTGTAAGATCTGACAATATGTTTAATTCTTGATGTTTATTTGTTTCAACGATTGATGAAATAACATGCGGTTTCAATGGATCAACAGATATGCATCCGTGAGAGCAATTGAGAGCCCTTCAACACTAGATGATCAGCAGTGGTTGACATACTGGGTCCTGTACTCTTTCATGACGTTGTTCGAGCTTTCTTGCTGGAAGATACTTGAATGGTAATTCATGTTTATTATTTCTGTCATATAATCATACAACTTACTGGTATTTATAGGTCGATAGAAAGTAGTTAACATACAAATGTCAACTTAAAATGCATGTTGAATGTGAACACAGGATTCCGATATGGCCATATACGAAGCTGTTATTTTGTTTGTGGCTGGTGCTGCCAGTTTTCAATGGTGCAGCTTATATATATGAGAATTTTGTGAGGAAGTATGTGAATATCGGGAATGTCATCTCAAATTATCCCGAGGGACAGAGGAAGGTTCTACTGATGATGAGTCCTGATGCAAGAAAGTCTGTTGAGAGTTACATCGAGAAATACGGGCCAGAAGCCTTTGAGAGAGTAATCAAAGCGGTAAGAAAGTAATCAAATGATAGCCCCAACCCCAAGCAAAAACACCAGATGATTCAATTATTTTTGTTTCAGGCTGAGAAAGAAGCAAGGAAACACTGATGCATGGAACATATCAAGTGATCATATAAAGCCAGAGAATGCGGTGAAGGATACAGGAGAGTAGATCATCAATAAGTACAATACTTGTAAATTTTTCGGATTGGAATTTAATTTAGCATACAGGATCTTAAATAAAACCAGTACTTATATCTAACTTTGATGGAACTAAGTAATAGGCCAGAGGACCAAATGTGTGATTTTTACCAGTTGTTTTGAGTGAATTGTTCTCCTTTTGAGCATAATGGTTATCTTTCTGTCATGATGGTTCATAATTTAGATTTCTACAGAAAGGCTGAAAAGTCAGAAGAGGCTGTTTGGCTTTGATATAATTAAAATGTTTACCGATCATCTTTGCACAATGGATACAAATAAATTGTGTTCTTGATTGAGTTCACAGATACCAGAAAGAGTACTACGTGCGGATACAAGTATTCACCACATCAGTTTTCCATTTCCAGAAATAATTTCTCATCCCCACAACAAGAACAGATGTTAGCATTTATTTATTGTTCTCCTTCCTCTTGTCAAATTTTCCTTCCTCGCCACATCTCTCCACATAAGTATTAATTTTAACTAAACTTTTCATCGTTTATACAAAGCACTCTATAATTATATTTAAAATATGTTATTTTAAAATTTTAAAATTATTTATCCAACCATTTTTTGCAAGATTTGACACGTAACAATTTCATTGTCTGAAACTAAAACCATACTTCCCTTAAAAGTCTCCTCCCAGGGCAAAACCAAACATCATGATTACCTTTTTTTCCTCTGGTATTGAAGATTCAGTTTCTGATGTGTAGATTTTAACGACAATGTTAAGTTTCTACCTGAATAAAATTATCTATAGAGTGCAGTAATCAATCTGACAGAAAGTTACGGGCCAAGACTTTTATATATATATATCCAGGAACCCACTATATTCCGAGACATATCTTCTTTCTTTACCTCACAATCCGCATCAGTGACTATACTTGCGAGATAATCAACATGTACCATAAGTTATTCTGAGGACAGGATAAATAAGCAACAAAGCATGGGCTATATAACACCATCAGATTAGAACAAGATGGAGTGGCATGATCTCAACTATGAGTTTTGAGGTTCATATACCTGCTTGTCTATTTGACAAACCGGAATGTCTTTCAAATTGCAAGGAGGAGTGATGTATTAAAATGGAGTGTATATGACAGCCGCATGATCCCGATGTTGAGGTTTGAGGTCATATCTGCTTGTATATTCAACAAACTGCAATGTCTTTCAAATATACTTGCACATGAAGCGAATTGCAAGGTACATAGTTCCACAAATTTCAGCTTTGACGGAGATCACAAGCCACGTGTACATACAAATTCTTATTTCTAACTGATGCAAAAGGAAGCATACCCCGTGCATTGCAGGAAAAAAATGCATTGAAAGAAGTAAATATGATTGGATTCAAGGTTGACTAATATGATCGGAACAGTACTAACAACTGTAGATTTTCACGCTACAAAAAACTGAAATCTGCTGTTGTTGCCGCAAGGGGACCTGCTGCTGCTTTGATCCAAATGTTGGCAAATCTTCAGTATATGTTTGTTTCAGCTGTCAGCCTGGCATTACATGAACTTGAAAATTGCAGTGTCACTGAAGAATAATTCTTGTTCATTCTTAGCAATTCCGTATTCACCACCTCTCCTATGTTTTTCAAAAAAAACAATTGTCTGAGCGGTTTTATCAATATCTTGAATGTCGTCTTCGAATCTAATACTCACAGGCTTCGACGGGACGTTGAGAATGTTACTGAAATCCTAAACTAGGGATACTCTAGGGAGTAAAGGAGAAAATTTTGACAGATCTAAAGTTGCTTTAATGGCTTTCTTGCTGTGATGAAGTCCTCAAGTGTCAATTCTGACCAGATCCTTTATCCAATTTTCTTTTGGTTGCAATATATTTTTTGCCCAGCAGATGTGTCTACCCATGGGATGGCAATAAGCTTTAGGTTAAGAGACGCTGAAAAATCAATCCAATAGATTAGTTCCAAGCATTGCAAGTGAATGGTGACCGCCAAAAGTACAATTTGAGTGACAGTATCTGAAAAATCTTCCCTCCTCAAAAACATCAACAAACAATGGGCTCGGATTCAAAGAACTTCGAGTCTGAGAAGATAGGACCTCACCTTCAATATCCGGGTGCATGAAAGGAAATCTGATGGCTGATTTAGGAGTGTGAAGCCGATTCTGCTTGTTTTTCAGTTCATTGGACCTACATATAAAAAGGGGGTGTGAGTCCTGAAGAGCAAGTATTGGTGTGGGTAGCTCAAGGCTGAATATCTGAGATTTGCATTGTCTCGTCAAGGCCTCAGGGAATTCAGGCTTACTTCTGTTTACTGTGAATGAAGCATCTGGAGAGACAGTAGCATATAAAGTCTGGACAGGAAGATTATTCTTGTGCATTGTAGTTTGATCATGAAACTGAGGGAGAGAATGCATACTTTCTGAAGTGAATTTCATTTCTGATGGACAGGTCAAAGTGTCTCTGATTTCTCCTAATCTTCCACCAACTATAAATTCTTTGCCCATCAAACGCACTGTTGAAATAATCTTCTCATTTCCTTGGAACTTCTGGAAACCTAAGTCACAATTTCCTTTCCCATTAGTTTGGCATTTAGAAATATCTAAATTTGACGAAATACCGAGAGGTTTTGCTTTTAGATCGTCCTGAAAAGGACACAAGTTCAACTGATCCACTGATGTCCTACAACCCCAGTTTCTGCAATCTGAATTATTACCCAAGCATTTTGACATGACATTGCTACATGTAGATAAACTAAGGGAAGGATCTGCAGTAATTCTTGGTTTCATCTGAGAAAAGTCCCAGTCAACACTTGAATTCAATTTGATCAACTCTCCTTGTAAAGTCAGAGGCAATCCCAAGAAACTTTCCGTTAGGCCATATATGCTCCTTTTTTCACAAAGATATCCTCCTTGGTTCCCATAAGTCGAGCCGGATAAAGAATGCATATATTCCTTTGGAGAAAGACTAGGAAATGTTTGATACGGAGAAGGATGAGGAAATAAATTTGCCATCTTGCTTTGAGATGAAACTTGAGGTATATTGTCGATTCCTCCCCTATTATACAGATAAGGAACTGAAGGCTTTTTACATGCATCCAAATAATCCTTCAAACACAACGGATGGAATATTGCACCAGAACTCCGTAAATCTTCAGCCAGGCTCCCACAGTTAGAGTTCGATGGATCACACATCATCTTGATGTTTTGAGTGTGACAAAAACACTCTAGAGGCATGCAAAAGAATCCAGGAGGATAGGCATTCACTGGAATTTGGGGTGCTTCTTTGAGGCCACTTTCAAACAAATATCCTTTTAAGTCGTGCAACATGTTTTGATCTGATGTTACAGACCCGCTAAAAAATTCATTCATTTTGTGCTGCTTTAAGTAGTGCGTTGTATCGATAGAACTCCAATGGGAAGTTGATGGCTCCTTGCATGAATGTCCAATGTCAATCTCCTTCTGTGTTCCATTGGATAGTTCGTCATTTCCGCTGGTTTCCCCAAGAGTTGAATCTTTTTCTATCCTCTGAACACCATCTTCGCCAAAAGAAGCAGCAACAGCATCCATATCTGAACTATTTAACATTGGTACCTTCAAACATTCTACAGAAAGCAATGATTTTCTCGCCAGTTTAATCATGTCATCCTTTTCGGAGAAAGTAACGTGTTTGTTTTCTGTTTGTTTTCCACGACGATTCAGTTGAATAGGCTCCTGAAAGATATTTTTTGCTGAATCCTGAACCGAAATTACTTTTGAGTGATTCTTTAAAATACCTCGCACGGGAAGTATTTGGTGTTGGTTCTCTGACATCAACTCATAAACATTATGAGCCATGGTCTTCTTATCTGCATCTAAATCACGTGGTCTTGATTTTCTCTTCTGGATCAAAACATGATCATGTATACCATATACTGACTCCTTATTGTATAATGGTATTAAATTTCTGTTAGCATTATCTTGAGTTTGTGACTTGAGCTTTAAACGTTTTTCCTGCCAAGGTTCAGGAAAGATTGAGAACAGAAGGAGAATAACAGACACAAAATGCCATAAACCTACAAGTTCTCGTACAAAATAAAGGTTGTAAGATCTTAAAGAAAATAATTGCAAGTCTTCCCAAAAAAGGGAAAAAAAAACAGTTAATAGCTATTTAGTACTTAAGCTGCTTTGGCTCTGGTACATTTTATTCTTAACAAATAATTCTAACACGAAAGGACGGAAGGTAAGTATACAATGAAGTGAAGATGAGTGAAGAAGGAAGCCAAAATATGGATTAAGCTTCATCAGGAAAAAAAATCCAAAAACTAGCGATATGCGATGCGACTGGTCAACTGAAAATAAATACACTTTAACAACCAAAATTATTAGTTGAAAAACGTTATTAGTGATATTGTTTCTCTCTTTGCAATTACAAAACCTTTAATATATTTAAGGGCCATATAACAGGTGAATAGTAAGTGATCTAGTTTCCATAGCCGTCTTTTAAGGCATATATTTCAATAAGGTTGCTTTTGTATTTTGGATTGAAGGATTTGAAAAATGATAATTCTCAAATCCATATAACAAATACATTCTAGTTGTTTGAATGACTCTTAAATCTACGAATTTCAAATCCTTTTATCTACAATTTTATGCTACTTTTCCATCGTACAAAAGCATTTAAAAAATCCTCCACAAAGTAATTTGAAATCCACAGCTTTAAATCCATTACTTGAACCTTCAACCCAAACATAATTTTGAAAAAAAATTAATCTCGGAAATATCAGATGCCTGAGTGCCATTATTTGAGAGAGCAACAGCATGCATGAGTATCAATCTCTCTCTCTGAAATTATTTGCTTTCACTTACAAACCTATTCCACCTAGTTAATCCCATTTTCACCTTCAAAAACCCTACTTCTCCATGCTAGCAGTCCTCCCAGGTTAGAGTAAATATAATGTAACAAACAAGACTGGCATTGAGTATTCCATCTATTCATTTCCGCAACAAAGAGACCACACTGTTTAGTGGCTGACTGAACCCATGTTGAAAGTTGTTCATGTCTACACATTGTAAGTTTAGATCGAGGATAAACATGTGGCAATGTACTGAAATACGAACCGTCTCAACTTGTAATCATGAAAACTGTCAAATGAATAAAATGGACCGGTGAGATACACCTAAAATATCAAGACATTGATTGTTCAAGAGAAACATATGACATATTGTAGACAAACAACATAATCGATTTAGAACACTTTCAACCTCATAAAAAATATCTACAATACCCGTATTCCACATGCTGGGGCACCATCCCTCTTCCCTAGGTTGCTCAAATCTCCCTAACACGAGATATCTAATAGCGACAAGTACAACAACAAAACTACGGGTTTCATCTTTAAAGGTATGCTACCAGCCTACCAGTCTTTTTTCGCCGATATTGATTCTGTTTTATAATACAAGTAATGAGGTACCGTATTCTGATTAAATCGTACCAAAAATGAGCATTCATGATTCAACAACTAGATTTGAATTCTCTCAAAAAAAAATTGATTAGAATCCAAAAAATTGTAAATATCCCCAATATTTTATGCTAAAGTTAATCATCATTCCTCAAGATTTCCTCCTCCTCAAGATTTCCTCGATATTTCATGATGGTAATAAACATTAAATTAAACCTGAAATAGGAGTATGTCGTAAAAAACATATAGGAAAACCAAAACCATTAACCTTGTTTGGAACTAAGATACCCATTTCGCTATCTCCTCTCCTCGTCTTGTTCTTGAAGCTGTCCCTTGCTTTCTTCGTATTATTCCGCCTACGCAACATAGTTTCCTTATTTTTCTTCTGTTCCTTGCTCTTTTCATTCCTTTTTCCTTTGAGGCCCCACTCGGAATTGACGGAAAACCCATGTAATTCTTGATCGTGATTATCTTTCTCCTCACCACGATTAATCACCCTCTCCACGGAGAGCGGCGCCGCAGCAAAAATTTCCACAATTGACCTCTTCTTGGGAGCCTTTACTACTTCAAAACCTTCAATGTCCATATCAGATTCCTCCACATCCTCTACGCCTCTCAAAGAGGTTTCTCCTTTTCCTTCAACAGTTTTCTTCATTTTTGAGTTTACGGCATCAATAGCCATTCCTGAACGTGAATATTCGAGCTCATCGAGCCACCAGGAGAATTTCTTAACCGTGATCGGAGGAAGGAATGAATCTACAGTTTGTTCAGTGGCAAAGTCATCAAAGGGCCAGCTTTTTACCATGTTAACACTTCTCATCCTCGATGCATGTTCTCTGCAAACAAAAAATTACCCACCACAAAATAAAACGCTTATCGGAAAAACCCACGTCGTATCTCAAACAAAACTCTCAAAGATGACATTTTTTTGCTACTCACCGGATAGAAAAACCCTTCTGCATATCGGCGTCCAAAGCTTCCTTCACCTAGAGTGAGAAAGGAGTAAAAAACCAGGCAAGAACGGAAATGTAACCACACGGAAGCTACAGCTTGTAACGAAAGCAAGACAAGACTTAAAAAACAAGAAATAAAAATGCACTGCCGGACTAACAAGATTACAAACTTCACGATACACCCGTGAATTTTACAAGGAAAAATTGCAGAAAAAGAGAAGTGAATCGCAAAAGAGAAGTGAGCTAATATTCGTTATGAGAGAGAGAGTGGTACTAACTTGGAGACGGAATGGGATGTAGTAAGATGGGGAATTCTTTATGCGTTTTCCCGCTTGAAAAGGAGCAGCGAGGGTGAAGGCGTGGTGTGTGTAGTGGTGATGTCAATCCATTTTTCAGCTCCTTATTTATGACTGAAAGCGACGTATGAGAACCCCACACCGTAACCTGCGTACAAAAACTTGTGTCAAAATTATTTATTTTCTTTTCCATTTAGTTTTATATTTTTTACTCTCACATATATTTCGAAATAATTACATTTCAAAAAAAAAAATTTACTATTCTGATAAAATATATCACTATTAAATATATAATAAGCATTTTTTTTTTAAAAGTTAAATAAAATATAATTATGTTGTATAATTTTTTTCTATCAAAATTTATCTTCGATCCAATTTATAGAATTTTTTTTTATATCAAAACTATTATTTTTACTTAAAAATTGACCGGATTGACTCATCTAACTAAATAGATATAGACCTAGTATTTATAATTATTATATATTGGGTAGGTCTATTGTGAGACGATCTCACAAATTTTTATCTGTAAAACGGGTTAATCCTACCGATATTCACCATAAAAAGTAATACTCTTAGTATAAAAAAATATTATTTTTTCACGTAAATTTTTGCCTTAAATATTAGATCTCTTGAAATTTGTTTTGTGTGCTATCAACTATTGATAACCTATTTATAATTTTTCAACTAATGAATCATCCTAATATCATGAATCTTTATTTATCTGGTGTATTTTATTCATATCAAAATCTCTATGTATATTTTCACCAATTTTTGATTAAAATACTACACAGTACGATAATTAATTAATTATCAACTCAAGTACTCCAGAACATATGAATGTTCCTTGATAATTTTGACTTCATTGTCAAAGACTACTAAGTATTATCTAATTAGTAAATTTTAAAATCAGTAATTAATTAATTGTGGTTTTATTATAATCTCGATCGACAATCAGATAACGTCGATATGACGAGAATACAAATCTCATTCATATAATAAAAAGACAATCAGATAATGTCGATATGACGAGAATAAAAATATCATTCATATAATAAAAAAACAAAAATTTCGAAGAACATAATATCTCTATTTTGTAAACTTTTTATCTAAATCTGACAGTTTCACTCTCATAACTCCATTAGAAGTTAAACTAACTTTCAATAATGAAATCTACTCATAAACTCAATTATAAACAATATGTTTTATCTCCATCAAACCAAAGTCAGTAAATTAAAATTGGTCTAAAGTATAATCCTTCTCAAAAGGTGGAAAAACCAATGCAACTCCAAAGCCTAAGACACAATCTGAAGGTGGGTGTTCACACTGTGGGAACCCTAAACACACTCAAGAAACCTGCTTTAAATTGCATCGGGTTCGAGTGGTGGCACCATCTCAAGGCACAAAATAAAAATGCACGAGGTGCCAATAGCAAATCTAGACAACCTGCTTTAGTGAATGTAGAACCATTACTATCTTTTACGCCGGTGGTGGAACCATCAGATGAGCCGAACTCTCAAAATAGTAAAGGTAATCGTACGTGGTTTTGCATTTTTCGGATCAGGACTAGATAATTTCAGTGGCTGGATAATCGACTCAAGTGCTACATATCACATGAATTTTGACGCGCGCCAATGACTTTGTCAAGACTACCCAACCAAGAAGAACTGGTGTTTCTAATGCCAATGGGGTCACATACCTACAGGAACCGGAATTGTTTCTCTGTCTCCCTCTCTATCTTTGTCCAATACTTTACTTGTCCTATAATTTTCTATTAAACTACTGTTTGTCACCCAAGTTATAGAAGAAATAAATTGTCGTGCATTAATCCTGATTTTTGTATCTTTCAAGATATTCTCACGCGAGAGATCATTGGGCGTGGTACTAATAAGGGGTTGTACTACATTAATGAATTTAACCCAGGAAGAGTTTATAACATGCACCGCCCAACCAGGAAAGACAGATTTGGCTTTGGCATCGTCATTTATGACATCCATCTTACAGCTATATGAAGAACTTGTTTCCATGTTTGTTCTCTACTTTACATGAGTCAAAATTTAAACGTAAAACTTGAATTTAGTAATAAAAAAAAAAAAAAAACTGTGTTTCTCTCTTAATTATAAATTTGAATAAAAGGGATTTCCATTTGCTCTCTATTCTGATGTTTTGGACCCTCCCCAATTATTACTTTGACTGGAATCCGTTGTTTGTGATTTTTATTGATGATTGTACCCAAAAGACATGGGTATACTTGCTAAAACACAATGATAGAGGTGTTTGATGTGTTTAAATCCTTCCATATAATGATCAAGACTCAATTTCAAGCAAAACCTAAAATTCTTCGTTTCGATAACGGTGGAGAGTATATTAATCAAGAATTTCAAGTTTATTTTAGAATCATGGTCTTCTTTATGAAACCTCATGAACTCAAACACGACAACAGGATGAGATAACGGAATGAAAAAAAAGATATATTTTAGAAAATGATCGTGCCTTATTCAATTCAACACATATCATAATTTATTCTTGAAACATTGACAATTAGGAAAGGTAACCGATTTAATTGTCTATGTGGATGACATTCTTATTTGGATTCGAAAATTGTTGGCTGAGATAGGTTAAACACCCAATTCTGCGATGAATCTATATTGTGACAACAAGGCATTTCCAACAAGATAGTTTACATCTATCTTGACAAGTTGGGCATTTGTGATATATATATATGCACCAACTTGAAGGGAAGTGCTGTCATGAATTGTCAAATAAGAATGGAAAGAAGGATAAATTTGTAAATTATGTAGCTGTCATATATTGTAATTTTTTTTGTCCAAGGGTCAATCGGATCCTTGGCCTAAATTAGCTCTGTAATATTATATAGATAGATATATGGATGTACAATATTTGTATAAATTTTTATTTTTATTTTTTAAATTTTTTTATAAAATCTTGTAAAAAATAAATTTGTAAAAACATTTTATAAATACTTGTTGAAGCTAAATTTTCAATTAATTTATTTCTTTTCAATTAATTTACGAGTCATGCATGATTCATGAAAAGATATTGAAGACTTAATTTGCATGATTATGTATTTTAAATCGCAAATATGATTGATATTTAAACACATATGCCATATATCAGGCAAATTTCTTATACTGATATATTTGCCAATTAATTACTTTGATTAATTTGATATGAATATGATTATGAACGGAAATAATTTTACCAAAATAAATTGGAAAAACTGTATTTCTGGCCATACGATTTTGGTTATATATGTTGTCAAATTTCAGTTTCAGTATACTATATTTAGTTATTTTTTGTAATTTCATCTTTTTCAAATGTGGCATTGACTTGTTTAGTATCGCGTCAGTATTTTCGATGAAAAATGAATAAACTACAAAAAAAAATCGAAAGATATACTTGTAAGATCGAACTTGATAACTTAGGAGACCATAATCTCAAATAGACATACTTCCTGAAGCATTAACTTGTTTAATGTCACGACAACATTTTAAAAGTAAAATGAATAATATTACAAAAAAATTGAAAAAGACAATATTAAGATTGAACTTTGATATCATAGATAATCAAAATTTCAAATAGACACTTAACAGACCAAAAAAAACCCAATTTCCCAAAAAATCAATTAATGTTTCATGTGATTTATATCTTACTAGAATTAATTAATTTAAATAAATAATTCGGTCTATAATATATTCAATCTCAACACAAACCAATAAACATGCATGGCTCTATAGTCTCTTCTTATATATTTGTATACGTGATTTATATGTAAAAAATGCAAAAAATGAAGAATATTATCCATCTAAGTTGGATTTGTATATATCCGTATCTCGAGCCTTTAAAACGAACATGGGTATAATTATAACCAATAATCGCGAGAACATGGCCATTGAATTCGAATTAGTGGTGGATAGTACTTTATAATGTCATATCTTTTGGTATGATGACAAAATCAAATGGAGGATCTGTGAGAGCCCATTTCCCTCAAAGCCCAAATGAACCCCAAGCCCGGCCCAATTTGATTAAGTTAAAAAAAAAAAAAAAAGAAAAATGAAATGATAATCATCTTCTTCTCTCTCCATCGGCAGAAAGCTGCGTTCCCTTTCTCTTTTCATTTTCAAAATTTTGTTCGTCGATTGTGGCCGCTCCGTTTGTCTAAAAATTAAACTAAATACATATTCGGAATCCTCTCGACGATAGCTATCCATTGATACCAAAATTTCGCAGAAAACTCGCGACTCTCGGAAACCCGTCGGAAACCCGCCGCCTGTTTTTCGCCGGAAAAGTTGAAAGAAATCTCGGGTTATCCTAGGTGAAGCTTGAATCTGAAGTTTTGAGTAATATTCGAAATTTCAGAGGTATAATTATGATTTTAGGGTTTCGAATTTTGGGGATTTTAATTCAATTGAGTTCCAATAAATTAATATATATTGGATTATTGATTGTAGGTGCTATATCGGAGCCGATTGGAGGTATTAAGCTAATTTTCGAAATTTAATTAGATAATATTTCGAATTTAGCCTATTAATTTGGGAATTTGTGATTTTTGAAATGTTAAATCGTTATTGGGATGCGTTTATAGCATTAGAAATAGAAAATGAAAATTTTGGAAATTCCTAGAAAATATCGAAAATTTCAGATTCGGTACGATTGAATTTTCGAAATTTCAAGTTGTCCGGTATTGAGATATTTAAGTTAAATAAATCGCTATATTTGACTTTGCTATGAGTTTTAGGAATTTTAAAGCCTAAATTATGGATTTTTGGAATTTTAGGCTAAATTAGTGAATATTGGAATAATAAATTGAAGTTGATATGAAATGTATTATTTGCCACAGGATTGGATTATTCGAGAAATCCTTAAGAAATTCCGTGGTAAATTAAGGGTTCAGTTGAGGTACGCATGAACTGTTTTATTATGACGTCTATAGTGATGTGAAATGACGTTAAGTATTATGTATGAGTTGTGGCGTGCTTTATGTGCTTTTGTGAATAACGTGATTGCATTCACGCATTTATTTGAGTTGATCTCATTAGTGCATAGCATTTCGAGCCTTGACTCCGTTGATTGCTATTGTTACTGATCTATCGAGTTGTAGCGTCATCGATGGAGTGGGTGGGTAGGATTAGCACTCCTGATGACTTGCATGAGGACTGAGCGGGTCGCACCCGTACCCTCGATGCTACGTGCATGGATGAGCGGCGGCATGTTATTACGTTGCTGCAGTCCTGGCACGGGTGGCCACTGTTACTGTTGCTGATGCGTTTCATTTGGACTCCGCTTTGGTATCCATTATTTTGTTGTTGCCTTTCACGCATTGCATTACATTGCATTGCATCACATTGTACTTGATTTTATTTCATGTCAGTTATATTTGTCGTAATATTACTGGTTCGTCGTACTGGGGCCCGACCCCTCGTTTCTTTTTATGCTGTGGTTGTTTTTGATGCCATAGCAGGTTATTCAGGAGGATTTGACGCGTCTGGTGGAGCGTCAGGTAGTGGTGCCCAGTCGTCGAGTCGTGGTTGAGAGTTCCCAGATATATATATATACTATATTCTGGAGTCATACATTTACCGGGGAGATGCCCCGTGTAGCTGTACTGTTATTTTTACGATGTTTTGAATTGATAGTTGTGTGATCGAGCCTTGCCGGCTCTGCATGTGTTTAGTCCTGGCCAGTGCGGCTATAGGTTTGTGAATTGATGTTATGACTTTATTTCGAGTATATAAATGTTGTTGTGATATTTTGATATTTTTGGGATGTCCTATTTACGAATAGGTCATGCCGAAATTTCTGTAGGCCCAAAATGAGAAAATTTTAATCGCTTTCGCTGTTTACATTAATAAATCCTGATTGTTTGGTCATTAAATATTAATCAGGAGCACGGGCCTCCACAGTTGGTATCAGAGCGTAACTGGGATATGCTCGAATTAGAGTCTAGGGCACTTGAGTCTAGACACAAATAACATGATTGTGCATGTGTTTGACTATTTGCTCTTATTTGAATTATTTGGTATGATTTGATTGAATTTACCTGCATTAGAATGACTAGCTGATTAGGCATGGTATGTAGTTTAAAAAAAAATTGCCTATAAATTTCTTTTACCTGTTATCTGCCTGTGGATTTAATCCTCGTGTCTGGTAGAATGGCACCTGGAGGAAGAGGTAGAAAAGGAAAAGAAATAGCACAAGAATCTGAGGCGCAAAATGTTCGAGGACTTGCAGATATCATTAGAGGTAGACGTGGTCGACCTCGAGGACAAGTCGCTCAAAATGTTGAAGAAGAAGTTAACCAAGAACCTCCTCGACTTGAAAGACCTGGAGCTAGACAGGTAGCGATTGAGCAAGAAGTGGAACAGCTGACACAGAAAGTTGGAGGAATGCAGTTAATAATTTCTCAGTTTCAAGAATTACGTCCTCCAAAATTCTTTGGCAACGAGAGCGGAGAAAAAGCAGCAAGCTGGCTGAAAAGTATAAATCATCTATTTAATTTGTTGGAGTATTCCCAAGATATTAAATTGAAGCTTGCCATCTACCAACTTAAAGATCGAGCACAACTCTGGTGGGAAGCCACAGAAGAAGCAATGAAGGACTCTGGTGAAAGTATTACTTGGGATGCTTTTCGTGCTCACTTTACCCAGGAATATGCACCGCTATCATATTATGCTGCTAAAGAAGAAGAGTTCAATCAGTTGGTACAGGGCAACAAATCAGTGGTGGAATATGCTTCACAGTTTTCTGCTCTTTTGCCCTATGTTCCACATGTTGCCAGGAATGATCAGGCTAAACTATCACGTTTTCTGCATGGGTTGCAGCGGACTGTTCATACGTTGGTGATGACTGGATCGCCTAATACGTATATTCAAGCAGTGGAAAAGGCGAAGAAAATTGAAGCAAGTTTGCTTAGAGGAGATCCCCAGCCAGGTCCATCATCTGTTTCTCAGGGATCTGGGAGTAGTATGTCAATGCCAGTGGATTTACCTCCATATCAGCCTGTACAGTCATACCAACAACCCAAACAGCAGAGGTACAAGGCAAAAGGAAAGCAATTCAAGAAAAAGTCTCAATCCAGCTCCTCCAGTTCAGGCAGTGCACGAGGGGGAGGTTCTGTTGGGTCGTCTAGCACTGTGCATTGTGACCGATGTGGTGGTCGACATTTTAGTTCCCAATGTGTAGGAGTTCAGGGGTCTTGTTACGTTTGTGGTCAAGTTGGACATTTCGCCAGAGTATGTCCTAATGCACAAAGACAGCAATTTCAGCCACAACAGTCTGGACAAGTTCCCCGAGTACCAGCTTTCCAGCCACATGCTCCTGCACAGTCATTTCAGCAATCTGGTTATCCACCGCCTAGAGGTCCTCCTCAGCAACAATTTACAGTGCCACAACAGGCTAGAGTCCATGCATTGACTCAAGACCAGGCTCAGGATGCACCAGGAGGAGTGATTGCAGGTATTTGTTATGTTTTTGACTATCCTGCACGCATATTGATAGACACAGGAGCATCTCATTCATTTTTATCTGCCGCATTTGTTGATGAGCATGAGATTGCTACTATTCCTTTGTTGGATACTGTGTCAGTTGCTACTCCTGCCGGTGTATACTTGATGTCCCATGAGATAGTTTTGAACTGTGTGATTAGATTTGAGGATAATATTATGATAACTAATCTAATCAAATTAGCTATGTCTGATTTCGACTGTATCCTCGGTATGGATATATTGACGAATTATCGAGCTACTGTGGATTGTTTCCATGGAGTTGTCAGATTTAGACCGTATTATGGCAGCAAATGGAATTTTTATGGTTATGATTCACAGTCTCGAATTCCATTAGTATCTGCAATGGAAATGTTCAGGTTGTTGTCAATCGGCAATGAAGGATTTTTTATCTATGCTCTTGATGCAACACGGGAAGAACGATTGAAAGTTTCAGACATTCCCGTTGTCAAGGATTTTCCAGATGTATTTCCTGATGAGATTCCAGGTTTTCCACCTCAAAGGGAAATAGATCTTAGCATTGAATTGATGCCGGGGACAAATCCTATTTCTAGAGCACCATATCGTTTAGCTCCAACAGAATTGAAAGAACTCAAGGAACAGCTACAAGATTTACTGGAGAAAGGCTATATCAGGCCCAGTATGTCACCTTGGGGAGCTCCAGTATTGTTTGTAAAGAAGAAAGACGGAACGATGAGAATGTGCGTCGATTATCGGCAGTTGAACCGGGCTACTGTGAAGAATAAGTATCCTCTTCCGCGTATTGACGACTTGTTTGATCAGTTGCAGGGTACTTCTGTGTATTCCAAGATTGATCTTCGTTCCGGATACCATCAGCTCAGAGTCCGAGAGGAAGATGTTCCTAAAACAGCATTTCGGACACGTTATGGACACTATGAATTCCTAGTCGTGCCGTTTGGTTTGACTAATGCTCCAGCGGTTTTTATGGATTTAATGAATCGTGTATTTCGGGAATTCATAGATAAATTTGTTATCGTTTTCATTGATGACATCTTGATTTATTCTAAGTCAAAAACAGAGCACAAAGAACATTTGAAATTAGTTCTCCAAACACTCAGAGAAGCGCAATTGTACGCCAAATTTTCTAAGTGTGAGTTCTGGTTGGACAGAGTTTTATTTTTAGGCCATGTTATATCTGCACAAGGAGTATCTGTTGATCCTAATAAAGTTGAAGCTGTTATCAATTGGCCTAAACCAACCAATGTGTCTGAGATTCGAAGCTTTTTGGGATTAGCTGGGTACTATAGGCGTTTCATTGAAGGATTTTCTAGAATAGCTAGACCTATGACCCAGTTGACACAGAAAGATCGACGTTTTGTATGGACTGCAGAATGTGAGTCTAGTTTTCGGACTTTAAAAGAAAAGTTGACCACATCTCCAGTGCTAGCTTTGCCTTCAGGCTCAGGTGGATTTGTTGTCTGTACAGATGCTTCTTTAAATGGACTGGGTTGTGTTTTGATGCAAAATGGGCGAGTGATTGCGTATGCTTCTCGTCAATTGAAGTCACATGAGACTCGATATCCAGTTCATGATTTGGAGTTAGCTGCCATTGTGTTTGCATTGAAGATATGGCGTCATTATCTGTACGGAGAACAGTTTGTGATTTATTCTGATCACAAGAGTCTGAAGTATCTTTTTACACAGTCTGACTTGAACATGAGACAGCGTCGATGGTTGGAATTACTTAAAGACTTCGATTGTGAGATTCAGTACCAGCCAGGGCGAATGAATCAAGTTGCAGATGCTCTGAGCAGAAAGGTTCAGCCTAAAATGTTGACATCTTTGACTATTTCAAAGATTCATGAGCATTTGGGAACTTCAGGATGGACTTATCAGTCTAAGGGCGACTACTTTATAGTTTCATCTATACAAGTTGAACCACAAATTGTTTCTAAAATCAAAGCAGCACAGAGAACTGATCCGCATGTTCATAGATTGAAAGAATTGACTCAGACAGGTCAATCAGAAAAGTTCAGTGTTGCTTCAGATGGATGTCTGCGCTATCAAGGTAGACTTGTGGTTCCGAATTTGATAGATTTGAAAGAATCTATACTTCGTGAAGCTCATTGTAGTCGACACAGTGTTCATCCTGGAATGAGAAAGATGTATCATATCTTGAAATCTCATTACTGGTGGGAAGGTATGAAGAAAGAGATTTCTGATTTTGTGGCTAGATGTTTGACGTGCCAACAGGTTAAAGCTGAGAGAATGAGACCTGGTGGTATGTTACATAGTCTTGAAGTACCACAGTGGAATTGGGAGCACATTGCTATGGATTTTGTGACACACCTACCTCGTTCTAATCGTGGTTGTGATGCGATTTGGGTGATTGTTGATAGATTGTCTAAATCAGCCCACTTTATTCCTTATGATCGTACTTGTACTTATAAGAAAATGGCGAAAATGTACATCGATCATGTGGTGAGATTGCATGGTGTGCCCGTAACCATAGTATCAGATCGTGATCCCAGGTTTGCTTCGAAGTTTTGGGGTAGTTTGCAATCAGCATTGGGTTCAAAGCTGGCGATGAGTACTGCATATCACCCACAGACAGATGGTCAGTCTGAAAGGACCATTCAGACACTCGAGGATATGTTGCGAGCAGTCGTGATGGATTTCAGGGGTGGTTGGCAGGAATCATTGTCACTTGTTGAGTTCTCTTACAATAACAGCTTCCAAGCAACCATCGGAATGGCACCATTTGAAGCTTTGTACGGTAGAAAGTGTAGATCTCCGATATGCTGGGAAGATGTAGGAGAAAGACAAATGTCAATGCCAGAATTTATTCAAGAAATGAAAGAGAAGGTTGAAATGATCAGGAAAAGAATGAAAGCAGCTCAGGATCGTCAAGCCAGTTATGCTAATAAAAGGCGTAGGCCTTTAGAAATTCAGGTTGGCGATCAGGTTTTCTTGAAAGTATCACCGTTTCGTGGTACTATGAGATTTGGGCGCAAAGGGAAACTAGCTCCGCGTTATATTGGTCCATATGCGATTGTTGAGAGGATTGGCACGTTGGCTTATCGTTTAGACTTGCCGCAGAGTTTGTCTGCGATACATGATGTGTTTCATGTATCTATGTTACGAAAGTACGAGCCGGATCCTTCTCATGTCTTGAGGACTGATGATGTGGAGTTGGATAGTTCCCTTAGCTATGTTGAACATCCAGTGCAAATCCTTGATCGCAAAGAGAAGCAACTGAGGAATAAGACGATTCCACTGGTTATGGTGCAGTGGAGTAGACATGGGAGAGAAGAAGCTACATGGGAATTAGAGGCTAAGATGCGTCAGGAATGGCCTCATTTGTTTGAAAATGTAATAAATTATTCCATGTATTCTGATTTCCCTATGTACTATCAGTGGTAAATGTTTGTAAACCACTTTTGTATAACTATTGTGTATGCTAGATTTCGAGGACGAAATCTTTTATTAGTAGGGGAGAATGTGAGAGCCCATTTCCCTCAAAGCCCAAATGAACCCCAAGCCCGGCCCAATTTGATTAAGTTAAAAAAAAAAAAAAAGAAAAATGAAATGATAATCATCTTCTTCTCTCTCCATCGGCAGAAAGCTGCGTTCCCTTTCTCTTTTCATTTTCAAAATTTTGTTCGTCGATTGTGGCCGCTCCGTTTGTCTAAAAATTAAACTAAATACATATTCGGAATCCTCTCGACGATAGCTATCCATTGATACCAAAATTTCGCAGAAAACTCGCGACTCTCGGAAACCCGTCGGAAACCCGCCGCCTGTTTTTCGCCGGAAAAGTTGAAAGAAATCTCGGGTTATCCTAGGTGAAGCTTGAATCTGAAGTTTTGAGTAATATTCGAAATTTCAGAGGTATAATTATGATTTTAGGGTTTCGAATTTTGGGGATTTTAATTCAATTGAGTTCCAATAAATTAATATATATTGGATTATTGATTGTAGGTGCTATATCGGAGCCGATTGGAGGTATTAAGCTAATTTTCGAAATTTAATTAGATAATATTTCGAATTTAGCCTATTAATTTGGGAATTTGTGATTTTTGAAATGTTAAATCGTTATTGGGATGCGTTTATAGCATTAGAAATAGAAAATGAAAATTTTGGAAATTCCTAGAAAATATCGAAAATTTCAGATTCGGTACGATTGAATTTTCGAAATTTCAAGTTGTCCGGTATTGAGATATTTAAGTTAAATAAATCGCTATATTTGACTTTGCTATGAGTTTTAGGAATTTTAAAGCCTAAATTATGGATTTTTGGAATTTTAGGCTAAATTAGTGAATATTGGAATAATAAATTGAAGTTGATATGAAATGTATTATTTGCCACAGGATTGGATTATTCGAGAAATCCTTAAGAAATTCCGTGGTAAATTAAGGGTTCAGTTGAGGTACGCATGAACTGTTTTATTATGACGTCTATAGTGATGTGAAATGACGTTAAGTATTATGTATGAGTTGTGGCGTGCTTTATGTGCTTTTGTGAATAACGTGATTGCATTCACGCATTTATTTGAGTTGATCTCATTAGTGCATAGCATTTCGAGCCTTGACTCCGTTGATTGCTATTGTTACTGATCTATCGAGTTGTAGCGTCATCGATGGAGTGGGTGGGTAGGATTAGCACTCCTGATGACTTGCATGAGGACTGAGCGGGTCGCACCCGTACCCTCGATGCTACGTGCATGGATGAGCGGCGGCATGTTATTACGTTGCTGCAGTCCTGGCACGGGTGGCCACTGTTACTGTTGCTGATGCGTTTCATTTGGACTCCGCTTTGGTATCCATTATTTTGTTGTTGCCTTTCACGCATTGCATTACATTGCATTGCATCACATTGTACTTGATTTTATTTCATGTCAGTTATATTTGTCGTAATATTACTGGTTCGTCGTACTGGGGCCCGACCCCTCGTTTCTTTTTATGCTGTGGTTGTTTTTGATGCCATAGCAGGTTATTCAGGAGGATTTGACGCGTCTGGTGGAGCGTCAGGTAGTGGTGCCCAGTCGTCGAGTCGTGGTTGAGAGTTCCCAGATATATATATATACTATATTCTGGAGTCATACATTTACCGGGGAGATGCCCCGTGTAGCTGTACTGTTATTTTTACGATGTTTTGAATTGATAGTTGTGTGATCGAGCCTTGCCGGCTCTGCATGTGTTTAGTCCTGGCCAGTGCGGCTATAGGTTTGTGAATTGATGTTATGACTTTATTTCGAGTATATAAATGTTGTTGTGATATTTTGATATTTTTGGGATGTCCTATTTACGAATAGGTCATGCCGAAATTTCTGTAGGCCCAAAATGAGAAAATTTTAATCGCTTTCGCTGTTTACATTAATAAATCCTGATTGTTTGGTCATTAAATATTAATCAGGAGCACGGGCCTCCACAGGATCAACTATACCAGCTAAAATTAATATAATTATTCGAGTATGTTAATATATGTCAATTAAATTCATATTTAAAATGAAAAATACTACTTTTAACTTAAAATGTAATACATTTTTATAAATCTGGTCGAGTTTAAAAACCGTCACACAAAATTAATATGTGAGAAGAGCTCAAATGAATGTTCAATTTGAATAAGTGTAGATGATAGTTAAATTAGATAAGAAATTCGAAATCCACATCCCATCATCGTAATTACCAAATTTAAATTTGTTTAGTGGTAAAATAAAAACTTTTGACAAAGGTGATAATTCCATTTAACAGAAGGTCCTCCTCTACTCCCCATGGCCGTGTTGCATATTACATAGGAAAACAAATGGGAACACAAATCGAGAGAGTTGTCCCCATCCTTTTTCCAGCTTTTGAAATCAAATACTCTTCTTCCCACAACCTCTAACTCATCATTCTGTGATTTCATTTAATTGTGCAGTAGCTACATTGTACCCATATATATATTCATATATATATATATATATATATATATATATATATATATATATATATATATATATATATATATAAATGAGAAACTGTCTAATGTATCTTTATTTGAGAGACGGATTAACTTTGTTCATATTTACAATAAAAAGTAATATTTTTTGTATAAAAATAATATATTTTTTTTTATGTGTGATCCGAATAGAATATACATATCACAAAATTGATATGTGAGACCGTTTAATATATTGAGTTTTTGTGTATATACATTTAGTGACTCACATTGTCTTCATCGATACATTACGCTACAAATTGGGAGAATTACGACTCAAAATTGTTTCACTCTCGCCAAGACACCCAAATCTCCAGACTCAAGGTGGCTTCTTCATCACCACTATGAGCGAATTGTACAATATAAGCCCATTCTTCATCACCACTAGGAGTGAATTGTACAATACAAGCCCAGTTACACTACAAAACAATTTCTAAATTGAATTACGCCTCTTGGCTTTGGTTTTAAATCGAAATCGAAAACTGCGACTCAAGTTTGTGAAAACTGAAACTTGTGACTACCGGTTAATCAATTTATGGGAATTTTTTTTTTGTCAAAATAGACATAAACATAAATATATATGTAAGTAGGTCTCTTGTGAGATGATTTCACATATCTATTTCTCTAGACTCGATCTATGTTTAAAGTTAAAATTAATATTTTAACCATAAAAAAATAACAAGTTTTTCATGACCAAAAAATGAGACAAACTTGAAACATGAGATGAATAAAAAACAATGTCTCACCCCGCCTTCATATCAAACAACTAAACAATAACTAAATACATAACAAAGGAATATAGCCCAATGATTTCTATTTTAACCCGGGATCTCATTGATCACTAATCTACCCAAATGATCAATTAAGCTAGCCAGAGGCGGAGCTGGTATGAAGTTTTAGTATTAGTTTTGCATAAAAATGAAAACTACATAATATAGGAATTTATTTATTTACCATTACGTTTTGAAAACATTTGCATAAATTGTTTAGAAGGACGAATTTGATTAGGGATGAAATTTGTTGCTTCAATTTGTGTTTTTATTATGCTATGATTTGTTATCATTATTATAAATTATAATTTCTTACTTGGTCAAAATTTGTTTTCGAACGATTTTTCATTTTTCTTATATCGACATGTTACGTTTAGGACGAGTTCTTGATTTCGAAACTCGATAATAACGAACCATCCGGACTCGAACAAAATATTTGAGGATAGGAAGTTATCATTATTAAAGTACAAATGAAAGACCCGTTGGTGCAGATTCCGAGTCGGCTGGATATATATTGGACACGTTCACTTGGGGGACTAATTTGGCACTAACTAGGGTTTGCATTATTATTGTCGCGGGGTTATCAAGCCTAAAGCCCTCTTTCTTCGTTTCTTCTTCCCTCTCTATCACAGAGAGACAACAATTCTTGCCACAAAAACGATTGATTAAAAAGTAAAGAAAAAGGAGGATAATTGCACTGTACCTCGTACCATGCCCCCTAGCATGGCGACAGAAGATTCCAACAACGATTCGCGAGCAGAAGAACTCAAAGCCCTAGCCAACGAAGCGTTCAAAGGTAATCTGTCAATCTGACCAATCATCTACCCATATTCTAGGATCTTATCTAAGAATACTTGTGACTTGATGTGAGTTTTATTATTACAGTTGATATTCGGTGACAGCTGTTTTTATTTGTTTTTATTTTCCAGCGCGCAAGTATTCTCAGGCTATTGATTTATATACTCAAGCAATAGAAGTTAATACCGATAATGCGGTATACTGGGCTAATCGTGCGTTTGCGCACACCAAATTGGAAGAATATGGAAGTGCCATACTGGACGCTACGAAAGCTATTGAAATTGACTCCAGATATTCCAAGGCGAGTTTTCGGTTTCTTTTGGTTTTCTTCTTTGAAATCGATACGTGTATTTTTTTTTTTTGAGAATATATTTGTAAAAGTTGTCGATTATTCTTTTTTAATACAGGGGTATTACAGACGGGGTGCAGCATATTTGGCGATGGGAAAGTTTAAAGAAGCTCTCAAGGATTTTCAACAAGTGCGACTGTTTATTGTGTTTGTCATTTTGTCCGCACTTCCTGAAGTTATATTGTTTAGGTTTAGCGAGAAGATATCATTTCGCCAGGTTTTCTTGCGAATGATTATAAACGTGTGCTTTTGTTGAGGTGTTCTGTTTTTTTTTTAGAAAAAAACTTTTTTATATTACCTTGGATGGAATTAGAGGGAAGTGTGATTTAGAAGATCAGAGTTGCATACTTGCGCTTGAATTAGCTAAACAATTGGGCACCATTGATGGAAACTATTCAAAAGTATTATACGTGATTGAACCTGCATATCGAGGACAAGTTATTCATGTTATAAGTTATAACAAAGGAAAGTGAGAAAGGAAAGTGTTTGGTTTTTTGCTGCATAAGGATAGAGGAAGGTACCATGATGGATAAGCTAAATATAACGCATAATTTGTGTCAATACAAATTCAATTTGACAGGTGTAGCATCTTAGAATATGCTGATGAGGCTCTATACTTTAGTGGTCGATCAAATATAATGTATGCTGTTTGCTTTATGCGAGCAGCAGAGACATTGCTGTGTAATACATGATATGCCCTACTTTAGGAGAGAAACCCGCTGGGTATGAGTTGGTAATCTGCAAAGAGGATGCCGCTTAGGTTCTGATACTGCTTCTCATACATACTCGATTTTTTTTTAAGTTTTCATTCCTTCAACTTTTGCACATAATGAGATGTTAATTGCTATGATTTGCTTGTTGAAACTTTACGTCATACTAATATAGGTGAAAAAGATTTGTCCAAATGACCCTGATGCTACCAAGAAATTGAAGGAATGTGAGAAAGCAGTTATGAAGCTAAAATTTGAAGATGCAATTTCTGTCCCTGAATCTGAAAGACATTCTGTAGCTGATTCTATTGATTATAATGCTATAGGTATGCAATAATGTCATCACTGCCACCTAAAATTCTTCGTCGCCTCTTTCGTTGTTTGTATGATTATTTGTTTCCACTCTTATCTGGTCTACTAGACTACTACCAACATCTGTACCCGAACATTGTTCATTGTTGTTACACTCCTCTTAGGACAGTTGACTAGCCGGGGGTTTGAGTCTAAAGTTTTAGGTGGTGGCAATTGGCAAGGTGTTCGGATGTGATTTCTTATATGCGCATTATGAGAATGGTTAATCCGAGTTTTCTTAGAAACTGTTGCAATGTATTATGATTTATGAAAGTAGAGAATATTTTAAACTTGCAAATTCAGAGATGAGAAAGCTTGTTTCCGAAGCCCATCAAAACACAGGCTTAATGTTAGACTTGTAATTCCTAGTCTTTTACCCTCTCTATTTGAGGGATATTGGCAATGGAAACATTTCACTTACAGCTTCGAAATCTCAGATCTATCAATTAAGCAATATTTATTTTGAGATCTACCTTTTGAGAAGTTTTTCTGCTGCTTAGAAGCTAATTATTCACGAATTTCTTTTTACTTGATGGCAATGTGTAAATCAAGTGGTATTTGGTGTTTCTAGGTAAAAAAAAATTTTTTTATAAAAAAATTAGCAATAAACCCCACCCTTTTCACCCATTTAATAATAAACCTTATATAAATATGACCAAAATATTCTCCAGTTCTCATGACATCCTTGGATATGTATGATTCACATTTTATTATTTTGTGGGAGTTGAACCTTTAATTATTAAGCTTATTATATTTTTCTTTTTTTTACTTTTTTAAGAATTATCATTTTTCAGAAATATTTTTTCAAAAAATAAGTTTTAATTATGGACTAAAGTGGGAATTATTAAAATTTAATCTAAAAGTTTTAGTCTAAAATGAAATAAAGTTTTTAATGATTCAAATATAAATTCATATTTTGATAAAGTGTAATGGGCTATTGACCGTTATCATGAATTTATGCTGACAAAGGCACACAAATTGTTTTCCTCGATTTATGATCATTTTGATAAAATAGAAGGGTAATCACTAAACTTTAAAAATATTTTGTTGTATAAAGAAAATAACAAATGGATCAAACCGTAATAGAAGTATTTTTTAAAAAAAGAAAATTGTAATTTTGTGATTAAGTGTCAAATATAATTAATTCAGGGAAACCTTATACTTAGTCATGTTAATGAGTATGTAATTGTGGATGTCCGTAACTTTTACGCTCACTAGTATATTACTATTTTATCATTATAGGGGATAGGCCAGGATCATCTTTTGTTTACCTGAAAGCTACTTCTGTAGCAGCGGCAGTCGCTGTAGTAGCAGTAATGGCGGTATATATGGGGGCTAAAGCAGCCATAGCAGTGGCAGCGAGAGCTGTGGTGATGATATTGGTGGTCTGGGTAACATTTTGGCATGGTCGCGGCAACAAAGGTGTCTTTACCAAGGGTCAAACATTTGACTTAGGTAGAACTTTTAAGATAAAATCAATTAATGAGATATAAAGAAACTTACGATCTTCTTAATTGGAAAACCTAACCTTTTAATTGTGGATAAATATAAGTTCTAGGTCAGTCTGCATTCGAAAATTAATTTAACACAGCTAGATATTATAATCTCTTTGACATTGCTGTCATTGCATTTCTTGACACAAGGAACTTTTAGTTGTTGGAGATTAGGGATCAGTTGTTCTCAATGGTGTCTGGTCTAACTTTACTGATTGATTAAGAGAAGAGATTGCGGTCAAATAGTTGGAATAATCGTATGTTCTCAAGTAAGGTTTCAAATTTTCACCAGTTTATCAGCTGCAAAGTTCTAATCAGAAGGGAATGTTTGAAAAATAATTTCTTGTAATTTTTAGATATAGAATGTATTATCTGATGACTGATGCTGCTTCTTTTTCTCTCGTTTTCTTGCAAAGTTTAAATTTTTTTGTTAGTGGACTGGACTACTTTGTGGTTCCTCTCCAGTCTCGGGTCTGCCTGGCTAAGTTTCTTAGTCGTATAGTGAATTGGGTGGATTGGGTGGTTCATTGAACCAAACATAATCTAAAGTAGTATCTTAGTGGAACCAAACACGAGTCTTACAAACTTTATTTCAGACCCCTTGTTCTGAAAAAAATGCGGCAACTTGTTAGTGCCAGATATTTTGGTTTAGAAGCATAAATTATGAGAAAAGACTTGGTGATGGTGATGCCTGGGTTATATTGGACATTTGAACAATGTAGGGTGACGGCTTGCAAACTGATCTGATGACCCTGGTCGTTGTAATCTTTGGAATTGCTGATGGTTTTGAATCTTAATGAAGTAGTTCGAAGTTGAATCTGGAACTATTCTGAAATCAAACTAGGTTAGATGCTGGAAATCAAAGAAAATAGCTGGAAAATAGAATTTGTTCCTGGATTGGACAATTGGACCAAGAACCTTGTGGACCATCCACATGATTTGTCTTCCACATGATTTGTTTATATCTTACTCTCTCAAGAAAATATCAATAAAGATGTATTCAATCATAACTGGATGTTGTTTTCTCATTTCTGTACTGACTTTTGAGAACAACAAAAGTAACAGTCATGTTACGTTCGATGAAAGCACACGTTCACAGCATGCACAACCAATTTGACTAGCTCTGCCATCTCATCCTTCAAGAAACCCAATTTAATTATCCAGGTCACGGCTCTAGAAATGAAAAGGCGTTATTGAAACCTACCTCATTCTGAATGGCCATTTAGATTCATGATAATGGAACCACTCTACCACACATGAGAGTTTTTTAGGCAGAAATTGGATAATTTGAATTAATTAATAACTCTTTGTCATTTAATTACCAATCTGTCTATTTTTTAACTAATCCCCCCACCCCACCCCCCCCCTTTCACATTAATATTGTTTGATAAGTAATCTTATATTAATTTTTCCTGGTACTATTTTGGAAATTTTTTATATTACCTTTTTCCCTTTCCCTAAATCCCTTCAAGTGACTTGAATCCATAAATTTATGATCTGGTTTTAAGATGCTTACCAACAGGCTTAACATTCCCATTTAATTCTTGATGTTATTTGTATAGAATTATTCGCAAAGAACGCCAACTTGCTAGAATGTCTTATGAATATTTTCTGCTTCATGCTCTATATTCCTTGAAAAATTTATAAACCTGAAAAATTAACAATGATTGTGTTTTCTGTTCTTAGACGTGGAACCTCAATATACTGGTGCTAGAATAGAAGGAGATGTTGTGACTTTGGACTTTGTGAAGAAAATGATGGATGATTTCAAGAACCAGAAGTGCTTACACAAAAGGTATACCATTATTATACTTACTACTTTGACTGTCATATGTTGTGACAAATTTTAAAAAAAACTCTATATTTTGGAAGGTCAAGTCGTCTATTTCTACCTTTGTAAAACGATATTTTATAGAAGAAGCTAGTTTTTGGACATGAATTTTAGTTTCCATTATATTACAGATATGCCTTCCAGATTGTGCTACAATTAAGAGAAAAGCTTCTGGCATTGCCATCTCTTGTTGATATCAATGTTCCTGATGGGAAACATTTCACTGTATGTGGTGATGTACATGGCCAGGTAATTCCTCTTCAGTCTTTAATTTTCTTGGAACAGTCTTGTTATTGTCAGCTTTTACCTTATTTCGTGAGCCTCAGTTAACATGATAATTTTCTAAAATGCATTTACGAGAATTGTTTCATTGGTATGTGTAAACATTATTTCCTGAGGACCTGTACTCTTTTACTTGGCGGTAACAACCTTTCTTGGTATATTCTGGTCAAAACTATTTGTATGCAAAAGTATGTTAAGAAGCTTGCAGCACATTGCTGGGTATAGTGGGCTTATTGAGATACGTAATTACTAATTAACTTTCCAATTCTCTTTAATGTTTGGAGGGTGTAATTCAAAAAGCGTGTTTTGCATGTGAAGATCTGTTATATATAGTGTGCAGTATGCTTTTAACTCGTGCTCTAGCCTCCAATGATGGGCTTAACTCTGAAAATGTTTTGAAATCAGTTTAAGATATTCTCGTGTTTGTTATCAATTATGTTTTTGTTGGTTGCTGTGGGGTTTGGATTTCTGCTGACTGGCATCTCTTTTGGTTTATGATGTGCTACAACCACACAAAAGTTTTGTTTGATATTTTTCTTTTCTAAAAGTTGTGTGTGTATATATATATATATGTTTGTTATTGATTGATGACTCATATTTGGTGATTGCAGTTTTACGATTTGATGAATATATTTGAGCTCAATGGGCTTCCATCAGAGGATAATCCGTATCTGTTCAACGGAGACTTTGTAGATAGGGGTTCATTTTCTGTTGAAGTGATACTCACACTATTTGCCTTCAAATGCATGTCGCCATCAGGTATCTATTTTCTTAAAATTGATCTATTCTCAAAGAATTACTGCTTGTAGGATTGGATCTAATAGTATTTTTTCCGCAATGGTTTCAGCTATGTACCTTTCTCGAGGGAACCATGAAAGCAAGAGCATGAACAAAATATATGGTTTTGAGGGCGAGGTCAAGTCAAAATTGAGTGATAAGTTTGTGGAACTATTTGCTGAAGTGTTTTGTTGTTTACCTCTGGCTCATGTCATAAATAAGAAAGTTTTTGTGGTCCACGGAGGACTTTTCAGCGTTGATGGTGTTAAGCTCTCTGAAATTGGAGCAATCGATCGATTTTGTGAGCCTCCTGAAGAAGGTAAGCAAAAAATGTGGCGGTATAATTATTTGATGCTTTCATTTGACACTTCTAATCGACGCTCTTGAAAAAATTGACCGCTTTGACTGAAGCTTACTTATATGAACTCTAGTATTAATTTTACCTATTAATGGGTTTGGAGGTGTTCGTTATATGCTTATGTCTCTTGAAATATCTTTTGACAGTGGCTTATTGTTCTGAGTTAGTATTCCCAAAATTCTGGATGACTGTTCCCCATCCCTCTCTCTTTTCTTTAGAAAGACTTCAAGTAGGATCCTAGGATATTAGACACATATTTTGAGGGGACCGAAATCAGGATTGGGAGTGAATAAAGGAAATTTACTCAAGTGAGTGAGGAAATTGTGCTGATTGAAGAGTTTTGTTCATTTGTGAGGGTATGTATGAACATTCTTTACTCAGTTAGAGGTATTGCAACTACCTTTTGCTTTATGAAATCTCTATTTAGAGAGATCTCATGGATGGTTTTTTGAACCTTCATTTTAAGGGAACCAAAAATATAGTTTCTGAATTTTGAAGTTTGGGTTTATCTGCTAACCCAATTAAAGGCTCTAGAAAGGTGGTTTCACCCACGGCCACTTCCGGCCCTTGTATGAAAGTTGATATTTTTTTGACACAATTTCTAGTATAATAATTTGTATTACAACCTAAGTTTCTTTTCCTTTACATTGTGCTGTGGTAGTTGAAGCCTGATTGTACCTGCCCTTCCTTTCTTGTCAAGTAGATCCTAGGTTATGAAGTTGCAGTAACACTGCATTTAATTCCCCAGTTGTATATGCATAGGGAAGGGCATCTATAGTAAGGTTTTAGTGTTGATGACATCTGAAGGAACTATTTCATTGTCACTGCTTTGCCATCTAAATTTTAGATAAGAATTGAATGCCTTTTATGATTTTGTAAATGATATATGGGTTTGCTTCTATCATCATAGTTCTTATGCTTTTCCGCTTAGTTGAAGGTATAACTTGTTACTCTTCCTAAAGATGATTGCTTCTGCAGTTAGGTTGATATATCATAAGCTGAGTTTCTTAAACAATTAGTAATCACTGTAGCATGTTGATGATGCGTTATCTGCTGTGTTATGGCAAACATCATGCATTTTTTTCTACGTTATTCAGGGTTGATGTGTGAATTGTTATGGAGTGATCCACAACCTCAACTCGGGAGGGGACCCAGCAAGCGTGGAGTTGGACTTTCATTTGGGCCCGATGTTACAAAAAGATTTTTGCAGGACAATAACCTAGGTTGTTTTCCATGGATTTTATTCAAGTTCACGGCATTATCTATGCACTTTATATGTCGACAGACTAAACATCTTCACCTCAACCTAATGCTTTACAGATTTAGTAGTGCGGTCGCATGAAGTTAAGGATGAAGGTTATGAGATCGAGCATGATGGTAAACTTATCACCGTGTTCTCAGCTCCAAATTACTGTGATCAGGTAATCTTGTCTCAATTCATCTTACACCTTATGATTGTCTTAAGCATTTTTATGCAACTATGCCATTCCGCAAACATGTTACGCGGACGCCAAACTTGTTTGTATAATTCTATCTTGCTTTTGCATATTTGGATAGTCTGTTTTCCGAATTCTGACTTTATCTGATAGCCAAATTCTGGTTAATGTTTTATCTGCTTGTTTCAGATGGGAAACAAGGGCGCCTTCATTCGTTTTGAAGCTCCTGATCTGAAACCAAATATAGTCTCCTTTTCAGCTGTGGTTAGTAGCTTCCCTCCTGCACAATGTCCCCAACCACATACCACAAAATTAGAAAATGAAATTTTATTTCACTAGTCTCGGCGAAAATAACCTCCATTGAAATCTTTTGATCGATTGCAGCCACACCCAGACGTCAAGCCAATGGCATATGCAAACAATTTCCTGCGAATGTTCTCATAAACCATGATCCCTAACTTGCACTGCTTTTTATATCCTATTCTGCTCGCTTGTTGCCAAACAAGTGCAAAATTGCAGCAGAAGGCTGAAAGAATTCGTTCACGTCAAGGAAAACATGTGTATTTTCCCATACAGGCGGCCCTTTTCTGACTTGCCCCATTGTGGATTTGAAAGTCATAAGCTAAGCAGGCTACGCACAGCGGTCGCCATAACTTGTATTCATGTTCTTTTTTATTCATGCTCATTGTGATTTTAATTTGCTGTGGATATCAATAATCAATTTTGTCTTACGTATAAAGCAGCAAGTAATTAAGCTTCGGTTATTTTATTTTATTTTTTAAAATTCATAAATATCTAAGATATTCACATTCGAGCAAGAAAGATGGAAAATCTTTACGTTCGAGCAAGTTGATTCAAATTCAACAGTTTTCTAATGTACGATTATGAAAAGATAGGGACATTCAATTCGAGCATGACACATCTTTAACCCCAAAGACATGAACTGTAAACTGGCCCACGAAAAATCAACGTTGGAGCACTGTTTACTTGTACTCCTTTTTGAAGCACGCCTCAGTTTTTGACGCAATTCTTATGTATTTCGCACTGAATCTTGGAAAATTCATAATTCCCAGTTTTCTACTCACCCATTTGTCAATAATTTATCCTTGATCACAAAACCGAGACTAAAATATGGGAAGATTTGAATTGCCATCTCCCAGCATGATTTCCCTCTCATGATAATAAAATTAGATTCTTGACACCCAAAATCATACCCCACCCCCATCACGTCAATCAAACCTGTGCACGATTTTCATTCACTTCTCTCCCTTTTTCTAGCGTTTGAATCCTATGAACGCTTTCCATATGATGAAGCCACTACTTCTACTCGAATAACAATTTTTACACAATTCAACTCAGAATAACGAAGATGTTCTGTTCATTTTCACGTTCATGTTCCCTTCAGACTCTTCTGCTAACACTACCTTTTCTTTTATTATCTCCTGTCTTCTCCACTATTCAAGTGGACAGAAACAGCCAGTCAAACAAGAATCCCCCTCATAATATGGATCCACTTGAACTTGAAACCTTGTTCAAGGTTATGGAAACTCTGTCGTCTGATGAAAATTGGAAAGTTTCATACCCGGAGCCTTGTCAACCGGGTTCATCCTGGCCCGGAATCGAGTGCAAAATTACAGGAGATGACAATCTTTTCCATGTAATTAGACTTGATTTTGGCACCCCACCAAATCCAACATGCAAGAAAACAGCCAGATTTCCTTCAGAAATCTTTCATCTCCCATATCTTGAATCCGTTTTCATTTTCCAGTGTCTCACTCACATCCCAACAATTATTTCGGTCTCAGTAAACGAATCGTTCATCAACTCTCCAATTCAACAGCTGAGTTTGAGATCAAATTCTAGACTTGTTGGCTCAATCCCACCTCAACTTTCCTCTTTGAAATCACTCCAAATCCTCACATTGCCACAAAACAGGCTCACAGGGCCAATTCCAGTCGAAATTTTCAGTTTGACTTCACTTTTACACTTGGATTTAAGCTACAACTTCATCACTGGAGCAATCCCTTTTGAAATAGGCAATTTTAGAAACATTGTGGGCCTTGATTTAAGCTATAACAAGTTCATGGGACCAATCCCCTCTAAAATAGGACAGCTCAATGAACTTCAAAAGCTTGATTTAAGCTACAATTCTTTAACTGGGAGCATTCCAGAAAGTTTTCAACAGCTGCATTCTTTGGTTTTCTTGGATTTGAGCAACAACAAATTGAGCGGGGGACTCCCAGACGGATTGAAAGGGTTGCAGAGTTTGCAGTATTTATTAATGGAAGATAATCCAATGTTTATATCTCTGCCATTGGAATTCAGTCACCTTAAGAAACTTCAAGAACTTAGACTTGGAAACTGTGGGTACTCGGGAACAATACCAGAGAGGTATTCAGAACTAACAAATCTAAGCACACTTTCATTGCAGAACAACCTGTTATCAGGTGAAATTCCAGCGGGTTTCGGCAATCTTTCACATATATATCACTTGAATTTGAGCAGAAATTTTCTGAACGGAGTTGTGCCTTTTAACTCAAGTTTCTTGAAAAGGCTTGGAAAAAATTTGGACCTCAGTGGCAATTCGGGGCTGTGTTTGAGTCCATCTGCAGCAGCCGATGATGTTCATATTGGAGTTGATGTTTGTGGGAATAATAAATCTGGATCATCAATCCATCCACCGAAGAAATCTGAAGCTCCAAGGGATCATATCACATCATTTTGGTTCAATGTTGCTTTGATTTTACTTGCATTGAATGAACTAATGTTTTCTGCTTAATGGTTTGCTACAGTTTCTGGCTGATCAAATGTTGCTATTTTCATTAGTCTTAAGTTTTCTGATGATACTGACTTCAGCATTTGATATTGGTATGTCATAGACTCATAAATACTCGGGCAGAAACCAAATCAAGAAAAATATTCTGATCACATTTTACACTCGAGCTCTAACATATAGAAACCACTTTTCAAGTTACAAAGACAACCCAATTTAAATGGTCTTTTAACCGATTCGATTCTCTGGAAATCTTTTCATCTATCGTTTGTTCTTAATAAGTGCATTAATGAGAGCTCCCCGTGTCTTGATTTGTTGTGCAGTCAATGTGAAATTATGTGGCATTTGATTCTGTTCATGGGCAATTCGAAAGATATCACTCCTAGTAGTAGTTGTAAATTGAGTTGCCTTGGTTCTAAAATATTTAATGATAGAAAGAAATGAAACCACCCTTAACTTACTCTTACAAGGGAATAGTTGCAAAATAAGATCAACTGGAAAAGGCTTTGCTATAACATGAGAATTTTCAGGCCACTATCTGACCTGCAATATAAAAAATCAGTCAAACAAAAATGACAAATTCTTGGTTTATCAATGGAAAATATATAATAAACGGGGATTTTTAGTCATAAATGTCAAGAAATGGTGGATATGACATAACAAGACCACTGAAAAACAAGGACAAAGTTCAGGCAGGAAATGGATCCCACATTTCAATTTTATTACTTCTACCTTTTTTCACCTGTTTTTTGTGGTACAAACGTTGTACCTTCTCTCGCAGGTTTGCCCCTCAGTTTTCCTTTGATTAATCCAAGCTATTAATACAAGAATTTGGCTCAGTTCTGATTAGTGGTCTGTCTTTTTCAAACATGCGGAGGTTCCTTTTACTGTCATATGCAAGCCTTTTGCAAAATGACCACCAATTGTAAAACTATTGGTTTACAGCCCGTTTGTGTAGAGGAATTTATGTTACTCCTCCTTACTTGAGTAATTAACTTAAAATTGTTTGAAAAATTCACGGGCAGCGTTATAGTTAAAGAGTTTGCATATATTCCACAATAAATAAAGATGATACACATATAATAAATGATACCCCTATAAGGGCCCGGGTCATGGATGACCCGGGAAGTTTCATTGGATAGCCCGTATAGAAACCAAGAGGACGATTATTACCTGCCCGACTGGGCACTTCATGTATAGCCGGGTATTTACTTACCTCCCGGGCAGCTAGGGACCGGGCTTTCCTGCTAAAGCCAAGGGCTCAATACCCGAGTAACTTACTTAGAGGATCTCATAGATTATAGGGAAGAAAGCGACTGGGCGGGAAGTCAACGTCTTTAGCCTGAACGTATCCCCGAAAATATTGAGAAGAAAGGGACTGGACATGCAGTCAACGTCCCTTATCCTTGGAGTACCCACCAAGCTATCGGGAAGAAAGGGACCCGACAGGCCGTCAACGTCCGAGGGTACGAGTAGTAGGTGAGCACGCGCATCAAGGTAACCCTAGCTTCCCCTCCTATAAATAACAGGTATAATTGTCATTTACAGAGGTCGAGAATCTCTTCATTCGCAAGCATTCATACATTTTTACTCAAGTTTTCTTCCTTGACAACCCTGCTGACTTAAGCATCGGAGTGGTCACGCCGGACACCCCTCCGGCGCCCATTCACGAGTTCCTCTTATTGTTTGCAGGTCACAGTGGAAGCCATTTACCTTGTTCAACTTCCTAAACAACACTATAAATTTTTGATTTGATCCGGTGGAGCACCCGACCCTGCTCTTCCATTTCATCCGGATCGTATCAATAAATATACACGGTAATATTGTGAAAGTGTTTATTGTGGTTATGTGAACTTGGGTTTTGATTTATACATGTCTTGTTTTGATGTAGTTAGTTTTTGGATTGTAGTTAGGTCAAAACAAATAATCTTAACAAGGTATCTGAATTCAATCTCACCGTTATGTGTTGGACTACTCTACACTACAAAAAACGGTTAGATTAACGACGAGTTTAGAATAAACCGTCGCTATAATAGCAGCGGTTTTTCATATAGCGACGGATTTTCATAAAATTGTCGCCTAGTAAAGGTAGCGACGGTTTATCAAAAACCGTTGCTAATTTTACGACTGTTCGAACAAATTCTACTGTGTGTATTGTGGATTCGGATACTATAATCGTCGTGACGAAACACTATTACAAAATCAGTCATCCCATTCTAATGATTTTTCATCATCTCCATCTAATCAATATACCTATGGACAATCACGTCGATATCCAAATATTCAAAATCAATTTAATCTACGAGATATTGACGAAAAATATAACAATGATTTCGCTCACCCGCGTCACTTTTCATGGTATTAGCTTTGAAATGTTATAATTTTTAGTGTGTATTTCTTATTGTGCTATTATTGTAAAAAAGTTTTGTATTGATATATTAAACGTTTGTACCAGCTGTCCTAAATGTAGCCTAAAATAATAAATTATTGTGGACATAAAAACGGTTGGATTAGCGACGGTTATAGCATAAACCGTCGCTTAAAATTAAGGGAAATTTCTCGTTAACCGTCGCTACTCGCGACTGTTTATCTTACCGTCGCTAATAGCGACGGTAATTTTAAACCGTCGCCGTTGAGATCGGCGACAGGCCACCAAATACAGTCGCTATTTGCGACGGTATAATCAAAACTGTCGCTGGTGGCGACGGTTCTTGCTAACACCGTCGCTACTGGAGACAGTATGTGCCAAAACCGTCGCTACGATTCTATGTATACCGAGTAGTCGAACATTTTCTTTACGCGATTTTCGCCATTCTTCTCTGGTAGTAGCGAAACTCTATCATTTTTTTCACAGTTTCCGTTTTTTTATTTTGTACTAACATTTTTTTGTATTAATTTCGTAGATTTGCTCGTCGGTGTGATCTTCCAATGTTACGTGGATCTGCATAACTTCGCGCACTCAGGTTTTTAAAGCGTTTTTTTTATAGAAAATTTAATATTTAATTTTTGTACAGTAGTTTATTTATGAATATTAGCATAGTATTTTATTTATGAATTTTAGGGGGTGTATTCAACGTGGGAAATTTATTGACTTTTACTGACTTTTGTAGATTTTAAAAATATAGAGGTATTCAATCAAGACTTTTGCATACTCTATAGAAGTCTTGTGGTATTCAAAATAGACTTTCATGGAGTTTTAAAAAGTCAAGTGATATTCAAAATTTACTTTTATAAACTCTATAAAAGTCTACAGGTATTCAAATTTTCCATGGACTTTTAATAACTCCATGGAATTCATTGACATACAAACATTAAAACCTAAGGTATAACTACAAATTGTAAAAAATTGTATTTGGTTCATCCCAAAGATTTGAATGGATTTTTAAAACTTCTAACTCTCTCTATGTCGCTTCACATCATATATCTTCATATCTTCTCTCATAACAAATTGAATATGTTATATATGTCAATTAATTATTGGTTCAAAGAAATTAATAAAAAATCACATGTTATAGTTAAGTACAAAATTTATAAAATTCTATAAAAAAAAATCTACAAAAGTCTATAAAAATCTTGCAAAAAGTCTACATAAATCCACATAAATCTGTTTATAAATCTGTGAGATTCCATAAAAGTCAATAAAAATTTATCAAATCCATAAAAGTCTATCATTTAAAAAAATCAATTAAAAGTCATCAAAACTCTGAATTGAATACACCCCACTTAGCGTAATAGATTATTATTTTTGTAAATCATGCTTGAGTTGTTTTTTACTAGATAGATTAAAAACCCTCGCTTCATTAAGCTACGGTTTTTTGAAAGACCGTCGGTTCATAAAGCGACGGTTTTATAAATAAACGTCGCTAAATATAGCGATGGTTTAATATAGCGACGGTTTGTATATAACCGTCGCTTAAAGTAACGATGGTTTGTATGTAACCGTCGCTAAATATCGATGGTCTGTTTATCTAAACCGTCGCTAAATCAATAAAACTGTCGCTAGTTGTAACAGTTATTGAGAAACCGTCGCTATACGAAGGCGACGCGACCTCCGGTTACGGACCGCCAAACCGTCGCTAGAATCGTCGCCTCACCGTTTTAGCGACGGTAGTCCCCTTTGCAAACCGTCGCTAGTCCCCTTTTTTTTTGTAGTGCTATGAGCCGTTCATCCGATAACGTCTTGTAAACTTCAAGTTTCAGTTGTTCATTCTTAGGCGTGAACGAGTATGCTAGATGTCACATAACGACTATATTAAGTCATTGAGAGTTGTATGTATAAAATTAGACAATCTTCTCATTTGAACTAGCTTTTGTGGTGGAGTTCGGCGCACACACTCATATATTCTCTTACCTTTGGGGTAATATTAATTATGTTAAATAGACATTTTGGTCATATAAATTATGTTGTCTTCCTCTAAGTTGTCAAAATTAGGTTTTAATCACGTAACTTTGTGTGTTTGTTGGTTTTTAATCATATTTTGTTGGAGTGCTAAACATCATCATTTTTTTTCAATATCACTGTCAACACTCCAACAAAATAAAACTAAAAATCAACAAAAATCATAATAATAGGATATTATCTGGTATTATTGAGTTTCATTACTTTACATGTATTATAAGAATAAACCAATGGCCTACAAATAAGATTCCCATACTTAAGCTAGGTACCAAGACGTAATGGTCAAAAGATACATATAAAAATATCAATGAAAACAGTAGTTAAAACGTGATGCACACACAAAATATTGTTTTATAAATTGAAAATTTTATTTAGTGAATGTCTTTTTTGGTTAACATTTTGAATTGCAAAAAAAGAAAAAAAAGATAGGGTAAAAACAAATACATTTGCTTTTATTATGAATTTATGAACAGAGTCTGTAATTTGGGATATATCTGTTCATTCATGCAAAGAATTTATGTAAGAGTAAAGCACATGCTGAAAAGAATAAAGTTCACTGGAACAAAAGTCTTTGTATTTTACTTCAGAAGTTTTTAACCAATCAGAGTAAGAGTAATGTTCACTCAATCACTTGTCACCCCAATCCCCTCAATCACAACCTTTGGATTATATCTATTTTCATGTGGTAAATTTAATCAAAACCCCAAAGATTATCTTACCCATTTTGACTTTTGTTGCAACTCTCAATATTAAATTTTTTAAATAAAAAAATACGAAATCTGCCGTTATTATGTTCCTCATTCTTGAAAAATAATCACATCTACATTAATTTAAAAAAGATAAAGTAAAATATGTAAATGAGGTAGAAAATCGTCATTCAAACAAAATTATATTATTTTTAAGTCCGAAATAACGGATCGAATTGACTTAATTCAGAAATTTGATTTTTATTTTTAAAAAAAATCGGTTAAATCGGTTTCGTTTCTTGATTATTGTTTTGAAAATTCGGTTAGACAGAATTAATAGATTTACTTTTTAAATGCAATTTCAATTTTATATTGTTTAGTTTAGGGCCATAGCAGTTTTGTCCATTGGGCTTTGTTTTGATTGGCCCAAGTTTATTTTGAAAAAATAAGAAAAGCCTCACTCTAAATCACTTGAATCTCTAGCACTTCAAATATATCTTACCCTAAGCTAAATCAACAGTTTGTATGCTGGTCATCTTCATCCAAAATCCACTGTGAGAAAATCAGAAATGGCACAAAATGGCATCTCTTTCATTATTAGCACACTGGATATCAAGTTGGTACTGTTCATGTTCTTCCTTCTCTGCTCGTTTTGATTCTATATTTCTATAGCCAAACAACCATTTCTGTATTTTTGCTGTAAGTATTGTGTAATCATTGTAGAAATGCCATTGTTTGTTGTGGATTTCCTGGGTGGCCTATCAATTTCACTTAATCATTTGCTTATTGGATAAATGAATAATTATTAACATATTAAACTAATTTTGTTATTTTAATTGTATACTAGCCTTTGCTGGAACTAAGGCCGTATTTTGGCATCTAATGTCATGTATTTGCAGATATTTTTAGCGTCATTCGCATTGCAAATGAAGAATTTATTAAGCTACATTCATTGTATTTATCAGCAAATTTCGTTGGGTTTGGGTGACAGCACATGAATCTCTCTATTACTTTTAATTTTTTATATTTTTTCACCTGAACATTCGGTTAGTGTTGTTCCGACCGAAATAACCGATTTTAATTTGGTTCGTTTTTTTCGGTTTTTGATGAAGCCCATTGTTTTGTTTTACATTAGAACAGGCACAGTAACGTCGCCAGGTTAAGCAGTGGCGCTTCTGTAATCGGCTTAGTGCAATGGCTTCAAAGATTCTGTTAAAACGACTCCAAACCCTAACAAGGTCCTCTCCAAGGTTCCACAATAAGTTTTGTCGATCCCAATATCGGTGCTTGAATCTTGAAAGGCATTATTCAGATTCTGTCAACAGTCCACCAGCTCCCGGTTTTCAGTTAAAGAGCTCGTTGAATCAAGATGAGCTCAAGAAGTTCTCCGCCATTGCTGAGACATGGTATTATTTTCAAAATTTTCGGAGATTTCCTTTTTTTCCAGTTATTGTTGAAGTTTATTTGTTTTATAATTTTTGTTGAATGAATTGAAGGTGGGATTCGGAAGGGCCATTTAAGCCATTACATGTGATGAATCCTACCAGACTTGCTTTTATCAGGTCTACATTATGCCGACATTTTGGGTAATTTAATTCTGCTCGAGTTTGACTTATTATGTTTCTTAGGCGGCATTTGGAAATGCTTAAAATAACCTCTAAATTTGTAAGTTCATGATCAATTTTTTTTTAGTATTTGCAAAAACTACCTTAATAATGCTAATCCTTAATTTCACTCCTAGGCAAGAAGTTATTGATCTTTGTTAATCCTACCAGCGTTGCTTTTATCAGGTCTACTTGTTGTAGGAACCTAAGAAATGATGTTCCACCTTGATATTCTTTTCACTCTTGTTTTTTTTTTTATAAAAACTAGTTGGTGTCAACTTGTTTCAGAAAGGATCCACACTGCCCAAGACCATTTGAGGGGTTGAAATTCGTGGATGTTGGTTGTGGAGGGGGTATTTTATCTGAGGTATGCATCTTTAATTTTTGGCTCTCAGAAAGGGCAAGTAATATCTATCCCTTGAGATTGCCTAATGCCTTTCAGATACACTTGGGGTACTAGAGTTTCCTTTTTGCAGTAATCTAATGACTTATCCTTTTAAAGTTCAGCCTTTGGCTCGCATGGGTGCTGATGTAACAGGAATTGATGCTATAGAAAAGAACATTAAGATTGCACGCATTCATGCGGTATGTTACTTGCAAAGTCATATAAAAAAAGAGGGGGATCAGTTGTAGGCATGATCAACTAATACAAGGAGCGATTATGTTTCTTTGTATGTGCATTGGGAAAAGTTATTATGGACCTGTCCTTCTCAATGGTTTCAATTTTTTCAAAAGGATTTGGAGCGTCACACATTTATATGTTCTTCGAAATTTTTTTGCTATTCATTTATAAGAGTTTGCATCTTTGCAGGACCGGGATTCAGTTACTTCATCAATTAATTATCAATGCACAACTGCTGGTACACATCATATTTGTTTGTGCGAAGGTTATATTGTTGATCATCTGTCATTTTTACTTTTCAATTTTAATAATCTTTGAATTCTTCGTGCATCTTGCATTTTTTTACTTTGGCGGTAACTCATTTCTACGAGCTATTCTGCAAATCTTTCTATTTTCTTCCTATTTCCCTATCTATGCTCACCCAAAAATAACGAACACAAAATTTCTGTTGGTTCTTCCATGTGTTCCTTGTTATTTTTCCTGCAACACTATGAGCAATTATATATTTCTTTTCTTTCTATTTTTCTTTTTCTTAATGTTTGATGGAGCAAGCAGATAAATGGAAGCGATTAAAGCGTGTGTAATCTGTATTTCTTTTTGCTCTGGCGTGATTTATTGCTTTCACATATTGAATTTCACATAAGTATAACTGTTTCATTTTTACATTACTGTTTACTTGTATTGTTATACATCACTCCATGTTAATACGTTAGATTTTGTGTTTTCATCATTTCCATCCGTTTGTGCTTCATGAATGATTTTTATATCTTTATTTTTTTTCTATCATTCATTCAGGAAACCTTTTCTTTTGAATTTGTAAACCATTTGTCAAAAGCTGATGCCATCATTATTGTCATACAGAAAAATTGGTGGAAGAGAGGAGAGAATTTGATGCTGTAATTGCTTTGGAGGTGTGTTAGCTTATTCATGCAAATGCAGTTAACAATGGTGCAACTTGTGGAAAATAAGGGCAACCATTAATATGGCTTCCAATGCAATTTACTAATATTGTTCAAGTCTGCTTTAAATGAGTGGACACTTTGATTGGACTCAGTTATTTTTTGGTTTAATCATGTTTTGGTGTAATCATGTTTCGTTTTCCTTAATATTGTGTTCAGAAGAAAGTGGACTAATCTGATTGTCTTGCATATCCTACCTAGGTAATTGAGCATGTGGCAGATCCTGCTGAGTTTTGCAAATCCTTGTCAGCATTGACAGCTGTTGGCGGAGCTAATCTAATCTCAACAATTAATCGTTCAATGAGAGCTTATGCAACTGCCATTGTCATTGCAGAATACGTCTTACATTGGGTATGTATGCTATACAACCGCTCATTGTTTTCGAAGTGTTTATATGCTGGTAAACCGTGGACTAGATAGAGGCATCAGTAAAGGTGCCTTACTTGAGTCAGATTTGTTCTGTGTCCAGTGTGTGTCGGTAACAAAATTTCTGACAATGCCTACAGATGTGCGTCATCTGCTTCTGAAATTTGAAAAATACATTTATTTTCTTGAAAACCTTCTCCTTTACCAGCAAAATCTATGGGGGTAAAGTATAAAAAAAATATGCCTCAAAAGTAGTCCCTCTTTTTTCATCGATGTTTGGTATTAAAGTGTTTAAATTTTGTTAACATATAGCTTCCGAGAGGTACACATGAATGGTCGAGTTTTCTGACGCCAGAGGAACTGGTCCTAATCCTTGAGCGTGCTTCCGTTCATGTAAGTATAAGATAAAAGTTGCTAGCTTTCTCATTCTTGTTTTCCACGGAGTTGACTGTCTCGTTTCTCCTTCATTTGATTTTCGATTGTAATTCCCATCTTTATCAGGTTCAAGAGATGGCCGGGTTTGTCTACAATCCTCTTTCAGGGCTATGGTCTCTCTCTGATGATATCAGTGTAAATTTCATTGCATTTGGAACAAAACACAGCGCATAGAGTAGCCGAAATACACTGTTTTTATATAGGTTTCTTTAATTTTCCGGTTCACCCTTTTGACCATTTTCATTTTTGTCACATCACGATAATAATTAATGCGCGCTCGTTCACACACGCACTTGCAATAAATCCATACCAACAACAATCTGTAGGTTGTTTCCATATTGTTTTTAAAATTACTTTTCTTATATAAAAATATAAACATTCCTTTTTGCGCAATTATCAATCATTTAATCATTTTCAATTTATAATGATAAGTAAAAAATAAAATATTATTTCTTTCTTTTGTAGTGGATATTTGTTTTTGTCACGTGTTTATCTCTTTTTAGAATTTCTTTTGTCTCTAATAAGCAGAAGCTAAAGACGAAAACAAAATGTGACGCACCTTTGCACCCAAACGAAGCTGATATATGTGCTGTACATTTCAAATAAAATACAATTTTGTTTTTATACGTAAATCATTATACAGAACTGTTAGGATTTAATTTACACGAGACTTTTAAATGAGAGGTTAGGTGCAAAGTGTCCTTCGTTTCCCGTTCGGTATTTTTTAGTTTTCATTTTTGCAATATTATCCGAGAACTTGTGTTCAAATCCCACTTGTATGCATAATAGTTAAGATTAGAGTTTATCTTAGTATAAAAAAACAGTACAATAAGAAAGTGAGATTTCATTTAATGTAAAGTTGTAATGGTCAAGTTTTTCAGAGAAATAAGCAAAATCGATTATCCAGGCATCTAACGAAAATTGTCCCCATGTCTTCAATTTTCGGGTACAGACAGATCACGGTCAATAATAACGACCTCCACTCCTAGTATATTAGCCATTCATAGCACAGTTAACTTTTCAAGAACATTTGATAATGATATAAAGGAATAATAATTTTAGGTAACATGGAGAAATGAAAATGTATAGAAAAATTTGAACCAAAAATTCTCATCCTCCAGAACAGACACCATATGGTGGGTGATTAAGAACTCCATTCATCAGCTATAATTGGTGGGATAAAAGAACAACCCTGAAGAGTCTGCTCAAAGATATGTCCTACTCTCAACAACTTTTCCTGCACCATCAACATTCAGAGAAATGCATCAGAACAAACTTTATTTTCTTACAGGAAAAGGCATATCATTAATTTCAACTACGCAGCATATTAAATAGCATTGAGATGTATAGTTGCAGAATGAACACGTTAAATTTTTTGCTAAGACAAGAATATTTATGCACCTCATCAAATGCAGCTCCAATCATTTGAATTCCTACGGGCAGGCCCGCAGATCCCCCTTCAACAAATCCACATGGCACAACCAATGCAGGCAGGCCAGCCAAGTTAACATTGACCTGTGTGAACACATAAAAATATAAAATAATCAGCAAACCAGAACCGTGCTTGTGCAGCAAATAATCTGATTCAATATCTATGCAAAGATGTCTTGTAACCTTTTTGCATCTCTCCCTCTCTACACACACACACACACACACACACACGCATTCCAGACCACTTCACAAATGGGAAAGGGAAAAGGTTTTTCTACTCTAGCAACTAAAAATGACTTGGGTGTAAAGAACAATAACCCCTTAACCCCTCATTAAGATATAAGAACCACGAAGACTCACGGTGCAGATGCACAAGATAAGGGAACAACAAAAAGAACTATAAATCTCCAAATAAGTACACAACTGCAAAATCTAGAAGTGTTTCTACAAACTCACAGTCATTATGTCTCCTGCGTACATAGCCAGTGGGTCATTTTTCTTCTCACCTGGACAAATTACATAACTCTTTTTGAATGATTTCAAACTAGAACATTAAGAGAAAAAATCATGGGTCCATAAACCAAAGATGAAATAAAGCGCAACGTGAACTATGCCGGTGTCATACCAATCTTATAAGCAACAGATGGAGCAGCAGGAGATATCAAGATATCATTTTTGTCCAAAGCTTCCTTGAAGCCATTCCGAATAAGAGTCCTAACCTGAAACAGCAGCAAAGAAAATAATTAAGTGCAGAAAGAATAACAATGTGATAAACACTCGTGACACAGTGATTACACCAAATTACTTCCAGGGCGGCAGTTGATCAGCTTATCAAACATTGAGTTTCAAATATTCTAGAGCCGCAGCAGAATGATAAAACATATGGTATTAATTTTCTTTATCTAAGTCGTCTCATCCATGAACAATATAAAAACAGGGAATTGGTAGTCAAACCTGCTGGGCACGCTTGTAATATGCATCATAATAACCAGCTGAAAGTGCGTACGCACCCATTAGAATTCGCATTTTAACCTGCAACAAGAAGATAACTGTTGCAAAGTGAATATCTGGAGAGGTCTTCTCTCAGACAAGATAATGAAACAACAACAGACGAATACTACCCACGATAATACATGTCATAAACCCATATCAAAACAAGGAGCTATTTTCCCCCAATAGATTTTCAAGAGTCATACCTCAGAACCAAAACCTTTAGCTCGAGAACCCCCATAAAGAGAATTAAGCTCTTCTCCAAAAACTTGATTGCCATATCTAAACAGAATAATAATTAGATACAAATTACAAGGTTTCTGCTGTTATTTTATACAGTAAGTATTGGGTAGTTTATAACAGAGATGATTATATACTGCTGTCTTCCAAATCCGCCAATCAACATCACACCAGTTCTCTATTTGAATTGTCATAAAGGAATGTTGTAATATAACCTGACACCATCATAACGAGACAAATTTGATGATGATTCAGACGAAGCAAGAATATAGTAAGCTGGCAATCCAATGGAAAATGACGGTAACGAGACCTGCATCAGGCAAACAAAATATGGAAAGGAAAAAATTATGATTCTATCAGAGTGGCATAAATGAACGAAGATTAGGGAAATATATGACAGAGAAAAGGAAACCTCAGTGACAATGCAACCTAGTTCTTCCAAATGCAAAACAGCATAACGAACTGAAGATACTACTTCCGAATCAACCCCATCTCCAAGCGTTTCACTTATCACACCAACTTTCATCCCCCTCAAGGGTTTAGACTCCAAGTAATCGATGGCAAGGAATTGTGATGCGTAGTCAGGAACTTCCTAAAACGTATTCGCCCATCAAGATTAAGAGACAGCTGAAGAATCTTGAAAGCATGACTTGATCTTAGGAAGGTAGAAGCTAGACTAAAAGCTTGATTAGCACTCTCCTAGCCATAAAAAAGGTATGCCACTTAAAATCTGATGCATGAGATTTTATACACATACATGTATAAAAAAGAAAATGAGGTTTGCCTTCACCTCAATTTATGCCCAACAACCCAACCATACCTTAATTCCTACAATGGTTATAAGATATTTTTGGTAGTAGATGATTGGGTGCTACTGAATCACGAATGCAGGTTAAGTATTTAAACATTTACTCTCTTGCTACTGGTCGCATCAAAATTATCATGGCCCGAGATAGTGTGAAGGAGAATTCCTGCATCAGCAACAGATGAACCAAGGCATCCAATAACATCCAAGGATGACGCATAAGCCACAAGTCCATATCTTGAAACGCGCCCATATGTTGGCTTCAATCCAACAACCCCACAGAATGATGCTGGTTGCCGAACACTTCCACCAGTATCACTTCCCAGTGAAACCATGCACTGTCTGGCAGAAACAGCTGCAGCTGAACCCCCTGAAGACCCTCCTGGTACCCGTGACAAATCCCAAGGATTAGCCGTCACCTAACGAATATGAAAATGTGTCACCTGAGTAAACCATATCCAATTACCGGCTATAATTTAAGCTAATTCTTCACTTTGTAATAGTTGTAACAAATCAAAAGAGCTCTGAGCCATCTAAATATCTTATCATGATGTCAATATCCATAAAGATCTTATTCAACACTAAAGGACTGAAAGTGCTGCAATTATTTGTGATTGACCGTACTATTTGTTCTGTGATGTTGGCTCCATAAACTGGAATATTTAAAGTCAAATTATGGACCACTTCTTTTTCAAGAACACCATCCATGGTTGATATAGGAATTTATGGTCACTAGACTCTACTTTGGCACCTTTTACAAGAGAATATATAATCAATTATTTAAATCCATCTCCCCACCAAGAATAAGGTAATACTTCAAACTTTAACATGGCGATTCTCTACACATGGTAATGCAAGTAAAAAATGGAATCAGGTTTAATCATAGACTCTAGGGGTAACTAGCGTATATACACAAGCCAAGACTCAACTCTTCAATGAATCACAACTTGCCATGCAGCCGGCACCTTGGTCCGCTTTAAAGACTCAAGGTATCGATGAACCTACCTAAGATATAGGAATTGTTGAGTACATCTTATATTAAGTTAGTTTTTCCTTTTAAACTGATAAATATTTGCTTGTTATAATTCAATACCTTGTAAAGTACATTCTGGGGATGTCACACAGATTTGTACAAAGTATTTTGATTTTAGAACATTATGTCTAGATACAACAATATTTTATTAAGGGGCCTGCCTTTTCTTACACCTTGCTTTTAAGCTATAGTCACTTGACAGACTTGCAACTCTGGTAAGGAAGGATTTGGTATTCCAACATTACATCTGACCATAGTCCCAAAGTCAAAGGTTTAGCATATAGCCATAGACACGACTCGATTCTGGTTATGTTACGGTTTAAACCGAATTATTCGTTAAATTTAACGGTCGTGAAAGAAAAGAAAATTACTTTTCATAAGGTCATCAAACTACTTAAATATAATCATGCAATAATTGTATTACAACATAAAACAACCATTTGAAAAAGAAATAAAATTTGTATTTGAAAATTTGAAAATAAAAAAAGTATTACAAATTATGTAAATTAAGTTGTCGATCTATGCTCATGACTTTAAAACTTAAGATGAATTTTGAAGTTTAGACTAATTAGCTTTTAATTCCAAATGGCGTCGGGTTAGGTTCCAGTTTCTAATTGTAAATCATCGGTTTTGATTCCGTTTTGGAACAACAAATAAAAGGTTTTGGTTGCAGTTTCAGAGATAATGTTCCGATTTTGGTTTACTACCCAAAGGGAAACATAATAGAGTTTACATCGTTTATGTTTAGATATTCACATCACACTTTTTCAATCAGTATCCCCACTAATGAGACAAATCATGATGATGCACAACTGATTATTCACGGAGAAAGTATATTCTGAGGTACATAATACCGCAACACAATATATATGCTACAAGGTGCAAAAATTGCAACTTTCTCCGCGAATAAAAAAAAAAACAAAACCAATATCCAGACATTTTACGGAAGTCCATAGATTGAAAGTGTTAGTGAACAGAGACAATTTTAAATCCGTCAAACACCTCCAGAAAATTCACAAGCTTCAGTTCACTTAGCCACATTGCACATTTTAACAATTCAGATGACCACTTTAACGAGCAGAGGAACCCACGCATAGCAAACCAAGTAAAGTTCATGCAAAAATCAAACTATATCATCGCTACAAAAAAGATACTAACTTGATAAGCAGAGCCTTCAGTTGTACTCCCCATACCAAACTCATCTAAGTTCGTCTTCCCAACAATAATAGCCCCCGCCTCCCTAAGCTTCTTCACTGCCGTGGCATCAAAAGGTGGCCGATAATTCTCCAAGATCCTAGACCCTGCGGTCGAGGGCATGTCTGAGGTGCAAATATTATCCTTAACCCCGACCAATACCCCAGCTAGGGGCCCCACTTCATCATTGTTCCTAATCTTATCATCCAGCTCCTGAGCCTGCTTCAACACGGCTTCTTCTGGAGAGACGTATAAGAAGCTGTTAACTTGAGGCTCAATGCGGCGGAGACGGTGGAGAAAGGACTTGGCGAGGTCGATGGCAGATGTTTGGCGGGAGAGGAGTGATTTACGGGTCGTGAGAATATCAGATGGCGGAGAAGGAATGGCGGTGGCTGTGGGGAGCAGAGGTGAGGCGTGTAGGTATTTGAAGGTGGTGGCGGCGGTTGCTGGGGATCGGAAGAGACGTGGCGGTTGGGCTGAGGATAGCATTTTCCGGTGGTGAATCGGAATATGAAAGTAAGCTGCTCGCTTCTCTTGATCGGCATTTTGAGCTCATTACGATGGGCCCGTGATAATATTTGATATAGGCTAGCCCAATATGACCCGTTGGCCCAATAGATTGAAGAGCCCATTTAGTAGGGTTTCATTTCGTTCCTAATGCGTACCATATATAAATTCAAACCCCAACAAATTTTACAAGTGAGACGCAGATCTAAATCCACTGAAATGGTGACATTCAAGGTACTTTTGTTTGTAGTTTCTCTATCTGCTGTGTCTTTGAATTCATATATTCGTGTAATTATACTTGTACATGCTATTTTTACGGTGCATTGCGTTAGGTGTTTGATTCGGGTACGAAGCCTGATGTAATTGACTGGGTTACTTGCGCAGTTCCACCAGTATCAGGTCGTGGGGAGAGCTCTTCCGACGGAGACAGATGCGCACCCTAAGATCTACCGCATGAAGCTTTGGGCTACTAATGAGGTCCGAGCCAAGTCCAAATTCTGGTATTATTGAACTCTCCGTCCTCTTCTTTATCCCCAGTCTCCCAATTGGACGCTGTTGGATGTTAAAAGGATACATTTACTTTGAACGCTGTTACTTTGACAAGTCTATAGGCTTGATTGGGGTAATTTTAGTTTACGCCTGGTTTTCTTCAAAATTCTGAGCACCCCTTGAAGCCAAGTTAAATGCTAGCTGAAACCATGAATAATTGCGATCAAAAGAAAAGAAATATCTGTGTGGGTAGAGAGGGAATATATGGCAGGAGTCTTTTGTTTTTTTTATTAACATTTATTTAGCTCTATAGCCCAATGTTGTATCTACTCTATCTATGATTCGAGTGTTTCAAAGATCAGCAGAAATACATTTTTCTTAATTTTATTTTGGTAATTAGTGTTCTTATTTAAAAGAATATAATTTTGATAGGATTACAACTTGATTTGTTTAGGCTCGAAACCCTTTATCTTATCTTATATGATAAATGCTAGATATATTCAGTTACTATTATTTTCCCGGCTCTGGCCTTGAAGTAGAAGCAAATTCTGTTTCTCAGTGGCACGACTTCATACATACTGAGAAACAAATTTTTTTTTTTCGTTTTTGATTTGGAATGCCTAAGTAATATCTCTCACGATGGCCTTACAAAAACTGAGTTTGGTATATTTTAGTGGTGTTCATAACTAACCCTCAAGGTAAGTAAGATGAGAAAATAACATAGGTTGTGTTGTAATTTCTATATATTTTTACTTGAATACTATTTGTTTTACAACTTGTTGAAATTTTTTTATATAAAAATAACTTAATTTTCAATAGTTAAATGTGTTACATGTGTGCTCTTGCCACTTATAAGTTAAAGATTTGCATTGATCACATTAAATGGGTTTTGATAGTGTTTTATTCGTGAAGGTACTTCTTGAGGAAGCTTAAGAAGGTGAAAAAGAGCAACGGTCAGGTTCTTGCTATCAATGAGGTAAATGATCCAGTTGTTTCATCTTTTGTTCTGATCATTTCAGTTTATTTGATTTGAAATTGAAACAGATATATCGTTTAAAGATAATGGTTCCCATTTAGATTACCTCGTTGTCTGATGAAACTTTCCTCCATTAAGCATTAGGATTTAAACAAAAATATTTTTTATGCTTGGCACTGTTGGATCATTTTCATCTACACTCTACTAATCTCCTGTTCATTTTGATACCGATAATATGTTCCCATGTGATATCTTGAGAAAACATGATGATCCTTGCCCGACCTTCACATTGAGACCATCTCTGTGTTTCCCCTGTGGGTTTGTAGATTTTTGAGAAGAACCCAACTACTATTAAGAACTATGGAATCTGGCTGCGATACCAAAGTCGAACTGGATATCACAACATGTACAAGGAATACCGCGATACTACCTTGAACGGTGCTGTTGAACAGATGTATACAGAAATGGCTTCTCGCCACAGAGTTTGACACCATTGCATCCAAATTATTAAGACTGCAACCATTCCCGCTAAGCTGTGCAAGAGGGAGAGCACAAAGCAATTCCATGACTCGAAGATCAAGTTTCCCTTGGTGTTTAGAAAGGTGAGGCCGCCAACTAGAAAGCTCAAGACCACATACAAAGCATCCAGGCCAAACTTGTTTATGTAAGCTGATTGAGTTGGTGATTGCCAAATTTATACCCCGCTCGTTTTGTAGTCGGTAAATTGAATCCAGATTTTGGTTTTATTTTTCTAATCATTAGACAAATATTCAGTAGTGGTGTTTATCTGAAACGAACTACTATAAATTATTCGCGATTACCAACTACTATAGATATATGTTAAGCCGCAACGAAAAATGTCTGAAGTAATAGCTAATTATAATTATTTAATCTCAAGATTGTAAGAGTTGTTAAATTATTACAATATATTAATTTTGATGTATTTGAATTTTAAATACGTACAAATATTTGAATTTTCGAAAATACACTCGAGAAAGTTTCATGCTCAAAAGTCAAAAAATCCTAAAAACATTGTTCAAAGAATCTCAAAAGTACCACACAAATGTCTCATCTTATTATAAACTATTCATTCCAACAAACCATTAATAGGTTAAATAAATTTTATTTCTTAATTAACTTTGTTTTATCTAATATTAATAGTTATACGAGTAACCATTCAGGCATATTATTAAAACCTCAACGAACAAAAATCACCGAATTTACTTTTAACTAAGTACCTGGTCAACTAGTATTTAATAAAATTTCAACCAGAACTAAATAGCAAAATCCAAAAACGTGGCGGCTGGAGCCAAATATCATGTATACCTGCGCGCGCTCTCTCTCTAATATCACACAGAGTAAAACAATCACGAATCTTTATCAGTGAGATTGGTCAAACCTACTGATATTCACAATAAAAAGTAATATTCTTAGCATAAAAAGTAATATTTTTTCATGGATGATCCAAATAAGAGGCATGTCTCACAAAATACGACCCGTGAGACCGTCGCATACAAGTTTTTGTCTATCACACAAAGACAAATGAGTAGGTCTCATGTCAGACTGTCTCACGAATCTCAATATGTGAGACGGATCAACCTTACTCATATTCACAATAAAAAGTAATACTCTTAGCATAAAAAGTAATACTTTTTCATGGATTATCCAAATAAAGATCCGTCTCACAAAATACGATCCGTGAGACCGTCTCATACAAATTTTTGTCAAGAAAAATATATTAAATTCCAAAAACATCATAAAACAGAAAAAATCGTCGTCTGCAAGATGTATGGACCATGTTTAATTATATATACTAACGGGCCGATATACACGCGATACATGCATAACATAATTATTAATATTTTTTGAGAGCAAACATACACATTATGTCAAATACTTGGTGAACAACACAATTGTATTCAATTAGACTACCTTTTTGGAAATTGGAAAATCAAAGAAAGATCTTACCGAGATGAGATATAATAAATTGAGCAATCATGATTTTGTGATTTTTAGAAAATCAGATGATAAAGTTTAAGGAAACAGATGTGTATATGTTGGAAATTCATCTAAAAATCTCACCTTAATATACTAAAAAATATTAAGGGTTAATATATGTTGGAAGATATCTTTGCTGATACGAGATATTTTATTTAGAATTACAAAATCAAGGACTCAATTATCATATTATATAATATATAAAATGACGTAAAAATAAATAAATCATGCAAGCACTATCGACGCATGAACATATAAAAAATATGAACTCAAGCAACAACTTTGAAATTATAAAATTTATTATTATAAGGTTAATTTTGTCATTGCAATCTAATATATAAATTTAATCATTCTTATTAAAATCATATCAAACATTGAAATAATATCCTACATCTTATTTATCTTTAAATTATCTTTATATTATATATCACATGTTTATCCTACCATGTATACCAAACTCTATGTCTTTAGCATTTAGACATCCAAACATGATTGATGTGACGTACAATTTTATCAAACTCAATAGTTGAACGTTATTTCAACGATATTAATACAAGTTTTATAATGAACATTATGTAGATCAATTATTATGAAATTGATTAAAATATATAAAAGATATTGGTCGATGAATTTCAAATTCAATAAGAAAATATTTCCCAAAATTGATGGTTTCTCTGCCATGAACTATCAAAATGGAGCCCCATTTCACAGAATTTGAATGGATCTGACTGTGTCTTGTTCACCGGAATACTTTGCTCTCTTCTCGTCAACGGTCAAAGTTGAATTCAACATTCTAAATATATTATTTATGAATATATTTAATTAAAAAAATAAAAGGCATCTTTGAAAAGTCAAAAGGTCTCACACACAGATGAATATCTATCTACACGTGTGTATGTATATATATATATATATATATATATATATATATATATATATATATTATAAAGTTTGTATGTACTATATTATTAAATTTGTTTATCTTAAATTAATTATTTTTTGGTATCATGATATATTTTAATAATTATAAGTGTTAAAATTTTAATGCAAGTCATATATACTTAAGTGGATAAAGTCTTTGTTTTTAAATAATCAAGTTGTAGATTCAATTTTTAATTTGATATTTTTTTCCTTTTATTTCTATTTATTTTTTTAATTCATATATAAAATTACGGTATAATCTCTCACAATTTCTTATAATTATATTTTGATCTTATTTAAATATAAACCAAATGAATTATAAAAAAATATTAAAAATCTATTTTAATAAATTTGTGTATTATCTTATCACTATCATGTCTACTTTCCAAAAATTTTAAAACTAATAAAATATTTTGTAATCTTTATCCAAATTTTAGAATTTTCAAATGATAATATTTTCTAATATAAAAAATATTAAATTTAAAATAAAAAATCAACACAAAAATAACACACATATATGGACACAAGGAGTGCGGGAAAAAGAGTCTGTAGTACACCAGAAATTAACGACACTGTGCAATAGCCAAATGGCAAAAACTTGTGTGAGACGATTTCACGGGTCTTATTTGTGAGACGGATCTCTTATTTGGGTCACACATACAAAAGTATCACTTTTTATGCTAAGAGTATTACTTTTTATTGTGAATATGGGTAGGGTTGACCCGTCTCACGGATTAAGATCCGTGAAACGATCTCACATGAGACTCACTCTAGCCAAATAGCCAATAGCTGTGCTCAAATAATCCCCAAAACCTGAATTGTTGAAAGTCAAGTCTACTCTTCTTTGTGGGTCACTCATTTTGGAGGCAGCCCTCAGTCAAAGGTCAAATTTTGACGATTCTGCCAATTGGGTTTTTCTCCATATATAATTCTTTCATGTGGGTCTTGTTTCTTTTTCTCCAAGACAATCTTTATTTTAAGAGTTACCAGTTTTCTGCAGTTATAATAATTAAAGTCCTTTGTTTTGATTTTTTAATTGAAAATATTTATTGGGAGGTTTTGTATTTATTTACAATCGATTCGAATTGGGTGATTATGTGCGCGGATTTTTTTCTTCTGATTCGAAGTAGTATTTTTGGTGAGTTGAATTTGTTTATTACACGAAGAAAATATTGAATCTTTACCGAAATTTTAAGGGGTTTGATGGATTTCTGAGGAAAACTTGGGCTATTTGTTTTTAACTGAGGGGGAGATATATCGAAGAATTTTGGTTTTTCAAGTCAGTTATTTAATTAATTTGCTCATTTGCGATGGATGGATCGAATGGTGGTTCTAATTCACCGGCTCCATTTCTGGTGAAAACATATGAAATGGTGGATGATCCATTGACTAATTCTATAGTTTCTTGGAATCACACCGGTCATAGTTTTGTTGTTTGGAATCCGCCGGAGTTTGCTAGAGATCTGCTACCTAAATATTTCAAGCACAATAACTTCTCCAGCTTCATCAGGCAGCTGAACACATATGTAAGCCCTCTGTTCTCTGAAATTTCTTGATCGTCGTCTCAATTTCAATTTCAATTTCACGGAGCTAAGCCTTTTTTCCCCCTTACCAAGTGTCTGTATTTGTGTAAATTCATTTATGTGCTTCTGCGATGGGTTGCAAACAATGAGCACGCTGTGCTGCGTATGGTAACTTTCTATCGCCTATAGCTTTTGATGCAAGAGTTGGCAGTCGATCATACAATTGGGATTCGAGCTAGTATTGATCGCCAATTTAATGCCCAAAGCCCCCATGGCTTAAGTAAACTTGTGCGATTATTGGAAAAGATCAGCTGCAAACTTGGGTCCTAAAATATTTGGATGTTAATGTGAACGTGCTCCTTAGGTGGTATTATGATTCGAAAGAAATGAGGTTGCATTGTATTCATTGGCCATAGCTTTTAATCAGTCTTACTAAATTATGAATGTTTTTAGTGTGGATATATCTCGACTTCGTTAAATAGTTCTTTTTAAAGTTTATAGCTTTGGAATGAAGCAAAAGAGGAAGGCGAGTCGTGCCATTGCTGCCATTTCTCAATATTTTTTTGTCACCTTTCTAAAAAACTTCGCAAAATACGTTCTACATCCTCCCAGTTAAATTTCTGTATTTGGAGCTTATTTTCTGGTTTTATTTTTAGTTGTTAAGATAGTAACTGTAAGATGCTTTTACTCATCATTTCCCTGCAATCTGTAGGGTTTCAGGAAAATTGATCCTGATCAGTGGGAGTTTGCAAATGAGGAGTTTATTCGAGGGCAGAGGCATCTTTTAAAGAACATACATAGGCGAAAGCCCATCCACAGTCATTCAGGTCATGGAAACATGGTTCCATTGAGTGACTCAGAGCGAGAACAATTTGAAAAGGAGATTGAGAAACTGCAACAGGAAAAGTTTTTACTTCAGTCGGAATTGGACCGGTGCGAAAATGAAAATCTAGAATACAAGTATCAACTCAGGTCATTAGGGCAGACGTTGCAAACTATCAATCAACGGCAGCAGCAGTTGATGACCATCTTGGCTCAAATTTTGCAGAAACCAGGATATGCCTCGAGTCTTATGGACGAGGTGGAGCCCCATAACAAGAAAAGAAGGTTGTTGGCTTTGAATTATTTGCATGATGAAGCCAATCTGGCGGAGGACCAAAGCACAACATTGCTAGAGAATTCATCTCTTGCATCATTGAACTATGAAGTGGTTGAAAAGTTGGATTCTTCCTTAACTTTTTTGGAAAAATTTCTGCAAGAAATCGGCCAAACTCCATCTCAAAATTCGCACGAGTTTAATGTGCCCTCTTTGCCTTCACCAATAGTTATCACAGAAATTCCAGCATCATCTGGCGATTCAGATTTGAGTATTCCACCTTCCTCTCTCGAGTGCCAAATGGTGGTGTCACCTTCACAAGATCGCCATTTCTCCCCAGAACTGACTACATCTTCGAGATATGTTGGTATCCCGGCTATATCATCCATTCGTATCGATCCAGATTCCAGCTACAAACCATCTGGAATTGATGTGAACATGAGCCCAACTAAAACCCTAGATACAGAATTGTCGAAAGATCGGGACCAAGGCAGCACCATTCCTTCCCTTCCGGTTGGGGGTAATGACATCTTCTGGCAGCAGTTTCTTACGGAGATGCCTGGTCCATCTGATTCACAGGAGGTACAATCAGAAAGACGAGACCTGTATAACAGAACAGTCTTGGTTGGTTTACAGATGAATTCGAGCCTTGGTGGAATGATTAGCTTGCAAAACTGATCTGGATCCAAAGTGCCCATTATGGCCACCAAATTTTGTTTCCTGGCCGGAGGAAAAAAAGGGTCCATGGGCAATGCTAATTTGATTCAACTCTAGAATCTTGTGATCGTATATATGTAGGTAGTTAGATCCATATCTGTATTTTTTCAGTCTTTATTTTGCTTGTTTTTGTTGTCCCTCTATGACACAGCGAGGTATGGCCTTTTGTGAAATATATAATAAGAGTCTCATCTCTAACATATATATCAATCAACCACCTTGCTCCAATTTTATGTTTTACATGAATATATTGTGCTTGGGATGTGCCAAATGATTGTGTCTGGGTGGCAGCTTCATTTGAGTTTGTTATAGAAACGTCTTCATTCGGAAATCTCGCCCGAGAATAATTCTGGCATACTTGTTTTAAGTGGCACGGAGTTGCACTTTTATGGTTCCTTCTTTGGCTTGAAACTTTGTTGCTGGTGATCATAGCGTAGGAGGGCTCCAGCTTAAAAATATGTAAAGGATTTTATCAAATTATCCCAATCATATTTGCAGAACAATGGCAAATGATTGAGTGAAGCCAATTATGAAGAATTTTAGTTTCTAGGTTCCAAACTGCGGATCCCTAACACTAAACAAAAACCCTTTTGCCAAGATGATAGATTTTTATTCGAGAATGGACTGGACTAATTCAAAAGATAATAATAAAAAAACAGTAATAATAAAAAACAAAATGGAAGGCTCCATCGTGTGGAAAACTTGAGATACCCTTGATTGGATAAGATTTTTGTGAAGACTTTGAAACTTCGACTTTGTGGAGCCACGAGGCTAACTAAAAAGTTCTTTCTCTTGGTTTTGGTCAACAACCAATTTTCGCAGAAACTCCTTTATAATTTTTTAAATATTATCCAATGTGATTTTTTTTTTTTTGTTTAATTAATAAATTTAGAATCATCCGAGTATCTTGTTTAAGGATGTAAATGAATCAAATCGTTTGTAACATATTCGAAGTTAGATTCGATAAAAGCTCTTTAATAAATGTCGTTAAGATAAACGAATCAAACTCAAGTTTTACAATATTCGGCTCGTTAGTTCGTGAACATGTTCGATGGTAAGTTCATTAATCATCTATTAAATGAAAAAATAATAGTTTTGATATTTGATTTATTGATTTTGCATATTAGTTATAAAATATATAGAAAAATCTACTAAATTTATTATTATAATAAATTTACAAATTTTAAGAAAAATGTTATATATTTTTCTAAATATATAATTTAATGAATATTTAAAAGTATAATTCATATTTATTAAATTTATTTAAATTAAATAAAAATTTGAATAAGTTCGTGAGTCATGATTATATTCGTCAAATAAAAGAGTGAGACTCAAATATTGAAGAATTCGAATGACTCAACTTGATTACATTGCTAATCGCTAATCCAGTTTATGAAATTTATTTAGATTTTAGTTTCGAAATATTCTAGAGCCGCGTCACATCAAAAGTCAACCAGACTTCCACGAGTGCTTAACAAGTTCCCATACTCATCTCCATTCTCCTCTGCTCGTATATTGAAAACTTGGTGAACAAAATCATGTTCTTTTAACTAACAGATGGAAAATTATTTGATGGATATGATGTACACGGTATTGGCACTTTCTGGTGCTATTTTAATATCAGTATATGGCTGGAAAATGTTGAATTGGGTGTGGTTGAGGCCCAAGAGAAAGGAGAAACAGCTGAGGCAACAGGGGTTTAATGGCAATTCTTACAGATTTTTGTTTGGGGACTTCAAAGAAATGCTCACCATGATGAAAGAAGCAAAGTCCAAACCCATCACTTTCTCTAATGATATAGTCCCCAGAGTGTTGCCTTTCATCCACGAATCTCTCAAAAACTACGGTGTGTTGTTATTCTAAAATATATCTTCCTTCTATTTTCGTTGTGTAAATGAGCAGATTAAATTATGTTATGATAAGAAACTCGACATGATTGATTGTCTGCTTTTGTATGTTCGCATGATCCTTTGTATCAACTTGAAATAGGAGGTAGAGATTGCTTTGTGTGGTTTGGTCCAACACCTACAGCCCTTATCTCAGACCCGGAACTGGTAAAAGAGGTTTTGTCTAAAAATTATGTCTTTCAGAAGCCTTCTTCTCCACTTGGTAAACTTCTAGCACAAGGAGTAGCTGCCTATGAAACTGAGAAATGGGCCAAGCATAGAAAATTGATCAATCCTGCCTTTCACCTCGAAAAATTAAAGGTTAAATTTCGAGATTTGATCTACTAATCATTTTATTTGTGATCTAACTTCATGTTGTAGTATAACTTTATACTCTTTTTCTTGGAGTAGAATATGCTTCCTTCATTTTACTCGAGTAGTTGTGATATGCTGAGCAAATGGGATGAGATTTTGTCGAGCAAAGGATCTTGTGAAGTGGATGTGTGGCCTTATCTTCAAACCTTGACAAGTGATGCGATTTCGCGCACTGCATTCGGCAGTAACTATGAAGAAGGGAGAAAGATATTTGAACTTCAAAAAGAACAATTTGGGCATTTCTTTGACGCTGCTCAGCTCCTTTACATTCCTGGATGGAGGTATATAAGATTATATTACTCGATTTCTTGATCGTTGTGCGCGTGTACTGTAGCATCGAGTATCTAGATACTAGGTTATTGTTTCATCATTTGTTCGAATGATGTGTGCAGATATTTGCCAACAAAGACAAACAGAAGGATGAAGGAAATTGTGAGGGAAGTTAAGTCGTCGATATTAGGAATTATTGAAAAGAGAATGAAAGTGATAGAATCTGAGGAGGTTAATTCAGATGATCTGTTAGGTATATTGTTGGAATCTAATTTTCAGGAGATTCAACAGCATGGGAACGATTCTGGGATGACTTTGCAGGAGGTGATCGAAGAGTGTAGGCTTTTTTACATCGCTGGGCAGGAGACAACCTCGTCGTTGCTTGTGTGGACGATGATTTTACTGAGTAAACACTTGGATTGGCAAAATCAAGCTAGAGAAGAGGTTCTACAAGTTCTTGGAAGTTCAACTCCAGATTTCCAAGATTTAAACCACCTGAAAATCGTAAGTACTTGTTCACAGATGACACTTGAAGTTACAGTTCGATCCTTACTAAATCACATACAAGTAACATTTTTTCACGTCTTTTCGTCCAGATCACGATGATCTTTCATGAAGTACTGAGGTTGTATCCACCAGCAGTCATGATGAGTCGATTCATACATAAACAAACTACATTGGGGAAGCTAACTTTACCAGCCGGAACTCAGATTTTCTTGCCCACGATTTTGCTGCAACATGACAGCGCTATATGGGGGGATGATGCGAAGGAGTTCAATCCAGAGAGGTTTAGTGAAGGAGTGTTGAAGGCAATGAATGGGAAACACGCATATTTTCCATTCGGCGGGGGGCCACGGATATGCATTGGGCAGAACTTTGCCATGTTGGAGGCAAAAATGGCAATAGCCATGATTTTGAAACATTATAGTTTTGAGCTTTCTCCATCTTATGCACATGCACCTGATATGGTGGTGACCCTTCAACCACAGTATGGAGCTCACCTAATTCTACACAAGCTGTGAGCCAAAATCTAAGTGTCTGCTGTGCACAGAAGGTGACCATATACTTCATTTTTCGCATTGAATTAGTTTTCTTCAATGTTATTTGCAGCTTATAATTCCATAATAATACGTTTATCTAGCTTTAGGGTGAATGGAAAAGGACAGAGTTTTTTCGATGTGATTTTATTACTTCAACCCCAAAAATTATTTATTGTTCGTAATAATTGCATGAGCATGAATGAAAAAATTATTTAAATTTATAGTTAAATTTGAGATATTGAATTTGTAGAAGATAATGCGTCGTTTATTCGTTTATTTGGGGCATTTAATTTTTTAAATTGTTTATTTTCTTGCTTTATATATCCTCGCTTTAATTTAAATAATGTTATACTACGTTTAGATATATTTTATCACAAATTAATATATTGAAGATAAGTAAAGCATGAACACGAGGGAAAAAATTTAGCGTAATATTATGATCAATAATTAAATATATTCTTTCATACTTTCCATTTTTTATTAATTAAATGAAATATAATATTTTTATAATTAAATAGGTATCGTTAGCATTTTTTAAAAAAAATCATCATGACACCAAAATTAGTTAGAGTAAGTCTCTTGTGAAACGGTCTCACGAATCTTTACCTATGAGACGCGTCAACTTTACCGATATTCACAATAAAAAAATAATACTCTTAGCATAAAAAGTAATATTTTTTCATTGATGATCTAAATAAGAGATATGTCCACAAAATACGACATGTGAGACCGTCTTACACAAATTTTTGTCAATTAGTTATTATAAATGTCTTAGTTATTATAAATGTCTCAAACTTAACAAAATAATATAAATATATACAGTTTTGATATGATGTTCATCCACTTTCTGTCATCATCTAATATATAAAGTGTCACGTCTCAGTTGAGCATTGATGTGTGCAGAATAGAAAATAATATTTTTCACATTAAACAAAAAAAATTCTCCCGTGCATACAAAATAGACCAATATTTTCTAGATAACTAGGAGCACGTTATAAAAATTCGACGGGGTCATCGGTGGAAGATGTTTATTTTCTTCATGAAATACATTTCAAACCGATCCATCCATACACGGCTAATTCAACTATTCTAGATTAATTTTCCAATAGCACACACACATAAAATACAAGAGAACACCAAATTAAAAAATACAAAATATTAATTAGATTTTATGCAAAGGCTCCACAAAATAGTGACAATAACAGAATGAAAATGGAAGGTTGCATCTAATCTTCCATCCAAAGCATGCGATAATATCAATTGCAAGTCAAAATATGTTTGGGTGTTTTTTGTCCATGGAGAGTGTGTTTATATTTGTCCTAATTAATGTCTCCCATTAGTACAAATCTGCGCATGTGTTTCGAACAAATATCCTTGGCCGCAAAATGAACCCGACTCCTTCATTGAAAATAACAAAACAAAATTAAGAAACCGAAACATCTTGCTCAAAATAAAATGACGGCAGTCGGACAGATGGTTGGTTTCGAAAAATAACGATTACAAATTTCATCATCATTAATAAAAAAAAATGATGGAACGGAGAGTTGGCGAGGAGGTGTTTAAAGCAGAGCAAGAGAACTAACTACCCTTGAAGCAAAAGACAAACTCCTTTGTTTTCTTAATTTGATTAATTTAAAGACTTAATGTATATTATCACGTAAAATCAATAATTTCTATATATCTATAGGAGTGGAATCAAATTTTGATGTGGTCCTTCTGTGACTTTAGTATGTGCGAACGAACTGGTGGTTTAGGCTTGATGGATAGTTCGTGGGGGAGATAATTATGAGAATATAACGGTTGGGGTTCATAAGTAGATAATTTGCAATATGGTCGGTCCGTAAGTGGTGGAGACGAACCTCGAGTCTGCCAATTACTATTTGCATTATGCCAAGCACGAGCTTGGTCTCCAACATCAATTGTTGGTTGCAACTTCTTGAGGCTTGCATTGGATCAAAATCACTCAAACAAGGTAAAATAATTCACCAGCGTATCCTCAAACTGAACGGTGAAGATTTTGGTTCTCAATCACCATATCGTGACAAGCTCGTGCGTTTCTACCTTTCATGCAGCAGGCCTCAACTTGCACATCGAGTCTTCAATTCGATTCCAAATCCTTCGAGAAAAAACAAGACTATATTATGGAATCAGATTATTAGAGCTTATGCATGGGATGGACCTTTTGAAAAGGCCGTTGATTTGTATAATGAAATGGTGGATTCTGGGGTCACACCTACAAATTACACCTATCCTTTTGTGCTGAAGGCATGTTCTACTTTGCAGGATATAGACATGGGTGTAAAGATTCATGGGCATGCGAAAAGATATAATCTTGAAAATGATGTTTATGTGGGTACCGCATTGGTCGACTTTTACGTGAAGTGTGGCTGCCTGGTGAAGGCGAGGGAGGTGTTTGATGGAATGCCTCAGAGGGATGTAGTGGCCTGGAATGCTATGGCCGCGGGCTTTTCATTACACGGGCTATGTTTGGATGCGATTGGGCTGGTTTCGGAGATGCAGAACAAGGGTGTAGAACCAAACTCTTCTACTATTGTGGCCATTCTGCCCTCTATTGCAGAGACATGTAGGTTGAGAGAAGGAAAAGCTGCTCATGGTTTTTGCATGAGAAGGGATTTTCATGTTGATGTAGTGGTAGGCACTGGGCTTCTGGATGTGTATGGGAAGTGTGGGCAGTTGGTACATGCAAAACATCTATTCAAAACAATGGCGTCAAAAAATGAGATCACTTGGAGTGCTATGATTGGAGCTTTTGTTACATGTGACTATGTGGAAGAAGGTTTAGAATTGTTTAAAAAGATGAGAATGGAAGCTAGCGAAACTTCCTCGCCTGTTATGCTTGCAACTGTTATTCGTGGTTGTGCTAAACTGAATGATTCGAACGCTGGTGAACAAGTACACTGTTACTCGGTTAAGTCAGGTCATGTCTCGTATGTAATAGTGTCTAATACGCTGCTTTCATTGTATGCAAAGTGTGGGTCGATGAACTACACTATACAGTTCTTTGAAGAAATGCAGACGAAAGATTCTGTCTCTTATAGTGCCATAATCTCTGGCTGTGTTCAAAACGGCAATGCGCAGGAAGCTTTGCAAATGTTCCATAAGATGCAATTATCAGGGTTTGAGCCTGAATTGACAACTATGATGGGCTTTTTACCTGCCTGCTCTCATTTATCTGCTCTGCAACATGGGACCTGTGGTCATGGTTACTCAGTGGTGCGTGGATTTGCGTCAGATGTGTCGCTGTCTAATGCTTTAATAGACATGTATAATAAGTGTGGTAAGATAGAAGAGGCTAGGCTTGTCTTTGACAAGATGCATGGGAGGGATGTGGTCTCATGGAATGCGATGCTTGTTGGTTATGGAATTCATGGATGTGGGAAGGAAGCAATTTTGCTGTTTCAAGATATGCAGAATGAAGGTGAAAAACCAGATGATGTAACTTTTGTTGCTCTCCTGTCTGCATGCAGCCATTCTGGGCTTGTTTCTGAAGGGAAGCATTTGTTTCGTGTGATGAGTCAAGAATTCGATATAATACCAGGGATGGATCATTACTTCTGCATGGTTGATCTGTTGGGCCGTGCTGGTCTTTTGGATGAGGCTCACAATTTTGTCAGTACTATGCCATTTGAGCCTGATGCTCACCTATGGAACGCTTTACTAGCAGCATGTAGGATTCATAAAAACATTGAACTTGGGGAAGAAGTCAATAAGAGAATTCAAAGTTTGGGACCTTCTAGTACTGGAAATTTTGTTCTTCTATTCAATTTGTATACCACCGCACTTAGATGGGACGATGCTGCTGTTGTTAGAATTAAGCAGAAGGATTTGGGCTTTAGGAAGAGACCGGGATGCAGTTGGACAGAAGTGAATGGAACTATCCACGCCTTTGTTGGCGGGGATAGGTCTCATCCACAGTCTGCTATGATAAATAAGAAACTGGATGAACTTGATGCAGAGATGAAATTAATGGGCTATAGATCAGAGTCCGATTTTGTTTACCAAGACGTAGAAGAGGAGGAGAAGGAAAGTATTCTTCTCTATCATAGTGAGAAGCTTGCTGTAGCATTTGCCATTATTAGCCTTAAATCTAACAAACCTATAATTGTAACTAAGAACTTGAGGGTTTGTGGCGATTGTCACACGGCTCTAAAATACATGACAATCATTGCTAAGAGAGAAATAACTGTTAGAGATACTAGCCGATTCCATCACTTCGGGAAAGGAATATGCAGCTGTGGTGAGTTCTGGTAAAGTCAAGAATGAAAAATCTTTTCGGATATCTGGCCCCTTTGCTGGTACATTTTCAGCGAGTCCTCCCCTAGGGTATAGGAGATGATGTAGCATTGTGCCTGGTAAGTTTTAAACAATTAAAAATGACTTCTTTATTTGGATTTGTGTGAATTTTCAAGGGTTCAAGGATCTCGTTTCCGTTCATTTTCTAAGAAAGATTGATTTGTTTGCCTGATTCCATTTAACTGATTTTTGTCTCTTATATTATCAATTTATCAAGTTTTTATCGCAAGTGGCTACATGTTAATGGTTTTTGCTTTTCCATTCGTTTTTTAGAATTTATATTGAAGCATTTCTGGAATCTTGAGATCCCTTCAAGTAGATTTACATACATGACTTTGCTGTTAGAAAGTTCCCTTGGTTTTTCTCTTTGGAGTTGTTGTCAGATCTTTCTTGAATTGCTATGCATACTTTTATTTCTAAGTTACTTCTGATTAGTTAACTTTACAGTGGATAAGTTGATGCAGAGCATCCTGCAGTGAAAACTTGTGAAATCAAGGGTTGAAACTTGAAAAGCTTTCATGTTTTAATTACAATTGTTTTTCTTGTTCTGTATAGGTCAGCCAACTCTCATCAAGAAAGCATCAAGAATCATAAGAGTATATGGTGTACTATATAGTATCAATATGTTTCTACAAGGATCTAGACACAGAATGATTGCATATTATGTATCAAACGACCTTCATGTTTTCATCATGCTCGGAACACGGAAGCAATGAATTGAGGTATGTGTTAACAGGAATACTTCAATTTCTCTGTGGGACGCTTGATTTTAACACTTTTATCATTTTATCTGCTATAGCTGCTTTTGACATGCACCAGTGCAGTACCTTCTCATCGAAGCTTATGATCCGCATCCCAGATTCCGAAACACCTCTCCTGGAACCAGTGGCACGTATTACGACCCATATGATCAAACCCCAGCAGAGGAAGAATCGAGACTGAGTCAAGAAGATCAAAACAAAGCCATCAATAATCTAAGGAAACAACTCTACAACCCACACATGAGCAATATAATCAGGAGACTAGGCAACAAATCTACCAGCAGTGACACCAAAAACATCCTGCAAGACAATATAGGTAAAAGGTGTGCAGTTTGCTTGGAAGATTTCGAGACTAGACAATTTGTCACGTCGACTCCTTGCGACCATATGTTTCACGAGGACTGCATCGTGCCGTGGGTGAAGAGCCAGGGGAAATGCCCTATCTGTAGGTTCGTGCTTTATTGAAATGCTTAAATTTCACTCTCATACAAAACATTCGATGTTGGTAATTATTGTCTGATAAGAATTGATCACATCAAATCTTTATATTATTTTAACAACTATTTCTAGTAATTAATATTTGTGTGGCTGTAAGTACTTGATTCAAAAATTTATCAACAGTTGGAAAAGTCGTCCAAAGAGGAATGAAGAGCCGAACACTCGACATATTCGAAAAAAATAAGCTGATTGGATCAATTCAATATCAGAAACAGATATATCTTTGTGGAATCTTCTGAAATCGAATCATGAACAGTGGAGTAAAATTTAATTTCGAAATACTATATATAAAAATTCTTGTATAGTTTACTTTCCACGCATTATATTTCCCTCTTTGTGTTTTTTGTTTGCATAATCTTGTAAATATGGGAGATTTAGAAAAACCCACCTTGTAAAATATTTACCTAATGACAAGATAAATAAATTTGCGCATATATTGAATGAAGGATTAAATTAGAAGTTTTGAGTTCATCGACTAATTTTACTTCGAACACTCTTAAAAATAGATTTATCTATTAAAATCAAAATAATTCACGGGGAAACAAGTAGAAATATAAACGAAAGTTTATTACTTTATTATCAAATAATAAAAGAGCATTTTAGAGGGAAAAGAAAAATGAAAAAAAGAGAGGCAATTTTGGTGTTATTTATTTACTCCATTGTTACCCTATTTACTGTCATCATAGTTATTCTCCTGGGAATAGTTTTATACATGCTCGAAGGTTTTTAGGAGAGATTCACAGCTGCCAGAGTCGAAGACGCAGCGGTAAATTTACTAAAATTTAGTTTGGTATAAAATCAGGGAACTAGTCGTCGTTTCTTGAGATCTTTACAGTAAATGGGGGAAAAAAAGAAACAAATGATGGGAAACATGCAGCTCTCAATATTCTCCAGTACTATCTAGTTATATACTCATCCCACGTTATAAGAAGTTATCCTGTGCCACCGCAACATGGCCTGCTGTATCTACACGCCCGAAAACCAAGGAATATTCCGGTAGGTCTCCAAGATCACCAAAAAGAAGCTCATCCTCTTCTCTGATGGGCATGAACGCCTCCATTTCAGGGTGGCCAGCACAGACAGGCCCCACCAGTGTGTTACCGTCCATCATGGTGGACCCCATTTCACAAAGCCACCCGAGCTCACCCGCAAGCTCGGAGTAGTAGCCGTCGTCAGACAGCTCGATATCTATGTGGGTGGAGGAATTAGCAGCAGTACTTTCTTGATCTGGAGGGAAGTTGGGCGGAGTAGTGGTGGTGGCGGTGTAGGAAGAGGGTGAAGTGGCACCAGAAGCGGGGTGTTGGTTTTTAGAGGCGGGGAGAGTGTGGTTGTGGTCCGAAGAGTAGGTGATGAGTATAGTGGTGGAGTCATGGCGGCTCCGCTCTACTTGTTTTCTGGCTGGGCAGCCTTTCGAGCTGCTACATCTATAGTATCCCCTGCCATGCAATAATAGATTTTCATATATTGTCTTATCTATTTGATAAGATTCTTAGTTAATCATTAAAAAAATATTTCTTATGTTGTGTCTGTCAAATTTTATGCCAGCAGCTTATTCACACAATGGCCTCAAAATATATAATAACATATATATGAAATTCAAAGGAATATTTATAAAAAGAACCACAAAATTTCACAAAAACCCTTTCGTTATAAACAAGTATAGGTTAAAATTCACCTATACAACTAAATTTCCTTTATCCATAAATGTGAAGCACATGCACCAATTAGTCTAGTCGAACATGCATGAGCAAAACACGGCCATTTAAATTTATAAGACAAATAAATTTAAATTTCATATATTATTACCTGTTAAAATATAAATTTAATTTATTTGAATTTCAAAATATTTATTACATGACATGAATTTTAAACAAAGTTAATTATGTGTTCAACCACTATATTTATTGAATGAGATATTAGAACACAGCAGCCTCTAATAATAATAATCAAAAGCAACCACCTACTTCCCGCCGGCAACTACAACATCTCTTGAATTCGATAAAAATTAAAAATCCAGAAAAATGGGTAATTAATTGATTAATTACCTGGGGTAAGGTGAGCCTTTGATAGGCTTTTGCCCGTATTTTCTCCACGACCAAGAATCCGGCGGCGGATACACCTCTCCTCTACTCCGGTATCCATCGCCGCAGCCGCCGGAAATCGGCACTGTCACCACCCTCTTTCGTGCACCCCTTCCACTGCGCATTCAAAATTCGGAGCAAAAAATTAACCCCAAAAATGCTCTTTAGTATACCTGCGAACTACTCGAATTATAAGAAAACTGCGGGACTATTTTATGCTATCAAACCTTCTTCTTGGAGGAGGGATGAAAGCATCTTCATCACCAGATAGTGTGTTTTCTGGAGTTTTAGTACTAAAATCCTCTTCAGACTCATGATCGTAGCATTCTTCCATTAATTCCCAGTAAGATCAAAAAAAAAATTATCCTATCTAGAAAGAGAGACAACCTTTTAGCTCGTGAAAAGACACCTACCCATGAAGACCACTGCTTCTGGATGCATGTGTTTATAATATATCTTTCCTGAGATAGGGTGGGGTCGTGGGAGGGCTGCCGTGGAGTTGGTGGCGGAGGAGCTGGAGGAGGTGGTGGTGGTGGTGATCAGTGTTGTGTTTCATATATTATTATGGTGTGGTCACATTGACAGATTGGCGATGAGAGTAATTTATTATGGACGTGAAACCCAATTCATTTTTTTAAAATAAAAAAAAAATGAATAATTCTCATTGGAGTTTGGTATTATTTTTTAGATATTTTTTAGGGCCCATCACTCACGCAATTATTAGAGTTTATTATATACGTTTTATACTTTTATCTGAGGTGTATAATATAAATAAATCATATAAAATTAAAATTTAAAAATAACAAAATATTATTTTAGGTATGCAACTATTATGCTCATGCAACACGTCTCCTTTGACGGCTACTTGGTGTATATCATGGGATTTAGATTGTAGAAAAAGGTTCTCGGTCTCTTTCGTGATGTGCGAGTTGATGAAATAGATAAATAATTTACATGTATTTGGTTCATTCTACCGACACATTTTCGAGCGAGCCTAAACCTATTGCACGTAGTTTTCTTAGTGTGGTTTGCCTAGATAGTATGATTTGTATGTCATTGTATTAACTCGAAGATTTATCCAATAAACATATAAAAAGAACGATTGCGGGTTCCCATTTGATCATCATTAAAAAAAAAGAGAAAATAAAGAAAGAAAGAAAGATATAGGCTTCCTACTATGGTGTGGTTTTTTATTAAATGAATAATGAGAAAATAAAAAAGGGTTATATAAAGTTCACATAAATTTATTTATTGACATATGGTGAAAAAAAATTCGATATAGAAAAAAATTATGATGTCAAGTGTTAACCGCATGACGCCATCTAGTAGTAAATTTAAAAATATAAAATTGAATATAAAATAATCAGACGTAACCCACTATTATTACAAATATAAATACAGGCACCTCAATTAATTGCTATGGCCAGCATTATTAAAAAAACCACAATTTCCGAGTGATTCGTTGTGAAACCTTATCCAATTGGAGGAGACCGGATTTCCGGTCTTTTTGTGTTAATATAGTATGTGCCTGTTTACGTGGACTTAATAACAATAAATTATATTACATGGCTCTGTTCGATTTGAGTTGATGAAATAGATGAACGTTTTCAATATTTATGCGTTTGATTCATACTACTAACACTTTTGTAGGTGATCGATCATATGACACAGACACATGGTTTGACTAATGTAATTTATCTGATTAGTGTAGTTTACATGTTACTTTGTCAGTCCAAAGATATACTCAATGCACATAGTAATATAGCTCTTGCGAGTTCATTATCGTAAATTCTACTAAAATCATGATATTAGAATATTATTTTTAAATAATATACACATTTGATTATTACTTTTCATATAATATACAAATTTGTTTTCTTCTAGCATCAAAGAATGTTATGATATGACTGATTGAATAATGCACTAATAAAAAAACACAACTCATGTGTTGTGAGACGAATATCTAACTCGATTCAATTCATAAAAAAATATTAATTTTTATGCTAAACATATTAATTTTTACTTTAGGTATGCATCGGGTTGATCCGTCTAATGTAAATAGATCAATGAGATCGTTTCACAAGATACTTACAGAGAAAAATATATATTGGTAGACTTGAGATAATGTCATTTGGTGCGAATGTAATATACTTAAAGGAAATATTATTTTATTTATTTGATTGATATAATTTTTTATCTTAAATAATTTCTCTAATATTATCTTTCCTTGTTGATTTGATTGTGTAAAATATTTAATGAGATTTTGTCTTTCTAGATAATGAGATAAGTATGATAGTATTATCATGATATGAGATAATGTTTAAAAAAATAGTTTATTTACTAATCAAATTTGAACCTTTCTTGTATTATAGATTTGATTGTGAGGATTTCGTAAAATAAAAGGAAGGAGGATAGTCAGACGAGTCAATCGATGAATCATATACTCACGCTCGTGTTTTGTGGAATATCAGAAGAAAACATTCCTTCAAGAGACGTGAAGTTTTAAAGAGTGCAGATATCGCGTGTGGCCTTGAGTGTTGGAAACATCTATATACAACATCCCTAATGAAGTTGGCTGGAGATCGTTTTGTTGCTTTAGTTTTTTGGCTCACGTGTTTGTTGCTTTCTTGAATAAGTTTTATTCTGGTTATATATCTGTTTTAGAAAGCATTTATTTCTCAAACGTGTTGATGAAATTGATTTTTGTGAAAATCACTATTGATATATTTTTGTAAACGTTTTGGTTTTAAAATGATTGATTTTTTCCCTGAGGCGCCGCGCAAGTATTTATACTTGTGCAAATTTAATCTTGTCTATCAATTTATTTAGATTGAATTTGTGCTACAATCTTTAATATTCCGCTGTGTGTTGTCTCAAATATGGTAACATTTAACACAACATTTAACTCTATAAAATACATATTTACATCTTATACTAATATTGTTATATACACTTGCATTTATCGAACAACGATTATTATAATACTTATATTTCAATTTATCATCTAATCTCACGAATCAAAAACATACACATATTACTATGATAAAACACGTTTGTACAAGAATAACAATGCTCACACATAATGTATAAAATGTATATACATATACGCCAACATTAACTAATGAAATTTGCGATTAGTAGTCATAATTAATTAATTATACATACTCGTTGTTTTCTTAATCAACAATATTTGCAAGAGACCGCGTCTCGCTCCCGATGATGCTCTTAAAGTTGACATATATCAATTTTATATTAAAGGCATAGCATATATATGATTAATTTCAAGTGGATGACTTTCAAAAATATAAATAAAAAATCAAGTGGGTAACAATATTGTAAATTTATATTAATTAAATTAATTATTTTATTTTATAGAGTGAAACTATGATTCAATAAATATACAATGAGTACATATTTTGTGAGACGGTCTTACGAATCTTTATCTGTGAAACATGTCAACCTTACCGATATTTACAATAAAAAGTAATACATTTTCATGGATGATCCAAATAAGATATCTATCTCACGAAATACGAATCGTGAGACCGTCTCACACAAATTTTTGTCATATACAATTATACAACTTGGAAACCATTTGTGTTTTATTTAACTCAGTCAAGTAAATATGGATTAGTACACTAACAAATTCGAGAGAGAAAATAATATATTTTGGATTTTTTAAATTCGAATTCGAAACAAATTTATTTAAAAATAAAAACTAACTCAGCACATTAATAATAATTTAAATCAATTCTAGTGAAGCTAAATTCCATTTCTCGAGTTCCTGGATGTTGCCCGCTTCCCAGTTATATTGGATTTATGATATAGTGGCCCAACACATTTGGCCCAGGCCCAGATAATTTGACCGTGTTACTGGAGAAGAATTTAAGATTTAAAAATACTAAAGTTCAGGTTACATAAAATTCAAAACCAAACTATATTATATCGGTTTCATAAAATTTCAAACCAAATCGTGAATTTTTTTTATAGCCAAACCCAAGGATTAATTTTGATTTGATCTGGTTTGGACGATTCAATTGTTTTTATCGAAAACTTAAAATAAACCAATTTTTAAATAATAATAATCCAGATCGCGATTGACGTAAAATAGATATCAAAATGAAAATGTAAAAGACAATAAATACATGTTCACAATTAATTTTATTCACAAACATAGGAATCCCATACTTTTCCTAGAACAACTATATCGAATGGTGAGATTAAACCGGATTTTCAGGTTTTGAATGGAGGAAATTAATATTTCAGCTGCTACGATTTCAAATAAATAATTTTGGGTTTTGGTTGAGAATAGGACAAATGTGGGCCAACTTTTGGTGAGAATTCATGGCGCAATAATGAAACGCGTGGATGTGACGGAAAATGTGGGTTAAATGATTCGTCAACTTTAAGCATAAAATTGGGCCACACTTTCCAATCTTCAATTATTGGGCATAACATCTCCATTTTTGGCTTTTACTTTAAAAAAATAATACTGATATGGAAATAATAATAATAATAATAATAACAATAATAATAATAATAATAATAAAATAAAACAAATGTCAATGAATTGAGTTCGAATCAAGTGTGGACTTGGACAAATTCACTCATGGATCCATAGCTTGCCGACAAATTATGTACAAAAACTAGGAAGGTTCGACACTATCTGTGGGGATAGTGCTTCCACATGATCTAGGCCATTGATTTTAAAGAAATCGGTGGAACTCATGTATATATGTATAAATTAGGGTCTTTGATCTTTTCATAGGGACAGTGTCCCACAAAATAGAATGAAATCTTTCCAAAAATAGAGAGTGGTTATGTAATAATATCAAAACATCATCTTCACATCGGAAAATTATTATGATAAAATAAAGATCAAAATCGCAAAGAGTAAAGCGATATTGATACATTTTGGGAGAAAGGAAATTCGGTCGAGAATTTATATTATATTAAAAAATATAATATATAACGTAGCATAAAAAAGATGTGTCAACAAAAATAATTATTGATGATCCCATTTAATCTTTCAAGATTATTATAAAAATTAATATTATTGAAAATGAAATCGAGTGTCAAAAATGTAAAAGCCTCTGCTGATTGCATATATTATTGATTATTAGGCGGCCACAGATCTACCAATATAGTTCAAATTCTTCTCTCTCACACTCGGAACACGCTTCCATGTTCGGACAAAGAATGTCCGACGAAGAGACGATACTGCTGAATCTCTTTGATTTTTACTGGTATCACCATGGAGTTTTTTCGAAGAAGAAGCTCGCTTGCTCTACGATTGAAACAAGTCCAGTTCTTCAAGTTCAAGTAGGAGGAGGAGGAGGAGAAGAAGAAGAAGAAAAGTTTGTTGAGAAACCAAAGCTTAAGCCCATCAAGACCCTGATGAGAAAATCTTTGAGTGACCAGTTTTTGAGTTCGAAAGATTTATCAGATTCGTCGGGTTCCCCCTCTCCGGATTCAGTTCTTGTTCCTCAGCTGCAGACTATACTTTCAGGCAATGAAATTGAAGAATTCCTGGAATCAACCCAGGAAACTGAAGAATACTCAAACGTCTATAATTATCGAACGGGATTCGAGACTAACAGGAAAGGATCTCGTGTCTACCTCACTCACACAGAACCGTCCGGTGATGAAGGGAAGAAGAGGAGGAGGAGGTTGGGGAGAAAAGGGAGTTGTAAAAGCTTGTCAGAGCTGGAATTCGAGGAATTGAAGGGATTTATGGATCTGGGATTTGTCTTTTCTGACGAAGATAAGGATTCCAGACTTGTTTCGATAATCCCAGGGCTTCAAAGACTTGGAATCAACAGAGCGGAGGAATCTGGTAAGGGTCTTGGTAACGTATCAGTTCCGAGACCTTATCTTTCGGAAGCATGGGAATTTCTGGAAGATGAAAAGAGCCCATTGATGGACTGGAGGATTCCAGCTTTTGGTAATGAAATGGAGTTGAAAGATCATCTCAGATATTGGGCTCACACTGTTGCTTCCACTGTCAGATGACGAGTACTGTAATCGAAACAAATTTTGTATGTATCATGTTTGATTTCTCGACTCTTCTTTCCGCATTAACTTGCGGTTTAAATGATGAAAATGTAGTAATTGATAAAGAAGGGTAATAAAATCATACCAATAATTATCCATCATTTAGTTATGACTTGTGTAGCATTCGATAATATGGGTAGTTAGCACCTCTTTCGTTCAATAATCATCAGTTCAATATTTTTTATTAACATTTTGCATAAGATTTATCCGATTTGATTTTTTTAACTAATCTGATTTACAAATTATTGTGTTAATCTTGAATATTCACTTATGAAAAAAAAGAGCAAGAAAGAAAGACAACGAGTAGATAGTGTGGACTCTGGCCTTTTGAATAACGAAGTAGTGGAAAATGGCCAAATGTATAAGAATTTTAATGGGTACCGCCGAAAGTTTTGTTTATGTTATATGAATAATTTTTATCCACTCAGCACATGCTTACGAAAATAAGGGAATAATGAGTCGGTGGAAAATGGGCAAAGTTGAAAGAATTTTAATGGTTTCCGGCAACAAAAAGACACTTCTAACAACGTTCGAATTCCACTCAAATGGAGACTTTTTTTGTTGGATAAATATGTAGAATTAGATGGGTGAAGGATACACACACTCATGGGGGGAAACATTTTCTTGAATGCTGCAAATATTGCAAGTGTTTTAGATCTGACACTGATATATAATTTTTTTATAGTACCAGTAGCTTGCAAGCCATGGATATTTTCATTTCTTGTTTCAACATCATCGGATCTGTATACAATTCTGATTATCTTTCAGTAGAGTTTACAAGATTTCATAAATTTTGGGACACAATAAACATTATGAATTCGAATCGAGCAGCATGCATGACATTCATATTTTTATAAAAGAAAAATATACACATAAAAGATCACTGTCAATTTAATCTGTTCACTACTCCACGTTGGAAACAGCTTCAGGAAGTTTGCGGGTGGGAGCTTTATCCACACCCTTTCTTGAATATTCCCTCCATCGGCGAGCTGCTGCAGCTGCTCGCGATGCCCTCTCTTTCATTTCCACTTCTGAAGCTAAACCACCACAAAAACCTTATTTTGTTGAACAATCGATTCAAGACCATATACATACACTCAACTATAATTTTTGTTGGAAGGTAAAGAAAGGAACGAAATATGTTTCCGAGAAAATATGTACTTTTAAAAAGACCTTGGCGTTTGGCTACCGGTTGCTTAAGAAATGGTAGAGATTTTAATGTTTCGTCGGAAATGCATGGCATGTTTAATCGACGCAAGAGATACAATAGCCATTATATCTTTTTACACATACCTTGATTCTTATACTTCATCTCGCGGTTTCCCCAAAGGTTGTCCCAAAATGATTGAGTTTTATCAGAATCTTTCTGCTTCATCATCTTTGTTTTAGCTTGTCCCTAGCAGAAAAAAATTGCATGGCTGATTGTTTGCTCAAAAAAACCACTCTCAATACATGTGATTCATTTGTTTTTAAATTCATGAATACCGAGAAAATAAACATTTCCTATCCAAGAATAGGATGCGGAACAATTTTTTTCCTTCATAAATAGTATCATATCCCTCGTTCACATTTTAGAATAAAACATTCTGAACTTTGCTGTAGTATTCTCACCAGGATTTTGATTTGTCTCTTTTCCCATCTAGAGCTTGCCTGCACCATTAATCACAGACTAATTAGGTTTAATATATTGAGCAAGATACCATTTTCACAGCAAAAAATTTCAATGGTTATCTCGATAAGGTAATTTCAACTATTAAGCAACCGGACTGCATTCAAATGACTTGTTTGACATTATCACTCATCTCAAAGCAAATTTTACAGGTTAGATGGACAAATGGTCTTACCATGCGAAATACGTCAACAGAAGCAGAGCCCATTCCAGAGAGCATCAAGGCAACCTGATACACGATTTCCAATTTATAAAATTGGCAATTTATGTAAATCGATGTTCATCGCATTTGTCGAAACCAGATACCATCCGAGAAAGAAGATAATTATATCAACAAAAGTTTCAGGTCCAAGCTCAAACTTCTTGGGAGGTGTTAATTGCTTGATTCTTACATTTACTCTTTCAACTCTTCTCATTTCATCTTCAAGCAATGATAGCTGAGCAGCCGAAGTCCAATGTATACAATCAACTGGGCTGAAATGAAGATAGAAGTACCAGTTATCTTAAAACCTCCTCTCTTTCTAGATAGACTCTATTAAAGCAGGAAAACAACTGAAACAAATGGGAAGGGTTATGATAGACCTTGAACCTACCAGCTTTCAACTGCCTGTTGAACAGAGTCCCCTTTCCCGCACTGGTTGTGAACTCTGGCCCTTCCAAAATCTTCCTCTATGCCAAATACACTCGAGCAGACATTGGCACAATTCTTGCAACCTGAGAAATGGTTTTAAACAAAGGTATGAAAAGTTGGTTTATTCCCCTCCCTCCAATTTTGTTTTCCTATTTGACTTTAAAATCAATTATAGAAACCTAACCGATCTAAATGAAATAAATTATTGATGATAGCTAAAGTTGCAGGCTCTAAACATACCTATGCAGCTGAACTCATCAACAAAGACATGATCCTTTGTGCTCAAATCATCGAAAAAAGGATTAATTGCTGTCAAAGTATATCCATGAATTTCATCATAAACCATTCGCTGCACAGGATCGCTCAAAACCTGAACAGGCACTTCTAAGCGTTAATGAGGTCCAAGAACTAGCTCAAAATTTTGAAAGAGTCCGCAGGAAAAGAATTAACCTCATAAACATCATTTATAAACATACAGAAATTTGTGGTATCCGGATCATCACCACTCAAGTCTGGATGGCAAGATTTCATGCAATTATAATATGCCTTCTTTATCTGCTCTGGGGTCGCATCTGGAAGCTGGTAAAATATGCCGCCAAAGAAATAAATTATCAAGCATGATATCCAACACAAGAAAATATTGAGCAGACACAATTTTAAATAATGGACACCAAGTACGCTCGAGTAAATACAAAAAATTAGTGAACCAAAAACTTAAATTAAATTCCGGATTAATATTGATACGGATGAAGTCACCATTCTTCAATTAGGATAATTAAAAGAACAGAGTTATTTCCAGGATAGTAATCTTTTAAAAATGTAGTGTCGAAAGTAATTCATCGTTCACCGGTTCAAAAAACTCCAAATCTGATTTTCTTAAAATTCAAAATGACGGTTAGTTCAAGACAGCTACTTTTCCTCCAAATCACAGTAGTTATTTCTTGATTTTGCCTCCCATAATTGAGGAAAAATTCTGCAGATAAAAGACTAATTCCTGGCACGCTTGGGGCTTATGCATTCGTGACTAAAGATATAGCAACAGAACAACACCAAAGCTTCAAATACACTAAATGAATTAAATCAATTTATTCTATTACCAGCCCGAGTACAGCATAATAATCATCTGCAATATCTTCAAAAGACGCAGATTCCTGATACGTAACCCTCGTCCTGCCATGACTTCCTCTCCTCCCTCCATGTCTGTTCCACTTCACGCTCTGCTTACCCAACAAAGGGTATCTGTTTGTCGAACAAAAGATCTGAACTGGGTTTTGGAATTTGAGTATATCTGTGCACACTGGTGATAGTAATTGAGCCATCGACACAGCATGCACGTAAGAACTCAAAAAGTCTGAATTTTCTTTCCAGAGACAGGGAATGAAAACAATCTGACGTACTTTCTTGGGTTATCAAAGAAAAAATGTTTTCCTTAAAATTTATGCGGAGACAAATAATCAGCATAAGAAATATAAAATTGGGGAAATGATGAGATGGCAAGATGAAGGCCATTTGTTTCCGCAAGATTCTGGAATGAATATGAATCTTGACAAAATTTAGGCAAGTGGAGTATTTCTGCCTAGACACGCTTTTTGTATTTCTGCCTAGACCGCTTTTTGGAGTCCGATTCACGCTTCAGTCTGTTGAAATTTCGCGTCACCCGATAATCATATAAGCTTTGTTCGATAGCTTAGCTTCACGCAGGGGGATGGGTTGTGACTTGTGGTATTCCGTGAAACTAGTTGACCAAATACGATTTGGTTTGAAGTTTTCGCAAAAAATGCGAAAAAATATAACGAAAATGACATTACTTTAAATATTAGTTATTAAATATGCGATATTACATTGACTACTTAAAATGTATAATATAAAATTTCAATACATATTAATACTCCACTAAATATAACATAATATCAGATTTCTTGGGTAGAGAAATAAATTTACAGACAAGTATATTTGAAAGAAAATTCGTTTTTCGGAAATGTAACATCTGTTTTCTTTCTTTTAACCAGAGAGGATAGATTACAAATACACCCCATTAATTATGCTCATGTTACCACTAGATCACATGGACTTGACCAAGATAGAATCAAATCATTAACAAAATTCAAAATTGTTTCGTAAAAATCACGACCATAATCATAATCCAAACCTCACACAAATTGTGAACCAATTCCACCTAACACTGAAAGACTAAACCAGAGGTTTTTTTGGAACTACTGTCAAACCTACGCACCTTTTTGGCTTTGAGCTTAATGATTTATAGATGGAAGATGGGGGTCACCAAGTAAAACCAACACCAACAAAAATGTTGAAATCATAGAGGACTTTTTGTCCATTGACGCAATGCCATTACACCAAATTATGATGTCGGGTTCCTTAACAGAGCAAAATTAGGGATGCCAACCAGAAATTCAACCAAATTGATCTGATCGAAAGAGTACATAAGATATATGGTGAAATAGTTGAAGAAATAAAAAGATTTCTAACAGCAAAAAAGAAGCATATGAAGATGAAATATCGCACAACTAATACGCATTTGGCAACCCAACATACATTCTCAAATTAGGTTGCTATGTTGGACGCTTTGTTGAGGATAACACCTTCATATTTCACTTGAAACCACTTCATTGCATCCTCCTTCGTGACCCTGTGTTGGATCCCAACACGAGACTTGCACCTACGACGTCGCCCCACTCGATAACCAGGACGCTCCAATACAACATAGAAGTCCATACCATAAATACCAGTTGAAGGGTCATACCTGGAGAAAGATGAGTAAATACACAATTATTAGGGTAACAATGGTTGAAAGGGTCAATAAATTCTTTAATGGACCATTAAATGAGTCGTCCTGGTGAAAATTGTTTAAAGCAAATTTTCAAAGCAAATTGTTTGACAATTCTGTGATATACAAAGAATAAACTAATTCAAAACATTGTCGTGCCTCAATTTATTACAGATGATGGTAAATCTTCTTCACAGTTCAGGCATACAATTTCTGAAAAGTAAACAATAGCATGCAGTTTAGGAAGTTGCCGTTCTTTAGTTTTCCCATTAATAAAAAAGCCATTCATCTTTCCAGGGAGAGGTAGAGAGCATTTCATAAAACAGTCTATTCCATAATATATAGGACCATGTTCCTATATCAAAACATATACCACAATAAATAATTTTTGATAAAATGCTCTAAAACATCATTTACATCTATATTGTGTAAATTAAAGATGCAGCATCGAGAATTTAAAAATATAAGACAAGGCAGATGCAATTACTTAATTCCAAGATCAATGTGCTCCTGAATACCAAAGCCAAAACAACCAGTGTCACTAAAGTTCCTCCTCAACAGTTCATACTCCTTGACTTTCAGTCCGCTCTCAAGCAGCTGCATTGCCTTGTCACCCCTGACTGTGACATAGCATGCAATTTTTTCGTTACGCCTGATCCCAAATGACCGCACAGTGTATCTTGCTGTCAAACAAAAAAAATTAACTATATTAGTAAAACATGATTAAAAAAAATACAGAATTCAGACGATTGATTTGCTCTTAAATATAGCATAAAATTTCTTGCATTCAGAGCATTCGATGCTTTACTGTCAACATTATATTTGTTTCTTGATCAACTTCGAGACATATGGCAAGAGAAGGGGGTTGATCTGGAACATTTTCCAATCTTTCAAGTTTTACTCATGAACCTACAATCCGTATCACAGTGACAAACTTGGCAACAACCACATGTACCCACAAACAAGCAAACCTAAACAATCTTTCAGAAGCTGAAATACTATCTAAAATGTCTTAGTTTCCATTTGGATGTGAGGGATCCGAGTTTTCAAAGATGCATTTCAAATGACTCATCCGAAAGGTTTTGAAATCCAGTGATACAAATGCATAAAATGGTGGGAGGAATATAACATCCCCCAAATTCAAAATATCAAAACAGCGACAATTGATTTCAAGCGTGGATTCAAAATTATTTATTTCACATGCTTCAACTCTAAAGCACCCTAAAACAATTCTATTAACACCTGAACAATCTATCTCGTTCTAAAAATCCAAGCTCCATAACAGGAACCGAAAATGCTGAAAAATTAGTTGAAAGTTAATTACCCTTGGAGAAAACAGGGGTTTGGCCACTGAGCTGCTCCAACACCTATGGACAAAACGCTTGGTAATGAAATCCTCATAAAACGACCGCACAGACTAATAATTGGATGAATATACAGAATCATTGGGGGATGAGACCTACCTTAGCTGCTCTAGTGAGACGATCTCCACTCTCACCTACCGATATGTTGAGGACCAGCTTTTGAACCTTGATCTCTCTCATCGGATTCGATAGTTTCTTCTCCGAAGCCTGTTTTCAAAAATTATCGCAAACACACAAAAACAAGTCAGTGAGGATGTATATATTAGTATGAACAGATGCAAAACTGGCAGAAGGGGTTACCATGGCGGTGGAACGGCGCGGTTGGAAGCGGCAGGAGTTGCTAGGGTTCTGAGGAATATGTGGAGATAAAAAGAAACCAACCCTAATATCATTGCCGTGGAGAGGAGTGTTTCGGAAAATCACTTTCTTTTGGCGTTTTTAGCAAAATTAAATTAAACTTCTTACTAATAATAATAATTAAATAAAAACTATCATTTTACCAAGTAATATAATTTATAAAGTATTATTTATTATTTATTTACAAAATATATTAGGATTTCTTTATTTAATTAGTTATCGGAGTATATTTAGTTATACATGCACGTAAAGTAATGTATATATTTTTAGAAGATATTTTGAAAGTTTAGAATAAAAGTCAAGTGAACTAATACATTAAATTGTAAAGAAAAAAGACATATTAATTTTTTAAATAAAAAATGTGGTAAAACTATATGATAAATTAATATTATAGAAAAAAAAGTAAAATTTTAGTTTCGAGGATAAAGTGATAAATTACATATTAACGATTTCAATCATTAATGATGTAAATAAAAATTATATCATACTTTTTATTTAATGATTTGATTGCGAATAATAAAATAATTAGTATATAAATAAATTATAATTATAACTAAATATTTGATTGGGAAGGAATAAAAATGGATTATTATCACAATAAAATGTTCAATTTTCCTAACCACGGCAAACATTGATCAGCATAGACCAAACATAAAGGATAAAATCCAACTAAAGCAGAATACGGAATATGACAGAGCTTGCATGTGGAAGAAGAAACATAACATACCCAAATTTGGAAACAAATGGAAATACATAGGAATTCTTGCACAATGTAGTTGAAGGAAAAAACTGCTCAAATTGAGACACTTAACACCACGATGATATTTGCTCCTACAATTAGAAATCCTGAGTTCCACCAAAACAAATGTACAAACGCGGAAGAAACTTGTCTAACTACAAGGAATACTAGACCAATACAATCGACGTTGCTCTTAAATCAAGTAGCCACTATATATGATACACCATCATAAAGGGATGTCAAGACCCACTTGCTTGGGTTGAAATGCCTCTCGAATATTAAACAGAAAGCTATTATTGCTTTTGTGCCAACGATCACGTTGCAGCAGGATGGGGGAAAGGAAGACTCAGACTGGCTTGACGCCAAATATGCTCAGGTATCAACTTGCTGAGTAACTCAGGAGATGCTCCAGATAACTAACAGTGAAGGAATTACAAGTTGCATAAGCTTTTGTAGATGTAATGATAATAAGATATCTGCGGGTAAGACAAGCTTTTGAAATGGAAACACATGATGTTCCAATAAAAACCAAACGTTAATTTTTGCTTTTACCAAGTCAATTTTGCTTCAGCACCATTGTAGAACAATTTATCAATAAGATTTTAACGACATAAATTTGTTACCAAAAAAAAAAATTTAAAAAACGTCAAGGAGGAAAATAATTCTGCTGACTTCATTTCAATAGTCGCATATCGTGAATTTGAAGCAAATGCTAGTAAAACATAACTGCGCGCGAGAACAAAATCACTGACATCCAAACAGTAACTCTCTACTTTTGGTGTACAAAATGAAGGAAAGAAAAAAGAGAAGTTAGAAATCGTACTTCCTGTTTAAAGTTAAAAAGAGTGGGGAAAGGGCGACCATTTGGCAGACGAGCATTGAGTTCCCGAAGCTCATTAAAGAAAGGGTGGGCACATGCTTCTATCTGCAATCAAATAAACATTAATTCCATTTAATCAATGACAAATATAGTAGAAAAAGTAGTTAAAAAATCTAAAACTAAAATAAAAGTATAGATTATTTTGTTGCTCAGCATTGCTATTTAAGTATCATATAAGACGATAAAATTCAAATAGACCGATTTAAATAAAACATACAGCTGTGCATCGAAGGCTTGGTGAGTATTGAAGTAGTCTAGAAGTAAGATCAATGGCCTCAGGAGGCATCCGCTTATGGAAAACCTGAAAAGTTATTACTCTTGATAAAAACACTGGAATTTTCATGATAGACCACTGAGAGACGATATTCAGCAAGTACAGCCATACTTTGTGCCATGGATGGGCTTTAATCTGGGGAAACCGGAAGTCAGTGTAATTTGGATTCATACACCGTATTTCTTCTCGAGTTGGAGTACCAAGAACCTGTGCAACAAAGTCATACATAAGGTAAGGCTGCCATAGACTCAAATTTCTACACCATAAATCTGTAAGACATATACTGTTGATGCATACCTTGATAATCTCTACGAGCTGATCAACAGCATTTTCTCCAGGAAAAAGAGGCTGGAGTACAAGAAAAATGATAATGCACAAGGAGAATATGTGCAAGTGTAGACTGGTAATCATGGTAAGCCAGACTTGGAAAAACACAAACCTGGCCCAGAAGCAGCTCAGCAAGAACACATCCAGCTGACCAAATATCAATTGATGTTGAATATTCTGTTGCACCAAATATGAGTTCTGGAGCTCGATAGTAACGAGAGCAAATGTAAGCTATGTTAGCTTCACCCTTCACCTAATAATTGTGTATTTTATAAGGTGAGGAAAAAGCATGATTGATGAGGTACAAACCATCTAAGTTCACGGAAAATATTAGTTTAATAAGCAATATGAGATTTTGAAACCGTAAACACAGGAAAAGTATAATCTCCAGAGACATTACAGAAACATTTCCTTTCATCGGACAACAGAAAGCTTCGTGTAACCACCTTCTAAGGAGACCCAAATGGAAAGAAACTACTACATATCACCCCATTGCTTCAGGGTAAAAGGAGCTAAAAAGAAAGGGCAGTACCCCCAAGAAAATTCGTATGCAGCTACCGCACTAAATCGAGAAACTATAAATGGGACTATGTGGTTTACCAAAACATCCTTTCTTTCGCAAAGCATGTGCTTAACCTAAGCTCGTTTTCCCATGTAACGAGTGAACAAAACGGAATTTGGTGAGATCCATCCCTCTACTTATATGATCCAATTTCCAAGGTTCCCATATAGTTAAGTTAATTGATAATTACAATTGCTAAAATTTATTTCCCCATGAAATTGCTAAACAACCTTGCCACGATTAAATAACCATCAACCACATTGTTTATTGGACAGATTTTCTGAATACAAATGTTTGACATAACTGACACATGATGAACATACATAAATGCGGACCAAATGAGAGCAAACAATCTGCACATCAATACACAGAACCAGACAGAGCAATGAACTTACAAGAGCTTTAGCACTTCCAAAGTCACAAATCTTGACCTGGTGGGTAAGGGGATCAACCTGCAGCAGATAGTATTTTATCAGGAAAAAAATATTCAGAATGACATTGGTAAGAGAGAGGAGAATTACATCACTAACCAAAATATTTTGAGGTTTTATATCGCGATGGGAAACCCCTGCAACACTATGCATATAGGCAAGCCCCCTAAATAACTGAGAAGTATTGGCAGATTTATGCCTGTCAGAGATGAGAAGTCATTGAGAAAATGATTAATGACATCAATCAGACCTGATAGGTGTAGAGTTTCACATAGATGAGCGGCATCCTTTGATTTGAATTGCTATAATGCTTTAAAACCTTGTACATAGTCTCGGGGACGTAATCCATTACCAAATTCAGGAAAAGTTCATCCCTGGTTGTTGTGGAAAAGAAGCAGTGCTTCAGTGAAATCACATTTGGATGATCCATCAACCGCATTAACTGCAGCTCACGATTTTTATATCGCTTATCTTGCAAAACCTTCTTTATGGCCACTGTCTCACCGGTTTCCAAGCACTTCGCCTACAGAAAATTATCACAAACTTTTAGATCTAAAAATATTCTCCTCAAGAAATTGAGAACGAATAAGAAATGCAAACCTGAAAAACAATACCGAATGATCCAGTACCCACAACACGCTCTGCCATGTAACTAATTGTCTGCAGAAAAGCACCACAAACAAACCATTATAATCATTTATAAACATCACAAAGACCCCTTCATCAAAGGATTAAAAAAGGAAATAAAAATCTTGAAATTAAATAGAACAATCTCAATATCTCTGTATTCTCATAAAACATAAAATAGCAGCAACAGAAACTCCATAAAGAAGTCCGATACCAACCCTTTTGGGCTCTCCATTTTTGCCTCCTATCGTAGTTGAAATTATGTGACCAGTCAGCGGATCATTTCCATCAACTAAAGAGGAAGACATATCCTGCAGCACAGACCCAGGGAAAATCATTAGAAAAAAAAATTCGAGCTAAGACAATCAAACTAGCACAATTCGGAGTAGCACCATAACACAGCTAATAGTTAACTGAAAATTCTTAAATTCCCATCTACTTGCAGAATTAGCAAATGTAAAAGGGACAAGGATCTAAAGAGATGACACGTTTAGAACTGAAAAGGCAATATTTGCAACAGGAGACGGCTCTTAAGAAAGCATCCATATATGCCAGAAAACTTGAGAAGGGAGGGATCTACTATATTTTCAAGGAGAATCTACCATAAGCCAACTGCGCAAGCAAACCCTCATTCAATTCAAGTAAACTTCACCTAAAGTTCAAGAAAAGCAGCCAGATTTCACCCGCAGAAAGTAATGAACTAAATCTAAGTAAAATGAAATAAATATAAAATAATATTACATTTATTATCATGAGAGCATGAAGAATGAAAAAAGTATATGCATTATCCGGCAGATAAAATTGAAGAACCGAGAAAAAAAAACAAGAAAAAAACAAACCCAAGTCTACCCATCGATAAAGGACGAAGAAGGCTACGTAAAACTAAATTGCACAGATTTTCATCAAAAGATTCAAAACGGTTGCATCCAACGGAAAAAACCTGATACTTGCACACACGCACAAAAAAACTTATAAATTACCCAACACTCTTTCCTGGCAAAAATCCAGCAGAAACTCTCAAACTTAGAATCCAAAACACCCACGAAAAATATCTAACTCTCAGATCTCCAGCATAATCCCCAATATGCTACCGGGAACCACCCTATATCCCTGTACAAATAAAGATCCACAGATTGGTGAAGCTTCTGAGCTAGATCGAGGTAGCCCAAGCAGAATTTGGCTAAAGACACATTGTTAATGCAGAGAGAAGTCCTAGCGAGAAGGAAAAGAAGGCGTTATGGAGTGATGGAGCACCTTGTCAGTTTCCATGGCGTGCTTGACGCCAGTGGCAAGCGGTGGTTGAGCTTGGTCAAGATGATGATATTTATGATGATGCTGCTCGGGTGGCGGAATATGGTGATGATGCTCTTCCGGCAACGAATCCATGTGACTTTCACCTCTCTCTCTTGTTATTTATAGCTTTATATTTTATAATTAATAATATCATTTTTAAATTGTATATATCTATATATATTTGATATTTTTATATCTTCGTACATATAATATTATTGAGATAATATTCATCTGTTAAATATATAATTTTAATATTTTTTATGATATATAAATTATATACTCACATAAATATATAATATGTAACGTATCAAAATTATATATGTAATATAACTTTAACAAAAGTAAGAGTATACTAATAGAATATTTAATAAATTAATAATATGATTAACTAAAAATATATGTGAAATAAGATATCATAAAATAAATAAGGTATAGAAGATTAAGTTTAAATTTTGAAAATAGTCAATCTAAATTGGTTGGATGTTTGAGAATGAATTTAATTTAAAAAAATGTATATCTAATTTAGAGTAAATTTGAATTCAATTCATAAGAAATTTTTTATTTATTTTATTTTATAAATAAAATAAAATAATGAAAGAAGGGAAAAAAAGAAGAAATACTCGTATATAGGGAGTAGTATAAAGAAAAAGGGATACGAAGACCAAAAAAAGGGGGTTTGGAAACAAGATGACATGTTTACCCACGCGAGCAAGAGTAGCGTAGAGACACGCGCGATTGTGGGACCCACAACTGTTTTGGACACTTATTTTTATATTTATATTATATTATATTAATTATTATTGTTGTTGTTTTTAGTATTATCATGATGTCTACTTTGACACGATATCATGAATCTTTATCTGTGAGATATGTCAATCTTATCGATATTTACAAATGAAAAGTAATATTCTTAGCATAAAAAGTAATACTTTTTCATGAATGACACAAATAAGAGATCTAGTCTCTCAAAATACGATTCGTGAGACGTCTCACACAAATTTTTTCATTTTATTTCGATGGACTTACAACTCATGGCAAACACTTTTGTATGTGCCTCAGCAATTCCTCGTTTTGTCACAAATAATGCACACAATTTTTTAATAATAACAATAATTGTTATCATGACATGACCAAAAAGCGAACAATCATTGCAAACTTATCCATATTTATTTACTCTTATTTTTATTATTATTATTATGTAGAGATCTTTCTGTCGATAAATATGCAGCTCTAGTGGCTGGAATATTTATCATTATTTAAGATTACACCAGATTCCAAAATAAAATGAAGAGATAAGATTGCTAAGTAATTTATTACATTTTCACTTAATTTTAAACCCGAATTCAAAAAAAAAAAATATCTAAGACAATTCAATATTCAAATGCACAAACTCACACTTACTGAACAAGTTTGTGAGACAGATATTCAATACGATAATAAATCGAATAGACACAACTCGCAGTATACCAACGGTTCAAAAGCCAAGAAAACCCACAGGTCAACATTAGGAGGCCCATTAATAAATTCTTGCATATGGGGAGGTCCTCAATTTCCATCAGACCAGTCATCTCCGAGTAACAACTATCCATTATAATTATATTCATCAACTAAGAATAATTGCGCCCGTCTATCTACGCTACGCCAACAAATTTTTTTCCTCACATATTGTATATATCTTAAAATGAGCATCTTTAAAACGTCAACTAGGATACAATAAGGAATAATCTAATATTTAAATGAAAATGCCCAAAAAAAATCAAAGCCAATAGAATATCAAACAAGTGTGAACAAGTAGCACGATTTTCAGATCCATCTGCAATACTTGTACAAAAAAAATAGCCTCAGGCAAACTTACAAATCTAACACACCGACTCTCAGTTTTTGACATAAAAAATAATATAGAGTCGACGTGTTTGCCGTGAAGAAAATGACAATATTTAAAAAAACTGACAAATAATCACAACATTTATGAGGACATTTGTGCTCGGCCAGGGTGCTTCTATATATTTAGGTTATTCAAAAGGCATGGCAATGTCCTTTGAGAGTACATATGCACTAATAGGTTCACATATAAGGTTTTCTCTTCACCAAGAATATTCTAAGATTTCTTATCGTCTATGCGTAATGTGAACCGTATGATTTTTAAATACACACGAGTAAGTGAAGAGTTTATGCAATCAAAATTCTAAACTTCAAAAGAATCTCTAAAACAGTCGTGTACTGCCAAGTGGTCGCCACAAGCAAATGTTTTAAAGAGTTGATTTTGTAAGAGCTAGAACAATATTCCACAGAAGACAAAGTTAAGTCGCCAAATGGTAAAGAAATTGAGCTGCGTTTAAAGTTACCCCAAGACTAATGTTCTCAGTATCAAAAGGCTTCCCAGAGGTGAATCAGGATATGTGCTGAGTGTGACACCAGAAGAATATGTGAACAAATCATCACAAAGAAACTATAGGAAAGGCAATGATTGAAACTACGTCAAAATTGCTATCACCACATTATAATAAGGCAATATTAGTAACCTGCAAAAGAAATGTCGGTATACCGAAAAAAATGTCGATAATAATATTTTCGGTATACCGACAAAATTTTCAGTGTCGGTACGGTATGGATATGAACTTTTTTCATACCGAAAATTCGGTATATCGAATGTACGGTATACCGAATTTCCGGTATCGATATGGAAAAATTCCATACCGATATTTTCGGTACGGTATACGGTACCGTAGTTCATACCGTAACCACCCTATGCAACACATCTCAGAGTTGAAACCAAGTGTCGATTGCAGAGGCACCCACAGTCCACAGAGGTTTATTACAGTGTGAATGGACTAAAATAGCAACCATTGATTCGAACAATGTTTCTTCTATACAGGGTTATTACAAGCGTGACAAAAAGTGAGGCATCAACCATCTTGCAAGCCAAAGAGAGTGAGTTGTGGAGAGTAGAACTATTTAAGAATCGTATGCATATCGACATTGGATCCGCCAAAGTTGCCGGAAAACGGCTGTACAAGAGCCATAGCTTCAAGTATGGCTCATCATTAACCTTCTGGTATGGGCGTCAAGAGTTCCTGATAAAGCAAGCAACAATGTGAGCCAATCACTGGTTTCATACACATGAAATACACTAATAGAAACATTTGATAATTAGTTGAAGCAACAAAAGAACATCGACTTAGAATGACATGAAATGTGTTGTCGCACCTTTGTAGATTTGACAAAAGTTTCCCAGGTGATGTTGCCTCTAGGTGCATTAGGATCATGATTTTTGGTATTTGTTGCCACACCAAAAGATGAATGAAGATATGATTTCTTCATGGAAATTGAAGGCAATGTACGCCCGAGCCAAGAATCTGATGGAGATTTAGGTAAAGATGGGGGAACAGGAAAGCGAGAGTGATTTGGATGAGTTTCGTTTTCCAGAGCTAATGCTTTTGGTGGCTGACTTTCAGAAGGATCTTTGTCCAGAACTTTTAGATTTTTCGTCATAGTTGAACATAGGTTAGCATCTTCATTTTGTCCGTACGCCTCTGGTACATCCATCGCTACTTTATTAGCAATAATTTTTAGGACTTCTCCTAAAACAGGAACTCCTTCAGCATCTTCTTCAGTCGGTGGAGAACAGGAAGCCGTGCTTTCAGTTTCCAGCATCTTCATGGTATCTACACAGAGAGATTTTTCCACAGCAGATTCTCCTGATTCCTCTGAACTGCCCTGATCAGCCAATAGTTCCTGAAAGGTTTTGGCATCAATCCTTGTATGGTTTGTTTCTTCAGGAACCCCAGTAACTTCTTGTTCTTCAATAAACGAAAAACGTGCATGACGACTTGTTGATGCATTATGGTTCTCTACTTGAAAATGTTCATTTTCCAAATTTGTCTCATTCACCTCAAGTTCAGATGTTTGGATTGTGTCCATTGATTTAAGCTCAGAATAATCAGGCTTGGACTGCTCAACAAAAATAATAGTAAATGGGTCAAATTTGCATCAAAATCTTGGCATAAGCCATAGCACGCATGAAGGTCGAAGATATGAAACTAAAGTTAATACCTCGTTCTCAGTCTCGCCATAAGATCCCGCTGAAGAAGCTCGATTTTGAGTTGTGTTAGCAGCATGTATTGGAATTCGGGTTCTCATGCTCATTGCAGGTACTGCATTTAAAACGCCCAGTGAACTTCTTGAGCAAAACCGGGGTAGCAGACCACAAACTCCTGGAAATTTTTTATGCTGATTATAGTCGTCATCGCTGTCCTCTTCTTGTTCTTGTTCTGTTTCATGGCAATATGAATACCGCTTTGCAAAACTAGGCCCATAGCGAAGCAAAAGCTTACCACTGCCAACTATTTTCTTAGATTGTTGGAGTTGTTCTCTGGTGATAGATTCCTTTTGGGATGCACACTGTGGTGTCTCAGAAGCCATTGCCTTTGCAGCGGGGAGAAACCTATCCATCATGAACTCCAGAGATCTTGGGTCGGTATAAAAACTGTCAGATCTTTCGGTATCTAAATCATCGAATCCACTTAAACCACTCACACTACAGTTGATGAAAAAGGATTCGGTTCTTGAAAGTGTATCAGGCGCATCAACATAATCTTCATCACTATCCCCTGACTCAGAATGCATCCCCTTCTCGGTAATTTCGTCATATCTCTCAAAATTCTGGAAATTTTCATCGCCATGCAGCCCACTCTGGGAATCACCTGCAACGGTTACTATTAGACTTGAATTTTCCTCTGGAATAATTTGACGTGAATGCTGCTGGATAGCTTGTGGACATCTTCCCGGAGGAAGCTTAGGAGCAATTGGAGGTCTAGGGTGGTTTCGAGTTTCTTGCTTGGACACTTCCTTTGGTTGTCCAGGGGTCTGTTCCCATTGAAAAGGCACGGCTCCAGGATTTCTAATTGGGCCGGATTTCAGTTCTGATCGGTAAGAAGGAAGATGAGGTCTAACAGGCACAGAACTTACCTGTTTTACCTTTGTCATCCTTTTGAGAGGTCACTGCTGGCGAATTTCGTCTCACTGATAGAAATGGTCGGTTGAAATTCAGTTTATTGTCCTCCATCCGCTAAACCAGCGACACCAACTTGCTCTATCTGTGTCAATATCACCGCCAGTTTGTGATTGGCTCCTTTATTCAAGACCAGGGAGCGATTGATTGGCTCGAAAAACACCTCCTTATAGAATTTCCACCATCTCTAGCCCGCTCAACGTTCTGCTACGGCTGTGGAAGAACACAGGAGAAGAGTCAGAGCTATCATAGCATATGGCTCTATATAATTTCCTCTGTAAAGTTTATATACATGTCCTTATATACATATGCATTCCAAACTCATCTACAGAATTCAACACACATGGTTAGAATCCCCATTTCACCTGAAAAAATTCTTGATAGTTGAGCATGCTTAGAGAAATAACCCACATTTCATCCTCAAGATGGTGACATAATTCTACAAACGAGGCATAGATATTGACTGACTTAGACGAAATGAACTTTGATGTAGCCGAAAACAAGAAAAAACCATATGCCCTGATTTTTATACATATCTGATTAACGCTGTAAGAATTTTAAGCAGACAAGCTAAGAAAAGCTGAAAGTTAAGCTCACTTGACAGGAGATAAAGAATTCACAATGAGTATCAGAGGCACTCCAAGAACACAGAAATCATAACTTATAGAAAATCTTCATATAAAATGGAGCTAAACTTAACCTTATCAGTACATTTTAGCACTTGCAACTCCTCCCAGTTTTTCCCACTTCGAGGCTGATATATTTCTGGGTTCAAATTTATTGCGGCAACAACCATGAACCAACACCCCAAAAAATAATTCAAGGAAATATATGTCAACAATTAACGATCATATATCATCAACAACAAAAACCCATTAAGATTTCTGCAGAAAAGTTTGGGAGAGAGATAGTACCATTGGAAAAAATTGAGAATCCTGAATAGCAATTTTTGGTTAACTCTGTTCAATTTATTGAGAAGAACATCATATGACAGATGCTGATGGGATCACATTTATTGCCGATGAAAGCTGTAAAACAGCGATAAAAGAAAAGATCTGATTACCATCCTTATAATATGATTTTTACTGGAATTGTTTATTAAGCTGGACAGAGAGGCTCACCATGTGCAAAGCAAGAACACATGGTAGTGGGTTATACATACAATCTTAGCGTACGAAATTTAAATTCTTGTTTTGGTTATGAAATTTATTGCATTACTTAGTTTAGTATAATGTTATTTTGACTTTACCTCTGGCCATCCATCCATCCATCCATATTGGGATCATGTGATCACATTTTAATTAATCAACAATATAATATGATTGTTAAGGGGATGACCAAAAAAGTCATCTTTACACATGCAGCATCATTGAACTTTCAGGAAACTTCAGAATTCTTGGAAACTGAAAATTAATTTATGGACCATTGTGGATTCATCATTAGTTGCGGATTTGGGATTTTATTATATTTTGGTAATTAACCGTGCATTTATTACTCAATAAGATAGATAGAGACACCCAACTTATTTTTTTAAAAAAATATTTTTTAGAACTCCATGTTTTTTTTAACAAAGAAACGTATGTTTCTTGAAAACAGATGAAAACGGCTCTCTTTCTTTTTTTAAACAATTGTGACATCATCTTTCGGTTGTATATTGGATAGATTTTCGAACTAATACAATATCTTATAAATTATGTTAATTAAATAAATTATATTCAGAAAACCATGTACGACAGGTTTATACGATAAAATGTAGTCGAGACTATCTTGTTATTTTTTATGACCATTGGTTAAGGATTTTAAGTGAGCGTTACTTGAGCTACAAGCAGAGACGGAGCTTTGGTGGGTATGGTCGTGCCTAGGGTCGCAAACGAACCTAACATGTTCGCGAGTTTTTCGAACCGGCTCGATAAATATTCGATTCGTATTCAAACTTATCGAATTTAAGCCGAACTCGAACACGTTCGAACTTTTTTTCGAGCCGAACTCGAACACAAATTATTTTGTTCGATAGCTCGCGAATAGTTCGCGAGCCTTAATATTTTATTAATATAATATAATTATATATATATATATATATATATATATATATATATATATATATATTTCGAATATTTCGAGCATTTCGAGCTTTCAAACCTTAATATCCGAGCAATAATTCGAATAGTTCACGAATATATTCGAATATTTCGAGCCGAACTCGAACTCGAACTTCATTTCGAGCCGAGCTCGAGCCCAAATATTTGAAATTATCGAACTTCGAATCGAGCTCGAACTCGAATATACCTATTTCGAGCCGAATTCGAGCCTGACTTTTTTACTATTATTCGGCTCGATTCGGTTCGTTTGCACTCCTAATCGTGCCCCTCGAGTTTTTATTTTTATTTTTATTGAGTAAGGTGCTAGATGTAATATTTTACTTCACTTTTCTCCCTTTAAAATTTGCCATTGCTCCTCTAAAATTTTTAATAAATTTTTTTTCTTCCTCTCAACTCCATTTTTTTGGCTCTGTTCTTGGCTACAAGTATGCGTCGTCCTCTTGCTACAAATTCAAATTGAATATGTCTCTTGTAAAACGATTTCATAGATTTTTACTCATGAGACGTGTCAACTATATCTATATTTACAGTAAAATGTAATAGTTGAACATAAAAAGTCATATTTTTTAATATGTGACCTAAACGTAGTATTTATCTCAGAAAATTGACTTATATGATCGTCTCACATAAATTTTTGTGTTTGATATTAATATTGTAGTAAGGTATCTACTTGTTGTACAACTCAGTACAAATTACAAATTCATATATTGTCCAAGCAAAAGAAAAAAAAAAATTACGACTTTATCTTAGAGGACCACTATGAGTTGTTTTTGCAATGTTGTACCCCAAAACTCGAGCAACCCACTTAAGTTTTAAACTTTATGCTCTTTTCTGTCTTAAAGGCTATGTCCTATTAAAATTTGTTGGACGATCTTTCATCTTTACGAAGGTGGGTTCATTTTCATTTCCAATTGAGTTATTTAAGTAGTTTTATAATTTTTTTAATATACATTTGAAAAAGATGAGATCTCTTGTGAGACGGTTTCACGAATCTTTATCTGTGAGACGGGTCAACCCTACCGATATTCACAATAAAAAGTAATATTCTTAGCTTAAAAAGTAATACATTTTCATTGATGACCCAAATAAGAGATCCGTCTCACAAAATACGACCCGTGAGACCGTCTCACACAAGTTTTTGTCTTTGAAAAATTCATAATATTTTTTTGAGTAGGTCTCTTGTGAGACGGTCTCACGAATCTTTATCTGTGATATGGGTCAACCTTACCAATATTCACAATAAAAAGTAATACTCTTAGCATAAAAAGTAATATTTTTTCATGGATGACCCGAATAAGAGATCTGTCTCACAAAATTCGACCCGTGAGACCATCTCACACAAATTTTTGCATCATCTTGAGTAGGTTTAGATCGGAAGGAGTCTCCAAATTTGAAATATTAATCATATTTACTTTCATATATTATATTCAAGAATCTCACTTATGATCACCGTGGGCACAAATATGAATTCTAATATTATTTAATAGCAATTACTAAAAGGAAAACTTGTTATCTAATAATAATAATAATAATAATCTCTGTGTCCCAATTATATAAAAACACATATTAATAAATTCATTACAAAAGGCAATTATATAAACAAATGTCCTATTTTACTCTTATTTACGAGTGTTTAGATGTATAAATAAAAATATTTTTAAAAGTAGCTAATTATTTAATGACCATAAAAATAAATTAAATTTCTCACCACTTAAAAAAGTGTTCAAAACAAAAAAATTCCGGATTTTGAAGTTGGATGTAGTCAGGTCCACGAAAGAAAGTTAAAAGGACTCTCTATTGAAATGGGCCTGTGACCCGTTTATTTATTTTTCCAAACTTAACGGCTAATCTAAATAATTTTGTCAAGGATTTCAATTATATTTCATGATCCGATGGTAAAGCACAACCGGAAAAGTCCAGCTTATTCATGTCTATAAACCCAAGCTCAAGCACAGACCGCTCGGAGAGTTTATTGTCAAAACTGTAAAAGAGAAAGAACATCATCAACGTCGCATGGGTTGAGTTTGCATCAATCAGAAATCCGGCGCCTATTAAGTGCAGCCTCGAAACGGCAACACGAGTCTGGCCTCATCTCCGTGCTCATATCATTCTCTGGTGCAGGATAGTAGTCCCCTCTCAATTGGACATCTCTTAGATCCGGTATCCTTGGCAAAAACATCATGAAGTGCTCGTGAGCCGTCCCGTGTATGAAAAGTTTCCTGAGCCCGACACATTCTTGCAGCAATCCGGCTGCCGGAAGAGATAAGCTCCTTTGGTTAACATCCCTGTCCTGGGGAGGCCAGTAATCCAGCTCAGTTAGACCCAAATCGCCTATACAGAACAAATAAAACCGTTCCCATAGGCTCAAATCCATCTGCCCAGAAGGTGCGGTGTGGGCATAGCCGATGGTGTCGCCGCAGTCTAAATGCATCCTTTTCAGGCTGGGATAGTTCATTAGAATGCTCAACCCAAATTCACGTTCAGATGGCCTTGATAACTCCCTGCAATCTCCTTCAACCTTGATTCGAATCTCCTCCAACTTTGGACAGTTTTCAAGTCCTGCAGACGATAGAGGAGTCAAAAGCTGGCCTACTTCGATCCACAGAGATAGATATTGAAGTCTGTCCCATGTTTTCTCCACGAACCCATTCCCATGTGTGAAGCCATTATCGTTAAGATCAAATCCTACATGACCAGAATTGGGATTGGACGAGTATTTGCATTTCTTGGGGGCATTACCCATGCCCAAGTATTCACAACTGGAACTCATATATAAAGGCATTGCTTGAAAATGTCCACCAGGGGAATCTGATGCTTTCACTTGCTCAAAAACATTGAGATTCAAACCACCATTGACGCCATCAAGATCCTCGGCACAATCCCAGATGCAATCGATGTGAAGCCTCATGATTCGATCCTGAATTGGCTCCAACGCTTTCAAAGACGATGCTGCACCAAGATTCTTGCAACAGGAGATTCTGACATTGACTAAGGTCTGACGAAGTCAAGAAACAAAAGTCCTCATCCCCCGTGTGGTTATTTTCTTGCAACCTTGGACCTCAAACTTTGCCAACCTACAACACCCTCTGGCAATTGCAATCAATCCCATGTCAGTCAAATCACCCACATTCCTAATGGACAGTGACTCAAGCTTTTGGCAGAGGGCTACGCCATCGAGCTTGGACTCAATTGGCATCGAAATACCATGAAATAGCCCCAATTTAAGAGACCTCAAGTTTGGGCATTTCGAGTCGAGAACCTCCAGAGCTGGACCACTGTCTCGGACATTATTACAAACATCTAAAGCTAGTTCTACTAACAATGGAAGCCTTGAAAATACCTCTATCAAAGTGGCCGCATCAATCTTCGCGTCCTCTCGGGCGAATCCATCGTGCTCAGGGTCACCTCTCGCAGTCGATAAAGCTGAAGTATCAGCCAAGTGAAGAATTGACAATTTTGGGCAATTCACTGATACAGAAACCAAACCTTCGTTACCAACAAATCCGATATACCTTGGATCGAACGTACACGCAGCGCGAAATTCCCTCAAATTTGGACAAGAGACGGTGATAATCTTAATCTCATCGGATTTGAAACCTTCAGAAAACGATGGGTTCAGAAGATTGAGGCAGGTGAGATTCGAGGCAAGTAACGGATATGATTCAAGAGCCGGAGGCACGTCATCCGTCCAGCAATAAAACGCTGAAAGATCAAGAGAAATCAATTGTCCACAGTGCTGGAACAAGATCTTGAGCTCATCACCGGCAGCGGATATTTGAGGTCTCTGGTGCCATCTGACCAGCTTCACGTGTTTGAGATTGGGCCACTGGTGAGCGATGAGTTGAATAGTTGAGGGGTTTCGAGCGTAGAGCTTGATGGAAGACAGAGAAGGAAAGGCCCGGTGGAGGAGGCGGGCGATGAGCTTAGGGTCAGAGGCGGCGGCGAGGGAGTGACCCCATGGGGAGAGAAGAGAGATGTCGAGGTGGGATATGGATGTGAAGCAGTTGGGAACCATGAAGAGGTCGCGGAGGTTGCCGCGGAGGGTGAGGGAAGCACGTGTGGCGCGCTCTAAAAGGCACCACTTGTGACAGACGATTGAGGCAGAGTTGCGGCAACGAACATCAGACACGGCGGCGATTATGTTAGACAGAATGACGTCTGGGAGGTCATCTATTGTCGTGATTAAAGCCGCCGCCATGCGTGCTGAATCCATATCTGCGTGTATATCTTAGATGGATTGATGGGTGAGTACGAGAGTTTATACGGGAAATTTGGGTTCAGTCCTCAGCCGCCATTTTTTTTTGTGTTCAGTCCCTAGGTACTTTTTTAGTACCACATTTCCAAATGAAGTGTACCACATTTCCACATGAAGTGTACCATATTTTGTATGATATAGTACCACAATTTTGTAGATAGGGAGTAAAACCAAAAAATTTTTTGATTGGGGATTTTTCAATAACTTCCCCCTTTATACACAGTTGCTTTTGATATTTTTAATTAATTTCATTAATTTATTAGACACAGTGTTACTGTTTTATTTACCATCCCATTGATTATTATTATTATTTATTTATTTATTTATTTTTTTAAAAGCAAAATCCATTCATCAGACTATGTTCAATAAATCAAGAGTCACAATATCATTGAACCTAGAAGGTAAAATGAAATGACTCCACTCAAAGTGAGAATTCGAAAGAAGAGCTTCACGGGCAAAAGATGTGCAGCTCCATTCGCCCATCTTTTCATATGGTGCAAAGATACAAACACTAGTGATTTGAGTAATGCTTGCACTTCCAAAGTAATCGTTCATCAGGTCCACAATCCTCTTAAGGCTTCGTTGCTGCTTGAACCACTCGAAGAAAATCCGAAAAGATGCAAATTTTGATAAACCCCTGTTGTAAACAAAAATCCGTACCATAACGGCTAGCAGCCAATTCTGAACCTTCCGCTGAAACCGGATATCGGCGGCTTCCATACCAGTTCTGAATTACTCACTCTCATTGGTGTCTCTGTATCACATAGTCAGTCCACTGGCTTTGCGAAATGCATCTAACAAAAAGAGAGACCAATCTATATTTAAGTCTGATGGCTTCCGAGAACTTAAATGTATTGCCTTGCAAATTTAACACCAAACAGCCCATGTCATTACAGTAAACAATTCAAAGTAATCCTCACTCAAAACCATCAATATGATTAAGCCACAATCCATAGAAGTTGCCAACCGAAGCTTACGTAAATGAATCCAAAACACCGTTTCTTTCCACAAATTCATAAAAAGGGCAAAACAAAAGGCAATGATGGCACATGGTGTAACCTCAAATTTGCTGCTGTAGGAATAATATTTCTGGTCGCTCGTCACATAAATATACGAACTTTGGGAGGAATTAACTTCCACCAACTCAGCAGAGGATGTGAAGATTGAAATGGAGGGGGAGTCAGACTATTGATCTCCAAGAGATAACCAAGTTCGACAGACTACATACCACTCGGGCTTCTCTTCCAGAACCTGATATCTGCGCATCCATTAATGTTCAAGGAAACATCAAGAATTGCTTCATCTTCGTGCAGAGTTGTGCATATCACTATTGTTAGATTAAGTAAACCTTTCATATGAGATCTATGTAATCCAATTTAATCAGGGCCTTCTAATTTTGTGAACAGTTTTTGATTTTTTTTAATAATCCCAAAGCTTAGGTCATAGATTTATTATAAAATGATGATTATTTATTTTTATTTAATTATTTAAGTGATAATTTATATAGACGCTAATATGATATTATTAAATCCTATTATTTTAAGTAAATATTATTTTTAAATTTTTTTTATATTACTATCACGTTTATTACATTATTAAATAAAATAAATAAATAAAAGAGAGAATTTTGAAAGCCCCCACCTGTCCACCGTGGAGTTTATATGTTCGATCACACACCTCACCGGTGCTTGCCTCGGACTACTTCTATGTTCGCGAGCTCTCCTTATACCTCTCGGAATACCGCCGCCGCACGCCACCGACATGTCGCCTTCACCCACCACTCCTTCCCCTCCTTACTCCGCCACAGCCTCCCCCATCTCCGACGACGATAAACATCTCCGTTCTTCCCCTCCCTCACCAACGAAACCCGAACTTCCACCTCCGGCGATACGAACCCCGGGATTTCCGACCCGTGAGGACTGTTGGTCAGAGGATGCAACTCAGACGCTCATTGATGCCTGGGGGGCACGCTACGTGGAGCTTAACCGCAAAAACCTCCACCGTAAGGACTGTCAGGAGGTTGCCGATGCTGTCAATGCCATCCACGCCACTTCCCTTAAGATTCTCCGCACCGGCGTCCAGTGTAAGAACCGCATCGACACCGTCAAAAAGAAGTACAAGATCGAGAAGTCTAAGGTCGTTCAATCAAACGGCCGCTACTCTTCCACGTGGCCGCACTTCCGCAGCGTTGACGCCATCATTGGTGACACTTTCTACAAGGCTAACAACTGTAACTCCAATGGTGACAGCAGGAGCCTTCGCCGAAGAGCTTCTCTTTCGCCGGAGGCCTTGTCATCTCCCCCGCCTCCACCTAAGGCACTCAACCATTACCGGATGAATCCACCGGCCATGATTCACCACCAGGAAAAAGATCAAGCTTTCAGTCATCTACTGAGAATACCATTATCTGTACCTGTTGAGCCCAGGTCTAAGCGGAGCATGACGAATTTTTCTGTCATGGCAGCGGCGGCGACGGTGACGAAGGCTAAAGAGGATGAAGAAGAAGATTCTGGAGCTTGGGGTCGGGGGCTATCGGCAGTGGGAATGAAAAGGAAAGGGCCAATGGAAGAGAAAGGAACCGTGGTGATGGAGGGGTATAGCAGGTTAGCAGAGGCCATAGCAAGTTTAGGGAAGATATACCAGAAAGTGGAGGTGGCGAAACAGAGGCAGATGGTGGAGTTGGAGAAACAAAGGATGCAGTTTGCGAAGGATTTGGAGATCCAGAGAATGAAGGTATTCGTGGAATCACAGGTCCAGTTCGAGAGGCTTAATCGAGTAAAACACAATTCGCAAAGCAGTAAGTGTCGAAAACCCAATTGACTTATGTTTTAAGCTTTTGTTTACTTCGCAACATTATGGATAATGCTGCATTGCTCGGGCTTCTGCCTAGGTTCAATGTTGATCGAAAAAAAAAGAAGAAGAAAAAATTGGTATCTTTTTTTCCGTTTTGTGTTTGCCACCTAATCACATCGGTCTCACCAGTATAGTACAAATGTATAACGTTAGAGGTGGAAAGTGTTGGTATTTTGTGTTCACCATTTGTATATGGATTTATAGAGTTTGGTTTGGTACCCGTTGAGATGTAACTCTATAGAACTCACAAATTGGTGTTATACCAGGGAATCATTTCTTCTTACAAGATCGGATTGTTTTAATGCACCTTGCTTATTTGATTTAATATGTTTTGCAAGTTTGGTCGTTCTATCTTTTTTTAATTCATGCACACTCTATGAAGATTATGTTTGTTTTTGTGCTTCAGTTGATCGCTGCAATCTACAATCATGAATTTTTTATGCCTTTTCTTGTGATATGCTATAAGGATACAAGTTTGTATAGGTTTGCATTAAACGGTGTCTACTTGCAAGATACTATCAATTTTACCATTGCAGTTCCTCTTTTTTCTTGAGATAATGGGGTGAGTTTGTTTTTGAATGTTCTAAGAATCCGGACATTGCTCATTGTGTATTTTTTGAACAAATATCAGATTTGCGGCTGGTGATGACTTCTTAATATTCCTTTTTGAAAGTCTTTTAGGTGACTCTGTTGTCTTGTTGATCGTGTTGCTTCATTTAACGGAACTAGATATGGGGTTTTTCACTCTTTTTCTTAAACTACTCGAAAATGATACCTGATAATATCATCTCATGTTTCTTCACAAACTGATTAGTTGGGGCATCGGCTTAACATGTTCTTCGCATGTTCAGTTCTCACACGATTCCTTAAACCAAAGCATCCCTTTAGTCAGTTTTGCATTCCTGCTGACGTGTCAGGCAATACAGTTGGCAGATAGCATTTCATAGTTCTAATATAATCAAATTCTAATACTTCCTGTTCCTAATCGGATAGTGAGAAGAGAGTTTATGTTTGTTTGTAAAACTAAACATTGTCGCGCATGTTGTATTTGTTGGCCTATGTGTCACACTTCCATTGCGACTTTTTGTTTCTTTGGAGGATTTATTCGATTACAATGGGTCCCAACATCATCAGAATTTTGGCATTTGTAGGTCATAGATTCACTTCATAGTTTGGTCATGACAGTTCCACTGATTTTAGCATCATGTCACTCTCTATTGCCTGTATTGATCAAGTTACATTGAAACAAGTACGTTTTGATTCAATGCGTGGAATTAATTGTGAACTCTAAAGATGGTTTTTACTGAGTAAACGGATCGGTGGGTTCTGAAATTGCTGCTGCATTAGACCAAACTGGCGAACATTCATAAGTTATACAATTCCCAAGTAACACCCCGAAAAACAGATTTATACATCATTTTTATTTCTTTGTATTTTATTTGTTCATTATCCACCCCATCCAATGCGTGCTGACCCTAAAAAAAGTTCCGATAATACTCACTATGTCTATATTGCACAGACTGAACCTCTACTTAAATAATTTCTAGTAGCACTAATGTTTGTGGCTTTCGCATGCCGGAATCCCGCATGAGTTTCATAGTGGTAATATCATCCATCGGAAGCTATTCTATCCTGGAATCTGAATTGTCATTTGTTTCAAGTTTCATCTTCCAAGTAGTGAACAAACACAACTTGGTGTATTTTTTTTGGTATGTGTCACTGATTGGGAGACACCGAATACTTGCAACTCCATGCCTTGTACTTGCAACATAAATTTGATATATTCTTGAACATTTTTAACGTAAGCATTTCATCTCCTCTTTAACAGATGGTTACTCATAGAGATTCAACAGCATCAACTGGCTAATTTTCAGCAGATGATTCGGTTGATTTCGCTTAAGCTCTGCATATACATACAGATCTGGCTAATTTAGATATCATTGTTATTATGATAGCTATTTTGATAGAGACTTCAGTTATCAGGTTAGTTCCATGAAGAGTATACTGTGAAGTGCTTCTTTTTTCTTCTCTTGGGGACCTCAAATGCCTCTTTTGATGCTTAAATCACTGAAAAATGTGCACTTTTATACATTCTAACATACAGGTCATGCACGTTGTGTTATCTTATTATAAAATTCTCCAACAAATAAAAATTAAATTCCATTCATTGATTTATACTTGCAGGTGTTCCAATTGATTGCCCTTACGCCCATATATTTTCATGGTCTTCCACCTGAAACGGAAATATTATCTATCCGACAACAATTAAATTTATAACCGGTTATGGATTTGTAAAAATTTGTAAAATCAAACGTTTGCTGTTTAATAAACCCAAACAGATGGTCTGTTGCGTGTATGCAACATTTGTGAAGGAATCATAGAGTCGAGTTGGAACAAAAAAAAATTACCATACTGATGTATGAAATTAACCGAATTAACAACATGCATGAAAGTATTTGATAATACATGACCTTATAATATTTCAAAACAACTGAACAATCATATGCGATATTGTAATAAAATATGAGTTATTATCATATTATATATATATATACATATAATAGAGTAAATCGATATTGAATTTGTATTGAAAGAAGACCAGACTTGAATAGAAAATTTTGCACGCCTCGAACCAGTTTTTCCATCACATGATGTTACGTTCCTGCTAAAAAAATTACATCATTCACCTGAACTGGGAAAATGTAAAAGAATTAAACAATTAAATGATCAAAAGAGAATAAAACCTTGTTTTTCCAGAAATTAAATGTAACATTTGATTTGATTATTTTTTTTTTCATTAAAGGACAACTGATCTTTCAACCCTTTTTTCTAGCCTTGTCTTGACATGAATAAAATCTAGGTTGAGTTCAAGCTACCTACGAGTGCTACCCCAACCTTAAATCTAATGATCCATCGACATTAATATTACTAATATGTTGATATATAGACCATTTGACACACAATTAGGGGTAGGGTAGGGTAGGGTAGCATCTCGTACGTTAAGGTAAAATCTAATACAGAAGTTCATTAATATAAGATCATCTATTTAAATGAACTCAAAAAAAAAACATAAGCCAACGATAATGTATTTGTCGACATGCAATGAAAGCAGTATCACAAATTCATTTTTTTCCCTGAGATAAAGATGAACATATTAATCAAATACTAATCAGCCAAATGTAAAATAATCATGTCTTGCCTATGAAAGCTTCATTAATTTCTAAAACCCTAACCCAGATTGATTTCAGAAATCTGAAGTCTTCTTCCTCATGAATAACATGTACAATTCCTTGTACTTATTCCTCTCATAAAGCATATCAAATCTTCATACGATATATCCATCGCTATATATGTCATTTAAGATGTCTTAAACTGTAGATTTGTCTGTAATTTAAATTGAATTAAGACATAAAATTCCTGGACATCTATATTAATCTTCATCAATTTACTATCCAGATCAGTGTGATTAATCCATTGATATTTGACAGAAAGCAGTAAAAATGCAGGCAATGCAGTTCAGGAGCTTGAATGACAATTACAGCTAAATACCATCAATATTTAACATTAATGGAATCCTTTGTCTGAACATACATACTGCCCATCATAAACCCTAGGAACCCTGACAAAACACACCACATATATTTAAAAATAAAGCACGATAGAATCATGGTCATTGGTTTTCAATCCTATACATATGTTAACACACACACACAAAAAAAATATCAGAATCTCGCTTTGTTTAGAAATGAATTATCGATAATCAGTTTGTTATTTGAAGATTACATATCTTGACTATATGCTAATATCAGTAATGTTACTTTACATAGTAATAAGGTTTAATTAATCCCGAGTCATTGGTCTTGGAATTTTTCTAATGAGAAAATCATCTCCAAATCACCCTAGCTAGCTCCCAACCCCTAGCTAGAAGTTCATTGGTTACGATTGATAAGTCATGTCTCGATTTTGTTCGACGTCGAGTGAATCTCACAGACGATCTATATATTTTATACGACACAAAGATATTCCGCACAAAGTTATTGGATCTTTAGTTCATGATGAGTATGCATTTCAGTACATTGTAGGGCTACTTTTGGACATGCATCCAATATTTTGCGGGAAATGAATTCTAATTTGAGGTATATACTTTACTAAGCCTCAGCCTCAGCCTCTTTAAAATAAAATAAAACATTTACGATGCATTCTATTATCTTACTAGTATGGTTTTTTGATAAATTATTGAGTGGTCATTAGCCCAAGATATTAACATGATATTTATTCTTGCGCTGGGGAAAAAATAAAGCGTTGGGACAAAAAAACGAATAATTTATGCCCCACAAAATCTGTACAGACAGAAGGAAAAATCTAGTAAAGAGGCAAAGGACAATCAAGTTTAAATGAAAATTATGAAATGCACTCGCCATTATCTTATTATAATATATGAAAGAAATAGAATTAGTGGGCGAGTTTATGATAATGGAGTTTTTAATTAATAGAATATCTCGTATATAATTAAATAAGTAATTCTTGATTTCTCGTACACCTGACTGATATCACATTAATGATGAGATTTTCATATTAAATAATGGACATGAAATCCTTCAAAACGTAGATGCCTATACATATATATATGCATGGGGTGAATGATGGAGCTGACTACACTAATTGTATAACTCTAATATTGAATTACCATATATAATATAAACACACACATATATATACATGTATGCCTGCAGCACTATATTCTTTAATATCTGTCAAATCAAGATAAAAACACGAAAATGAGACCCACCTGATCAGCTCTAACGTAGATCGTGACTATATCTGTGGGGAGCAAAAAATCTGCCACAATCCTAAAAGATGCTATAAAAAGGAAATTGGAAGGCTGGCATGCAATTGAGAGTACTAAGATGCAGACTAACCACAAATTGGTTAGATTTTTGTGAACAAAAAACTTGAGAAGGAACCGATGGATTCTATCTGGTGTCGGTGAAAAAGGGTCCATCAATTTGTATGTTGAAATAATTCCAAGAAGTAAAAAATGACACCATTCTCGAGGTGGTATTACAGACGTGAAAACACATGCTTAAAAACACTGCATTGGTTTCAAGAAGAGAGAGGAAATTTTGGATGGTAAGGGTTATAATTTATTTTTCTGTTAATTGTCTTGCATTGGTTCTATATCTAGGGTTTATGAATATACCTATACCTACTCGATCCCATTACTGGTAACGTGGTCTTGTGATATCTGAGTAATTTGACCTTTTCTTCTTGCTATTCCTTCGAGAATATTCATGATTCTTCTTGTGAATAATCCTCGAATAATTTACTTCTTTAGATCCGGATTAGATTGCATTGATCGAATATATTTACTCAGACATGTTTTGTGTATACAGACACATATATATGAAATCATCCAAATGAAAAATGGCATGTAAACTACGTTAAATTAGAGCAAGTTATAATAAATATTGAACATAACCATTTTCAAGAAAAAGGGGAAGAATATTTTGAGAAGAAAGTTTACCCACTTTTAATTGGATCCATTGTCACTGGTTTGGAAACTAGGAATCAAGAAAATGGCATAGATGCAGAATTGGATTCATCATCAGGCCTTCCACTACTACTTCCAGTCTTCTTCTTCTTCTTCTTGTAAGGGATCCCTCTTGCCTTAGCTTGGCATTCCTTGACTTCCCTCAGATAAATCCTGATTGCACCACTAGCAAATGGGTTATTTTCCGACGATCCGCCGTTCTCCTCATAGGCGGCACGCAGCCTTCCGATGAGTGCATCAAGGCTGCCCCAAGCCTGCCTCAGCGGGCAGGCGCAAGGCGCCGGCGGCTCTGGCTGCCCAAAAAAGATGCAGCCTTGCAAGTGAACCTTAGTCTTCCCGAACTGATCCAGGTACCTCAAGAAATCCAGCACATGGTTGCTGTTGCACTGAGACAGCGCCACCGGTGGCCTCTGATTTTTCAAGAACTGCCCGAAAGTGTTCCAGTCCCTCCTCTTCTGAGATTCGTACCGGCTGGGAGTAATCCCAGCAGCCGATGCCTCCCCGCCAGTGGGGGATCTTGATGATGACCCTTCGGACAAATCTTTTCCTCTCTCCATACCATCAATTTTTTTGTCGATCTTTTTGCTGTATCCCTTCTGATTGCTGCTAAATAAGGGAAAGTTTCTGAAGGTTAAAGGAATAGTTATTTGGAGCAATCGGGAGATGAAGAAATCACATCAAAAGACAGTGGTATTTGGGTTGAGCTGACATGCAATGGGCCACATGCAGTTGCTTTCTGCTTCTTTTTCTGAGTATTTTCTGGCCATTTTGTTCGTAACTTTTAACATTATTTTTTCTTATATCCTATTATAGAGAGGAGAACTTGAATCCGAGCAAATAAAAGAGAAAAACATTGAAGCTAAAGTCCGGTCTCATTTTTAACATTATGTGCTACAATGATCCTCCGAATATGAAAGATATCTGTACATTCAAAGTACAAAATATAAAATGATATAAATTATATAAAAATGACATCATCAAAAGATTATTTTTTGTAAATTTTTTGGTCCATTTCATATAATTAATTTCAGAGTTAAATTTATTTTATCTCTTTTTTATTTATTTGAATTGTTTTATTATTTTCATTAATTAATTATAATTTTATTATTTATATTAGACACCAAATGAAAATAATGAATAAGGTCATAATTAAAAAATACATAACACAATTCATTACACACGTTTATAATCGATTTCATTTATCTTGATAAACATGTGCTTTGTTAGACATAGAAAATAGATAATACTAAATGACGCATCCCCAACAAATTAAAAAAAAATTCACACAACAATAAAATAAATACATTTTTATTTCATTACAATCATGACAATACACTAATACTTTGAAAGGTCGGAACTGGATGGTGAAGTCCTCTCTGATAAACTGTCGAAACGATGTAGAAATCTCGCCTGATTTATTCCCATACACTACTCTTTTCTGATGCAATTGATAAAAAAAATAATAAATACATTATTTCAAGCTTATCTAATTAATTAAATATACATTATGTAGTTATTTAATTATATCTTCGTGTGTGTTTGAAATGAAAAAATGATTATTTGGTAACATTTAGAGAATATTGGTTGGAGAATGTTTTTGAAAATACAGATTATTGATCTCTATTTTGAAGAATAGATGATAAAAAAAATAGAAGCTATGAGTTGGAGATACCGTATTGAATTGAATGTGTGTTTCAAATTTTGGTCAATAAGTTTAAATGATTTTTTGTAATTTTGTGAACATTATCACTTCATTAATGCGTACCACTAAATACCCCATTGAAAATATTGTTCTTGCTACTGGACAAAATATAATCCAATCGTGAGTGGATCCCTTGGGCAGTGACAGCCTATGCCCTAATTACGGATTCTAAATTTTGGTTCAAGTAAGTATGATTTTTTTTCTTTTTTGCTTTCAAAAACTCTACTACACAATTCTCCAATAGAGAGTTACTTACTATATATAAGGATATTTTAAATTCTTTTATTTGCCGAAATAGATAATTTGATTCTGTAAATCTCAAATTTCTATACAAAAATCTTGTTGTAAATATGAATAAGATCGATCTGTTTCAAAATAAAAATACATAAGATTGTATGATAATATAATAATTTTAGAATATATGTATAAATTTATGGCTGTCGTTTTCAAATGGAGTTGGAATATTTGACACGTATGTATCGGAGGAGTTATGGATACAAATTCCAATTGGGAGCAGTCCTGTCAAGGTTTCCGGAAACAGGATTTAATTGCATCAAAAGGCATGCATGTATTGGAATATAGAACAGTGCATTTTGCCCAACCAAACATAGAGTATCATGTGAGATCGTTTTACGGATCTTAATCTGTGAGACGGGTCAAAACTACGGATATTCACAATAAAAAGTAATATTCTTAGCATAAAAAGTAATATTTTTTCATGGATAACTCAAATAAGAAATCTCTCACAAATACGACCCGTAAAACCGTCTCACACAAATTTTTGCCCCAAACCAAATTACAATACATACACGCAGCCCCGGAAACACCTTTTGTATGTACTAGCGGTCATGGCGCGTTTAGTCTACAGACAAAATGAAGAAGAAATATGATTTTTGAAAAAAAAAAAAAAAATTAAAATTATCGATTTTTTGAAAAAAAAAATTGAAATGTAGAATGTGAAGTTAGATGGTTAAACGATATTTTCGGAATTATAACATATAAAAAATTTGTTACTCTAGGGGTGTGTTTGGTTGAGTTGATTAAATAAGGATAGATTAATAGTCAAATATTTATCGTTAAAATTTTAAGTTGTTTTAATAATCATTTTGACTCGGTTTAAGATCAAATTTTATGGATAACTATTTGATTAATAAAATTGGATCTCAAACCGGGTCAAAATGATTATTAAAACATCTTAAAATTTTACCGATAAATATTTGACTATTAATCTATCCTTATTTAATCCACCCAACCAAACACACCATAGGAGTTACGTTCTAGATTGATAGCAATTCGAATTAGTCGAAAGAACTAGCGGATATCGCTAGAGAGAATGCCAATATTGCTGAATAGCTGCATGCTCGGAATCTCAATCGATGCTTATTAGCTTGAATCCAATGTGATTTTAGTGTTACTTATTAAAGTTGTGACAGCATAAGATTGTTTTATTAGCTAGCGAAGAAGAACTATTAAATAATTGTATTATGATATAATAATCCATATCAAGATCAATTAATATAACTAAACATTAAGGTTTTGCGGAATTAGTAGGGCTCTTGTGAAACAGTTTCATGATTTTTATCCGTGATACATGTCAACCATGCTCATATTTACAATAATAAGTAATCTTTTTAGCATAAAAAATAATATTTTTCTCTGAGTCACCCAAATAAAATATCTGTCTCACAAAATTGACTTGTGAGATTATCTTACAAAAGTCTTTTTGTTGCCGAATTAGCCAAAAAAAATAATATTAACTAGTTATTTATGATATGGTGCTGGTTTTCCGGCCTGTATAATCAATTCATTAATAAGACAAAACAAAATGCAGATAAGTGGTTTCCAGGTGTGATTTTTTTTCCTCTTATTGCCAAGTTTAAGCCAAATTTTATTATATTATTGATTATTAATGACTTTGATTAACATTTATTTCTTATTCGCATTAGTTATCATAAAAAAATGACGGAAGTGACTGCTGACCAGCCTGAAGGTCCTACTCCAGATTTTCCGTTTCGTTTATTACTTTTTTATAAAAAAAAAACTTTTTATTTTACAATTTTAGGAAAAACATTAATCGTATCTTAGATCCATTGATTAATGGAAGTAATAGAATTAAAGGTAGACCATTGAAAAAATCGATTTATATCTTGAGATCGGGTCGAGTACGATTCAAGCTTTTATTATTAAACTCGAGCTTGGCTCGTCTGAAAAATACTAAGTTCGCGAATAGCTCGAGCTCAGTTCTTTATTAGCTCGTTTATAATGTTTAATGATCATGGCTTATTAAGCGGACTTGTTTTCAAGCTCTTCATTTCTAATTAATTATACAAGCTCGTTTTAAATCTCGTCTAATATTTTTAGCTAAAAAATCAACTAATATAAAAGAATTTAAGGGATATTGTTATCATTTTGTAGGATTTCAATAGCTTACATTTCAATAAACTAGCAATGCGAGATAAAAATTCATGACCCAACAAACTAGTCCAAAACACTAGTCGAGATTACGAACATGCTCGCAAGCTTACGAATCGAGTATTTTTAAGCTCGAACTCGGCTCGATAAAATTAACGAACAATTTCGAACGAGTTTTTTACCTAATAGAGTTCCAAATAGCTCACGAATGACTTGATTTGTTTACATCTCTAGACGTAATCATTTTTTCATATAGTAATCACTTTTTTCATACCTACAGTGAAAAAGTGATTCAAGGTTATTTTCGGGTCAATTAATTTGGATTTGAGTATGGATTTAAAAGAAACATTCAAGATAATTTCACAGTTGAAATATATTTGAAATTCACTGCAATAACTTAAAAAATTACTAGTTTGAGATTTGAAATACATTAATGTTTGATGGATTTACCAAAACAAACAAATGAATTTATTACTCCATCGATCTCACTTATTTAGGTTTGTGTGTGTTTTCATATAAATCAATAAAGTTATTGAAAAAATAAATTTTATAAAGAAATTCCTCATCCGACCCCTTATTTAATAAATATTTTAGTAACAAATTAGTAATTAAAAACAAATGAAATAGGGGAATATTAGCAAAAGAGTAGAGAAAACAATAATAAACGTGAAAATCAGACTGTATATATTTATTAAATAAGGGGTCATCAAGTCGGGTGGTAATCAAGGCATTCAAACATATTAAACAAAATAAACTATTAACTTTAATTGATATATTTTTTATTAAAAGAGGTATTTATAAGTTACTACTTTTTTATAAATAAAATAAAAAATAAAAAATCAGTATCGACGCCAAATCAAATTACTGAAAAATGGCATCAACAAAAGATTAGTGGGCCTAAATAAGCAACGACAACTCTAAGCAGTGCAAAGGCCCAACTTACGAGAAGCATTGTATATATAATATATTACCTTTTCTTATCCAAAAAAATTGGATTTTGAGCTGTTTTTGTATGTCATTCTTCCCAAAAATAAAATTTTACTTTATTGATATTTCACCCTTTTTATCCTAGCTACTTCATTTATTCCACGATGTGTGTAATAGATCAAGATTTTACATATATATTTTGTTAAAAAATGTGTGATTGTGCATATTATTGGTTTTGTTCTTTTTATTGAATAAATCTCTTTATATGTTTTCAAATTTTATATTTATTAGAAAAATTATAATTTTAGTCATGTAAGTTGACATGTTTTAGTCATTTAACATGTTAAAGTTTGTTTTTCATCAGTGACTTGAAATTTTTGTTATTGTTTTGGTCATTTTTTTGCTTGAAACCAGTAAAATAACTAATATTACTTATTTGATATTGATATTCTCCTATGTGAATCACGTGACAAGAATAAATCATATATTACACATATTAAAATCTACTTAAAACAAAAACAAAGAGAAACAACAAACTTTTTCCCGCTAATTTTGAAGTATTGAATGTCGTTTTGCTTAAATGAATTTTAATGTATAATATAATTTTTATTCTCATCACATATGTCACGTAAAATAACATCAGTATCATATAAATTTTTTCTGATGGATTTAGTTGTTTTCGGACAAAAAAGAGATACCGAAACAAAAATAAATCAACTTACCGAATAGAAATCGAGATTAAAACAAAAAAACATGTTAACTTATCTTATTAAAATAGTAATTATTTCTATTTTATTTAATTAAAACAGAAATAAAAACCATATGATTGTGCAAACCTTTTTTACTTTCAACACGTCGACCTGAAAATTAAAAGAAGAAAGGATATAAAGGGTGAGATTCAACTAAAAAAGGAGACTTGGGATAAAAAATGATTAGCGCAGCGTACACAAAGGCACAACAGTCCCCATTTTCGGGCATTTTGTTTGTATAAAAAAAAATACATTTTTTGTCAAATATATTTAATTTTTTTGCGAATTTGATTCTGATGCTATTAAATTTTAATATTACTCATATATCTTTCAATTTTTAATAATTTTAATCATTTTTTATTATAAGAGTTGATTTAACGCTACACATGTATCGTCACATGAAATTATGCCCGAAGAGTGGACACACAACCTAACTTTAACTTTTATAATTACATATAGAGTTGTGTGTATATTGAAATTATTATTCACTCAAAACTGAAATTAAGATTTAAAGTGTGATTTGACTCTATTTAATTTATCGTCGCTTTAATTGGCAATTGAATTTTTAATTAATATTTGTTGTGGTAAAATTAATATGGTAGCTGATCACATTATGTTAATTATTTGTATCATGAATTGTAAGCGGGTCATCCCTATCGATATTCACAATAAAAAGTAATATTCTTGGCATAAAAAGTAATACTTTTTTCATGGATGACCCAAATAAGATATCCGTTTCATAAAATACGATCTGTAATACCGTCTCACACAAGTGTTTGCCACAAAGATAATTATGCTAATTTCCAACTTAAAAAGAAAAAGAAAAAGAAAAAAAGAACCCGCAATCACTGTATTTTGTATATACATTGGATAAATCTTTAAAATATCTGTAGATTACAATTGGACGGGTAAGGCCCAAATACTCGTAACAACCCCAAAAAGGTTAATCCGGGCCGTGGATTGAAAAGTATATCGTGCTACTTCACTTATTGGGTTTGACTTCTAATGGAGTTCCTACGTTTTTAAAAGCCCATATAAGCCTCATCTTCCTCTGGGCCCAAGATTATCTAAATATATTTCCGCCATTTTTTAATATTAAAATTAAAATTGACCTTAAGCTTGATTTTCCTGCAAATACCAGACGTATTCTGATTTATTTAGTTTAATTAATATTAATTAATTCACCATATAATAATTATATTTCTTTTCTACATTTTTTGGTGTTTTTACTTGCCCATTTACTTCAATATTTTATACATTCAGCCAAAACATTGTTTTTTTAATTGAAAAGTGAAGAATAATTTTTTAGAAGTTATATGCATTAAAATTATATTAATTAGGTGAAAACTATATACTTAGAATCCGTTTGGTTAAAGAAGCTAATGTGTTAAAAGTATTTTTTTTATTAAAAAAATAACTATTTTCTTAAATAATATAGTTCTATGGTTTGAGATAGTCTCTTGTGATTAAGCATAAATCTGTGCCTGTGAAACGGTCGATTCAGTCCATATTTATAGTGAAACTTCATTTATTTATGATGTCCACTAAAAATTCAAAAGCAGATTTGCGAGAAAAAATCGCCACACTTATCATTGAATTTTTTAAAAACCCGATGAACTCATTTATTTTAGGTGGTGGATGAATCTTTTTGGAGTGCTTCCATTTATCCAATAATTTTTTTTATTCTATTAAAACACTCATGAAATAAAGATATAATTATTTTTAATGTAAAATTATTTTTAAAATAATTTTCTTAATATATGCAAAAACACATACAAGCATGGATCTAGTATTAATTAAAGATAAAAACTCAAATCTTCAAAGTGCCATTAGCTCGCTATTATTTCGATCGCAATAAAGTATATGTATCTACAAATAATTTAAAGATGTAATTTGAAACAATATGTAAAACAAACATTAAATAATTAACACCGTATGGATACCATAAAAAAAATATAAATATGATAACTCCAAATTTATATAATCGTTTAATTTAAGTTAATACGTTATAAGTCTGAATCATTGTTGGTCATTACTAGATTTTTGGATGGTATATGTCATGACAAAAACTTGTGTGAGATGATCTCACATGTCGTATTTTGTGAGACAGATATCTTATTTAGGTCATTCATACAAAAATATTATTTTTTATGTTAAGAGTATTACTTTTTATTGTGAATATCGGTAAGATTGACATGTCTCATAGATAAAGATTCATGAGACCGTCTCATAAAAAACCTACTCATTTGTCATTCACTAAAAAGTGAGTCTCATGTGAGACCGTCTCACGGATCATAATCTGTGAGACGGGTCAACCCTACCCATATTCACAATAAAAAGTAATACTCTTAGCATAAAAAGTAATACTTTTTCATGGGTGACCCAAATAAAAGACCCGTCTCACAAATATGACCTATGAGACCGTCTCACACAAGTTTTTGTCTTCACTAAAAACCAAAATATCCGTGTAATTATATATTTTATAATAGTTACGTCATAAACATCCGATTCTATTGATATTAGAACGAAAAAATTTATATTTTTGTTAGATAAATTAGATATAAACAATGATTGTGTTTCGTGAAAAGGAATATATCTTGCTAAAAGTTGACACGTATGCATTTGACTTATAGAATAATCCATAGGATGGCACGTATTTGACTCTCCACACGGTGACTGAGATGAATCGATTTAGTTTATATGATTGAAAAATTACGATACAAAATCGAATCATGAAATGATTTGACAAAAATTCTGTGTATTGAATATCATTAATTGAGATATGAGTGAATATCATGTGAGACCGTTTTTTTAGAAATTCCAAGAATCTCTTTTTTTTGCATTTACAAGGCAAATAAAAAGTAGTTATAGATTTTTCTTAACCCTTAATCTTCGGAACTCGAGATAAGATTACCTAAATATTTAAAAAAATTCTCTTTTTTTCAACCGTGGCATATTCCTAGTACAACACAATCGCAGAACACACAAATATAGAAGAATCAGAATATGAGTCCTGTTAGGATAACGAAACCAGATCAAATGTTTACTAGATGCACACACGCCTATAAAACCAGATAGAATACAACACAACCCACGTCTAACCATCTTTTGTCTCTCGCTTTGCCACTTGTTTCTTGAATCTTTGTTTATTTTTCGCTTCTAGGATTGTCTTTTTGTTACCGTGATTTGGTAGAGGTGAAGCCTCGGAAATCCAGTGCGCCTTTTGTTTATCTTTTTCGAAAAACTGAGAGAAAAAGAAAAGAAAAGGCAATCTTTTTTATTTCTTCTTTTTTCCCTGTTTTTGAAGGGTATATACAGTGGATTCGGGAGATAAAAACATGAGCAAGAAGCTAGAAAAAATGGCATCAATTGATGCACAGTTAAGGCTCTTGGCACCTGCGAAGGTTTCAGAGGATGATAAGCTGGTGGAGTATGATGCTCTGCTTTTGGATCATTTTCTTGATATTCTTCAAGGCTTGCATGGAGAGGAGATCAGAGAGAAGGTACGAAATTTTATTTTTTTATTCTTTTTGTTTTTCATGATTTTTAACGTGGAGTTTGTGCAATCTTGTGTTTAGACTCATTGACTGTAAAATCTTTTATTAGACAAGACAGATTTATAATTCGCATTTAAAACTTTTATGTTTTATAACCCGACATTCTCTTTTTACTTTACGATGGGAACGGAAGCAAGTTCTTGTGGGGAATTGCAATTAAATCTGTAGTAAAACTTACAATTCCAATGTTAAAATATGGACCAGGTTCAAGAATGTTACGAGATTTCTGCAGACTATATGGCGAAAGGTGATCCAATGAAACTTGAAGAACTAGGGAGAGTTCTAACTGGTCTGGATGCTGGGGACTCTATTGTACTGGCAAAATCTTTTGCTAACATGTTGAATTTAGCCAATCTTGCCGAGGAGGTTCAGATTGCATACAGACGCCGGATCAAGTTAAAAAAGAAGGACTTGTCTGATGAGGCCTCGGCACCCACTGAATCGGACCTCGAAGAGACTATAAAACGGCTTGTTGGACAACTGAATAAGTCGCCTGAAGAAGTTTTCTATGCGTTGAAGAACCAAACTATAGATTTTGTGTTGACGGCGCATCCTACTCAGTCCGTCCGTAGATCTTTGCTTCAAAAACACGCGAGGTTTGTATTTATTCGGCTTTTTTAGTCTAACCAAGACTTGTGAGATTGAATAGGAATTATCTTTAATTTACTTGTATATTTTCCAGGATTCGTAATTGTTTAACTCAGCTAAATGCCAAGGATATTACTCCCGACGATAAGCAGGAGCTTGGTGAGGCCTTACAAAGAGAGGTGTGCTTTCTGGATCATTCATTCTCTTTTGGTTTGTTGATATCGTTGAATCACACACCATAGACATTAAATTTTCTATTTTTTATCATTTCTGTTTCATTATCACAACTGGTAAAAAGAATTTCATATTTTCGTGGTGGATTCTTATCATTGAGCTAATATAAAAGGCCATGTATAAGATCAATTAAAGTAGGGACTTGCTGTGAAATATATGAGATTGCCTTTTTGTTTAACGGTTTTTTTGTATGCAATTTTCTTAGCATATATTTGGTCCATGCAGATTCAAGCTGCATTTCGAACAGATGAAATTAGGAGAAATCCTCCGGCCCCCCAAGATGAGACAAGAGCAGGATTAAGTTACTTTCATGAAACGATTTGGAAGGGAGTGCCAAAATTCTTACGGCGTGTGGATACTGCTTTGAAAAATATTGGAATAAATGAGCGTGTTCCCTACAATGCTCCTCTTATCCAGTTCTCTTCCTGGATGGGTGGGGATCGTGATGGTACTTCCTTCTTTAATTGCATTTTAATAGTCATCGGTTTACTCTTTTGCATATTTTTTTGGTTGCTACATAATTTAGCAGAACAAGATTTTGTCATTTTTCAACATTGCTATATCCATTTATTTTTTTACGCGCTTGTGGCTGAGATGTGTTGTGTCTGATGGTAGGAAATCCAAGGGTGACTCCTGAAGTTACAAGAGATGTATGTTTGCTGGCTAGAATGATGGCTGCAAATTTGTACTTCTCTCAGATAGAGGATCTCATGTTCGAGGTGAGAAAGTGATTTTTTCTGGCATTCTGGATTTTCTTGCAATATAGCCTTGTTTAGTAATATGTATATATTCTCTGGCAGCTTTCAATGTGGCGCTGCAACGAAGAACTCGGTGCACGTGCAGATGAACTGCAAAAGTCATCAAAGAGAGATGCAAAACATTACATTGGTATGTACAAATACATTTGATTTTGTTTTAAGTATCCATACTTCCCATGAATCAGTTTCAGCTTTATCTGCTGTAGTACTCATTGTTTGTTGTGTTGTCATACAATCAGGGTGATCATTTGTCTTTATATGTTCCATAAATGTCGAATGTTTTATGTTGTTTTACTCATTTTGTTTCACTTCCCCAATTCATTGACAGAGTTTTGGAAAAAAATTCCACCTAGTGAGCCTTATCGTGTTATCCTTGGTGATGTGAGGGACAAGCTCTATCATACGCGTGAACATGCTCGTCAATTACTATCAGATGGGACCTCTGATATTCCTGTGGAAGCAACCTTCACCAATGTTGAAGAGGTCTGCCAATCCCAAACACTTTTCTCTCTTGTTGTCACTTTCATCTTCTTGAGTTGTGCTAAGTTTTGAGTATTTCACTAAAAAAGTTGCCATTTCCAATTTTCCAGCATAAAAAAATATGTTACTTTCCTGGTCTTGCTACATATGCAAAACTGATGATTATTTATGAAATGGTTGAGTATCATTCCGTGATGTCCATTTCTAAGCTCGTCCGATTTGATCACATGCCAGTTTCGCATGAGTTTTGTTGGTAAAACTTACAAGAGTAGAGATCCTTTGATTCAGAGTAGTCCTTGGAATTCCATTAAATTCCCTGGAGTGAAACATGAATACAATTTTTTTTGAACATGGAACTTCATTCTTGTACTTTGTTATTTTTCCTTTTGGTATTTGATCTTATTACATGAATGAATAACAAAAGCTTTTATCCCTAGTTTCTGGAGCCTCTGGAGCTTTGCTATAGATCTCTTTGTGATAGTGGTGATCGACCGATTGCTGATGGGAGTCTTCTTGATTTTCTGAGACAAGTGTTCACATTTGGGCTTTCACTGGTAAGACTTGATATCAGGCAAGAGTCAGATAGGCACACCGATGTTTTAGATGCAATTACCAGGCACCTACAAATTGGATCCTACAAGGAATGGTCGGAGGAGAAAAGACAAGAATGGCTATTATCTGAACTTAGTAGCAAGCGGCCATTGTTCGGGCATGATCTACACAAAACTGAGGAAATCGCTGATGTTTTGGAAACATTTAAAGTCATTGCCGAGCTCCCCTCTGATAATTTTGGTGCGTATATAATTTCGATGGCGACTGCCCCATCTGATGTGCTAGCTGTGGAGCTTTTGCAACATGCATGCAATGTCAAAGACCCATTAAGGGTTGTTCCGTTGTTTGAAAAGCTTGCCGATCTTGAAGTTGCTCCTGCTGCGATGGCTCGGCTTTTCTCGATAGATTGGTACCGTAATAGGATCAAGGGGAAACAAGAAGTCATGATTGGATACTCGGACTCAGGAAAGGATGCAGGACGCCTTTCTGCAGCATGGCAACTGTACAAGGCCCAAGAAGAACTTGTAAGCGTAGCTAAACAATATGGAGTGAAGCTCACGATGTTCCATGGAAGAGGTGGGACAGTTGGAAGAGGAGGAGGTCCGACACATCTTGCCATTTTGTCGCAGCCACCAGAAACTATTAATGGGTCGCTCCGCGTCACTGTTCAAGGGGAAGTAATTGAGCGATCATTTGCAGAGGAGCATTTATGTTTCCGGACTCTGCAACGTTTTACTGCAGCTACACTTGAGCATGGAATGCATGCCCCTATTGCGCCAAAGCCAGAATGGCGGTCACTCATGGAGGAGATGGCTGTCGTTGCCACAAAAGAGTATCGGTCTGTGGTTTTCCAAGAACCTCGATTTGTTGAATACTTTCGCCTTGTGAGTATCTCGTTGCTTTGTCATATATTGTGTTTATCTTCTGTGTCGCCTCTAAAAAACTCACGCATTATTATCATATAAACATAATCAAGGTGAAACAAATGTGAGAACATGCCATGTAATGTGCCCCTTTTTCTTGTTCTCTCGGATTCTCGTTTTCCTAATTACATTTTCTTATTTCCATTTCTCAATATTACAGGCAACGCCTGAATTGGAGTATGGCAGGATGAACATTGGGAGTCGTCCAGCAAAAAGAAAGCCGAGTGGGGGAATAGAGTCGCTTCGAGCAATCCCATGGATATTTGCATGGACACAGACAAGATTTCATCTCCCAGTATGGCTTGGGTTCGGGTCTGCGTTGAAACACGTAATTGACAAGGACACGAGAAATCTTCGAGTGCTCAAGGATATGTACAGAGAATGGCCTTTTTTTAGAGTGACTATTGACTTGGTCGAAATGGTCCTGGCCAAGGGAGACCCAAGAATCGCCGCTCTGTATGACAAACTCTTGGTTTCAGAAGATCTGTGGCCATTCGGGGAGCAGTTGCGCGCCAACTATGAAGCTACTAAACTCTTAATTCTTCAAGTAAGCCCCTCCAATTCAATGAACATGAAACATAGTTTTAAAACCTTCTTGTTTTAAGCATTATCTAGTAGTATAGGTAATTTAAGATGCATTTCTAATATACCAACTCGTTCATGTTCTCCTCAGGTTGCTGGGCATACCGAACTTCTTCAAGGAGACCCTTACTTGAGGCAACGACTGAGGCTTCGGGATCCATACATCACTGTCCTCAATGCCTGCCAGGTTTACACTTTGAAGCGAGTTCGTGATCCAAGTTACAACGTAGAAGTTGGTCGGCACCTGTCGAAAGATATCACGGAGGCTGAGACAAGCAAGCCAGCTTCAGAATTAGTTAAGCTTAACCCGGAGAGCGAATATGCTCCGGGTTTGGAAGACACTCTCATCTTGACGATGAAAGGTATCGCAGCAGGATTGCAGAACACCGGTTAAAAGCACCGTTAACGACACGATGCTAGGCTAGTTTATCATAGCAAACTATGTAACTGATTCTAAGAGTTGATGGAAGTTGAGACTTAAATAAGCTTGAAATTCTGACTTTTCAGTATAGATCAACATAATAACATAAAACTGTGAAGTTAACGATCTGTCGACGAATTTAAGTTTTTTTTTTTTAAATGGTTTCTAACACTTGCTGTAAAATAATTGATGTTGTTAGAATTTGTCTTTCTTTTATATATTAAATATTATGGCGAATTCGAAGATAAAAAGTTATTTCTGTCACACCAAAAGGTTTAGAAATAATAAGCTTATTCTTTTCCTCGAATAAATATTTATATTGACGCCAATTTTACAATGTAATTATATGTTTAAACCTTTTCTTTCATATATAATCATTATTTTAAGAAAACACTCTTAAGAATCTTAAAAATCAAAAAATTCATGTGAAAAAATGAGAAAAAGTACGCGAAAATGAGCATTTTATAAAACTATTTAAATAATGATATTAAATAGTAAAATATCACATGATGTGCCACTGGCCACACGCGCAATATGACCCAATTTAAGACGTAATTGTGAACATACGCAAACCCACTCGCAGAATAAACTTCTAAACGTTGATAGCTCACTTATTTCATACATAATTACCATACCTAAGATCAACCAAACTTATTAATGTCAACAACACATAACCTCAACAAAACATCAGAACACGGTTCGCGGAAAACGTGAAATCATAGCATACTGCTAGTACACAGCTTAACGACTTAAAAGTTAGCAGCTTCAAGACAACTAGCCGCCCGGAACACTGCATTTCTTAAGACCTAACTGCACCACAAACAAGGAGAAGTAGCTGCCCGGAACATTACATTTCTTAAGACCTAGCTGCACCACAAACAAGGAGAACACTTTGAAACCTTCAGTTGCTCGACTGACGAAGCTCTGGACGAACAAAATCAGCATCTGGGGGTACTGAAATGTCCACTGTAGGTCGCAACTGGGCACATACTTCAATGGCTCCATGCACCGGATCTGATAGGAAGTTGCTAATGAGATCCTGATTGATGGCTGCCCCGTTGTCAACTGCAACCATTGCCTGCTGAGTAAGAATGTAATCAAATCTGGGTGCCCACTTCCTTGATCCCAGTCGTGCTGTGGTTGAGCAGTTGTCAACCATGAATGAAACCCCTCGAGCATGCATGAATGGGTTCAATGAATCTACAGCCTCGATCACACTCTCGTTTATGATCTCTGAGTAGGAGTGCCCCTTCTTCCTAAGAATCTCGATCTGGAATTACCACAAAGCAAAGTCAATCAAGAAATATGTCGTTCTTGCAAAAACAAATTGAAAGTAGCAGCCAATTTTCACTGGACCAACAAGTTAAATATGAGTGAGTTCCAAACCAAAAAAAAAAGGAAAAAAAACACACACCTGTGCCATCATCAATGCAACAAAGACACCTGCAGTGAAAGGATAGAGGGGTCCCAAGTCTCCTGGTGGACGAACAGAGCGTACGCGCTCACCGACTTTCCACATGCGTGTCTGGTCAATCTTGCCCATTGGGAAAGAGGGTAAACCATCCTTCTCCTGCAAGATATATGAAAACTTTAGGAAAAGAATGAATATGATACTTGCACTTTGTCATAGCAGATGCTAGAGCAACATACATAAAATCGCCGCCCAGCCAAGACAACACTCCTTATCTCACTGCCACTGGCTACGTCTTCGTAGCACTCATACAAGATGTCCATGCAGGGATAATATGAGGCACTGTACGCACACTCAAAGTCTCTTTTGCCATCTTCACTCAACGAATTGTAGACAGCTAGCATGCCCTGTAACAAGATACACATCTAATTCAAATGGCAGAAAAATGAACAAAGATATCCAAGAAAATAGAACAGTACATGGAAGCTATAATCCTAAAAGTAAAACAAAACTGGAAAAAATTGGAAGTGTGTAGTAACTATATGTCATTACACCAACCTTTGTTGATATGGTCCTAGAAACAGTTCCAGTAATGCACTCCACTGTATTCTTGTAAGCAAGATCCTCGCTCATCCCATTCTCAGTGTAACGTCTGAACAAGGTTTCCACGACACCATGCACAGCACCAAGTAAAATGCCTATCGATCAAACGATCAAATCAGGAATCATCGAGTCTCACAGGAATTAATCAAGACAATCATCCATTGGCACAGTTAAAGGTTAAATCCTCTGACCTCGCTCCCCAAAAATGTCACTCTTGTATTCCTGCTCCAGAGTCGTTGCGAAAGTAAAAGGCGAACCAAGTGCAATAGACCATCCAAGGGCAACATCTGTAGCTCTTCCATCCACATCCTTCGGAAGCAAAGGTAATCAATATCGACAAAACAAGAAACGTGAAAACCAAAACATGCAAGAAACCCACCAGTCCACCCGCAGAAAACAGAGAGATGTACCCACCTGGTGGACAGCAAAACTTGAATTTATACCAGCACCATTAATTTCCTTCCCCTGCACATACAACCTCCTGACAGAGGGTCCCATTCCCTTGGGGCACACAGCTATCACACTAATGTTTTTAGGAAAATCAAGACCCATTGACTGCAAATGACCCAAAAGGAATCCATGGGAAAGTCCAAGTATGCTTTTTGGTTTCATGTGGGAGAACACTTTCTCATAATTATCAGCCTGCCATGTGAATGAATAAGAATGCATTATCTCAGATCAAAGGATAAGTAGCAGAAAACATCCGATTAATTTTCCAGTGTTGAAACAAAGTAATCTCCAAGTTATCATAACTATGCCAGTTGGATAATAATTTCACTTTTCATCTATTTTGTATGCGTGAGAATTTTGCACCACATAAATCATTCATGTGCCTAAAGTTGTTTTGATGAATATGAAAAGAACTAGCGAGCACAAAACCAAACCCTGATGTAAGAAAGAAAGGCCATTCAATACCTGGGCAGCATCTGATATCAATAGTAGCACCAAATCACTTCCAGACACAGTCTCCCATATGTCTCCTAAGGTTCCATTTTCTTCAGTGAACCCAGCAGCACGGGCCTCTTCAAATGAACGAGAACCCTTCCTTAATCCAATCTACAAACAAAGCCAGTTATATCTTGTACAAGATAAAAGGTCCGGTCTTTGTTTATTGGCGGCAATTATGAAAAGATAACAGAAGAAAGACTACCTTGACCACTATATCAGACTTCACATCAGTAAGGGAATCTCTTAGATTCTGAGCTTGAGCTGGTCCCTAGAGAAATTGAAAGAACTACCATCGTAAAAATAAAGAAGAAACCAAGCAAACTATATAATTGAGTTGGCAGAAGATGGTTTGAACCAAAATACTTACAAGATATCAAACTAACAAATGTTACAGATATACAATCAATAAATCCTTATTACAACAGTAGCAAAGGAATGTACCTGTGAACCCCAACCAATCACTCCAATCTGTTTTACACCCTTGAATGCATCCGGCAGCAACTTGAACAAATTTCTCCCTCCTCTGACAATGTACTACATATTGAGATGGAGAATGTTAAACTAGCTACACCTTTGAGCAAACACATAATCAAGTTATGCTGTATATAACTCTAAAATCTTGAACCTTGCTACATCATAATACAAAGTCAAATATTCTAAAAAAATGAGAAAAAAAACTTTGAAGGCACACCGAATATTCTAGAAAAAGAGAAAAAAAACTTTGCAGGCACACCATGAGAATAAAGATATAGAACAAAGGAGAATAAAACTAACCCCATAGTAGCTGACTAAGTAAATGTAAATAAGTATAAATTATACCAAAAATACAATTTAATTCATCTAAAAGAATAGTAAAATCTTATCACACCTCGAAAACCTTTCACCACGCCTCACAATCTTTTGAAAGCAGAAAGAGCAAACACGACAACAAATTACATCAAAGAAAAATCTAAAACACATTGTTAAGGTACTTCATATTTGTTGAGACACAAACCTCATCGTGACCAGCGAGGTTGATTTTCTCCTTTGTGAAAACGGATGAGTCGAAATCAAGAGAAGCTGGGGATTTGATGGCGGGAACCGAGACCATGCGAGCCGACATAGCCGATCCGACGTCTGAAGCCTCACCTACGGAAGAGACGGCGGCGGCGGCTCGGAGTGGCTTGAGGGACGGGGATGACGATGAAAGGAAGCTCAAGGATGTAGACGATAGCTTGGATGGCGCATTCGGACATCTGGAGGAGGACGCGGTGGTGGTGGAGAAGCAGGTAGACGCCGCCGCCGCCATGAGTAACCGGGTTATGTGGCTTTGGAGTTTACTGTGAGAGAGAAGAAAAAACGGCCACTGAAATGTGATGAGTTGCAGGTTGCTGAATATTTAACCTATCTGAGGAATCGATTTCCGTTTTCCCCTTCTGAATATTAATAATTTATTTTTATGACTCTAATTAATTACTTAATTAATAATCTCATGTTATATGGTTTTTTATTCATCCATAATCCATTAATTTTTACGAAAAATATATTTTGAAAAGTTATGTTTTTCGCACAATTTATTTATAATTATAATATTTATTTTAAAAATTCATATATTATCTTTACAAATCACATATCACATATTTAATTAATTATATTATTTTTATCCAAATCATAATTTAAAATTGTAACAAAACTTTATTACTGAATTAGATCCATTAATGATTATGATCATGATTCAAATAATAATAATTATTTTACACACATGTGTAAGTCGTTCGCTAGTAAATAATTAAATTTTTAGTTTTTAACTTGTCAAAGTCTTAAAAAAAACTTAATATTTATGCAAAACAACTTATATATTTATACACTGAATAAAAAGTATTTAAAATAGTATATCAAAAATTTATGTATGAGTAGGTCTCTTGTGAGACGGTTTTACGAATCTTTATCTGTGAGACGGATCAACCTTACCAATAGTTACAATAAAAAGTAATATTCTTCGCATAAAAATTAATATTTTTTCATGTATGATCTAAATAAGATATTCGACCCACGAAATTGATATGTGAGACCGTCTCACAAGAGTTTTTGTGTTTATGTATATAATGTTAAGATTAATTACTTGAATCTTTTAATCATATTAAATTATTTATATTCCATAATAATAAACGAATTGATGATTTAAGACAAAATAATAGAAATGAAATTTAAAAAATAAAATAATACAGCTATGGGTGATTTGGATATTTTAGGGAGGTTGGTGAAGTTTTAATGGTTTTGGATTGGGGAGGCTATTTTTTATTAACACAAAAAAAGGAAACACAAACTTATCTCCAAACACTTGTTTCTTGAAAATTTCTTGAAAAGTAATAAGAATTTCAGCAAAATTTATCTTTTATTTCAGTTTGATTATTTCACGTTACATCTTTTTTTTTTTAAAAATAATATTACTAATGTCCTGGTGCATGATACGTGTTTACACGGTTGAAATGATTATCATTTATTTTTACATATTTTTTTGTTAGAATTGATATCTAAAAATTTAATGATAACATTTTAAAAAAATTATATTATTTAATATATTTTTGAAAAAAGATAAGATATTGTTTGCACAATATTTCGATTTGTGTACGGGCCAGACGCAAAGATGCACCAATTTGTGTAAAAATGATAAAAATCTAATTTCTAAAAATCAAGTGAAAGGAAATCCTAAATTCAATCGTAAGTTATAATCTACTAAAACAAATATAACGTCAAAACGAAGAAAACTGACATTATCTATATTTTCAATAAATGGTAGAGATTTACAAAACATAAAAATTTAACATATAAAGTTGTTGAAACCTGAAACGATAAGACCTATAATGTTAGAAAATTTACTAGAATGTTTGAAAATTAGTGTTTGAAAATCGAAATTTAGTAGAGAGTATTTGCATATTTTTTGTATAGATTTGTGTGTTTTTATGCCCCTTTTCATTCTAGCAACTGTACGATCATTCTCCACTTCCCCATGATCTCATCTTATACGTTCCACGATCTTTTCCTATTTCCACGATCTTTTGACTTATCTTAATTAATTTGAATAGATGAAAATTTGTGTGCCACATTTGATGAGCTTGTATAATTAAATTGAACTTCATGATTAAATATTTTAGCTCAAACAAATATGTAATACCAAAGAAATCGAAACTACTTTTTATGTTTTATAATGTAGTATAGAGAATTATAAATATAAATTTCAAAATGTCCATACTACCTTTTTCCACTCTAATTAATTGTTTTACATAATTTTTTTTTTATAAAAACAACCTACTTCCTTCTCATTTTTTATAGACCACACGACTCTTTAGTATTATATTATATATATATATATATATATATATATATATATATATATATATATATATATATATATATATATATATATATATATATATATATATATATATATTATTTGAGTGGTAAGATTTTTAGAATCTACGTAACATACCTCCTTTTGTTTATCTTTTTTTTAGGCGTGAAAATTAATTTTATGTAAACAAATCTAAAAAAATTATTAAAAATCATAAAATTTTAAATTTTGTTTTAAAAATTTCAATTTTAATGCCAATTTTTTTTAATGATAGTACTTATATAAACAAAATCGCGAAGTATACAAAAGGCGTATACCCAGAGCTAATATTATATATATATGCTTGGAGCCGAATGAAATAGATGCAGCTCGCACTAGCTTTTTTAATGCACATTAGGCGAATTAGGTTAAGTTGTTAAGGGTAAATTGCATTAATTTCCGCTTGAGTTTGGGCCATTTGCTATGAGAAAAAACCTTTTATGCACTCTTTGATCCATAAAAAATGTTCATATACTCTTTAGACCAACATGTCTTTTATGAGGTAAAAAATAGGTATAAATAAATTAATAATTACAAATATATGATTTTTCAATATCAATTATTTCATATAGGGTATAAAAATAGATATTCTATGCATAAAAATCTTTGACTATATGTGTTTTACATTCATCTTGAAACGTCTCGTGTTCTTGTGTTTAAAATGCACTAATATCATAAAAACTGCATTTAGGGCACTGCCATGACCTTACTAATTTTAGGTGTAAAAAGACCGTTTTACCCCTGGACGTGACATTTTATGTTTCTGACATTTTTTCTTGATTTCTTGATTATAACATGTCCCAAATATTTATTTAAGCTTACATGAATTTTCTCATATTTTTATTTAGCTTAAAACGCGGACTTTTTAATTTAATCTTGAAACGTGACGTACTAATGCGTTTAAATCCCGAATTAAACCAAACCTTAGCATAAAATTCCCAAATTAGAAATTTGGACTTATAATAATTAATTAAGCTTAAACCTAATTTTTCATGATTTTATAAAGCTTAAAACTAGGCATTTCTCTTAATTCGTTCGTTAGCGTTTCGTGCGGCGATTAAATCCCGAATAAATACCAAAACTCATTATTTTGACCCCAAATTTTAAACAAAGCATTTTTAAGATTTATTCTCCCTTTCCAAGTCATGAACCGCACCCGTGAACCCATGGAATCAAATTTAGCTTTTTAATTTTCGTTTTGACACCTTATCGAACGCACCGAGCCATCTCCTAATTTACCCGAGCTACGCCCGAGCCGCCTTGAACCAAAACCTAGCCAACATACCTAGGGACCTTACTGTGCAAGCCCAGCTAAAAATCATGACCCTAACCCGTTCAAAGAGCCTACTGAACTTGACCCAATTTCTGTTTGCTTTGTGCGTGTAGCACCTTGGGATCTTAGGACTCCTACCTAGGCTAGGACCACTTCCAGCCTCGAACCACCTGACCCCCCATGACCCTGACCTTCCTTGGACCAAGCCCAAACCCAGCCCGGACCAGCCCAGCCCCTGGAACCCACGCAGCGAGCCACCCCAAGAGCACAGCAGCCTCGCCCAAGCTTACTGCCATTATCTATCCTCTCGTTCCTTGGACCAGCAGCCAACCCATCTGTCCCAGCCCCTGGCCCGACCCATGCCCATCATCCTGGGACCCTAAGGACCTAGCCTGGCTCGCCCAAGCCAGCCGCGAGCCACCCCTTTCCTTCCCTGCAACACAGCAGCAACCTACGCCACCCTTAATTCTCTGCATCTCACGGGTGGCATGGGGAAGAGTCCTTGTGCTCTTGGGCTCTTCCCTAACCAACTAACTCGAGTCCTAGCGTGGCTAGGACTCTCCCCTGACTCCTACCATGACCCTGGCTACCCACACCAGCCTCTATACATGAAACCCGAACCCTTAAAACACCCATGACAGATTTAGTAAAGCCATTTACTTGTTCCCTGATGTGTGGTGTTCGTGTGGGTCTGGAAATTCTTTTAACATGTATAGACATCAATTTTATCAATTCTTAACATCATGGCAGCCCTTTTTAAACACATGAAACATGTAAGACATGAATCGACACATGAAAACGTTAGTTCGTAGCACGTATACGTAAAAACCGAATTTTCTGGAATAAGACTTCATGTTCTTCGCACATACATAAATTAAATCAATACTATGATGTAATGGACGAGAAAAGGAAGATATTGGCGTGCCTTTGCGTCGTAAACGCACGATATACCGACGGCGACGAAGAACGGGAAGAACCGAAGCTTGTAACTCTCAAAACTTTGAAGGGAAAAAGGCTATCTCCCCTACGGCAGCAACTACTGAAGCGCCGAGGGAGAGTTTTGTTTTTTTCTGAAAATCCTTTGTGCGGCGTGTATCAGTGAGTGGCGTGAGTTTGATGTGCGCTAGGCTTAGGTTAAATTGTTATTTATATGTTAACTAATTTGTTAAATAGGCTTAAGGCCTAATAAACTTTTAATTAAGCCCACTTAGTGCAAGCTAGGCTCTTAATCAATTTATAAAATGGTTTTCATAAAAATCGATAATTAATTAAATAGCCGGACGGCTTAAAAGATCGCATTTTAGTTGAAAATCCAACACCAATAAAAAAATTAGTCCCGGCGTATAAAATCACCGCAAAATTCCTAGTTTTCAAAAATACGAGAAGCCATCTCCCCTAAATTAAATAATTAAAATTAATTATTTAATTAAAACATTTTTTTAGCCCTCGGTCTCCGTTCCTCGATCGTCACTTGAATATCTTTTTAAAAATACAGTTTAATGCAACCATGCAGAAAATATATTTTAAACATGTCAAAATGCACCACATAAATAACTCATGCAATTAAAATATTTATTTAAAAATACCAAAGAATTTAATAATTCAAATGCATGTGGTTCGCGTGGACCTTTAAATTTTCGGGACGTTACAATCTCCCCCCCTTAAATTGAATTTCGTCCTCGAAATTCGCTTATCCTCGATAATCAAAAGTTTAGACTTAGTTCTAGTATCCCAAAAAAAATCAACGCTTCCACTGCGCTACTCTGATAAAACTTATGTTCTAGAATGTCCTTACGTCTACTAGCTCCCAATTAATTTTACCTTCTAAATCCTTATTTCTAAATCGTAACTTAAAAAGACCCATAATTACTTAATGCTATACTATTATAACCTCGAATTTTCATTTTTTCTTAAAATTCTCATTAATAAAAGATGGATAACTAAACTTATCGTACATTACTTTCTTATTTTTTTACCAAAATACTCATCAACTTATCAAATTTAAATCTTAAAATCCCAAACGCATCCGCTAATGCTTGATTAAAATTTCTTATAATACTAAAACCAGGATAACCCAAGGTTTTGAATATTTTTAAAAGTCTAAATCAACTCAATTCTTATCAGTTAACCCATTCAAGTATTGCTTATTGCTAAGCTAGTCCCCAAATTCCGTAAAATTTGCAAAATCAATTCTTAATTTCCTCAAAAATCATCCTAATTGGTCCTTAATTTTCGAAAATCCTATGATTAACCCATAAATTTAGGCGTTCTTAATTTCTTTCTACCGGTTTCCCATAACATAATTTCAATAAATTTAAACTTATTTACTCAAAAATCAATGACTATAACAAATTTTACATGCCATCAAAACTTAAAATTCCAATTTATACATTTTCTTATTTTCAAGTCATTGCAAATCCTCAAATCATTATTTCTCATGAGTAATTCCCAAAAATTTATTCGACTAGTAACCATGATTCATAAATATTTTCTTAAAAAAAATCTACGTGTCCCCAAAGCATTCATAATATTCACGATTAACTTATGACCCAAAAGTAGAATGTCAATACTAAAATCCAAAAATCAACGTAGTCCAATTCCACCACAAATCCCACATGCGTTGAAATAGAATAATTTCTTATTCCGCAACGTAACACGTATAAAAATCATGAAGCATATAATCTTTTAGCATAACAAAGTCATGCAACTATGCAGGAAGAAAATCGTTTACCATGCAACCTTAAACACCAACGTCATTCACTTCAAAACGTGTATGCACATGTAGCTCAAACATATAGATCATGTAAACGTGTAGGTAACATCATAAAATCATAATAAGCATTTAAACTTACAACTTTGAGGCTTGACGACTGATCTTCCCGGCACTGATGGTGGCACAACCCTTTACAGAACCATTGGCTCTGATACCAACTGAAACGTCTCGTGTTCTTGTGTTTAAAATGCACTAATATCATAAAAACTGCATTTAGGGCACTGCCATGACCTTACTAATTTTAGGTGTAAAAAGACCGTTTTACCCCTGGACGTGACATTTTATGTTTCTGACATTTTTTCTTGATTTCTTGATTATAACATGTCCCAAATATTTATTTAAGCTTACATGAATTTTCTCATATTTTTATTTAGCTTAAAACGCGGACTTTTTAATTTAATCTTGAAACGTGACGTACTAATGCGTTTAAATCCCGAATTAAACCAAACCTTAGCATAAAATTCCCAAATTAGAAATTTGGACTTATAATAATTAATTAAGCTTAAACCTAATTTTTCATGATTTTATAAAGCTTAAAACTAGGCATTTCTCTTAATTCGTTCGTTAGCGTTTCGTGCGGCGATTAAATCCCGAATAAATACCAAAACTCATTATTTTGACCCCAAATTTTAAACAAAGCATTTTTAAGATTTATTCTCCCTTTCCAAGTCATGAACCGCACCCGTGAACCCATGGAATCAAATTTAGCTTTTTAATTTTCGTTTTGACACCTTATCGAACGCACCGAGCCATCTCCTAATTTACCCGAGCTACGCCCGAGCCGCCTTGAACCAAAACCTAGCCAACATACCTAGGGACCTTACTGTGCAAGCCCAGCTAAAAATCATGACCCTAACCCGTTCAAAGAGCCTACTGAACTTGACCCAATTTCTGTTTGCTTTGTGCGTGTAGCACCTTGGGATCTTAGGACTCCTACCTAGGCTAGGACCACTTCCAGCCTCGAACCACCTGACCCCCCATGACCCTGACCTTCCTTGGACCAAGCCCAAACCCAGCCCGGACCAGCCCAGCCCCTGGAACCCACGCAGCGAGCCACCCCAAGAGCACAGCAGCCTCGCCCAAGCTTACTGCCATTATCTATCCTCTCGTTCCTTGGACCAGCAGCCAACCCATCTGTCCCAGCCCCTGGCCCGACCCATGCCCATCATCCTGGGACCCTAAGGACCTAGCCTGGCTCGCCCAAGCCAGCCGCGAGCCACCCCTTTCCTTCCCTGCAACACAGCAGCAACCTACGCCACCCTTAATTCTCTGCATCTCACGGGTGGCATGGGGAAGAGTCCTTGTGCTCTTGGGCTCTTCCCTAACCAACTAACTCGAGTCCTAGCGTGGCTAGGACTCTCCCCTGACTCCTACCATGACCCTGGCTACCCACACCAGCCTCTATACATGAAACCCGAACCCTTAAAACACCCATGACAGATTTAGTAAAGCCATTTACTTGTTCCCTGATGTGTGGTGTTCGTGTGGGTCTGGAAATTCTTTTAACATGTATAGACATCAATTTTATCAATTCTTAACATCATGGCAGCCCTTTTTAAACACATGAAACATGTAAGACATGAATCGACACATGAAAACGTTAGTTCGTAGCACGTATACGTAAAAACCGAATTTTCTGGAATAAGACTTCATGTTCTTCGCACATACATAAATTAAATCAATACTATGATGTAATGGACGAGAAAAGGAAGATATTGGCGTGCCTTTGCGTCGTAAACGCACGATATACCGACGGCGACGAAGAACGGGAAGAACCGAAGCTTGTAACTCTCAAAACTTTGAAGGGAAAAAGGCTATCTCCCCTACGGCAGCAACTACTGAAGCGCCGAGGGAGAGTTTTGTTTTTTTCTGAAAATCCTTTGTGCGGCGTGTATCAGTGAGTGGCGTGAGTTTGATGTGCGCTAGGCTTAGGTTAAATTGTTATTTATATGTTAACTAATTTGTTAAATAGGCTTAAGGCCTAATAAACTTTTAATTAAGCCCACTTAGTGCAAGCTAGGCTCTTAATCAATTTATAAAATGGTTTTCATAAAAATCGATAATTAATTAAATAGCCGGACGGCTTAAAAGATCGCATTTTAGTTGAAAATCCAACACCGATAAAAAAATTAGTCCCGGCGTATAAAATCACCGCAAAATTCCTAGTTTTCAAAAATACGAGAAGCCATCTCCCCTAAATTAAATAATTAAAATTAATTATTTAATTAAAACATTTTTTTAGCCCTCGGTCTCCGTTCCTCGATCGTCACTTGAATATCTTTTTAAAAATACAGTTTAATGCAACCATGCAGAAAATATATTTTAAACATGTCAAAATGCACCACATAAATAACTCATGCAATTAAAATATTTATTTAAAAATACCAAAGAATTTAATAATTCAAATGCATGTGGTTCGCGTGGACCTTTAAATTTTCGGGACGTTACACATCTATCTAAAACTAAAAATGTAAAATTATGATTTTTTACCCAATTTGATTCAGTTGATACAATAAGGCATAATTTGGTACATATGATAGGATAAACATGTGATATATAATATAAGGATAAGTTAATGATAAATAAGACGTATGATATTATATTTAATATTTGGTATGATTTTAATAAAAGTGATTAGATTTATATATTAGATTGTAATGACAAAATTAACCTTATCATAATAAATTTTATAATTTCAAAGTTGTTGCTTGAGTTCATATTTTTATCTGTTCATGTGTCGATAGTACTTGCATGATTTATTTATTTTTACCTAATTTTATTATTATATAATATGATAATTGAGCCCTTGATTTTTTGAGTCAAGTCAAATATCAATTTTTAAGGTTAATCGAGTGATAATAATAATTTTATTGAGATTTATAAAATGAATTTAAGATATGCAGGGTAACAAATTCGATATATATATATATATATATATATATATATATATATATATATATATATATATATATATATATAAATATAATATGAATTTAAGATATGCAATTACAAGATCTTGATAACAATGAAATATAAGTTTTTGTGATAGGGTTAATTTTGTTATTACAATTCAATATATAAATTTAATCACTCTTGTTAAAATCATACCAAACATTCAACATACTATCTTATCATTATATTTATCTTTTATTTATCCTTATACTATATATCCCTTACTTATCATATCATATGTACCAAACTGTACCATAATTACGTCGAGGTTGTTGTTTGCACTCCCATAAATCCATAATTACGTCGAGGTTGTTGTTTTATTGAACTTATTTAACTGATAGGATTGTGATTCGACTTTGATCGTTATGAACTAGTTCCAACGTCAAGTTCTAGACAAGTGGATCTAATTTTACCAGTCGAAACATTAACAATGAAAATGGCTCAACACTATTTTATATTAAAAACTAAAACAGATTCTGGATATGGTATCATGTAATATACGAAATACATACACATAATATATGCATATTGAAACTAGGAAAACTTGTGAATGATTAAATTGAGAAAAAAAAATTACTGAAATTCAAATGATAAGAGAATACGTGATGAAAAATAAATGTTGAACATGTAGTTGAGTGGTTAAAGGTTTTTTTAGGGTTGTAGCAAAAGTTAACCAACATACCAAATATTAATTAATCTAATATGTTAATTTTAATTATTACATCGGTAAGAACGACATAGTCAAGACACGATCGAGACATTCGGTGATACCATTTTGATAGGACCTGTCTCAAGCCTCTAGTGAGTTATTAACACGGTTCGAAAAGGTGAAATGCTCGAAAAAGAGCTTGCATCTAATTAAACTAGTTGGTAAGACAATACCCTCCGTTAAAATAGTAATAAATGGTTGACAAATTTGGTTGGAAAAAAGGTTTTTAAGACGATCTCACGAATTTTTATTTTTTAGACGAGTCAACCCTATCGATATTCACAATAAAAAGTAATACTCTTAGCATAAAAAGTAATACTTTTTTATTGATGACCTAAATAAAAGATATGTTTCACAAAATACGACTTATAAGACCGTCTCACACAAGTTTTTGCCTCTAAACATATCAAAATGTTTAATTTTATATTTGTTTATTTGTTTGAGATATTATCCATCATGAAATGTTAGATTTATTATATATTTTGACGCATTATTTGTTAGTAAGAAAAAATTTAGAACAAATTTATTTTATTGTTGAATATTATATGAATTAATTTTAAACATGTAAAATATAAATATTCAGTTATTAGAATTTAATCCTATATATTGTAATATAGAAGACATGACATTTCAAAAAAAAAAAAAAAACAATACACACACGATTGAAGACTCGATGGAGGGGACAACCTAAATGAACTCGGTTTTGATAATTATTACAGCTCGTGAAATAGTAGGTCTCTTGTGAGACGGTGTCATATGTATTTATTCGTGAGACGGGTTAACTACGTCCTCATATTTATAATAAAAAGTAAGACTTTTGGAAAAAAAGTAATATTTTTTCATGAGTGAACCAAATAAAATACACGTCTCACAAAATTGACACGTAAAATTGTCTCACACAAGTTTTTGTGCTCGTGAAAATGTGGTTCATTTTATTTAATCTTTTGTTAAGTAAAATAAAATTGATCATCTGGATTCTGGAGTGCATAATTGGGCTTGGGGCAACAAAACAAAGATATGGTTTTACAAGTTGGTTTTCTAATCCAGCAGCTGAAAAGTGTCACGTGCCATTCCATCTCTATAACGGGCTTTCCCTAAAATGCTCATTTGCTAACTACAGAATGAAACGCGATTTATTAAAGTTGCTGATGCAAAATGCTACTACGTATTTATGGAAAATTTAAATATTTAAAATCCCAGAATTACTTTACATTTATGCTAAAAAAATATTATATTTGCTGGAACTTAGAATATAAGACAACATATACAATAAGGCTAGGTTTGGTATGTGAGGACAAAATGAGATTATGAAATGGTTTAGGTTTCGTTTTATAGAATATAAAATATTTATTAATCAATCAATAATCACATTCTTCGAACCTAAAATAACCTAATAATTTACTCGTTCATCGTATTGACCAAATGACAAATTTATATAATAATAAGTTTTAAATATCGATACTTCAAGTATATTTATAAGATTTGTAAGTATACTCACACATAGTAGAAATAGTCAAATGAGTTGAAAGATATGAATTTTGTTCATGTTATCCAACGTGGTTAGTGTTTTTATCCACTCAGCACATAACACGCGTGTTTGAGTAACTAAATCATGACTACTCATTCAACTATACTGTATGAATGAGTTATAATTATTCATCACTCAGAACACGTATTATGTGCTGATTGGACAACGACACTATTTATTAAACCTAATTTGTGAACATGGAACTCGACATCTCACATTTCAATATATTTTAAAACATGTAAATTGTCAACTTCTTGGTTGACTCTTGTGTACCATATAGTATATGGTTAGGTAAATTATAGGTTTTCTTGTCCTCAATATAATAGTTAATCTCCATTTGAAAATATATGAATTAACCAACTTACGGGGTGGGGTTTCTTACCAGCTATTTATGAATATCATAGCATATATTGGTCAAGAAAAAATAGTTTTTTAGTCCAATAATTTGTTCAATTTTTTGTTTTGGTTTACTAAGTTTTTTAAATTTTGTTTTTGTAAACAAATTTTTTATTTTCGATTATTTTAAACAAATTGCTGACATGACACCGAAAAATACTGATATGATATAGAAAAATTATTACATTATCAGATGTCACATTAGTAATCATATCAAAATAATCGAAAATTTAAAATCAATGCACTAAAATCAAGTTTTAATAAAATCAAAATACAAAATTAAACCAATTAACAAACTGAAAATTTATTTTAATTTAAATGATAAGTTGGAATCCTATGTGAGATGAGGTCACATTCATTACTAATTAATGAATAAATTGGGTAAATTATTTTGGAAATACGTCCGATCGAAGGAGGTGAACAGTGGAGTCAGCAGATTAATAATTTGTTAAATGAGTATAGTTGACCATTGATTTGTCTCTCTCTCTATATCAATTCATTTTAATTCATCGAGGGATTCCAAATTAAACGAATTCGACAATTTGAACATAAAAGTAGAATAATTAAAATACAACCTAAACAAATTAAACCATATGTGCTTAATTTTTGTGATGAATTTTTAAACTGTTGACAAAATGAAAAATATTTAAAAGAAAACGGCTCCCATATTTTTTAAAAAATAAAAATTAATATACAAAAATTAAGAAATGATACAAAAAAGTGAAAAAAAAAATCTTAATTTTTTTTTTAAAAAATCTTAATTTTTTTTTAAAAAATTATTGTGTGTAAGTTTTAAAATTATGTGAAATTTTTTTTAAAAAAATTATATGTAATTTTTAATTATGTTAAAATTTATTTATGTATATTAAGTTTTTTTATTATTATGTTTTTTTTAAATATCAAATTATTAAATTGAATAAAAAAATTATATTTCGATAAAAAAATTATATTTCGATATCATATCTTTAAAATTACCTTGGAACATACAATGGAGTTTTCAACAATATCAGCATGATATGACGTTACTAACTTCCATCTCACCAAGTTCATCGCACCATTCAACATGTTCTTATATAAGTATATGATTAACGACAAAAGCTTGTGTGAAACGATCTCACAAGTCATATTTTGTAAGACGAATATTTGGGTCATCAATGAAAAATTATTACTTTTTATGCTAAGAGTATTACTTTTTATTGTGAATATCGGTAGGATTGGCCCGTCTCACAAATAAAAATTCATAAGACCGTTTGTGCCTACTCATGATTAAAAAGATAATCTAGTGTCAGTTTAATTGTTATGAATTGCAAATATATGAGTGAATAAGGTTTTTTTTTTTAAAAAATAAGTTATTATTGACCAATAAACTTGGCATTTTAATTTTATAGTTATTATTTACAAATATTAATTTAAGCGTCATAAATTAAGAAATTTAATTGATATATTTGTTATGATGTTGATTTTAAATCGTGGTGTAATATTTAATTAAAGTAAAATACGTAAGTTAATTATTTAAATGAATTGAATTAATTATACGAATATTCAAACACAGATTTAACATGCAAATATATTGTCAGGGTATGAAGAAATATTAATGGTCTAAAATAATTTTTATAAATAAGATTTTTAATAAGTTTTGAATTGCACGACTTTAAGATTAATTTTATATTTCATGCAAATTTTATAGAAAATCACTGGTTTGTATATTGCTTTGGTGAAGTTGAATTTGGCGTTGGTAAAGAAATTGCTGACGGCCTGGCCTGTATTTTCAATCACCGTGCAGGCAAAAGGGGAGCCTTGAAATTTGAGGAGCGGCGTAATTTCGAAGAGATATCCTTTAAATAGTTGTTTGCGCAACCTTTTCTAGCAAAAACATGGCCTACAAGGACTTCAAAGGGATAGAGTTAATGCAGCGTTCAAAAGGTAGCAGTCAGGGCCCAAGTAAGGGATTCTAGTTGACATTCGAGTGGATAATTTGCATCCATCATCTGTATTATTTTGCTTTTATAACCAAATCTTGGATTTGGTTTCCAAAAGATTTCGCCAGTATCTGATTTTATGAACAAAAGATCCAGCACAATTACCACGACTGATAGTTGCGCTTCACTCGCCGACACAGTTCTCATATCTATCATTGGTTTATCCCATCAGGCAATTGAATTTGTAGAAGAAGACAAGCTCAGCAATCCCATTTCAAGAATTCTGACATCTTTTCATCTGCCCCAAGATTCTTTTTACCTTTGCCTTGCAACGGCTGTGGTTTCTGATTAATAAAAAAGATGGATTTTTGCGACAACTTTGATGGGTTTTCTGACAACTGTTTTGGGTTTCAAGAGGTTTCAAAGTCATCGTTGGCTTTGCATGGTAAGAGAGGAGAGCTTGTGAAAGCTCTGGTTAAGCCTGGACGAAAGGTGAACGGTGCAGAGAACGCATTGTTAGCTTTGAGGAACCATAGTGGGAAAGAATAAATGGTCATTTGACCACTCTTAGGGGTTTAGTTCCTGGCACAGCTAAGGTAAAGCAATATTATTTTCTTCCATTGTTTTGTTGCTTCAGAGCATATCATTCGTGCTATTCGTACGCAAGTATTTTTATCTGCCAAATGTGTTGTATTATTGCTATAAAGAAGTTTTCTTGAATTTCTTTGTAAAGTTTTCATTTCTATAGTTCTCTCATTCGAAATTATCAGCAGACCTCTTTGTAAGGAATTCATGGCTTCAATGAGCTGGAGTTTTTGTGGTTGATATCAGTATTATCTCACAAAATTATTGCCTAAGAACATTTTAAAAACTACCCGTATATAAAGAGTGTTTTGCACTTGTTGATATCAAGATACGCTGATAGGATTGACAGAGCAGGTATCTGCTTGTTATCATATTGAGTTAGAATGTTGGATATATTCATGAACTATTAATATCAAACATCAAAAAGGAGGAACATGGTATGTTCTTTTGTTTTTCTGAGGCGAAGAAACGGAGGGAGGGATTAAAAGGCATGGTGATCTAAATCATTCACCATTTTCAACTTTCAAAAACAGCCTTCTTAATCTTTGAAATGATTATTTCATTTATGTCAGCCCAATTGAATATTATTGTTGAATTGGTTGATCATTTGCACTTTCTTCGGCAGATGGACAAAGCAGCACTGCTTGCTGAAGTAATCAATCAAGTAAAGAAATTAAGAGACCATGTAACTGAAGTTACCAGACGTAACGCTCGTGCCAACAGACATTGATGAATTGAAAGTAGAACAAGAAAGCAAAAACGATGAAAATTCCTTTTCTATCCGAGCATCCCTGTGTTGTGATTTCAAAACTGAGCTTCTCTCCAATATAAGAGAAGCCATTGAAGCTCTCCCTTTAAAAACAATAAGAGCAGAGATTGCTACCTTGGGAAGTAGAATGGTGAATGTCTTTGTGATTGCTGGATGCAACCCGGATGAGGAAGGATCCAAATTTCTTGTTGATTCGGTTCGTGAGACTTTGAGGTCTGTGCTTGATAAATTTTATGCGTCAGAAGAATTCTCATCAAGAAATACTATGTATGGTAAAAGGAGGAGAGTTTCCTTATTCAGTTCTTCGAACTCATATTCTTACGGAGATATATGGTGATATGATGGTTTTAATACAGGTTCTTCTGTCCGTTTCCTCACCTTCCCCTGTTCTCCCCCATACTCATTGATCATAAAGCATTCAAATGGATACTTGAACAGGAAGGTATTTCATGAATTTCCAATACGTTAGAATTGCATCCTTTGATAGAAAGTATCCCGAGAACAGGAAAAACGACCCCATAATACCCGAGACCAGAGATATTCCCATGATGGAATTTGGCACCAGTGTACTGAAGCACGCTACAAAAGAGTTCGACATCAAGACAACCATCCATACTACTAGAAAGAAGAAGAAAAAAAAAGGCGAGGGTACTGTCATATTTGATATATACGATGATTTGAATGAACGGAACAGGAAGATCAATGTTTTTTGGGAGTTCGAGATATCTTCCCTCGTTTGTACGTCATCGAAGCCAGTGAAGTTCATGTATACTCAGCTTGAACTGTAGGCCCATTTTTACAGAAGGAAATGTCATTCTTGCAAGGTTTGCGAGGGACACCTGAAAAGTGTCACCATTGTCGAGTAGAATTGCATTATTGTTGTGTGATAATCGACGGTTTCAAAACTAGTTGTAATAGTTTAGTGTTTTTCATGTGTACTAAACAAAACAAACTGAAATTATTGATGCTGCACACGCAAAATAATTATATATATTTTACTGATTTTTCAAATAGCTAAACGAAATAACATAAGAGGAAATTTTGAAAAATGCATGCCAAATGTGTTAAGATAATGATAGGAAAATTCTATTTTAGTCTTATTTAGATTTTTTTTTATCGGAATATTGGCGTGACATCGGATTTGATGAGATGACATTTGAAATTGGTAATGTATGTTGAACGTTGTTGTTGTGTCTAATGTCACGTCGACAATCGGAACAAAATGATTAAAAGTGATAATAAAAATCAACTTACATTACTAATTAAAACTATAAATTGAAAACTTATCTTACTAATAAACGGAAAATGTTAACTCGCAATTCACAATATTATTAAGGGTACTTATTTCAGAAAATTAAAATACAACAAAATGACCAAAAGTTGGAGTACTATTTATTATGTCAAATATATTAATTTTTATTATAAATATAGATAGAATCGATCTGTCTCACGAATAAAGATATGTGAAATCGTATTATAAAAGACTTGTTATTTATTAATAATGCCTAATAAAATGTATTTATTCATACTTTTTAGTTTTTATTTTTTTTTATTGCTAAAGACATTGTTTACGGTCCATTTACGTAAAATAAGAAAGAGTTACGGGAAATATAAGACGAAGTAACGAGTCAAAGCGAATTCTTGTACACGTGTCAAGATCGCATGCCCGAATCTAACAGGATGCACTCCACCTCTACGTTTCTCTCTTCCTTCTACTCAACCCTTCTCAATCTTTCTCTATATCCATTGTATTTTTATTTTTTATTTTTCAATTTTGTTCTTGATTGTTTATTCATGTTCTTTAGTATAATTCATCCTGCTTTCTTCCTTTGGGGTCATTTCTCATTCATCAGTTCGTAAGTTCTGCTGCTTTACCTTTTACTGATTATATATTATAAATTTTCTTGTTGACTTGTATGCTTTTGATCGTCCTTTTAATTATATAAAAGCAGCTCTTCGCGTGTTTTTTTTTTTTTAGTTTTTCGTCTTCCTTATTAATATTTTGTGTTGGGTTTTTTTTTTCGGTGGAGTAAAAATCTGGTTTTCATAAAAGGTATGAAAATTGGGGTGCAGGCTTGGAGTTTGGTCTTGTTTTGAGATTGATGGTTTACTCATGGGTTCGGATTACTTCTGCTTGAAATTTGGTTTGATTACGGTTTAGGCTAGGTTAAAAACCTTAATTTGGAAATAGAGGAACTGTTTAATGGCCTTGTGTGTGAAGTTTTATTCTATGTCAGTCGAAGTTGATTTGTGAAAGAACATATTACGATGACAGGAAAAGGGTTCTTAAAAAGTTCCCTTTTTGAATCGGAATTTTCGTCTGCAAGTGATTGTGTTTCACTGGTATGTAGGGATTTCTGATTTTATACTCGAGCTATGTGCTGAGGATCCTTCTCCCGAAGTGTTCTTGTTATGTTTCTCATGTTAGTAGTTTGCATTTTCAAAAAAGAAAATCCTTCTTTAGGGATGTCTTCTTGTTTGTTATGGGTCCGGAACATTTTCTTCCAGAGTTCTCATGTTTATTGGCAATTGTGATATCGACTTGCCGGGAATTTAGTATTTCTTCTTTCTTAATCTGCTCATAGGTGATTCCTTTTTTTTTGGTTGCTTTCTTCTTGATTCCTTGGGCCCATGCAATAATGCATTTATGTTTGATCGATTTTTTGCTGAAAATATTTCTTGATCGGGTGCTTGCGGAGTTACTATCACGTCATTCTTTTTGTTTACACACGAATGGCTTCTTGCCACAATTTATACTCTTTTGTCCGATTAATTAAATGTTTAAGACCGTTTGGCTCGAACCAATTACATTTGATTTTGCGATCCGATCACGACAAAACTTTCACACTCTTTATTGATGTCGAAGCTCTGTATTTGTTGAACTTACTATAATTTCAAGTATGCCCAATCTCTGTTCAATAATAGTATTTAGAAAGTAGTTTTCAAGTCTTACAGTTGAATTAAAGAAAACCCATGATTAACGAACAAAGTTGAACAGAACTGGCACCTAGTCCAAGAGTTAATCTACTTATGGGATATATCTTGTTTTGCATTGAGGAAAGAGACGATTAACTAACAGAACAGAGAACAATTAGCACCTCATCTAAAAGAGTCTTAACTTATTGGATATATCTCGTTTGAGTTTTGACTTCTGAAGAGAACATTTCGCTGTTTTATTCTTTTTATGCTTTGCTGTCCTACGAATTACAAATTGTCCATCCTTCTTTCTTTTCCTCCTAATATCTGTATCACATGTTGAAAATTTGTTAAGATAGTGATATGTATCTGCATTGGTGTTATGGCTTCATATTTTTACTGGATTGAAACTCCAAACTAGCTGTTGTATGGAAAAATCAACAAACCATATTAGCTGATATTTAGTCGAATTCTTGCAGGTGAGTGCTGTATAACCTGGACTTTGACTTTGGAAACTGTTTTGCTATGGATTTCAAAGGTGTAGCCTGGGCTGGTGATGTATACCAAAAATTTGAGGCTATGTGTTTGGAGGTAGAAGAGGTTATGTACCAGGTAACTCACTACTCCTGTTTTATCTTTTATCCTGTAAATTGAGTTGCATGTTCTAGATGCTTGTCAGTGCTTCTGTTTAGTTCCTAGATATTGTTTCTTTTTGTTTGTTTGTTTTTAAATGTCATACATACTTGGTATCGAAAGACGAGTTTATGCTATGGGTTTGGGTTTCAAATATGTATATTCCTTTAATACAAATAAACCTTGATACTTCTTGCCTTTTAGTCGGTTGCAGTAAAGCATAAGGTGTGGCCTTTTGAGTCGATCCAAGTCGGGAAAAGTTCATTCCGTGTTTGTGTGTATTCATTACGTCTTTTGCTGTGAAGTTTTGCCTTCATGATCTTACGCATCAAGTTGATATTGTCTAGACTCTAGAGGCATTGTCCTTCCCCTAAATATAAATTGACTGGAAAGAGCATTTTTCTGTGGATGCATTGTTGGTTCTTTAATGTACTTTTATCCTTGATCTGAAAGATCTTTTGATTATCCAACTGTATTAATTTTTGTACAAAATCATCATGGATTGTAAAAATTATTTCATTAAATTTATGATGTTATACTTTTCCTTGCACCCCTTTTGATATATTTACTTATATCAGAAAAGTAGTTTTCAATACATAAGCAGAACTACATCCCATCCTGCATAATGGTCTGCACGTGGCTCTTTTTTTTTTTACTTAAGTATTTGATCAATATGCAAAGACACACCAAACCTATTTCATTTTGTTTGTTTTGGGTAATAAAGCTGCATCTTTTTGATGCACAGCTGCAATTGTGTCTAGGTTTTAGTTACTTTTGTTCTTCTGCTTCAAATTCTCAATAAATAATGCTATTACGATATTTGATTAGACCAGATCTTTCTTTTTCTTTTTTTACAGGATACTGTCAAATACGTGGAAAATCAGGCACAGAAAGTCGGTGCGAGTGTAAAGAAATTCTACTCTGAAGTAATGCTAGATTTACTGCCATCATCTTGTGTAGATCCCGTGAAAGTTGCTACTGGAGACTTATCACTGAACCCTTATGCTCACACTGATCTTAGTAAGAAGCCAAAATCGTTCTTATTAGACAGCCCAAGAGAGCCGAAGAAGATAAAAACTGAAGATGAAGCAATTTCTGATACAGTTTTACCTCCTCTCAGTTCTGGAGTTTTGGTTCAAAATACTTCCTCTGATATGTGTTCTTCAAAAAGTAAGAAATTGGGAGTATACCGACGTCCCATTGGAATCAAAAGGATTTCACAGCTTGATCGGCTTTCAAAAGTAGCTAGTCCAGCAGCTTCTTCATTGGGGCTTGGTAGCAGCGAGAGTGCATCATGTGGTGGTAGTGGAAGTCATATGAAGGCCTCCAGTGACATGAATTTAAAATCATCCTCAGACTCTGTTGAAAGCCGTGATCCTGAACGAGTAAAAGAAAGTTCGCCTGTTTCTGAAGCTAAAATCAAGTCCTCTGTTACGGACAAACTTATTTCAGCTGGATCTGCAAGGCAGAAGAAAGACGAGTCTGAGTGCACCTCATCTCTTGGTACTTTGTCCTCATTTTTACATATGATTTCTATATTAAATCCTTCTTTTATATAAGGTGTTTTGTTCCTTGGCAGGTACACCCGTGAACGGCACTTTAATTTCTCAGATGGGCTTGAGTAATACAACTAATGCCTGCAACACTGAATCAGCGGGTGAAAAGGTTGCAACATCTGATGAAGGTATATGACACTTACATATGTCAGAGAGTGGCTATCATCTATTATTCTGGTATTAGGGGGAAAAACGCATGTTAAGTCACCTTTTCATTTTCTTGTTTCAGACACATCCAAAAAGAATGACTCGTTTTTTGAGTCATCTTCAGATATACGGAGTAGTACCTGCAATGTTGGGTTTCCTGTCGAGGAAGTTGTGCTGTCTAACAAAGGTACGTGACACTAATCATTCAGAGATGGGTATTATTATCTCTGTCTTTGAAGTTCTCTACTGGTAGATAAAGCATTTAGAATCAACTGGCTAATTTATAACACAGTGCAAATTATTTCATAGAAGGCAAATTCTTTTACCGAGTACTTTTTACCACATGTTTAGATAACTTTGACATGGAGGTGATCCAGAATGAAGAAGTTGCTGAACCAAGCATTGAAACCTTCGAGGCTTTTGAAGTGTCAAACTTGGAAGAAACATGTGTCTTCGTTGAAGGTGGCAATCTCGGCAATCTCGATTTAGTTTCACTAGGAAACAGAAAACATAAGTCGTACAAGGTTTCTTGCTCTCTGCCTTCACTATTTCTTTCTTTTCAATGAATGCATGTTTGACAATCTTGATCTCTTACAGAAAAAGATCCGTGATGTTCTTTCATCCAAACTGAGGCCGACTAGGAAAGAACTGCACAAGGATTTTGGTGGAAAGAACAATCCAGAGGAGAGCATTCCTGCTCTTTCTACGGAATCCGGCCTGAAACAAAAAATAACGGATCACGATTCTTTGGAGTCTGAGTGGGAGCTTTTGTAGAAACATATAGTATCTGTAAGTTAATTAAGCTTTCTGTCTACTATTACTGAAGATGCATATTATGTCAATAACGGCCCGCGTTGTAAGTAAAATGTATTGCAATCGAACATAAACATATTATCATGAGACGAGTAAGCTTCTCTCCCTAGTGTTCGAAATTTACCAACAAACATAATATGTAAAGGCTGTTTATATTTGATGATTCGCGTGTCTGTTTCCTTCCTGAGTCTCTGACAGTTCGTCCCAATATTCTGTAAAAATATTTTGCAGGGATGGACGTAGTTGCTCCGCCCCCATTCATCTTTAACTAACCTTAATGTTTGCATCTAGTTTAGATTTTGTGACTGAATTTGCAATCTCTGCGACTGAATTGAATGTGCATGAGTCGACAAGAATACATACATAATCTGAGCACCGCTTGGGAGAATCACCCCTTGTTAAAATGCTCTCCTAAATTTATTCTTTTTGCTTAATGTGTAGGTACAGATGGGATATTCACAAAAATTCCAATGATACGGTCTAACGGATCAATTTTATGACATGATTATCCTATCCTACTCGACTCATGAGTAAATATTATTAGTAATGTTAAAAATATTATTTTTTCCTCAATATATAAATCAGATCGATCAGTCTCACAATATACATATTATAGAATATTTGTTAGAAAAAAGGAAACAAAATGCTAATAGCTGGTGGTTTTCTTGAATTTTAGGCTCTTTTGTATTAAAAAAAATTCAAATGAAAAACTAGTATTGTCAAAAAAAAAAGTTTTGAATGATTTTCAATTGCTTTCAGAATTTAAAGAAACATTAATTGAGTGCAATCTCATAATTTAGCTCCAATTTTATTTTTAGTATAACAAGAAAGCTACACGTAACTTACACTCCGCCGAATTTTTGTATTATTCTTCCCTCTCGCATCAATTTTTGTGCATTTTTTCTTCTAATACTATATACTATAAATTATAGATGGAAACAAATCATCAATTTTTTTATAGAAAAATGAGATAGAAATTTAATATATACTTAATAATTCGTGTCATTTCCCGAAGAAAAGTCAAAACTAAATAATGGAGAAGAATTATTCATATGCAATATGAGGTCTTAAATCAAAAGCCTTGGAAGCTTTGGTAATATTTAATTTAAATAGGAAAAAAAAATATGTATATACCTCGTGGAAATTTCGGCTTTAATGTTTTTTTGATGGTGGCTTTAATGTTATTCTTTGGCAATAGGATGCATGACCTAAATAATTAGGCGTGAATTAGGTTATGAGAACCTGGTCGATCAAATCTATATTCGTAATAAAAATAATATTTTTAAAATAACAATAATATTTTAATTGACTACAAAATTTATTCATTACACAATCTGATAGAAGTATATTTCTAACTTTTTTTTTTATCCCAAATATATTTTAAAAGGCATAAAAAATAACTAAAACAAACCGTACGAGAAAAATAGGCACATGTTGAAAAATAATATTTAAAATATGTGTATTGAATATTTGAATGTTGAATATTTGAATATTGAAAATAAGAGTTGTAAATATTGAAAATTAGTGTATGATGATGTAGGTAATGATGTATTTTATTTTTGGATTATATGTAAAGAAATTCTATAAATAAGCTCACAATTTTTGAAGAAATACACAATTGAGTAGAGAGAAAAATATTATAAAATATATAGTTTGGTAAATTTTGAGAGTTTGAGATTTTTACTTTTTACTATAAATTTTTATTTTTTCACAACAGCACCTATTTTGTTTTCACGTATATTTTTTTTCTCTGCTTTTTTTTTTTTGATAAAAAAATTAAAAAATACTCAAAAGGGGGTAAAATACGCCGTGTCTGCTGAGAGGTAAGTGAGGAAGTGGAGTGGATATTTTAGAAATTCTTCTTCTTCTTCTTTTTTTTTTTTGGAGAAATCTTGAATTTTTATTGTTTTTCTTCGAACATGGAAAAACCTCGTGTTTCCAATAGCATCAATGCATTAATGTTTGTCAAAAACTTGTATGAGACGGTTTCAGAGGTCTTATTTGTGAGACAGATCTCTTATTTGGGTCATCCATGAAAAAGTATTACTTTTTATGCTAAGAATATTACTTTTTATTGTGAATATGAGTAGGATTGACCCGTCTCACATATTATGATCCGTGATACGATCTCATATTAGACTCACTCTAAATGTTTACATAAGTTTCCAAAGTTGTAGTCCCTACACTGATCAAACCTCATCGATATTGGAAATGCCAAACAGTGTCACTATTTAATATTTAGATGAAATTCATTTATTATTTATTATCTAATCAAAATGACAATATTTTCATGGAAAACTTGTGTGAGACGTTCTCAGTTTTGGAACGGATCTATTATTGGGTAATCCTGAAATTATTGTTTTTTCTAAGAGTACTACTTTTTTGTGATATGGGTAGGATTATATGTGAGACGTCTCATGACTACTCTATTTTCATATGTTGAATATTATTTATCATGATAGAAGACGTATTTATTTAAAAGTTATGTACTTGATATATCAGTTCTCGCTTGCCATCGTTGATGAACAAATACCTTTAACCTCAACACTAGAATAGTCGATTCAAGTAGTCGCAAAAAAATGATAAAAAAATATCCAAAAGATTTAAACGCCAATAAATATAAAAGACTCATCAAAAAATTATTGATTTAATTTGTTAAATAAATAAATTAAAAATATATTAAAAAATTCAAATTAAAAAGTATAAGGGACGTGTATATATATTCAAAGTTGACGCACAACTTCAAATTTATGAATTCGACATGGTTTTGTTTCTATTACGAGCCCTGTTTGTAGCAGCTTTCTTGTTTTCACATGAGACGAAGGCGGAGGAATACCTCAACACCACCACCTCCGCCGGGGTCGGCAGAAAGCTGGCCGGAGGATGCAACATTTTCCAGGGAAAATGGGTTTACGATGCCACCTATCCTCTCTATGACTTGTCGACTTGTCCATTTATAGACGACGAATTCAACTGCCTCAAGTACAAGAGACCTGATCGCGAGTACCTGAAATATAGATGGCAGCCTTTCTCCTGCAACTTACCGGGGTACGTAACTAGCTATAATACCAGCACTCTCTCCGTTCCCCGCCCCATAATCAGAGAATTGAAGTGATTCAATATTTGGTCAAAGGAAGAAACTTGAACGGGTAACTGGGCAAAAGTTAACCAGAAAAGCAGGCTGTTGCAACATTACAGAACATTACGAATTTCATGAATAATTTTAATCGCAGTCTGTTTTATATTTTCTTGAACAGTATATAAAAAAGAGTATTTATTGTGTAACTTTTGCTTTGTTTCCTTATTTTATTAATTTTCCATATTCTTGAATTGTGCTAACTAAATGAGCTGAATGAATTCCAGTTTTGATGGGGTGAATTTCTTGGAGAAATGGAGGGGGAAGAAGATCATGTTTGTTGGGGATTCACTGAGCTTCAATATGTGGCAGTCATTGAGTTGCATGATTCATTCATCGGTACCTAGTGCTAAGACATCACTCTTCAAAAGAGAAGGCCTAGCTCATCTCACTTTCCTGGTAAATTTTGATTCTGATGCTAACTTTTTAATATTTACATGCGAGTCTATATTACACCAAGAATAGATTTACTGGTTTTTGTTTTGTATAAGATGATCGGTCGACCCATCACTGAACATCACAAACCAAGATGTAGAAGAATGGTTAAGAATCAATGGAAAATATATAAAATCGTGTTTCCAAAAATGAGAGATCCTTTTCTATCCTCTTTTGATTATTCTTTGTTACTTTAGAGAACATTTATATATCTTCATTTTGGAGATTCTGTTATCCACTTAAAGTCAATATACCTGTAAATCAAATTTATCCAAAAATAAAAAAATAATGAATTGGCTTTTGCACAGCGCATGCATGTGTTTTCCTTTTCCCTTATGGATAGGTAAAGTTACCAGTTTGTATTATGAATATGCTGTTGCTTTTGAATCCTTCAATCATATGGTATCATAACATGTAAGAAACATAAGGATTATTTCATCCTATCCCTGCAGGCAGTGCCTGCAGGGGTACATCCAAGGGCCAGAATTTTTTCTGGCCCAATTTTATTTTTTTTTAATTTTTTTTTTTCCCCATGAGGTGGAATCTCAACCACTCATATGGGGTGTGGGCACTGCCCACACACCCATAATCGAACTAACCGAAACGTAATTATAATCTAACACAAAAAAATACCCATCATCAGATGAAGAATCATAATTAATTCTGAAATCGAGTCTGAATTTATTGATAGAAATGTTATATATACAATGAGAGTTACACACACGATTAGACATTGCTTTTGAGATTACAAAACTATCACAAATATATTTTTGAAATTAAAACACATTTAAGATAATTTTGTAATTTCAAAAAAATATATATTCATATATGTAACTTTAGTTGTATATATAACATTATTACTTTTGTCCGGAGGTAGTACAGAAGGAAAAATAATTGGATTACTGCCAAATTAATGTCGGGTGTGTTGCCTTTATTTTGTGATATAATAATCATTTCAGTAACTACAATATGAAATTTCTAGCTTTTTTTTTTCTCCACGACATTAATTTTACATTAAAAAAGTCATTAAAAAATGTGTGGTAATTTAGTTTTATGTGACAAGGTAAGACCTTCATTTATAATTTTAAACTTTCTTACACCGAGAAATTTTTGTCACCTATACTCCTGGTGTGGCATGATTCCTCAGATGAGACAAATTGCACACTTTTGTAATTCAAGCAATATAATTATCCATATATTGCATACTCATTTGAACATATATGTGAGCATCGCTGAAGTGTCACTCATATATTCATCATATCAAAATTTTACATTCAATAAGTAAATGTCACATCAACGATGCTTAGATATGAATGTGCAACATATCAAAATCATATATTTTTTCCTCTTAATTTATCATATCATTAAATGTTTATATATAACATAGATAGTTGAGTGAGTTTGATTTTAGACGCCAATTTTGACTTTAGATTGATAATTGATTCAAAATCATTAATTATGAAATCGACCTTCGTCTTAAGGTAACGTAATGTAGATATCTTGCTAAATATATAATACTTTAGGGTTCAATCAATTATTTTATTTTTTGAATGAGAACACAGTCAAGAATTGGGGTGGTGGCTACATCAAGTCCAATAATTGTTGATACATTTTTTTTGTCATCAAACACATGGGTTTAATTCTCATGTATATATAAATATAGATATAGATATAGATATAGATATATCTCGCGACCTGTGTTAGGATGTAGGGACGGGAAAACCGACCCATGTAGCTAGGGACGGTACGTGGAAGGGGGTTTGTCCAAATTAGAATAAATTTGACTATGGGATGTTGATTGAGCTCTGGTGGTATACAAGCAAAGTCGTCTAATGATTCATACCCCACTCTGTTTAGTGTTTCCTCTTGCTTAATTTTGGGTGTTCGATGGAGAAATTAAACTAAAGTGCCACTTTTCTCGATCAGAATTTATACAAGTGTTATTTGCTTGCAGCTAAAAACTTGTGTGAGACGGTCTCACGGATTGTATTTGTGAGACATATATCTTATTTGGGTCATTCATAAAAAAATATTACTTTTTATGCTAAGAGTATTACTTGTGAATATCGGTAGGATTGGCTCGTCTCTCAGATAGAGATGCGTGAGACTAAGCATCTAAAAAAATATTAATTAATTACATCTTATGTAGTGACTAGATTTAAATTTTTATGCAGGATTATGGGGTAAATTTGCTACTTCATCGAACTCAATACCTAGCAGACTTGGAGAGCCAACAGGCGGGTCGAGTTCTGAAGCTTGATTCAATTAAAAATGGCGATGCATGGAGAGGTATGGACGTGTTGATTTTCAACTCCTGGCATTGGTGGACTCACACCGGAAGTTCTAAGCCGTAAGATCTCCATGCAAAATTTAACAAAAATTGAAATCTGAAACTGAAATTTGTTAATATAATGATCAAATAAATAAACAAACATTTGTTCCGTGTGAAGTAGCAATGATTGTTTGAATGTTTTCCTGATTACTGATGAATTTGTTGTATAAAGGCATAATTTCTTAGATATATACAGTTTGGTCTTGAATATTGCAGATGGGATTATATGGAAGATGGAGGGAAATTGTTCAAAGATATGAACCGTTTGATTGCGTATTATAAAGGGATGACAACTTGGGCAAGATGGGTCAACAAAAACATCGATCCTTCCAAAACTAAAGTCTTCTTCCAAGGAATTTCCCCCATGCATTATGTGTAAGCATTCCTCTCTTCATATGATTGAGTGAAGCTTCATCGCGTATATAATGCAATGTAAATCGAAAATTCTCAGGGGAAAGGATTGGAACGAGCCATCGAAGACGTGTGTAGGGGAAACACAACCATTTTTCGGAGTCAAATATCCAGCAGGAACCCCGATGGCTGCAGTAGTATTGAACAAAGTGCTGAGCCGAATCAAGAAACCTGTATATTTACTCGATATCACGCTATTGTCGCAGTATCGAAAAGATGCACACCCCGTTTACTACGGGCTGCATAATGGCTTGGATTGCAGCCACTGGTGCCTCCCTGGATTGCCGGATACTTGGAATCTGCTGCTCTACACTGCCCTCTTCACTTGAATATATATGATCGAATTACTTAGTAAGTGAAAATTAATTTAATCATAGGGATTTCATTCTTCATGTGTTTGTGTTGTAATAATCTATGAATTGATTTGGCATTGCCCGAGTCACATGGAATGAATAGGTGGCTTTCTAACAAGATCTACGAAATCGAGTCATCCATACCGTTGTAAGGTTTTAGCAGCGATGTTTCTAGTCATTCGATCTGTATAGAAATCACAGGCATACTCCACACAACCTTAAAATAACGAAAACAACCTTGTTCAACAAACGAACTACCACAAGACAATCCTATATTATAAAAACTTATTCTAATGTAATCTAACTAATTAAAAAAAGTTGGATTGTTTTCTCTCTCTCTCTCTCTCTCTCTCTCTCTCAATGGCTAGTTGAAGTAATTCAAGAAGGAAACAAACAGATGGTCGGCTAAAAAAATCCACAAAATAAACAAGAAATCAATAATAAGAACTATCCCAACACAAGGAAAAAACGAAAAAAAAATATCAGCAAGGGATTTTAGAAGTAAACCACTCCATCACATGAATGGGAGCTTTGATGAGCTCCAGCGCCAACTCCACCAGCACCGTCACGCACAAGCAACACGGGCATATACAGCTCAACGTCAACCTATTTCCACGATCAACACAACAATTCCCGCATCAATAAATATATTTGGAATTACAAAGCAAAAACAGAGCTTGACACAGTGATCATCAAAAAATTTAGAAAGAAGCCAAGGGACTTCACCCGACAATCCAAACGAGTATACCGACGAGGGAGACGAGTAGGGAAAGAAACGCAAAGGGAAGACCCAATAGGAATCCCAAAGGCCTGCAATCCCCATGGCAACACATACTACGATCTTCTGAAGACAGAACAACTGAACTTCAAATTCCTTCCTGGCTTCTCGTTACTATTTCTTGAAATTCCCCGGTGAAACTGAGGGGGCTTATATAATTGGGATTTGTTCTCGTTTTTGGTCATTAGTCTTACGAGTAGGAGCGACAATTAAAAGCCACGTTCAATGGCTTATAAATTAAGCAAGCAACACTGAAAATTTCTTCATACTCATCTCTAGATAACATTCATCTCCATACGTAATCTATTATTAATAAAAATAAATTCTGACAAACGCTATATAAAAATACCATCTCATTAACAATTTATTTATATATAATCTAATTTCCCAAGTTTACATATTATGTTTAAATCCAATTATATTTTTATAATTTTACCTCGTACTAAAAAACTTATTATAATAAAAAAAAAAAATTCAGCAGATGATGTCCGAGTTCCGATCAACATAAGCTGTATATTAAAACAGTTCATTGTAAGCAAAAATTGTGTGAGATAGTATCACAGATCGTATTTTATGAGACAGATCTCTTATTTAGGTCATCAATGAAACAATATTACTTTTTTATTCTAAGAGTATTACTGTTTATTGAGAATATTGACAAAATTGACCTGTTTCCCAGATAAAAATTCGAAAAATCATCTCATAAGAGACTTACTCTTGAAACTTTTATGATGATCCATTTTATTTGACTAAATACTATTTCGTGTCAGCTTGGCTCTGAATATAAATTGAATACTGGCAGTTTAAAATATATACACGTAAATTGTAGTCTCGCAAAAAAAATCTTTCAGAACACAGACTAAAAATCTCGAATGGTTCTCTTTTAGAAGAGACATATAATTTGATTTTGTTGCTCTGAATTACCGTCAATGTCGCAAAGGATTGAATGATGATGATTCTAATACAACTTGATTTAGATTATTTGAAACCAATATCATTACACACTCTAATTATAATCACCAGAATTAAGCAATCTCACCCACATGTCTACACTAAAAGCCCAGATACAGTTGGTTTCGACATTAACGAAACCGTGGGGGACCAAAGGTGTTTCTGATAACGGGGAGATGAGCCACTAGCATTGTTATCACTTAAACTTGAGGGGCCAAGAGCATACCATTCCATTTTGTAACGCCCGACAGATTATATATAATGATTATTCATCTGATCGTTCCAGGAGAAAGTGAGATCTCGACTCCTGTAACCAACTACGTACATTTTTCCAATGCTGGTGTTGTAAAACAATATGCCATCAAGAATGACATCCATTCTTGCAATTTCAGAGTTCAATCCATCACAATCATTGTTTATATCTCTCTGTCCAAACTTGAATTTCTTTGTTCCATAGAAATTATGCAAGAAAGCCTGTTGTATACCTGCAATAACGTTTCATTACGGAATCACATGCCAGCCAAATTTTGAAAAAGACCCTCGAATGCTCGTTACTTCCGGTAAACAAACATAATTTGACATAACTATTAAGAATGGCATACTTCAGAAAGTTTGCTGTTTTCTTCCACTTTGGTTGTGGTGGATGACGGATCATACCTAGAAAACACAGTAACATTGTTAGTCTGACGCATTTTTTAATTCAACGGAACTTGAAGAGCCCAGAGATATTTTCCCACCTCATAGATATAGTTCATCCAATTGTATTAATCCTTACCATTCCTGTGGAATACCGGCTTCCTCACGAGCTGAATAGTTGAAAGGCCCTTTTAGCTCCACGTTATATTCATCCAGAATGTCTGTTAGATGATCAAGAGAAAGTTAGAGAGAATGCCCTCAACATCTCTTATTTTCCAACAAAAAAGTGGTGAATGCAATTGACTGTCTTTTGATTACGGATGAATCTTGAAAGACCTATATAAAACCTACGATAACTATTACGACTCACCGGGCGAGGTGTACCACAGAAAGTCAAGAAAAAAAAGTATTTAGAGAGAACAGACACGAACCTTTGAAAGTAGAGCAAGGGGTGCGGCACATTCTTTGGCAGACTGAAACGAACCAATAAACACCAACTGCTACATGTGCAACTTCTTCATCAGCTATCTTTGCAACAATGTCTGAGGTCCTGTGATCTCCGAAGCCTATCAGCTTTTTGACAAGTCGAGGCCCAGCATCCAGTCCTCTAGCCTCCTACAATGGAGACAAAAACAGTCGTTTCTAAGTAAAACAAAGATATGGAATATTTGCTTCACTGTTTTCAAAAGTATCGACTACAAACAACATAAAAAGTCAGCTGTAAAAGTTAGTTCTTCTAAGCATTTGAAGCTTGACTGACTTAGAGGAACTAGCAAACTACTCCATGAAATTAAAACAGGCAAAAGATTTATCACGTGATCAAGCAAATCGATGTTTATTTTTTCAGTGTTATTGTTTACAGTTATAATGATTCTGTTGAGGAACTAAGAGAGCACCTGAACCAATGGAATCACTGCAAGCCGTGCAGTAACATCGCCCGATGATTTCTCACACTCCCTCCATAGAAAGCTATGAGCAGGCATGTCACCATAGCTACTCAGAAAAGGAACATATAATCAACGTTTAGCGAAATAGCCAGAGTCCTTATTTCCCGAGTTTGATAAATCACTACCTGAATCCAAGTTCTTCCAGTCTCTGTGAACACCATGTGAAATGTCGGCTCTCGTCATCAGCCACATGAGCAAAATCAGCAAAGAACCCTTCTCCAAGAAGCTCCGTGAATGGAGAAAATCGAACAACAGTATCCCATGCCAAATCAATAGCATTTAGCTCCACATGAGCAAGATTGTGAAGCATATACGCATTAAGAGGCAAACCCGAGCTCTTGGCGGGAGGAATTTCTTTAGGGGAAACCTGAACCAAAGACGTTGAGTGTGCCAAAACCAAACACTCCAATCAGTCAGTCACAGTTCAATATTACCAATCATTTGCATAAGCACTGACCAAATCAACATTTAGAATTAAAAACACGAAACAAAATAAGTAAAGCAAAAGGATGATTGTTACGAATTATAACTGTGTAAAATAGGATTTGAAACCGTCCTGTTTAAATAATTTATGTACATCAGGGCAAGCTTATATGTGGCTAAAGGGTTTAACAACAAAATAGCCAGGGAAAAAAAGGCAAATTTTTTAAAACATGAAGTATTTATTACAACAAAAAATAACAAATGGAACAAAACAACTACCAGCAGTGGTTTTGTAGGGCGAGCAGGCGCGAGGGGTGCATCAGAAACTCCCACGGGAAGACCCTTTTCTCTCCATTTCGCATAAGCCAAATGAGAAAGCTTAGCTTTTATAAGGGGGTCAGCAGTGGAAAGAACCACCCCACCCATTTCCGCTAACGAAGCGCATGAATTGAGAGAGGGAAAAGAATGAATGATGGTTTCTGTTTCATGGGGTTCTTGAATCGGACCATTGGGCCCCCAATACCGGTGATCGTTGAGTGGGCTGCGCCGCCAGTGGTGGAGGCCAGACCACTGAGGGTGGCCGTGTAGTGGTGGGTATTCGATAGAAGTGGAAGAGGAGAAGGCGCGGAAGAATTTGAGTGGTGAATTGAGTTTTGGAGCCACCATGGACAGCATTGCTCTCGGCCGAAGCGAGCTCCGGCGGATCTTCGCTAATTGTTGGGGCTATTTTATTTGTATTATATCCGATTTTTTATTCAAAAAAATATTATATTCGTTTTACTTGGAAATAAAAATAATTTGTTTTCTCTTTAATGTTATTTATTTTATTATTTTCGAAATAATCATGATTTAATTTAATTTATTTCACTCTTCAAACACATTTAACTAATTGATTAGATTTAATGTAGCTCGCATAGTTTATAAAAATTAATGGATACGAGATATTATTTAATAATGACGTAATGTCTATTATTTTATTATTATTAAAAATAAAATTAAGTATTAATTATGAATTTTAATTTACATATTTTCATAAATATCTTATAACCATCCCAAACAAGTTTTTGCCCCAAACAAAAGCATATATTATCTAACTATTTTTTTATGGATCGGTCTATAGAATTCATTCATATATTAGATTTATAACTGATGATCGATGCATATCGAATAACCGGTTTTTTTGAAATTCATCACTTCAATTTCAAATATATATTAATTTATAATCGACCAATTCAATTTACTAACAATCAACTCCAAGATTTCTTTAAAGCAACGAACGGAGACATGTCATTATTTATGATCTTCCAGGCACGCATCGATGGTCATTACATTAGAAGCGACGGCGGGGCGGAGCTGGTTCAGAGTCGTGATGCTGAGGATCGGGTCCGGCGGGTGCTTCTCTCAAGAACCTTTCAACTCCATTCTTACGTGAGAGATTTGCTTTAACATTCGAGAAATCGAATCCAAGTTTACGAAGAAGTTGTTGGTTGTCCATGGGTTCCTTGTGCAATAGGACTCGAGTGGACAAATTCACGGGAAGTGCGCAAAACAACACGAAGAATGTGGCAAACACGTTGGTTTTGGTCCAAATAGCCATTTTCCGAGACAAAAGGAAGTGTCGACTTCGGTTTAATTTATATGAAAACCATGTTTATTGGGGAATACTGAACTTCATGAATGAAGATTATAGGAATTGAAAAGAATTAATCTGTTGACTTTTGATTTCTTTCTTTTTTTCTTTTTGAATTCGCTGAATAAGCTTTCCATTTCGGCAATTTTTATCGGACAAATGTTGGTGTAATTTGAATTGAGCTACAGTTATGCTAAATTTATTTAAAGATATATAAATCCCATGTTATGGTCAAAGAACCCGTTTCAGATAATATGACTGTGTAGCTAATCTGGTTCCAAAGTCAAAACAAAATCACATAATATGACTCATAATTACGTATTTCTCCAACAAAAATTATTATAGTATATATTATTAAAATTATAATTCAATAAATATATCTCATATACATAACTAAAATATATTGATAAAAACCTAAATATAATAATTTTATTTTTATTTAGATTTAAATTAAAGTAGAACTCGAAAAAACACGAAACTTATCAAAAATGTCTAAATAAAGCACAGAAACTTTAAGTGATTGGATCACACAAGTTGGAAAAATGGTCAATGGCATGAATCGGTCCTCCGCATATTACCTCGGAGCTTCGGTGACAGATCCAATATATTTTGTAATCAATATATATTATATTTTTTGTATATTAGATTTATTTATTGAATTGTATTTTTTAATATATAATCATAATATAATATAGAGAGATAAATAAATATATATTTTTTTAATATTTTAATAGATAAAATACCATTGAAATTAAAAAATATGTATCCACTATTGACAATATTCGATGGAAGTGGAAGAGGAAACGCATGCAGGGAAGAATTTGAGGGGTGGATTGAATTTTGGAGCCGCTATGGACAGCATTTCTCTCTGCCGAAGCGAGCTCCGGCAAATCTTCGCAGATTGTTGGGGCTATTTTATTTTATTTTATTTATATTTATAAAGTTAATATTATATTCTGATTTTTTTACTAAAAAAGTATTATAATCGTTTTATTTGGAAATAATGATTTATTGTTATCTCTTTTATTCGAGATAATAATGATTTCTTGTATGACTATTCGAAATACATTTATTTGATGATTATATATTTTATAACAAAACATTTAGCTTAATAGCTCGCATAGTTTATTAAAAAAAATGGATACGAAGTGTTATTTAATTACCTAATGTATATGATTTAATAATTAAAAATTAAATCAAGTATTAATGCTTGCTGAATTTTAATTTATATTCTACAAAACATATTTCCATGAATCATTTAATTAAAAGCATCCCAAATAAAAGCATAAATTATCTAATTGGTCTATATAGTTCATTCATATGCTCATCACTCCAAAATTTATTTAAACCAAAGTTTATTGAACAATTTGGGACATTATACTATTTACGATCTCCCACGCATGTACCAAAGAGCATTACATTAGGAGCGACGGTCGGGGTGGAATCGGCTCACGACTCCGGGGAGGAGGGATCGGCTCACCACTGCGGGGAGGAGGGATAGGCTCCGAGTAGTGACGATGAGGATCGGGTCCGAACGGTTGCTTCTCTCAAGAACCTTTCAACTCCATTCATTATTTTGAAATTGGAGAAATCGACCCCAAGTTTACGAAGAAGTTGTTGGTTATCCATGAGTTCCTTGTTCAATAGGACACGAGAGGACAAGTACATGGGAAGTGCGCAAAACAACACGAAGAATGTCACAAACACTTTAATTGTGGTCCAATTAGCCGTTTTCATCATTTGCAAACGAAGAAAAATTAAAGGAAGTATTGAAGTTGGTGAAATTCTAAGCATGAGGGAACATATTTATATAAAAACCACGTTGAATGGGTAATAATGAATTTTAATGAAGATTATACGTAATTTGGTAGATTTCATCAAATCAATTAATGCATATTACGTGATTTTGTTGACTTCTGATTTTTTATTGCAAATGGGAATGAATGCGATGAAAAGCTAATTCCCAATTTCGACAATTTTTTTTCCTTGAAAATGAGATAGATTATGTCTTACTTAAAGTTACTTACTCAAAATGTTTGGCCGAAAACAAACATAACTTTGATGTGAGATAACAATTAAAAAAAATTACGTCTCTTGTTAGACGATTACAAATATTTATTTGTGAGACGAGTCAATCTTATACACATTTACGATAAAAACAATAATATTTTTGGTATAAAAAAATAATTTTTTTGATGAGTGACTCAAATAGAATATATGTCTCACTGGAGTTTTTGTGATTAAAAAATGAGTCCGACTTTGCACTATTGTTGGCAAAATCTATGAATCATAAATATATATTTGACCAAAAATAATTGCAAAAGGTTAATCCCATAAACATAAACCAAATTATTATTATTATTATTATTATTATTATTATTATTATTATTATTTCCGAACCAAATGCCTAAAAAAATATAATTTACGCATAGGCTATTTGACAAAATTTATCAGTATATCAAATTATTCAGAACTCTCCCAAGCTAGTCCAAACGTTCTTTCCTGATCTAATATATTCCGTTTTATATTAAAATAAACGTAACTATTTGCTGAATTTTAGTAGGTAAATCTCGATTTAATTTATCATTACTATTTGTGGATTATGATAAATGCATATTTATTTAGAAAATAAATCAAGTTCGTCAATACAAATCTCTCTATTAAATAATATAAGGTTGTATTTTGATTAATGAATTTCAAATGTATTTTTGTTGTTTAGAAAAATAAAATCATAAACTTCACTTCCGAATATTATGGATTTCAAGTTCATACAATAATAATGTTAATTTGAAATTCATTTACTTTGTATCACCAATGCGTATGGATATAATCGAGTCGAGCCGAACTCTTGAATGTTCGAGCTTGGCTTGTTTATAATCGAGTCGAACTCGAGCTTTATTTAACAAATATATACATGGGTCACGAGCTTATTTAAACTTTTATCGAACCTAAACGAGCTCAATAAATATGAATTATACATTTAAATATTCATTAAAAAGTAAATAATACATTTATAGAAAAATATAACATTCTTATTAAAATTTATCAATTATTATAATAAATAAATTCAATAGATTTTTCTATATATTTCATAAGTAATGTGCTAAATAAATAAATTAAATATCAAAATTATTATTTTTCAACTAAAAGATTACTTATAAATTTACCAAAGAACATATTCACAAGCTAACGAGCCGAATATTGTAGAGCTTGAACTTGGTTCGTTTATCTTAGCGAGCTTCATTAAACGAGCTTTTATCGAATCGAGCTTCGAATAACTCACAAACGATTTGGTTCATTTACATCCCTGTCAATATATAAATAAGTAACATGTGAATTTAAAATTTGATCCTGATCAATGTTACAAGCAAATATGGATATTAGTAAAAATGGAAAAAACAAAATTGAAACGGCGCATTGGTCAATTTTGGCCCAATATTCATTTGCCCAAAGGCCCAGGTCATGTATCCTTTACTTTCCAAATTTATTTTTAATTATTTGAACACTTTTTCAAACATGTGAAATGGAATTGATTCTAAAGTTTTATGTGAATTTTATACATTAATATACATATCAATAACCTTTTAATCCAAAGTTCATCTCAAACGTGCTAATTTCAAGAGATATACAAAGTAATAGATTCATATTTTGTATGAATACAAAATGAGATCCGAAGCTGATGTGATACTCACCTGTGTAGTACAATATCATTACTCACAATTAAAGATGACCAAAACTGAAAAAAAAAAAAAAAACTTGATTGACAACATAAAATACTAAAATTGAAAAAAATAAATAAATGAGAAAAATTGCATTTTGCCCTAATAATAATAATAACAATTATAGCCCGCATGAGCTTAGCTCAGTTCGTCAGCAACCGTGAATCTTCGAGCAATAACCAGAGATCGAGTCTCGCAAGCGGCAGTGTGAGAGTTAAATTCCCTTCAATGAGGGGGAGCTCCTTATTCGCGGCGTAGCATAAGGTCTAGCTGTTGCTGGTTGACTGAGTCACCATGATTTATCTCCTCTCACAATCCTGTCGGGCCGGGGGTGAGGGGCGCCTAAGGTGAGCGATTTCACCTTTGGAGCAATAATAACAAATATAATAATTGCGATTGGAGAAGCCTAGTATCTTTTATTAAACACACACACACACACACACACACACATATATATATATATATATATATATATATATATATATATATATATATATATATATATGACTGAATTTTTTTAAGAAACAAATGATTTATTAACTCTGTTTACCAGTAATTTTCATGCTGCAGTTTGTGGAATCCACTTTAATTATAAGCTAATAATGATTGACCAAAATCGAATAAAGAAGAAGTAAATTAAAGGATGCGTATGGAAGGACCACATTGACTGATTGGCGTTTGCTTCATTCTATTGCTTTCTCAAGCACGCGAGTTGTACCATTTTGAAGGCGTGTGAACGTACAAGCATCACAATTATATCACGCACTTATTTTGATTTTTTTGGAACATACACCTCGTTAACATCAACTCGTGTCAGACTGACTCACTGGTGAATATTATAGGATAATATCAGACCTGACTCAATTTATGAAAAAAAAATTCAATTTTTTATTACAAAAATTTTTCTTCTCATTATAATTATAAATCAAATCGACCAATATTACAGATAAAAATTCATTAAACCGTCTCATAAAAGACCTAATCATCTTCGGTTCAAGCCACCGAGGTGCATGGTACAAATTTATTTAACAATTGTTGTATCTTTCACTTATGACGAAATACTTCTAGGTCGAGGTAGAAATAATTTTAATTAAATAAAACAAATATTTTTCATTTTATTATATTATATTGCATGCCATATGTCAGGCAAGCCATGATGAGGGAGATACTTTTATGATATAAATTAACAAAAAGTTAAAAAAGAGAACCCTATTTCCAATCATATAAATTTGATATATGTTGTAATTAAAATTATTGCTCTATACCGTAATGAATAAATAGTCAAGGCTATACATAAACTATACCTCTAAGTTTGCTATGGTCATACATTAAAGCTCTAAATTACTAAATTAGGTGTTGGTCAAGTTTCGCAGTACGAATCTCGTGGGTATTAATCAGTGTTCTAAAAAGTAATAGACCGACGATATGCGAAGCCGCCTTAACCTTTCTTTAGTCTTATATTTCTCTAACATACATTATACAGTCCTCAGAAATATATATATATATATATATATATATATATATATATATATATATATATATATATATATATAGTTGTTTACAGTTGGTGTGGTGGCTAAAAATGACTGGAGCTGGTATAATAATAAATAATAAAAAAGAAATTGCAAGTTGTCTGGAAGATAGGGACATGTTAACATTTTGTGTTGCAGTGAGTCATAAGTTGCATGATTTTGCAGAATAATATTCAGTGGACATTGGATCTAACAACGTTACATAAATCTTAAATTCAAAACTGTCAGAAACCCTACATCCTCCGTCAGATGCATCCTTTTCCTTGTAAGATTACATTCACACACAGTCAATATTCATATAATACATCCACCCCCTCTCTCTTTCATACAACAAATAAAGATTTTAACTTTGTATCGGAGCGGTCATGGATATCATCGTCACGAAGAGTCTATATATTGAAAGATAGAATGTAGAATCTAAAAGGAACAGAACATATGAATCTCTGGTCTTAGAATCGAGTTGGACTTTTGATTAATTAATATCTCTTTTTTTATTTAATAACTTTGTCCTTTCTTTAATCTACAGGAGGTCATGCTCTTCAAGTTAGTGAATTTATTTCATTGTAATTAGACATAACAAGAACAGAATCACGCTCTGTAGGATTTGAACTTACGACATCGGGTTTTGGAGACCCACGTTCTATCGAACTGAATTAAGAATGCTTTCAACTCACGATAGATATGACCGTAAAGAAAAAAGATTCTTTTTGTACCTCCAGTGAATTTTGTTTTTGTAATTGCCTAAAAAACCAAAAAACACATGATTATTGGTAGGAGGATGACTACAAATTAAATTTCCATTTCGATGTAACATTTTAATATTTTTTAAAAGAAAACTTGATATTTAATTTTGAAATATTAAATATGTTGGAGACGATAATTATTAATTAATAATTAAAATGCATCATTTAACAGGCCATGTACTGTTGGCGGAAATAGGTCAAGGAAAGGGTAAAATGGGATGCAAAAATATGCTCGAAAGCTAAAGCACGACTCCTTTCATGCTTTTCTTTTTCATCCAAATAAAGCGTGCGTTAAAGGAAAAGGAATTTCGAGCTTTTGACTATGTGTGTAGATATTCTTTAGTCTCACAAACAAACACACACACACACAAATATATATATATATATATATATATATATATATATATATATCGATTATTTTTCGATTAAAATATCACTACACATAGGCCCTAGCTTTCACAAACATGTATAATTTGAGTAGAGGTGAAATTCTGTGGAATATAATTAATGTCTATCATATCTTATTTTTCTTTAATGTATAAGAATTATTGTATCGCGTAAAGTGTTTTACATATCTACTAAATACCTAGAGTTTATTAATTACTCAAGGCTAGTAAATTAAATGCGTGGGTGTGTTAGAGGTAAGATCTGGTAAATGTAGAGCTTGTTAATGGTTCGATTTATAAGATATTTATAAATTTATAACAAAAATTATAATAATAAAGTAAAGCATGCAAATGTACAACACAACTAGAAAAAAAATACTAAAATTTTCAATATAACGAGGTTATCGTACCGAAATTTTCGGTATAGTATGGTAACGATACCCAAAATTTTTGGCATGATTGCAGTATGGAATTCACAATTTTTTTATATATACCGAGATACAGAAATTTCGAAAAAATATATATTATTTTAAACAATAAAGTTATAAATTTTAAAAAAATATAAGTTTTTTTCAGTATAAAACAATATATACCGATATCATACCGAAATTTCGGTATATCGCAAAATTTTGGTATAATCGGTATACTAGTTATACATATCGAAAGTACGTCGAAAGTTTCGGTATTGTACGATATGTGATTTTCGGTACAGTACGATATACAACCCCTAAGCATAACCCAATATATATTCCATCTTATTTCCTCCCAGCCATGTATGTTTCTTCGAATTTTTTTTAAGAAAATAATATATAATTAAATGATATGCATGTATTAAGAGGATCAACAATAAACGACTAGATTCTAAATTAATTTTATGACTACATAGAGTGGAATAGAACATTTAATTTTTTAGTACCTAAACAAAATTATGCGCCCGATTTTTATTCAATTTATTTATATAGCTATAATGGTGTAGGAATTGAGCAAAGATTACATCGTATGTATGTATCTCATGTGCCAATGTAGCATTAATTAAGCAATTATATATATATAAGTTGGGAATGATAAGTTGGGAATACTTGGCATTAAGATGTAAATCCGCTTTGAAAAATATCTGATTTGATAAAAGAGCATAGAATTTGAGTTGACACTTAAAAAGAACTAAAAAATTAATAATAATGCAAAAAAAGAGAAAAGAGATATATGAAGAAATCTTTATCAAGTTTCAATGTGAGTGGGTGAGAACTTATATTAAGAAACATAAAATTACATTTGAACCCCCAAAAGCAAACTAATTATTTGAAAAAATAAAATGAAAACAAATATAGGGAAGGAGAGAGTTCTGGCAGCAATTGAATAAACTATTATTATGTAGATGGACCCGCAATTATTATTTTAAGTGTGCAATAGGAAAATCTTAGGTTGACCAAGTAGTTTGCAAACTGGATTAATTAGGTGAATTGTATTTGACAAACTCCGTACGACGGACTCACACCAGAAGTGTTTTAGGAAGAATCGAATACCTAACTATCGACTAAACATTCACTTATTCAACCAATTACTCAGCCTCAGACACCATGAGGACAAATAAAATAATGTTATTTTAGATATATGATGATTGGATACCTTGATCGAATCAATGATGCATAGGCCATAATTTAATTTGTTCTAAGAATATGTTTCAATTATCTATCCTTTCGAATATTTTTAGACGAAATGATATAATTTAAAACAGAAAATATAGAACGAATTTAAATGATTTTTTTTACAGAATGCCATAAATACAGTTGGCCTCAAAATTTTATGCCTTTCACTTCATATTATATATAACATCTACTGTTCCATTCGTTTCTGTACCATTTTGTTCCAACCTTACCCTTTCTTATCTTAGCAAAATTTCTTTCTCACAAACTCAGATCTTTATATTTCTGTCTCCACCATATCTTGCCTTGATTTGAATCTCTATCCGGAAGCCATAACTTATCTATCATATTTTCTTTCAGAAATAAAATATTAGCTTAATGTTTGTCTTTACTTTCACCAGCTTGTTTTTGAGATAGGGATTTCTCAGTAGGGTTTTCTGGGGATCAACATCACCAACAGCGGCACAGCAGAAGGACCAGATTCACAGGTTAAGGGTTGCAGTTGCTGTACTCTAGCTATAAACTGCAAAGCAAACCTCAATCAAAAGCTGAAATTCATAGAGCTTGATTTTGAGTTTGTAAATTTAAGGTGCTCTTTAATCAGGTGGAATCATCAGTGCCCAAAAAAAGGAGAAAATCCCTCTAGCTCGCGTCAAGAAAATTAAAGATCCAGTTATGAGCCGACAATTACAAGAACTGGAATAATAATTATGAAAGGAAGCGAGATAGTTCAAGTTCAAGGTGGACATATTATCCGAGCTTCTGGCCGGACAGATCGACACAGCAAAGTTTTCACGGCGAAAGGTCCCAGGGATCGTAGGGTGAGGCTGTCTGCCCACACCGCGATTCAATTCTACGACGTTCAAGACAGGTTAGGCTATGACCGGCCGAGCAAAGCCTTGGATTGGTTGATCCAGAAGGCGAAAAACGCCATAAATCAGCTAAATGAGCTACCTCCTTGGAACCCCAGTACGGATAACGCAGTTCCTCCAAGCTCAGATTCAAATCCGAGCTCTGGTGAGCTAGCACAAGACCAGCCAGAAATCCATCCCGAAAATACAAGTAATAGTAATCCAAGCACCAGTACCTGTCCATTTATGCACGCTGCAGATGTGAACTCGATGAAATCTTTGTTCCCTACAAATTCTATGAATTTTCCTGATTTTCCAAACGAAGGGATTCTTCCTCGAGCTTCACTCCAGGCGGAAGATCTTGGCCTCTCTCTTCAATCTTTACAGGCTTATCAAAACAGTGAGAATCATTGTCACAACCCGCTTCTTCCGGGTTCGAATTTAATGGGATTTCAAGATAGTTTCCAAAGAACTAGTGATAGCTGGAATAGCGGTAGTGGAAACATGGAGCAGGGATATTTTCCTCAGGGATTTGCATTCTCTCAAAGGGATCTCCTTCAGTCCAACTTATTCACTCACGCTTGGAATGAGAGGCCATTTTCCGTCGCAGACCACAATTATCAACAGCCCCGGGGTCGCCAGCAATCTTCGGATTCCGCCAACCATTTCGACTTGGGGTTTCATGTTGCAGCTCCATTTTATGCCGAAGATGGTGAAGGAATGAATCGGTGATAAAGAGTTGCAAGGACAGGTTACATTGTGTTCTTCACCTATTTATCAGGTAGCTTAATTTATTTTTTTATATTATAATAATTTTTTGATGTGATATGCCATGATCCGCAGGCAACAATTCATCTCCCACTTTTATTATTTTGATTGATTTGATGGTTTTGCAGTGTTTTTGTTGCAGCTGATCATTTGTTTCACCAATTCCGGCAGAGAAAAGAGAAGAAACTATCATTTATGTGCTGCCAAACAATTATTGTATCTCACAAATAATGTTCAATCAATTATTTTTGCTCTATATTGGACTAGTATTGAGTAATATTATTTGTTTTTCCCCCTTTTTATATTCAACCATTTAATTTTTTATGCATATATTTTTCCTATGCAGTATTTCAATTTCATATACTAATAATTTTAAAATTAGAAAACTATAGAATTTTTTTTCACATAAATCACTTGTAAGTTTAAATTTCTGGAATAAAACCTCAAAGTTGATTGTTATTATTGACAATCAATCATTGAAAAAAAAGAGTACTATACGTATTTTTGTTCAAAAAAAGAGAAAGCAAAAACTTGTGTGAGATGACCTCACGGATCGTATTTGTGATACAGAACTCTTATTTGGGTCATCCATGAAAAAATATTATTTTTTATGCTAAGATTATTACTTTTTATTGTGAATATATGTAGAGCTATAAACCCGTCTCACAGATTAAGATCCGTGAGACGGTCTCACATGAGACCCACTCAAAAGAGAAATCGGAGCAGCTTCGACTATGTTAGGACATAAATTTAATCAGAAGAGACAATATTTTAAAAACAAAATTGAATCATAATTAGCTAGGTTAGAAACATTTCTTAGTTAATGCATTAATTGTATAAAAAAAAATTATGAGATATTTTGTGATAGATTAGTATCTTAAATTGAATCATAAATATTCTCTCGTTTTGGAATATTTATAGACGTTAAAATATAAATAAAATCAACGTCAGAATGAAATTAAAAGTAGCATGATGAGTTGATAAATTATGCATTTGGCAATTGATAGTTGATGTGATCACATTAGTTACCAAAGCAAGGTGAGTAAGTGGGAGCAAACTTGATACTTTCAAGTTTCAATTATTTTGTTTCATCACAAAAACTCATATAAGACGGTTTCAATAGTCAATTTTGTGATATGAATCTTCATTTTGATCTGGTCCATGAAAATATATTACTTTCTATGCCAAATATATTATTTTTCATTATAAATATGAATTGGATCACCACGTTTCATGGATATAGATATATAAGACCGTCTCATAAAATAATTAATGTGTTCATTTTAAAATATGAAAATTGTACATAAAATGATACCATATTTACTAAAATTTAATGTATTTTGAGCAGATTTTAATTTCTGGATATTAATTTTCTAACAGTTTCAATAATTCAGAGCATTTGGTCCTTGGGGGCGACTAAGACCTCTCCCGCAATAGATCCTCCATAGAGAATAAGAACAGTGTGTGTGTATAAAAATGGGATTTAGAATTGGAATTGGAATTGAATAAGTTCATGGAATTGGAATTCTATTATGGTGTTTGACTAAGATTTAAAATGTAATTTGGAATTTGATTTGAAAATTTAAAAATAATATTACTTATATTAAAAAAATTGTATTACTTATTTTTAAATTTTATATATATAATATTTCTATAAATATTCAAATGTTTTTTTTTTTCGAAAAAAAAAATATATTTTTAGCATACAACAAATATTTTTGTTAAATATATTTTTTAAGAAATGGAAAAATATAAAGTTTATAAAGATAAAATAAAAAATAAAGTTACCAAATTTTGATAAATTGAGTTTTTAGTATTAAAAAGAAGACAAAAATTTGTGTGAGACGGTCTCACGGGTCATATTTGTGAGACAGATCTCTAATTTGGGTCATCAATGAAAAAATATTACTTTTTATGCAAAGAGTATTACTTTTTATTGTGAATATGGGTAGGGTTGACCCGTCTCACAGATTGTGATCCGTGAGACGGTCTCACATGAGACCTACTCTTTAACTCATTCTTTTTAGAGTAGGTCTCATGTGAGACCGTCTCACGGATCACAATCTGTGAGACGGGTCAACCCAACCCATATTCACAATAAAAAGTAATACTTTTAGCATAAAAAGCAATATTTTTTCATGGATTATCCAAATAAAGATTCGTCTCACAAAATACGACCCGTGAGACCGTCTCACACAAGTTTTTGCCGAGGAAAAAATAATCTATATAATTTTTTATGGATAAAAAACATATTTTATACCATAGAAAACATGTTTTAGAATTCTAAATAATATTGTCCAGAAATATGTATTAATAATCTATACAATTATTAATACATATTTAACAATTTAACAATATTGTTAAATATGTATTAATAATTGAATTCTAAATATTGTCCAGAAATTCAAATGGGGATCCAAATTATATATCCATTATTTTGTTCGACCCGATCATTCAAATTTGAAATCACCGGAAAATAATTAAATTTATCCCAGTTTTCTTGTATTAAATGTTAATTATCACATTTTTTAAGGATATTTGCGCGCACATAATAATAATAATAATAATAATAATAATAATAATAATAATAATAATAATAATAATAATAATATAATAATAATACAAACTAGGTAAGAAAATATTTATTAATTTAACATAATAGTAGTTTTATTTTTTTTCAAAAAAAGTTAGTAGTAGTTTTGGGCCTCGGGCCCTCGAGCGAACAAAAAAAGAACCCATAAAATTATTTGAGCCTAGGAACTCGAAGGCCCGGGAAACCCAATAGTGGAGGCCATTAAATTTTAATGGAGCTTTAAGACATTTCATCCATCGGATTTCAGCATAAATGGTTTTAAATTTTAACCTCTTCAACAAAATACAGCTATCAGTTAAACTTATTTTAAAGGATAATATGCATAATCTTTTTTACAAAAATTATCCAAAGAGTGTGTAGAAAAAAAGATTATGGTTCCGTTCAGAAAAATATTTATAAAACCCCTTTGCAAAATACGAGTTTCATGGTGGATTCATGTGAATTGTAAATGATAATTTTGAATTATTAAACTAAAAATAGTGGACTAAGAGTTTCCAGATATTTTTTCATCAAAATACCAGAATAGCTTTCGAAGAATCATGATCATAATGAGACCACCTTCTGTATTTGAATTAAGAGTAGGTCTCTTGTGAGACAGTCTCACGAATCTTTATTTGTGGGATGAGTAATCTTACCGATATGCACAATAAAAAGTAATACTCTTAGCATAAAAAAATTATATTTTTTCGTGAATGACCCAAATAAGATATCCGTCTCACAAAATACGACCCGTGATACCGTCTCACACAAGTTTTCGTCTTGAATTAAACTTAGCGGAAGAAGAATTTAAAATCAAGAAACACAAAAATTAAAATGTGTAATTTTGCATGTATAATAGCGATACGAACAAAGCCAAGATCATCAAGGAAATCATAGCTTCAGTTTTCAGATTTTAGTGAATTCAGTACTCAAAACTCAAGTAAGTGGATATATGTGCAGCATATTGGGCCTTACAAGTTCAATTGGCGACTCACACCAAAATATCTCAATATGCCAAAAAAAAAAAAAAAAAAATGATTAAAGTGCTTTTTCAACTAAAACCTATTTTTTATTAATCATACGATGCAAATCTATTTTTCGAATTCAAATTACGTCCTTTTCCATACGTGTTTTCAATGCTAAAAATTAAAAAACACAGAGAATTAATAAATATTAATTTGTTTTAAAGTAACTAGGTGTCGCGCAAGAAATTGTTCATAATCCTAGTCAATTTTACACACTGCATCTCCATTACGCTTTCTTTGTTTGAGAGGAGAGCCGTGGAAACTTCATCAAAAAAATACACGGAATTTGTCAAAATGTCAATGCTTCAATTTCAGGTCAACTTCTTGTGGGTTACGCTGTTCTTTCGAGAGACACGATAAATAAATATCAACACATCCTTCGATTCACATTCTCCTTGAACATCCAAAAATATAATCCCCCATCTTCTGCTCCTCCCTCACAAATTTCTCCATGGGAATCGGCGACGGCGACAACTCCAACAACAACGACGACAACAGATATTGGTTTTTCAACAGCAAAGATCAAAATAGTTATGATGCTAATAGTAGGATCTTGATCACGGCCATTATTTCATTATCATTCGTTGTCCTCCTTGTCACGCTACTTCATGTATATGCAAGATGCGTAATCCGCCGCCAAGCTCGCCGACGGGAAGTCCTTCGCCGCCTCGGCTTGTTGAGAGCCTCCGCCCTTGTCCACACCTCCGAGACATCTCCGAAAATGGGCCTCGACCCGTCTGTTATCTCATCCTTACCTGTTTCAGTATTCAAGCAAACAAACCGCGGGAACTCCATCGAGTGCTCAGTTTGTCTATGTGCGTTGGAGGATGGTGAAAGGGTTAGGCTTCTGCCTAATTGTAACCACAGTTTCCATGTAGACTGCATTGACAAATGGCTTGGTTCGAATTCAACTTGTCCCATTTGCCGCGCGGAAGCTGAGCCAAGGCTGGTAGCAGAGCCGAGGGAAGGAATGGTTGTAGCTGCAGCCGGAGCACCACCGTCGGCTCCGTCGTTTGAAGGTAATACTTCGGACGGTGGCGGGGCACCATCTTTGACTAAAGTGAACATTGGATCAAGCTCGAGATTAAATTCGTTCCGACGGATTCTCAGTAGAGAAAGATCATCCCCGAGGATTCAAAATCAACAATCATGTGGACAAGCTGAGTGTTTCCCAGATCTTGAGAGGCAGTGATAATGTAACTAAAAGGCAATAATCCACTTCATTGTTACGTATACAAATACATGAAGAGTCGCAAAAATTTTGGGATTTTTTCTTTTGTGTAATTACAGATACAAACTTCGAAATTTTAATCTGTACTAGCTCCATCTTTAGAAAAATGAACATTAAAACAAAGAAAATTTCAGTTTATTGTCAAAATTATTTGTTTGTCGATCATGCAAGCGAAAGGTTCTTGAATTTGGTAAACTAATATAATAGTTTTCTGATGAACTGGGACGGCAAAATAAAATTTGTGTATCAAAGTCAATGGATGAATCTCTTTAGGTTAGGTGACATGATGTGAAACTACATACCGAATGCATTTTCTAATTGTGAAACCATTGACTAAAAGGTAACATACGCCTACTTCCGAATAATTTTATAGTAATTTAATATATTTTAGTTTCCTTGTTGAAATCATCCTTGGCACAAAATTATTTGTTCTTGACTGTAACGTGATTTACTCGGTAAATCATGAAACTTGTCAAGATCCACTTGATGTAATGTTATATTAACCTCATTGAGTGGTTTTGGAAAGAAAGCTTTATGATTTATTGTCCTTTCGACATAGGCTTCCAAACTATTTAAGGATCATCCACTCAATACACAGAAAAACAGGAGCTGACTTGTCCGAGGATGTGTGTAAATCACAACTCCGGCAGGTTCCGTCCTGGTTAGTGCTAATGCCCATGTATATGAACAATAAATTCATGTATCCATCCAATCTAGTTCTCGTTACAAAATTACTGGAGGGATGGAAAACAAAAGAGAAATCGAGATCGATCCCCGTCTATTTCACAATTATAAGAGGAAAATATGTGAAACCAACAAGCTTCTAACAAGCTAACCAAGAACACCCGAATTCACCTCCATGGATTCGTTGTGTCCTCTTATTTTAAGTAGCCGTGAACGAAACAGAAACCACAGCCAAAATTAATTACATACACAATAGACTTGAATTTGCCGCAGCTAAACAAAAGTGGGAAAAAATAAGTATAAAAAAGCATGAATCCAACTGACATGCCAATTAGATTGATTAACTTTTGCAATAAAAACATCTCAGCTAATGAGTTTCAAACTTCACAAGTCATTTTTCAAGCAAAATCTTCCCTTATAATGACGACTAGAACTATAACGATGGAATATTTCCTGGCTATGATACTTTTTTGTGTCCTCTGTTGTAAGGCTCAGATTTCGCACACCCAAACACACGCAATATTTGTCGAGGTCCAGCCTTATTTAAAGTACCGATAACTCATATGATCAACACAAGACCTAAAATTTATAAAGAATCATAATTTATTTATTAAAAAGAAATAATGAGTCGATCTCTCAATTGTCACGCCCCGAGACCGGGGATAGTCGACACCGGCGTTGTCTCACAATCACATAATTGCAAAACAACAAGCCTCGTAGTAAATCAAAATAACCAGTCTTTTTCATAACCAATAATCGTCTTTACAATGCGATAGAAATAAAATGCGGAAGCGGAATACATGATGATAAAATTAAAGACAGAATAAATTCGACTGGTCTCAAATGGGGTTTTCTTCATTACCATCCCCAAAAGTAATCTTGCTCTTCACCCTCGATTTGTTCCTCGTTCTTATCTGGGTGGGAATGTAAGGGGTGAGTATTTTGGGAAAATACTCAGTAATTGGGGGCCGATCGAGCATAACAAATATCGAGGATATACATACGAATAATTTATCGAAATTTCAATATTTAGCATGTTGAATCCAATACTACCACGAATACGAATATAGCACTGAAAGTCATCTCATTTTCTATGGTTTTTACTGATCAGTCCCCTATATGTTGCTCCTCTAAGGGGTGAGACCAAAGGAACGGTTATTATAACCCACCGCATCAGGGCCTAAACAAAGCATATCAAAGTTCGGAATTCTCTTTACCATTTCTAAATCAAATCATTACAGTGCATTTCAAGTAATTCAACATGCTTTCGAATGTAATATCGAACAAATAATAATTTATTGAATTTCATACCAAACGGAACAAATATATCATGCCGATCGAATTTTCAAAGTCATATTTAATTTATTTTCGAAATATATTGTGCTCACTTAAAAAGAAAATAAGTGTGCCGAATAATATATCTCCAAAAGTCCACTTTAGAAATAGTAAAATAAGTGAACCAATTTTTATAAAAAGGACATAATTATCAAGTGCCACTTGAAATAAGCATAAGTGAGCAATAATATCAAAAACAAAAGAAAACCAAAAAGGAAAACCCACTTACAGTTTTCGATGGAATTGAAATGCTAGAAAGTGTGCCAAAATAATTCTGCTCGGACAAGGTTGCGGCAAGGCTTCGAATTATCTGCTGCAATGTCTCGATCTTGACCGAAATAGGGTGTTATCACCTTCGAAGATGGACCGAGTCTTGGTCTGGAAAATGGCAGCAATCTGTTTCGAACCGTTGCGGAAATTCTCGGGACTTTGGCTAGCTTGTTTGATCAAGCTTCTCGGCTGTTTCTGGATCAATTTCGGGCAGCAACTAAGCTCGAAAGAATGAGCAGGAACTCGGTTGGTGCAGGGGAATTAACAATGACCACAACTGGGTTTCGAGATGCTACTAAAATGCTTCGAATTTGGCTAGGAGGTTGGGCCAAGAAATCTGTTTCCCAGCAGCTACACTTTCGAATGCTTTGTTGCAGCTACGAGGAGGAGTTTGCAGAATGATGAGGTGGTTTTACTACCTTTGGTTCCCCTTATATAGAGGCTGAAATGCTCAGCTACAAGGTAAGTCTTGAATCACTCCCCGACTGTTGTTAATTGCTTAGTCAAAGGGTGGTTACCTTCTTCTCTACCAATTTGACTGTGGCCTCTTCTCGGTTCAGATCACACGCCCGAGACTCATGCTTGCAAGGGAGTGATTTTTGATTTCCTTAAGTTGCAAGGTGAACGGTTGCAAGAATTTCCTCCAAGATTGGTGCCTTCCATTTTCACGGTCTTCACATCAATTATATCAATGAGTAAATAAATTAGTCTTCCAAAGAACTAACCAAAATATATGAAAGGAAATAATCCATAAATCCTAAAAAAACTCAAATGAAAAAAATTCAAGTTTCCAAAGTTTACAAAGCATCTTCTATGTCATCATCATCTTCAATTATCTCTTCTACATATTATACATATTCGTCCTCCTCGGTTATTATTACCTGAAATCAAAATTATTCAGTACACTCATGTATCCAGCCACTAATTCGATCTCAAGGATAACGACAAAAACTTTCACAAAAATAAATAATAAATACTCATGTAAATTGGATGACATAATGAGATAATAATAGAATGACAGAACCCAGAGAAGAATTTCTATCATGCAACACTTTGATTGTAGAGAAACAAGAGATGGCTCACATGCTTTTCCACGTGCAACACTTTGACTCGCAAAAACCAAGAGGTGACTCACATGACAGAAAGAACAGAACAGAACAACATCCACAATTGGACCCCATCATGCAGCACTTTGACCATAGGGAAACAAGAGGTGGCTCACATACAACACTTTGACCCGCGGGAACCAAGAGGTGACTCATATGACATACATATCATCCAGAATATCACCAGAACATATGTAAATACAAAATCCCAACAAATGAGGAACAACAAGGCATCCATAACAACAATATGCATCCAAATTAATTATTGTGTAGCTTTTGCGAAATAATGTTGAAATAGGAGTGTACGCACCTGAACTCAGTAGCTTAAATGTGAATACTAAATAAGGAATCTTGAGGGATATCAAAATTTATAAACTAAGGTTATTAGATTAGGTGTTTGGTAAATAAAGTTCATGCACAACTATATAATACTCTTTAAATCCATACAATACCATATCCTAAATATTGAGACGCTAGCTGACCGAAGCATTCTATCCAAGCCTCAATGTTAAGATGCTATTATTAAGTTTTAAGATAATACTTAATACTTAATTTGGAACTAACCTCTTCTAACACGAAAAACCAATTATTTAAACCTTGAACCATCAATGATAAATTGAGACTATTCTAGTATATAAATATACGTATATACAATAATTGAATTTTTTTTAAAAACATGGTTCACATTAAAATTATTCATTCGATTAATTAGTAATCTTTGTATCACAAATTCAACAACTCATTTCCTTCTTCTATAGAATCGACCAGCTATCAAGACATCACCTAACACCCAACAATGATTTTTAACAAACCATTTCCATTCACAAACATACTTAGTTGTCAAAATAATTCAAAACCCATCATTTACGTAGCCTGAAATGGTGAGCAAATTTCCTCTCTCTCCTACTTTTCCCTGCACGGATAGAAGACGGCTACTGTGTTCTAGTGATGGTTTTTTTTTTTTTTTGTCCTCAATTTATGTTTAAACCACTAATGGGCCAAAATCAATTATTTAATGTTTTATTTTAAAGCCATTAACTTTTATCAGTATTGAAATTAAATATATCAACATCTCTAACAAAGATTTGAGTGTTACATCTGTAGTCTTTCAGGTGCATATTTTGGCCAAGATAAGAGCGAGGACATCATGGATTCCATGATGAAGAGGTACCAAGCTTGGCTGATACAATATGGACGAAGATATGAGAACAGAGATGAATGGAATTTGGGATTCGGGATTTACCAGTCAAATGTAGTATTGGTTGATTTGATCAATTCTCAGACATGACTAACCTGGAATTCAAATGGAAATACCTGGATTATTGGAGTCGTGGCCAATGGCAGGCAGAGGACCAAAACAACTGCACGTTTGATGATTCTTCAGTGCCGTTTAGCAGAGACTGGAGGAAGTTTGGCGCTGTTACTCCAATCAAGAATTAAGGAATTTGTTGTGAACATCTAATATCATGATTAGCCTTGTTAATGTGCCAATAAATAAAATAACCAAAATCTTATCTCACCATTTTGTAAACATTCGCGGTAACATCATATAATATTTACACCACAATTTCGAAAAAATTTATTCAACTTCTTCGATGTCAAGAAAGTATATTTCCTTGAAATGGTTTTTAGAAGACACGCGCTGGTAAATGCCAAGAAAGGGTGATAGTAGGTTTACAGCAACTTATTGAACTTCAAAATCATTGGTGTGACGACTGAGAATCGTACTAAAATGCAAATCGTCAGCTAGAAACTATTTTGCCAATGATATTAGCAAACAGAGATTTATTTCAAGGAAGAATGCTTGAAAGAAACGAATGTATACGGATAACCAGATAAACATGTTTCATCACAGGCAGTTGTTGGGCATTATCCGCAGTAGCGGCAGTGGGAGGCATCAACAAGATCAAGACTGGGAAATTGGTGTCTTTGTCAGAACAAGAGCATGTAGAGTGTGACTACAAGGGAGAAAATGAAGGTTGTAACGGTGGATACATGGAAAAGGCATTTGAATTTATAAAAAATAATGATGGCATAACCACGGAAAAAAACTATCCTCATGAAGGGGTACTTGGAAGTTGTCAAAGTGACAAAGCAAAAGCAAATGCAGTAGCAATAAGTGGCTATGTATCAGTACCTCCTAAAAATGAGAAGGCCATGCAAGTTGCAGTCGCTAAACAACCAGTAGCAGTAGCCATTGATGCTGGAGGATACAAATTTCAATAGTATTCTAGTGGGATGTTATCTGGCTATTGTGGAAAAATTTAAATCATGGAGTAGTTGTTTGGGCTATGGCGTAAAATATGATGAGAAGTATCGGTTTGTGAAGAGGTGAGGAAGGATATGTCAAAATTAAGTGTGATTCTTCTGATAACAATGGTGAATGCGGCATTGCATTAGAGGCCAGCTACCCCACTAAAGGTTGAAGAATGTTTGATGGCAAATGCTAGACTCCAGTCCAGGGCATGCCTTTGATAAATATTTCCACAAACAAAAGTTATATGATCAAGCAATAAATCTTGGGTAAAACCAAAGAAGTTTTCGAGACTATTATACAAATAATACAAAAGTAATTGGAAGGTTATTTGTTATTGATATTAGTATATAAGTCATATAAGATGCTAACAGATGAATGTTTGTACCCACAGAATTCAGAAGTAACACTTGCAAATATGATGTTTTTCTCGGAAATTTCCTTGCTAAGTGCGTCACGCTTTTGGATGGAGTGATTTGGACTTAAGAGAAGGATTTGATGGATTAATTACAAATGGCTCCATGCCGTGACAATTTGAAATATGTCATATTGAACTAACAATCACAGTGATACGAAAATACAGGCTAACTTGAACATCAACAAATTTGTGATGCCATAGTTATTACAAAATGGATCTGCCTGACCAAACATCTTACGGAATCAGTTACCTTTCTACTTACAAGTTGGAAAAGATGGATGTGATGTCCACTAAAACATTTGAATATCGTCTTTACAAATATGTGATTGCTGTTATAACAGGTAATCTAACACTTTGCAGCGGAATCCGATATATGTCTCGAAAAAGCTTCAAACAACAAAACCTGATAATTGATTCTGCTGTAACTCCAACATCCAAATGCCTTTATGACCAATCAAGCCAGCTTATTGCCAAGGGTGATGCCACAGCAACTCATGCAAAAATAAATTGACTTTCCGCTTTGCCAAAAACCATTCAAAAAGAAGTTAGGATGCTAAGATTTTAATTCAGCAAATCTCTTCCGCACAACATTGGCAAGCTCCAATTCACCAACACTAACCAATCCCTCAAACACCCGCTGCCTCACTTTGATGTATGGTATAAACCCTCTTCCAGTCATTCTAATAACAAACTTTCCGGCCAAAACGAAATGACGTCCCTCTAAGCAACCCTCGAGAACTGATTCATAGGCCTCGAATCCAATATACACTTCCTCGCCTTCTAAAAACTCGATCATCTCTACTGATCTCCATATGTCCCTGTTAGCACGCATTGCACCAATTGCTTTTACCATGGTATCTTGCCTTGGATTCAGTCCATGCTTGCTCACCATTTCCTTCACCATTCCTAGAACCTCAGGTGTCATTCTTAGCTCACTCATTTCACCGATCAAAGCTCCATAACTATCCAAATCTGGAATGCAACCAGCCTTGCTCATGCCCTGCAAGACTTTAATTGCTTCTTGTAACCGATCAACTTTGCAGAGCGACATAATAAGGTAATTGCAAGTCCCACAGTCAGGAGAGTACCCAATTGAGTGCATTTCAGATAGAATAGCAGAAACAGACTGCAATTTCTGCAGGCGTTCAACCCATGCATTAACAAGTAGCAGATGAGTTTGTGAAACAGGACGACAACCGGAACGAAGCATTCGTTGCAGGATAGCAAACGCAAGTGGGAGAGGATCGGAGCTTTCAAGAGCATATATCAGGAGTAAGGAATATACACCATATAGTCGGCCACGCGGTCGAACAGAAATTAAGGACTGTAAAATCCCATCAACGACACGAACTCGATGGCTTTCAGTAAACTTGGAGAGAAACGCAAAGGGGTTTGGGTTTCGACCAAACTCTTTCGAGGCATGGAGGAGCTCCGGTAATTGCTGGTAGCTTTTGGCTTCCACTGCTGATCGTACGGATTCTTCTAGCGATGGTTGTGAAGATGAGGAATGAGCCAAGGAACATCGAAGAAAAGCCAAAGTCCAGCGACGAGACAACGAGCAAAATTTTGAAGCTGCTAACGCCATGTTTCATGAGGGAAAGAGGACGGAAGCCTTGGTAGTCACGTACAACTAAAAGGAACAATACCGGGGCAGATTCGTTGAGGAATACGGTCGAACAGCTGATGCACTCTCCCCGAAGTCGTTCTTCCGACTTTTACCTGGCTGGGATTTTTGACCCCTATGTATCTGGCGCGGTGGCGGGCCGGTCGGTGACACTGAACATTAGAAACCAGAGTAAGTACGTATCTGGGGGTCCATAAAACGCTATCTAGGATATATTTCCAACGTTGTGCGAGACTATTTTTTGGGGGTGCCAAATTTTTTTACCTGTCGTTTTCGGCTTTCACATAATACATTCCCTCTTTATTTGGTGTGTATATTACATGGAAAATTGTGGATTTAAAATAAAATTATAATCCTTGTTCAAAAAAAAAAAAAAAAATTAGATATCACCTTTTACGGTCTAACGAATTTATATTCATAAGATTTGTCGATTCGATTTAAATTTGAAATAAAAATAATGTTTTTGCCATAAAAATAATATATTTTCAATAATCGGATCAGATAGGAGATTCGTCTTATAAAATTGATCAGTAAGATTAGGGGTGATCAAATTTTTTTATTTATCGCACAAACCGTCCGAATCGTATTGTACCGCACCGTTTTTCCCAATATTTTATAAAAACCGCGATTAAAAATAGTAATCATAAACCATACCGTATTCGCGGTTCGGTTATTATTTTTGTCAAGAACCGCACCAAGAGTGAGTCTAATCTGAGACCGTCTCACGGATCATAATTTGTGAGACGGGTCAACCCTACCGATATTCACAATAAAAAATAATACTCTTAGCATAAAAATTTATATTTTTTCATTGGTAACCCAAATAAGAGATCCGTCTCACAAATACGACCCGTGAGACCGTCTCACACAAGTTTTTGCCCCGCACCAAACCACACCGCCCAAACCGTTTGTCATAATATTTGGCCTATGATTATAATAATTTGTAAACAACACATTCAATTAAAGAAGTCGTCATCCATTGTATCTTAACTTTCTTCGAAATATTACTCCTACGAAATAAACTTATATTCATCTTAAATTATTAGATTATTTATTTCTTTTACAACAATATTTTGTTTGAAAATTTAAAAAAAAGATAAAATAGTGTAAATGTCATCTTTGTTGTGAGTGTGTTGTTAAATTATTAACTTAGTTTTGAATCTTGATTATTGTTTTGTCTAGTTTTATCTTTGGGTGATTTGAACTATAGTTTATATTTAAAGACACTATATTGTTGTTATTTTAAAATAAATTAAAATATAAGTTTTTAATATTTTTTATTAAAAAAACCGTAAACCGACCGCAACCTCCTGAAACCGAAAGATTTATTCTACATGTAAAACTGTGATTATTTTTTTTAAAATACTAACCGACCGCATATGACAATTCGGTTTTAATTTTAAAAAAAAACTGCAAAACCGCACCGTGATCATCTCTGATTATTTTTGTGAAACTAAAAATGTCTTTATATAAAGTTAAGGGGGTTCGAATTCTGAAAACAAGAACAACTCCCTCTCTAATTAAGGAAAACATCAAAGAATTATACCTACATCTATTTATTAAAAAAAGTGTTAAAAACATAAAAGTTTTTATATAAATAAAAGAAAATTAATAAAAAATTTGGAAAAGTAAAAGAAAATTAGTAATTAGGCAATCAAGATTATAAGAACAAATTAACAATAATTGAAATAGAAAAAAGAAGGTTTGAATAGATCCTGGGTCATCTCTGTCCCTCTTTCCGAAAACGGGGCACACCCCTCTTACATTTCTTCGCTCTCTCGCAAATATACACACACATTCATGGGTGCATATCGAGCGGACGATGACTACGACTACTTGTTCAAGGTTGTATTGATCGGCGATTCCGGTGTCGGAAAATCCAATTTGCTCTCCAGATTCACTCGCAACGAGTTCAGCTTGGAGTCGAAGTCTACTATTGGCGTCGAATTCGCCACTCGAAGCATCCGCGTCGACGAGAAAGTTGTCAAGGCTCAGATTTGGGATACCGCTGGTCAAGAACGGTATTATTACTCAGCCTTCTAATTTTTTTTTGTGGAAATGAGTGTAGTATAATCTGTGGAGGTTTGCATTGGGAGGAGCGCTTTGTTGGTTTGAGATCTCTGCCTTGATTGTGGCAATGATGATTTTTCCTTTTAAATTTTTGAGATCTAGGGTTTTGAAGATAGCATGATCTGTTTTGTAGCCGTTGATAATATAAGGATCAGATCTGACGCTTTTTTAGCTTAGATCTATCTGCAATTTGCAATGGATGGTTTTAGCTATTTCTGACATCCGTTGGATTTAGCTTAACCGTTGTCAGATTTTATCAGACGCGATGGATTTTCCTCCTTATATGTTGCCTTTAACATTAGATTTGTTAATAGTTTAGAAAACTAGCCACAATTAAGGTTGTGAAAATTTGGATGAGCTGAAGCCCTCAACATTGACTTAATGGAGAATGTTTTTGTATGGAACCAAGATAAATTATCCGTCAGTGTACTGGTATACTTGCGAAATTTAAATCAATAGCATGCAATTTATCCTATTTATAATGACCTATAATTATATGTAAATTTCGGTATTTCCAAGTACGAGAACATACCTGGAAATCTACATGGACACCATGAAGTTTGTTCTAAGTAAACTTACACGTCTTGAACATTAGTGGTGTTACTGTTGTAAGGTAACTTTTCTTTCAAGATTATGAAGTTTACTGAATCTACGCATCGATAGCCTTCGTGCATGTTATTGTAAATTGTTATAACTAGTCTATATAATGCATCAAACTTTGGGCTATTGCATGTAGCTTAATGCCTATCATCATTTTTCATGGAAAGACCAATCATTATTCCTTGTAACACCAAGCTGCTAATAATGGTGGCATATGGATTATTGTATGTAATATAATGCAACTATCATTTTTCATGGAAAGACGAATTGTTTTTCCTTGTGATACCAAGCTGCAAACAAAAAGTGTCATTTCTTATTTGGACGTGTAAAATTATCCGTGTACCTAGAAATATGATAGGGCAGTAAGGAACTAAATGCCATATAATTTCCTGTTTTTATGTTTCTCTTTTTCCGGAGTTGTTTAAGAAAACTTTGAGTTATTATGCTCTTGACATTTAGCTACATAACTATTGATCGTGTGATGTCACTTTTCAGAAAGTTATAAAGCTATGATATTCAAATTAGAATGCGTATGAATCTATGTATTCGATGACAAAGGTTTTGTTAGTATCTCACATATCTTGAGTTTTGACATTATTAGTCCCAAAATGCCCTTTCCCCTAGCAAAATCAACAATCTCTTTCCTCCTCTACTTTGTAATTATAATTCATTTAGAGGGAAATTTAGTCATAGAGCGGAAAGATTCTTAATTTATCTCACCCACAATCATACCAACCACAATACTATTTATCACCGTATATTACATTTCCTTATCAATCATTTCTTTTATCATTCATTTAATAATCATTCAATAATCTCATCATTCGAACCAAGCTTGCCCTAAGTCTTTGTTTGGCATAGCCAATGTAAATCTAACTTTTGTGGCTGTGCTTTATTTTTTGGTGTTAAATTTTCATCTAAACTATGCGACCTATAACATCAAACCTAATCTGACGTGTGCTATTTGCTGTAGATATCGTGCAATCACAAGTGCCTACTATCGAGGAGCTGTTGGTGCATTGCTTGTTTATGATGTTACGCGCCATGTTACTTTTGAGAACGTTGAGAGATGGTTGAAGGAACTGAGGGATCATACAGATTCAAGCATTGTCATCATGCTTGTTGGAAACAAGGCTGATTTACGTCATTTGCGTGCTGTTTCCACTGAAGATGCAACAGCTTTTGCTGAGAAGGAGAACACTTTCTTCATGGAAACTTCTGCCCTGGAATCAATGAACGTGGAAAATGCCTTCACAGAAGTGCTTACTCAGATACATCGTGTCGTCAGCAGAAAAGCACTTGAGGCTAGTGATGATCCGGCTACTTTGCCCAAAGGGCAGACCATAAATGTTGGCTCAAAGGATGATGTTTCAGCAGTAAAGAAATCTGGGTGTTGCTCTACTTAAAAAAAAAACTAACTCAATGCAGCTACATTTTTTAATGAGTTTTATATTCTGGTATCTGTTTGATGATTTCATTGTATACATCAATCACTTGGATTATTTGGCCCGAAAAGTCAAACTCGTCGGCATACACATATTTGTTCAGCTTAAAAAGATACCCTAAGAGTTAGGCTCTCAATCGCTCCACACAAATTTTATAATCGGGATCTTTTGTTTCATGAAAGAATATATTTTTTGGTAAGATTGAGACAAGATTGTAGTAGGTTGTCGATTCAAATTTGAAGTTAGATATGTAATTGGAATTGCAGTTGCTCTATGTTCTAAGGTTTGATGGTTAATTATGTGATCTGTGTTTTCATGAAATTCAAATTTTTACTGCACTTGTGGAACGAATTACGTTTCCAGATTTGGGCATCCCGTTTGTCTCTTTGTATTCTTGTGTTTTTCAATCAGCATATTTTAATGGCAGGAGATTGAGCAGTTTCAAATGGTAGTGTGGTATGATTCCTTGGGGGCAAGGAAGTTAGATAGGAAATACACTTTCGAGGCTTTGGGCCTCAGCTTGGTGTTCCTATAAATTGGGTCGCTCTAAAAGCTCAAATACTGAGCATTATTACTGAAATTTTCCATTATATTACTGTTTAGGAGAAAGAGATTATTATTATAAAGTAGGAAATTTTACTTGCTGCTTTTTTTTAATCTGTATAAAAAAATGTTTTCTATAAGTATTGTAGAGCACTTTCAAAATGCCTTTGTGCTCATAATTTATACCCTACAATATCAAAAATCATAAGCTGTCCCCTTGGGATTTGTTCAACGTTTATATCTTTTTAGTACTTTATTTGTACCAGCGATTCTATCTCTACGAACAATTATGTGTGTGTATAAATTAGTTTTTTGTGTATAATTCTTTTGGCATTAACTATCAAGTAATATTTGTACAAAAAAAATTAAATATTATAACTAAAGAATTCTATGGATGATATTTTAGACTAATTGTTTAAATAAGCCATAAGGGTTGTATGAAAACATAATGCTTCCCCCTACAAGGCTACACGAATCAAATGTGGCCAAGCTTAAAGGAAAACAGGTACTTGGTTTCAATCAAAGCTACTGAACTCGGGAAAACACTTGAATTGCCACTTTATTTTTAGTACAATGCTGCAAAGAATTATGCAAAAGTAATTATGCAGAAATGAATCATAGAGAATGAATTTGTATAAATTCACCAACATAGAGAAACAACTGAGTGAGATAAATCTAAATCCGAACATGGGACATATTCAGTAAAGATGAATGCATATGAGGTTCGATGATTTCACAATCCAGACAAATGTGGAAACACCCTCGGACTCTTTTCCCCACGAATCAAAACATTAGTATGCATTCAAATCCGAATTAAGTATACATCTGGATAACCTCAGAAGGGATCAGTCGCGCTCACTAATGGCAGTCAAGTGCTCTTCAATCTCCTCAGTTGACAATACTTTGAACAATGGATCGTCTTTCCTCACAATACCAACCTGGTATAAACATCAAAAGATGTCACCAAGTTCCAACCCTCGGGAAAATATAATAAGAGAGTAGCATATTTAAGTTTACAAAGCAATCCGTTGACATGTGACAAAAATGAAGAAGATGCACATTTAAAGCACATTTGTGCCTGATAATAGACAATATATTTACAAATAAATTTTCATCCCTTGAACAAAGTATATAATCGGTTTCACTTTCATTTTCTCAATAGTTAAGTTTACACTATGAGTGAAATACAGAAGAACTAAAGAAACAATAAAAAGACCTTAGCTCCAGTTTCAGAAAATATGAATACAGCGGAAAGACTACCTCGATCTCAGTAGCTTTGAAATCCTCCTGGAGAACAGACTGCAGAGCAGAAATTGTTGTCTGCAGTAAAAGGCATTGCAACATTAGAACGCAAGTTCTTGAGATCAATAATGTAGCTGAACTTCTAAGCAGGAAGTTTGTTTCATAAGAAAACCTAAACAAAAGTTTTTGCCTCCAAGAATACACTGAATAACAAATCGCATTAGATTTCAAGAAATTTTGGAAGTGGGTTCCTCAGTTGGAGGTTTAAAGAAACATTAAGCAACTTTACAAAGCATTCAAGACAGGTTCATACTTTTATAATCAAGAGCAATTAGCCAACTGTCGGTTGTTTTTTAATGAAGCTTTTCATTAAAACGCTAATATCACCCAAAAAAGGCATTGCCCTAAATTTAACCAACATGTATGATATTCAGCCTAGCAAATAATACACTCAGAATCCAAAATCAGAGCATTATTAATGAGGAGTTCATATGCGGTGAACCTATTTTATTACCCGTACGGTTTCCTCATAGGAGAATGCCTGATCATTTTTCATTTTCTTCTCTAGAAAATTAATGGCTTCTTGATCTTTTGCTCCAGCACTTGTTGCCTGCCAGAAATAAATGGAAGCTAATACCCAATGGAAGATCAAAGAGTAACCAAAAAAAAAAGAAGAAAAGTAAATTACTGCTACTCTGAGTCTTATCACAAAAGTACATGTCTCTCGGAAACTAAATGCTACAAGTTAAAGTTACATAATTGAGTTCCATCTAAAACTCCATGACAATCAAATAGATACTCTTACTTTGGGATCTCTAGGAGGTAACTTAAACAGTACACATCAAAGCCAAAGGGAACATGGAAAGGAGAAAACAAAGGATACGGAAAAGACGCCAATCACCAAGGTGGCATGACTAAAATAAATATGCTAAATCACAACTCAGTCACAATATCATCATTCATCCAATAGCACAGATATAGAATTGTGACCCTGGTTGCAGCATTCAAGTTCCAAGGGAAGCCAGTCACTCTTGACAAACCAAGAAGATTTTATAAAGATAATTCCAAAACCTTCGATAATTAAATTCACAATGCCAAAGCAAGTATCGAAATTAATCAGTTAGAGCCATAGTTGTCAAAGGCGAGCGCCTCTCGCCTGGAGGCGAGAGGCGCCACCAGGCGTGGATGTTGCGCCTGGGGCTGTCCCAGGCGCAACGATTCACAAAGGCGAGCCCAGGCGCGCGCCTGGGCGCAACTTAGAAGGGCTCTCGGGCGCGCCTAAGGCACGCCTGAGATTGCTTTTTTTTTTTAAATGCAACTTCTCTATTTTTTTTTTAATAGTAACTTAAAACGTAGAAGGCCCAATCTAGCAGCCCAGTTCACATATTAAATAACAGCGACAAGAGGAAGAAGGCCCAATCCAACCCCAAACCCAATTTCACATCTCTTGGATGAAGAGGAAGAAGAAATTGATGTCGATCAAGAAAGTGGTGAAGATCAAGAAGAATACAAGTCCGAAAGTTCTAGGGACTCTGATAATTCGATGGAAGAAGATGAACTTGATTGGGATGACTGAACTTATTATTATGAACTTATTAATTATTTGTTGTTTTGTGTGACATTGTGACTTAATTATTTCATATTTTAATATATTATTCTAATTTCTAAGATAAATATATTTTTTTAAAAAATAAAAAATGTGTGCCTTGCCTTGCGCCTCACGCTCCAGAGCCCTTGTGCGCCTCGGTGCGCCTTGCGCCCTTGACAACTATGGTTAGAGCTATTGTATAGAATAATCGTGCCAAAACTCGAAGAGCCATGTGCGTCAGATTCAATACTGACGAGTCTAGTCCAAGCCATAAGTTTGCATGGGCATTTAAAATCCTCACGGGAATAGAATTAAGAATGTCCTATTTAGCTAACCATCATAGAAGATAACGCAGGAGTTGAGAAAAAAATTAATGACCGTTTCAAATTCTATTTCCAGAAAGCCCCTGTTGGAGGTTCCATGGATTATTTGGTAAGAAGATACTGCACTAGATGTCCTCAAGATTTCAAATTTCAGTAATAACATTGGTATATTAAGCAAACGGCAAAAAGGATGACGGATATTCACAAACAAATAGAACAACAAATATAAAAGTAGAAATGAAACAATTTTTAAGTTTCATTACAAAAGATGGAACGTCCAAATTACCTTATGACCAAAGAAATGACCGGCAGGATCACACTTGAAGAGCTGAGGACCCTTCTCTTCATCAATTCCCAAGATCATAGCAACTGCCACATTAAAAGACACATGGATGAATAAAGATTATTATACAGTGAGACATTCTATTTATAAGATGAGAATGTAAGAGTAGAAATAATCTGCAACTAACCGACTCCAAGTGGTCTCATATAGGCATGTTGTGTGTAAACCTGAGACTTGTCAGCAATCCTGCAGTATGGATACATATAGCACTATGATTCGAGTGAAACTGAAAAACTAAATGTCTGAAGAAAACATGCATCGTATTATTTTATTATAAATGCGTAATCTTTGAACCATTAAAGAATTCATTGCAACAGATATCCCACACAACTACCTATAAACACAATTTTTTGAAGATCGGAGTATAGAATTGTCACACTATTGTAGGAAAAAGTCAGAAACAACAGAATTGGAATAGTTTTGTATAATTGACTGGCAATTCATCACAACCCTAGGATTACATTGCGCTAAATATTCCACAGAACATATGAGCATAGAATAATCAGGAACAAATTATTTATCAACAAAATGACTCCACCTGACAAACAACATAGAACCAATGCACTGACAAATTGGAATTTTGCTGCAAAAAAATTACCAAATCAACATACCATCCCTTTCAAAAAAACAAAGTAACATACCATCGCGCCAATGCGTCGACAGGCATTTCATAGCCATATCTAAAGCGAAACTCAGCAGCTTCGTTCCTTGCTTGTTGAACCAAAGTCCTTGCATCGGCTGGAAGGGGACCAACAAAAAGATCAAATAAACCAACTTTTGACAATAAAAATGATATGGAGCTTCTTACAATGAAAAAATATGGGTTTCCAACCCAAATTGAAAGCAACGCCAAAAAAAAGAGTTTTCCACACTTATTTTATGTATTCACGCAATAAACTATTTCTTCACAAAATACCTCATTGGGTAGCATAAGCACGTAAATAAATTCTAAAAACAGTAAATATGATTTAAATTAATATATACTTAACTAACATTCTACAGCTCGTTCAGAGTGGTTAAATATATACATCGACATGACCAACAGCATGTTATCACATACTTTGCATACCATAATAAAAATAAAATAATTTTACAAAATGCACTAGTAATGTACCTGTCATGCCTGTAGCCAACAAGCCCAGGTACTTGGTAATTGAATACAAATGGGTGACACTCGTCTGATCTAAAAGCTTGTCCTGCACACTCGCCCACAAGCATAGAGTTTAACTTAACATCTACTAGAAAATAAAAGAACAGTGATAAAGAAAACGAATTTTTTCCCCAAAAACTAACAGGAACTTTCTTCTGAGTCACAACGCAGACGGAATCCGACCCGCGAACGCCAATCGAGGTAACTCCCGCGGATTTGACGGCCTTGAAAGCATACTCTACACAGTTCATTCGCAACAAAAACAAATCAAAAACCCTAATCCAAAGAAAAACAAACATCGACAGCTGAAAACAAAAAATAAAGAATGTAGAATGACGAACGAGCCAAATTTGATTAAAGAAAAAGCGCACCAACTTGATAGAGACGACCTTCAGGAGAGAAGATCGTTATATGCCGATCATATCCACCTCCACTTCCACGGCTCATTCTTTCCGATTCGGTATTGAATTCGAGATGTCCAAATACACGATGAAGCCAAGGGCTTGCGCAGGTAAAGAGAGCAGAATCTTTGCGCCCAAGTAGAGTGAGCGCAAGTACAAAAATACCCCCGAATTTATTATTTTTTATATGTATATATATATATGTGTGTGTTAAATGTGTACAGTTTTTTCCGACTAAAATTTTTCTACAATGACTAATTCACACAAAAAATACTTACACACTCTCCAAGTCCACAATTATTTTTTCAAATGAAATTAAGTACAAAACATTGAAAATTTATAATATATATATGATATTACATAACAAATTGTTTTCAATTTATTACCAAATATAAAATTTTGAATATTTTATCGGAATAATTATATTAATATCAATATGTTCTACACTTCTTTGTCATAATATATTAATACAACATTTTTTAATATTTTGTACCAATTTTCATCACAAAAAACATGTGTCATTAATACCAAAATTTATTATAAATGTTTGGGTACTCAAAAATCATATATTAATGACACATTTGAAATATTTAATACTCAAATATCATATATCATTATCAGATTTTTAATTTTTGTACCGAATTTTTATCCGAAACATGTCATTAATACCAAAATTTGTGTACATATTTGGTACTCAAAAATAATAAATTAATATCAAATCTGAAACATTTAGTACTCAAATATCATATATTAATAACATTTCAGTGTCAGATCTAAAACATCTAGTTTTGAAATATGATATATTGTTTCATATTTTCAATGTTTTATATCGAATTTCGTACTATAAAATACATGTGAGCCCAAGAAATAAAAAACATTTTTTGTGTTAGTAAAATAAGACAGAAAATGATTCTGACAAGGACTGCACACACATTTAATTGTTATTATGATAATTTATTGATCATTTGCTCTTAGAAGATCATATATTCCCAAGTTTTAAAAAAAAAAACACTACTGGATTTGTTTATTTTCCAATGATGTAGCAAATAATTATTTAATTTAATATATACCACGTATATGAGTTTACTTCGTATATCTTCAGAAAAATATCATTTAATATTATTTAATTTAAGGTGAGCGAAAGCACGTTAGCGTTAGCCCTCGAAAAGAATTCATACAAAAGCCCAAATAGAATCAAAATGCGGCCCAAATATTTCGTATGGCTGGGTGGGTAAAGACTGTAGACCGAATAATTCAGACCCAAAATAGAATAAATCTATATTATATATATTTTATTATTAAATTTGAGATTATTAAAACAATTAACTTTCGATGTCATGACATTGTTTTAGTAATTATATATTTTAATAAAGTATTAAAAAAAACTTTAATGCAAACAAATAATATGTAACTTAGTGGATAGAGTTTTGTTTCTTAAATTCAATTCCTATTTTGTCTTTTTTTTACTTTTATTTTTCTATTTAGTTTCTATTTTATATATTAAAATTACAGTACAGCCTCTCACTATTTCTTATAATTATAATTTGATCCTCATTTAAATATAAATCAAATGAATTGTAAAAAAATATCGTATAAAAACGCAACCCATACATCGGTTCACTATCATATATAATACATACTCTCTGGACCTTTGAGTTAGATAATAAATTTTAGAAATAGATAGCTTTAATCTTAAATAATATTGGATACATACAAAATTTAACATTTTATTCATGTATATCTATTCTATGGAGCAGGTCTCATGTGAGACCGTCTCACGGATCTCAATCTGTGAGACGGGTCAACTCTACTCATATTCACCATAAAAAGTAATACCCTTCGCATAAAAAGTAATACTTTTTCATGGATTATCCAAATAGAGACCCGTCTCACAAAATATGACCCGTGAGACCGTCTCACACAAGTTTTTGTCCTATTCTATGTATAAAATTTGAGTAATAGCAATTCTCGGAATCTTAAAAATATCTCTCTTTCTATTTTTAGCCTCCTATATCTTTTAAAATGAAAAAATAAATTCATATAATTAAAATTATTGTTAAAAAATATAAATTTATTTTAATTTTTCAATTTTTTTAAAAAAAAATCGATTAAACATTCACATAATGCGTGTAAATTTTAATGGAAATAATTGTTATTAGAATAGGCAAATATGACATTATAGAGCGTGTGGAAATGAAAAGAAGGTTGGCGCGGCCCCTGGTTGTTGGCCTTAGGCAGACGCGTGGAAGGGAGCACATGGACACGTGTCGTGTGCAGATCCGCCATGGGAAATTATAAGTCAAGTCAAGTAAAAGATTTATTAATTTTGATGGAATGTGATTTATTTGAGTTTTAAAGATATATAGAATGTTATTTATTTAAGAAAATATTTGATATTGACTTTCTTTACCTTAAAATATGAGCTAAGCTCCAATTGTTTCAGTATTTTTTAAAAAAGTATTCTGTGTGTGTGGACTATATATATATATATATATATATATACGTGTGTGATAATAATTAATGTTTTGAATAGTCGATTTTTTCGAGTAGAATGTAACGAGTTGACTAAATACCATCAATATTTTCTACAAAAAATGGTGACCTTTTCATAAATTTTTAATTACTTTTTATCATCTATTACTTATACCATGCGGCGGCTAATGATTTTATTCGAACTAAAGAAAAAATAATATTTTTTTGTCACGTATATGTATATAATATAAGAGTAGGTCTCATGTGAGACCGTCTCACGGATCTCAATCTGTGAGACGGGTCAACCCTACTCATATTCACTATAAAAAGTAGTACTCTTACCATAAAAAGCAATACTATTTCATGGATTACCCATATAAAGATCCGTCTCACAAAATTTGACCTGTAAGACCGTCTCACACAAATTTTTACCATAATTATAAATATATAATTATAGTTAAAATATCATTGTAAATTTTTTATAAATACGTGATTAAAATACAGAGATAACATAGTTGTTATAAGACTATAACTGATTCAATATATACATAATTAAAATTAAAAGAAGTTGGTGAAAAATCCCTAATTAAAACATTTTTTAGGGTTCACTTTTTATCCACAAAATTGTGGTATTATGTCATACAAAATGTGGTACACTTCATGTGGAAATATGATACACTTCATGTAGAAATATGATATTAAAAAAATACACTGAAACTGAACACAAAAAAAATAGACGACTAAGACTGAAGGACAATTTCCTTAAAATTAACATTTCTTCGTAAATTAAATTTTTTTAAGTACAATCAGTCATAACTATTGTGTGGTGGCCGGCAAATCAACGTCTTGGGTTGGCGCGGCTGTCTCGTATACCGCGTCTAAGCGACATTGTCCTCATTGCAAGGAAGGAGGCAGGAAGAATCCTCCTCAATGAATATGTGTCGTTTTCATGTTTAATTTGTGTAACTTGTTTTCTCTAACGGTGAACTTGCCTCTGGATTCGAGTATTTTAATGTTTTTAGTTCAACTTTTTCTGATATCTCTTATTAGGTAGAGATTTTATTTTTCCTACCCAAATCGATGTTGATGTCAAAATGTTTAAAAATAAATTAAATCAGCATATTTAATTATTTGGAATCAGATGTAATCATATGATTTTGTACAATTTTTTTTATTTAAATTCAAAACAACGATTGATATAAATGGTAACGCGTATAAAGTATTTTTAATTGTATATCCCTGATCTCTGTGCTTGGGCGGCGCCACCTCTTCAGTCAAATCCCTTGTTGACCGTGCCCACCCCCACATTGAATCTGTCTCTGCCCGCCTCTTTATATAACAATGCTTCCTTCTCCTTTTCTGCGTAGCCCAATCTCTTCGTTCACATAATATATTTTACACGCTCTCAGGAAACGTCAATGGCGGCGACGAAGGAGAAGCCTAATGCCGGTAAGGCAGGAGTGAACGGGAACGCCAAGGTCCACGCCATCAAGGAGGTGCACTTCAGAGGCGTTAGGAAGAGGCCGTGGGGCCGTTACGCCGCCGAAATCCGTGACCCGGGCAAGAAGAGCCGAGTCTGGTTGGGCACCTTCGACACCGCCGAGGAGGCGGCGCGTGCGTACGACGCCGCTGCACGCGATTTCCGGGGACCGAAGGCGAAGACCAACTTCCCCATCTCGTCCGAGGTTCGCAGCCCCAGCCACAGCAGCACGGTCGAATCGTCCAGTGGGGACCATAATAACCAGCGTGCTCCGGTCGAGATGGATCTCACGCGCCGTCTGGGCGCCACCGCCGACGCTGGCGTAACATTGGCAGACAAGTCTCCGATGAATGGGTATCAGTTTCTCCGGAGTCAGCCCTCGATGGCGTTGCTGCCGAACGGGCAACCGGTTTTGATATATGAGCCTCTGGGCATGCCGGCGGCGTACCGTCTGAACCCGATGACTGTTGGGTTTAGAAACGCCGCCGCCGCCGCCGCCGCTTATAGCGACTCCGATTCTTCATCTGTCGTGGATGAGAACCATTTTGACGGATCTGTCGGAAAGAGGGGTCTGGATCTTGATCTTAACCTACCACCTCCCCTGGATGCTTGACAGACACCGAATTTCTACGCAAATGAGATAACTTTGACAGCTGAATGAGAACAAAATACACCTCTGATTTATAGATAAATGTTTTCCATGGCCTTTTCTATTTTTTTTGCAGCTTTGAGAAAAATCGCAGTGATTTTCTTCTCTAGATGTTTCATTTTCAATTGGCCACTAATTTCATGTTAAGAAAATATATAATTTGTTGGATCCTTTTAGTTTTTTATGTAATATATTTACAGTTTATCCGATCTGAATATTGGGCGATTGTTAATTGTCTTATTTTGGTTTTTTAAGGGCATCTTCAACCCAAGCAGTTCACGCTATTTTGCTGAAACGCTATTTTACTGCTTGGGATTCTCTAATGCTCCAACGTTCTCTGCGCCACATTTGGCGCAGAGAGAAGCTCTGCGCCAAATGTGGCGCAGAGTTCTTTTATTTTTTTTTGTTTTTTAATTATAAATATTTATATTAATAATTATAAATATTTTTTCTATAATAATATGATATTATTATATTAATTTAATAATTAGATATATTTAAATAATAGTATAAAATTTATTATCTTATTTTAATAATTAGATAATATTTATTATATAATTTTAATAATTAAATATAAAATCATAAAAATTAAAATATTTAATTATATTACATTTACCAAGTATTTTACAATAATTTTATAATTAAATATCTAACACACAAATTTATTGAATAATATTTAAACATCCAAGAAGTCGTTGAGATGGAGTTCCACCTGCATTTTCATCACTGCCTAAACCCTAAACCCTAATTAGTGCACCGATTGAAGATGCTAGAGAAGCACCGATTCCAATGGTAGAAATGGCTGTCAATGAACATACCAGATTTCGAGAATTTCTCGCTCGATATAAAAAAATAAAAGACAAAGACGCTCATTATGCATTACGAAATGCTTTAATTGATCATTTATGGGATGAATATGGTCGTTCAAATATTTGAACGAATATTTGTAATATGTTATTTAATTTAATGTCATGTATTAATTTTATTTCACCACTTGAAATTATTTCTATTTCAATTCGTATAATATAGATTTCAATAATATATTTAAAATAATTATCACATTTTATTAAAAATAAAATATTGAATATATTTATTATAAAATGTAATTATAATTATATCACACATTATAAAAAATATATATTTAATAACTTATAAAAAAATGAAATAAATAAAATAAAATAGAATATTCCGAGAATATTTTTTTTTAGAGTAAGATTTGAAGTAGATGGGTTGGAGATGAATATTGTATTTGGTGTAGAAACTGCACTATTTTAGAGTAGAGTTGTTTTAAAATAGAGTTTTGGGTTGGAGATGGCCTAATTAAAGTTCGACGGCACTGATTCTTCTGATAAACATGATTATTTCATTTTGTTTTTATTTCTGCTAAGCTATCGACCTATACAATTGTGAAGATTTTATCTCTGATATTAACTAACTTGCCATGACAATATAATATTAAAAAAATTTTGAGAAGATGAATATTTTGTTTATGTTAACATAATCATGTATTTTTTATTATCGGTAAATTTATAATTTTATTTTTAATGTTGATGTGGGCACTGTATTGGTGTCATGTTAGTGCAAAATCGAAAAATAGTAATTTTTTCATGTTCAATGTATTGTATCGTGTTAAAACCGTCGTGTCTCTCCTTATAATCATTGGATTGACCTTCAAATATTTGGTTAGGCAATCATCGCACTAACCCTTATAGCGTGTTTGACATCATGTAATTAGCTGTAATTTGGTCTGATTTGAAGTTGTAAATATCATTTCAGTGTTGGGTAAAATGAAATTTCAAAGTAATATCGACATTAATATGATTTCAAAAAAAAAATTCATTTAACTGAATAAAATACTTGCAAAATTAGTATCTTTTCATTGATTTCATGAGCTTTGAGTTTTAAACACAATCAAATCACTGTTAGTACACAGGCTACCAAATTCTAATTCGTTATTTGTTATTTGTTATTCTCCTCGAATATAAATATAAATATATATATATATATATTATTTTATATGAAGAAGTGTTTGAAAATATCATTGTGAAAAAAAATGGGTCAATTAAAATGGATGGCGGCCTGTGTATTTGTGGAGCCCACATCCGTCTGAATTACGTGTTGACGGGGTGCAAGTCGTGTCTAAGGTGGCCGGCACGTGTCACTTTTAGCCCTTGCTCTATCATCCTATTTATGTCTTCTATTTTTTGTTCCCAAAAAATTTATTTTTTTATTCCATCTTCTTGCAGCATGGAATCGCATGGTCGAATTATTCAAATCTTCTTTTCGAGGGCCAGATTATTCGTTTTAATACACGATAAAATTTTACTTCTTGTCCAAGGTTAAATGAGAACCAAGGAAATAATGTCAAATAGAAAATTCATTATATGAATTCAAATATAGATGATTATTAAGAAAATTCATGAAAGCTTTAAAACGTCAAATATAATTAGATTCACCCTCCAATACTATCTCAATATAATGACAAAATTCATTATGCAGGTAAAGATCATTCAAACACACGTGATTCAATCGGATTAGTACATAATCTCGGAAAGTTTACTTAAACTACCAAGCATTTTAAATATAAATGTGAGATGAAATAATTGAAAATATGAAATTTTCTTTTGAACTATAGATACAATATTTTAATTTTAAAGAAAAAATATATATTAATTAATCATTGTAAATGATAGATTACTAATATATTTTTCTATGGATATGTTGAAGTCAACTAATGGTTATTTGATCATTTAACGTTGCGTTTGGTTTGAGGGATTAGGGGTGATAGATTAATTTATCCGGGCCAATCAAGTGTTTGGTTCAATTTTAAATAAACTTACCTTATCCCTCCTAGGTATGATTAGGTTATATTAGGTAGGTTAAAATAATACCTCCTCACCCCCTAGGATTATTTATCCCACTCTTAATACCTCATATTTTTCCGATTTTACCCTTCTCCTAAATTCAAACTCACCACCATTTCCCGCCACCGACCGCCGCCGGCCAACCACAGACGGGCCGCCGACCGCGGCGAGTACCGGCCGACCAGCGACGAACTGCCGACCAGCGGAGGAACACCGGCCGACAGAGGTTAGCGACGGTTTGTAAAAACACCGTCGCTATTAGCGACAGTTTGTTTAGAAAGGTTTGTCAAAACACCGTCGCTATTAGCGACGGTTTGTTTATATTCCGTCGCAATTAGCGACAGTTTGTTTAAAAAACGTCGCTAAATGTCTAATTTTTAGTAATTAAAATAATTCAAAACTAGATCGGCGACGGTTTATGAAACACCGTCGCTAATAGCGACGTATGATTTTCTCAAAAACCGTCGCTATGAGCGACGGATTTTGAGAATCCGTCGGTAAGTTTCCGGTCGACGATTTCCGCCTGCCGCCGGCCGCCACTGTCGCCGTCGCGAAGGGGAAGGACAATTTCGTCTTTTCATCAAAAAATTCAAAATTATCCTACACTTAAAAATCTTACCAAACATAATATTATTTTACATCATATTTTACAATTCTATCACAATCATTTTCTTTATCATTTACGTACTAATCATTAGTTTATCCTATCCTTCCAACCAAACGCAGCCTAAATGTATAAAAAGATATTTGGTTCAGAAGTATTATATATAAACATCAACTAAAGATCATGTGACCGATAATTTCACAAGGACATCGCGATTTCGTCCTTGAATTGAGAATTTTCATGATATGTCCGGAATTAATTTTGAATAGTAGATCTCTTGTGAGACAGTCTCACGAATCTTTATCTTTGAGACAGATTAACCTTACCGATATTCACAATAAAAAATAATACTCTTAACATAAAATGTAATAATTTTTCATGGATGACCCAAATAAGAGATCCGTCTCACAAAATACGATTTTAAAGATCGTCTCACACAAATTTTTGTTAATTTTGAATTCAAAAAACTTCACGAGAGTAGGATCGAAGACGTAAAGTTTTATAAAATCTCTAACGTGTTTATATCTCAATCATTTCTTCTAATGGACATTGAAAAAGTGATTTGAATATTAATATAATTATTATGGGTTATAAATAAAATTTTATATAATGAATTATTCGGACATTTGTCTCTATAAAGAAACAAGTTTCCTGACAACACGAAGCGCGTGGGGAGAGGGAGGAGATAAAGGCGGCGGTCCGCGGGGGAGAAATTGAGGTTTGGTCAGTGACGATTCCGCAGCCGCTTTCGATGGGCCTCGACCTCGATGCGTCGGCGGAAATTGTGGAGTACACTTTGTTTCCTGCTTTCCAGCCACACGCCAGGCGTAGGCGGCGTTTTTTTCTTTTTCGGTTTTAAAAAATAATTTCCATGACTGAAATATTCGACGTTGCTTGTAGGCTTATAAAAGATTCAGCTGATTCGTGAAATTTTTAAACATATTTGATAAATATTTGTGTCGTATTAGAATTATCGATCTGGATTTGAATTTAAACATATTTCAATATTTTGCTAAACTAAACTCGATACAAAATTTGTTTTGTTTGATAGTTTTCGAAAAACGCTCACGATCTTTATTATTTAATTAATATAATACAATTATATATTATATAAATATATATTTGAGTTCTCGAACATTTATTGTCGAACTTTTATATCCGAACAATAGTTTGAATAAACCGTGAATATGTTCGAAGAATTTGAGTCAAACTCGAATTCGAACATCCTTTTGAGTTGAACTCCAATCAATTTTTTTTTTAAAATTCAAACCTCGAATCGAGTTGAAATTCAAATATATTTAATTCGAACCGAATTCAAACATTATATTTCTATCATTATTCTTCTTGATTCGTTTAATTTACCCCATAGTTGTACTGAACCAAGGAAGTGACACCTCAATTTAGAAAACAATACGGATTTTGTGGAATTTGTTCTCTTCAATAAAGAGTGGGTCGTCTCACAAATCTTAATCTGTGAGACATATAACCCTACTTATTTTCACAAAAAATAATACTCTTAATAAAAAGTAATATTTTTTCACGGATAACCCAAATAAGAGATCCGTCTCATAAATACGACCTGTGAGACTATCTCACACTAATTTTTACCATTTTATAATATGATATTTTTCTATTTGTTGTCTTATTTAGAGTTTCACAACACGAATATGCGACAGAAAGGCAAGCGCCGCCGGGGGCCGGCACCCCAGACGAACCTGTCGCGTGGGATCCGCCGGTTGTTTCTATGAAGATGTGCAATAATCGCCACGTGCCGTCATTTAATTACCATTTATTTATTTTATTATTTATACTCGCACCGAACGCGCTTAAAGGGGCGGCTCCTTCTACTGATGTAACGCATCCCCCACCCTTTTCTTTATTTGTTTCTTTTCTCACCAGTCAACACTGTGCTATATGGCGGCTTTTCATTTGATTTCATTAAATATTATGTACTCTGTCCCATCCCCCAAGTTGACCCCGATGTCTTCCTTCTGATTGTAGAAATATAAATTATGAATTGCATATTGTTTTTTTTTTATCATATTAATATGTCTCACAAATATATTTTTATAAAACATCTATTATTTGAAAATGAGATATTTTCTATCTTAGATAATAACAGTAATTTTAGTATTTCATTTCGTTTTATAAATTATAAAGTTCATAAAATGTATCCAAGATTTACCAATTGGCTTCGCTTCCTCGAGCAAGAATTCAAAGATAACATACCCAAACTTTCTCCTGGTTCAACTTATTTTAAGGACTTTAAAAATACAATTTTAATGAACAACGCTAATTAAAATACGGTAACACCAGTACCTTAATTGCTTTTGTAATGATTAGCGTTATTTACAAGATTGTTCAAATATATATAGTTTTTAAAATCATTATATTTATAATTTATTCACAACTTGGATGCAAATAATAATAAAATTGAATGTAAGTTTTGATAAGCTGTAAATTCACGGTACTCGTATATATGAACATTGTTGACGTGACTCTCACATATCAGATATGATGAAACATATCAAATTGAACATGCAATATATGGATGTTATCTCAGCGTTGTTCACATATGTGGACACGAGAGTGATCAACATGTCAAAACTAATATGTATTTATATTGTGTATTTAGGAAAAACTGTATTTTTTGGTCTTGTATGATTGTCTCTTTGCGATTTTGTCAATTTTAGGCATTTTTTCAATGGGTCGTTGATGTGATACCAATACGAAACTGATGTGACGCTGACGTGTGTAGTATCATATCACAATTTTCGATTGAAAAATGCTAAATTGCCAAATTTGTAAAGATACAATACAAAAACCAGAATTTAATAATATAAATGACCAAAAACACTCATTAATAATTACGCTAGACCAAAAATATAATTTTCCCAGGTATATATTGTATATGTATATTTTTTCATGTATTTTGCGATTTATGGCAACATTTCACTAAATTTTAAAATGCAAATATATATACCTTGTGATTTTGGGGGTGTCATGGTTCAATTTTGAAAAATATGTTTTCTTCGTCTCTAATGAAAGTGTCTAGTTCAGTGTTTTTTTGCTTTGCGTGTGGATCATAATAACTATACATGAATAATGTATATATATGGACGAAAGCAATTTAACGAATGAATATTTTTTTAAAACATATTTGCTCATCTTGGCTTATTATTCTTTTTTCCGCCCACCTTATTGGATTATATTTTATTCCGAAACCATCAAATCCTCCTCGCCAACTCATTCTTTCCAAATTCCCTTTTTAACTAAAATATTTCAAAATCAACATTTCTAGAATTTTCATTCACACCAATTTTCATTCCATACGTAAAACCAAACACATGTAGCTTATTTTACTAATCATATACCAAAGATTTGGATTTTTAAGCAAAAATTAAATCACATGAGATTGAAAGAGTCTTAACCACACAATCAACCCCTTCAGTAATTCTGTTGTCACAATTTACCAAAGCACCAGTCCAATTAAGACAATTAATTGGAACCTAAAACTTTTCAAATGGATCAACACCAACGAATCTTGAAGTTCAAGTCAAGAAGTTCTCCGAAATACTAGTTGAATCTTGACCAAATCCAACATTTTACTTCCAAGACCAGGCTTTCCTTATTACAACGAATGCATAGTTGATGGTCTCGCTGTATAAACCGTTCTTGTGATTTCCTAGATTGCGGTGGCTGCTAATTAAAAGCTAGGAATTTTAGTAATTTATGATGAAGTATATGACCATATTCTTACATTTGGAAGCAGCCCATTTGTGCCCATGGGGGTCCAGTTGGGTCAATATCTAGGAGATGGATCGTTCCTGGCTGGAGACTTGGTTGGCTTGTTACGAATGATCCAAGACATTCTTATGAAACAAGGGGTACTCTCTCCATCTCTCAAATTCTATTTTTTCCTTCCCTTTCAATTGTTTTCTGCATTTTGAGCATGTAAAAATGTTAAATTAATATTGGAATTGAAACCTTCAAATTTTCTTGGAACGAAGTAGCTTTGTGTGATAAATCTGTTGCTAGCTTACCGGCTTAAAGTGTGTTGAAATCAAACTTACGTTCAGCAGGCTCTTTTGTGGTTTGTAACCATTTCATTTCTCATTACCGTGACAGTAAAATAATTGGCTTCTTTGTGAGTTGGGCTACTTTGACTTACTGCACACTAATTTATATACTGGAACTACTGCTTTAAAGCGATCCAGAAAAAAATTCTCATTCATGTAAGTGTCGGTATTCTGTTGGCTTTACCGCAAAGAAGATCCGTCGCTGGTTACAAAAATAAGGCCAAGGTTATTTACCAGTGATCATAGGGCTAGGAAGTAGGAGTACCAACTGTTTAACCAAACTGTGAATCAGGGGTTGTCTTACTTAAACGTCAATTAGTAATTACACTTCATTTTTTCTCGAACAGGCCACAAGGGGCTCTAGCTTCCACATATTCTTGAAAATACCCCATCTGATTTCTTTGGGAAAATCATCGTTGTACTTGGAGAGTGTGCAAACATATTGTATGATCGAATCAAGGAAATTCCTTGCTTAACACGTCCAAGCAAGCCTTAGGATCCATGTTCGTGATGGTAAGCCAGAATACGGACTACGTTTTCTCAAATGAAGAATCAGTCCGTATTATTTGTAATGAGTTTTTGCATGCCAGGTGAAACTTGATCTGCCCCTTAATGGAGGGTATTAAGGATGATTTGGAATTCTGCCGCATGCTGGCTGAAGAAGAATCAGTGATAGTTCTGCCAGGTAAATACCTCGAGTACCCAGTGCTGCTGCTGTGTGTTGCAAATTTAACGATCTCTGCAAAATGCTGGCATGCGCATAATTCAGTGAGATCTATGAGTTTCGGTTGCATACCTCTTATCTCATTTTTGTAAATTTTTTTCACTTTACTCAACACTTGATCACTTATCGAGCAAAAGTTTATTAGTTTATTCACTAGCTTGATAAAGACAGAAATTTCATTTGCAGGGTTTGCAGTAGGACTCAAGAATTGGCTCCGAATAACATTCACTGTCGAGCCTTCGAAGAAAAAAGCTTTCCACCAGAGGCATACCAAGAAACAAATTGTTCTTGGACAGTATGTTATGCAGTTCGTGGATGCAACTACTCGTTGGATCTGCCGATTCAACGAGTATGAATTTTGTTAGCACATCATCATGAGTTGCAAAGATATAATCTACAAGCCTTTTTGCGTTTAATAATCATAATGAGTTTTATGACATGCTGGTGGATATTTCTGCCACATCACTAATATTTGGCATCGTATCAGAACTTCAATTTCAATAAAAAAAAAAAAAACTGTTACAATTGGTATTCAGCAAGCGAAGTTGTAATAATTGTATATGAGAATAGCATATGTGAAATAATATTTATTTTAATAATATTTTACGATTTTATCCAACTATATTATTTATTATATTTGTATACTCATCTAAGTTGCAAAATAAAGTATTTGAATATACAATAGGTATAATGAGGTCTGCATCTCAATATAAAATCATGAAACTCGTCAGGAAACATATTGTATATTTTAAACTGGCTCTTACTTGATTCATCCGTTTAAAATAAGGATGAATGTCGCTCGACTATGAGATTAACATATGTGATGTAAACGTCATGTTTTATTGGTAATGGCGTGTAGATGTCCTTTCATACAAATGGATGATCATTTGATGATGTAATAAAGAACCTCCCTCGAACTTTTCAAGTGATTATTACTTATCGAGCGAAATAGTTCACGGTTATGGTTGTATACTATTAGTCCTTTAACCCGGGACAATGTGGAGGCTCTACGTACTATCATGCACTTTGATATCTATACCGACTCTATTGATGGTCATCAGGTGGCGAGGTTGAATGTAACTTCAAAATATATAGGAGTCAATGCATTGTACTCAGTGATTCACTCTTTACCTATGAGTGAAGATATCTTATGTGATCTGATGAGTTAATAGTGTAAAGAATATCTGGTCAGAGTAAGACATGTACATTTTGGAAAGACGTTTCCTCAGCTGCATGAGATTTGTACTCTCGATATATCACCATTGTCTGATTATCGAATATAGTTATAATGAGTTCCCAATTATTTATTTAATAAATTTAGAATATATTAATTAAATAGTAAATTAGTACTGTGACTACTAAATGCAAAATTCTCATAGAATATTCTAGATGAATCTAGAATATATTAATTAATTGAGTAATTAAATAAAATTTAATTAATTTATATCATAAATAAATATATATGTATACATGTATTATCAAAAGTTGATAATATTTAATTATACATTATATTTCAATTGTGAAAAATACATATATAAGAGTCTTTAAATAATGAAAAACAGTATCTTGATTAAATGAGAGCTAGCAGATCAAGAATAGACTTTTAATATAGAGTAGGTCTTTTGTGAGACGGTATCACGAATCTTTATTTGTGAGACGGGTCAACCCTACTGATATTTACAATAAAAAGTAATACTCTTAGCATAAAAAAGTAATATTTTTTCATGGATGACCCAAATAAGAGATCTGTCTCACAAAATACGACCCTTGAAACCGTTTCACATAAGTTTTTGCCTTTAATATATGTATATAAAACTTTTACACATAAGTTTTTGTCCGCCAATATTTTTTTCTCTCTCCATCACACAAGGAAATCGGCCACCTCTATCTAAGATACACACAACCGCTCCTCCACATTACCGCCACTTGATTTTTTAAATTCTGACGATCAACTCTCGAAGCAAATTCCATTTATATATCTAGTGTGATCTATGTGAGTAATTCAGTTTCTGATCGTAGACCTGATTCAAACGATTGAAGAAGGTGGTTAATTATAATAAATCGTTCATAGGAATTTACAAGAAGTACCAACTCCGTTGATTCCAGAATGGTTTGGCGTCCACCGTTTTTAAATGTAAATCAAATCAAAACGTCCTATCAATGGTTTAAAACATACGATTCCCATAAGAGTTTTGATCGTTGAAAAATAAAATTTTTAAACTTCTGCTACTCCTTGATGGAGAAAACGGTACACCAACAAAAACTTTCGTAGCTAAACGTGTAAAAAAAAAAAAAAAAATCAAATTATGACTATTTAAAGGATAAGATCAAAATTTGATTTTGGAAAATCAAAACCTAAAATAGGTTAACTCATAGGAGGATTGTGATAAATTTTTCTATCCAAGAATATAATCTTTCCCGTTATTGGACTCAAGAAAATCTTGTGTGGAAACTAGGATCTTAATATTAAATAAAAGCGGCCATACAGAAGTTAAAAAACCTCTGATATATATGCGCCACGATCTGAAATTTATTCAATCTCGTCAGCGTTTCGACTTCGTCAAGAAATTTCAATCCTATCCATTGGCTCCGGGATTTGTTTCCTGTTAAGTGCTACCACATTAGCTGGTAATAATTCATTTTACGGTATAAATACAATCAAAATCACCACCTCTGGTATACTTCGAAGGAAAAGAATCTACAATAAAAGCAGTGAAATATGGAGAATAAATTTGCAAAATGGGGTCTGAAGAACCAGAAAGAGGCTAAGGTTACCATTCGAGATGTTCTTGAAACGCTGAAGAAAGAACTGAAGAAAGAGGATGAGAGGCCGATGATCCATCTTGGGCATGGAGATCCCTCTGCATATTCGTGTTTCAGAACTACGCCTGTAGCCGAAGAAGCCGTTAACGTAGCCCTTCTATCGGCTAAATTTAATGGCTATGCGCCGGCTGCGGGCTTGCCTGAATCAAGGAGGTTCTTAAGTTCACACAGATTGATCGATTAATTCTCTTGCATGGGTTGAAAATGATCGAAGAATATTATTCAAAAGAATAAGATTAAAATAAATATTCTAAAAAACATTTGAATCATTGAAGAATAGAGTAATGCTACAATATTTTTAAAATGATAATTTCAAATAATTTATAATACATGTGCTGCATGTTGATTCAACTACAGGGCGGTTGCAGAATTTTTATCAAAGGATCTTCCACATAAATTATCAAAAGAAGACATTTTCATCACCGCTGGTGCCGGTCACGCAATAGAACTCATATTAACTGTCTTGGCTCGTCCCGGCGCCAACATCTTACTTCCCAGGCCTGGATATCCATCCTATGAAGCTCACTCCTCATTTGTCGATCTGGAAGTCCGACATTTCGATCTTGTTCCGGAGAAAGACTGGGAGATCGATCTTGATGGTGTAGAAGCTCTGGCAGATGATAACACTGTTGCCATGGTTGTCATCAACCCTGGGAATCCAAGTGGAAGTGTTTTCACATCCGAACATCTTCAAAAGGTAAAAGGTTTTTGGTACTTTTAATATTGGTGTTCTTAACGGCTCAATGGAGTGTAATTGCCAATAAGTTTAGTTTGATTAGAATTCTTATCTAATATATCAGTTTTTAGCAGTTCAATTTTGTTTTTTGGTTGGCTAACTCTTGGCAAATTTGAATCTTTGGATAAAAGATCGCTGAGACCGCGAAAAGACTTGGGATCGTGTTGATTTCTGATGAAGTTTATTACGATCTTGTTTTCGGAGGCAACAAATTTGTGCCAATGGGCGTTTTTGGATCAGTCACCCCTGTTGTCAGTCTTGGAACGATGTCCAAAAGATGGCTGGTTCCGGGGTGGCGGCTTGGTTGGTTAGCTCTCTCTGATCCGAATGGAATTCTTAAGAAATCTGGGGTAATTCACAGCTTCCCCTACATTTCTCCCCCTCCATGTTTACAAATTTTAATTAATGATTTCTAAGCAATACAGAATACCAATTTCTGAAGATGCGATGAAAATGTAGAAACTTGATAATTTTTTTTTGTAATCAGATAACAGAATGCATTAAGAACTATCATAACATCTCGGCCGATTCCACAACTCTCATTCAGGTATATGTATTATCTTCGGTGCTCTTTTATTTAGCATACCGATAGATTGACTGAAGTTATAATGTTAACATCAGATAGTAACAACCTCTTGGTGTAATTTCTTTAAAGGGCATTAATCTCATGAATTATATTTAGGGAGCAATTCCTGAGATCCTGGAGAAAACACCAAAGGATTTCATATCAAACATTGTGGTTCTACTTAGAGAATCCGCGGATGCATGCTATGCAAAAATTCTTGAGATTCCTTTCCTTTATTTACCTCAAAAACCACAAGGAGCCATGTCTACAATGGTGAGAGATATTATACTATTACTATACATATTGATTCTACGACGATTTCATTTACATGTATGCATTGTTGTTTTGAATGAAGCTTGAACATGTTTTCGCAGGTGAAGTTAAATCTTGAAATGCTGGAAGGCATAGAAGATGACATGGATTTCTGCTTTAGACTTGCTAAAGAGGAATCCGTTCTTATTCTTCCAGGTTATACACACACATATACACACATACACACACATACACACTTTGAGTAGATGATGGATGATGTTTATATATAGGTGTTTGGTGCATGCAGGGTCTGTTTTGGGACTCAGGAATTGGTTGAGAATAAGTTTTGCAGCAGATTTGGCTTCTTTGGAAGAGGGACTTCAGAGAATCAAAGCTTTCTGTTTCAGGCATTCCAACATGATCATGTAGTTGTCGTAACATTTTTGTTTGGTAGGAAACTTATTGTACTTGTTCACTTTTATTGCAAACTCTAAGTTCATCACATCTCAATTAGCCATGAGTTTGGAGGGATAACAAATTGTTAGAGGTGTGCTGAATAAGAACTAACATGATGTTGATTTCTTCATTTATAATCATAACTTCAAACCATTTGTCCAAACCAACATTCTCAATCCAAATACAACCGTATAGTATATTTTGAATCTGATAAAAGATAAGTTTCATTTCAATTTGAAGAATTTAAAGAAATTTTCCCACCGATTTGTTTACCACATATATTAACGTAAATAATACATGCAAAAGTGAAATGTGGATAACACAGATTTGGAATAACAACCCTCTAACATAGAATAAATCGTACGCCCCAAAGTCCATCAACAAACACATTGATAAAATTTTATTTCAATTTTTAGGAATTAAAAATTATTACTTTTGCACAATAATAATGGAGGAGAAATTTGCTAAAAGTCAATAAGAATTAACGGACTTGCCTCCCCATTTCCTTACCGTTAAAGTGGTGTTACCCGCCGTTAATATTTCAAAAGTCGACAGCATCTTCAACGGCTATTGTTGCCTTCAATAAAGAAACTGTTGTCTGATCCTCCCTCATATCAAGAAAATCCACCAAACTTAAAAAACCCACAAAATATTGCATCACGCTATGGATTCCCCACCACCTTCTCACCGATCGGAGCCTCGACCCCGAACGAAATCCGCTCGACGACTGTCAAAGCTCCGCCATTTCGGCCAAGAAGGAGCAGAGATCCCACAGCTATCTTTGGAAATAGCCCCTTATTCGCCAAAACCATCTACTCCATCGCCTGCTTCCACCCTTTCTCCTAGACCACCTTACACCCTACCGCTCCGCGAGCTCCTCATGATTTCTCCTCCGTCTACCAAAAGATCCAAAAAACGCCTTTCAGACAAGCTTGAAACGGCTGATGATGCTTTTGTTGAGGCCAGCGGAGTTAGAAAAAGATGCAAGAGTAGAAATGCTTTATTGGGCTGTGCTGCATCTCCAAGGAGTAATCGGAAGTCGAGGAGACGATTGGAGCAAGAAATGAGAGAAGAGAGGGACTTCGGCGCGGGGGAAGAAATAATGGCGAAGCCAAGAAAGAAGAGGCAAGGTGGCAGGCCTAGGAAGGAAAAATCAATATTAGTCCCTTCTGATTCTTCACCGAGTATGAAATATCATCGATCCTTATATAATGCCATCTTATTTTTATGACGAGTAATTTTAGGTGGCTATTATTTTGGCTTAATCGAGTGTAAATTGTTGAATCAGGAACAAATGATGGTGATGGGTGCAATCTTGATCGAATCGAGGAGTTTATAAGTGATTTGGTTATGTGGAAAGATGTCTCTAAATCAAGCCTTTGGTTCGGTTTTGGCTTCCTCTGTTTCCTGTCTTCTTGTTTTACAAAGGGTGTCAACTTTAGGTATGTTGTGTTCTTGTGTTCCCTATTTCTGTTTCTAAAAAACTTAATCCACAAACATTGCTTAAACGGCCCACTTCTTGTAGCATCTTCTCGTTCTTATCTCAAGTGGGTCTTCTATTTTTGGGAGTGTCATTCTTCTCAAATTCAATCCGCAAAAGGTAAGGTTGAAGGAGCAATTTCGGAATCAAATTATGCTTTTGTGGTATCTTTTTCTGTGTCGTTAATTGCTCTGCCTTTGCTGAGGATCTCGAAGGGATGCCAATGATATGAAGCGTAATTTCAAGTTGAAAGAAGAAGATATAGTGAAACTTGGGAGACTAATACTTCCAGCTGCAAATTATTCAATCTCAAAAACAAGAGAAGTGTTCTCAGGAGAACCAGCCATGACCCTTAAAGTGAGTATCTGATGTTTTTAACTCTGTAAAATCAAATATTATGAGAATGAGTTAAATTGCTTTATTTTTCTGCTAATTTAGGTTGTTCCTTTCTTGCTTGTGGGGGCTGACTATGGCCATCTCATTACCTTATGGAGATTATGTGCACTTAGTAAGCTCATTTAAAATTCGTTAACCCGCAAATCACCTGAATTTCTTGATGGAGGACAAACACCTCGATTGTGGTTTTTGTGATTCTTTCAGGTTTTTTCATTGGCTTCACATTCCCAAAAATTTATTCCACTTACTCAACTGAATTATCCAAGAAAGGTGGGTGAATTCTTTCTGGTGCATCCTAATTAAGGTTGGGACGTTTTGTACCAGAAAAGTTAGTATTTTTTTGAATGAACAGTTGAATACATGAAATCTTGGGGGCTGGAAACATGGGGAGCTTGCACACACAAAAAGATCGTGGCAGCATCATTTGTTACTGCTTTTTGGAATCTCACAGCCATCAGAACTAGGATTTTTGCTGGTATTCCTTAATATGATTACTGAGGAAGTCAACTCAATTTATAAACTTCACGAGACTGCAGCGGGTACATAACAAATGATTTTGTTTGGTTGGTTTTGTGCAGCATTTTTGTGCCTCGTAATAATTAGATATCGGAGACAGAGCAAAGAAGTAAAGAATGAGGAAGATATAGGAGTAAAAAAAGAGGAACACGATCAAGAGCAGCTGCAGCAAACACAGGCATTAGTTGCCGTAGAAATCGATTCCAAGAAATGATTCATTTCTTTTGTTTCCGGTATGTATTTCTCATGCTCACCATCACACGGTTGTAATTTCTAACACCAACTCATCCATCCAGGCAATAAAATCAATTTTCTCGTTCAATTGTATCCGGCTTAACCTCATTTTATGTATGTATCATATTATTATTATATTTGGTTCAAAGGAAAGTGTTTACTTGATGTGATTACACAGGCAGACAAATATCTATTTATATATGTAAGATTAAGACTAGATGAAGATCGTACTCGATATCAAGATCTCCAATACTACCAAATATTATTACAAATCGACATAATACTTTCTCATCACGTGGAAATCTGATAGAAAACACCAGATTAATGTCTAAAATACATAGCCATGTAATAAGTAATTGTGGACTCCAAAGTCCAAAGATTGGCATGGACAATTGCTACATCAAGAAAAAAAAGGAGGCGTCTATAACAAAAAATTTAACAAAGTTGTGGAAACATGTGCCAAAAATCACGAAGCACGCATTACAGCTCTGTGAGAGGAATGCTTGAGAAAACATCCAAATTATGCATCATCACTACCTGACAAAATTACAAGGATAAATTTTAGTGTGAAGACCATTTAAGATCAAATCTCTTTGACAGGTATCGTTAAACGCTTCATTGCAAATCAAAGCTTTACGGTCAAAAGTGTATACAGTACTAACACATGACGAACACAAGGTTTATTACAATGTTTTAACAGCATCTAAACTCAACTCGATTATTAGCATACCATAAACAGTTAAGGCTTCCGCTCTGAATTATTATAATTAGCAACCAAGAACGGCTGGAAATACACAATCATGATATCTCAGTTCATTTGATACTTTTGACCAAACAATACTCATGCACAGTAAGGTTTATTATGCATTTCGCCTCATATTTTTCATGTGGCCGGATTTCGCAATAGAGGAATCAGCAACAGCTTAAATGGGTCAAATGTGTTCTCCAGGACATAAATATTTGTCCAGATAAGACAATTTCAGGAAGAGACCTTGCTCGAGCCTTTGAAGGATGGTACCGATCATAGATCATCATTGCAAGCTGATTAGCACACAGAATATCAGTAAAATACTTAAAAAATGGTAAATCTTGACAGCAATCACAACATCTCAAACAAAGATTCAAACATCTAACAACAATTAAATCTCAGAGAAGGACAACTTAATAAAGTAATAATGCACATGGATCTCGTCTTTCACGAGGGAATTTATTTAACATTCAAAAGAAAAGGAAACGATGATACTCAAACTTTATCATGGGCAATGAGAAAACTATTAGTTTTCTAGGCGTGGACATAATATTTTGTGCCTTCTTGGAGCCGATTAAATTCTTCACTTTCCACAATTGGTATTTGAAAGAAGAATGTAGTTTAAATATTTCCTTGCCTTCCAAAGTTCATCACACATCATCATTGCAAGCTGATCGAATAAAGATAAAATGTAAGTTTTCAACCTTGATTGACTTCCCTCAAAAGTTTTATCTAATGGCAATGATCCTACATAAACATGTAGTCCTAATATGATGAAGGTATAGACACAAACACAAGCACTTCCAGCTCATAAGCAAACAACCATCTAATCCTAACTTCTTGAAAATTCTGCAGTTGTTTAGAAGAGTGCAGAGACACGATTGGAAGATTTTGATACTTAAACATCAGCAAACCAAACAGATTATTACAATTGTAAAGAAACTCAACAACTGATCCATCCCACCTCCTGGCAAACAGAATTAAGAACAAAAGTTTTATTCATATCTGAGTCAAGGAAAAACAAGTGTTTTTTCAATTTAAAACATTGTCTAAAAAATTTCTGAAAGAATAAAAACAAAAGCAATGATATTTACTTCTCCGTCTTCATCTAGTCTTGTCAAGGCCTACACATCAGGCAGACGAAGAAGGCATTTTTTTATTCAAATGAAGTAATAGACATTGGTATACAGTTAAGTTAATGGCCTTCACACAATATAAGAAAAATAAAGAATAAGAATATATAATCATCATTGTTTGGAGCTCAATCTCATCACCAGTGAAGAAAAAATTATAAGGAGGACGGAGGAGCAGGAGAATATATATAAGGGAATGCAGCCAACAACTTAACTAGCTTAAAACCTACAAATATGCAAGGGCTTTATGATGTTTTGGGCGGTAGATAGACACGACTGAAAAATAAACAAACATACCAGATACAGAAAGAAGGACAAGGGCAGCAAAAGATGGCTCTACAGATCTTGCTAGATACCTAAATAAGGAACGAGAAGATGCTGTCAAACAACCTATTGGAATTCATGATACTAAAGGAGCTGGCGCATAGAGCAGCAGAAACCAAAATAAAGTAATATTTTGAAGAAACCAACCCACTAAAATGGATGAATGAACTGAAAAATAAATCAACCAAGAGTTTAAGGTATAGTTAAATGGTAAGTTGTAACACCCAAAAAAATGGCTTGGAAGTTAAAAGGACTGTACAAGAAAAGCCGTCGCGGCACTAGGACATAATATTATTCCATGCTTCTTCTGTTCAGAGTGAAAAAGCAAACCGAAGGACCAGGTACATGATAACTGAAGACAAACTGACACCAACTTTATTGCATCCCCCATCCTAAGTTCCTAACCGCTACCTTTTCATTGCCCATAATAAATATGATACAGAATTAGATAGAAATGATCACTCTATTGTATCTTATTGCTTCACAAATAATAGAAAAAACACAGAAAACTGCATTCACCAACTTGAGTATTTGTAAATCCATACATGTCTACAGAATGAAACTGCGATTATTCATCACAAACACCACCAAATTCACGTGATGGACCAATAACAGCATCAACAAAGCAAGAAAGATTTTACAAGTTAACAAAACGATTAAATTTAATGAGGAGTACCTTCTGGAAGCCAACTGCATCCAAAGCGAGAGGCGGTAAGCATCGAGGTCATCAGAGCCGAGGCCGTGGCAGTGTGGTACGGTTGCATTGACTCCAAGCACGCACTCATTTCAGCAGGGGACCTTTCGGAATAATTCATCCGAAAGAATAAAATTATAAATGTATTCCTTCCTAAATTAAACTCAATCGTTTCGAGAATCATTTAACTTGTAGATATAGATGATTACCGAAAGATGCGGTGAGCAAGCGGGGTCCTGGAAGGGAGACCGAACGGCGAGCGAGCAGATTTCGCTTGGGAGGCTAGTCTAGAGGTGGCGTTACGGAGGGATGAAGACCGGAATATGGATCTAGCGGCAGTCGATGCGGCGGCGATGGCCATTTCCTTTCGCTGAACTGCCCAGAGGAAATCGAAAATTTGGTTCAAGAAAGAGTAATTTTTTGAAGGTTTGCTGGGCTAAAACCCTCCATACAGGAATAGGGGTTTTTCGATTTACTATTTTTTTTCACATATAATCAATTTGATAAGAAGTGTATTATGCTTCCTCTGTTTTTCAAGGAGTTAGTTTTATGTGAGACTGTCTCATGGATTTTATTCTGTGATACGAGTCAACTCTATCCATATTCACAATAAAAAGTAGTACTCTTAGCATGAAAAATTATATTTTTTCATTGATGAATCAAATAAGAGACTCGTCTCACAAATATAACTTGTGAGACCGTGTTACACAAATTTTTACCTTTTTAAACCGGGCAAAAAAATGTTGTGTGTGTAAATAAAGAAAACCTGAGGCCCATGTTATTTAAAAATAAAAAAAAAACTTAAATGGTTGAAATTTAGTGTTATTACATTATTTTAAAACTTAGATGTTTTGAAGTCAATTTTGGTAATTTTAAGAGATAAACTTGGTCAAATCTCATTTTTTTAAAAATAATATCCAAATTTATTTGAGTGTATTAATACACATGAGGAGTGAGTCTTATGTGAGACCGTCTCACGGATCATAATCTGTGAAACGGGTCAACTCTACCCATATTCACAATAAAAAGTAATACTCTTAATATAAAAAGTAATACTTTTTCATGGGTGACCCAAATAAGAGATCCGTCTCACAAATACGACCCGTCAGACCGTCTCACACAAGTTTTTTCCTACACATGAGAGAAGTATTTGTTTTATTTTTGAAAAAAATAACTAGTGTCTCTTTGCACGCAATACATGCGTACATATTAAAAAAAATTAGTGTTAAATAATATTTTTTTCGTGAATTCGAGATATTATATTATAATTTAAAACTTTAAAAACATTTTTTATAACGAATTTTGATTTTATGAGTGATATGATTATTTAATTGAAAATTTCAAAATATAGATAAATATAAAGATATTTTATTAAGACTAGTTACTTTGCACACGCATCGTGTGTGTACAATATTTTTTATCATTATCGATGGACTAAAGTGAAATTTGACAAATTATAGAGGGACTAAATTAATATTTGAATTGTTGAAATAAAAATAAAATGTGTTGAAATTTAAAAAAAACAAAAGTGTAATATTAGTATCATATAAGGGTAAAATTAGAAGAAAAAATGGGTGTCCTAGAGAGGTAGTTATTATAATTTGCTCACACTTAATAGTATAATATTAATATAGATATGATAGATAGATATGATGAAAATTTATTAAAATGGATTTAATTACATTTTCATTAAGCAAAAAAAAAAAAAAAAAGAATTTTTTGTGACTTAATTGTCTTAAATATCTCAAACTTAATAGAATAATATAGAAAATAATATAAATTTTAACCAAAATTATTTTGTTAATTACCATTTATTTTTCAACATTCATTTTTCTCTTTTTGAATAACATAAACACAAAAAACTTAACCTCGTGAATCTTGAGTTTGGGTTAATCAGTATATATGTGATATGTAATAAAACACAAAAATATTTATAAGACCAAATTAATTTTGTTAAATAAATATCCAATATGACTCAACATATGAAAATATTATTTTTCATACAAAATATATATTTTTATATGGTCTAAATCGATCTATTTCACATATATAGATCCATAAAACTACTTAGAGACAATATAGCAATACAATGATACATATAATTTATATTTATTTAAAAAAGATTTACAATTAATTTAAAGATTCAAGAATTTAATGCTCGTCAACTGGTTCACGGTCTCTTGGCCCAATGGCCAGTGCCCACATTTGTCTCAAGTCAAGTGCGAGGCACCGTAAAACCCTCCTGAAAAACACACACACACGTACACATATAGAAGTGACCGGCCGTGCTATCTTACACAAATTATGGTCTCATGTTATCTTTGAGACTTAAATATGCAATGAACATGACTTCAGTAATAAACATTACCGTAATAAAATGTCGGGCCATGGTATTTGCAGCAAAATTATAATCCTTGAATCACGTGTCTTTAGACAGGTGTGGACACATTTTTCTCATCTTTGTGTCGATAGATATCAATGGCAGCAGTAAAAGAATGAACAAGGATCCAGAACATCAGATCAAACATAACTGAATAAATTTATTCAACTTCTTGAATGATTCTTCTTTTGCGCACTGACACTTCGGCCACACTTCCTGGGGCACTATGAGCTCTCCTATTCTCGGTCTTCTTTCTTTCGGAATCAGTCTTGACACGCCTCAGATGAAGTGCATTAAAGATTGCTTTTGGCAAATGTCTGTGCCTGTAAATTCACGTTACAGAAGGAACCGATGCTCAGAAAAAACGTTTCACCACATCAAAAGCATGTAGCATATTACTGTGTAGGGAGTCAACTCATTTGAAGGTGGTTAATTCCAAATATTAATAGGAACCTCGTTATGAAGTAGGGTAATAGATAATTCCTCAAAATGGGAAAGAAAAATGTTCTTAAATGCAGTACAACTTGACAGAATGGCAGACATCATTCTAGATCTTCTAATCCCAACACTTGCTGCATGTTTGTTGTACAGTCAAAGTTTAGAACCAGAAGATTGAGCACTGAGATGGGGCAAATATAGCAATCATCCTCTCATTTAAAATAAGAGAATTTTCATCCAGACGTACATAAAAACACAGCCTTCCAATCCAAACAAATCCATTTACCTGACAATGCGCTTAACCTCAGGAAGATGTTTGTATCGATTCTTGACAGCTTCCAAATATTCATGCTTTTTACGCTCTCTTGGTAAAAGCTGCGAAAATAGCAATGTCTAAGTCATCAGCAGGGACAATCAACCGAATATTTGGTAAGAGGTATTGACTTAAAACCACAAAACTGTCACACACATGACCCAAGTACCCAACTATAAAACAGTGAAAGAACTAGTTTTCTCTCTTGATATTTGACATTTGAATTCCATGTACCCTTTCAAGAACAAACATAACTCGTTCATATAGAATCACGAAGGACATAAGATTTACAGTACAAAACTTTAAAGCCGATAATGGCAACCAGGCAACCACAGACCCTCCCCTTCTGCCAAAACACGAGAAGGAAAGGTAAAAGAAATTAGTCTTTCACGCCCAGAAGCTCTTATCCTGCAATCACTTGACCACATATATTTAGATTAAAAAAATATAAAAATCAAAGTAAAAGAGGGCAAGATTCATACAACTCCCAATTGCTCAGATGCAGACAGATATTTAGATAAAAAATATAAAAATCAAAGCAAAAGAGGGTAAGATTCATACAACTCCCAATTGCTCAGATGCTTTAGCTTTCCACAGACGGAGGTTTGTATCATCACTTCCAGATATCACATAACTTGCATCACAACTGAACTTGACACAGAAGACCCTGCAAAGGTTCAACCAATTACGTAAAAAAATACATAAAAATTTATTCTTGTGAGTTGTCACCGACATTTTTGTGTATCAAGTCACCAACATTGCTAGTTTGCTACATTTAATGTTATAGGGCTTAAACCATAATGAAACTTCAATGGCGTTAAGTTACAACAATATACATACATTTTTTTGTATAACAAGTCACCGACATTGCTACATTTAATGTTATAGGGTTTAGGTTAAAATGTAAAACTTCAGTGCTGTTACAACAATATGTACACATTGGTAGGAAGATAAATATCTGAAAGCTCTAGAAATATAAAAACCTTTGCATTCTCTTGGTATGATAGATTTCTCGACTGTGACCACCATTATACTGGAATATCCTCACCTGCAAAACATAAAAAATAGCCAGAACTCGCATCTTTATTGGCAACTAATAGCTTCTGAAAGATGTAACACCTCTGATCCTTCCTCATCCTACTTGGACATGGAAGCATCATTTTTTCCCCAAGGCCACAAAACATAAGAAGAGCAAAAAACAGATTAAAGAGGACTCACAGTTCTATCGTAAGATCCAGTAACAAATTCACGACCAGTTGGCGAGTAATCAATATCCATTCTGCAAAGGTTTGATCTCGTAAACCATAAGATGAATACTAAAAAACATAGCAAGAATAAGCATGCACTTAAATTATTTAAAAGCAGCTACTTGAGTCTTACATGGCAGAGGTATGATCTTTGTGCACACATCTAGCTTCATTCAATTTTCGTGCATCATAGCTATAACAATTGGAATCTTCATTTGCCTGCATTACCATGACATGTTAATTCACGGACATGATGACTGAGGGTGTGAATAACTCCGGAAAACCTAGTTTGTAGTTTCCATGATAAATCTCCCAAAACCACAGCAAGAAAAAATTCAGTAAAATGTATACTTTTCAGCACTTCAACAAGTTTTAACGCTGCCTTAAAATTCAACCGAAAGCCTAAAACATGGGATGAGAGACAAAATACAGATGCAAGCAACTAGTTTCCTACGAGCAAGGCAAAAAACACTGAATAAGAAACCGAGACCATAAAATAAGTAGTTTCGGTAGCACCCCACCCTTGTAGGTTGTCGATAAAGATTATCCAAAAGCATATAGCCATATCAGATGATTAAAAGAGAAGTTGATGGATACGGCGAGACAATTTTACATGAGTACTACTAGTATCATACATTCAGAATTTCGTGCAGAAGGATTTGCCACATCTGGGAAGAACGTTTTTTTTCCAAATATTTGATTAATCATTCAAGATACATGATGAAACAGAGAAATCACAGTTCCAATGATGGGGCTTACAGCTGTAAAATTCATTGGTTCCATTGGATTCCATGCTATTGAATTAGTTTTTGTCTGTGGAAGAGGAAAAGTAAGCAAGTTAACCCTAGCAGTAATGAATTAAACAATGTAAACAAAAATAAAAATTTCAACACAAGACATGCATGCTACCAAAGTAAATACCAATAGCTTCCATGACAAGTACAGATAAGTGTGAAAAATTATCAATAAAAGAAGAATTTTTTTGAATAAAAAATAGCTTCTTCCCATGGCTTCTGTATCACTCAAGTATTCTTCCATTGCCATTTGAAATTCCACTGAAGAACCAGCTTTTAAAATGCAATCAATTATTTGAGTGCACATGACAAGGCCCGATTATTAAGTAATTGACTAATATATAGAAGCACTGAATAATTCATCTTAGTTTTCAATTATGCTAGCAATATGTACTGAATGTAGCACAATTTTGTTCTCCTAGCTTAATTCAATTTGGAACGTCCAAAACAGCGCTCACTCTCATTTCTCACATAGTTTCTGCTTTCCAAAGAGGCTCTAATTAGAGCACATAATGTAGCATAATAAAATACCAAATTCTTCAACTCAGACATAGTTCTGCAGGGCAAATCTAATGGCAATGATATGTGCAAAAAGAGTACTTTGTTCCAAATTTAAGTAAATTACGTTAAAAGTATCCACATGACATTATTCTCCTACAAACCCATTTCCCGATTAGTAGCCATGCTCCTGTGGATGATCACGAATTAATACAAATAGCATACTTAACTGATTATTATCTAGCTCTGCAAATTCTTCTAACTCTCCGCAAATTCTTTTGACTAAAAAAAACATAAATATATGCCGTGCGTAACATGATTGTTTAGGTTGAGATAATAAGATTTGTGACACACCGTAGATCACTGATTTCACCCATCTATCCTCTCAAAAGTCAAACCTGAGAAGCAACTTTCACCAACATACAACTTTTTTTGTTCATGTACCTTAACTAATAGCATTCTTTGTAGACTAACTTCCAAAATACAAACATTGCCAAGTCCAACACATTGCTATCAATAATTACTGATCAAAACTCCTAAAAACTAGAAGTTTACAACACATTAGGGACGGAGCTCAAAAGTAAAATATACTTCAGAATTATTCGACCAGAAAACGTCTTTCATAAAATAGAAAGTTTCTTAATAAGTTAGAAAATGACATGACCCACCCTCATGATAATCTTTCTTGCTGGAGATGACAATCGTAAATCAAATAATGTAATGCTTCGGTCACTGCAAACAAGAGAGTCAGGACAAGCGTAGGCGTAAGAAAAAATACAGAGCAATCACCTAGCACAGGCTGGCAAAATAGCAACACTCGTTAACATATACAAAGCAACTTAAATTCATCAATCCCATTTGCAACTACATTTTCAATGCACGTTAACTCGACTTTAAAACACTATCTTCGGATAGTTATAAGGGCGATCATTACAAAAATGAAATTAAAAGCACTTGAAGTTTGAACGCCAAGCAGGATGAAATACCCCATTTTTAAAGCTCAAAGGAGAACTGATAGAGTTCTGAGAAATATATCCAATAAAGTGTTAACGGACGGGTGAAATAGTTCTAAACTAGAATAGTAACACAAAAACAGTATCGATGACCACAATATTTACCGAAATCCAGAAAAAGATTGTTATTTATAGTCAGTAACAAAAAATAAAACAAGATGAACACCTCAATTTCCAAGCACCTTCACAAGATACAACGGGAATAAAAATGTATTTACTCATCTGAAAGGGTAAAAATAAAAATTGGAAGACACCCAGGCCACATGGGTTTTTGGTGCTGTTTGGGGCATAGTTCAATGAGTTGTTGGCCACCGCCATATGTCTGGTGGGGCACCACATAATGTATTGTTTTATTCATTATATAGATAGTTAATCCAGTCAAATTCTTTCGGTCACTTGGACAAAGTTTGATATCTACGTTCAGAGACTTTTTTCCCAATAAAGAAGTCTTTTTTATAATAAATTTATCATAGATTCCGATAATCATTGCATAGTGATTCATGTATCAGCAACAACCAGAACGTGTTCTAAAAATATTTATCACATGGGTAATCAAAAGCTAAAATGCTCCATATCAAATAACACGTCAACAAAAGACTTTCAATGGCCTTAATCAACAAAAGACTTTCCATGGCCTTAATCTAATAGATGTAAGCTAATTTGTTGCCCGTATAAACAGGAACTATTAACTCAATTTCTGTAACAACAGACCTGCCTGATGTCGCCAATATATTCGGTTCTCCGGGATTAAATCGCACAGATATAGATGTATCTATGCCCCATTCAAAACTGTTGACAGGCTGAGCCCTGAATGTAAAGGGAACATAAAACTTTAGATACCTTGACATCTCCACGGTCTACTGACAATGTAGATATACAATTTTAATCAAACCTGTTGTGGTTCCATATGTCCACTTGAGCTCCAGCAGTAGCAAACAGATCACCATTCGATTGGTGATCAACAGCCCTGAGTAAAAAATATAAGGAAAAAAACTCATAACACAATTGAACCAAGACATCACAGAAAAAAATACTGAAATCCATATCATCGATAAGGATAAGGGGAAGTATGTAGGACAAACGTTTAAGAAAAAAAAAAGCTAAAGAATCGTACCGGAAAGCATTTTTCCAAACATAGACTGCCAGTGGCTCCTGGAGAACCCAAATTTTATTTCAGACAAATAGATTACAATGCAATAATTAACTAGGTGAAATGAAGAGTCACCAACCTTGGCTTCACTGTTGAATATATCACCAGAGTCCATAAGAGAAGGCAAGGGAACATTCCAGAGCCTGACGCTGGAACGTAAAGATAGAGTGAAGAGCATAAGAAATAATGCCAACCACACAATACAGATATGGAACATAATACAAATTCAGCTCCAAAATCAAAAGGCAGATCTTGGTCTCACGTGGAATCCGTCCCACATGACACAAGAACACGACCATCAGTAGACACCGTCAAACCCCGTACTGCACCTTGATGCCCAGGAAACTGGCAAACTGTCCGCCTAATTGTCACAAGGAGTATAACATTGTCAGAAACTTTTTTTTTTTTACTTTTCTCCTCAATTTTTCTAGTATATATTGAAAAGTTACCTACTTTTTCATTAGAAAAAGGGATATATGCAAATCAGGCACATCGAGTAACTTCACGGGTAAAAACTTACTACAGTCAATGCAAAATCTTAGAACACAAATTAAAAAACCCACTTGCATTACCTGATGGCCAAATCCCAAAGACGGATATCTGCAAATGTGACAGAGAATTGGCTTTAAAGCTTCAATAGACAACATACGCAGAATAGAACGAGCTTTTAGCTTTAAGAGGGCTAAAAAATGGTACGTATCATATGGCCCGCAACAATTGTTTTTCGAACACAAAGAATGTGCAACCAAGCTAAAGGAGCAGTAAGGCTCATCTCAAGGTGTAGCTCTTTTGTGAAAGCATATACTTTGACCATGAATCACTGCCACTGGCAAGCATTATAAGACTAGAGACTTTGTTAGGGATGTGAATCCAATAATGTAGTTGATTGTTTTTGCTTGTAGATTGAAATTAGTTTTATTTTTGCTCAAAACATTGTAAATTACATATTGGATATGTTAGGGATCAAAGAAAGTATAGTCCATTTAAAGAAGCATAAGGAGAGAAAGGCAGTAGAAGCAGAAGCCAAGCAGATAAAAACAAGCACACCACTTCCTAAACTGTGAACGTAAGGAAAAAGTAAGAGGCCAAAGCGCTTAGTTATGATAATAAATTAGTTAAATAAATATAGTTTCAGTTTTTGATTGTGTCAGGAATGCAATCAGATGATTGTTCAAGTATTTTATCTCTCCAGGCTTCTCTCTATTCTTTCTATTTTATCAAATCCCATTGATTACTATAGCATTATAATTGCTTCTTCGTTCTAGTCAATGTTTAGATCCATCATTTTGTACGAGCAGTTACAACTCAAGTAATTTCTAGCATATCAACATTAGGTGCTTGCAAACTTCCCACAAACCGGACCAGAATTCACATCAAAACATAAAAACTCAAAAAACAAAACAAAACAAAAACAGAGAGAGATATCAGCCAAATCAACAATTTTACCTCCATCCATAGAACCGGAAAATATCCCTTTCAAATGATTCGGATTCTTAGCCATAGATGAAACTGCATCAACGTGCCCATCCATTGCCCCAATAAATGGACGGGCAAATATCTACCACAACAAAATCACGAAGCAAATCTTTAATTACCACTTGAGCTCAACTAAGAATGGAACAATAAAACTCAAACAATTAACTAAGGATGACAAATAACATCACACAGATCAAAATTATAAAATCAGTTGTCATAAGAAAATAGAACCTTGTCTAATTTAGCAGCATTAAGAGCTCGAACATACTCGACTGATTTCTCTTGGGATCTGAGATTCGGATCATAATTACGAAACATCCGCTACAAATAAAAGAAATCCAAAAATTAGCTTTCCAAACTAAGAAGCTGACAATCCAGCTGGTTTTCAGTAAAACACAACCGCATCAAGAAGATTAAAAGTGTATATTACCTGCAGGTCTTGGCTTCGTTCTCGGGTGAATTCATCCGCAGAACGGGAAATCACTTTCATCTTCATCGCGCGGGCGTGAATGTTAACCCTTCACGAACTAAAACCCTACTTTAAATTAGAATTCAGTACCTTTTATAAAAGAGTTTTGGTTTTAGTAAGAGAGAGAAATTTTTCTTTAAAAAGAAAAAATGTTAGTACAAAACAAAAAAAAAAAAACCGAAACTACCAGAGAAGAAAGGCGAAAATCGCGTAAAAAAGGTTCGCGAACAACGATATATATAGAATCATAGCGACGGGTTTCGATTAAATCGTCGCCATTAGCTACTGTTTCAAGCTAAACAATCGCAAATAGCGACGGTTTGAAAAAACCGTTGCCTATCTAATTAGCGACAGTTTGTGCTCAACGTAGCTATTAACGACGGTAATTTAATACAGTCGCTATTAGCGACGGTTTGTATTTAAAACCGTCATTAGCGACGGGTAATGCTCAGTCATTTAGCAACGGTTGAACAAACCCCATTGCTATAATGGCGACTCTTTGTCCTAAAACTGTCGCTAATCTAACCGTTTTTATCTGCAATAATTTGTTATTAAAATCATTAATTATAAATACCAATAATTAACTGATGTTTTTAATATCAATATCTCAAATTTAGAACGAAATCTCAGGTTTAATTAACATCTAACAGTAACAAACTTTTTTCCCTAACACCCACACCCATACCCACGAACAAATTAAAATGATTATCCCAACCGAAAGCTCTTTTCACTAAATTGATTATTGAAGTACTCCCACCAATTTACTGAATCGATACATTATGCGTATCATGAAAACGATTGTAAAATGTTTGCTCATCTAGGAACAAGAAACTATGGTTTACACTCTTTAATATTTTTTTAATGAAAAAAAATGTTAAATAAATACTCTCTGTTACACTAGTTTGGTGTCTTTTGGTAGTTTACTAATAATATATTTTTATATTCATAATTGGATTATAAAATGTACAACAAAAAAACAAAAAAAAATTATAATTCTTGGTTCAATAACTTGTCTAATTTATTTGTTTTCGTAAACCAAATTTTTAAAGTTTTGTTTTGATATATTAAATTTTAATTTTCTTTATTTTGGTACAGTTTTTGTATGATAGCTACAAATCAGCATTTTTCTGAGGTGAACCAAAAATCATAGCGACGGTTTTTGCAAAACTCATCGTCAGTAGCGACGATTTTAATTTAAACCGTCGTGAATGGCGACGGTTTCTGACTAACCGTCGCAGATCTAGATGGGCGACGGTTAGTTACAACCGTCGCTATTTTTTAATGACAAGATGTGAACCAAGAACCGTAGTGACGGTTTTTAAAAAACTCGTCGCCAGTAGCGATTGTGTTAATTTAAACCGTCGCTAATGGCGACGGTGTTTGACTTGTATATTGGCGACGTTTTTGCATAACCATCGCTATTAGTGACGGTTATTACAAACTGTTGTTTTTGCACATTTCATAAATAAGTTTGTAATATTTCTCCACCTCTACAGGAGGTTACTATATGATAATATATGTTTGAGTTTGAATAAAAAAATATTATTTTCAAAATTTTATCTTTTATAATCAAATTATCTTTTTTTATCATTACATATGATATATTGACTTAATAGAATTGTTATTAATAAAGAAAAATTGAAAAATATATATATAAATTCACATTTCCTTAAAGGATAAATATATATTTTTCAAAAACTAAAACTTATTGTCATTTATCAAATGAATTAATTTTAATTAATATTTAGAACATGTTAAACACAAATTTATTAAACTCATTTATTCCAGAACAACTTCATTCCCCATATCGGATTGACAGGGAATCATCTTGAGAAATCAATATGCAGAAAGATTTCCATTCCAGCACATCTCGAATTTTTTACAAAAAAGAATGCCTGTTTTTGTTAGTGGCGTGACAAAATCGAAGAAGGAAGCAGCCAGTTAGGCACAAGATGGTGGAATCTTTGATATCCCTTGACGTTGCAACTCGATCAGTACGCCATCAGTTGAGGGGGGCTTCAGTCCAAGTGGTAAAGGAAGCCATGGCTTTGATAAAACATCACCAATGATTGCATCTATGTTCTCCTTTGGCTGATCAAACTTTGATGATGACCAAGTTAGGGGAAGAAAAGAGAGTAATGTTTAGTAAAACTTTAAGCCAGACTTGGTTATCATAATTAAAGCGTGAGACGAAAACTGCTTGCATTTTTATGGTGCAAGCTCCACAGGAATGGGGTCTCTCAAACACTGTATATCCAAGAATAGAATTATCTCAATACAACCATTTTATTACGCATTGTTTCATGAATTTATATATGTCCTCTTCTTTTGGTAAGTAGTATTATTTGAAATTTAGGAAGTTTTGTTTTTGTTTCTCAATCCATGGCGCACCTGCCACCATACCTCCAGGTTTCCAGCACTTTACTAGAAATCAAAGTGCAAGAGTGAACTGCATTACTAAAAGAGAATCTATAAGTTAATTCCATGTATAAGTAGCTGACGTATGCTGTGTGCTGACGTTTAAATGCTTCATAAAAATTTTAAACACGAAAAGGAACTCTTACCGGATGAAAGTCACATGGTGGTTCAGGCAGTGTTCGTCCAGGGGTTATAGTCGGGACACCAACAACAGGGTCCACTCTGTACATGCCTTGTACAGTAGGAGATGGAAATGTCTGCATGGTTGTTATGTGGACAATAACAATTCGTAGATTTGAGTCCATGAATTCTTCGTAAGAAAACAAAGAATATGAACTAAAAGCAATCTGAATAGCAAGATATTGCAACTACCGTGGGCATAAAAGGCGTTGTAAAGCAAGGCATTCCTGGTGCCGGAACCTACATAAATGGCACATGCCATTAAAGGTAGGAAAAAGTTACCAGCGCAAATTTGTGTATTGAGTACACTTACATTGTGGTGGAGAAAATACCAAAAATTAGGGTCGTTAGATAGTGATGGCGGCGAAGGATGATCTGAGGACCAAACAGGTGAGGGAGATGGTGTGGGGGCTTGGTTGTAAGGCCACAAGTGCATAAATGATTGGTCCGCTGATGGATGACCCCATACATGTAAGGGTTTATAATGAGGAAATGTTGTCACCGGGGGGAAGCCCATGGTAGGGACAACCCAAGATTTTGCATCTGGCCTGCCTGCCCCACCAGGCCTCCTCCGGCTCCAGCTTGCAGCCTCGGCTTCTCGAGCAAGCACATGTTTCTGGTGTGATCGATATTTCTGCTAACAGGAAAAAGACATACAAGCCTGTTGAAGCTTATACTGTGAAAAAAGAACAGCATGCATCAATAAGAATATCAAGGACTGCCCCTGTCACTAAATTCTTTTTCAAACAATATTTTCTGCTATCAAGACAAGTTTAACACATTTTGGGACAACATTTGGCAATGTTAAAATCTGACAATAGCAGAGAAGTTTTAAATTACGGATTGAAGTACTTATTTCAACAAAATGATTATTCATTCTTGCTAGCTGTGATCAACAATTGGAAAACAATCTGAAGTCGCACATCAAACAAGCGATAGCTGGAAGATTATGAAATAAATGAAAAATTAAGAAACACATTAGAATATCCTAAGAAATTTGCGTACTTGTAGATGGCTGGCAACATTATGGCGAGTGAGACAATCAATTCCCATGAGCTCCAAAATCCTTGAAGGCACAGCCTTATCCAAACCCAGCTGTTCCACTGCCTGCACAAACTTTTTGTGCAGCTCAGGCGTCCAATCAACCTGCATACCAAATACAAAACCACTGGTCTTTTCTTGAAATCTTAAATGTAAACAAGCTCATTCAAATCCACAGAACTCTAAGAGTCGCTAAACTACAAAATCACAATTTACCTAACGTTCATAAGCAAATTTAAGCAATGACCTGAATAGTTATGGTGATGCATGCAACAAATAGCATAATCGAATATAAAATTAACTGAAACAACTTCACAATTATGGCTACATAGAGAAAACGTTCTTAAATCATTAACACAAAAAACATAACCACACAATTCAAGCTGGTTTTACAAATTGCATTTACTTACCTTCACTTTCTTCTTGCCTACAGGATTTTTCAAGTGAACTGAAGATTTACTTCCTTTCTCAGCCTCTCCAAAAGATGGATTAACAACAAATGTTCCTTTACTGTTAATCACAGTTTCCTCTCCCTGAATCAAGCTTGATCCTGAACACTGGTTTGAGGCTGAGGTTGAAACAGAGGCTGCCTTTACTTCTTTGTTTGAATTACTTTCTTCAGTTATTTTATCATAGGAGACTGACGTACTAACATGAGTAATTATTTCTGGTTTCTCATCGGCACAAGCTGAGATTTCAGCAACACTTTTTGAGTCCATCTCCACATCCAGCTAGTCATCCCAATCCACACAAAAAGATCATCGAATAACAATGTCAAGCATATTCCAGTTAAAAAGTCTACGAATTTATTCCAATCCATTCAGAAAGTCATCCTTAAAATTTGGTATTCCTCGACAGTTAGACAGTATTTATTCATGCATATGAAATTCAAGAATATACGGGATAGAGCACAGTAGTATAGTAGAATATTGGGACTAGAGAGGCTCACGAGATGTGGCACTGAATATCAGAAAATGCTGACGAACGATAATGAGTGAAATTGATGTGATAACCGCACTTTTGCTCATGACATAATTATATACTATCAGTTAAAAGGAATGATAATTACCAGTTCAGAGAGTCAACTAATCTCCATTTCAGGAAAAAAAATTTACTGATTGTTATCTTGCTTTACATCTAGTTGAGCCACATTTTGGAGTTGAATTAGATATAATTCTCCGTCTTAACATTGTATCAGAGACAAGTTCTGATCATGGTCTAGATCACCGTTATGTGGTGGACTGATATATGAGACACTCGATAATTTCTTGAACAATTCACACTTCCACTTGTTCATTCCTGAGCGAAATATGCTAAATGTCCAACATCAGTTGGATTAAGTCATTGAGAGTTGTATATATGATATTGTCAATGATACTCTTTGAGCTAACTTTTGAGGTTGAACTATCTCTGAATCTCAATCTTAACACAATCACTCAGAAGATCAGATACATGCTTCGATATTTTGCCTTTAAATGTATGTTTGGTTGGATTCGGATCCAAACAAACAGAACTAGCCACTTTTGGGAAGTGATTGCTGAATACTTCTACATATTCTGATTGTAATCTTGCCCCCCAAATTAATCGACAAGAATTAGCACCTAGACACGATATGCTCCTCTTTTCTCCACAAAAACAAATGAATATATCAGTACTGGACAACTAAATTCCACTTAAAACAATGTCCTCCACAACTTAGCAGAAGGAGATAAATGGAAACTGCAAGTTTACCTCATGCTCTATGATAGAACTTTCTGCAACACAGGATCAGATTCCTGTAAGCTCTCCATGATCAGCAGCTGCTTCTAGGCCAAGTCTCCTTCCAACCAAAACACGAAATAACAGGTAAAAAGAATTACACAATATCCACAAACTCCAGTACTCCAAAAGTGTACTCACGAAAAAAAATATATAAAATTCAAGGCACTTCAGAATTACTCCACCCACTTTATTGCAAAGCAATAAATTTGAACCGTGACTTACGAGATCTCACCATTTGTACGCGCCAGTGGCATGCAGAATGACGGCAGATGTCCGAACAAGTAGAGCTGATCAGAGATTTTCGAGTCAAATTTATAACGAAAACACAATCTCGAAACACTAATAGTTGACTACTGGTTCACGAACCCTGAACTCGTCGCCTCTCCGGAGATTTGCGCTCCGAAATCTCTCCGATCAAACAATCATTAATGAGTTTATGAATAGGCGCCAGTGAGTGTTCTTGAAAAGCTTGTGATCATGAATTTAATTTTATAATATAATATTTAGCCAGAGAGAGACTGCAGAACAGCAGACAGGATAAAAAGTTACCTTACGATTGATTAATAATTGATTTCAGAAATTATTTCATTTCCATATACATACATTGCCCAGTATATATAAATTAATAAATTCCATAAATATGAAAAATAGAGACCAGAACTTTTCTACCATGCTTGAAAATTATAAATTTGGTTATTTATGTTTCTAGTTCATTATTTTTGTAATTTTTTACGTGGATTTAATTTGATGTCGGTGTTATATTAATACAGCGTCGATATGGTGTTTTCATGAAAAAATGATTAAAATTCTCAAATAATGTCAAATTTTCTTAAGACGAAATATATGGACTGAAAATTCAAAACTGATAATAACGAATTAAAATCAGAAAGTCAAAAAATAAGACAAAAAATCTATTATATATTCCAAAAAAATTAGGAACTGAGAAATGAGCATTGAAAAGTAGGGTGGACTAGTACATCATCACAAATTTTCTACAATGGAAATTTATTGATGCCATTAAACTTTTCTGTACACAAATTAATGTAACAATTAAGGTGGCAGCTATTTAGTTGGAAAATAAAAAGGTGCCATTGTTTACAAAGAAAGTATTATTAGTGAAAATGGCCGTGCACCACGCTACAGCTTTTGAAAGAGAGAAAAACCAAATGAGATGATTTTACGGATTTGATTTTTTATTTGGGTAATTAATGAAAAAATATTATTTTTAATTCCAAAAATATTATTTATCATTATAAATATAAACGATATTGACTTGTCTAATAGATAAAGATATATGAGACTATCTCACAAAATATTTATTATTTGAAAAAAGAGTACGTCTCTTGTGAGAAGATCTCTATGAGACGGGTCATGGATGACCCAAATAAGATATATATCTCACAAAATACGATCCGTGAAACTGTGTCACATAAATTTTTGTCTTGAAAAAATAGGGTAGAAGAGATTTGGTCAAGCAAGCTAGCTAGCTAGCATTCCCGTTATTACTTTTAGAAATATGTTATGCGTATAATAAAAATTATACTTTAGGTTATATATTATTTTATAGAGTTATCCAAAATGGATTTTTAAAACGGGTTTTCAATTAAGACAAAAACTTATGTAAGATGGTCTCACGGGTCGTATTTATGAGACGGATATATTATTTGGGTCACCCGTGAAAAAGTATTACTTTTTATGCTAAGAGTATTACTTTTTATTGTGAATATAGGTAGGGTTGACCCGTCTCACAAATTATGATCCGTGAGATGATCTCACATTAGACCCACTCTTCAATTAAAGTGCACTTGTGATCATTTTGTAATTTCAAAAGTAATGTGTAGCATAACTCTTAGTTTTAATGATGAGATTATCATCTATCCGATAGTAAAAAAAATCAAATTAAACATCTTGTTGAAGAGAGATTTGTTCTTGGTAATTACCGGCATACAAATTTCTATCGTAATTAGGAGGACATGAGTTCAAAATCATGTATATATCAAATTGCTAACGCGACATCAGATAGATCAACAATCTTCGGTGTCATACCAACATTTTCTCGGTTTCACATCAGTAATTTATGATATCACATCATAATATTTTCAGTTTTACGTCATGATTTAGTATTAAAATGCAAAATAAAAAATAAAAATTAAATTAGTGCATCAAAACTAAACTTTGAAAATTTAGTCGTTTAAAATCCAAAATAAGAAAAGTCAGTGTACAAAAAATGTTATTTTCCCATTATATTTTAAAGTATGTACACAAAAGTATCCCAAATTAAAAATTATAACAAAAATAAATAATGATAAATTACTTAAATATGTTAATTTATATCTGAGTAAATCTTACAATACATTGTATTCCTTCGTTATTTTCTCCCATCAACTCTGTAATCTCACTATTATCTCATATGTACATTTAAATAATTATATTACTATTTATTTTTAATTCATAATAAAAATATACTTATTTTTTAGAATAAATATAAAATATATTTTAAAAATATAACACATATGCCAAGTAGCTAAATTGCATTCAATTAAAATATAGGTAGCTTAGTTTATGTTACATCACACATGTCTACATATTCCTAGTCATTAACACGTATATCTTTTGAATAAGAAAACTTAATTATAGTTTAAAATATAAAAATTACTAGTAACCGAGGAACACATATTTTTATAATTAGTAAAAGATATAGTGATAATCATTAATTTAAATATAAAATTCCAAATATTTAAATATTATATATATCATACTACTATCCATTAACATTCTCTGTTTAAAAGATTTTTCTATTATTCAAAGCAATCACATTCTTACTGGACAACTTGATTTTTCTAAGGATTTGAAAGTCCTACTCCTACTTTATAGAAGAAGTAGCATAAATGACATAATCAATTGATAAATGAGTAGGTCTCTTGTGAGACGAGCTCACGAATCTTTTGAGACGAGTCAACCCTACAGATATTCACAATAAAAAATATTACTCTTAGTATAAAAAGTAATATTTTTTCATGGATGATCCAAATAAAAGATCTGTCTCACAAAATACGATCCGTGAGATCGTCTCGATAACTTTCTTTTAAAACACAGTCTACTGAATGTTATGTCTGAAAACAATAATGGTGTGTGTGTTGAAATTGGACTCAAAACTCAAGAGCGTGTCTGTTCACGGTGGTTGGTACAGATAAGAAAGCACTATCTTCTTTTTTGCTGGACACTAACTTCTCACAGTAGTCCATTTCAACGCACCTTCGTCTCAGAATTGATGAGATTTGGATTTTAGTCTATAATTTTGAAAAAATTTGTAAAGTCACTTAATCTAATAAATATTTTTTATTTTATATTGATGTTCTTCTATGCCACTGGTATGTCGATAATAAAATTTATATTCAATATATTACAATCTAACTAAGAAAAATTTAAAAAAAAAATCATTTTGAAATGACTGGACGTCATTCTGATTTATTTATTTCTTTTATTTTTGTTTAGATAAATTTCAATATGTGTAACATGATATTTATTTGCACTTTATGAGTTACATAAAAGAGAATCTATGTCAAATAATAAATATTTGAGGAATTTAATAGCTTCTGGAGAGGAAGAACGAAACAAAAAAAAATTCAAATTAATGAATACAAACTAAATTTTAACAAACTACATAACAAAAATTCAAAATAGAACAATTTACGAGATTAAATATCAAATTTCTCCAAATTTTTGTGTGTATAAAATATAAACAAAAAAATAAAAAATAATAAAAATAAGAACAATCATGATGATGTGGCCATATAGGAACCACCAACAAAATGTGGCTCTCGCTGTGTTAACCTTTTCATCCGTATAAACTGACCCAATCCCATGTTTCCCCATATATATATATATATATAATAAACAAAATTTCCCCCGTCGCTCTTTGTCTCACATATTTTGGCGCACTGTAATGCCACGTAGTTTATTTGAACACTAATAAAATCTTATTCATTATTAATTTAATGTAATGAAATATATAAAAATATATATCTTTAATAAGAAAATGACGCATCATCGATATTCATATATATATTCATGATAGATATATAATATATCAAAATTCTATATATATATATATAGTAAGATTTATGTGGGTGGAAATTTTATGAGCACCATAAAATATGGTTTATTTCACCCTACCTTGTGAGGCACTGCCCCTATGAGGTGATCAAAGGCCCAGATTTAAACACACATACACCCCATGAAGTGATCAAAGGCCCAGATTTAATCACCATATAAAATCAATGGTTGAGATTTTGTGAGGGCACTGCCCCCACAGGTAGCATCTACTCTACCATAAAATATTCTCGTGAACTTCTTGAAGTTCCCACCAACATATATCTATAATATCAAAAATGTATATATATATATATGTGTATGTATATATATTTCGAAAATGTACATACATAAATAGATAATAACAAATAAAGTAAATTTGATTGTAATATATGATATGGGTAAAAGATGCCCTTTTTTCTATAATATTAATTGCAGGAGGACCAAGAGTTAATATGTAGAACATTAGGAGGGTTGAAGAGATCACAAATAAAACAAAATTATATTTAATATTCGAGTTGTCACAATATATAGTCTCTTTAACACAAGGTTTAATTATTGAGTGTTTCTATGTTTGTTAATGCATATTATTAAAAAGTCCTCTTAATTTTTTTTTATGATACTATGACTTATTCTTAATGATTTGGAAATCAATTAAGTTGACTGATAAATAAAAAAAATGTTTAGAAGGTGAAACGATCGGTATCAAAATTGAGCATGTAAACAAGGCCTTTCATTAAAGTGTGATAAAAGTAGTTGTTTATCAAGATATCAAGTTTGAGACGATATTTGAAAATTAATTATGACAAAACCCCGGCCACGTCAAAAAGGAAAAGTCATTATAACATATCTAGTTTATTAAATTCATAATTAAATATAAGTACATTTGATGAGAAAAAAATTAAAAAAAATAATTATATTGCTTATTTTGTAATATACATGCTTTCAGATTTAACTTTCTTTGAATTTATAAAATTTTTGGTCGAAACCTTAAAATCCTTGTCCTTACATATAGGAGGCATATATTATATGTTATACAAACAAGAAATCGATACAGGAACGAGAATCATTCTGCCGTTAAAAGAGAGTACTCTATTTATTTTTATTTTTTCTTAAACTTAATAATTAACATACAAAAAGTAGCTTCGTCCCAAGTCCATGATACATTTCATCCATGGGAACAACAACACACACACTTATAAAAGGGGGAAACATGAAGATTGGACCATGATTTTTAATTCATGTGTCGAATTTTAGGGTTTTTTCTTTTCTTTAACCTGGAAAACTCCAGGAGAAAAGAAAAGAAAAGCTGTGCAAAGTGCTTGTAGTTGTTTAAGCTTCTTATTGGTTGGAACATGTTGGGGGTATTTTTGATATTCCTTGAATTTGTAGCTCCGACATTACACTGTCGGTTGATGGAGGCTTTAGTCCAAGTGGCAGCGGTAGCCATGGTTTTGATAATACATCTCCAATGGCTGCATCTATACTCTCCTTTGACTGGTTTAAAACGAAAAACAAAAAGACTGATGTTAGAAAAATAAATTTGACCAATATACGTACACCCATTATATGTATATAACACAAATATTTCAGTTGAAATAATGATATATTTCCTAGGAATGGCATTAAGGAAGAACAAAAAACATACAAAGCTTACCGGATGAACGTCGGAAGGGGGTTGGGGCAGTGTTTGTCCGGAGGGTACATTTGGGTACATTGCAGGAGGTGGTGGTATCCCTTGAACTCTAGCTGTGAGAAATATCTGCAACATTGATGAATTGGTATAATTAAATCGTAGCCATGAAAACTTGAATTTAACATGAACACAAAACAAAGTACGTAGAGAGATGCTGCTAAACTTTGAAGCCATAAGAAAAATTGTTGTAGGGTTTTGTGTTGTTACCGTGGGTGACATATGTGGTGGGAAGAAAGGTGTTCCTGGAGTTGGCACCTAATATATACACAAAACAGATATAATTAAGCGTTACAGAGACAACTTCAAGAACGTGGTTTGTGCAAACATGCATATATATACAAGCACGGAATTCACGGAAAAAAAACAAGTATATATAAATTCCAAGATTCAGATTTAGTAATTTCTTTTCTGATCCAATTTTTTTTTCCGTTGGTATTTTCTGGCGAACTTTTTGCACTAGGACTTACATGTTGGTGGTGGGAATGCCAGAAAGAAGGGTCGGCTGATGGTGGCAGCTGCAAGGGGTGTGGTGGTGGAGGCCAAGCATGTGGTGGTGTGGGTGGCGACGGGGCTAGATGTTTAGGCCATGTGTGCATAAATGATTGGTCGACGGATGGATGACCCCAAACATGTAAGGGTCTAAAATGAGGCATCGGAGGCATTGGTGACACAGGAGGAGGGAAGCCCATGGTGGGTGCAATCCAAGGGGTTTTGTCTCTCTTCCCCGTGCCACTTCCGGAACCGTACATCTGCCGCCTCTGGCTCCAATTTGCTGCCTCAGCTTCTCGGGCTAGCATATGTTTCCGATGGGACCGGTATTTCTGTAAAAGAACATAAAAAAAAAGGTATTTACACTATACATCACATATGTTTATTCTGTATAATCCGTTGCACAATTTGGTTGAGTAGGCAAATCTATATTAACGTTGTAATGTATACCACTATTATAAACCTCTGCTAAAAAAAAAAGAAGAAGAAATAAAACAATTCACGAACTTTGTATTATTTTCACATAAAGTGTAAGAAATTTACAAAAAATATATATTATGTATCCAAAATCCTCAAATCTCATAGAAACACATTATTTAAAATTACTACACGAAACGGGACAACATATTTACCTACGTACTGAGGGAGAACAAAATTATTTGGATACTATACATAGTTCGGGTTTGGAGTGAAGATTTCATCAATCAGAAAAAGTAAATAAGAGTATAACCCTGCACCAAAATAGAGGGAGATGTTCTCCAATGGGGCTGTGCTATTTTTGCATTATAATAGAATCAAGGGTTCGAGCTGGCCTAATTGATTGTTTGTATTCAATTGACGTCAACTTTAGTGGAATTATAAAGTGAAGTTTCTTTCCTTTTTTAACTTTTCGATCCATAGAAGGTAAAATATTGACAATTTTGAGTTCATTTGAAAAGTATTGTGAATATATAAGAAAGAAGGCTTCAAAAAAGGAAAAAAGAAAAAGAGAAAGAAAGAAAGCAGGCTTTATTTGTAAGAGACAAAAGAGACAGGACAAAGAAGAGAATGACGAAGACTTTCATTGTTCTTTCAACATCTCCAATAATTTGCATATATAGAGCTAGATTATGAATTGGGTAGTAATGAATTTTCTTGCTCCGGAACATGGAGTATTAATATAATATACGAAGTTGCAGAAGGATTACCGAGTTAATTTTTTTTATAAAAAAAATCAACATAGAAAATAATAAATTAACATAAATACAAGATGCGAAAATTTTCGAGACAAACTGTCGCCGGAGCCATTTTTGACATGTATATATAATTTAAGTGCAAGAGATAGACGCCTGATCAGTACGAAATTTCAAGTGGTGGAAAAGAAAATTTGTCATTAAAGTTACGCTAATCCGTCTGTCATTCGAAGCTTTTAAACCTAACTACCAAGTTTAAATTTTTTTTACTGCAAACACATTCCTAAATTTTCACATTTAATCCTCTTCTTGCTCGAACCGAGGATCTAAATTCATGGGTTGGCAGCGACTACTTTGTTATGGATTTAGATCCATTAATTTCGACTGACGTACAAAAAAAAAAAAAGAAGCATGAAAATAAATCGTTCAAGGAGTGAATATACAATATTACATACTTGAAGATGGCTTGCAATGTTATGGCGAGTGAGACAATCGATTCTCATAAGCTCCAAAATTCGGGAAGGAACTGCCTTATCCACGCCAAGCTGCTCCACTGCCTGAACAAATCTTCTGTGCAGCTCTGGTGTCCAATCCACCTAAACACACATTTCAAGAAATCTTTTCATTCTTTCTTCAAATATTAATTATTTCAGATTATTATCAAATCAAACCCGAAAAAATCTCCCCCCACTGTATATAAGCTTTTAATGAGTTAAAAAGTAGATACATTTACATAGGATCGGTTTTAACAGAAAGCACCCCAGATTCACGTGAGCTTTTGGCTCCCATGATTTGTGTGACAAAGCCATAAATAAGAAAAGGAAAGAAGCAAAACTATTCCTAATGGATATAGATATGTTTTTGAGCAGAAAACTTTTTGTCTTTCCTTTTTTTTGTATTTTCAGTAAATTATTAACACTGCAAACCTAGTTTTTACAGCATATACATATATTCCTTTTTCAAGTTTGTTTTTTCATGGATTTAGGATTGTTGAACTTCTAAGTGTTTTTTTTCCTAAAAAAACATGATGTAAAACTAACGGTAAGTGAAGATCTGAATCTACTAACATAGATTTTTGATACCTTCACCTTCCTCTTGCCCAGAGGATTTTTCGAATGAGCGGATGATTTTCTTCCCTTACTGTCATTGGTTTCCTCTGGGGATGGATTCGCTGCAGCATGCCCATCCCTTTTACTAACAATTTCCTCTCCTTGACTGATCAAGCTAGACGATCTTGAGCCGAGGTCTGAAGCCGAGGCTGAAGCGGAAACTGAAACAGATACTTTTTCATCTTTTCCTGAATCATCATTAGTCGAGACAACTGACAAAGAAGTAGTGCAGTTCCTTTCTGATTCTTCGCCTCCGCTGACTGAGAACTCAGCAAGAACCTCCGTGTCCATTTCCAAATCTGGCAACAAATCTCCATCGTTGATTCCCATAAAAAGTTCATCAAAATCAATGCCGTCAAGCAAATTTCCGGTTGAGAAATCAAGAAACCCGTTCTCTTCCACTGAAAACCCTTCCATTTCACTTTCCCTTTCATTCTTCGCGCTCCTGAATGGCGAAACAGCGAGCATTCCAGAGATTCCAACTAACTAGATCCACTAAATTTCAAACTCTCTCTCAATCTATATGTTAGATTTCATGAGATACAGCTCATATATCGAACAATATTTGTATGTCTCTCTGTGTCTGTGTACAACAACCCAAAAAAAGAAACTCAAATTTATATAAGTCGGTCTGGATTTAATTCGCTACTGTAATTTTTCTTTATTATTTTTAGGGAGTGTACAGGTGTGACAAGGTCGAGAATGGTAGAATTGGATATGCACCACAATTTGACTCAAGGGGGCTATGCAGATTTTGTTTTTATGCTTCTGTTTTGGCTTGTTCTTATATAATATTGAATAATTCAACATGGAATTTATGATTTGTGGATGCCCTTTTTTTGAAGTTTGAAAAAAATCTGTGTAAAAGTGTTTGCTCGTGAATAATTTCAATTTTTTTATTTTTTTCCCCTTGTCATGGAGGAGAAAGAGACAGAGAGGTTAGATTTAACGCAAACGGCTTTATCAGACACAGAATTTGGTTCGAAAAGTAGTAATATAGGTAGCGTGATATTTTATCTGTTGTATAGTAAAAATGAATATGAGATATTGGACTTTGACCGTAAGAATACATAAATACACAGTATTAAATTTCTTCATGGGATATTGGACTTTGTAAGAATACATAAATATAATACAGTATTAAATTTCTTTAATTTTGAAATCAAGCAGTCGACATTTATTAGATAAAAATGGTCGCCTAAGGACTCATGGTTACCATTGCGATGGCCAATTTGATTATAAATATATTCATGAAATGTAAAAAAAGTGAATCTCATGTGATACCGTCTCACGGATCTTAATCGGTGAGACGGCTCAACCCTACCCATATTCACAATATAAAGTAATACTCTTAGCATAAAAAATAAGAGTAAGTCTCATGTGAGACCGTCTCACGGATCATAATCTGTGAGACGGGTCAACCTTACCCATATTCCCAATAAAAAGTAATACTCTTAGCATAAAAAGTAATACTTTTTAATGAGTGACTCAAATAAGAGATCTGTCTCACAAATACGACCCGTGAGACCGTCTCACACAAGTTTTTGCCAAAAAATAATAGTTTCTCATGGATGAATCAAATAAGAGATCCGTCTCACAAATACGACATGTGAGACCGTCTAACACAAATTTTTGCTTGGAAAAAAATAGTCACTTAAATTGAAAGGTTTATAGCCAAAATAATCACGTAAGTTTGCTCATTTTGTGTTTCGATACTTCACATATTCAATTTTATATTTTGGTTTTAGGTTGTGATTGGTTGTGTTTTGTTTTTTAGTTTTTATTTTTAATTTATGTAATTTTAGAGTAGGTCTCATGTGAGACCGTCTCACGGATCTCAATCTGTGAGACGGGTCAACCCTACTCATATTCACCATAAAAAGTAGTACTCTTAGCATAAAAAGCAATACTATTTCATGGATTACCCATATAAAGATCCGTCTCACAAAATTTGACCCGTGAGACCGTCTCACACAAGTTTTTGCCGTAATTTTAACATGATACCGGACATATCATTATTTTATTACGTTACATCATAACTTTGACAAAAAAGATCAAAGTCGAAACATAACATAACCTAGAAAATCAAAAAGAATATTTACAATTACGTACAAAATATAAAATGAGCACATTTACACTACCATTTTGACTATTTTCCCTAAATTAAATAGTGTACGTATATATATACACACACACATATATACACACACAACAACCACACGAGTCTTGTTTTACAAAAGAACTTGACCAAATAGGGCAGGACTCTCTAAAATCAATAAAAATTATGTTGGACAAATTAATCAAAATTTGGTTCTATTCCAACATTTTGAATTTTTTTACTCTATTTCATTTTCATCATAGTGCTAATACGACATTGAGCATATTGGTAATATTATCATCGTGTCAACACTCCATCGAAAATCTAACTAAAAATGCAAAAAAGATCAAATTATTGTGCTAAGACCAAATATTGGCCAAGTATTATAATACCAGAAATCATGCATGCCAATTTACATCGTCGATTTTTACCTCTTTCACTATTACAAATTACTTCATGTTAAGTATTATACATGATTATATGTCATATTAAAATTAATTTGCACGAAATTAAACTAAATTGTCAAAACGATATATTTTCTTGATAAATTTGACATCAAATTATAAAGTGTTTATTATTTAATTTAGGAAAAACCGTATTCGTAGTTGTCATGACCTGAGTCCGAGCACGCGGCTGCGTGACTGCACAATGGGCTCCTATAACAACTACTTCGTATTCGTCCTCGCTTTATGAAAATGATTAACCCAAGTTGCTATAGAAGTTCATTGTAAGTCATTTTTAAGATGTGGGACAAGGGTATATCACAATCACCCCTCCTTCAGAACGCGACGTCCTCGTCGCGGCCTAACCCCTAGATCCACCAGCATCGAGAATCTAGAGGTGGCTCCTACAGGTTCAAGAGGTGGCTCCCGTAATATAACACTTTGTCCCGCAGGTTCAAGATGTGGCTCCCATGCACGTAGCACTTTGACCCGCATAACACTTATTTCTCGATGTTCCATGCTGGTGACTGGCTCTAATACCACTCTGTCACGCCCGAGCCCGGGCCCGCAGCTGCGTGACTGCACAATGGGCTCCTATAGCAACTCATTATAAACTCATTTTAAATCTTTAATTTTTAAGATGTGGGACAAAGGTATCATACTAGTCTTGTAATTTTGTCGTTTTGTAATTTTGGTCACCTATGTTATTTAATTTCAGTTTTTGTCATACATCTTTCAATTTTCGCAATATTTGTCTTTATTTATTGTGAATATTGATGTAACATATATACACACGTCAACGACACATCAGAATTGCTTTGACGTCACGTCGAAAAAATAACTAAAATTGACAAAAAGAAAATAAAACTGACTAAAACTAAATTATCAAAATCGCAAATACACAAACATAAAAGACAAAGAAAAAAACAATTATCCCAAATTCTATACTCTTAGGCATCGTTTGGTTCGTGAAATATGATAAGTAAATGATATATAATAAGAGTGATTATAAAAGAAAAAGTAAAGATAACTAATATATTATGATAATTTATATGATATTTGACATGATTTTAACTTGCTGGATTATTTTTGTTAATTATATTATGATTACTAAAATGTCCTCATCATATATTAGTTAGTAATATATAGTTAAAATGATTGAATAAATAAATAAAATGTCTAGAATTAATTTATTTAAAAAATTATAAATAAAATTAAAATATTATATTAATTATTAAATTTTTATTAATTTCAATTTCGAAAAACAACTAAAAAATCGATTAATATTATAATTAAAATTTGAAAATAATATAAATATTGATTTATTGTGATAATTAAAATATTAATATAAATTTGAATATAAATAATGGTTAAAATAATTATAATATTACGGTTAAAAATAATATAATAATAATTAAATTATTTATATTATTAGTCAAATTAAAAAGTATATTTAAATATTATTAAATTTTTTGAATTTATAATTATTTTAAACTTTAAATATAGTTTGTTACACAGGATAAACGAATGATTGATAAATAATATTCCTTATCTCACGTTTGGTGTTTTTTTAGAAAAACCCATGATACCGAGATAAATAATTTTATACAAGGATAAAATATCCATTTTATGAGATGTGATAATTTTTAATTTAATGATTAAAACATCACAAATGACATAAATGTCCTCAATATATAAAAATCCTAAACACTATCAAATATTTTTATTTATTTTTATATATTATCAAATAATGGTGTTTTGAACTCGAGATAATTATATAAATGATATTTTTTAATATTTAAAGTTTCCTCTTGTTGCTTTTCGACATTAATATAAAATTAAAATCAAATAAATATTATATATTATATATAATATGATAATTATATAAATGAACTCGAGATAATTATATAAGTGATTTTTATAAGTCTCAATAAAATTATTAGTATCACTCGATTAATATTAAAAATTGATATTTGATTTGATTCACAAAATCAAGGGCTCAATTATCATATTTATATAATACATAAAATTAGGTAAAAATAAATAAATCATGCAAGCACTGTCGACGCGTGAACATATAAGAAATATAAATTTAAGCAACAAATTTGAAATTATAAAACTTATTATGATAATTTTAATTTTAATTTGTCATTACAATCTAATATATAAATTTAACCACAATTATTAAAATCATACCAAACATTAAATATAATATCATACATCATATTTATCCTTAACTTATCGTTATATTATATATTATATGTTTATCTTATAATGTGTACCAAACTATGCCTAAGATATCAAAGGAAAATTTAAAAATTAATCAAATATCATCCATTCTCCTTCAAAAGATTATATAACTATTAACAAGAGGACAATAATGCATACAGTTCGGACCGGGTGCTGGCTGAACAAGCATATCACAATCTTAATCATGCACACCAAATACATAATAAGTGAAATATTAAAAAGTAATCACCTCTTATCATGCACATCAAACAATATCTCGAGTAAAACATACAAACTGATGACTAATTTGCATGATAAAAAAAGGTTAAAAATGTCACCATTATATTAATATAATTTTTTATTTTTTTTTTCAATGTTCATTTGGAAGCGATTTTCGGATAACAGTGACTTCACGTCTCAAATAAATTCAAAAATGGAAATGTGACCGATGTGATACATAAAGCAATACATACTCAAATAATTGAAGATGATAAATTTAACTTGTTCGGAAAAGTAACATTATATTAATAATTCAAGAAAATTGGGAAAATTGAGAAAACAATTTCGTAAATTGGGATAGTTGTGATTTTATGTCTTATAATTTGACAAAATATTTCCACTCTTATTCCGATAACTTTGCTTATTTTGTAATTAATTTAGTTATTTGTACATGTGCTTAGGAAGTTGACATTATTGATATCGCACCAACAATAATTGGCTCGACATTAGTAATATATGATGACACATCAGTATTCTAGAGAAATATTATTAAAATTATATTAAAAAAGAAAAAAAATATTATCGAACTAAAAGTGAAATTTGATTAGTTAGAGGGCCAAAATCACAATTAGACCAAGTTTTAGGACCCAATTTGGTATTTTCCCTTAAATAAATATAATAACTTACATACAAGTTTCGAGAAATATATATCAGTGCATTAACATATTGAAACTATCAGTTAATTTCTTCGACCAAAATGGAATAAAATAAAATTTACCATATACTAGAGACTGTAATTAATTCATCTAGTATTAATTGATTAATAATTACATTAATAATCTCAGCACTCAAACTTAAGTTTGCATACAGTCTTCGTCAGAAAAATTATGGTTTGCACTCCTTGAATCACAAAAAAATATTTCTGTACTCCCGGACTTACATGTTTTTCAGTCGAATGAAAATATGTATAAAAAAAATTAAAAATATGCTACTAATATATAATATTGCATTCAGTCTTCGTCAGAAAAATTATGGTTTGCAATCCTTGAATCACAAAAAAATATTGCTGCACTCCCTGGACTCACATGTTTTTCACTCGAATGAAAATAGGTATAAAAAAAATTAAAAATAAGCTACTAATATATAATATTTGAGTACCAATTGTTTCAAATTTAATAATAATATATGATTTTTGAGTACTCAAACGTGTATAACATGTATCGATATTAATGATACATTTGTCTTTTCAGATTAAAATTGGTACGAAATATTGAAAATATAATACTGATATATAATATTTGAATATAAATTAGTTTAGATCTAGCATCCATGTATGATTTTTGAGTATTCAAACATGTATAACATATGTTGATATTAATAAAATTGTTCAAATTTTATACACAAAATCTTATCTCTTTTGTACTAGATGTAAAACTGTTTATATTCAAGTATTATATGTTAATATTATATTTTCAATGTTATGTATCAATTTTCATATGTGAAAAACATGTAAATCGAGAAAGCGCGTAATTTTTTTATTTTTTATTTTTTATTTTTGGTAAATTAGAGAACACCAACACTTGTAAATTACAGAATACCAACACATATTTTTCTGACATCGACTTTTCCTTGTTCTTTCCATTTTTGTTGGTTTTCCTGTTTTGTGGAGACCGTCTATGGAAATGATGGGACTGAAGCATGAATGATCGGCCAACATCAACGGTTTTCCTCATTCTGTGTCCTTGCCTACAAATAATTGAATTGCTTACAAAAAATCATAATATTTTTTATAACTGTAGCCATGTAAAAAAGTATTAGTTTTTTTACGTAAATATAATTATGTTAGAAAAATATTTCCTGTTTTTAATTTCGGAACTGAGTTATTATTTTATTATTTTTCTCATAGAAATAAGAATAGTGTTAGGAAGGGGACGTACTATCTTGTGAAAAAAAATTATGTATTTTAAATATCATAGTTAGTTATTATGTTAGTCTCTTATCCAACAAATCACTTGTAAACTGGATGCTATATACTGCTAGTTGAATTTAGTTTGTATTTGGTCTAAAAACCGACATAGGGCCAAAAATTGCCGACGTTGTATTAAAAATTACTGATACTTCTGACTCTACATGATTAACATCCACTCTAGCAAAATATGATTAAAAAAAATAAGAAACCTAACTTAGATGACCAAAATCTAACTTTGATTACTTTAGAAAAGTAAAATCCAAAAGACGCGAACTTGGAAGTTCATATTGGCGATATTCGTTATATAATCTTGGTGAGTGTTAAATTAATCATGATTTTATAACTTCATATGATGTAATAACTCAGTTGATTGTTGTGGCATGCATGTTCAATGGTATGAAGTTGCATGCTGATATCAGTGTTGATAAATGACAACTTTATTGTACAGACTTACAATGATGAGATGAGGTTGTAGAAATGATGTGGCAATACTAATTTTGTATTCCATTTAATAACTTTGTATTTTAAAAAAACACAATTGCACATAATTGAAAAAAATTTACAATTGACATAATTTAAAAAAAAAAAATACAATTACACATAATTAGAAGAAAACATAATTAAAAAAATATACTTACTCATAATTAAAAATTACAAATAATTTAAAAGTGGAGTAATTCAACTATTCATCTTCATGTAAACTCCAATATGTTTGATCAAGTTCTTTTAAAATATGTGGTGCAACTCTCAGTTCTAAATGCTGATATATCGTTCCAGAAAGACGTTGAACTCTACGGTAGGATTTCTTGAAAGGATAACATCTGAGGGAACATAGTCAACAACTCGAGTTGGAAAATCACGATCTTCCAGCATATCAACAATCATGTTATGGAGAATGATACAAGTTTTCATTAAATAATGTAAATCAATTGGATCTCACATGCGAGATGAACCTCTCACTATATACGATTATGCTTGGAGTATACCAAATGTTCGTTCAACATCTTTTTCTCATCCTTTCTTGATATATCGTGCAAAAATCTTATGTTTTTGTGATTGGGGTTGAGGTATGGTTTTCACAAAGATAACCCAAGATGGATCAATACCATCGGCGAGATAGTAATCATGTTGTACCCATTCTCGTTCACCTCAAATTGTTGGAATATGCCGAAATATGCATGTTAAACCCATAAATATCTCGATGCAACCGAATATAATATGATTGAAGGTTCTTTTTGATGTCCACTTTGATATTGTCATGCCCAAATTGTTGAACAATTCTTCCAGGCCCAGTACATAAAATTAATGCTTCCAAGCATCTCTAGAAATCCCCTTTCAAAAATTTCAGCATTTATTTGAGCAACGCCTGCAGGTATTAGCTGTTTCAAATATTGCTCCAAATATATCATTAACCCCCTGCAAAATCTTTTCAAACATTCCAAGGCTATCAATGCGATATTCATCCTCATGTGTTCATCAACAGCATCGTCTGCAACATCATATACAAGTAGTCGGACCGTAGCCGAAACCTTCTGAAGTGAGGATAACATAGGCTTCCCGGTTGTGTCCTTCCTTTGGAAAAAGTAAGTCACATTGGTTTATAAAGTTTCTCCAATTCTTGAAAACAAATATCTCCTCATTTCGAATCGCTTATGAAAATCATTCTCGTTGTATGTGAGAATATCGTAGTAATATTGATATAATCTTTTAGCCTCAGTAACACGTTCTCGATTTTTTGATTTCGTTTGTAGCCATGAACATGGCTTGACTCCCCTCTTCAAGCGCTACAACAACATATGTAAATAATCTATGGGTTGGTGGTCGTCTTGAAGATATGAGCAATTGGTTCATCCCGGAATATGATACATTTTCATTGTCCAATGATGAAGAATATATTTTTGTCATAATAAATATAGAAGAATGATGTGAGAAAATTTTAGATATTGTGCATGTGAAAGAATTTGAAGATCGTTGAAAAATGAAATCAAAATAGAGGTTTTTTTATATATATAAAATACAACAGTTAGATTTTTCTTTTTTAAAGATCTCTAACAGTAGATTAAGCTGGTTGTTTGTTGAATACAACAATTGTCCTTGTTTGGTAGAACAATCGAACCGTGGTGTTTGAGCTGTCGTGCGGTTTAAAAGATTTGAGTTACACCATTACTACCAGCTATAGCTTTTTCTACAATTTATATCAGAGCCAAGATCATGGGTTCGATTCCCATTAATTGCAAGGAGTGTAATTATTGGGAGAGAGATTGTTGAATGAAATAATTGTCTCTACTTGGTAGAGCGATCGAACCGTGGTGCTTGAGCTGTTGTGCGCTTTAAACATTACCACTAAGTATAGTTTTTAGTAAATCAATAAACGCTCAATCCTATATTATTGGATCTCGATTTTTTTATTAAAAAATATAAATAAATTTTCAACTCCACTGCACACGAAAACTCTCCAGACGAGGTCCGCCATGACCATCGCTCGAGAAAGAATTTGGAATCCACGGATTCATTGAATCTTGTCTATGATTGCACAAGTGGCACAACACTGGCGGTACTTGATTTCAATTTGTTTAAACAAATTTATATTGCTGATTATTTCAGTACTCTAATTTCGAATATTCTTTCGAATTCCTTCTGTCTTTATTTCTAGATCGTAATTCCCTGCGATAAATTGGAGAAGGAGCCATGCAAGAATTTTTCATATAGTGACATCTGGAAAGTTTTTTTGGTATATATTTATATATATACACACACCCACACACACTAAAACAATCTAGGTCTTGTATGTTGGGTTTTTTTTTAATTGTTTTTAAATCCGACAGAATATTGATGTTACATCGAAAATTATCGTTATAACGCAATAATGACTTACGTGTCTGGCTTAACATTACCTCTTCAACGAAATAAGATTGGCTTTCTTGTGATATACTATATAATATTGGTCGGTAAAAAATTAATTATTGATTTATAATTTCGTATGATAGTATTAATTAAAAAAAAGGATTGTTAGTATTTCAAACGTACCAAGAATTCTGAATTGATTCACACTCGTTCATATGGATCATTTCTGTAATAGCATGCGTGACATAACTTGGATTTTTAATTAAACAGAATTATATCGCTAATTGTTTCAAGGGCAGATCATTATTTTATTAACTAATCAAATTGCACCACACAATTTTTTTCTTATTTTTTCCTAAAAATTTAGATGAAAAATAATCATAAACCACAATGTATACATAGTACAATTATTTTTTTTGTCAAGAACCCCGCGAAATCGCCCCCACCTAAACCATTGGCTATAATATTTAGTTTAGAGTTGTATTAACATGTAAATAACATAATATATTAAAGAAGCCGTCGTTCAATTTATCTAACTTTGGACAAAATTTTCCTCCTAGTAAAAAAAAAAAAAACTTATCTTCTTCGTACATATTCTTCAAATTAGTATTGTATTTGTTAGAGTATTTATTTTTTACTACAAATATTTTGATATTAATTATTGTTTTATCTAATTTTAATTTTGGCAAAAATTTGTATGAGATGATCTGAAGTGTCATATTTTGAGAGAGGAATCTCTTATCTGGATCATCCATGAAAATATATTATTTTTTATGCTAAAAATATTACTTTTTATTGTGAATATCGGTATGATTAACTCGTCTCACATGTAAAGATTCGTGAGACCATCTTATAAGAGACCTATTCTTTTATTTTTGTATGATTTGATATATATTTTATTTTTTATATTAAGATTACTTTTTTATGAAAAATATATGATTTGATTTGAAACCGTTCAAAATCATAAAGCTAATTCTACATGTAAAATTCTGATTACTTTGTAAAAAAATAAACCAACCAAACCGCATATGACAATTTGGTTTGCAATTTTTTAAAAAGACCACGAAACCGCAAAGTGATCCCACTTTTGAGCTCTTTCATGTGGATGTTCCAACATGGATCGTGATTCCCTGCAGGAACCTGGAGAAGGGAATATTTCACCCTATTTCATGGAGTACTGCTCCCATGAGAATATCAAATGTCCAATTTTAACCACATATATGCGGGATCCACCAATTCATATGCGAGGTCCATCAAATTCTTTAAAATCAACGGCCCAAATCCTGTGAGATTACTGTCCCCACAAGTAGCATCGACATTTCTCCGGAGAAAGAAGGGAGCCATGCAAGTAGAAATGATTTGATTGGACATAATATATGATGACAAATGAAAGTTTAGAAGAATTAATCTACACCGTTAATCAAATCTCTAATACAATAGTAGATACAGTTAGTTTATTTCGGTTCGATTTTCTGTTAAGTTTTTCAAATGCCTAATTTAATTTTTTTTTATAACAATTTGGTTTGTTTTAACTTTAAATTAATAAAATGTTAGAAAAAAATGATTATTCTTTTAAAATCTCTAAAAAAGATCAAAGATTTGATAGTTACATACATTAGTAATTAAAATAAACACATAAATAAATATAATAAAATGAGGGTAGGTCTCTTATGAGACGATCTCACGAATCTTTATATGTAAGACGGGTCAATTCTAACGATATTCGCAATGAAAAGTAATACTCTTAGCATAAAAAGTAATAATTTTTCATAGATGATCCAAATAAGAGACTCGTCTCATAAAATACGATCCGTAAAACCGTCTCACACAAGCTTTTATTAAAAGTGAATGCGAACAATAATGTCAACTGTTCTCATCTTATTAAATTAATTGAAAACTGGTAGGATGTCAATGTAGTTTTAATATATATATAGATTAGATTATAAATAGGCTTCATAAATTCCACGGTCTATATCGACTGAAAACTGTACAGAAGATATGTCGCTGTCCACGTCTTCGTCTTCTTGTCCTTGTCCAATGCTGCTTTATCTGTATTTTCGAAAATAAAAATTAAAAATATTATTATCATGTTTGAATAACTATTTATTTTTTGAAGAAAAAGATATTGTCAATATTTTCCCAAAAAAAAATAATTATTGTTAATTGAAGGGAGAATTAAATGGGTTATTTTTAAATTTATCCCGAATATGGTCAAATGTGCATCCAATTATTATTCATTGAACATCTCATTTATTATTTTTACTAAAAAGTAGTTGAATAAATTTTTAAGTAAAAGGTAAATTAATTTTCTGAAATAAATTGAATACATGTGTTTGTGTGTATATATATTATATTGAGGTTGGGGTAGTTTAAATGGAAAACTAGGTGATGACTACGAGAGTAGGTCTCTCGTGAGACGGTATCAAAAAATCTTTATCTGTGAGACGGGTCAACTCTACCGATATTCACAATAAAAGTCATACTGTTAGCATAAAAATAATATTTTTTTTCATAAATGACCAAAATAAGATATCCGTCTCACATAAGTTTTTTATGCCTACAATTAGTTATGCCAAACAATTATCATATTTTTAAATATTAAATTTGAAAATTATCATGCATAAACATTTTTGGGATGGTTTTTTAGACAATTTCTATTGGAAGGAGATCTCGTTGGAGTTATGAAAAAAATGCTTTACTAAAAAAATGGTTGCCATATAGGACCTATTGCTTTAGTAATAACTAGCTGTCGAAGTATACGTGACGATAAATCAAAACGTAGATATTTGAGGTGGCGATTGTTTTTATTCGGGTATTGAATTTGAAAAAAAATAGATCTTTTGTGAAATAATCTCAGGAATCTTTATCTGTGATACAGGTCAATCCTACTGATATTCACAATAAAAAGTAATACTCTTAGCATAAAAAGTAATACTTTTTAATGGATGAATCAAATAAGAGATCTGGCTCACAAAATACGACCTTGAAACTGTGATACCCTTGTCCCACATCGAAAAAATCAAATATTTAAAATGAATTTATAATGACTTACAATGGACTTTTATAACAACTTGGGTTAATCGTTTTCGTAAAGCGAGGACGAATACGAAGTAGTTGCTATTGGGACACATTGTGCAGTCACGCATGTGCGGGCCTGGGCTCGGGTGTGATAGAATGGTATCAGAGCCGGTCATCGGCATGAAATACCGGGAAATAAGTGCTATGCGGGGCAAAGTGCTATGTGCATGGGAGCCACCTCTTGAACCTGCGGGGAAAAGTGCTACATGACGGGAGCCACCTCTTGAACCTGTAGGAGCCACCTCAAGATTCTCGGTGCTGGTGGATCGAGAGGTCTGGGCGCGACGAGGACGTCGCGTTCTGAAGGATGGATGATTGTAATATCCTTGTCCCATATCGAAAAAATCAAAGATTTAAAATGAATTTATACAATGGACTTCTATAGCAACTTGGGTTAATCATTTTCGTAAAGCGAAGACGAATACGAAGTAGTTGCTATTGGGGCACATTGTGCAGTCACGCAGGTGCGGGCCCGAGCTCGGGGCGTGACAAAAATCGTCTCACACAAATTTTTGCCTAAAAAAAATAGTAGATCTCTTGTGAAACGGTCTCACGAATCTTTATATGTGAGACGAGTCAGCCCTACCGATATTCACTAATACTCTTAGCATAAAAAGTAATATTTTTTCATGGATGGCCCAAATAAGAGATCTGTCTCACAAAATACGACTCGTGAGATCGTTTCATGTAAGTTTTTGCCTAAAAAGAAACATCAAACATTAAAAATTGCTTTTTAAAGAGCATTAATTTTGCTTAAACCTATGATTATTTCAACACCGGTCTGAAGAAGTTTCTAGATAAAAAAATACTCGTTAAGCTGAAAATTTTAGGCATTCTCCCTATTATAATAATAATAATAATAATAATAATAACAACAACAGAAATAGGTTTATGTTGGATATGATAAAAAAAATTTAAATTCTTAGAACGAGGTTGAATATGAAATTTTAAACGCCATATTAATTTTTGGCTTTTGCAGACGCTGGTAAGAAGATTATTTGAAGTTAGAACATATTCCGAAGTGTAAAACAACTTCTAAAGATAAAATAAAGCTGAAATATAAGAATATCAATATATATTTATTTATTTTGATGACGTAAGAACTCACAATTTACTCTTCCATGTTTAGTGAATAAATCATCGGACTAATGCCTTAACCTTCACATCATGAGAACGAAATAAACTACAATGTACAAGCTCTGCGTGACAACTCACCCGTCGAAAAATGTATAAGAATAGTAATATTGGGTAAAGTAAGTCGTCTCAAAACCATTATTACACGAATATTGTCATCCAACGTAAGTCCAACAATTTAGCTATTAGAGCCATTTGTTTTATTTTTAGAAAAAGCTCCATCAATTTCTACACCTTTATCGAAAGTTTTAATAATTTATATAGCATCAAATATGTATAGAAAAAATAAAAAACTGGTCCTAACTGTAAAGTTTATTAAAACAATAATGGCAACAACGGACAAAGAAAGAGATGGAGCTAAATTTAAGAACCACATAAAAGCAGGTTTCAAAACTAAAGAAATTTCTAACGTAAAATTTAGATTTTATTGATCAAAATGCTGTCTGAATTTCTCTTTAAATCGACTTTCCAAAAAAAAAAATTGGCATTTTTTTAAATTCATCTTAATTATTATTTCAGTGGGTCGTTTCACGTACGAACATTCCTCGAAATGGTCATTATCGCCACCATATATATATATATATATATATATATATATATATATATATATATATATATATATATATATATATATATATATATATATATATATATATATATATAGGGTCCGATCGATCGTTATATAAATATTGTCCTCGATTCTTTGATTGATATCCCACGTGAAGGAATAAAAAAAGATGGGGTAGCTCGTACAAGCTTTGCACATTTTATCTAACCAAGCAATAATTGAAAATTATATGAACAACAAATGATTCGACAATTTGCACTGCATCTGGTAAATTTTGTCATAATAAGTAAATAGCATGTGAGAATTTTCTAATTTTGGTATAGTAAGTTGGTCTGTTTTGAATTTTATTCATATAATTTGTCAAAATTTAGTTTTAATCAAGTAATTTGGATTTTTTGTTTTATTCTTTTCCTTTTCCCGATATCACTAAATACAACGAATATTGTTTATTTGACAATGATTATCTCTTACATAACTCATATGATGTAAATAAAGCATATGTCACATACATTAAAATTAATCTAAACAAAAATAATGGGAAAAACTAAAACATAACATCACTCAATATTTTGAAATCGGAGAAAAACATTTTTCATTTTGCTTAGGTAAATTTTTATCTGTAATATAGTTTTTATATCTTTACATGACAAATATAGGAGATTATCGATGTCAAATATTTAATATTCATTTGATTTAATTATTTCGACCAAAAAATAGATTAAAAAATTCAAAGTTACAAGATGAAAATCAAACGGTAACGTTTATGAGATGTTGCAGTGGAGATGTTAATACCACAACATATCGAATGGTCACCTCTACTTAAAACATTATGAGGACACTAATAAATCTATTTTATGGTATATAATTACATTATTAATTAACTAAAATGGTATTTCACCATTACACCATTCAACAAAATAAGAAGATTCAGAGGCTTCACGAGCCAGCTGATGAGCTACCCGGTTCGTCGTTCTCGGCATGTGGTGGATAGAAAAGAAAGCATCCGAATCCAGCAAGTTTTGAACAACATCCATCGTGAGCAACCAACGCAGAACTATTGATGGCATGTATATTTGTAATGAATCTGAAAAAACACAAACTTCTTTAATACCAAGTTTAATGGTACATAACTCCGCACTTTTCACCGTTCCGAGATGTCGTATTATGCAAGCCGAGACACCCATGACTTTATCTTTGTCATCTCTGATCAAAGCCCCAACACCGAACCTGTTTCTAACTCCATCAAACCCAACATCAACATCTAATCTCATCTTATTCGGGGCTGTGGCGTCCAACAGCGATCCAATGTCTTTGTCCAATCTATTCTGGTGGAGCAAGCCTTACAAGTTTCCAAGAAAAAGCAGCTACTCCATCAATTCTAAAATCTCTTTTGTGATCTAACTAATCATGGTTTCTTTTACATGTTTCTGTCCAGATAGCCTAGCACATGACCATAATTAAACAACTCGAAGTCCTCGGTCTTAAAAAGCTTCAATATCACAGATGTTATCTCAATTAAATCTGCTCCTCTGAATTTTTTTCAAAACTTCCCGAAAGGCAGTATGCCTTCACACATATTTTATATCCCGAAAAAATAACAAAGCACGACACATGCTAGCATAATTTAGTTTAGACAAATGCAAATACCATGAGCTAGTAAATTCATCGAATCCGGAATGAGATTTCTCGAAGCATGCCAAAGAAACATACGTACCATGGGTGGGAGGTTAAGATTCCAGATTACTTTCCACCGATCTTTTTGCGGACGAGGCGATAGAAACAATGGGCGAGGTGTACAATTAATTTCCAAAAATATCTTCATCAGTAGGAAAATAATGTCTCACTTCTTGTTCATTCCAATTCCCATCTTCTTGAATATACCGTGCCATTTTAAAATCTGAACTCACAAGCGAGTTGGGATGACTCCTACATCCAGAAAATTCCGGAATCCAAGGGTCTTGATGTGCCTTTATAGATTTGTCATTCCCTACTCTCCTACACATCTTTTTTTTCCCCATAAGATCTCTGCCCCAAATGAAAGAAAGCACCATACGTAAGATGGTTTAGAACCTAAATCAACCATCATTATGTCTTTGCTTTTAAAATATCCGCTTTTGAGTACTCTCGCCTAAGTCAATGGTCATTACAAGTCATTTACATCAATAAATATTTATCATCAACGACCCTGGAAAATATGACACCCATTGCAAGCCATATTTCGAAAAGTTGAAGGAGAGAAAGGTGAACCAGTCTCATGGACTTGTAACAACACAATAAAGGTAAAATAATGATATTGAAATGGAATAAATAGCCATGAATGAGAGACCTTTCAGCTGGTTGCTTATAGCCTAAAAATAATGGATGGAGCTTGAGGTAATCACACCAAGAATCCTCTTTAAAACACTCCAAATTTTCGGTCCCACTAGCTACAAGAAAGGGTGACTTTCTGCTACAATTCCTTCATCATTTTCGAGCAAGGGAGCTGCCAAGATATTGACCCAAGGTCTGTCCAGGAACAAGCAAAGTCTGTTCAATTTGAAGAATTTGTCATATCTTCTGTTGCGACATACAGTGCATCGTGAGTAGCTAGGAACAGTTCTTCGTTCGAACACCCCAACCAGTATTTTCTCACGTATTAATCCAAGAAAATTGGTATGTGGGCTCGATATCAAATCATTGGACTATTTAGTTATCAAAACTTCATTCATCTGATCATCTACCACTACTTCAACAGCTTCAGTGATTTGTTCAATTTTCCACGTGTGTGGGGTTAGAGGAGGAAAAGAGATTAATCAATTATTAAAAGTTAGTGATTAATTTTCCTCTTTAGATTTTGGTAAAATTTGCCTGTACAACATGATCATGGCTAAATTCGCCTCTCTAGCCAGATTTAGCTGTGAAATTGATCACTAACCTTTTAATAGTTGATTAATTTGAAATTTAATTGTTTCGTATCATTTTGATTTCGATAATCACAAGACACGTGTTTCCAGTTCCCAAATTATATTGCTTAATGATATATAAAACCCAGGTCATATATTTATTTCTCACGAGTTCCAAGTTAACATATATTTTTTACGATATTTTTCGGAAGCAATCAATAATTGCTTGTACTAAGATAACCATAGAAAACACAGCAATTGGGTTGATGAATAATTTTTTCTAAAAAATTAAGAATATCGTTAGAATAACCATAGAAAACATAGTAAGTAATATACGAAAATGAACCGTTGATTGCACTAATTGTTTAACATTCTTTGTGGATGCATGCATGGTTCCTTTTATTTTATATGCTTGATTTTATATAAAGTATTGTAATATTTGTGTATTTTTCATCGATTATATATATATATATATATATATATATATATATATATATATATATATATATATATATATGTCAAGAAAATTATCTGTCCCTTTAATATTCTTATTGTGGTAGCATAATAAAAGCCTTTTCAACTAATATAAGACATGCTAAGATTTCCAGAAACAAAAAGAAATTTAATTAGTTCGTGGTGGATCATGATCTTGTGAAATTTTAAAAAAAACACCGAATTGAATTATTCTCCAATAGAAAATCAAAATAATCTTTGCCTTTTAAATCATGAGCAGCATATTTGCCACATTTATATTGCATTTTTTAAAATTTTATGTTTGTAAAAAAATGAGATTCCGAATTTCATGTTTTATCGACTTTTCTCATATATATATCCATTACAATTTTCCCAATTTATGGATCGATTATTTATTCTTTAACACTATTGTCATATCTCTTTTAATTTTTTCGAGAGAAAATTCAATCAAAAACAATTTCTTAAATACGCAGAACATATTAAATTAGAAAATGCAAAAATAGATATGATATAAAATATAATAAATTATGTCAAAGGTACGAATTAAACGAGATCCGACAAATAAATTTAAAGAATGCCAATTTTTTTTGAGAGCATGTCTCTTGTAAGATGGTCTCACGAAACTTTATCTATGAGACATGCCAACCCTATCAATATTCACAATAAGAAGTAATACTCTTAGCATAAAAAATAATATTTTTTCATGGATGACCCAAATGATAAATCTGTATCACAAAATACGATACGTAACATCGTTTCACACAAATTTTTGCATTTTTTCAAACATGTGCATCAAATCGAATATGGAAACATTCCTTCAAAGAGCAAAACTAAAAATAAGAAAGAAGGAAATATCTAAAAACTAACAAAGAAGAAAGTGACGTACGCGAGGTAGGTTAACGGCGTGAGAGAGGAAAGCCAATTCCATGTCGCTTGGAAGGGAAAAGAACGAACAACAGGCTACAAATCACTCCCACCGTCACCGGCAACGCCATCAAAATTTCCACGGCCTCCTCCGATGGTGTAGGATAGAAGCAGCTGACCACATTCTTATCGAACATGGCCACCGCTCCGAACACCAGAATGGACAATATAGCATGAATAAAGTCCGCGATACTCACCCGATATTTTGCAGCCTCCTCCGGTGGAAGCCTGGCGGAGCCGTCCATGATCCAGAGCCCGCGGAAGGTGGCAACTCCGTACCTTACCTTTTCAAGGAAAAGAAACCGAAATTTGGTTCCGGATAAAGCATAAAACGTGAACACGTACACATGAATATTGCATTTCTCAATCAAGGTCTAACTTCTATGTTAAAATTGCAGGTATTCTCGGCTTCTGAATAACCATGGTTTATAAAATAACGATGTAATATTTGGAATGACAACTATATACGAACGGTCATTAATGGCAGCCACTGTTATGTTCATATGTGTCAGTACCTTTCCCCTTTCATCTCTGAAACTGTCGGTGAAACACAGAATGAAGCATGAGATCGCGCAGACGCTGAGAAGGGCGATGGTGGTGGTTTGGCTGACGAATGATTTGCATTTGCCTTCATGTGTGAAGACAGGCGACATAACCTGAAACGCCATCACGGAGCCTGTGGGCAGCAGATTAGCCAGGTGGGCGGTGCCCTTGAAGGCTTTCCGGACAGCCTTTTGCGTCGGAGTTTTTTCTGGTTTTGAAGGCGCTGCTTGCTCCTCCAGGAGATGCAATTGCAGATCTTCATCTGTTTTTGTTTCTTCTCCATGGGATCCCATTGCTATATTTGTAAGGATTTCTTTCTGTTAATGTTCTGAGCTTAAATCAACATACGGTTTGGAATTTCAAAATTCAGATTTATCTTCCATCAAATATAATCAAGGTTTTGATATTGTTTCTCAAGATTTTTGCATGCATGAATCGTGAAGAGTAAAATGGATGTGGTCCTTTGAACACGATATACATATAATTAAGGTTTTTCAATTAGTTTCAAAGAGGAGTTTTAAATTATGTTAACGAGGTTTATAAATGTTTGAGAGACACTAAATCTATCTAGTAAATAAATTTGGAGTTTTTATTTTCGTTTCAAACCAGACCATTTGTAGGGTTCTCGACCCTTTTGGTTTTCCCATCACTTCTTGACCATAAGTTATTAACTTCTAAATTAAATTTTTTTTCTTTTTGTAAATTAAATATATTCACCTCTTTTGAAACAAGAATGTCTACTTTATATATACAGAATTGAAATATTGAAAAATATTAGGTATAAGAAGTTAGAATTCATATATATAGTTTTGTCGTGATGACCACCAACCATGTCAATCTCTGCGCTCATCGATGATATGAAATCTATCTATTGGATATGATGGAGAATATACAAATTGTACATCCAATATGTGAGCGTCACTTTATCAGTGGATACGAAGGTGAGCAACATATCAAAAGTACACATATGTGTGTTAGTTACCTTATTTCACATTTTATATAATGTTTCTAAAAAATGTGTATCTAATTGAGTGATAATGTTACTATAAATATGTGGAAGAGTATAATGTGATTGATTGAGAATAATAAGTGAATGTGATATTTTGTTTTGAATTATTTATCTAAAATCGAAATTCATCAATAGAAGCAATTATTGAATTCTAATATTAAATCAATGCCACGGCTAAGATTTTTCAAAGTAGATACAGCACAGCAACGACTCGAGATTGGATTCCCCATCAGAAGGGGGACAGGACACAGTGATCTCAAGACGCATCACGACCTATAGGCAACACCGGCAAGACCTGAGACAAATCTTACCCCAAATTTTTTACTTCTGTGGAATCAACCAATTGAAAAAGCATGATTTTTTTTATTTAAAAAAAATAGGTTTTTCTGAAACGATCCTACAGATCTATTTTCATAAAATGAATCAACCTGATTCATTTTTAAAATAAAAAATAATACTTTCAGCATAAAATATAATATTTTTTCATGAATCAGATTGTGTTAGAGATTTGTCTCACAAAATTTATTTATGAATTGTTTTACAAGAATTTTTGAATTAAAAATTGCCCTAAATCTTGTTTCATGTGTATGCATGTATTTATGTAATGTATAGCTAATTTAATTTGTAGGCAAATAAATGATAATCCGACTTATAAAATATAAATAGAATAATTTACACTCTGTATCCATTACAGTTTCGATAAATTGATAATAGATTAATTAATAATGTCTTTCACATAAAAATTTTTTGTCAGTAAATTTTTAGTCCTCTAATTTTATTTTTATTTAAAAAAAAAAATCGCCGACAAGAATTATTGCCAGTTGTAAAATGAAAATATTGATTAAGATAGGACTTCTCTCCATCATTACTTTGCTTTGTTGGAGTCAAATAGTATTGCATCACCAGTTTTCAACTTTATTAAGATATAGCTTCTCCTTTTGAGATGTAATAAATCAAATATTTTACAAGGATAATTCTCACATCCGAACCCGCAATTTAGTTCATAGTGTGAGTCTCATGTGAGACCGTCTCACAGATCTTAATCTGTGAGACGGGTCAACCCTACCCATATTCACAGTAAAAAATAATACTCTTAGCATAAAAAGTAATATTTTTTTCATGGATGACCCAAATAAGAGATTCGTATCACAAATACGACCCGTAAGACCGTCTCTTACAAGTTTTTGCCTAGTTGATATTGTAACCATATTGTAACCAAGGATTTTATTTGATACAGAGGAATTCGGTCTCATTTCGTCTGTGTCCAGAATCTTTATGAAGCAAAAAAACTCGAATTAATATGATTTGTGCATAAAACAACACACACATAATATATGAACCTAACCCCTTATTCACTCTCGCTAGTTCGTCCTAGATAGACTTTTGGCAAAGAAAATTAATTGCAATTTTACGCATCTTGGGGGCCAAAAACACAGAGCATACAAGAAGAGTTAATGTGCTTAAAACATCCTTTTTCTTCTAGAGTGATTGATGTTCTTCACTTTTCATTGTGCTTTGACAGAAGAAAAAAGTAATCATTTTTTAAAAAAATTAAGTAGCAGGGGCTAGATAGTGCTGTTGGTTGGTTTGGATTTTGAAAAATTAAGATAAAATTTAAGAATTTGGTTCCACAAAAAGTTACACTGGAATTGCAAAAATCCAAAGAGTCCAGACGAGAATGAACCATAAAGCCACCCAATCAAACGCAAAAAGACCCCACGCTTTTGAAAATCGACGCTCACATTTAACAACCCGCTCGCCGTTCGAATCCCATTTTTGTTCTTCCCCGTAAGAGTTTTCACGCTTCTTTTCCCGATAATCCACATTAAACTACAAAAAACACCTCACGCTTTTCATCGTTCTTTTTTCTTTTACTCCTTTTCCCCAACTCTAAATCACCGCACATTTTTCCCGTTTCCTTGCACTTAAAAATATGGTGTCTTTTATGTTTTCCACCCCAAAAGAATGACACTTGTTACCATCACTTTCACCTTCAAATCTCCGATAAATTCAAGCCCAGTGGGAACTGGGGCATATCTTCTTGATTCAGTTCTCTTTGCATGAGTGTATTTTTATCATCACAAGTAGCCATGCAAGTGAAAATCTCAGCTTCGTTCCTCTTGTTCCATGCTCTAACTCTGGTCTTCAATCTTTATGCCTTGAATCAAGAAGGATCAAACCTCCTAAAGGTGAAGCTTTCGTTCTCCGACCCGGCAGGCTCGCTCTCCGGCTGGTCCGATCGGGATGCCACCCCGTGTAACTGGACCGGAGTCGAGTGCAACCACCAGAACTCCGTCGTGTCGGTCGATCTCTCCGGTTCTTCTCTCTACGGTTCTTTCCCCGTCTCCCTCTGCAGCCTGCCTTCGCTCTCTTTTCTTCGTCTCTCCAACAATTCCATCGGCTCTTCGCTTCCCCTATCCATTTCCTCTTGCCTGAATCTCACTTACATTGACCTCTCCGAGAATATTCTTGTTGGTCCCATTCCTTATACTCTTTCCGACCTCCGGTTTCTCAGGTAGGTAGAGTAATTTTTGTTTCACTGATTATTTGCTTGAAAAATTTCAAGAAACTTCAATCAAGATTACTTTTCAGTCTGTAAATATTCATATCAAACAATAGTTGTCTAGAAAAGGGCCAAGTTTTTTCTGCAGTTGGTTTTTTCGTGGGCGGCGTGCTGCCTTAGGAATAATCAAAATTAAGAAAGAGATTTTGTAATTGATTTGAATTTTTATGACTTCTTTTTGTTTTGTTAACTTTTTGAATGGACGTTTAGGACTTTTGTTTTGGTGGGGTTGCCATGTTTCATTAGGGAGTTGTCTATCATTAAGTGTTATTAACTACTGCCGGACCAACTTTTGCCGTCTTCATTAATGAGGAAATCGAAATTAAATTTTTTCAAACTTCTAGATTTTAGAAAAATTACGCATAGGATTTGGATTAATATTTTTGCTCTTGAAATTTCAAAGATTTTATACGTTTTCTTAATTTTAAATAGCATGTTTCTGAGTGATCCTTTGTTGCAGATATCTAAATTTAGCAGCAAACAATTTTTCTGGCTCGCTGCCTGCAAATTTTGGTCACTTCCGGCAGCTTGAGACTCTTATACTCACTGAGAATCTGCTAAATGGCACAATCCCTGCTGCTCTTGGTAATATAACAAGCCTAAAAGTTCTCATGCTGGCATACAATCCCTTTTCACCTGGTCAACTTCCTCGAGAATTCGGCAACTTGACGAATCTTGTAGAGCTTTGGCTCTCTAATTGTCAGTTGGTTGGCTCGATTCCGGAGAGTTTCAGCAGGCTGCATCGACTCAGGAATTTTGACTTGACCAGTAATGCACTCGCAGGATCACTACCAAGTTTTATTTTTGAGCTCAAGAGCCTCGAACAAATCGAACTTTATAGCAACCTTTTTAATGGGAATTTGCCAACGGGGTGGTCTAATTTGACTGATTTAAAAAGATTTGATGCTTCAATGAACAAATTTACTGGGATGATTCCTGCTGATCTGTGTGACTTACCTCTGGAGTCTTTGAACTTGTTCGAGAACAATCTTGAGGGTTTGATCCCTTCTAGCATTGCTGATTCTCCGAATCTATATGAACTCAAATTGTTTGGAAACCGAATCACGGGTCTGTTACCGCATGAACTTGGCAAGAACACGGCTTTGCAAACTTTGGACGTGTCAAACAACAACCTGTCGGGCCCCATTCCGGAGTTTTTATGCCATCGTGGAGCTTTAGAGCAGTTAGTTTTGATAAACAATGCATTCTCAGGGAATATTCCTGAGAATCTTGGGAAATGCAAGAGTTTAAGCCGGATTAGAATGCGAAACAACCAGCTTTATGGTGAAATTCCGGCCGAGTTCTGGGGCTTGCCTCACGTATACTTGCTAGAACTCTACGGCAATGCTTTTTCAGGAAGTATCTCACAAATGATATATGGTGCAAAAAATTTATCAACCCTTTTGATATCGAAGAACAGATTTTCTGGGAGCATACCTCACGAAATTGGGTCGTTGGAGAATTTGGTTGAGTTTTCAGCAAGTGATAATGATTTTACTGGGGGAATCCCTGGTTCCATAGTAAACTTACGGCAACTTGGGAGGCTTGATCTTAGTAACAATAAGCTAACTGGTGGAATTCCAAAGGGAACTGATTCCATGAAGGATCTAAATGAGCTTAATTTGGCTAACAATCGATTATCTGGTTATATCCCTGATGAACTTGGGAACCTGCCGTCGCTTAGTTACCTTGATCTTTCACAGAATAACTTTATTGGACCAGTTCCAATGTCACTCCAGAATCTGAAGGTCAATATGCTAAATTTATCATACAATCAGCTTTCAGGTAATATTCCTCCTCTTTTTGCTAAGGGGATGTACAGGGACAGCTTTCTTGGTAATCCAGGTCTGTGTATCAATAATGCCAGTTATTGCAAACCCAAAAAGGGGTACAGAAACCAAGTATTTTCGTGGATGCTAAAGTTTATTTATGCAACAGCTGTAGTTATTTTCCTTGTTGGGGTTGTTTGGTTTGGGTTGAAATACAAGAGCATCAAGAAAATGCAAACAGGGGCCACTATAACAAAATGGACGTCTTTCCATAAGCTCTGCTTCAGTGAATTCGAAATAAATGATTGTCTTAAAGAAGACAACGTGATTGGATTTGGTGCCTCTGGAAAAGTGTACAAAGTTATTCTTCGAAACGGAGAGACGGTTGCAGTTAAGAAGCTGTGGGGCCGACAAAACAAGGACGAAACTGGTTTTGGTATTGTCAGTTCTGATAAAGGAGAATTTGAAGCTGAAGTTGAGACGCTTGGGCAAATCAGGCACAAGAATATTGTCAGATTGTGGTGTTGTTGCAATGCTGCTAATTGCAAGCTTCTTGTCTATGAATATATGCCTAATGGGAGCTTAGGAGATTTGCTGCATAGTAATAAGCATCGATTTTTGGATTGGCCAAGGAGGTTCAAGATTGCCTTGGATTCTGCTGAAGGGCTCTCGTATTTGCACCATGATTGTGTTCCTCCAATCGTTCACAGGGACGTAAAATCCAACAATATACTGCTGGGAGAAGATTTTGTAGCAAAGATTTCAGATTTTGGAGTTGCCAAATTTGTCAAAGCTGTTAACAGGGCAGTCCAGTCCATGTCCGTCATTGCTGGTTCCTGTGGCTATATTGCACCAGGTATTGACATGATTTACAGTCTTTCAATAAGCTTACATCTTGGGGCCAATGTTCTGTCCTAGCTAACATATAATACCCATTTCAGAATATGCTTACACTCTTCATGTCAATGAAAAGAGTGACATATACAGCTTTGGTATAGTCATACTGGAGCTGGTTACAGGAAGACGTCCCATCGATCGAGAATTTGGGGAGAAAGATTTACCAACATGGGTTTGTGCTATAATGGAGCAGAAAGGAGTCGAACATGTGCTTGATCCAAACCTCGATTCAAGATTTAAAGAACACATTTGTAAGGTAATCGACATCGGGCTACTCTGTATCAGTTCCCTCCCGAATAATCGGCCTTCTATGCGCAGAGTGGTGAATATGCTGCAAGAATCAGGAGTTTGCATGCCCAAAATTGCAGATAAAGATACTGAGACGTTCCCTTCTTTTTGTGAAGAGGAATGTAAGGAAGGAAGTTTGATATGAATATGTTTATGTACTCTTTTCAATTAGGAATCTGATTTCTTTTAGAAGTGGTGATAGTAAATTTGATTTAAGTCACATTCAAATCGATCGGAAGAATTGAGTACTGAAAGGAATGGTAATTTAGTGGAGTATATATGGAATATTAGGCATTTTGCTGAAGTTTGAACAGATATTTTGATTGGTCCCGTGGATATCACATCGGTTTCCATTTCATATGGATGACTTGAAAAATTGCAGGTAAGGTGTCACGTCACAAGCTTGGTAGCCTATGACTTGGTGCTTTTACCTCTCAATTTTCACAACCACAGACCCATTGGTGAGATGGGGCCTCGTCTTTTCCAAAATTTAATGTAGGCGTGACAGTGTCATATGGGGTCAATATCAGGAACCACAAGTCGTCGGGTACAAGAACCCCTTATGCTCCCCTAGAATAGAAAATGGCTATCTAAATTTCTTTGCCTGTAGTATGTACGTACTAAGGAAATACCCTCCTTTGCTATGTTCTAGCTCTTGTTTCTATTATCGGAACTTCATTCAAGGAATTTCCGCAGCTTAGTAGTCATCACGATATATCTATACAGTTCGATATATCCATACAGTTATCGATTTCGTACCACAACATACTATTTCAGAACTAAATCTTAAAAATACGTTACAGGAATCTGCAGTGGATTGAGTCTACAACATATATGACAAAAACTAGATGATCAAGTTTCCCAAATTTACACGTACCAGGTTAAAGATCTGAACAGGCAGACAGTGACATGAAAACTGTAGAATCGGCCGTTTTAATTCAGTCGGCAGACATCATATCATGGCTTTAAATAGTAGGGAATTTTCCAGTCAAGCTCCTGCCTTGAACATTAATAAAGCCCATACCGAGAAATGAACAAAATTCCCAATCTGTCGTAGGAAACAGCTAAAGACTTCACCTTTACGCACATTCTGTTAAGTAACGAGGATTATTGATACAAAGGCAATTTTATATCAAGATGGAGTGATTTCTTTCTTATTTGTTTAAATGTATGAAGTATAATTCACTAACTTTTCATCGTCAATTCCAAACCAAACATTTCAATCATTCGAAGTTGAGAATTTTTGCATTGCTTAATTACAATATTCTCACCAAATTCGAGAATCAATCAAGAAACCAATTCCTCCATGTTCTTCTTCTTTGTGAAAACATAAACGTAAGGGCGTGGCCAGCGGGACACGATAACCAGCGCTCAGAAAATTTAACGAGAACCAAAGAGCAGGGCCAGACGGAGGTGCCGACCTGCATCGATCCGTTGTCTGGCTGAGAAGAGAGGCGCGTGTGATGAACGGACAGCTGGATCACCGGCAAGTCCGTAAATTTCATTTAGTGTACTGTCCCGGAAGTTCCACCCGACCGTAGAATTTCAGTGTGGAGGAGGGATTTGTATTGGGCTTTGCGCTTAAGACTTTCAATTGGAATATTAGGATCCGATCCAAGCCCATCACATTGTTTTAAAACAAACAAACTTGCGACAAGATTTTTATTTTTTTAAAAAAAATAATAATAACTAATGACAAAATTTTGAATTATTAAGAGTTTTTTATGGTCACTTATTCTATATTTAATTCACTTGCCAAGCCCCACATGTAGGAAGCAGGAAATATAAACGAGCAATGAAATAAGCCGAGGTTGCATTTAAATCCTTGGATTTGGATACGTGAAAAGATTTCAAATCAAATCATTTGTAAATTCATCGATTTGAATGACTCGAGTAATGAATTTGAAACTCAAGTATACAAATGTACTTGACTAACACAAGATATTCAAATCTTTCCTTTTAATTTTGAATCAAATGAATATAATAGATTTGAAAGGTGGAGTTGAGATAAAATTCACTCAAATCCTTTAATCCAAACGCAACTTAAAATTTAAGTGAATATTCATAGTCGATTTAATATTTGGCAAAAAGAGTCAAGAAACAATCTCCTTTTAAGAGCTTAGTAACCCCAATCATTTCTTCTTGCATTTCAACTCACTACTGTTAAAGAATTCAGATATTTAACACCAACCAATTTAAATATAAAAAATATTAAAATTAATATAAGCAGCACAACATGTACATACATATATATATATATATATATATATATGCAAAATTTATTTATTTATTTTTAAAAAAAAATAGAAGAAGTTGGTCACCACCTGATATTTGAAGATGTAGAATGATCAAAACATGCACGAATTATCTAGGCTTTGCTATTTGAGTTTGAGAAGATAACAACATAGCAATAATGGAGTCCAAAAGGCCTCCTTCCTTTTCCCCCACTATAGATGCCCACTTTCAACAAAACAAATAGAGTCACCATTCTCAAAGGGAACATTCTTCATGGGTTCAATAGAATATGCATGGATCTACTCTTCCTGAAGTACCTTTAGAACTTTTTATTTTAAAATTTCTATCAATTCTTCGGCATCTTTTAGCTTTCATTCGCCACTCAACTCTACCTTTTTTCTCTGCAAAGTTTGCAAATACTAAATTCCTCCCCTTTTCTTTATCCAACACATTCTCTCTCAGCATCAAAGTAGTACGCCACTTTATAATTTCCATCTGTAATATCAACCTTCAAGTTATTTGTAAAAACCGTTGAAATTCGTTGGTGATGATGTATGCTGATAAAACAACATGTTATTTGGTCCCCGGTGATTGCCATATTGCACGGTTTCAAGAATCACGTCCATCCATTGATTGATGGTGGGTGACAAAGAGATTGGATCCCGACTCCAAGAAAATCCCTTGTTTCTCCCACTGAAATCTCCTCATTCATCATGCGGTGGCCTTTTGAGGGGTACATTTGCGGCTGTTTCAAGGCAGAAAGACCATTCTCCTCGGCACTCAAAAGCTCACTACTTACCGAACTTGCGCCGACCAAAGCTATTTTCTTGAACTGTATTAGACTCATTCCACTTGTGAAATTGTAAACGCTCATTTAAATGGTCAACATATCTCTCGTGATTTGGCAATGTGAGGTTTTGTCCAAGGGCTTTCCAGCCTACTTGTGAAATTGTCTGTTTTAAGTGTGTAGCAACACCTTGTGACGCGTTTTAAATCTGTAAGACTCCGAGTTAAAGCAGACAAATTTACAAATGAGCTGAGCCGTTATATAATGGATGTGACATCTCACCTAGTAAATATATAATTTTGATACGCTTAACCACATTCACTAATTCGGCGTCATTCATATTTTTTTTTTTACTTTTTTGACTCTGAATTTATATTCTTGAACTTGAAGTAGTTCGACCACTAACTTATTTTAGCTTGCGATTGGACAAAGTTTTGACTTTAAATTTGATTAACTAGTTGGATTATCAAAAGGTAATGGAGTATGATGCATATATTAATTAATTTTTCACGAGTTTTTAAGTGCGATTTAATATTTCACGAGCTTTTTCCCAAATAAAATTTCAGAAATTTTAATTTAACCCCTCTCTTTGAATGAAAGATCAAATTTTCAATTTGATGGGTAGAAGACCAATTATTTGTAGAGTTAATAAAATTAATTGAGTTTAGCACTATTGAGGTCCAAAATATTGATTATGACTGCAGAAGCTCAAGCCCATTAGATGCTCTTAAAAATCTATAAATAGAGAAATTTCCAAACAATTCAAGATATGCTCTTAATTTTATAGAAGTTATTTAGTTCTTTGAGTTTTCTTTGAATTGTTTATCGACTTGAGCGTCGGAGTGTCTACGTCAGATATATAGACGGAGCTTTTATTAATTTTACAATACTAAAAAATCTGAATTGTTTACAAGAATCGTCAAACGAAATTAGAACTATTATTGTAAATAACATTGGAGAAAATAAAAAATTTTAAGTTTTAGTTTTGATCCGATAAGTTTTCAAAATTTGATTTTGATATACTAAATTATAATTTTCAATTATTTTGACACATTTGATAACATAACATTCAACTAATAAATAATTTTCGATGTTGTGTCAGTATTTATCTATGTTATGTCAGTATTTTTTGGTATCACGTAACATTTTGATGAAATATGATTGAAATTAAAAAAATAATCAAAGTTAATGTTCCAAAACCCAACTTTGAAAAAACCAAAGCTCAATATATGATAAAAATAATTATTATACTCCATCTTTTGAACTGTGTTCTTTCCTGTCATTTTAAAGTGGTCGAGTGAATTAGAAAACAGGGACATGAAAAAATGACGAGGAATGCACTGTTAATTTTAGCCCAAAAGGGATTCAAAAGTTCAAAAACAGAGGTCCACCTTACGCTAAAATTTGCCACCAACTATACTTGAAGATGAATGAAGCCTAGGCTAGTGTACAATTTCTTGGGAATATATTTGTTAAACTATTTATTGAAAAGAAAAGCAACGATTGATCAAAGATACTATGTCAAATATATATTTAATATAATAATTAAAATTTGATATCATATTTGATTCTATCAAATCGAAATAAAGTGCCCAACAAATTTTATGAAGTCGGGTCCATCCAGTCATGATAGGACAAAAAACTCAACCGACAATCAACATAGGTCTCAAAACAACTATACCATATAAATTATTAGTGCTTTAACAGTTACAAATATTATAGAGTTTGTAGGTGCAGTTTTTTGTGTATTCTAGATTCTAGGGTGAGGGAAGATGGTTAAGATGGACTTGATGTTCCGAATACATTTCATGTATATAGAACGATCGACACATCAATCACAGGCGAAATAAAACTCAATAATTTTTCAGACATGATATGTAAACTATCCAATTGGGATGATGAGCCGGAACACATTCAAGACCATCAAATTTTGTCTGGCAGAGTGAGCAAAAAATTAGATAGTATGTAAGTCAAAAGATGACATGTGCCCCCATAATTAAGATCTAAGACATTGTGACACAGTTTAGAACGATGTAACTGATGAATCTCATAATATGAGACTATATGGAGTTCAGTCAAATCATACCAACTCTAACCAGAGTGACTCCTGTTCATTTAACTGCTGCGTTATGCGGAAAATTTTAATTTGATCGCAAACAGAGAGTTTTTATCCACCTTGTCCACTTACTTCCTTTTATGTTCTGCTCAGATCATGAAGGTTCAGCAGCAGCTCATCAGCTTTCAAATACACCTTGTTGCCTGAAGCTGCAACAGTATGAGAAATATCTTTAGAAGCTTCAATTCTCCTGAGCGTTAAAAAAGCTGAATTGTTGGCAATAGCTTGACCGATCAGCTCGGCACTCTTAGCCTCTCCCTGTTAATCGAATGAGAATTTTGCAATGATCAATTGAAATTTCCCAAGTTCAAGAAGAAAATTATAAAAAAAAAATTTGCGATGGACAAAATTGCTCTGGAGAAAGCTCCAGCTTGACCTCATAGTACCATAGGAAACCACAGGAGAAGCATAAAAAGGAATATATGTAGTTGCACATTTCATTTTTTTTAATGTAATAGGAAAATGCAACATCCCGATCTTGAATAAGTGTTCACAAAATAACGATGTATGGTGGATTTGTCTTTACCTGTGCTCTAATAATAGCACTTTGTTTGTCTTGCTCGGCCTTTTCAACTACAAACTTGGCCCTCTCAGCCTCTTGTGCAGCTACTTGTTTTGCTTCAATTGCAGCAGTGAACTCCTTTCCAAAGGTCAGGCTTGTAATGGAGACATCATCCAGTGCGATGTTGAAATAAGCAGCTCTTTCTGTCAGTATTTTCCGTATTTCCCTACTCACGTTCTATATACAATAAAATTACTGTCAATTTCTAATTCCGTGTAATCAAGAATTTGCATATAATATCATAAGCTCAATGTATATAATATCATAACCTCAATGCGCATGCAAGCCAATTATGAAAGGAGAATATGCTAAACTTTTCGAGTACATTCAAACTTGAATCATAGGGTCTCATCAAATCCTAGTTGCAGTCTCTTTTTATCAAGAAACAAGTGTTTATATTCATCATAAGTAAAATACAAAAAAATGTTTCGCAAACAAATCACAAATCCTGAGAATATTCAATTCTAAAAATGGGAAAGCACGGGTCAATCAACTGTTGACATAATGTAACAACCGCATAATGCAGCCATTCTCCACTAGAAGAAAGGAAAGAAAAAAGAACAAATATCCCTAGCCTAGCCATTTACCTCTCTCTGTGTGATAAGCTGGCTAGCATTATACTGGGCAACCACAGTTTTCAGTGTCTCGTGAATAATTGAAGGCAGGACACGCTCATTGTAGTTTTCACCAAGGGTTCTATAAATAGTGGGTAACTGGTCTGGCACAGGGCGAGTAAGAACCCGAAGACCAATTTTTACCTGAAACAGTCAAACAGTTGATTAAACGTTTTGATTCAGGACTCCCCACCAAGGCGGCACCAAAAATATCATCAGGTGGAGGGGTAAAAATATCATCTGTTGGTTAAGTAAAGGTTCTTTTCCGCAACATAACAAGCCATGAAGCTAAAAAGAACTTCCCAGAAAGATATTAAATTATTAATAGAAGTTTGTTCAATGTAGACTAATAATAAATCAAGCAATTTAGCTGAGAGCAGGTACATAAGGCAACCAGAATGCGGAAACATAGTGTTTTTTTAGATCATAGTAAACTATGAAATAAAACAAAAGTCTGCTCAGAAGATCAATAGAAAAATGGTCTGTACTTCAACAGAATAGAACAGCTTCAGAAAAGTACATCCATGAAAACTAAACCAAAGCGATTTATGGAAACCACTTTCTATGTTCCTTGACCTACAATTCAAAAAAGATGGCAACAGTAAATAAGACAATTATTTCAAACCAGGCAGTGAACATCAAATCCGTCCAAGATCATTCAGCGATTTCCGGCCCTACCGCATATGATATCACAAATGCGGGGCTTAGGGGTAGGAGTGTGTGTGTGTGTGTGACGTGTGTGTTTTTGAGGGAGAGAGAGAGAGAGTGTGTGTGTGTGTTTGAGAGAGAGACAGAGAGGTCACCATCTGAAGGTCGCGACTGCCTGAAGTGCTCTCCACCAGATGTGGCCGTGCCCGAACATCATAAATAGTTGGCCTTTCAAACCATGGGATCATCAAATGCGTCCCTTCTGGATACACCTGCACGTTGAGCATATAAGAAAAAATACAACATATCAAGACATCTCATAGAATAAAGATTTAAAAAAAAAATTTAAGATATGGTAACTTGTTGTAATAGAGTTAGGACCTTGGGTTGATGACAGCGTTATGAAAATACGAAATTACAAACTTTGAAGAAGTATATATGGGAGCAAGATGAGCCTCTGATGTAAGACATGTTCTTATCAATCGATGCAAAATAAAGTGTGGAAACATTGAAGAAGATAGTAGTTTTTATCTGAGTTTCAGCAATTCATTTTGCAGGAAAAGCATGTCAAGCTTCAAACTGTAAGATTATTGATAATACTTGATCAACTGCATGACCTAACATGGCCACCAACAATATTCCGTACATTGCTGTGTAATAGATATTCGATTTCTTTCAGAGCTTCGAATTTATGGTGGGAAGCGTCAATCGAAGAATACGCAACATAAGGAGTAAAACTACTAACAGAAGGCATAAACTGTGGACATAATCTTCTCTTCTAAAGTCCCATATATTTTCCACAGATATAAGATAGAACAAGCCCTTTCCAGAGGACATTTGAACTTGTCAACGACAATTTTACAGATACAGATAATGTTTAGATATGCAATATATAATATAATCCTCTAGAAAAAGGCAAGGCTAAACGGCTAAACCTTATCTTTGACACCAACAATACGGTTGAAGACAATGGCACGGTGCCCTCCATCAACATTGTAGAGACTGTTAGCAACTCCATAGATACCAAGCCCAGCAACAATCCCAAGTTTGATCACAGCAGATGCTGCACCTCCACCAGGCATCTTCGGTACCTTGACATTGTTCAAATTCATATCGTAAACCCCTGCATTTGTAGAAAATGCACAATTATTCACTCAAATATCGGATACTGAATCTAACATATTATTATAATGAAAATGAAAATCATATCTCATTGAATCAACCAACTACACCTCAATCGCCAAATGAGATGATGCAGAAACTCAGAAGGCTCATATAATTCCACTAAAATCAGAAGTTATTCGCACCCTCACCAAATCCTCTCACAAAAAAATCAATTAAAAAAACAAAAGCAATATTAACGAACTGGAATCGAATGCAAATAAATAATCAGATTAGACAGACAGAAACGTATAAAGAAATTTGCATACCTCGAGAGCTGGAACGGTGAGAAGAGAAGTATGTTTGACAGAAATGGAAACGAAGAAAAAAGCTACAAAACCAGGGTTTTAGTGGGCAGTAAAGGTGGAAAGGTTTACCTGTTAGGTATTTCGACAACATTATTTATTATTATTAAAATATTATTATTGTTATTATTTTAAAAATATGGTTTTATACTAGTTAAGTTAAATAAAAAATTATTTTTTTTAATAAATATAAGAAATGAAGAATGAGAATGATCATTCTCTCATTGGTATAGACATTTTTTTTTCAATAGCATATCAATTCATGAATCGTTTTCTTGTGAGATCAACTTTATTGATATTCACAATAAAAAATAATACTCTTGTCCTAAAAAATAATATTTTATCATGGATGTCTTAAATAAGAGATATGTCTCATAAAATACGACCAGTGAGATAAAATAAGATAAAAATATATATCTTATTTTAATCAATTGTACCGAACAATGTTTTAACAATATAAAGATGATACATTGTCTCAAATTTTATATGAACTACAAATCATATACATGGGCTGGGCCCACGCCAGTATTTATGTTAACAGGATAGGGCCAAAAGTTGGGCTGGCCCATCCCATGGGCTTCTCGTTTTAGACATTTGTTAAACAAGTACTGTAGTCGCAAACTGGAATGGATCGCAATGACTATAGGGTTGGATTTAGCTCTCATTTTTCATACTGGTCCGGTCTGGTCCTACATTTATTCCGATCCACTAGTCAAGTTATTTTATATAATTTAATAGTTTTTCGGTTCGATTGTCCAGCTGGGTCGTTTCTATAAAATAAAATTATAAAAACATTGGAAATAGCAGCGAAATTCATTCACAAGCTGCATGCAGTGACCCAGCTTTAATTTCAAAGGCGGTCCGGTCCGGTCCGGTCCGTTCCGTCCCCTGCTCTCCCACATGCCTTTCAAATGGCTCACTGACCCGCCGGAGAAGGTATCCATTTTTTAAAATAATTTTTTTTAATAATTAGAGATGGTTCGCAAAATGATATCGGAAAGCTTGTTTATTTTAGGAACGGAACATATTTTCGTTTTAATCGGAGAGAAAACAGCTGATTTACCCAATTTTCTTGCCATAATTTCTGTTGTGTGTGAAGAAAAGTGGCTTGTCTGGGAGAAATGGGGAGGGATTATGGGTGAGAGACCATGAGTGGGCCAATTTTTTATTTTTATTTTTTGTAATTAAATGGAGTCAATTACCAATTTTTTTTATTTTTTAAAATGATTTATATTAAAGTTTATTAATATAGACATGATTTTTGAAATATAAGTTATTATTTAGAAAATAATTACTGCTCATTTTTTATTTAAAATACATAAAAATCTAAATTGTTTTGTATTTTTAAATAATTAAAATAATTGTATTTTATTTTAATAAATATTTAAAATAAATATATTTTATTTCAATATTTTTATTTAACAAATATGATATTGGACATAATTTACACCCCAAGGCTTTTACTTAACTAAGTTTTATTTTTAAGAAACAATTATTTTTTTTGTATACTATTAACTATTCTGATGATCGTTACATTTGCAAAAAAGATATTCCAAATTTGAAGTTGAAATGTTGTTTGAGATCAACCGTGACTCTAACAAAATTGAATACATTCACTATTATTTCGATTGAGAATGAATTTCTAGAAAAACTATAAAATATTGATTGCTGATGTTTGTTTGAAAATACCTTAATATTAAGATTAAAACAAAAAATTGTGTGAGACGGTTTCACATGTCGTATTTTGTGAGACAGATCTATTATTTGGGTCATCCATGAAAAAATATTATTTTTTATGCTAAGAGTATTACTTTTGACCGGTCTCAGAGATAAATATTCGTAAGACCGTCTCACAAGAGATCTACTGTAATGCCCGAGAATTAATCACTGTAATTAATAAGGATTGATTTATAATGTCATGTGATTATGAAAAGATCAATCGGAATACCGAGAAGCACATTTCAAATTAGAATTATGAAATGTACATTGTGAGCAGCACCGCACCCGCGGCATAGGAAGCACCGCACCCGCGGTGAGGAGGCAGTAAGGTAGGCTATTTGTATAGCACGAGCACCGCACCCGCGGTCATCACCGCACCCGCGGTCATCACCGCACCCGCGGTAGGAAATGAACCGCACCCGCGGTGCGACGTGCGTGGAGAAAAATAAGCCACTTGCCGTGATGCATGCGCGAGTTGTCTATATATATATATATATATATATATATATATATATATATATATATATATATATATATGCGTGCAACATAATCCTTAGAGATAGAAATTGAAATCCGAAGGGAAGTTTAGCTTCTTGTGCTTCAAGCTTCAACCGTGAAGAATCCGTCCGTCTGATTTTAAATCCGACTTCGGTATTGAGTTCCTGGCAACGTAGGCTACAACTGGACGTAAGTTTTACTACGTTTTGACATGTTTTAGAATTATGATATTGTCAGAATTGAATGGAATTCATATATGATGTTCTTGACATGTTAGACATCATAGAATCGAAGTCAGATTAAGGAACGGACTGATTATGGAATTGTTATGAATTTTTAGGGTATATTGATGTATACCAGACAGATTTGAATTGTGATTGGATTACGGATTGTATTGGATATGGGTTATGGATTGTAACTGTTATCTGGTGATATGGTATTGACGGGAATACTGAGTTTGTACCGTTATGCCGTTGATTTTGAATTAAATCAAGATTGATCAGATTGATATTGATTTGAAAGGTATATTGACATGAGATTATTGATATTGTCATTGCCAGACAGACTGTGAATTCAGGACTTCGACTGAGCCAGAAACCGACGAAAGAAAGGTATAAGTCAATGTGGTATTGGGAGATCGACTTGAGTCGGTTAGACTTGAGTTTCCCTAAATCACATACTTTACTTTATTGATTTGATTTGATTGATATACTTGTTCTCGTGATTATAGATAGCAGGTATTAGATGAGGAGTCTTATGACAGAAGTGCCTGATAGTGGTGGGATCACCACGGGCACATTGCACGATGTCATGAGATATTGTGTTGGCGGAAGTGCCATAGTCTGCTACTGGATAATTGGCTATCGATGTGGATAGAATTATAGCTCATTCTATTACTGGTGATCAGTATTGTATCGATGTGAATAGAATTATAACTTCTTCTATTACTGTTGATCGATGTTATATTGATGTGGATAGAATCGGAGTTTCTTCTATTACTGGTGATCGATACTATACTGATGTGGATAGAACCAGAGCTTCTCTATTACTGGTGATCGATACTATATCGACGTGGATAGAACTGGAGTCTTTTCTATTACTGTTGGTCGATATGGAATGCCAATGTCTGGAAACCGGGATCCCTAGACTAGGATTGCGTCTAGTCTGAAACGTGAAGTCACGTATATGTCGACAGTCTATGATTGATTATGTTTCAGAGTTTGATACATATATCTGTTACCTGATTACATGCTTTATATTTGTTTATATGATTGCATGTTTCGTTGATTTATACTGGAATTATATTCTCACCGGAATTATCCGGCTGTGGTCTTGTTTGTATGTGTACTTGACAACAGGTGGGACATGTTCAGGGTCGAGGAGATGAGGAGAGATCGAGTTAGAGTGGAGACTTCGGACTTTGATCTGAGATAGGGTTTGGACACTTGATATTAGTTGTTAAACTCTAGTTTGAATAAATATTTATGATACAGGACTTGTATTTTATATACTGATATGTATATATGTTTTGATTTCACTGCGTTCCGCATTTTAAAAAGCAAAATTTTTAGACCCTGTTTTATAATCGATTAATTAGTCCCAATGATGATTAAGAACTTGATTAGCGTCCGGGTCCCCACAACAGGATTAGCGTCCGGGTCCCCACAACAGGTGGTATCAGAGCCAAAAAAGCCGAAGCCGGTCTGATGAGACAGAGAGGAGCTTCGTTTATGCTTCCAGCATCGGGATTCCAGCAACCACCTCCTCGATTTGAAGGTGGCAGCAGTAGTGGCGGAAAGAAGGACTTCTTGAAGACGAGAGGAAAGCAGTTCAAGAAGTCAGGGAGCAGTTCTTCTAGTTCTGGGAGTCCTCGACAGAGCCAGAGCTATACCGGACCTATTTGCAATACTTGTGGAGGGAAGCATTCCACTGAGCAGTGCCGAGGAGTGTTTGGCAGCTGCCGTATTTGCAAGCAGCAGGGACACTTTGCTCGAGTGTGTTCCCAGAGAGGTGCCCAGGGATTCCAGGCAGCTGAGTCATCTGGATCAGCGACTCAGGCAGGTAGACGACCATCTGCTGTTCATTCTTTTCAGCCAGCACCGTCTACCCAGTCACAGCAAAGGCCAGGAGGAAGCCAGACAGTGAGCCAGCCTCCGAGACAGCAGGCCCGAGTGTTTGCCCTGACTGAGGAGCAGGCACAGGATGCACCTGATGATGTTGTGGCAGGTAACTGTTTCATTTCTGGTTATCCTGCATATGTTTTGATTGATACTGGTGCATCGCATACTTTTAATTTTAAGAGGTTTGCACTGAGTCATGCGTTACCTATTGAGTCGTTGTCTGCAGTAGTGTCTGTCTCTTCTCCGTTAGGGACAGGTTTGATATCAGTGAAGTCTGTGAAATCTTGTATATTGCAGTATGATGGGCATAAGATTGAGTTGGACTGTATTGTGCTTGGGATATCTGACTTTGATTGTATTATCGGTATTGATACATTAACCAAGTACAGGGCTACAGTCTATTGTTTCCACAAGATAGTGAGATTCAGACCTGAGATGGCTGAGGAGTGGAAATTTTATGGTAAGGGTTCTCGAGCTCGAATTCCTTTGATATCTGCAATAAATATGACTCGATTATTGCAGAAGGGAGCGGATGGATTCTTGGTATATTCAGTTGACTTACTGAAATCGAGCCCATCATTGGCGGACCTGCCAGTGGTGTGTGAATTTGCTGATGTCTTTCCGGATGAGATTCCTGGATTACCTCCGATTCGAGAAATAGACTTCAGCATTGAGTTGATGCCAGGAACAGTTCCGATCTCGAGGGCTCCTTACAGGATGGCACCGATCGAATTAAAAGAATTGAAAGAACAGTTGGAGGATTTACTGGCCAAGGGGTATATCAGACCGAGTGTTTCTCCTTGGGGTGCTCCAGTACTGTTCGTGACAAAGAATGATGGGTCGATGAGACTTTGTATAGATTACCGGCAACTGAACAAGGTAACGGTAAAGAATAAATATCAATTGCCTCGTATTGATGATTTATTTGATCAGTTGCAGGGTTCTTCGGTGTATTCCAAGATCGACTTGAGATCTGGATACCATCAATTGAGAGTCAGGGATTCTGATATCTCTAAGACATCATTCAGAACCAGGTATAGACACTATGAGTTTATTGTCATGCCTTTTGGTTTGACGAATGCACCAGCGGTATTTATGGGATTGATGAATCCGTCTTTCAGAAATATTTGGATGATTTTGTTATCATATTCATTGATGATATACTGATATATTCAAGGAATATGATTGAGCATGCTAATCATCTGAGGACTGTGTTGAGCATTTTGAGGGCAGAGAAATTGTATGCTAAATTGTCGAAATGCGAGTTCTGGTTGAAACAGGTGATATTTCTGGGTCATATTATATCCGGAGATGGGATATCAGTTGATCCCAGTAAGGTTGAGGCAGTGATTTCGTGGCCGAGACCTACATCTGTGCCGGAAATTCGCAGTTTTATGGGTTTGGCAGGATATTATCGCCGATTCATTAAAGATTTTTCGAGTATTGCCAAACCGATTACACAGTTGACACAGAAGAATGCTCCATTTATGTGGACAGAAGACTGTGAATCCAGTTTTCTTGAGTTGAAAAAGAGGTTGACCAGTGCGCCTGTGTTGACGATTCCTTCAGGCACTGGTGGATTTGTTGTTTATTGTGATGCATCTCACCGAGGATTGGGTTGTGTATTGATGCAGCGGAGGCATGTAATTGCTTATGCCTCGAGACAACTGAAACCCCATAAAACTCGTTACCCAATTCATGATCTTGAATTGGCAGCCATAGTCTTTGCTTTGAAAATATGGCGATATTACCTCTACGGTGAGAAATTCGAAATCTATTCAGACCACAAAAGCTTGAAATATCTGTTTTCGCAATCAGAGCTGAATATGAGACAGCGGAGATGGCTGGATTTGCTGAAAGACTTTGATTAAAGACTGCTGCTTGTCTGGATTAGTATTTGAAACAGATCAGAGACCTATAAGATTATATACTATTCAAGCTGAACCAGAGCTGATTTTGAGAATCAAAGCAGCTCAGAAAGATGATCAGAATATACAGAAGTCTATTGCTATGGTTAAAGCTGGACATCGATCGGAATATCAATTGAAAAATGATATTTTGTATGTTAATAATCGTCTTGTTGTGCCGAATGTTTCAGAATTGAGACAACGAATACTGACAGAAGCACACAACAGTCGTTTTAGCATTCATCCTGGCGGCAACAGGATTAGCGTCCGGGTCCCCACATCTACTCTAAGATTAAAATAAATAAATTTAGAGGGGTGAATAAACTTATTTAACAATTATGGTAAATTTTGCAAAATCAAATTGGGTTAGCAGTTTGAAATAGTTTTTTAATCAGACTAAGTGACTCGAGTAGCTAAAATGAATAAAGTTGTGGAACGACTCAATACACAAGCAGATGACTAAAAATAATAGAGTCTATAGTTTGTTTATGAAGTTCGATGACAAAATTTCTAAGTTTTCTATTCTTTCGTTTCCATTCATTAGAAGATTTGATTAGTACAATTTAACAAAAATTACTTCAACTCGGTTCAACAAGTCTTTGAACTGAAACTTCTAGCAATTACACAACAATATCAATATGTTCAGAAATTAATTTTCATAATTAATTATAAAATCATTTTTAATAAAGTTATAGTTAATTATACACATTTAATGAGTAAAAAATATATCAATAGAAATACAATAATTTATATTTTAATCATTAACATTATAGTTATTAATAATTTCTTTTTTAGAGTACGATTTACACAATCGGTTCGTTTTTGAATTACATAATACCATAACTAAATCATAATAATTTCCATTGTATAAAATAAAGATGAATTTGGACTAAGGTTTAATTTATTTTAAGTTTTTTTTCTGGATTTGGATTTTCAGCTTTCTGGTTTAGACAAGTCATGATGCCCATCCTGATGATGAGAGGGATTATTAATTAATTAATTCGTACCGCAAGCAGACAATATCATTGAATAACTTTTGGTTCTCTTTCCTCCCCATACTTCATTACCACGCCACCTTGCAGTACTCATTTATTTTCTAAGTAATACAATAATAAATATGATTTGAAATTTGTATGTTAAGTTCAAACATTTATCATTGAGTCAACTAATCTATTAATTAGTTAAAACACATATTTAATTTTTATACTCGTTACAACCTAGAGTGTACTTATTTGAGATAATATTATTTGTTAATATTCGTCGTCACTCTTTTACGGTCTACCTAACTAACTAAATTAAACGACACAACATCAATAGTTTGACGTTTGAGAACTTTCTGAGACACTTATTTCAATACAAACGCTTAACTCAATATTTTTTTTTTCCAACCCTTATAATTGATTTTGACCCAACAAGGAATAATTGATCAAAATTAACAGATTAAATTTTCATTTGTGCGATTTTTAATAGAAAATCTCAATTTTTAATATATTCAGGGACGTAGCCAGGAATTAAACCGAGATTGGGCTGAATGATAGCCCTACTAGCGACGGCTCTTCTAAACACCGTCGTCGATCTTAATCGGCGACGGATTTTATTAATCCGTCGCAAATCAGCGACGGTTAGAACAAAACCGTCGCTCTATAGCGACGGTTAGAACAAAACCGTCGTAATTTTAGCGACGGATGTAGAAAAACCGTCGCTAATCCATCCGTTTTTTGTAGTGGGCTATGGGCTAAAATTTTTAACAGATTCAAAAATTTTAGCGACGGAAGTGGTAAAACCGTCGCTAATCCTAAATTCTAGCATGGGCTGAAGCCCACCACAGCCTTTAACGTGGCTCCGTCCCTGAATATATTCACGTCACACAACAATTACCATATTTAAACGTTTATCTGACATAAAAAGACTTTGTGTATGTATCTGTAATCGAGACTCGAGAGACTGGAGTTGTAAGACTGAATTTTACATTGAAATTTCAGAAACAGCGCATATTAATAGAGTAAGAATTTTACAATACTATTAATTATTTTGGAAATCATTATGTTAAAAAAAATAAATTATTCGGGCTATAGCCCACCATCCGTTTGTGTTTGTTACAATTGATTTTTAAATGTGAAACCTTATATCAAATATAAGACTTCGATACCAAATTTAAGAATTTGATGTCGAATAATTTCGGGTTTTTTCACTGTTTAGGGTGAATAATAAGAAATAATTAAATAACTAAAACGATTTGGAGAAGTTAATAATTTACTGTATCACATCGATGGAGAAGTATCAAATCACGCCTTCTAAGAAGACGTGACTCGTTGGTTTTTATTTTTTTAAATAAAAGTCGCGCTATGTAAGACTGCGTGACTTGATTGTTATAATTATATTTTCACGCTCTTAGGGCACCCACATTGGGTGTTAAAAGGGGTGTTATAACACCCCTTTAACACCCACTCTCCAATGCGAGTGGGCGTTATAACGCCCACTCATATGAGAGAGGGTGTGGGGCGTTCATCTGTATGAACGCCGATGAACGCCCCATGTGTCAGCCTATTTTTTTTTAAAATTCCACATTTAGCGACGGTTTTTTAAAATCCGTCGCTCCTAGCGACGGATTTATAGAAACCGTCGCCGATCTGCTGACACGCGGGCCCCACGTGTTTTGAATTATATTTGGACGACCAAAAAAATTGGCCATTTAGCGACGGGTTTTTTTAAACAGTCGCTAAATCGTCGCTTTTTACGACGGCGTTTAACTAACCGTCGCTAAACGTTGTTACATATATAAAAACAAATTATATTAATAATAATTTAAATTTCTTAAAAAATTTGAAATTGAATTTATTTAATGTAAAATAAGAGTGAGATGAATTAGTGGACAGCCGGACCTACAAATAATGAGTGTGTGTGTTAAAATGAATGTGGGAGAATATATGTGTTAATGTAATGTGTATGTGACATGTGGACCCCACGATTTTTGATGAGGTGGTGGGTGTTATAACACCCACCACTGCGGATGCTCTTATAAACTACGTGACTACCTAAATTAGTAAAAAAAAAATTAAAATTAACACGGTAGAGTGATCAAATGTATCATACATGATCGATACAAATAACTCCCTGAAAAATATCGTGTATTCTTTTTTTAATCGAAAATTTGCTTATATCATTTGCACTCGTTTCATCATTCTTTGTTCGTCTAGATATAAATTTTGAATGATATAATTCGTTTGCTTTTATCATTTTTCGAATTGTTTTGGTATAAATTCTAGAAGTGATGTACTGATTGAAGTGTTGAAAAACAAAAAAAACATACATTTTCTTTTGGTGTTCGAGCAAATTAAATATATTTAATTATTGAAGCATCTAAAAATCAATTTTCACTTCAATTATTTATATTTTAAATTCAATTTGTCTTTCACTTTTGATTGAAATCGATATTTTTTTTACTACATTTTTGTATATAAAATTTTAATTTTGAACTTCTTTTTAAAATAAATATTAATATAAATTATGTGAATTTAGTATCTGAATATAAATTATGATTTAATCATTATCTTACGTATCTAATTTATGATTACAACGTTCTCGCATGTATATCATGTAAATTATGATTTAATCATTATTTATGATTATGTTGGCGATATTCTAGTTTCATAAACTCTTTAATTTTTATTTTATTTTATTAAATTATTAAAATAATTACTACAAAACGTGAAAAAGCCCAAATAATCTCGAACCACCGGCCATGCCTTATATATACAGTTTCAAATTTTTTTTACGATTGTTATAAAAAACATGCCAAATTATTGAATTTTTAACAACGCTTTAGATCGTTCCGAATTCTTTCATCGAAATTAAAATGGTTTTCATAAATATGATATTTGGTACATACTGAATATGTGCGCTAATATATATATATATATATATTATATATATATTGATGCGATCCTAGTGAAATGGGTGAGCTGGGTCGGGTGCTCCACCGGATCGAATCAATAATTTATTTCAGGAAGATGAGCAAAGTAGATGGCTTCGGCTGTAACCTGCACACAATGAAAGGAACTCGTGAATGGGCGCCGGAGGGGTGTCCGGCGTGACCACTCCGATGCTTAAGTCAGCAGGGTACTCAAGCAAGAAACCAATGTAGCCAAGTGATGGCTGTGTGATTGGTGTAAAAATGAATCCCCCTATATGTAAAGAGAGAACCTGGTATTTATAGTAGGAGAAGTAATAATGACCTCGATTTGCGTGTACACCTACCACTCATAGCATTTGATGTTGACTTCCTGTCAAGCTGTCCTATTTTCCCATCGTATCACATCAATAGGATTATGTCGGGTGCGCTTCTCGAGACAAGATCTTATCTTCTGAACCACTTGAATGCGACACTGTAATCGAGGTGCCCGGGTAGAATGCCTTATACAAGAGATTTATACAAGAGCCCGAGCCTATGACTGCCCGGAGAGCAGAGCATGGGCTTCCACCTGCCCGGCTCCAGAAGAATCCACCTGCAGACTTACTCGAATTTGGGAATCCATTTGATATTCCGGGTCATCCATGACCCGGGCTCTTACGGGGGTATCATCACACATCCCTTAAATAGTCGGGCTAGAGTCATACTCGCTGTCCCGATCAGTCATGCTTGGATTCCCAAAGAGATAATCAATCTTGTTCTATAAAAGCATCGGGGGCTTCATGTCTCCTAGAAATGAGAAGAAATGCCGGAGTATCGTGCCTCATGGACTTGAGATAAGATGTCGAGGCCTTTTGTCTCTCGGACTTACTGGATAACTAGGGTACGGAGCCCGGGACTTGGAATGGTCGAGGTGCGGAGCCCCGAGCCAGGGTGTAGTGCCCTGGGCTTATCAATAACCAAGGTGCGGAGCCTTGGGCCGGGGAGCAGGTCCCGGGACTTGGAATGGTCGAGGTGCGGAGCCCCGAGCCAGGGTGTAGTGCCCTGGGCTTATCAATAACCAAGGTGCGGAGCCTTGGGCCGGGGAGCAGGTCCCGGGACTTGGAATGGTCGAGGTGCGGAGCCCCGAGCCAGGGTGTAGTGCCCTGGGCTTATCAATAACCAAGGTGCGGAGCCTTGGGCCGGGGAGCAGGTCCCGGGACTTAATAGATAACCAGAGTGCGGAGCCCTGGCCTTCATAAATGGTCGAGGTACGAAGCCCCGAGCCAGGTTACGGATCCCTGGACTTAATAGATAACCAGAGTGCGGAGCCCTGGCCTTCATAAATGGTCGAGGTACGGAGCCCCGAGCCAGGTTACGGATCCCTGGACTTAATAGATAACTAGGGTGCGGAGCCCCTGCCTTCATAAATGGTCGAGGTACGGAGCCCCGAGCCAGGGTACGGATCCCTGGACTTAGTAGATAACCAGGGTGCGGAGCCCTGGGCCGGGGAGCGTGTCCCGGGACTTGGGAATAGTCGAGGTGCGGAACCCGGAGCCAGGTTTGAGAACCCTGAACTTAATAGATAACAGGGTGCGGAGCCCTGGTCTTCATAAATGGTCGAGGTACGGAGCCCCGAGCCAGGGTACGGATCCCTGGACTTAATAGATAACCAGAGTGCGGAGCCCTGGCCTTCATAAATGGTCGAGGTACGGAGCCCCGAGCCAGGGTACGGATCCCTGGACTTAGTAGATAACCAGGGTGCGGAGCCCTGGGCCGGGGAGCGTGTCCCGGGACTTGAGAATAGTCGAGGTGCGGAACCCGGAGCCAGGTTTGAGAACCCTGAACTTAATAGATAACAGGGTGCGGAGCCCTGGTCTTCATAAATGGTCGAGGTACGGAGCCCCGAGCCAGGGTACGGATCCCTGGACTTAATAGATAACCAGAGTGCGGAGCCCTGGCCTTCATAAATGGTCGAGGTACGGAGCCCCGAGCCAGGTTACGGATCCCTGGACTTAATAGATAACTAGGGTGCGGAGCCCCTGCCTTTATAAATGGTCGAGGTACGGAGCCCCGAGCCAGGGTACGGATCCCTGGACTTAATAGATAACCAAGGTGTGGTGCCCTGGCCTTCATAAATGGTCGAGGTACGGAGCCCCGAGCCAGGGTACGGATCCCTGGACTTAATAGATAACCAGGGTGCGGAGCCCTGGCCTTCGTACCTCCGAGACTTAAGAGAATATGCCGGGGCCTCGTATCTCCCGGACTTAAGAGAATTTGCCGGGGCCTCGTATCTCCCGGATTTAAGAGAATGTGCCGGGGCCTCGTATCTCCCGGACTTAAGATAATCTGCTTCTCACAGCTGTATGCTACTGAGTGCATTGCAAATGCTCTTCCACGCCAATCCAGAATAGCTGCTGAGCTTCGAGCTCATATAAAATTCACATATAAGATCTGAATGCCGAGCTGGTCGGACTTCTATGTTTGCCAAGCAGAGTTGGGCTTACTGTGGTGCTGAGCAAGGTCGGACTTGCTTCGAATGGAAACCATATCTACGTCTTGAGCTCAAGTTCCCACAGACGGCGCCAATGATGCGATCCTAGTGAAATGGGTGAGCTGGGTCGGGTGCTCCACCGGATCGAATCAATAATTTATTTCAGGAAGATGAGCAAAGTAGATGGCTTCGGCTGTAACCTGCACACAATGAAAGGAACTCGTGAATGGGCGCCGGAGGGGTGTCCGGCGTGACCACTCCGATGCTTAAGTCAGCAGGGTACTCAAGCAAGAAACCAATGTAGCCAAGTGATGGCTGTGTGATTGGTGTAAAAATGAATCCCCCTATATGTAAAGAGAGAACCTGGTATTTATAGTAGGAGAAGTAATAATGACCTCGATTTGCGTGTACACCTACCACTCATAGCATTTGATGTTGACTTCCTGTCAAGCTGTCCTATTTTCCCATCGTATCACATCAATAGGATTATGTCGGGTGCGCTTCTCGAGACAAGATCTTATCTTCTGAACCACTTGAATGCGACACTGTAATCGAGGTGCCCGGGTAGAATGCCTTATACAAGAGATTTATACAAGAGCCCGAGCCTATGACTGCCCGGAGAGCAGAGCATGGGCTTCCACCTGCCCGGCTCCAGAAGAATCCACCTGCAGACTTACTCGAATTTGGGAATCCATTTGATATTCCGGGTCATCCATGACCCGGGCTCTTACGGGGGTATCATATATATATATATATATTTGCTTCGAGAAGATGGAGTTGCATATATTTTCATACAAGAAGATTTCATTTTTATACAAGTACATTATAATATTTAAATTTATGTTAAATAGAATATAATAATCAATAGAAATGGTGAAATAATGAAAGAAAATGTTTTGTGAACTAAGGTAAAAATATAAGGCAAAAATTTGTGTGAGACAGTCTCACGGGTCGTATGTGTGAGACAGATCTCTTAATTGAGTCATGGAGATCTCTTAATTGAGTCGTCCATGAAAAAATATTACTTTTATGCTAAGAGTATTACTTTTTATCGTGAATATGGTTAGAGTTGACGGTCTCACAGATTAAGATCCGTGAGACGATCTCACATGAGACACATTCAAAATAATTCCATGCTGACATTTCCGAATAATTCAAAAAAATTCTTATTTTTTGGTTGCATATCCTTTACACTTTCCAAAGTTGACTACTCAGAACACATTTTGAAAGAAATGTGCAATTTCATCCTTAATATACTGTCAAATTTGAACATGAAATTCTAATCTCATCTAAAATTATATTTCCAAAGGCGACAGTCTCGCCTACCTCGACACCTGCAGACCACACCAAAACGAGCTACCGATGTATTTGAAGAGAACAGAAGCCACACATTCCACCATGCAGAAATCTCGAACTAAATCTCATCTCTGTCTTCCTAATCAATTTTTATCAATTAATTTTGTAGAACGAATGTTCTATTTATTTTCTAAAAAAATTATTTAATAAAAATATTAATAATTTTTATTACTGTAAATATAAGTAACGTCATACCAATAACATGGATAAACAGTCTAAAAAACAACTACTTATTCAAATTAGAATTCTAGTTCATTAATATTCAATATTCACCATGAACAAAATTTTACAATCATCAAATTGACAAGACCTCCTAACATACATGATACCTTATACAAGTTTATATATACTTAACTGGCTCAAATTAAATAGACTAATAACTCATTAAAATCCCACAATTTTCCCAAAAAAAAATCGAAGCAAAAATTTTTCTTTTTTCAAATCTCCATGGCATTGGGGGGGTCCATATTCTCGGAACCTTCAAATTAATTTAGGTGAGGAGATCATTGACCCACCCAAGATCCGGCCCTCGCAGATTGATTTCATTGTTGTACCTGTTGTTGTAACCCTCCGTCAAATTCCTTCCAGAAAAATTCCCGTGAAAGAACTTGCTCTCTCCAGTGAAGATTTTGGTTGTTCCAGGGCTTGGGGTTGAAGGAGACAACATAAAATGAGGCTGCTCCACCTCGACGTTGAAATTATTCACATCAAACCATGGAAGATTCCTCCTAGTAGCAGTACTAAGGAGTGTTGCAGAATGAGAAATTGGAGCTTCGTTCATACGGATGGATTCCATAGAGCGCATCAATTCGGTTAATTCATGTTTGTAAGTAATCCCGCCGTTGTTGAGTTCAGGGAATCCACAAGATTCCATGCTTGATAACCTTGAAAACTCCGGCGAGTTCACGGGAGGGGAGAGCGGTGGTGAAATCGGCGGCGATAAATGAGACATGCCCATTAAAGGAGAAGTGGGTGAAGCGTGGCAGAAACAGCAATGATTCAGACTCCGGTACACTTTCTCCGACATCGGAGAAGTCATGGGCGGTGGAGAAGATGGATCCGGAGACATGCGAAGCTGCTTGGTTGAATGAGCAAAAAAACACACCTTTCGCTTGCAATTCTTCCCATCTTTGCATGCTTCGGTTCGGTAGCGAGATGGGTGAAGCCAACATTCAAAAACCCCATGTGAGAATTCGCAGTTATCGCCTTTGTTGCAATATCCCTTTCGAAATTCAGAGCACACAGTTCCAGAATAATGGAACCTTCTCGGATCCCTTCTCCGGGCCTTTTCGCCCGGATGAGCAAAAGGGCAATCCGTCCAGTCGTGGCTACGGCTCCGAGTGCACTTTCTAACCTTGAATTCGTAGATTCTGAACTGATCAGATGAATAAGGATCAGAATCATCCTCGTCTACATTGTTGCAAGGCAAGAACTTCGAGACCGCATCCTCCGCCTTGGGGGAGTCCGAGAACACGTCAGACATCGGCGTATGTGCGGCGGCGGAACGTCGGCTGAGGAGCTTGCGAGGTGGGATGTCTATTTCTCGGAGGTATTTCTTGTTGGGGTAAGGTCGGTGAGAGTGGTGGAACTTGTGTTGTTGCTCATCACAAACAGTAGTACTGCCCATAATTAAATAACTTTCTTGAAAATAAAGTACATAATAAAAGTAATAAAAATAAATGTTACCAGAAAAGGGTGCAAAGATTTTATGAAATGGTGTGGAAATAAAGGTGATATATATATATATATATATATATATATATAAGATAGAGACAGCTAGGGAGAATGACGAGGATGGTGTAAGGTATGGGCGGCAGGATGCGTGGCTGCCTAGCACTAGTGGTGCTTTGCATGCGAAGGGATGTATGTGGCACCTCGACGTTACACTCTTACATGCAAGCACCAACCCTCTCTTCTGTTCTCTTTCATGATGATTGCTGACGCCGATGGACCCTACGGGAGCCTTTCAAAAAAAATTAAAAAAAATATGGGATTCATTTTTGTTTTGTTTTTCTAAAAAAAAATATTTCAATTAATTTTCTTACGATTTTTAGATCAAATTTGTCAGGCCTAGCTATAACTACGTTTTAGCCCTATGCATTATGTGAAATCGCTTCTAAGATGTTTGATAAGAATTACGAAGAATTAGTTGAATATATATATTTGTTTTATATAACGTTTGGATTAAGTTCTACAAATGATTATAAATTATTATATTATTTATGTATACTGATTTATCATCCATAATATCATAGATGTATGTTTCATCCAATTTTCAAAGTCCAAAAGTCTTAGTGAACCATCTTTTATTAATCATCAATATAAAAAAATTTAACAAAAAAAAAATTTCCAACCCCAACTCAGATTTATAAAATCCCCATTTACAAATCTCTAAATTCTATGTGAGTAAATATATATGAAGATCTAAATAGAATCTAGATTACAATTTTAAACTAAAATTTTAATATAAATCATAGATGTTCTAAAGCATGTTTTTTTTTAACTAATTTATGATGGAAAATAGAAAATAAGTTATATTCCTTCAAAGTTGTTAAGAAGGATTAATTTAGATGTATTGTTGATTTTTATTAAATAGTTAATAAAGATAGATTCACTTGATTTATAATATGAGCTATCTATTTTAATTAATTGCATTAGTTTTCTGGTTTATAATATTGAGTGAGTCTTATGTGAGACCGTCTCACGGATCATAATCTGTGAGACGGGTCAACCTACCCATATTCACAATAAAAAGTAATACTCTTAGCATAAAAAGTGATACTTTTTCATGGGTGACCCAATTAAAAGATCCGTCTCACAAATAATACCCGTGAGACCGTCTCACACAAGTTTTTACCTATAATATTATTTTCTCGGTGGAGGTTTTGTCGTCATCACATAAATAATACAATATATTTTATAACAATTATTTCTAAGAAAATCTTATGAAAATTTAGTAGTTTGCTTTTTTGCAAAAAAAATATATAGATATTTAGTAGTTTACTTTTGCACCTCATTAATCTTTCAAATAATTTTACGAATATTTCAAACATTTTATAAAATTTAAAACTCTTTCGTAGAGATCCATTGCACTGTTGTGATTTGTGCGACAGACTAACTGAAATTAAAGAAATAATAATAAGAGTATGTCTCTTTTAAACAATCTCATATTCGTAAGACGTGTTAATATGGTCTACATGTAGAGTGAATATTTTTCTGAGTTGTGTCGAATATGAGATTTATTTTATAAAAATGATTGTAAGACGATTTCATAAGAATTTTTGTGTAATAATAATTATTATCTTTGTTAACGGTAGTAATTATAAATCTATAATAACGATAATGAAATTTAAAAAAGGTAACCTCACGTCTAAGTACGATTATGCCGTAACTTTTTTAACACATACCACCCCCAAAAAATACGGTATTATGATACGGCGCCGTATTATCCAACCTACATATGTTTGTAACGGTACACTTGGTCCATCTCTTCATTTTAAAAATTTCGACCGTTGGCCAAAATCCGAACGTTATTCCATCTCTCAAACTCTACACAATATCAATAGTTGGGGACCTCCCGATCTACCATTTTTCTCTCGTTTCTCTCCAATTTTCTTTCTGTATTATCAAATCAATTCCCAAATATACCAACGAAGATCGACTCCGTAGCATCGATCAATCGTGAATGGCGGTGTTGGAGGAGTCACTGTCAATGAATCCGTTCGCTATCGATAATGTGTATGAATTCTCTGCGCCACGGTTCTACGACTTCTTACGCGAGGAGACCAACGAGGATATTCGTAAGGCGGAGCTCTGGTTTGAGAATGTCCGCTCTTATGCCCCTTCCCGTACGTAATTAACTTGTTTCGACTTCTTGTTTTTAAAATCAATTTGATTTTGCGACTGTGCTTTGCTATTCATCTTGAATCTTGAAAGAGGGACTTGAGTTTCTTCGAGATTATTGCAATAGCATGTGGGCATGTATTTCTTAATCATAAATTTGGAATTGGGTCTTCCATTTTTAACAAGTACATGGACTTTATAGTTTATCTTATCTATTGGCGAAGAGAATTCCGTCTCGTTCTTTAATTTCTCACTTTCGTTCTTCTGATCATTTTACTGATATAACACGCGAATTCTTTTGTAAAAAGACAAACCCTCGTTTGATCGTAAAATTATCTGCACGACATTTATATTTGAATATGTTCGATCTGCTACGCTGATATAGGTCATAATGTGATTACCAAATCAGGAATATGTTTGTCTTGCACCAGGACATTTGTTTGAGTGCCAAAGTTGATGAAAGACAAATGTCCTTTTGGTGGTTTCCCATATTATGTTTAGCGGTGTTTGAATTGGGGACTCATGTTTGTCTATATATGGTTTGCAGCATTTAATCCAAGAATCAAAGCTATCAGATCAGTTCAAACTCAGATACTTTGCAAGTTTGATGAAGATGAACAACTGAACGAGGTGAAGTTATCAATAGTTATTATTGACAACTAGGATACCGTTTGTCAATGGCTAAAAAGGTGGATGAACAAATTATCGCCTACTTGTTACAGGTAACGGAGACATCAGAATCAGCATCAAATTCAGAACCGCAGGCAGATCTCGTTTCAACTGAAGCCAAAGAAGAGTTTGCTCCCTCTGAAATTAAGGTATCTTTTGTACAAATATTCTGGACGAACCTGTGTTGTTTAGAACTCGAGTTTCATTTCATTTGGTCTTAGATGCAGAATTCAGAAATCGAGAAGATATCTGATAATAAAGGCACTTGCAGTCAAGAAAATGAAAGGTATCTATTTCTTGAATATTGCTAATATGTGGACCTATTGAAGAAGTGCAACTTTTTTCTTGACTAAACTAAAAATTACTGCTCGTGATTTCAGCCAAGTAGCAGGCAATGAAGCCTCTTCTGCTGTCCCTGCAGATGTCCAAGGTCATCATCATCCCAGTTTCATTCAAGAATGTTCAATGCTAGTTCATATTTTGTTCACTTTGTATCTAAAACTAAATTGTTCGTTATGTTAGGAACGCAAATAACTCCGGCACCATCAAAAAAGATTGAAAACAAGAGTTCGCATTCAGCCAGAAAGATAGCTAGCTTACTTAAAAATCCTTCAGCAATGAAATCAAAATATCAACAAGTCAAAAGCATTAAACGTGCTAATGTTAAAAGGTTGGTCTTTGTATATTTTGGATACCTACAATCTCAATACATCATGACTTTTCATGTGTCAACTCAAGGCCCGACTCATATTTCATCAGGGAAAATAGTGCGAAGAACAATGTTGGAACTCCAAACCTCGCCCACGATTACCCAGCCATAAAGAAGCAGAAGCTGGAAGGAGGACAATCTCGGCAGGTGGATATCATTTTTAACAGTTATTCTTCGTATATTTTTCGAGTTCTATTGTGCTTTCTTTGGTAATGTCTGTTTTAAATCCTATTTCTTTTTCTTAGATTCAAACAATCAATAAACCTGCCAACTTGCCTCACAAAACGAGATTGGGTACCATAAGCAGTAGTTCCAATTTACGCCTTTCAAATGCTGCAAAAACTTGTAAAGAGGACAGACGGGTAGGCTTTCGCAAAATTTAGTACGGTTATTCTATAAACTTTCTCCGAACAAAAAATAAAACATTGATTTGTGATTATTGTGAAGATGTATGTTCGAGAACCAGCAGTTCCATTTGTATCTATGGCGGAAATGATGAATAAGTTCCAATCAAGCACCAGAGATGTTACCTTGCCTCGCTGCAGTTCTGTTTCACAGGTAACCAAATGACAACTATGTCTTCTTTTTCGCTTCAGAGAAGTTTTACTTCTTTAATTATCACCGTGGATGTACAATAACCTGTATTGTCAATCACTGAATTATTCAGAGCAATGCCACGGGAACAGTACAACAGAGGAAATTGAAGCTTACATTAACAAGGCCAAAGACACCTGAATTTGAAACATCTCAACGGGTTCGTTCTACTAAAATCAAAAGTTCAGCAGAATTGGAGGAAGAAATGATGGCTAAAATTCCCAAGTTTAAGGCTCTCCCTCTGAACAAAAAAGTACGTGTTAACTTTATAAGATTTCAAAGAACCGAGGAATTTTCACCATACTTAATTATTTTGCCTATTATACGAAGATTCTCGAGGCTCCGACTATAACAGCAATACAAAAAAGTGCACCCCAACCTCCTCAATTCAAGGTAAATGAGACACTAACTAGCAAATAAAAAGATTGAACTTTGAGCATTATTAGTTGCAAATAACAAAAAATATCGTCTTCCTTTGCACAGGAATTCCATTTGGAGACAATGTCAAGGGCCAATCAGAAGGCAGAAACATCTACTGCGGCCTCCATAGAACCAACACAGGAACAGGTACTTGCGAATATCTGCAAACATCATCAAGATATTTATCATTAAAAGTTTACTGAAAGAATTCAACATTTTTTTCATTGCAGAACAATGAATGGAAGCCACAACTTACAGCACCAAAATCACCCCTTCTTCAGACTTATCTACGAGCACGTCCTCCGAGGGTCAAATCTTCCATAGAACTAGAGGAAGAAGAACTTAAAAAAGTTCCCCAGTTTAAGGCGAGACCTTTGAATAGAAAGGTAGATAACTAATACCTTCTGATGAAAATCATCTGGCAAAACCTGTTCCTTCACCATTTTCTATGTGCTTGCAGATACTAGAAAGTAAAGGAGAGATAGGTCTGTTGAGCAACACCAAGAAACCGGTTACCATACCTCAAGAATTTCACTTTGCCATTGATAAAAGAATCCCGCCTCCTACCGCTGTCGTAGATCTATTTGATAAGGTAACATTTCTTCACTCAATGATACTGGATTTTTACCATGTTTATCTCATCATGCGTAACTTTTTCTCCATATTTTTCAGCTTTCGTTAGTTTCAGAGCCGCCGCCACATCAGGAGAAGCTTCCTAGAAATACGACACTAGATCCATTCCATCTCCACACAGAGGTATGAATATTCTTTCAGCATATTGATGGAGCCTGATTAATTTTCAGTACATTTATATTTTTCGTTCCTGCTTGACAGGAAAGAGGGGCGGAGAAAGAGAAGAAGAGAACTGAAGAACTCATGCAGAAACAGTTGGAAGAGGAGAGGGCTAGGATTCCGAAAGCCATTCCATATCCTTACACTACTGATTATCCTGAGGTATGTAAGATTATCATGTCCACAATTTCAAAATTTGTTGATAGACTGACATATACATTGTACATTCTACTATCTTTCTTGTGCAGATTCCACCGAAACCAGAGCCAAAGCCATGTACAAAACCAGAACCTTTTCGATTAGAAAGCTTATTAAAGCATGAAGAGGAAATGCGGAGGGAAATGGAAGAAAGGAGGAGAATTGAGATGGATGAAGCTCAGATGAGAATATTTAAGGCTCAGCCAATATTAAAAGAGTATGAATATATGCGCTAGGGGCATTTTTTTTTCATGGCCCATCAATTTCCACATATGATAAGTATGCATGATCATTTTAATTTATTCTTCGGGACCAAATAATATAACAGGGATCCGATTCCAGTTCCAGAGATACAACGGAAGCCCCTCACAGAAGTCCAAGTTTTTAATCTGCAAATTAATCACCGAGCTGCAGAGAGAGCAGAATTTGACAAAAAGGTTCTTGATTCATGAGATATTAACTGTAAAAAAAATTAGTGGATTCAAAATCCTAACTAAGTGACGTTTCCTTCCCAGATCAAGGAGAAAGAAGCGACTTACAAGCGCTATAGGGAAGAAGCAGAATCTGAAAGGATGGTGAGCAGCATAACTCGCTCACTTATTTAACCTCTATAACTTATTTTTATCATTTTATTTTATAATCTCAATTCTATCAGATGGAGGAGGAGAAGGCCTTGAAACAGTTGCGAAGGACGTTAGTTCCCCATGCAAGACCGGTGCCTAATTTTGATAATCCCTTCTTACCACAGAAGTATGTCCTGAATAGCAATCTTGTCAAAATGGTGTTTATCTTATGGGGAACTGTTTCCTAATATTAGATTTTTGTACAAATTGAAAACAGGTCTTCTAAAGAAGTAACAAAGGCCAAGTCTCCTAGAATGCATATAGCTCGTACAAACGAGAAGCGAAGAGTCGTTTTTCCAGCACCAGCGACAGCCACCAGTGCAGCTGCCTCTCACATGAGATGAGGTGTAATGGTTGTGGGAAGTGTTCAAGAACCCTTGAACCTCAGAAACGCTTGAACCTCAGAAACTATTATGAGTATTAAATATTGTCATTCCTATGTTTGTAAAACATTTGAAAATTTGATGGTGTTAGCTATTTTGAAGCAATTGAAGAAGCTTATGTTTTTGGTTGTTATCTGCTGGAAAACTGATAATTTCTGTGCTCCTGGATTTCAAACTTGGGAGAGGTAAATTAAAGATCTAAAAATTAAATATACTTCCAGCAAAATATTACAACCGTCTACATAAACTGGGAAAAGATTTAAAAAATGAGGCCTGGTGGAGGAGGCTTGTTCGTTCTTGGACCACATATTGTACTTCACCCATTTTTATGACTACGATTTCTCATCTCATGTGCTTCCTGTCCCATTATTCATTGTCCTCACCAGTATGTAATGTAAAATAGGATTCACATGAAAGCACAATTATTGTCAGTTTGCAACAAAACAGAGACCAAAGACAACAAAAGACAAATCTAGTTGGATAAATTTTTGCTAAAACGTTTTAAATAAAGGTTGACAATAGTCGCATTAAAAATTGCTCGTAAATCTTTATGTCAACCAGTCAGAAAATTGAAAGATTGTCTAGCAATGACACAAAAATGACCTCCCTGACGGAAAACTGTGGAGATAATACCACATTGAAATTCTCAGATTCATATAGTACATCTTGCATTTAAGTTGACAACATCGAAAAAAGTAATTTTATCATGTGCATAATAAATACAATAACAAGATCAACCATCGGCAAAAACTAAAGTTCGTATCACTTGACAGCAATGAATCTCTCAGCTAAAGAACCTTTTTTAGGTGTTTGCTCTTCACTGAATAATTTACCTGAAGAAAACTATTTTTCTGTGTAAGTATATAGCGCAAAATCACTTGCAGGGAAATTATTTTAAGACTACCTTTGACACGTGTTGCGTGTTTGTATAATTTTTTTTTGTAATTAAATTGATTTATATTGAATGAGACATAGAGATGGATTAAAACGTAATTTGAAATAATGAATTTAAAAGAAAAGGGGAAAAAACAAATAAAATGAGAGGGGTGGTGGTGTAAGGAATGAATCTATGATCTGTTGTGAAAAGAAAGTACTATCCACCGATATTAAAACACCAAACATCCAAGTACTTCTAGTATATAAGTTCATATCAGTTATAAATTCATAAACCAAATTCATCGTCGTCATACTCGTCCTCATGCTAGCAAGAAACCTTTACCGACATATTTCTTTACTCTCTTTGTTTCTCCTCCTGATCTCGTTCTTGATACTCTCTGTTCACTACTCTAAATTATAACCTACACTATTGAAGCTGAATTAATTTACTATTGCTGAAATTACAACAGTAGCTAATAATCACATCCTTTTTAAGTATAAAGCAATCCTTGAATGTTACTCCCCTACTTTAACCTTCAAAGAAACAGGAAACCTTGAGACAGGCTGAGTCTTCATTCAACCATGTCCAGAACAGTATGTAATAAAAGTCTTGTTGGGGCACGCAGTTAAGAGTGCTACATAGAGGTCAAATATGTGATATTCATGGATTTTAATATCCTGAAGATAAGCTATCTGAGTTCATTTATTCTGTGACAAAATGCTAAGATGTATGATCATCAATTAAACATGCTAATTATTGAGAACAATGACATGGCAATCTATCAAGTTTATCACCCTGAATTTTAGCTATACACAAATAACTGAATCAGGAAAAAAAAATGCAGCTATACAAAGAATAATGCATACTTTACAGGAAAAGGATAGCGAAATATGTGTGCCTTTCTATACTTCTAAGCTATTGCACGGTGGAGACTTCTAAGCTATTGCACGGTGGAGGTATGCCAATTTACGTTTATTAAGATCATCAAATGTGGGGCTGAATCCATCTTGACTGAAGTTGTCAAGACCGTGCAATTTGGGAGGCACCAGTCTTGGGAAAAATCCTTGCAAACTCAAGAATTCACTCTCCAATTTGCATTAAGAAGCCAACAATCACTCCCTCATCATGCAGCAAGATTCTTGGAGTCCACGTTCGAGGGAAGCGCATCAATTAAGGAAGGGAGATTATGGAATGAGCATTTCAGCCGGGTGATACAACCCTATTTATATGGTGTCCAACGAGAAGTCAGATCACACCACTTAGAGCCTGCAATTCCCGAGCATCTCCTTGTCCTTTTCTTTTCCAGCGACCAAAGCTTCACCCAAAATCTCGAGATTTCCGCGGCGGTTCGAACAAGCTATTGTCCATTGCTCCGTTAGCATTTCTGTCAACCTCAAAGCCAGAATTCATCTCCAAGTTCGAAGCTTGGCCGCAGCGAGTCGAAGTCGAGATTTCACCACCCCGAAGCTTTCCAGTAAGCCAACCTTCGTCTCTGTCCATTTCTTTTTTTTATTTTATTTTGAAGCCTCCGTAGGATATCTCTGGCAGCAGATTTACGAAGCCCCTCTATCATCTTGGAACGGTGCAGTAGCAAGTTGTTGTCTCTGGAACAGTAGCTACTCGTAGCCCCAAAACCTTACCACAAGTTCATCAATTCCCGATTTTTCTTCTCTGTAGTGTAAGTGGGTTTTCTCCTTTGTTTCCTTTTGTTTTATATTATTAAATAAAAATTGCACACTTATATTTATTTAAGTGTCACTTGATATTTATACCTTTTAAATAAATATGGTTCACTTATTTGATTATTTTAAAGTGGACTTTTGAATATATTAATTATTATATAAAGGATTTGGCTCACCTATTTTCTCTTTAAGTGAGCATAATATATTTCGAAATAAATTAAATAGGACTTTGAAAATTCGATCGGCATAATTTATTCGTTTTCATTTGGTATAAAATCTCCCTAAATTATTCGTTGTTCGATATCCGCTATAATATTTGAAAGCATGTTGAATTATTTGAAATGCACTGCAATGATTTGATTTAGAAATGGTAAAGGAAATTCCGAACTTTGATATGCTTTGTTTAGGCCCTGATGCGGTGGGTTATAATAACCGTTCCTTTGGCCTCGCCCCTTAGAGGAGTAACATATAGGGGACTGATCAGTAAAACCATAGAAAATGAAATGACTTTCAGTGCTATATTCGTATTTTTGTTATTATTTGATTCAACATGCTTAATATTGAAAATTCGATAATTTATTCGTATGTATATCCTCGATAATTGTTATGCTAGATCGGCCCCCATTTACTGAGTATTTCCCCAAAATACTCACCCCTTACATTCCCACCCAGATAAGAACGAGGAACAAATCGAGGGTGAAGAGCAAGAGTACTTTTGGGGATGGTAATGAAGAAACTCCATTTGAGACCAGTCGAATTTATTCTGTCTTTAATTTTATTATCATGTATTCCGCTTCCGCATTTTATTTCTATCGCATTGTAAAAACGATTATTGATTATGAAAAAGACTGGTTATTTTGATTTACTACGAGGCTTGTTGTTTTGCAATTATGTGATTGTGAGACAACGCCGGTGTCAACTAACCCCGGTCTCGGGGCGTGACATTTAAGTGGTATCAGAGCCGCCAGGTTCATAATCCGGTTGGGGAAAGAAAATGTTCAAAAAAATTTTCGGTGGAATTTTATAAATCGGCCAATGCTATCCCCTCCGAAACGGCCCAACGATCAAGACTCCCGACCCTATCGGGAGCCCCAGTGAAAAATCGCGAAATTCCTTCGTTTAGGCCTCCGAAACCTTGATTTTGCCGTTTTAGGAAAGTTTCGTAACTCCTATAACTTTTCGTAGGAAACTCCGAATTCGATTCCGTCAACTGTTCTGGAATCCTCTCGACATATGCTTCGAATCCATATGTCTATCTCGAAACTTTCCATTTTTGGAAATTTTCGAAAAGTTTTCTTTATTTTCCGTTACTTGACTCTATACGACTCTGACATTTTTATTCTGGCCTATTGTTGATATTCTGAGCATTTCTCTTCTTTTTCCAGGAAATGGCTCGCACACGTTTGACTGCCCGTAAGAGTGTAGCTTCGATTACTCATAGAGAGACGTTCCAACTAGACAGTCCCCGACCTCGCCCGCGCGCCCAGTCCCTTCTACGTTTAGATGAGTTGGCTCCAGCACACCACGATAGGACGGTTAGGAGGCTGAGAGCTAGCAATCTGCAGAGGAGGAAGCAAGTGGAGGATCTGACTGCCAAGCTATTGGCAGCAGAAAAGAGGATCGATCAGGTATATGAGATGTTCCAACTCGTTAATGAAGATAACGGCGAACTGCGAGAGTCCTTACAACTGACGAGGGGCCAAACCAAACGAACTATGGACGAATTAGACCGACGTACCGTAGAATTGGCTGAAGCTCGTCACGCACGGGTAAGAGATAAGGAGAGAATGGAAGAGTCGTGGAAGGTGGTCATGCAATTATCAGAAAATAACCAAAGGCTATCAAGGGAGATAGACGAAAGGAAGGCAAGGGAGAAGGCACTCATCCAGAAGGATCAAGCCAACTGCGCGCGTGCAAAGAATGAGTTGGACAACGCCATAGGAAAGATTCTGACTCATAAGGAACAGATTGCTGAATTAGAATCGGAGAATCAAAGTCTGCAGATGCAGCTGGCAGAGTTTTTAGACCCGGAGATGCCGGAGGAGGATTCTGAGGAGGAAGAAGCCCCACCTGACGTAGCTGTGGGGAATGGAGAGATATCAGATTAGGATATTTTAGTGAAACCTTTTTTAGTTTATTTCCGTTGTCGCCATTTTCCATTCCAATAAATTCTCATTCAGTTGTTTATGTTTATTTGAGAAATCAATAAAAGTTGTTATTTCGATTACTTGTTGGCATCAATTTATTTTCGCACAAATTATTCAATGCATTCTATCAAATTGTGCAATAAATATCTTAGAAACTTGTACGCTTGTAGGAAATGGCCGGAAGACCTCCACGAGCCAATCGCAACCCACGATACGCCAACAACCACAATGACAATAATGAGAATCCGAATCCTGACGGAAATCCACCGCCACCACCTCCCAGAATGGGCCTAAGCCAAGCAGATGACAGACATCAAGCGTCGGGAGGACGAGAACAGGAATAAACGGCCTCTTACTGGACAGCCATCTCAAGGGAAGCCACCATTCAAGAGACCCAATCAGTCCAATGGGTCGTTCAAAGGCGCTTCGTCCCACTCAACCTACCAAGAACTAAAGATGTGTCCCAAATGTAATAATCGTCATTCTGGGGAATGCCACAGACAGACTGGGGCATGTTTCAATTGTGGTAAACTAGGGCATCGAATTGCTAATTGTCCTGAGCCATTAAAGAGAGGGACCAAGCCAAATGTTGATGCTAACCCCAGCAAGCCAAAGGAGAATAAGCCCAACGCTCGTGTGTTTGCAATAACTCAAGAAGAAGCAGATAATGCAAACGATGTCGTGGCAGGTACCATTTTTATCAATGAAATACCGGCTTATGTGTTGTTTGACAGTGGTGCTACTCATTCGTTTATATCTAGAAGATTCACGAAAAAACTAGGGCTTACACCTGAATTACTAGTCGAACCATTTAGAGTAGCAACTCCTACTAGTAAGACAATCGAAACACATAGAGTACACCGACAGTGTAAGATCTGCATCCATGAGCACCTATTCCAAGCAGAATTAATACAACTGAACATGGTGGAGTTTGACGTCATCTTAGGAATGGATTGGTTAGCAAGAAATAACGCGATGGTCGATTGCAAGGGAAAGAGTGTCAGACTCCGAACCCCGGACCAAAGAGAGGTCGTGTATCATGGCAAATCCAAGGAACGGAAGTCACTTCTTTCCGCATCCCAAGCATGGAAAGCCGTGAAATCCGGAGCATATATCTATCTAGCAATGATTCACTTGGTGAAGGAAGAGATTGAACTTAAACCAGGGGATATCCCTATCGTACGAGAATTTCCAGACGTCTTTCCGGAAGAACTACCAGGGACAATCCCGGATCGTGAAATTGAGTTCGAAATCAACTTAGTGCCCGAAGCAGCACCCATCTCCAAGGCACCGTACAGAATGGCACCAGCTGAACTTAAAGAGCTAAAGGAGCAACTTCAAGAATTGCTAGACAAAAAGCAGATTCGACCAAGTGCTTCTCCATGGGGAGCTCCAGTACTTTTCGTCAAGAAGAAAGATGGGAGCATGAGACTGTGCATTGACTATAGGGAATTGAATAAGATCACTATCAAGAACAGGTACCCTCTTCCAAGGATAGATGACCTGTTTGATCAGCTTAAGGGAGCCACAGTATTTTCCAAATTGGATTTGAGAACGGGCTACCACCAATTGAAGGTCAGGGCTGAAGACATCCCAAAGACGGCCTTTCGGACAAGGTATGGACACTACGAATTCACAGTGATGCCTTTTGGTCTGACGAACGCACCAGCAGCCTTTATGGACCTAATGAACAGAGTATTCAAGCCGTTCCTGGACCGGTTCATAGTGGTATTCATCGACGACATCCTTGTCTACTCTCCTAGCAAAGAAGATCACGAAGAGCATCTCCGCCTCACCCTACAAACTTTAAGGGAGAAAGAACTCTATGCCAAGTTCAAGAAATGCGAATTCTGGCTAAACAGTGTGTCCTTTTTAGGGCATGTGATATCGGAAGCAGGAGTATCAGTAGATCCAAAGAAAGTGGAGTCAATTCTAGATTGGCCGAAACCGAGAAACGCCACAGACATTAGGAGTTTTCTTGGATTGGCAGGCTATTACAGGAAATTCGTTGAAGGATTCTCTTCCATAGCCATACCATTAACAAGGCTTACTCAAAAGAATTCTAAATTCATTTGGGATGACAACTGCGAGAAAAGTTTTCAGACATTGAAAGAAAAGCTCGCGTCTACACCAGTGTTAGTCTTGCCCACGGAAGATAAGGATTTCACCATCTACAGTGACGCATCGAAGGAAGGGTTGGGATGTGTACTCATGCAAGAAGGAAGAGTGATTGCCTATGCATCAAGGCAGTTGAAGCCGCATGAACGAAATTATCCCACTCATGACCTCGAACTGGCAGCAGTCGTCTTTGCTTTGAAGATATGGAGACATTATCTCTATGGCTCCAAGTGCGAAATCTTCACAGACCACCAGAGCCTCAAATACTTGTTCACCCAAAAGGAATTGAATATGAGGCAAAGACGATGGATTGAGCTGTTGAAGGATTATGACTTGACTATAAGCTACCATCCAGGCAAGGCAAACAAAGTAGCTGATGCTTTGAGTCGGAGGAATATGGGTAAGGTTACCTTAGCTGCACTCTCCGCTCAACCATGTCTGCGAGAAATCGTCAAGTTGAACCAGGATCGAGACCCAGTTCTAGTAAAACTTAAGGAACAAGCTAAGGAAGCAAAGTCTCAAGATACTCAGATCGACGACAAAGGAGTCCTTTGGATGAAAGGACGATTGTGCGTACCAGACGTGGATAACCTTCGAAAAGAAGTAATGTCAGAAGCACATAAGTCGAATTTTTCAGTTCATCCTGGCAGTACCAAGATGTACCAAGACTTAAAGAAGAATTTCTGGTGGAGTGGAATAAAAAGGGATGTTGCGATATTTGTTTCCAAATGTCTTGTGTGCCAACAGGTCAAAGCTGAGCACCAAAGGCCTGGGGGACTTCTTCAACCTCTAGAAATTCCAGAATGGAAATGGGAACATATCTCCATGGACTTTGTGGTTGGATTACCAAAGTCTAGACAAGGCCATGATGGCATCTGGGTAATCGTAGATAGACTCACAAAATCTGCGCAGTTCTTACCGGTCCGCATGAACTATAATTTGGACAAGCTAGCCACAATGTACATGAATAACATCGTACGATTACATGGGGTTCCAGCCAGCATCTTGTCAGACAGAGACCCGAGGTTTGTATCTCGTTTTTGGAAGAGTTTTCAACAAGCCATGGGAACTAAGGTCACCCTCAGTACGGCCTACCACCCTCAGACCGATGGTCAAACAGAGAGGACAATTCAAACTTTAGAAGACATGCTGAGAGCATGTGCTCTAGACTTTAGCGGTAATTGGAGCGAACATTTGCCTTTGGTTGAGTTTGCTTACAATAACAGTTTTCACAGCAGCATCGGAATGGCGCCGTATGAAGCTCTGTATGGGCGAAAATGTCGGTCACCACTATATTGGGATGAAGTAGGGGAAAAAGCCATCACTGGACCCGAGTTGATCCAAGAAACAGTGGGTAAAGTCGCTATAATCAAGGAGAGACTCAAAGTGGCTCAAGACCGACAGAAAAGTTGGGCTGATTTGAAAAGAAGACCAGTGGAATTCGTAGCGGGAGATAAAGCATACTTGAAAGTATCACCAATGAAAGGTGTGGTTCGATTCAACCAACCCGGGAAACTGAACCCTAGATATGTTGGACCTTTTGAAATTCTGGGAAAAGTGGGAACACTTGCATACAGACTGGCACTCCCACCAAATATGTCTAGAATCCATAATGTCTTCCACGTTTCGCAACTGAGAAAATATGTTTCGGATCCAAGCCACATTCTTGAAGCTGAACCACTCTTAATCGAGGGAGACTTGAATGAAGAACTTAAGTATAAAGAAGTCCCGATCCGAATCGTGGATACAATGGACCAAGTACTAAGAAGACGAACGATTCCATATGTCAAAGTACAATGGTCTAATCATACCGAAAGAGAGGCCACTTGGGAACTCGAAGAGAAAATGAGAGACCAATATCCTTACCTTTTTGAAGGACAAGTTAATCCAAGTTTCGAGGACGAAACTTAAAATAAGGAGGGGAGAATGTCAAGACCGTGCAATTTGGGAGGCACCAGTCTTGGGAAAAATCCTTGCAAACTCAAGAATTCACTCTCCAATTTGCATTAAGAAGCCAACAATCACTCCCTCATCATGCAGCAAGATTCTTGGAGTCCACGTTCGAGGGAAGCGCATCAATTAAGGAAGGGAGATTATGGAATGAGCATTTCAGCCGGGTGATACAACCCTATTTATATGGTGTCCAACGAGAAGTCAGATCACACCACTTAGAGCCTGCAATTCCCGAGCATCTCCTTGTCCTTTTCTTTTCCAGCGACCAAAGCTTCACCCAAAATCTCGAGATTTCCGCGGCGGTTCGAACAAGCTATTGTCCATTGCTCCGTTAGCATTTCTGTCAACCTCAAAGCCAGAATTCATCTCCAAGTTCGAAGCTTGGCCGCAGCGAGTCGAAGTCGAGATTTCACCACCCCGAAGCTTTCCAGTAAGCCAACCTTCGTCTCTGTCCATTTCTTTTTTTTATTTTATTTTGAAGCCTCCGTAGGATATCTCTGGCAGCAGATTTACGAAGCCCCTCTATCATCTTGGAACGGTGCAGTAGCAAGTTGTTGTCTCTGGAACAGTAGCTACTCGTAGCCCCAAAACCTTACCACAAGTTCATCAATTCCCGATTTTTCTTCTCTGTAGTGTAAGTGGGTTTTCTCCTTTGTTTCCTTTTGTTTTATATTATTAAATAAAAATTGCACACTTATATTTATTTAAGTGTCACTTGATATTTATACCTTTTAAATAAATATGGTTCACTTATTTGATTATTTTAAAGTGGACTTTTGAATATATTAATTATTATATAAAGGATTTGGCTCACCTATTTTCTCTTTAAGTGAGCATAATATATTTCGAAATAAATTAAATAGGACTTTGAAAATTCGATCGGCATAATTTATTCGTTTTCATTTGGTATAAAATCTCCCTAAATTATTCGTTGTTCGATATCCGCTATAATATTTGAAAGCATGTTGAATTATTTGAAATGCACTGCAATGATTTGATTTAGAAATGGTAAAGGAAATTCCGAACTTTGATATGCTTTGTTTAGGCCCTGATGCGGTGGGTTATAATAACCGTTCCTTTGGCCTCGCCCCTTAGAGGAGTAACATATAGGGGACTGATCAGTAAAACCATAGAAAATGAAATGACTTTCAGTGCTATATTCGTATTTTTGTTATTATTTGATTCAACATGCTTAATATTGAAAATTCGATAATTTATTCGTATGTATATCCTCGATAATTGTTATGCTAGATCGGCCCCCATTTACTGAGTATTTCCCCAAAATACTCACCCCTTACATTCCCACCCAGATAAGAACGAGGAACAAATCGAGGGTGAAGAGCAAGAGTACTTTTGGGGATGGTAATGAAGAAACTCCATTTGAGACCAGTCGAATTTATTCTGTCTTTAATTTTATTATCATGTATTCCGCTTCCGCATTTTATTTCTATCGCATTGTAAAAACGATTATTGATTATGAAAAAGACTGGTTATTTTGATTTACTACGAGGCTTGTTGTTTTGCAATTATGTGATTGTGAGACAACGCCGGTGTCAACTAACCCCGGTCTCGGGGCGTGACATTTAAGTGGTATCACTTAAATGTCACGCCCCGGGACCGGGGTTAGTTGACACCGGCGTTGTCTCACAATCACATAATTGCAAAACAACAAGCCTCGTAGTAAATCAAAATAACCAGTCTTTTTCATAACAAATAATCGTCTTTACAATGCGATAGAAATAAAATGCGGAAGCGGAATACATGATAATAAAATTAAAGACAGAATAAATTCGACTAGTCTCAAATGGGATCTGCTTCATCACCATCCCCAAAAGTAATCTTGCTCTTCACCCTCGATTTGTTCCTCGTTCTTATCTGGGTGGGAATGTAAGGGGTGAGTATTTTGGGGAAATACTCAGTAAATGGGGGCCGATCGTGCATAACAAATATCGAGGATATACATACAATTAAATTATCGTAATTTGATTATGAAGCATGTTGAATCAAATAATAACCAAAAATACGAATATAGCACTGAAAATCATCTCATTTTCTATGGTTTTTACTGATCAGTCCCCTATATGTTACTCCTCTAAGGGGCGAGGCCAAAGGAACGGTTATTATAACCCACCGCATCAGGGCCTAAACAAAGCATATCAAAGTTCGGAATTTCCTTTACCATTTCTAAATCAAATCATTACAGTGCATTTCAAATAATTCAACATGCTTTCAAATATTATAGCGGATATCGAACAACGAATAATTTAGGGAGATTTTATACCAAATGAAAACGAATAAATTATGCCGATCGAATTTTCAAAGTCCTATTTAATTTATTTCGAAATATATTATGCTCACTTAAAGAGAAAATAGGTGAGCCAAATCCTTTATATAATAATTAATATATTCAAAAGTCTACTTTAAAATAATCAAATAAGTGAACCATATTTATTTAAAAGGTATAAATATCAAGTGACACTTAAATAAATATAAGTGTGCAATTTTTATTTAATAATATAAAACAAAAGGAAACAAAGGAGAAAACCCACTTACAGATTTTGTTTGGCTTAAAACGTGATAGAGGGTGTAGGAAATCAATAAGATGACCGAGAAATATGGTTGGCTCCTAGTCTCACTCTCGGTTGGCTCCACTCCAATTAAGATGACCGAGAAATGATGAGCTTGTGGGGAAGATTTTGTGGCTCCAAATGGCTACTGGACCAGGGACAAACACTTGCTGTGGAAGGCTTCGGCAGTGGGGAAAATCAATAATTCAAACCGCTGCGGCAAAGCTTCGAACTTGGGGCTGAATTCCGGCTTGAATCTTGATCGAGATAGGTTGTTATCACCTTTGGAAATGGACCGAAACTAAGTCTGGAAGAAGGGCAGCAACTTTGCTTCGAACCGTTGCGGAATTCTCGAGATTTTGGATGGCTTGTTTGATCAAAATCCTCGGCTATTTCTGGACCAACTTCGGGCAGCAACTTGGCTCGAAAGATTGAGCAGGAACTCGGTTACGGCTGGGGTATTAACAAAGATAGCAACTGGGCATCGAAACACTAATACAAGACTTCGAATTTGGCCAAGAAATTGACTCGAGAAAGCTATTTTTCCAGCAGCTATATTACCGAATTCTGTAGGTACGGGGATGGAGCTTACAGTATGTAGTATCCCTTCGGTTCACCTATATTTATAGGCTTGAATGATCAGCTCCAAGGCAAGCTCCTATCACTCCAAGATTTCTGCTGATAGCTTAGTCAACGGTGATTACACTTCCCTCTTCCAAGTAGAATGTGGCCCTTTTCTTGGTTCAAGTTTACGTCCCAGACTTGTGCTTGCAATGGAGTGATTTTTGATTTCCTTAAATTGCAAGGTAACGGTTGCAAGAATTTCTCCCAAAATTGGTGCCTTCCATTTGCACGGTCTTCACATTCTCCCCTCCTTATTTTAAGTTTCGTCCTCGAAACTTAGACTAACTTGCCCTTCAAATAGGTAGGGATATAGATCTTTTATTTTCTCTTCGAGTTCCCAAGTGGCCTCTCTTTCGGTATGATTAGACCATTGTACCTTGACGTAGGGAATAGTTCGTCTCCTTAGTACTTGGTCCTTTGCATCCACGATTTTGATCGGGACTTCTTTATATGTAAGGCCTTCATTCAAGTTTCCCTCGACTAAGAGTGGTTCAGCTTCAAGGATGTGGCTTGGGTCTGAAACATATCTTCTTAGTTGTGAAACATGGAAGACATTATGGATTCTAGACATACTCGGTGGGAGTGCCAGTCTGTAAGCGAGTGTTCCCACTTTCTCCAGGATTTCAAAAGGTCCAACATATCTAGGGTTCAGTTTCCCGGGTTTGTTGAATCGAACCACACCTTTCATTGGTGATACTTTCAAGTATGCTTTATCTCCCGCTATGAATTCCACTTGTCTTCTTTTCAAATCAGCCCAACTTTTCTGTCGATCTTGTGCCACTTTAAGTCTCTCCTTGATTATAGCGATTTTATCCACTGTTTCTTGGATCAATTCGGGTCCAGTGATGGCCTTTTCTCCTACTTCATCCCAATATAGTGGTGACCGGCATTTTCGCCCATACAGAGCTTCATACGGCGCCATTCCGATGCTGCTATGATAACTATTGTTGTAAGCAAACTCAATCAAAGGCAAATGTTCACTCCAATTACCGTTAAAGTCTAGAGCACATGCTCTCAGCATGTCTTCTAAAGTTTGAATTGTCCTCTCTGTTTGGCCATCGGTCTGAGGATGATAGGCCGTACTGAGGGTGACCTTAGTTCCCATGGCTTGTTGAAAACTCTTCCAAAAACGAGATACAAACCTCGGGTCTCTGTCTGACAATATGCTGGCTGGAACTCCATGTAATCGTACGATATTGTTCATGTACAATGTGGCTAGCTTGTCCAAATTGTAGTTCATGCGGACTGGTAAGAAATGCGCAGATTTTGTGAGTCTATCTACGATTACCCAGATGCCATCATGGCTTTGTCTAGACTTTGGTAACCCGACCACAAAGTCCATGGAGACTTGAATGAAGAACTTAAGTATAAAGAAGTCCCGATCCGAATCGTGGATACAATGGACCAAGTACTAAGAAGACGAACGATTCCATATGTCAAAGTACAATGGTCTAATCATACCGAAAGAGAGGCCACTTGGGAACTCGAAGAGAAAATGAGAGACCAATATCCTTACCTTTTTGAAGGACAAGTTAATCCAAGTTTCGAGGACGAAACTTAAAATAAGGAGGGGAGAATGTCAAGACCGTGCAATTTGGGAGGCACCAGTCTTGGGAAAAATCCTTGCAAACTCAAGAATTCACTCTCCAATTTGCATTAAGAAGCCAACAATCACTCCCTCATCATGCAGCAAGATTCTTGGAGTCCACGTTCGAGGGAAGCGCATCAATTAAGGAAGGGAGATTATGGAATGAGCATTTCAGCCGGGTGATACAACCCTATTTATATGGTGTCCAACGAGAAGTCAGATCACACCACTTAGAGCCTGCAATTCCCGAGCATCTCCTTGTCCTTTTCTTTTCCAGCGACCAAAGCTTCACCCAAAATCTCGAGATTTCCGCGGCGGTTCGAACAAGCTATTGTCCATTGCTCCGTTAGCATTTCTGTCAACCTCAAAGCCAGAATTCATCTCCAAGTTCGAAGCTTGGCCGCAGCGAGTCGAAGTCGAGATTTCACCACCCCGAAGCTTTCCAGTAAGCCAACCTTCGTCTCTGTCCATTTCTTTTTTTTATTTTATTTTGAAGCCTCCGTAGGATATCTCTGGCAGCAGATTTACGAAGCCCCTCTATCATCTTGGAACGGTGCAGTAGCAAGTTGTTGTCTCTGGAACAGTAGCTACTCGTAGCCCCAAAACCTTACCACAAGTTCATCAATTCCCGATTTTTCTTCTCTGTAGTGTAAGTGGGTTTTCTCCTTTGTTTCCTTTTGTTTTATATTATTAAATAAAAATTGCACACTTATATTTATTTAAGTGTCACTTGATATTTATACCTTTTAAATAAATATGGTTCACTTATTTGATTATTTTAAAGTGGACTTTTGAATATATTAATTATTATATAAAGGATTTGGCTCACCTATTTTCTCTTTAAGTGAGCATAATATATTTCGAAATAAATTAAATAGGACTTTGAAAATTCGATCGGCATAATTTATTCGTTTTCATTTGGTATAAAATCTCCCTAAATTATTCGTTGTTCGATATCCGCTATAATATTTGAAAGCATGTTGAATTATTTGAAATGCACTGCAATGATTTGATTTAGAAATGGTAAAGGAAATTCCGAACTTTGATATGCTTTGTTTAGGCCCTGATGCGGTGGGTTATAATAACCGTTCCTTTGGCCTCGCCCCTTAGAGGAGTAACATATAGGAGACTGATCAGTAAAACCATAGAAAATGAAATGACTTTCAGTGCTATATTCGTATTTTTGTTATTATTTGATTCAACATGCTTAATATTGAAAATTCGATAATTTATTCGTATGTATATCCTCGATAATTGTTATGCTAGATCGGCCCCCATTTACTGAGTATTTCCCCAAAATACTCACCCCTTACATTCCCACCCAGATAAGAACGAGGAACAAATCGAGGGTGAAGAGCAAGAGTACTTTTGGGGATGGTAATGAAGAAACTCCATTTGAGACCAGTCGAATTTATTCTGTCTTTAATTTTATTATCATGTATTCCGCTTCCGCATTTTATTTCTATCGCATTGTAAAAACGATTATTGATTATGAAAAAGACTGGTTATTTTGATTTACTACGAGGCTTGTTGTTTTGCAATTATGTGATTGTGAGACAACGCCGGTGTCAACTAACCCCGGTCTCGGGGCGTGACAGAAGTTGTAACAAGAGAGGACTACACCGTCATCATAATGGTTCAAAAAGTCAAGATATGGTTGATTGATATTTTCTACCTAAATGACTACAATATATCAGCAAAATTCTGGGAACACATAAGAGCAAATGACGAGAAAAAGAAAAAGAAAAAGAAAACCTTACTTGCTCGTAAAAAGAATATTACTTTCAGAATATGAGTTTCCCACATTTTGCCGATGTCTACACCATTTTGCACATTCTTTATACCATTAAAATCCTCAGCATATGTTACATCCAATAAAGATTTGAGCAACATATAAACATTCATTTTCTGATCCATACTGGTTCTTAACAAAATCTTATATCTTGTCGACCATAAATACGACATCGGATCAAGTCCCGGCGGCTAGCCAGCTAACCGATTATTAAAAAACAAAAGATGATTAAAAAAAACAGAGAGAGTGGCGTCTAATATTACTTACAACAACGGAATTAACATGGCAGGATACTTAGAATAATATATAATGGCGACGAGGATGACAGAAGAGAGGGAGCTGCTGCCGGAGCACTGCCATTATTATTATCAATAGTTTGGCCATTGCCGTTCGACCGGATGGTCGGGCGGGTTTCTACGCCTCCTTTCGTTGTGACCCGCCAAACGCCTTCTGCAACTTCTTTTCGATTCGTCGAATTCCAATAGCTCATGAAATCTGCACTACAACCTACCTATAATTAATTCATTCACATACTAAAGGTGAACTTGTGACTAGCTAGCTACTTGGGCTAGGTAGCATACAATTTTTTCATCTTTCAATATTTGGATAGGTGAATTCGAAACATTCAAAAAATTTAACCTCGATGTTTTTCAATATAACACGGTTTTAACAAATAGTTCAAGAAGAATTGAAAACCATTTACAAAAACACGTTGGAAATATTGGAAAAGCACCACTCGAATCTTGCTCGAGCTCAAATATTGCTGATACTCAAGCACTCAACCTTGGTCGAATACTGAATCTTGCTAATCCAAGTTGAACTTAAGTGGGTTGTACTAACAGATTTCAACTGACATTCCTTTGGTGTACTCATCCACCTCTCAATGAAACAGACACGTATCTAAACATATTTTCAGTGAGTAAAATTTGGGTCAATTAAGCTAATCAATTGGATCGAATCTTGGACATTTTGGAAAATCTGATAATAAAACTTTTAAATCGTCATTTTTTATGTAGGGTCTACGGGCCGAATATCCGACCCTATCCAAGGGGCACTATCCGGAAAAAGTTTCTAGCCTGTTTTATAATTTTCGTAAAAATTTAGGTATCTATATTTTGCACAAGTTCTAAATTGTTAAAACTAGTAGAGAAGAGGAGAAAAGACAAAGCTAACTTAAAAAGTTTATACAAGTAGACACTAAAGCTGCACCTGTAACAACTGGATCAAACCAAAACTGGAAACTGAATAAAATAATCTGAAACATATAAATTAAAATTATATATCCAAACCAAAAACAAAGTCCACATCATGCTATATATATATATATATATATATAATAATAACAATAATAAGGTATAATATTTTAAGTTACTTTGACGATAAAACAAAGACAAGTTTTTAAGTATGACAAATAAACCTGCTGCATTGCTGGCAAAACCTCTGCAAAATTCCGGCCACCAACACCACCTTCGCCTTGGCGTGGTTTTCGCAGACCTTGTGCCGCCGGTGATACGCCTTAGCATCGATCAAATCCACAGAACACTTGTCTGCCTGACACATCTTCATAGAACTAGTCCCACTACCACCCGCCGCCGCCCTTTTCCTCTTGTCATCATCAATCACACCACCACCCATCCGCTCATCATCTTCAGATTCACGAGCAACATGACCATCCATGTTCATCTGTTGCTTCAGATTAATGGACCATTAATAATTAATACTACCGGCTTCCATTAATTTGATCGATGAAAGATGTTTGGTGGTGGGGTGATGATAATTTTGAGAGTTAAAAAGTTGAAAACTGGGACGTGTGAGGACCGCAATCTAGTTTCTTCTTTCGAAGTTTTTGTTTGTATGCATAGAGGAGATTGATCAATGGGAGATGGACGGCAAGAACATGGAGTGTCTATTCATCCACGAATCGAATTAAATCGTAAATTCACATTTGCTTGTTAAATTATTATTATATTAAAATTTATATATTGTCTATCTGCTTGAATTATAGAGATTTAATAATTTATGTTTATTCATATATATATATATATATTTTTACATAAAGGAACACGAATAGTTGACCTAGCTAGCTAATATGTGCAAATTTGAAATAATTTGCATTTAAAACAACCTTTATATAAGTCTAAGATACCATGAATATCGTAAAGTAATAATTTATTAAAGTTATAAAACTAAATAATTATCATATTTTCCTAAAATATGATAATTTATATTTAATTTATTAATTTTTGAATTAATTAGCTTCTAAAATTATCATAAAAATTATAAAATGTTGTTGTCTATGTGCTGTCGATGTGAATGTTTTAAATTCATTAATTATCCTATAGGTTTTGGACTTTATTTATATCACATTAGTTCACGTACCACCAACCAACCAACAGTTAAAAAATCAAATAATATATATGAAATTACTTCGCTCTTTCGATGGTTAGCTCACGTTTGGTTTTTTAACATATATATTAATGGCGGTACAAAAATGGTAAAAATCATTTTCTGAGGGACATAAAACAACACCAACACATAAACACATACTTTCCCAAATTTATGAACCTAACAATTCGATTTATTAGCATCCAAGTATGTGCACTATATGTTGTCATTAATATAAGAAAATAAAGTTGTGTCATACTTAAATCTTAATAACCGTAAATTTTTACCTAATAATAAATACTTGATTCTAACAACATATCAAAAATAAAATAAAATTAAATGTTTAGAGAACAATAAGTGAATCTGGAATATGGATATATTTGGAGTTTTGGAAAGTTATGATCGTTTGTTTCTCTACGAAGAATTAGCTGGAATATTTGGTTTTATTTGCCAAAAAGAAAAGCTTAATATAGAGGTATAGTCATAAAAAAAATGATCATGGGCTAACTATTGATCGATAAATAATAAATAATAAAATACTATAAATTAAATATTTAATAATTATAAAATAATAAAAGACTAATTTATAATCAAATAATATTTAAAAAACCATTTAATGGTAACTATGAATATTAAATAGTGACACAAAAATATATAAATTACTGAAAATTTGTCATGTGATTTTTCATATAATAAAAATCATCAATTATTGAATTATTGTATAACTTTGTAGGAAACATTTTTCATTATAGATAATTATAAAATCAATAAAAAAAACTCTTCTTCTATCTTATTTCGAAAAAAAGTTCCGAGAAGTTTCATAATTGAAAATGATTGTTCTGTTTAACAAGATGATTCAGTCTGTCAATTAAATGATAATACTGTGTTTTTTCAGTTCTATTAATACTTCAAAAATGATAGAGATCTTATGAACTTTCATATGAATCATATCAAACTTTTCATTTTCTTTATCACCTTGTAGCCCGAGTTTCAGTTCCGTAGGATTCAGTTTTGACGGGGTAACTTTACTAATTATAAAGCATATTTAACTATATCTACAAATTCAAATAGAATTTTACCTAAGATAATCATCAATAATTCTTGAAAAATAAATATGAAGAAATTTCCATCTTTCGCATTTTGAAATCTCTCTTATTTCACTAATATTACAAAAAATAAAAACAGAATATACCTTCACAAAAATCAAACAACACAATTTTAAATTTTCAATCGTGGATAAAGAAAATGATATACTAATTAGACGAGAAAATAAAAACTGAAAATCATCCACAAAACAAGTCTAAAGTTACAATGTACAATTACCAATCCATCATCGTATAAAATAATAATTGTTGGGTCAGGCGCATTGAATAATAGTAGTATCAATATGGGTGACGATTTAAGAAGTTTTTATACGTCAAGTTGAAGTTTCGTCGTTTGATATGGTTGATTACACGAGCTATAAAAAGTGACAACAGATTTAACGAATAATAATATCTTTTCTGGAGATAAGATGTAAAGAAAATGTAATGCTGATATCCTAAGGGTACGTAAGCCATAAAAGAGTGACATGCATATCTTCGGACTCATGAACCTAATAATCTGACCTATTAGTATTCAAGTAAGTGGAGTATGTGCTACACGGGTATAAAACAATGAAGTTGTCAAATGACTAATAACTATAAGTTTTGATTTAATGATAAGTGTTTGGTCATGACAACAACAATTTAAAAAAAAAATGAAAAAACATAACTTTCCGTCACAAAAAACCTTCAAAAATTCAAATAAAAATCTGACACAAATTCCACAACACAAATTGTTGGAAAATTGTCTCAACAACCAAATCACATTTACCAGTGCAACAATTCGAAGATAGAAATCAAGTTCGCCACTTTGACAATGATTTTAAGCGCGGATAAAGAAAAAAAAAACGATGGAATACGATACGGCTCCGAAAGAAATTAAAAAAAAAATGAGCACTACGTACAAAAAAATCAATTGGTTGAAAAAAAAATTCATATTGAACTCGAGGAAAAAAAAAATAAAAAAATAAAACCAATATATATTATTAATTTTATTTTTTTTAATACAGGACTCTAGGTTTGCAGCTTAATTACAAAGAAAATGAGGCCAAAGTTACATATTTCACGTGAGGGGATGGAGACTTGGAGTGGCCACCTACATAGTCATGAAAATATATGGGAAACCTCATATTATTTATTATACGAAAAGCATCGAGTGTAACGATACCATATTTCAGTTGTGATTTTGTGGCCAATTCTCAAGAATTGAGAGCCATTCATTTTGTTTATTTCATTTATTTATAAGTAAGAATGTCACGCCCCGAGCTCGGGACCGCACCTGCGTGACTGCACAATAGGCCCCTATAACAACTACTTCGTATTCCTCCTCGCTTTACGAAAATGATTAACTCAAATTGCTATAGAAGTCCATTGTAAGTCATTATAAACTCATGTTAAATGTCTGATTTTTTCGACGTGAGACAAGGGGCACAAAAAAAAATAAAAACAATTACTTTTTTTCTATATTTTGAATCAATCGAAGGCTCACATGTGCCCACGAACTCTAATTTGTGTCCTTTCGAAGGTCTCATTAAAATGGACGGGATGGTTTTTTATTTTATTACAATATCATTAGATTATTATTATGAATTTTTTATATTTTATAAAAATTGATATATATTAATAATCAAAAATTAATATTTCATCACATCACAGTTAATCGATTACTCTACGGCTTCAAGCCTGTACGAGCTGGACAGGACGATGATGACGTGTCAAGAAACTAATTGGGGATGGAGCAAGTTGAATTTATGATTTGATATGATTTTGATTTTGATTTTATTTGATTTGATTTAACATGGGCAAGATTTTTTTTTTTTTTGGAAACAACATGGGCAAGATAAAAGCAGATAAAAGAAAAGTCCAATTATTGGCCAATTTCGAGTAACATACGATTAGTTTTTATTTTTACATTCACGTACCCATAAAAAGAAAAAGTAAAAAGTACAATAAATATTTTGTGAATGAAGCAACGCAAAATAAATCGCAAGAACAAGGTAAAAAATACTAGCAACTGAGTCGTGGCTATTTTTTTTTTTTTTTAATAAAATCATGTCAAAAACTTGTGTATGACGATCTCACGGGTCTTATTTTGTGAGACAGGTCTCTTATTGGGGTCATCTATGAAAAAATATTACATTTTATGTTAAGATTATTATTTTTTATTGTGAATATCGGTAGAGTTGATCATTCTCGCAGATAAAGATTCGTGAGACCGTATCACAAGAGATTTACTCTTAAATCATAATGACTTGTAACTAAATTGAATTGGATCAATAACACGGACATGTTCATCTTCGAATTATAGGATCATAAGAATTTTGATGAATATTAATAGCAAGAGTTTGATACTGAATTTTATTGAACTATCTCTAAGATGGAGAAATAATTTAGGATCTTAAAATCATTTTGAGACATTTATGAACTAAGTTTGACTTCGATGTATTCAAATGAACATCAATAATCAAGTTGGTCCTAAAAAGTGATATGGCAACAGGAGAAATCGTACTATACAAGTCTTGTATGACATATTCGACGGATAAAAAATTCAAATAGAATTGAATTCATTGGTATTTGGTATCACACTCATTTTTCATAAACTCGATACCCAAAACATAACATGTACCTTTTATTATTTAGATTAGATAGATTAACAACTCTTTTCAACACATAACTTATTTAATTATGTTAAATTTTGAATCGGAATGCCATTTATAAATTATAATTTTAGGTAGAACAACAAGTATAAATAATTTTTTTTAAAAAAACAAACAGTTTTATACGTGCCTCTACCCGTTCCGTTGAAATATGCTCGTACACGTGTAGCTAGTGATACCAAGTGTGTCAAAAGTGGAGGTGAAAGGCAGTTCAATGGCTTATTCAACGTCTACAGAAAGACCCTCAAATCTGATGGTTTTGCGGGGATTTATCGTGGATTCTTCCTTGGTTTCATAGGTGTCATTATTGACACACATAAGTTTGATCCATCCAAGGATCGGAGAGCTGAATCTTATATTTCAATGATGATAAACACACTTTTCATTCACACGATGTTTCTAATGAGGCATAGATTTTCTCAACATAACTGCTAATCAGCAATGTATTTCCAATTCAATGGCAGAAATTTTCGGCAGACACGGCGCTGCTGATTGGGGTATTCAGCTTTTTTGTGGTTTACACTTTTTAAACTGTTGGGATGCAACCAAAGTCTCATATTGAAAGATCTAGAGAAAAATCATGGGTTAATAAAGATGGAATGATATCTCCATTGGTATGAAGCCTTTGGGTGGTTCTAAAAGCAAAATCATGAGGGTTAAAACCCAAAGTAAACAATATCATACCAGTGCGGAGATATCCGAATTCCATTGGTTCTAACAAAAACGGTGCAAGAACGAATGATGATGAGATGTGGAGAGGAACTGAAGTACAAGAATTCAGCCGACACATTAGTTCAGATAATCAAGAATGAAGGGATTCGTTCACTTTACAAGGGGTATGGAGCATGCCTTCTTGGCATGGTTCCGTTGTATTTAGTTATGACAGGCCCAAGAGACTGGAAAACAGACATTTTGGGACATATATATCAGCGATGATAGAGACTAAATAGAAGCAATATTCTCCTTGATATACCGATCCTAGCAAATCGTCTGTTGCAAGCACCAAATTCTGGCCCTTTCGGAACATATCTTTGATGCTATACTTTACTTCATCCTCAGGCACAAATCAAAAAAAAATTTCAAACCCAACACTTAACAGAAAAGTAGGGATGACAATGGGTAGGGTATGGGTCGGATTTCATACATCCATCCCCATATCCATTTATTAAATTCATCCCCATACCCATCCCCATACCCATCGGGTATTGAACTTCATCCCCATATCCATCGGATTATCGGATACTCATACCCTACCCAAATACCCTATTATCATATACAATTGAATTTTTTCAAATTTAAATTGTTTCAATGAAATTATGAATATTTTAAAAATTATTTAAATGAACAATAAGAAAATTATTAATGATAAAAATTTGTAAAATAAACTTTATAGAAAAAATAACAAAATATTAAAAATAGCCCAAGTCAAAAAACAAAAAACAAAACCAAAACCAATAATTACGTATATTCCAAACTCCCAAAATTAATTGGTTAAAAAAACCCTAAAATGAATTGGGAAATATGCAAACAAAAAAGGAATACAATGAACCATAATTGTGGGGACCCGGACGCTAATCATTTTCTTAATCATCGTTGGGATTTAATTATCAGTTCTGATAAACAGGGTCTAAAAATTTTTCTTTTTAAAATGCATCTGCGGAAGGTAATGGAATCTAAACAATGTACATATCTGTATAAAATACATTTCAGTATAAAAGTACAATACTGTACAAACTAGGTCTAAGGTTCAGTTACTAAATTCAAGTAATAAAACCAAGTCTACAATAAGTCCGGAATCACCACGCTAACTCGTCTTCTCTCATCATCTTCTTGACCCCGATCCAGCCCCACCTGTTGTCATGCACACATACAAAACAAGACAACAGCCGGATAACTCCGATGAGAATAAATCCCAGTATAAAACATGGTAAGCATGTATAGAAACAATCTAAATCATAAAAATGCTATCATGATCATATTCAAAGTAATAGATTTCATAATCTATGAAATCAAACCAAAATAAGCATGCAACTCAATTCAGATAAACATGCAATTTAAATCAAATCATATAAACATGCTGTCATAACTGAAAGCAATACACATGGGTTTCATAGTCTATGAAACCACATTCATAAACACATGCAGTTCTAGTTAAATCATGTCTAAACTCGACTCCACTATAACTCTAGGGATCCCGTGATGAATAAGACGTCAATGGCTGTTACCTACTCAACCGATCGTGGTAACTGTACGTCTTATTCCTAGACTTCGGCCATGGCTGTATCGTGGTGCTACAATCAGAGGGTGTCTGCTCCTATGTACGATACACCGAACGTCTAGAAGTCTGACTGAGCTGTCAAGACTTTCCTATCTTAGATGCAATGTATTACAATCTGTAAACAAAGCATAAATATCTTAAAATGCAATGTATAACAATCTGTAAACAAAGCATAATATAAACAATAAAGCTAGTATGTGATTTTTGCTGGGAAACTCAAATAGGATCTTATTGAGTTGTATCTTCCTGAATATCACATGAATTATACCTTTGTCTTCCCTGTCTGACGAAGACGATGACCTGTATTCAATTCTGTCCATATCCAATCTGAAAAGACAATATCGAATACATAGTATCAATGAATAACTCAATTCATAATCTGTTCTGATCAATACTCAACTCAGTACATAATCTGATCAATATCTGAACAAAATACAGTCTGATTCATATCAATGATATCACGATATAATCGAAATCATAACAAATACAGAAACAATCTGTTCTTCAATCTGACTTCAATTATACGATGTCTACGGTAGTAGAAACACCATATCTGAATCATATTCAATTCTGACAATACCATAAATTCAAATCTTGTCTAAACGTAACAAAACTTACGTCCAGTTGTAGTCTGCGTTGATAGGAACACGATATCGAAGTCGGATTCAAAATCAGGTGAACGAATCGTTCACAATCTCCAAATTTTCCCTCGGTTTCCTTTTTCCCTTTCTCCTTCTTATTTCTTTCTGATTCTTGCTGATTACCGTCTGTATATACATATATATATATATACTTCATGCATGGCTAGAAACGTGGCATACTCCTTTGTGCAGCACGTCTCGCGCATATGCGCGACACGACTCGCGCATATGCGCGAGACCTTCGGGTCTCGGCGAAGACAAGTTTAACAACTCGCGCATATGCGCAATTTAGGTCGCGCATATGCGCCATTTAGGTCGCGCATATGCGCCGATGCCTCTGGACGTTACGCGCATGTGCGCGCAGTGAAGTCGCGCATGTGCGCGCAAGCTTTTGTCCTCCTCGCGCATGTGCGCCGATACATATCGCGCATGTGCGCGGGGCTCCTTTCTTGGCACATTGTCAATTCTTTTCTCGACTCTCTCGGTCTAATCTGTTCCGTCTATAATCATCTCGATTAATCAATAAATCGTTCCAGATTAATCTCAGATTACAGTAATAAAATCTCGGCATTACAATAATCAAGAAATAAAATATTTTTCAATTTTTGAAGTCAAAACATAGAATAAACTTACAAGTGGAGAATATGAGAAATTGAATGAAAAATAAAAGAGTGGTAAGACCTTGAAACGTAAAAATAAATATGAAAGGAAAGAGAAAAGAAAAAATACCGATTTACTTGGATTTGAGAAGATGAATATTTAATATAAATAATTATAATTACTCTATGTATACATATATACATACATATATATATTCTATATATTAATTAATTTAAACGAGTATTCGGGTCGGGTGTGGGTCGGATTATATCAAACCCACCTCCATACCCGAACCCGAAAATCCCCATACCCGATTACCCAATTATTTAATCGGGTCTAAAAATTCCTTCATACCTTCTTCTATTCAAGTCGAATATCAGATCCTCCAACGGATTCGGAGGAAATTGCCATCCCTACAAAATGAGTATCAACTTTCCTAAAACACTGGCACCAAAAATACATACATGATAAAGCCAAGAAACTAACCACTTCAAACATAGGAGTGAGTCTCATGTGAGGCCGTCTCACGGATCATAATCCTTGAGACGGGTCAACCCTACACATATTCACAATAAAAAGTAATACTCTCAGCATAAAAAGTAATACTTTTTCATGGGTGACCCAAATAAGAGATCCGTCTCACAAATACGACCCGTGAGACCGTCTCACACAAGTTTTTGCCCAAACATAACCTAACCAACCCTCAAATTAAATTTCATTGGTCATATGAATTTTACATATAAATTTGTAATATGAGATCGATATCGGATTTTATTTGGCGCTTTCGGAGATGAAAAATAATTTAACGTAAATTTTCACCCGAAAAATATACTCCAAAGGTATGTTACAGAAATTCGTTCATGTCGTAAAATATTGATACTGACGCTTCGCTGGGTCATTTTACTATCTCGGGGGTAATTGTTTAATTTTTTTGTAAAAATAATTTCTATTCCCATATTTCTAAATGTGAAGTACTTCAGATTTTTCAATATTCTATTTCTCTTATATAAAAAGATCGAATACCATTGTCCATTTATAACTTTAGGTATTGCCTCCAGCTAAGAAGCAGAAAGGCCCATTATTCTTCTCTCCCGTTTTGGAAGCCCAAGTATATTGTGCCATTAAGCGCCCATTATTCTCGATAATTTATCCCCGGGAAAATTTAATTTTAGGATCAGCCCAATTATGAAGCCCATGAAAGTCTCCAGGAGATGATTTTTCATGTATTTAATTGGTTATTATTATTATTATTATTATTTTGTTAAGTTTGTTACAACAGCAGACCCGTGTCATCTTATCAATAGTTGTATTTGTTCACTGTAAATTCTTGAGGAAATGAAACCCAAATTTTTAATTCTTCCCTTTTTTCATCTGTGGGATTGTATGTAATATCATTCGAAATGGAGTAAATTAACGTACTTCTGCAAAAAAAAGGATGCATTCACGTAGAGTACTGCCCGTTGGTCATTCAGATGAAATGGGTTAACGGATTTTAGGTGAAGACTCTGCATGAATGTACAAATTGCATGATATACAACTTATTATGGCTTTATATTCAGATTTCATGCATGTATATATTATACGTTGAATGTATTTGTGATGCAGCTGTTAGTTAGCTAGCCAGACAAGATGATCCAACCACTGGGTTTGCAGGAGAAAATGGCGAATAATGTGGCAGTTCAACAGGCTAATGGGGGGCATTTCGTTTTTAGTAGTTTATATTCCTACACGAACACAAGACAGGATGGTTTAAGAGACTCAATAGACAGAATATTTGACAATGGAGGTTCTTGGAATCCTGTTTTATCATCATTTGTAGGCAATTTTAACGAGTCTTCTTCCCTTATCCGTAAACGGTATCCGATAGATGATGATATCCTTATTGGCATTGGAATGGCAACATTTTTCATGAGAGGGCTTGTTTCGGCAGTGAGCTTCACTGCTAGAGCTCCATTTGAGAGAGTGAAGCTTTTGCTTCAGAATCAGCAAGAGTTGATCAAATGCGGTAAACTATCTACACCATACCGTGGGATTTCGGATTGCTTTGTTAGACTTGTCAGGAATGAGGGTGTTTTTTCTCTCTGGAGAGGCAACTCAGTTAATCTTATCAGAGTCTTCCCTGTACAGGTCAAATTTAATCCAAAAACGAATATGATTCTTTACTTGTTTTGTTTTAAAACTTGCATGATCATTCACTATATGTAATAGAAATAAACGATTGATTCTGAATTTGGTCGCTCAATGTGCTGACATGTTAACACAATTTTCACACTTTCTTGTATTTGCGTGTTCTAGCCAGGCCCTCAATGTTTTTTCTGGTTATGTCGTTCGTGGAATTTGTGTTGGCTTGACGAAAGACAGAGTTGGTTGTGAAACATATTTAAAAACCTTGGTTGCTCACACCTGTCTTTATTCGTGCCTCTACCCGCTAAAATATGCTCGCACACGTCTAGCTTGTGATATCAAGTGTGTAAAAAATGGAGGTGGAAGGCAGTTCAATGGCTTATTCGATGTCTACAGAAAGACCTTCAAATATGATGGTTTAGTTGGTATTTACCGTGGATTCTTCGTTGGTTACATAGGCCTCATAATTAACAATAGCCACAATTTGGCATGTGGTGGCTCACCCACAAAGTCTGATCCATCCAAGGTGAGCGAATCATATGGTCCAATGACAGCTAACACACTTAAACATCATTTCCACAGTCTCTCTTCTTATGATGCAAAGGCTTTCTGGACGTAACTGCTAACGAGTTATGCATTTTCAACCAATGGCAGAAATTTTCGGCAGATGCCGCTTTGATGATTGGGCTACTCAGCATATTGGCTGCTTACCCTTTTGAGACGGTGCAAAGACGAAAGATGATGACTTGTGGAGAGGCATTAAAGTACAAGAATTCATTCGAAGCATTAGTTCAGATAATCAAGAATGAAGGGATTCTTTCACTTTACAAGGGGTATGGAGCATGCCTTCTTGGTATGGTTCCGATGTATTTAGTTATGGCAGGGCATAAGAAACTGGAAAGCAGACCTCTTGGGACTATATCATTAGTGATAGGGACTAAATAGAAGTAATACTCTTGATATGCTTTTAGTGGGATAAAGAAAAAAAATTTGATAATAGCAAATTAGCCGAACAAGTACTGAATCCCTGCACTTTTGAAATACCGTAGAAAATTGAGGTACTTTGTAATGTCCAAGATCAAGAGTAATCGAGTTGCTTTTTCTGGTGGAGGAGCTGTCTTTTTCTGTTTCCACTTGATTTAGATAAGAAAGTTACGTATTATAAATGAGATTTATGTCAATTTCTTTTTTTGTTTTCAGTTCAATCAAATTCAGCATCATACTCATGCAAAACTGATGAATTCAGCCGAAGCAGTACTTATCAGTTCAAAATGGTCAGCAGCACAATCAAATGTCGAGAAAATGGTAAAAACTTAATCATGTTGGTTGCCATTACTAATGGTAAAATGTCCCTATTATTGGTAGTTGTAACAAGCAAAAGGGCAGCCAAACCATTCACCAGATGAAATTTTTCGAATTTCATGTATAAATGAAGGTATCTCCCAGCTAAATTTTTTTGAGTCATTTACGTGACAATTGGTTGATGATGTTTCGACTTGATGTGACGGAAAAAGTAGATGAATAAATCTCAGCATGCATATGTAGCACAAAGAAGACCATACAAGGAAGGAAAATCTTGCTAAACAAGAACAATTTTCTTGAATTTCCATGCACATGGCCTCATATTCTCCACCCCTCTTCCTATTCCATGTCCTACTACCCTTGCTGCTAATTCACCCATCTTTCAACTACAGAGCCGCCAAGATTGGTCATAGCGCCACCACAAACTACCAGCACCACCACCATTTTCCCAAGAACTCCACAGCAAATCACAGGCTTCAAAAAGCCTACATCGCCCTTCAAGCTTGGAAACACGTTATCTACTCAGATCCCTTAAACTTCACCTCCAACTGGAATGGGCCCTCAGTATGCAACTACACCGGTGTCTACTGTGCACCATTTCCCAACACCACAACCCAAACCATTGCTGGAATCGACCTTAACCATGCTGACATAGCCGGCTACATACCTGAAGAACTTGGCCTTCTCACTGACCTAGCCTTGATCCATTTAAACAGCAACCGGTTCTGTGGAATCATCCCACAATCTTTATCGAACCTCACCTTTCTCTTTGAACTAGACCTCAGTAACAACAGATTCGTAGGACCTTTCCCTTCCATTGTCCTGTCTCTTCCTACTCTAAAATACCTTGATATTCGTTTCAATGAGTTCGAAGGCCAGGTGCCACCTCAACTCTTTAACAGAAACCTGGATGCCATATTTATCAACAACAATAGATTCACTTCTTTGATCCCACAAAATATAGGCACAACGCTTGCTTCTGTCATAGTTTTTGCCAACAATAAATTCACAGGCTGCATCCCACCAGGCATAGCCAAATTGGCCAACACTCTAGAAGAACTATTGCTGAGCAACACGAGCTTAACGGGTTGCATACCAAATGAGGTGGGATATCTTTACAAGCTAAGAGTTCTTGACGTGAGCTTCAATCAATTAGTTGGTTCGATACCATATGACATCGCTGGTTTATCGAAAATGGAGATTCTAAATTTAGCCCACAACAAGCTAAGTGGAGCGCTGCCTGAGGGAATCTGTGTCTTGCCTAGTCTGACAAATCTTACAATCTCGTATAACTTTGTGTGTGAAGAAGAGGGAATATGTTCGAATTTAACAAGAAAAGGGATCTCGTTTGATGATCGTAGAAACTGTCTGCCGAGAAGGCCATTGCAGAGGAGTAGGAAGGAGTGTGATGTAGTTCTGAATAAGCCTGTCAACTGCTCCCAGAATGGCTGCGGCGGTTCTGCTAATAGTTATAGTTATGCCGCGGTATTTTCAACTCCTCCACCTTGATTAAACCATCACCAGTTACCATTGGAATATCACTTGTATGTTGTTCTTTTTTATTGGAAGTTTGGAATATGCTCATATCTACTTCTACATCACCTTATTTTATTGTAATATATTTTATGCTTATATTGTAATAATTTGATGACCTTTTTCATGGCTTGGAATACCGAATACTCGTGTGATTACATATAAATATATCTATTCCAACCGTAAATTTCTCTATATGTTGTTCTCTATTGTTTTCTTATACGAATTAATTTGTAATTTATTTATATATCTTAAATAATTAATGGCCAATTATTAATACACGAGCATTAATATTAATTGAATACATTGAATTCATTCATATTTTTTCACCCTTGAAGTTCTACATGGCTTCTTTTTTTTCCCCTCAGAATTCGATTAATTCTTGTAACTTGTCACTCCACCTCTGCTCAAAATTTGTCACGATGAAATAGTTGGTGTAAAAGTGTGGTTGAGATAATATATTGATTTACTTTCGTTGATCGAGTATAATTCGGTTAATATTATGTAAATTTAATTAAATTAATAAATTGTGAATTTGAAATTCTCCTTAATTAAATGAAGTCAGACAATAGATGAAAAATTTCAAGTATTATTGTAAATTATTCGAGAAAAATATATTTAAGGATTGATTTTGAAAATGAGAATAAACTTATTTAATTATTACAAAATGCATTAATACGATACTTTAGTTTATTTTTAAATTCTTAAATTGTGGTATTTAATTAATGTCTATCTAAAGTTTATACTTTTTTAAAAGTGTAATTAAAAACACGTCAATAAATGTCATTTTTCTTATAGTACTTTTCTAATGAAAATAAATATTGAGATCGTGTAGGTTCTATAGTTTTTTTGTAAATTTTTCTTATATATTATTTGTAGTATAATTTGATTAGTTTGACTTATTTCAACTTTATTCATAGAAAAATAAATTAATGGGAAATTAAAAAGAATGAAATTACTTTCTATTTAAAAATAAATTAATGAGATAATTTTTTTAACCAAGACAATCCTTATAATAAACATCAATTATAATGATAACTTATTTTCATTTGTCAGAGATTACAATTTTTATATATGATATTTTTAACTGAGCATTACATATTATTTTATTTATATATGTGTTTTAATACATATATTTATTTGATTGATATTATGTTAAAAGTTTATTTCAAATTAAATTATTTATCATCTTTATTAATTTTCAAATGATCAGTTCTGATATAAGATTAATTATCTATAATATGTATTCTAAAAACAAAAAGAGAAAGTTAAACAAAATCTGTAAGGGTTAAAAGTTAGAGAAAATACAATTGATATTTAACTTAATAACAAGTTTAATATTTTTATTTTAACATTATTATGATAATTTAATTAACTAAGCAAATTTTGTTTGATAATCGTTTGCCTATGTATGCTTCATTTAAATACATCGTGGTTTTGATTTTAGAAAAATTCATTATTCTGTTAATTTTATTTTTATTGATTTTTCGTTATGAGTGATATTTGAATGAAAAACATATTTATTAATTTAAGAATGCATTTTTATCTATTATGTTTTGATATATCTAAATTGATAAATACTCATAAACCAGATTAAGTAATGGTCGATGCGCTCTCTATCATTCGCTTAGATCAGTGATTCAGGGTGTGAAATATTTTTGGTTGTCTATTCTACCAATCCCTTCTAACATCTCGAATGTTTTCTATATTATGTGCAGGAAATTTGTGTGGCCAATCAAGCGTCCTCCAAGCAAAAAGTTTGTCAACCAATTGAAGACGGAGGCATGAGATTGAAAAATCTAAAGGTTTGGAATGATGCGTTGATATACAAGACTTTGTGGAAAATTCATACGAAGAAAGATAGCCTCCGGATAAAATGAATCAATCGTGCTTATAGCAGATTTGGTGATGTTTGACAATGGGAATAGAGACAAGAGGATTCGCCACTTATTAAGCAGATTATGAGTATTAGAGAAGTGATGGTTCGAGAGCTGGGGTCTGTTGATGCGGCGGTCTTGTGCTTGGAGGTGTGGTTTTGCAGTAATGTGGGGTTCAGTTGTGCGTACGATTTCTTCTCATCGACAGTGGGACGGGGGCCTTGGAAGCCTCTAATCATGAAATTGTTTATCCTCCCAAAGCACATGTTTGCATTATGGATATTTGCACATGACAAATTCTTAACCCGTGATAGGTTGAGTTATCTGTCCCATCAGTCGTGTGTGCTATGTAACACGGAATTAGAGTCATTTGCATATCTATTTTTTGGCTGCAATGTTTCGAACATAATATAAGCAAGTGTGCGTGGTTGGCTAGGAATGAAAAAGATTATGGGATCTTCGACTGTAGTCCTCAAAGCTTTCAAATGTGTCTATCGATGTAATTCGACGTTGAATCGAGATAATTCGACGTTGAATAAGATGAGATGCGTTGAACTGACATCGACGGTTCACAGTGAGTGGAATGCAAGAAACATAACTATGTTTGAAAATGAAAAATCATTGGTGAATGAGATTATCAAGAAGATTAAGGTTCTGAGCTTTCGGGGTATTCCTAATGCGATATCTGTTATAGATGCTATATAATAAGTGATTTTACGATTATTGGCTCCTTGAAGATGCTCAGAGTATTTGTACCATCTTTTTACATTTATTAATGAAAGTAATTTCATTAAAAAAATATCAAAATCAAGGTCTTAGCGTAAGATACTAATAACAAAGGTCTATGACTAGTCAGTATGAACATTTTTTGTTCTTATTTTCTTAAACATCATTCTTTCTGTTATAAAGGAATTGGACAGATCAAAACATGCTTCGTCGTGACAAAACCGTTTTTGAAGAAATATATGTTACGTACATACAGTGTGAATTGGCTGTTCTCAAGCATGCAAGAAAAAAGACAAGGTCTATTTGTCAGTTATGCTTTTATCTTTCAAAGCCAAATAAATGGTGGTTAGAGTAAATATATGCATCATATATCTAATTTCACACAAGGCTATGCATGTCAGCTCGTCTCGATGACCGTCCTATTCGTCTTCTTGCCATGGTTCCTGAAAACAGAGATGCTCAAGTCATTCTTAATACAGAATCTCATAGAAAAGAACGAGGAAAAGGACCAAGAAAAAATTATAATGTTTCACAAAAGATTACAAAACAAAAACCCCAAGTATTGGAGTGATTGAATTTCCATCGAACATTGAAAGTATCTAAGCATCAGGGGACTTCATGAAACATGATTTTCCATCACTCAAGAAAATGCATACAGAGTAAAATCTTACCGAATGAAGGGCTGTGTCGATCGATCTCTAAAGAAAGTATACAAGCTTCTAGGCAGGAGGAAGAGGACGGCGGCAAGTCGGGCACTCCATTTTTATGTCCATCCATCTTTGTAAACAAACCGAATGAAAGAAATGATCGCATGGTGTCGCCTTGGAACATTTTGGAGACAAAATAACATGTTAATGAAGATGTCATATATAGAAAACAAAAGGAAGATTTATGCGATATCTACCATGCAATCATTTGTTCTTTGGCCGAGATCAAGGGCAGTCATGCAAATTACACAATCAAGGGAAGGAATCGAACCCTGATCAAACCTCCTATAGTAGCAATATTTTTCCGGTAAAATCTGCAGTCATAATGTAAGAAGACAGTGGATCAACCAGTTACAAGGTGAAAATTTGCATATTCTTGAATGGTGATTCAACTTGAAAGGGGGAATTTTCGTGCAGACTACAGATAAGAGTAATATAACACAATTATTTCACCAATTAGACAGCGAGAGAGCCAGATTAAACTAAAACTAGAAAGTCTGGGGGACTAGGGAGGAGAAATCAAGAATTTGAGCGCGTGTGTATAATATAGAGAGAAACATATAATCATACATGAAGGGGGATTTTTCGGGGGTGGGGTTGGTGGGTTATCATTGCCTTTGGCTCCACCCAGTACAAGTGTTGGAAGTTATGCAAAAACGTAATCTACACTATCATCAGCAAACAGAAACTAAACAATGTACAGTTCAAAGGAGTGTAATTGCACCAAACCTGACGAGGAATAAAACATCGAGATCCGAAATAATGTTGCAGAAGAAGAATAAATGCTTGGAGTCCCATATAAATGGCCAAACAAATACACCACTCTCTGCTAGGCTCTATTCGCATGAAATTATGGGGACACCCAAATACATATAATGGAATAGTGATACGAGTTATCGTAATCCCTAAGATATAATGAGGATGCAATGGTTTCCTTGAATCACGAGATACATTAGTGATTATTTGTGGTATCCAGAAAGAGTGCAGGAGGAGGAGAATAAACCGCAAAAATCTATGGAACTCATACATGACAAGAATGCCCCCTAAAAGGATTCCATCTGCAATATAATAAGAAATAATACTGAAGTAAGCCCGGACATTAAGAAAAATGGAGCAAACCAACAAAAGCAATGTCAATTAATATGGCACAAGGTCTTCAAACAAAAAAACAAGGTCATTTAGCATTCAATAAAATAATTAAATGATGGCCACAAACCTATACTGTACCATCAATCACTAACAAAGTGGACCTTGGAAGGTAATTCAACTGTGAAATTTCCTAGGACTTTAAGTTGTTTATGAAATGTTATAGTTGGCCAGGTTATCGATAGAGATGTGAACTTGTCCCCACAAAAATGTTACAAGTTGTTAGTCGAAGTTATAAATTAAGATCAGATTTTCTCTGGCAGATCAAAACCATAAAACTACCACACTATCCATCTGTAGAGTGCTAAATAGCAAGTCTGAATAAATGGATCCATGCCATCAAAAGAGATTTTATTATCTTATTCTACGATCTGACAACAGTTTTTTTTTTCATCTGGTTAAATAGATAAAAAAGGATGATAAACATTTGATTATAATGTAGAAAATAGCAACACAGAATGAACGAATGATCACTTTTCTTTTTAGTTCAGTACGCTGTGTGTTTGATGCGTCATCAATAGCAGAACCACCACATAACATGTTCAAGATTAGATAACCAATCAAATAATTTAACCAATGATACTAAGTTCTGCATGGTAGAAAAGGATACATACAAAAACGGCTGTACAGAACTGAAAGCTCACGCCTCATTGTTTCCCAATTGTCTCCATTATTCATTGGTCTATTCGCCCTCCATATGGCAAGGAGGTATCGCATTTCAAATATTGAGAAGACGACAAACTTGAAAAATGCAGCCGTGGCAAAAGCATTAAAGAGAGATTCTGTTATCAAAGAAGAATCAGCTTATACATCAATCATATAGAATATCGTAATAAACAAAGAATAACACGAAAGAGTAACAGATGAGGCAGAGAAAACGGTTCTTTTTAAGTACAAAGCAAGTAGAAGCAAGAATGAACCATAACATACATTAATAAAAACCTTTCATCTATTCATCAACTAACGAGAATAAGCACTAAAACTCATCTGCAACTAGACAAATCCAAAATTTATACTGCCAGTCCCACATGCAGTCAAATTACTTTGGATGTACAATAACAGAATAATATCCATCAAGGTTGACCCAAACAAAAGAAAGAACTCCAACTACCATCTAATGTTATCCAATTTTCTCTTTGTAAAATTATACAAGTCCGCGAACTATTTTTCCCAGCAACAGTTGAGATACATGAGGCTGAACGAACCAGCTCCAGTAGGATCAGAATCAGGACCCGGAAGCTGATTTCTTATACCCAATTTACATTTACCTCAAGGAGGTGTTTCCAACCTTTTCAACTTCGACATCCATTCACATAGGTTTTCAGTGCCTTCAAAACAAAGTTGTCTCTGTTTGTACAGATCGAATGAAATAAATATAACCTTGCGAATAATTATTTTGAAACTGTGTGTTCATGTTTATCTGGAAAAAAAATTCCTCATTTTTTTCGAAGAAAATTACATCAAGTCACACATTAAATCAAATTTTCAAGCATATAAAATGGCTCTGATGTAAACATACCTACTAATATGCCTGCTGTAAGATGCATAAGACAAAGATAAGCATCCATTATAGCCTGATGTGCAATCATCGGAAGTGAAACTTTTGCAGAACCCTGGGAAAAGATTGTGAGATAAGTGTTTGGAACCACTTCAAGAAACATTCAGCAGAAAAGACATAATTCTGGATTGTAAGCAATCGGTTTCTCATATGTTGACAGGGAATCTCACAGATTGAGTGTTACTGTGTTCCATTTGCCGGATTAACAGCAGAACTTCAAGGAAAGAGATCTAGTTCATCAGATGGTTAAAGAATAAATCAAATAAGGGAGAAAACATAATGACCATTTTACTTTCCAGAAGAGAACAGTAATTTGTTATTCAAGAAAAAATATGGTAACATCATAAGGATACAAAGGTGACCATCAACGTATAATTAATTGCTTTATTGTAATAGATTTCAACGTTGACTGAAGTCGCATTTAAGAGCATGGGTGAGAAGCAATCGGCATCGTCATCCACTAAAGGGCTTTCCATTAATCCTCCAAGATGATATCTACGATGAACCCCGTCTAGGAAAATAAAGTGGAACAAGTAAAAAGGATATAAAGTTGTATTTTTACAGAAGAAGCATAAAAAATGTCAGTTTACAGAAATTGATGGAAGCAAGTACAGAGCACATCATAATACACAAAGCTTTGGAATGACACATCACAATGCCTTGTAAGAGGATAATTAGGCAGCATCAAATCTAATAATCACTCAATGCTTTAAAATACCAAAAAAATTCTAATATGCACAGAAATAATAAGGTAAGCATATAAGCCCTTGGTGTATAATACACAGTGACAAGAAACATATAAATAAGAACTTAAGACGAATATATGACTCAATTACAGACAAAATTTTGGATTAACCTTTTAAATCTTAAAGATATGATTCATAAAATCAGATAAAAGAAAAAAAAGGATCAACAAAAAAATTTTGGTAACTGCTTTACCAGATATACAAGTTTCTTTGCCCCAATATACTACACTCATTCCATTTTTCTTTTCAAAAAGCAGCTATTCATCATATGGTTAAACAGAGTGATCAAATGCTAGTGCAGATTGATGTCCCATATACATGAGAGTAACAAGTTAAGATAATCCATTTCAGAAAATCAGATGCTTTAAATCGAAGAAAAATGCGAAGGCATTATCTTCCATGGGGTAAAACCAACTTTTGCATGTGGAGGTTTAGGAAAAACCAGACATGCAAAATAGCAAACAGTTTCAGGTTCGCAGGATTAATATGAAATTAATTCATTCTTGACTATCAACTAACATAATTTGGTGAATACCAAAAAGTACAGAAAATATGTTATAAGGCAAGAATATACTCAGTCTTCTGAAGGGTCTTCCCATTCATTTAGCAGATATTAAATATATTATACACAAGCAAATGAATATCATCATCGACCACAACTTTAAACATTAGCTCTTTTTACAGAGAAACTTCAATTATATTCATGAATGCATGAAGAGAGGAAGCAAGGACAGAACATCATCATAAAGAAATTCTGACAAATACCATTGCAGGGTAGAGAGAATCAATAATCCAAATGCTTTGAAAAGCTTAGTACCTTGGCTGGAAGAGACACCAGAAACTTGGGCTGCAATTTCAATGTTACAATGTTTCTCCATTTTATAGATGGGAGCTGCAATTGGATAACAACCAGAAATGTTTAAAAGGAGATAATGAACTTTAACTTATGGTTTAGGAACTAACTAAATTGAAAAATTTACAGTGTTTTGTTTTCCAAATTTTTTCTCGGGGAGACTCCTGAAACACCTGGGAAGAGAAGACTCCAAGCTGTACAGGTAAAATAACGTTGAATAAGTTGAACGAGACATAAAAGAATCGCCAGATAAACTCATTGTGTAACAGTGTCCTTTCACAGCACAAAAACATTTTCAATGATAAAATTTAGTACCAAGCAAACTCGTTTCAAGAAAAATCGGGTTCAAGCAAACTCATACATGAGAACATCTAGATACTCAGAGCACAAGGACAAGAAATGTTTCTTCTGGGAAACTAACAGCAACAGGAAAAATTCTGCCTGCCTCTTCAGTGTCCCTGTTGCATATGTTCAGTTGGGCTTCATTCCTGTTCTTAACCCCACATATCAAGACATCATTTTGCTACTACAAATCCCAGCTTAACCTATTTCAGAGTTTGGACGGATAGCAAACATCAAATTAAGAGATTGATGGTAACATGTACATTTCAAAGAATTGCCCTGAAAACCATGGAGTAACCTGGTATTGTTGGATTAAATGAACTCTTAAAGCATCTCGAGGAAGAGAGCTCGAAGTTCAAAAGGAAGGAAATCATACTGCAGTATGGTTCTTTATTGTTAAATTAAAACGAAAAATATCTCAAAAGATGCCTTGCTAATTTATCCAATATTTACTAACTCGGGCAGTCTGGAATGAAAATTGAAAATCACGAACCTACTGTGATGGTAGATTTCTATGGAGATAACAAAGATAACTTAGTAGCATTTGCCAAAGAAAAAAGGAAGGAAAAAATAGTGTGATAATAATACATAATTTCCATGGGCATCCTGTGGAACCTATATCACGGATGTAACTGAAAACATATCAAGCAATCAATTGTAAATTCAGAAAACATTCTACAAGCAATCACTTAGAAAAAAATTGTACCATATTAACAAAAACTGCTAAATTATCCATACTCCCGAAGGGACTAAATAAAGAAAGTTTTACAAAATGGAAAAAGATCTTTGCCCTTGGCGGAAGAAGTTATGGCAAAGCTTATGCACACAAGAAATTTATGTGCATAAAAGTAGCATAAGAAGTTATCGCTAAGTTGATTAATAAAACAGATCACTACACAATAAAAATAAGTGATAAAATCAATAGAGAAAGTTGTGATCACCAAGTGATAAGGATTCGATAGTATGTAATCATCTTCTCGCCCAAACTCACCCTGTTTTCCACTGCAAAGTACCAAAAAATAACAATAGTATGGGCACAAATCGTATAAAATAAGCAAAAGAGGGACAATTAATACAACAGAAGACATACTATCTGCAATTACTTTCATGAATAATTTTTTGGTTTTGTCTTCAAATTATGGTGGTAAATTAAGAGGCAGAGAAAAAAAATCTACCAGCACCTACTGGCATATTACATATTACTTTAATCACTTTTAAATCATATCATGCGTTTGACAAGTTATACGACAATACCAAAAGACTATAAAACTAATAATTAAATAACAGGATCTTAATTGATTAGAATGAAACAATATAGAAACTACCTGCTAGCTACCATTCGTAGTTGTCTGAAAGGCCATATATATACACCCTCTACCCTAAGTTGAGCTCCCCCAGCGTCATGTTCATTGTCAAACACGTCATGGAAAATTATAACCCCCTGGTCCATTCCACCATGACAATTACAATTACAATTAAAAAACATAATGAGAAAATAGTTCTCTAGAAATTAGAAACTTGAGAATCTAAAGGATTTTTTTAAGTTAAAACCCCCCTATTAGGTTTTATCCAACTCGATCACATAACAAAAATTTACCGTTTCAAACTTCTAGTGACAACAGAAAGAACTGAATGACGAAATAACTTCATCGGGATCACCAGCTGACACAACGCATACATGGCAGACTTATTGATGTTAACAGTTTTTTTACATAGTTATGACAAACTGCTTCTCTGGGGAAGCAGGCTGAAGACACAACACGACAAGTGACACAGCAGAAGCAGCAACTTTATCCAATTATCACCAGGCAACTTTCAACAAAGTGACGTAGCATTTTATGCTCTCGCGTGTATCTCAGTTAGCATTTTGTTAAGAAACTAAAGAGCAGCACCCTGTATCCACATGGACATTTCAAATTCGTGTGAGAGTGATTGAGTTTTCAGGTGCAATAAGTTCGTCATGGTTTATCATAGTTCAGGTGCAATAAGTTAGTCATGTTTATCACAGGCTTCAGAAAATCTAATGTCTAGCATGCTGTGTGTATGTATGTGTTTATCCACTACATACGAGAGAGGGTCCCGTAGCGATTAAATAATTAATGCAAATCTTCTTTTCCATGGTTGTTATAAGAATCCAGTGACTAGAAGATTTCCCCATTGAATGAGCAGTCACATAGTCAGAAATGACTACTTATGCAATTAGCATAATTCATCAACAGAAAAGTAACAAGGAAGCATATGACCGATCACGTTCTTGTTATATCACCATTAAGTTGAAGAACAACCACCTTACCTGAACATAGTGTACACCATTTAGTTTTGTCGGAGTACTACTCAACTCTAATACTACATTGCCATTCGCCTTCCCAAAATCAGGAAACTTTGAAGAATTATTTGTGGAATCTTGGAACTTCCAATTCCCTACGTATCATAAATATCAGAAAAAACTTACATTAAGCATATAAAAAGGAGAGAAAATCCATAAAAATTTCAAGGAGATAACAGAGTATTTGCTTGAACGTTCCGATTAACAATCTTCTGCATGTCCATTAAGACAAACCAGAGCAAAGAACTGTACCAGAAAGAACTCCCACCAAATTATCATAAACTAGCACTTTAGAATGCTAATTAGCAAGCGTGATGCTGTAGTGATGCCAGGTAAAATATTGCTTAGCCTAAAAATACAATTCACACACTAGAATATGAAATTCGTGACTAGAAATACTTTTACACAAAGTAAATCACTTTTTGCTGTCATCAGCAATGAAAAAAATTATTTTCTCTCTGAGTGCACGTTCCAGCTGAGGTAGCTGAGCAGAAAATAGAAGAGCAGTACTGCAAATATGATTGACTGCTTTTATGTTGAGATTGGAACCTGATCTTGAGCACTAATAACGTAAGAAGTTTAGAAAATTCAACTTTTACTTATAAGTATTGAAATAATACATATGACTGCAACCTACAAACAAAAACAGCACATTCAAGAGAGTTTTTTCTTAAGGCAACAGTTCTACTCAAACTTTTTCTCAGTGAAGATCGAGTGAATTATTTGTACAGTAATATTCCATGATTCAAAATTCACACAAGTGTTTCACACATATTAATCTTTGATTGTAATAACTATCTGGGAAGGCAATTGATTATGATGTGCATCAAGAGAAGAAAGAAGTGATTTCTTATCATGACAGGGACTGAGAAGAATTTACATAGTAGTGGCACAATCTATCAGGGATGATAAAATATTATAATTTATCTAGAGTATCACCAAACATAATGGAATTGAGCACACATGGGCATAAAGAAACACCACAAGAAAAACTAAGTGTGAATTGTTCAACATGAAAAACCACTGAATAATTTCATAGGTAGGCAACTAACAAACCTCGATAAGTTCCTGTTATGTTCCAAGAAGTGAACGGACCCAATTCATGTTCTTCCTTCCTTACATGAAGCCACTGATGGAAGCAAAAGACCATAAACATTAGAACACTTTTTTCTTGGTTGTGTGTGTGTGTGGAAGGATAGGGGAGGGGGTGGGATAAAAATCCCTACTAATTGACTAACTGAAATGAACCATTCTTTTTCTACCTGAAACACGCATCTAAAATACTCGGGGAAGAGTGAAAGATGACAAGGACATACACAGAAAAAGCCATGTCTAATAGTTTGAGTTCTGAAATAAGACTTGGAACGGGGTCAGAGGACATAGCAACTACGAATACAATCCAGTGTCTACAACTGAGGTGGTTCAAAAAATCCAATTCTTTTACATATTCTGGAATTCTTACATGCTGAGTGGTGTAAACCCCGAAGTGATGCCTATTGCGCTTTCATACCAAGGACAGCAAGCATAGCGAAGAACTATCTCTCATCCCACATTATATGATCAGATTAAATTTCCTTTCCAACAAATTACAAACATGCTTATTTGATAAAGTAATAGCCCCAAACAAGGATGGCGTTCTGCTTATGCACGCCGTTCATTTTTCAATCTATCAAACTAGTACCTAAAACCCAAAATTGTTTAATAAACCAGCATTCAAGCTGTTTAACTAGAATATGAGTATACATTTACTGGAATTAATCTCATAACAACAATAGATAAAATCAAATTTCAATAATGCAAAACAGATCGGCAGACAAATATTTGATATTACCAAAGAACCACACTTCATAAAATCAAATTTCAAAACTGTTGCAAAACATATGAGCAATTAATATGTGAAATTACAGTAAGATACTACAATTCTAATTTACGCTAAAAATAACTAGCAAAGTCGTGACTAAATGTCTAAAACAGCCAAATTTACATAACTAACCAGACACATTCACCAATTAAACACTAACCTCATCTCCCCAGGGTCTAGGTCCCTGCCTCAAAGGCCTCAACGTATATGCAGGACGTATCACCAGCAAAGCAAACCAGCACCCAAAAAGACTTCGAAACAAAGTTCTTGAAAATTTCCAACATATCATCGGACCCATCACAAATACCAGCTCAACTTCTTCCCCTCATCGGATTCCGTTGATACCCAGATAAAGAAATTAAGCTCATTCTACCATGAAATTAAAAATATTTTCTTGAGACAAATGACACGTAGGTTTTGCTTAAAGTTGAGTCAAACAATGTTTAACAGACAATCTCCAACAATAAAAGAAGTAACACACCGATAAAATTTCCTTGAAAAAGAGAGCTTAACCACCCAAAAAAATTATGATATCGGAGACCAACGTCTCGTTTCGGCTTCAACAACTGAGCCTTTCACTAGTCAATTCTTGAACCAAGAAACAATCATTCCATAACTGTTATCATACAGACGGTTACAAAAGATTACTTCTTTTCATCTGAAATTGATGATCCATGCACTTCTACATGTGTAAATTTCATCAAAGAAATGTGCGAAGTTTTGAGCTTAGAAACGGTGGGAGGAGTTGGTTGGAGGAGTTCGTGCGTCTTTGTTGGGTAAAACGGAAGTCGGGGTGAAGTTGATTGTTAACAATACACCCTGCCGAGTAAAAGATGAAATCACAGCAATGATCCAACGGACGGTGTGAGTCGTCCATTTTAGTTAATTAATTTGATCAACGGTATACATAGAGCTGTGATTGACCACATGTGAGGACACATCATCTGGTCTCGGAACAAAATAAATGGTAATATTTGTTTGTCATGGGAGATGAAATATCTACTCTTGAAGAAAATGAATGAATATATTGGTATTCTGTACTGTGCACATCTTGGTGAGTACTAATGAGGTGTCACTCATTCATTGGATGCACAATTTTTCTATATTTTATCACATCCAATAGGTGAGTGACACCTCATTGGTGCTCACCAAGGTGTGCACGGTAGGTGTGTAGGATATCAAAACTAATTCACATACAGTTTTGATATCCTGCACACCTACCGTGCACATCTTGGTGAGCACCAATGAGGTGTCACTCACCCATTGGATGCACAATTTTTCTATATTTCATCACATCCAATATGTGAGTGACACCTCATTGGTGCTCACCAAAGTGTGCACGGTAGGTGTGCAGGATATCAAAATTATATATATATATATATATATATATATATATATATATATATATATATATATATATATATATATATATATATAAAAGATACTCCAATTATGTGTATTTTTTTTGTGCATGACGTTCAGTTATTTGAAGTATAATTTTATTATATGCGTAAGTCTATTGTGAGACGGTCTCACGAATTTTTATCTGTGGGACGGGTCAACTCTACCGATATTCATAATATAAAATAATACTCTTAAATAATAATTTTTCATGGATGTCTCAAATAAGAGATCTGTCTTACAAAATACTACTCGTGAGATCGTCTCACACAATGGTTGATTTATTATATTTAATATCCGAACGATATTCAAAAAAGTAACAAAATCAAGAGAAGTCAATCAAACACATGATAAATATTTAGTTTTTGGAGCGGCGCTTTACATTTTTCGAACAAAATTATTTCAAAATTTTATAATAAAGAATAATATACAAGGGAAATTCTTAATTTTTTTTAAAAAAAGGCTCCAGCCCATACCAAGACCATAAAATAGCATGTACAAGGCTTACTTTATTTATTTTAGGTCCACGGTATCACATTTTTAATATAATTTTCTGGGACTTGGGGTTGTCAAGCCCGGCCCATCAAATAGTAAGTACACGGCGGGACTATATTTTTAGGAACCAGGCTTGATAACCCGGCCCATATGTATTTTTAAAAATATATATATATGATATAAAAGTTTGTGGATTGATAATATGTATTTTTGGATAAATGATAATTTATAAAATTTGAGGAAAATATTTTAAAATTATGACTAAGTTATAAAAATTTATTAGTAAAAAAGTTTTTATTACTCAAATTTCATGAAATCCCATGAAATATTACCTATCTTGCAAAGATTTCACCTAGTTAAATCAAATCCCATCAAATTCCACTAATATCAATTCCATTTTGAAATTTCATCTTTCCAAACATTAAAATGATATTTTCAATTCCGAATCCCACCGGGTCTAATTTTTCTGGAGTGCCATGAATTAATTTTATAAAAAATATTAACATCTTACAAGAAAAAAAAGGTTGGTGTTCATGGTAAATTTAGAATGGGCAAGTTGGTGAGGTTACTTGCAGTGAAATAGTTTGATTGCTTGGAATGATTGGAGACGTGATTTAATTAGAAGGGTTTTAGGATTGATGCGAAAACGGTGGGAGAAAATTAAAAAGAATATCGGTTCTTGCTCACTAGATTTGTCCGAGGAAACTTTTTTTCTGTTTTCTTTTTTCTTTTTTTCCAAAAAAGAGAAACAAACGAGCTATGTATTCTTTTATAATTATAATATTAGTAAATCTTTCCTATATTTAGTTATTGTTTGAAATGTATAAAGATCTCACGGGTCGTATTTTGTGAGACAGATTTTTTATTTGGGTTATCTATGAAAAATTTTGTTTTTTATGCTAAGAGTATTACTTTAGAGAAAGATTCGTGAGACCGTCTCACAAGAGATCTACTCTTTCACGTAAGTATCAAACTCTATCATCATTAACATAAATGGATATTTTATGTTATCTTATGATCGGATCAAAACGTACACGGATGACTAAATCCAACATTAAGTGATGAAATATGGATGAAAATATTAATATAAGAGTTATGGAGAAGGATAATAAAATGTAGACTTAATTACTTTTAATTATCAAAAGACCATTTCATGCATACATCATTAATCAAAGCTCGTCTGAATCGTGCAAATCAAACCATCCAACGAATTACAACATGCTGCTCCATATTAAATGGAAACAATGGGACGAGAAATATTAAATATTTATGTATTATTTGGAACCAAATATACCATTAGTATTAGATTCAAGGATAAACTTCAATAATAGATCTCACACCTAATGCAGGAGTAATCTTGTAGCTGCTGAATCCAGCATCAGTAAAGACTTTCTCCCATTCTTTCTCACTTCTTTCTTTTCCATTCAAGTAAAGCATCATCGTCATGTCCTGGAAGAGTTGATCTTCTTTCATTGTATCATCTTCTTCGTTATATCCCAAAACTATGTCGATTACTATTACTTTACCTCCATTTTCCTTTCCCGGGATTGCTTCTCTGCATTTCTTTAATATTTTTATGCAAGCTTCATCGTTCCAATTGTGTAATATCGACTGTTTGCACAATATGATATTGTCAGAATATGTAAAGTATCAGATTCGACGATTATCCACATTCTACTAAGACATGTCTTTTCAGAGTGCTTATGTCATCACTCACAAGTACCTTAGGAAATTTCCCAGGAGATCATTCATCTCAAAATATATATGATGTTTTTATTTGGTCATGTTGTGCTCATATTACTAAGACAGTCTCCGAATGATCAGTTAAAAATTCAAAAACAAAATTATATTTTTTACAATTTAAAAAACTCAAAATTCATCGGGGTTGTAATTTTAGACTTTTAATCAAGTAAATCATCGTCACTTATCACTTTCATATTTAGCCATATTTATTGATTGAGATCTCATCAGATAATTTGATTGGTTTGACAAAGAAAAAACAGGTTAATGAGATCCTACCTATTTGGGCACTACCCTCACATCATTTTAACGGGTAAGATCTTGCCACACATACAATTTCAAAAAAAAAGTGGGTCCTATATATGCATGGATAAATCATGATCATCCATCCTATCATGGAGGCAATGCCCATATGGATAGGAAGAAATAAACCGAAAAAACATATTTATATATCTAATATAACACAGTAAGGCACATACCTTTAGTAAAACAACATCAGCAGCAGGAATCGCCTCGAATATGTCTCCCGCAACATAGATCAAGTTACTGACCCCCTCCAAGCCAGAAACAACATGCGGAAGATCAAGAACTGTGCACTTCATCTCCGGGAATGCATCGGCAATAGCTTTAGCCATAGTCCCCGTTCCACCTCCTACATCGACCAAAGACTCGACTCCCTCAAACAACTTCTCACAATCTTTAAGCATCACATGGCTCAAGAACTGTGTATCAGACTTCATGGCTTCATTAAACAGCTCATTCACGCTGGTAACACTCTTCGCTTGCTCCCAGAACGTCAAATCATGTGTCGTTTCAAATGCTGTTACACGATCATCTGCCAACCATTCACTCATACTATTCCATGGCTTCATCAGATCTGGCTCAAGAACAAGTTGCAAAAAGGGGGTAACACATAAGGGTGAATCTTTAAGAAGGAGATTAGAGGATGGTGTTAGCCAATAACCCTCGTTTTGTCCATTTTCGTCCTTGATATCAACTTTGATAAAGAATTTAGAATGGACCAAAACACGCATTAAACGACGAATGCCATGGGATTTTCCCTTGTTGATGAGAAGAGCGCCTGTTAATTCAGAAAGGGTCATTGGCTTGCCATGATTCTTGATGATATATGGTATATTCAATTCAATCGCACATTTGAGTGACATGGGCAATATGAATTTGAACATGTGATTCCAAACTTGAGCATGAGCATTAAGAAGCTCATGAGTACTGGACTCTTCTTCAGTACCGGACAATGCCATTGAATCATTCACTGGTAATTGGTAAGGTGTGCATTAGCTAGCTAGCTAGCTAGCATGCATATATAATGTCATAGAATATGCTAGTCAATATTTTCTCACAATTCATATCTTTAATTCTAATATTTTACATGTTTATTATTATCAGTGGTTGTAATGTCACATATCGCATTAGATTAATATTGTGGCAATTTAATTAAATTTTTGGAAAAAGTTAATCATTTTTGTAAACGAAGAGTCGAGAGCACTCAGTTGGTGATTGTATTGAAAAATGATCCAAATCATGAATACGTGAAAGTGGGGTCTCTATCAAATTGAGAGCATTGATTAATAATTACATTATGTTTTGCTGCGTTGAATGGAATCGAAATGTGTAAAGTCAATTAAGGGAGCTGTAAAAATAATGTCCAAAAGGCACAGAGTCTGATTTGATGGCGATTTATAGAAATATGAAAATACCAACATAGATTGATTGACCCGTTGTGATCCATAATATATAGTTTCTTTGTTCATTCAAATAAATAAAAAAAGGAGGCAGCATAGCTATCATGCTCCAAAGTCAAATTTCTAGATTTCCCATCACCAATAAAAATTAATGATGATATATAATTTTGAAACAGAATATTAATGGAACATATATGTTAATCTCTCTATATATATTGCATTTAAATTTGACTGGAATGTTATCATTTGGATGTATTTGTAAGATATGATCCGCGGCCTGCATAAAATATCTCTTGATTTAGATACATACATATATATATTATATATATATTATATATATATAATGATAATATAATGTTATGTGAATTGAATGAGTGCCGGCATTGCTCGAATATAATAATAATAATAATAATAATAATAATAATAATAATATAATGATATATGAATTAGTACCGGCATTGTTCGATTCAACTTGAATTTAGTTGACATATATATAGCTACAGCTAAAGAGAATTAGTCTCGTTCTTTTGTTATTTATAATTTAACCATGTACGTTATCAGTGCCTGCTGATAGCATGACAAGCTTCTGTTGAACTCTTTTTCTTATGCTAATCTAAGCGAGTGAAATGAAACGTTGTTTTTCTTATGGATTGGTGGTTGATTTAGTACTGTAAAATTTGAAAGTTAATTCAAGAACCTGGGTTAACTACTAGTCACTTGCAATTAAATGATTCTTGATGATCGGTTACCTCTTGTTAGTGGCACTCGCGTTTTGTTTTAAACAAGATAGGACAGTGTGTGTATATTTCACACGAATTCTTTCCATCCTGCCCATTGTTTAATTAATTTAATCGAAGCACATCTCCATTACAATCATACACATGTCAAAGCAAGCTAGTACTCTACAGTCTAGGGGTTTCAGTGCTTCAAAAATTAGACATCAGAAATCAAACATACAGAAACTTTGCTTTAAAACAGAATTATCAAACTGATTTCAAGATATTTATATATAAGCCCACTTACAGTAATTTGTTAAAAAGTGTTTTGGTTGAAGTCTGAAAATCTGCTTGCCTCGCTACTGGATTTTACTGCTCGAAAAAAGGCACTATCTTAGCTAAAGGCCTTCTCCCGATTGCGAGCCTTCGGCGATTGAGAATACCTTCATAAAGAACAAATTATAAAACATCTCTATCAGAGGAAGGACTAAAAGAGAGATAAACAAACTCCCCGTACAAGTCATACGAGGACAGAGGCTTCCTTTCCTATAGTTAAACTAGTCTATGTATCTTAACTAATTTCAAGTGATAACTCAAGACTTGTGTAACCATAATTTCAGAGATATGAAGGTGATATTTATAAGTCAAATTCTGACTGTTAAACTCCCTATTAATGACCATAATCTTCCATGATGTGCCATTAACATTATTTACTCCATGTTAAATGTTTCAGTTACAAGTCATAAGCAGAATCAGTAGCTATCTCTTGAAATCTCGCTACTGAATTCTTCTGCTGCTGGATTCTGTATGCTGGAAAATATCATCTTCTGAAATATTAGTTGTTGCTGGAATTGTTAGCTTCTGCTGGAATTTTCCTTTGCTACTAAATATTGCTAGCTGCTGAAAATGCTAGCTGGTGCTGGAAATTCATGTTCTCACACATTGCATATGTGAAAATGATCATACTCCTCCAACATGAAATGATTTTTCCGTTGACAAGAACATTTAGTACGTTGGATGTATGGATAAGAGAAATCAGGTACTTCAATATCATGAATATCACAAAAATCATTTACGCGTTATATAAAATCCTACCATTCATAATTTCGCATTTTTTGGAAGAGTAATTTTATAGTTGTGACTAGCTTCATTACGTTCGAAATATCTTGATATTTTCGTTATAATGTTTGACATAACATATCTGATGCTTCCAAAATTATATGCATCAACAACAACACGAAAACAAATTCAAATATCATCACACTCTGCACGTATATTAAATTTTGATCCATTCTCCATAAAATCTTTAAGAAGGGTACAAATTGAATCAAATAATTCAATAACTCTACCAACAAAGATGTAATGTGATCTTTAACGAGTAGATCCAAGAGATTGCAAAGTATAAGCTTTGATTAAACCCACTATTAGTCCCAAGTTCTCCTACTAATATCAAATCAACTATTTCATTCTTCCTAATTGATTGTAAATGGCAATGTCGCTTTGAAGAAACAGTCACAAAATTGAAAATAGAAGTTAATTTAGAAAAAAAGAAATATTCATACATCTTATACCTCTTAAGCTTCTGCAACTAAGGCAAGTTGGAATCGATGAACAAAATAACGAACACAATAGGCATATGAACGCAATAATTTTTAGTATTTCTTGTTGAATTGATGGTGCTATATACCTGAATTTTTAGTCGCTTTAAACAAAACAATATCACCAATTTCTTTGCATAACTCTGCTTGAAAATTGACCAATTCTAAAAAATTATCTCAATTGTGATAACCGAATAACTCATCGTATCCACTAAATGCACAACCTTGCAATGCTAGCCATCAACATATCTCATAGAAGTCTTTAAAAGCAATCGATTTTGCTTTATCATTCTTTGATGAAATAAAGCTTTCTATTCTATTTTATAAGCGAGAAGTTCAATTTCACATCTCGTAAATCTTTCGATAATTTGTACGACTCTTTGATTTTTTTCTCTATCAATATGCTGATAAGCGTTTTTCAAACTCTCCCATTTTTGCTTAGCATCACTATGACGTGAACTAATATCTCCTTCGTGCCTTTTCAAAATGGACCATTTTTGCAATTCACTTTTTTTTTTTCCAATTCTTGAGAAAACTCAAGCCACGAAAATTTTATAAACCACGGAAAGCTTAGAAACTGTGTCTTTGTTGCTTAAAATAACAAGAAAATAACTATATATAAGTTGATACGGTCTCACACTAACATATTTTATTTTAATCTCATCTTGTTTATCACAAGGATATTACCGAATTTTAATTCGTTTTCCTAGATCTCACTCGTAATATGGATTATTGCTTCCTATTGTATCTACAACTCCCCGATTAAGTTTCGTTAGTTTGTTTCCAATGATGTAGACTTTGGGCTTGAAGGAGAATGATCATTCGGAATGTTTGGATTATTTGTTGATCGATCATTGTCTTTTCGAGAGAAATAATCGTTGACATTCATTTTTTGAACAAAAAAATTGGAATACATAAAAATTAGTTACTGTCTAATATTAAACAAATGAGGATAGCTAATTCAAGAAAAAAATTGAGGCAGTGGCAAAGCTAGAAACACGAGACATTGAAGTTCAAAATAAACAAAACTCAAACAAACAAGAGGGGGTTTCATCTGAGACCATCTCATGGATCTTAAGCTGTGAGACGGATCAACCCTACCCATAATATTCACAATAAAAAGTAATACTCTTAATATAAAAAATAATAATTTTTCATGGTTAACCTAAATAAAAGATCCGTCTCACGAATACGACTCGTGAGACCGTCTCATACAAATTTTTTCCAACAAACAAAAGGTTACAAAAATTATCCAATTTAGGGCATCTCCAACCCCTGCACGGAACTGCGCTGTTTTGGAAATAGCGCAGCTCCAATCCGAGCGCCATATTTGGCGCATAGGAAACCCCTTGGCGCAGAAAAAGTTACTTTTTGTTTTTGTTTTTTTTTATAAATATTTATATTAAAATTTATAAATATTGTTTATATAATAATAATATTTATTATATCAATTTTAATATCTATATATTTAAAATAATAGATTTTAAAATAATTTTATAATTAAATATCTAACACACAAATTTATTAAGTCATATTTAAACATTAAGCACATAATTAAAATAAAAATACGAATTCGAATTCAGATAATTTAAATACAAATATAATAAAAGATAAACATCTTAATAATATTATTACAATTATTAATTATAATATTAATTATATCAAATATAAAATATAATTATAATTATATCACTAAATTTAAAAAATACACATTTTATAACTAATAAAAAAAATTAAATAAATAAAATAAAAAGAATATTCCCAGAATATTCTCTTTTAGAGTAAAATTTGAATTAGATGGATTGAAGATGAATATTATAATTGATGCAAAAACAGTACTATTTTAAAATAAAATTACTTTAAAATAAAATTTTAGATTGGAGATGACTTATCTTCGTTTTCAAAAGTTCATATTCTCGCAATATAACGTTTTGATGTCATCCCATTCTTTTTGAAACACTAAAAAAAACTAAATATCATATTATTTTTATATTTTAATATTAATATAAACAAAATTTATTGCAATAATGGTAAACAATGTATTTTCGGTCATTTTAGGGCTAAATTTTCCCCAAAATTCTCAGTAAAAACGCTTGAAAATTTCAACTAATTTTCTGTGTCGCAATTGCAAGTTTCCCCTTTCGGTTGATAATCAGATTCGAATTTTTTCCCAAATGGAGATGTAAGAATTGATTGATATAAGTCTACGCATTATCAGCAGCCAACGAACCATTTGTAAATTGCTGACATTTTGTGGTTGTCCCAATTTGTCGGTCATTTACTTTTATTACTATTCGTTTGTGAATCTGTTATTTCATTGAGTGTTTCTACTCGTTTGTATAAAGTACTCTGTTTTGATTAGTTAATGAAGCTAAGCTCAATGCTTAATTTGATTTGGTTTTAGCTGCTTTTCACTGAATAACTTTGATAGTGGTAATTGCTTTTTCAGCATAATTTCCCTGCCCGGAACCTGTTGAATTTCCACCAATGAGATGGGGAGAGAAAAAAATTGAATCTTGTTGAACTGCTGCTGCTTATGAACTTGATTAAAGGGTTGATTTTTTCTTTCTATGATGTGTTGATGATATGAATACCTTCCTCCTAAACGTGATTTGTGCATGAGCTCTATGACAGCTTCTTATGCTATAATGTTTGAGTAACTAGCTGTGTAACGTGCACTGGATAACATATCTGGAATAAATAAATTCACAATTCAATTGTAATGACATTTAACTGTTTTTTGATGCAGCCCTCATCATGATGCTATGAATTTGTTCCCTTGTTGCTAAGACAGTCCAGTTTGATTCATGTTCAACTGTGGATTATTCTTCGAAGGATTATTGAGTATTCGGACATTAATTTGACACTATTTCCAGTTGGCATCAACTTCTGCGGGCAGGGGCCTTTGATAGCCCCACTCTCCTATCCGATTCAAAGGGTAAACGTAGTATGTTGTTTCATGCTAGAAATAGCTTTTATAATTGGCTAATTCACTCAGCAGATGATAATTAAATTTGAGAGGTCTTGGTGATAATGCTTGGTAAATATTGTACTTAACGTGACAGGGATTTTGATCATGCCTCGTAAAGTGAACTATGGAGTTGATTATGATTATGACTACGGTGTCGCTGGTGAATTCGGTGATGGCTATGACTACGAGGATGATTATGAAGAATTGCTGGAAGAAGATGAGACTAATTTTGTGTCTGGTTAGATAAAAAATTGGCCTGCTCAGTACTTTATTGATTGATATTATTTATTTGTTTTCCTTTTACAAGTTAAGGGTTATCTTTTTCTTTTTTCACCCACATCCATTTGTTTTCTCTCATTGACTCCAACTAAGCGGCTGAAGGCAGATTGCCTTGCAGCTCTGCGGCGGCAGTCCGCAAAACTGCTGGCAGCCTTAATTTAAAGCTTATTATATTATTGACTCTCTATGGTGGTAGACGTGCAAAAAAAGGAAATCGCAGGCATTATTTTTTGTGGTGAACTTTTTCTTCACGTGGGCTGAGGCCTTATTAATGTCAAGGTATACCATAGTAATGCTACAGGATGTCAAGGTAATTTCTGAATAGAAGTTCGTTAGTGTTTGTTGTGAGGTTAATCACCAAAAGCTTATGCAGAATCGATTCCCTTAGGGGTCAATTCAACCAAGAATAACGAAACCGTGAAGTTGTCTATAACAGAGTCGCGATATGCTACGAAAGCACTGTGTTACGGCATTATCCTAAAAGCCAAGACCTGCATCAAGACTAGTCCATGATTTAGTTAATTTTGAGAGCTATTACCCAAAATTGCTCATTAAATAAATGAAGATTCAAAAAGATCATTCGGGCTTCTATTTGACAATATCTTGAAAATGGAACGAGAGCTTGTCGGCAGAAATGAAGCTGCATCTTTAAAACCACAATGGCCTTCTTGTTAGTCTCATTGCCTCAGGAATTTTGTGACTACCATACCCACGGGGAAGCAATACTAGAGCTTCTATGTAATCTTTGTGGTCTCGTCTTTGTGTCCTTGAGTCTTTAAAAAAAATGTATGCAGTTATTCCATTATATTCTTATTTTCTTGATTGCTTTTATGCAACAGGTATCCCTGAGATAAAGGCAAAACAGGAACTCCTCCGGACAGAGGTGTGGCATTGCCCAATATGCACTTTTGATAACGAAGATAGCATGTCTTCATGTTACATATGTGGAGTTTTGCGTAATCCCTTGAGAAAAATTAATAGCAGCAGCTGTATCGCTGCAGGTATAACTGTTCATTACAGATCTCTTTTTTCCTTATCCAAATCTCTCCTGGTGCATAGCACATGTCAGAAAATTAACATTTTGCTCTTTCTTATATCTCATAATCTGCCTTTTCATGATCCTGTTCTTATCAAAGCATCAATTCACCTACTTATGCTTCTCAAAGGATTTCTTGGAAATTACCATATTTATTTCATTTGACGAGTCTTCTGATTTTCATAAGCTGCCATCTGATGGTTGCATATTGGCACTCATACTTATTTTCAGTTTTTGTCGGCGGTGCTCTATTTCCTTAAAATACTTTTTAGATTATATCACTCCCATGTAGTCAATGGCAACATGCAAAGGTTGTGGAGCTTCAATTATGACCGAGTCTCATGTTTGGATAAGCCAGTTGCCACGACAACCACCAATATTCATACTCTTTGAATCAAAAGATAATGTCTTCCTGCAGACGATTACCTTAATTATCCATGAGCATGGAAATAAATGTGCTGATTTTCTTTATTTTTGCAGTGGTTTTGGCTGTTAGATTTGTTACGGAGCTAATTTAGGTCATAAGTTGTTCTGATGCTGATTGATATCAACTCACTATAACACTGGGTTCATCATTATAGAGGTCATCACTCATCATTGGATGAGTTAATGGATAAATTAGCCAAAAATATGTGATATTGTGTTATATTAATGGTAGACTAATCCCCAAAGGTTTGATATTACCTGGCATTGATTCATGGATTGTGGAGTCCTAGTGACAGCAGTTACATTCCCTGAATATTTCCTTTCCTCTTTTGTGTTAAGATTGTTGGTCGCAGATGGTGGCAATTTTTATTTAGTTATAATTTTATTTTTAATATTTGGTCACAGTTTAGCACAAAAAGAAACTGGGATACAGTAACCTGTGAAATTCTATTGTACAATGGCTTGTTTTTGTTCTTCGTTGGTTGGTCTTCTTATTCACATTTACATTTGCCTTTAATAATGTGTAGAGAAGAATCTTGTTAACTAAGATTTCCACCTGTTTGTATTTTAGATCAATAATCCATAATGATCGAGTAAATCAGAACCGTGTGTCTATTTCTACTCTGTAAACAGCTTTTTTATTTGTTTTGTGAGTTGGAAAAAGTTGCTTTACCATTTTGTTTTGTTCTTATTTATATTTAATTAGGCAATTTTACATTCTAAAATAGTGCCGCTATTCTTATGCTTGGTTGGATAATATTTAGAACTAGATCTACAGGTTTATGCTCTTTTGTGGTTTTTGATAGCTTCGTGTTTTAATTTTCTTTTGCTTCCATCAAATATTAATTTGTCTTCACTTATCTCTAGATCTCAACTCAAGTGAAAAAGAGATAAAGACGCTGTCTCAATTGGCTGCTGAAGGGACGGACACCTCTTTAGCTTTAGTGTCAAAAGGGAGATTTAGTGGGGTGAATAAGAAACAATCTGCTTCAGGCAGTGGGAACTATCCTGATAATTCTTTTAGTAGTAAGAACAATGGGTCTTTATCTTCTGAATCTAGAAAAACTGACACTATCAATGAGCAAAATGTAGCATCACTTCCAGAATATAAGCCAGAGACATGGATGATTCCTGACAAAGTAGATGATGGATTGAGTCAACTTAATCTTGCAATTGTGAGCTGCCCCCCGCCCCCCCCAATTTATACTTTTTCCTTAGGAACTTGTTTATGCACAATCATTGTTTATATTTCTTTGTAAATTCTTAGGTTGGCCATGTTGATTCTGGGAAATCAACACTTTCGGGAAGGTTGCTTCACCTGTTGGGGCAAATATCCCAGAAGGAAATGCACAAATATGAAATGGAAGCCAAACAACAGGCAATATAACAAGCTTTTTCTCTTATTCTTATCATGCTTCTAGCTAGATGAATATGTCATTTTTTTGTTGTTTGACCAGGGAAAAGGGTCTTTCTCTTATGCGTGGGCGCTAGATGAAAGTGTTGAAGAAAGGGAAAGGGGTATAACTATGACTGTGGCGGTTGCTTTTTTCAAATCTAGAAGATACCGTGTTGTGCTACTTGATTCTCCTGGCCATAGAGACTTTGTTCCGAACATGATATCTGGAGCAACCCAAGCAGATGCTGCAGTTCTTGTAGTAGATGCTTCCATGGGCTCATTTGAAGCAGGCCTGGATGCTAATGGAGGGCAAACGAGGGAACATGCACAGCTAATTAGAAGCTTTGGAGTCGATCAAATAATAGTTGCAGTCAACAAAATGGATGTTGTGCAATACTCTAAGGAACGATTTGATGTGGTTAAGCATAAACTAGGACCAGTTCTTCGCTCTTGTGGGTTCAAGGACTCATCTATATCATGGATTCCACTAAGTGCCATGGAAAACCAAAACTTGGTGGCTAATCCTTCTGATGTACGGGTCTCTTGGTTAGTAGTTTGTATTGCTTCCTTTTCTATTTACTTAATTTATGAATAAATTATCTCTCATTCTTGATATTCATGCACTTAATTGAGGAAACAATTAATCTGATGGATTGATGTCTGCTGTACAAGGAAAAGAAATATTTCTAGTTTACTATATTCTTGTGCTTCGACGATGAGCATAATATCAAGGCATGAGCATGAAATCTGCAAGTGACCATTCTAACTGCTGTAGTATGTGTCTTGAAAGAAGTTTTGTTTTGTTCTGTGTTTCTTGTCATTTGTAAGGTTTTGTAGCAGTCTGCATTGAGTTCATTAAATACACGTGCATGTGTACTGTTCTCAAAAGTTTTTCATGATTTGCCTATATCAATAGAAAAACTCCCTGCCCTCCCTGTTCTAGTTGCAGGTTTAAGGGGCATTTTTTGTTGGATGCTATAGATTCCCTCCAACTTCCTGCGAGAGATTACTTCAAGCCTCTTGTTATGCCTATATGTGATGTTATGAAATCACAGTCACAAAATCAGGTCTCTGCCTGTGGTAAATTAGAGACTGGGGCTATCAGAAGTGGTTTCAAGGTACAGGATGTTGTCGCTCCTTCGTTCTAATTCAATTTTTTGGTAAAAATCAGTAGTCAACAATGATTTCTTCCTTTCTACATGGAGGATTTTGAATTCAGTAGCAAATGGAGAATTTTGAATTCAGTAGTAGAAACTTTTGCATCTCACTACAGAAATACTGTGGTAGTGCATTGTGTGTTACGCGGCTACTTCATATGGACAGAACTGTGACTGCATATTAGGCCTACTTTCAGTCTCTTAGTCCCCACCCTAATGCATTGTGCATGGTTCAATGAAGAGATTGAGTTTGAAATGGCTTGGTGTTAGTTTGATTAATGTCAAGGCTCCAATAATGCAGTTTGAGTTAATATTCTCTTGGCATTGTACATCCTATCTGTATGACATAGCAACAAGTATCTGCAAATACCCTTTGGTTTTGATGTTTAGACCTACCTGTCATTTCTTTGTTTCCAACTTGTGCCAACTTTATTAATTCAGAGACTATGTTGGTTACAATCATGCAAAATATTAGGAAATATGGGACTTCATAACCCTTACGACAGCACACAAACCTGAAATACAAAGTGTGCTTTAAGCTGAGATTAAGTATGATATTTTCTTACTGAGATCCATTGTTAAAGAATTGCATCTGAAAAGCTCACTTTCATTGTACTTTAAAATACCAAACATGTTCACATTTGTAGGGTTTATATTGTGAAGGCCTCTTATTTGCATATTAATGTTAACTATCGTATTCTATGGATTCTAAAGCATCTGATGATTTAGCTGGTTTACTTTATTGTGGAGTAAGAGCATTTTACTCTGTGCCTTTTCTGGTTGTTTAGTTTGCAAAATAATTAAGATGTGCTTGGTATTACCGCTCTCCGGCACTCTGTTCACTCCACTTGTAAGCATGCTTGTAAATGGATTTAGGATTGATTCGTCAAGTTTGATGCTTCTTTTTTTGGGGATAAGATTAATTCCAGAATTCTCCATCTATTAATTTGATGTGGGTTGCATAGTTGGATGGATAATTCCAACTGTTTCCCTTCCTGCAGAGTATATTATGTAACACTGTCGTTGGCTCCAGGTACTTGTTATGCCTTCAAGAAAATTAGCAACTGTCCGTTCTTTGGAACACAATTCTCAGGTTTGTGATGTCGCAAGAGCTGGTGATAATGTTACTGTTAATTTGCATGGTATTGAGGGCAATCGTGTGACAGCTGGAGGTGTTATTTGTCACCCTGATTTCCCAGTTCCTGTTGCAAATCACTTGGAGCTCAAGATTCTTGTCCTGGATATATCTACTCCAATCTTAATTGGTTCCCAGGTTGCACTACAAATGCAGTCCATGTCAATCATTCTTGAGGTAATAAATTCTTTCAATTTGATGTTCACACATTTTTATGGATATTTTTGCAGTTGGAGATTCACATACACCATGCAAAAGAGGCTGCTCGGGTTGTGAAGATATTGACACTGCTAGATCCAAAGACTGGGAAGGAGACAAAGAAATCCCCGAGATGTTTATTAGCTAAGCAAAATGCGGTGGTTGAGGTTAGCACATAAATGCTCAGCACAGTAACTACAACCCCTGTGTGCCCCTACTCAATGGCGTTCAAGTCTTTTCTTTCACACATATTTACGTGATTTACATGGATGAACAAAATGTATTTTAAATAAACGTGTGTCAATTACCTAAATACATCCATGGAACATGAGATTGGAATAATTTGGAATAGGACTTGTACTGCTACGTTTAGGCGGTCTAGCTACTCTTCGCAAGGAAAAAAGCTATAAATGGCAGAAAAGGTCTTTCTTTTTGGTTTTAGATTTTCCAGAGGAAAAACTGAGATGTCGGTGCTCTTTAATAACTAGCTTTGTTATCATTTTTGTAGGTGGTTCTGCAGGAGTCCATTTGTGTGGATGAGTACAGTAACTGTAGAGCTCTGGGAAGGGTGTCCCTGAGAGCATTGGGAAGGACTATTGCTCTTGGTGTTGTAACTCAAATTATTAAGAGGGAAGAATAGTTGGATGTTTGATAAATGAGCGCATATATATATTTTTAAGAACTATGTATAATCCAAGTTGATTTACTATACTCACCATTTTTCAGCGCTGGTGGGAATATTTTTGCTTTGACCCTTTCTTTGGTCATGTTTAGTTCATTGCTTCTTTCCGTGGGATGGAATTTTCTCTTTACAAGAATTTGCTTTGCACATATAAAAACTAAAACTATTGTCAAACTTCATTTTTCATAAACAATCGTCCTCATGTGTATTTGAGTTGATTTAAATATACACGAGTGTTATTTTGATTTCTGCTTTCAAATGTCTGTCTCTCTCTTATATTGATATATTTTCATCTCTTAAAATTGGCTTATGAAATTATAATAAAAAAATTACTTTAGTGTAGAAAAAAAATTAGAAACAAAAAAAAATGAGGTTCATTCAATGGAGAGTTTTTGTGTGGACACAAAAAATAAATAGATGCACTCAAGAGTGTAAGAGAAAAAGACATGCAGAGTCTCAAGGAGTGTTTGAGTCTCAAGTGTTGATGGATAATATGAACGTTTGATCAATTGTCAGAAATCTGATTTTTCTTACAATACTTTTTCGGACGAGCATGTTGCACAAAGCTTGTCTGATACAATTTACTAGATTAACGTGATTTGCATATTATTACGTTAGTCTAGATGTTTACAGAATATACATTTTGTGGTTACGGTTCTCACATCAGTTAAAAAAAATATCAACCACTAAACAGATATTTTCGAATTGATAAGTTTCTAAAGAAGGTTTAGTACAAGTTTCGAATTAAATAAAACGAAGTTCATAAATTTTATAAGGTGGAAAATAAATAAATCATAGATTTCTTATGGTCAATTCTTTCTATTGGAAAATTTCAAGTTTGTTTAATTTTAAATATCAGATCATTAATTATTTAATATAATTTAAATATAAATATATTATCAGGTGTAGACCCGCTTGACTGAGTCTAGACCTGCCTTGAATGGGTTGGCTTTATTACAAAGCTTGGTTTAAATCTGACTCATTGTCAGCCAAAACATGAAAAACATATAAATTAATGGATCATGGTACCAAAGCACGGCGTGCGTTGATCATTATCTACAAATTTGCATAAGGTCAGACAGACAAACCAACCTGATATTTTTAAGATTCCGACTGCAATGTTTTCTGTGGTCTGTTTTCCTTTCAAAAGAGAATGTATCTGCCACTGTTTATGATCTAAAATTAAAATAAATTTGAAATATGAGATTGACATAATCGCACTCGTCAGTTTGTTCAAGTTTCAATATCTATCCCAGTTGACGCACTCAGTATCTATCCCAACAGTATAAATAGCATGATCCCAACTCATGACATATTAATGTTATCAAGAAAAATGGAGAATGCGTTCATCCCGGAGGATTGCTCCAAGAATTGAGAGGAAAATCACAGAGAAAATATAGGAGAAATGGGATGAAGATTCTTTGCTCCCAGCTTCTTTCTCTTCTTCTAGATGATACTTCCAAGGCAAATTAATCTTGAATTACCCACATATTGCATATATATATATATATATATATATATATATATATATATATATATATATTCGACGATGAGATGGTGAAATGAATGCAGGAGAGGTTGACACTCGAGGATAAAATTAATAGGCGAAGCCGCGGAATACATCAGAGTCCATGAAGCTCAAAACTTGAGAACATCAAGCAAAAGAAGGAATCCCTTTCGCGAAGAAAGCGAACTCAACCGTCCGTTACAAGCGATCGACCTCTTCTTGAAGTTCAAGAAATGGGACCAAAGCTGGATGTGGTTATATATAGCAAATGAAGCAGATGGTTACTCTAAGTTCCATCGGCTCGTTAAGTTGCTTCGTGGACATGGATCCATGGGAACTCGACGATCCAGATTCTGCATGACAAGGTTAGGCCTCACCACGTTATATATAAGTGGAACAGAATCCGAATCGTTAGGAAATTATTTGATTTCATTTTCGCTTCAAATTTATTTTAACCGAAATGTATTCATTTATATTTTAATTTGTCAAGAAATAAGTAGCGAGGTACCTATGGGGCATTTTTGTATTATATACGTAGAGGAGAGGGAAGGGATTTTCGTGAGTAATAGCGAAAATTTGAATGATAAATGATGATTATGTCCAGAGATATTTATATGAGTACGTCTCTTGTGAGACGGTTTCACGAATTTTTATCTGTGAGACGAGTCAATCTTACCGATATTCACAATAAAAAGTAATACTCTTAGCATAAAAAGTAATATTTTTTCATGGATGACCCAAATAAGAGACCCGTCTCACAAAATACGATGTGTGAGACCGTCTCACACAAGTTTTTGCTTATGTATATATGGAAAACATAGAAAAATTATTTGGGAGAAAAAATAAATGAGGTTGTATGTATTAAAATAAAGAAATAAAAGTGGTCGAACCGTTGAAAATAGAAGTGAATAAATCTTGCATGATTATTTCAAGTCAAATGTATAATTTCCAAATATATTCCAATATATTATTTATACAGGCATAATTTTTTTTAATAATTAAAAGAAATTTGTTGTTTGCAAATGTAATTTTTTTCTTATTACCACTAAAATGTCCGTATTAAGGTATGGAATTTTCGGAGAATATGATGAAATTTGTTTACTATAGGATAGACAAAGGGGCTACATTTGAATACTCCTCACATATAGAACTAAAATGACAAATCTTTTACAAATACAAAACCAAAATTGTAATTATGTTGCGATTCCATTTCATGCAAAGATTTGATGATGATTCTGAAAATTTTGAAACATTAATCTTCAGTAGGAAGAACTCTACACTAAAATATATATACATGGGAGGAAACCATCCTCTCTATATCTTGAATTTAGTTATATTCCAGATATCAACTGGATGAAACTTCAAATGCGTGCCTACTGAGGCCGTGATCTACCAGTTTTTGCTTTCTCGTGCCTCAAGCGTCGCGCGACTTCTTGGATCCTGCGATCATGCTCCTTGAGAACCTGGTCTATATTATTTGAAGGAACGAGTATTGGACCTGAGAAATGATATTTTCTCTCTTTGTTGCCATGTCCATCCTGCGGAGAGAATACAAGAAAGCCTTTTATAAGCCAAACAGATCAACACCCACAGGAATAGGGGGGCGATGCACAATTTTTGTAAAAATTGCATATTTCTCCCTTAAATCTATTAAATCAACCCTCTCCCGAATTCCTGGATCTCCAACCAACTCTAGACACTATACAAAAACATGAAGCCACTGGGAATGAGGTTATCAGTTAGGGCAGAAGTAGAAAGATGCCGACATTACAAGGCAAAAATAAGCTAATATGCAAGTTGAGAGCTGAAACTTACCATAACTGGTTCTTTCGTGCTAGCTCTTCCGTTTTCTATATGTCGAGTGCCAGAAAAGATACGCATGGGATGTTTTCGATCCTGCTTCCTCGCTGGAACTCCAAATGATTCCGAAAGTCTACCTACTTGACTTGCAGCTTCTGCATGTGAAGAGGCCAACTTGTCTGGTGATTCGGCTTTTGAAAAAGCCCTGGATGCTACCAAACCTGATAGTGCAGATAAATCACTTCTATTAGAACCAGTGGAAATATCGTCGTTTTTCCTTCCCGAGTACGTCCACCCCACTCCTGGGGCAAGGGGCCCTGAATGAGAATATCTTTCTGGATGTTTCTGTGGTTGATCTTTGTTTGTTTGTATTATGCCTTGTACAGGTTGCAGGGGATCGATTGGAAAACCCGAAGCAACTTCTTCCTCCTGAGAGTTGAACAATTCGCTTCGGCTTTTTGAATTAGGATGGCCTTGCCTCCTCTGTAGAAAAAATAAAGCATAAAAAAAATGCCAGATTCCGATTATCAGGCCACAGAAAAATTGAGGGAAAAAATGGGATTGGGGAAGAGTGAACCGGAAGACAAGCATAAACATAATATCGATTTCCAGTATGTGCTATCCAAAAACTATTGAAGCTTCATATATCACGATAACAAAGAGCTAATAGCGAAGACTAGAAAGCTCGTTAGAAAAAGACTTGAGCTTTCATCATTAAAATATTACTTCTCACTATAACAACGGACCGGAACGACCCACTTCACATATACAGATCCGTAAGACGTCTCATAGGAGACCTACTCTTAAAAGTAGGTATTTTTGGTCTCCAATACGACCAATTCTTTCCCCAAAAATACCTCTCCATACTAATATTATTTTATGAAATTAAAATAAGATTAAAAAATAAAACTTGAATTAACACTTAATGGGACAATGAAATTGAATGTATAAGTATACATATGCTAGTAATGTGTGCCAAGAGGACTAGTTGTGATTATATGTTCAGGAGGAAGCTGCAGTAGTTTGAATTCTTCACAACACAGCATGAGGATTGATTCGGGATGGGAAAATTAAAGCAGCAGCGCTAGCATCCAAAACAATGCTTTAGATTCAAACGTAAATTTAAATTTTGTTTAAAATATGTGGAATGATTTCTGGGTTTCCAAAAATAGAATAGTTTAAGGAAGACAAAGTTGCCAAATTGAGTTTATGGCCGGATCTACCAAATACCTGCATCGATCTTGCTAACTCGGCATTAGCATCGGGTACTGGAGCAGCTTGCAATCCCTTCATTCTTTTGGATTCATTTGCACCCCTTGGTCCCTTAACTCCATGGAGTCCTTGCCTGTAAAATTAAAGTTCAAAAAACAAGCTAACAAGCAAGCAATATTGAGTAACAATGTCCTTTCACCCCTTTCTCCCTTAATTAGAGTCCCATTTAGTGCAAATGTATCTTTAGAAGGCTTATTTAGCAATGGATCAAAAGTTCAAAACTAAAGAAACTCATTTTTTACAAATAAGTAGCCAACATAGAAAACGCAATAAGGTCACAGCACACACCTTCTTGCCTCCTCTTCCCGTAGTTTTGCATCTATTTCTTTGCTTGGAGGGTACTTTGGTAAACTTGATGGAGAGCAAGCAAATGGCTTTGTCGAGAAGAACTGTAAAAAAAAAAGAATAAACATAAAAACATAGAGCACAATATGATGTCCATAATGAAAGACCTTATCCTAAATTGGACAAAGGGGCATCGGCCAACTAGTATCTCAACCCCATAGATGATTCTAGGATAGTGACAAATATATCCACACACACATATATAATACACATATTTATATAGAGGGAGAGAGAGGGACAAAGGGAGAGAACTAACCTCACTTTTGAGAGCATTAGCCGCAGTACAACGACCAGAAGGATCAATTGAGAGTAAGGTCTCCATGAGGCTCACAGCAGCAGCGGGAACATCCTTAAATGTTTCAGCAATTCGCCGTCTATATGGCTGGACTGGCTTAAACACAGTTGAATGAGGTAAGTTTGAGTTCCTCCAGTAATCCTCGGAGGGAGAACCACAAAGCTTGAATATCTTATGTAATTGCTCAACCTAAAATGTTAAAAGACCAGTTTTATGAAAAGAACTGCCAAAGGAATGAGCCATATTTGTAGGAAAAGAAAAAACATCTACTAAATTCTCTATATAAGTATCCTGCAACTATGAGTTCGCATGATAAAAGCCCTGTTCCGAATAATACCTCTGTCCTACCAGGCATGATGGGCTTGCCGACACATAATTCTCCAAGGATACAGCCAGTACTCCATAAATCCACAGCAACTCCATACTGAGTTGCTCCAAGTAAAAGTTCTGGTGGCCGATACCACAAAGTCACAACACGGCTTGTCAATGGAACACTTTGACGACTATCAAAACAACATGCTAAGCCAAAATCTGCGATCTTCAAGATGCCATTATTATCAATTAAAAGATTTGAACCCTTAATATCTCGATGCAGGACACCGTGATTATGACAATGTTCTAATCCAGACAACAGCTGCTGCATGTAGCACTTCACCTGAAAATAAACCAGAAACCAAAGTAACAATTTTTCCAATTAGTGTTACATTTAAGGCAAAGAAACAAGAGAGAATTTATCGAAAATTACCTGAGCCTCTGTAAACTTGACTCCAGGAAGTGAAGCGAGTCCAGTGAGATCATGTTCCATGTATTCGAAAACAAGATATAAACTGGACGATGTTCTTGAAGTGACCAAGCCTTCCAGTTTAATTATATTTGGATGATCAAGGCTTCGCAAAATAAGAATCTCCCTTGCCATAAACTTGACACTTTCTGGATCCATATTATCAAAACGAACTTTTTTAAGAGCAACGACTTTGTTTTGCAGGAGATCACGACCCTTGTACACGCTACTGTAAGTTCCCTGGCCAATCTGCAATTAAAAAATGTTATTACGAAAGAACCGAAATAAATCACATAAAGATACAACACAAATTCCCTGGCCGATCCCTTGTATATGAGTGGAAGATATTTTTTGCCATAAAAAAGTTGAAAACTTTGTAATATGCACACTATTTTCATTCTGGGATGCAGTCTTTGGATATACTTCTCTGCAACAGTCCCAGGTAACCATTAACTAGAACAAGATCAGCATGCATCAAAAACAATTTAGTTGGTAAAACCTTTAAACGCTCGAATTTCTGTGTAACTACATGCTTTAGTTTGATTTAGAAAAAGTATTCAAATCATACTTTATTTACAAAATAAAAAAGTACAGTTCTTATAATAACTTGAACAAGAAGACCAAAATATTTACCTTATCAAGCTTTTCAAAAGTGTCTGCTTTCCGGGGTATCCATCCCCGAAGAGCTTCACCTGCTCCCGCAACGAGCCAAGATGGCCATCCAGCTGCAATCTGTTCTCCTTCTACAGCTTTAGGAATATTTGCCACTAGAGGAAATTTGTTCACAGCTTCAGGGGCCTCTCTTTTCTTGTCATAGTAATCATCTCTCACCCTTCTTGATCCGTTTACTTTTTTATCAATCAATCCAATTCTTACACTACGATTCTCCAAGTTCTCCTTCAGACGAAAGCTCTCTTCTCTTTTTGAGGAAATCGCTCGAGCCACACGTAATTCTGATGTTTTCCTAATCAATTCTCTCTGCTTTGGGCTCTCCTCGCCGTCTTTGATTACTGAAGAAGCTTTACCACACACACAACCCATAGTTTTTCACCGATAACAAACAAAACCCCTCTTCCGAACTCGTAAATAACAGTCAATCCACTGTACAATCCTTCAAAACTTCCTACTTTTCACAAACACGTGAAGAAAATAGCATCATACAAGGCGAATCCACTCACATAAACCAAGACCCAATTCAGTACATAATCCGATACTCTCATGCAACACCGCCCGGAGTTTGAAACAAAAAAACTCAGCTTCTACAACAATTCAAAACCACAAACCATATAAATTTACACAATAGCTTCACGCACAACAGTATAACGAAAAAGAACCAAACTTTAGGACCGGATCAAAGAAGATCAATTGCCAGATTCTCGAAATTCAAATCTTGAACAAATATGAAACAATCCCAGATACAGTCTGCGCGGATTGATCATCTGCCACGAAATTCTTCAGGGAACAATGAAAAAGACTGGGTCTTGAATAAAATTAAAGAGCTATGATATTGACTATTCAACACGCTTAATAAATATTAACTAAAATAATGATGCTCTAGAAATACAAATCCTATCTTTTTTAGAGAGAAACGATGAAGGCCGGCAAGTTTTCTCTCTCTATATAAACTGAAACACTTTCACGGTCAAGACTCGAAGACGGCGTGGGACTCTCCTTTTTCCCACTACAGATTGGTCATTTTCTTTATTTTTTTTTTATACTTTCCTTCTCTTTTCTTTTTCCTTTCGTCCAAAAAATAATATCGTGTATAATACAATATATTTCTACATTAAACTATTTATTATCAAATTTATACTACAGAAATTTTCAGTGTCGTATTTTTTTCAAAAAATATATTAGCATAATAGTGTATTTAACACACTATTTATGTAACACTGTCTTACAGGTAGTATTTTGTGAGATAGATATCTTATTTAGGTCATTCATGAAAAAAAATTATTTTTTACATTAAGAGTATTATTTTCTATTGTAAAAATCGATAGGATTAACTTGTCTCAGAGATAAAAATTCGTTAAACCGTCTCACAAGAGACCTACTCATATGTATTTATTTAGATGCTTCTTCCTTTTTCTCTCTAATTGAAGCCCTTCCAATTTGGATTTAAAAAGATAAGTTGTAGTTCTCATGTATAATTTGCCACATTATGGCACATGTAGTATGTCTGCGTTGGTGAATGATTTAATATTTGTGTTGCTAATGAAAATTTAATGTTAATAAATTACAATAAATATAATTTGATGGTAATATAGTTGGAAACAATAATAAAGAACAACAACAATTTTTAAATTTTTCCCTCACACTTAACCTACTTCAAATTGATACATTTTACATAATAAAACATAGATTATTAATGTTTAGTAGCTTCTAATCAATATTTCTAAAATATATTAATTACCAAATTCATAAAAATTTAGATGGAATAAAAATTTAACATCAATTCGAGTCCCTCTTCATAGGATAAAGTAAGCGTGCAAGAGCTAGAGAATCCCGGGGTATAGTGAGAGACCTGGTGCAAGCTTTTAGAGTATGGCTACAGGAGTCAACTTTCCCGTATGAGCATTCGGTACATGTGTATCAGTCCGTGGAAGAGTGAAAGGGTACAGGCGGCAGTACTTTCTTCGCATCCTTCGTTTCAGGACAGGAACCTCCTCAATGTTTATAAAAGAATCCTACCTGAAGGAGTGAGTGAACGGTGCAAGCAGCAAGCGGGACAAGATCAAGTGTTGTGGTTTGATGAATCAAAGGAGATGGCCCGAGGTAGAGCACTCAATGGGCTAGGGTGGCCCCATTTCGCCTTACCAATTGTCTTTCCATAGAACCTAAGGGATGAAGTCAACAAAGGAGTTGAGGTTGGGTGTCCAAGAGTCAGTTCATGTGGTCGGAACAACAAATAGCGACAGCAGCTCCCGCAGTTGGAGGTAGGCAGGGATGACAATTGGAATAGAGAGGGCCACTTCAAAACATTTTCCTGTAAGCGTAGAACTGGAGCTTTCACCATTCGTCACTTGATCTCTTCAAATTGACTTGCAGCCTTGGTCCAAACAAATGGACCTGATTTAACTTAATTATACCAGATCTTACGGAGCCTACTCCTTCTGTCTTCCATTACTCTGCAACCTCCTGCCTTCCTTGAGGTTTGAGTTGCAAGAGTAGCTTTCCTTTCAATTGCTTCCGCCCCGGGAAGAGGCTTCCCGAAAGCATTACAGTAAAGGTAAGGAGGTAGCTCGAGTCGGTTGGAATGCTACGCCCTCGTAAGGCCGACAAAAAACAGTCGCCCGCTACGCTAGTTCTTACTGTGCTGTGGCATACTCTGAGCACTTTACCAATCTAGAACTTTGATATCATCACATCAACTACTTCCTCCCTGTTCGGACATACGGTTCCCGCGGAAGATCAAGTTGCACCTTTGAGTTCCCGGGGGGAGGTGCGAAGCTAGTTCCCCTAAATGCTCCGCCACGAAGCAAGCTTTCCCGAATACGACAGATGCGGAAGTGGCTAAAGAAGTAAATTACCCAAAGATAATGAAAGACACAACGTATCCCGGAAAAACTTGCTCACATTCGATCATAGGGGCACTGCCAAAGGCAGGACTGGCTGCAAGAGAAGTAATTAACTGTTAAAGTGAAAACTGAAACTAGAGTGGCTTACTTAAAGGGGAATCGGCAGTCTTGTCTTTTATTTATTATTCCTGGAACTCTCAAGGCGACATCTGAGATGAGAAGAAACAAAGCGCTAACAACGGATAAGCATGGCATGAAAGCGGATAACCAAGGTAGGGTAAAAGGGAGATTTTACCCTCAGAAATGATAGGTCGACCACATGACTCCTAGAGAGTTACCAAAATACGAAGTTCTCTTCTCCTTTCGTTTTCTTCTTTCCTTTTTGTTGGTTGGCAGGGGCAGGGCCTTTCTCGATCGAATAGAGCCCCAGTCTCCATTTTTATTACATAGGAAACGAAGATAAATCGTAAAGCATATGGCCCAAGATTGGATTTGTTTGAAAACAACCAACGTTCATTCAATCAAATCTTTTATGCCTAATTACTCTTTTTGGAAAGGAAGGAGGAACATTCCTTATTTCATTTCCGGCCTACCTTCTTTATTATTTCTTCATTTCTCACGCTTCTATTGCACCCATTCAAAATTTCAGTCCAATCAAATGATCAGCGGCTGCCAATATGTCTCGTGGTAACAAAAATGAAATATCAAAAAAACGACACAGTCAAATATTCACTTGAGACTAATCTATTAATCAACATATTCTTAACATCCTATGCACTAGCAGACATATTTGAAATCAAGAACATTGAAAGTTTTGATCTTTTACATTGATAACAAATTTTGGTTTTAATTATATATATTTCAATCTTTGAAAAAAAATTCAATAAGAAATGACATTTTTCCTTCGAATTCAGAAGATCCCTTTATTAATTAGACCCCAAAAGTTGATTATATTCAATTATTAGAAATAATCTGAATAGAATAATAGGCAAAAGTAATGGTTTTATGTTGGACAAACTAACTGATAAAAACTCTAATGCAGCAAAACATATATAAATGTCACACAAAAAATATGTGAATTGAATAATAAGAAATTGAATGCACACGCTGATGAGACCTTGACCCAACGTGTAAGGTTGAGATCTTGAGACTTGTTCAAGTTCGACTCCCACTGATTTTGAGTAGTTTTTCTAATTTATTTAGATAGATTTAGTTGGTTTTTTTTATTTAATTGTAATTTAAAATAATATATAATTAAAAAAAGAAATTGATGTCACAAACGTTAGCGTTTTGGTGTAAAATTAGGGGAAAAAATTATAAATTGATATACTAAAACAGTGAATTGAGGAACAAGATGATTAAAAAAATGGAAAATGGGTAAATTACTGATTCTTTAAATAAATCTAAAAAGGTTGGTTAAGAGTCGACTTATAGAATTACTTTGTAGTGCATGACCACATTAATTTACTCCGTTTGTGGCCTTTAATGTAAAGGTATTATAATAGATATTCATGCATATTAGGTAAATAAATTGAGCTTTTTGTTAAAATGGGTTAATTTCGATACGGAAAAATATATATGAAATAGTCTCACATGTCCTGAGATCATCTCACAAGATATGAAATAGGCTCACAAGATACATACATACATATTGTAAATATCGGTAGGATTGACGCGTCTCACAGATAAAGATTTGTGAGATCATCTCACAAGATACATACTCATTTCGATAATAACTTATGATCCATGTAACACAAATATCGTAAATTTGGAATGAAATTTCAAACTTTTAGATTAGATATAGGATTGTAACAAACTTCACCCTAAAAAGATGGGGTTAGCCGATGGATGCTGTTTGAAAATATTAAATTATCTATTTATTGATTTAATAAAATCATATTTTAGGAGAAAAAAATATTATATATATAAGTATATTTGTTTAGTCTACCTAATGGATAATGATTAATTCTCGGCAGAAAGTCGAACAACGGAGACGACATATTTTTTTATAAATTTTTCTTTGTAGTTTTTTATTTAAAATTTAAATTTTATCAGTAGAATATAGAAAGTCATCATTCAATTATTTATCTCTTTTTAGTCAATCATACATGATTTATTTTTATTCTTATTTTTTATTTATTTTTATTCCTATTTCAATTTAAATTTGTGAATGGACAGCATACGAAAACTAGGATCAACTTTGACTTGGCAAGGTTCTAGAGTGAAATTATCCATTGATTCTGGTATTGTCTTCAAAAATATTGTTGCCATATTAGACTATTTGGACATCTATCTTGACTTAATGCGTAGATGCTGACTTTAACAACTTTCCCAAAATAATAATGTAAGATCGAATTTTGCGTTTTATTATAAATTATAATTGATAGTAAAAATATAATTCAATTTTTTTAAACTGTACAACGGCTCAATCGTCATGTTCCAATTGATATAATCGACAAAGACAATTATTGAAATGCTAACAGTCTTCCTCATAATAATTACACTTATTACAATTACTGAAAATCAAACTCGTGACCTTGATTCTGATATCAATTGTTGGACCAAAAATTTATCGTTTTACAAAATAATTTATAGTTGATGGTAACGGTGAATCTCAAATGTTTTAAATTGTACAGCAGCTCAAACGTTACGTTTTGTTATTTTATTCAGTGAGGACAATTATTCAATTTTAACAAATAAAAATAATAACAATAATATTTAATATATATACCTTTATTGATCTTTAGATCATGCAGATTGTATAAACAATGTAAGAGCCTCATTTGTTGATGTTTTGAAAAGAGTTTAGGTTATTCTTGGACTCGGACAAGAAGGGACAACCAAAGTAGGATTTGTCCTAGATTTGGTCCCGAGAAGCTTAGAAAAGACCATGTAAAAAAGAGATATTTGTTTAACAAGCTCGGGCATGCAGCAACTCGGGAAGCATATCAGACCACCATAGACTCATCATACAACCTCAAGCTCATTTTCTTTGTCAAACAAGACATGGTTAAATGATACTGTCAGTGTGGAAAAAGTGTCTGACCAGGCAAGGAAGCCCTTGGCATCTCAGGCATTTGCAGCACTTTGGATTCTTCCCTGATCAAGGCAACGCAGAATACTCGATAAGATTAAGTTAAGTGATCGTGGAACATGTCTATCGGTAATCGAAGGGTTTGTGCCCCTCCATGTTTCCAGGCCATCCGACCCAGGCTCACCTTATCGGTTACCAGCAGGAACCATCCAGGTCAATTCTTTCCTACTTAGACCAACCAGTATGAGATGGGAGTGGGCGGGGCCCATAATTCATGGATAGTATGGGTCGCCATGCCTACTGTCAGAAGACTATGGCATGAGTAGATATCAAATCAGGAAGAATGTACAGGCGCTACAATCGAGATCATTTTCTCCCCATAAATATCTAGGTTTGTTCATTCATTTGGGACATGAGATATTGTATTATACTACATTCACTATATATTCTATATACAACTTTTGCGAGATCATTTTCTCCTCATAAATATCTATATTTGTTCATTCATTTGGGATATGAGACATTGCATTGTACTGCATTCATTATATATTCTATATACAACATTTTCCTTTGCGTAGGTACCCGAATGACTTGAGTGTCAGAGTAGGTACGCAAGAAAACCTTATGGTGCGCTTCTAACGTTCTTTTCTTTCCTTCCAAGTGCACAGAACACTCAACCCGGTTCCCAGCACTCACAGGGAAGAAACATAACTAGACTCGATAATGTACTCAATTAACTCACCCAATTTAGTCGGACTTCGTCGTTCATTAATATCCATTTGTAATATATAAAAAATATCTGAAAATAGAAATTGCGAACTTTTTTTTTTGGAAAACGAATTGAACACGCTACTACGGGATGAACGCCTCGCAACCCAGGACTTTTATGACTCAAACAGTCAGTGAACTTTCCAGCTTGCAACGACTCAAACAAGCGGGGCGCCTCCAAAAAAATGGAGCACTTCATCCTTATTTTCGTTTTTTAACATTCCTAACTATTAGTTTTACAACTTCTAAATTTATTGTTAAATTTCTCTAATAAATGCAAACATCATTACCAGAAACAAATATTTATTATTTATGTTAAGATTGAAATTTAGACTAATTCATATTTAGAAGTTAGCTGAAGAGATATGATTGTCCAAATCTATATATGCAACATTACCCTTATGCACAATAATGAACATTCAGAGCGTGAAATTATATATATATATATATATATATATATATATATATATATATATATATATATATATATATATATATATATAACACCATACAAATTGAAATCTTTGAATAATTTCCCATATGATTTTATCCCGGGTCAACTTTCATTCGTAATTAAAGGCAGCACTGGTACTTGGCATTAAATCTGACTGGCAGTTGAACTAAGTAACGACTTATCTCATTCGCTATCTGTTTTATATTATTACAATACAAAAAAAACTGCATCACTTGCAATAGTGATAATAATAATTATTATTATTTTTTTGAAATAATTTTATTTAATCATTAAACTTGTTTGGGACTTTTGCTTTGTGCATGGTGATAGTAATATTTGCTTAGTGATCTTTAAGGAAGTTTTTTTCGGTCAAGTTATTGACGTTGAGTCGTTTGATTTGGTTGATTAAGTGAGTCGTAAAAAAAACTTGAGATCATGACTAAGATTGTTTTTATTAGAGACATGGACAAATGAAGAAAAATGATAAGAATTATATTGGAAATGATAAGAGACAACACTATTGCACAAGCCTCTCTAGATTCATGAGCTTGTACATTATTTTCATTTACAATCAAAACGTTTTCTTCCCCCATTGGTTTATAATTATTATAATATATTGTCTAAATTATTATTAAGTATGAAGCTTTAAATTTAGAAACTAAAATAATGTGCGAGTGGGAAATGATTTCTTCAATCCGTGTTAAATGCAATTCGTGAAAACTTTTAAAAATAGTTAATGAGAAAATTAGTTTGTCGGAAACATAGAATATGAAACCAATGAAATATTTTTTTTTTTTTGAAAAACACATAATCGTTGTAGTTATATCTATCCCTATATACTATTTGGTATGATTGATAAGATAACAATGGATTTTTTTTAACCAATACTCAGCGATAACAGTGAGTGAGTCTCATGTAAGACTGTCTCATGGATCTTAATCTGTGAGACGGATCAACCAGGAGCGGATCCAGAATTATATGTTTGGGGGGGCCGACTCACCCCACCCCACACATACAAAAATAGGAAAATAATTATTATATGTTTGCATATAAATTTCAATAATAAGAATACAATAATTAAAAAATAAACAAAATATTTAAAAGTAATATAACATACGACGTCTAAGAAAAATGAAACAGGGACCACATATGTAAACCTTGAAAGTCTTTAACAATTAGACTAATTATAGATACTTCATATTTTTTGTAAGTCAAATTATATATATACTAAATAATAAAATATATATTATGTAGTAATAATTTTTTAAAAAAATTTGGGGGGGCCGTGGCCCCTCCTGGTCATATGGTGAATCCGCCCCTGGGATCAACCATACTCATATTCACAATAAAAATTAATACTTTTAGCATAAATAGTAATACTTTTTCATGGATGATCTAAATAAGAGATCTGTCTCACAAATACGACCCGTAAGACCGTCTCACACAAGTTTTTATCATAATTCAGCTCACACACTAAACTACCGTATGATAATTAATTGCAGATTTGCATAATGTATAAACTTCTTATATTAATACCTATAATTTTTTAGGACATATATTACTCATCCATATCATTTTATATATTATTTTCTTTTACAAGTTATACAGAACTCATTTATAAGTTATATATCAAATTAATTGAAAACAGTGCATACAAAATGTGATGCAATAAAAAAAATTGCGTCACTGATGCGATCAAAAAACGACACCCAATAAATTATCTCAAACCGATAATCAACGAATCAATTTATCCAATAAACCAAACCGAATCATCGTAAAATATAAATGTATATCAAAGAAAAATGATGAGATAACTTCTCTCGGAGGCGAATCCACTTCGACATTCAAGTCAATATAATATTTGAGAGAAAAGATATTTGATCACATTAAATAATTGCATATAAAAGACGTACGGAAGGCGCATGAAAAGCGTATATTGATAAGGGTTATGAGTCATTTATTTGTAGGTGCAAAATTCTGGTTAATATGGACTTTTATAATATATAACAACTAAATTCAAAAATATCCATATAATATTTTGTAATATCTTAAAAATATAGTTAATGTTAAAAGTAAAAATGTACAGTAAAAAAGTAAAAATTTCAAACTCCCAAAAAATATTAAACTACAAACTTTATAAAATTTTATCTACTCAATTGTTTATTTTCTTCACAAATTGATAGACCTATTTATAAAATTTTTTGGAAATAAACCAAAAAATAAATAAATCATTATATACATCATCACACATTAATTTTCAATATTTACAATACTTATTTTCAACATTCAATAATTTCAATATTTATTTTCAATTGTTAGAGATTTGGTAAAAAAAAAAAATTACCTGTAATGCAAGACAATATCTGATCATTTTGGGCCAACTGGTTAGTGGACATGACACATTGTTTTTGGAGTTCAATATTGTTTTTACAAGTTCATGGCATGTCTTTCACAAAACATATGAGAACATACATTTATTTCCCACGTTTTTTATTTTATTTATATCCTCTGATTTCTAGATTAAAAAGGTAAATTACTTTAAATCTAATTCTAGATAATATCGTACGTAGGGGAATAAGAAAAACGAAAGAAGATTTGAAAAGAGACCAGATGTAAAACACAAGATTTTGTAATTGTAATAATTATTTTTGTAATTTAAGTGTGTTAAGATTATTCAATCTTTGGTATCTATTCATTATTTTATTTAAGATGAAAGATTTGCAAGTTTATCCAAAGTAGTTTAGATAATTATATCGTGTACAATATTTTTGGAACTCGAAATTTAAGATTATATTGTGTATATATTTTGAACTTGAGATAAAATAAATAGATCATGATCTAAAAAAATTAAATAAGAAATTTTTAGATATAAAAAGGTAAATTTTGAAGTTTGATTCAAAAGTTCAAACACGAGAATAATATATGATCAGGATAGCAGTCACCTCTATATAAATAAGAGAATCTCTCATCAGAATTTATACTGAAATTTTCGAGTTTACTCTCCAATTTTCGAAATTCCCTCCCAAAACAATTATGCACGAGTGATCAAAATTATGTTCAAGTTCAGAAATTTGTTTCTTTCGCTCGGGTGCTGGGCATCCAATCTTCACCGTTCAGAATAAGATTCCATATGTTTCAAATAACATATCCAAAATTCGCCCAAATACAACAGTTAGTTTTTTTTATAGTCTTCGCAAGAAAACTGCTCATATTCTAGGCGAAAATAGCATACATAAGGTTTTTCATCCATAAACAGGATAAAATAACGTCCAAACCCGATCTCCACCATTTATAATTTATTTGACGTATTTTTGAACGTACTGTAAGGTGCAAAAAATTTCTCAAGACGGCTGATTTTCCCGAGATGTAATGTTGCGTTTTCGAATTGTCGATTGCATGATTCTTCTATGATTTTCGAATTCTTCATGTTTTCTTCCAGGTCTAAGGTAAGTGGGCTTGTTTTAAATATTTAGTTTTGGTTATATGTATTTTCGTTTTTGAAAATCCAGTCGAGTGCAAATTCTTGTCTATCCCCTTCTGGTTACGATTGTCGCATCATGTATGTGTTGACACTGTGAAGGTTTCAACTTGACATGAGAGAGAATCTCAAATATATGATATGACCTTTACGTGGTAGGGATATAACCGATATATTGCTTCGCTCAGTGTCTGGTTGATTGTATGCATATGGTATGAGTCATGTTATGCATGGTATGTATTTCAAAATTTATGCATTTTGTTATGTTGTGCTCAAACGGCCCCACTTGCTAAGTGACGACTATATCACTCATCCTTTACTTTACCCTCCCCAGATATACCAGAAGAAGAAATAGAGAAAAAAATCAGATACCAGTTTTGGGACTATAGTGGACGTATGAAAAGTTTTAATTAAGAATATGTTCTTTTGAGTTTTAAATTCAAGTTATAAATGCTTCCATATATTTTTATCGTTTTCAAAGTATCTTATTGTAAAGACGGTTATATTTTTATGGTATTTATGAAATAAATTGGTTTTGGTTTTTATTATACTACAAAGCTTGTTGTTTTTCGATTATATGGTTTAAAATAACGTCGTTGTCGACTAACCCCGGTCTCAGAGCGTGACACCAAATCAAGATTATGGATGGATAAGCACAATTTTTTTTAAAAACAAAAAACAAAATAGAAAATCATTCTCGAAAAAATATGGGAAAAATATACGTGAACTCGTACTTTTTTTCATAAATATTTATGAAAGTTGTATTTTATAAAAAAAAAATAGATATACAATATAATATAATTTTTTACAACTCAATATATTGAAATAAAGTTATGAATATATACTTGAAAATATTAAAATCACCTTGGACATGCCAACTGCCATTTATCTCAGCTAGTACAGTCAGAACGGGTCGGTCCGTTATTATAGAAGGTCGATAAATTGTCAAATCAGTTAATCTATTCTAAGTGACGGGATAATTTAGTCACCTAACCAAATTTGTGTCAAATTAGGTATGTGGGACAGGGCCGGCTCGCTATTTTGGTGGGACAGGGCACATATTTTATGTCCAGATCGATAAACTAGCTAATTTTGACATTTCTATCTAGTCTTGAGATGGACTTAAATTCATGAACGAAATCGGCTTTATTGTACTTTCGACTCAACGAATTAATCCATCTCTAAACCCACATTTTTTTTCAATTTTTTGTTGTTGGTTAAAATCCCACCCTCGTGCGATCACGTATTATAAGTAATTATTTCAAAAAGTGCAAAGCCAAAATAAAAAGAAGAAGCAAAATATCTTGGCTACGCACGGCCGTATGTACTATATATCCTTCCCAAAATATCTAGCTAGCTAGCTAAAATACATTAATATATAATTTACAATTGATACATCAATATAATATATATCAGGCAATTAATTTAGCATCGTATTCGTGTGTATGACACAAACACATTACCCCTCTATATATATATGCAGAAAACTTCACCTTCAGTCAACTTCAAACAAAGTTTAATCGATCGGGACACTTGCTCAAGAGACATAATACGCAGTATTATTACACTTCTCTAACTTCTGATTCACTGCGATTGTAACACGTCCCTAACTTCGAATTCTTTGCGATTCTTGACAACGATATCGTACATGTGCATAGATTTGAATTTGTTGAAGTCTTTTGGGAGTGAGATGAGGTGAATCGTGGATCTTTTATGGAACTGGAGCAACTCCGGATCTCCTTGGTAGTACCTCTCCCAACCGAGTGACAACAGTTTCCTTTCCAAGACTCCGTAAGATGTAATGACCTCTTCAGAAGGGATGTGAACTAGGGTTTTCCGGCAGTCTCCGAGGTTTTCGACTAGCCGGACCACACCATTCTTGAAAACCCAAACACCAGACATTGGATATATTTTCTTGGCTTTTGGAGATGGGATTTCGATATGGGCTGCATGAGTTTATATAGGAGATGCTAGCTTGCTAGCAACTTTGTCATGGTGGATGGCACACCAATACCAAGTTTATATGACATAAATGACAGTGAAATAAATTATGTATGACTAAAAATCCCACTTGTGTAGGTAGTCTACATAGAAAATCGATCTCACTCCCGTTTTACCTGGAAAAAAAAATTTATTGTTACTTTAAAAAAAAATCAGAGGAAAACACTGATTTTAGGTTGAATTCTGATGGATGAATTTGAAATCAATTGATGTCGATTATAGTTTTATTATTAACATTGAAACAATAGATAAAATATTAAATCTATATCTTACTTATTTATACATTAGTTACATAAAATAAAATGAACTTTAAATACCTTCATTATTGAGTGAACGTGAAATTCATCCTCATTAACATGAAACAATATATAAACGTTCAAGATGTGGATTTGAAGATATTACTTCTCTAAAACTACAAAAATACATTTGAAACCCATAAATTTGAAATTGATCGATCCAAATACAATTTTATATCATTTGCATGTCTTGTTCTGCTCTTCTTCTACATCTCCTTGACTACAACTAGCTAGGGTAAGAATGGTGAAATTATTTGGCAGGTAATTGGAGGCCGGGTTGTAATAGTGGATACATTGGGCCCCGCTGAAACGGGTACGGGCATGGTCAAGAATGGGAGAGTCAAAATACTTCTCGAATCATGATTGGTCAAAGTTTACGTAAAATAATTCGATTTAAAATATATATTTTTAACATATTTGGATTATAATTTTAGAAGTTATTTTTTTTTTACAAATATTAGTTTTCGCCGTAAAATTCTTGAGCTTCTGGAGCACTGTTTGGAAGAAACAGTAATATTATGATCGGATTGAGAAGAATCCGACATCTTTATTCGATTCTTTATAAATTGAGCCCGTCCATTAGGATGAAGGAATCTTTCAAAATACTTGAAAATTCTCATGAGTAATTTCCAATATTAAAAGAGAGGCTAAGAGAAAAAGACACTGTCGGAAGTGCAAGAATTTATCTGAGAATATTGGGTATCTTAAGGAATGTAACAGCTGACATTTGTGATCTAAGGATTTTTCAGGAGATTAAAGATTATGGGATTTCTTTTAGCATGGAAATAACTCATGCCATTGATCAGTCTGATTTTAAAATTTTGTTACGAGACTCGGATTCGAGAAGCAGTTGAATAATAAACGGGACTAGAAAATAATTAGGATCGGGAAAATTATATTTCTGGTCTTATAATTTACATGTTTTTCATTTTTTTGTCATGTTTTCCGTCAATTTATGGTCTTAGTCCGCTCATTTGCACTTTTCCCCGTTTTAACTGTTTTCATCCGAGTGCTGATGTGGTACCGGAAAATGCTGAACAAAATTGAAAAACATGTAAGTTAAACGGCTAAAATTTAATTTACCCATTAGCATATGATTGATCAGATGAAGAAAAATAAATATAAAACTTTAGACAATCTTAATCATGTTGAGTGTATCTGTCCCGAAACTCTGGTGAGGGAGAAGGGACATGTTTAATATATTTTACTAGCATGAATGTTGGTGTACGTAACACCCAAAACATGATGTCGTAGCCAGATAGCTCGATTCAGACAACAGATTGATTTGGAAAATATGTACAAGTTCAAGAATTGGTAAATTGGTCGTAGGGCCAAAGAAACTGGATTGCCGTATTTTCATGGTGAATTTTGATCATTATATGGATATATAGATCGATCCACTGGTTTAGTGTAAATTTAAATAAGGAGTAGGTCTCTTGTGAGACGATCTCATGAATCTTTATCCGTGAGATGGGTCAACCATACCGATATTCACAATAAAAAGTAATACTCTTAGCATAAAAAGTAATACTTTTTAATGGATGACCCAAATAAAATATCTGTCTCACAAAATACTACCCGTGAGACCGTCTCACACAAATTTTTTTCTTAAAAAAGTTATGTATAATCTATCGACAGCAAAAAAATAAAAATAAAAAATCAGTTGTTTTACAAGGTGATTGATGTTCATGGATTAGATGACAATAAGTTTTTCGATTAGATATGTTTTAAGAAGTTCGACGAAATTCAAGGGACACGTACGTACAAAAATATCAAGAAATGTTCGGAACAAGGTTAGAAAATCGGGAGAAACATATGGGGTTGCGAGAAAGATTGTTGGCTTTTGATTTTATCCCGAAAATGTGAAGTGTGATGGCAGGTATTGTAGGGTTCATCGGATGCAAATAGAAATTTTTTTCTAGAGTGCTGCCTCGTGAAGCAATGGTCCTATGACCGGACCTGACCCGACCAATATTGCCCAACATTGTTCTTGTCAAGACAAAGATTTTGGTTTTGGACCCACCGGATCCCGTCAAATTATAATAATATATAACACATAATATCTAATTGTGTTCATATATAGATTAATTAAGCTCGTGGTATACATGGCATTCGAGCTGTTACATGATTAAAAAAGTCGAATTCAAATTATTACCATATGGTAACTAACTACCTTGAGGATACTACCATAACAGTTGGTGTTATTACATATATATATTTTGTCACATTAACACTATCAACATTAATATTAATCATACGCAGAGATATGGAATCTTGGATAAAAGATTGAGGTACTATAATACGTATACCATCCCATTAACCCACAACCTACAATTAACATGTTTAATTATATATGAATAGAACTTAGTATAAATTCAGATTTTATCTTGTGAGATCGTATCATGAGTCAAATGTTTAGATTCAGAAGAACTACAATATCGTCCATAAAATACCAAACACCACCGGGATATAGTCAATGATCATATCTGATGTCATTTACATTTTTAATGGTCGAACATTGTCGAAACAATAATTGTATATTCACAATATATTCATCTTGTATCATATTCAAAGTTATCAAAGATGCAACCACATATCTTCATGGGGCAATTCCCTAACAAATCCAGATTTCTGAGTTTGGATACAAAATCTGTATCTTAAAATAATACTTAAATAATTCCAAATTTTTTAAAGTGTTTTTATTTTAAAAAAAGCACAAGTGGTTTTGATATCTGGATAAATGTTGAAAAATGTTTTTATTTTTATATTTGAATAGATGTAGAAGCAGAAGGCCAAAAGCCAAAATTTTTAGCTTCTAAAAAACACTTTCTAAATGTTTTTTTTAAAACAGCTTTTGAAAGCAGAAGCCTAAAAACCAAAAATTCTTGCTTCCAAATAACATTTTTTAAAGCAACTTTTGTAATCACACAACTCTTGTGAGACCGTCTCACAATTCAATTTTGTGAATGGATTTTCGATACGATCCATCTATGAAAAATATTATTTTTTGTCGAAAGAAATTATTTTTGAATTTAAATTAAAAGTATTATTTTTTGTTAGTTATATTACGAAGAAATATTGTGCAATATCCGTTTATTTGAGCGAAAGAAAAATTTCTTTTATTCCATTAGTTTCTCAAACCAAACTCCTAAAACTTTTTTTTTAAAAAAATATCTGTGTATGTTCACTATTAAAATTTAATTATATATTGGATATAATTATGAGAATTATAAAGAAAAGGAATGTACATTTCCCAGGATTAACTATGCGTAAGCCATGAAAACCATTTTAATTATAAATTGCATCATTTTATGATTCTAGGGTCTGGCATGAGTGGTGGGTGGGTCTTATCTATCTTCTAAAATCTTGTCCATGCAAACCGTTATGATATATGGTACATGAAATAATATGTGGAGAAGTGTTTGGATCGAGAGATTTGGAGTGATATATTTCAAATCCTTTCGATTGTTTGAAATTGATCACCGCGTTTGTTAATTTATATAGATCTAATGATAATTCCGATTAATTTGAATTAAACCCAAAATAGGTATATTTCAAACATGTACTTCAAATCTCCCGTTTCAAATCAAATCATTCAATTTAAACACAACCTTAATAAAAAGACTTGCATCAGATGTCGGCTCATAAGAGAAATGAAGAGATACATTTGACTTCGGGCGTCTAAAATTTGTAGAAAAGAGCCAATTGTATTTAGTATATCAATAATGTGAAAATGAATTCAATATTATAGCTTATTTATTTTTATATTCTCGTCTTTTCATTGTAACAAAAAAATTTAAAATATTTTTGTTGGGTGTAATAATTGTCCTTGCAACCATGGTGTTTGTGCTGCTGTGCGGTTTAAAAGATTTGAGTTGCACCATTACCACTAGCTATAGCTTTTGGTAAAGCGGTAAGCACTCGGTCCTACAATTTTCACACTTAATAAATAACTAGCGATCATGCACTCGCGATGCTTGTGTAACGTAAATGAAACATCTATGTGTGACATTTTATGTCAAACACAAGAATTTTATAGGTAGCTTCGAATTTACCGTCGATGACACAAAAGATATAGATTGTACCGAAAATTATAATATTATATATATATATATATATATATATATATATATATATATATATATATATATATATATATATATATATATATATATAGGTTGAGTTGGCATCAGCTAACTAATATTTTTTCTGTATCCCAATCAGTAGACCACGAGATGCCACGTGATCTACCCAACATTGATGATATTCAAGCTTCTTATTACTTTATATAATATATAAAGTATATATTAATTAATTCATTAAATCAAATGGGAAAAATAAATATTTATTTTATTTTAAATTTTTTTTTTTATCGATGTTGGTAAACTCCTCAATATGAGGCAGAGACCTTTTGACTCAGACGAGTCACGGGAGATGACAACAAACACCGACGTCTCATAACATACCCCGCGATAATATGTATTCTCTAATCGAAACCCTGCACACTTTATCCAACATGCTTCGCTGTTATGTTGAGTAAAAGTGGAAATATAAAAAGAGATATAAAGGAAATGGTCGAGAACAACATTTGTACAAGCGCATGTGAATGTGAACAAACCCTTTGGAAAAGCCAAATTTTGATTCTATGTGTGTTCCATGCATGTATTATGAGATATTTTGGGTATTTTTTCTCTTCAGAAAATAAAATTGGTAAAACGACCAGGGCTCGATGTAACGTAAATGTTAATTTAATCGTTTAAATGAAAGACAACTGCCTTAAGTTGTCATTGATTAGTAAATTAATTAGCTGTCGCTGGAACTTGAAATGTTAAACTTGAAGATATTTTTGGGACAAGATATTTTATGTATGTCAATATCAAAGTTGAATATATGGCCCGCATTAGCTGCTAATGGTACATGCACGAATATATATACATATATATTTATGGGGATTGGGACTGATAATAAAGCAATAATTATAAATCTTGCTTTGTGAATTTATGTCGCCTCCTGTGAAGATTTTAGCCACATACAGATAATATATAAATAGTTTAAAAAATGAGAAAATTGACTCAGAAATATCTATAATTGATTATTTGATTTGTTTTATAATAGTTTTTCTGTGAGACGGTCTCACGAATAGATAGGTCGATCCGATCTATATCTGAAGTAAAAAGTAATATTTTTGACATGAAAATGAAAAATTTTCATTAGTCGAGTCAGGTAGTAGATCTGTTGCGCAAACTTAACTCGTTAAACAATCTTATACGAGTTTTTGCGTAGATATATGCATATTGTTTCATCAGACTAAAGACTAATTCTAATCCGTTATCAGGAAAAAAAAAATTATCATTTGAAATCATTGATCGATCACATCTTATATAAAAGTGTTCGAAAATTAATCGAGCTATCACATTTTCAAGTTGATTTTATTATGATTCCTTGTGTCTGATAGAAAGTATTTATCTTTATATTGAAAAATATAATATCGAAATCGTAAAAAAAAAACAAAAAATTATAATCTCAAGTGATTTACTAACAAAATGCCCAACAGCTGTTTTGAGTTAGATTCCTTTTTCTAGCCTTCGTTTTGGGGTCGGGCGGTTTTTATTTTATTTTTCATTCTCGTCTCCAAGTTTAAGTAACTTCTTTCCTTTGAATGTATAAGTGGGCAGCAATGCATCAGCATCACTCTACAGTGTAACATGCCAGTTTAAGTTCCTATTTACCAAAATATAACAAAATTTCATTACCCTTGTCCACTTTGTATATAGCCAACACTTTCTCATTTCTACAAAATCTATTCCTCGTACAAAGACTCTAAGAAAACGCAAATATAGACACAGATGAATAGGGTAGTTCATTCTTGGTCATTTTTGGTTTTATTTTTGACCTCGGGAAACGAGGCAACAAACTGGACAATCTTTTGAACCTGTGTAACATCAACACGAAAACGACCAGCAATCTGAGCGATATCCATCGGGCCATCATGGTCCTCGGCCTTGCCTTCATACAGCAGGATGATTTCCCTTAGCTGTGAAACATTCAGGGTTCCAGGAGAAGCAGGCCTCTCCTCATATCGGCTGGAATCTTGGGTAGTATTCCTTAATTTTGGCAAAGGCCTTTTGTATTTCTCCACCACAGAGGCCTGTGAAAGAAAAACCGGTATTTGAGTAACTTGAATCAAGGTGTGTTGTAATCAGGCTTGCCCTTACTTAAATGGATTTAATTGGAAATAATATTAGGACAAGTGACTCCGCCTTTGAATCCTAATAAAATCCAAATACCGTGACAGTGTTGTTTCTTGTGAAATAGTCAGTTGAAACTAGAGATTGTGTGGGTAAGGTGATGTTCAGTGGAAATTAAAGGGGTTGTAAGTGGTCTCAATACATCACAAATCCGAAAAATTATACTTCTTGCATTAAAAATTGCACTATTGTGAATTTGGTTGATAGATCGAACACAAAGTGCAAAATCCTTATTTCCTCTATAATGACAAAAGAAAGGAGACGAAGTAAAGGCATCACGATGTCACTAACAATTAAACGGACTAAAATATATTGAAGGAAAATAGTTGCATGCTAAATGTCTTATGCAGCGCCATTCTTTCTATTTTGCGTAGGAGCAATATATACAACAATATTATATTATGCATTAACAATTGTTCCTAGAATGGCACAGAACGAGCCATTAGGAAAAATCACAAAATGCCATTGGTAACAGGAACTACTGCTAGATAATTCTAGGGTCATTTCCACAAATTGTTCGCAAGACCACTACAAATAAACTTCCGCACGTTCTCTATGCTAGCCAAGCTCTTGAGTTCTTGTCAACAAACAACATGAGCTGATGATCAAGGTTTCACGATAGCTTTGTCCATATGGAAATTTATGTACATAGGAATGTTTCTGAGGCAAATGAAAAATCCCACTTAGAATTTGATAAATGCATCGATTGTCACAGGCTTGGCTCAGGAAAAGATCCTTCGGATATTGCATGCAAGCATCATTGAACAATATAAATGAAACTTCCACAAAAATGAAGCTAGTGAGCTTATCTATGTACCAATCAAAATGGCAGATTCTTCCTGATCACAAAACCTCAGTACCATGGGGAGTATTCGGAGATTGACCTTCTTAATTAATAATCTAAATCAGGAAAAAAGCCAATCAAATGGTTCCAACAATAACCTTATCAGTTTTCCATACATTTCAAGATGATAATCGCAAAAAATATTGAATAAAAAAGAACGAGGTACAACATGGAGTAGTGACTTCTAAGGTGTCAAGTGTCAACACCTCACATAGGAGAATAAAACAAATCTCAATCCTATGAAACAAGAAAAGCAACGTTTTCTTCTCTCAATCCTACCAAATGAAAATTCCAATAAATGACTCGAAGGAACAAAGAAGTAACTCAAGAATGACTTTGGGATTGCAAACTTTGCATCTTTAAGAAAATCTTGAAAAAATCTAAACTTCTATTCAATTGGAGTGCTCAACTAGGTGAGAATAAATTACGCAATCAGTAGAACCAAATTCCCATCTTTCAAAAAGTACTAAAAGAACTATCGATGAACAGAAGACAAAAACTATCAGGAGTATTTCTAAATGCACACAACAAATAAACCAGTAAATGGTGGAGTACTGAGTTCTAGAACCTCACCTCCCCCATCTCAAGCTTCCCTCCAGGCTTGGGTCGAATTCTTCCCACCATTTGACCAAGCATAACATCGTATTGTGGATCACGATCTTCAAGTACATTGTCGCTATTCACTCTCGATGCACCTCCTGAACATATCCATATTTGGAAATAGCAAATTCATTAAAACAACAAAATCACTAGAAAGCTTTTACGAATATAAATTTCAGAATATTTTCAATAAATGAGCTACTCAATTAAATTACCAGAGTCAGAAGCGACGCCAGAATTTAAGGGTTCCTGGTTGATGGGAGCAGCTGGTGGCCGGCGTTCAATTGGCTTGCTCAGAGATGAAGGAGACGGCGTCGTATCAACTCTGGACCCGCCGATCCTTCCAGTTGCTCGACGGAGTGCCTGACCCATTAATCTTCTTTCCAAATCCACCCTTCCTTTTCTCAAAATTTATTTTCCCACCTCAACTTCATTGTCTCCCACGTCTAATAAAAATGGGCCAGCTTCCAATGGGCCTGCCTAATGTTGTGCTACTAGAAATATCAGAGGATAGAGACCCATGGGCTGTTGTTTGACTTTCAGCCCAATACATAATCGTCTTCCGAATCTAGTTGGACCAAGTCTACGATGGAATAAGAATCAACAACTCGAGCTGATAATCGATAATTCAACCTATCCTCTCAGAACTAGAAAGGAAATAATTGATGAATTCTTGCATACTGCATTCATTTCTCAAATATAACTTAAAAAGATAGATAAAGCTTTACTAGATTCAATCTAAAAAGTTGTTTCACAATTTTAAATATAAAAAATCTAGATTTTATTTAATAATTACTTTATCAAACAAGTTAGCACATCACTTTGTATTTTTATTATAACTATTGATTGATATAGGAAAAAGGAGAATATCCAATACTAACTATTATTTGGTCAAATCATTTTCATTGGGCTCAAGTCCAATAACATTGGCGTCCTTTTCTGCTTCATTTGAAAATAATTGGGCTCTTTTATTGAGCTTAGTCCAATGTCTGGAAAATTTTGCAGCCCGACGGGTCTGCTCCCCAACAACGTCGTTTTTTGCCAACATTTGTTCAAAACTGCTGCGTTCTTGATTTCTGGAACACTTGCTCTCTCCGTCTTTGCCGAAGTGGGTTGATTGTTCGTGTATGAATTTTGTTTTATCTGAGGCTGTAAATTTACATCGCGAGTTCTGTTTATTGGGAATGATGTTTTGGGACAGCCGAAACTTGTCAAATTGTTACCCGGTGGAATTTCTTTTTAACAGTATCCAGTCGATGTGTGGAGAATCTTTCTTAGTTTGTTGTCAAATTGGGAAATGGACTTATTTTGGGTTACCATGGAAAATATCTATTCACTAAATTTAACTTCCATCTTCTCCAATCACTCATTCCTATCTTGCTTTTGTTTCAGGATGCTCGGCTTGAGGCATTCTCTGGCAATTTTCGGTACAGGATTGGAACCTGTTCAGTTTTCGAAGAACAGCTGCCGAAATCTTGTGGTAAGCTTTCCCGTCAACGAGGACGTGTTCTCAGTTTCTGCAAAAACTGTGAGCGCCCACTTCTCCAGTACTCTGCATTATTAGTATTATTTTGTTGAAAGTCAAACATGTTTGAATGTTTCGTTGCCCCGATACTGCATAAGTTTACTTAGTGTGGTATGTTACTTATTTGCTTTCTGGTATTCTTTTTTTTGTGCACTCTTATCCCACGAAATCAGTCGGAAGGTCAAGAAATTGAGTGGACGTGGTGCTGTTTAATGACCTTAAGTGAAGTTTATTGGATACTCTGATTAAGTGGAAAATGCACTCGGTGTTTGTGTGATTTTCAAATTCCCCGTATATAAACAGGAAAATTTCTCACTAGGATGAAAATAAGACCAACCATAACTATAATGTACAAATAATCAACTGGACGAGCCAAAATTCGGCGAGGTTCAGTTTATGGCAGGGAAATGATTTTGAGGAAATATTTGGTTTAGCTTGTGTTGAATTTGGAACTAAAAAGCATGTTTGTAGGGCTTCTAGCAAGAATATGAAGATTTGCCTGTTTTTCTACAAAAAAGAATGTTGATTGAATTCCTTTAGTTCTGCTACACATCCTTGAATTAGTGTGTGTATATGATGAACAAGTAGTCTCTCTACAATCCCGTGTATTGACAGATGTCTCACATTACTGATAAAATTTTCAGCAATGCGGTGCTAAGGGTCCTCGACCAAGGTATCCCCGTGTCTGGAAAACCCAAAAGAGAATAGGGACCATTTCAAAGTCCCTGAAGCTTATTGAGTGTGTAAGTTTTCCTTCGTTGTAAGATATAATGCTTGGCAACAAGTATGTTTGATTTTCTCGTGACATTGTAAGTTGTTCTCTTTTTCTTGCCAGCCAGCACTTTGAACAAAAAAAAGTGATTGTTTCCATTGGATCATTGTAGATTAAGGGATTATCAAATGTCAAAGAGGAGGTGTATGGTGCTCTTGATTCCTTTATTGCATGGGATTTAGAATTCCCCCTGATTACAGTGAAGAAAGCTTTGAAGAGCCTTGAAAATGAAAAGGAGTGGAAGAGAATAATTCAGGTATATAAATACACATTTTAGTGTCTCTGAGAATAATTCAGGTATATAAATTCACATTTTAGTGTCTCTCTATTAGTTGCTTGACATAATTTGATCTTACTGCACATTGGAGCACAGGTAACAAAATGGATGTTCAGCAAAGGTCAAGGGCGGACAATGGGAAGCTATTACACTTTGCTGAATGCTTTGGCTGAGGATGAACGACTTGATGAAGCTGAAGCTCTCTGGGGGACACTATTTTCTGAAAACTTGGAAAGCATGCCCCGTATCTTCTTTCAAAGGATGATCTCAATCTATTATCATAGAGACATGCATGATAAGATGTTTGAGGTACCTCCTATTCGGCAATTCCTAACTGACCCAAAAAATTTAAAATTTATACAGTTTTCGTGAAAAAAACTAAATATGAACCCTACTCTCTTAAAAATGCATTATATTTCCATCTCGACTACATAGATGAGGTTGAATTTGGCTAATTTGCATCAAATGCACTGTAATTGTATACTATTTACGTCTTCATAAACTATTGAGTTTTCAAGGAATCTGACATATGTCTAGATTTGCTGCTCAAAAAGATTCTTCTTTTCAAATTTAGATATTTGCTGACATGGAAGAGCTCAGCGTTCGACCCACTATGTCAGTCGTTAACATGGTCGGGAATGTATTCAAAAAGCTTGACATGTTGGACAAGTACCAAAAATTAAATAGAAAATATCCGCCACCAAAATGGGAATATCGCTATATTAAAGGTAAGCGTATCAAAGTCAGAGCAAAACATCTTGGTACAACAGATGATGATGGTGAGATAAGTCCTGACAAAGAAGACGATAGTGATTTAATGGATCCTAATGATAATTCTGAAATTAGTTTTGATGAATGCGACGAGGTAGATAATATGTATATCAAGTTCTAGTTTTCCTTGTTCCCTGAAGTTAGTTTCTGTACTCACTCTGTCACAAGGAATGAGTATGAGATGATCATGAGTATATTCTGATACATATAACTTTTGTTGAAATTTTTTGTATCATAGATGGATATGTTTCCACAGATTCTACTGTGTTGATAAGTAATCTATCGTTTTATAAGAATACTTGGTTTTATTTATGATGCATTCAATTGAATGATATCTGTTTTTTGTTTTGTCTAAATCTTTTTCTAGAAGATGCCTCAGTTATTTACTAACAAAAAATTAGAGGAAAAAGAGTTGGTAAAAATTAGAACAAACAGAGTAGTCGCTTTCAGTTATATAAGAAATCTTTAAATTTTCTAGTCATCGAGTTAGCATCTCTATACAACATCAAGATATTTGGCGTGCATAATATAATTTCTTGGACCTTTAAAGATTTAAACACTCCCGAGTCATACAGTCGTTTCGAATTGGAAGTGAACTCCAAGTTTTTAGCCCCAAGAAATTCCTAAAAAACATGCAAAAACTTATAGAATTCAATTGAAATCAAGAAATGACAATTTCATGCCTATATTTCAGATCCATGAACTGTAAGTGTGCACTATTTTCAACTATAAAATATCCCATTTAACCGATCAAGTTCAACACTGCACCGCTAAAACCTTACTCACACTTTTCTCACCAATAGTCACAGACTAAATAGTATAAGAAATTGATAATATTGCACCTTCCACATACAAATACGTTGAAAAAGGCAGTAAGATCGAGGCATTTTCGTCATGGTTTCCCACACTCTCTCTTTAACATTACAAGATTTAATGAAAGAGGAACAGACTTTACTGTTCTCTCCTAGCAATCCTACACCTGTAGAAACCATGTTTTTATCCAACATAGATCAAGCACTAACTTTTCCGGTCGAAACAGTCTTTTTCTACGAAGTTCCTTCAAATATGACTGTATCAGATACAACTGACGTCGCGGATAAGGTGAAAAAAGCGGTGAGTGAAGTGCTTTTGAGGCCTTATTATTTCATGGCTGGAAGACTCAACTTCAATGATGAGACTAAGAGAATGGAACTTATTTGCAATAATGCTGGAGTCATTTTTGTGAATGCAAAATCAAGATTTTCAATCAAGGATCTGGGAAATCTTTCTTACCCGAATCCCACTTTCAGTAATTTGATTCACCGTCCCGGGCTGTATAAAAGCCTAGCAGAAACTGCTGTTTTCACTATCCAGGTAATATCACAGGACCTTCTCTCACATTTTGTGCATGTGTATGCGAACGCATGCTCTTTTAACAAGAGATAAAAGGTGTAGGATCAACTATTTGTGACACAAAAAGTCGTAAATAATAGTGATCCAATTATCATTTCTCTATGAGATTGGAGTGATCAATGAACATTCTTCCTTTGAAATTCCATATTCTCTGATGTTTTTTCAGGTTACAAGATTTAAATGTGGTGGATTTTCAATAGGATTCATGTCAAACCATGCTATTCTCGACGGGAAATCAGCAAGTGAAATGTTTGATAATCTTGCTTCAGTATGCAGAGGAGAAGGCCTAAAATTTCAACCCATCAAGAACGACAGAACTTGCATCAAAGCAAGAAATCCACCCCAAATTCATTATCCACATAAAGAATACGTAAAACTTGCTAAGACAGCATCCCTAGCATCATCTTTCACCTCACAGAAAAGAACATCACCATCTCCACTGATTTTCTCCGAAAAGTATGCACACAAACTCTTCTCTTTCAGTTTTGAAACGCTCAAACTATTGAAACAAAAAGCCATTTTGAAGTGCTCAACCTTTGAAGCCATTGCCGCACACATTTGGAGGGCAAGAACAATGGCAGTATTTGATGAGAAAAACCATGATCAAGATTCAACAGTTCTCTTTGCTGTGGACATAAGGAATGAAACGACACCACCTCTACCGGATTCGTTCGCAGGAAACGCTGTAATTACAGCATTTGCAAATGCAAAAGCTCGGGATTTGATCGAAAAACCCTTATCTTTCGGGGTAGAAACCGTGAGAAAAGGGAGGGAAAGAGTGACAGATAAGTATATAAGATCAGCTATAGATTGGCTGGAAGTTCACAAAGGAATTCCAGCAACTTGTGATGGAAGTTTCTATGTGTCAGCTTGGTGGAAACTGCCATTTAAAGAGCTTGATTTTGGATTTGGAAAGCCTCGACATGGTGGTCCGATTGTGAGTGGGAATGATGAGTTTGTTCTTCTTTTATCTGATGAAAATGGGATAGGAATTAATGTGTGGATGGGGCTAGAAAAGGAGAAAATGGAGAGGTTCAAGTCTTGTGTTTTTGAGATATGAGATTGTTGGATATGCTTTGAGAAGTTGATTTGTGTTCTCTTTTTTCTAAACATACATATAATGCATGGTATTATCTGATTAGCTAGAAGCACGTTTTCGTGTAAGTTAATAATATAAAGTAATAATTTCTGCAGTCTAATATTTAATTTTTTGTATAAGTTATTATAATTTCTTTTATGTGGTGTTATGATAAGTTACATCTATAATTATTGTTAGAATTAGTCTTGTAATCATTTTTTTCGACCTGACGCTGATGTGTATAGTGTCACATCAACACTTTCGATGAAAAACGACGTATGCAAACAATTCGATTCAAAATGATATATTTGTGTTAAAACTTGAGGATAATATGATAAGATCGAAAATAACAATTCAGAGAGGTGTGAATGAATTGTTACACAAAATATGTCAAATAATGTTAAATTTATACCGTTATTTTAACAGTTTATGTGAATATTCTAATCCGACTTAGTAAGTTAAAGCTACTAAAATCAATTTATAAGTTCGAAAACAACTAAAATTACATAGTTAGTATAAAAAATAAATGCAACAACTCACTTTACGTGAGTTGACTTATCAACACATATAACAATCTCAACAGCACAAGTAAGTAAAGAGTCAAGAATTTGTTTATAGAAGTTCTAAGGCTAAACTACTACGTCTACCCTTCTTCTGTTTCCAGAAAAATTTTATTAGAAGATTTGATCGATACAATAACTTGTACAAACTCAATTTAGCTCGATTCAATAACCCTAATGAGGTAAAATTTCCAACACTTTTTACTTCTTTTTACTTCAACTTAATCTGTTCAGAAACAAATTTGTGACAGTTATACTTGATTATCACAATACAATAATACTCATGAATAAAAGATAAATGAGAATACGAACAGCACAATATTGATCTTTAATCGATTTGACGAAAAACTTGGTGCGTGTGCAAAAGAATAACTTAAAAGATGAATCCTTTGAGAAATGTTGTGTGATTTGAAAGATTGACGAAGATCGATAAAACAGCAGTAGTTGCGAGACTTAGTCAACTAATCAATATCTGTAGACCATTTTTTAGCTAATATCTGTAGACTATAAACAGAGAAATTGTTGCAAGTCGTTCGGTCAATGATTTCTCTCCTCTGACTTACAATTCTCATCTCCACCATCTCCGCCCTGAAGATGTCTGACAGTGCCGCCGGCGCCGTGAAAAATGCCGGGACTTTTGAAGAGGCGTGGCCTATTTTGCAGGAAGGCATCGACAAGCTTATCCACCATCTTGAACATGAAGGACCAGGCCTTTCTCAGATATTCACTTCAGAGGAGTACATGCGGTTTTACACGTATCCTCGTCTTAGTACTTCTTTACTCTAAAGTCGTGTTATGAAATCATTTCCAGACATGAAAATTATCTCTATTGATTTTTCTGTATGTTTGAATCAAGCGTGAAAATTTATTGAAAATCTGTGGTTCCTACGTTACCATTTCAAGACAAGGAATTTATCTCTGCATAGGGCAATATTGTGATTTGCCGGATGTGGATTGCAATGTTCAAGTGATTCAAAACTGAATATTTGTGCACTGAAATGAGTTTGATCATCCTAAGATTGATGAAATGAAGAATACTGCACCGGTTATTTGTGAATATTGTGGTTAAATTTTTGTGAAAATAGTGCTTCCTTACATCATGAACCAGGTGTGTTTATGAGGTATGTTATTCTAATCCATTTGGTCCTGACACTCGGAAAATGTATGATCAATATGGAAAAACTTTTCACGACTACATCTCTTCCAAGGTCAGCAGATTCCTGCTGTTGTACATGCTTATTTTGTTGCCCTCAAAACCAAAATGAAACGAATTTTTCAAATCTGATTATAGTTTTTCCTAAAACATTACTTTGGCCCTTTAAACAGTATATTATTTCGCTTGTCCTCTGCTAATAAATATATACGCGAACCAACCTGAAAAGGTGCTGAGTTTTCTCCCAATCGTCCTGATTTCCAGGTATTGCCATCTTTAAGGGGAAAGGAGAATCAAGATTTATTGAAAGAATTGTTGAAACAATGGACTAACTTTAGAATTTTGACTCGATGGCTCTCGAGATTTTGTTTTTGTCTTGAAAGATACTATATACCGAAGGCGAGATTAGTATCACTTCAAGAAACCAGTTACTTGGCTTTCTATAAACTGGTCTGTGGTAATCTTCTTGATTTTTGAATGCCGAATCATTACTGCTGTCCTGTTTCATTAAACCTGATAATAATTTCTCCTATATTCTGTAGATTTGCTGTGAAATCAATGGGAAAGTTACAGACGCAATTCTATCATTGGTGAGTTTTCTTCCAGTTTATCACTGCTGAAGAATGATGAATTTCTAAATCTATGATTAATTTTATACTAAAAACACACACATACATATATGTCTTGATACACTGGTTTAATTTTAAGTCTGAGTTCATGATAGAGGTGATGCGGTGACCACGTGTTTTCAGATCGACAGGGAGCGTGAAGGTGAACAGATTGATCAAACTTTTGTCAAAGAAATTTTGGATATATATGTGGTGATAGGTGCGGATTCATTGAAATACAATGAAAAAGACTTTGAAGAAGCAATGGTTAATGCCACGGCCGAATTCTATTCAAAAAAAGCCCTGGACTGGATTTCGATTATGTCCTATGAGAATTACATGGTTAAGGTCGATCCCAAGTCTATAGTTTTGCTATTGAAGATGTTAGTGAGGATCTTATGTTACATTCTATATGATATACAATCAGTGTGGTGGAGAATTTAATATATAATATATCGGAAGACTCGAAATATGAAAACTTTGCGACGACTCGTTGATGTCTTATTTTTGTTCACCATACATGTGATGTAGGTTGAAGAGTGCTTAAAACAAGAGGAAAGCAGAGTTTCAAGCTATTTGAGGTATCTAACCAGATACAAACTACTAGAGGTTCGTTTGCTGTTCTTTCTCCACATATCATGTGCATGGAGACTTAACAATTATGCGTTTGAGTCAACTTATACATATGTACATCAGAAATACAGAAGTGGAAGAAAAAAGGGAAGAAAAATTTCATTATTTTTAACACCAAGCAAAGTTTCTTGATGAAGTGAAGATGTTCATTGCAGCAGGTCGTGAAACGTGAATTGCTCACGGTACACGCAAGAAAGCTTGAAGAAAAGAAACATTTGGATGAGGCAGCTGCTTGATCCGATAACTGATATTTCGCATCTTCAAGATCGTGTCCTTACCAGAGTATCGAACCATTTGTGTATGTATACGGAGTGAGCCATTTATATATGTATGTATCCGTATCGACCGTAACATCTTGATGGATCGAAATGGATATTTATCTTTGTTATATCTGTATGAATTATGGATGTTCGAAAGTGGCAAGTTCTATTTTGTGGATAATTCAACTCTCTGATGTAAATGAGTGAATCTTCTGTACTTGGCTGCGATCACACCTTGTTTGCAAGCTCATGAGTTCGGTTGGGCTCGTAAAATTTTATTACAAGACTGAGGACCGAGTATGCATCATCCACATCGGCACATTGCCTTGTGAAGTTGTACCGAATGCATACATGAACACTCTCTAAATATTCAGCTTCACACAATGTTTGTATCATCAATATTGTTGAAAACATGAATAAACTTGTTAAATAACATGGCTTGTAATCGATGAATTTAAAAAATGGAAAATAGCTGAAATGGCCATCTAAATCTGCCTATTTTGTATTTTGGTCTTGCAATATCGAAAATTGGGTTTCGCTTATGTAATTTAGCTTATGATTTGGTTTTAGATATTTTTTTAACTAAACTGATAAAATGACAGTTGAAAAATATTGAAACATCTAATGTTATATAGCAATCCATCAAAAAAGAACCAACATACGTTATACAATATTTAAATTAGATAATAGAACCAACATACGTTGTGATTTGTCTATACGCTCTGAAAGAAAATAAATTCTATTTTTGCTAAACCAACATACGTTATACAATATTTATTCACAATATAACTAACAAAAAAATTAATTTGTTGTGAAAATTTTATTAAACATAAAAAATTAATACATTTTTTATAAATCGAGTTGGAAATTTTTGTGTAAAAATCAAATAGTGCTTGGAACACGAACATATCAAATTAGTTCCGAAGTTGTCTTATTGTTTGATTTAGTTATCGTTGACTTATAGTCCATCTAGATGACACCTATATTTGGGTTAAAACCCGAGTTTGAAACCTTACTATAACAAAATCTTTCCCAAATTAATACAATATTTGAACTAATTTAAAATAAAAATTAAATTGATATATAGAGTTAGTACTGATTGGTACCTTAGATAAAATAACTATGAATTATCTAACCAATAACTATGAGACGCGCTCACGAATTTATATATGTGAAACGAATTGATTTGATTCATATCTAGAGTGAAAAATAATATTTTTGACATAAAAATATATTTTTTTATAAATAAGACGAATATAAAATATGTCTCATAAAATTGACAAAAGAGAATATGTCACGCCCCGAAACTCGAGATTTGACACCGGCATCGTTTAACAATCACACAATTGAAAACAACCAGCCTCGTAGTATAGTATAAACCGAAAACCAGTTTATTAATCATAACTTCTCAAAACTAAGTCTTTACAACCGAAATAAAATAAAATTGCGGAAACGTCTTACATGAAATAAAAAAATTCGAAAATCTCTTTACTAGCAAATCTCGAAATTAATATGATCACCAGCCCAAAATTGTTTAGATTCCTTTTCGCCCACATGTTCTTCGGATTTATCTGGAGAAAGGTTGTAAGGGTGAGTGATATGGTCGTCACTCAGCAAGTGGGGGCCGTTCGAGTACAATAAAAACAACATGCAATTTTAGAAATATACATCATACAAACATAATTCATACCACGTGCGCATCATTAACCCGACATTGAGATTCATCTACTTTCAATGGTTTACTGATATCAGTCCTTAATTTTTACTCCGCTAAGGGGATGAGGCCGTATAACGGTTATCTCTCCCACCGCGTAAGGGTATGTATGGTTGAATTCTCACCCATATCAAGTTGAATTCTCACAGTGTCAAAAAATAGCTCATGCAAAAACATCGTAACCAGAAAGGTGTAGAAGAAGAATTGTACTCGACCGAATTTTGACAAAACCGAAAGTACATGCACCGAAATTCAACAATTTAAAACAAGCCTACTTACCTTAAATTCTTGATTAAAATAAACGTGAAAGGCTAGTGTTTACTGCACTGGAATTTTCGAAATTCCTGTTTCGGCGACTGGACGGCGACAGCGCTTCGCTGTACTCAAAAATCCTAAGGACACTAGAGGGGAGAGTGTCGATTTTTTGTGTGTGAGAAAATGATGTAATTTTCGAGCTATAGAGCCCTCCTATTTATAGGGGTTGGCTGCTATCGTGATCGAGTGATATCGCGTTTGAAATCTGAATCAAATCTTTTATCTTGAATCGTAATCTATCCGTGATTTGGGTGATAACCGAATTCTAAATCTTCCATCCCCTAGGGATAATTATTATCTCATGTTTCAAAATTCTGCACGCGATAAAATCATCTACAAGACTTAAATAACTTTGCATCAAATCTTATATTCTGAAATGATAATAATAACATTAATATCCAAGATTACACCATCCTGGTATAATCAAATTATTAATCTGATATGATCACGATTGTACAAAATCCCGAGTTTTACACAATATCATATAACTAACTACATAACTTCTTATATTTATTAATTTTTCATAATTTAAATTACACCTCCTAATAATCGTGTCATCTCATAATTGAAATGGGATCACGCAATAGATTTTATTATATGAGGGTTTAAATGAACATCAGTTACAGTTTAGGGGTCAGATAGCGATAACCGGGACGACCGCAGTCCCCCTTATAGAAGTTTGGGGAAATATATTAGAATGTTGTATATATAATATAGACGGGAAAAAACATAGACGAGAGAGATTCACTCGCCTCTCGCTTAGATTTTCTCCTCGCAGGTATTCTCTATCTGCGTATAGATTAACTATGTATGTGTGTTGGGCATTTTTCTATTGTGTGCTGGTGTTCGTATATTCTGCTGGCGATTCGTTCGATCGTCTCGTGTTACTGGTATCAGTATGAATATTGATCGTGTTTGGCTGCCATTATACTCCTTGTTAGGGTTTTATTTTTCGAATTGTTACTGGTATGATTATTGGGCGGGGAGGTATGTCGGATATTTGATGGTGTTTCTTTACCTGCTGTGTTTTTATTTTGAGTTTGCTGTTGTCTTGGTGATAATTCTTGGCCACAGTATAAATTCAGTTCTCCTGTAATTGATAATTGATAATTAATAGCAATAAATGCTCTTGCAATCGTTTTTATTTATGAATTTGTCACTTATTTTGATAGGGAGTTTTGACTGCAGGAAAGACTTTAAGAAAAGAAATTGTGGGAAACGTTTGAGCGTATTGTGCCTTACTCATGTAATGGTGAAATCCAATATTTTTTTTCGTGTTTTTTGTTGTGATTTTTGCTGATTTATAAGATTGTTTAGCATTGTCACATATTGTGATCGGAATTAGTGTAGATTTCCGAGTGATGGTTCTCTTAAAAAATAAATGTTTTCTAGGTTTGATAATTTATGTCTTTTTGCTGTGGCATTACAAGTCATTTACGATCCTTTGTAATTTTACGTAGATTTTCCTATTTCATTTGTCTGCTTCGTACTACCTAAGACTTATTTCAGCTGCCTGTTTTTTATTCTCAATGATAGTATGTCAAGGGTACCTAGTATCATAGTTATTATTGAAGCTACCGATAACTTTATTATAAAGATGAAGATATTTGCAAATGCTATCGAGCTCATTGTATTGAATTGTATAAAAAAAATTGAGTTTCCGTGATAATTTTTGGTTTTAGATTGATCTGTTTTACTGTTTAAATGATGTCAGGTTTGGAATCAGAATTAAGTTGTTGATCTTGGCCAGATATAGAAGATGTCGATGAACCAGCGGAACATCATTGATTTAGAACAGGGATGGGATATTATGCAAAAGGGGATTACAAAACTGATAAAAATTCTGGAAGGATTACCAGAGCCACAGTTCAGCTCAGAAGACTACATGACGCTCTACACGTATCAATTAGTTCTTTGTATTATTCTCTTGATTTCATAGACCATAATTAACGTACTTAATGCATGTCTCCTAATTCTGATTTACAGAACAATTTATAACATGTGTACTCAAAAGCCCCCACATGATTATTCTCAACCATTGTATGAAAAGTACAAGGAAGCTTTCGAAGCGTACATTACATCGACGGTAAGGTTCAATTCAGATGTTATAGTTACAGATGTATCGTTGTGAAGATCTGTATACTTGCATGCCCCCACAGGTTTGCCATGTTTTGAGATGATTTCTTTACATTTTGTAAAATAAGCAACTTTCCAAAGTAGAATCTCCTTCATTGCAAGTTACCTCCATAGACAATCTTAAAATGTGATCAGTCTTTTCATGATATAAACTCTGTTAACCTTGCTTCAGATGCCTCAGTTTATAAACATTATGGCCAATTTTCATTTGATTCCATACAAATATATGCAAATGACGTGGAGTTACTCCATCTCGTGTCTATTGTTTGTTGATCTTACTTGTCTTTATGATTTGACTAATTCATGCGTGTTATTTGAACTCATCAGCAACTTGAGCGATTAAGATATCTGTTGAATCACAAGGCACATTCACTGTTAAATAACTCTGGAGAACCTTTACTTTTCTGACAAGGCTTTCTTACCTATGGATTGGAGGATGGTTTTTGAGTGGGTTTTACGTTGCCAGATGGCAGAAAACTGCAGAGAACCTTATTTATGTCAGTGCCAAGGCATGTGGAGTTCATCCTGATGGATAACACGCTGGGGTTGATTGTTGAAATATAATGCGTCTTAGGAAGGAATAAGTAATATATTGCCTTTTTGTGGCCTACATTCTTACCACATAGAGGTTTGATCGATCACGAACAGGGTGCAAAATCTGCTTAAATATTGAGATAGGAAAAAAACAGTACAGTTTGTGCAATGAATTGAGACATTTAGTTGGTTGATGATCTATAGTCATCTTTTGTTGACTATGTAAGCAGATGGCTTAAAAGAAACAATTTATTATGTACTTTCCTTTTGAGTTTTTTTTCTTTTTTATAGTAGAAACGCTATTTTGTTAGGATATAATATGAAAAAGGCTTTTTAAATTTTTTTAATGGGAAGCTGAACTAAAAGGCTTAAAAACCACATTTTACTATTATTTGGTTCCGTTCTTTTTAAGCATCTAATTTTTTAAAATAAAAAACCAACGAAATATCACCTTTTGTGACTAAACGATGTTTTTTTAATCAAAAAAAGATAAATTTTTTTGAACAAGTTTCCATGCCATTAGGCTGAATCAAACTATGTGAACAATATTAGACAATCTCATTTCAACTATGCCACCAAGTGGTCTTGAGCTTTTTAAAAATTACACCCCTGACATATAAAGTTGTCCGTCTCTATTCAAACTAAACATTTGTTGGATAAATTGAATCATTCATCTTAAAACTTAAGTTATCACTGCTTGTTTACCTGCTAAGTTTATAGAATTTAATTGTGGTACCACCATTCCATTAAGTTGGCATTTCTGATTTTCATACAGGTTTTACCCGCATTGAGAGAGAAGCATGATGAGTTTATGTTGAGGGAACTCGTAAACCGGTGGTTAAATCATAAAATCATGGTTCGATGGTTGTCAAGATTCTTTTACTATCTTGATCGATACTTCATAGCTAGAAGATCACTCCCAGCACTTAAAGAAGTCGGTTTGACATGCTTCCGAGACATGGTAAATTCGTTTTAATTGTATGACTTCTTGATATCTTGTTCTATTCTCTCTGATGTACATGTAAATTTGTCATGTAGTTTCAAAAGGGGAAACAAATTTCAGCTGATTTTTCTGTATTTGTTTCTTATACGTTTCCCCAGCTCTGTTTCATCTTTTCTTCCTACCTTTTCCTGTTTGGTTTTTAAGCCTAGTATCGGGATTGTTATCCAGGTGTACTCAGAGGTAAATGGTAAAGTAAGAGACGCAGTTATATCTCTGGTATGTTTTTCATATTATTTTAGTTTGGTGCCTTTCTATCTCTGTTTGCTTTTGGACCCTGTATATGATTATATCTGACAGATTGATCAAGAGCGCGAAGGAGAGCAAATTGACCGAGCTTTGTTGAAGAATGTAGTAGATATTTTTGTCGAAATTGGAATGGGTCAGATGAATGAGTATGAGAATGATTTCGAAGCAGCAATGCTGAATGACTCTGCAGCTTATTATTCTCGGAAGGCTTCCACTTGGATTGTAGATGATTCATGTCCAGATTATATGTTAAAAGTAAAATTTCCATTTGACTCAGAATTCTCCATCCTTCTTGAATTTAAAGGAGAAAAACATGTGCACAATATGCATTGACGTAATTGGAAATATGGGAGCCAAGGTGTCCCTAACCCTACCATTTTTGCATTTCGTTGCTAAATTTCGGATTGAAAATGCAGGCGGAGGAGTGTTTAAAAAGAGAGAAGGACAGAGTTTTGCATTATCTTCATTCAAGTAGCGAGACAAAGTTGCTTGAGGTTCGATCTTGCACTAGGATATAGAGTCCTCGTAGTGGGTGATGTGTAGCATTCTGAGTGTCTTGATGCGAATAAATTGTTCATGTTAATATAATCTTATGATTCAATTGAATATTCATTATTTTTTTAATTGTAGAAAGTACAAAACGAGCTATTGTCTGTGTATGCCACCCTACTGCTTGAAAAGGAGAACTCAGGTTGTCATGCATTACTTAGGGATGACAAGGTACTTAACATGTGAAGTCTTTGTTTCCATGTTTGGTTTTTTTTGTTATGGTGCTGGATATGCAAGTCATAGCCTTTCCAATCTGTTAGGTTGAGGATCTGTCAAGGATGTATAGACTCTTCTCCAAAGTACCTCGGGGCTTAGAACCTGTTGCGAATATATTTAAGCAGGTGCATAAATTTCCTTTTTTAAGTTATGGAATGAGTATCTATTCATTCATGCTGCCTGTACCTTTTCAAAATCATTTGAAGTTTAATGTATCATGTTTCCATGGCAGCATGTTACTGCTGAGGGCACAGCTCTGGTTAAACAAGCAGAAGATGCAGCAAGTAACAAGAAGGTTTTTGTTCTTTCTTTAATGTGTTAATTTATTTTTAGTTTGATTTATTTGATTAATAGATTGCATGCTTTATAGCAGTAAAAATAGTTGCCATTTTTGCTATGTGGAGCTTACAGTTTCATATCTTCTTTATAGTTTCAGGCTGGTATTTTAAGGGTGTAAAAATCATTACTACATTAGGAAGAAAAATGGAAATATTATGGTAGTAACACTATTCAATCAAACAATCACAAACTCAGCCTGAGAATCGCCGTCATGCTTGCCTCTCTTGCATGGGTATTCCATGCATATGATGTTAGAATTTTCTAACGATCACTCGAATTTCTGTGGGAGATTAACGATTGTTGTGAGGTTGCTGATTTAATTCAACAAACTGAGGAGAACTCAACATGTACCCTTTAGTAACAAGGAAGAAAAGAAGATGGATAAATACTTCCCAAAGGTGTAGTTGTGGTCACGAATTAAAACTAGAACCATCTCTTGCTAGATCGTACTAGTGAAAATTATCATTTCCCCTAAAGTATTTCCACTGCAATAGAAAATTTAATTTAAATTGGCAGATGCAAATGAAAAGTTTGCATTCCTTCAATTCAGTATACATCAACTCCTCCACTAAATGTGCTGCTCTCAGTTTATCCAAAACTTGTCATGGAAACTAAATCTTTTATGTTTTGAGTTCAATTTGATCCATATTTCTGAAAATCTTGGAAGACATTGGAACCTGTGAACAAGTGGTTTGAAAGATTTTTGTACTTGACAAAGAAATTCATAAAAACGTTTCAGATACCTATTCAGTGGTTTCTTGTAATTATAACCAAAACGTTGGTTCCCGTTAAAGCTTTCATTTTTGTCTTAACTCTTAAGTGGACTGGCATGAACTTGTTATTAAAAATAATTTCTAAATGTCAGAATGACGTTATTCTTTTTTGGGTTTCCAAATAATATCTGCTGGACCTTAGAACACTAAGTATCACATTATTCCAGTTCTGGTGACAACATTTTTTCGGAGGAGGCCTTCTGGAAACTCTGTTAAATTTCCATGGAATGATTATGTAAAATCTTTTATGTAATAGTTTAATATTTGTCAACTTATCTTACTAAAAGAAGTGTCTTTTACAGGCAGAAAAGAAAGATGTTGTTGGATTGCAAGAACAGGTAAGCTTTTCGTATTTTTTTTATTTTTCAGTATGTTTTCAGATGTTAGCATTAACCAGTGTATGGAAATCAGATTTTTGTCAGAAGAGTAATCGAGCTACACGACAAATTCATGGCATATGTCAATGACTGTTTCTTAAACCACACACTTTTCCATAAGGTTAGGATCATGAAACTAATTCATGAATTTTTGTCATATACCTTTTAAGAAGAGGCAGTAGGTATTATACAACCTTCCCATTTTTGTTTATTCTCTCTAGGCTCTTAAAGAGGCCTTTGAAGTCTTTTGCAACAAAGGTGTTGCTGGGAGTTCCAGCGCAGAACTCCTGGCGACATTCTGTGATAACATTCTCAAAAAGGGTGGTAGTGAAAAATTGAGCGATGAAGCTATTGAAGAAACACTGGAGAAGGTATGTATTATGTATATTACACTCTCACTTTTAACATTTGTTTGCCCATGATTGAGGCTCTAATCTTCTTGCAGGTTGTGAAATTGCTTGCTTATATCAGTGATAAGGATTTATTTGCTGAATTCTATAGGTGATTTTTGTAACTAACTGGTTAGTTGGTGTTTAGTCATTCATGATGTGACATACTTTAATCTTTCAATGGCTTCTTTCAATAGGAAAAAGCTTGCACGGCGGCTATTATTTGATAAAAGTGCTAATGATGAGCATGAGAGAAGTATACTGACAAAGTTGAAACAGCAATGTGGTGGTCAGTTTACATCAAAAATGGAGGGGATGGTGAGCTTGCTTGTTGCTGATTTGTTGACTGGTGTTACCTATTGTGAATCAACTTAGGACATCATTATATTTCCTTCCATTGCATCCATACCAGGTCACGGATTTGACACTAGCAAGGGAAAATCAAACCAGCTTTGAGGAATATCTCAGCAATAATTTAAATGTTAATCCAGGGATTGACTTAACAGTGACTGTACTCACTACTGGTTTCTGGCCAAGTTACAAGTCCTTTGATCTTAACCTTCCAGCTGAGATGGTACATTGCATTAGGCTGTATCTTATTTGTTTTCAAAGTTATCATACCACTTTCTTTTGATTATTGCTTTGAAAAACTTGTGTTAGGTGAAGTGTGTGGAAGTATTTAGAGAGTTCTACCAGACAAAAACGAAGCATCGAAAACTTACGTGGATATATTCTCTGGGTACTTGTAACATCAATGGAAAGTTTGAACCTAAGACAATAGAGCTGATCGTGACAACCTATCAGGTTTTGTCCCAGCACCAAGATCATATCACATTTATTCATGATTTCTTTTTCGGATATGGTATTGATTAGGAACTGTGTTCCTTTATCTAGGCTGCTGCGTTGCTTCTGTTCAATGCCTCAGATAGATTGAGTTACCATGAAATCATGAATCAGTTGAACCTGTCGGACGATGATGTTGTTAGGCTGCTTCATTCTCTTTCATGTGCCAAATATAGGATTCTGAACAAGGAGCCAAACACCAAAACTATTTCTCAGACTGATGTTTTTGAGTTTAATTCAAAGTTCACTGACAAAATGAGAAGGATTAAGGTAATTTTCTCATGCATTATCCCTATGCTAGATAGAGTAGAACTTGTAGAAGATGAGAAGAAATGCGGAGAAATTTTTAGCAGATTTATTTCTACCTGACTCTCTCACTGCTTTCATTTGAATGTAGATCCCTCTCCCTCCAGTTGATGAGAAGAAGAAGGTCATCGAGGATGTTGACAAGGACAGACGATATGCCATTGATGCCTCAATTGTGCGTATCATGAAGAGTAGGAAAGTTTTGGGATATCAGCAATTGGTTATGGAGTGTGTTGAGCAATTGGGTCGTATGTTTAAGGTACCCTCTGCCCTTGAAGTGTACATTAATTTCGGTTGGATATATTTTTTTCCTGCTTAGATGCTGACGTAGCTGAAATGTAACTTCAAAGCCTGATGTTAAAGCAATCAAGAAGAGGATTGAAGATTTGATCACTCGTGACTATCTGGAAAGAGACAAGGAAAACCCCAACTTGTTCAAGTACTTGGCATGATTCAATCAAGCTAGTGATTAAATTTGTAAATCTATTGCTGCTGCAGAACAGTTCAACAGAATGAGGACACCTTTCAATCGCTAACTGCAAAAAGTTTGCAAAACATGCCTGATGTTTTTTGTGACTTTGTGATGATTTGTTAGACTCGGAGGCATGAGAAATCTTGAACAATATAACGTAAATCAGGCATGGGCCATCGCTACACATTGGTCTGGATTGAGAAGGTGTTATTGACTGTTCTGAACAGTGAGACAAATCCAGCTCCTTGCTTTTCTTCGTGCTTGGTCCTCCATGTATGTTGTCCATCTCAATACTTTCCCCGGTCATACATTAGCTTTTTTCATTAAATATAGCGATTTAGTAAAATCTGTCTCCACCACTTTTTACATTCCTCTCGCCTTTATTTCGGTCACCACGTCAGTTGATGTTTTGTGCTGTATTATATGATTCAGTGACATCTGTTTTCGAATGCTTAATCGCGCAGTTTTCAGCTTTTAGTCTAATGTAACATAAAATTAGATCTACGTTTTCAGATTGTGGCAACCGAAAAAAATGAGAAATGAATGCACTTGTACAGCATTTTATGCAGAACCCTATGTGCTCGATCTATCGTTGCCGCTGTGTCCCATTACGTCGTAACCTAGAGAAATTGTATTCCATTCACCAGCCATGTGCGAGGGAAAGGATTTTTGTAATTTTAATTTTTTTTCCCTTTTTTCCTTTGGATGGGTTCAACTCTTTGAAAATTCTTATAATCATGAAAGCTTTAATAGGTTTGCAAGTTCTTTTTGGGTCCCTCTTGCCTACCCAGGAATTCGTAATATCGATTAGATGCTTACATAAAGTATTTTATGATATAGCAAAAATAATAATAATAATGAGTAGAAAATAATTCCAAAAGTCGTTGGTTTTTAGTGAACTTCCCACCTTGACTAATGGTAATGGAAGACGTGGAAAGACATTTGCCTTAAAATATATATGTTGAGCACGCTTGTCTTTTGTTTTCCTCAAAAATGGTTCCCAGCCAAGGAATTGGGGTATCTCTTATAGTTTGATGATAACTTCTTAAAAAATAAACAATAAAAAAATTTCATGAATTGGGTCGATTTGAGATCTGTTTCATAAAATTGATTACCGAGACTCTTAACATGAGTTTTTGTGAAATAATATATGTTTTGGTATAATTTTTGTGGATGCGATAAATTAAATATTATTCTAATTTATATCACAAATACACTTCCAATGACGAGCAAAAGAGCAATTGTAGAATAAAATGATAGGTTTAAAATATGGGTGGGTTGTTGATACAAGCCAAAGAATTGTATTTGAAATCACACCCTCAAAAGAATGTTTGAGACTCGTCTCTATTGCAGAAAACTTCAAAAGCAGCAATAAAATTTTGCAAGTTGGGGTAAAGAAAGATGGGAAATTCAGTTAAAATTGCATTTATATTATAGTCTCACAAAAGCACAAAAAAATTGCGACTTTGATGGCTTGCTGGCCCACTCTATTCCAACTTAGGATCATCAAATCAAAGGCAAGTTGGTTACCACCAACCTGATGCACTTTTTCTCCATTTTCATTCTCCTAGACTAAATATGTTGCTTTCCATAACTGAAATCTTGATGTTATTCACAAACTTGTGGAGCATCTTTTGATTTACATATCAAACTTTATATCACAAACTTGCATTTCACAGCACACTATTCACAAGTCCTGAGAATGTCATGTAACTAATGAAATATGTTACTGTTAAGATTGAGACTTGGACCTAACTCAACCCCAAAAGCTAGCTCAAGAGGGGAAGATTGTCCAAGCCAATATATACAACTCCCAAGTTATTTATCCAACCAATGTGAGACAATTAACACACCCCTCTCACGCTCAGGAATGAACATCTGGAGCGTGGAGTTTACAAATGACCCAATTATGGGCAGAACGGGTGGCCTAATTATAGGCAGTCCAACACATAACGGTGGAACCCGAGCTCTGATACCATGTAAAATAAGGAGACCAACAAATTCTGGAAGAATGTTTTCATACATCTCATCATCTACGTAAGAGCTCTTACATCCATATATAAAAAAATGCTATGAAAGAAAAAAAAATGGAAAATACAAATTTGACAATTATGACTCTAACGGTACAGAAAGAATAAAGGAAAGGATGACCAATCACATGCTAATCAAAGTAAGGAAAAATACACGAAAATGGATAGGTAATATTTGCCCAAATTAACACAGTATATTTTAACACTCCCCCTCAAGTTGGAGCATGGATATTTGAGATGCTCAACTTGCGCAAGTGAGATTGAAAAATCAATTTTCCAAGAGGTTTAGTAAATATGTCGGCAATTTGAGCATGTGATGGTGTAAAGGTAGTGGAAATTTGTCCCAACCGAATTCTTTCCCTCACCACATGACAGTCTATTTCAATGTGTTTTGTTCGTTCATGGAAGACGGGATTCGCTGCAATATGTAGTGCTGCTTTATTATCACAGTGCAATATGGCAGGGCCCAAATTATTGACTTGTAAATCTTGCAAAAGGTATCTCAACCAAGTCAGCTCACATGTAATTGCTGCCATTGCTCTATACTCTGCCTCTGCCGAGGAACGAGAGACAGTTGGTTGTTTCTTTGTTTTCCAAGAAATAAGAGTGGAATCAAGAAAAATACAATATCCAGACACTGATCTTCTTGTCATAGGACAACCTCCCCAATCTGCATCACAATAACCAATCAAATTAAGAGTATTTTTGCTTGAAAGAAAAATACCTTGTCCAGGTGTCCCCTTTAAATAACGCAGAACTCGAATGACTGCATCAAGATGTGGTTTGCGAGGGTGATGCATAAATTGACTAAGAAGATGTACGGAATAAGTGATATCTGGACGGGTAATTGTAAGGTAAATGAGTTTTCCAACAAGTCTTCTATAAAATGAAGGATCTTTAAGGCTTTCACCATCTGTAGGTGTGAGTTTTATGTTTTGTTCCATGGGAAAAGTGATTGGTGCAGCTCCAAGGAGACCCGTCTCATCAAGTAGATCCAACGTATATTTTCGTTGGGAAATGTAAATTCCTTGTTTCGATCTTGCCACTTCTATTCCCAAAAAATATTTTAATTTCCCTAGATCTTTTATCCGAAATTGCTCATGGAGAAAATTTTTGAGATTCCTTATGGCATTGGGATCATTTCCCGTAATTATCATGTCATCGACGTAAATTAATACCGCCGTGAATGATTGCCACATGCTCTTGTGAAAAGTGAATAATCTGCCATAGACTGCTTATATCCAGCCCTTTGAATAGCCATAGAAAATTTAGAATACCAATTTCGAGAAGCTTGTTTTAATCCGTAGAGCGACTTGTTTAGTTGACAAACGATGTTCTCCCCCTGTCGACTATAACCAGGTGGCGGAAGCATGTAAACTTCCTCATCCAAGTCTCCATGGAGGAAAGCATTTTGAACATCAAGTTGATGAAGGGACCAATCACGAGCTGCGGCAATGGCAAGAAGGCAACGGACTGTAACAAGCTTGGCAACCGGTGCAAATGTTTCATTGTAATCTAACCCTTCGACTTGATTATAACCTTTAGCGACGAGTCTCGCCTTGTAACGCTCAACAGATCCATCTGATTTATACTTAATTTTATACACCCACCTGCAACCAATTGGTTTTTTATTTTTAGGTAAAGAAGTAAGGGTCCATGTCCCATTTTCTTCTAATGCCTGAAGTTCCAATTTCATGGCCTCTCGCCACTTAGGATCTTTCTCAGCCTGGGAAAATGTGTTAGGCTCAACAAGACTAGAGATATTGGCAAGAAAGGCGCGATGAGAAAATGACAAGTTTTTGTAATAGATAAAATTTGCTAAAGGATAACGAGTACCCTTACCTGAGTTCGCCGTTGAAGATGACGATGAGCTCGGGGAAATCAACTTGGTTTGGGAGCAATGAAAATCACGCAACCAAGTCGATGGTTGGCGAATACGTTCTGATTTTCGTAATGCAAGTTCATTTGATTCAGATATAGGAGGTGACATGTTTTGTGTGGGTTTTTCATGAACATTAAGGTCACTATTTATATTTTCTAGATGATTATGAGACATTTGAATTTCAGATGGAACAACATGTTTATGTATGGCTAAAGGTAGAACCAAATGGTTATTTTCATTGCTTTCTTGCATGGAACCAAAAGGGAATACATGCTCATGAAAAATAACATCTCGGCTCAAAAAAATATTCTTAGCCTCTATGTCATAAACTTTATAAGCCTTTTGGCCAATAGGATATCCAACAAAAATACATTTTCGAGCTCGCTGATCAAATTTATGATTTGGCTTGACATTGGTAGCAAAACATAAACACCCAAACACTCGTATATGATTATATGTGGGTGGCTTTTTGTGAAGAACTTCGAATGGTGTTCTCTTCAAAAGTAAAGGTGTGGGTATGCGATTTATTAGATAAACTGAAGTAAGCACACTTTCTCCCCAAAAGGTCAATGGTAAATGGGATTGGAATCTTAATGCTCTAGCTACGCTCAAGATATGACGATGTTTTCGTTCAACAACACCATTTTGTTGGGGTGTGGAACTAACAGTAGTTTCATACATTATTCCATGATCATCAAAGAAATTTCGCATAGAGTAAAACTCACTGCCTCTGTCTACTCTGAATCTTTTAACTTTCCTATTAAACTGGGTTTCAACAAAGGCAAAGAAGGATTTTAGTATAGGTTGAGTTTCATATTTATGACACATAAGAAATATCCAAGTATATCTAGAAAAATCATCCACAGTAGTTAAAAAATAATAAGCACCCGAATAGGACATAACACGGAAAGCTCCCCAAATATCACAATGTATTAATTCAAAAGGTTCACTAGTGGATATAGAACTTATGCCAAAAGGTAGTCTGGTTTGCTTGGCTAAAGGGCAAATATCACAAACTTTATTTGAATGAGTAGAAAGTTCACCAATCGATTGAGTAAGGTGCTTCATAGGTTGCATGGATGGGTGACCGAGGCGTTTATGCCAAAGATCATATTTTGAAGATGCATTATTGACTTCAGGAATTGATGTTTTTGGTGGTGCTGAAGTTATGTAATAAAGGCCATTATGTTGCTTCCCCAAACCAATCGTCTTCCTCGTTGACAAGTCCTGTAAATGACAAAATTCAGGAAAAAATGTGATAGAACAGTTTAAGGATTTTGTCATCTTACTAACAGATAATAAATTGACACAAAAGGATGGCACACACAAGACATCTTCGATGATAAGATTGGGACTAATTTTAGCAGATCCGATTGAGGAAATTTGTGCTTTATTTCCATTGGGTAGTCCAACAGATGTGTGAGGGGAAATTTTTGTGTCTTGTAATAATTTAAATGATGAAGCCATATGGTCAGTGGCACCACTATCAATTATCCATCTCTTGGGAGTTTCAGAATCAATATGACATGAAGAGCAAAAAAGAGTGATCAGACCTGTAACATGTGCATTCGGCAGAGTGTCACCATTGTTCAAGAGAGCCATACGCTTTTGGGATTATCATTTTCTAATATATTAGGCCAATATGACAGATTCAACTTCTTCAAACAAAGTTGGAGGAAGCGTCGTCGTCGACACATCCGACCCTTTTCTTCTTCTCCACTCGGATCATCCGGGAATTATTTTGGTCAACAAACTTTTGAATGGTGACAATTACGGTACTTGGAGTCGTTCGATGAGCATAGCTCTTAGCGCCAAAAACAAAACGGGTTTCATTGATGGAACCGTCAAGAAACCAATATCAAGTACTGAAAATTTTCTCCCACGGAAAAGGTGCAACAACATGGTTTTATCTTGGATCCTTAATTCCGAAAGTTGACCAATCTACAACAAATTGAAGGGGACTTACATTACTATGATAATCGAGGAATCAATCCTCAGATTTCATAAAATCCAAGAAATGAAAATCTGAGGAATCATTCCTCGGATTTCAAATTGAGGAGACTTACATTATTTGTGTCGATCTGCTCGGATAATATATTTATTTGAGTAGATTTTTTGTAGGACGGGTCAATCCGTCCTACAATAATATAAATTTATTCTAGTAATTTTCCTCATATTGATAGATTGATAATTTTTTTAAATTTATAATATTTATTTTTTAAAAAAAACCCTTGAACTAAAGTTGACAGAATATATTTACATAAGCATGTCCCAGTTCATTTTATTTTATTCTGATGTTCAGACATAATTGATTTTAGCAAATTCCAGTGCTTTCTTGCCCTGAAGCTTGTTTGTGACATAATGTTTGCTGTAATCTCCATGGTTGTATCTTCTGTACTTGCAAGGATTTTTGTCATCCACGAGTTCTCGAAGTGGCCCAACCTCTAGTTCATAACTAGGAGCGTAGAATGTGACAATCGAGAGCCTGTCTTTTTCTTTATGCGCCACTGCTCTGTGTTCCACACTCTTGTATCTCCCATTTGTTAGAACCTGGTATATATGATTGCAGAATGTCGTAAATAAGGAATAAAATTTGCTGGTGGATGGGATAAATTTTAGTGTTAGTAGGTGACTGGCTGCCTATTATGCTTTGGATCTAAATGATATAGCAATTGTACAATAGCTTCCTTCCATAGCAACCGGTTAACATTATCAGTAAAGGAACTATTTGGTCTGATATAAACTTCTATAATCTTTTCAAACTTATTTTGTTAGCCGATATTTGATTGTATGCTTACCGCCGCCAGCAGACGATTGTTGTTTAGTCATTCATATTCGCTATTCAGCACCACCAGCATTAGTACACATTTTGGAGTGGCATCGGAGGGACCAAGGCCAGCAAGGATGATCTTCATATAAAATAAAGGGTGACAACTTAATTTCTTCTCCTAATATTAAGAATTCTTGGCTTTGCTACAACACCTGGCAGAGGAATAGCATCCAAGGATTGGCTCTAACATGATTATGTCGCATCCCACTGGTTAGAAGCTTACAAACAAGATTATTTGCAACTTTGTGACACTGATTAATACAAGTTGCTAGAAAAGCAAATTGTACTCGTGTATTTAGCAATCCCGTCAAATCCCACAAACTAATGGGGAATTCTGTTCCTACTTGTTCTTAATATGCCTCAAAACTTGTGAAAGGAAGGGTAGGAACTAGGAAGCAGCAACAAGAAACTGTAAAAAGCTTGATGCCATACCTCAATGGTATCACCAATATTGATGACCAGAGCGTTTGGAATAGGTTGAACGGGTATCCATGCATTGTTTCTTAGTATTTGAAGGCCAACTGAGTTGCCCTTTCCTTGCTGTAAAACTGTCAGTGCACTTCCATCAGAATGTGGGCTCAAACCTAAAACAAGGTCTGGTCTGGGGCATGCTGGATAATAGTTCATCCTTATTGCTTGAACAGCCACACCAAACATCTCTTCGAAAATATCATCCTTGCAGCCAAGACTAATAGCTATGTACTTGAGCAAATTCTTGCACAGTTTCCTTATTTCTCTGGAGTATATCTCCACAGTTTCGCTGTAAAATTCTTGAGGCGTTAGTTTTGAACAATAACAAGCTGACTCGTATAGGTCTTGGGATGAAACAGAATGATGAAAAAAGGTCTCCCATCACCTGAATTTCAGTTACATTGACGTGAACTTACTGAAAAAGTGATCTATGCAGAGAAACAATATTATGTGTAAGGACATAGACAGGTTTTTACCTGAAATTGGATGGCTTTGCCGGCCATAATTTTGGGTTTCTTAGGTAATGAGGCTCCAACCCAAGAGCAAACATGTTGCACCAATCTAGTTTCTGGTTTTCTGAGAAAACAAAAGCCTGGCCATATCCCTGAACTGTCCCTGGAATCATTGGATACTTCTGTTTCTCCTCTAATGGCATCAAGAAGAATTCCGTTGCCACTTTTTCGATTTTTTCCAGCAAATCTAAATTAATTTCATGGTTTATCACCTGCAAGGAAAATGAAAAAAAGGGTGGTCAAATATTAGATGATATTCCATGCTGTTGCACCAAGCCAGAGAAATAAATACAAAACCATTCTGTATTGGTGGGTTTTATAGGAATTATATTCAAGTGTTTGAGGCAAATACCTGGAAAAACCCCCACTCCTCACAAGAAATTTTGATCTTCAAAATCTCACTGCAAATTTCATCTATATTTCCTTTGCAAAGTTTTGAGAAATCGACAACAGGAATGTTGTTATTTGTAGAGGTAATCACGTTATCTGAATTTGGCCTTTCTGTCAAATCCCTAATGAATCTTTCTGGAATATGTGAAATTTTGGCCTTTCTCAACTCTTGAACGTCATCAATATGGCCAACTTTGATATCAGAAACTGACATTGGAGCTATTGACTGTGTGATGATTCTGAGTTGTATCAAGTTAGGTGATCAAATGTTGTCTAGATTGGGGTTTATTCAGTTTGGACAGTGTCTATTTATAAAAGAAATGGAAAGTTCCGTTCCAAATTATTGCACTTTCTGAGTTTCAGTGATGCATGTTATTTGACAGAGCCTAGTCAAATTAACAACAAATTGACTGAATTTCTTTAAACTGAAACAGTGAGATTTTTTTGGTGGATTCTGTTGTACTCAAGATTCATTTTTAGAAACTTGAATTTTAGAAGAAAGATTGTGATTTGATAAGTTGATTTGTCTCTGTTAGATAACCTTGTTCATAATCAAAGCTAAAACAAAGAAATTTGTTGTGTCTGAGTGACTTTCAATTACAAACCACACAAAAGGTTGGTGCATTAGCACCAAGAAGAATATTTGAGTGGTGTTTATAGGTTGGTTGTGAAAAAGGACATAATCTATTCAAGAAATGAAATATTTTACAAGTAAATATAGTTGTGACAAGTAATACTTGGGTAGGGGCCAATTCCTCCATTTGCCAGTACGTTTGTCTCCATGGTCCACAGATGACATTTGTCTATTTGGGAGAAACGCCATTCGGATAATGTTGAGACAATTCCATATCCTTCTTTGTTTGTCAATCAAAAATTGTGGACTGGACACCATTATATTAAGCTTTTGTCTCAGTCGTTGTGTTAATCTTCCTCTATCAAAGTCATCTCAAGTTCATACATCAAATACAAATCAATTGATCCTAACCCACCTTAAAATAAATTATCGAGACGAGGGTAGGCCATTTGTGTGCCTTTTTCTGGAGGAAATTTGGAACTCCACATTAGGAATATACCATATAATCATGTCATCTTTTTTTTTTTTAATTCTGTTTTTGTTACAAAAAAAAAATTCTAATAAGAGTGCGTAGAAATGAATTCGTAAAGATAAAGCAGCAACCGAAACAAGTGTGTTGTTTACACGTACAAAGGAAAGCAAAACCAAACCGAGGCATGTAGCGTAAATTGTTTCCTTAAAACAGATTCGCCCCCCTCGGTATGTGCTTCGAGGTTCCAGCGGACGTCTTTTTCTCAGGATACAACGGGCAGACCAGCAGTGGTGTCGCATAAATCACAACGCTAGCGAACAGAATAGGACCTGAACTTTATCAGCGGACGAAGTAGAAGCAGAGGTGCAGGAAGCAGCATAATGCAAAGATGTAGGAGAAAGTGGATTTCGGCGTGTCTTCTAGGCTTGGCACATCCCTTATTTATACATGTCAATACCAGCCATGCGAAAGACCAAAAATTGCCATAAAGATGGCAGATGAAACACCAAAGGTTGGGGCAGACGAAGCACCAAAACTGGATTCATACGCTCTGAATAAGTTTCTTGAACATGTATGAACTCCATTCCCACTTGTGCTCCACAACATTGTTGTAGTACAAATTCATCAAATGGTGAATTAATCAACACCAATTTTGTACATGCTATGCCCTCTGTTTTCGTTCTTCACTATGTCGCAAAATCGTGCCACTGCGCTTCCGATCTATTGGCTGCACCCATAGCAGATTTTATATCTTTTGTCTGTGAAGAAGCGCATTTATTGTTTTACATATCCCATATATCAAACCGTAAAACAACAATAATGTGTGGATTTTTATCCACTGAGAAATGATGTGTGAATAAATATTTGATCCGAAAAATCACAGTTTAACTTTAGATTATTCATACTAGGACTATATTATTTGCTTTAGGGCGAGTTACTTTGTTCCGTTCAATTCAAAACAAGTGCAGCCAAAAAGTGAATATACTGTAATATTTGGTCATCCCACTTACAAATTAGTCGAACTGAACAAAATTGGCATGGTTGCAAAATCACTGCAACATGATCCACAACATGTGGAGGATCACTACCTTTAGATAAAGGTCCTCTCAGCCAAAAAAACTGTTAAATTTTATGTCGAACATGATGTAGGAGATTCATCTGATAAAAAATAACTTCAAATGGAAATAATTAACTTAAACCACCAAAAGAATTCAAAGGGATGCAATGCAAGGTGAGACAACACCATTTCATCGGTCTAAAGATCAAATATTGTTTTTCAGATAACATTCATTTTATGAATATAGAGACAGACGGCAAAAGGAATGAATATGGTAGGATAATGATCAAATCCAAATGAAAAAAAGAGAAGTAAAATGCATGGTATGCGTGAAACGACAGACATGATATTCTTTGAAAATAAAATAAATTAATTATATAAATGAAATTTATTTTTTAAAAAATTAAAGATTATATTTAATATAAAATATATAAAGTATGAGACTTTCAGAATAGGAGTAATGGTGAAAATTTCTAGATATTCTTAATTAATTGTGATACATTTGGCATTTGCATTGTTACTAGTGGGAAGAAAATAAGAATTCATGATGATAAAGGGTAAAATGACAATTAAACGGTAATATCAGGGGGAAAATAAGAATTCACGGTAGTACAGGGGGACTAATGAGAAATCATGATAATATAAGGGGCGCTGAGAATAATCTGAAGGAAGAGAATGCTGACTTGGCAACACATAGGGGAATCTTATAATTGATGTGGTGCGGGACCCATATCATAATTTTGTATCACACAGAATTTCTTAAAAATAATCGGGAATTTTAGGGTTGGGGGTAAAATTGATTCTGTCAAAAGAATTCCCACTGGTTCATCTTCTAATCATAATTATCAAATGCTTCTCGATTTATGTATAAAGTTCTCATTTTAATCTTCGTACTTGCATTCCCTAGCTGTTTCCTCCTCTGGTGTTCTTAGATTTGTCGTTCTTGATTTCATTTTTAGGCCTGTGTTCGTACAGTCTGGGATTTTTAGATTAACGAAAAGTGGTGCTTTGCGTCATATTGTGGTTCTGAAGGTGAAATTCTGCATTGTCGTTGGATTTTGTGGGATTTGGCTCAATGGTGCTCTTGCAATTTGCAATCAAGTGTGGAAATTATTTACGCTGTTGAAATTCCGATGGTGTTCTTTTGGGAATTCTACAAGTAATTAGGAGTTAATGTATCCTATTAATATGGATTTTGCGCCTGAAAGTGGAATGGTGTTGATACCCACGCGTTTCGTGTGGCCTTATGGTGGGAGAATTGTGTATATCAGCGGCTCGTTTACTGGGTGAGATTTCATGAGCATTTAAAATTGTTGAATGCTTGTTATTCAATTTTATTCTCATCATTTGTTGTTTTCTGAGCTTAGTTATTTTCTGTAATTTATGGTAATTTTTGCTAAAGGTGGACGCAATGGCCTATGGCCCCGGTAGAGGGTTGCCCAACTGTGTTTCAGACAATATGTAGCTTACCACCCGGTTATCACCAGGTCGGTGCTGTACTTCGGCTTTGTGGATCGAAATTGTTGTAGTGCTTGCTAATTTATGTAATTGCCTGTGAATTTTTTTCAGAATTTTTTTCAGTTGGTAAGCCAAGAAAAAATGTGTACTTCTTTGAGGAATTTATTTAGCTAGTTGTACCTTGAAATTGGGATCGCACCTCTTGCTTTTTAATTATTTGCAATTTTCAACGGATTCCATATTTGTTTGCTTGTGCATTAAGTTAAATACTGTTGCTTATTTCCAGTACAAATTTGTGGTTGATGGGGAATGGAGACATGATGAGCAACGACCTTTTGTCAGTAGTAACATTGGAACCGTGAATACAGTCCTCTTAGCTAGGGAATCTGATTTCCTTCCTGCAATGATAAGCCCTCAAATACCTCCCTCTGGTCCCAGTTCCAGTATGGATGTAGATAATGAGACCTTTCAGCGTGTGGTATGCAGTTATTGCGCACATCTTTCCTTTCGTTACTGCTTGTTTCCAGATGCTATTTTTTGCAGCTATGGCTTTGTAATATTGTTTGGATATCTTGGATCAAGAAATTCATCCATACCCTTCTTCAATTGAAAAAGAGCATACCTTCCTGTTTTTCCTATTGTTCTTACCTTTCCACGGTTTGTATGCTGGTCATGCATGGAAAAAATCTTAAGAATAATGGTTTCCTTTATTAGTTTCCATATTTCAAAGCTGGGATATATTTTGATCGTCACTACTGCAGGTTTTACCAAGTGGTTTTGGTAAATAATAAATGTTTGAACACTCCCTATTTTACGTATTACAGTGTGGCATCTTAGCGAAATCAACCACATCCGTCTCCAATATTATAGCATAGCATCAAAGTAAAACCAGCACACTCTCCTCCAAATATGTAGCATAGTTTGATTGGTGGCTCATGATACTGAAAGTTACAGGGGCTGCCTCATCATAATTAATGTCTATCAACAGGTTCGACTGTCAGATGGTACTTCACCTGAGCCCTTTCCAAGCATATCAGATACTGATTTAGAGATTTCTCGGCATCGTATAGCTGTGTTCATGTCGACACACCTGGCTTATGAGTTACTTCCTGAATCTGGAAAGGTCTGGATGGACCTTGTCTGTCCTACTGCAATTATTTTACATTTATTTCGTTTCGTTTAAATTGTCATATTGATTTATTTTCGATAAGTTTGCAGGTTATTGCATTGGATGTTGAACTGCCTGTAAAGCAAGCATTTCACATTCTGCATGAGCAGGTACTTTTGACAATAATAATTGCTAGGTTGAAGTTGTTACAAAATGTGTTTTAGCTACGAAATAATTTGGTCACCACTATCTACCAGCATCAGTTTTATTGCCGTCATTTTTTAATAACGTAAGACAGCGTGATGTTGTAGCGGATGAAAGGATATCCGCTTGTAATTTGTTCAAGTTACTGAAGTAGTCAACTTGAAATATGACGAAGATTGGGGACTGTTTGTGTTTTCTTATTGAGGGTCTGCAATTGCTCCACATACATTTCTTTATGCTTATAGAATCAGTGTACTTCATTTAATTTTCCCATGTGATATTAGTTTTTGATTATTTATTATGCTTTCTTTTATTACTTTCATCGTGATGCGAACAAAAATCTTTTGAGCAACCAAATTCTTTCCAGGGAATCTCCATGGCGCCCTTATGGGACTTCTCAAAGGGAAAATTCGTTGGAGTCCTCAGTGCCTTGGATTTTATTCTCATTATGAGAGAGGTATAAGATTTGTCTTCTCTATGTCTTTGTAAGGAAATATAAATTATCACTCACCTCTGTATTCCCTACTTTTCCTGATTCTACTCCGTACCCCAGTCCTTTTCCATTTCAGAGAGATGGACCAACTTATTTCTCGAACAAATCTTTACTCAATTTGCATTTAAAAACGTGAGATGTTAGTTTGTTCCATTGAAATGCTTTTGTGGACCTCTTAAGATGCAGTAGAACAACTCCATGTGCGCTACCCTTGTCTTGTTTTCTAAGTTGCTTGAAGCCTAAAGAGACTCGTTTTCAGTTGGCTTTATTAAGTTTCTGTATTGGTAGGCTCAAATGAATAATATATGCTGATTATCTGCTCCAAATCCTTGACATGTGCTGCTTTGGTGTGTTCATTGTGATTGGCAGCTTGGTAGCCACTGTTCCAATCTGACTGAAGAAGAGCTTGAGACGCACACTATTTCTGCTTGGAAAGATGCAAAGTCGTATCTGAATGGTCAGATTAATGGGCAAGGAGATGCAGTTTCAAGACGACTCATACAAGTAAGTCTGGATGGCTTTGTTATATTCAGAAAGTAGACCGTGCTTTGGGACATGTCGAATAAATAAAATGATAGTTTTGCCCTTTTCATTCCTGTGGTAGTTGATCTGTTCATTCTTAAAAGCATCTCCAGGCATTCTGCTGGTGGTCGTTCTGATACTTCCATGATTATCTGATTATGTAAAACGTTCAACCGGCATTGGCATTTCATTCATTTGTTACTTACTTTGTCCTGTAATTAGCATGTACTCCATTCTTTTATGTTAATTTGATGAGGGTTTTCAGGCTGGACCAGATGACAGTTTGAATGAAGTTGCTTTGAAGATTTTGCAAAATGGTGTTGCCACAATTCCCATTATTCATTCTCCTTTGGAGAACGCATCACACCCACATCTTTTACATCTTGCTTCTCTTTCTGGAATATTAAAATGTGAGGATATTGAATCAGGGCTTCATACATTCGTGTATTTGAATAATACTGTTCAGGAAATGATAGCATCCCTGTCATAACTAACATGGGGTGTTTTCCAGGTATTTGTCGTTTTTTTAAACATTCCCTAAGTTCATTACCAGTTCTCCAAATGCCAATTTGTGCCATCCCTGTGGGCACCTGGGTTCCCAAGATTGGAGAGCCGAATGGCCGCCCATTGGCTATCTTGAGACCAAGTGCTTCACTTAGTGCGGCACTGAATTTATTAATTCAAGGTAACTATCTGGCTTCTTTCTGAAAAAATTCCATCTTATTTTTTTTTTAATAGAAAACCAACTTTATTATAATAGTGAAAAGTTTTACAATAGACACAGACGAGTAATCCGCAAAAAAGGTTACAAGAGAAGCGCTAAAGCACTACGTTATGACACTATCACACTATCGTCATGACCATACAAATTCCTAGTCCTTAACTATGTCTGAAATACATAAATGATTGTACTCTGGCAACTTTGTCGTCCAATTGGCGACCCTGAATTTAATTTTCTTCCAGACTTAGTCCACAGACTCCGACACATCTTCAAATATTCTGTTATCTTTCCAACCATATCGACCAAAATATGCAATGAGTTATCATATACCAGAATCTGAAGAGTCTTTTTGCTGTGGGACACCCTGATTTCATAATAAATAGATCTTGTGCGTTCCTCGGAAACGCCCATTGAAAACCCAGCTCTTTTAAAACTTTCGTTCAAATATCACTCGAAAATGAGCAATGCAGAAGTAGATGATCTTGATTTTCCTCTTGCGTTCGGCACAAACAACACTATTGCGGGCATAAAACGCAGTCCGGCCAACTTCTTTGCACCGAGTCGCATGTGGGCAGTTTCCCCAAGGCCAAGATCCACGAGAAAATTTGAACATTTTGTGGCACGTGTACTTTCCAGATATTATGAAAATAGGAGAAAAACGAGAAATTTGAGATCGGGAAGAAAGAGTTGTAAAAAAATCTAACAGAAAACAACTCTGAAGGGTCCCCCAACCAAACTCTAAAATCCTCGATACCCTCCTCCAGTCTGACTCTCTCTAAGACTCCTAAAATTAGTGAACTCACCTAAGTCAACCTCGCTTAAATCTCTTTTAAACCTCACACCCCAAATGGAAGAAGAATTGACACTGTTTGACAACATCTACAAAGTTACGAATAGGTTTGTTGGTTGAAGTGCAAATTTGAAACAAAGATGGAAATAGGTCATAAACAAGGCCCTCTCCCAAACATCCTCCCAAAAACGAATGATATTACCCTGTTTTGGCACTGCCCTAATCAGTTGTAGAAAAGCCGGGTAAAAACGAGAGATAAATTTCCAAGGACTTCTGAACGTCGTTTTCCCCGCCAAACCCATGTCCCACCCATTGTCATGAAGACCATAGATGCTCTTAATTACTTTTTTCCACGTCTCCCTTTCCACTGAACTTCTCCACCACCATTTTCTAAGAAGAGCCTTGTTCTTAAAGCATATATTCCCCAATCCCAATCCTCCTCTGTCATTCGGTTTACACACCTACTCCCACCCGACAACATGACACTGCTCTTCCCCGTCTTCACCATCCCACAAAAAATCCCTCCTCAATTTTTCCATTCTTTTAGCCACCCGCATTGGCACTTAAAAGAGAGACATGAATTAAGATGGTATCACACATAACACGGCCTTTATCAAAGTCAGTTGGCCCCCCTTGATAGAAACGACTTTTTCCACCTTGCTAATTTCTTGGACATTTTAGATACCACAGATTCCCAAAAATCCATCTTTGTAGGATCACCTTCCAAAGGTACCCCAAGATATTTAATCGGCCACCTTTCTTTTTTGTGCCTGATTGTTAATGCCATTTCATCGACTTCCTCTTCTGAACAATTCAATCCCAACACAACACTTTTTTCCAAATTCATTTTCAACCCCGAATTGGTACCAAACAATTTGAGTATATCCACTATTGCCAACACATGCCTTTGTGATTTTGCGAAGAACAAAATATCATACGCAAATTGAATATGCGAAATTTCAATTTTTTCTTTCCCTACTTCGAGCCTTCTTACTTCATTCACTGCCCTGGCCTTGTCTATCAACCTCCCCAACCCATCGACGACGAGGTTAAAAAGGAACATGGATAATGGATCTCCTTGTCTTATTCCTCTCTCCCCTCTGATTTTCCTACACGGCCTTCCATTAATAAAGATTGAAAAAGATACATTAGAAACACAGCCCCTAATCCACCTCCTCCATCTATTACCGAATCCTTTATTGCGTAACACAGAGTCTAGAAATCTCCGATCGACGTTATCTTATGTCTTTTCCAAGTCAACTTTGAGCACACATCCTTTCTTTTTCTTACGTCGATATTCTTCCACAATTTCATTCGGCAAAAGTCCAGAATCTGTCTTCCTCACACTGATTCTCCGCAATGGTATTACTCAAGACTTTCTTCAATCTACTTGACAAGACCTTAGCCTATATCTTATACATGCTCGTTATCAAACTGATTGGTCTGAAGTCATTGATCTTAGTCGCGTCATTTTTCTTTGGAATGAGACAAATGTATGCCAAAAACTCTCCCTTTTGATCTATTATTATGTGATGTATAAGTAGAAGATTCGTGTTGTCATATCTGTGTGACTCCACCCTGACCCTGTCTTACGCAGCCCAAGTTAGTTCGATACCAATTGTGGATGACAATGACTCGTTACTGGATGTATATTCTAGAAGGTTAGTAACGCAAACTGTTAGCCATGCTTATTTTATTTTTAAAAACATTTGGGGATTGTCTATCCATTTGTTTCTTGTTTTCCTCCAGTGATATAACTACGTTGGCAAAGGACAAAATTTACACCCATATTAATCTTGAAGAAACAACTATTCATCAGGTGTGCACATCTATTACGTTGGCGTCTTTTCTGCTTTACCAAGACGTGCTATAATCCTTGTGTTCAATTACCATGTATGGAACTTGAATTAGATCTTCATTAAAAGAAACTAACTGGCTAACAGAATTTAAAATTTTTGTCTTGGTAGGGTGATGATCATAGACGCTTACATTAAATTAATTGCAATTTATAACATTAAATTAATGCACTGAGTGGTTTTTTATGCATCCAAGTTCCCTTTGTCGAACTTCTTATCTCAAGCAAATGCATACTGTAGCAAGCTGCCATGTGTTACTTTTTCAATATGCTGCTAGCTTTTCCTCTGGATGCAGTGCAATTCGTAAAATTGCTTGCTTGCAGATAATGCGAAATACCGGAAGCCAGATCTCCTTGCTTTTGTTTCACATGAATTGTCTTTTAGATCTGGATAGTATTGAATGAGTTTTTTGAGTTTGAAATTCGACAAATAAAGCTTATCACCACCCTATATTTACTAGCATAATTCAGTGATCTTTGGTATTATTATCGCCTTCCGGCCTCTTGAATTATAGGCATTGCAGTACAGAGATGATCCATTTTCGACGTACGGGTACACCAGTCAAAGGTGTCACATGTGTTTGCGGTCTGATCCACTTCATAAGGTGATGGAGAGATTATCCATGCCAGGTTGCTTGTTGTCTCCTACTAAAGATTTTCATGAAACATTTCTTTAATTTGTTATGCATTTATAGATTACCCGAAGCACTTAGCTTCTTGTTTTACTTTTAATTCTTCATGTTCAGGCGTTAGACGTCTTGTTATTGTGGAAGCTGGAAGTAAACGTGTAGAAGGTATCATTTCCCTTGGTGATATTTTTCGGTTTCTTGTGGGTGGCAGTTAAAAAAAGTCAGCAACAACAATCTCATTGATGGCATTGTTCGTATATATATACAATTGGATGCCTCGTCTTTCGTTGCCGGGTTTTAAGTTAAATCAGCTGAAAACCGAGCCATGTAATTCGAAACTGGGGTTTTCTTGATCTTAATGGTCTGATTTCCATTTATCAGCGGCACAAAATTTAGTGAAAAAGGGAAAAAAGAAAAAAGAAAAAAAAAAGAAAAAGAGGGATGATTGAATGATTCGAATCTTTCTTTAATATTTTATTTCTGGTATTATATTGCTTTGGATCTACTATGTCTTGTAGTGATACACTTTAGATAACTTGATTGACATGTAAAAAAATGCAGCTATGGAAGAGTCGAGCCCTTGTAACCTTAAACTATTTGATGTTTGATATAATTATATAATACATTCTGCCTAGTCATGTCATGGTACGCGTCACTGGTCAAGGCCGATGCCTTCTTCTGGAATTAAAAAAAAAAAACTACTAGAGAAAATCTGAAAAATTATTTTTACACAAATTATACGAGGAAAAAAAAGAGAGATCTTTTTAAGAACCAATGGTCATTTTAATACTGTAGTTTCAATAGGCATGAGTGATGTTTTGTCGACATGAATATAGTATTTGAAATTCAGAAGAAATTTATATCCGAAATATGAATATGATGGGGGACTGGATAAGAGAATCATCGAAATGATGTGTTTGAAAGCAATTAGTTTTCGATCAGCGACTCCATCGAGCCAAAACTCGCGACACTTTCAGATGTTTACATAACATCTCCAAAATTTAATCACTCGAAACTTATTGATAAAGTTGCAATGATAAATTATTTGCTTCAGAGAAGAAAATCAGCATAAAAACTAGTGTGTTTATAAAGATTCATGAATCAACAGAAGTCCAATTTCACTAATGACACTGTGTAGGTATTAGTGCCATTTTTTGGTTCCTGACGATACCCATGCACCTCTATATTTCAGTATTAATTAATAGGAAGGTTATGCGAACTTTGGGGGATGGGGATATGGGTGGATTCATCCAATAGTTCACCTGAATCATTGGCAAAGCTGCTACACATTTTGTGGTTAGTTCTGAAGGAATATGAGCCTGGATGATGGATGCATGAGCCAACTCAGAATTAGGCGGTTGGAATAATTTATCCAACCCTGAAATTTAGTCCTCAAACCCTTCCCGTCTCAGGATTCCCCAGGGGAGCCTTGAGTCTACGTAGAAAATTGTCATCCCTAAACTGAGAGGCAAGCCACCAAAATTGGATGTTATCATATAACTTTATATCGAATAAATTGATAGGAAAATTATATATACTTCGTTATTTGTTATTATTATTGTTTTTTTTTTACTTCATTATTATTACTATTATTGTTATTGTTGTTGTTGTTGTTGTTGTCTTTGTCGTATAGTCATATGTTGCGTGTTTATATAGTTGATGTGTGTAAGTATACAGTTGTTGCGTGTGTTATGTATTTATATAGTTGGAATATTTATTCAAACATGATATTTTTTGTTATTTTCAAATTAATGATTTTTAATATTTTTTATGAGTGATATACTACATAAAATTTTAAAAAATACATACATACGTGATTGAATTTAAAATTTTAGTTAAAATACAATTGAAGATTTAAAAAAAATTCTATTTTAGAAAGAAAAAAATATATCAATAAAATGATATAATGAAGGGATAATTGTCATTTTAAATAAAATTTTATCAAATCAATTAGAAATTAGTCAGCATATGGCTAACTTTAATTATTAAATAGTAAGATTGTGGGGACCCGGACGCTAATCAAGTTCTTAATCATCATTGGGACTAATTAGTCAATTAAAAACAGGGTCTAAATTTTTTTTTTTTTAAAATGCGGAACGTAGTGAAATCAAGCTAATATACATATCAGTATAAAATAAAGTACAAGTCTTGTACCGTCTACAAATCAGTACAAACTAGGGTTCAACAACTACTATCAAGTGTTTAACCCCTATATACAATCCAAGTCCGGAGCCTCCACTCTAATCACGATCTCTCCTCATCTCCTGGACCCTGATCCTGTCTCACCTGTTGTCATGTACACATACAGACAAGACAACAGCCGGATACTTCCGGTGAGAATAAATCCCAGTATAAATCAATGAAACATGCAATCATATAAACAAATATAAAGCATGTAATCAGGTAACAGTAATCTGTATCACGATCTGAAACATGATTACAATTCTACAAGTCAGACTAGACTCAATCCTAGTCTAAGGATCCCGGTTTCCAAATGTGGTATTCCTATATCGAATTCCGTAATAGAAGGAACTCCGTTCCTATTACTCGATATAACCAAATATGGTGTTCCTATATCGAATTCCGTAATAGAAGAATTCCAATTCCTATTACTCGATATAACCAAACATCTGGTGTCCTGACCTATCCGTCATGGACTGTAGCTCTATCGCTAATATCATTATCTTGAGACATCGTGCAATGTTCCCGTGGAGATTCCACCACTATCAGGAACTTCTGTCACAAGATAACTCATCTGATACCTGCTATCTCTAATTCCAGAGAATAAGTACATCAGTCAAATCAATGCAAATATCAATGCAATAAAGTAAAGTATGTGATTTAGGAAAACTCAAGTCGATCTCCCAATACCACATTGACTTATACCTTTCTTTCGCCGGTTTCTGGCTCAGTCGAAGTCCTGAACTCACAATCTGTCTGACAATGACAATACCAATAATCTCATATCAGTATACCTTTCAATTCAATAACAATCTGATCAATCTTGATTTAATTCAAAATCAACGGCATAACGGTACCAACTCAGTATCCCCGTCAATACCATATCACCAGATAACAGTTACAATCTATAACCCATATCCAATACAATCCGTAATCCAATCACAATTCAAATCTGTCTGGTATAAATCAATATACCCTAAAAATTCATAACAATTCCATAATCAGTCCGTTTCTTAGTCTGACTTCGATTCTACGATGTCTAACATGTCAAGAACAACATATATGAGTTCCATTCAATTCTGAAAATATCATAATTCTAAAACATGTCAAAACGTAGTAAAACTTACGTCCAGTTGTAGACTACGTTGCCAGGAACTCAATACCGAAGTCGGATTCAAAATCAGACGGACGGATTTCTCGCAAAAGGCGTAAGGATTTTCTGCAAATTCCTTCAGACCTTTTCTCGATTTCTGCTGAATTTTCGAAGGCATCCTACCCTATATATATCATTGCGTGCATGTCATGAGGTGTCACAATTTTCGCAAAACACGTCGCACCGCGGGTGCGGTCTCGTTAGCACCGCGGGTGCGGTCCTGCACCGCGGGTGCGGTATTGTTCTCACCACGCGTGCGGTCTCAGTTTTTCCAAAAATTGCTACCTTACTGGAATTGCACCGCGGGTGCGGTGTATTCCTGAGCGCGGGTGTGGTGTTGCTTCGGCAACACATGCTGAAATTCAAAATAAATAGCCGCACATTCTCTTAAATCGTGTCTCAGTTGGCCCTTTCGTAATCACGTTAAATTATAAGTCAATAATCCTTGATTAACAGTGATTAATTCTCGGGCATTACAAAGATTATTATTGCAAAAAAAATAGTAATATTATTACAAATATGTATTTATATAGGGTAAGATTTATTTAAAAATGTATTTTTTTAAAAAAATTGAAACGTCAATTGTTGCCCGATATATGTAATCATAATACGTGTATTGTGCACATATATCATATTAATTACCTTGTTTAGTATCATACATTTGTTTAAAAATTATTATACTCAAAAAGATCTCTAACTATCTATTAAAAGTCAAGTGATCATTTATAATTTTTTTTCATCTACCAGGTCTGACATCATTTCAACGACTAATCAAACTTCAGTCGATCGACCGACGTATTGTATATGAAAAAAAATTAATGATAAATCAAAGATATAGAGATTTGAGGTGATCATTATTTTAATTTTGACTGAAAAAAGTATTTTAATTTGGAATCGAATAAGAAGTGAGAAAATGTTTAATTAAATTAATAAAATATCCTACCTTAGAAAAAGACATCGACATATCAAAACTATTGATTTATAAAAATATTTTATTAAGGTGTACGTTGTAGAACCAGTTAACAACTATGTATATTATACAAATTTTTTATTTATTTTCACACCATTCTGTTTTCAACATTTTATGTAAATAAAAGTTGAATTTGAATATTAATTTTTCCAAATAAATATTTTTTAAAGTTTTACCATTATATTTATGGAATATTTTTATACTAAATGGTCCAACGCGTGCATGACGACAGTCTTTCGTGGAATTTCCCACCACACGAGAATTCAACTGAAAAAACCTCCGTACTCGACTTCGCTCACTCTATTAAATAGATTTCCCCCACTCTCTTTTCAGGCGCGTCTGCTCACCTTCCCAGCATATATATATATATATATATATATATATATATATATATATATATATATATATATATATATATATATATATATATATATAGTAGAGTAGGTCTCTTGTGAGACGGTCTCACGAATCTTTATCTGTGAGAGGTTTAGCCCTACCGATATTCACAATAAAAAATAATAATTTTAGCATAAAAAGTAATACTTTTAATGGATGACCCAAATAAGAGATATGTCCCACAAAATATGACTTTGAGACCGTCGCACACAAATTTTATATATATTGTAATCGTTTATGAAATTATTTGGATACATAGGAAATACATTTAAAATTCATATAAATTAAAATTTATTCAAACAAGAAAAATTTTTGTCAGAATTTGAGATTAATTTCTCGATCCAAATACAAATTTCTTAAAATATAAAAGTCGAACTTGACTTCAGTTAAAAATTTTAAATTAAAACGAATATTGGAAGAGAACCTTTATCTGTCAATAAGCATAACGTAAAATAGTTTTTATTAAGATGCGTAATTGAAATTAAATTAATATAGTTTTATATATTGTTTATTATTATTATTATTATTAATTTTTATATAATTTGAATTATGCACAACTTGTTTATGGTTAATACGTCGATGCACGTGTGAACAACAGGTGTGGTCTTTGTCCAAGTGATAGATATTAAAATATTAAACTTTGGTTGATACGTGACACTTTTTTATTTGACAATTACGTGACTTTAAAATCTCTCGCGTCACATCTTATTAAATTACAAAAACACCCTCTGGTGAATTGGATACTTTCAGGAAAACATCAACATTCGATATGGTTTTTTTTTTAATATATATATAACCCCATGGAAGACAGATCCATCCATCGTCCTATTATCCCTGTTCTATCCATAGCCCAGTGGAAAACAAGCTCATCAAGGGCTCAGGTATTCTTCTATAAATACCAGGTTTGAGCATATGTTTAGGAATTCAAGATATTGTTTTCAGCAGCACCCTTAACTGCTCCCCCATATATCCTCAGTCACTGATTTGAGCGTCGGAGGGGCTACGCCAGAACACCCGATCCTGGCCCCCTCTTAACGATCTTATTTGTGATTTCAGGCTCAGGGTAATTTCGGAACCTGCGTCTGGATTGGTTACACTTGCTGGAATCGGACCCTAAATTTCCCGTGAGTATCATATATATATATATATATATATATATATATATATATATATATATCCGCCGTGAGATTTTCTGTCTGATGCATTTACTCGCGACGAAAGTAGATTTATGGTTTTATATATATATATATATATATATATATATATATATATATATATATATATATATATATATATATATATATATATAACCATAAATCTACTTTCGTCGCGAGTAAATGCATCAGACAGAAAATCTCACGGCGGAGAGTGGGTGTCGTCCGATGTTTCTTCTTTCGTCAATCTCTTTCATCTTCTCTGGTTTCAAAGTGACTCGTTGAACTGAGCGGGAAATGACTATGCGAACATAAGAAGAGTCTCCTTCTTAATTTATTCCAAAAAAATAAAAAAAATACTCGGGATAAGTAAACTAATAACATGGGCTATACATATTTCGTGAGAATTAATTTTCATCACCAAGTTTTATGAAACCATATGTAAAGTTTGTTTTTAATATTATACCACATCTATTTAGAAACTCAACATATTACAAATTGAAGCTCTAAAAATCATATATTTACCGCGACACAAAATTAATTTATACAAATCTGCCAAATTTCATCTACGGGAAAAAAATTAATCATTATATACTATAAATGTGGTAAATATGCTTAATTTTAACACATTAATTAAATATGCTCAATTTTTTTTTAAAAACTAAGAAATTAATATTTTTCAATATTCGGACTATGACGTAATTGCAATATGACTGGTCTCATGCACGGAAGGACAAATCTGTCTTTTCGCAGCACTCATTAAGTACCACCCTGCATGCGTGAGATTACTGTTAGGTACGCATATTTGGCGCGTCATAAAGCTGACAAAATAAAAATAAAATAAAGTATATATATTTTTAAAATATAAATAAAAATAAAAATTATTTTTTTAAAAAGAAAACGGAAAATATTTTATTTTATTTTATTTTATTTTATTAATAAAAAAAGGGACACAAAAAAGTGCACAAAATCACGAACACACGCAGTGTGTGAAATATATAAAAGGCGAGTGACTTCCAAAATATCACTCGAAAACCCCTTCTCTCTCTAAAACTACCGAATTCCATCCGATCAAACCGCTTCTCTCTCACACAATCACACACATCTCTGTGTGATTTATATCTATAAACTCTTGTATATACCCAAGTTCTTGCATTATCTCGGTGAATACCTTACTTTTACTACGAAATTTTTGTGTTGTAGTTGTATATTTATACTTTTTTTTTTGTATATTTTGGAGGGAGTGTGTGTTTGTGTATGGAGAGGTACAGTGGAATCCAGGCAATGGAAGGGGTACTGGGGGAGTCGGTTGGGGAATGGGTGGCGCCGGGAGGAGAAACTGGGCTTGAAGGTGGGTTACATTTGCATTTCATTTGAATTTCACCTGAATTTGAGACCCATTTTACTAAATTGAGCGTGCTTTTTTTTGGTAATGTTGACGAGTTGTGGTTGATATTTTAATGCAGAACCTATGTGGCAATTGGGGCTTGGTGGCGGGCCCGAGTCGTACCCTGAGAGGCCTGATGATCCCGATTGTATTTATTTCTTGAGGACTGGATTTTGTGGATACGGCAATAGGTGTCGGTTCAATCATCCCCGTGATCGTGGCGTGGTAATATTCCCAGTTTTTTAGCTGTAGGATTCAGTTTTGATTTTTTTTAATGCACGATTTGTGTGATCATTGTGTCCAAGATTGGAATTTATTGATGTTTTGTGCCGATTTGATGATAATCTCGGTAAAATTTTTGTCTTTCTTGTATTGCTCTGATTATAGTTGTAGTCATGAAATAGTTTGGAAAAATATCTCATCTTAATGATAACATTGATTCAGTCATGCATTGAGTCTGATGGATGATGTCCTGTGAAATATTAATAACAGTGAATGTACACAACCAGCCTTTCTTGTTTTAGAGGTGTTTTAAATTGTTTTGATGAAACAGAGTAGATAAGATAGAGAAAAATATTTAAATCATGATGTTCAGAGTAATCACACATTCAATGAGTAGAGTAGTGGTATCTTGTATGGAATTTTCGGAAATTTTGGTATACATGGAGTCTTTCTTGTTTAAGTGGATGGTTTTGACTTATTTTAAGATTCGGCCGAGGAAATGAAGTGATAGAATGTTGGTTTTTTTTACTAATTATAGGCAATGGGAACTATGAGTGCTGGCGGAAGTGAATATCCGGAACGCCTTGGGCAACCTGTCTGTCAGGTCTAGATTTTCGCCTTTGGTTTCAGCTTTCAGATAACCATGTTTGTGCAACTAAGCTGAAATATATTCAGATATATACTCTTAAATTTGGCGCAATATGTAAATTGCTAAATGATAGAGGGCATAAATCTAAGTGCTCTGTTCTACATCTTGTACTTAATGTTTTTAATGGTTCCTTGATGTCTTGGGGATTTCAGTTTCTTCGATTGTGCAACCTAACTATAAATTTGTCTTCTTTGTTGGTTTGGAAAGGTAAGTTTGTACTGGTTGGTCGTGAATTGGCCTTTTTTGGTTAGATTAGATGGTATTATGGTATATCAAATCAGTAACCACATGGTCATATCCATTGTATCAACCTTTTTTTATATTTATTATATCCTCGGCCCTCGGGATTAATGTTGGTTGAATTCTTGAGACTCAAATAGTTATATTTGCTAAATAATCTTATTTAACTTTTTTTGTCTCTTTACTGTCTATATTATGGATGATGGGCATTGGCATGGCATCATATTTTTTATGTTGGAAACATATCAGTTGCTTAGATCATTCTCCTGTGTCTGTTCTTTGTTGAAAGTTTTCCTTTATTGTTCCATGGTTCTTTGTTTTCTTGCTATCCATTATCTTGTATCGTTTGATACTATTTGCAAGTCCATAAGTTACTCTTGTTCTTTACTTATTTTTATTTTTAAATTTTTAACTTTTTCCTGTCCTCTAAATTGATTTTGTTGTTGTAGTTTTTGCTAGAAGAAACAAAAAATACATGTTACATTTTCTCTCACGTCCCATCCTTTTGTTATCGGCATGCGTTTATTATCACCTTACCACGCTGGATGAAACTAATATTTGTCGATGAAACTTGTTGTGACTAAGATACTTGAAAGTTTTTTCTTGTCTTATATGGTGTGGCAATCGGCAATTATTAGTCAATTGAAAAGGATATTGGCCCTTTTTTATCAACGATCATGAAGTTTTCCGATTTCTTTTATTGTTTTAAGCCTGCGTTACTTGCCATGCTCCTTTTTTATATATATCTCAGATTCCTAATGTAATTATTTACAGTTACATTGGAAAAATTTCCATCCGAAGTTTTTTCTATTTTAGTTATTTTATTTTTAGTTGTTAAAAATAGTTGTTAAAAACAAAGAAAAAAAGTTGATCTATTCCTTAGAAATTTTATTCTAAATATTCTGCTCGTACTGAAGTTTATACGAACATTATTTGCACCAAATTTATAGTACTATATGCGGACGGGAATGTGCAAATTTGGTGCGTCCTGCAAGTATCACCATCCAAATCATGGAGTTGGTTCTTCAGGTCCAGTAACACTGAATTTTTACGGATATCCCTTGCGACCGGTAGGGAACCTTGAAACATATAGTCCATCTTTTATGATTTCATTTTAGATAATGTTTCACTAACTATTCACGTGTCTCATTGAGTTTTTGATGCAGGGAGAAAAGGAATGTTCATATTATGTTAAAACAGGGCATTGCAAGTTTGGCATTACCTGTAAATTTCATCATCCTCAACCAGTTGGTACCCAAGTTCCAGAGCAAACTCCTGGTCCAGGGGCATTGGCTGCTCCAGCAGCTCTGGGCACACCTGCAGTTTATACTACGTTGCAGCTTCCTGTTCAATCTTCTCAACAATATGGGGTAATTTCCGGCAACTGGCCGGTAGCCAGGCCACCCGTACTTCCAGGTTCTTATGTTCCTGGAAATTATGGTCCCTTGCTCCTTCCTCCAGGAGTTGTTCCTCTTCCTGGTTGGACACCTTACCCAGTAAGTGTAGATGAAGTGTTTTGCCTCTTCTTTTTTCCTTCTTGAGCCCATGTTTGCCTATCTTTGTGACTGTTTTAAATGATTTTGTTCCATGCTGACTACGACTGTTTTAACTTTTGAACGCTTTTGTTTCATGCTAACTAGTAGAAGTGCATTGTACAGGCGTCGATTAGCCCTGCAGGCTTCCCAAGTACCCAACCCTCTGGCAGTGGCACAGTTTATGGGATAACTCATTTATCTCCTCAGGCAACCTCATACACCGGACCATACTTTCCTGTCACTTCGCCAGCTGGTCCCTCAAGTAGCAGTCAAAAGGAACATGCATTTCCAGAAAGACCTGGTCAACCGGAGTGCCAGTACTATTTGAGGACAGGGGATTGTAAATTTGGATCTACTTGTAAATATCATCACCCACCCGAGTGGAGTGCACAAAAAACAAGTTTTATGCTAAGTCCAATGGGTCTACCACTACGCCCGGTAAGCACGTAGCTCTATTTTGAATATGTAAATGTTAATCTAGTTAACCGATAATTATATATTGAAGATGTTCATAATTTTATATGGCATACAGCCTTGAATGCGCATGTTCATTTTGACCTAGTGTCTGCTCTAAATGAAGTATAACATGCTATGAGTGCATCGATCCGTTCTAAATTGGCGGATAAATATATAATCATCGCGATTCTTTATGCTTTTTTAGATGATTGACATTACTATTACACAATGGTTTGGATCTTTATTCAAACTCCCTCAATTCCTTAGAACTTGACAGATCAATACTTAAGTATCTTGATATGGAACCGAAGCTTTGTGGAATGAAACACTTCTTCCTTTTCTTTGGTTATTCTACTTGTTACGCTGCTAATGATTCCAAGCCTGCATGTATCGGTTGATTGTGACCTCTACTGGCTTTCTGGAATGGATTATTGCTTGATTGGAAGGTTATTGGCTCACAAAACTGTAACTGTTACTCGTGGGGAGAAAAGTGAGTGTCACTGAATTGCAGCGATGACAACTGTCATGGTGAAAATATTTTTACTGCTATGAACTGTCAGCACAACAAGTAATTGGGTGAGTGAAAATTGTGAAGGACAGTTTGATTGGCCGATGTATGAGTTTGTGCCAATAATTAGAGGGTTCCGATTTTTGTTCTAGATATTTTTGTATCAAACTTCAGAGTTTGAGTAAGCATATTCTCATAACTTTCATAACTTGGAGTTATAGGGTACCTCTGTCCATCGATCTTCTTTAAGTTCTCTAAAAACAGGTGGCGTGCTTCCAGAAACATCAGTAATTTCACAGTTGATGGAGCTAGGTCTGTGTAACTAACATGTCTATACTACTTGGAAAACTAACGATCTTTGAGGAATTCATATGCCTATCAGTCTTACAGAATTTCTGCAGATTTGTGTTCATCTTCGTTTTTTGCATCACTCCCTCCCCCGATCTTGTATATAAACCTTCAAACTTCTGTATTTTCCTGTTGTTGACCCAATTTCACAAGTGTTGTGACTTTGGTGATGATGTTGGACTCGTGATTGCATTCTGTTGTATGGTCATAACTGAGACTTGCGCCTTATCTTTCGTATCACTCTCATAATTTTCAGGGAGCACCACCATGTCTACATTATGCACAAAATGGAGTTTGCAGATTTGGCCCCTCGTGCAAATTCGATCACTCAATGAGAACATTGAGTTACAGTCCGTCTGCTTCCTCTCTAACTGATATGCCTGTTGCTCCTTACCCTGTGGGATCAACAAATGCTACTCTGGCTCCATCATCCTCGTCATCAGACCTGAGACCCGAATTACTTCCTGGTTTCAGTAAAGATGCCTTCTCAGCACAGATGTCATCTATGAACAGTTCAAGTGCCTCAGTTGGTTCAATGTTCTCAAAAAGCGAGCATGTTCCTCAACCAAGTGTTCCTCAGTCTGGAATGAGTTCTGTCTCTTCAAGAGTTAGCACAAGTCAGGGAGGTGAGATTCGCACTTAAAGATAAACAGAAGGTTCGACTCATCAGATCCTCTCCATCACCAAGCAAATGTGAGTTATTCATGCAAATCCGCCTCAACATCCATCCGTGTTCATAATATGATCACCAAACTGCCATTTCCATCACAAAATAAAGCCATCACACCCCCCAAAAGATATGGCAAGACCTTGTTTATCCTTTTCACCTAGTCTCTTCGATAACAAATAAGACAAACATCCTTTTAGGCATTCACGTACAGCACTGCTCGATTTTTTAATCTTGTTGTGTCTATTCATGTTATCTTTTTCAGAACGAAAAAGATACATTCTTCATCACTTCCACTTTAATTTAACCATCTCCACGACTCTCTCAACCATTGATCTCTTGTTAAAAGACCATCCCAAATTGAATGGGCATGAATTTGTTCAGGTTCTCTTTTTCGGTCTGGGGTTTTGTAGTGGAAACGAAGCGATAAACTTGGAGAATGACTAGGCAAGTTTATAACGCCTGTTTATGCGAGATATGTAGTTATGTTGTCTGAATTGCTCGAACACTTCTGACTATAAATTTATGACCAATACATGAAACTGTATAGAAAATCTTGAATTTGCCGACTATTGTCCATTGATTACTTAAGTTGACCATTGGATTTTTGTTGATGATGCAATTAGTACGTATTACTGTACTGCAATATATTGCATTCTACAAGGCTTCATGACTTGTTATAGGAACTTTAAGGAGGGCCTCATCCTAATATTATTAATTTATATCGATATAAAAGTATGTTGATACTATCAAGCTCCACATTCCATGGTTGTTTAATTGTAAAAAATTACAAGTTCCTCAATTTAATAAGTGTTTATGCATTTAATTTTTTTTATGTGCATGATATATTGATCCCGTCGACTTATAAATGTAACGATTATGATCTTAATGCTACTATTAATATAGCATGCATACTCAAGAAAACAACTGGCTGTAAGGGTAGGATGTGTCACATAAGATAATATTGTGGCACGCTTGAAACCCTACTTTATAAGACAAAATAAAAACATATAAAAATTATTTTAACTTCAAGGACATGTATGTGTAAAATCTCGTTCATTAATAAACCCTCGATCGACAGCTTCAAATCATCACGTGCTCAAAAGAGTGGGTAACCTAAATCCACAAAAGAAGGAAACAAAGATGAACAACTACTTGGCGTGTAATCAGTACCAGTTGTAGCACTGCTGGTTGGAATGCTCATCATTGGAATATTGTTTTCACAATCAGTAACTGGAAGAATATTCACGTGATCAGCTCCCATACTCGATAAAGGGTTATTTTTTATCATGGCTGAAAGCTCACAGTTGGAACCCAACCCCTCCCATGGCTGTATTTGATCACTGTCCAAGAATCCATAGCCCATCATGTGATTACCACAGTTTGAAAAAAATTCAGGGTTTTCGAGATTCCAATATCCCATTGTTTCAACATCTCCGATTCTGGATTCATCAGAAAGAAGTGCATTGCTATAGCTTTCGTCACACAGGTCGGATGAGAGACTCAAGTTTGGGCTGCTCAATATTTTCTGTGCCTCGGAAGAGCTGGAAGGATTCAAGTACTTGTTGGGAACAATGCAATCTAGATATCCAGAATTTGAGTCCGTTGTGGACAGGTTAAAGACGGTGCTGTGATTTTCATCATTACGTGATGAAGAAGATTCACGGGAATGACTGGCGTCGGCTTCTGATTGAAGAGTATGATTGATCATACTTACACCAGGCTGAGTACCGGTGGAAGGATGGTTTGCATTGGCTTCAGATCGCCTGTTCTGTGATGATGATCGCTGAAAAAAGTTCTGATCAAAAGGGTTCACATTTAGTGAGTGGAAATGATTTGTTTGATCAGAGTATATGAAATTTGTTCTTGCTTGAGTGCCTTTCATCGAAAGGGCTGCCCTATCATAAGCCAATGCTGCTTCTTGTGCGGTATCAAAGGTCCCTAACCAGTGTCTTTCCTTGGTGGTGGGGTCCCTTATCTCCGCCGCGAATCGGCCCCAGGGACGCCGCCTGACGCCGAGGTACCTCCCCGGTTCCGCAGGCTTCTTCCGGCCTCGACGCTCGCTCGTCTGAGACACAGCGGCTGTGTTGCGTTGGAGCAATGTGAAGCCTGTGTTGGTGAGAATGGGTTCAAAGAGAGGGAAGGGTATCGTTTCTTGGGAGGGTTTATTAGGGTGTGCCATGATTGTGATTCTTGAAAAAATGAAATCAGACAACTCTACGGTTTTCTTTCTTCTTTGCAGATCGAATGTTGTTCTTAATTAGTGAGCTGCTATTATTTTGAGGGAAAATCAAATGAATGGGAAAAGTTTCGAAATGTTGAGGATTGTGAAAAAGGGATGATTCTTTCGAAGTTCGATTGGTGAAAGAGCGTGTGCATGGAGGGGGATTTTAAAGGCAGTAATTAGCAGTGTTTGATGGAAAGAATGGAAAAAATGGACACTGCAAAATGTCATTCTTTGAAAGGCTTTTTTGAAATAATATTTTATATCTATCTCGAGTTTACTTTTTTATTCAAGAAAGAAACATAAAAGACAGAAACTATTGGATTGAGATCATAAATTATCTTATTAAATATAAAATGATTTTGAGATTTGTGCTTAATTAGAACTTATAGTGTATTTTCCTCTCCTAGATGATGGTCCAAAATACCGTCATTCCCCACGGATCATATATTTTGAGCCAAAATATTAATGGAGTATAGTGCAAAATTTTGAAATATGACATCACCTTTTCCTTCTTTAGTAGAGAAACTTCAAGTCGAAGAAATTTTTAGTCTTATTTCATTGGAACGTTGATATAGTACGAAAATTCTGAATTTGACATGAGAAATGTTGAGGTATACGACATCATGTCAGTAAATCGACAAAAAAACAATCAGAAATTAAAAATTAGTAGATCAAGATCGAAATTTGATTATTTAATGGACTAATACTCTAAATGAGAGAAGTTAGTAGGAAAAAAAGTTGTTTTTCATTTTTAAAACTAAAACCAATTTAAACTTTCACAAAATTCTATGCATAAAACATTTCTTAAAAACCTACTAATATTTATTTATCTAAAGAAACTTACGTCATTGGCAAGCTTTTACTAGTATCCTGTATCCCTATATATCTCTATTTAATCGCATTTTCTCGAGAGACTCGAGCATTTGAAATCTTCCATCATGGATTTCATGGTATGCACGTGTTTAATCCGGATTTAATGCAAAATTAATCAAATAAAGTGTTCCAACGATCATGTCTTTGTTCATAATTAATTTTCAAAGGGAGCAGTTAGGGAACTGTCGTAAATTATATTTTGAAATATTAATTATAGAGTAACTCGATTAAATTATTTATGAAATATATTATATGTCATATAAAAACGAGAAAATTACTTCCGTTAGATGTGATTGATAAGATGCTCATTAATTTATTCAACTAATACTCAACATCTACACCAAAATCACATAATTAATCATCTGTTTCGTCGTATATTAAACGTATCTATCAATTTTATATCATTCAAACTATATTTTAACATCTTTCGATCATCTGATATCAGATTCCGAATGATATTATTAGGTCTAACTATAGTGACTAGCTGGAGCAGATGGCTATACGAATTGAGCAAAACTAAGAAGTTAAATAGTTTGATAATGAATTTAAATATGCATACATTTTTCAAGAAACCTTGGCAACCAAGTATTTAAAAGTGGGGATTCATTAAGCCCTGTCTAGTCAAAAGGGCATATCAAAAGCTTAAAAAAACACATGCAAAGCATAATCCAATTAAAATCGTAATTTATGCTGTTACGTTTAAGCCAGTGATATTTCAATAGTTATACAACCAGGCCAAATTTAAATTAACATGTAGTTTTAAAAAGGGGAATTACATTTTCGGTATTAGGTATTTGTCTTTTTGCAATCTTGGTTATCTGTATTGTCAAATTTCACTCATAGTTCACTATCTTTGTTTTTTTTTATAAAAAAAATACAATTAATTTAGTCATTTTTCCGACGTTGTTCTGAATTCTGATGTGACATCAATATGAAATTGATGTGATACTAACACGAGAACTTCCTACGAAATATTACTAAAATTACCAGAAATAAGAAGATATAACAGAAATTTGATAATATAAAGATCAAAATCGGAAAAAAAAACAAATTAAATGAACCAAAAGTAAAATTTTCCCTAAAAAGACAGTAGATAAAAATTATGAATTTGTCAATTATATTTTCCATGACAATAGGCAAAACGAATTTTTTTCCCCTTATCTAGATAATTGTAAAAACAAGGTAATAAGCAGTTCTAAACATGGAGCTTTCAACTTTATATCATTTTCTGATTACGCTTTTCACGTGCTTAATGGCATTGGGAACTACATAAGATCATATATTAATAACAAAATTTACCTCACATTAATGATTTGGAACTGTTTTATATATATATATATATATATATATATATATATATATATATATATATATATATATATATATATATATATAATGATTTGCTATGCTTTTTGTATGACATATATAAAAGATCTAGGACCCTTGACTCTTCCACTAAACATTTCCCACCAAGACATTAATTTCATCTTCAGACCATATATGAATTTTAAATTCAAACAAATTTTTTTGATAATAAAAAATTATTTTCGGAGAACTGTCACATATATTAAATAGGTTAGTGTCATCTCATTGATGTGTATATAAGCGTACACAGTGACGACTAATTAATATATCAAAATTATATATATATGTGTGTGTATATATATATATATATAAGCTTAAATATTAGATCAATTTTTGGAGTTAAAAATAAATGAATGGGTGACTTCTTCATGCTAAATTCGTCTTCTTTAAAGATAACTTTGTGTACATGATTTTGAAGGAAAATTTGCAATTAATCTGACAAGAAAACTCGTTTTGTTCAGATTGGAAATTTGCACGATCTCCAAAAAATGCAATATTTTTCCTTCTAAAAATATATATTTAAGGCTATCCTTAATTCATGGGAAAAGATAACGAGAAAATGAGAGCGAGGACCAAAAGACCTGGACTTTGACTTCATGTCTTTGACCCATCACCCGATTTTTGAATTATTAATAAAGAAATGCATTGCTGTCGACCTGCTATGATCCCTTGCCTCCACGTAAGCAAGGGTGTACCTATTCGCCCTGAGGGTTGTACGACACTGAAAAATCAGAATAAAACTTCTTTCAACTTCGTCGTTTGTTTTAAATTATACATGAGTAATAATTTTGTGAGATGATTTAAATTTTTTTTTGATACAAGTCAATTCTATCGATATTCACAATAAAAAGTAATATTTTTAAGATAAAAAGCAATAAAGAAAAAAATTTGAGTACGAGTGTAGTTGATTTTTTGAGTTTGAGATCCGAATATATTCACGAACCATCTTAAAATTTTGTGATTGTTAATTTATATAAATCTCAAGCTAACGTATGGTTGGAAAGAGTTGGCTTCCCAGAGTAATAACGGTTGCAGTCCCCTTCACCCATGACTATGTCGGCAAATAATGGGAGGGGGACCAGTCAACAAAAATAAGGAAAACGTGATTGGCATTATCTGACTTAGGAAGTTGCGTGAGAAGATGGAAGACGTGTTTTATACGCGTCTTCACACGGTCAGGGGGCTCTATAAATAGAGCTCCCCCCTTCATTTGGAAATTATCCCTTCTTCGAGTTTTCTCTCATCTTATAAGCATTTGAGTGCTTAGTTCTATAATATTTGTGAGGTGTTTTGTTCTCCTGTATTAAGAGAGTGTGTGTTCTCTTTGGAAACACAGTGAGTGAGTTGTACACCACAAAATATTATAGTGGAAATCTTTTCATCTTGCCCGTGGTTTTTACCCTAATTTATTTTAGGGGTTTTCCACGTAAATCTCGGTGTCCAGTTATTCTTTATTTTGCAGGTTTATTATCTCAAATTCCGCACGTGGGACCAACAAGTGGTATCAGAGCCTTGGTTTAAAATTTCTTAAAATTCTGAGTATGCTCTGTGGTTGCAGCCTAGACTGATCTTCCACATCAGAAAAGATTTTTTGAGATTTTTTATTTAAGGCGGGATTATTTTGTCCAGTCTATAAAATTTTTGTAGACATAATGGCGGGAAGGTACGAGATAGCAAAGTTCAACGGAAGCAATTTTATGCTGTGGAAAATAAAGATACAAGCAGTTTTAAGAAAAGAGAATTGCTTGGCGGCTATTGGAGATAGACCGGTGGAGATTACGGATGATGGAAAGTGGAATGAGATGAATGATAATGCTGTTGCCAATTTACACTTGGCTATAGCTGACGAAGTTTTGTCAAGTATCTCTGAGATAAAAACAGCCAAAATTATCTGGGATACTCTGACCAAGATGTACGAGGTCAAGTCGCTACACAACATGATTTTCCTAAAGAGAAGGCTTTATACTCTTCGTATGGCGGAATCTTCATCGATGACCGACCATATCAACACACTAAATACTCTATTTGCCCAACTCACTTCCATGGGGCATAAAATAGGGGAAAATGAACGTGCGGAACTTCTACTTCAAAGTCTACCAGATTCATATGATCAACTTATCATCAACATTACCAACAATATTCTTATGGGCTTTCTAAGATTCGACGATGTCTTAAATGCGGTTCTCGGAGAAGAAAGCCGGCGCAAGAATAAGGAAGATAGGTTGGTAACTTCGAAGCAGGCAAAGGCTTTACCGATGATAAGAGGAAGATTTATGGACCGTGACTCCAGTGGGAGCCAAAGGCGAGGTAGATCAAAGTCGAGAAGTAAGAAGAAAAATATTTACTGCTTTAAATGTGGCGGTAAAGGGCACTTCAAGAGAGAGTGTACGAGTATCGATAAAAGTTCTCAAGGAAATGTGGCCAGTACTTCAGGCAGTGGTGAAATATTATTCAGCGAAGCAGCAACAGTTGCGGAAGGCAGGCACAAATTTTGTGACACATGGATAATGGATTCAGGAGCGACGTGGCATATGACGTCTCGGAGAGAATGGTTTGATCATTATGAACCAGTCTCAGGAGGATCTGTATTCATGGGAAATGATCATGCCTTGGAAATCGCTGGGGTCGGTACTATCAAAATTAAAATATTTGATGGCACCATTCGCACCATACAGGAGGTACGACATGTGAAAGGACTGACGAAAAATCTTTTGTCCTTGGGGCAATTGGATGACATCGGGTGCAAAACTCGGATCGAGAACGGGATCATGAAAATTGTGAAAGGCGCGCTTGTGGTAATGAAGGCGGAAAAAATTGCTGCAAATCTGTATGTACTTTTGGGAGAAACACACAAAGAGGCAGAATTAGCTGTTGCATCAATTGGTTCAGGAGAAGAATTAACAGTGTTATGGCATAGAAAGCTCGGGCATATGTCAGAACGGGGTTTGAAAATTCTCTCAGAACGGAAGCTACTGCCGGGACTTACAAAAGTATCACTACCCTTTTGTGAGCACTGTGTTACCAGTAAACAACACAGATTAAAGTTTGGCACTTCTACTGCCAGGAGCAAAAGCACATTGGAGCTGATTCATTCGGATGTTTGGCAAGCACCGGTTGTATCCCTAGGAGGAGCGAGATACTTTGTCTCGTTCATTGATGATTTCTCTAGGAGATGTTGGGTGTATCCAATCAAGAAGAAATCAGATGTTTTCCAGATCTTCAAAGATTTCAAAGCACGGGTTGAACTTGATTCTGAAAAGAAAATCAAGTGTCTGAGGACTGACAATGGAGGAGAATATACCAGTGACGAGTTTGATGCATTTTGTCAACATGAGGGCATCAAAAGACAGTTCACGACGGCTTACACACCTCAACAGAATGGAGTGGCGGAGCGGATGAACAGGACCTTGTTGGACAGAACAAGAGCTATGTTGAGGACTGCGGGTCTAGAAAAGTCATTTTGGGCGGAAGCAGTCAAAACCGCTTGTTATATTATCAATCGTTCTCCTTCAGTGGCGATTGATCTGAAGACTCCGATGGAGATGTGGACCGGGAAGCCGACAGATTATTCTCATTTGCATACATTTGGAAGTCCGGTGTACGTTTTGACAATGAGCAAGAAAGATCAAAGTTGGATTCGAAATCCAGAAAATGTATCTTCTTGGGTTATGCTGATGGAGTAAAGGGGTTTCGCTTGTGGGATCCTACTGTTCACAAGCTTGTCATCAGCAGGGATGTTATCTTCGAGGAAGATAAAGTAAAGGGAGACAAAGGCACACAGAATTCAGAAACTACTATTTTTCAGGTAGAAAATAAGACAGACGAAGGTCAAGTTTCTTGTGAAGCAGTACCAGAGCACGAAGAACAAGAACAAGTTGAGTCTGAGGTTTCCAATGTGAGGCAGTCAACTCGAGACAGAAGACCACCAGGTTGGCTTTCAGATTATGTCACTGAAAGCAACATTGCATATTGTCTATTATCAGAAGATGGTGAGCCATCGAGTTTCTACGAGGCTACTCAAAGCTCGGATGTATCTTTATGGATGATAGCAATGCAAGAAGAGTTGGAGGCATTAGACAGAAATAAAACTTGGGATCTTGTTACACTACCACAAGGGAGGAAAGCCATTGGAAACAGATGGGTCTATAAGATCAAGCGTGATGGCAATAACCAAGTGGAGCGGTATCGTGCTAGATTGGTGGTAAAAGGGTATGCTCAGAAAGAAGGCATCGACTTCAATGAGATATTTTCTCCTGTGGTTCGGCTTACAACAGTCAGAGTAGTGTTGGCATTGTGTGCGGTGTTTGACCTACATCTAGAACAGCTAGATGTGAAAACGGCATTTCTTCATGGAGATCTTGAAGAAGAAATCTATATGCTCCAGCCAGAAGGTTTTGCAGAAATAGACAAAGAGAACTTGGTTTGCAGGTTGAAGAAATCTCTGTACGGTCTCAAACAGGCGCCGAGGTGTTGGTACAAGAGATTTGATTCATATATCATGTGCCTTGGATACAACAGACTGAGTGCAGACCCTTGTACGTATTTCAAGAGGTCTGGTGATGATTATATCATTTTGCTGTTGTATGTGGACGACATGTTGGTAGCAGACCCCAACAAAGATCATGTCCAAGGATTGAAGGCACAGTTGGCTAGGGAATTTGATATGAAGGACTTGGGACCAGCAAACAAGATTCTAGGGATGCAAGTTCACCGAGATAGAAGTAACAGAAAGATTTGGCTTTCGCAGAAAAATTATTTGAAGAAAATTTTGCAACGCTTCAACATGTAAGATAGTAAGCCAATCTCGACCCCTCTTCCTGTTAACTTCAAGTTATCCTCCGAGATGTGTCCTAGCAGTGAAGCGGAGAGGATGGAGATGTCTCGAGTACCGTATGCATCAGCAGTGGGAAGTTTGATGTTCGCTATGATCTGTACAAGACCGGACATTGCTCAAGCAGTGGGAGCAGTTAGTCGGTATATGGCGAATCCTGGACGAGAGCATTGGAGCACTGTTAAGAGGATCCTTCGATACATTAAGGGTACCTCGAATGCTGCATTATGTTATGGAGGATCAGATTTTACACTCAGGGGCTATGTCGATTCAGATTATGCAGGTGATCCTGATAAGAGGAAATCTACTACTGGTTATGTGTTTACACTTGCAGGAGGAGCAGTAAGCTGGGTTTCAAAACTGCAGACAGTTGTGGCGTTATCTACAACAGAGGCAGAATACATGGCAGCTACTCAAGGTTGCAAGGAGGCAATATGGACTAAAAGGTTATTGGAGGAGATCGGGCACAAACAAGAGAATGTTTCTTTGTTTTGTGACAGTCAGAGTGCCTTGCACATCGCAAGGAATCCAGCCTTTCATTCCAGGACGAAACACATTGGAGTGCAATTTCATTTTGTGCGAGAAGTAGTAGAAGAAGGAAGCGTGGATATGCAGAAGATTCATACGAAGGATAACATAGCTGATTTTCTGACCAAGCCAGTGAACACTGATAAGTTTGAGTGGTGTAGATTCTCAAGTGGCCTAGAGGAAACGTAAGCAGCAGGAAATGGCAAGATTGAAAGGATGTGTGGAGATGTGTTTGATTCTCAATCAAATCTCCAAGTGGGAGAAATGTCGGCAAATAATGGGAGGGGTAACCAGTCAACAAAAATAAGGAAAACGTGGTTGGCATTATCTGACTTAGGAAGTTGCGTGAGAAGATGGAAGACGCGTTTTATACGCGTCTTCACACGGTCAGGGGGCTCTATAAATAGAGCTCCCCCCTTCATTTGGAAATCATCCCTTCTTCGAGTTTTCTCTCATCTTATAAGCATTTGAGTGCTTAGTTCTATAATATTTGTGAGGTGTTTTGTTCTCCTGTATTAAGAGAGTGTGTGTTCTTTTTGGAAACACAGTGAGTGAGTTGTACACCACAAAATATTATAGTGGAAATCTTTTCATCTTGCCCATGGTTTTTACCCTAATTTATTTTAGGGGTTTTCCACGTAAATCTCGGTGTCCAGTTATTCTTTATTTTCCAGGTTTATTATCTCAAATTCCGCACGTGGGACCAACAGACTATGGTCCGTTCGATCTCCGTCTCGAGTATTCGATCAATCTCCACCAAGACATTCTCCATTCTTGGTCTACCCTTCCATGGAAAGCTCATGCATTTGAGCATCAATCACAAAAGATCCTTCGTCCCTTCGGCAGTGAAGGTCCCGACTAATATTCTCATCAACCAATACGCTCCCGGTCTTAAAGCTACCGTGCACAAATTGCTACTGATAGGCTTTGTATAAAATCGAGCTTCGTGGTAGAACCGTTTCCATTGTCTATTCAACAAAATAACCATCATTTTCTTTCCGATGAATGTAATTAAGCCTTACTCGTTAGAAATTCGTACCGTACAAATGCCTAAACATGCTGCCATTAGGTAAGTATTCGAAAACTAGCATCAGGTATCCTCTTTCTTGACAGTAGCCTAGAAGTACCACTAAATTACGGTGGCTAATCGTCCACAAATATCAGGAAGTTATTCACAGGCTAGGATACTCTCTACAATTTCCCTGTTGTTACGAATGTTTAATCCAAGTGAACCATTAACAAGCAGGAAACTTGATGATTTATCTGAAAAAGGGCTGATATTATTGCAGTTTTCGTTCGATCATGTCCTCATTTCAGATTCAAAGACGAAGAGCATTTGTCGATAGCTCTTCAACGAACTCCTGCCGAGGTTGACCGATACGTCTTTTGATGGCCACAACAGTTCCATCGCTGAGGAGTCCTTTGAAAACTAAACCAAATGCACCAAATCCTATTAGATTGGTTTCATTGAAATTTCAGTTATTGATGGAGCTGAGAATGGACTGCTTCCACATCCTTTCATCTCCACTATGCACAATCGAACATGGAATCTAGGATTCAGACAGTCTTTCGAGAACCTTGAGGAAAAATCTTGAGAATTGAGCATGAAATTTATTGGAATATTAGCGAGAGAAACGCAACATCTTGATTATTCAGCCTGAAATTTCGAGGAAAAATCGGTGACAAAAAGAGTGTCTCAAGAAACTTGAAATTCAAAATCTTGGCGGCAGAGTTCAGCATCAGTGGAATATTATGTGACAGAAAAGGAACTTGAAGACAAATCTTGACAACTGCTCACGCAATTTAATGCAGATACCAGGTTACAGAAAAAGACATGTTTCAAGAAAATTGAAGGCAAAATCTTGACAAATGATCATGGAATTTAATGCACTATCAGATGACAGAAAGAAGTGTTCCAAGAAACTTGAGGGCAAAATCTTGATAACTGAGCATATGAAACTTAATGCAACATCAGGTGACAGAAAAAGATCTGTTTCAAGAAACTTGAAGACAATATTTTTTTTATTTGAAAACGCTACCCACAGCAGATTGGCCGAAGGATCAGGTTTCCGAGTTCTTTCATGCAAATCCACAAAAGCAAAAGACAGTGGCTAAAGCAGCTAATGCCCCTCCTACCTCTCCAACTATAACCGCTAATGAATTGAACCTGCCATCTAATCGAGCATCTGCTTCTCTCTTGGGTAAAAACTGTCCGAAACCGCCCTTTTTCTCTATTTACCGCAGAACTAAATCATAAACAAGAGAGACATCTAGCCGCTGATAGCCTCTCAAGCAGCATTTCCCTGTGATGTCGAAGGATAAATAGACAACCCCACATCAAAATATTCAAGAAAGCCGCAACGTACGCTCGATCTTTTTGTTTAGAACACATAATGCACACTTACGAGCGACACTTCCGATCAATCAACGTATGTAAATTAAGTTGTATTTATGTTATGTTATGAGTCGTTTTGCAGTATTAGTAAATTAAGTTGTATTTTTCTCCAATTTTTACCTTTGTTTTGCCCAAATTTGAAATTGACCACCAGAAATTGCATATACGTTGAGTTTGAAAATAAATCTGAGGATTTTGGTTTTTGATGGCTTTTTTATATATATAAAAAATTCACCTAGACAAATAAAATTTTTAAAAAATTAAAGCCGGCGTGATCTTAAAAAATAAAATTAACAAAAAAATAATGAAAACATTCACACAATTAGTAATTAAAGTTTGAAATATGCATCTTCCCAGTAGACTTTGGTTTCTCTTTGGAAAATTGATCATTCTAGTCTATTTCAAAGTTATAATTTTTAAAAAATGGCCTTCTTTATTACACATTTTGCATTATGTCTTATATTATTAAAAAAAAATCCCAAGATATTTTTTTCTATGGTTACACATGCTGCATTTTCATGATTCATTTGTTTAATTATCTATTATTTTTTTAAGAGTTGATTTAACATTTTTATTTTTTCCATTCAAAACCCAACTACCAGTCACATTTTTTGTAAATTTTTTAAAATAAAAAAAAATAACGAGTCTCTTGATTGAAAGTATACCAGCACAATTTTGTTAAAACATTATATATATAAATAAGTATTTATATATATATATTTCAATTTCAAAATATTCATGTTTAAAAAAATTAAACCTACACATTATCAAAAAATTATGACAGTAATCAAGTCAAATCTTTAAAAAAATTAAAATCAAAATTAGAGCAATCAATTATAAGCAATATATTCTAATAATTTGACATAAACAAAATTGGTAACAAAATGGGTTTGCAATAGCTATATATACACACATTAATATCAATACAAAATCAAATTTTTTTGCGTAAAAATTAAATGGGAAAAAAAATTATACTTGTTTAAAGAAATAGGATTGATGTGCTTCACGACCGCCTCTGTACGCATGGAATTGATGATATAATAAAATACAGAGTTTGAGATGAAGAAATTGATGATGAATATGGTTAAAAGGATGATATCTTTGTTGTTTGATATGATAAAAAGAATATTTTGTTAAATTAATTTAACTGAAAACTAAAATTGATTATAGTAATTGTGTGAAGTCTATTTCAAAAAATCTTTTTTTTTATTTTTTATATTTTACTTTTTCAGGTGGAATTAAAAAAAAAATCACAAAGACTACTTTCCACCAAAAACCAAAATTCTCAAATTTATTTTCCAACTCAGCACGGTTGACTGGTCATGTCAGTTAGGTAATTTCGGATTGTAAATTTCAATTTTGGGCAAACAAAGTACCAAAATTAAGTAAAAATACAAGTTTCTTTAGTAAATTGACTCGTAAAATGACTAAAATTGAAAAATGAAAAGTTTCAAGGTCAAAATTGTAATTTTCTTATTTTGATGTTTGACGCCATGATGATGAAATTCACATTATTTATAACATATAAAAGCCTTGAATTATTTTTATTAAAAAAGCCTTTGAATTATTGAAAACACCAACCTAGGGATGTAAATGATCCAAATCAAACCAAACCAAACAGTATCAGGTTTGAGCTTGGTTTGTTTAAAAATGTTTGAGGCTCGAGTTCGAGCTCGAGCTCGATTCGAGCTTCTATTATCAGGCTCGAGCTTGGTTTGTATTGAAATTACTGGGCTCGTTAAAAGCTCGTTTAGCATGTTAATCAAGCCAGACTCGAGCTTGATTCATTAATAGCTCGTTTAACATGTTTAACAAGCTTGGCTTGAGCTCGTCTCGTTTTCGAGCTCGATAAGCATAGAATTGAGCTCAAGTTTGAGTTTGAATCAAACTTGTTAAAAATTAAATATATCTATAAACTAATTTTAAATCAGACATAAAAATGTAAATTCATTCATAAATAACCAAAACGACACAAATAAGAGAAAAAAAACATAAATAAGTATATTATTGAACATTCCAAAATCATGTTTGTGAGCCACCTAAATGAGCCGAGCTCGAGTACGAGCCACCTAAACGAGCCGAGCTCGAGCTCGAGCTCGCGAGCCTATTATCAAACGTGTTTGCGAGCTCACGAGCCGAATATCCTTAAGCTTGATCTTGGTTTGATTAAATTTTCGAGCTCAAAATCGAGCTTGGGCTTGGTTTGATATGATTAACAAACAAACTCAAACGAGCTTTTATCGAGCCGAGCTTCGAATAGCTCGCAAACCGTTTGGTTCATTTACATCCCTACCAACCATAGGCAAGCGGGGGTCTTTAAAAATATTTGGGGTCTGGATCGAAATAACCCAAAAATATGACCTTGAAAGTGAAAATTTATTCGAATCGCGATTTCAAAAACAAGAGCGCCTCGCTAGCCAGCTCTAATCAAAGCTCCAGACACGAACTACGCTCCACCTGTTCGATGGATGTACCGAAAGAGCATTTATCCACTTTACTGGATCATGGCCTCTACTCTTCCACTCAGTTGCTGGTAATAATGAAGCTAATTTAATGCCGACTAATGATATTTGGTCAATTGTTTCCTAATTAGGCTTATTTATGATATTTTTTTAGGATTTGAGTTTTTCTTCGTGGAGAGTAATTTTTTTTGTTGGGTAAACTAGGGTTGTTTTGCTATTTCGTCAACTTCGATAAGTCCTGAGACGAGTCCTCATCTTAAAGCGGAGAGCATGGTTTGTATTTTTAACAGTTTTTAGTGTTATTTATTTGTTTTGAACTTTTACTGCATATGTGTTGTTGATGATTATATTTTTCTCTGGTGACAGGTGCTATATGGGGATTCACTCTTTCAAGAAAAAGAGTACCGCAGAGCGATTGTAAGATTTTAGGCACTTGGGATATTATGAAATATTTGGAAGTCCGTATGCTACATTTATGTGATTTAGCTGTATAATCTCAGTTCTACTTCGTTTTTGTGTCTTAAATCTTGGAATGGATTTGTATATTGTCTTGTTTTAATTCAGTTGCCTGTTTGGATCTGTGGAACTAGAGCCGTATTATTGAATTGATAAAGAATATGCACACATTTATATGTTCCGGTTTCAATTTGAAGGCTTTAGTTCCTCGATATCAGACACTGAAAAGGAATTTAATGCGCACCTTCTTTTTTCGCTCCAATGCTTCTTCAAATTTTGGTGTTGTATTTCATTTTCTACGTTTCTCACATCTTGGACAGCAAATGTACAAGCAAGCTTTGCAATACCACAAAATAATACCCAAACAAAATGCAGCTGCATCCCTGACAACCAGGAGCTCATTGTCAGCAGCAAATAGGACCTCTTCTCCCGGTTCTCTTAATCCTTCGGCTTTAAATGAAAACGAGGTATCACATATCACGTGGAGTACGTATTTTTGTGATGTTAGCAATTCGGAAATGTTAAAAGGCTCTTTGTCTTTTCTTTGTTATTGTCAGTACAGGTAAAATTCAAGATTGCTACTTGTCACAATTCACTAAATGAGAATAGAGCTGCTCTTGCTGAGGTATATAATCTTATTTGACTTTTACCATCTCCATAGGTTTCTTTTCTGTTGCAAATCAAGTCTCGTGGGCTGTGTTAATCTTGTTATCACAGAGTCCCTGAACCCTTCCTTTTCTTTTCTGAAATTGATTTTTATTTTGACTGGCATCAGGTTTCAGCATTTACTATATTTTGAATATTACTGAAGTCTAGTTAGACAGTGTTCATTAATAGTACTTAAAGCTTTGATTTGCCGTAATTGCTTTTAATAGATGGAGGGAATTCCTAGCAAATCGAGGAATCTAGAAATGAACCTTATGATGGCAAAGCTTTACCGAAATTCTAGGCATACTCGAGCTGCAATTGGATGTTTTAAGGAGTGTTTAAGGTATCCTATCTTGGTGTTCAATGATAATTTTGTACAATTTACGAGTACTCCCTCACCTCAGAGTGGCAATCCAACACTCCAACTTACTTTGTTTGCTTGTTTGTTTTTCTTTATTTGTGAAATAATCGACAATTGTGACAAATTAGTGTGTCCTTTTATCCTCGGTATTGACAGGATTTGCCCTTACATCCTTGATGCTATTATAGCTTTGGCTGAATTTGGTGTCTCTGCCAAGGATATCATTTCTATGTTTCCTCAGGTTTGATGTCTACATTCATTTCCATTTTTAGTTGGAAGGATGTTGCTTGACAATGTTGCATGAAAAGGTTTCTGGTATAATGCATGTGAGTTTTTTCTTTGTTATTTAATGGTCCTGACCATTCTAACTCAGATCAATCCTTCAGTTACTTTCATTGTTCGATGATTGTTGTCTCCGCTTTCCTTCATGATGTGTATTTTCATCATTCAGATTTGGTTTGTTTGTGCTAATAAAGGATACAATTCTCTAATCACTTCTAAAGTTCTTGCTACGATCAATCACTCGATTGTTTTATTTTAGCATAGAGAAACATTATTTTAAATTCATTGGCATGCGAAAGCTGCAATGACTAGAAGTTTCAGAAAGCTCTTCTTTTATATACAGCCAAATAGTAACTATTAGTGATATCAACAATACTTCTTTGAACACTTCATTATCTTCTATATTTTATTCACTTCTCTTTTGCATGATCTTCCGTTGGTGCTGATATCCATTACGATGTTGTACACTTGTACTGTTTCTTTCAGGGATCTTCTAATGATCATCAGTTCCAACAGTTCAAAGTCCATCGATTACTAACTTTGGCATCGGATAGGAATTATTTTATAATTTGTTGAATTAGTTCTAAATTTTCTTACTCTACAATCTTCCAGGCTCCAAGTAGAAGTGGAAGACCTCCCTTTGATCATTCTGATTCGAGTCGTTGGTTGTTGGTAAGTTATGGGAATCAACATAGAGGCAGTACTCACTCTATCATTATCTCACTGAACTAAAATTCGCAAATGGGTTATCTATTTCTGTTATATTTTTGTTGCATGGAGCTCCCTAATATCATCGTAATTAGACATTCAGTTTCACATTTCATAATACATCTCAAGCTAGGTGATAAAGAAGAACTTGGCATATCAAACAATATTCTGAAAAATTCATACTTGCATCTATCCAGATATTTTACTTCCAAGACATTGAACTTCTTTTAAAAAATAATTTACTGCAATCATATGTATCTGTTTGTTTTTCGTGACATTTAAACCACTTGATGGAATTTTTTTTGGCACTGTAACAGTCATGCCATCTTTTCTTGCTATGCAGCGTTATGTTGAAGCTCAATGCTGTGTTGCTTCAAATGATTACAAAGGTCAGGCTGCATGACTCAAAATTTTCCATTGCCTTTCTTTGATGATCTGATTTCTGTACGAATAGTTCCATTTTGTGCATGTTTGCCTTACATGCTCATGTGATCCTTATCCTTGTTCTTCTATGTAGTGCGATACACCTTTTGTTTTCAAAACATAATCGCAATACTTGATTAGAGAAATTTTATAGCAGAAAATTTTCAAGCGATCGTTTCTCATTGTACTGCCACAGAAATGCACTACCACTTTTGAAGGAAACTATTGATGGCAATGATTTTGAGTTCTGCAACTGAGAAATTTCATTCTCTAAGCATAGCCAATTTTGAGATGTATGTTTTTATCATGCATATTTTGATTCTCTAACTCACTGGCATTCACCATTATATTCTGCACAATGCATCAAGTTCTTATTTGTTTTTTCCCCTGGTTTACAGGTGGCCTGGAACTATTCTCAGAACTTCTGCAGCGATTTCCTAATAACATTCACATTTTGCTTGAAATGGCCAAGGTCTGTAATTTTTGAATTAGAATGTATCTTAATATTTCAAACACGGGTAGGGATTTTTATCTTGTAATATCTCACTATTAATTAATTTCACACTTATTTAATCAGTTTCAATTTAAAATGATCCATCAGGCTTCCTTAGATGAACTATAGAATAAACTTCTTCTACGTGATTAGGTTGTTAGTGACTTGAAATGCAATGTTGCTTGAGGACAGATATCTATGTCAATGTACCATAATATTGATGGATTCTAGGTTAGTAGGTTCTCTGAGCAACTTATTTGTCCAGGTTGTGGGTTGCCTTTGCCTATATGGATGTAAAAATAAGCAGTGTTTTTGAAGGTCCTTGTGACACAGCCCGTCATATCTAGGTGGAAGGTATAGACTGATATGCATATTTATAAATGCTAAGTTAATTGAATAATTAATGTACTTTCCAAATATAAGTGATGTCCATCAATAAGTAGACAGAAATATTTTAGAAAGTGATTCGGAAGTGCCGAATTTAAGTTCTTCGTTAGTTTTCCATGTAAGGCTACCATATAACAAACATACCAAAGCCCTGATGTCTTTCTTCTATCATGTGTTATTGAAATGTCTTTTTAAGGTTAAAGCCGTCATTGGGAAAAATGATGAAGCCATTTTGGACTTCGAAAAGGTAGGAAGTTCACTTGTACTGTTATAATTTTTTTGCTGTTGTCAACATTAAATTTAGAAAATTATCTCTACAGGTTCGGTCAATTGATCCATATTTGGTTACTTACATGGATGAGTATGCAATGCTTCTAAAGCTCAAGTCTGATTATTCCAAGTTAAATAAATTAGTTCATGATCTGTTGAACATCGATCCTACAAGGCCTGAAGTTTTTGTGGCCTTGTCTGTTCTTTGGGAAAAGAAAGACGAGAGAGGAGCTTTATCTTATGTGGAGAAGGTTAGATGTCTTGACTTTTGTTCTTCACTTCTGATACAGACGCTTTTATGGTCTTAACTAATTAACTAATGACAGAGCATTCGCATCGATGAAAGGCATGTCGCTGGCTATATAATGAAGGTATGGTTACGTCTAGTGCCACGCCTTTTTTCCATTTTTGCCACTAGTTTCTCAGAAGCTCGAGGATCTAAAAATTTATCACGCATCACTTGATTTGCTATCTTCAATTTTATTGGTTTGTACAATTTCCTTGGGTTATAATTTGCATGATATCAGGGAAATCTTTTCTTGTCGATGAATCGACCAGAAGCAGCAGTAATTGCCTACAGGGGAGCTCAAGAACTGAGGCCTGATCTTCGATCCTATCAAGGTAAGTCTTAAGAGACAATCTGGCAGACATGAAGTTATCAAAACTCTATGGATTGGCTTTTTAATCTGATATGCATTCTATTTCTGCGAATTCATCGGACAAGGGAGAATGCATTTTGTGCCTAAAATCTTCAATTGTATGACAGGGTTAGTTCGTTCTTATTTGGCTCTGTCAAAAATCAAGGAGGCTTTGTATGCAGCTCGAGAAGCAATGAAGGCGATGCCCCAATCAGCAAAGGCTCTGAAATTGGTTGGGGATGTTCATGCTAGTAGCAACAGTGGCAGAGAAAAAGCATGTGTTTTGGATTCTTGCTTTTGTTTTACTTCCCCTGGAGTCTCTTTTTCCTTTTTTTCATAAGCAACTTTCAGATAAAACAACTTGTAGAAAACATGTAGTAAATCTTTGAATATTTTAACAGTTTGACTGGAGTTCTATCAGTGAACTTAATAACTGAACACTCCCTTTTCCTCTAATTGAACTTGAAAATTATGAAGACCTTCTGCGCTATTAAATTCAGCTTTCTTATGATAATTTTTCTTAATATTTTGCTTATTTACTTAATTTTGCAGGCAAAGAAGTTTTATGAATCAGCTCTCAGACTGGAACCTGGTTTCGTTGGAGCTGCATTGGCATTGGCTGAGCTCCATGTACAGGAAGGTCGAAATGGAGACGCTGTCTCCCTCTTGCAGCGATATTTAAAAGATTGGGCCGATGATTCTTTGCATGCTAAGCTGGCTCAAGTTTTTGCAGCTACAAACATGCTGCAAGAGGCCCTTTCACATTATCAGGCAGCACTGAGGTAAATTTCCCTGCCCAATGTGTGGTGGTGGGGTAGTTCTCTGCAGGATCATTGGGGTCAACAAAATATGTTTTATTGCTGCTGATAACAAGGAAATAATTTTTGCATCTTATCATCATTCAGGATAAACCCCTTAAGTGATGATGCGAGAAAGGGACTCGAGCGGTTGGAAAAGCAAATGAAGGTTCGTATTGTCTACCCTTCTAAGGAATCGTTCCTGCCAATAGATACTAGTGGACACAAGCACGGATATGAATATTTTGTCATGTTTGAAATAGTTTGCCTGTTTCTCTAGCCGTGTGGTTTTGTATTACAGTTGAACCAACATATCTTTACACTTTTTTTCTTTTAGGGGGTTGATCCTGATGCCCCTGAAGAAGACGAAGATAACGAGGCTGATGATGCTGAGGTAGATCCAGATGACACTGATCTTTTATAGTGACTTATCCATTGGCGTAATTGACTTGCCAAAATCTTGTTGGGTAAGCATGGTGTTGTGCAAAATTACGGGGTTGTGAAAGACTTCAACATTTAACAGGTTCGTCTCACCAACAAACACTAAAAAAATTTTAGTACCAATTTTTGGGGAAGCATGGTGTTGTGTAAAATTACTCTTTGGTACCAATTTTTTTTTTTAATGTATAGAGTTCGATATTCTTAAATTGCTACTCAATATAAAGATCATCTCATAATTAGCTTTAGGTAGACCGATATGTGGTGTATGATTCATTTGAGTTATCGAATAGCGATAGTATAACTGAAATTATATGGATCGAAATTGGAATTAAAATTCTATTTGTCACGGGTTTTAATAGTTGATTAGCATACATAAAAAAATTAAATGATATTGCAAATCCTAACAAGCCTTGATTATTATAACATTAAAAGCCAAAAGGCACTACCAGCAACTTTTTTTATATTTAATCATATATTTAAGGATCTTGCAGATCCTATCAATATTTCAATTCTTATTTATTACCACATTAAAAGCTAACCAACTGCAACTTTTTACATTTAAAATAACATCAACGCCGTAGTAAAGTGTGCCCATGACCATAAGACAGGACCAAGAATACAAACACTCGCAAGAATCTAATTTACGATACAAACACCGGCCGTTTTAGTTTGTGAGAGTGTGGCTAGTGGAAGACCTAAATATGGAATACATAAGGGGGCATTCTTGCGAAAGCTAAACGTGGAAAGGTTTTCTAGGAGTTGGTGCTCGAGTCTCCACGGACTGCAATCTTTGCTTCAGATGGAACACTTCAACCTGGAAATTGATATGATGAATATGGTCAATAAGTAAAAATGAGTTATATTTCAAAAGAATGTGGAGAACTAACTAGCAGTCAAGTTGAACCAAGGATGAGTAAAATCTTATCTAATCTCATTTCCAGGCCAACCAATTGTGAAAAATGGCCAACATCTCTAAATCGCATAAACATGCAGTAAGCCCCGACTCTGGGTAGTTACTCAGCTGTCCGGTATATCTGATACAGTGAAGGGATATTTTCTTACTCTCTAATGAATTCACTGAACAATATGATGTTCTAAAGGACAGGAAAACAAGGACTCAGGTTCCTCGTAATTTATAGTCTGATTAGAAGATGAGAGTGATTTAGTTGATTTCAGACAGAGCACAGAAGATTGATCTGAGTAATCAACCCAATCAGTTTAGGACCAACGTATATTTTGATGATATAATGTTGATTAAGAAGTGAATGGAACCTGTAGTTGGAATGCTCTAGCTCGTTCTCCTGCAAGGACGCCTCGAGTTGAATGAAGCTCCTACGAAGGACATCAGTATAATCAGTACCTCGATAACTTTTCATAATTAACTCAAAAGGAAAACTTAGATTGAAAGCTACGCTCTATCTATACCTTCTGTGTATCATCCAAAACGGCTTTAAGGAAAGCTACATCATGTTCCAGTCTTACGTTGTCAGAGTGGACAATATTAGATAGGCTATTAGCTTCTTCATGCGCCAACTCAACACTGTTTAGCTTCTCCTTAAAAAACTCCAACTCCTTCATTATGTCTGCCAATTGTTTCTCCATTTCCTGCCTACTTTTGAGAGAAGACAACAAGTTCTTTTCTGCTGCCTCACGACCAGCTAATGCAGCTGTCAACTGTCCTTCCAGATTGCCATTCTTTCTTAGAAGGGCAGCTAATTTTGCTTCATATACTTGATAGATGTTCGATTGAGCTGTCATTCTTGATTTACCATCACTCTCTGGAAATACAAGACCATCACTTTCTGAAAGCAAGCTTCCACTTCCTTGCTTTTCAAGAGAGCTCAAATTATCATATTCTGAAGCACAAGTTTCTTCTGCAATCTTATCTCCTCCAGAGCTAATCCCAGCTCCTAAATCGACTGGCTTTATGTTTTGCTCCCTTAACTGAAACAATATCATGTACACCTCATAAAAATGGATAGGAGTTTCATGTCTTGGGATTCCTTACCAAGTTGAGGTTTCACGAGACCAACAAAAACACTGAAAGCAGTAATAATAATTTTTTCCCCAACAAAAAAGTAAAAGAGTATGAATGAGGGGAAAAAGAAAAATAGCAAGGTCGTCACTGCCAACAGCAACTTTTTTGATGAGAAATTTAACAAGAACAATTGCAAATAGCCAATTGTGTTTACCCGTGGTTGATTTTTGTCTTCTAAGACATTCATGATTGTCATCTCAGCATTCTCCTCCTGATTATTAAATTGTTTGCGGAAGGAGACATTTACAGGAGCAGCATTTGTATCAACAAGTAGAGATTCTGACAATGATTTTCTACCAGGCCCATGTTGTTCGGAAGCAGATGCTAAATGAAGTCTTGAGACAGAATCAAAATGACCACTGAGAGAACCATTGTTTGGCTGAGAGGACAATTCTACAGACGAGGCACGATTCTCAGACAGCAATCCAGCAACTTTACTCAATGTCGATTTTTGAATAATTGATGATTCAATCTTCTCCATGAGCAGTACCTCAACCTGTAAAAAAACACAAGAATCAGAAATGAACCACAAGCACCTAAGTCATAAACCAAAAAACCACGTCATATTTGGCTCATCTAGTACCTGGTCTGATGCATCCTTCTTGAAACCACCAAAAGCAACAAGAAAATCCCTTTCCCTGTGCTGTACAAGAACTAGGCTAAATCCCTGCATGGGAGAAGTAACAATTCTCAGAATGTAGAATGAAATATAAAAATATAGCATAGGAAAAAAAAAGACAAATACAAAAGTGAAAGTTATGCAATTGCTTCTGAATGAGTTCACAATATGCAATTTAAGATTTCAAGGAATGCACGTCAGGTCTGTAATTTTGTGGAAGGTCAATAGCCACAACCCAACGAGAGTCCAGCTGATCCATTCTTAGCTGGTGTTTCATTCAATGTTTCACAAAGTCCCATTCTATAACATGATTTTTCAGAGTTCAGAAAAGGGCAACGCTACGCTAAATATCTATAGCATTAATTACAGCGGTTACATCAATCACATGCCAAGAATGCAAGCAACATGGCAAACATATTTCCATAAAAAAGATTTTCAACAATTAGTTCTAAGAATGAGAGTTTTTTGCGTGAGTAAATCAGAAAAATCAAACCAAACCTTGTTGGTAGTGATGGAAGATGAAGGTGATGCAACAGCAACTGACCATTCGAGCTTAAGAACATCAAATATCAAGGTCTCTGCATCTGCTGTGAAAGGGAAAGTTATTGGGATTCGGCGGAGGAATTAAACAGGATTTCAAAATTCTTATCAATTATCATGTACTGTCAACCAAGGAACTTTGAAAAATGGGAAAGTCTTGACTCGAGACACAGGCAACAGTTGCTAATATTCATGCGAATTAAAAGAACGATACATTCTCAGAATATCAAAAAATGAGAGCAAACCCAAAGACAGCCAGCTACTATTATAGCAAAAGATTGATTGTGAGCTAGAAGAACATACGTTTTTTCTTGCTACCACCACCAATAATATACCACTTAGTTCCGCAAAGTGCTCCACAACAACCAGCTCTAGGCGATGGATGAAAACTCCGAGTTTTAACTCTTGACCAAACCATCTATATGAAACAATTCACGAGTTATAATGTTGCATATAAATCATATAATCATCAACTAAGAACTCAGTAAATTTAGATCAATTATTTCCACAAACCGTCTCGAAGTCAAGCGAGTATAAGTCATTTAGAGTACGAGACTTTGACGCTCCACCAAAAACTAACAGTATTTTGTCATCATAAAGAGCCGCAACGTGGTTTGACCTTGGAGATGGACGCGGTCCACTGCATACAGGAAAAGTTCAGTCAATAACATCTGAACCATTTCTTTCCATACTTAGGGATCAGGGAAAAACATGTAACAGAAAGATAATCAGATATAGAGAGATTCACTTGCAAATTGTACAGGAAGGCCTATAAATATCGACAGCAGTTTTGCTTACGTGCAATGAAGAGGGAGCCAGGTCAGAGACTTCAGATCAAACATATGCATATCATTGAGTTTCCTCCTTTTAGAATCTTCACCTCCAAACAAAATAAGAACAGAGTTTGCCCTAACAACTGAATGACCACTACGAGCAACCTGCAATTCATGTAGCTCTAAATATTACTGATTATTCTAAATTCACCCAGTAACGCTCCATTTGACTCTAGAATTACATTCCCTCAAATTTTTTCCTTTCAAATAAAAAATAATAACAGAAAATTTAGATAGCATTTCTTAACACACAATGAAATGATTGGGGAAAAGGCAGAAAAAAGATACAAAAATAAGTGCCTTGGTTTAATTTTTTACAAGTATCTCATCATTAAAATCAACAGATGGAAAACATAATAACTAAGCATTAGATCCACATGCTTCTTCAAACCAACAAGGGAGTGATTCTCTATGAACGAAAAATTAGACCAGGGTGAACAGCTCATATGCTAACTTATTCAAAAAATAAAATAAAATGACGCATGATGCAAAACTCAGAACTTCTTGCTGGAATAATTATTTATAACAGAAGTACTCACATTCTTATGCCAGATAAAACCGAAGCTCAAAGTTCTAATGCTAATACATAACTCAGAAATGTATCGTGCTTAGAAAAGTATAGCTCCATGTCCCAAATGCAAAGGCCTTAGTTATGTTAACCTATTAATCATGGAGAAAATCTGGCAATAGTTACTTTTAACATATTAATTATGGAGAACATTACTGGAATGTCTCCCTTTGCTTCTGTAAGTGACCAGTATTCTTCGTCCATATCAAATGCCCAGACTGCATGGTAAGGGGACAAGTGTGTGAGGGGACAACATTATCATGGAGAGAGCAAGAGCGAGTTACAATCAGTTAAAGCTTACCAGTGACCCTTTCACTAGCAGGTTCAGTTTTTCCTCCTATAAGAAGCACTTTTTTTCCCCAAGGGACCTAGAAAGTGACATGAGATGACTATCAGGCAGCATAGGCAAGAAATAAGTGGCTCCAGCACATACCTCACACTAATAAGATGTAGGAAATGCTGTCATACCAAAGAGTGACCCTTGCATGCCGGAATTTTTAAAAGATGACTAGTTGATGAAAGATAACGCTTTGGTGAAGCCTTGGTCCATGAAAATCTATCAAAACTCAGTACCTGAACACATAATGAAGAAATAAGAGTGCATTCCATTTCACCATATGACATACAACATTCTTCCTCAAACAAATCCACAGTCAATGTCGTAAACAAAAGAAGCAATATTTGACCCCATCATTTCCTTCACAAACACTGTACACAATTGCTTAGTTTGGGAAGCTGGAGATGAGAAAAACTACTGATTCCAAATAGAATAAAAGGACAAATAAACTGTAGAATTTACAAGCAAAAGAAACCATAACAAATTTTGTCCAATAACAGGAAAGAGAAGGTGAAGTGCTTATGATGATACCTGGACATCATCCAGCAATCCATCTGAAGATTCACCACCGACTACCACCATGTTGTTCCCAACAACAGCTGCCGCATGCTATATAGAAATCATCCAAATTTTCAAATGTTTCATCTAAGAAGAGAACCAATAAGACGTGATTTTTGTTCAACAGATATGAGTAGGACCAAGTGTATTTTACATTGAAACGAGCTTTGGGCTTCCCTCCACTGACAGGAAGCACCATCCAATCTTCAGAGCTGCCTGAAGCACAGTTATTAAGCTCAGACCCATCAGATGAAGATTGATGGATTAGCTCATCATAATCATTAGAGGTGTTTGCCAGGCTTTCCCCCTGCCATGATAGAATAGTTCAATGAGCAGGCAAGTGTTTAATAGAACCTCTCGATGATCGAAATTGAATACTGACATTTGAAATGTTAAGTCTTTTATTGTGCCTTACTGGACTTCTAGTTCCTTGAGCAGCATCTGAGAGTTGAACTTTTTTTATTCTGAAGGAAACAAAAATATGAAATACTTTACAACTATAAGTTTCTGAAATATTCACAATGCTGGTTAACCATAACAAGACACGAACACCAAAACCATCTGCACAAATGATGAGTATGACTGCAACATGTTTCGATTTGATTGTTAGATCTGGACATGTAACGAAAAATAATATACCACAACAGTAGCCAGTGAAATCACGCATTCTATTATACATAACAATGGCTTGATTCTCAAAAAGGTCTAGTTGGGTCCTGTGAAAATGAAAGGTAGTCTAATCGTTGTTTTACATTCAAGTAAAAGGAACAGTAGTTCAATATTCCGTTCAAAGGCATCTCAGGGAAGAGGAGGGTCACCGTGTCATCAAAATACTACGTTTAGCCCTTTGAAACACTATTATCAACTTCCGTAACAATCAATATTTTGTTCAAGTCCATATTCTCATCATACATGTGATTAATACCACCAAAGATTAAGCAGCGCCAAATCAACAAACACAAGAGCATAGTTTATTCTCAACATTTGTCTGAAGTAATGACATTTGGAGGCATCTAAAGTTTCAGTTCACGAGGATAGAAGATTCATTGATTCAACAACCAAACCTTAATAATTATTTTCACAAGCCGTAGAATAAAAAAATGATCAGTAATTAACACACACCCCCACACGTTAAATAAAAAACGATTTGGCAGCGGCGTTCCATTTTTTTCTTCATCCGGCGACCCAAATAAGTCAGCCCAATTTCCCCACACAAACAAAAAAAAGAATATATACTTTTTAAAACAAATGCATTTACATCAACTACCTTTCAAGCTTCATTCTTCTCCTCGAGAACCCAAACATTTCCTTCTTTTTTACAGAACCCCCAGCAAAATGGAACGAGGAAACCTTCATAAATTTTCAAAAAATACACCACATTACAGGCACAGCAAAGTATGGACATAAAATCAACAAAAATCAGGTCAAGATATAGCATTATGCATCTATAAACTAATATTTACACGCATACACAACACAGAAGTGAAATCACCGAATATAACAGAATGCAGCTTACTTTTAGGGATTTATATAGCACTGCACCGAATCGAAGCTAGAATTTCAAACGATTTTGTAATACGGTACTATATAGTGTCAATAAGCTAGCTATCCGTCTTTACATACAGCTAATGTAAGTACAGTTTATTGGTATTCAGCGCTGAAGTGAGGCAGGGAGTGCGTACTGCGCAGGTTAGCGTTATGATATTTCGGTACTTGAAAGTAGAGAGAAATTATGCGGGGTTGCTTATTATTATTATTATTATTATTATTATATTAAATTTCATTTTTTTAATATATATCAATCACGTCGTGTAAAATTTATAAAAATTCTTAAAAACATGAAGCGTTCCGAAGCATGGACATGGAGCTCCAAGTTTTTCAAGCTTAAACAAATTTAGCATGAGCTTAAGCGTGAAAAAATATTTTTTTATCGTTAGTTTACTTATAATTATATCAAATCAATAAATAGATAAAATAATACATAAATATGATAAATTTAAGTCTGATACATTAATTATCATATTTATTAAAAACATAAAATCTCAAAATTACAATCTTTATTTGTTTTTGTAACTAGACTACATTAAAAATTACTAAATATTTGTCTGTGACTGTAAGATACGAGTAATCATAAATAAAATTTAAAAATAAACATCTAAATTATAAACATCATTTATTATTTTAAAATAAAAGATATACATTCAAAATAAAAAAAAGTTAAAATAAACAGATGTGATTAATTGTGCTTAAGTACGCTTAATTAAACGTCTTGATTATGTTTAATTCGTCAGACTATAGTTGGCCTTTTTTTGCCGTTTTTCTCCAAACCGGAGCGTTTTTGTCGAATTTCAAGCTTAAACACGATTATTAGAACACTGAAATTTGTTAAGTACGTTGTCAAAATGTTTATTTAGATTAAAGTTATAATTCAGCCCTTTTTTTTTTTGGAAAATTTTTATTTCAGTCTTTCGGGGATATACAATATTTTATATCCGATGAAAATAATTTTATGAAATATCTTATTTTTTTATTCGATGATAATAATACTTGTTTTGTGTTGAGATCCCCGCAGTTTGGAAATGTGTGTATGTATTTATATTTATATATATTTTCTCAAAATGGGTATAACTATTGTTCAATAATCGTGGACCAACTCGAGAAGCTCGAAGAATAAGCATTCAATATCGAATAGAAGTTTATTATTTTGTTAAACAAATTTTTCTCATTTAATTTCATTTATTCTATTTGAACGTATCAAACTAATATCGAATGTATTTAAAATGTATCTTAATTATTGATTATTACGAATTATTAAGTTAATAGAAAAGTAAATTTGAAATTCATAAATTTAAAATTTACGATATTACTTTATAACATGGCTAAACAAAATAAATATTATATCATAAGCACTAAACATTTAGTTTATGGTTTTAGGAAAAATGAGCGCATACATAAATTGTCTGTCTTTCTGTCCTTAAATCCGATTTATTTTACCATGTCCTTAAAGGTAGTACCTTTAATTCACTCTACACGTGTGATGAGTGGATTAATCATGGTCACATATCCAACTATGATCTGTTCACTCTACATATATATCATGTGATGAGTTGATAAAAAGTACTGTCGTTCGTGCTTAACCCCTAAATCCTTATTAATTATTCCCATGCACTTGGTAAAATTGACAAAACATGCAAGAAGCCGCAAGTACTATTATTGGAATCGGATAAATGGACACCCAATCGCTGTAATACTAGCTAGACCCACAAGGCACCAGCCCTTTCGAGCATGGGCTTTAAGGAGCTCTTGAGGTGGAGGCTCATGACCTCATTTGCTCCTCCCACGAACTTGCCGCCGATGAACACCGCTGGAACGGTGGGATTGCAGCCGATATTCGACAGTGCTTGCTCGATTTCCCAACCAACCGGGATCTTGTCGAGCTCGTGCACCGTTGGATTCACCCCGAAGTCATGAAGGAGTACCCCAACGCTGTGGCTGATGCAACATTGGCTCTTGCTGAATATCACGACGGGTTTTTCGGAAACCATGATGCTTACCTTCTCCATCGAACCTTCAAATGTAGAGATGTGCTTGTACTTGATCTTTCAAATGTTTTTTGTCAGAAAGATGAACGATATTGGAAATTATATTGTGTGGTGATTTTATGATATATATATATTATATATATAGGAGTTTCGATAGTTTGGTGTGAGGAAAATGGGGAGTGCACGAGGGGTATTTATATAGAAAATTATATCGAGTGTAAGATACCGTACGTACGAACTATATACTAATGGATTTGTGATAGCAAATTTCTTTCATTTTTTTATGGAAAAAAATCCTAATCTCACATCGGGCCAATAATATTTTAATAACTTTTTGTTTGTTAAATGAAAAATAAATAAATTTTGGTATTTTATATTATTGAATTTCAATTTTAAGTTTTAGCATGTTACATTTGTTTTTTCTATAATTTTAATATATTTTCGATGTTATGTTCACTTCACACAGCGTGTCGCATATGTTGTGTCAAATCAACATTTTCGTCGAAAAATGATTAAATTTGCCAAAAATTTGAAAGATATTTGATTAAATATTTAATTTTGACGACACAAATGATCAAAACAATAAATTATGAAATATATTTTGACGAAAAGTATAATTTTCATTTGTTTTATTTTTGTTGTAGTAGCTTAAATTGAAGCATTAGTTGAGGGCGATTGATGGGTTATAGCACATAGGAAAAAAAACATGCACGATAACGAATCTCTGCGTAAATCTTTGGTACGGTGGCTTCTCAATATTCCCACTATTTCCTATTATTCCTATTTCCATTCAACCAAAGCACAGACACTAGAAAAACCACGTGCATTCACTCCATCCACCCCACGTAAATAATTTGTTTGTATTATTTAACTAATTATTTTACTGAAAAAAATTAAATTAGCTATAATTTATCCTGAATTAAATTCAAAATATATAATTAAATTAGCTATAAATAATCCTAAATTATATTCAAAGGTTTATATATATATATATATATATATATATATATATATATATATATATATATATATATATAACTTGAAAATTAATCGTAGTCACATATTTATTAAAATAGATTTAAAATATATACTATTTATTACAAGTTGGAGGAGTTATAAGAAATTATGGGTAGTGTACCAGAATTCTATATATCAAAATACACCCATCTTAGAGATAAAAAAAATCATAATTATTTGTGAAACATTTATCTATTTCATCAACTCAAACACCCGTCGAAGACCATGTTACGATGAATATATAAGACTAAAGTAGCAAATTATTCAAAAAAATCAAGATTTTCAATATTCTTATATATTATACATCATGAGGTGTTTATTAAAAGTTATAAATTTATTCATGAACATTAATTAGTGTCTGATTTCATCTTTTGTCGAAAGTTGTATAAAGTTATATGCAAGGGTATTGCGTGAGATTTTAAGGTTAATATGCAGAATACAGTTAAGTGGGAGAACATTTTATTACGATAAGATTCATTTTGTAGCCTGATCTAAATATTTGACGTGATAAATGTACAAGAGAAACTTATTTCTATATAATAAGTGAATACAAATATATATATAACCTACAAGGGAAACTGATATATACTAATATTACCCAAAATTAATATGATTTGTTGGGTATCATAATTGTTTCTGCTGGAAAAACGATCAAACTTTGGTGTTTGAGCTGTTATGCTGTTTAAAATATTTGAGTTGCACTATTACCAACTGCTATAGTATTTGGCCTAATCGTAATCACTTAGTATCAGAGTCAAAGTCAAGAGTTCAATTTTCATTGATTGCATGAAGTGCAATTATTCAGCGGAAGATTTTTAGATGCAATAAATGTCTCTGTTGGAAGAGCTATAGAACCGTAATATTTGAGCTGCTGTGCAGTTTAAAAGATTTGAATTATAGCATTACCATCAGCTATAACTTTTGGTAAAACGGCAACTGCTCGGTGCTATATGATTTAAGATTAATTTTAAGAGAAAACTCTCTATATATTAAGTAGATATAAAAAAAGAAAAATTTACTTTGAGAGAGAGAAGCATAAAGAATATTTGTATGATATAGCGTTTTGGTTGTAATTTCTCAACATTATGATTAACCAAAAAAAATATTTTTATTTTCTCTTTAATGTTCTTGCTTTTCTTAAATACAAATACAAAAACAAAAAATTGATGTTTTCAAGAATGTAAATAAATTTGAACAAAAAATATTTAAATTATTGTATAATAGATTTACTTATAGCAATAAATATTACGTGTTTAATTTATAAGTACTCTAATCTCAAATTAATTTAATATATTTATACATAAATGTTTGATCATGTAAATGAATAGAATTCAATGAAATGATTAAGGAATACTATAGGTTATCATAATTAAAGTTGGTGGATTTTGAAGAAGATTTTTATGTTTGGTGCAAAATTATATTATTTTGATGTAAATAATGCGCTCAAGTAAAGTAATACATTGAAGATGCATGGTTTTACCACACACAAATCTGCTGCGTCATGACTAATGCAGTTAAAAAATTTACAAGTTTCTTTCATGTTTTAATGAAAGAATCAAAGTAGTTGACATGCATCACCCTATTACTTCATATTTAATTTCTTATCAGTCACGGAGTGATTAACGTATCGTAACTCATATACTGGTTCACATCATTGTATACAATTATGTGAATACCGCTGAAATGACACTCATTTATTGAATGTAGTGAATTGTGTTTATATATATATCAGAAAGGTCGAAGGTTTCTTTATTGTGTTAAATATTAGGTGGTCCATTGAACTTTCTAGTGTATCTTTCCAGAAAGCATCAATTGAGGTTGAGAACGAAGTTGAATTTATCCATTTGGGACCTAAATTTTTTCCCTTCTGGAAAAAATATTAAAGGTTCGCATCTAATTCGCGGCAGAAGAGAACAATGAAGTGTGCGTATGCAAGATGAGGTCCCAGAGCCTACGTTATCTCGTGGGCTATTATTGATTCTCTGGAGTATGGAGCACAACATGGACTTGTCGATGACGGGCAAAAGTACGTGGAATAATCGCCATTTTCCGACTAATGTGTGTAAATTTAATATGAATGATCTCAAGTTTATTTAACTAAAAGACATATTAATCATCAACATCGATTATATTCTTTGATCTACACAAATTTTTTTTATATTGAGTTTATTTGTTTTGGTGCTTTCGTCCTCGATCGATATATCGAATTCCCATTTAACTTTCTAAAAAGATTGATTTCTAAGTGTCGAAGTCTTTGATCTAGTAGTATCACTTTCAATTTTGGTCGGATGATATTCAATACAGTTCTACAGCTTGAAGATGGATGATTCAAATCAACAATGTTATATTTTTCATCCATCTATAAGATTTTGAAGTCCCAAGGAATTGTAAATGATATAGATGAAGAATTTTCTGATGTGAATGACCAACTGAAGATAACAACTGCATATCTCAAGGGAAACATGGAGATTGATCTTCTCTGATTTGAGCCTGGTGTTACCCAGGATGTTGACAACATGAGTAGTTTCATCATCTGAAACCAAACCAACCGAAGTTAAATCTTTTAAAGAGAAAAGATTTCTGAGTATGTTATGCTCTCTACCTCTCATATTTAAGCTCAAATAGATTTTGGCGGACAACGAATTCAAACTGCAAGAGAGATCATTGCATTTTATGAAGCCCAAGTGACTGAGTATGAGTTGTTGGAATTAGGTGCTCATTCTTTGCTGACAAAAATGGGAGTAGAAGTGGATGGAGAAGTCGAAGTTACTGATGCAAAAGTGGACGAATCTGATGTTGATCTTGATGCTGATCATGATGACGATATTGTTGGAGACGTTCCGTAGTTTGTTTGGTTTTTTTATATATATTGTCTCTAAGTTCTGAGTTTTAGTTCTGTTTTCTTAGTTATCTAGTTTTATCAATGAAATTTCATAGTGTTCTTGTTTATGTGTTACAACATCTATTTGATAACATTGCAATAACATATTAGAATTTAGGGGAGATAACTATCTAACTCAGAGAAAGTTATTATACATGGAAAAATAATGGAAATGAGAAAACCAATATCATATTTGGATATTTTGTCCAGAAAGACAAAAATAAGAAGATTGAAAGAGAAAATATGTTTTGATTTTCAAGATATAACTTATTCCTTAAACTATCTTTTCCTTATTCACAAGATATTGTTAAATATTTGGCTAGAGTTTTTTCTTTCTAGATTTGTATAAAGATTGACTTTATATTTGATTTGATATGCTTATAAAATTTTATTCCATATAAACTTCATCTTTCCATGATTTGTAGGGATTTAATTTAATGAACTAATTTCATGTGCTTATAAGACCATGAAGTTTTTTGTTATTGGATCTTTAGTTTTATCTATTTCATGATATATATACTTCAATTAGTAATTTTTTTAATCCCCAATTTGTAATTAATCAATCTTAGCTTATTATATATAAAAAAATACCTTTGATTCTAAAAAAGAAAAAGAAAAAGAAAACTCACAATATAATTACCCCTACAATATCTCAAAGGCCGCTTTCTAAAGTTGCTTGGTGTACCTGCGATTGCATCGATCAATACTTACCACCAATTATATTGTTCTTTTTTATTATATATGTATACACACACACACACACACATAATTCAATTTTTGTAGTTTCATGCAAAAATTCCACTTGCAATATCTTCTCAAATCTATCATACTTTATGATAAGTTCAACATACACCAAAAATATAATACGAGTGCATCCTATGTAAATCGAAATCTTGTATCACACACAAAACATAATCATGTTATGTTAACTCGAGTATTTAGCTAGTGCACACTATGAATTCCATCGGCATAAAAAATGTCGCTAAACTTGTTCGACTTCTAAATCGTAAATTAATCTTGTTAAAGTAGTAAATATCGAGATCCAATTATGATAATAGATGAGTACTCATTGATGGGTAATTATGATAATGATGCTCAAATTAATTATAAAAGCCCAAGCTCACTATATCAAAAGCCCAAGCCCACTTTATACTCTCCAAAAAAATCTATAAATAGGAGAGTATTCTCATTATTCGGGAGGATTTTTTGGATATTGAAACCTTTTAGCTCTCCATTACGATCTAGAAGTTATTTCCTGACTTGAGCGTCAGAGTATCTACCCCGACGCCTCTGATGTTTTGTTTGTGACGCAGGTGATAGCCCACAAAGATTTCTCTTCACCAGTTACTTGGAAGATCCGATTACGAACCAGTAGAGTAGATTTCTCTTATTTAATTAAATATTATTCTTTTAAAGCAGACAAGTTTAGTTATATTTGGACATATATATATATATGATCACAACACTAGCTTCCTTTTAAAAAGTTGCAAAATAGCGACATCTCTATTGCTTGTAGCTGTTTCCGGTGTTTAACTAGCTTTCCCTCAATTTCATCCGTCAACTTTCCGAACCGATTAGGTCATTTTTGTTCCATTCTAGAGATAGTACAAATTTCAAGCCTATTTTATGTTTAATTCTCTTCATAGCCAAGCTTCCTTTACACACAAAGAGCATTTGTATACCATGCATGATCAGAAACTATAACACATACATTTCATCAAAATTAAAGTGTCTCGTACTCGCTCGATGCTGATGGATTCTTCATCTGAGAGTAGAAAATGCAAATTATATTAGGTTGTGTTTGGATCGATTGATTCAAATATGTTCAAATATATTTTTATTCTTTAGAGCTAGAATTAATTAGTAAGACGACCATAAACTTAATTATTATGAATTTCAAGTTGAGTCTATTATCATGTCATTTAAAATTCATTAAGATCCAAATTTAAGATCTGAGTATAATTAAAATATATTGATCCCAAATCCGTACCGTGTTCGCATCATAGGAGCAAAACGTGTTCCCAAGTTTAAAGTTTATTAAATAATCAAACACACAAGGTGAAGTTTGACGAGGAGAAGCTCTAGTGCATACAAACTTCAAAGTGGTGGTTTTGTTAGGAAAATTGGAGCCCGGTGGCTTATTTTCTCTAATTACATTGATCTCTCTACTTCTAATTACGCATCGCTCTTATTCTACACTTATATAATATGACGTAATTAATTAATATGCAACAAAATGCATCATTATCCGTGTCTCATGATTAATTCGTACTTAATTATGCTGGTGCAATTAGACCCACAGGGCACCAGCCCTTTTAAGCATCGGTTTTAGTGACCTCTTGATGTGGTGGCTCATCACCTCGTTCGCTCCACCAACGAATTCGCCACCAATAAACACCGCCGGGACGGTAGGGTTGCAACCGAGTCTTGAGAGGGTTTGCTCGATCTCCCGACCCTGGGAAATCTCGTCGAGCTCGTAGACCGTCGGATGGACTCCGAAATCACTGAACAGTGATCTAATGGAGTGGCTCATGCAACACGAGCTCTTGCTGAAGATCACCACCGGTTTCTCCGACACCATCTTGCTAACTCTCTCCATTGGCTATCGCGGTTTGATTTAAGGTAGTTTTTGACTCTAAATGGTCGCCGGGACGATGGGAAATCGGAAGAAAATGTGATTGTTGATAGAGAGGATATGTAACTAGTTGGATTGGTTTGATGTTGGTGTGAGGAAAATTGTGTGTGCATGGGAATGTTTATATAGGAATGGAGGAAGGGTACTGTTGTTGGATTGGTGAGGTGGATTTTTTTTTTGTCCAAAAAAATATTTAATTTAATTTAACTCATCATATCTCGTATTTATCAATAGCTTGAGAGTGATATTGAGCATAAAAAAAGGTACACCGCACGATAACGAATCTCTGCATACGGTGATAGAGACATGTCCTTCGGTACGGTACTCATAAATATAATCTTAACATAAAAGTGGACTAATTTTTCAATCAATTCCTGGATCAATCTTACAAGTATTACTAATTTTATTAACAGAGTATGTTTCTTGTGAGATGATCTCACGAATTTTTACTTGTGAGACGGGTCAATACTACCGATATTCACAACAAAAAGTCATACTCTTAGCATGAAAAGTAGTAATTTTTCATAGATAACCCAAATAAGAGATCTGTCTCACAAAATACGATCCGTGAGACCGTCTCACACAAATTTTTGTCTTATTAATATAGACAATTTCATGCATGTAGCTATGCATATTTTTGTATGAAACTTGGAAAACTCTAAAATGGCTAAGAAATTATAAAGATTTTTTAGGGTTTTAACGTTCTGATTCTTCCTCACAAGTTGTGTTTTGATTGATTGATTTATTATTTTATTTAATAATAAAAGATTAAAGATCAATAAATCTCCATCAACATAGTTGTATTTGTGTTTAGTCTTTATCAGATCATTTTTTGCAATATCTTATTTACACAAAAATTGTTATGCACTCTTTGGTCTCCCAATTGTTTTCTCATATGAAATTCTGATATTTGGGCACAAATTTTTCAGATCCGATACTAATATATGTTTTTTTAGTTGATATTAATTATACGTCTTTTCTTGAATGAAAATCGGTGCGAAATATTGAAAAAATATGGTAATATATCATGATATTCGAGTTCAAAATATTTCAAATATGATACTAATATATTATATTTGAGTACAAAACATTTGTAACAAATATTGATATTAACTATTCATGTCTTTTTTTCAAATGAAAATCGATACAGAACATTAAAAATATAGTATTAATATATGATATTTGAACACACAAAAATGTGTAGCAAGTGTTGATATTAATATAATTTTTCAATTTTGTACTAAAAATTTTATATTTTATGTCGAATATAAAACAATTAGTACTCAAATATCATATATTTATTCCATATTTTCAATTTTTTGTACCGAATTTCATCCGAACAAACATATGCGAGCTTAGAGTGCAGAAACTTTTGATATGACCGGGACTGAACACAAATAAAAATATGCCGGTGGGAATTTAAAAGCAAGTATCCCGTAATAAAAAAAAAACATGTTAAAAATGTGTTGTATTTAACCATGCACTGTTTATTATTCTCCGTGTTAGATATTAAAGCAAAGATTTCATAGAATTTTGATCTTATAATATATAACGATGTTTTAGTGATTCGTCAATTCCAAACCAAGCGTCACCACTTCACCATGTTTATGTGTGTATTCTGAATGTGATTTATTTCTTTTATATATCCGTCCATATTATTATCTTTATTCTGAATGTGATTTATATATACTCGTGTACGTCGATATAAATTTATCTTTATTCCGAATGCGATTTTATTTCTCCACTCCAAAATTGCACTTAAAATTCAAAAAGCATACGACTTGCACTGGGAAATTTATATCATTACTATCCCGTCAAAGAATTTGGATGTCTATATTTTAATTCTCAAACTAAAATATATTTTTTTCGAGGTTTTTCGATTCGGGTTAAAGGAATTGTTAGCAGTCTTATTATTAATTAACCCATGAAATATTGAAGGTGAAAATGATATATCTTTCAAAGAAGCATCTGGCAAGTTGGAGAAGGAAGTTGGATCTATCCATTTGGGACCTCTTTAATTTCTTATTTTACTTTTTTTTTTATATTAAAAAAAAAAAGTAGATTTCATTGTTCCCCTTCTTCTTTACAAAGATTCGCATGTAGGAAAGGAACAAGCAACGAGGATAGAATGGCCTTATTGTTAAGGGATATATATTGATGACATCCGTGAATGGATATATGTTTAAATTTAGTTCCTTGTCGGAGAATAGAAATTTGTTAGCTGATGAGATTTGAATCTAAAAAAAGAATAAAATAAACTACTTTACGACTTCAAAAAAATTATGAATCGTAATATTGACTATATTTGACACTGGACAGGGAGATCGCAACTTAGATCTCACGCGTCTTTAGCCAAAAAAATAAAGGAGGAATGGGCTAAAGATATACCGATAGGTCGGCGAAGTGCCCACAAGTTTATAAATGGCTCTAAATTGTCTCAAAAGTCAGTTTGCAGCACTGCTCTATCTTGCACTCAAATATATTATATATGGTTTGTAGTTCATATTACACTAAAATCTCGTGTCTATGTTCTGATTCGAGACTCAATTATACAAAACACGTCCCAACTCCAAAAAAAAAAAAAAAAACTCACAAATTTTTTTTTTTAAAAAAGGTCTTCAATTACATGCATATATAGGTTATAACTTATTTTAGCCTTTTCCGATATGATGATTATTTATTTCACCCACTTCATCAAATGGATGGTTTTCTTAAATAACAAAAAGATAAATACGAAATCCATAGAATGGAAATAAAAGCAAAGAGAATAAGGACGATACTGATACGACGGACTATGTATGGCTGGGAATACACATAGAGATCTTGTGTCATACCGAAGTTGATAAGATCAAGAAGAATGAGTGAAATATATACAAAAGTAATGTGAACGAATTCATGTAATGCCAGCTTTTAGTACTAAGAAAATGGGCGATGGTGGTTCTCGGCATCCCATCCCATGCAAAGATGTTGGCATAGTGGACAAATTGCTCTATGTGTGTTTGTGTGTGTCACACGCCTAAAGCTTGGCCACACATGCATTTTTTATGAGTATATTTCATGTGAGATAGTTTCACGGAGCTATATACATGATAGGAGGCGGCTGAGTTCTTATCTATAGTGAAAAGTAATCGAGTTGAAGATATGTATCACATAATTGAACTGTGAGACGCTCTCATAGGATTTTGTTTGTTATTTTACTTAAGCGTATATTTTAAATGAACATGTAATGTATTCAGGTAACGTTGATAGTTCAAAATAGAAAACGAATATTGCAACATTTTGTTCATTAAAATTCAAAACCATACTTTTAATCAATGAAAAAAAATAAATTAACTTTGATGTTATAAGGTGGGCTCCAAATATATATAGGCCCAAAATCATCTTAGTGGTCTTTCATCTCTCACTAGAGATTTGGGCTCCAAAAAGATACAGAGGCTTGAGATCTATCGAGGAAGATGAAAAAAGACCACTAAGGATTGAGAAGGAAATTACTCACGGGAAATGATCAAATTTGTGAAAAAACAAAAATTATTATGAGACTGCCTTGTCAATTTTGTAAAATGAATATTTAATAGAAATAATTCATGAAAAAATATTATATTTTATATTAAAAATATTAATTTTTATTTTAAATTTTAATTAAGTAATCTTAAATACGTAAAAGAAAACCCAAAAGTCAATTAACTCCAACGCATAAACCATCCCGAACAAGTTACAAACCTATTTATAAGAAACCCTATGAAAATACAATTTACCCCCTCAAAATCAACCTCATTCAGGGCAATTATGTAATTACATATTCCTAATTCAGCCGAATATTATATATTTAATTTTTCCAAAAGGTAAAATCGCTCACCCCCGGTCCGACAGGAATCTGTCACTTGTGAGACTCGATCTCTGATCATTTATCCAAGATTCACCGTATGCTGCGGGCTATATTTAATTATTTATATGATATATAGGCTCCGTTAATTTCCCACGCGGAAGTGCCCCCCCTCTCCAGGATCTATACAAAACGACCGCAATAATTCGTCGTCGTTTTGCCTGGTCTGAGTTCTTCGGAAAAAGACTCTCGAGGTCACCGGAAAGCCGACCATTTATCTGAATTGGAGATTCCAATTCGGTTCTGGAGTTTTAATTGGGTTAGTTCCAGTGTTTTTTTTGAAGTGCTGGTTGGTTTTGTTTATTAGTTTTCTATGATTCGTTATTTGAATATATTTTTTCGCAGGAGATGGAAAGAAGACGGTGGTTGGCCATTGCAATTTTTGTATATTTATTTGGATTTTCATTGTGTAGAGGTAATTAATCTTTTTGGGTTTTTAGTCCTGATTGCGGATATGAAGAGATATCTCGATCAGTGGTGAATCCAAAAATTCTATTCATGGCAAAATTCAGCATAAAATTGGAATATTTTATTATAAGTTTGTATCGCAGATACACTCTTAACCCTTCTCGGGATTTTTATCAAATAAAAAAATAAAAAAAATTTAATATTGTGTGTAGTGTGATTACAAATCAAGTTTCTGCGTAGGAGTTGATCGTTAAATGACTGAATTTTATGAGCCATTACTTGTTATATAAGTCTCGTTTTATAAAATGCAGGATTCAATCTTTGATGATTAAAGTTGCTCTTTGCCTCATGTCATTTACATAAGAATTCGTCAACTTCTGAATGTCATGACTTGTATGATACTTAATACTTTTTTATGTGGTGCCAATTATGTTTTTGTAGAGAAATGTCGTTCTAAATTAACTTTAGATGTTGTAATAATTTTTTTTTGGAATAGTTTACTTTGTTTTGAATGAGAAGGTTTATTATTCTTATTGCTTAATTCTGTTAGGAGATACCTACATCTCTGTTCCCGCTGTGCACATGAATTTTTCCATGCTTTATGTGCACAGAATTGAAGGTAACGGTGAAGCACAAGCATAATACCAATGATCAGTCGGTGACATACAATCATACTCTTGCAAAAATATTGGTGCAATACGCGTCAGCTGTGAGTTCATCTGAACTATATTTTGGATCCATGTGTATGATTAAGCTTTCGGAAAAGTATTTTAGATATGTATATTTCTTGAGACATTTTTGGTGCTTGTCCTGAAAGATATGTTCAGTTGTGTGAGTTGTTTTTTTGAGGAGTTGGTTGTTTCATTTACCTAGCCTTTATTATCGAAGCAGTAACTTGACAGGCTTTCCCACTTCATTATCGAGTGAATAATTTTTTATAATACCTCTCATTCTACATAACGATTCTCTCAAGAAATTCTTTTTGGATAGTATTTTGTTGAGTCAACGTGCATATGATCATCCTAAAATAACTGATTGTCAGAAAGTTTTAAATATTTGTTTCCATTTTTTTCATCGAATCCCAAAATAAATCCAATTTCTTGACAAATCAAGATATTTCAACAAGAAGATAATCCGAAAGGTTATCCTAAAATAACACTCATTAAAGTGCAAACAAGATTCCTCTGGTATTAAAATAAATAAACTCTCCTTTTATCGAAGCAGTAAGTTAAACAAGTTTTCTCATTTCATTATCGAGTGAATAATTTGTTATAATGCCTCTTATTCTACATAACGATTCTCTCAAGTTTTTTTATAGTATTTTGTTGAGTTAACGTGCATAAGCGAAACTGCTGATATATGGTATAACTAAACAAATTTTGCACTTGCAGGTATATTTGTCGGACTTGACGGAATTGTTTACTTGGACTTGCTCGAGATGCGACGGTCTGACTGAGGTATAGTAATAGTCTAATAGTTACATAATACATCATATTTGTTGACTTTAAATTAAGTAGCTATTTATTACCTAATATCTTAATTTTGAATTGAAACTATTCTTGTTGGGTACAGGGCTTTGAAATAATTGACCTAATCGTGGACGTGAAATCCTGCCTGCAGGTTTGGGGAAACGAGTCTTCATTTTCATCATTTTTGTCAGATAAAGCATTATTTTTATGTTTTGTTGACTTTGTTAGATGTTCTAATATTTGGTTGTTTCTATGAAGGGATTTGTTGGGGTTGCGACTGATCTTAATGCCACTGTCATTGCAATCAGAGGAACTCAGGGGCTCAGGTTTGGCTTATTCATGCTTATTGATCTATTTATCTTCTCCACAGATGGTTGTTCATCTCAAGGCCATTTTATTTGAATTTTGAGTCGAATGTTTTAACAAAATAATACAACTGATGGACAATCTCCCATACTCATTATTTTGTTCACCCATATTATGACTGGTACGTACTCGTGTCTGTGAGCTTTTATAATTACCATTTACATAAAAATATTTTTTATAAACTAAAAATGGTGTAGGGTAGTACTTAACTTATTTATGGGTAATTCTGTTTGCAGTTTACAGAACTGGGTAGAAGATTTGTTCTGGAAGCAGCTTGATACTGATTACCCTGGAGTTGATGATGCAATGGTGTGTGCGACTAAATATATGCATTTCTTTTTTCTCTGTCTCCTCCACATGAATATTTTGACAAGTTTGCTGTATTTGCATCCGTGTGCATTTTATGTGGGTTTATTCTTTGGTCCAGGTGCATCATGGTTTTTATTCTGCTTACTACAACACATCCTTGCGTTCTGGAGTTCTAAATGCTGTTCAAAAGGCAAAGCAGTTATATGGAGACACTAAGATAATGCTTACTGGGCATTCAATGGGAGGGGCTATAGTAGCTTTTTGTGGACTTGATCTTCGTGTAATTCCAATACTTGATTATTGACCTATTGTTGGCTTTTACTTTAATGCCACGTGCCTTATATTTATTTTGCAATCTTTTCCCAAAAGGTTATAGTAGAGACCTCCCAGGGATTTTTCTGTGGTAGAAAAATATCAACATGATTCCAGAATTAGCCTAGTCTTTGGGCAAGTTATCAATCAAGAAGATCGACCTCCTTAGTTCTGAAAGATGTTTCACATGAAGTGCTTGGAGCTTCTATAGTCTTAACTTGCACGACTGTGTTTGATTTGTCCAGTCCAAAAATTTACACAGTGGTTTCTTAATTTTTTATAAAAAATTGTTTTAGCATGTCTTCTTGTAGAGGATTCAAATTGCATTGTATAATAATAATAATTCCTGATTAATATATGGTGAGATAATTCGTTTAATATTTCTTTTTTGGAGTTTTTTTAAACTACTTATCCTGTTATCAGCTCAGTTTTGGACATCAAGATATTCAGGTTATGACCTTTGGGCAACCTAGGATTGGCAATGCTGCTTTTGCTGCATATTATAGTGAGGTGCTGCCAAATACCTTTCGCATCACAAATGGACATGATATTGTGCCTCATTTACCTCCTTATTACCGTTATTTTCCTCGAAAGACGTACCATCACTTCCCGAGAGAGGTACTAGTTTTTGGTGTTTAACTTCATGACATATTTTATATTAGGCGTTTGACTTTATGACATATTTTATATTAAGCTTTAGTTGTTCAATCTTTCTTTGATTTAGGCTTATTTTAGTATTTAATCTTAATTAACTTTACCACTTTCTTGTTGGATCTTTGTTGTAAACTCCAGAACTGGTCTACGTTGTGGTAATGATTGCTTTAGTTTTATACTTTTTATAGCAGTATCTTAGTTCTTTGACTTCATAGACCCCCAAATTAATGACCGTGTAAACATTTTTGAATCATACATTTGCGTTATTTTGGCCTTCATTGCTTCATTATTTTTCTCTGCTTGCTCAATCTTCGTGTTGTAGGTTTGGCTTTGCAATATTGGGTTTGAAATTTTGACTTTTACAGTGGAGAAGGTCTGTGATGATTCTGGGGAAGATCCAACATGTAGCAGGCAAGTATTTGCTTATAAGCTTTGTCATATTTCAATCAGTGAATTTTATCTGTTATTTTTGGTTGCTGCTGTAGTATATAAGATATAATGTAGGCGATGCTCTCTTTCTACTTTTAGATAGTCCTGATCACCAGAGTTACTGGATGGTGAATTGGTGATGAATGACTCTTAGGACACTAAATAATGATAGACTTAGCCAAGATTCTATACTGTTGCCAATCCTTCATAAGAATATTCTAGTTCTCAAATTGCTTCCTCTTGTATCAGTGGTGGATCCCCTTCAATCGTGGAAAAAAATGTTTAATTTTATTAAAATTTCAATCTTCATTTACCTCTCCCCCAAAACATGGAAACTATCCATCACTCCCATCTGCACTGCTCCGGAGTTCTTGGGTATTTTCCTGCTGATATCATTTGTGATTGCTAGCTAAGTGGCAACCATTGTGATAACCACTTCTTTGATTCCTCTGTAGGTCGGTGAGTGGGAACAGTATATCTGATCATTTGTCATATTATGGCGTTGAAATGGGATGTGATTCACCGAGCGAATGCAAAATTGTGATGGATCCTCATGTTGCTGCTTATGCAAAAATGGATGTTGATGGGAATTTCATTTTATCCCAGTATCCACCCACACCAATTTTGAAACAGAGTACAGAGGAGGTAACCGATCAGGGCCTTTCTATGTAGATTTCGATTCTGGTCAACTGTGCCATTGATTTGTGTACATGATGGCACGAGCCCCATGGTTATTTTATTGGTTGTAGCTGTCTCCTGTGTTTTCATGGCCTTGGTTGGGAAAGAGTATCTTATATATAAATATTGTTAATATTTGTATATATCATTTTAATCCAAATATCTACTTTGTACGTGTACTACATCGTTGGTGATATATCTGCTCAAATTTGATAGCCGGATTAATGCAAAATTCAAATGAATTTTTTTAAAAAAATCGCGATTAAGCTTTTACTGAGAATTTTTTCTTGTATAATTTTTCAGTCAGCAATTCTTACAGAGAAGACAGATACAAATCTTGCCAAATAGACGAGATACAAATCTTGCCAAATTTCATTGAAATACGAATTTTTGCAAGAGCGCAGTTGGTAAATGAAAAGAAAATGTGAGAAACAAAATAAAAGGATCGGATCACCATTTTCCTTCAATTTGCCTTCAAATCATTTGGTGTCACTTTCCTGCATAATCATCACCAAATCCGATATGAGAAATGTTTATTGATCATATGCAATATTATGTCGATAACAAAATACAACTTTGTAGAAGAAAAATTCATGATCACTTTTTTTACCAGTTCATTATGTTCATACACGAAATTAAGTCGGGGCGAGCTACACAATCCATCACACAAATGAATTAGTTTTCGAATCAAATATAAAGTTTCATAGTTTGTATCACAACAATTTAAACTACCCTGTCCTTTGAAAAATAAATATATTTTGCATAAAAGCATGTAGTTAACGTATTATCTAAACATTTTTGGCATGGAAATTTGACTTTGTTGTCTTAAATTTTCAGTACCATCAAGAGTCTTCTCTTCTCCTGTGGCAGCAGACAATTTCTCTTCATCAACCTTATTTCCCTCTTCTGCAAATTCAGCACCTCAAGATTACATTACAATACAAGACGTATATACAATGGCGTGACAAAATAACATAGATAAACAAGCATTTTGACGTGACATTTGTATAGATGATAAGAACTTTTCAGATATACAAACCATTTTTTATATCTGCTTTTGCCTCTCCTTCCACAGCATCATTCCCTTCTGTTTTCTCTCCATGCACATGCCCCTTAGCACGGGGCGAATAGTATTCGGATTTCCCAGATATCCCGTCAGAAATAATGGATTCAATAGTTTCTTCATAATCCCTTATCGGCGAAAGAAAGTTCTTTTTTGGAGAATGATCGTATGAATTCAGCTTTCCTTGATCATTTTCAACAAAATTCTCCTCCTCTTCTACATTTTTTGCCTTATCCTCCACCCGGGATTCGCTGTTTCCATCGGCTACATTCTTTTCTTTTGTATTTTCCTTCGTCTCCTCAATATAATTTTCAGTATATTCAACTTTCTTGATTAATGCATCAGGGCTATCATTTTGCTTCACATTTCCAAATTCTTGAACATTTTCCTCCTCGGTAGCCTTCTCAACGACAGGGTTATTGATCTTGATGGAATTCGAGCTTTTGGATTTGGTAACAGTATTGTCTGTTGCAACAGCCTGCTTTGATTTCCCACAACCCATATTTGGTGTTGAAATGAAGGGAAGAAAGGATTCCTGAATTGAGAGGGAAAAAACAAAGAAATGATAGCTTTTGTTTAATTCCCTTTCTGATGCATCTGTCTGTTCTTCACCTTAATTTGTTTTCATATATATATATATATATATATATGCTTAAAAAACGTAATTTTTAATGAAAATTTATGGAAATTATTTATTTGTCGAAATAATTTAATTTGTCGTGAAAAAATAAAATAAAACGAACATGGGCTTCTCTGCTGGGCGTATCAAATAAACAGCAAAAACTAAAAAAAAAAATCTCGCTTCTAACAATTTAATCCAACAAACAAACAAACGCGACTTTAGTTCAAAACGCTGAGACTAGTAATTGATATTCACAAATAGCGATTTATCAAAGGCATACAATTAGCTGTATATGACTTTTTCACATTGTTGGATGCGTAGTCCACAAAAAAAAAAATATATAATCATTTGTGATCCTTTGTATGCCATTGTGTATTTAGATTGCCATAAGGTTGCATTTTTTAATTCCATAATAACAAATTCATTGGCTTATTTAGGTAAATCAATGGACAATAAATTTCAAGTCCCACAAACTAGTTATTTTCTCAGCATTGTGGTAGAATTCAAATACATCAAATGAAATCATTTCAAACCTTCATATCAAAACACCACCTTTTCTAGTGATTTCATCTTGCCTTTGTTCTTGTATATAATGTTTTTTTCGTCGGCTGTTGGTTGGATATCAACTCGTATTACAATTTGATATACCATATTTAGAGAGTGTTTGACTGAACTTCTAATAAGCACTTTCTTGATCCTAGTTGGGTGGAAGTATTTTGGGGTGTTTGTGAAAATCAATTTATACTTCAACTTCTATAACGTTTAACTAAAAGCTAGAAACAAGATTGAATGTTTTTTCCTGCTTATGCTTTTTAGTTTATGGTTTATGTTACAATTTGATATTTGAATCCTTGAAAAAAAGTTATCATATTCTACAACTACTTTCAATTTTTTAAAAAAAATTTGAAATTTTTTTAAAATGTTAAATTTTATTTATATATAAGTTTTTAAGAGTTTCGAATGAAATTTATACAATTCAAAATCACATTTTATTACAATCATTTTATATTTTTAAAATTAATTTTTTATATTTTCAGATTATTTATTTTTACATATTTTGTGAATTTATATAAAAAAATTTAAGCATTCATGTTATAAAAAGTAAGCATTCATGTTATTATTAAATATTCAAAATTTAATAATAATTATATAAATACATTGTTGATTGTGTGATTGCCAAAAATTAGACAATTTAAAAATATTATATAGGTTAAGGATATTGTTGTAATTGTACGACAACAAAAATCTTGGAAATATTTTTTCTTCAAACATTCAAAATTTTGCTTATATTAACTTTAGGATTTTATTTTCAAAAATTTCATACTTTTGCTTCTCACTTATTTTCAGAAAACAAAATAGAAAAATTACTTTAAAATAAACAAAAACTCTCTCAAACACTCCATTAATATGATAATTATTGGATATTAAAAGTTTTTTTTTTATATCTCATTAGCATATACCCAGTTGCGGATGTTCTAGAATCTTATATAAAATATATATATACAAACATGATTTTTGGTGTCCAAAATTTTTTGTGCACCGGGCCCTAGTTTAATTTGACGGGAAATTTGGGTTCAGTTCTCAGCCGCCATTTTTTTTTGTGTTCAGTCCCTAGGTACTTTTTTAGTACCACATTTCCACATGAAGTGTACCACATTTCCACATGAAGTGTACCACATTTTGTATGACATAGTACCACAATTTTGTGGATAGGGAGTGAAGCCAAAAAAATTTTTTGATTGGGGATTTTTCAAAAACTTCCCCATTTGACGATAAGGACTTGTCACCGAAAATCACCCTTTCGATATTATCACATAACAAAGATCTTCCCTAAATCTTCATTTTTATATTCTATATTGCCCACCTGCTCCTTAATCATTGTACAGCTAAGAACTAATCATGCACATGTATATGCACACACACACACACATATATATTTGTATACCACTAAAAAAGATTGGAGCTAGAGGTACATCCATGGAGAAAGAACAGGTGAAATTCAGAATCTTAATGTTTCCTTACTTGTCTTATTCTCATGTATATCCTTATTTTGAACTAGCCAAGAGGCTCTCGAACAGAAACCTCCACATATATTTCTGTTCTTCTGCTATCAATCTTGAATCCATCAAGAAAACCATGCAAAAACAATTATCCTCAATCGAACTTGTGGAACTTAATTTGCCATCCTTGCCTGAACTTCCTCCAGATCTCCATACAACCAAGAATGTGCCTCCCAACCTGACATCAGCCCTTTTACAGGTTTTCCAAATGTCAAGATCTAGCTTCTCCGAAATCGTTAATAATTTAAAGCCTGATTTGGTGATGTATGATTACTTCGAATCATGGGTTCCAAAGCTTGTTTCACCTCAAGGTATTCCTTCTGTTTACTTTGCAACTGTGGGAGCAGCAACATTTTCGTATTTCCATCATATATATACATATGGGAATGTTTCTACTTTTCCTTTTAAAGAACTATATCTCCTGGAGCATGAAAAAGAAGGTGTAAAATCTCCGGTTGAACTGGAAATAGAAGATGTTGATCAGGATTTTGCAGATGGAATGCTCAGCCTGTCTAGTGAGATTGTTTTGATCAAGGGGTCCAAAGGGTTTGACGCGAAGTATATTGACCATCTTTCTTTTTTGTGTCAAAAAAGAGTTGTGCCCGTTGGACTATTAGTGCATGATTCCAAAGGAAATGAAAAAAATTCAGATATTCTGCAGTGGCTGAGTAAAAAAGAGCGCTCCTCCACTTTGTTCATTTGCTTTGGGTCTGAATATTTCTTGTCTAAGGATCAGATACAAGAAATTTCAAAAGGGTTGGAGCTCTGCGACGTAAATTTCATATGGGTTGTAAAATTTTCAGTTCAGGATGATTGTATCACCTTAGAAGAGGCATTCCCTCGAGGATTTCTGGAAAGGGTGAAAGGGAGAGGGATAGTTGTGGATGGATGGGCACCACAATCCAAGATTTTATCGAATCCTAACACAGGTGCTTTTGCTAGTCATTGTGGTTGGAGTTCTGTGACCGAAAGCTTGTATTATAGCGTTCCGATCATAGCCATGCCGATTAGATACGATCAGCCTATAAATGCCAGATTGGTTGTGGAGGCTGGTGTCGGAGTGGAGGTTGTGAAGGGTCAAGATGGTGTTTTCACAGGGGAAGAACTGTCGAAATCGATCCGTAAAGTTTTTGTGGAGAGGACTGGTGAAGACATAAGGTCTAAAGCAAGAAAATTGAGCGAGAAGATTAAAGAGGAAGAAGAACAAGAATTAGATGAAGTCGCAGAGCAGATTATGAGGCTTTGTTTGAAGAATAAGTAAAGTATGATTTGCATGAATTCACAGTTAAAGGTGCTGAGAATTCAGTTGATCTTTGGTTGGTTTGTGTTTCTTAATGTCAGGAATTGATTCAACAAAATATGGAGGTTTATGTATCCAAACTTTAGATCTATAGTTATGAAATGAACCTGTTTGGTTAACTCGAAACATAGAGTTTGTCAAACCTCAAACCAGTGACATCGGCTTTGATCTTAAAATTAAAAAGACATGTTTTAACACACCAAGTCTGATAAACTGTTGTTTTGCGATAAAGCATGGATAATAAAATTGTCGTAAAACACATTCCAGATTGCACAAATAATTCCAATACTGATCAACCAACAGCAAGCACATCAGAGAATTGATTCAAGCCTTTGATTATTAACCTCACATAAGAAGAGATTCACACGGTAACACTCCAAGAAATTGATCTACGAAGGATAAAAAAGAAAACAAGATCAACACAAGAATTACGTGGTTCGGTTCGTAAACCTACTCCAGGGGAAGCAACCAACCCCAAGAAAATTCACTGTCAAATTTAGAAGAGGGATTACAATAAGAGTTCTAAGCTTCTCTGCCCAACATATATACAAGTCGACTGACCAAGAAACTCTTAACTGTAATTTCTTAACTTAATTGCTAAATAAATCTTGACATAGATATATACATTGACTTGACTTCTCAGTTGCTACTCCAAGTTAAACAGCTTGATTAACTCTTCTACAAGGCTGGACCAATCTCAACAAAAATAATAAAATCTGTTGATGTAACTTAATTAGGTATATATCACTCATTGTTTGATCCAAATTTGTGAAATGTTGTCAGGTATAAATGCATCAAATTAGTACAAAAATCCAAATCCTAAAATTAGAATTATTGTAAGCATTAAATTCAACTGTTAGTTCTTGTTTCTTTAACCAATATGCAACTAAAAACAAAAGGATTTGTCTTGAAAGCATTGCTGAAAATTGAAAAATACAAAACCTAAACTGGGAGTTGTTAAATCGATATTATTATTGCGTATCTTAATAAGAATTTTAATATAAATATTTTTTAACATGTTCTAAAAAATAATTAAAATTTTTAATCAAAATTTATTCATCTAATAAATGAAAAATTTTGAATTTTTGAAAAATTATCCGATATAAATATTTTTTTTCCGAGTGAAATATGTACAAGTCCCACGTGATCTCCAGATTTCCAAAAAAAAATTATGCATACCCATTTGCTTTATTGCAAGGACTTTTCCACAAAAAATATCCTGTCAAATTTTTTACACTAAAATAATATTTCCTTAGGCTATCGCCTACTCAACAATCATTGGAAAATTTGGGATCTAAGCATACCAAAGTTCTTGAGAACTATAGAACCAAAAAGAATTTGAGAGAGAGGTTCCATTCATGGAGGAAGGACAGGCCAAATTTAGAATCTTAGTGTTTCCATACCTAGCTTACTCCCATGTGTATCCCTTTTTTGAACTGTCCAAAAGGCTCTCAAACAGAAACTTCCACATATATTTTTGTTCTTCCGCTATCAATCTTGAATCCATCAAGAAAACTATGCAAAATTCACCCGTCGATTCCTCAATTGAACTTGTGGAACTTAGCGTGCCATCTTCGCCTCAGCTTCCTCCAGATCTCCACACAACCAAGAATTTGCCTCCCAACATGACACCAACCCTTATGCAAGCTTTCCAAATGTCAAGCTCTAGCTTCTCTGATATCTTCAATAATCTGAAGCCTGATTTGGTGATATATGATTTCTTCCAACCATGGGTTCCAAAGCTTGCTTCATCCCAAGGTATTCCTTCGGTTTACTTTGCAACTTCAGGAGCAGCACCTTTTTCATATTTTCATCATTTATATACATACGGGAGTATTTCTACTTTTCCTTTTCAAGAAATATATCTCTTGGACCATGAAAAAGTCGATCTAAAAGCTCCGTCTAAACTGGAAATCAAAGACGCTGATCAAGATTTTGCATTTGGAATATTTAGGATGTCTAGTGAAATTGTTTTGATCAAGGGGTGTAAAGGGTTTGATGGTAAGTATATGGATCATCTTTCTGTTTTATGTCAAAAAAGAGTTGTACCCACCGGACTATTAGTGCATGATTCTAAAGAAAATGAAGAAAACTCAGATATTCTGCAGTGGCTAAGTAGAAAAGAGCGATTCTCCACTCTGTTCATTTGCTTTGGTAGTGAGCACTTCTTGTCTAAGGATCAAATACGAGAAATCTCAAAAGGGTTGGAGCTATGCGACGTGAATTTCATATGGGTGGTAAAATTTTCGGTCGAGGATAAGGGTGTCACTCTAGAAGAGGCCCTGCCTCAAGGATTTCTTGAAAGGGTGAATGGGAGAGGTATAGTTGTGGAGGGATGGGTTCCACAAGCCAAGATTTTGTCAAATCCTAACACAGGTGCTTTTGCTAGTCATTGCGGTTGGAGTTCTGTAACAGAAAGCTTGTATTATGGTGTTCCAGTTATAGCCATGCCTAGTATATATGATCAGCCTATAAATGCCAGATTGGTCGTGGAGGCTGGTGTTGGAGTGGAGGTTGTGAAGGGCCAAAACGGTCTTTTTACAGGGGAAGAGATGTCGAAAGCGATCGGTAAAGTTTTTTCGGAGAGGAGCGGTGAAGAAAAAATGAGGTTCAAAGCAAGGAAATTGAGTGAGGAGATTAAAGAGGAAGAAGAACAAGAAGTTGATGAAGTGGCAAAGCAGATTTTGAGGCTTTGTTTGAAGAACAAGTAGCATGAACTTTCATCCTTTCGCCGTTGAAGATCTTGTGGTTGTTTTGGCCTTTTAAATGTCCGGAATTGATTAAGTTTATTATGTATATCCAAGCTTCAGTTGTAGAACCTATTTTTATTAACAAAAACTTGTGTGAGACAGTCTCACATGTCGTATTTTGTCTCTCACATGTCGTATTTTGTGAGACGGATAACTCTTATTTGAGTCGTCCATGAAAAAGTATTACTTTCTGTTGTGAATATCGATAGAGTTAACATGTCTCACAGATAAAAATTCGTGAGATCGTCTCACAAGAAACCTACTTTTTTTTTGTTATAGGATGATCACATTGGTCTCCTATGCATATGTTATTGGGAAATATGTTTGTATACAAGAGTCATAGTTGTAAATAGGGCTGCAAACGAACCGAACATGTTCGCGAGTTTTTCGAGCCGGCTCGATAAATATTCGATTTGTATTCGAACTTATCGAATTTGAGCCGAACTCGAACACGTTCGAACTTTTTTTCGAGCCGAACTCGAGCCCAAATTATTTTGTTCGATAGCTCGCGAATAGTTCGCGAGCCTTAATATTTTATTAATATAATATAATTATATATATATATATACATTTCGAATATTTCGAGCATTTCGAGCTTTCAAACCTTAATATCCGAGCAATAATTCGAATAGTTCACGAATATATTCGAATATTTCGAGCCGAACTCGAACTCGAACTTCATTTCGAGCCGAGCTCGAGCCCAAATATTTGAAATTATCGAACTTCGAATCGAGCTCGAACTCGAATATACCTATTTCGAGCCGAATTCGAGCCTGACTTTTTTACTATTATTCGACTCGATTCGGTTCGTTTGCACCCCTAGTTGTAAATATGGATTGGAAAATTTATATGTTATCTTTATGGTCATTATCTCAATTACATATTTAAATATGAAAATTTATTCTATCAAAATATATTGATATACTTTCACTAACTTGGAGTCAATGAGACAGTAAACGGATGTCGAGGAGAGGATGTCCAACCACCAATAATTGAAATTCTGTGGTTCTATGGAATACACACAGCATCATATTCATATCTCCAATTTTTTTTTTTAAATTGGTAAAATATGCTATATAGAATTAAATTTTTTAGACCTTTTAAACTAAAATTAGACGTTCAAAATCTTAATTAAGCCCCTATGGTAAGTATTTGGGGTGTTTTATTTTAAAAAAAAAAATTATACTTTAGAAAGTATTAGAAAATCAAAAAATATATATATAATATTATGAAATAGTAATAATTTTGAAAAGCATACATCATTTTTTACTTCTTTTGTGGGCTTTGGCCCGCAAATTAGCATGAGGCCCAAATCCATTTATGCGTTACCCAATCCCATAACTCGTGTATCTTTCCACCAAATATGAACCAATCATTTGGATCCTACTGCGATAGAGGCATTGAGCTCTCAGTAGTTGCACAATCGACGATTCTAATGCCGTTCACCCTCCTTTTTCTTCATTTCATGAACTTTCTTTAACACAATGCTTTTCCTTGGTCCAATTGTGTTCTGAAATTTAGGTGTCCGCAGTCAAGAAAATGTCAATTTGCACCCCCTTCAACTGCAATAATGGACTCACACTTCACTACTCTAAAAATCTGAGCTATAAAGGGTGTTCATTCTCTCGTTTTGATAGTCAACTTCAGGTAACCACTGTCCCATATGCTTTCCCTTTTCCTCCTGTTTATTTCTCACATCCCTTTAAATTTGGGAGAGAAATATCTAAACTTGTGACTGCTGTATCTACGTCTACCTCAGATGTCGAAACAGTACCCAAGGTTTCATTCAGAAGTAAAAACCCGAAAGATATTAATGTTTTGGTGGTGGGTTCAACGGGTTATATTGGGAACTTTGTGGTTAAAGAGTTGATTAAAAGAGGTTTTAATGTCATAGCCATTGCTAGAGAAAGAAGTGGTATAAGAGGGAAGAATAGTAGAGAGGAAACGTCTGGGTTGTTAAATGGCGCGAATGTGTGCTTTTCGGATGTTACCAAGTTAGAATCTTTAGAGAGAAGCATTGAAAATCTTGGGATTTCTGTTGATGTTGTTGTCTCTTGCCTTGCTAGTAGAAATGGTGGAGTGAAGGACTCGTGGTTGATTGATTATGAGGCAACAAAGAACAGTCTTGTTGCTGGTAGGAAGTTTGGTGCTTCTCATTTTGTTTTGCTTTCTGCCATCTGTGTGCAAAAGCCCCTTCTCGAATTTCAACGAGCAAAGCTGAAATTCGAGGCCGAATTGATGGAAGAAGCCAAATTGGAAGAGGGTTTCACATATAGTATAGTAAGGCCTACTGCATTTTTCAAGAGCTTGGCGGGCCAGGTTGAGTTGGTTAAAGATGGGAAACCTTATGTCATGTTTGGCGACGGGAAATTATGTGCCTGCAAGCCGATCAGCGAGCAAGATTTGGCCTCGTTTATCACAGATTGCATATTGAGCGAAGAAATGACTAACCAGATTCTTCCCATTGGGGGACCGGGGGACGCATTGACACCATTGGAACAAGGGGAGATTCTGTTTAAGCTGTTAGGAAAAGAGCCTAAGTTTCTTAAAGTACCCATTCAGATAATGGACTTTGCTATTGGAGTTCTTGATTTTCTTGTGAAGGTGTTTCCTTCACTGGAAGATGCAGCCGAGTTCGGGAAGATAGGAAGGTATTATGCAGCAGAGAGTATGCTGATCTGGGATCCCGAAACAGGCAAATATGATGCAGGGAAGACACCAAGTTATGGCAAGGACACTTTGGAAAAATTCTTTGAGAGGGTGCTTCGAGATGGAATGACTGGCCAAGAGTTGGGGGAGCAAACCATTTTCTAGAGATTCTTTGGTTGTTGGTTTGTCTAAAAAATCCTCAAAAACTAAGTTTGCCTATCTGGTTTTTGGATTCTGGAAAAAAACATGGCTTTGTGTAATATAACTTTAGTGGCTCATTAATTGGAAATGTGATTTTTCGCCACTAACCTCTTGTACAAGTAACACCAATTACGTCATATTGTGACACGGCTTGTGTTGGAAATTACATTGTGATCCATAAAATCGTCTCACACGAGTTTGTGTGAAAACAATATGATATGAAATATTATCATATCATAATCAGTAAATAATAATGAAAAAGTAACTCGTGAAAAAGAATGAACTATCGATGCTAATGCAAAAGGATTCTGGCATTCATCCATATGTTACAAGCCATTGAATTAATTTTAAGGTAATATTTTAAGGGTATCTTGATATTCATAAGCGCAGTTCCAATTATCCATCGGAACTGTGATTCCAAATTTATGACTGAAGATCAAAATATAAATCAATGGCGCAGAGTTGGTTTAACTAATCAAATCGAAGGGGAAGTACAAAATCAAAACTAACAAGACCAAGAATCAAGTTGTCATCATTCATTGGTTAAAAAGTACATGCAAATGACCTCAATTTTTTTTCACCTTTTCTTTTGTCATTTCAAGTCTAATATGTTTTAAAAATATAAAAAAAAATCTCTTAAAAAACACTAGATCATAAAATTCGACTAAACTTACGATTTATCATAAAATTATATGATTCGACAAATTTTATGCTACTCCTGAAGAACTTCCGTAGGTCTCTTATGAGACGGTCTCACGAATCTTTATCTGTGAGACGGGTCATCCCTACCGATATTCACAATAAAAAAGTAATACTCTTAGCATAAAAAGTAATTTATTTCATGGACGCTCAAATAAGAAATCTGTCTCACAAAATACAACCCGTGAAACAATCTCCCACAAATTTTTGCCGAAAAATTCTCGTGACTCTTTCACTTGAGCCACATGACTAATCTATTTATCTTTTAACTCATGAAAGTTAGTATTACTAAATTAATTGAAACTATGTTGTATTTCTAATGAGTTGATGGAAAATCCAGACATAACTGTTTCTCTGCAGCAAATATTCTAACAGCTTTCTTGCTGAAACAACGGCCCACCCAAAAAAATCCTCCTCCTCTCTCACGCACCAGTACGTACCTCTGCGCGCATGCACGTATAAATTCCCCATTTTCGTGCGTTGAAATGGGCAGATAAAGTTCATTTCAGTGTGTGAAATGGGTAGCAGGGGGGAGACGCTGCTGGAATTCGAAGAAGATGAGATCAGAAATCTGTTTATGGGCATTATGGAAGGGTACAAGGATACTGTGATCCCACCATTTTCTGATTTTTCACCAATTTCCATCAGTGAAAATGGGCCCAATTCAAGAAAAGGAGACGACGAAGAAGAAGAATCCATATGGGCAGAGAATATACTCAAGGTCAAGGAACGCAAAAGGAGAAAGCAAATGAATGATAGCTTCTCTACTCTTCATTCTATGGTGCCCGGCCTTTTCGAGATATATAAGGTCGATTCAGTTGTCCCCCACTTGTAATTTTCATTTGATAAATATATTTGGTTAGATATTATGAGTTTGATTCCTGTTTCTCTGCATATTCATATTTTTATTCGTGGGTTTTGATTAATTCAACTAGATTAGATGCGAGTGACCGATGGTGTGAAGAATTGCATTAAGTTTTCAATTTATTTCATCTGTCATATGTTGGGCTAGATGATTATCTTTGTAAGACGTGCTAATTTATCAAAAGTTTCTGCAGTTTAAGTCTTATCCATCAACTTTCAGAGCCATATGTAAAGAAAATTTGTTTCTGTATGTATATCTATCTTTGTATATACTCTGTTTTTAATCAGTGGATCGATAATTATTGGTCTATCAATTTTGTGAACTCTTGAATTCGATTCTCAAAAATAGCCATAGCATCCTATATGAACTCAGAATGCCACTTAGTGTAAACTTAGCATGTTTCTGCACTTAAATCACATTTTGTGTTCTTCATCAAAGATTATACGATACTTGCATACAAAGATAACCCTCTAATCGATTATGTGAATTGTGACAAGTATTCGACGTTTATTAGAAGATATACTCGCAAGTAAGGAAAGGTACCCAAAGATCGGTATTAGCCCCTCGTGGAGGAGGCAACAATGCAATCCCTGTCTCTAATCAAGCTCATTATACTAGATATTATCTCTGTGCACTTGATACAAAAAATTTCTTGCATTCCTTCTTGCTCATCTTTTTTCTTTGAAAAATCTGTAATTTTGAATCTTCTAAAAGATTGGAGAATAGTAATGGTCTAACCTTGGATATTGGCTTTAAAATTCCATTGAATAAGTTGATTGGCACGCCAAAATTTTTCTTCTTAATGTTTTTTCTAATGCGTTTGCAGCCCCCAAGGGAAAAGATTATAGATGAAACGGTGAAGTTCATTAATTCCCTTGAAGAAGAGATACGCAGGCTACAGAGTCTGAGGAAACAGCCATGGCATGAATCAAGGGAGGCCAAAAAGCAAGTTTTATCAAAATGCACAAACCAGAACTCCTCTGTCAATGTCACACTATTCAATAAGGCCACATTCCTGGCCATTGAAGTCCCGTTTAGACCTGGTTTGATGACTGATATTATATATGTGTTGGATAAGCATCAAACTGAGATTTTGGAGGCAAGAGTTTCGGTTGACAACCGAAACTTGTTAACATTCGCAGCCACATTAATGGTACCGAAGCATCATGGATGTGACATTGCCATTCAGAAGATGAAGGAAGAGCTTCTACGCTTGTAGCTTTACTATGGACAAAATGGATTTTGATGGTGTTTTCTATGTTTGACTAATGGATTATGAATTCTTGATTGAATTTTGTGTGTAATAAGGTTATATTATGAATGTGTATGAGGCTGAGATTTATTTTATCCGTTTATAATATAAGAATTCAAAAGGTGTAATTTTTTTTTCCAACTAGCTCCTATGATGTTAAAGTTAAGAACAAGAAATTAGGAAAGAATATATTTTTCTTATTTTTGTGTGGAATATGTCTCTTGTGAGATGGTTTTTATCTTTGAGACGGGTCAACCATACCGATATCACAATAAAAAACAATAATATTGGCATAAAAAGTAAAAAAATTTTATGGATCACCCAAATAAGATATCTGTCTCACAAAATAGGACATGTGAAACCGTCTCACACAAGTTTTTGTCTTTTGTGTAATAAGGTTCTTTGATAGAAAACACGTAAATTGTTGTGTGACAATTAAAAATAATTTTTCTAACTATTTAAAAATGCTAGTGTTATTTGCACTTCACTCTATATTGAATTTTTATATTATAAATCGATAAATTTACACTTTGTCAATTCATTTAATTTATGAAACGAGTCTTCATACAATTACTCATTTTTTGTATTTTGTTATATTAAAAGTTTATTTTTATTTTTTTATAATTTCCTATATTTTTTTAGTGTTGGGGTGTATATTTCGAAATAAGAAATTTTTAAATTTCCTAAGAAATACATTCTATATTGGTGAATATTTCTTTGAATCGGTTGATTTTATTTTATTTCTCCATAAATGTTTTTAAATTAATGATGTTATTGCGATTACTTATTTTTCAATTTCGGTTTTATTTTTTTGATGAAAATATTATTTTGAGTTATGTATATAACATGTCTAATCAAACTTTTTTAGCTACTACAAACAAAAGCGTGAAAATAGATATTAAAAAACTTTTTTTATTTTTAACTGTGACGCAATAATTCAAGAGTTGTCTATCTGATGGTAAAATTTAATTGATTATGTGGAATAATGTACAATATTAAATTATTAGTTAATATTATGATGTATACTATTAAATTTGTTCACTTATTTCAAATTTTTTTCCAATCATCCATTAAAATATAAGATTTTTTTATTTTTTAAAATAAATAAATAATTTTTAATTAAGATGACATTTTACCAAAATTAAAAATAAATTGTTGTCTAAAATTATGCTATGAAAGTGTTTATTTTTATGATGAAACTAAAAATTAGCATCAAAAGTAATTTTGTCCATTTTTAATGCAAAATATCAAAATAAAATATCTTTAACAATTTGTGGATTAATAATACTATCACATGAAAAAAAATGTATACCTTGAAATTTATATTACCAATTTTATAGAGAAACTTTGCCAAAAAAATAATGTTTTTGAGTCCCTATCAGAAAATCATTTGTTCGCAGTTTTTGATCCATAATAAATGTGATCGAATAATAAGGTAAGCTTTAAAGCCCATTTACTTTCTAGTAAAAAAGGCAATGAATTATGGCAAAAATTTATATGAGATGGTTTTACGAGTCGAATTTGTGAGACGGATCTCTTATTTGAGTCATGAAAAAGTATTATTTTTTATAATAAGAATATTACTTTTTATTGTAAATATGGATAAGATTGACCCGTCTCACTGATTAGTATCTGTGATACGATATCACATGAGACTCATTCATGAACTATAATTGTGAAAAGATTGGAAGATCTCACCAAAGAAGGGGATAGCTCTATAGATTCGTTTACATGGTTCGATCCTTCCCAGTAAAACGCGGGGATAAGCCTAAGTATTCCTCAATGACCGATATCATATAAGTACCGTGAGAGAAACGTGAAAAGAACCTTATTTAGGGAGTGCAATGTTTGTACTCCATGAGTCCACATATTTTTTCTCGGATAAAAATCAATACAAAATATTAAAAATATGATATTAATATATAATATTTGAGTAATAACTATTTCAGATCTGATACTAATATATGATTTTTGAGTACTCAAATATTTGTAGCAAATGTTGATATTAATAAAATTGTTTTAATTTTATACTCAAAATCTTATCTCGTGTATCATATCTAAGTTATTTAGTATTCAAATATCATATATTAATATTATTCTAAATATTTTATATCGATTTCATTCAAAAAAAGAGAAATACACCATTAATATCAAATTTGAAACAATTGTGACTCAAATATCATATATTAGTATTATATTTTTAATATTTTATATTGATTTTAATAAATGAAAATAATATATGTGAGTCCAAATAATTCTCACTCATTTTTCTATCATGACAACTTTGGGATATTTTGACCAATTTACCGAAATATATATATATATATATATATATATATATATATATATATATATATATATATATATATATATATATATATATTTTGAGCATGGCATTTATTATTATTCTATCTAGGAAACCGTGAGGGCTGCCTCAGATTCACCGAAAACATACCGCCAATCGAATCCATTCGCATACACGTTACGTCTGATTCTGTTTGTGCTTCAAACAAATCTGCCGAAGTTGCTCCGCCGCTTCAGCCATTAATGCATCTTCATCTTCTTCCTCCATTTTCTCACTCAATTCCGCCGCTGTAATCCGCATTGACTTTTCTCCTTTCTTCTCCAAGAAAACTCTCTTTATGGCGTTCGCAATATTTTCCCTCCTCCAATTTCCATTCTCGTCCTTTTCAGCCTCTGCCCCGACACCAGCCTCAACCAGAAGCCGAGCATTCAAGTACTGATCCAGTTTCAGAGGTAAAGCTATCACTGGAACAGCGAAGTATGCAGTTTCCAATGTGGAGCTCATTCCGCAATGAGACATGAAAGCACCCACACTTTTGTGCGCCAATATTTTGTCCTGTGGAACCCATCTCTGCACAATCATACCTCGTTCTTTAGTTCTGTCCAGAAATCCCTCCGGGAGTTCCTCTTCGATGTTAATCGTCGCCCCGAGAGGAGATCTCAATACCCATAGGAAATCAACATCGCAAAGTTCCAATCCTTTTGCTGTCTCTTCCATTTGGTGTTTGGACAAGTAGTTTTCGCTGCCAAATGAAATGAAAAGAGTTGAAAATTGGGGTTTATTGCTCAGCCATTCCATGATTTCAGCATCGTTTCCTTCTGCATTAGTTAGCGTAACGAGTTGGCCCACAGGTACCACTTTCTTCTGGCACAAAACCGATAAATAATCGATGTATTTCCCTTCAATTGCCCTGCAACTTTTGATCAAACAGATGTCACTAGATTCAACAAAATCCCCGCCGTAATCCTGGCGAGATTTATCATTCGCGACATGGGATGCATCCATCCACAAAGACCTCAATTCATGCTCCCGAAGATACAGCCCTGGATAAGGGAATGGCGAGTTTTTCATATTCGAGAGGTGAAAGAAAAACGAATTCGAAGCGGCCCCCGTGGTGCTGAAATGCACAGCAGGAATCCCCATCGACTTAGCAAGCTTTACAGCCCAGTGCTGGAGCACATCGTACAGCAACAGATCAGGCTTTACACTCCTTAAAATACCTGAAAATACATCCTTGGACATCTGAAAACCCTGGAAAAGTTTCGATCTAAGATCCAGCGGCGCGGTTTTCGTGCTGTGGAATTGGGGAGGAAAATCCGGCGTAGATGGCAAATGGATTTCCAGGATTTTGATGGAGGAATTCGGGGTCCCTTCGAGTTCCTTGCGGATTGAGACGATGTTGATTGCAGTCGAACAAAAGTAGACGTCGAAGTTTTTGGCGGATAGTTTCTTTGCTAATTCAAGAAAAGAGGAGATATGGCCGTATGCTAGCCATGGATACATGAGGATGCTGCATTTTTTCGTCTCCATTTCTTTCTTGTTTGATTGATACGATACTTCTTCGGATATATTTATTTGGAAAAACAAAAAATAAATTATTACAATAAATAACTATATTATAATAAAAATAATAATAATAAATTTAAGCAAGACAAATTGGCATAAATTAAGATAGCTAATGAAAAATGAAAATTAAGACTGTCAACGTAAATCACTGAACATTAAATAATACACTAAAATTAATATGAGACTGTGTTATGAGGTAATTTTATGAGGTGAATATTTAATCGATCTATAAAAAAATATTACATTTTATATATTTTGAAAATGATATATGAATTACAAAATGGATTAGTAAGAGATTGCGATTTTACGTGCAAAATCCCTCTAACTGGATGGTAATCAAATTTTCTCTTTTGACTAACATTTTAAATTTTCTTCCTGCTCATCTCTCTATCAAACGCCTTAATTTCTTTTATTTTTGTGAAAATTAGCACAAATTAAGGTTAGTTATTGTATAAGAGTAAGTCTTTTGTGAGTGAGACGGTCTCACGAATCTTTATCTGTGAAACGGGTCAATCCTACCGATATTTACACTAAAAAGTAGTACTCGTACACCCCGTTTGGTTCGAGGGATTAGGAGTGATAGACTAATTTATCCGGCCTAATCAAGTGTTTGGTTCAATTTTAAATAAACCTACCTTATCCCTCCTAAGTATGATTAAGTTATATTAGGTAGGTTAAAATAATACCTCCTCACCCCTAGGATTATTTATCCCACTCTTAATACCTCCTATTTTTCCGATTTTACCCTTCTCCTAAATTCAAACTCACCACCATTTCCCGCCACCGACCGCCGCCGGCCAACCACAGACGGACCGCCGACCGCGGCGAGCACCGGCCGACCAGCGACGAACTGCCAACCACCGGCCGAAAACCGGCCGACAGCGGTTAGCGACGGTTTGTCAAAAAACCGTCGCTATTAGCGACGATTTGTCATAAACCGTCGCTATTAGCGACGGTTTGTGTAGAAAGGTTTGTCAAAACACCGTTGCTATTAGCGACGGTTTGTTTATAGAACGTCGCAATTAGCGACGGTGTATTTAAAAAACGTCGCTCAATGTCTAATTTTTAGTAATTAAAATAATTCAAAACAAGATCGGCGACAGGTTTTTGAGAAACCGTCGCTAATAGCGACGGATTGTTTTCTCAAACACCGTCGCTATGAACGACGGTTTTTGAGAATCCGTCGGTAAGTTTCCGGCCGTCTCACCTGCTGACCTTTTCCGATCGACCATTTCCGCCGGCCGCCACTGTCGCCGTCGCGAAGGGAAAGGACAATTTCGTCTTTTCATCAAAAAATTCAAAATTATCCTACACTTAAAAATCTTACCAAACATAATATTATTTTACATCATATATTACAATTCTATCACAATCATTTTCTTTATCATTTACATACTAATCATTAGTTTATCCTATCCTTCCAACCAAACGCAGCCGTAGTATAAAAAGTAATAATTTTTCATGGATGACCCAAATAATAGATCAGTCTCACAAAATACGACCCATGAGATCGTCTCATACAAGTTTTTGTCATTGTATAATTAAGATTCTTAAAAAACTGGATAAATAATAATAAATTTAAGCAAGACAAATATTGAAAATTAGCATAAATTAAGATTATTTATTGAAAAATGAAATCAAGACTTTCAATATGCAATCTTTGTAAAATTGGACAATCCATAATAATAAACTATAATATTTTCGTTAAAAATATTTTTTAAGCAAGACAAACAATTGTAGATGAAAAGAAATAATTTTTGAAAGAGTTTTGGAATAGTTTTGTAATTTAATAGTAGTGTGTAATTTTCTGATGAACATTTAATGTACACACAGTATTTTCTTATTTATTTATGTTAACACTCTCTCGTAAAATCATCCAAATATAATTTTTTTTATATGAGTAAAAAGTATTTATGTACACAACAAAATTATTGTAGATGGTTCAATTGATGCATAATCCAACCACAAGTCAATTTTGCTTTTAAATTAAATTGATTTTAAGTCCAATTATTTTTGTTAAATACACATTTTATTTTCAAAATTATTTTCTTGTTTAAAATTTTCTTTTTTCTTCCATTAGATCTTCCTATCCGGAAAAAAATTGTCGGTAATTTGACCGGGTTGCCCATCATTGGAACAAGTGGATTCGTCTCTTATAGTTTAGGAGTGAGTTTCGTGTGAGATCGTTTTATTAATCTTAATTTGTAAAATTCGTCGACCCTACTCATATTCACAATAAAAAATAATACTCATACCATAAAAAATAATACTTTTTCATGGATGACCCAAATAAGAGATATGTCTCACAAATACGACTCGTGAGACCGTCTCACACAAGTTTTTGTTTAGTTTTAGAATCCGCAATTTAACCAATGCTTCAGCATAAAAAAATTAGTATAGTTATTTTTAAAAAATTTACTTTGATAAATAAAAATTATATTCTTTTTATTAAAATATTGAAATGATTAATTATTACAAATATTTGTATACTCAAATATAACATATTTATACATTTATAATAAAATGATATTACTTTTCTTGATCGATAAAACATTTTTTTTAACTGATAGTATTATATAAAATAAAATTATAACTCAATAAATACAGTTAAATTTATTTTAATATATTAATAAAAATATAATACAATAAATTTTTTATGTTGGAACTCGGGAGTACTTTGTCGAACGATCGAAGCAACTATAATGATCGTTTTAATTTTTCGAAATATGGTTTTGATCTACGGAGATATATTAACATTTATTTTATTTTTGTCTAATTTATTTATGGCAAAAACTTGTGTGAGACGGTCTCACGAGTCGTATTTGTGAGACGGATCTCTTATTTGGGTCATCCATGAATAAGTATTACTTTTTATGCTAAGAGTATTACTTTTTTATTGTGAATATGGGCAGGGTTGACCCGTCTCACGGATTATGATCCGTGAGATGGTCTTACATGAGACTTACTCTTTATTTATAAAATTGTAATTTCGTTAATATACAATAGAGATGGAGGAAAGCAGTTATTTTATTATATATTTACAAACATTTTTTTAAAATATATCATAGTTGAATATATATTTATTAGTTAATAATTATAATATTTTTATAAAAAATTATGATATGTATTTATTATAATATAATTTTAATCAGCAAAATAATTTTGAAAATAAAGTGTGTATCTAGTTATAATTTAATAATAATGATTGATTCAACAGCAATTTAGAGTAGGGTAGATTTGACTTTTTCATTTATAATAATTTGTGAAGATGAGAAATATAAATTACAGTACATTATGGATCACACAAATGATAATAAAATCCAGATTTAATGAAGATTTGCCCTACCAAACCTTTACGTTAAATAATATTATTCACAAAAGATTGACACTATATATAAAATTATTGTTCTATAGCCTGAATTGGTAAATTAGAATTTCTAGTGTTACATACAATTAAATATATATATATATATATATATATATATATATATATATATATATATATAAGATAACAATTTTTTGAGGAAATAAAAGTGTGTAAAAATAATATATAATAATTGATAAAGGCATTCAAATTAGCGTATGAATTTATATCAGTTGTATTTTAACCAGATAGATACATTGACGGTTAAATGATATTTTTAACTTCACATCTCACGTCTGGTAGGTCGAGTATGTCGTGGAGGCACTAAACAGAAGCCAACTTTCAGAAAGGCAAGTGTGAATAAGTGAAAGCTTCGGGATATTTGTGGTGGGAATGTTCTTAAAATTGTTGTTTTGTAATTGCACTCTTTAATATGTATTCATCAGTCGTGACAAATTTACTGAATCGAATACTGCTGGTTTCAAAATAAATATCAAAGCATGAACAAAATATGAAAAGAACATGAAAAACTATATCAAGGACTTCAGAGGAGATAACTCATCTTTTGCTGATCTAAATAGACTGCTCCCTCCGACTACATTTCTCAGAAAGCCAAGTTGGTTACAAAAGTTTTTAGAGACTCGCAAGGAATTGAGCAAAGCTTGGATACTTCGGCTCCCATCCTAGCTCAGCTCGAGTCTTCGAGTTGTTTAGTTTCTTACCTAGAGGGCCAGTTCGTCCTTCAAAAGTAGAAACATTTGACCACATCAGAAGATGGGGGATGATATATTATACCACATCCAGAGTTCTAGATTATTGGATTATAATAAAGATGTGGCATCAAGTGTACAAGAATTTTGGATGATTCTAAAGCTTCACATTAAAAGAGAGGTTCCTGCCGTAACAGGATTACACAATCAATCCTATGTGAAGTCGATGTACCTGTGAAACCTTCAAACTTCTCACTGAACTTCCCACTCTCATTGACCAATTCCATCACTTGTTGCCTGAAAGAAAACGTGAATGAAAACTACTAAAAGCATCTAAAATGCTTTTATACATCGTCTACACTACTTATACAGTATCTTACACTATGACCTGTATAGTTGAACGAGAATACCTGGATAAAGGGTGATTGTCACAGCCAAGAAAGATCCGACCACGAAGTTTCTTTCTTAAGGTAGCAACTGTGAGTGAAGCTGCATCCTATAGCAGTGTACAGACCACAGCATTAATTGTCATACAATAAAGCAGATATTACACATTTATAATGGAAAAGTAATAATCATAGAGTTCGTGCATTTACCTCGTAATGTATTAGATTGAGGATATGATCTGGACGAATATCAGAAGTCCCCTTCTTCAACCAGAATGAATGGGCTCCTCTGTCTGCTTTGTACTGAGAGTTAAGGTCACTGTTTATATAACTCACTTCCAGGAAATGTCTATTTTGATATAATGTTTACTACTTAAGAGTCCATATGGATATGTAAAGTCCAGCCAATCTAACAACACAACCACGGGCCTCCAACACCGCATTCTCTGCCTCCAGTAGTATATCTGTTTTGGGGCTCCTCCCAAATGGAACTATTGGAGATTCCTATACAGTAAGGCAAAACATATCAGTATTTCGTAACTATAAATACCATACTATTGGTTATAACAACAATATTTCTTACTTGTATATTGGCTAATGTTTTAACAGGAAATACTTATTTCAAGAAACATTTCAAGCAGTAAAACAAAACTGCAAAGGTGTTGCGGCAGATGGCTGTTTTATGCCAGATGAGATACCTCATCACATGATCCATTGTCACTGCAATCATAGGGAGCTGAACTTGAAGTAAAGATAAAAGAACCTTCCCCATCCCAACTCAAAGTTGCTTCCCTGATCGTAAGACACAACACAAAGTTGATTCCATAAAATGAAACTGGCATTTGACTTCTAATATACTAATACCATCAACAGAGCTAAGGAGAGTGAATTAGTCTACAGCATAAGTTATCATGGTTTCTTTCATAAGTAAAGCAAAGAAGTTGCTGATTAAGACAATGAAAGTTCACAATGGAACAGAATAGACAGGTAAAGTAAAGAGCAACTCATTAACATTAGATAGGCCATACCTGTCACTGTATGAGCATATGCCAACAACTTTAAGCTAATAATGTAAAAAATGTGATATAGTCAGTGCCTATCCAAACATCCAGAATTTCTTGAGTTTTCATAACTCTTCAAACCATCCATTACTTTTAATACTTCCTCATGTTAAAGCTAAAAGAACTGAGATGAGTCTAGTTAGTCGGTTCTCACAAGCAAACTTGCTCTTATAAAAAAATCCATAACATGTAAGTAATGTCCAATGAGGTAAATGTAAACATTTAAAAACCCATAACCCAAGACATCTAAAACCATAGGGAACATCTAAAAACCCATAAGTAGAAGACAATAAATATTTCCCTTCTTTTTACGTAGGAGCAGATGTTGAGCATACCGGACTTCACCAGGGTAATCCATACTTTGTGATGGAGGTGCACAAAAAATCACATAAGGAAACTTATGTTTCACTTCCACTCCCTTCAGTGATGGGCTGATCCCCAATTTAATTAACTCCTCGTGATGAGTGTTTGTCCTTGTTTGCCCACAAATTTGGCACTGGGGATGCTCCTGCCACGATAAAACATTTACGTTGTTTAGTCCTTCATTAGGCATATGCATTAAGATGCATAGTTTACAAGAGTGAAAACCAAAACAATAATCACATGCTCTAAGATCCCCAATAGATATCAACACAACTTGTTTACAAGTCGATGTTAGACTAACACAACTGAAAATTGTACAAGTTCTAACAATAAAAGCATTATACGGCCATGCATTCATGAAATAAATGAAGTTATCGGAAAAATCCACCAACATAAGTTCAATTTTGAGCACCAAAGTACCTTTCGCCATTGTTCAGCCACTATACGTCCTAATACGCCTGGCCCGACTATCAACAAGTCATGAGCTCCTATTGCCTCTGTAGATAGAGCTTCCGATTCATTGCAGACACCTTCAGCATATCAGTCACACAAATCAAATTCTGCATACGTTGATTTACCTCCATTTAGCTTGTCTCTGTTTGTTAAATCCAAAAAAGTCACTAAAAAAAACATCGTCCAAGCTTGGTTCAGATAAGCCGAAACTGCGATTCATCTTACAGTGCTCGACAAAACCATCTTAAACGAGCTTCAAGTGAGTCGAATGCCCACAAAGTTAAATTTCAAATTCGTCGCGTGACATAAGAAAACGACCACAATATCACTAAACAACTCAGTATACCTAACACAATCCGATCGCCACAAAGAGCTAAGTGAAGCATTATCCATATACATATAAGCGATTTAACACATAAGAACACCAATTTCCACACAGTTTACACCCTACAATAGCATACGTATACGCTGCTCACCGATGGCAGAGGAAGCGTTGACTTTGACTGAAATCCTGGTGTTCTTAAAAGAAGTGAAATTGAAGCTTCCGGGAAATGAACGAGAAGCAGCGGCCACGGATATGAAAGAGCTGAAATACACCGAATTCGGCATTTTCGGTACGATGATTGTGTTGGCAATTGCATTTACGCATGAAACCATCTTCAGATTCAGATAATGGTGGTGATAATTGAGAGAGAACAAGACCATCGGATGAAAATCCACAAATTTGCTGTTACAAGTCTACAGAGAGTATATTTTTTTAATAGTGTATTCTACGAGGAAAACGGGAGTGATGGAAGTATTTATTAAGAAAAAGGGATTGAATGTAATTTTACTTTTTTATCCTTTATTTTAAATTTGTTGAAAAACTAATTTTGTAATTAGAATATTTAAATATTTATTTTATTTTTTTATATAATATAATTTAATTTATAATTTAATTAAATAAAAATAATTTATAATCCCATCCTTTTTCCGCGACCCACTCTTTCTCATCTCAACCCAAGATTTTTTTTTTCCTCATCTGCTGTTGCTGCACACTCAAACCATCTTCCATCTTGCATCATTGTTCTGGTTTTTTGCTAAGAATTAACGATGAGTCTAAAAAATATTCATCTGCAAGAAATCCAACGAGAAAATCACGTATTAATAAGAAATTTATTTTGAAATTTGAATTTGTTATCGAAGTTAGATTTGGGTCGAGCCCTGGGTCGAGCTCTTCGTGAAGAGGAAGAGCTCGACCGTGAGCAGCAGCTTAGCTGCTGCTCTCGGGAAAGCTCTTCCCCAAGAGCACGACTCAAACCCAATTGGGTTGTGCTTGGGTCGTGCTGACCCAAGAAGAGCACGACCCAAATAATTTTTTTACTAAAAAAATCAGGTTAATTTTCTTAAAAAATTATTATTTCATTATTGTTTAATGTATATCAATGTATAATTTATGTTTGTTTTTTCATTGCAGCGGTGAATGTGAAGTTTACTGTTTAGCGACAGCAAGTTATACCATGTTTAGGGAAAATGCCTATCAATTGAACGATCAGAAGATTGAAGAATCTAGGCATTATTGTTGTTGTTGTATTTGTGATAAATTATGGTCGTTGGATTAAAACATTTATATGATAGTTGGATTAAAACATTTATATGATATTTTACATTGATTTTTAGTTAATTTATGTGATATTTTTTTACTACATTCAATCTAATAACGATCTCATACAAAAAATATATTTAGAGAATGATTCATCAATTGATCAATTATATAACATCATAAAAAATGAAAGCAAGTTGTGATTTGAATTGTATTAGGATTATTGTTTCTAATCACACAAATTGTAGCTCTTTAACTCGACCCACTCTACCCAATTTGGGTTGAGTGGGTCGTGCCACACATATATATTATGTGGCACGACCCACTCAACCCAAAATTGGGTTGAGTGGGTTGCGCCACACAACCCACACATATAGACGCAACCCACTCAACCCAAAATTGTGTTGAGTGGGTTGCATTTTGGGTTGAGTGGGTTGCGCCACACATATAGGCGCAACCCACTCAACCCAAAATTAGGGTTGAGTGGGTCGCGCCACACAATATACTCAATTTTTGGGTAGAGTAGTTTAATTTGAATCGAGTCTTACATGTTATGAGTTTTTTAGGTTCTATTATTATGAAATTTGTTAAAAATTTTATTGGAATTAAAAATTTGTTAAGAATTTTAGTCGAGCATAAATTCAACCCGATAAGAGATACATTTGTCTAATATTGTTATGAAATTTTAACCAACACACTTAAATTATAATATATAACTCATATTAAAATGTTTACACAAATAAATTTTTTATATATATTTACGTTCTAATCATATATAGAATGACTTATGTATTATGAAATGATCAAAATTCAAAATCTCTCTACCACTCGACCCAAACTCGACCCAAACCCTAAACCCTAAACCAAACCCCAAACACCACCACTCGACCCACTCGACCCAACAATTTACCACCCACTCGACCCAAACTTAAAATTTAAAGAACAATCTTGTCCACTCCACCCACTCACCATCCCCTCGACCCAAAATTAAAAATTCAACTCAAACACATTACATATTAGTAAAATCAAATCGATAGCCTTTAAATTCAAACAAATTACATTTAATTCAAATGATTTTTTACGTCAGGAACACAAAAATAACTTAAACCTGAATCGATTATTTTGCTGGGAAGAATATATAAATGAAACATGAAATCGCCGATATCAATAAAAAAATATTTTTAAAAAAATAAAATATAAATAACTAATTAATTAATGAACTAATAAATGATCTCACTTAACTTAATAAATGAACTCACCTAACTAACAACAGTCAACTCCCTTTCTTTGATTTAAAGAAGTCAAAATCCCTTTTATTTAATTAAATTTAAAAAGAGTCATATATTTTTTATTGTCCCATTCTATGTTATGAAGAGAAAATCTGGTTAAATTCGACAAAACAATAAAAGGTTCACATGTAAGAAAGGATAGTTAATTTTACATTTGTCTTTGTGAGACAGTATCACGAATTTTTATCTGTAAAACGGGTCACATTATTCAAATTCACAATAAAAAAGAATATTTTTTCATAGATTACTCAAATAAGAGATCTGTCTCACAAAATACGATCCGCGAGACAGTCTCACACAAGTATTTGCCTAACATTTAACAATAAATTTAACAAGAGCTCACTAGATATTTCAGCCATTGTTACAAAATTTGATTCAATTCTATAATTTTTTTGTTGTTTGATTGATGTCTACTAAATGGTTACAAAGTTTGCTTATGGAAATTAGGTTTTCTAAGTAAGTGTTGTTTGGATATTCTGGTGTGATAGAAGATGATAAATATGTACGAGTTGAGTTGAAATATTTTATCAAATAATTTATATATAATATTTTGATTAATTCATAGAACACATAAAACAACAATGCATCTAAAAAGAAAGAGATAAATAAATATGATAAATGAAAGTGTGAATTTATTTATAGATATTCAGAACCCCTACGTAATATCTTATTTCGTTATTTGAGATATTTCAAATCTTTCGCTTATACAAATCTTTATACAAACCATTTTGACTTATAATTTGTCTTTTGCCTGATTGAATAGTCCAACTTTAATATTTAATAGTATTTTATCTCATTCTTATTAAATAAGTAGACATAAATTTGTTTGAGACGGTCACGAATCGTATTTTATGAGACAGAGCTCTTATTTTGGTCATTCATGAAAAAATATTAATTTTTATTGTGAATATCAGTAAAGTTGATCGATTTCACGAATAAAGATTTGCGAGACCGTCTCACAACAGACCTAATCAAATAATTAAGGTATAACCACGTTTTTAATGAAACAAATAGAGTTAAAATAAATAAATAAAATTATTTGTAAACTTTATTTTTTTAATCACTAAAAAAATCTAACAAATTTAATCCATTAGCTGGGAACAAGTTCTTAAGAAGTGCACGCGTGTACATGTTTTGCATGAAATGTTTCCGAACTCCACCGCTTCGGTCGGCAGTCTTCCCATTAGCACTTCTTAATTTCTGCTCGTCCCTTTCTCCGGAGGCAACCATGAGAGCACCGAGTGGGCCTGGTGGGTATGGGCCTGACCCTGTTTGGCACAGTCATCGTCCGGGTTCTGGTCTAGTCCACGGCTTTCTCTATAATCTATGCTCTGCTCTCTCTTCTTGGTAAGAATTCGTCTCTTCTCTCAATATAAACTACACTTTTCTCTTTAAGAATTATTATTCAGATTGTATTTGGATCCATATATTTATTGTTGGAATTTGATTTGGGAAATTCTTATAACATCTCATTGTATGTGTATTTGAAATCTGTCGCAATTACTATTTAAAAAAAGTTTGAATATTCAATAAACATGTGTGATATTCATTAGTGTTTGCTTTTAAAACAATTTAAAAGGCCTTAAAAACTCCAAGCAAAGCAAAGAAAATCACTTTCTTGATATACCTCTAAAATTAAGTGAGTTTGTCCTTCAATTTATCAATTTTCTTTGGGAAAAACCAAAATGACATTTTCAATGTTTGTAAATTATAATTTTGAGTGCTGCAGCTTCTCTGTGTTCTGCTGTTGCTGGCTCGTTGAAGACTGCCTCACGGGCCGGAGGTATGGTCCACCGAGGCCTCAATTTGGAATACCAGTCCAACAGCCTGCACAGCCACGGCCACCAATTGGGCCTTCTTCTGTAGGATTTACGGTAGTCACTTGTCTCACTTTGGCCCATCAGGCTTAATGCCACAACCCGGCCCTATTGGGTACCCCGGTGAACCACCTCGGTTTTGAATATTTTGTTATGTCTTTTGTTTTGGTGGCAAAACATATATATAAAATAAAATAATGCATTTTGATTGTCTCCAAATTATTATTTTTCTGGAATTTTATATTTCATAACTTAAATATATGAAATTAGATTATTGAACACTAGACTATTGAATATCATTTGATTTTTGGGATTAACAAATCATTTATAAAAAAAAAAATTAATGAATCTTTATTCATGAAATAAAGATTCGTCAGATGAGTCAATCTATTCATATTTACAATAATAAGTAATAAATATGATATAAAAAATAATATTTTTTATACATAACTCAACAGATGATCTGTTTTAAAAAATTGATTTGTGAGAGACCGTCTCTCAAAATGTGTATGTGCCTATAAACATATGGTGATTGTAAAGGCCACATGTCATCACTACTCCTTAACATTTGGTCTAACGAAATTTAAATAAAATTAAATGATGACTAAATATTAAATTATTTGAATTCGACGTATCGAATAAGTTGAAAAACATGGGCCAATTTGAAAACAAAAAGGACGAAAAAATGCATTAACGCAACATATTTATCTAATAATTTAGTTTAACAAATTTCATCATGCCACGTACGTTTGATAGATACGTATCGGATGAAAATGAGTCAGCGGCCTACTCATCATCGTCCAAATGCATAAAATATTCCGACAATTATTTTAGAAAATCAAATTCAACAAAATAATGGTGGCGGCCGTTAGTTGGTTGGCCGTATAATGGTCAATATTTATTTTCTTGAACTTTACACGTCAGATATGTTTACACACTATTATCCAAAACAGGTGTACCGTACCCATTTTTTAAAATAAAAAAATTCGTGAGACAGTTGATCATATATTAAAAAGATTGATCATTTTAAAATAGAATACGTCTTTTATGAGACGGTCTCGCGAATCTTTATCTGTGAGACATCTCGACCCTGCCGATACTCACAATAAAAAGTATACTCTTAACATAAAAAGTAATATTTTTTCATGGATGACTCAAATAAGAGATCCGTCTTACAAAATACAACCTGTGAGACCGTCTCACACAAGTTTTTGCCTTTAAAATAAAGAGTAGGTATCTTGTGAGACGATCTCACGAATCTTTATCTGTGAGACGAGTCAATCATGCCGATATTCACAATAAAAAGTAATACACTTAGCATAAAAAGTAATATTTTTTCATGGATGACCCAAATAAAATATCCGTCTCACAAAATATGATCCGTGAGATGGTCTCACACCAGTTTTTGCTTTTAAAATAAATGGTTCTCAACGTATAACTCATGATTAAATCGAGAGTAAAAAATATAATCCCTTGAAAATGTATTTAAATTATCATTTATCATATTATATGTAGTATATTTTTTTAGACGACAATTTCGAGCTCCAAACTGAGCTAAAGAAATTGTCATTAATTCTTTTGATTGATTGTTAATAGTGGGAAATTTGAGTCAATTCAACGTATGGTGGTGGTGTAAAAGAGGAATATAATTTGGACGCTGTTTCACCAACCGATTATCCGAAACGTGTCCCACGCTGTTTTTATCCTTTTTCTCCTTAAGATTTCCAATCTGTCTTCCTTTGAATCTATTCAAATATTCATTTAATCACCAATATCTCTATAAATTTACACACATGATCCCCTAGATTTCCTCAAGTCAGTTCAGTTCTCTTTTCCTCCAATTCCATCCATTTTAAAGCATAAATAATATTAAAGATTCGATTTTTTTTTTTAAACTTTCTGGACCCAGAGTCATTGAATAATCATGGAGATTTCGGTGATTGGAGGCTCACAGGTGAATATCGGAAGATATGATAATCTTGGGTTCTGTAGCTGTTGCAAGATTTGGAATTCGAAGAATAATAATAAGAATTTAAAGGGATGGGATCTTTGTCAAAGTCAGAGCCTCGGTCGGCCTTCTAAATCTGCCGTCGGTTTCAGCCTCAGAGCATCCGCCTCTTCACAAAATGGAGCTGCGGTCTTCTCTGAGAAACCTTCAAAAATTGCAAGAGCCAAGCCTGTAAGCTTCCTTGGAGATAAAACGCGAATCAATTATTGATCTGTTTTAACTTTTCGTTGTTTCTCATACGGTTTACTTTTGATTCTGATTTTTTTTAATCTATTTGTAGCTTGATAATTGATTCGTATCCATTTGTTTTCAAGTTGATAAAAGTAGGCATGGTTATATTGAGATGGTTGCTATAATATTAAATTCTCGAAAAGTTGAATGACAATCTGATGTGGATCACTTGCAGATTGATGGTGTGAAAGTGTATGTCGGTTTGCCCCTGGATACCGTATCTAACTGCAATACGGTAAACCATGCACGGGCAATTGCGATAGGATTAAAGGCTTTGAAATTATTGGGAGTAGATGGTGTAGAGCTTCCGGTGTGGTGGGGAATAGTGGAAAGAGAAACCATGGGAAAGTACAACTGGACAAGCTATCACGCTATTGTGGAAATGGTTCAGAAATTGGATCTTAATCTTCATGTATCTCTCTGTTTCCATTCATCAGAAGAACACAAAATCCCACTTCCAGAATGGGTTTCTCGAACAGGTGAATCTGACCCGAACATATACTTCACCGACCGGTCAGGACAGCAATACAAAAACTGTCTGTCATTATCAGTGGACGATCTTCCGGTTTTAGATGGAAAGACGCCACTTGAAGTGTACCGAGATTTTTGTGGTACCTTCAAGTCAGAATTCTCACATTTCCTGGGTTCCACAATCACGGTAAGAGGTCATTTGGACCGGTAGAGTACAATAGTTAGAATATTTCAAAAGAGATTAATCATTTTGGTTGGATTCTTTTGTATGGTACAGGGTGTATCCATTGGTCTTGGACCAGACGGCGAGCTTGGATATCCATCACACCACAAACCACTTAAGAACAATAGTCTTTATGGGTTCGGAGAATTTCAATGTTACGACAAATATATGCTTAGAAATCTTAGGCAGCATGCCGAAGAACTGGGAAATCCTCTATGGGGACTTGGTGGTCCCCATGATGCTCCCGGCTATAACTGATACTTCAATCTCCAGTGGCTTTTTCAATGAAAATGGTGGATCTTGGGAGAGCCCATATGGCGATTTTTTCCTTTCTTGGTATTCAACCCTTCTGGTATCCCACGGACATCGAATCTTGTCGCTTGCGGTATCAACTTTCAAAGACGTACCAGTTACTATATCTGGTAAAGTTCCTCTGATACACTCGTGGTTTAAATCACGTTCCCACCCTTCCGAGTTAACAGCAGGGTTCTATAACACCGTCAATAGAGATGGATATGAATCTATAGCTGAAATTTTTGCGAGGAACTCTTGCAAGATTATAATCCCCGGAATGGACCTATCAGATGAGCACCAGCCAATTGAATCTCGCTCGAGCCCAGAATCATTGCTGGAGCAAATAATAGCTTCCTGCAGAGACCATAGAGTGGAGGTGTCTGGACAAAACTTACTGGTTTCGGGTGATTCCGGGCGTTTCGAACTGATCAAGAAACACTTGTTGGACGAGCATGTGACAATGGACTTGTTCACGTATCAAAGAATGGGAGCTTATTTCTTTTCTCCCGATCATTTTCCTGCATTTACTCGATTCATCCGAGGTCTATATCAACCAGTGGAAAGTTCTGATGATCTCCCAGTGGAAGTGGTGGAAACAAATGAATCCATCCAGGAAACAGATCGCCAAATGCAAGCCGCGTAGTGTAAAATTCTTCTCCATGCACGTATATCTGGCGGGTTAACCCAAGAGGCTCTGCCTTAATAGAGCTATTGTTGTAACATCAAAGTCATCTCCATTTTTGCAATATATTAATATAGCGTATGCGGAAAGGTGAGTTTCCGTTTGTAACAAAATTTCAAAGTTGATATTAATATTTTTTTAGAAAATTATATGATCTGGTAAAATAGTTATTGAAAATTATTAATCCAAGCTTGTTGAAGTTCATTCAATTTATATACCCCTTGCATCTGCTTATAAATCAGTTCTATATACACATATTTAACAAAAGATTTGGTACATAATATAATAGATACATCGAACAAAGCAATGAAAATTTTATTTAAGATGAATAGCTTCGTTCATTCACGTACAATAGAATGTGCAGTGAAAGAATCTTGATAAGTTCATACAATTCTGAAGATGATTCCCCGTAGCACAACTGAACAAATGAAGTTAAAATATTTCTAAAAGCAGGAAACTGTGAAGTGGAGGCCACTTAGCTTCTCATTTAGCTACAAGAAGTGTTTAGTTTGTATTATTTGAATTATATTTTATATTCGAAAGGATTATAATATAATCGTTTCAGAATCAATTTCTATTTATGTTATAATATTTTTCATTAAAAAAACACAAATCGACTATGTGAAACTGTTCAAAACCGTGAAATTAATTCTACATGTAAAACTGTGATTATTTTTTTAAAATATTAACCAACTGACAATTCAGTTTAAATTTTTTAAAAAAAAACCGCAAGACTTCACCGTGATCATCCCTAATAATGATTATATCTTGAGTATAGAAGAAACAGCAAATTAAAGCCTATACAGCTTAAATATTATAGATTTAGTATACTAAAATACGCAGGCCAAAGCGCGCCATGGACTTTTAAAGCCTAACCAAATCTAAAATCTGTATGAATCATTATTATCTGTGACCGAACGAAAAGCCATCATTCACTTGTTGTACGTCAAATTGGTCGGGGATTATGGTGCAAAGCAGGACGAATAAAAGATAAACTGCCTGCCAAGAAAGGAAACTAACAAAGTACTCTGCGTTTGGATTGGAGGATCTGGACTTGAGAAAATATTTGAATGAATGATGTGAACTTGACTCTTTTCTAATACAGATTTGAAATCAACCACAATTTGAAATCAACCACAATGACTCAAAAAATAATTAGTTTAAGTCCTAAATTGTTGCCAGATTTACCACAACAAACAAATATATTTGTTATTATGGACTAAAAATTCTTAGCTCCAAACCTATCAATTCAAATGCAACATAAGTTACTCTCCGCCAAACCTACAACTTTCACATAATGAAATAACGAAGTAGTCCTAGTAGCTGGACACAAGTTGGTCATGCCTAGCCATTAAATCAAGTATGCATATCCATTTATCACCTCTATATGTGTAATTTGTGTTTCCAGAACTAATTTAAGGCACCATTTGGTGTTAATTAAAGATAAGACATTAAATGATACACACTCTTATTCATCTAATGTTTGTCTCAAATTTTACAAATAATTAAAGTCATATATAATTCTGTTATATACATATATCATATATCATCCCCTAATTATACATCTTTCATTGTCTTATCCTCCGAACCAACTCGGTGAATTACAAGTAGACGGTTTCTTTCTGAGAAAATGATTTGTTGTATGTAAAATGTGCAGGATGCTAAAATGCAAATAGAGTAAACTTACTGACCCACAATTATTAACACCCCAGTCACTCTTTTCTAATTTTCTAAATTTCAGTTGGACCGATTTTCTATTTTCATTAACAGTATACTATTTAATGCGTGGTAAAAATGCGTAACGAATTCTGGACACTGCTCAAATTTAAAACTAACTTAAGGTTGGGTGTCATCCCAGTCAAATATCTGATGCACAAAGAAATTACCATCGTAAGCCATTTGTTTTTCTTTTCAAAGCTGAGTAATAGATTAACCCATAAATTAGAGCAAAAATGAGTATCGACTTTACCAAGCAAAAAATCTCCTTCATAACTCCTGTACAACTTCGATGATTCCTTCACATTACTGAACGGTACCTAGAGGGTTTCCTGCAAACCCAATGAATTAAATATGCAAACATAAGTTCAACATGCAGGTCACACAAATTGGAATTTTCAATGTCACATGATGGAAAGAAAATTTCAGCGGTGATGATATGAAGTGCACAATACGACAATACAAAGTTAGGCCTATCATATTTATAGTTTAAGAAACAACGCTGATCATGTGAAATGAGCAACAAAATATAGTTCCACACTGGTATTGCCTCCTTAATAATGTAATTCTGTGTAAATAAAGCTCAAAATATTAATGGAAAATCATCACTAATCCCAAAAATGTAAGAACCACGGGAACAAAAAAAGAAATTGAGTAAATAAAAAAAAACGCAAGGTTCATATTCCAGTATCCATGAAAACTTGATTATAAACTACAATGGAGGTAACGGGGAACGACATGACTTTATTATTGTCTCTATAAATCAGTCCACAATGCAAAAAAACTGAAATACCTGCTTACCCCAGAATCAGAACTAAATACCATCCCAATTATCTAAGGCCTAGATTGGTATACAAGAGCATAATAGGGTAATAATGGAATGGATTTTGGAATTGAATGAGCACAGCAAATAAATAGCAGAAACATTACATTTTCCATGCTCCATATCATAAAAAATGAAAGAGGATGCAATACTTATTCCTCACTAGGTTTCAATCTTATGAATAATTTGTATGGATTGAATGGAGTTCTTTTTACTGACCAAATCACCCTTTGGTAAAAAAATATAAATAACAATAACATATGAAGTCTATTATAATTATTATTAAATTACTATTATCATCATTCTTACTACTACTATTAATATCATTATGATTATTTTTATTTTATTATTATTATTATTATTTATTTTACCTTTTTTTTGTTACTATCATCAGTTATGTTATTAAAAATGAATATAATTAAGGGCAAATTTGTCAATAAGGCAAGAGTATAGGGACATGGAAATAGGGGAATCCCATGTGTAAAACATGGCAAACCTTCAAAACAAGCCAATACTGTTATTTTATTCTCAACCTATTCCTGCATACCAATCTAGACATGAGGGGTTCCAAAACTAACCTTCTTAAAGAAAGAGCATAACACCTAAAACTAACAGACTTACCGGATTTGCCTGCAAAAGAACAAGACTTTGGAATGTAATGAGGTCCTAGGGTATTATTCACAGGAAGTTGAGATGATATGTTCATCAACGGAATAAATCCTTCTGATTTGCCCAAGTGCATTTCTGGACTTGTCGAAGCAATTTGATCAGGTTCTTGTGCCAGATGAAAAATATGGTTCTCTCTCTGTTCCAACAAGAAACAAGTTTAGTTATTGTGACATGGTGTTAAGGATTAATATGTACACATGCAAGTAGTGAATCACATGCTTGTGATCTGAGGCACTAACAGTGTGGCAGGTGATGCTGAGAATAAATTTAAGCCCCAAAGTATTTTTTTAAGTCTATGTTTGTAAAGATAAAGTCTAAGACATTGAAATGATAATCGATATGAATGGATGAGAAAAATGTAAATCACAGGCATTGATATATAGGCATAAATCTATGTGTCACAAGGAGGATAAACAGATTTCAGGGACTGTTAACCGTTGGAGAAGACACATCTAGAACCACAGATCTAATCAAGAAAGTAGTTAGGATGTTCTACCAAGAAGAAAAACACTTGCTACTGACAACTCCAGTCTCCAAGTGGGATATTTTATGAAACCCCCTTAGAATTTCTTCAATTATAGTAAAAGATTAATTTCTTTTTCATCACCATTAAGGATTTAAACTTCAATCCAATCGTAGGACTTCAATTAATCGTGAAACCAAAAACTCTTACCATCCAAACTTATTTACATCTTTATGTGATGATTGAAAGAAATTTAAGGATCGGGTATACACTGTCGGGCATCTCAGTAAAAACACAAAGGTTCCCAAATTATGAAATTGTAGTTTAACGATGACCAACAATTTCCTGTTATTATTATTATAGGTTCCTATGAGGTCCCTATTCATCTTAAAGTGGCCATCCAACTCATATAAGATTCTTTTTTGGTCAAATAAGATTCTCAAAACAACTTCCACAGTTTACTTTTGGCTCCGCTCCACCAATAGACAAATTATAAATGCAGCTATGAACATCACATAGAACTCGTATTCTCAAGTAAAATTAGGGTAACCGGTAATGTAACAAGATAAAATCAGTGGCAGACCGTAACCTGCTGGTTCACAGCTGGTTCAAGGCAACTGTTGCTTAGGAATGATGTTTGTGTTTGAAATGCATTTACTGGCAATACTTCAATACTTGGATACTCACCGCCACACTCCTTGTTTGATCCTTCATAGTACATGAGACGAATGGCTCTTCGAAGATAGTGGCTTCTCTGGGAATAATATACTTTGGTAGCTAGGGGAGCAGGAACATCTGAGAATGTCACATACATTCATTATCATCAGGGCAATATCTAACAACTATAGACAGCCTAATTAGTTAAGCAATTTGAACTGCAAACCAATTACAGATAACCATATCCAAAATCAGATAGACCATTTTCACTTTGGTGTCTAAAATACAGTTATAACTTGCTCCCTGTGGCACATTTATGTGTGTTTGCTTTCCTCCTACTGACTGATTTAGATGTCATGACCTAAGCACAAGTTTTAGAAAAAGATAAGTTAAGAACAATTAGTCATGAATCAACAACAAAGATTCATGGAACCACAAGAGCTGTCAGTCTAAAAAATATTTTGTTGAGGGGCTCAGTGAGAAAAAAGTGGTACCTTTTAAATACTTATCTAGCTTTGACGTGTAGCATAAAGGAGGTGAATGTTACCTGCTCCATCTAGTATATTCATAAAAGCACAAGGACTCTGAACTCATATTGACGTGGACAATCAAACAAAATAATTTCGAGCTTTTACTAATGAAACCATTCACCGTGCAGGCATTGATAAGTAGAGGAATTTTCTGATTTCTGTATTCTCCTATCTTTTTATATTCGTTTTTTAGTTATTCTTTTTGGTATTACAGATGGACATTTTTGGTGATTCTCGATGTGGCCTGATCCCAGCCAGAAACTACACCATTAAGCTAGTTGGTTTGTCCAATGTCATTTTCGCATTTACGACGAAATTAACAAAACATCTTATGTTTCAGAGGGGTCATTGCTTAAGTGACTGCACATCTGAATTAGGGCTACAAGGGAGATCTTCACCATGATAGCCTAAAAACCTTTGTATCTAAGCTATCCACCGTTAACTTTTCTCCATTTATTCAAAGGTCAAAATAATGTGACAATAGGTCAAAAAGAAATCAAATTTACAAGCATAATAATGGGTTTACACGTGCATCACATGGATTGTTGAGTTCTTACTTGATTCTGTTCAACTACTGACTATGAGAGCCATGTATGGAGAGACAAATAAAACATGCGGCTAATCGGGCATGAAACATATGAAGGATGGTAATGGGATCAGAACCACTTTGATTTGAGCACAATAAAGTATAAAAAAAGAAACGCAAAGATAAAAATGTTCGGAAGTTTAAATCATTACTGCAATATTTATAACAGCATGGTGTTGGCATTCAAACAATAATTTACAATGCATAGCATTAACGGGTACTGAGTTATTTTTGGATTTAACAGAATCTGGTGGGTTTATACATACGATCTGACTGGTATATATATGTCACTGACTCACTATAGCAGAAAACTTATTCCCAGAGTCTACCCCAAATATGCATGCTGCATACGATAGGAAATATTTATAAATGAATAAACACTGGAGCAAACAGATAGAAAAGTTAACGAGGTACAACCAGCCTGCAAAATTAAAACTTTCAAGAAAAGGTAACAATATAACAAAGAGGAGGCGACTTACATGGAAGTTCCCCTGCAGTTGTCATACAAAATTTCTTAGCGCCAGGATTTGATGAAGCCTCAGCTGCTTCCCTAAAGGAGAAGAATAGGTTACATCTCAAATTCTTCAAGTGAGTGGAATTACTTGGATCGATAGATGGTTTTTTAATCTAAGAAATCCAACTAGGGAACAAAATCAGTGTCGAGTCAACAATCATGGAGAGGTGTGGTGTTACTTATCAAATATCAATAACAGACAATAAGACATAAACAGGCCAGATTAACGATTAAGATGTTTATATAGGCAATCATAACAAAAAAAATACTATACAGCAGAGAGTCAATATTTTGTGAAGATTTAGTGAGCTTCAAACTCAGTCTCCACCAGGTTTGATTTCTCAACAGGCCCACTTCCGCTGAGTTTTCATTCAGCTGAACAATATGGAGTTCAAGTAACTTAACACCCCAAGCTCAAGCAAAACTAGAAGTTCATAAATCTTTACTGTGAAAATGTGTTTAAGCTGTGTTCTTGATTCATCTTTCAGAAAGAGCCACTACCTTCAGAGCTTGATTTTTATGTTTAATCAAGCACTCAATATGTTTGACACCCCATAAGGATTCATAATTTTGAGCAACTAAAATATATGGAATTAACGTTTACTGAATGAACTTGGGACAACTGATCCAGGTTGTGGCACTAGCAACTAAATCGCATTTTAATACTTAATTACACATATCTTTTTGTAACCTAAATTAACAAGTTTATTTACCCTTTATGATTAGACACCATATGAAAAGCATATGACTACATCACTCAGTTGTGGCTCTGGTAATGCTAGATAAGTAAATGTTCGGGAAAAGAAAAGGTACAGCACTTCCCACAATCAAGTTCAGAAACAATTGGATGTGTAAGCTGTAGGGGTATAATGATTGATGAGCAAAAGAATAAAAACATGTCAAAACAAAACAATTGTGAGGAGATGAGATCTGGAGCTTAAAATACCCAGTCAAAGACTTTGAAGAATGCAAAGCAACAATTTCTGGGTAATTCATATTGTATGGGCCAACATTTGAAACATTTATACAATGGGACCCGCCTACTTGCACGCTTCCTGCAATATAAATTTTACGAGTGAAAAAACAAAATTACAGACAGAATAATCATAAAACTGGAAAGTAAGACAGACTCATTAACCATTCACACAGTATCACATTTGGAACAATATCATTGTAACAATCAGCTCAAGAGAAATTACACTAGATATCTAAACTCATACAGAATCTAAGGACAAGTCCATATCTTTTTTTCCTGCAAATATGTCCAAATAAGTGTGTGATCATTTGCACTACACAGATGCAGAAAAATGAGACACAGTAGAACTACACCTCATTGTAACAATCAGTTCAAGAGAAATTACACTAGATATCTAAACTTATATAGAATCTAAGGACAAGTCCATATCTTTTTTTGCTGCAGGTATGTCCAAATGAGTGTGTGATCATTTGCACTACACAGATGCAGAAAAACGAGACATAGTAGAACTACACCTTTATCTTCAGCAAGCTGAGTGATTTGAATCTGCTCATCCAAATATGATACAGTCCCAGCAATATTATCAGAGTTCACAGAAAAGAATTTTTTTCGTTCTCTCTGTGATGTGGCTTGGTCTATAAGAATTTAAGAAATTGAAATTTATCTTGAAAAACGCTGATAGGGTACTAGAAATCAAACTAATTCATACCAGCACAACTTCAAAGAAATATACGCTGCAGCTGTATGTGAAATAAATCCAAATTTTTTCCAAGTCGTAAATAAGATGCAAATAATCTCATAAACTGCCATGTCGTGACAGGTAGATTATGTAAGACAATCTAAGAAATGATATATAACAAAACAATAAAACTTCCCAAACAAGAAAAGGAGGAAAAAAGGATACTGTTATGAGCAATCACCGACTTTTTTCTCTCCTTCCGTGGAGGCTTCTTGTTTACTGCAGAACTGTCGAGTTTTGGAACTACTTCTGCCCTAGAAGTCAAAGACCTACAAAGCTCTGGAAAAAGTGAACAGTAAATGTTTAGAAATTGTATAAAAGTATTTGGAGAGGAAGCACTTGAGTAGAAAACCACGTATGAAAGGAAAACCTGCATGTATGGTGTACTGACTGGCCTTGATCGGCTTGTTACAAGCATTGCAGCATACCTCAAAACACATCAAACACTTGATTATTACTCATTAAGCTCTAATTTGAGGGGAAGAATGCTACCTGAAGTTAGACATACAACTTAAATAGAAGTAAAGTAATTGCAAACACGTTCATAAATGCGATCAGTCAAAATTAATACACCTTATTTTTTATTTCATTATGTTGCTCACTAGTTTAAGATTCTATAATAGTTTCTTAAACTTAACAGGCCTTAACATTTTCATAATAATTTATTTCCCTTGCACTTGAGTTTCAAGGAAAATTATATTCTAATCCAATTTTCAACACCAAACTCTTTAACAATAAAATATTACTTAAGAGAATTATGTATTCCAAATATCGTATAACTAAGAGTGTTAAACAATCATATCAGACCATTTTAACCTACACATTGAACCAAGCACTTGGCATAAAAAACATTTTCTACAACCATGATCTAAACTTCATACATTTGTCTGGTTTCTTCAAAAAATTTCAAGTTTGCAACCTGTTACACTCTTAGCTCTCTACGTTTTACTTTTCTATGTTATATTTTGAGAATCAACCACTGTAATTCACTCTGTAACTTGATAATTTTGTGCAACCCTGTTAAAGTGAATTACACACCGAAAGAATGGCTACATTTACAAACTATGCCAGTCCAACTTGAAGATATGCTTTTGCTTTTTGCCCTGGAACTGAAAGCAATAGAGCATAAAAAACAGTAATGATATCTTCATAACACCTCAGAGTACTAAAACTTTGATGAAAAGGGTTAGATGAGCAAGTTTCCGAATCTTACCAAATCTAAAGGATCTGTCATTGGCCTCAAACCAAATATGATCATATCTACAGGAATATACCAGCAGAAATAAGTTGAGGAATCAGAAGCTGAAAATTGAATAAAAGTGAAGGGTAAAACTGAGACGAAATTCAGGGTGGAGTGTAAAATTTAGAAAATCCTCCAGCACAACAGATCATTGAAGGGGACAAAAGGATTCATCTCAGTCAAATAAATATCTTTCAGTATTGCAAATCAAATAGAAGTCATGACAGTGTTTTTTGACAACTAAAAAATACTGTCGAGCAAACATATAGTTGCACCATAAGGAATGGTGCATACCGCTTAATAAAACAGCATATTCTGCCAATCAAGTTGCCTTGATTTATATAATTATGTAAAACTTCAACTTCACTAAGTCAACCATCAGAGGAGAGCAAGGAGACGGTCCAGACAAAAAGTACGGATTCCCATCGAAGATACCGTCTACTCCCTATTTTTATCACTTCACGGTCACTAATCACTACTAATGAATAAAGGAAGCAGATAAATATGCAAGCTAAAATCTTATGAGAAACCATGGCCAGCGACTGTCGCTACCTCAAAATACTGATCTCCACGAATTAGACATGAGATTCAGGAGCTATTGTTAGATTGATGACTCTTAGGTTCACAATGATATATTAGAGTTTAACATGAGTTCGTACCTTCTTCATCAATTAAGTTTGCTTCATCTGCCTCACATAGTTCTCTCTGTATGTATTGTGCAGCTAATTTCTGTAGGCATACTTCCTCTGCCAATAGAGCGCGAGAGAGAGAAAAAAAATAGAAGACGAAGAACTATAAGTCAACAAAGGTCGGAAGGCCAGTTTCAAAAGGCTAAATGAACTTTCCTAGCAAGTGGTCAAAGAAGATTAGAATCATTATAAAAAAGTATGCAGCAGACAAACATCAAGAATAATAACCAAAATTCATAAACTTTCCTGAATAGCATAACGTTCCAGCTAAAATTTGGTTGAACACGAACTACTTACCATCCCCAATAGAGACCTTTTAGGCAATTTCTATATTATATCAGTTCAGCAAAATTAAACATTAACTAGCACATTTTTTTTATAAAGAAGCAACAAGTAAATATACGATCTTCTACTCCATACATCAGCCACTAAATAACTATAATCAGCTCTCATACACAAGCATATTTAAAGATGAATTCGCTTGTTTCGTTACCTTTTACATTTTGTGAGAGACTTCCAGCAGCATGAAGCCTCGCCAAGGCTGCCATTCTCCCACTCCCGAGAGGGCATACCATCAAATTTTAAGCAATGAATAACCCTACAAACTGCTAGGAAGAGTATTGAATGTCAGTCAAAAAGAAACAAAGAAAAACCAACACGTCACATTTCGACACTACATGTTCAGTTATTCGAATCAATGATGAGTCAGCCATCAAATGTTACATTAAGAGAAGCAAACCTTAGACCTTGTGTATTAGTTACCGTGGAACATCAACAGATTCCAGGACACCACATTAACACTAGACCACCTAGAACATGGACGATATATTTTCAGGAAGATATACATTCAAATTAGCAGTTTTTGCTTCATGCATGGATATCTTCTCTCTCTAACCTAAATTTATAATCAACAAAAATTCGGAACAGGATACCAGATCTTGAAAAGCATCGAATTAAATAGCAGAATGTGGGCATCAACTTTGCTCCATAGAGAAGCAATACACGGCGCGAATTAAATAGCAGAATGTGGACATCAACCTTGCTCCATAGAGAAGCAATACACGGCGCACAAAATACATATATTCCGATGTAGGTACTCAAACAAGAAACATCTCATACAAGAATGACTTTCAATTCAACTACCGAAATTTTATTGAACAGTGTTTTTTCAAAAAAGAAAAAGAAAAAAGAACAATAATAATTTAATGATACCCAGCTCGACAACTTCAGAGCTTCTGCAGCTAAACGCATTAGCTGTAACACAGTTCTACGATATGATGCTTCCAGCATTATCATGATCATTTTTTTAAAAAAAATTCTATTCCCGAACGTGAAATACAGTAACATAAAATTAAATAACTAAAATACATAAAATTGAAATTCGAGTGGATTATTAGGACAAAATAAAATAAAGAGCCGCGGTACCTGGAATTCAAACTATTTGATCTCCGAGAAAATTAGAAAAATAACAAAGATGGTGATTTTTAACGGGGAAAAAATTGTTGGAAATAGGTTGAATTACTCAAAAACTCGAGATGAACTCATCGTGAACGAAAAAATTGAAGAACAAAGTAAAATCTGCAATGTAGATTACTCGGAACCCGAAATTGAGAGAAAATGGGAATCGTTAATTCTCTCCTCTTGCTTGGAGAAAAAAAAAATAAAAAAGAAAATGAATTAATTCTAATGTATCTCGTATCTATAGAGGGAGAGGCCAGATAGAGTGACAAAAAAATGGAAAAAAAAAAGATGGGAGAGAGAACAGTTGCAGACTGCAGTATTTTCCCCTGCGGTTATGTGCAGTCCGTATCAAGGAGGCAACAAGTCCACAGCGTTTTTAAACCTTTATTTAGCTACTGCAAATCATTTTAATGTAAAACTTCTAATAAAACAAAATGACAAATATTTATTTTTAACACATAATTACATGTTTCAAAATATTTGTTTTGAGTAGGATACGATCTCACGAATTTTTATCCGTGAAACGAGTCAATCTTACTGATATTCAAAATAAAAAATAATACTCTTAACATAAAAAGTTATATTTATTTATGGATAACCCAAACAAGAGACACATCTCACGAAATACGATCTGTGAGACCGTCTCACATAAATTTTTGTCATTTTTGTTCTAAATTTATATAGATATGAAAAATAATTGGAAAACTTTTTAAAAATTGGGTTACTCAAAAGAATGAAAAAAAGTAAATATCAAGTTTTTTGAACACATGTTGATTTTTTACTTGTGATTGTTTATTGAATAGGTCTCTTGTGTGAACGGTCTCACGAATCTTTATCTGTGAGGCGGGTCAACTCCAGCGATACTCACAATAAAATGTAGTAATTTTTCATGGATCGCCTGAATAAGATATATGTATCACAAAATACGATCCGTGAGATCGTCTCACACAAATTTTTGTCTTGTTTTATTATAATAGACATTTAGTTGCTGTATACTTTTTTTTTTTAAAGAAACAGCCTAAGAATCAGTTAATAAGACCATACCGGCGAACTCCAACCTCTGATCACACTTCAGTGGTTTCCTTATTTTGGAGGAACATGGATGGATGGATGAATGAATCTATCACCGCACTTCTTGTTGTGAGTATATATGTGCAATCACAATGACAATTATTTTCAATGCCGGGTACGTCACTTATTTCCAACTAAGGTTCTTGTTTTGGAAAAAACAATCTCACTTCTATCTTTTGATAGTCTTTGACATTTACTTTGCAAGCTTAGGGTTACTACAAATCCATGTGATTGTCTGTACTTGGAGCTATGATACTGTCCATTTGTCCTCCTATTCCGTAAAAGGGACAACAGGATGTTTTCCCTATTTTGGTATAGGTTATGAGGGTATTAAGAGATGATGAGTTCAATTTTAGTATGATACCTGATCAATATTATGGTAAAAATTATTAGAGTTTTGCCTTGAATTTTATGTACACCGACCTCAAATTTCCTCAGAGTAGCTAGCACTATTTTTTGTATCATTCCTCGTGACATTATAAATGGAGTTTGCTTTTGACCGGTAGCCCGTGAAGTTGAGGTTTCTGTTACTCTCAACCTTAGTTTCATTTTATGAGAATGAGAGACTATAAGCTGTATTTAAGACAAAATCACAAATTATTTAATGCTTACATCTGGTTGACACTCTTTTCCTAGATCAAATCTTTCTGCCAATAGTCTTACCCTGGAAGTCTGAACTCTGTTTTGCTATTTGAGTGGGAGTGACTAGTTTAACTAGTATTTTTTGTTGGTCCACGCGTGACACAGGTAAGATTGAAAAGAATTTTACTATAATATTTTACGGTGTACAACTACTCGCTGTGTTCCAAAGAGAACACACAAAACCTCACAAATATTATAGAACTAAGCACTCAAATACTATATGAGGAGAAAAAACTCGAAGAATGGATAATTTCAGAATGATGCGAGGGAGCTCTAGAGTTCTTTATCCGTGTAAAATAGTATTTTTAGCTACAATTAACCACTGAATTCTTTCAATCTTGTCTGCTGCATTTATTAATCTTGTCGACATTTTTGAGGCTTTCCAAATTATTTTAGATGTGCTATACTTATCAAATGCAAAACATCTTAATCGATATCAGATATTTTGTGCTTGGTTTAAGTGAAATATGAGATTAACAAAATACCGATTTCTCGAGTTCCATTCTATTTCCTCAATCTTTCATCAGGTTTCAGGTTAAGAAGAAACAGCTCTTTCCCAATTTCATGACTATTATGCTGTTTGGAGCACTTGGTAATCCATATCATGTTCTTGCTAGCTTTTTCGAGGAACGCCTAACTGGTCGGTGTACGTGTTTTTTGTAAGCAGTAATCCAATGGTCAAGTCAAGTTTTCTGTATATGTATATTGTTCTTAATTTATGTGATGCGCAGTCCAAGTTTATCAGACATTCTTTGTAGATAGTGATTTCTTTTAAACAGAGCTCGATTATTATACAGTTTTAGCTTCTATCAATTATCGAGTTTAAACTTTATTTCATTATTATTCGAGCTTGCGAAGTTTTCAGTTAAAATTACGACCTCGATAGCTATATCACGTTATAATTAAAGTAAAAACTTGTGTGAGACGGTCTCAAGGGTCGTATTTTGTGAGACAGATCTCTTATTTAGGTCATCCATGAAAAAATATTATTTTTTATGCTACATAGTATAACTTTTTATTGTGAATATCGATAGGGTTGACCCGTCTCACAGATAAAGATACGTTAGACCGTGTCACAAGAGACTTACTAATTTTTTTTTTAAATATTAATTTTGTATATTTAATTCATAAATTTTATATTAATTTTTTAAACCATGAATTTAAATTCAGTTCCAGACTTTTGGTCCAATAGGTCTCACTCGTTCTTCGTCTTTATACTAGGATTCGAATCTTCCATCATCTTTGTATTGAAAAAAATATAAAGGCCGCGATCGGCTCCTCTTTTTAATATTTCAAAGAGTCGGGGTGAGGTTTTAAACCCGGTTCTCCTTTTTGGTGGGGTTGGATTTGTTAAATCAATAATAATTTTAATAATTTTCATATTTATATTATTTTTAAAAAATAAATCGAAATACTTGTCTTAGATAAATGAAATTACATGCATTAACATAATGATAAAAACAAAAACTTAAAGAATTTAAGGAGCGAATCCCGGCTTCTTATTTTTTGGTGTTGGATTTGTTAAATCAATAGTTGCTAGCTCAATTATATTATATTAAATTATTTAAAGGCTTTAGATCAAATTACTTGTATTTATTACGAACAGAGCTATGGTACACGAGAAATAAAGAGAAAAATATAGGCTATGTTATTCATCTCAGAATGATCAATGGTGAATATATACAAATGGGTTGAGTAAAGCCGTCAAATTTGCTAAACCAACTTACACTAGCTAAAACAATATATAACTGTGGGTAAAAGTATTTGAGAAATTAAATTACATGCATTAACGTAGTTAATCTGATCGGATGCTAAATAAAAAAAATTTTTTCCAGACAATTCGCTTAACTCGGATGCTAACTGAAATATTTAATTCAAATTCGGATGGAATAAATTATCAAGCAACCTCAAACAATAACAAGAAATCATTCAAACATACGGTCCTAAAAAGCTTTCTTATCGAGGCCACGGGCCAAGACTCAATCCCAAGTTCTTCACTTCTCCAAGAGCTTCTCGATCACATCAGCCACTTCTTGGATAGTTGATATGCTCAGGGCGCTTTCTTCCTCGACGCTGACCCCAAACTCCTCTTCAAGTCCCATTACAATCTCAACCTATGCGCACAATTGCGTCGTTTCAAATGTCATGATAAATATTTAGTCATTACCTATCAGGTTTTAAGTGGTAAAAGATTGGAAATACCACAAATGCCAACAGTAACGTATTTAGGCTGTTTGTGTATAATATTTTTCCAGAGATAGATATTAGTCCCCCTCCTAATTTTAAGGCTCTCAAGTACAAACCATTAATGACAGACAACATATCACACTCTCATAAAAACAGCGCAGTAGATGGTTAGACTTAGAGGAGTGTTACATAAACAAAGGGAATGTTAAAAGAGTAATCGCAAAATAAAATCGTCGATATCTGAACATTGTAAAAATGGTCGTAATTTTTAATTTACCAAAATGTTTGGAAAATTCAGCGGTTGAAATGCGATGTTTCATTCCCAATAGTAAAGAAACTAAATGTTTGATGGATATCAACACTTCAATAATTCTACGTTACCGTGTCGAGTGAATCGGCACCAAGTGTTGCAAGCTTTGACTCTCCCCTGACGTCTCGATCAGCAGGGAGCGCGAGTTGCTTCCTCACAATTTCACACACTTTGTCCACCGTTTCAGGCTTGGCCTACACAAAAGATTTCTCTCAGGACTTCAGAAACACCACTATCTTTTCTACTTTTCGGATAAGCAACAAAAGTTTGTTTATAAATATAAAATGCTATCTATTATCAGTGAACATGGGATATCAATAAATGACAAAAACTTCATGACGATGAGAGCAAGCTACTAAGCAAATGAAGAACTAATGATTGTGGATATAACGAGACATACTGCACATGCAACTCGAAAACGAGGGGATGAGTGCGATGTAAGAGATCGGAAGCCTTTCCCATGGAATGAAAGTGAAGCCTTCCTCAAACTTGAAACCTGATTGATCTAAAAACATGTAAGCTTGGGGAAAACATTGACTTTATTAAAGCAATTTCGAATTTTTTCAACAATGAAATAAACAAAAAATTTACAACAGACATATCAGATTTTCAACCCACGAAAAAAAAACGTAAAAAAATCATGACAATACACAGCTCACCGAGACTTCAGTTTTTAAAAAGTTATATGCCTACACATAGAAACCACAAAAAAAAAACATCAAACCCAACAAAAAGAACAATAGAACACAAAAGAAAAGCCTCCAAAAATCGAAAAATAGCTGGAAGCGTACCTGGTTCTTCTTCAAGGTGCAAGAAACAGATGAAAATGAAACAGGAGAAGCAGCTAACGAAGCCATTTATGAGAGATCAAGAGAGAGGGGTGGCGCAGAGCATGAAGCTTGTGACGTATTGGTATGGAGATTAGCACGCCAACTGTGTAGAGAAAAATGGTGTGAGAGGCGACGAGCGAGCTCTCTTGCTCTATACATACACACACACACACCCCTATATATATATACACACACTTTTTTCCGTTGTTTTGTGTGTTTATTTGACATTTTTCAATAGTGTCGAAAAGGGGTGTGGGTGTGAGCTTGTTCGGTATTTTCGGGTCCAATTTTTTGTATTTTTAAAATCATATTTCAAAACTGACGTGAATTTTTCGTATTTTAAAAATCATATTCAAACTGACGTAATTTTTTTTATTTTTAAAAGCATATTCAAAGTGACAGTAAATTTTTTGATATTTTAAAAACAATTTCTTAAACTGACGTAATTTTTTTGTATTTTTAAAATCATATTTCAAACTGACCGTAAATTTTTTTTGTATTTTTAAAATCATATTTCCGTATTTTTTTTATTTTAAAAACCATATTTCAAACTGACGTACATTTTTATAATTTTAAAATAATATATTAAACTGACCGTAAATTATTTTGAATAAAATATCGAGAAGATTAGTCAATCAGATACGAAAAAGAGAGGAGACCCGTGCTAAGATTAAGTCTTTTATGAGATAGTTTCACGAATCTTATCTGTGAGACGAGTCAGTATTACTTATATTCACAATAAAAAGTAATATTTCACATAAAATGTAATATTTTTTCATAGATGATCTTAATAAGAGATCTTTATAATAAAATATGTTCAATAAGACCGTCTCACATAAATTTTTATATTTTTTTTTTATTGATCATAGTTGGGTAAATTCTCGGTTTAGTCCCAAATCTTAAGTATGTTTCTCGGTTTAGTCCCAAATCAATTTTTAGATCCAATTTGGTCCCAAATCTTCCCATTATTTTACCCCATTGGTATTTCCGTCAATTTGATGTTGGAATTAACGGAAAGACTACGCTCTTCTTCCTTTCTTCAATTCAGAAGCCCTAATCGAACTTTTCTCTTCCAAGTTCCAATTTCAGACACGCACATCCCCTTCTCGGTCGCTGCAACAACTTTTTCCTCCGCGTCGAGTCGGTCGCTGGTGCAACAACTATACTCCTCCACGCACCGTTGCACGCCCGAGGTAATTAGAGTGTCTGTTACTTTCTTGTGCTGTGATTTTGCCATTAGAGTGCTCTGTCGGAAGCTGGTAATTATGACTCTTCTCCAAAGTTTACAAAAACAAGCCATGAATGTGATTTTGCTTGTGATTTTGCCAGTGATTTTGCCATTAGAAAACAAAAATTTGATAGACAATATTCAGGTATTTTGCCTTGTTAAATTACTGTAGGCCATATACTCAATAACATATAAGTTGCGAAGTCAGAAACTTGAGCAATTTACTTGTGTAATTTTGCGATTGTGGATCATGATATGATAACAGAGTATTATTGGAAATATTGACAAGTTTGGTGAGCTTGGATCTTTATATGAATAGCCTGATTGGTGCAGCATTCACATGTGCCATATGGAGCGGAATCACTTAAGTCTAGGCTCTAATTTTAAACTTCTTTGTTTTTTTAGTCGTTGATTTATGGTCTATACTGCTATCATGTGACAGTTGGAGACATATGTGCTAGCTATGGTTGCAATTGTTTAATAGAGATGTTTTGCATTAAATACTAACTAATTGAAAGCGGAAGTTCAGTAACCTTAAATGTTAATAGAGGATTCATTTGTGTTATTAAATTGCTGAAGTTGTTCCAATACTACTTATTATTCTTATTTTGCAACTGTCATAAGATCGATGTTCCCAATACTACTCATTTGTCTTATTTTGCAGAAGTTCGGGTTTTATATCTCATATTTTCATAATATCATGTTTTTTTACCTTCATTTCAAGGAGGTCATCTAAGAAAGCTAACAAAATGGTGGTGATCCCTTTAATTTCAAGCAATGTTTTATTCTAGTCGTACTTGTTTATAAAACAATGAAAATTGCTTTGTATTTTTGTGTATTGTAGGGGAAAACATATATTGTCTTCGTTGGACGTAAACCTGGTGTATACGAGACATGGGAAGAAGCACATAGTCAAGTCAACAAATTTAGTGGGGCTTCTCATAAATCATTCTGGAGTAGGGATGAAGCATCAAAAGCTTTTCATGCATACCTAGAGAAACAAAATTCATCTGCTTCATTTATGTCTGACGAAGAAAGTTCATGTGCAACTTTCAGCACCGCTCCAAATAGAAGTATTGAAGCTGAAAAATTATTAAATTGAATGAGTCTCGAAGAAAAGAACACTTGGTTACCTCGAGAGTGTCGCGGTGACCGAATCGACGTGGAGGAAGAAGATTTGTTGCAGCAGGCAGGTATAGACTTGCTTGGAAGAGAAAGGATCGATTAGGGCTGGTGAAGTGATTAGGGTTTTTTGTTCAAGGCAGAAACGTTCTCTTCCGTTAATTTAAACTCCATATTGACGGGAGACTGATGGGGTAAAATAATGGGAAGATTTGAGACCAAATTGAGTCTAAAAATTGATTTGAGACTAAACCGAGAATCACACTTAAAATTTAAGACTAAACCACGAATTTACCGATCATAGTTCAAATCTCATCAAACCCCACTCGCTCCAAACAGAGTTTTATTTTTGTTATTTTTAATTATTATTTCTTTTAAAAAATCACGTCGACCAATAACTTGATAGTTCTTGTAAAAATCACCGACTCCTCATTTTGTGCGATTTCTACTGGCATCTTGTTCAGTTCACTCTCCTTCTCAATCCACTCAAAGGGGCGCTCTGAGGTAAAGGAAAATCATAGTAAATAAAATGAAAGTATAAATGGATCGAATCCGTTTGATTTCATTCCACCCGTCAATGAATTGCTTGTATATTTTCTCTCTCTATTTTTTTTGGGTGGGGTGGGGAGTGGGTGTTTGGTTTGATTCTCCAGATGGATTATCTGTATTTGATTGCGTTATTCATTTTCTATGCTGTTTATAATTACTTGAAGAGAGATTCAGTTTCAGTTATTACTGAAACAACGATATCGACGTTTCGTTTGTTTACTGTTTCTACTTTGTATGAAATGTGTGGGCTTTTTTGCTGATTAACTAAGGCCTATGGATTTGAGGTTTCGCATTTAGGTTGACATGATTAACTAGGGACTGTGAATTTTAATGTTCCAGATCACAAATAACCATGGTGAAGGCAGTCGCGGTTCTTAGCAGTGGCGAGGGTGTTAGAGGCACAGTCCACTTTTCACAAGAAGGAGATGGTATTTTTCATTGACTGTATCAAATGTCTTGCTTAATGTCAAATTGGCCCGGTGCTTACATGTTTTGTTTGTTTCATGCCCAAGGTCCAACATCGGTTACTGGAAATCTTTCTGGACTTAAGCCTGGACTGCATGGATTTCATGTTCACGCCCTTGGTGACACCACAAATGGATGTATGTCAACTGGTAATGTATCTGGCATTGTTTTGTTATATTTGTGAAAGAACTTGTAGATTCAATTGGAATCAAATTTTTATTTAATTGTCCTACTTTTTTTTTTCAATTTGAAGGACCTCACTTCAATCCGGGTGGCAAAGAACATGGTGCTCCTAATGATGAGGTTCGTCACGCTGGTGATCTTGGAAATGTCATAGTTGGAGAAGATGGTAAGTCTTATTATATATGCTACATACTAAGGGGATTTCATCATACGAACTACACTAGAAACACCAAATATATTTATTGCCAAAATAGTCTTAACATCGATTAAAAGAGAATTGATATGAAGCGTTGATGCGGGGAACTCAATTTCTTTGGACATTCTTATTCGCAAGTGCCACTCGGCCAACAAGCAACATAAAGAAATTTTGCTTCTCACAAGTACTAAGAATTGAATCAAGCCGACAATTTGATTATCAAAATATAGAACTCCTCGACATAGAATTTTTTTTTATTAGTTTACGAGTTAAACTATAAGTTGTTCACACGATTATTTACAAACATGCAAAATGTTTGCTCTCATTGGAAGTACGTGCATGTTTGCTCTCATTAGAAGTATGTTATGGGCTTGTTGGAGATGGATCTAGCAATCAATCATTGAGATCCGTGATTGGTTTGCGGGTTTTCTGTGGAAACCACATCTCCCAACTAAGAAACTTGTTTTTAAGCAAAGAAGCACTTTGATTCGTTCAGAAATAAGTGTTGTTGTTTCTGAATGGCAAACACGCATGAAGGTGACACAAATGATTGTTCCATGTTGTTCTATAAACTAAGATGTTGTCAAAGAATACTAGCACATATTTTTGCAAGATTTTGCTAAAGTTGCGTTAATGAGGTCCTGAAATATGGAGGGGTGTCATTGAGGCTAAATGACATGACCATAAACTTGAAATGGACATGATGGGTGCGGAATGCGGTCATCTTGATGCTCGCAACATCCATTAAAATCTAATGATATCCGGATTGTAGGTCCAGCTTGGTGAAGTACTCTGCGTCATGAAATTCCTTCAATAATTCGTCTATAACTGGAATGAGAAACTTGTCTTTCACTATTTTTGCATTCAGAGGTCGGTAATCGACACAAAAGCGCCATGATTCATCGGATTTCTTAACCGAAGAACCGATGATGAAAAAGTAGATGAACTGGATCGAATAATCCCTTTTTCCAGCATGTCAACGCATTCTCTCTCTATGTCATAATTTTGTGCGTAGCATACCGATAGGTCTGACCACGATTGGATTTGTCCCTTGCTCGAGTACAATTTTGTGGCTGAATCCCCGAGGTGGTGGGGTCCCTGAGCTTCCTCAAACAAGATGCTATAATTCCTTAAAAGATATTGTAATTGAGAATGAAATGTATCGTCCGAGTCTCCAAGAGTTTGGCAAGGTTTGTGGTTGTCGATGTAAGACTTGATTCTCATTGCCACGTAATCCGTTCTCCATCCCAAGGAATTCCATTTTCATTATGTCGAAGTTCCATGTAATGCTTCCCAGCTTTTGAAGCCAATTGACACCCATGACAACATCTAATTTTCCTAGTGTTAGGACAAAGAAATCGACATGGAATAGATGTTCTTCCAATTGGGTAGTACCACCACACATATGCCCGCACAATGAAGTTGTTTGCCATTAGCCACCTTAACTGATAGATTTCCCTTTTGTGTAATTTCTAGCTTCAATCTTGTGACCACCGTGTCATCAAAGAAACAGTGGGTGTTGCCTGAGTCAATAAGAACGAGGAGCGCTGATGATTGGATACGTCATTTTACTTGCATGGTTTGGAAAGTTGGAATTCCTGAAATTGTATTATAGAAATGCCCAACATGTCTGATTCCTCATGTTCGTCCTCATCATCAGGGGTGCTGGCCTCGATCACTTCCAGATGGAATAATCGCTTGCAGTCGATGCCCTTGGACGAAGAGTTTGTCACAATTAAAGCGCAATTCTCTGGCACTTTGCTCCTCCATCTCGGATCTGCTCAATTGTTTGATGAACAATGGTTGTGGAATTGGGTCGCCTTGTGGTGGGTGTGAATTTAGATTGCTTTGCTCTTGGACGCCTATCATATAATCGAGCCAAGCAATGTGTAACCGGGACAAGCCCATTGCCATTGTCAAATTTTAGGGGGGATGAATTTCCACCTCAATTGTAATGTGCTCTTGTAGACCGCTAATAAAAATGTCTACCTCTTGTTCATTGTTGAGATAAGAGGACCGGGCAGATAATTGTTTAAAATCGTCGTTGGTATTCCTCGACCGAGCCGGTCTGGCGCAGTTTAGATTGTTCTCCCAACTTGTTTGAGCGTATTGGAGGTCCAAACCTAAGGTGGCAATATTCCTTGAAGACTTCCCATGTGAGATTATGGCGGTCACGTTCTAGTTTCCAAAACCAAAGTTGAGCACCTTCTTCGAGGTGAAAAGATGCAAGGCCAATTTACTAGTCCTCCGATGTATGCTGATGGCGGAATAAGTGCTCGCATCGGTTAATCTAACTGAGAGGCTAAGATAAACCATCAACTTGGAGGAATCTATTTTTTAATATTAGGGAACGAATGGATGTGTTCCTCCATTGTCATTGGATGCGCGGGAGTCGCGGTAATGTGACCTTGATGACCCATTATTTTCCTTGCTGTCGCTGCGGCTCATGGATATCTTGAAGCAGCTAGTTTGTCAAGTCGCTGGTTTAGATTTTGTTGGCAACAATCTTGTTCTGCAATATTGTCCTTGAACAGATTGAAAAGGCTCGTAAGTTGCTGTTGGGTGCATGGAAATCGCCCATAACACCTGTCTCTGATACCAACGTGTTGCGGGCTTGGGAGATGGATCTAGTTGTAGGCCGATTGATAGATTTATCATTGAGCCATGATTGGTTTGCGGTGTTTTCTACTTTTTCCCCATCTTTCGAATGATTTTAGGGGCTCGTTCCTGGATACCTCTCGATCTCTTGTAATAAAGTAATGATTTGAATTCAAGATAAACTTTTTATTCATCAGTAGAGCAATTTAAATACAAAAGAAGAGTCATCGCTTATTATGAAAGGCGTGACTTACTGCACTATTAAATTCTGAATTTATGCCATCTATGGCTAAAATGGAAAGTGAATAAAGATTGTATCAATAATCCTTGCAGAATTCTCTACTGTTTATTCTTGAATCTTCCAAAGCTGTTAAGTTATGTCCTTGGGATTTGCATCTGACCTGTTTGCTTGATGGGTTGGATGGAAGTGTTTGGGTCCATGCAATAGTAGTTGTTATGTAACTGTGCATACTATCACTCTTAGGCATGTGAATTAAATTTCGTTATTTGGTTTGTCGGAACTCGGAATTATCATGTAGAGGAGAGCTGTTGTTTCCTATGTTCACTGTCAGTGCCAGCAAAACATTAAAGTCTCAAGATATTTGCATATTTTTGTTGCTGGTCTGGATACCGTCTTGTTTTGAAGGATAAAATATAATAGCAGTAAACTTTTGCAAATAAAAATGTGAAGTCATTTTCCACACCCGCTCCCATTTTAGATTTCTGGCAATGTTTCTTGACTTGTTTCAGTATATCTGGACATTTGAGTGCCGCATATCAACATATACATGACTTTTGGGCTTCTCTTTAGTCAACCTAACATCTATGCTCCTTTCACCTTCTAATGTTTCAGGCACTGTCTCTTTCACCATCATTGACAAACATGTATGCCTTCTTTGCTACCATTTTCCATGGTTACATTGCTCTTTTTTAGCAATAATTATTTTAAAGGTTTGTGAGTTATTGTGCAGATTCCACTTTCAGGACCACATTCCATTATTGGAAGAGCTGTAGTTGTCCATGCTGATCCTGATGATCTTGGCAAGGGTACGTGTCTAATATTTCTATAATTTCTTAATTTTTTTGTGCAGTAATTTTGGATGTTATAATTTGGAGAGCATGGAAAATGTCTCCGTCCTGCCTGTCACTTGGGTGGACACAAGAATTCAAGAAGATTTTTTAGACATACCTAAGTGCACATTCAACATGTTAATCAATTTCTGGTTATCTCCCCTTGAAATCGATCTAGCATTCTTTAAAGTAACTCGGTTGGTGGGGTGGGGAATGTTCTAGACTGCTAGCCCCACCATGGATGTGCAGGTTGTTTCTGCAAGACTGACAAATAAATGATATACTGAAAAGGTTTAGAACTATCTTTAGTGCACAAATCAGATTATCGAAGGGGCCATTACAAAACTTTAGAAGTCTCACTTATCCTTTCTCCTGTTTTCTTTTAGTTCTTGAACTTTCATATGTGCGATTGTTCGAATTCATGCATAGCATCATACTCTTAAATTTATCTATTTGTTGAAACACGAATTCCATTGTTGCTTCAGGTGGACATGAACTTAGCAAAAGCACTGGAAATGCTGGTGGAAGAGTTGCTTGTGGTGAGAAATTTACTTCTTGCGTTGTTTTTGTGAGATAATTATACTGGATTCCTGTCGAGAACTACAAGAAATGGGAGTTCAGAGTTCTTATTGCTTTTACTGTAACCAGTTTATGTTACTATCTCGCAGGTGTCATTGGTCTCCAGGGCTGAATTCTTGACATAATCTTCCCTCATGAGAGGTTTCACTAGTGTTTGCTACCTATGTGGTACTTGCATAATGTTCGAGTACAAGTTTCTCTTGTAATTTTAAAGTTTTAACATTATATTTTCATATTTCATGGTGCAACTGAGTACTTTGTCCGTCCAAGTATTTTTGTATCCGGTTGTCTTGTTCGGAATAAATAAGGTGGCTATAGCCTATGCTTGTAGTTCTGAAGTTTGCTCTATCACTGGGTTTGATGTGGTCACCGAAGACCAGGAGACATGCGTTTCCAAGCTCTATGTGGCTTAAAATTTATAAATCAGGACAGCAATCAATTGGAAAAGCTTGTTTAGAACATAACGTTTCCATGGATGAATAAACGCTATGAGGAGAAATAAAAACCGACCCAACCCGACCCGTTATGAGATAATGTGATGGGTAAATTGGTTTCATGAAACATCAATGGGTTGTACTAATTGAAACGTGAAAATTTTAATTTTTAACTGTCACCAAGTACTTTAGAAAATTTGCATGAAAAAACGTTGTAGAATAATAATTCGTATAGCCAATGACCACTCAAGTGGTATCAGGGAGAGGTCTTGGATTCTAAACCAATGAATCTCTCATTCTTAGTAAAATGAATAAAATAATTTGTAGTTGCATAAGGATTATATTTTAACTTCGAAATATTATCATTTATATTGAGACGATAATAATAAAGAAATTTATTATTTAAGTTTTGTAAGTTGGTTTGTTTTGAATTTTAATTTCATACTTTGTCAAAATTTATATCCTTAGGTGTTTTTAAATACATCATGTCTAAAAATAGCTTAAAATTTCCTTTCAAATGCTCTACACAGATAGCGACAAACAAGTAACAAATAAATGACAAAAACTTATGTGAGACGGTCTCATAGGATCGTATTTGTGAGACGAATCTCTTATTTGGGTCATCCATAAAAAAATATTATTTTTTATACTAAGAATATTACTTTTTATTGTGAATATGAGTAAAAGTTGACCCGTCTCATATTAAGATCCGTGAGATGGTCTCAATGAAATCCACTCTAAATAAATATGGTCATGTAGGACTCGAACTCAAAACCTATTCGACTTTGGGCCTCACCCTTGCATCGTATCCTTGGCACTTGGCAGGTATATATCATCATTTATGTTTGGGAACGGGGTTTGGAGATGGGCCGTGGCCTTGTGCGGTGACGTGATCCCACCAACCAAGACCATCCCCAAGTGCCACCACCCCATTTCTCCTCCAAATGTAGGGAAACTTTTTCTCTCCCCATCTCCACGCTTTTCTCATTCTGTCATCTCTGATACGCTGCGCATTGAAACCTCCATCCGTGCAGTAAGCAGCCCAATCAGAATATATAGAATTTGTCTGTTAGCTTTCCACTGAAATGTTTTCATTGCATTAGCTTATTTTTTGTGTTTTCTGGGTTTTGTTAAAGTCAGTGTCTTTATTAAGATTCCAGTTTTCCGACCTTTCCATCACTTTTCATCTTCTTCTTTTTTTTATAGAATATATAGAATTTGTCTGTTAGCTTCCGCCCCTTGATTCAATGACGAAGCTTATAATATTGATCCTTGTAAATTCTGATTTCCAGGGTTTTTCCTGGCAGTTGAATCTGCCACGAAGATGAGGAGGAACGAAACTTTGATATGTGCTCCATTAATGGCTGACACAGTGGATCAGCTGGTGGAGTTGATGCACAAGGCAAAGTTAGAAGGAGCTGATATCGTAGAAATTAGATTGGACCATTTAAAGAGCTTTGACCCTCATTTCGATGTTGAAAGATTAATCAAAGAGTGCCCTTTGCCTACTCTCTTTACTTATAGGTTGATCTACTGTTGCCATACATGCCTCTTTTTTTTTCTTTCTTCTTCCTTTTGCTTTTAATTCAAGCCTCTAACTGCTACTTGCCACTTCTCCCTCTAGGTCTGAAAGAACTTTTTCCAGTCAATATATGGTTTTTTTCATGGATACTTACCCACACACACGTCTATATAAAGATGAAATGATGAAGAATTTCAGCTCATAAATGATATAAGTGGAAAGGAAAACTAAAGAGTGAAGAAGGTTAAGAATTGCACAGTGGATAAGTTTAATTATATTGTGCCGAAGGAAAATAATTTAAACCTATATGGGCATAGGATATTTCTTAAGTCTATTTATTGCCGTAAGCAAATCTTTTACATGTTAGTAGGTATAGAAAATATTATCTCAAGAGCCTGACTTCGTTGCCTTTACTAGACCGACGTGGGAAGGTGGTCAGTATGACGGTGATGAAAAAAGTCGTTTTGGTGCGCTTCGAACTACCATGGAGTTGGGAGCTGACCACATTGATATTGAGCTCAAGGTCCCTTTTCCTATTTAATGTTTAATTATTTAAGGATGCCACTATTGTGTTATGGCTAAAGTTTCTTCCTTGAAACAAATCTACCCCTGGCTGAGGGGGGGATAAGATCATTTGTCAAAAATTTTGTTTCAACAATGAGATTCTTCCGTGCCACCATGAAGCAATTTTTTAACACTGGTAGCATTTGTTGTTCAACCAAACAAGGAAAAATGCAAGTATTGTTCACAAGATAATCTGTGCATTTTTTACTTTTGAGTTCTCTAAAAGATCTGAGATCTTATACTGTCAATTTCTTTGAAGGCTGCCGATGAGTTCAACAAATTTATGAATGGAAATAGGCCTGGAAAGTGCAAAGTCATAGTTTCGTCACACAACTACGATTTTACCCCTTCAGCAGAAGACCTGGGCAACCTTGTTGCCAGAATACAAGCTGCCGGAGCTGACATAGTAAAGTTTGCAACTACAGCACTAGACATCACTGATGTTGCACGAGTTTTTCAAATAACTGTTCATTCCCAAGTAAGTGCGAAAGCATATAACAAGTTATTATGGGCTTTCTGCTCACCTTTATTTTTTGCTTTGAGATGTTCTTTGTTTCTTTTCATGAGTTGTTAGTATTATCTCTTCATATAACTTTTCTTTTTGATTTTTGATCGGTATATATACCTTTTCTTAATCAGATGATAGTATACAACTATATTTATTGCTTTGTAAATGAGTCAGAAACATGTGCTAAATTTTGTGATGTTCAGGTGCCCATCATTGCGATGGTTATGGGAGAAAGGGGATTGATGTCAAGGATACTTTGCCCAAAATTTGGTGGATATCTCACATTTGGTACTCTGGAACCAGGAAAGGTATCTGCTCCTGGGCAGCCAACAATAAAGGACTTGGTTAGTTTATACAACTTTAGATCAATTGGTCCTGATACAAAGGTATTTGGGATCATTGGGAAGCCCGTCAGTCACAGCAAATCACCTTTACTTTACAATGGAGCTTTCAAATCAGAAAACTTTAATGGAGTGTTTGTACATTTGTTAGTGGACGATATTTCAAAATTCTTTGAAACCTATTCCTCAACAGATTTTACTGGCTTTAGGTAACTATTCAACTTCTGTACTGTCAGCTCTATGAACTAAATAATATATGGGAAAGAGTTTTCATTAAATCTAGTGAAATTACCGAATTTTTCTACATCATTAGATTTTTTTTTTCTGCCGTCGTTTCTCAAACAAACTCATGGAGATGTTTTGGTTTCTCTTCTTCATTTAAATTGTTACGGTCAGTTCTATGCATCTGACTCTAAATGATCCGTAGTGTGAATATCTAAGCTTATGAAATTGGATTATCACAGCTGTACTATTCCTCATAAGGAAGTGGCACTTACCTGTTGTGATGAAGTTGATCCTATTGCAAAGGTAGCTAATGAAATCTATGCCGTCCTACTTAATCATGCTTATTCATGTCATCGAGTCTATTGCATTTTTTTGCACCTAAATTGACATGAATATTTTGCTAGTCAATAGGAGCAGTTAATTGCATCATCAGGCGACCCGATGGAAAGCTGTTTGGTTGTAACACCGACTATATTGGTGCAATTGATGCTATTGAAAATGGACTTCAAGGTTCCTTCTTTATTTGCTGGTTAAGAAGATGTTTTAGCATGACATGAAGTGGCCAGTTTGATACGTTTGTATTATTTTTTAGGTTCGCATAATATTGCAAATGGGTCGCCCTTGGCAGGTAAACTGTTTGTTGTCATAGGTGCTGGTGGTGCGGGCAAGTCGCTTGCTTATGGTGCAAAAGAGAAGGGAGCAAGGGTCGTTATTGCTAATCGCACCTATGGTTAGATGTCCTTTTAGGTGCAGGCTTTCTAGTTTAAGTTCGTTAATACACACTACAGTTGGATCACATGGATTGACAAAGAACCCTTTAGTTCTTGTCTGAGTCAACTTTAATTGATGGACTTTGTGTGTTTAGCTGAGTTTAGCACTGTGAAAACCGCCAATTCTCAGAGGGTTTGAGTCTGTTGACTACTTCTGGGATTGTGAAGTTTGAACATGTTTATATCTCTTAATTTTTATGAAAGCGTTCTAACTGTTTAAATTTTTCAAGATCGAGCTAGAGAGGTGGCTGAGCTTGTTGGAGGGCAGGCTCTGTCTCTTGCAGAACTGGGTAGTTTCCATCCCGAAAGTGGAATGATACTTGCAAACACAACTTCTATAGGAATGCAGCCTAAGGTCGATGAGACGCCTGTTACCAAGGTTGATAAACACTGTCTTTCTTATTTTATCAATCTTGTCTGCCAAGGTGGAACCAAGATATTTTTCTAGTGTAATCAACTTATTGAGCATGTTTAGAAAATTTCGTGTAATCCAAATTTGAAGATCGTTGTAATCACACATTTGCTTCAGTAATGCCAGACTATTAGCCTTTTGTCTGGTTTTTCAGGAAGCTTTGAGATATTATGAGCTTGTTTTTGATGCTGTATACGCTCCCAAAATCACTAGACTTTTGCGAGAAGCTGAGGAAATGGGAGCCAAAATCGTAAGCGGAGTAGATATGTTTGTTGGACAGGCCTATGAGCAATATGAGAGGTTTACTGGATTACCAGGTTAGAAACATTATGAATCTTTTAGGACACTTGATGCTTCCAGACATGCTGACTATAATTTTCAAGTGTCCCATTATCATTATGGATTTGTGGGGAACTCCTAGTATGTTCAATACTAAAAGTTAAAGTTATATGGCAGAATATTTGAAATGGATAAAAGAAAACACATCGAATAAGTACTTTTGCTGATATACTACGATCTGATTGCAGCTCCAAAGGAACTATTTAAAGAAATCATGAAAAACTATTGATGGCAAGGTTATCACAGCTTTCTCTTCATGCCATTCCTTGGTTTTCATTTTACACGACACCCGTTTCGGTTATCTTGATGATTCTGGCACAACAAGATTAATTTATTTCGTGTAAATGAGCGACATTTTGTCTCTGATCGATGCTCACCTCAGCATGAAAGGTCACTAGCCATCTGTCGACTTGAATCCAGCAAGTCTGTTGCATAATAGTTACATCCCAAGGATTGCATTCGACATTAGCAACTGTACTGTAAGAAATCTTTTATTTGTTTTTAGTGAAAACTAATCGATTTTGTATCGCTGAAGTTTCTTGGATATTGTGTTAATTATCCTAGTGTATTCCAAAATCCTCCCAAATTGTACTTGTCTTTCTTTCTCTCTTTTTCAATCATTTTTCAAATAAAGATCCTTCAATCTGATTAGAATCACCTTTTCTGGAGAAATCAGGAAGCATATAATGTACGTTTGTCGGGGGCTCGATGAAAAGTCACGTCTTCAGTAAAATATAATTATTGGTTATGCAATAGCCGATCATTTCATGCTCATCGAACTGTTTGGCAAGTTTCATGCAGTGCATTGTTCGAGCATTCGTATGATTATAGATACTTCTCTCCTCAAGTCTGCAAACAAAAATCTGGGAACTTGGAAAAGTCTTCTTGTATCATACTAAATCAAATTCCCTTAAATCTACAATTACGGACATCTTGGAACATATTTGAAAATTGAAATCGACGGCTGTAACTCAACTCAAAAAATAAATAGTTGATATTTGAAGTAAATTATCAAATATATTTATACAAACAAATCAAAGTATTTGTTATTATACATTTTTAAATCTTTAGTTCGAAATTCATAAATCTAAATGCAACGTAAACACATCTTTTTTGAGTAAATATGTGACTTAAATGGGGAAAAAATAATTTTTTAATATTTTCAAGATAATTTTTTTCCCTAAAATTTATTTACTTGAAAAACGAAAAGAACCTATCGAAGCCAAGTGTTTAACAGAATCCTACCATTAATATTGCACCATCACTTTAACTTTCTATTTAAAAATAAATTATAAATCGGTCTAACTGTGACCTATCCCGACCGGTCATCCTGATACCGAACGGTTCTCAACTAGAGAAACTAATTATGTCAATTCGGTTGGGCCGAGTTTTCTGTGTACAATCTATCCCAACAATATATAATCGTGAAGTCGATCTATAAAAAGCGTACGTATTATGATAGAATCATTCAACACATTTTTTGCGGTATCATTTATATGAAAAATTGAGGTGACATTTGGAATTACGAATTTGAATATAAGAATTTCAAATCCATAATAACAAATTTATTTGTTTGGATAAATCCATTGGACAAAGAATTTCAAATCAAATCTCTAACTAGTTTTTTTCAAATACATTCTAATACGGAGACATTTCAAATTCTTCGTTCAAATATCTCAAATATTTCCACCCATACGCAACCATCAGAGTGTTTCAAGATACTGGCGCTTACCACTTAAATAACATTTACACAATAAAATCGTTCGTTCCCTTGTGAACTCCTACAAAAAATTAAGATGCAAAGTGTGACAAACATGAATGAAAAATCCATTTGTCTTCAAAATTCACGAGTCATCACTGGCAGAAGATCTACATGTTTCTTGGATCGAGGGCGGTGAGACATCATACTCCCTCAAAACCCATCATGAAAAGCAAATGAATACAAGGATGACAAGCCAGATATAAGTTAGCACATGATATACATATTCGTTTGCCTTATAGTCTTTCAACTCCCACTTTTCGAGTGAAACCATAGATGAAATCAAACAGATTCTTTGCCGGAGCAATCATAATGATGTATACATTTTGCAGAAAAAGTTACCCGACCGAAGATATATTTCTCTGTTATGCAAGATTACAGGTGGGCATATGCACACCATTTAGAATTTATCATTCTATCAATGACTGCTTTGGGAGTCTAGTGCATAAGAATATACTCCAGCAGCAGGTGTAGCAACACCAGCTGCTGTTCTGGAGGGATTAACCTCGTATGTCGATTGTGTAGTAGCAGATTGCACACCATTTGAGCTCGGGCGAGGCCCTGCTCCTGAAATTGGTGAAGGCGCAACCATAGTCGGAAGTATTGGTAACCCATTCGGTGGATGGGGAAAAGAAGAAGCTGATGGAGGCTGCATTATTACTGGTGCTGCCATTTGTGTAGCTGCATAACCTGAAACATTCATTACCCGGTAGTTAAATATGATTAAGCTCAAGAGTTCCTCCTGTCATTTTTTAATACAAAAAACATGTAAAAGGGTATAGCCTGCTGCCCTGTACCAGAAGCAACTGGAAAAGGTGTTGGAAGAACCGGAGCCCTGACACCGAAAGTGGAATGTGGGGCAACCGCTCCTGGAACAGGCAACATAGGTGAAGGCATCATAGGTACGCGCGGCCGTGCCCCTGGGAAAGCAGCAAGATGTTGATTATAAGCTGCACCAATCTGTTGGTAAACTGCCGACTGCCCAAGATGCTCCTTGATTTTTTGATCGATCAGGATCTGTGTTTGTTGCTCCTCAAACTTTTGGTAGTAAGCCCTTATATTTGCCTGCATATCAATAAGCATTCAACATCACTTATCAAATAAATAGAATAGATTTCTGAATCAAAAGTCTACTACTACAAATTTTTTCATCTTTACCTTGTGTTTGTAACCAGCATTGTGCTGCTTTCTGACGGAAGGCTGAGAGAGTTTAAAAAATATCAGAAATATGTCCTCTTGGCAATATATGAAAAGTGACAATGACACAAACTTAAATATTGATTCCATTAATCAAGTGTATATATGTAGGTTCAAAGTCTTATTTCTTAGTACTTGCCAGTTGGCATGAAATTTACCAATATTCGAACAGATACCGTGATCCATTCTGAAGTATCGTGCAAGTTGCAACATATAGGATTTGAGAAAAGATTTTAGCATAACAATGACCTGCTGGGAAATACTAATGCCTCAATGGTACTATAGCGGATAGCCATGAAATTTATAAGTCACTGTTGTTAACATTTGTCACAGAAATATTTAGCTATTGGCTATGTCATTCTGCTTTACACGCTGAAGTGAGAGTAACAGAGGATTTGCCTCACAAATAGAAAGTAATGCATAACAAACAGGAACTTTGCCCCAAGAAATAAACTTAACCGAGTTTCCTATTATTGATTGCTGAAGGATAGACATTTATCATCATTATAAGTTTATTTAGCAGTCTACGATGCAAGCACTCACCTGTTTGAGCATTGGGTCACTCGTTCATTTAAGACCAAATAAGGCAATTCACACCATGACACCGACGAGTTACAAGTTGGGTGTAGACATATGAATGACATTAGGAATGACAAGTGGATTTTTATTCTGATATATCCAATGCTTCAATGAATCCTAGGATTAAAGTTCGTCTTTTATTCATGTATATAAAATGATAGAAGACCATATCTATCACCCTGTCAAAAAAGTGGGATTATTCATGCAAGGTAACTAAACATTTAGAAGATCCCACTCTAAACTAGTTCAAGCTCGGACCCATATACTCACAGAGCAACAACTATAAAGCTTTCCAGAGTTGTTTTATAGAGATTATTACTCTAGATAAACTGAAAAAACCCTGCTAGAGCATTTGGTTCATCATATTTCTGAATTCATCAAATTGAGGCTTTGAATTTCGCGAAAACAAGTCGCATTCCAGCACAGTAAAGTTTCTTAGTAACATATAATCTAACTACAAAAATTAAACATTCTTTATCAAAAAAATCAAGACAAGCATAGCAACATCTACCTCCACATTCAAACAGACAATGAAAAATTAACATGCAATCAGAATCATAATTCTTTGTTTTACTAAAACAAAGAGAATCATAATTCTTGCTTGAATCGTTAAATCTCAACTAAATCAAAATAAAATCGAAAGTTAAAATGCCGAAAGTGAAATCTCACAGAATCATGCGTCAAATAAGTGTCGCAGTAATCGCAATAGTACCTGCAACCAACCACACGCCATTTCCCATCAATTGAAACAAAAAAATCACATGCAAAACCAAACAAAAATGGGTTTACGGAGCAACAAAAATGGGTTTACGGAGCAAATGAGCAAAGATAGAGTTACCGTGGCATTAGCAAAAAATATGAAATTTCCAAAAAAAATTAAACTATCTAACAATTAGGGTTTGAATTGATTATAGTGCGATGCAATAGTACTTGCGATTCAGGTTTCAAACAAGGGTTTATGGCAACTGAAGACTGAATAAATTTGCCAACCGAAATCTAACGTTCCAGAAGCCCAATATACTAAACAGGCCTCGGAATGGCCCTATTTTACCAACCCAGCCCAATACTGTAAAAGATCCCTAGCAATCCACAAATACGGTTTTTTAATCACACACATTTATATCCTTTCATTATCTCATTCTTCGATCCAAATGACACTTTTTCTAATATTTATTTTCACAAGCTCTTAGAACATATAGTCTGATATTAATTCAAAGAGCAGGTTTTCAATAAGACGGATCAATCCAATCTATATTTATAATGAAAATTAATATTTTGATATAAAAAATAATATATTTTCACATATGTGGGATGATAGTTGATTAAACAATTTATGCAGGGGCAGAGTTTGAATTTAAAAGTATTTAGGGTTGGCTGCTCCTCCGTGTTAGATAATGATAGGGGTGTGATTATTAGATTAAAACCTAACCGATTTTCTAAAATCGAAAATTCGAACTTTTTTTTCAAAAAAATCGGTTATTGTCGTCGATACATAATCAACCAAACTCTTTTGTCTTTTTTTAATTTTTTTTAAAAAAATTAAAGAATGTAATAGAAAAATTGAATCAAATAAATCTTAATTTTATTTAAAATATATATTTTTATTTATAATTCTATTGTCCTAATAAAATTTTATATTAAATTTATATATTTATAATGTTATTATAAATTTGAATAATATTAACGCTTTTTTTTTTTATAGAAGTTCGACATTTTTGGTTAACCAAAATTTTATAATAAAAATTGAAACTGAACCGACTAAACGATAGTATAGAAAACTAAAACTGAACTTCCGAATAAAACCGAATCAGTTTTTCAAATTCATTTAGTATGGTCGGTTATTTTGGTTAAAATCGATATCTTAATCACCCTAGACTATAATCGATGTATGTTCTTTACTTGTTGATGTGTTTTATTTTGGTTTCAAAATAAATTTATTGTTTTTTTTAATTCACTGAATTACATATCTAGAAAAATTCAGTTATCCCAAAAATTTCCAACAAAGAATTTTTTTCAAACCTCATAAATATCATTTAAAAACTCTGTTATTCTAACTAAAAAAAATCGCAACACAAGCACATGAATAATTATAATATCAATAATTTTCAAATATTTCAATTAATTGATTATTTTTCTCAAAATTCAGGAATAGATTTTTAAGGAAAAAATCTAAACTCGAAAATTTATATATATCATAAATCAATATTATCACAATTCAGATAATCGTAATTAAATATTCGACAAATTTTTGTGTTGTCGTATTTTACCTCAAATCGTATAAGTTCAGAATGCGAAACTAACTAGTATACGAAAATGAAATATGATTTATGAGGTTAATCTATTTTAATTTTTTAATATGGAGCTGAAAAAAAAAGATAAAATTAATATTTTTTTATTAAACAAAATAAGGAGGGCCTGAAGTCCACCTTAACCCAAAGGTGACTCCACCTTTGAATTGATGTTTATTTTATCAATCATACAAAACAAATAATATAAGAATATTAAATGAAAATTTTAATTTTACTTATACTTTTGTGAATGTACAATTTTTAATTTTTTTTTCCTGTAACTAGAATGTGAGTTTTATTAAAATCGTGTCTTTAATATTCGGATTGATCCAACGAAAATTAATTATGAAAGTCACCATAAGATATTAAAGAGATTCTACGTGAAAAGAAATAAAATTAATGGTTAAATCTAAATCCTGGCTCCATCATAATAATTAAAATCCTTTTTTTGTAAAATTGATTAATCATATAGTGTGACTTCTGGAGCCGAAGAGGGTTGGGATGATAGTCAGTGTCATAAGATCAGTGTCATAATGTTGCACAGACAATGAACGACTCCTGACAGGTTTTGGCGAAGGGAACATGAATAAACAGATCTCACATCAGAATGAGAAAGATTCCAAAACTGTTTTGGTATGAGACTGTGTGGTTTAAAAATGACCCTTAGGATGAGACTTTGCAATTGAAAAATGTGCATATTCTTTTCAGAAGCTTTATGAACTCCAAAATTAAGCGTATTTGACTTAAGGTAATAATTCTGACATGGATGACCCCTGATAAGTTTTCTAGAGTGCATGCGAGTGAGGACATTAGCACGTTGGAAAGACTCGTTTTGGTAATACGGAGACAATCTTCGAATCAACAGCGTTACATATAGATTCCAAAGACATCGTAAAAAATTATACATATACTTATATCGATATTTTTAATGTGTTTATATATATATATATATATATATATATTTTCAAAATACTAATTCATCACTATCTATACCACATCATAATACATGAGAAGCCTAAACTAATTTACTTTAGTGGTCTTTATGTAATTTGTTATAAACCTAAAAAATACCCCACTTTTTTCCTCATGCTAAGGTACAACGCTAGGGTGAAATAATTTCTTTTAAAAAACAAAGTGGGTGAAATTTCTTAATATTAATTTTTTTTTTTAATTTACTTTTTCGTAAAACATAAATAAGACTATATATATTAGATCCACAAAGGAACAGGAAGTAGAGATTCTTGAATGCTTCTGTCGCTGCAAGAAATCTCAGTCGTTTCACTACCAAAGTTTAGTTCATTCTGATAATAAAAAAAACAAATATAATAATTCGATCTTACACTAAATGACGCATTTATGAACAAAATCTAGAAGTATTTTACTTTCTACAACAGCACATATCTACCTAGGACATGATCTCCAAAGCCTCTCTAGCTTTCCCAAGTATGTTAAAGACTGTTGCAGCTATGTGGGATGGCGTCAAACCAGCTTCCATTAGCTGGCCAGATGGCGATCCATGGTCGATGTATCGATCTGGAAGAACCAGAGGCCTCCACTGCAAGATATCAAATTACACATACGTTAATTGATTATCGACCGTGTTTCATTATATTCGACTGAACTATCATTTTGACAGTGTTAGATGTCCTGCGCAGGATGTTAGTAAGTAAAACATATAATGAATGTGAATGTGAATGTGAATGTAATGTGAATGTGAATGTGAATGTGAATGTGCATGTGCATGTGGATGTGGATGTGGATGTGGATGCGGATGCATGCCGATGAAAACTAAAGGGGCAGAATTAGGACAAAATCAGACACAGAATCTGAAGTTTTATTTGTACTTTTTTAACAACGGTTAGTTTCACCCCAAAATTCATTGAATTGCCCACCTTACCTTCTCCTTGTCCCCACCTCATTTCCGCTCTCCAGAATTCTAGGATCCTATGTAATTTGTCTTAGTTGGATGGAACTAGCGAGGTCAAGATATATAGTGTCAAGTCACTCCCCCATAGCCAAATTGTTTAGGCCCCTTGTACCAATTTTACTTGCATATTATGAACATCATATAATCCCCCGATTCTGTCCCCAATCAAAGCCTTTGGTGGTTCTTCAGAAACTTTTGGTAATTCAATGGTCCAAAAAATTGAGATCATGTCCCATCTGGTTAAGTGTTTGTCAGTCCAGTGTGTTTCTTGAAAGAGATCCAAAACTAGTTGTATAGTTTATCTTTTTACCTTCAACTTGCCATCAAGAAGCCCATCGAGGGCCATAAATTGAGCTACATGAGATCCAAACCCACCAATCGACCCTTCTTCCACGGTGATCAAGACATCATGCGATTTTGCCAAACTGCGAATAAGAGTATGATCCAATGGCTTGCAGAACCGAGCATCTGCAACTGTCAACCGCAAACCACAGGGTTCTAGTAAGGCAGCTGCAGACAAACAGCTCTGAACTACTGATCCATAACCAAGCAGAGCCACTCTCTCCCCTTCAATCAAGATCCTGCCTTTTCCAACCTTGAGAAAAATCGAGGCAAGTACGATTCCATCAGGGCCAACTATATTCCACTTCAACGAAAATTAAATTAGAAGAAAAGGTAGCTCAGTACCTCAAGGGGGATGCCTTTGTTTTCAGGTGGTAATTCGACACCTATCCCATTACCTCTTGGATATCGGAAACAGCTAGGTCTGTCATCTATGGCAGCCGCAGTTGCCACCATGTGAAATAGTTCAGCCTCGTCTGATGGAGCCATGACCACCATGTTAGGAAGACATGCCATAAAAGCAACGTCAAATGCTCCGCAATGTGTGGGACCATCTGATCCGACCAAGCCAGCTCTGTCCATTGCAAACCTTACAGGAAGCTTCTGCAAATCCACGTCATGCACTACCTGGATATGGAACCAAATCCTAAGAAATTCCCCTTTCAAAAATGTAAACAATGGTGGATTAGAAAATCAGAATATTGGGTGTTGGTGTTGTCTTGCCTGGTCATAACCCCTTTGCAAGAAAGAAGAATAGATTGCACAAAAAGGTTTGATGCCTTCACATGCCAAACCAGCAGCAAAAGTTACAGCATGCTGTTCTGCTATTCCCACGTCGAAACATCTTGTGGGGAATCTGCGCAAGAAAAGGTTCAAACCTGTACCACCTCCCATTGCAGCATGGATTGCAACTATATCCTTGTCTACTTCAGCTTCGGCAATCAAAGCCTCGGCAAAGTAGGTCGTGTAAGACTGAGTTAGGGCACTGGATATGTGTTGCTTGCCAGTTGCTGGATCGAATTTGTTCACACCTGTAAATAGTAAGCCCATTAAGTGACGATCTCGATATTGTGTCCATGCGCGAATATTGTGCATCAAAAACCTAAAGGAACAGCTTGTTTTTTATGGAAATTTTTGTAAATCTTTAGCTATTAACTTAACCATGGTACTTGTCTGCAGCTTTTTCCGCATATGGATATCCCCTGCCTTTCTCAGTCACCACATGGATCAAAACAGGACCAGTCGTTTTAGTACTCTTAACTTCTTTAAGAATCGCCACCATATCCTCAATATTGTGACCATCAACTGGACCAATATAATAAAGTCCAAGCTCTTCAAACAGTGTCGACCTGGAACCACTGATCAAACCACGAGCATATTCATCCACTTTTGACGCAAGTTCATGCATGGGCCCTCCAATCTGCTTAGTAACTCCCTGTGACCATTTCAGACACCATAAATCAATTATTCAAAATAAATGCCAGGGACAAATGGATACTTTCACCAGTTAACATGCTAAAGAATGATAAGAACCTTGGCAACTTCTCTAAGTTCTCTGAGAGGTCGGTTGGACTGCAACCTGCTCAGAGCACTACTCAAAGCACCAACAGGAGGGATTGGTCCATCTAAGCTAGCAGTTGGTAAAGAAACTTGTTTGTTGTCGTTAAGAATAACAATCATATCAGAATCGAGGTAGCCAGCATTGTTCATTGCTTCATATGCCTGCCCTGCTGTCATAGCACCATCCCCTATCACAGCCACTACATTATTCTTTCTTCCTTTTAGATCCCTTCCCACAGCCATTCCTGCTCGGTTAAGAAATGTGGAAAAAAATAGCTTGAAAATAATGTAAATTCCCAATTTGTGTATAAATAATTATTATCGATGTATGATGATACAAGTTGATCTATACCATCAGTAATTAAGTAGTAACACCCCTCTCCATCAATAACTTAAAGCATTTGCTCTATCATTACAAAATGTCAATAGTCATTTCAACATATATTAAGCTAAAAATATGGACATCCAATTTAACATGAGAGTTTCCATGTTCTTGATGAGGAAACAAAAGAGCCGTCCAAAATAAAATCACATCATTATTTCTAATTTATGAAGTGTGTTTATATTTTTCATCTCGGTGTCAGATCATACCTAATCCAGCTGAGATAGTTGTAGAGCTGTGACCCGCACCAAAGCAATCATATTCACTCTCAGACCGTTTAGTAAAGCCAGAAAGACCATCCGTCTGCCTCAAAGTTGACATTTTATCCCTTCTTCCAGTCAAAATTTTGTGTGGATAGGACTGCAGCATAAAGAATTAGACCATCAAAACAAGGACAGCAATTACAGTAATTTCAGTGCATACAACCTTAAGATATCATTGAATTGAACCATCACCTGATGGCCAACATCCCAAAGTACTCTATCTTGAGGAGCATTGAAAACATAATGCAGTGACACAGTGAGCTCAATTACGCCGAGGCTTGAGCCAAGATGACCCCCGGTCTTTGAGACATTGAAAATAACATCAGATCGCAGTTCATCTGCAAGTTGATTCAATTCCTGCGCCAAAAATAGTATTCAACGAATGCTGACTCCAAGGTTGACAGAAAATATAAAAGCTTGACTTTCAAACACTTGCAATACCTTTATGGAGAGATTCTTCATATGGATGGGATAATTGATAGTATCCAAAAGAGGAGTTGGAGGCTTCTGTGAGTAATACTCTCCTCGTTCTGACAATGACCCATGGACCACGGTAGACTTTTTTCTTGCCTTCAACACAAACATAGCACAAAGCATCCATTTCAATCCACTGATTAAATTCCAGCTCGAGGGTGGATCTAAGATTTTTAGGTTGACGGATTCGCAGCGACTTAATGGCATTTGGGTAGGCATAGAACTGACACTAGAATTCGAAATAAAATTTGAAATTTTTTTATTTTAATCAGCGGATGCCAATGGTAGACCTCCTGCATGGCTGATAGCTGAATAGCAATACAACTAATTCCTTTTAATCTATAAACCCAAAACAACATGCAAAAAACAGAGATAGCAGCAAATTCTTGCACGCTAAGCAATCCATCGAATCTAGGACAAAATCATTGAAATGCCAATCTGTAACAGAAATGTCAGAAAAGGAAACTTCCTCATCCAAGAACAACCACATGGGTACTCTCAAAACTCAAGAAGAATCGCTCTATTTTTGTTTTTAATCAACAAATCAATATAGAACAAAAAAAAAATTGCAGACCTGCTTATTCTTGAAGTCAAGGTGGGACTGCAGATCAGTTCCACCCAGCCACTGAGAGGCTAATGTAGTATGCTTTTGAGCATCTGCACCCACCCCCTTGCCCACAGGCCCAGCAAAGGGAAATGTACAAAGGGCAATCATATATATGCTATTTCTCTATACACGTATCCCCACGCTAAAATTTCAAGAAATACCAAATAATGTTTTAGATTTCCAAGCAAGAAACAACCATTACTCTGATTTTTCCAAGCAAAAAACTAACTTTACTCTAATTTCTCAAAAAGATGCAGCTTTACTGGATATGGGTAGTTTGAGATGGGCCAGTTGTACTTTGAACTCGCAAAGATATCCCTAGAATTGATAAAAAGGAACAGGCTTTGAATAGCGAAAGTAAATCCAGGAATTATTACAGAACAGCGATTTGTGGACAGTTAAGCGGCTTGATTATCTTCAATATTGGAGCACATAAACTGAAGAAGCCACGCTTCGTTCATAGTGAGTATTGGTATTTATACAGTGGATTGAATCAACGTAAGAGGAAGACGGTGAGGAGGCAGATTTCCATTGGGCCACGTCATCAGAAATCACAAATGGATAGAAAGACATAATGTAGGGAGTGCGTCTCTTTCATTTCCTTTGTCCAAGAAAACATTCGGAAAAAAAGAGCTATTCTAAAAATATTATAATAATAATGCTCGTACTTTTATTTTCTTAAAATAATGTTTTAAAAATTTTAATGAAAAATAAAATAAAATTAAAGCTATTCTAAAAATATATATATGAGTTCCGTAATCTATTAACACATTCATTTACATATTGCCTAAATCTATTGCATTTTTTACATTGCAATGATTCATATTTCTTCGAATTAAATTGACCATTGTCTTCATTCTTTGGTCAAAATTGTTGTTGAGCAGGAAACTTTTGTGTCTTTTCAAGTGCTGGAAAACTCAGAAACCTCGATGGTTGCTCAGACTTCTTTTTGTCCTTGATTCTTTTCACATAATCCACAAATTTCTTTGTGATATAGGCGATGGAATCCTCACAAAGATCTGATTCATTAACCTCTTGAGATATTTGAAGAAAATCATTATAAGAGTCATCTGAGACTTGGAATGCAACCGTCTTCCCCTTATCCTTCTTCTGCATGTCCATGTTCATTTCGAAAGTGCGAAGTGAACTGATAAGATCTTCTATAGTCATCTAAGATATGTCCTTAGCTTCATCGATTGCACAGATTTTTACGTTGAATCTTTCAGGCAAAGAACGGAGAACTTTTCTAACTAATCGTTTATTGGAGATGGGGTCTCCGAGGCTGAACGCTTCATTAGCAATTTCCCGTAGACGACGATCATAGTCCAATATATTCTCAGATTCTTCCATCATCATCATCTCGAACTTGGAAGTAAGCATCCTCATTCTAGTTTGTCGCACACTCTCAGAACCTTCACAATATCTTTAGAGAGTATCCTATGCATTCTTAGCAGAAGTACAGTTTGTGATCAAACTGAACATATTCATATCGACTGAAGTGAATATTGCATTCAAGGCCTTTGAATTGTAATTTGAATTCTGAACTTCATCAGCAGTCCAGTCAATTTTCGGTTTTGGCAAGCTGTCACCATCTTGATCTATCATTATCGGTGAAATCCACCCATTGATAACACACTGTCATGCCAGTTCATCTATGTATTTTATGTAGTATCTGATTTTGACTTTCCAAAGACTGTAGTTGGTTCAATCTAGGACTGTTGGTCGAAGTGCTGCGTTTGCAAGTGATGTGTCCATTAGATATTTTTGTCAATCAAAGTAAAAACCAGAATCAACATTTATTATATCAAGAGTAAGCTCTAATGTCACTTGTAAGGAATATTGCTTGACAGATATGAGTTTATATGATAAGAGTAATGTAAGATTATGAATTTGTGTTGTATCAGAATTATGTGTAATGTCAAATGTTACAACATTTAAGACAACACGTATCGGAATATTAAAGTTTGCAACAAAAATCGACTTTAAATAAATAGATAGATAAGATTAAATATGCACAAGTATAAATAATTGTGTGGTGCTGGGAAAAAATTAATCACTATAAAAACCAACGAGTTTACACGAAAACAATACCAATAGTGATTACTACTAAAATCATGTTGAGAAAATAAATGATTTCTAAAAACAAATACCAACACTAAAAATAATTAAGAAAGGAAAAACGAGATGCAAAAAACTGGAGCAACAAAACCAATATTCAGCCAACACTTGCACGCGTGTTGTTTGAAATGTCTCTAACTATTACGGCAGCACATGCAACAGCACTATTCAAAACGTAAATCAACTCCAAGAAAAACTCTCATAAAAATCACTTCATGAAAATCACCTTCACGAAAAACCATTTCCACGAAAAACTCTCCATCTCTCCTTTGCATGATATGAATCCTTTTATTTATAGACTTCATCTCTCATAGAGTTTATCTCCATAAAGAAACCTATTACACAAGAAAAATATGAGTTTTATTAATAACAAACTCATTTGAATAGTGATACCATATCATGATAATATTTGCATAATTATCTCATTATCTAGCAAGATAAAATCTTATTAAATATTTTACATAATCAAATTAACAAGGAAAAGATAATATTGAAAAATAAATTTGATATGAAAATTATATTTCTCAAAGAAGAAACGATTAGCTTATGGAAAAACTCGTTGGTCATTCCCTGGATAAAGAACGCTTTTGTAACTCATGCCCTCCAATTAATTTATTGATATTTATTGATGACCCTTTTGTTTACCTTATACATTTTACATATGCTGGATCCTTTTGTGAAAACAGATGCAAATTCAATTTTGGAAATTGAAATGAAGGATCGAACACCAAAGCTATGTTATATTTATCCAACTTGCTTTGAGGCTGGCAAGCCAATGGAATTTGTTGCCTGTGGAAGCGATTTACTTCAACCAAAATTTCGGTATATGATGTGATCCATACTATACATGAAAAAATAATTTATTTCCATAAGTTTCTTTTACTTGTCTAGTATTGTCTTTACTAAATCTCAAGTTTGCTATCATTATTCAGATTTGAGCTCCCTTTCTTTCCTTAACTTCGGTTTTGCCACACTTGTTACAGGATTTGTAGCCCAAAACCTTGATAACATTTTAGTCTTGTTTGGTGTGGCATACTTGTTTTGTGTGAAAGAAAGTGGATTTGTCCACAAAATTATTTATATTGTTGAACGGATGCTTTAGGCTGCCAGATGTTGATTTTAATGGTGAACTGATACATAGGAAAAGAGACCGGTCAACTCATTATATGTAGCGTTAAGGAAAGCTGCACCCACCCTTTGTGGAATTTTTTCATGCTGTGGATAGTTCTAACAATCCCTGTTCTCCTCTATATATGATGTTCTTCATGTCTGTAGGGAAATTGAAATACTTTCTTGATGTTAAATGATATCTGATGCCTATTACAGGTTTCTTGTTTCTTTTGCAGGAAGATACCTGTCATCAAATATTTCCATTACATCTGTGTGTTGTCAAAAAGGAGGCACCAAATGTTCTGACCACCAATTACTGAAGATATGTGTCCCGCAAACTAAAATGAATCTTTTTGGCCCATCGTTTATTGAGGTTAGATTTGTGACTCTTCTTTCTATGTGGGGTTGATGCATGAGTTGCTTGAAGATAAGTGTAGAATCTCGAGCAGTTTTTATTACATTTGCTTCTTAACTTGTGTTGGGCTCTTCCAACATGTTGAGAATGAGTCTGGGTTATCCAACTTCGTTCCAATTCTTGTGGGTGACAGAGAAATTTGCGAGGAGATGGAGACCTTGCTTCAAAAGTTTGACGCAACTCTCTCTTCCCGAGAACAGCAACTGTCTTGTCTGAGGCCTGAATGTGAGGTTCTTGCCTTAAGACGAGTACGGTTCTCGGAATTTGTTTTAGATGTAGGATGGTTGCTGAGGAATCCCATATCCAGGCAGCCATCGACATCTTCATCGGTACTAAGATTCAACCATTTGCTGGAGTTTTTGATTGAGAAAGAGTCTTCTGTTATATTGGAGAGAGTATTTTGTTCCTTGAAATCTATGATGGATAACAATCTGGTTTCTGGTATTTCTGATGCTGATATGAGCTTGTTACAGAAAAATATGGACACTGCACAAAACGTGCTTTATCTGAAATTACAGGAAAATGATTTTTGGGTAATACCTACATCTGATGGAACTCTTTACTGTCAAAGCTCCCAAAACCAGTCGATTTGTTGTTCCAGCCACGAATCAGGTAAAACAGTACATTCCTTTGATAATTTCAGGGAATACCGTCGATGCATCAATTTTCATCACATATAGCCAAGGGACTTGCATTTTAGAAAATCTGTACATAGCAATTTGATTACCTTTTTATTACAAGGGTACTTAATTAGTACTTTGATTGGTCCCGTTTACCAGATTTTCTTCTTGCACACCTTGTTGATCTATTCAATGGTGTAAACATTCTTCCTCCGCAGGTTGTACACAGAGCAGTGGAGAATATATTCATGGGCTCACACCAGATGAAGGCTTGTCGTGTCAGTTCCTCTGTTGAACCGAGACGTGGTCATGAAAGTCAATCTTCAGGAAAGGCCGATAAAATCTTGCAGCCACCAAGCAAATTACCCCGACAACCTCTTATTATGGCAATAGGTGCCATTGGTGTTTGTTTTGGAGTATGTGTAGTCGTCCTCCATCATACGAGGGTCGTTCAGATTGCCACGACTATTAGATTGTGTTAGTTTGACAAGTTTAATCACTAGCATGTGTTGGTCTCACGTGCGGAATTTGAGAAAAATAAAACCCGAAATTAAAGAGTAAACTGGACACCGAAATTTACGTGGAAACCCCCTAAAAATTATTAGGGTAAAAACTACGGCCAAGATTAAAATAATTTCACTATAATATTTTGTGGTGTACAACGCAGTCACTGTATTTTCAAAGAGAACACACAATCTCTTAATACAAGAGAACAAACACCTCACAAATATTATATAACTAAACACTTAAATGCTATAAGATGAGAGAAAACTCGAAGAAGAGATGATTTCAGAATGAAGGGATGATCTCTATTTATAGAGCCTCTTGTCCGTGTGAAAACTTGTACAAAAACGCGTTTTCTCCTCTGAATTTTCATGAGTAAAAAATACCACCTTTTCATCCCACATTTTTTATTCAGCCAATTCAATTCATTCTCCCGACATGCATTTAATGCACACTTTCTTTGACCATTCTTTCTCGACGGCCTGACCACCTAACGAATGCAGACCAGATTGGGGATGAATGAATCCCTGGTTTTGTTGCATGAAATTTGCTTCATAATACATTCTGATCAGTTCATTTCTTGTTCATTATTCTTCGTGTCTGATGAGTGATGCATTTGTGTTGGTCAGAAGATTGTGTAACTTGTAAATAATTTTTTTGTTATCCAACGTTATTTGCATGGTATTTTTTATTATTTTTTTTTGTCTTTATCTAGAAAGATTTTTTTTATTGACAATAATGTGAGTATTAATACAAAATAGATATGAATAATTAAAAAGCTTTACAAGCAAAAATGCTTATTTTTTTAATTTCACCATGAGTTCACATGTCTGTTTTAAGGAATTCACATACAAATTATTTTAATATCCACGATACATCGTTCATTATCTAATGTTTCATTATTATGAATATTGATTTTAAAGCATAACTATTATATATATATATATATATATATATATATATATATATATATATATATATTATTTATTTATTTATACTATTAATTAAATTTGAAATTTGAGACTCTTATATTAATTAACTTTTATCAATTATACAATATTCCATTTAAAAATAACAGACAAACAAACTATATTAAGATATTATAAGATGAAAATAAAGACAAAAATATATATCAAGAAAAGAAAAAGCAAAGAAATCTCACCGCGTGTTTCACCAGCGACAACCTCGGAAAAAGAAGAAACATTTGAATTTGGCATAACATCAATGACAACATCTCCAAAGCTAGATCATCCCTATGATGCCAACCACTATCACCATACGGGAAAAACAACGGAAACTGCAATGAATCATAACATCCAAAATAATGCATTATTTGATGCATTAGCCCATCATCTCTGTGCACGACTATATCTCGATCGTAAGAATATTCACACTATCATTACCTTCCAACCAAATAGCTGCAACTTGATCTGTAGATGGAGAATTATAACACCTCTGATCAACATGCACATTTTTACAAATATTCAATCTTAGGCCTCTAATCGTAAGATATCGATTTATCCTTTTTAGAAGATGAGCATACGGGTTAACCTTTAATAAATCCATTAACAACATCATAGTGCCCTCATCGACATCTGAATAATCAACAACAGACATTCTGTTATGCAACTCATTATGGCTATCCCAAAAATAGAGTCGGAAATATCTGGGTCCGTCCTTTATTGGGACAAGAGGAGGCAATGAATGAAACACTTGGTCCGATACACGAAATGTATACACTCCATGATTCGACGAAGCTAAATTCTTATCAAGTCGGGCACCGAAAGAAGTGAACGCAAATAGACTGTTATAAAGCCGGATTTTCGACAGAACAAAAGAGCAGAAGGAGTCGACACGTCTTTAAACAAGTTGATAAGAATTGTCGGAGCAACAAGTAAAGCCAGCCTAATCTTGCCTGAAGCACAACAGAACGATGGAGGTTCGTAAGAAAACCTCCGCGCACCACAAAAATACAACATGCACTACATGAATAAATGCTTATGGTGACATTCATAAATGTCATCATATTTAATATTTAGTGACATTTAAGTTTTAGTGAGACCTCCAACAAATGTCATCTATTCCAATGTCGTCTTAAACTTCTTAACATTTTTAATGTCATTATAAGATGTTAATGATAACTTCATACGTGTTACTAATAATGACAATTTTAAATGTCAGAAAAACTCATGTTTTAAATACATTTATACATGACTTGTTAGTATAGTAATAATGGCAATTTTATATGTCAGTTAAAATCATTTATAATGACAACTAAAAGTGTCATGTATGTTATTTATAATGACAATAACAAATGTTGGAATATTTGAGTTGGATAAATATTGGAGGAGAGAAAAATAGATAAAATAAATGTGGGAATAAATTACGCCTTTCGTGCGGGTCGGAACTTACCCGAGCGTTATAAATATTAGGCATCTTACCCGGCGGAAACCTAAGGATAAGGACCCATAGGTTTAACCGGCCCAAAAGGGAAGTATCTTTCCCAAAAACATATTAGATTATTTATCTTAACATTTTTAATTGATGTCATTTTTATATGTAGAGAAACAATTATTTTTTGTTTTGTTAAATATAAACATTTTTAAATAAGTTTTAAACCTCGACATATAAATTTATAATTTTTTATTTTCTGTTTTATTAAATATAAACATTTTTGTATTATTTGTAAAAAACTAAGATTATGAAAAATATAATTAATACATAAATTGTAAAAATAAGTTCGAAACCTCTGTTAGCATAATTTTTTGTATTATTTATTTTAATAAAAAATGTATAACACTATTACTATTATTTGTAAGGTATTTTCACATAACCAATTAATTTTATAAATAATATTATTATATATTGATTCGAATCATTAGTTGTTGAACAAATATTTTGATATATTGTAAAAAATTAATATTTCATATATCAGCTATTGAATTTAAAAGTAGTAATTAGTAATTATGTGTTTCTGTGGTGGACAACCGAAACCAAGGTGCGGCAGAAGATGTGGATGGGCTGCAAGGAGAAAAAATAAAACAGAGAAAGAAACACCTGCCATGCAATAAACAGAAGACCGAACATAGACGAGCGGAAAAATAAACAAAGAAACGATAGACGGAGCAGGAATTAAAGATTCTCACTTGAAGGAGATGTAACTGTGGAGCGCGAGAAAGCTCATGCTCGTGGGTATTCCTAGGAGAAGCAAAAAACATAAATGTAGTAAACAACAGAAAACCCGTAGAGACAAACATAAACACAGAAGGAAATTACCTCGTAACAAAACTGGAGACAAGACTCGATCTTCTTCCACGTGCCATCAAAGTGAGTGAAAAAGTAAATAATAAATAATTAGTCAATGGATTAATAATTAACTAATTACATAAAAGGAAGACAAAGTGTCGTTAGAGTACAATTTTAATGATGACGTTATAGTAAAATCATAATTCTTATATAAATATAGATATAGATATAGATAGATAGATATAGATAAGATTGATAGATAGAAGGTAGATATAGATTAAAGTTGAAATTTGATATTCTTATATTAATTAACTTTTATCAATTATATCTTCATTATATCTTTTTAGTTTTTTTAAAATAAAATTCTTTTTAAATATTCAAATCATATATTTATATGTATTTTAAATCCAAACATATCTTTTTAAATATTCAAATCATATATTTATCTCATGTGAGACCGTCTCACGGATCTTAATTTGTGAGATATGTCAATCCTACTCATATTCACAATAAAAAGTAATACTCTTGGCATAAAAAATAATATTTTTTTCATGAATAACCCAAATAAGAGATCTGTTTCACAAATAAGACCCGTGAGGCCGTCTCACACAAGTTTTTGCCTATATATATTGGCAAAAACTTGTGTGAGACGGTTTCACGGGTCATATTTGTGAGACGGATCTCTTATTTCATCTATTGAAAATCATTATTTTTTATGCTAAGAGTATTACTTTTTATTGTGAATATGGGTAGAGTTGACCCGTCTCATAGATTAAGATCCGTGAGACGATCTCACATGAGAGTCTGAGAATAAAATATTCTAATTATCTTTCTAATCCATTATTTACTTAATTAATCCAATTAATTAAGTAAATATAAGATTCTAAAATGCATGCCTTATCAAATGCAATCTCGATGCATATCTTATGGAGGTTAGGTTTTTAGGTCTCCCATTTAAATAAAACATCTATGGCCTAATTACCATAATAAAACAATTGGACCCATTTAATTAACATTAATGAGCTTGATTAATTGGACTAGTCCAACTAGTTTAATTAATTAATCAAAGTCCACTAAACTTTAATTATTTAATATATTGGACTTGTACTCCTACAAGCCAATTAAACATATTACCCATCATATTTAATTTATTATTTAATAAACTCAACCTTTGAGCTTAATAAATTAAATACATTATAAATTCAACATTTGAATTTAATATTTAAATTATAAATTCAACTCCTTGAATTTATCACCTCCAAAATTTAATATTTAACTAGTACAACGACGCACGTGTTGCGTACTTGTACGATATGTTTTTATAATTTATTTGAATTATATTTAAATGAGCCCACTCATATATATTGGGCCATGAAGTTCAATTTACACATGTTAACTAACCAGCAACCCAACGAAGTTAATCTACCGAACCTTCAGTCCATCATATATATATATATATATATATATATATATATATATATATACACATATACACACACAGCATGAAGGTGACAATTACACGTCAGAGACAGCTTCGCTCACATGACCAATCCTAATCTGAATCTTAAACATTGTTTACATGCACTGGCCTCGAGTATTTTGTTTTGCTACATTCATTCGTTCATATAAATCTTGATTTCTTTGGCAGAAGTTACGCAGGTAGGCATGGCTATTGGTGAAAACGAGGGTCGTGACTTGGAGAAACCCTTTATCCGGGAAGATCAGAGACGTGTCGATTGTGAAGAAGAAACCGTGAACCGAGGAGGGCTTGAAAATGGATCGATTTGGATGGTTCTGTTGAGCACATCTGTTGGTGTTTGTGGGTCTTTCGAATTCGGATCATGTGTAAGTTTGTGTCTCAAATCTATATGTTAGATGTATGCAAGAGTTTTTCTTTTAGTAATGTTCTTGTCATGCAGGTAGGCTATTCGTCACCTACTCAAGCACAAATAAGAGAAGATTTGAACTTAACTCTATCTCAGGTACAAGATTTCCCCATAAATACTTTTGGAAAAGATCATGCATCTTACCAGAAATTGTTCAGTGATTTTGATTTTGAACCTGAGTTCAAAATTTGAACTCTTCAATCCAATAAATTAATTATTGATCTTATTTTCTACTAAGCTTCTCACGTGGTTATAAACTATTGTTTGTTTGATGTGTGCATAGTACGCAATGTTTGGGTCAATAATCACAATTGGTGCTATGATTGGAGCAATTTCCAGTGGCAGAATTGCAGATTTAATTGGTCGAAAAGGGGTATGCAAAAAAGAAAAAAAGGAAAAAAAAAGACTATTTTTAAACAAAATTCTTTTTCACTACTGCTAATGTCATATGTAAAAAAAAAATGGTTTTAATTTTTTTTTATTTTATTTTATGTAACAGGCAATGAGAATGTCGGCTGCCTTCTGTATCATAGGATGGTTAGCTGTCTATTTTGCCACGGTACGTAGGCTCATTTTGCTGTAAATTGTGACTTTACATGCTGAAATCATCAGTAATTTAGTGGCTAAGGATGTCATGAGATGATTATATAATTTTGTATTTAACTAATATAAACAGAAAATTTTTCTATCAAACGTATATTAAAACTTTTGCCAAAGGGAAACAATGGTGGCTCACGGCACCAAATATATTGATGCAGGGGGCCTGGTGGCTAGATACTGGGAGGTTTTGCACAGGATATGGCATAGGGATATTCTCTTATGTGGTAACAACCATCTGTTCTGATATTCGAAACTCGCGTTATTAGGCGACCACGGGTTTGAAAATCATTTACTCGACAGGTTCCAGTATTCATCGCTGAAATTGCACCAAAGAATCTCCGTGGAGGACTTGCTACTCTTAATCAGGTGAGGAAATTAAATGGAATTTTTCAATCATAAAATTAGTTTTCACAAATAGTATTTTGTTTTCCTGTAACTGAAGTTCCTATTTCTCGTCTTGGAAGCTGATGATTGTCTGTGGAGCATCAACAGCATTTCTGCTAGGAGAAGTAGTAACGTGGAGAACCTTAGCTTTGACAGGTGAGTTTTTAAACATGTAATAAAATAAATAATGGCAATAAATTTACATTTACTTCTATGTAACTATTTTTTTGTATTATTTTCTGGTATAAAGGATTGGTTCCATGTATTTTACAACTTGTGGGACTATGTTTTATCCCAGAGTCTCCAAGATGGCTGGTAAGTATGAATTAGACCTACAGTTAGTGCGAAATACGAACGAGGAATCCAGAATGAATTAAATTTTATAGCAACCGGCTTTCGATTCATGAAATAATGAGATACTAATAAAGAATCGAATCTTGCAGGCAAAAGTAGGCCATAGAAACGAATTTGAGCTGTCATTGCGAACTCTGCGTGGCAAAGATGCTGATATTTCTCAAGAAACTGCAGAAATTCAAGTACATTTCGAGTCAACAATATTTCATATGTAATATGATTCGATCATTTTTTTTTTGTAGTTTTGGCTAAGTATAAAGGTTTTTCAATGCAGAAGAGTATTGGCACCCTTCAAGATCTTCCTAAAGTTCATATTATGGACTTGTTTCATGCCAAATATGCGCGCCCGGTCATAGTAAGAAAACCTTAAATAACATCTTGTTTTCTTGAATTTATGAATGCTATAGCTTCATCTTAAAGGTGGTTTTTCTTAACCATACATTTAGATCGGTGTGGGACTAATGATTTTCCAACAATTTGGCGGAATAAATGGAATAGGCTTCTACGCTAGCGAAACCTTTGTGGCAGCAGGTATGACTTGGATTTTTCCCCCCAGGTTTTAAAGTATACTCATCGTCGTTCAATGTTGCACCGAGTCAATGGTAGTTCTAGGTTGGCCCCAAACAAACGGAAAACCAGCCAACTCCGTAGATCATTACTTATTTCTGAAGTTCATCACTAATCTTGATGTTTGAAATGCAGGATTTTCTTCAGGAAAAATGGGAACAATCTTTTATGCTATTATTCAGGTTTGCCATTTTTAGGAAAGCAGTTCCATGCAAATTTTGGGGAGCAAAGCATCCATGGTTAGAACTAGAGTTACAATTTATATTTAATTATTTCTGTTTAACATGATACATCAGGTTCCAATTACGCTGCTGGGTGCAGTTCTAATGGATAGATCAGGAAGAAGACCTCTTCTCGTGGTGAATATTTTTTCCAGTGAAAGTTACCTTATGTTTTGCAGCAAGTAAAAATGTTACACAAAATAAATGATCTTACATTTACAGGTATCAGCATCAGGAACATTTATTGGATGCCTTCTAGCAGCAATCTCTTTCTACCTGAAGGTGAAGTTTCAGAATCAGGGTAATTTTCATTTGTTGTTGCAAAAAAACTTCATATTTCAACAGTCTTGTTCATTCCTGCTCAGGGTCGGTCTCTATTACTAGGATGGGTTCCATTTCTAGCTATATCTGGTGTACTGGTAAGCTTGAGACTGTTATTTGTTATCAACAAACAACTATTAGTATCATACTATGTGGAGTCGGCTTACACTAACTTCTTCAGTTCTAATCCTCGTGAAAATGCGAGTTCGCCAGTCTTTGTAACGACAATACTTAGAGAACTCACTCTATATTCTGAGCAGCCAACATTTAACCATACAAATGGGATTTTTACTGTTTCTTGAATGAATGTAACCAGGTTTATGTAGCATCGTTTTCGATAGGCATGGGGGCGGTTCCTTGGGTCATAATGTCTGAGGTAAAATCAACACTCTCAATATCTAAACTCATACATTTGTGTGGTTATATTCTTGGACCCGTGAGACTGCAAAATGCTTCCATTAAAGGGCTCCTAACATGAGTCGAAACCCCGTCATACGAACTAATATGCAGCAACATCGCCGCCAAGTATTTCTTTTATTAATTAACCAAGTGCGCAAACATTTTAACATTGTCACTCGTTTTTAGATATTCCCAATTCATGTGAAAGGCTTAGCTGGAAGCTTGGTAGTGTTGGTGAATTGGTTAGGTGCATGGGCAGTTTCCTATACATTCAACTTTCTCATGAGCTGGAGTCCACCAGGTAATCACATAAATGGCAGCATATTTTTTAATGGTTACAAGAAGGTCCATTTGTTCACAGACTAAGAATTTTCAAATACCCACCCACCCCAACACCTTCAAGTTTCCTACACGCTTCACTGACTTCAAAAGGTTTTAAAGATTCAACAATGTTACATTTTCGAGAAATATCTGACACACATACTTCAGGTACATTTTTTGTATATGCTGGAGTCTGCCTGCTCGCTGTACTTTTTGTGGTCAAGGTTGTGCCTGAAACAAAGGGAAAAACACTGGAAGAAATTCAGGCATCCATCGGCTCGTAGAAACATTAGTTTTTCTTCAAGATTAATTATATTTTGATATTCATTGTGAGATGTTTCTCGATTTTATTAGTTTTTAAGGAGGATGGCACTTCCCAATCTATTTTTCGTTTTGAGGAAAGTTTTTATGTTAATGTTATCCATAGGAAACTGTAGATTTCCTAGCATACAGAGTCTGGCTAGTGGTGGGGCTTATCTCATCCGTTTGTTTTGAGAAATGAAGTTTAAATTAAAATTGGATTCAACTTTGCTACCTCATACGCCCCCCGCAAAAGGGAACAGTTTTCGGGTCATTATTTGAAGTCGAGCACAGAACAAAACTTTTTAGACAGTGTGAAGTCGGAATATCAAAACAGACGTTTTTCTGGTAATTAAAAAAAATTAATAATTACGTAAGGATTCAGAAACAAAACCAACGTAAACAGGTGAATTGCCGATGAAAGTGTTTTGAGTGGAAGGCGTAACTTCAACACACATTGCAACTCTTCCAGCAATATCCAAGAAGATCTGATGATCCGATCATATATTCTGGATTCTTGTTGCATTCCCCAAGAGAAGCCCATCTTTCGCAATTTGCATCTGAATCTGTGCAGTTCCCACCAAAAATCTTAAAGATCGTTCATTAATGTTCCTTAAACTATACCCATAAGAATTATTGGTCAAAACAAAACTTTGCCTACCAATTTCCCAAAAAATAATGTACGGTATAGCACATTGACTTTGTTACCAGATATTCAAAAATTATTCGGATCATTTTATAACTACTTTCAAAGATGATCTTTACTTAGTTTAAAAGACGATATTTCTGCCAGCATCCAGAAATATGATTTCTTAGATGCGACACTTAGGACCAATTTGGATACAAAAACTACAGCTTAAAGTCTTACACATACACCATATCGAGTTGGTAATTGGATACAATAGTCCAATGTTTTATTTTCCAAAAAAAGTTGAGGCACAGCCTCAGAAGTAGACAATGAATAAAAAGATAAATCTTTCTGCTGGCATCAAGAATTGTGATTTTTTAGATTAAAAAGGCTAACAAAAAGCAAAATACATGAACATGATTATTAATACAGAGTAAAAAATTCAGAGTTACCCAGTGTTATTATCCCTTCAGACTGATCTACTCTCATTTCATTGTCTGAGAAAAAATACAACCACAAAGTATGAACTTAAATTTGTTTTTGTTTTGGTTTTTTAAAGTAGCATCAGATGCAAGATAACTAAAGTTCTCACATGTTCACAGCAATTTGACTCCTGCATCCCTTAACGAGTCAATTACAGCTTTAACTTTACCGTGATATTTCTGATCCTTCTTCAAGAAAACTGAAACAGCAGGTATGTTCTGAAGTAGCAGCCGTTCCCCGAGTATCTTTCCAATTTTTGCAGCTGCAGCTACTTCTCTTGTGCTTTCTTGTGCCTTTTCCATGCTCGTCTCAGGACCTTCTCTTGTGTACTGGCAGCAGAGGCTACCGTTGCAGACGGGGTGTGAACAACTTGAGCATTGACATATTTGTTTGTAAAGTGCATCCTCAGGACATACGGTTTCAGAAATTTTGTTAGCCTTTCTGGCCTTGAAGGTGGAGGGATAACCATTTCTGTTAAAAAAAATTAAAAGGAAAGCAAATGAACAGCCCCTTCTGCATAACTTAAGGTCAATCAAGTGAGCCAAAAGAGAGGCAAGATCAAATCTAAGTTTCTCATGCATAATCAATTCAATAGTATTCAACCTACAGGATACAATGTTTATCGTATTGACAGAAATGATATTCAGCTCAAAATCAAGCTGACATAGCCAAAGAAATGAGATTACTCAATTTGAGAGGATCCGGGTAGTCGGCAAATCCGGGTAGACAACTGTCACTTCAAAAACTCCCAAGAAACAACTTTTGTGGGTCCTGTCAATACAAGGGAGGAGGGAACAAAGATTTATCTTGTAGGTTGAATATCACTGAAGTTGTTAATGCATGAGAATCTTATACTCAAATCCGAAGCCAATTACTACCATTGGATATTATGCCTCCTATCAACAAAGTGTTTCCCTAGTCTCTAAAGAGGAGCGTCAAAGATCAGTGAGTTGTCATCAAACACACCCAAGATCTCTCCACCAACACAACATGATTACGATACATTAGCATTTTTACCAGTAAAACTGAGCCAAACGTCCATATAAAGGTGTAAGGAATCTGTATGGGTGAGCTGAATATCATTTCTGTCAATACAAGGGAGGAGGGAGCAAAGATTTTATTTTGATATATATGATAAATATTGTATCCTGTAGGTTGAATACTATTTCAACTTGAAAAAGATTGCATCAATGCCACTGGCATTATGGTAGGACTCAGATCTCAAATGGACACGTAATAACATGAATTAATGATAACTGAAAGCAACTTAGCCTTTCAAGAAGATCACAATATAATATCAGATACATTCATTACAGCCAAGAAAAAAGATAGAAAAAACATCACATGTTAGTAATTCATATGCGGGGATTATTTCTCCAAGTATTTTAATTTAACCTTAAATAAACTAATATGAAAGTAAGCACTATCATCGAGACTTGTTCTAATAATAAATGATAATAGAATGTTGAGGCTATCAAGGATTAAACTCTCTGTTGCCCTTATTCACGCAGAAAAAACACGACTTACTGCTTCTCAAACATTAAGAACTAATTATTCAAAAAAAATATTCAGTACAAATTAATACACTAACTTTCCCGAGCTTCACCAGATTCAGACAAGTTTGAACTTATAGATATTTTCAAACTTTGTTCATAATATTTTACCAAATTTCACCATTCAGCCAAACAATACAACAGCTTTTAGCATCAGGTAAATCTGGATATATATGATAGAAGTAAAAGCAACTGAACTGAAGGATGAACAGTGTTACATTTTGCATGCATGGATTGATGGCACTAAAACAAGAAATACAATAGTACCAAGGCCTCTCAAACAAATCCAAGTCGAAACTCGTAATGACAGGCTGGATGGAATCAATTCTCAAATCTACCATTTTCCTCTTCAAAACAGTGACTTAAGAAGCATTGTAGATTGCAGAAACCTCAATCTGCATAAGTTCATCTAAAAGAGAGAAAAGATGATAAATTCAATAGCAGCAGATGCATAATTGTGATGACTGCCAACAAGGAGGAAACTAGCAGGGGGTATAATCACCCTCACTTGAAAATTTAATATTTTCATATATAATTTTCTAAAAGGTGAAAGCTTTGTCTCCAGAATGTAGTAAATGCCACCCTCACCAAACATAACTCCATCTACTAAATTTTGGGCGAGGCCATCATAACAAGAAACCAGTAACAGTCCAATAAACATATGTTCAAAAAACACAACAAAAAAATTATCACGTCAAAGCAAAATCAGATGATAAAAACTTGTAAAAAATAAAGAAAAGAAAGAAAACCAAACCTTTTCCTTCTGGATGAACATTCCAGAGCTAGTCCGCACTTCGCTCAGCTTACTCTCTCCAGACTCACTGTCCGCCACAGCTGACCTCTTCAACTCGTTTTTTGCCTAATTTCATTACGAAATCCCACAAATCACAAAACAAACAAATAATTAAAACCATAAAGGATCGCCATCTCTTTAATCAATTCTAAACTCACCAGCGAGATCAAATGGTTACATTCCTCGTCCGTTAGAAAACCTTCATACACAAATGCTCTAAAACATAATTGCAACCGTACCGCAGTCAATAAACTCTCAAATCGCGGCCCTAAAATATGGAATCTCCAAGTTATATCTTTCTTTAATTGATTTTGTTAGTCAAATTTAATTGTGCGACAATACCGAGGATAAATAGCATTTTTACACCATCGTGAAATTCAAAAAACACAAAACTTCATGTGTAAAATTAATAGACTTTCGCACCCAACGTTTTTTAAAAGTGGAGTCGTGAAAAATCCTCAATCAATCCATTTCATTGGTTCACTCTTTATTTACAAAATTGTTGTACTATGTCATACAATATGTGGTAACTTCATGTGGAAATGTAGGTACTAAAAAAGTACTCAGAGACTGAACACAAAAAAAATCGACGGCTGGAGATTAAAGATCAATTTCTCATTTTATATATAGTTGATTTTTCAAAAACACGGGGATTTAAATGTCCGTTGATTACACAATGGGTATTTTTTTCCATTTTTTTAATCTTTACAACCAACCAACCAACCAAATTAGTGGAATGTTAAATTTTACTCTTGTGGAAAATATTTGTTTGAATCTGAACCCTATCCATCATTGTAAGAGGCTTGCCGGTCAATTAATTATTAGGTTCTATAAATAAAAAGTGATGTTATTTTGAAGCAAGAAGATATGAAATGTTAGCCCTAAAAGTAGTAAAAATGGAACCTATGTTTGTTCCCATTATGTCTATTTCCTACACACTAACTCAACTCATTCACAGAGTATCCACAAGTAAATTACATACAATTCACTTCTACTCTATCTCTTCATTTGATGAACTGTCCCATCATGAATACTATGTATTCTAGGTAAAATTCAGAAGAATTTTGTAGGAACGAGTCTATGCACACCGTCGGTAAAATGGTTCTTTGCCCGCATGCTTCAAAATTTGTCAGAGTTGCATTCGTCTTCCGAAATTAGCTCCAAGGGGTATGTCCTCTTGAGTGCAGGCCGTTTTTGGAACTTCTTCTTGCCTTGAGTGATGCCTTCACCACATTTTAACATCCTCACAACCTGCATCCCATTCAAGAATCATTCAAACTAATTAGTTGATTGTATTAGCGTTTTTACCTCGCAAGTCTCTCAAAGTGCTTGCAAAACAAAATGTCATGCCTGGCTCATTTGAGGTCTTTCTGATGAATTGTGATGAATACATAAGGAGGCAACCATACACATTCGACCGACTTGGTCATAGTCATAGACGCCATCTAGTGATTGATCCACCAGTTCCACTATACTTTTTCTGCTCAGCAAAGGTTTGGCCTGAAAATTTTCAATCGGATTAGAATGCATCTCTTGGTTGAAAGACAAGTTCTAGTATCCAGATTTTTATCATGTAAGAGAATGGTTGTTGTCTACAAGCAAACATACCCACATCACAAGGCTATTGCGTGATTCATCTAGAGCTGGTTGACCACTAATGAGCTCTAACAATAGCACTCCATAAGCATAAACATCGGTCTTTTCATCAACTGTTCCATTCATGAAAAGCTCGGGAGGGAGATAGCTGATAAGAAAAAGGTTGAAGTATTGTGATCATAAGATTTCAAGCGTTATAAACAATTTCTGGCTTATTTAATACAGTCACGTACCCAAACGTGCCTTCAAACTGTGAAACGGTAATGTGAGTCCAGTTATCAGGCAGCCACTTCGAAAGCCCAAAATCAGAAATCTGTAGTAAAAACATCAAAGTACTAAAGTGAATAACCACCAAAAATTTAATGTCAACCCCTCTACATCAAATTCACATAGAGATAATGGATTGCTGCACAAGAATTTTGCATATACTGTTCGCTACCTGAGGTTCAAAATCTTCAGTGAGCAAAATATTTGCGGACTTGATATCTCTATGGATAATTCTTCGTTGACAGCCTTCGTGAAGATATGAAAGCCCAGATGCAATTCCCAGAGCAATATTGTATCTTACATTCCATGCCAGTTTGTCATTTTTGCCTGCACAAATAATGCAAAACGAAACTAAATAAATATGAGATTCTTGAATATCTAGAAGCTCGTTTTCTTGTCGCAGGATGAGGGACGAACCGTTCAGGGAAGATGCTAAATTCCCATGTGGAGACAAAGGAAGAACAAGGTGCATCCCTCCTTCAACACCGTATCCAATAACATTCGCAATGTTTGGATGATTAACATGCACTAGAATACCGAGCTCGGATAAGTAGTCTGCCGTCATTTCCTCCTGAGTTCCCCGAATTAGCCTTTTTACGGCTACTAGTTGCCCATCTTTTAGGTGTCCCCTGTAAACTTCAGAATAGCCTCCCTCCCCAATTAGGTTATCTATCCAAATAATTAATAAAACTCATAATCTTTACATTTTCTTGACATTAATAATAATTTGCAGTTTATCCATTCACACCGAGGATCTTTCCAACCACATACCATGGCTAAAATTATTGGTTGCTTCTTCGAGATCTGAAAGAGAGAAACTTTTCCAAGAAGTTTCGAAGCAATAGTACAAGTCGGCTTCTATCTGGGTAGGCAATGCTGGCAAGCTTTGTGTGTTCCTTGTTCGTCTTCTCGAGAGTTTCTTGATCGAAGGAAGGTTAAATATGCTAGGATGGAAGGAATGTAAATTCATCGTTGGCCCCTTCTTAAGTTTCCGAATGAACCCTTTCCACTGTGAATCGGATTTCCCATTTGTTTTAGGCTCTAGATCTAATGTTCTTGTCACTGAATTACTAACCACCGTTTCTGGCTTTGCCGCCTCCCCATTTTCTTCTCGAAGTGAGCATTCTTCTATTAGTACTTCCTCCACACTTAAATCCTTCAAATCTAAGTCACAATTCAAGATTGCAGTTTCAGTGGAATTTAATTACCATTTACCTTGTAAAAGAAGACCCAATAAAATCATACAAAATGTATATATTTATAACTCAGCTGATCCATCCAGTAGTTAACTAGAAAATAAGAGAAAATATTACCAAAATACTTGAGATCATTACCACTATCAGAGAATGAAATGGAGGAAGCAGGAACAAGCAATGTCTGTCCAATCACCAAAAGTTCTCCTTCAGAACTTTCAACAGCAATATTGCATGCATTCTCGCTTTCCCTGTCATTTGAGAACCTATTAGATTACTTACATGTACTACTACAATTCAATACTTGGACCAGGATACAATATAGCAGTATATTCTTGGAAATAATCATACAAAAATTCAAAAATCGTTCGTTTGTTTTGCAGCAAGACATTTTTTGTACCTCCTATTGGTTAGCAGTTGAGCATGGCCAACCCAGAGATGGAAAATCGAAAAAGAAAAACCCAGAACTTTAATCATCTCTTTTATAACTATGTAAGATTTTTATTTCACCCTAATAACACAAACTTCGCCATAATCACTCATCAGGTAGGCCCGGTTGATTCATGATCAATGGCTAACTAACATTTACAGGTACCAAGATGACATTGCCCACAGCTTTTATCGCATCCGCGCTATGACAGAGTCTTGAAATCATGCATGTGAAACAATCAAAACAAACGAATACCCAAAAGAAACAGACAAAGACAAACGTGGAACTTTTCGTAGGAATATTGTTGAAATATATCTTCTATATTGACAGAATATAACAAAAAAGAAACGATATCCGTAGAGTATAATTACCGTGGAAGGGTGAAGGTTTCATGGTTATTTTCCATGGTTCCCGGGAGACAGGGTGTCTCAGGAACCAATGCTCAGCTCTGCAAAATTCTGATTCAGAATGAGAGATGATAGAGAGAGAGAGAGAGACGATGAGAAATAGAATAGTGGTGCGCTTCCCATTGTCCACGTTATATGGAAGATCTTCCTGCCGAAAATTCGGATTCTCCTATGTTGAATTCCCCGAAGAGATTCGAAGACACGATGCTGACACGGGATGCATGCAAAAAACTACGGACAGGGAGTGACATGCTGGTCACGAACACTATGCGCACACGGAAAATACCAATATTTATACTATATATAATTTATCCTACATTTTGATAATAATTGAATTTTATAATAATATAAAGATATTTGAGCAATCACCTACAAATTTTTTATGAGTTGGTCGAATGTGAGACCGTTTCACGGATCTTAATTTGTATGACGGGTCAACTTTACCGATATTTACAATAAAAAGTAATGCTCGTAGCATAAAAAATAATATTTTTTTCATGGATGACCCAAATAAAGACCTATCTCACAAAATACGACCCGTTAGATCGTCTCACATGTGTTTTTGCCATTTTTTTTATAACGATGAATCCTACAATCGTTGTCTTAGGTCCATTGAATAAACTTTCGGACTCACACAATATCCTATAAATCACGTGTTAATTAGCTAAACCTTGTCCAAACTCTTTAGTTTGAATTTGATTGATATTCAAGGTAACTAGAGATGTCAATGGGACGGGTATGAGGCGGATTTGGCTAAACCCAAGACCCTCCCCATGAAAAAAACTTGGACCCATTACCCGCTCCACCCCGGTTAAATATTTTTCGGACCCACCCCACCTCGAATACGAAACGGGACCGGGTAGACCCATGAGACCCGTGAGACCCGAATTTTTTAAAATAAAAAAGTAATATTTCTTCCCACATGACTAAATTATGAAACATACAAGCCTCTAAATACAACATTGTGGAAAATTAATTCACGTTTTCGACTACACTTAATAATAACAAACAAAGTATTTTCACGGCATAAAAAATTATATATAAAAAAGAGTTGCTAACTCTTCAAAAAAATCTTGACATCTCCAAAAATAAGTCATAACATAATTTAAACAGATCAATATAAAATCAGTGAGTATGTAATATTTAAGTCTACTAAGATGATAACCAACTATTCTTCCACTACTGCTAAAAACAGATTCAAATGCAACAGTTAACACAGGAATAGTTAAGATCTTTATGGTTGAGATGAGGTACTAAAAAAATAAAAATTAATAAAATTAAAACCCGAAAATATTATATCTACATATATGGGGTGGGTATGGGGCGGATATTATAGAACTCATGACCCACCCCATATCTGAATGGGTCTGAAAAATTGGACCCAAGACCCACCCCACGACCTATTTAGTATGCCCAAACCCACCTCATACACGCGAGTTCATTGTGAGTCGGGGTAAAACCTGGACCCATTGACATCCCTAAAGGTAACTGAGTTCGTTGAACTGTCACATAAAATGGATTATTATGATATTTTATAATTGTAGATTCAAGGGGAAGTTTGTGAAAAATCCCCAATCCAAAAATTTATTTGGCTTCACTCCCTACCCATAAAATTGTGGTACTATGTCATACAAAATGTGGTATACTTCATGTGGAAATGTGGTACACTTCATGTGGAAATGTGGTACTAAAAAAATACCTAGGGACTGAACACAAAAAAAAATGACGGCTGGGGACTGAACCCAAATTTCCCGTAGATTCAATGTAATATTTCATCATCACTTATTCTAATAAAAAATCTTAAATTCCCAGATCTCAATATTTAAATTACTTTCACACAACTTGGGACACTTACCAAAATTTTTGAATTTGTCTCCCAATTACAACCACTTCCAGAATTACAAACCATGGATCGTTCATGTTAATTTAAGGTGAATTATGATGGAGGAGTGCTTGGATAAGAAATGTTTTTTGGCTTGTTTCTGCGAGTGAGCGTTTACAAGTGATGGAAAACGAAATATGAAGGGCCGTTCGCTTGCCTAGCAAACACAAAATGCAAATATAATGTATGTATAAGTTAATGTTATGGTTTTATCGTTTTTTATACAAGAAATATGGTATTTTCTGAATAAGAATTTAATTTATAAAGTCAATTAATTGAATAAATTAAACACTTGTAGACATAAATAGCCATTGAAAAGGGTGGAGTTCTTCCAGGCAAAAACTTGTGTGAGACGGTCTCACGAGTCAAATTTGTGAGACGGATATCTTATTTGGGTCATCCATGAAAAAGTATAATTTTTTATGCTAAGAGTATTACTTTTTATTGTGAATATGGGTATGGTTGCGCTTGGATGAGAATATCACTAAAATTTTAAAACAGAGAGATTTAGGTTGCGCTTGGATGAGAATATTTGATTTAGAGATCAGTTATTGATTTTAGTTTCTAAATAATGATACTGAAATTGAGACTAAGATTATTTTATTCTACACCTAGACTTGGTCAATCAAGTTCACAAAACTGGCGGTTCAGATCCAGGTCTAGTTAACCGCGGGTTTTGGGTTTTTTTTAAAAAAAGTTTTATTATGAAAATAAACATTTAAATTAAGAAAAAAAATAAAAAATAAAAAATAAAAAATGCTTGCACTTATATATAGTATAATTATATAAGATGCATTGGACTTCCAAATTTTCTGGCTTTAAGCGAGACTGTCTACCATTTAGTGTATTTTCGCATACATTAAAAATTTGTTCCACTGTAACATTGAAACGAGACAAGCTAGTTTTTTTTTTTTGCTATTATATACAAAATTGGATATACTTCTGTTTTTTCCGATAATTATCTCAATAATACGTCGAACGTTTCATTATCTGCATCATAAAATCAAAAGTAGTGGTACTTGAGGATCCTTGTTGAAGTTTCATCTGTTTCCTTAATAAAAATTGTGTTTAATAAGTTTAGAAGTGGTATTATTGATGGTAGTGGATTGTGGTTCATATGAAACAATTTGTCTACCATATTTCGTGTTATATTCATTGTAAATATCAAATAAACGAGTTATAATATTAAACAAAATCAATGAGATAGATGAAACCGTTTTCATAGTAATGTATAATTAATCATAATTTTATGTTAGCACTTCTTGTAAATCATCTAATTTTAAGTCTATGATCTAAACCAAAATCACATCAAAATATTTTAGGAATTTCTAAAAAAATATTTGTCTTACTTTGCTTTCATGACATAAACACATCGAACTAAAATATCATCATTATATTTAATATGTCACTAAAAATACGTGAAATATTGTAATATGTTAAAATTAAATAAGAAGTATGATAATAAATATCGGATAATCGGTCATTAAAATCCTTAATTTTTTTAAAATTTTCACAAATACCAATGCATATGTTTTATGAGTAGGTCTCTTGTGAGACGGTCTCACGAATCTTTATTTGTGAGACGGGTCAATCCTACCGATATTCACAATAAAAAGTAATATTCTTAGCATAGAAAGTAATATTTTTTAATGGATGACCCAAATAAGATAACCGTCTCACAAAATACGACTTGTGAGACCGTCTCACACAAGTTTTTGGCACGCTTTATTGATTCGAAAACAAATGAATATAACGAGCTTGAACATGTAGTTGAAAAAATATAAATATTTATATTCAAATACGATAATAACAATTTATATATTGAATTATTGGAACATCTCGTGCAAACAATTTAAGTCTCGTACCATTTATTTTGAAAATTGTCTCATTATTTCATAACTTGCGGATGTGCTCTTAGATAATTAATTGTTGTCCTAATTGGTTGAATATTTGATTCTAAACTGTTGTGTTCATCTTAAACAAAAAATTTAAAATATGACATTTGCACCTAATATGAAAAAATCTATCACCTAACGATCATTTACATTTTTTGAATAAGCTAACTTAATATTAGAAGTATTTGCACTAATATTTTTAAAAAAATAAAAGCTTGAGCAATTAGACCATATTATTCTAAAAATAACAAAAAACTTGCATCTTGTGATTCATTAAAACATTTATATGCAAACAATCTTTTTTATTGTTTCAAGAACTATCAATCTAATGACGTGTAATACTCATATGTGAAATTTTTTTTCAATGGTCATTCCAAATATTTGAATACAAAGCGTGACAGTTGATTTAAAATAAATTAAAAAATTAAAATAACCCACTCGTAGATTTTCTACCCGTAAACCGTAACTAAGGCAGTTATGGTCATGGTTTCGGGTCAAACACTTTGACCCAAGTAATTACCGACCCATTCGGATCCAGTTACTTGTGGAATTTTTTTTTCTATGTTGTGACGAGATTTTAGTTATTGCATCATTAACATGTAATGCAATTTTGTATTGAAATATGAGAGATCTAGAACTAATTCCTGGATCATATCCATTTATCAATTATTAACACCGTCAAATTAAACACTCCGGAAAATGGGGGATTATTATCTATTACTTCATCAAAAAACCAAAATGAGGGCATATTTTATTGAATCATTCAAAAACGACATCCCCTGTTGAGTGTTGATTTATCATTATACTCTTTCAATCATGCATGTGACCCAATTAACATATGACAAAAATTTGTGTGAGACGATATCATGAGTCGTATTTGTGAGATAAATATTTTATTTAGTTCATCCATGAAAAAATATTATTTTTTATGTTAAGAGTATTACTTTTTATTGTGAATATAGGTATTGATACCCCAGAGATGGACCCACTACCCCTGGCCAATCCCAAACCCAAATGGAAGACAAGCTCATCAAGGGTCCAAGTATTCTCTTATAAATCAGTTGATTCATTCAATATATTGTTTTCAGCAGCACCCTTAGCTGCTCCCCCCATATATCCTAAGTTACTGACTTAAATACTAGGTTTTAGTATTCAGTTGATTCATTCAATATATTGTTTTCAGCAGCACCCTTAGCTGCTCCCCTCCATATATCCTCAGTTACTGACTTGAGTGTCGGAGGGGTTACGCCAGGACACCCTCCTAGCCCCTTTTAACGGTCTTTTTCGTGATTTCAGGCTCAAGATAATTTCAAAACCCTGCGTCTGTACTAGTGACACTTGTTGGAAGCGGACCTGAAATTTTCCTGTGAGTATCAGGTATGATTGACTAGTATCACATATTAGGATCCGTAAGACGGTTTCACACGAAACTCACTCTTAACACATTTATTCATAATTTGTTTTTAAAAAATAACCTAAGGAGCACATTGATAATGATTATCGAGATATAGAACACAAAAACTTAAGTAAAATTTTAGGAGATAGATATATGATTCAAACGTATAAACCATAAAAATATTAATTATTATTATTATTAGTTATACAATATGTTTACATAGTGACTAGTTAAAATAATTTGATCGATCATGTGAATTACTAAAATATTATGATAATAATTAAAATTGTAAGGAAATATTATTGACGATATCGTATGTATGTATCACAAAATCGTAAGATCATGTATGGGGGCTGATGCTTACTCAGTGCCGGAAGGTTAATGACATAATGAAGAATGATAAAATCGAAATTAATAATTTATATTATATCTAAATGTTAAGATTTTTAGTAATTCGATTTTACGATATAAATTAGTTTTTATGTAAGTCTCATGTAAGACCGTCTCACGGATCTTAATCTGTGAGACGGATCAACCCTATCCATATCACAATAAAAAATAATACTCTTAAAATAAAAAGTAATATTTTTTTATGAATGACCCAAATAAAAGATCCGTCTCACAAATACGACCCGTGAGATCGTCTCACATAAATTTTTACCATAATAATAATACAAAGGTTCAAGGTGTTGAAATTTGAATAGACGACCGAGTAAATGGAAGTAGCCCTAAATTTAATTTAAGTTAAATGATTCTCTCTGTCGTACTTGCCCTATTCATAACGCTAGGGAGACACAGTCGGCGGAAACTTCTCTCCTATTTATCAACCAACCGCCTCCCCCACGTTATTCATGAACAAAAAAATTACCGACAAAATTAGGGTTTCCTTTACGCTTTCCAGAAGCGGGAATTTCATTCGGCTTACGGATTAACCTCTATTGTTCTTGTATTCCGTATCTCGGAATATTTTCCGTGCTGTGTTATAGATTTCTTTAATCTTAGTTTTCGTGAGAAAAATGGGCACGGAGGTTATGCAGCCACAAGATCTATTGACTGATACTCAGGTTCCACCCGTGCCGTTTCATCGCCGGAGGAATCTTGTGAGGACCGTGGATCGGAAGGGAAACTCCGCGGTTTACAGGAAGGCTTCTCCCAAATCGGACCAGACAAAATTTCACAAGGGGACGAAGGCGAAGAAACCAACATCCGCGGAGCCACGGCGAAAGGATGGCGTCAGTGACAGAAGGCTCGTTATGGGCCAGGTGACTCTATTGAGAAGGGGAGAAGCGTTGGGCCCGCTCACTTCTAATATCGAGGTCGGAGAGTCTGAATCCACTTCTCCGAATCAAAAACCGCTGGTGGATCTGGAAGTTCGTGATCCTGATCTGGTCGAACCGGTTTCACCTTTGATGGTACCGAAGCGGATCAACGTGCAGGCTTTGGCAGGCGGGTATTCCGGTTCTGCCTTTTACTCATCACCTTCTCCTAGATCTGTGCCCGTGCCGTCGTTTTTTATGAAGCAACTTGTACATGGTGAATTCAACTTGTTTGATGATTCGGCTTCGAGGGACTTGAGGCGTTTGCTTCGCCTCGATTAATTATGGCATCAGATGTGAAAAGTTTGGAAATTCGCTTCATGGGCTCCAATTTCCTTGATACCTCGAACCATATCCGTAGATATTTTTTCCAATACGGATTGAGGGTTTACTAAATCTGGAAATATGATCAAAATGAAGCGATTTCGTCAAAAATGGTTAAAATTATTGTGGTTGTTACATTTTCTTTTTTCTTGTGTGCGTTGTGAGGTGGGTTGCTGCTGTTATCTAGATTTAGATTATGTTTCTCTCGTAGTAGCTTTTAATTATGTAAAATAGGATATATTGTCGTTTGGGTGGGGTTGTTTGAACTTGAGATTAATAGGCTGAAGCAGTGGAATGGCTATCAATGAAGAAGAAAGGCAAAAACTTAATTGTAGTGGGGCCTCTTGATTCGAGCTCGAAGAAAGACTTTCGTCTTGAGAAGTGGTATCAGCTATGATTTTGCTTCGTAATTGGCGAAACGGTCACTTGCCCTTTTCATATTTGCTTTAGAAATTTGGTTTTGTAATTTGTTTTTAGCTTTATCTGTACTGCTGATGATACGCGTACAAGAAATTTGCATGTTGTATCAACTATGAAGTAATAAGAGACACAGTATCTATTAGCATGTTATAACATGATTTATTTAGAACAAATTGGTTCTTGTTTTCTCTATTTTGTTTTGGATGGCTTTTTTTTTTTTTTTTTTTTTGCCTTTTTCTCTTTTTTGGGTTCTTGGGTGTTCCTGGATTTACGGTAACCATAAGCTCCCATGGATGAAGCAAGGCTTCTCGTGGAAACTGTGATTATGGCTCCCATTCTTGTCTCAACAAGACAAATACCATTCACTTCAGAAGTTCTCAAATGCCTGGGGAACCCCAAGAACTTGAAAGGGGTTGGAGATTGTTTTCAACGAGCACTAGGTGCGTAATTGGCCTTGATAAATGGATTTTATAGACTTGACTACGTATGGATATACAATTGTCTGCGTGGCAAAATGGATGGTAAAAGTATAAAACGCGTAACTTCATAGATCAAACCTTTGCAAGGCAGCTTTGAATGTGACCAGGAAAGTTGTGGTTGCTTGGGAATTAACACAACGTTCTTGGTGATGTATTGTTTCTATTCATCATGTGGTTGGGAGGCCGCATCCAGTTGTATCTGTTATTCCTTTTGGCACCTTGCGGCCAGTGGTTGCAAACTCTCTCTCCCTAACAGTGGTGTGGAAATATGTTGTAATTTGTGACTCATTCGTTCAACTCTGCACGAGGATCATGGGATATAAATTTTATAAGTTACAGAAGAATTGGTTAAAATTCAAGGATGGTGAATCTTGATTTCTATGGATATAGAGAAGGGGAAGAAAAGAAAATTCAAACTATATAGTAAATTAAACATATAATAATGGTTGGTTTGATGCAGTCACTCAGGATTTCTTGCTATGTTATGAGAAACTTTCTCCGCCGCTGCCGCTGCCGCTGCCTCTGCCTGGCATGCATAGTTAATATGTTTTACGTGATATCGCACGAGTCCGTTTAGTTGGATTGATGGTTGCGTAACTAGTGGATATACGGAACATAAAAAAAATAAAGAATGAAATAATTTTTTAAATTTTAATAAAGAATGAAATAATTTTTTAAATTTTAACATAAAAGTTCTACAATTTTTAAATTGAAATAGTAAGAAATAAAATAAAATATAAAAATATTATTATAATATAATAAAATCATTTATTTATTTCGATAAGATTAATGATGTTTTAGGCAAATCTAAAATTATTTTAGTATATAATGATCTTGTATTATTATGATTTCATATAGTTAGTATATAATGATCTTGTATTATATATAGTAAAAAATTAAAAAATATTGGGTTTAATAAAATATTTGAGTGAATAATTAATAATGTTAGGATCAATAATTTTTATTAATTTGAAGAATTTTAGAAATTGATTTTCTTTAAAATCTTGAATCATCTTCTTCTTAAAAAAAAAAAAATCAATTTTCTCGAATCATATGACCCAAGTTTGTTTGACTATTTTAATAAACAAACTCTTCACGCACTTGCATACAATTTTTTTTGGGGATAAATTAACTTACACGTGCACTAATTAACTGGAAAATTTTTAAAAATAAAACAATAAAATAAAATAAAGTACTAGATTTCCTCAAAATCGTAAAGAATGGAGTACCCATCTTTTCGAAGAGTGCAAGCAAAGCGCAAAATTTCCTTCGCTCTATATTCCATTTACTTAAAAGAAACCCCCGTCCCACTTTCCCAACTCTATAAAAATGCACAAAACCCGAATCCATACCGAAATAAAAACCAACAAATAAAATATCAAACATTTCGAAAATAAACACAAAATCATATAAAAAAATGTCATCGAAATCAAGCAACTTATCACAGAAAAGTTCAACCAAAAGCATCACACAAGAAACCTTGACCGGTTTCGGCAACCTCATCAAGCTCCTCCCTACGGCCTCTGTCTTCATGTTCCAATTCCTCAACCCTGTCCTAACAAACAATGGCCATTGCCACACCATCAACAAGTACTTATCAAGCATCCTGATCGCAATCTGTGGCTTTTCTTGTTGTTTCGCCTCGTTTACCGATAGCTACACTGATGGCGAAGGAGAGATACATTATGGCATTGCAACAAGAACCGGGCTCTGGCCTGTTTCTTCTTCCTCCTCCTCACAAAACTTGTCATCATACAAACTCCGGTTTGGAGACTTTGTTCACGCGTTTTTCTCGTTGATCGTGTTCGCAGTTGTGGCCCTTTTGGACCCTAACTCTGTTGAATGCTTCTATCCATCGTTTGAGTCTACACAGAAGGTGTTGTTGATGGTGCTGCCACCGGTTATCGTGGCGGTTTCGGGGTCTTTGTTTGTTGTGTTTCCAAACAAACGCCATGGAATAGGATACCCTTCAAGCCGGAGTTCAACTCCATCTGCAAGCACTTCAGCTTAAAGGGCGTTTATACTATTGATCAAGTGGAATTGTGTGTCATTTGCAATAATATTGGTATTTTTTTTTAATTCTGTATAATATCGGTATTGAATAAATAGTTGTGCGATTTGTTTTCTCATTCTTTCCGTTCATAGTTTAAATCTAATTTAATTTCACTATAACATATTTGATTTTCCGCAGCGCGCAAATGGCTTCTCCACAACTTATATCGCATGCCGCAAACTTAAAAGTTGTTGAAAGTCAAGAGTTATTAACAACGTGCGATGTACTCCAGAAAATATTATTGATATCGCGCGAATTACACCATAGAAGTTTATAGATATCACACTTGTGCACGCTGTGAAATCTTTATTGACAGCACATTTACACATGCCGTGGAAGCATTAACAACGCATTTGTGCACGCAGTATATAAACATTTGTAACAACACATTTGCCTAGTGTAGATTTGTTTTTTTATATTTAATTTTTGCCATTATAGTAAACATGTACAAATTGAAATAAATTAAAACTCAAAACAATTATTACACCATCATCAACACATTTAAACAAAACAATAAGGCATGTCATACAAACTAGATAATACCAATTCTTCATTATCCAACTAAGATATAAATTTAATAAAGTAATTCTGTTTCAGGTAGAAACAAATATTATTTCTCTTTCCAACCAAAATAAGACTTTAAAATCCATAGAATATGTCATTCACACACGACTATAAATTTATAGAACCATTCGACCGAACTTTCTATTAACAACATTAACAGTATCTACCATAAAAAATAATATTCACAGCTTGCTTTTGATGCACAATGACGTTTTTGTAAAGTACAACGATATTAGCAGAGCACTCCATCGATCCAATATTAAATATTTTAGATTATATATTTATGATTTGACCGTGATTGGGTTGCATGAGTTTGGCGCTAGGATCACCAGTCCACGCTGCAGGATTTTGAAATCTTCCTCAGGTTTTTCTCGCGACGATGAATGTTTTACTTGACGAAAATTTTGTGGGATTTTGACGAGGAATGTGGGATTCGGAGTGATTCTGATTTTATTGGAAAATACATTTCGTGCAAGCAAGGTGTTTGTCAAAAGTTCGAAGCGAACTTGTAAAGTAACAGACATTTATCTTTCCAGCTTAATGATAAACCGATTTTCGAAAATATTTCGTTGCATAAATGTTCTGAATCATATGCATATGCATATTGATATTTAAACTAGGGAAATTCTTAGTTTTCTAATTGACAACACTGATAAATCAATGTATTATAATGTCGCTGAGTCGCACTTTTCCAACAAAATAAACCTGCGGATCTATGGCTTATAGTCTAGTTTGTTGAATGAATTTTCCATATTCCTGTAAGATTATTCACCTTTGATGCCTTTTATGTTTTTTGCTTGTCTTAGTACATTCATGTTAGAATTATTGATCGAGACACAATTGTTCTTGAAAAAGTGTTTCGGAACAAAATGATTCCCTGCAAGTATTTTTAACTTATCAAAGAGTACGGAGTGGATTTTCTCTTATATATTCAGACGAATTTTATCAGTTTACTGGATTGTTGGCTGCATGACCGCCGATACGAATTCGTAATATAGAATTTCAAGCATGTTGACTCTTGAAAATCACTCTCGATCCCTCCTTTCTCACACTTTGAACTAGTTAATCAGCGACGAATGAATTTTGCAGTTTGTGGTCGCTAACTAATATAATCCACTAATCCCCGAAATAAAAGTGCTCATACCCTGCAAATGGATCAACCTCCTAAACCCAGCACCGGCCAGCAAAGTCAGCCACCTGCCGGCCGGTCACAGTCACCGTCCGTACTTCACCAAAACGATGCAGATGAGGATGATGACAACGTCAAGCAACTTCGAGAATGCTCTTCTCACTACTTGGCATTGCAGGTTTCTTGTTAATCTACACACCCACACACACACAACACTGATGCAGGCACCTGTAAATTTGGTATCCTTGACTCTAGCGATTACAGGATTGTATGGTAAATACCAACAGGAATTGGAAGTCCTGCCAAAAGGGTATTAATTTGTTTATTTTTCCTTTACATTTTGCATATGCTTAACATAGATACTGGCATGTTTGAATTTCTCCTAGGACAAGGGGCGTGGCGTTTATTTTTGACCATTGATTTATAATAATTTTGAGCAGAAGTTCAAGCTTTGAAGGCATGCAACGAGAGAAGAAAAAATGGCTGATGATAAGGTGAAGCTAATAAACACTCCTTTATATTGGTTTTTAAGGGAGGAAAAAGAATTCTCGTGAAAATGATGCAGAGAAACAATTGCTTCTTTATCTATTGTTGACATTCTGTTTTTACAATTTTACTTCATATATGACCAAACCACTTGGGTTTTCCAGGACTTTGCTTCTTCTTTTTCCATACATCATGTTTATATAATTCAAATCCCCTCATATTTTGATACGCCATTTCTCGCATGTATTAGCGTGCACGCATCAGCAAATATGACACTTGGAACGATGTTTTGCCTGTCCTCCTCACACAACATCGTACCGTAAATATTTAAACTTCGGTATAAGTAATCCTGCATGAAAATATTTATATATATATAATTTGAACTCGGTGTTTTAAATCAATTTCATGATAATGTCGCAAAATGAGTTAGATTCAAGCTCAAGTTCACATTGTTTACACAATCAAAGTCTAAAGTTTGTTGAGATGATTTACTAGAACTTGATTCGTTTCAGACAGTTTTGTTCGCATATTCTCGGTGCAAGAATGTATATAACATTGATGGAAATTCAAGATGTTCGGAATTAAAATACACACAACTATCAGTGTTTGGGCAGGCAAGCATCAGATGTAATAAGATAGTTGTGCGTCCAAGTACACACAACTAGTGAATCCACCGCACTGCATCAACACTATGGATCCGAAGAGAACTTGATAGAAACATTGCTAACACAGTGCCTCTCATTCATAGGCACTTTCAATCCCTCCCGTTTGAACACATGCCCCAAGTGCCCACGGCATGCTGCACATGTTATCTCCGTCCTCCTGCCATCAGGGTCCGGCGGAAAGGGAAACTGAATGAACTAGGATGGGTGGAAATTGAAAGAAATGGTTTAGAAAACTGAGCACTCATAGATTAGTAGATGGCTCCCGGGAAACCCTCGTAGAATGCAGGCCAGCCACACCCAGAGTCGTACTTGGCTGCGGATTTGTAAAGGGGCGTTCCACAGCCCGTCCGCCCAGTTGTAAACACCTTCTTCGTAGAACTTATCCTAATGCCCAACGAGGTCTGTGCGATGTTACAAACTTATCGCTTATGTTAGTGTTAAGGTGATGAACCCCAAAAGGAGAAGGATTGCATCCAGCCTGAAGTTTATAAAACATTAACGAATAACCTATTAGATTAGTTAAACACATTACGATCTAAGACTCTAATACCATGTTAACTTCATCTCAAAAGCTGGTTCAAGAGGATGATTGTATATAATTGTCAAGAACTTAATTCAGCCGCATAATTTGAAGAACGCAAGATTTTCAGTATAATCCATAATATGACAGTACCATTCCAAAGATATGAATCGCGCATAGCAAAGGTCAGATCGATGATGCAAAAAACTTAACAAATGAAGATCTTTAAGCATGCAAAAACTGCATAAACACATCGAAAATGGTAAAGGGTTCCCCCCAAACTACCGATAAAAAAAAAAGAAAGATAAAGTTTCAAGTGTACTGACTCAGTGTCTCTGTCGGAGGATGTGAAACTGCTGAGGAGAGAGAACCGCCCGCCATTCCTCCTCCGATTTCTGAACTGTAGTAGATCATTCAGCCATTAATGTACCAAGAAAAGAATTTTAGAAAGGTTTTCCTCACAAAAATGAGGCAACTGGAAATCGAAAGTCCGAAGATTGGAATTAACCAATTAATTGACGACTAAAGACATTAGTGAGCCAGATGGCCCATGTTTAATTGAACTTGGGTTTTCCTTCGAACCGCCCATTACTATTTTCAGACATCTCAAGGCCCGTTATAATATTTAAACAATTTTGCCCAAATAATAGGACATTCATAAAATTACAGCATCAAATGTTAATTTGATATGTCAAATTATATTACATTATTGGGATTATTACAAGTTTAAATTAATAAACTTGGCCGATACATGCATGCATGGTAATATATTATTAATAATAGGTTCATGCATGCATAGACAGTAGAAGCATGTGGGATCCCATTTTAATCAGCAAATTAAAACTAACGTAGCCAGAGATTTTTATGTTTTGTACTATTTTAAGCACGCTTGCTGCTTTGTTTTTTTAATTTAATTGTCCCTCCTCTTTAAATAAATACAGGTTTTTACAGGCTCTCCAGCCCCTAAAAAAATAAAATTAATTTCATATGTATTATGTATGCTTCAAATTTGTGTATAAATTTCTTTGAAATATGAGCTGTTAAAGGAAAAGTTGCATGCTATTTTTATTTTTTTACTCGGTGTGCTACGTTGATAATTAATTTTTTAATAGATTATATGAATATAATTTTTGGTTACTCTCGAAGATTATATATATAAAAGGTATATTTTACGGAAAAAAAATAATTTAAAAATTTGTGCTAGTCCCCACTAATTTGTAGGCGTGCCAACTTGAAGTGGGGTGCAATATTATGATCAACCAGCACCTTCTCCAATAATATTTAATTTCCACGTCACCATTCACAATTGAAAATTTCTTCCATTTTTAAATTTATTTTACAAAAAAGTCAACCCCAAATGTTGTGAGCATACATCGATAGAAGGACCAAGCGTTGGTCCTAACAAAGAACGTGAAAAGAAAAAAGAATTTCCACCTAAACCCTAAAAAGTTCCCAAGTTGTCGTCCCCTTTAATCTTTTCAACTTCTTTGCACCACCATCAACACCACGAGCAGGGTCACCACTACCGGCGGTACCGCATCCTACATTTTGCGGGTCGAAAATGTTTGAAAAACGATGGTCCCAGCGGTCGGAAACTCGTTGGCGACACGGCTCCGAAGTCTCATACCAAGTGGCTCCATGGCCTTCTCCACCCCCCTCCACAGCTCGTGCCCGCTGGTGGCGCAAGTCGTCGACACCGATAACTCTGCCGGCCGGAATACCTTCACGGCCTTCTTCAAGACCTCGAAAAACTCGTTCCGGTGATCATAAACCGGGCCAACACACTCGAAACTGGCGTAACTGAACCCATCCTCCGGTGTCACATGAACAGTCGAATAACGGTTCCCGTCAATTCCGTTCATCGAATATCCACAAGGATCAAAAGCATAATCACAAATAAGGGCCTTCTTGTTAATGCCCCTAATCCCGGTCAACTCCGTCATCTCTTTTCCAGCAGAGTCGCCGTTTTTTCCATCCCCGACCCGTCGGAAAAAATTCTTAGCCAGAATCCGGTCCAGCCCAGTCATGCAGATCTCAACAGTGTACAGATCATCTGTATGCATCTCCTCCATAGCGAAAATGTTCCCATCATCACAACCAGTAAAAACATGCCACTTGTGACAAGATTTCGAGTTCATCACCAAGGCCTTTCTGCACGAAATATTCTTAGGCAAATTCTCTTCCAAGAACACAACTTCATCCTTAAAACTTGTGTGGGGGTAGGGCTGGGCATCTGGGAAAATGAAGCTGCCGCGGGTGTATTTGCACCCGCACAAGGTGAGCCCCAAAGTCAAAGCGTGATCCAACAAAGGATGGACAGATTTGAGCAATTGTGTAGTCCCACAAGTTTTGATGATGATTTTTGTCGGGTAAACAAAGAGGCTTGATTCTGATAAAACGTAAGAGTCGAAATATTTATTCCCCACAGCTGACACCACGGTGCACTGCACCGCATGCAATACTTTCTCTAGTGACACAAAATCCAACAGCCGGAGACCTTTCCCAGCAGCCGGATCATCGCCGAAGAAATGCAACTCCAGCCTCTTCTCAAATCCCTCGAACCCGGAAATCGCCATATTAACAAATCAAATCAAATCAAATCAAACCCAAGATTTCTGAAGTTCAAGAAAACTAAAAAACTGATAAATATAGAAGAAAAGGACGAAGATAAGGTGAAATGGATATCGTAACGTAGTACTTTGCGTACTGTGCGTTTGTTGTGTGAGTGAAGTTGAGGTATTATACAAGGTACAGGAGTATGTCAGTATATATAGGTGGAGAAGAAAGAAAGATGGGGAAGGGGTAAGGTAGGGGCCAGGTGGGGGGCATGCGGGTTCAGGGCAACAAAAAAGAAGGATTGCAGGCAAAATGAGTGCAAGATGATGGTTATTTTTGTGTGTTGCGAGCTCTTTTTGAAGACAACAACATGAATAATCTTAATTCATGGCCATGCGCGTTTCTTATTCTTTTTTTCTTCTCAAAATGCAAGAAAAATACAAATGCCCACAATTCATCATTTAATTAGTTAATGTGACAAGATTAGATATGGATTAATGCATATCGTTATATATATATATATATATATATATATATATATATATATATATATATATATATATATATATATATATATATATATATATACTAGATAAATGTACGTGCGTTGCACGTTGAGAAATAGAGATAATTTGTATATGATAGTTTTATTTAAATATGTTTAAATTATTTTTGAAATAAGAATAACTTTAATAGATAAATAATTAATTATTTGGTTACAAATGAAATCATCACATTTTCATGTCTTTGATTTGAAGACCTCTTGAAATTTTTTTGTGCCCGTCGGTTTTTATCTTCTTATCTCTTTTTTTGTACTCGGCGATTTGTTCTTCATCTCGAATCTTTATTTCATCTTCGTCTTCATGGATCTTCATGTTTTTGTTGATATTTATTTCATTTGATTTTTCTATCTTAGGTGGTACACCCCTTTGTTTAGTTGGCTTGATAATCTTCCGAGATCTCCGTTTCTTGATATTGACATTTGTTGTTGGATAATTGGCATATATCTCAATAGCTTCTGTCACAATTTTTAACACTTCATCATATTTTTCTACTGAGTTATCCAACTTGAACAAGAATGTATGGAGCTTGGAGCTTGGTTGATTTAACGAATCTTTATATGTGTTATTTGGTAGATTCTGCATTGAAAATCTTTATTGTTAGATACAATATTTATGTAGATATAAAATCATTTGTTTGTTTTATCTTATATCTGATCATGAATTTGAATGAAATTTTCAATAGAACACAACAAAAGACGATGCAACTTTTCTAAATAATGTTATTCTTGCCATCTCATTCTCATATTCAATTTTAATTGTTATCCTATACCTGTAACAAAAAGAAGTAAAGTAATGATCACTTTTTTTAGTGTGATCTAAAATTTGAGTTATGTATTGATAATTTGTTTTACATAAAAATGATTTGAATTCATTTTTATTTCTCTTTTTCTATCCATTTGATATATGTAAGAGTAATTATTACACATAAAACTAATTTAAACTCATTTTGATTCTTTTGAAGTGTTTTCTTATTGTACAAAACAATTATTTGTGTTTGGTATGCATAGGGTTTTACAATTTGGCAAATTGACAGCCACGTCAATGCAATCCTCATTATGTTCACTATTTGCTTAGTATAGGGCTTTGCATGGTAAATCACAATTATAAGAAATAAATATTGCGGCATGGGTAATAAATATAACTTTTGACATAAAAATTAAGCAACATTCGAACTAAAAGATAAATCTTTCACTATCATTCAGTTTTGTTAGGTTAAGCGTGCAAGAATGAGGGTAATATTGGGATGAGTGAACGAACACCTATGAAGTTTTCGGGAGTTAAGCTGCTGACATTGTGTCGCTTATTTTAAATTTCATTAAAGATATAATTTTTTTTAAAAAAGCTGTAAATTTCATTACAAAAAAAAAAATTCATTTTTCTTCAATTATTATAAAATTCATTAATACCTGAAAACGAACAAAAAAAAGACATGTATTTATTAATATTATTTAATGAAAATAAGAACATATATATAAATTCACACAATTTTATTAGAGTTTTCAAATATATTAGTCGTGTATTATTTACGTTATTAATGAATGTTAATTTACTCAAGTTTAAAATAAAAATTGCATAAAAACTCCTACGAGGCTGTTTCACGGGAACATGTCTCATATCCTACCATAATCATGAAAATCATTGTTTTTCACTCTGAAAATTGACTGGTTGGCCTATCTGAAGGATATATCCATGAGACCAGCTCACATAAGACCAATTCAAAAATTGGATAACTATAAAAAATCATAAATAAATAAAAAAAAGAAGTCAAACAAAAAGAATTATTTTTTAAATAAAGATATAATTCATTCTGTGAAAATACATTGTAAATTTTATTATTCTTCTATTGACCGGTTGGCCCATCTGAAGGATATATCCATGAGACCGGCTCACATAATTTCAATTCAAAATTGGAGAACTATAAAAATTCATAAATAAAAGAAGTCAAACAAAAAGAATTATTTTTAAAATAAGGATATAATTCATTCTGTGAAAATATATTGTAAATTTTATTATTCTTCTATTATTTTACATTATATTAAAGATATATATTTTTAAAACAAATAAATTATAAATTCTATTTCAAAAAATTGTGGCTAAATTTCATTTTGTTCAATTTTATTTTGAATTAATTGATAGGTGAGAAAAAAAACAAACAATAGAATATGTATTTATTATTATTTTATTTTAAATTTTATTAAAGATATTAATTTTTTTTAAAAATGATATGTAAATTTCATTCCGAAAAATGAACGTTTAATTTAAATTTCATTCTAAAAAATTGTAGCTAAATTTAATTTTTTTTCAATTTATTTTAGAATATATTAAATAATATATGGAAAAATACAAACAAGCGAAGAGAGGTACATTAATTATTATTATTATTTACGTTATTCACAGATGTTAATTTATTTAAGTTAAAAATAAAATTGACACAAAAACTTTTATGAGGTTGTTTCACGAGTGAATTTTGTGAAACATGTCTCATATCCGACTTGAATCGTGAAAAAAAAATTATTTTTTTTACTCCTGAAATAACTGGGTCAGCTCTCTGAAGACTATATAACAATGAAACTGTTTCACATAAAACCTACTAAAAATTGGAGAACTATAAAATTTTGAACAATAGTGTAAACTTTATTTCATTCGATTTATTTAAAATTCCTTAATTAATAAAAAATAGAAATCAAACAAAAATGCATTTAATTTAAATTTCATTAAAGATATATATTTTTTTACAAAAAAAATAGAGTGTAAATTTCATTTCAAAAAATGAAAGATAAATTTAAATTTTATTTCAAAAAATGGTGGCTAAATTTCATTTTTCTTCAATTTATTTTAGAAGTCATTAATAGCTGATAGAAAATAAATAAAAAATATTTATTAATATTATTGTTTCGCATTTCATTAAAGATATGTTTTTTTTTTAAATGGAGTACAAATTTCATCACAAAAAAAGAATGTTAAATTTTATTTTTCTTCAATTTATTTTAAAATTTATAATTAATATATGAAAAAAAACACAAAAGAAACATGTATTACTGAAGAATGAAGGTTGATGCTAAATTTTATTTTTCTTCAATTTAGTTTAGATTCCATTAATTAATAAATGAAAAGAAAACAAACAAAGCGATACGTATTAATAAATATTATTTAATGAAGATAAAGACATAGATGTAAATTCACAATTCAAACTCATATATTTATAGCAGTAAAAATAATTATAGTAGTAATAATAATAATAGATAGATAGATAATATATTGAATTTCTTTATAGATATAAGTTTTTTTTTAAAAAAAAATGGATTGTTAATTTCATCACAAAAAATAAATGCTAAATTTTATTTTTCTTCAATTTGGTTTAGATTCCATTAATTAATAGATGAAAACGTGCGGAAAAAATAAGGTCCTCGGGTTAGTGTGCGCACATCCAGCCCCGCCTACTCAGTTTTCGGCACCTCCGATCTCCTGATCAATATGATCACCTGCATCAATCACACCTAGTGAATCTAAAGACTCAACACCTGTAACTTAATAACAATACATATACATAACATGCAACAATGAAAAATATTGTACTCAACATACATTTCATGATCTTAGCATAAGCGTAAACATGTCGTAAAATTGCATAACGTGTTAAAACATCACATCATAACATCATATATTTGTTCATTTTCTTTAATCGAATTCAGCTCGTTAGTTGTGACTTTTGTATTAGCTATATCGTATCTGCTTTATCATAAAATTTTAAAAATAGAGTGTAAATTTCATTACAACAAAAAATAAGGCTAAATTTCATTCATCTTCACTTTATTTTAAATTTTATTAATTAATAGATAGATTGGAAAAGACTAAAATTCATTTTTCTTCAATTTATTTTAAATTTCATTAATTAATAGATGAAAAACATGGAAAATAAAAAAAATAAAAAATGGAGTGTGTAAATTCACAAAAAAAAAAAAATAAATTATTAAATGAAGGTAATGACATTTATGTTTTAAATTTCATTAATTAATAGATTGGAAATGACTAAAATTCATTTATCTTCAATTTATTTTAAATTTCATTAATTAATAGATGAAAAACATGGGGAAAAATAAAAAATGGAGTGTGTAAATTCACAAAAAACTAAACATGTATTTAATGATTATTATTAAATAAAAATAAGGACATTTATGTAAATTCACAATTCACATTCATATATTTATATCGAATATCGATAATAGATAGATTGGAAAAGACTAAAATTCATTTTTCTTCCATTTATTTTAAATTTCATTAATTAATAGATGAAAAACATGGAAAACAAAAAAAATAAAAAAATGGAGTGTGTAAATTCACAAAAAAAATAAACTATTAAATGAAGGTAATGATATTTATGTTTTAAATTTCATTAATTGATAGGTTGGAAAAGACTAAAATTCATTTATCTTCAATTTATTTTAAATTTCATTAATTAATAGATGAAAAACATGGGGAAAAAATAAAAATTGGAGTGTGTAAATTCACAAAAATTTAAACATGTATTTAGTGATTATTATTAAATGAAAGTAAGGACATTTATGTAAATACACAATTCACATTCATATATATATATATATATATATATATATATATATATATATATATATAACACACATATATGGCAAAAACTTGTGTGAGACGGTCTCACGGGTCGTATTTGTGAGACGGATCTCTTATTTGGGTTATCAATGAAAAAGTATAAATTTTTATGCTACGGATATTACTTTTTATTGACCCGTCTCACAGATTAAGATTTGTCTCACGTGAGACTCACTCCACATATATTTCAAAGCTTGAAATCATTTATTTCTGCTAAAAAATTAGGTGCATGTACGCTCCATCTTCTTAGTGTGGTACATTTGATCTCGCTTAATTATTATATCCCATGAAGAATTTCTAACAAGTTATGATTCAAATTGAATATCAAACTGATTAGTCTTTTATTATCTGTTTTTCACTTCTACATCAACGTACATAGTTGCCTAATTTTCTCAAATTGTATATGAACATACTTATTTAGAATTTTGGCATTGATAATAATTTTTTTATATATTATTTATTATAAAATTCGATGAATGAAATAAAATAAAATAAAAAGGTTGGTATTGATGAGTTGAGATTACGTGGTAGCTTAGAGAAGTATATAGAAATAATTATAAAGTTAGATGCTTCAGTGCATGACAACAATTATTAGAGTTCCTAAGAGGAGGCAGGCTGATTTCCTTGTATGGGGTGTCATCGAGTGGGCTCACAAACCTAGAAAACACATTGTACATATTTTCTAGATCAAGGAAAACAAAAATAATCATAATTTTTTTTTATTTCTATTTTCCCAATATTAGATAGCTATCTAGGAATGGTTTTTTATTTAAAAAATTGAGTATTAGGAAATTAAGATATTGTATGTAAAGAATTTTAACAAACTAATATTAATAAAAACGTGATATTTTAGTAAAAGGAAAAAGGCAAAAAAAATTTAGGAATCAATTGTACGTTTAGTAATATATATTTTACCATTTTTGTCATCTAATTTATCAAATTTGGTATTAATTATGTATATTTCAATATTTGATAATCTATACTATTTATTAAGGCTGAGCACCTTATAAAAACTGCCAAGGAGGACACCATCTTTTTTTCCCAGTTTTACCCTTACAGTTATAGTAATATTACACTTTTGTTTTTTTGTTTTGTTTTTTTATTTCAACACACACTTTTATTTTTATTTCAATCATTAAATATCAATTTAGTCCCTCCATAATTTGTCAATTTTTACTTTAGTCTATCGATAATGATAAAAAAGATTGTACACACACGCAACGCGTGTGCAGAGTAACTAGTTTTAATAATTTTTCTTAAACTAGTGAAGTCATGACACAAAACAAGTTGGTGTCATGTCGATCGACGTCAAATCAGCGCTACGTCATTAAAAAAAAAAATCAACATTGCAAACTAAATAAGAATACAAGATTAAAGCCGAAATTTGACTATATAGATAAAAAAAAACATCTTAGATTGAAAAATACATACATACAAATTGGAATTTTCCCTCCTCGAAAATAAACAAAATGCACATCAAAGAGATCGAACGTGATTGCATTAGGGTGAGTCTTGCCTAATTACCATAGCGCGCGCGATTCTCGTCATTTCTAAAGAAGAAGATATACATTTTCATCATTTTGTTATAGGCAAAAACTTGTGTGAGACGGTCTCACGGGTCATATTTGTGAGACGGATCTCTTATTTGGGTCATCCATGAAAAAGTATTACCTTTTATGCTAAAAGTATTACTTTTTATTGTGAATATGGGTAGGGTTGACTCGTCTCACAGATTAAGATCCGTGAGACGGTCTCACATGAGACATACTCTTTGTTATAATATGACATCTCCTATCTTCTTCAAATTTTTTTTTTTTGAAAAAATATCATTATCCCTTTAGTCAACAAAGAGTAAGCAAATTTAGGCAATAATAAATCTCAAATCTTGTTTCTAATTCAAGAAAGATCATGAAGACTATGACACACTTTAATTAATTGGATGTGCTATCTAATTAATTGATGCCTATACATACACACACACACACACAAACATAACACCTTAACTTTTAAGTTACTTTATTCGAACACCTAACAAGATTTTCCCTCAATCATACGAGTGTATCTAGCTCTACCGAGTATGTACATGTTACTAAAGGTTCAAAAAAGGTAAAAAGAATGAGAGTACATATCAAGAATGCGTCGAGGGAAGTTAAAAGGAGTGTCAAAGAATTTTGATAGCGTCGATCCATCATAAACTTGCGTGTGTGTGAGTGTGTGTGCGCGCATTACATTAAAAAATTGAAATTGTATAAAGATTTGAAAGGATCGTGACTTAAATTTTAAAATTTCACTGTTTCTGTTAAGATTGGAACTTGGATCTAACTCAACTCCAAAAGCTAGCTCAAGTGACGAGGATTGTCTAAGACCATATATACAACTGTCAGGTATTTTATCCAACCGATGTGAGATAACTAACAGTTTCATGAAAAAAATATTTTTTAATAAAACATGAAACTCGGATATTGTAGAAAAGAAGAGTGGAAAAAAAAATGATATTTGGCAATGTTATGCGTCGTGGACAATCTTATGGTGGCAGCCACACTCACACATGATGACTACATATTCCCTGATTTTGCTGCATGCGCACCACCAAACTCTTCATACACAGAAACTCAGAACACACACACATCCACGCGTGTGTGTGTTTTCGGGCTTAGAAATGGTCAACTACTTCTGACTTCGATGATTTTTTTTGGCCAAAATCTTACTTCAAAAGTATAACGAAATCTCGACTTTGACATTAAAAGGTACTGAAAAGAAAATGTTCCCCAAATATGAGAGATTAAAGGTTATTCGAAACAAGGAAACCCCTCACCTTTAGTTTTAATTCAACCCATTTTTTTTTATTTACACCATTCTTTATTTCTTTCTTTTTAAAAAAAAAACTAACTTGATACTTGTTTCTAATAGTAGTTAATAGAATCTGATTTAATATATATAAAAATATATAACTTGGTAATTATTAAACATTTCCTATATATATATATATATGTATATATATAGAAATATATATAAAAATATGAGCTAGTAATCCAGAATGTATCCTAACTCCATGAAAAGCTAGTCCCATAGGCCATAGAAACTCTAAAATGGAACAGATCTTCGCAGACATAGAGTCCCCACCAAGAAACACTAAGGGGGGACAAATGCATAATTTGAGAGGGTTACAGGTGACTTTAGCCGCCATACATACACTCGCATGCGCACAAAATATATGCACAGTTCAAAAGAATTAAAATTAGGGTTATGTGCGATCTCACCACTAACTGAAGTATATATAAAAATGAGTGCCACTGTACCATGCGCACAAAGAATTAGCATGAGTGATTCCCACCACTCTTTACTTATATTAGTTAACTACACTTTACACTTGCATAGTATCTAATTTCCTCTCCAGTTATATATAAGCTTTTCTCAAACTCAAAGAGTTCCAATTGAATAGACGTCATTTATAATATGAACGGAATTAAAACTCTCGCGTTTTTCATTTTTATCATATTTTCGGTCATGATTTACTGTCTTAATTATCCACTAATTTGAATGAATTTTTTTTTTCGATGGTGTGAGTTCTCTCAAGAAATCTACCATATTTTTTATGATTAAATTAGATTCGATTATCCTTTGTGATCAATTCTAAATTATCTAAAATTGGATATTTACATCATTCAATAGCTAATAGGCACGTAGGATTTGCTCATCTTGTCAATTATTTAGGCAGCAGTCAATTCACTCCACTTATGCTACATACTTATTGCTGCACTACAAAAACAACCCAATCCTTGTAATTTAATGTATTTTGGAGAGACCCCATTTGCTAATCATTGCTCTTATAGTTGCAAAGCTTGCATTCATCCGAAGATTTTGTAGCAAACAAGACATGTTAAGATGCTTTCAAGTGCTCATACATGATTTCTTTTTATTTATTTAACTCCAAGTTGATGGATAAATTTAAGTTTACTACTTCACTAACTCTTTCACGTTTCTCCTCAATGTACAGATGCATAATTGAATGTCCCAATTACACATTCTTTCAAGAGTAGGTTTTTGTAAGACGGTCTCGTTGATTTTTATCCTTGATATTGGTTGATTCGATCTACAATTATCATGAAAAACAATATTTTTAACATAAATATTAATACTTTTTCACTAGCCAATAACTATCATGACTATCAGTGTTCTATATAGTGGCTCACATACACGAAGCACTTTGTCTACCAGATTTAATATAATATATCATGCGTATTTTATGGAAGAGAGGCCGTTGGATCAATCCATTATGCATGCATGCCCATAGCTAGGCTAATAGTTGTTCAGAGGATCGGAAATCTTTCCATTTATCCAAAGATTTTCAAGGCAAACAAGACATGTTAGCTAGGCGACTAATTTCTTGTGCTTGTGATCTTCACTACTAAATTAACCCTTCCTAGTTCCTGCTGCTATGCCCCCCACAAACACACATCCACACTGGTGTGTGTGTGTTTTATATCTTTTTGCATGTAATATACGCGTGTGTGTGCGTGGAAACAATACTCATCAGTACTGTTCCTCGAGCCCTGGTGCCACAAGCAAATCTCTCGAAGTGGATGAAAACCTTACACGCTGCAGCATCATTCCTCCCGTGCCTTTATTCTTTAAAAAAAAACTAAAATGGGTTTTAGCAGAATCTTGATTGATTGCGCCACGCAAACAATCATTCCTTCCCTCGCTGCTCTGGTTTTTCTCTTCTTTTAATTCAAATCATTTTATATTAACACAAAAGATACAGCTTTGCAGAGGCCGCACATTTTTTTAAAAAAATAAATTAAAATTAATACACATTTTTCTCAATGATCGTTTCGTTTTAGCTTGCTAGACGACAGATGTGTGTGTGTGTTCTTTACAACCTTTTGTTTTTCGTGTCGCAAAGTTTGTACTATGATATCTTGAAGAATTCTAGAACGATGCAATATTTAATTGTGGCAGCGATCAAGAAATTCATGTCGACGAGAGATGCTAGTCTCCTACTGGTTGGAAATTTCACGTGAAGAAGTTTTTAAATATTTGATTTATATTATTTAATGTTGTTTATCGACTCATTCAGCCCAGGATAAAATTTTTTTCTGGCTACGTCCCTGAACGAGACAAAACTAGCTATTTCTATGGTATTATAAAAATATATACAAACTTAACAAAAACATAATTAGAACTCGGATTTAATTTCAAATTATACTTTGAACATATGCGAGCCCAATTCGAATATAGATTGAAAACAAAAAATCAAGTGAATTTGACCCAATTTGAAAAGCCTACGAATTTGCTCGATTTTATGCACTTTAAAACATTATACACAAGGGCAGGGGGTTTGTATTCAATTTTAGTTTCTAAAAAATTTAAGAGTTTAACATAAAATGTCCTCCTTTACATATGATCTTGCCAAGTTTCAACTATAATTTATGTTATCTACTTTTCCAATCGCAACATATATTATCGATCGACAAGTTTTTTCGACTATATTCGAAAACATTAGATATAAAACTCTTCTCCAAACCGTCGTCGTCATACACAGATACATGTGCATGCATGGGTTCTTAGAGCTATATATTCGCGACCAAGACTATCTACCTAGCTATAATTTCCTTCAAAACAAAGAATTTACCAAACATACAAGATGCTGACATAAACATGCTGTCATTATTGGATTAATATTTGGATGCCAAAGTGAAAATTAATAATACAAAAAAGTTACACTGACCTAATCGAGGAAATCAACACTTTGAGGTATCCAAATTCCAAGAGATTTATGGCATTAAAGTAGGCTAAGGCCATCATGTTCCCTCTGCTCCAAACTCTTGGAACTCTTTATAAAGTCACCTTAGTTTATTCCCAATTTTTAATTCATTCCCTTCGCCTAGCCATCAACATTTCTCTCATGATCATTATTTGTATCCAAAAGTGGTCCAATAAGATTCAATGTCAAGTTTTTAATCAAAAAAATCCAGCCTTCTCTTTATGGTCTAATTTCCTTTTTAAAAAAAAAAAAAAAATCTCTACTTGTGATGAAACATTAGCTTGAATAAATTAGTTTGTTTTTATCAAGATCTTGAGACCGTCTCACAAAACAATTTTATATGTCGAATGGAAACTTTTACATTCACGATTTGACCACATAAATTAGATCAACGATTTCTCTACTTATAGTCAAATCCACATGTATTGATCCTAGTATGCTTCATCCTACGAACCCTTGAATCTTGGAAATCAGAACTTAAGAATCCGAATGGCGTCGGCAAGAAATTAAGTTTAATTCGGGAAAACTTGAATGGCCAATATTGAATTTTTCAAAAGTCGAAGTGGGCCAATTTAGCAGTCATTTACGCATGTAGTTCTTTCAAACAATTTACTAATAATGCAATAATTAAACTCCACAAATTATATAAAATTAAAAATTAAAAAAAATCATCATCCCCATTCTATAAATGGACACACTGGCTGCAATAGTAATTAAGATTCCAATGGTTGATTTAATTATATATATCAGAAACATGATTAAGGTCTTTAGGCTAAGATATATTAATGTTCTGCATGAATGAAATACAAATGGGGGTAATGATTAAATTTAAATTGCAATTAATTTTGTAATCTTTCAATTATAAGTTTGATAGGCTTGATGACACCATTGCATACACTTGCTATACATATTTAGTAAATGAAAAATATTATTATACTAACACTTTAATGAGTATGTACCCAACACTATCATTAAGTAACATCACACTGATTTGATTTATTTGAATATCTAATTAATTATGTGTAATTTAATTAATCTTTATAAAACATCTCTTTCTTTCTTCCAATTTGGTCTGTTTGTAAGCTCAGATTGGGCCACATTGTAGAATAAAGCCATCTTCATGCAGCCCAAATAGAGAAAAACCAAAAAGGCCCATTAACCAATCAATTCCATACTGGTTCCAAATCAGAGAGGATTTCAAGTCAGTAACTTCTCTTTTTTCCTTCTTTCCTGTTTCTTGTTTCGAATTCACATTTCATTTCATTTGATCGTCAGAAGCGAATTGAAACTTCAAGAGAAAAGGAGGCATTTACCTATTACCGATATGTTCTACTGCTTTGTTACTTTTGTATTGTTTTTGCTCTAATTCATATAGATACAAATGGTCCAATGAGAGCAAGAATTTCCAGGAAGATTTGGAACATTTCGTTTCTCATCAGAAGAATCGTTTTCATATATAGATTTGTCAGCAAACAAATGTCTTATCTTTTGAGTTGCTTCCAAAAACTCTTGCTGAATGGATTGGACTATAGAAAAAGGGCTATGATCTCATTGACATAAATGGACGGTTTTCAAACTCTTTAAATATTGAACCGAATAAATATATTTCCTAATTTCCCATTCCACCAAATTTAACCAAAGTCTTCCACAGTCAAACAAGAATCCGATTTTCCTTCTTTGCCTCCAAAAATTTCGAGCACCTCTCTCTTATATTCACAAAACTCAACACAAACTTCTATTGGTTACTCAGACAGATTTTTCCTCAAATATAAAATCACTAACCACAATACAAAGCAAAAAACAAAAAAAAAAAAAAACAAAAACAAACAAAAAAAGTTGTAATTCAGACAGGATGGCCTTTTGGAGCTCCCATTCATATCATTTCCTCCTCCTCGGCCTCCTGTCTCTCCTCCTCCTCCACCCCACCACCAACACCACCGCCGCCATCCGCCTCCACATTGTCCAAAAAACAACCCCTTCTGCTACCACCGTTCCTGCTTTTCGGGAAGCACCGGCGTTTCGCAACGGTGATACGTGCTGCAGCCCGCATAAAGATGACACCATCCACATTGTCATGCCTCTCGATTCGAATTACATCAGAGGCACGATCGCAGCGGTGTTATCGATCTTGCAGCATTCTACGTGCCCGGAGAATGTCTCATTCCACTTCCTATCTGCCCATCTCGAGCTAGAAATATATTCCTTGATCAAGTCCACCTTCCCTTACCTCACCTTCAAAATGTACCGTTTTGATTCGAATAGGGTTCGTGGGAAGATATCTAAATCTATAAGGCAAGCCCTCGACCAGCCCCTAAATTACGCACGAATATACATGCCTGACATCCTCCCTATAGATGTAAAACGTGTGATATATTTAGACTCGGACATCATAGTCGTGGATGATATAGCAAAACTATGGGGTGTGGATTTAGGAAAAAAGGTGTTGGCCGCACCAGAGTATTGCCATGCAAATTTCACAAATTATTTCACCGACGCGTTTTGGTCGGACGTGAATTTGTCTAGGACGTTCGAGGGACGACATCCATGCTATTTTAACACCGGTGTTATGGTGGTGGATGTCGATCAATGGAGGAAAGGAGGATACACCCAGAAGGTAGAGGAGTGGATGGCAGTACAAAAGCAAAAAAGAATATATCATTTAGGATCATTGCCTCCTATTTTACTTATTTTTGCAGGTAATATCAAGCCAGTGGATCATAGGTGGAATCAGCACGGTTTAGGGGGAGACAATTTAGAAGGCAAATGTAGAGGACTTCACCCTGGCCCAATCAGCCTCCTACATTGGAGTGGTAAAGGTAAACCATGGTTGAGATTGGACTCAAGGAGGACATGCACCGTGGATTACCTGTGGGCGCCATACGATCTCTACCGTTCCTCTCGTGTCGCGTTAGAAGACTAATGATTGTCTAGAACCATATGGGGGCGATCCACATTCGTGTATTCCATGTCATGTGACTTTGTGATACGGTTATAATAAGAAATCTAACACAAAACTTACTTAATATATACACAAAATGTGAGACGAGACATCAGTTAGAAAGTACATAGTTTCCAAACTTCTTTGTATGTAAAAGATAGAGTGTGTCACTAAGTGTAGATTTTCCGTAAAGGAAGTAAAATGGTCCAAGAAATTGGGAATGGATCGGAGGCAACGACTGGTTTCTCCATTTTGCCTTCAGGATTAGCATAGCTTTTCATTTTCTTTTTCTATCAGGACACACATGTAGTTATTTTTTGTTCCAACTGTCTGAAATTATAGTGCGTCTCAAATCATGTTCTCTGTTTTGTTTTAGTCGCCTCTCAAATTATATTAATATTAAAAAACAGAAAAACTTTAACCACAATTAATTTCTAACTTTTAACACGAAACATGCAGATTTTTATGTCTCAAATTACATTTATCAGTAAAAACTTAGAATTATTCCCCTGTCCCGCAAGGTTGTAATATTCCCTTGTTTTATGTATGCAAGGTAAAGAATAACTGAATAAGCTAAATCTATTACATGAAACATCAAATAACTGTATGAAACGAAATGATAAAACCAGTTGTATGCAGTGGCCAAGTCGGGACCAGATAAAACAACATCTAACTGTTAAATTTGTTATTATACTTTCGAATAAATCGATTCCATGATATGACGCATACAACCACAATTTCAAAAATTGCATGAATTCAAAGTTGTTCCGAGGTGACGTCGTGCAAAAAACGACTAAAAATAATATGCTTATATATCGAACCAGGCAAGGAAAAAAAATTTCCATCACTTCTTATGTTACTTACATATATATTGACAATGATGATAAAAGATGGGAATGAAATCGCTATAATAACAATTTTTTTGAGTATTCTGTTGACGAATATATTAAGATTCAAAATCAGATAATCATGTAATAAACAATAAATACTTGATTTGCAGAATATAACATATGTCCCAAATGAAGATAACATCAACTATCTAAGCAAGGAATACCATACATTATTGCCCAGATTGGACAAGTTTTTTAGTCGAAAAAAATGACATTTTGACTATGGTAGTGGAGGTTGTTAAAAAAACTAGTGAAACATTTGGACTCTTGGAATCGAAAGGGGAAATAAACTCTTCGACATGTCACTGAAATTGATACCTTCGACCACAATGAATGAAGAAAAGAAGCATTGCAACAAGAGAATAAAAAATAGAAGCACAAACAAGGACAAAGATATTCGTCTTACAGTTAAAATCAAGAATTAAGATTAGTGAATGGACCTTCAACCAACTGTTATAGATAGATAAATAACTTTTAAATTATTTGTATTGATATAGTTGTTAAAAAATCATAATTAAATCAAATATTCGAGAATTTTTTTTAAAAAAATCATAACTAAAATAATTATTGAAAAATAAAAATATACTATCTATATAATACATATAATACTAAATGTATTATATTATTTTATACACATACGTCGTGTGAGCGGTTATGCTGGTAATTAATAAACGATTTTCAGCACACAAGTGTTGGTCTTGTTGTCTACATTTCAGGCATGTTATATATATGTGGTGTCTTACATACAAATTTCTAGTGCATATTAAATGGACACGTGATCAACTGTTCTTGCAAAATAACCAATCCAGTCATCAACACTAGCTTGAATCATCAGAAGGCATCAATGACTTGATAAAGAAAGAGCAAGCATGTTTGTTCACATCAAATAGCAACATGTTTCGAGCATATCCATCGATTGTCTATGCTTCTGGTGTGGCCGCGATGGGACATTTTCCCAATGTATTCCACAAAACATAATCGCCAGAAACAACCTGATGCAACCATAAATGATAAGAAAAGGCTTAAAAGTCGAGTTATATGCAATAATGCAGCATTTTTCTGAGAAACAGTGAATAATGCTTTTCTGTGGTGGATGTTTATTCCAGCCCACATATGAGTGAGAGGGTACCTCTTCTAATAACCTAATCTTTTGCAAATGATTGGTAAACTAAGTATGAAAAAAGAGAAACTATCCAAAGAAAATTAAACCTACATTCTCGTGTATTGTTGTGAGCCAGAAAATATATGTTTAAAGACGCTCTATCAGAAAACAAAGCTAAGAATAACAATACATGCAGCATATGAGGATACTACATCATACAGCCACAAGCTTTTCAAAAAGGCCAAAGAGAAAAAATCATTCGGCTGAAGCTAGTTATACCTGAGTTGAACATTCCACTGGTGCCTTAACTGTAGGAAATATGCTTACCTGCGCAGAGCATTTTAAAGTGAACATCCAAATAAATCTGCCTCGTAAGGAAAAGATAAAATAGTAATTTTAAAGTGAACATCCAAATAGACATGGAAAACCTCTGGGATTAACAGTAAAAGGGGAATAAAGGTTGACCGATCAGCAGACGTTTAGTGGCAATGATGTATAAATAGTATGATGAGTCTGGTGCTAAACGAGATTGTTAATATATATGTGGACTTAATTATTTACTTAAGGGTATTTTAGGTATTTAACATATATTAATGTGGTCATCATATTATTTAAGTATGTTGATAACCGCCAATGTACTGCAAGTGTGTTATTTTTCACATACAGTGACAATAAAATATTTATGAGAGTGGACATGTTCTTGTAAAATTCTTTTCTTGGTTTCATTATTATTAACATTTGCAGCAGTGGCAAGTCGACGTAGCTCTGACATCGAGTGTGCACAACTGTAAACCTTGTGTGTTCTTGTGTTTATCTTTCAATTTTTTTATCGCTTCAGTTCGGTAATTAAAACTAGGACCATAAATTTGACAAAAATTTACAGAAGAGTCGCTCCTATATCAGTTTTGAATGAGATGGATTCAACTCATCAAAGAAAAAGGTAACATCAGCCTGGGAACAAAAAGGAGAAAGATGCCAGTATCAAGTTGGAAGAAGGTAAAACTACAGTTGGCTACATCTCAACATTGTTCACTCAGGGGACAACCACCCTCCACAAAAAATGTAGCATAGCTATCGCGTGGCATTCAGAGGTATCTATGTATTAAAACCGTAGTCTTTGACCAAGAACCAACTTCTTCAAGTAAAGTACACTGAACAAAAGGCAGGGACAACTATCACATGCATTGATAATCTTGTAGACAAATACGCCGTCAAGCATATTATAAATTTTGAAATTTTTTCATAACAAGTTAATGAAGCATACTACAATATTGAACTCCATTCTCCAGATTAAAGATGTATCCAAAAATTCTCTTTTTGCTTTACTCTGTCATATGCCAAAAAATTCAAAGAAAATATTATTACTCAAAATTAAGTAAAGCACAGAAAAAAAAGAGAAAGAAAAAAGAAACCAAATTAGAGTTTTGCAACAACAAAAGCAAAAGTTGGCCGGATGTGTGAAAATTAAGGCCGGTATAAACAAAATGCTTCAAAAAAGATTAAGCACTCTCCAATATATTCAAATGCTTAAAATGAAACAGAGATGCGCTACAACACAACGTCTACATGGTGACAGGATAGACTTACAGATTTAGGATCAATAGACATTCCTGATAAAGATGGTCCAATAATCTTGAAAGACACCTGCACAAACATGAATGCTAATTTTGGAAAGAATGTACCTAGAAACAAAATGTAAAAAGTGCAATGACTCAAAGAATTTTTTTCATCTCCATGGCATATTGATTTTTAGTAGAAAAAACTACAGAATAGAGTCTGGAAGAGATTTAAACTTTATCATCAAAACGTTAGATCTACCACCTTTTCTCAAGGTCTACCCAATTCTCTTAGAAGAATTCTCGAAGAATATCTGTATAGTTCAATCATGACAGCAAAAATCAGATTTTAAATACTACTCGTTAGACAACCTCCAACTACATAGATAATTCTGCCCAATGAATTTGATTAAGGTAAAAATAATTAATCTGGATTTTTATACGTTAAAAAGAAAGCATTCTAAGATGGCTAGCCTCAAAGTGGTACACCGCTACATTGTAATTAAAATTCAAGAATGCAAGTCATGAAAAATGAATGAATCACATACTTTCGCATAATTGTACGCATGCCAGCAAAAAGGCTCCTCTAGATCAACTGCTTGAAGATCCTTGCTCATTTTTTCCATTATATAATCCTCAACGTTGACACCGCTACTGCTGGATTCTGTCTCAAAATCACTATCTTCATCAGCCATAGTTCCAACCGCTGATCCAGCTGAAGGTGGCCTTTGAGCTTGCCATGGAGCAAACCTAACTGTTCCTGGAAAGGTTGCCTCGATGCTCTTCCCAGAAACACCCCGACTGTTGGTTATTAACTTCCATTCAACAAAGTGTTCAGTATAGGAAACTGTTCCAATGGAAGGCGTCCCATCAAATGAAACCACCTTTCTTTTTGGAAAAGGCATGATTACAGTACAGAACTCTATCGTTAGAGGAGCTTTATAACCTTCCACGAGACTCAACTTAAACAAAAAGGCACCTTCATTTTCTGAAACCATTGAGAGCTGGTAAAACCCCTTAATTGGAGGTACGAAAGAACAAAATGCTTGATAACGCACTAATGTAAAATTCCCTAATGGTGGTGAAAAGGTCACAGCCTGTTTATCACCACCATGCTCTGGAACTTGAGCACCATGATGGAAGGATAATGACTCAATACGTGAAGCATCCAGCCCAGTCAAAGGGAAAGAAACATCAGGCAACCCTTCTAACTCAGCCCTACAGTTCACTTGACCAGAAATTTTTATACTGTCAGGAATTTCATCGCGATCATACATTGAAGCATGCACAGTCTCATGAATTGTGAACAGAATCCGCTGCTTTCCCCTGTAAAGATAAGGCTTCCAGGCAGGTTGCTTGCGGTCTGCAGGAGGCAAATCTGTCAATGAAAATCCAGCGGCCTTGATCGCGGAAATATTTGCGTAGTTGAGATCGAGTGGAGTGCCTACAGCGGAAAAAGGAGGAAATGAAAAACAACAAAAAAACCCTGTACACCATTCAACATCTAAAGACTGCACAAGATTTAGTATCGAAATATCACAGTAAAGATTACCAACCAAAGGGCATTGCACTACTGATAAAAGACCGAAGTGCATCCTTGTCCAAAGGCCTGAAACCAATCTTTGGAGCATCAGATATTGAAGCTCCACTCATAGCAGTTCCAGAAGCAGTGGATGCTGCAGCAGGTGCAGCTGCAGGTTTTGGTCTTGCTGACATACCTGAGATTCCAATACTGCCAGTGAGGGAATCCAGTAACCCTCCAACTGAAGGAGAGGCAGCGACAACTACTTCGGGCTCCACTGATTCACCAGTTATTATGTCTCCAAATGTATGTGCCACAATGAATGCCCTAATTCAGCAAATTAATAAAGGAGTGGGTCAATTTTTTATAAGAACAAGTAATTAGCCTCTAAGGTAGAAGCTCGTCACCAAAGAACAATTGATAATCCCCTAAATCAAAACTAGCAAGTAGCAACTAAATCACGCTGGTATGTAATTTGTATGCACCAGATACAAACATCCAATCGAAAGGAAGAAGCTAACAAGCAAACATCTTTGAACATGTAAGTCCAAATGTGCGAGAAGAAAACACATCAGAAAGGGTGGGGAGTCTTACACTCGCATACAAAAGTTTATGGCATAAAAAGGAAACAAGAAGATTCATCAACACCTAAAGAGTAAAACTTACCATACCCTGTGATGGATGGAAGTTCAAGGAGAAGTGAAGAAATATTCTCTTGCTCTCCGATGGCACTCCCACAGTCAGAACTATTGCACATTCTTGAATAGGTCTTCAAATGACGAGGCTCAATCAGAGGCAAAACAAGTATAGTATATGGACCCTTCAAGTGTAAAGCCATAGGCCACAATAGATAATTCTCCGATTTCTCTTCGTTATTGATATGCAAGCTAATTAAGTGGCGAGTAATTGGGTCATCAACCCATGAATCTGATCCTTTAGTAGACTGTCTTAAACGTAGACCGAAACCACGAGCAGACCCCTCCCTGAATATATTTAGTTAATCAGCTATGTAATGCTAACTTGCCCAATTACTGACATGATACATCACAGGTACAATACCACGATAGCAATAAGATCGTGAAAAATATAACCTCATGCTAAAAAAATAACTACTCTATGACCAATGCCACCAAAAGGATTACATGAAATGATGAAATTCAACCAGATGAGAGTTCAGTTCCAACTAACAAACGGCAAAATAAAGATCACATCACACACAAATTGGAGTTTATCTGTAAGTCAAATGAATAAAATGACAAATCCACATAGATCTTATTACTAATTAACATGCTGGAACGATGACTTCTTGCTACCATATCTTCCCCTCAAAAATTGAATCATTAACCACCATAAAAAATTAAACAAGTTTTCTTATCACCGACAATGACAGGCCACTAATGCATAGAATAGCATAGCAATGATAGTTGAACAACTTAAAGCCGAGTCAGGAATGCTTGCAATGCAAAAATCAGGACACAACAAACTTGTATAGTATATACACTCCTTGAAGTTGCGACTGACAAGAGTGTTTATCCAATCACTGCCCCAATATAATCAGAAATACATGATAACTAAAAACGAGGTACATTCACATGGTCTCAAATGGTCAAATTCTAGCAACGTAGCTACAAGAGATGGATTACTTATAATCTAAACAAAAATCTGTCAAGAAAGAGTATAACATTCCGTCTTTCCACGAAAGTGCTGCAGGCGCTCTATGGCAGTCCACTGGACTATTTGATTCAGATCAATGGTGGGCATTTCAGCTAATTTACGCATAAGAAAAAAAATTACACAGCGCAGAAGTAAATATGATAGTTTGAACTGTACCATAAAAAATACATATAAAAAGAAACAGATAATTTGCTGGTTAAAAAATTTAGACAATTCGAGTATGCTCAAATTTATAACTGCAGCAATGCAATTAAACACCGCCCTCAAAAAATAGACATGATGATAGAGCCAGGTCAAAATTTACGGTCTTTGCTTAATTTTCAAACAAAAAGTGAAATATTGAACGAACAAAAACAGGTTCTGTGTACACAAATCAAAGAAATAATAAGTTCCTGCTAAAACGTTTCGGATTAACCTTTTTTTGCGATCAATGAAGGCAGCAGCTAACTCAGATTCACAAGGCAAGGGTTTATATTTAAAATTTTCATCACTTTCGTTCTCGCATGCCACGAGCCACCTTTTCTCCACCACCGGGAACTTCCTGTTTTTTATTTTTGAAAATTGAAGCTTTCAGTTCATCAATCGATCTTTTAACACAAATTCAAAAAATATAAATAAATAATAATGACAGTGAGACAAAACACTACCTGGAGAAAATAACAGTGTCCTGATTATTGAGAATCCACAGAGCTCGGATGCTGCAGCCACTCTGCATTTATGCTTTTCCGGTGTGATTATCAGATACCGGTGATGGAAGTTTGAGGGGGAGAGAATATCGAACAGGGATCGATGAAGATGAAATGGATACTCCTTTTGTACAAAAAAAAATATTTTTATATAAAAAATATTTATATCATCCGATAAAATTGATTTTTTTATTTTTTGACTCAACTATTATTAATACAAAAATAAAAATATATATATTTAAAAAATAATATACCATTTCGTGAATCCAAATATTAATAAATAAATAAATATTTTTTAAAGTTAAAACATTTATATTTTTTAATAAATGAATAAATTTTGATTAAAATTATTAAATATTTTTTAACTATCTATATTAAATTTCTAATTAAAATAATAATAATAATAATAATAATAATAATAATAATAGAAATTACAGACAGATGAATACACCGAGAATTCACGACGACATTTTTTTTTGAAAAATTAGAAAGTGTTATATTATGTAAAATAATAATTTTATTTAATAGGATAGAGAATAGTTATAATTAAATATATAAAAATAACACAAAATTCAAGTCATAATAAAATTAAATGATATTATATTTAATAATAAATATTGACACTAAAATATAATTTATATTTTTAAGGGATGTCAATTTCATATTAGAATTTTTAAAAAAATCTTCAAATTTAATTTACATATTTTTTTTATTTGTTTTAAATATTTAATGAGACATGCGATTGCATTATGATAGATATTTCATTTTAATATTTTATTATAATAGGAAACTTTCAAATATGACAAAAATTGTAATTTTACGTAGATATTATAAACATGATAAAATCTTGTGTGAGACGGTCTCATAAGTCGTATTTTGTGAGACAGATATCTTATTTGAGTCATCCATGAAAAAATATTACTTTTTATGTTAAGAGTATTATTTTTTATTGTGAATATCGGTAGAGTTGACATGTCTCAAAGATAATGATTCGTGAGACCGTCTTACAAAATACCTCCTCTATAAACATAAAATATAAATATGAATATAGATGTGATTGACAGTTAATCAACCGAGTCAAATGAATAGCAAGTCATGTAAGTTGCTCAATCTCTTTGTTTGAAGCTTTAGTAAGAAGCTTCTAATATACGTTCCCCCAAAAAAAAAAAAACATTTTATCTAAAGTCTTGTAGAAGGTAAAAAGTTTTTAGATCAATAATTGCTAATATAATATGAATGTATCAAATATATTATTGAAGTGTTATTTTTATTTTTATTTTTTGACTGGAAACATGTAACTTTATTGATGAAAATCGTCCATTACAAGTCGAACCAACCAAGAAGGGAATTCTCCATTCAACTAAACAAACGGTGTGGGAGAAGAAACAGCAAAACTATACAATATTATGAATGTATCAAATATATTATTGAAGTGTTATTTTATTCTTTGGTTCTTTCAAAAATCGGTGCAGTTGTTCATTCCGGCCACGAGTAAGGACAAAAATTCAAGTGTTGGAGCCAATCTCATTGGGCGAGTTCACATGTTTTTTCCACTTTCTGGGCAAATTTGGTTTTTTTTAGTATCGCTTATATTGCAAGTTTATAGGTATTTCGGTTCATTAACCTTTTTTGGCCCATTGTCCATGTCTATTTTCGAAATTGTTCAAGTGCTTGAGTAAAAATTATATTTTGACATAAAAATTATATTTTTTCATGGGTCGAGTCAGATAGAAAAATCGTCACATAAAATTGACATGTGAAATGAGTTCCTATTTTTATTTTCTAATTTCATTTAGCTTTTCTAGGTATACAAAAAAAAATTATCATTGTTTAAAAAAACATTCCAATTTTTTTATATATATTTCTTTTGGTTCTAACTTCTAAAGTGATGGTTTGGAAAATCGAGTCGGATTGGATAATATTAATTTTTTTGAGAAAACCTTTTGGTTCACAAAATTTTCAGTTGACTCTCCACACCTCACCAATTCCGAGTTCACGTCCACCCGTTGTAAAGCACCATCCCGAAGCAGTCTCGAAATTCTCCTCTGATGTTCCACTCTTGCCGGCTCAGTATCAAACAGATGAAGCTTATCTACAAATTTTGCTAAAGAGCTTAAATCGAATCCCTTATTTCGTCTTAATTTGCTAGACCGATCAAACTATCATTTTTTTGTGACTTTGGAATTCGCTTTTTGACAAGTGAGGGTTTTGTGTTTGAATCAATCGATTGGCAGTATAATGCGAGCGAGTTCTTGTCGAATTTGTGAACTATTTCGCGTTTTTTAGGTGGCACTAACTCAAAGTATTTGTATTTTGTTCAGCTCAGAGACATGCTAAAGGTGAAACCTAATCCAGTCTTTTTGTTTGACGTCTGTGTTCTGTTATTCTGCTATTGGTTGTGCATCATAGGTTTTATGACTGGTTTTTTCTTATTTTTCTGGTCAGTTGTTTGAGAGCTCATGGTGATCTAGAAATTGGATTTTTCCCCCTGTTTTTGACTTGGGACTGAAAATTGAGATTTTCTTCTGTATTTTGCATACTTAGTCGAAGCAGCTGGTTTAAGTAGTTTATCTGGTTATCTTCTGCAACCTCTTTCATATATGAATCAAACAGAGCTTAAATGAAGATGTTATCACTCCAAAGCGTATCTGTTATCCGATTTTTGCGTGTGCTTAACTGATTTATGCAGGGCCAACAAGGCGATGTGTGGGTATGAAATCCTATCTAAATATAAAACAATGAGACAAGGCTTGAAATGAGTAACACACTGCTGCCATCCGTCTTGCTCTGTCTTTTTCAATGCTCGTCTTTTTACTATTTTCAAGGAAAGCAGCTTTGATTCGTACGTGCAATAATGTAGCTTACATTATCGAACAAGAGTTGGCATTCTCATCATTAAACATCATGTGAAGTTCACTATCATCAAAACGATCAATCATCCAAGAATCCATTACTTGTTCCCTCATATCCCCTTTGTTCCCCTCGCTATTGTCATGATCTTCTTCATCCACAAGCTCCACCCTCTTTCCCGTCTTTCGCTTCAACTTCTTCATTACCTTTTGAGGGTTAATTCTACCAGTGATCATCACTCTGTGATTTTTCATGTCCGTCATAAACTTTTCAACTCCTGTTAATTTTATAGAAATAGAGCGAAGATGGACTTTAGCGACAAGTTGCATGTTTCTTCCTTCGTATTTTTACTTGGTACATGATGCGACATCCACTTAATGTTTCTCCTTGAACAATTAACCTCGTTGCACCTGATCATCCCCTCAAAATTTTTACGTCCTCGACTTTCTAAAACATGTTAGTTCACTCGTCATCCAAAAAATAACAATTTCCACCCAATTTATTGAATGACAATAGTCCTAATTTTGGCATTTCGCATTATATATAGTGATATTAGCATGTCAAATACAGGTTGAAGCACATATATGATGTATTAGAAACCGAGGGGACGAATAACCTTTGATTTTGGAAATGGCTTTGGCAACACTTCTTTCGCATGCATTGCAATACATAGAAACCCTGAATTCTGCAACCACAACCTGCATGCAGTAAATTTGAATTGGACGAAGTAATCATTTCTTTAATAGAAACAAAAAAAATTCAGTATTCTTCATGTATACAACATATAACATTACTTTTATCCACGAAAGATGTATATGTTCTTACTTTGTCATCCTTGTGTTTCTTCTTACCAGCCATTAAAGATCAGAATTAAGTACGAATGTGAAATAACGGTCATGGACTCATAATTAACCAGAATCTAGTGTGTGGTTCAATGGTAATTTGGTAATCTTACATGACAGTTAATTCTGTTAGTTGTTGGCCCAATTTAGATAAGACCGGTAGGAAGTGCCACAATCACCCTACATACATAACAAACAATCTTCACAAACTGTTGAGAATAAATGTAGCAAAAAAATTTGAGAAGCAAGGACCATGAAATATATATACTTATATATATTTAGTAAATGCATGAGTTTCCTCTTTTATTTGGTTTTAATGTTATTCATTCAACGAAGCTGATTGAATCTTGCTCTACAAAAAAGATTGTGAATAGTGATGGATCCGTAAAAAGGAGTTAGCGAAGGAATCTGTACATACTGTCTATTTAGTGATAGAACACAAATGAAATCGTTAATTTATATCGATGACATATTTCTTATTTCCGTCATAAATTTGTGACAATATTTATATTTTATGTAGCTAATCTCAAATTTTTTTGGTGTTGGATGATAATTTTTTTTTAAAAAATAAAAACTTTTTTTAGTGATTTACAAGTTTTTAAAAATAAGGATCAAATACATAAATCGTGCAACCAAAAACGAGTTATTGTTGATAATTACTTGTAAAAGTACTATATTTACATCATACGAAGTACATACGAGATAAATTATCTTAATTCATAAATACATAAAAACAAGATTAGGTTGTAGAATCAAGCAAACTAAGTTAAAAAAATTATCCAATAAAGATTGAGGCGTAAGGATGTTTGTTAAAAGATGGTGACATTGCTTTTGGTTCTTTCGAACTATAGGATAACACCTTAATTTTAGATGAGATTTGAGGAACATCTCTTTTTCTTTTCATTTCTCCTTTATAATTCATGTGCATGAGTTGTATTTTTTTAAAATTAAATTAATTATTATTAGATTAAAAAATTACCTGAATGCCAGATTTTCACAATTTTGAGAGAAAAAAATTGGAGATTATTGTGAAGAAGATTAAAATAATTGTGAGTCTCTTATATATTAATAATGATTATTGTTTAAGCATTTTTATGGAGATAATTGTGAATTTTGCCCATAATTTAAGGGTGAAATATTATGTCTGAGATTTTAAATTTTGGACAAAGTCTCAAGTTCGAAATTCTATTATAAGAAACTCTTTCTCAACTAAAAAAAGTGTTACACTAACTTTTGGATGGGAACAAGTAAAAATTTACTTTTTTTTAGGATTGAGTGCTTAAAATTTTTTGTTTGGATGAAGTCAGAACTTAGTCTTTTAACAACTTAGCTATTGGAACACGAAGAGACATAATAACAGGAGAGGTGATTGCGCTCTTCAAACTAAAGGATATTTAAAAATTATTATTACCTAATTTTTGTATGTTAGAATCACGTTATGAGAGTATTTTTCATCATATAGATTTTGAGTCAGATTATATTGGTCGATCCGATTCATACACGAAACGAAAAACAATATTTTATAATAAAAAATAATATTTTTTTATTGATCAAATCAGATTGAAAATTGGTCTTTCAAATTTAGCTAACGAAACAATCTCACGTAATCTTAATAAATTTTCATCATAAATGATTTAGGAGTAGCTCTCTTGTGAGACGGTCTCACGAATCTTTATATGTGAGATATGTTAACCTTACCGATATTCACAATAAAAGTAATATTCTTAGCATAAAAAGTAATATTTTTTCATGGATGACCCAAATAAGATATCTGTTTCATAAAATACGACATGTGAGACCGTCTCACACAAATTTTTGTCATGCAAATCATATAAGAGTTGACTATTTAAATATCACAATCGATATAATTTAATTAAAACAATAGATCATTAAGTTAACACATAATATAATACAAATTCAATGACAGCCCATTATATTTTTCTTTTAAAAAAAGAAAAGATTCATTAATCATCAATGAATAATAAATTTCTTAATATAAAAGTAAAATTCGTTTTCAAGAAACGAAATCCAGGTTCACGGTACATTAAACGACAACCAAAGTAAGAAAACACAAGGGCCGGTTTCCAATTTGATTCGTCTCTTTTCCCAGTAGAACACCAAAGATTCAAAGACCCTTTCCTAGTGCTATTTATTTTCAACCTTCACACTCTTTTTTCTTTGAATCTGAACTACGAATCATATACCGCAACTTCTAATTTTGTTGTTTCTGTTTGTTCGGAACAAAACAATTTTTTACTTGCACAACTTTTTGAAAATTTTGGGGGAAAAGAGATCAGTTTCCATATAGAATAGAAGGGAAAAGGGTAGATCTTGATTGCTTGAATCTTTCCCATGGAACAGCTTATAAACTTCATTATAAGACCACCCAGGTGAGAAAAATCAAATCTTTACTGCTTTCGTCTTATCTTTTCAACTCTGTGTCTAGGTTTATTTACACTGCATATATTTATTTATCTGTTGGTCAAGCTTGTTTTTTTGTTTTTTTTGTTTTGGCTTTTTTCAAAAACATCCGAGGTTAGTTTTGAGAATATGTTATATGTTGCTGGGTCTGGCTGAAATTAACTACTTTTTATTTGTATTTGATTGGTTATATTAATATTAATATGTTGTTTGATTGGTTTGATCTACTTTTATTGTTATTGTTCGGATTTGGTGCTTTAATGTTTACATCTGATAATTTTGCTTGCTGAATTGCTAGGTTCAAATTCTATAACACTAACGTTTTTCCGTGTCTCCTTATTTAGTGTTTGGAATTTGAAGTCTCGACAATTATTTTAAATGGATCACTTGTCTTTTCGCAAGCTATATGACGTGTGGGCATGGTGGAAAGATTCTGTTTTGTCGAGATACTAACACTCGAAGAAGAAGAACGCACATCTGTCGCTGCATTTTTAATTTAGACTAGAGTTTAGTTACTTATATTTGAGGGATTTTACTGAGAGCTATGCCAGCAATTAGTGTGCTTATTTGGTGAAATGTTTCTGAAGGTGCTAAAGTGTTCACAGGAGCAGTCATATAGTTCAAAATATTCAATCACAGGATACAATTTTCAACCTAGTGATGTAATTGACATGCCGGTGCTTAACTGGTTGGAAGTCATTCATCATTTAATCTCTAAATACCTTATTTGGCATTCTCAGAATAGTTTTTTGATTGAATCTATCAACCATTGAACTAAAAATAGAATATAGTTGGTGGATAAAAACTTTCTTTGAATGTAGTTTCACCTAATAAAATGTGGGAGAACTTTCCTAAGTGAGAAGAGCGTAGATATAGTGCTGTGCTTATCCACCGTTATATTTTTTCACTAACGCATCTCATGACTGGGAACTGATGAGTAAGAGTAATACCGACTAACCTTCAATTTGTTTTCTGGTAGGGTACAATTAGAATACTATGCTTGAGGGTTATTAGCTAACAGAAAATAACTTATTCCTTGTGATATAAAAACACGCTACATGTTTCAATCATCATTATACAAGCCTTGGTGAGATTAAAATTTCTGCTCTTGATTGAGCAAAAAAATGCATGTCGTGAACGTAACTATGGTCTGTCTGGCTTACTGGTTATTTAAATTTGATGGAACAGTTTATGAGACAATCTAAGTCATGAAGATGCACCTACACAAAATAATTGACTGTGATATGCGCAAGATCTCCTCTACATGCATTATGAAAAATAGTCAACTTTTTTATGGCTAAGAAATTGAGATGTCTTTGTTTCTTTTTAAACAAAACATGATAAATGTTGGAGAATTTTTTTGACATGCTTTCTCAACCCATTTTTTGGATCTTGTAGCCATGAGAATAAATTCAGTTATTTATCTACTTTTTTTAAATACAGAGCTGAATACAATCCAAAAAATGATTTGTTAGATCAAGAATTTACGCTGAAAGGCAAGTGCTACCAAAGGAAAGATTTGGAGGTGAGACACTATTTACGTGTAGTACTTGGATTCACTTATCTTTTTCTGTCTTATTCTCTCACTAATTCTTTTCTTTTCTTTTTCTTTATTTGCAATCTTTGCAACTGTAATGGGTTGTTTTTCAAGTTTCTTATAAATAAAATCCTGTTGTATCAGAAAGGAACACCTGATAATTTTACACCTTGCAAGTTGCTATATCTATGATCCTTCTTGTACATCGTGTCGTCCATTTTCTCACACCTTTCAAGTTGCTATCTATAATCCTTCTTGTACATCTAGTCGCCCTGAAAATGGATTCCTGAAGCTCATTTATCATCTTAAATTTGTTTAGTAGAAAATGGACATGATTTGCGTAGGATTCATAGTTGTCAAAAGCGCAAGGCGCATTAAAGCGCTCAGGTATCCTGGGGCATAAAGCACAAAGCAGACGTAATGCGCAATAAATAAAATATTGTAAAAAATAAAAATAAAATCAGTTTATTTTAAAAAATATGAAACATGAGATATCAAATATTAAATCATCATCATTTTCATCTTTCAAGCATCAAATATTTAAATGTGAGGGCAAATGGCAAAGGCTACAACAATATATTAGGGTTTCTCTTGCTCTATTTTTTAATAAGTATAGGAGAAATCATACTTCTAGTTGGAGATTTCTCGTCTGTTAGATTTTTTAAATAAAAAAGCTGTTTTTCTATGAAACACAAAATAAAAAATAAAAAATCATGCGCTTCATGGAAGGTGCACGCTTTGGAGTGCACTGAAGCTCTGGTTGTGTGATTCGCTAAGCTTTTTGCGCCTTTGACAACTATAGTAGGATTAGTTCCATTTATTGTTTATTTATACCTTGTTTAATACCTTTAAGCGCTGTTTGGTGCGAAGGATAGAACTCTACTTCCTTGCCTCATCTAACACTTGACTCTAGCATTTGACTCGAGTTTTATAACAATTGGATTTAAAAATAGTTATGTTATCACATTTTTTAATTTATTTATCCTCATATTATAGATCCTTATCGTCACATCTCAAGAGCAAAACAGAGCTGTTAGAATGTTGTTGGCATAAAAGAGCGATTGTTGTGCTGTGTTTCACTTTCTGTTTTTAATGTTGTCTTGAACCACCATTGCTGCCTGGTCTTTGGTGTGGTACTTTTAGTCTTTTAGACCATTAATCACTGGTAAGCTAGCCAACCATAGTGCAAATTGCGATAGCTATAATCAGACTCCCATCATTTTAATAATATATTGTGAGTGGAGTCAAGCATTGTGGCATAGTGTTGGAAAAAATGGATTTTCTACATAATGCTCTCTTTAGGACATAGGCTTGAATTTCTGGTAATAGACAACTTACATTGACAAAAATTTGGGTTAGAGATATTTTGAACAATAGAAGCAAAAATTTGTTGAATTGGTTCTTCTTTTAATATTGATCTTTCCATTTTTGGGAGTGAGGTCCTCGGTTAACGTGGGATATTTGCAGCTATCAGTTGAATAGGTATGTCTTTGGCGCCACTATCAAAATACGTGGTAGAAAATCAGTGTCACATCATACCCGCTGAAGAATTACAATAGTTACAAAAATATTGGATAGTAGAAAAAAGACCCACATGTGTAATGGGAAATGGATCTTGTGCAGGTGGAGCAATTCTTTCATTTCGTGTGAACTTTGATTAACAAATAAGTTTTTCAATATAATTTTTTTAATCTTTCAGGTGATAAATAGCCGAGGAGATGTTCTTCAATGTAGCCATTACAAGCCTATAGTCAGTCCTGAAGGAAATGCACTACCCTGTGTAATTTACTGCCATGGAAATAGGTCAGTAATTTGGGTTAGTGGAAGAAACCTCTGTTTGGACCTGGAAGTTATTATATCAGTATTCTTGCATGTGGTTGAGTTGCAATCCATGATATTTAAAATAGTGAGTGATTCCTGAGAACTTGTTGGGTATGTTTGGATCAAATTTCTGGTCATTGATATGTTTATTTTGTTAGTTTCTCTTCTGTTTCTTTGTCCTTAGTTGACCTTCTGGCAAGATCTGTTGCGCTGTATTAGGGGTTGATAACTACCTAAGCTGCACATCAAGTGTGAATTTGACTAGCCTGTTTCCTTTCTCTGTATGCTTGGTACGTGCCACTGCCTATTTTGATATAGTTGCTAGTTCCAGTATCACGTGATGTGCATGGAATCATTACCCACATATTAATGTTTAATATTGGGCTTGAGAAATATGATTATAAAATGTACCTGCGCTGATATGTCCCTGTAATTCAAGGGAAGTAAGGCTTCTACGCTGAATATACGTAAGACCTAGGTACGTGAAGTTAAGATTGTTCACTCTCATATTTTTTGTTTAATATGTGTCTTTCATCTTTTTTCAGTGGTTGCCGCACAGATGCCAGTGAAGCTGCCATTATATTGTTACCGTCAAATATTACTGTTTTTACTCTTGATTTCTCTGGTTCTGGACTCTCTGGAGGAGAGCACGTCACTCTGGGGTGGAATGAAGTAAGTGGTTACTACTTCATGTCCTCCCATCACATGTTATCTGGCCCCGTTGATATGCCCATCTGTCAAGAAATCTTGGACACTATAAATAACTCCGCAGGAGGAGATAATAAAAAAATGCTTGATAACTTGGAACCTGGAAGTGCAAAAAGTTTCTATCAATTGTAAATTTTTAGCAGCTTGCAAACGCTTCAAGTTAAAATAAATATTTCCATATTAATTTCTCTGCTCATTTTTTGATTTTATTCTCCAGTCTGATATCAAATGCTATGCCATATATCCCAGCTATGTTTTACTAGCTTTCAGTAATCGCTAGATTCTAGTCCTGTATTTTAATGATCCAATGTGGTGGTCACTCTGCAGAAGGATGATCTCCAAGCTGTTGTTAAATATCTAAGGGGGGATGGGAATGTTTCCTTGATTGGTTTATGGGGCCGCTCCATGGGTGCTGTTACTAGGTTAGTTTCTCTATTCTTGTCACTCGGTTAAAGTCAAGTTCTAGAAAGCACTGTGGCGAATTGTCGAGGTCAAGCAAGCGTTAATATTACTGACTTAAAACATACTTAGTTGGAGTTTAAGCGTAAATAGATACTTTAAAATTTAATATAATTTTATGTATCTCAGGCCAAACAATAGATAAAATTATGGATAAACATAATAAATTTAAGACTAAATTCACAACATTTCAAGTTCTCAAAAATACAGAATTCGCAAATATGTAATTATTAACAGTTTCCTACCATAATACCTGATACCAAAAAAGCCCTAGCGATATTTAACTTTTTTGTCGGATTAAATAACCTCTTCTTCATCAATATGTCTCCGATATAAATTCATTTTCTCAAAGTCCCTAATTGCTTTAGCATTGATATCTTTTATACATTGTAAGGTATTGATGAAGATCTTCATCATTACAGCCTTGAACTATCCAATATTGTTTATTACTAGCATCATTTGGTAGTAAACTCTCTAATTTATCCTTCATCATTTGACTGTTCAACAATCGTGCATTACTATTTTGTTTCATCATCTTACTCATCAACCCTGCATTTATATTTTTTATTAAATAACATAAATTGTAATATTGATATTAAAACTAAAAAGCGGACACTTTTATTGGATGCTAAACACTCTTAATATAGTTAACTCATGGGTTGACGGTTCCTTTTTCTGTTTTTGGCCATATCATTACACTTCGCCCACACTTAACACATTCCACTTAGGCACCAATTAAGTCCGCATTTTAGAACAATGGTTTGAATTGCAGGTGTGCCATGCTTGGATACATTGTCAAAAAATTATGCTTTTATCCTTTTCTATTTATTTGTATTTTTTAGTTAAATAGTTATCTTTGGTGGAGGGAACTTCTCTAGAAGCTGTCTCTATGTATCTGTGTAAAACCAATACCTGATATTACATATGCTGCAAGCTACAAGCTTATATGGAATAAAAGACGATGGATATCTAATAAAGTCGGGCGGGACTGTTTCATGAATTCCTTATATCAATGCACTTACAAGCTGGGTGTTGATGTCTTATGTACGAAGGCATATAAATAATGCTTTCTCTTCATACTGCTTAGAAGGAGCAAAAACAGAAAGGATAGCTTCTCTAGCTGTCTATGCACAGAAGATTTTTTTTGGGGGGGACATAAACATTGTGTGATTATCGGGGCATCAAGCTCCAAGTTTGCAGATGTTCTGTGTCGGCTATAGGACTATGCCAATACTCAATAGACATGACATTCTACTCTTTCAGCTTGATGTATGGAGTTGAGGATCCTTCCATAGCAGGAATGGTGCTAGACAGCCCCTTCTCTGATTTAGTTGACTTGATGATGGAATTGGTTGATACTTACAAAGTTCGCCTTCCCAGATTCACTGTAAGCTACCAATTTATCAACCTAGTTTCAGGTCAATGTTGTATGAACAAGAGTCATAGTCTGTTATCCATTCTTTTACTTAGGGCTCAGTCCACTGTTTGTTAAACAGTTCTGTATTTTCTCATTTCCAGGTTAAGTTTGCAATCCAGTATATGCGTAGAGCTATTCAGAAAAAGGCAAAATTTGACATAATGGAGCTCAATGCAATCAAGGTATCCTGAACTGTTATTTTTAATCACAAGTGTACCCTAAGCTATTTATGTTCCTTATATTTCTTTAATTTACATGTATGTTGACCCAATCATATAGACTTTCTTCCAACTTCCTCCTTCTGCTCTTAAGATTTTAGCTTCGCTTGGTTTTTATACACATCACGGTGTAGGAAATCTTCCTAAGTTTTCAACACTTTCATGAATATGAGAAATTTTAAAAATAAAGTGTATTAATAAATAGCAATGCTCATATTTATGTGTAGAAAAAATTGTTTGTGGTATATAAGTTGTTGCTTGTATATCTGTGTGGGCTGGATTTGGTTACTTATTTATTTATCGATAAACGTGGTTTTTAAATATATTCCCATGAATTAATTTTTTATGGATAGTAATATTGTACATGGTGTGCATGTGTTTACATACATGAACACACATTATTTTGTGATTTTTTTGTTCCATGCGGAGATAATTTTCTTTCCTTTTCATGAAATTCTGATTCTGTACTAGTGATATGCATAAAAATTGGTAGCATGCCAATTTTATACACAGTTGAAGGATGACTTGTGTCACTTAACATCCAGACACCATGAATTCGAGTTTTCTAATTCATGGTTGTTAGTCGTCACCGGTAGTGTGTTTTTTCTTAAGTTTGGTTGCAAAGCACGACCAAGTTTATTTGGATTCAGATCGAGTGACTCACATCAGAATGATCAAATAAAAGTTTAATTTTGGTAAAGGTGAAAGAGGCGATTCCATCTGAGACCATCCTGGTGACACCATTTTAGGGTTGACTAACCATGAAGAAAAATCTATATTTTCTTTGAAGTTTATTTAGCTGATACCTGTTTCTATGCCGGGTGATTCTTTATCCATTTTTCTGGGTCTTTAGGTTACAAGCACTTGTTTGCGTATTTTTTTTAACGAAATTGACTACTTGCTTATTTTCTAGGTTGCAAAATCTTGCTTTGTTCCAGTTCTTTTTGGTCACGCCGTTGATGATGATTTCATACAACCCCATCATTCTGATCGGATATTTGATGCTTATATGGTAATTTCTTTGAGACTGATACATGTCTGTCCATGCTATTTGCCTGTCACAAAATTAAATGAACTATATCTAAGGTAGATGATTTTTTAATAGCCGTGAAAGCAGATGCCATAATTTTTTCCCTTCATTAAATGCATTTCATTTCAAAAATGGAGTTTGATTTGATTGTTCAACCTGCCGAATCAGCATATGTCCAAAACTAGGTACAAGGATAATGTTTTCGATATCCTTTCAAATGTGAGTAAAACGAGTCTCACCATGGATGGCTTTGTTACTATAATGATCATGAACTATCCTCAATCTTGGGCCTCGTGCCCTAGTGGGCTTTCTCATGCCATTACTCGTAGCATTATCTCAACCCTAGAAGTGGTTTCTTTTGTCTTCCCAACACAAGACCTCCAACTTTAAGTATTGTAACGATCATGGGCTACGCTCAATTGGTACTCACTATAAGAACCTATGTACTTAAATCTAGAGATCCTGAGTTCGAGTGTTAAAAAAGACGAAAGAAAATACTGTCAGAGGTGAGATAATACCATGAGTAATGACGCAAGTGAAAGCCCACGAGGGCACGAGCACAAGATTGAGAATAACTCATGGTAGTTCATGTATGCTCTAATTCATTTAACTAAGATTCGCAGTGCCATTAGATGTGTTTCTGTTATAGGATGCTTCACCACTTCACTCCAGCTGATGACTAATCATTTCCTTATTATGCAAAATCTGTCTTCCAACTCTGATTGAATTTTCCTCGTTTAATATTTTGATGAATTTCTCTCTCTCGTTATTTAATAAGTGGTAATGATAGTAAGTTTTTCATGCGACATGTTTGTGCTATTATCTCATGTTATTTTTGTGTTCATGCCCTTGTATCCGTAAATCTGCAGGGGGACAAAAATATAATCAAATTTGAGGGTGATCACAATTCTCCCCGACCTCAATTTTACTTTGATTCAATTTGTATTTTTTTCAACAATGTATTACAACCTCCCGAGGATGAAATAGAAAGTGCATTTTATAACTTGACTAGAGACTACTTCGGGAAGGTAAATTGATTTCTTTCTTTGACACTATTGATTTTGGCGGTCTTCTAATGGCTAAATCTCTGACTAAACCACAACGTTCATTTATTACCTCCAGAATAGTCTGAGCACTTCTCGTGATGAGGAATATTTTGATGAATTAGTGGGTTCACCTTCTGGTAAACACTCATATTGTTTTGCTCCATTTTTTGTGCTTTTCAATCTTATTTTTCTCTTTTTCTCTTTTCTCAAATAGACACGCTTGCTTGAATTTATTTTTATTCAGGTGCAACAACTAGTAGCACCGAGGATGCCATTAAACAACTTCGATCCAGGAGACCTATGAGTACAATAGTGGTAAGATATATCTCTTTAAAACAGTGACAAATGTGGAAGGAAGATGGGTTACCTTGGCACCATAAAGAGATTAATGATTTGAAATATGTTCATTGGTTTTTCCTTTTGCTCATTCTCCACGTCAAAGCTTTTGGGTAGGGAACCACTAGATATTGTGGTTTTCTTCTGCAATAATCAGTGGCAAATGGCTGATTTCTGTTTTTGTTTTACGCAGGTTCCCGCTGATATTTCGTCTAAAAATAATGAACTTGATGCGCAGGTATCTCTATAAATTTTAGCACAAATATTAATTGGACGTCCCTAGTATAGTTTCAAATATTGGGAACACCTTTTGTTGTGCTTTAATATGTACGTACCAGAATGATACCTTTTTCTGATTTTTGTGCAATAGATGCAGTTCTTCAGTGCATCTGACTCACCACGATCCTCTGTACTCTCCAGGTGGAAAGTAGGGGATCTGATTCTCATCCATCATCTTCTAGTATGATCAGCTTTGAACTCTCCAATGGCAGTCATTGTTCTCATGCACCTGCATCAATTGATGATGACGAATATGTTGAGTATCCTCTCGATACTTTGTCAGATTTCCCAAGCAACGTGGAGGAAGAAGAGAGGGTAAAATTCGAATTTTTTTGGGGGTGAATCTCCTTAGATCCACATGTTCTTCGCCTTGAAATGATATGTTATTTATTGATTTTTGCGAAATTTTCAGATGTTCATGGAAGCTGTGCTTGAGTCGCTGAAGGACTTGGAGGTTACACACCCTCAACCATCATCCAACGGTGGTGATAAACTCCCAGAACCAGAAACAAAACCAGAACCAGCACTAAAGAATGAACAAGGGGATTCTAACTGGAGTGATTCCATAATAACAGACTCAATTACCACATCAACTGTTAAGGATCACGAACCAGCATCTCAGATGCCATTTCCTAAACTGAGCAAATCAGAATTAGAATCTCCACTGTTTTGCACTCCAATTTCAGGACCAAAGACGGAAGAAACTTCTCCAAGCGACACATCACCATGTAATGGCCATTTACCTGGTGGTGACTTCGTCGATTATTCAAATGTCTGGGCAAGAAATGATGCTGCACAGCATCCAATGGGACAAGAAACTACTGGGGTGACATCTCGTGGTGATACAACATCAGGCAGTCAGGGTACATTCGACGCTGACATGAATGATCAGACGAGAGTCGTCGTTAAAGTTGAGAAGAACCCGGCAAGCAATATCATGGATGGCCTGTTACGCCGTTGGGATCTCAATTTCTTCAGGAACAGATGATTATTAGTTCATGATTGAAGAATGCATATATTGAAAGTGTGCTGCTAAATTGTAGTGTTGTGAAATAGTTGGTCTTTAGAGGAGTATACTGAGGAACACGATGAAATAGAAGGATTGTGGTTAAAATTGTTGTTGTTGCTGTTGTTGTAACTGTGTACCAAATATTCTTTCCCAGGTTCTGTACAGTTGATAGTTTCTGTCATACGATTCTTTCTTCTTGCTCCTCTGTAGATATGACCAGTTTGTTGTATAACTCATTGATTTGATTTATGTTAATGGGATGGATTTGAGCGTTCATGACTCGCAACATGCACAGAAGTTGTACATCTCTATTTTTCTAGCTTGCGTTAATGTATTGGATTAAATGCGACGGGGAGTTGAACTTAAAATATGCTGAAGTATTATAGCTTGTTATGTTGTGCAATAAAGAAATACTGCATAACGCTACTCCAAGATAATCAAGAAATACAAGTGTTGAAAATTCACTTTATGCTTTGATGTGCATCGATTGGAACATATCTACCGGTACAGATAATAAATAGAATACCCTTCAATTTCTATGGTAAAATACTCCAGCAATTAAAGAATGTTGGATCCTTGTGCGATTATTACATCTGTTCTGACTGCGTATCACGGGGTGCTTTTGCATGGAAAATATTTTATATGCCGTCCCTGTTCTTTTGGTCATTTTCCAACATTTTTATTGCTGTTTCAACCAATGAGTGCATTGGTAATCGGTGGCGGCATAGGCCAACGGCTCCACAGAAAATGTTGAAATTCTCCAGCTCTGATGTCGTCTCTAGTATAGACTTAAGCTCCCTCTCCATTCCCAAGCTCATAAAACTTTGAATATTCGTGTAATCATCTCTCATCATCCATATTGCAAGTTCTATTGCATACCTTCTTATGCTTGGAACTTTAATTGATGGATCCTGGTACTTCTTCAGAATCATGAAAAGGCGACGAGCCAGGTCGAATTCTCTTAACCCCGATTTCTTGAGCATGATTTTCGAGTCTTCAGATGTCATGAGGTTGAAAATACATCCTGCCGCTCCAGTCATTACTTCTTGCAATTTGTCCTCCTCCTTCATTATGGCCTCAAGAACCTGTAGTAAGTAGGAGAAGTTACAAATTCAGAATCGGTTCTGTATTTACTAAAAGAGTCTAGTGAAGAAAATACCACACCACACAGATACTTACAATAGGCCCTGCAGCAGTTAGATTCTTTAGTTGCTGGTATGAATCCTCTCCACTATAGGCGCATAAATTTCGCACGATTCTTGCTGCATTTATGCGAAGCAATGGAACTTCCAGAGCTTTTATCAGATTCCCGTTTATTCCTAACTTAAGAATCCGTTCGCACGTATCCTGACTCTCCAAAGCCAACATAGCTAATGCTTCTCCGGCAACTGCTCGTACGTTACTCTGTTTTGCCGGAAATTCATCATTCAAGAAAATGTTGAACAGTTCCTTAAGCACCCCACCTGTACCTCCAATTATCTTTGTTGCCTCATCTTCTATTGCAAGATTTGTTAAAATTTCAATTCCCAATATTTGCAGCTCCGGTTGTTTTTCTCCATATCTTAATATATCACGGATGTAACTAATTGTGAATACTATCTCTGATATCTCTTTCCTCAGTCGATTGCCTGCAGCACCCGAGGTACTGGACAGCATCTTTAGAACCTGCAATGACCGTTTCACTGTCAAAATTTGAGACGGTGCCGCAGTTGGACTCTTCAGCAGCCGCTCATCTGCATGAGTGAATTCGATAATCTTTGGCAGCAGACCTCTCGTGTTGCCGATTTTTCCACAGACATCGTGGTCACGAGCTAGTTTCTTCAAAATCTGAAGCCCCAAGTGATTGAACGTCCAAGAACCATAGTTTTCATCGTCAAAGATTATCCTTTTCTCGGAGATTTCATCGGCAGCTCTATTGTGGCTTCTGCTGACATGTAGCAGGCATGACGTTGACTCCAGAGCACCTGGAATTTCAGCAATTCGCAGCGAGTTTTGCTTTATACCGGCCAATTTTGCTAAAATCTCGGCTGCAGAATACCTGATCTCTTCTTCTTGAGGATCTTTCCAGTTCAACATTTCCACCATCCTCCCCATAACAGATAAATTGATCCCAATCTTCTGAAGCGTGTCCTCAGAAAAACACGAAATGGTCGAAAATTTTCTCAAGATTCTTGCTCCAATCAGCTGCTCATCGGAGGAGCTGGATTCCAACAACTCCATAGCAAATGAAGTCATGTCCATTTTCAGGCCATCAAATATGCTTCCATTCACACATTTCGAATAGGCATCATAGAAAAATCTCCGAATCGAAATCAAACCTGATTCACCCAATTCACACTCCTTATTCACCTGATCCAATATCTTCTGAACACTAACTTTCCATTCCCAATAAGCTTTCTCCAAGAGAAAAAGCAATGCATCAGCCAAAGCCAATGAGTAGAATATGATGAGAGCCGATTTCCGGTTCCTTTTATCGCTATCACTCTTCTCCACTTCCCCATAGTTCCGGTGCACAAGCTTTATCAGGGATAGAACCACACAAGCTGTGGCAGACGCCAGTTGTAGCCAATACAAAAGCTTGCTGACATTTTTTGAATAGAACACCCATTTTCCATAAGGAATAAGAGGAACCTCGGAATTTGTCCACGTTCGACTAGGCATCTTTTTACCCAAATCCCTTCTGCTCGCCTGACAAGTTGTCAATGCTAGCTCCCTATTCTGCTGGCTCTTCTTTCCTGAAAGAACATCCGGTCTGCAGGCTGTCTTTGCGGCTTCGATGATATGGTTCGAGCTCAATTTTAGAGCACGGAAACTACTGATCCCGGCATCGGTGATGGACCATGTAGCCTGATGCTGCCATTCAAGCTCGTGACTTCTGCTAAAAATCCTAGCCGCTTCAATCAACAATATCACAGTAATGAACCAGAAGTCTGTTTTATCAAGAGTTATGGCGAAACCCCCGAGCAAAACAACCGTAGCCCATATGAAACTGAGAGTCCCAATCCCTGAGGCTGCCTTTTCCAGCACTGCAAGGCGGAGGGCAAAAAGCGTAAGCTTTTTTTCAGGAGCTCGAATAGGCGGCCGGTCTACGGACACCGAATTTGCGGAGCTGCAGGTTTGTGCACCCAGCTCGCTGAAAGTACGTGGCTGGAATCTTGTGGGACTAACGATCTCTGCATCGCAGAGCTTTCTTTCAAGCTCAGAGATAGGCAGATGGACGCTGTCATCATCTTTAGGTGACGGCTTATGATCCATCGAGCTGTTGAAATGTTTTGTGACTCAGAACCTCGGATTCAAATGGAACTAAATGGATTGGATATTTGAGTTGCAAGAATGTAGATAATATGAAGTTTGACTCACAAACATGTCTCTCAAAGGCTGCTTATTTCTTTACATTTATCATCCTAACTATTTATACCACGTGTAAAACATATCGAAAACATATCGAAACTATATATATATATATATATATATATATATATATATATATATATATTATGGCTTAGGGGAAAAGAAATTAGTTAGGTTGCGTGGGTTTTTATTTTCTTTTTTTTTTGTTGGGAAGTTAGATATTTTTTTCTATTCATTGTCTTTGTTAGGCGATGCCATCTTTTTTGTACATTTTAATGTGCCAATTGGATTTTTACATATATATCCAAAAGCCTGTTCCCTTTACAACCTCGTTTCTCAACCACTCTTGGTTGGATTCCTCAGACGGTCATTTTTGGTGTTCCATGCCCCAAAAAAAGAATTTAGACATTTATTTTTTAAAAATATTTCATAAAATGATAAAAGGAATCAATTTTGAAGTCAGTTATTGGTCCAATGCCAATAATATATGACCTTCTCACTTTTTTCTTTTTTGAAAAGTTGATTAGGATTTGTATCCTATGTACTATTTTTCTTATAATAATAATGACGGTGATAATGACAATCTCGGATTAGATTAAAATAATCATGTATTAGGTTAGCTATAAGTCGTCGATTAGATTTCTTCGAATTGATGGTTGAATATTGAGTAATTTTTGGAATTAAGGCATCATTTTTTGAATTTTGAATTTTTTTTGTAATGTGTGTAAGAAGGGCAAGTTAGCTGGTCTTGGCTTGCAAGGATGGAATAAATACCTCCAAGTCTTTTTTTGTGAACAGTTAAGTTAAAGTTTGCTTTGTTATTCGTTGGAATTTGTTGCTTTCTTCGAGCGCAAGAGTATTTGTTACGTCCCCATTTGAATGTTCTATTTTCAATTTCATAATGTTTTGTTTTCTCCCTTGAAAAAACCAAATTTTTTTGGCATGTTGGGAGACGATCTCGTATAAATTTTTGTATTTGATCAATAATACCATTTACTTTTTACTTTAATACGACGATATGGAATCTTCGATTATATTGGTCAATTAATGATTATTAATGTTTAGTTTTTTATAGAATAAAATTTGACAAAAATTACTTATTAAATTAAGTTTCAACTTTTATGTATTCTTTAAAACAGATTTTGTTTTTTTGAAATTATTTCTTCCGATGAAATCGCCGGCAACAAATAATAACATATAAACCCGCAAGTTCGCAACCGCGTGCGGATATGTATTGCACGCTTTCTGGTAAAGTTAAGGAACCTTTGTTTGGCGGAAATTCTTTAACTAAAAGTTAGTAGGCAAAAACTTGTGTGAAACGGTCTCACGAGTCGTATTTGTGAGACGGATCTCTCGATTAGGTCATCCATGGAAAAATATTACTTTTTATGCTAAGAGTATTACTTTTTATTGCGAATATCAGTAGGGTTGACTCGTCTCACATATTTAGATCCGTGAGACGGTCTCACATAAGACCCACTCTAGTAGGCAAAAATTTGTTTGAGACGGTCTCACGGGTCGTATTTGTGAGACGGATCTCTCGTTTGGGTCATCCATGAAAAAATATTACTTTTTATGCTAAGAGTATTACTTTTTATTGCGAATATCAGTAGGGTTGACTTGTCTCACATATTTAGATCTGTGAGACGATCTCACATAAGACCCACTCAAATTAGTAACATATTTGAAAAAACACGATGATTAATATACATAGTATATTACATATTTTATATAAATATTTTAACATAACATATTTTACAAATTTATGCGTTAATTTTTTTTATGACATAAAAACTCACCGTTATTATCATTCGATACATACTAGATAAACTCCGAATTAATACAATAACAATTCACGCTAGAGACGTAAAGCATACTAGTCATAGATTCTTATTCAAGTAACAAATTAAATCATGGTCCACAACGTGCACGGTCATACAGATCGTGGTGGTTGTTCACGTTCCTGCACCAAATATTTAAAAAAAAAAGTTATTTAGCAATAATTATTGTATTTCATCAAATATAATTTATAAAATATCGCTACTTAATTACTGTATATCAATTCATTCTCATGTTATTACTATTTAAACAAATTAAAGAACATTTAAATAAATAACAATTATAAATTATTTAAACAAATTAAATAATAATTGTTGAATTGCCATCTCGGCCCCATCCAAGGATGTTAGATTGATGCAACAATCATTTATTATATTCATCATCTTCATTTCAATCGGATATTCAATTTCATCATCCTCTACTTGCCCGTCAGAAGATTGAATATGCATACCTTACCTAAATATCATATTACAACTTATAATTGTTTTTTCTCAAATTTAAATTATTTGGCGTAAGCTATGAATATTTACTAATTTTTTTAAAAAAAAATCAGTAAATTAAACATTATAAAAAAATAAAAAAAATTATTATAAATAATTTATCATAACATAACATCTTAGAAAAATAACATCAATTTTATACTAATAATTGTCTTGGTTTTATATATATATATATATATATATATATATATATATATATATATATATATATATATATATATATATATATATATATATATATACTAGGAATATTCACGTGCGATGCACGTGGATGACTAATATTAAAAATATAATCACGATATTAAATAATGTTTAAAATCGTTTAAATAACATATTGTTTGTGAGCTTTTGTGAATCTAAATAATCAAAACACAATAGATATATAAATTATATCATGACTATAAATCATATATATTCATTTATTCACATGACATTTTTCAATATTATAATGACAATTTTCTCAAATTAACAAATATATTTTTCATTCAAATATAATTAACAATGGAAAAATAATAAAAATAAAAATAAAAGAATAGTTAATTTACCGAAACCAAAACCACAATATACTCAAATTGAATACACTTAGACAAACGATTGTCAAATGAAATTCTCTTATTTAACTAAATTGTCATAATAATATTAAAATAAAATCACTAATCTTGTTATTAAGTTAAATATCAATTATGATTTTGCTAATTTTTAATTTTGTTTACTTTCTCTGTTTGTTTTTAGAATACATATTATATATAGTTAATTTTATATCAGAATAGATCATTTGTAAATCAATAATGATTTTAATAATTTTATGTGAAAGAAAATTTTAAAATAATATCATTCAAATATATATGTATATATAGTAAAACACATATATAAATAAAATAACATAAAAAATTTATGAGACGATCTTACGAGTCAATGTTTTGAAGCAAAAATCCTAATTGAGTTATTAATAAAAAAAATATTACTTTTTATGCCAAAGTATTATTATTTTAAATATGACAAAGTCAATCTGTCTCACGAATAATTTTTCTTGAGACCGTCTCACAAGAGACCAATTAATAAAAAATACGTAGTACTCAGTTAAAAATATCATATATAAAAATTTTATATCTAACAAATGCTAATAAAGTATCACTATAATTCATATTTATTATAAGGATTATCTTGGTTAAAAAATTATAAGGATTATTTCATAAATATAAAGAAATTTCCATTATTTTTAATTTCTCATTAATTTATCTTTATATGAATAAAGTTGAAATAAATCAAACTAATCAAATTAAATTACAAATAAAACATTAGAAAAATTTTCAAAAGTGCATATAGAATCTACATACTCTCAGTGTATAATTTTTTTTTGTGGAAAATTACCATGAAAAAAGATATTTACTGACATGTTTTAATCACACTTGTAGAAAAGCATAAGCTTGATATATATACTGATACAATTATTTAATATCACAATGTAAGAAATTAAAAATAAAAATATAGTATCATATTAAAGTACTTTTGTAATATTTATCTTATTTAAGGTCAAATATTGTTATAAATTATTCAATAAAAGTATAATGAGATTGAAGTTGAAAATGAGAATAAATTTCTTTCATTATTTAGTTGAGGAGAGTTCAAAATGGCTATCAAAATAAATCATTAGAAACTAATATAATTTATATCAGAACCGCAAAAATTGTTTAAGAAAAAAATGGATTCAAAACACTTACCATTGATTAATTAAACTAATTAAATCAAGGAAACCAACGTAAAGTTAAATAACTAAGTAAAAAAACTCATAGAAGGAGAAAAATAGATAATCACTAAAATAAAATAAAACCTTAAAAGATCCAATGCATTAAAAAAATTAATGTAATAAAAATCAAATAAATATAGACTAATATATAGTTTAGATTAGGGGAGCTCAAAATAACCAACAATAAATCCTGAAAAATCGATATGTAAACTTCAAATTTTGTGACAAGTTTCAAATATATTTTACTATTTAATTAATAATTAACCAAACTCTGAAAAAAAAAACAAAAAGAAGCCACGTAGAATAACAAGGAGGGAAAAGTTAGGAATAAATTCAATGTATTAAATGAATAATATTGCTCATATATATAATTCGGAAGAGAAGAGCACAAAATTACTATCAAAATAAATCTTTCCAGACTACTATAATCTCATAATTTTGTGAAAATAATAGATATATTATATAAATTAACCAAACCGTAAAAAAAAATTAAGAAAAAGAAACGGAAACAAAAACGAACCATCGATAAATCAAATTAATTAAATCAAAAAAACCAACATAACAATTAAATAATTAAGTAAAAAATAAAATTAGATAATCACTAAAATAAAATGAAACCCCAAAAAATACAATATATTAAATAAATTGATGTAATAAAAATAAAATAAATATATACTAATATATAGTTGAGATGAGGGGAGTGATATATTTATAATAACCATAGAAATAAATCCTTAGAGACATAGATGTAATTTTTAAATTTTGTGAAAATTGACAAATATATTTTACTAATTCATAATTGGAAGTATTATATTTTTATGTGTAGATTAATTAATCGGGAAGTAGGAATAAATTCAATGTATTCAATGAATATTAAGACACACACGCACACATATATAAAAAATAACAAGTTAACCCATATAAAAAAACAACTTGTTAAGCTAAATAAATAAATAGAGAAGGACAAACATGGAAATTCATGATTGAAGTAGGAATAAATTCAATGCATTTAATGAATAGTAACAAATATATTTTACTAATTCATAATTGGAAGTATTATATTTTTATGTAAGTAGATTAATTAATCGGGAAGTAGGAATAAATTCAATGTATTCAATGAATATTAAGACACACACACACATATATAAGAAATTACAAGTTAACCCATATAAAAAAACAACTTGTTAAGCTAAATAAATAAATAGAGAAGGACAAACATGGAAATTCATGATTGAAGTAGGAATAAATTCAATGCATTTAATGAATAGTAATCATCATATTTTAATAATTAGTTAATTAAGATAAAAGAAGTAAATTACAAGTTAACCCATACAAAAAAACTACTTGCTAAGCTAAATAAATAAATAGAGAAGGACAAACATGGAAATTCACAATTGGAAGTGGTATATTTATATGTAAGTATATATATATATATATATATATATATATATATATATATATATATATATATATATATATATATATTCATTTAATCAAATATTTTGGTCACGTATGAGTAAGCTTCTTTAATACATGTTTTCGTCCTCGTACCCGAAAATCACCATACCCGATTATTCAATTATTTATTCATATAAAAACTCCTCGATATCCTCCAATATCGGGGTCAGATACCCCGATATTGGATTATCTCTCGGGTTCAGAGTAAATTATCAACCATAAGCTGAAGATCCCACTCATTCAAACAAATTGTTGATTAAACTGGTTCAGGTATCCTTAGTTCATTACAAATTTAGAATATAGAAAAGAACACCGACTTGTACAAGATGCTTTGTTAAAATTTCAATTCACTTGAGATGTTTGGTAAACCAATCCAACATGTCAGAGTGCGCCTCTTCTGCACTCTTCACGGAATGCTCATCTTCTTCCTTGTACCTCACAGACCATCCATGCGCAACTCCAGGAAATATCTTCACGAAGCAGTTGATCTGAAGACAAAGATTACCATTATTTCATGTGTTGCAATTATAACTGAACGTTTTTTGGATAGCCAAGTGGTACACAAACCATCCAGCTCAGGTTTGTAAAGGCTCTTCTCTGGTGGAATTGACGAAGACAAATTTGAATTCAAATCAAGAAACTATTCACAAGTGCGTGTTATAATTGAAATGTGTAATCCAACTGAGTCGATCACCTCAGGCTTAGCTTTTAAAGCAGTTTCGAATTGTTTCACAAGCTCTGGTGGAGACATCTGGTCGATCTCAGCTCCAAGAATCGAAAGCGGAACCTTAACTCCTGAGGATTATTTTAACATGATTCAAAGAAAGGAGCAAGTACTGGTGTAAGTGTTTCAGTTTGGTTTCACCACTGATAACCAAATAACACATATGGATCCACAATGGATTATATTCAAGAGAGAAAAAAAGTCCCGGTATAAACTTATAATAACTAAAGTTTCAGGTATAATTTACTGTTTAATGTAACTTTGCAGTTTGCCCCCCTCTCATGCCTGCGATCAGGTCTTTGATTAGCTTGCGCACTATACTTGGAAACATTAAAATTTAGTACCTTGCATGTCTTCTACAGTTACCAAAGAAGGATGTAGCAGCACTCCAGCTTGTATAAACTCGCACTTCGCAAGTTCCACAACCACCTTGGCTGAAGCCAAAATAAGAGTTGATTTTACAAATTCCAACGTTGAAATAAGAGCAATGTTAGTATAGACAGTGGATAGGAACCAATTCACCTCCCCAACAGAAGCCTGCAGCAGCAATCTTGGTTGTGCCATTGCTTTTAAGAGCTTCAATAACTGGCTTTGCATCCTCAAATCCTTGACCCTATCAAGCCAACGCTATAATATTTAGAGATAAAAGCCATGATAATGCCAGATAATAAATAATTAAGTAAATTTTCAGAGGCAAGCTAACTGGTTATGAAAAGGGAATAAATGAAAACTCACAGGCCCGTGATCTTTAAGCCAAACAAAGATAGGTCTATCAACATTATCAGTTACAAAAGGATCTCCCCTAAAAAAATCTGGGACGACGGTATAAAACCCAGCCTCAGCAACTTTGTCCGCAAGTTTCCTTCAAGACAGATCATAGCTATATGAGCACCGTATGAAGTTCAAGATTTTAAATTTACATAATAACATAGCAGCTAAACAAAAGTGTAGCTGTGCAAGCAGTCAAACTAAACATAAGATAGTATGCAGTTGGTTGAATTCCTTGATATCAAATAGTTTATTTTATCCTTAATTTTCCGTCAAATATCACTAACTTAAATCAAAATCATTTAGGGTCTTTGTTCAACATTTGCTAAACAATCTTTTATGACAAATCGTTGTGTGCAACAGACCAACCCAGGAAAATGTTGGTAGGGGAATCATGTTCCTTGTCATTTGTCAAACGCTCACGTCAACCGCCAATTTGGACACCCCTCCTTGGCACTAGAACAATCGTTTTTGCTATGCTTGGAATGCATTTAAGCCCTCCGCACATTCTAAAACGCGAATTGTCATATAAAAGATCGACGGCTGTTTACCCGTGTTTTGTTAAATAGAGATACTTGCCATTTTCATATCAGATGAAGTAAAACCCAATTCACTCATTTCCTCCATTTCAAGATACTAGCACGATGCACGTGCGCTGCACGTAATTTCAAATATATTATAAAAATTATAAAAATATGATTTTCTAAAAAATAATTTGAATCATTTTGTTATTTATCTGAGCTTAATTTTTTATCATATTAGACGATTTATAAGAACTTATATAACTTACTTTCAAAATTGTTTCCCAAATTAAAATTCAAGTAGTTGATTTTATGTTATATAATAAATTGTAATGAACATAATATATAGAACAAAATGAACTGAAATAAAAAAATTTTTAAAAAAATTATATATTCAAACACAACGTATAAATCATAATAACCTAAAAATCAACCAAATTATGTATTTTACCAATGTATAAATCATAATCTACAAAAGCGAAGCGTACTAAAGACAAATAATTATCAATTTAAAATCACTATGACTAACTCATAAAAACAATATTAATACAAATGAAATAGTAATATTGATAGTAAAATATAACTCATAATATTTAATTAACCTCTTAATTTTTTTTTTTACTTTTTATTTTTACAATTCTATATCATGGATAATAAATTCTATATATCGATATTTCGTAGACTAACGTTGATGACTGTTAACTTTTGTTAAATAATTTTTAAAATAATAAATAAATCAATATATGTAAAGATGACTTTTTTTCCCTTTATCAATTTTTCATTATAATATTTAATTATGTCATATTTCATTTAAAGAAAAAAATTATTTCATCTATATCTATATCTATATAAATATACAGATTGAATTGTGAATTTACCACATTATCCTTATCCTTATTATTATATATTAATTACAATCATTATCCTTATCCTTATTATTATATATTAATTACAATTATGCATTTACTCTTTTGTCCTTATCCTTATTATTTATTTACTAATTACTAATTACTAAACTTTTAAATTCAATCTTTATTATTAATTATTAATTACAATTATGCATTTACTCTTTTGTCCTTATCCTTATTATTTATTCACTTATACAGATTGAATTGTGAATTTACCACATTGTCCTTATCCTTATTATTATCTATTAATTACAATTATGCATTTACTCTTTTGTCCTTATCCTTGTTATTTATTTACTAATTACTAAACTTTTAAATTCAATTCTTATTATTAATTATTAATTACAATTATGCATTTGCTTTTTTGTCCTTATCCTTATTATTTATTTACTAATTACTAAACTTTTAATCCTTATCCTTATTATTTATTTACTAATTACTAAACTTTTAAATTCAATAGCCGAGATTAAAAGTTGTTTTGTGAAAAAACCTTACAAATAATCTATATCTATCTATATCTATCTATATTAATACTAATACTAATACTAATACTAATACTAATACTAATAATAATAATAATAATAATAATAATAATAATAATAATATAAATATATGAATGTGAATTGTGAAATTACATAAATAGCCTTACCTTCATTTAATAATAATCATTAATACATATTTTTTTAATCAATTTTCAATATATGATGCTAAATACATATTACTGAATAATATATTATCTATTATTAATCTATTAAGTATATGACTTTCATTTGTGAGCTTACTATTATATTATTTTTTTGTTTTACAATTTGTCATGTTAATGGTGTTATTTAATTCATTTTTTTTATCTTAGTTTAATAAGATTATTAATAGTGTATTTAACTCAATCAAACTAATTATTATTTTAATTTACTTTAAATTTAATTTTAGTTACTTAAATTTATACATTGCCGTCAAATAATAACAGGAAGACAAAGGGAAATGAGTCGGATTGAATAAAAATAAATTATTTATAAATATTAATGTCAAACAAAATTTCTTTCTCCCATTTAGAATAAAAATATTTTCAGACTTTTAAGTGTCAATAGAGATATGTGATTGAGAGAAATATTTGTCTTTAAGTGATTTCAAACACTGTTTTTAAGTTATTTGGTCAATTTTTTTACAAATGCTGCTAAATGAATATTACTAAATAATATGCTCCATTTGATCACTTAGTTTGAAGTGACTTAGAAAATATTAAAAAGATTGAAATATTTCTTCGTTTTTACCTTATGTCTCAGAATATCAAGAGATAACATTTTTTATTTATTGGGGCAAATGTATTTTCAAACTTCTGTCTATAAATCAATATTTAAATTTTTTACGACATTATTATATTCTCTAATCGATTTTTTTTACTTAAATTGATAGAAGGCATTTTAATTTGAGTTTTTATGTTCTTGCTTATATTATTTTTGTAATATTATTTATCATGAAAATAATAGGTGAACTACAAAATTTGGTAGGTCTAAGAGTCCTCTGGTGAACGACAAATATGGATAAATTATTAAAATATATAATATCCAGTAGATTTTTGGCATGCGATTTTGCTCTAATTCAATGATTATGCATGATTCTAAATTTTAATTATATCACAAGTTAACGCATGCTTTGTTGTTGCTAGATATAGTTAGTCAATAGTCTAATATTTTTCTATGGTTTAAGAAAAATTGTGTGACTTTGTATTATATTTTTACGGCTGCTTTTCTAAATAGTTTTATTATGATTTCTAGGCACCATTTTTCATGTGTTTTTTAAAGAAGTGGAATGAATATCTATAAAACGATGACTTTAATAAGGCTTCTTCTCTTTATTTGAAAAAAATATTGGAAAATTTCTACAGATTATGAATAATATGAGTTAATATTTAATTTGAGAGTGATTTATGCTTTTTATTGCTCGTATATAGTTCAAATTTTTTGTTATTGTACTAAATAAATTATTTTTAAACTTTGAGTTATCATTTATTTTCTTGTCGAGGTTGTTTGTGTTATGATTTTTTTATTCGTTTTGGTTAGTATTGTTGGCGATAATTGATTTTTCTGATATTATATGACGTGTCTTGTTGTTTATATAAAAATAAGTATGAGAGTACATCAATCAAAGCCACGTATTTTGTGTCTTCTGTTCTTCGAAGAGAATAGTAAATGGTTTCTGTGAATTATATAATTTCTTGGTTTTTCATACATATAGTCTACGAAATGCGTCAAATTTTGAACAAAAAAGTTTTGACAAACATAGTTGATGAAAAAAAAATACATGTTAAATAAAAAAAATAATGTTGTGTGTTACTATGTTGGGTGCGATAATTGTCCCTACTTGGTAGAGCGATCGAACCGTGGTGCTTGAGCTGCTGCGCGGTTTAAGAGATTTGAGTTGCACAATTACTACTAACTATAGCTTTTGGTAAAACGGCAAGCGCTCGGTCTTACAATTGGTATCAGAGCCAAGGTCACGGGTTCGATTCCCATTGATTGCAAGGAGTGCAATTATTGGGAGGAAGATTGTTGGATGCAATAATTGTCCCTGCTTGCTTGAGCGGCCGAACTGTGGTGCTTGAGCTGCTGTGCGATTTAAAAGATTTGAGTTGCACCGTTACTACTAGCTATAGCTTTTGGTAAAGCGGCAAGTATTCGGTCCTACATACTATGTCCTAATTTCTGTATGATATAATTCAAGCACATTTTTTATAGATATTTGAAATTAGGTATAATTAAGTAACATGAAACATATACATATATATTAAATCATATTTAAAGCAAAATGTTAAGATCAAGAATGATTCAGATTTAAATTTCAACGAAACATAATGACGAAAGAATTGAAGAATTGTATGTGTACGTTAAGTGTTATATAATGATTATGTTGCTACTTCATGGTTGTGCGACATATGAATGTCATGTAAAATGTCAATATTTCTCAATAAAATAGTTTTTTCAAAAAGAAAAAATTCTTCATTTAGAAAAAGAAATACATGAAAAACAAATTGTGCATAATTCTCATTCTATTTATAATGGTATGGGAACAATTCTAAAACTTTGTTGACACAATATAACAGATCAATTCTGTGCATTTTATTGAGACATTGAGTCAGTTTCACTTTATTTTCTCCAATATTATCTCGATATATTTCGAGGTAATACGAGATTGTTTTTGTCTCTTTTTTTAGTCAAATTGTCTAATTAGCTAATTCATAACATATACGATGGTAGCATAGAAAACTCTTCGTCAAATAAATTCACTTAGCAAAATATTGAAATTCAAATAAAATTCTACAATATTTCATCAAATTAATTTTGACTATCATAAAATGCTCATCAAATCTAAATGGTTATATTATTAGATGAGATATTGAATAAGACAAATACTTTGACATATATTTGAATGATATCTCATATGCATATCTAATTACATTATTCGTACCTCTTCTCAAGCTTTTTAAAATACAATAATTAATTTTGTATGTCGTTCCACAAGATATAAAATATTATAAAACAAAATATAAACTCGATAGAAGAAAATTTATTTTATTTCAATGAATAATATAATATTATGTTCTAAACGCAACAAATGAGATTGAAACTATATCATCCTCATGACATGATGCTCGCAATCATTATTTCAAAGCTTCCAAAAAATGACGATCAAGATGACTTTCTTGAATTGTGTCAAATTAAATGAGGACACAATTCTAAGATATAGCCATTTGAAGATATTTCAAGTATTTTTCTTACACTGATTGAGAAATAGTTGTTAAAAATTTATTGACCTTACAGCTATATGTTGATAATATTGATACTAAATATATAAAAATGATATCCCAAATATCACAATATTTGAAGAAGGTGCAACACCATTCATTGGTTATGTTGTTGAAGAATATATATGTTATAAATACTTTTAGTCACAATTGAAAATTAATCACGAGTAAAAGCATTTTTTCTTAAGAGTTATAGTTGATAATTGTCAAAAGCTGAAAAATCATTTAACAACAAAAAAATAGTCGGAAAAATAAGATTATCAAATAAAAACAATATAGAAAATCGAAAAAATGTCGTGATAAAGAAGCAAACTACGAGCATGTCAGATCCCGGATAAGAATTGTAAATAACATAATAGATGTTAAAGACGATCAGATACTTGTTGAGCATATCAAAATAGTTATATGTATATTATAACAAACTACGACAAAGAGCTGTTGAGTTGTCAAAATCAACCAAGAAGCATATTTGAAAGTTTGTCAAGTGGATAAGATATTTACTCTGATTTATATACCGTCTATGGTCATGATTTTTTTATTTTTTATGACTTAGTTTGTTTCAGTTGATAAATGTTATTAACCATGTTTTAATTCATTTAAATATTATTAAAATTTAGTACATATATTTTCGGTAGTTTAGTTTTTTACGTGCAACGCACGTGCATTTTTCTAGTACATATAAATATATGGATGATAGAAAATTTTTCCAATTATAAATTTAAAATCACCGTGATTAACTCATTAAAACAATATTAAAACAAATGAAATAGTAATATTAATAGCAAAATATAACTCATAATATTTAGAGTAGGTCTCATGTGAGACCGTCTCACGGATCTCAATCTGTGAGACGGGTCAACACTACCCATATTCACCATAAAAAGTAATACTTTTAGCATAAAAAGTAATACTTTTTCATGAGTGACCCAAATAAGAGATCCGTCTCACAATTACGATCCGTGAGACCGTCTCACACAAGTTTTTGCCTAATATTTAATCTAACTTCCTAAAGAATTTTTTTACTTTTTATTTGTACAATTATATATCATGGATAATAAATTCTATATATCGATCTTTGGTAGACTAACATTGATGACTATTATTTTCTTGTTAAATAAGTTTTAAAATAATAAATAAATCAACATATATATGTAAAGAAATGCACGTTCGAATAAGATTATATAGTAAATATCAAATAAACTCATTTAATAATTATTAGATATAGATTTTAAATTATATGATTTTAACCATTAAAGTTTGAAATACAACAAAAGAAGTAGAGAAAGAAGCAGCACCTCAATTTAGGAGCCTCATATCCTACATAAAGCAACGAGCGAAATATTAAAAGAGGGAACAAACTAAATTACAAGACTATCGTTTACGAATTACGATCGAAAACGAATTCTGAATACATATCGCACATTTGTATTTATACACATAAAATCCAAGAAGAAAAATTGAAACTTTGCAGCAGCCCATGATAAAAAGTTTCAAGAAAGTGCACATACCATGAACATCAGCAATTAATACCACTGAAAGCTTGGAATCAGCAGGGCCATTGATATAGCAGTTGAGGCCTCCAAGTTCTTTCACATAGCCTATTCCGCTACTGGAATCTAGAGTTGGTGGGTTCTCACAGCACTGCTTCCCTGCCATTTTTCGACCTCTCCTCTCCTCTCCTCGAGCAAATAAATATTTGGTTTTACCAATCTATTATGAGTTTTTGAGTGACCTCGGGTGTGTGCAAAAAGTTTGAAAAAAAATAAATTCCGAACATTAATTAGGATATTCTCTGTTGGTGAAGAGAAGACAAATAGACAGCATATGATTCACGTTCCTGGTGCTTTCTTTTACATTTAAAAATATAAGTCCTGCTCCATGCCGATCTTCATTTAAAATAAAATAAAATAGATTGTCTGTCATCAATATTTATATGTAGTATGATGGCATGCCGTCTGCCTTCATGTCAGCATCTGATCAAAAGTTAACTGGGGAGTTTAAGTTCGATATGATTTGCCATTTGGGTTGGTTTTGTGGGCTTGGGATCAGCAAAAAGTTAAGCGGATTTTTCTACAGAATAATATGGGCTAAACTGAGAAAATGTGTTGATACTATTACTCTAGAGTGGCCAAATTACCTTGGTTCCTTTTCTTTTGATCTTTTCTTGAAAAATGTTGATATTTGGATGTGGAAATTGTTGTTAGAAAAAATATTTTGAAAATACTTCTTCAGAAACCAAAAAATTTGGCTTCTTTTAAACTTCTAGATATATAAAAGTAAAACAGTACATTTTCTATAATAAATCTTTAAACATGAAAAGAAATTTTCAGAGGATTTGTGGATTCTCATATTTGTAACGATATTATCTCAAAATAGTGATTGTTACATCTTGTTTAGGACAAAGAGTTTAATTGTCGGCTCGATCAACTCTCAATATGTCGAAATTATAATATATTTTATTCTTATCGTCAAGCTTAAATAAACAATATTTTTATCCACTGTTACTTAGAATCGTCGATGAAATTCAGTATCACATCCGATTATGAATCATGCAATGCAAGGGTATCGAGTCAATGTAGGTTCGATCATATCGTAATGCTAGAAGATTTAAATTTGTGGAAGGCGATTAGTGTTGAAATATGCACCCACTTCTGCTGGTGCAAGTCCCTCATTCTTCATGTCATTTATTTGCTCCTAATACCACTTTTTGCGCTGTTTTTTTACCGGAACAAGAACGTGAGGTGTTGTGTCCTAATCTGATGGAAGCTTGCAGATTTATCCTTTAATTAGCTAGTTACTAGTGTTATTTCAATTACTAAATGTGTCATATGTGGAAAAGTTTAATTATCAAGAGAAAAAGATATTAGAAATCGATATCACGTAATTCAAGGAAGATTGTATCTACTTAAAAATCGAAGATATCCAACCATATGGTTGCATTTCTCTAAAAAAAAATTTAAAAAAATTCTTTAACTAGTTTAAAAGTATGTGCCATCAATGATCAAATGAATCTTACCAACTCGGACCTCTTCAAAGGATAGTCATCTGTATGTATTTATGTATGCATGCGTGTAGACGAACTAAAAATTTCACCCAAAGAAGTTCTCATGAAGCATTTCTTTAAAAAGGACCATAGTTATTCTTACTATTGATATAATCCGAATATAAGTAAATAATAATGCTCAAAAAAGTGATGACGTATTTCTTTGATATTTAGTTTATCTGACTAACGTGATTTATATGTTACTGTGTTAGCCCGATATTTATCCGATACACGCGCATTACAGAGTAGCTGCTGATAGTTCTATCGTTTTAAAAAATACTATTTATTTCAACAAGACACTTGGTAAAATGAACAATATAAGATTTGAATTTAGAAACGAACATACTTTCACTGAAAATATTTGATACTAGGTTTGGAAATTTTTCTATTTTGATAAATAAATTTTTTTTTAAAAAAAGACATTGTTCTAGAGTTAATGAAAACTTGAAAGTTATATGTATATGAGTGTGTGTATCATGTTTATTTTAGGGGGAAAAAAGTTATAACTAATCACAATTACCAAAAACATTTACTAAATTAATTACTATGGCTCACCAACCAATCCCATGATATGGACATCTTTAAAAACAACAATAAAAAGCTGCCACACCATAAAATAATAGTTTTGCTTCACTGAAAAGAAGTTGTAACAAAAACATAAACTTATTATTTTTAAAAATTAATAATAATTAATAAAAAGAGAAACTTTGTAATGATACATACCTAAAGCACTATCATGCAAGGACCAACTTTTGATGGGGATTTCAATATGTCTTCATCTCCACCTAACCCTAACCACTCTCTCTATTTCTTGCAAAAAAAAAAATGATGGTATTCAGAATTGGGTGGATTAGAGACTAATTGAGGTTTTAATTGATTCCTAATCAATTTTCTAATAATGGAACAACCCCAAATTATATGACTGAAAAAGGATACTATTATCCTTGATTTTGAAGGGACAATTCTATCCTACTCCGGGAGATTTACTCCCTGTCACTAAATAATATATACATTAATACATGTATAGCATTTAAAAATAGCTACAATAATTTTATTAGCGTATATAAATGGGTAGAACATAGAATTTCTTATAATAATTAAATTTTAAAATATTGATTTTTTACATTTCATATGATTCTACCACAAAAATAAAAATAATAAAAATGAAAATCTCAAACCTCAAACCTAAAAGTTTTACTATAAAAAAAAATTTCACATAATTTTTAAATATAAAATATTAAATTTTAAATTTTGAGAATAATAATAATAATATAATGATATAACACATGTTATATACATTAAACGAAATTAGTTTAATGATTAGTTTGGTTGATTTAGGTTAAAGTAGTGTGAAATGTAATAATAATAATAAAAAAAAGACACGCGTAAAAAAAAAAAAGTAAAGGAGAGTACCTCACCTGGTGTAGGATAGAATTGGTCATTTTGAAGGTGTTGCTGTCTCACATTTCTTCCAAAATTACACACAAAAAATCTGACTGTTTCATGGATCAATTTATGAAATAGATCTTCTACTCGACCCAATTCACGAGAAAATATTATTTTTTATGTTAAAAATATTGTTTTCTATGGTATATATGAGTCGGGTCGATTCGTCTCATGAATATAGATCCGTGAGACGTTCTATAAAAGATGTACTCTCAAAATTATAATCAAACCATCTTTATGTTGGATTAATTGACAATATATAATTTAAATTTTCTGGTTGATTGCACCTTTCGTTTGCTTAATTCTCATTTGTTCTGCTTTAATCATCACTCGTAACTTATATAAGAAGTTATTTTAAATTTGAATTTTTGAATTTTTTTTTTTAAAAAAAGAACTCTTATTTTAATAAAGTATAAATATAGATATATTTTTACCTGCTGGTTTCTATCTTCGTATCAACACGAAAAATCATAGAAATATAAATCTATATGATGGATCCTCGTATTAATCCATAGCAAAAATTTGTGTGAGACGATATCATGAATCGTATTTTATGAGACAGATCTCTTATATATGTTATGCATAAAAAAATATTATTTTTTATCCTAAAAATATTACTTTTTATTGTGAATATCGGTATAGTTGACCAGTCTCATAGATAAAAATTCGTAAGATCGTCTATTCGTTATCCATTGTATTATATTGTGAAGGAAATAACATTTTATTTTATTGAAAAGAAAAGATAAATATTAACTTAAAAATTCACGAAAAATTATGACTAGATAAATGAAAAATAATTTACGGATAAGTTTGACCTTTCTGAATAAACAGATAAGTGCAATAATAATTAATTCCTAACACTGCAATAAACAGGAAACCAGGAGACAATAATATCCTCCGCCTAAGCTAAATACAACAGTAAGCAACGCAACCACCATACACCAACTGAACCAACGCAAATTGCTCAGTCTCTATATACTCCCTCTCTTGTTCTCTTTTTCCATCTACCTTTTTCGTGTAAGGTCTGAAGCCTGCCCTTGATCAGTTTGGCTTTCGCATTTGATTCCAATCACATTGCATCAATCTTCAAGTTTGCCGGTTGTTTACCTCAAAATATACGTGCATACGCACTCAGTTTTTCTGGATAAAAAAAACTCAGCTCAACATGAAGCGATGAAAAAACTTGTGCTTTAGCAATGGAGGTGACGACCCGGTGGAATTGCAGCACATGGGACACTGTTCTGGAGCTAACAAAGGTGGCACAAGAAAAGGGCGGGGACCCATTGTTATGGGCCGCGCAGGTGTCCTCGAATCTGACCTCTGTTGGAATCTCTTTACCTTCTATTGAACTTGCTGACCTTTTAGTGTCCCACATTTTTTGGGAGAACAACGTGCCGACTGCATGGAAGATCTTGGAAAAAGCTTTGGCGCTGAAGATTGTGCCTCCCTTGCTTGTTCTTGGTCTCCTCTCAACGAGGTCCTCATTAATTTGTTTCTTACTTCGGACACCTTTTTTTAAATTTTATTTTTGTGTACTCTGTTCCATGTGTTTTTTTAGCAAAGTTTCAATCTTTATTACATTTGGTTCTTGATACTCTGACCCTTGTCTGAAGGAGGTGTATCACATTGAATTGTTATATGATCTAATCTCTACTGATATCAGTCTTGTAAGTCTGTTCCGTTATTACATTTTACCTCGTTTGGACGATTAATCTGTGATGGAGATTTCTATAGCAACTCTTTCTTTTCTATGAACTTTCTCGTTACTGGTGTATTGCGGGTTTCTACGGATGATTCTATGCTACATACCTGTAGTAGAACTCCCGGTGCTTTTTTCTACAAGATGGTCGCTCGAACATCTGAAATAAAATACAAATCACGTGGGGCCATTAATACTTTTTGTTTTGAACAAGATGTGCATTACTCCCTGTATAATAGAATCAGTTTCTACTAACTGGTGGATTCCACTAGCAAATTGTTGATGACATTTGAAGAAAGTTGCCGAAGGCCAAGTTGCAAACAGTACTATTGATGATGTGTTCAGAAATTCGCGGTATTCATTGTGCATTTTTTCTAGGAATCAGCTTTACTTCCTAATACCATATCTTCAGTTTCCTTCAACAATCTTGTAATTTCTAAGGCCGTGGTTATGTTAATTATCTTGCCTTTATAGAAGTACAGAATTTTTCCCGGGGTGGCATAAATTTTCTTGTGTTGAAAATGTTCTTAATTGGCGCAAAAAAATCATCTAGTCATTTAAGTATCTAACAAGAAGTCACCGTTGATTTCTTTTCTCCTTTTGTTTTACATATGCACATTTATTATAGAGCAAAAATGTTTGCCGTATTCGTAATAGGAATGGTGAATCTAGATTTTCTCTGCCTAAGTTTAACTATTAATGTGTTTTTGATCGTACTATATTGGTTGCTTTACTTCTTGGATAGTGAGGTAGCTTTCTAATTTATCACCTGCATGTTTGAGCTGGATCCTCAAATGAATTCACAATGTTTGCAATGTATTTTAATATCAAAGAAAGCAACATTTTGCTTTGAGTATTGAAATAGATAGAATTTTGTGCACGTCTTCGCACTGATAATGTGATCTCGGGTCTCTGGGGTCTACGAGTTCCATTATAATGTGAAACATGATGGAGAGCTTTATGAACATATTTTCCATGTGTTTATATCCTGAATGTGGTGGTTCATTACTTTCATTGTATCTTAATCGGTGAACAGGACAGTTTCTTGTCGCCGGTCCTGTCCAACAGCATTCAGGCTTTATCTGGAACTCCTTAAATTACATGCTTTCTCACTGAAGGAAAACACAGATTTGCCAAACCATCAGAAGTGAGTACCTGATATTTAATTGCATTGAATTGTTTTTCGTTTCCTGAGTACTTAGATTTCAACCAATCACGTGAATCAGTAACTCTAAGTTTAAGAAGAGATTACTTGATTTCTATTATAATTTATCATCCTCAATATCAATTTATCCTTGAATCTCTATGCTTGCCAGTCAAGTCCCTTTATCACTTAAATGACATCTTGTAGGCAAATGTATAACTAAATTGTTTATGTACGTCTTCTATATAACAAACTGGTACGTGTGAGCTTGCAAAAGTAGGACAATTACAATGCAAAGAAGTCAACTTACAACTTCTTAGTAAGAAAACAGGTGTGCAAATAGTCGCCATCACAATTGCTCTTTACCACATACCAATATTACTGCCTTTGACCAAAGAGAATTATAATGAAGATTTTCCTTCTATAAATATCGCATATTAGGCTGTTTGGAAACATCGAATCCCACATAATGCTTTTCATTTCATGACACAAACAGCTTACTTTCACTGGAACTATGAAATTGCTACAACATTGTTTGGTCATTCATTATGTTTACATGCAATTTCTACTTAATCCATATGTTTGATGATGTGATCCGAGTTTCTGATGTATTTGCTGCCCAATTCTAACATGCAGGACCATGAATTCTTTAGACGAAATACTTCATTTTTCCGAGATACTTGATATGCAAACAAATGAATCTGGAACTCTCTTGGTTCTCTTTGTGTTTTCCCTTGTTTGGCAGTTGGTTGACACTACACTGGATGATGAAGGATTACTGGAACTTACGCCAGAGAACAACTCTAGATGGCCAGTTAAACCTCAAGATATGGATTTAGATGTTGATAATATGCATGATGAGAAAAGGAAAGAACATAGACAGAGTTTACAAGCTATTAATTCCATCGTGGTCATTGAGCTGATTGGGCAGTTTCTGCAAAACAAGACAACTTCCAGGATACTTTACTTGGCACGCCAAAACATGTCAGGATTTTAGTGCTTATAAAATTTCATTTCCAAATTTGTGTGCTTGGAGTGGTTCATTTTGTGTTGTGCGCCTGAGTTGAAGTAACTTGATTTGAGTTTTTAACTTTGCCCCCATCACATCAACTCTATATTAAAGTATTTATACTCGATATCGAAGTGTCTCATTTGGAGTTTGATACATCAATTGAAAATAAATTATATAAATCATTACAACCAATTGTCTGGGACTATAACAAGAAACCTTGATATTGAGAGCCTTTTTTTTGGTTCTTTTTTATGTACACGACTGTCATTTTATTGTGTGTCCATAGTCTAGTTATTAGATTTATTTGGGCAACTGTTTCAATAATTTGTCTCTATCAGGTTCAAACAGTGGGAAAGCTTTACCCGGCGAGTGCAGCTGCTTGTAACAAATTCATCAGCTTTGAGAAATTCGAAATCCAGTACAGTGGAGATTCTTCTGCTGTTAACATCAGATACTAGCAAAATTATGTCTCAACATTTTCAAGTACGTTCATTTATTCAGTCTCACCTGATGGTGCAATCCAGGCCTCTGTCTGCTTTTGCTGGTCTCTGTCTTGGTACTAGTCGGTCTGGACTTTGGCTTCCTCTGGATCTATTCTTTGAAGATGCAATGGATGGTTCGGGAGTTAATGCAACAAGTGCCATTGAAATCATTACTGGTAAAGTCACCGTCCATTAATCTTATTTTTTTCAGTTCCAAAAAAACTAAAAGATTTATGTAGAGCTTTTGTAATTTGGTATTCACCTTTTCAGGTTTAGTTAAGTCCCTTCAAGCAATTAATGCCACCTCGTGGCATGAAATATTTCTTGGACTTTGGATGGCTGCCCTACGCCTTGTCCAGCGGGTGAGGAATAAATCACTCGGACTTTGACTGTTTAGCTTATGTTTTTGCGGAATGTTTTCAAGTAAACCTTTTAGAGGATGTTTTTTTAGTCCGTGACATGTGTAACATATGTTAGCTAAGGAACTTGTTTATGACTAGACACTTCTTTAGCGTGGTTTCCACAGTTCTGTGCTTTCATGAAAGTATATACTGCTGTTTTACAGATTTGTACTTGATCTTGTTCTCTTTGCAATCAAAAGAATAAACACTATCATGCTGACAGGGGATGTCTCGATACAGTGGGTGTAATTTTCTGGCTTTAGTGAACTTTAGATGCTCTTGCCATGATTCTTCAACATTGTTTTTGTTGCTGATTGAGTTGGATCTTAACTTTTAGGAGAGGGATCCCATTGAAGGACCTGTGCCCCGACTAAATACCCGCTTGTGCATGTTATTGTCTGTCACAACACTTGTGGTTGCTGATCTTGTCGAGGAAGAGGAAAGTGTGGCAACAAATGAATCAAATAGTGGTATGGGAAGGAAACAACAAGTTTCTAAGAAGCGTCGTACCGATTTGGTATTAAGTCTACAGAATCTGCGTAATTATCAAAGCTTGCTAGCCCCGCCTGAGTCGGTCATTCCTGCTGCCAATCAGGCTGCTGCTAAAGCAATGTTGTTTGTATCTGGCATCAATGTTGGAACTGCATATCATGATTGCATCACCACATCAGATACACCGATTAATTGTTGTGAGTTTTTTTTTATCTCTTTAAGATTCAAGGCCTATGATGTAGCTTTTGTCGTCCGAGGATGTGCGTTTTTCATATAAGTTATCAAAAATGACTTATTGAGTGCTATAATACTTAATTATCAAGAAGTTTTCAACCTACTAATTAGCTTAGTGCTCGAACAGTTGATTTCTCTAATTTTTTTTATGGTGTGGTAGTGATTTATCCTAGTCCTATCCTGCAGCTGGTAGCCTATATCATTTAATTGTTGACACTTGCGTAGCCAGAAATCTTTTGGACACATCGGCTTATTTCTGGCCGGGCTATGTAGATGTGCACATCAACCAACTACCACATACTATTCCCACTCAGTTGACTGGGTGGTCAGCATTTATGAAAGGGACGGCTCTCACCCCAGTGATGATCGATGCTTTAGTCTCAACTCCTGCTTCAAGGTATTGTATCAAAGTATGATCATTCAAAATGCTATTCACTTCTGCTCAAAAACTGGACTGTCTATGCAATATCTCACGAACATAAGTTTGAAACCTGTCTTTGACAGCCTTATTTAGGATCAATATGCTTAATATTACTCAGTAACTGTTATTATTTATCCAAGAGAAAAGCAACTGAATACTAGCTCATGGATATGGTGGAAGCTTTGCAGAAATTAATAAAGTCTTCGAGATTGCGGTTAAAGGATCCACTGATGAAAGGATAGCTGCTGCTAGTATTCTTTGTGGGGCGACCTTGAGTCGTGGATGGAATGTTCAGGTAGTTAAACATTTGTTATTTAATTTTTTATCTTAATTTCCGAACATTCTAACAGGTTATACCCGTGTGCAGGAACACACACTTTACTTTATTACCAAACTACTTTCTCCACCAGTCCCTGTCAACTATTCTGGGAATGAAAGCTATTTGACTGATTATGCTCCCATGCTCAATGTTCTCCTTGTGGGAATAGCACCAGTTGACTGTGTCCAGATTTTTTCTCTCCATGGATTGGTATGTTTACTCACACGTAGTTAAAAGTTTCTCCCATAAACATGAGAAACTAGTTTTTTTGTTATGCTTTTTTTTTTAAATAAAGCGGGAATAAATGTTTAAATGTGTGCCAGTGATGTGATGTATGTGAAAGCATGAATATTCTTATTTGATGCCTTCCAGGAACTCCGAACTATCATTTCTCAATACAATTAATATTATTGGATATGATGATGAGTGAGCATTAGAATCAGTGAAACCTTAGAAAAAATATTAACTTCTGACAGGTGCCAGAGCTTGCTGGTTCGTTGATGACAATATGTGAGGTTTTTGGCTCATGCGTGCCTGATATCTCCTGGACCATGGTCACAGGAGAAGAAATTTCTGTTCATGCCGTATTTTCAAATGCATTTGCTCTTCTTCTAAAGCTATGGAGATTTAATCACCCTCCTATAGAGTATGGTGTTGGAGATGTGCCTCCAGTAGGATCCCAACTCACTCCTGAATACCTTTTATTGGTGCGGAATTCTTACCTAGTATCATCAGGAAACTCACTCAAGGATCCAAATCGAAGGAGACTTGCACAAGTTGCTAGTTCTACGTCCTCGAAACCCATATTTGTTGATTCATTTCCTAAACTCAAAGTGTGGTATAGGCAACATCTGGCCTGTATAGCTTCACCTCTCACCGGTCTTGTCAATGGCACACCAGTGCACCATACTGTTGATACACTACTAAACATGATGTATAAAAAAATCAGTGCGAGAAACCAGTATGTGAACACTGCGACATCTGGAAGTAGTAGTTCCGGTGGGACTGGAAGTGAAGATGCTTATCTGAGGCCTAAAATACCAGCTTGGGATATCCTTGAAGCTGTCCCTTTTGTGGCAGATGCCGCTCTAACTGCATGCGCTCATGGAAGATTGTCTCCCCGTGAATTATGCACGGGTCTGTCTCCCTATAAACTTCCGTGTTCTTATCGAATTGTTTTTTAATTGACATCTTGTTTATATTTCACCTCACCTGATGCTGGTTGCACGACAGGGCTGAAAGATTTGGCGGATTATCTTCCCGCCACTTTGGCCACTATTGTAAGTTACTTATCTGCTGAAGTGACTCGAGGTGTTTGGAAGTCAGTTTTCATGAATGGAACAGATTGGCCGAGTCCAGCAGCAAATTTCTCCAATGTTGAGGAACAGATAAAGAAAATACTAGCTGCCACCGGTGTGGATGTCCCCAGTCTTGCAGCAGGTTTGCTTTTATTATGATGGCCTATCTTAAAATACCAATTTTTTTGTGTATACTAAGAATTTTGAAACATAGTCTGAGTTTTGTTTTGTTATTTCTCATCCTACAATAACTCGCTACACTTCTATAGGAGGAAGTTCACCAGCTGCACTTCCATTGCCTTTGGCAGCATTCGTGAGCCTAACCATAACCTATAAGCTTGATAAAGCCTCACAACGTTTCCTGAATCTGGCTGGTCCAGCTTTGGAGCACCTTGCTGCTGGCTGTCCTTGGCCATGCATGCCAATAGTTGCTTCTTTATGGACCCAAAAAGCTAAGCGTTGGAGTGATTTCCTAGTATTTTCTGCTTCTCGTACTGTTTTCCTTCATAGCAATGATGCCGTTGTTCAGCTACTTAGAAGCTGCTTCAGTGCCACACTTGGTTTGAGCTGCAGCTGCATTTCGAACAATGGTGGCATTGGATCACTGCTTGGTCATGGATTTGGATCTCATTTTAGCGGTGGAATCTCTCCAGTTGCTCCTGGGATTCTTTATTTACGAGTCTATCGTTCAATTAGAGACATCATGTTTTTACGAGACAATATAGTTTTACTACTGATGCAAACTGTGGAGGACATAGCCAATGGTATCTCGGGTGATAGTTCTGAAAGGCTGAAAAAACCAAATGGATTGAAATACGGGCATGCCTCACTCGCTGCAGCCATAACCAGGGTAAAACTCGCAGCTTGGCTTGGAGCTTCCATAATGTTCTTAACCGGTGGGCTGGGGCTCGTGCAGTCATTATTTAAAGAAACTCTCCCTTCTTGGTTTATGTCTATTCGCCATACCGAGCAAAAGGGCAATGGATGTGGAACGCTTCCAATCCTCAGGGGCTATGCGTTGGCATACTTGGCTGTACTTTGTGGAGCATTTACTTGGGGTGTGGCCTCATCATCTTCGGCTTCAAAGAGGCGACCTAACATTATTAGAAATCACATGGAATTTCTGGCAAGTGCCCTAGATGGAAAGATTTCACTTGGCTGTGATCCAGCGACTTGGCATGCTTACATATCTGGTTTCATGAGTTTGATGGTGAGATGCACACCAACCTGGATACTAGAGGTGAATGTCGAGCTGTTGAAGAGACTGAGCAAGGGGTTGAAACTACGGGGCGAGGAGGAGCTTGCTCTTGCTTTGTTAGGAGTTGGTGGGGCAAGTACCATGGGCTCTGCTGCTGATCTTATCATAGAAACTGAAAATAGCTTTTTATAATAAAATTTGAAATTTTGTCGGCCATACATGTAGCAATTGATTGTCCTTGTTTTCTAGGATATAGTTGCCTACATAATTTGTAGTTGTCTACGTACTAAAAAGATTGAAGACATGACAGTTAGTTTTACATATAATTTAAAATGTTAAAATTATAAGCTTAACCATTAACAATAGCTTCTGAATAATAACAGGTTAACTACATTTTACAATTAGTATAATAGTTTATATCATAAGGTCGATTCCCATTTCTTGCAAGTTAGGAGCAATTGTTGTTAGGGGGTAAACTGGTTAGGAATAATTGACCCTACTGTATGATACAATGATCAAAACATGACGTTTTGGTTAACAATATGTGATCATTCTTCAGGGTACTGCAGAAAACGTGGTACATGCACTGTTTCAATCTTGAAATCAAATTCGTTTACACTCTGGCGTATTAATATAACAAGTCTTTACGAAAGCATAAGCCAGTATGTGATACTACACCACTATAACCTGGGGATCTCGATAATTTACCATCTTGCACAGCTCTCCGCACTATTGATGCATCGCGCCACCTGTAGAACTCGACTAGGACCATGTGATGGCTCTACCTCTGTCACATTCTCTGCAGCTCTTTCACCTATATCTGTGTTACTATGTGTTTTACAAGCTGCCAATAATGTACCCCATATAACCGCGTCTGCCTTCATGGGCATGCTCTTTATTATTTCTTCGCCTCTTTTAGCCTTCCAGCTCTGCCTAAAAGATCTATCATACAGCCGTAATGCTTGATGTTTGGTTGTACACCATATATGCCATTCAAGCTCTTAAAATGCTTTTCTCCATCTTCCACTAGCCCAGCATGGCAACATGCACTCAAGACTCCTATAAATGTGACAGCATCAAGTCGTATACCATGCTTCTACAAATCTGAGAAAATTCTTAAAGATGCTGCAACATGCCCGTGCATAGCCAAGCCACATATAATTGCATTCCAAGGTGAGACATTGGTGGTTATCTCTTGAATTTGATGAAACACTTCTAAAGCAGCATAAATACTCCCACATTTCGCATACATATCGATTATTGATGCACTCAAAATGTCGTTAACTGGTATAAAGTTACTAAAGATGTACTCATGAGCCCATCTTCCTTCCTTTAATATGCCTAAAGTAGAAATGGCAGAAAGGACACTGACCATCGTAATTTCGTTTGGCTTAAATCCCTTCTCTACCATTTCATGAAAAACTTTGACAGCCAAAGCAGGCTGCGTGTTTTGTGAATAACCAGAAATGATTGAGCTCAACGAAAAAACATCTCTTTCAGGCATCTCATTAAATAAACAACTAGCCCCATCAACCATTTCATTTCCTATCTGTCCTGAAATAAGGGCACTCCAACATGCTATATGATTCTTATTTCTCAGTTCAAACTGCAAGCGAGCCAATTTTACTTCACCACAAGCTGCATAAAACCGAATTAATGTTGCCTGCATGAAATCATAACCACCAAACCCCATTTCCTCACCTAAACCATGAAACTGCTGACCTTCCATAAAGTTTGTTTCTTGCCCACAGGCAGATATGATATCCACGATCATAACTTCATTAGGACTCAAGCCACAATAGAGCACCAAAGCGTCCCTCAATCACCCCACTTGCAAACATCCATCAATGATTGTACCCCAAGAAGCCACATCGTTTCAACAATTACATCAAACAACTCTTTAGCCATATCAACCACCCGTGCCTTATCAGTTAACGTAACAATCTAAGAAACCACATTCTTTTCTTTCATCGCATCAAAAATCATCCTTCCATCAGCAAGACGCAAACTCATGCAGCACAAGTGAACCAAGTTCGTCGATACGAGAACAAACACATCGAGACCGAGTTTCAACACCAAACCATGCAACAATCTCCCCCTTTGTCGGAGGCCATTAGCACGTGCGTAAGCAGAGATGACACTAGCCATAGTCACTTCGTTAGGGACATTTCCCAGCAGCCTCATTTCGTTAAAAATTTCAACTGCGTCTTCATAGAACTCAATTTGAGCCAACCCCATGATCGCAGTCGTGTAAGACACACAGTTTCTAGCAGGCCTTCTCACAAACAACTCACCCGCGTCAATTAAATGTCCATATTTCACATATCCACCAAGCATTATGTTACACGATACAAGATCCAACTTCAGTGACGTGTCGAAAATCGATTTGGCGCACGAAATCAGCCCACATTTCGAATACATGCTCATCAAACTGTTTTGTATGAATAAGTTGGAGTCCCGCCCAGATAACATTACAAGGCAATGGAGCTGCTGGCCATGAGAGAATAATGAAGGAGATGTTGAGATACTTTTTAGTGCAGAAACCAACGAAAATTCTAACCGTGTGTTTGGCAAGCCGGATTTGGGAGTATTTCATGAGATATATGGATTTCAAAATCTATTTTTACTGTTGGACAATATATTAAAAAAAAAAAAATTTGGATTTGCTTAGGATTTCATAGGATTTCAACAAGTATATCCAAATTCCATCAAATTTGATGAGATTTGGTGAGATTTAGATTTTAAAAACATAAAATTACTTTTTTATCCAACACATCATTCTCCACCAAAAGTTTATAAGGGTAGTTTAGTAAAATTTTAAAATTCCAAATTCGAATATTTTTTTCTTCAAACAAGAAATGGATTTGTAAATATCATTTTTAAATTAAACCAAACACCAAATGAAATTTCAAATACTTGAATTTCCAAATCCAATTCCAAATCCCACAAAATTCTCTCAAATCCTGGTTGCCAAACACACTGTAAGGATTCGGCTTTCATGGAGCTGTTCCTCAAAAGTGTTTGGAGATTAGAGTCCGTTGTAACTTGTAAAATACACGACAATTTTTATTTTATTTTAAAAAAAAATTAGATTTAAATTATTAAATTTTAACCATTTTAAAAAGTGATGTCTACATAATCATGCAACCAAGGTATTAAATATGGAAATCTCACAAAATTGTCGATTAAATTCGAGTTTTGGCAATGTTTTGATTTTTATTTAAGTAATGATGAAGATTTATAAATATTTTAAAGTGTTTTTAGAATAATACACCTTTAAACCGATATTGGGTTATAAAAAAAATTACATTATAGGTCTTATTAAATGACTTAATAAAAATTTCACATACTTACTCAACGAAAATACACAAAATCTCTTGTCAAAATGTCTCAAGGATAAATTTTGTAACATGAATCTCATATCCGATCCAACTCTTGTATAAAAAATATTACTTTTCATTCTAGGTATAGATCTGGTCGACCCGAAGACCGTCTTAGATGAGACCTACTCATAAAATAAATCATGAAATTGTGAATGCCAGAAAATAACATCCTAAAGGCGTAGATGATATGCGTATAACTGATATTTGCAAAGCTATCATGTGCAATATTCTCCTGAAGTACATAACATGCACACAAATCACACTAAAACAAATTTCCTATTGAAATTCTTGGTAATATTTGTGCAATAACATGTGGACTGTGTTCCCAATCCTTAAAGTATGAAGATCAACGGTAACGGCAAGGTATTAATAAGCATTAGCTATGTATATTACAAAAGATTAATAAAAATTTAGATTTCTATTGAACTAATTTCTTTTATTTATTCCCACTTAGTTCGGTATAGAGAAGATATCAGTTCCCCAATGTGGATAAATGCAAGAGTCATGGTGGTGCAATATTGAAAGAAAATTGTTCCTAACAATGCAATCATTCAGAATGAATACGAAACAAGTTACTACAGAAGGAACTGTTGATGAGTCCCAAAGGAATGCGCACCACGGTCAGTGATGATCTCCTCCACCAGCAAGAACCAGACTTCTGAAATACATCAGATAATACAGGTTAAGTATAAGACAGCAGGGAAAAACGAAATTTGAAATAATTGACAAGCAGGAAAATCAAATATGAGTGCCCAATGACATATTATGCACATTTATGAAGAAAACAAATGATAGAATAGAACCACATAAGAGCACGTGCAAGACAACTGAAAATGCACGGTACGTGAACGTAATGCTACTTTTTTTTCGTTTGAACCAACGTAATGCCACTTTTGATTGACTACCAAAGCACTTTTCATCTCCCCATTCTTTATTTTGATCCTCAATCTTTCTGCTTTTTGTATAAAGTCTAAAAATATGAAAATGACGCTGAGGAGAATATGCTAGCATGAATCTATGGTTAAAACCTCTAAAGAAACCACAGATAAAGAGTGAACGAGTGCATTTAGTTAAGGTAGTGTCCACCAAATGAAATTGAGGAAGATTCCTTTGAGATAGTTTCAATATATTCAAGTTCAAACAAAGGCAGTTACGTGGGCAACTATACACATAAACCAAGTAGAAGAAGGAAATGTGAATCACATGGAACAATGTTATTAGACAAATATAAAGCTCTTTCATTCAACATTAGAATATGCGTCCTACATAAATAGAAGAAGAAGAGTGTCACGTCCCGAGTCCAAGATATGACGTAATACCGTTACCAAATCAAAGACAAACAAAAAATATGAAAGTTTGTATCATAGAATTGAAACAACCATAAATTTTATAAATGACGACATGGTGGAAGCATACCATCATGAAACAGAAAATAGACTCACAGACATACACCTCAAAAGACAATATTTCCTACAGACTTAAATAGTTAAATCCGTACTCCAACACAAGCTTGCAACCATACCCATTATCATTTAAAGAAACTCCAACACAATACTAACAGCGAAGCCTAAGGAGCAATCCAACATACGATTCTGGCACAGAATAATATAATGAATGAAACAAGAAATTAAGTAAGGAATCCTCAGGCTTCTCATAAACAAGAAATTAAGAATAGAATACTTGGGCTTCTCTGAAGTAAGAATGGACGGACTATATAATGTCTTTGACATCAAATCACTAAAAAGTAAAATTAACATAATCTTTCACAGTTTTCATCCACCATACATGTTTATACATATTAGAAATCTCATTTTACCAAAAATCAAATTCAACCTTGTGGCAAACTAAATCACTGAAGAATGCTCCATAAATTAATTGCCAGATACTTCCATGCAGCAAATGTTACACAATAGGAATGGGCTCCATCAATCAAAATAACAATCCTATTGTAGCACGAAAAAAATAAAATCAAAATGAGCGAGTTGATCAAGATATGCACTAGTGCAGCACAGCCTAGGCCCTAGAGATCTTTTGCAGGTTGTTTTCTCGACTTAACAAGATTCGGTAGCAGCCTAAAGTCTAATACAGTCAATTTTATTATATACTGGAAAAATGCAACTGCTGTGTCATTCCCATATTTTCCTCCCCAAAATGACAGGCATCAAGCATCTCATACAAACTCCCTATCTCTACATCTCAACAGGAGACAATTTGCTGAGAGGAACAAAAATTTCCTATCCTTATCATAGTCATAACAGAACAGGCATCATTTTAGCATAAATAACTGTACCATTGCTAAACCTGTAAAGTCCAAAGGGCAGGAGACAACGGACAAAGATCATCTATATATTTGGGTATCTTTGATCACAATGGCTTAACTACAAAAAATTACTAGAGTGCATGTAATTCACAAGTTTGATGACCCAAGACTCTAACAAATGAACAAAATACAATCAATAACAACCTACATCCTTATACCAAAATCAATAATCCTGACATGTTGATAAAATCAATCCAAAATACACAATTTCCCATTTGAGTTGCTTTGTCAATATCACAATCAAACAAAGCCACAGTCTAGAAAAAAATATCCATTCTTATTCCAATAAAAAATTCAACACAACAAAGATTCCACTCACTTCTTGTGTCTCCGCCCACGCTTAGGACCCCATCCCTCGAGTTTAGCAACCGGACACCCACATTTTGCGCGAAAAAACAGCACAGCTCGCCCGTTAGGCGGGGCCATCTTCCTCAATTCAGCACGCAAACACTCATAATCAGGGTTATCCCCGGTGCCCCCTTTCCAGGGCAATTCATTAACCTCTTTAACTGCCTTATTCCCGTTTCCCATCCGCAACAAGTCCTCGCCTTGCAGCTGCAAATCAAATTCCATCGCCTTCTTCAACCCTTTACAGCCAATCTTTCCACATTTTCTTGATCTGTGCCCACAACAGATCTCAAATAAAACAACAAAAATAACAAAAGATAGCAGAAACAATGCGAAAAAAACTAATTGGGATTGCGGGTTGGAGGTTAGATGGTAACGGAAGTGTGAAATTATAGTGGGCAAAGGGGGGAGGATAAGTGACAGTGATTGGAAAATATAAGAAAAATAAGAGATGATTAGAAAAGCGCCGGAGAAAATCACGAGGATGAAGATGAGGATGTCGAGGGTGGCGGAGGGAGAGTGTCTGCAGAGGGGAGGGCAGTTCGGTGAACTGAGGTGTGGTTGTGGGTGGGGATTGGGGGAGGTGGGTCTTTTCAGGGAGGAGGAAGGAGGCATAATGGTGGAGTTGAGGAGGTGATGGCGCATGTTAGTGAAAAACAGGTCCAGGGGCGGCGGAAATGGGAAGTGGCCGGGGGGTGTATTCCTTCTTTTTCAGGTGGAGCGAGTGGAGGTGCACAAATTAGCAGCCTATTGGGTGTGCGCAAGTTAAAGGGGCTGCACCATATCCATCCACACACACACACACACACACATATACGTCGTATTTATTACACAGTGCATGCAATTTAAATACATAATATTTTGTTTGATCTTACAGTGTACCTTCCATTCAATTCTGTGACGTTTTGAAAAAAAAAGGATTACATATTTGAATTAACATTAATATTAAGGTATTAATAATGATTGATTATATAGGTTTCAGGACAAGCATTGAATGCAGCGGCGGAGTCACATACCCGAGTGGTCATATTTTTTAAAAAAAAATATATGTAAATTTTGTATAATTTTGGAATAATATGATATTAGTTCTGATAGATCAATTTAAAATATTAAAAGATTCTAGAGTTTAAAATTACAGCCTGAATAGAATTATATTTCTGACTTCGCCATTGTTTGCATGCGTAAAAATTAACTATAAATCTAAAACATAGAAATGTGATGCGGTGATAATTTTTATTTGGGTGTAATATTTGATGAGAGTCATTTTTTAAAATATCCCTTTTTATTCACATCAAACATAGACATGAACAACCTACAGGTCATATGATTTAATAAAACGCACGAAGAATTGATGTATGGCATTTAATGCATTCCATAATATAAATGCAAATGTTACATGTAAATTAAATGTGAAGGATTTTTTTTTAAAAGAAATATTTCCATAATTCAAATAACCGACAAGTCTCGGGTTACAATATTAATGAGCCACAACGGAAGAATGCCGTCGGTCCATTCAAATAACAAAGAAGAAACTAAAACTCGTTGAGCTAGATCATGAACGACGTTATTAGCCGTACGTCTCATATGTTGTATCGAAAGGAATGATTCATCCTCAAGCATCGTTCTAACTTCGGAAGCCACTCCGCCACTGTGACTTAGATCGTAATTCTCTTCCCTCACCGCCTTAACCGCTATCAGAGAGTCAGAAAATATGCACACATTGTCCAGCCCAAGCCCCAAGCAGAAGTAAGAAAATGTGATGGATTATGCTATTACGAAACACAAAATTCGAGTCTCACGGATTTTTTTTATAAAATCGTTACAAAAATATATGTTGTTGGGCAATCACAGTAACTGATCATAAAATTTGGTACGTATTTTATGTAACATAATTAGGGTGGAAAAAATATCAAAAGTTTCCATATATCGAGGTGATTAAATCGAAAAATACTGAATTTATCGAAATTTTCAATATTCTGAATATTTCGATACGGTATAATAACAATATCAAAATTTTCAGTACGATAACGATATGAAATTTGGAATATTACCAAAATACCGAAACAATACTTATAATAGTTTTAAATGATAAAGTTATAAATTTTAAAAAATGTGAGATATTTTTGGTATAAAACAAGATAGATCGATACTGTACCAAAATCTCGATATACCACAAAATTTGGATATAATTAATATGCTGATTAAATATGTCGAAAATTTTGGTACACCAAACCTCAATATACCAAATGTTCGATACATTATCAATATATATATATATATACATATATATATATATATATTTATATCATAATCTTTTATATGATATATTTTTCAATACAGTATATATCACCTCTACTTCTAATAAATAGTTAACATATATAATATATATTCACTCCGAGCGCGACTACAGGACTTTGTGTCAGACGCCAAATTAAAAATTTAAAAATACATTGCTTGATTAATACGTGTGTTATACTTTAAATGCATCTAACGAGTCAATTTTGTAAGACGAATATCATATCCGACTCAACTCATGAAAATATTTTTTTTAGTCCAAAAATATTAATTTAACTCTAAATACATATCGAATCGATCTGTCTCACAAGACACCGACTTATTATAGAATTAATACTATGAGTAGATAAAAGTGAATAGTGAATACATCTTTTATTTTTTAAAAATCATAACATTTTAAAGGCTAAATTAAGTAAATATTAATTATCTTTACGAATTAGTACAAGGTATATAAAAAAACAAATAAACATAATATTAGTATATTCCTATAATTTCCATAGCTTAAATATAATATAAAAGTGAATAGCGAGCCCATGCCCAACATTACTAAGGATCCAACATTTTGAGCAGTCAGAAAGCCCATGATATTTGGGAAGACCCAATTTATCCATCGGAGTTTGGATTGATGAGAGAAAATTCCGACGGTTGGACTTGCGGTCACCAAATCGATAGTTATTATTATTATTTTTTATATAATTTTCAAAAATCTAAATAATTACCGAAGTTATTAATAGAAATTAGGAGTGTAAACAAACAGAATCGAACTAAACGTATACACGTGTCACGTTTATCGAACTTTTTTAGTTACTACAAATAAATGTGTGAAAAGTAGAGATTAGAAAATTAGTTTATTTTTAAAACAGATAAAAAAAAAATGCATCTTTAATTATCATTCAATGATTCACTTTTTTAAGAGTCGTTTATCCAAGAGTGATTCATAAGATTAAATGATTAGTTAATATTAAGATGTATAATATTACATTTCTACCCTTTTTCCGATCATCAATTTAGAAGATTATACTTTTTTTCATTTTTATGTAAAAAATAAATAATATAATTTGTAATTAATATAAATTTTTACCAAAATTAAAAATAAATACATAGCTGTTTTTATTGGACTGGTCGGTTTCTTCGAGGATTGAGGCCCAAAATCACTGGTTTTATTAATATTTTGTTTTGTATTGGATTGGTTTATTGTTCAATATTCATATGTAATCATTACATGCACAATTATTATGTTAAGGAAAATCCATATAAATTAAAAAATATATCATGTTAAATCAATAAAAATTTGATTAAAAACTTATATAGAAACATGCATGAAGTCATAATCTTGAATTTTATAGAACATTTTTTATGTTTCAGATCTACGCGTTATTTCTTTGAAATAACCTTTAGTTTCCTCTCCACAACTATTTTTTCAATGAGAGAATAAGAAACATGATTGGACGCGACCTAGGATCATGACTCATATATAGATAATGCCTATCACTATCTTCTGATATTTTTATGTTAGCTCATCATTTAAAAAAATGACATTTATGTCTCTATACATTAAAAGCAACAACCTTTAAATACATTAAAGTCTAATAATCCGAAATATTAGTCGATCATTTTATTTTGGATTTAACTTAAACGACAACAGACAATCATATTTATTCACATATAAACCCAATTAAATAAAATTGATCCAACATATTATATTCAAAAGAAACTTTATAAATAAATGGTGAAATGTATCACAAATCCTAAAATTGGATTCGAATGAGTCGAACCATATGATATTAATTTTGTGGAGTGCATTTGAGTCTAATTGCTAAAAATAATCATTCGAATGTCGTTTTCTTGATTCAAATAAAAATTAGTAACCGGGAAATTGTGGTCAACTTTGTTTGAAAAATCTGTGAATTCCAACTACATCTTAATTAAGAAGTTGGGTGATCCGTTGTTGTTCCAAAAGAAAAAGGACATGCTATATTAAAAATAACTTAAAGTAACTTTAACCACTAAAAAAAGACGTTTAAACACATTCTGTAAATAAATAATGATACGACAACGATTGTAATAATTTTTTTTTAAATCAAATAGTGAATTAGTATATTAATATACATTTTATATCGTATATTCTATTAAAAATTCGATAATTTTGGTAAATATGAGATGTGTATACTTGTATATGCATGTGTCTATGTTTTCTATATAAGTATGTTATTTTTGTCGTGTCCGAGCTGGTTAAGTGTGTGAATACTAATTCAGTTATCATAAATTTCATATTCAATCAATGTTTTTTCGAACGAATCTGTTGCACATAATTTTTCTAATGCAATTTATCTCACCAATAGTATGTTAATATCAGATTTATCAAATTTATATTAAAAATATAGAGTAAAAGTTTTATCGTCATAAAAATAATAAAAAAAATATATGTGACATTGCCATATAAAATTGTAAAAATTCATCATACATTTTTAGTTGGCCATAAACTGGAAACGTGTACCCTCTCATTTAACTCATTTTCCTACCAACGGATTGTTTTAAAGCTTATTATTATTATTATTATTGTCAATCATTTTATGATTTTAGCAATGTTCTAAAACGTATGCTTAATTTCTGTTTACACGTGTTTAAACTTGAAGTTAGACAAACTGTAGTTTGAACAAATTAAGCGTAACTAAGATATTAATTAAGTGTGTTTAAGTACAATTAACCTCAACTATTTATTTTTAATTTTTTTTTTATTTTGAAGATATGTTTTTTTATTTTAAAATAATAAATTATGTTTATAATTTAGATGTTTATTTTTAAATTTTAATTATAATTAAGCATGTCTGATAATGATTTGACAAATATTTAACATTTTTTAATGTGGTCTAGTTACAAAAATAAATAAATATTGTAATTTTGATATTTACTTTTATACATATGAGAATTAATGCATAAGACTTAAATTTATCATATTTATGTATTATTTTATTTATTTATTAATTTGAGATAATTACAATTACGCTAAAAATAAAAAACGTTTTTTTACTCTTAAGTATGTACTAATCTTGCCTAAGCTTGAAAAAGTTGGAGCTCGACATTCACGCTTTGGGACACTTCACATTTTTTAGAACCTTGGATTTTAGTTCATTAATTTACATCTATGTTCTATTATAGTTATTTTTTATTGGAGTGGTAAATGACCCTAAAAAATTTGTTGACGTGATTACATATATTGTTGACATAATTTTTTAATTATAAGTACCATCTCAATATGTCAAAAAGTATGGTGGGTAATTTAATATATTTTAATATAATGTTGGATTCATCCACGTTAACTTTTTTTGTCGAGGATGTAATCAACGAGAACTTGGGTTGCATTTTGATTTGAAAATAGGATGTGCTATCTCAGGATGAATCCATCAAGATCCAGCTCAAAATTCCGGCTCATATCTAAGGCCCGCAGGCATCAAGATCCGGCCCAAAATTCCGTCCCATATCTAAGGCCCGCAGGTGAATGGCCCATAACAAGCCCAGTTATTCTCCTATAAATATCAGGTTTGAGCGTATGATTAAAAATTCACTATATTGTTTTCAGCAGCACCCTTAACTGCTCTCCCATATATCCTCAGTCACTGACTTGAACGTCGGAGGGGCTACGCCGGGACACCCTCCTGGCCCCCCTCTTAACAGTCTTTTTTGTGATTTCAGGCTCATGACCATTCAAAACCTGCGTCTGGACTAGTGACATTCGTTGGAATCGGACCCTAAATTTCCCGTGAGTATGAGGATGTATCATTGGACTTTTAATAACCCTAATTTATGAGCATCTTGAAACATCATATTGATTATAAGAATAATATATAAAATCTTAAATCGAGGATTTCGGATTTTATAAATAAATCTAAAAAATGTACAAGTATTCTAAAGAATAAAAAAAATTTAAATCATAAACTTGAAAATTCTTATTTATTATTTATTCCATCTAATGGAGTAACATAATGACATATGGTTTAATTTTGTTAGGTAACAACTTTCTTACAAATAAAAAAAAAATTGGGTAAATTCCTCAAAGAGAATGTTTGACCTTTGTTTTCTAGTCGGACCAAATACCAGGAAAAATCTGTCAAAATAGACACTAATAGGGCGGTGACATCCAAACAAATCTTTGAAATTTGCTCCATTCTTTACTATTTTATATTTAATCCTATGGCCAATTCCTAGGTAATCTGTCCGGGATTTATAGTTAAAAACATCACAATCACACATTTAATATTATAAATTATTAATTATTGTATTTTTATATTCAAAAAAAAATTTGTAATTCGGAGCATATCTAAAACAAATAAGACAAAAACTTGTGTGAGACGGTCTCACCGGTTGTATTTATGATACAATATCTTATTTGGGTCATCCATGAAAAAATATTACTTTTTATGCTAAAAGTATTACTTTTTATTTTGAATATTAATATGATTGACCCGTCTCACAGATTAAGATGCATGAGACGGTCTCACATTAGACTCACTCTACAAATAATAAAAATAAGAGATCTGTATCATAAAATTAACTTTACAAGAATTGTAATTTTCAATCGAATTTGATATTGTTTATTGTTCCGGTTATAATTTGATAAAGAAGAAGAGGATGATGACAAGAAATTGAGTTTATATTATATGTGAATAATTATTTAGACTAAGGTCATTAGTATAACAGAAGAACTCCGAGAAATAATGTACTTAATAAATATTTAAAAATTCCTAAATAATTTTTTAGAGAAATATTTTATAATTATTTATATAATATAAAATAAAATATAATATAATAATAACGGAGATGATGGTAAATAAAAAAAGTTATATCTATGAGCATGTGGCACCATGTCCTGCGGCTGCCATGCATACCTGATAACGAAAATACGACAATACCCTTATCAATCATTACTCAACTTCCCCGATCCACTGTCGGTGTTTAAAAAATTCTAGAGGACCTCATTGTAATTTCACTGGAAACTCCAAGAAAAACTAAGCTCGTTGAAATTAGACCACTGCTTCCAGCTTTCATTCTCTTTTTGTTCCCTATATTGTAATTTATTATTATATATTATTATTAATTTATTATTGCAGTCGTAGATGGCTGGGACTCTCTTCTTTCCCAATCTCTTCTAGCTTTGTTCGACTGCAAAGTTCTAAGACCTAGGCCTATATTGTAAATATTACACAAATATTTTTTTGGCTTACGAGGGAAAGGTAGTTCATGTCCACTTGAGAAGGACTTGAAGAAGAACTTGGATTTTTTTTCAAGATATTGAAGAAAAACGCGTGCGGTAAGTTTTGTGTTGGAACATTCTTTTATTTATTCAAGAAAACACCGTCGGTTTACGGAATATTTGTTGAAGCATGTGTCTAATCTATTTGCAACGAAAAGGTTCCTTTTCTTTTGTTATTACGAAGAATTTTATGGGTTTGCTTTTGTAAAAATTTTTGTTAGATTTTTTTTACAGGTTTGTAATATTTGGCTTTTTGTTTGAATGCTTTCTTCTCAGATGCGGGAGAAAGCAGCAAACTTTTCATTAGTTTTGAGGCAAAGCCCCATTATTCATTGGTGGTTCAAGATTTTGACGGTCGGAGTGTTTCTTGGTATCTTGATAGTTTGGGGGATTGATGGCTTGAATATGAGTAGCTCTTTGCAGAAGGATCTGCTTGTGTTGACAGTTAACGACTCTGAAAACTTGTCTCAGTCCCATGAAGATTTTAGCTCGAAAAATCTTTTTCAGATTGATTTGAACATCACCCACCAAAGTTCAGCACAAGAACAGAAACATCTTGAACCTGATATTTCTTCGGAGTCACTTATATTGTCAAGAAACCAACCGAATTTCTCTAGTTATACCCCACAAACTTCAGCAAATTTGTCCAATTCCATGGAGGACAAAGTTGTGAGTACCCCCTTATCTCCTAGGATTATACCTTGGGTTTCCGCTGAATTGGAAGCAAATTATTCATCCAATCTTCTTGCTAAGTGGTTAGCTCCAGGGGGTGAGCCATGTAAGGACTCAAGAGCAGTGGATATTAAGATTTTTAATTTGGACGGTTTTGAAAGTTTTGAGTTATCAACTGGAGACATACATGAGTTCGTTTTCCAGTCAATAGATGATTCAGGGAAGCCACTTTGTTCCGGTGGTGATTATTTTGAAATTGACCTCTCTGGTGAAACATGGAAGGCTAGGCCTCCGGTGAAGGATAATGGAAATGGAACATATACATTTTCCCTTCAAGTCCATCCTGATTTTTCAGGGGATTACAATCTAACTATTATCCTATTGTTTAGGCATTATGAAGGATTGAAGTCTTCACCTCCAAGATTTGTATTTGATAAGGTTCTTCGTGCAGTTCCGATCAGATTCCTTAGATCCACGTCCCAGCTGCCGGAAATAAGCCAGTGCCAGAAGAAAGATTACACGACGGATGTTTGGTCTGGTCGATGGACTCGACATGCCAGGAACGTTAGCTGCCCAATTAGCAGGGATGGCCGGTATAGATGCCAGGAACCAAGTTTTCCATGCCAGCATCCTTGGTGTGATGGTCCATTGGGAGCATTGGAGAGTAATGGTTGGATATATTCGTCACATTGTTCTTTCAAGTTGTTTAGAAGCGGTGAAGCATGGAATTGTCTAAACAAACGCTGGATTTTCTGGTGGGGTGACTCGAATCATTGTGACACGATACGTAATATCCTTCACTTCATTTTAGATGTGCAAGATATTCCTACCGTTCCAAGATTATTTGATATGAATATTTCCAATCCAAGAAATCCATCCCAAATGGTCCGATTCACCAGTATTTTCAACGGTCATCATAACCATACCGGTAACTATCAAGGCTTAAATTCCTTAATCAACGAGGAGTACCGAGAAAAACTGAAGGGGTACTTTTCTGAAGATGTAGTTCCGGACACCATGATCATGAATTCAGGTTTACATGACGGTGTGTATTGGTCTAATCTTAGGAATTTCATCAAGGGGGCTGATTATGCGGCTGCATTTTGGGCCGAGGTAATGGAGGGAGTGCGGAAACGAGGGCTGGTGCCGCCTGAAATTATATACAGGACAACGGTGACAACTGGTGGATATGCTAGAAGTATGGCATTTAATCCTAGTAAAATGGAGGCTTACAATGGGGTGGTATTGGATAAGTTAAGGAAATATAAAATTCTTGATCGAGTAATCGACCATTTTGACATGACTTACCCGTGGCACTACGACAACCGGTGCAATGATGGGGTGCACTACGGGCGTGCCCCATTGAAAGCGAAGTGGAGGGATGGCCAGATTGGCCACCAATACTTTGTCGACCTCATGCTCAGTCATGTGCTGATCAACGCTCTTTGCGTCGCGTAAGAGTGGCAACCAATTACAAAGAGTAGGCACATGCAAATTTGTTGTCGTGATACGTGAAAACATGCTGGCAGGGTTCGACGGTATTGGACGATGCTGAAGTTGGCTGAGATTGGCTTCGGTTGGTGCAATAAAATTGATTAGATTTTTTAGCTCAAAGGAAGAGGATGGCTGTTCTGAAAAAGGCCAAATATGCAGAGTTATTCCGTCCATTTTGGATCCAAAACCTTATATGTAAAGCATACGCAATAGGGGATTGCTATATATATGTCGGTTTTGTTGATCACACCCCGTATTTCCTTTTTCGGTTATCCCATATATATATTTCATTTTCTACATTCGATTTCTATGTTTGTTATTACTTTGTCCAGTTAATAAAGTTTAGGAAAGATGTGTGTCACAATTTCTCAAGTGATTTAATAAAGATTAATATGAAATTTAATACATGCATATGTTTTTGTCGGTGGGAGAAAAGAAAATGGAGATCCCATGGTTGGATTGCATGCATAACATAACCTAGTACTTGCATGTTACGTACTGCATCACAGGGTCGATCCATTCATTATTGTTCTGATAAATTCATCATGTGTTGATCTCGATCGCTAGCAGTGGATGTGGGTCCTGCCACCTCCGTTTGATATAGTTAGAAAATGACTGATTAATGCTAGTTAATCTTATTATTCCAACTTCCCGGATGGTAAAAAAATGTAATAATAGAAAGTCGTAGTTGGGAAAGAGCCCAAGATTACATTCAATTATTGCATCATTATATGTACACTCCCGATGGAAATTTTATTATTTCTAGGAAGTAAATTTCCCACATGTTAATACTTAATAGAATTTAAAGTGAAGTATTGAAAATTTAGTTTAAAAAGTACTTTTCCTACATATTGGGAGAAGTTGGCACTAATTAAGTATCGTTCCGTGCGCACTAATTAAGTAAACCATCGGCTAAAAACCGTCTGCAAGCGCGTTTAAAACCTTTAATTTGATGCTAGTGTCACTTGTATTCTTGGAGAGTTGTGATCCTTGGGTGGTTCTTGTAGAGTTGGTGAAACGAATGGACTATCTGATTTGCCTCGTGGAGGGCTGTTTCAAGTATGACAGCCTATATATACCGATGAAGGTTTTATGGTTGAGGCTGTTTAACTTTTTCACTCAATATCTAATTAAAGAGTTGTGAATTGGAATGTAGTTATTAATGGATGCAGGGGAGGGAAGTATGCACACGAGCATGAACGATTTAAGCTCTTTGCTTCGATGCTTGCAGGTGCATTAGGCGAAACGAGGCAAGTCTGATTAGTTTAATGACTTGATGCAATAGCATTATGGAGGTGTTGCAGTCACCTTGGGTTTGAGGGTGAGATACCATTTGCGCAGACCTTGATTACCATGTATTCTGGAAATGGTGACATTGTCCAGCTTGTTATTGCTACAAAAAATCTCATGCATGGATGTTTGCAAGCATTTGCTCAGATACTACAAATCGGGAAACCGACCAGAAGATGATTTTGCTCGAGTATTTTCAGTCTGGCCGAATCGTCCAAGGAATTCCTAATCTTTATTACTCCATAGAATCCAGGGCAGAGCATCCTTCTTGGAAAATTGCAATTTTAACCCACTAAATTGGTTTGTTTTTTTGTTTTAGTCATTTAACTTGTGAATATTTGATTTTCATTTATTAACTTGATTTTTTTTTTTTTTTTTTGTTTAGAGCATTTTTTCAACGGTAATATCTAAATCTATCGAAGAATGCTTATTTGAAACCAATAATCTACTGCATGGCTAATATAACAAGATGCATATTAAAATCCACTTAAACAAGAATATATGAAAACAACAAGTTTTTTCCTCACATTTTGAAATATCTGGTGTCGTTTCCTTTATTTCCCATTTTGTTTTTGTTTAGATTTATGTTGTGAGTGTAATATCAGGTAATTCTCATTACATGTAGTGCTACGTAATGTGCTACGTAGAAGAGACAATTTTCGAACAAGTCAGTGACTTTTGGCAATAAAAAAAAACAAATTACTATATTAAAACCAAACATTGACAACTAAATGATTAAAACCCAAAACAAATTTGGTTACAAAAGTAAATTTATAATTTTCATATAGATGCATGATTTATAGAATAATTTGAAAACCAAGAAGAGGACAAGAATAAAGTCTACATCGTAACAAGGTAACCTATAGCTCATCATATAATATCTATATTTTTTACATCGAGTGTGAGATTATGAAAACAATATCTTCTAGTATTCAGCAACTGCAGCAACGGGACAGATTTTTAAAATTCACCACCAGTGTAACGCAATCTTTCGTTTCCACCGCTATCAAATACACTAGTATACATATCTGTCATGTTAACTTGGTATACGGATTTGCATACAAGCCACTCGGTAGTTTCTATCTCTCAGTGTTGCTAACAGCCAAAAAGGGGCGGCAAGAAAATAATAGTTGCCATAGAAGTTAACAATAAGAGACACAAAATCGACATCTAGCCACAAGTGTGGCGCTAGAGCTTATGGTCTGTTTTTTTTTTCCTGAACAGAAAGATACAAACTTTGTGCAGTAACAGTACTGATCAAGATTTGGTTTCTTGTGCTCTCTAGGGGACCATCTAAATGTCTTGTTTACTGTCAAACTTGTGCATATACTACATTATGAGAGTTGGCTATCCTTATTTCCACAATAATTTGCATAGATATTATTGTAGAACAATTCTTGATCTTTCTGATATTTTTTTTTGGGTATGTATCTGACTTCCTTCACATGGACTGGGACACACACGACCCTCACACCCCTAACAAAATAATTTTACAGTAGAAAGGATTGTGTGGAAAAAAATATTAAAATATGTTGGCAATATACATTCAAATTTGATGGGTTAGAAATTCAAGAAGCCAAAAGTTCAAGAATTACCTTTTGATATTACCTAGTCTGAGTACTACTGAAGGATTAATTAAAAGTTGGTATTCTACATTACTTCGACTGGTAGTATGCAAAGAAATTATTAGGATCATTTGTGTATGCTCCAACTGAGTCCTTGAGTGACCAGAAGAAAAATGTTAGACGGGTCACATTATGTATAAATATCAGTGTAAATTCAAAGCAAAATATATATATATCTCCACAATCAATTTTCATCTGTATTTCTTTTCTATCAAGTGCAATAATGCATTGTCCTTGCAGATTCCTTTTCTTCTGCGTGCACATGTACGTGTATATTGACCCTTTTTGCTGCAGAGTTTGTTTCAACAAATCCAGAGCATTATCATGCAGTGGTAACATCCAAAACTTATTGGTGATTTAATGGCACAAATTGGTATGGTGATCGAGTAACACGATGCACTTTTCAAGCATCTCCCAGTTCGGTAACTCTCTCTGTTTCCTCGGTATCTTTGTCCATTTTTCACGTCCGATGAGATACAAGATTTGGTGTTAAAATTACTAAAGATTCTTAAAAAATCAGGACGTAGATTTTACTATATATATACATTAATTGTTAATAAAAAGTGGTATTTTTTTGGTACTTGGTATGATTTTACTAAATGGTCAACTCAACCACGAGATAATTTCAAATTGTCATGATATAAAATTTCTCGGTACAACACACATCCGTACGCCCGTGGATATTCACAATCATGCCCATCACGACTTAGAATTACTTGTAGTAAATTGTCTTGGTAAAAATTCGTATGGGACGAGTCTTATATTTGGGTCATCTATAAAAAAAATATTATTTTTTATGTTAAGAGTATTATTTTTTAATGTGAATATCGATAGAGTTGACTCGTCTCACAGATAAAAATTCGTGAAACCGTCTCATAAGAGACCTATTCAATTGTCTTTTAACAATGATTAATTAATTAATTTGCTACACTGATTCAGAAATCAATAAACCAATGCATGAAGTAATATATACATATGATTTTGTTTTATTTTTCAATCGTGTCGAATTAAGATTGACCATGTCGATTTATTTTGTTCGTTAGAATATACAACTCCTCGTGAAAACAATCGACGTCGCTTAATAATGAAATACAGAAAGTGGAAGGACGAATTGTACATAAGAAAAAAACAATCGATTTATTTCAACTTTCCTTTATAGCTAGAAGAGGTCCCTCGAAGAGAATCGAAAATTCAATAAAATCGTACATAAAAAAACGTACATGATTATTTCAAATAATGGCATTATTTTGTTAGGGGGTGGGACAACATGTGAGTGAACAGAAGAGTATGTTAGTGTACATTGAATGTTAATAAATGATACGTGGGATAAGGAAAATGTTTGTCTAAAAGTAAATAATATGGCCCTTGCACGATTCTTGATGTTAGGAGGTATTTAGGCATAATATGTGCAAAAATATGGTGATTCGAAATAATATAAACGAGGGCACGTGAATTTTCAATTGCAGCGAACAAGAAAAACATTTCGCAAACTCGTACAAAAATAACATGGTTTCTTTTTCTTTTTGCTTACTATTTTCTTAAGGCAAAAATTTATGTGCACGAGTCTTATTTTGTGAGACGGATATCTTATTTGAGTCATCCATGAAAAAATATTACTTTTATGCTAAGTGTATTACTTTTTATTGTGAATATCGATAGGGTTGACCCGTTTCACAGATAAATATTCGTGAGACCGTCTCATAAGAGACCCTACTTTTTTTTTTTTTAATTAGTTTTCGTTCGAATGAATATTTTGGTTCAATCTGGATGAAATTAACCAAGATTGTGTTTGGAATATTGAATTTGTGATGATAATTTTCAAATGTCTTGATTCGTTTGGTACGAGAAAATTGAAATGAATTTCAAATTTATTTTATATCAAATTGAGCAATTATTATAATAATATCCATGAATTTCAAACATTGATTGATGAGCCAAAAATTGTGATTATCGGAATTACTTAGCAAGTTCGTAAACGGGTCTAAGTAGTTGGTGGACATAAATCTTTGTAGGTTATCATCTGCGTCACAAACAAATGTCAGAGGCGCCGCTGACACTCTGGTGCTCAAATCAAAAAATAATTTTAAAATGTTAATTGAGAGCTAAAAAATTTAAGCATAAAATCATCATATCTTGAATGATGAGAATCTTCTCCTATTTATAGATTTTTTTTATAGTGTATAATGAATTTAAATTTTTATAATTAATTTGAACTTCGATGAATAACAAATTAAATGGTTACCCAGAAGTGATATATTTGAAATAGATGGTGCAATCAAATAATATACCAAAATGAACTCTATCAATCAAAACGTCCATCAAGAAAATTCTCACATGTATGTCAGGTAAGTTATATGAATAGTATATTCATAGGGATAATTCCATATCACACTGCAAAATTCGACTGGGAAAAAATCGAATTTTTACTGGGATAAACTTGAACTTGCATGTTTGGTTCATAATAACTATGTATTTCATGAGCTTAACAAAAAATTTTCATGAATTTTATACAAATTAATGATAATATTATAAAATTTTAAATTTAAGTGCAATATATATATTCATCAAATTTTGCACCGATTTAACCATGGATGTGAGTCAAGCCAAGCCAAGCCAAGCCAAGAAAACTCCGACTCTACGTAAGCCAAGCCACGAGCCTAAAAGTTACTATGAATAGAAAAGAGAAATAAATTAAAATGCTAAAAAATTTAAATATTATAGAAAGAATTTATAATTTAAAAAGCATATTATTAATTAAATTGAGAAGTATATCGGTTGAATAATATTTTATTATATAAATATTATCAAGAAATATGAGGGAAGCTAAATTTGATACCATATAGTATTAAATTGAATATTGAAAAATAAAACCGAAAAAACGAGTGTGTGACAGACACCCTTTTGTGCCAGTCTTGCAGTATTTAGTAGTAGTTTTCTTTCTCTCTCACACACACTTTGGATACATTTCTCTCTCTGAAATAGAGGAAACCAGAGTTCAGTGAAGAAGTTTTAATGAGCTTCACGCACCGCTTAACTCCTTCCATTCGCTCTGTTTCTGGGTTTTCTGATTTTTTTTCGCCTTAGAATTTGTTTGCTCAGATCTGTTACGACCAATACCGATTTAAGTTTCACCGCTTTTCTTTGTTTTGTTTTCACATCTGTTACTTTTGGGTAGATATGAGTAAAGAAGAGTTCTTGAAGATCCAGGTTACTTGTTCTTCACCCCATTTTGTTGCAAACGTGAATTTCTTTTTCTATGTAAATGAGGGGTTAGCGTGTGTGTGCATTGGCCTTACGGGCTTAGCTTATATTGAAAACAAGGATTTTTTATTTACATTTTTTGCTGTATGTATACCTCTGTTGTCTTTCTTATTGTGATGTACAATGAATTTTTTCAATTTTGTTTTTTTTAATTGAAAGGATGTTTTTCATTCGATTATTTTGGGTTTTCCTGCTTTTCTTCCTGTAATTTCTTCTTTGCGGTTTTTAATTTTTGTCTTCTAAGTGATAAAGTTGTTAACTTTACTTTCTTTGTGTTCTCTGGCTTTGCTTGTTTTTGCAGACTTGTGTTCTTAAAGTCAATATACACTGTGATGGATGTAAGCAAAAAGTGAAGAAAATCTTGCAGAAGATTGATGGTATGCTCGTGTTCTTGACCCCTAAATTATATTGGCAAATCTCATTCTTTGATTGATTTATTTTTTTTAAGCCAGAAGCGGTAAAAAAAAAAATTCTGCTGGCCACATATTATTTTTTTGTGGGTTTTTTTCCACCAATTGGGCTAACATTTCATGTTTTTCTGCAGGGGTTTACACCACGAACATAGATTCAGAGCATGGGAAGGTCACTGTTTCAGGTAATGTTGACCCAGCCACACTCATCAAGAAGCTTACCAAGAATGGGAAACATGCTGAGATATGGGGTGTATCAAAGGCCAACAATAATCAAAACCAGATGAATAATCAGTTTAAGAATCTGCAAATTGATAGTGGAAGCAAAGGCGGACAGAACAAAGGCCAGGCTCCAAAGGGTGGTGGCAACAACCAGCCAAAAGGTGGTCTTCAGGCGCAAAATCCTCAATTTCAGCAACAACTCCAGCAGCTTCAACAGATGCAACAGTTGAAAGGGTTGCAAGATCTGAAAATGGCCCCGCAGTTTATGAAAGATCTGAAAGGGGCCAACAATAACAAGGACCAGAACCAGAAATCTGTGAAGTTCAACTTGCCTGAGGATGAAGAATTTAGTGACGACGATTTTGACGACGACGATTATGACGACGACGACGATTTTGATGACGAAATGGATGATATCCCTGTTGTTAATAAAATGAAGCCTCCTGTATTGGGTAACGGCCATGGAGGTGCTCCGACGGGTAGCATCATGATGAATAATATAATGAACGGTCAGCATCCTCAGTTCATGAAAGGCGGTGGTAACAAAGGAGGTGAAAATGGGAAGAAAGGTGGTGGTGGTGGTGGTGGTGGAGGTAACATGCCTGTTCAAATGAATCTAGGCGGTGGTAATCAAAATCAAGGTGGGGCTAATGGTGGTAAGAAAGGTAGTAATGGGAACAACAATGGTGGTAACCAAAATCAAGGTGGTGGAAAGGGTGGCAAGAATGGTGGCGGTGGTCAAAATAAAAATGGTGGCGTGGGCGGCGGTGGAGTTGGGGCTATGAATGTCAACAATTCTATGGGTAATGGGGCCAAGAAAGGGGGTGCTATGAATGATGGACCTCATGGCATGCCTAACATGATGCCTGTGAGTGCTGGAGGTCACGTGAGCCCATTGGGGACAAATATGCCGATGGGCCAAATGGGTAATCTTCCAATGGGCCAAATGAACAATCTGGCTGCAGTTCAAGGACTGCCGGCCTCAGCCATGGCTGGTGGCGGAGGTGCTGGTGCTGGGTATTTTCCAGCTGCTACCCCGGAGCACATGACGGCAAATCCCTATTACCAGCAACAACTTGCAGCCATGATGATGAACCAGCAACGGGCCAACGGTAACGAGAGATTTCAGCCGATGATGTATGCCCGTCCTCCCCCTGCTGTTAACTACATGCCGCCGTATCCTCCTTACCCTTACCATTACGCTCCGCCTCCCGGCGAGCGAACAGACCAGTACGCAATGTTTAGTGACGAAAACACGTCGAGTTGTAACGTGATGTGAGCTCAAGATCGCCTTGGTTCGACCTGAATTTGGTGCCTCTTTGACTGATGATTATGGTGGTAGTGCTTGGTCATTCGAGATGATAGTTTGGTGACTTCTACTAGTCCTTCATTCCATAATATACATGGAAATGATTTTTTTTTTTTTAATTTTTGCCCCCACCTTTGAAATCCTAAGTTTAGGCTAGTATTTCATGATAGGGAGTATTTTATAGATTAATATAATATATATATATATTAAAAAGCTTTGAGACGATGTGATGTGAGAATGTTTATGTATATGCTGAAAGAGAAATAAAATGAAACAGAATGGGATTTAAGAAGATAAAATAATTCCAATCTTCTCTTATTTAATTAATGAGATTAATAACATTTTGCTCTCCTTGTAAGTTCTACCTATCTTGTGTATTTAGCTTTGTTACACCCTAGTCTCCCTCCAACCCTAGTCACGATAGTATTTATTACATATTATTTCCTATGTATATTACATATACCTCCTATCTGCTTTTGTTCTCTGATTCTCGTACTCTAGAAGAGAACCACATCTTCACTGAGAACTACTGGCAGTATATCTATCTGATCGGACTTTACGATCCGACGGATGTATCATCGAGGGTTCGGAAGTAGGGCTCGACTTTATTATATAATTCGAACGATTCCGATACCATTCTGTTTATACAAGAAGTTTTTGTATCTAGTTCTATGTTTGAATATCCATTCATTCATCTTTCAACCCTCATTCTCTTCTACTTGTTTTTAGCTCCTTCCTCTAATTGCTTTAGTCTGTTGACACTGTGAACTAGATGAAAGTGATGAAGACAGTATCCCTTTTACTTGATTTAGCAATTTAAAATAATATTTCCAACAACTGAATTCATTAAACTGATCTGTTTCAACTTTATTAAACTAATACATTGAATAATAATAATAATAATAATTATTTTAATAATAATTTTTCTAAAGCCAAAAATGGCTCCATTTGACATTATTGAAATGTGGTGGGGGTACAATGTTTACACAAAATGGTTGAGAAACGACGGGTCCCATTAATTGATGAACTTTGGCTTTAACCTGAATTATGTATGAGTATCCTCAATGTCTCTTGTGAAACAGTTTCATGAATATTTATATGTGAGACGGGTCAACTTTACCGATATTTACAATAAAAAGTAACACTCGTAGTATAAAAAATAATATTTTTTCATGGATGACCCAAATAAGAGATATGTCTCACAAAATACGATCCGTGAGACCGTGTCACACAAGTTTTTGCTATTATTGTATATAGTTTTAAAGAGGAGCCTCATTATTACTGGTCATGGTGTTTCTCCATACGACAATAAATACAATCCATGTCTTTTAATAATAATTAATAAAACAACTACTTTTAAAAAATTAATTTCTGAAAAAATGATGGAATATTTATTGAAAAAAGTAACATAATAGTTGATGCAATATATTCACAAAGAACAGCAGAAAATCTAAATCACATAATAAAAGAGATATTTATCGACTTTAAAATTTAGGAGATAAATGACAGATATTATCAGTTGATGATTGGTTGTGATTCCAATCTTTTTTTTTTTTTTCTTGTCTAAGTTTTTATTGTTTATATAATTCTAATTTAAAAATACATAAAATCCCAGGATTTTAATGAAATATCCACTTACCTATGTACGTGCAATATAAATTGAACAAAATGAGAGCTGGGGGAACAACAATTAAGGATAAAGTTTCTCATTTTAATATATACTTTTTCAGTACGGAGAGTTAATTATTTCACATGATTAAAAAGAAGCTTAATGCTTTACTCTGTTATTTGGTATAGAAATAAATTTAAAAAAAATGTAAAAATAGTAATAATTTGAGTGATAAATAATTGAAAGATATGGATAAATAATATAGTTTGATAAAATATAAGATGTTTGGTATGATTATAATAATGTGAATTAATTTATGTAATTTTTTCTCATAATGATCGGAATATCCCTCATATCAATTTTCTCTTTCCCACTTATTTTTTCTTTGAAATTAAATTATCATTCTAGATTAAAAATAAATCTTATAAACTGGATACATTTTAACAAATATATATTTCACATTCCAAATCAAACAAATTTTTACTATTTTGACAAAAAAAAAAATACAAATATATATTTTACACTACAAATAAAATTAATTTATATTTGTTCAAGATTTTCAATGTTTTTTTAATATAATTTCCTCCGAAAAAACACATGTGTGCCCAGTACAAAAATAATCATTAACAAAAAAAAAATCTACAAAAACTGAACATACATTTAACTATGTATTAATGAGATCTTCTCGTGTACAATGAATGGTCGATATGAGATTTATTGATCTAGCCATAGATTGAATCGCTTTGAATTAAATTCTAATACTAAAATTAATGATCTGTGATTGATGGAAAAGTCAAAAAGGTTCTGAGGGAAATTTTGCTGTAATTTAAACCCTCAGATTTCAATGTATTTCTTAGCAGATTGGCACGTTTCAGTTTGGGAGCTGGAGGGCCAAAGGAAAGTTGGTGGGGCCTGGGGGAATAATAATTATTAGCGGGTAAAAAAATAATATATTTTACGAATTATTAAATGTAAATTTAACGCAGATCCGAATTTTCCCTGTTCTCTTTTGTTGTGGTGTAAAACTTGGAGGAAAAGTACGTATTCTGCTTTCACATCGAAGACGTAATTGACTGATGCCATTTTTTTTTCACCTTCAAAGGGAAGTTGAACATTTTCTTTACTACTGATCTTCTGCCATGTTCAAGATTCTGCATAAATCTTCAATATTTCTTTATTATTATATAATCTAGTATTTCATAGTACATTTTAGGGTAATTTGTAGAAAAATACATCTGTCCAAGATTAATTTAACATTCAGTACCCAACAGTTTTTTTTTGAAATTTAGTACCTGACAAAACACCAACTTAGCTTTTACTACATATTTCATGCATTTTTACATTTTTACCCTTTCAATTAATAAAAAAAAGTATATAAATACTTATTTTGGTTGCACATCTTCTCTTTCCACTCATCAATCCCGATTCATTTGGATGACTTGTATATTTAATTTAAATATTTTTTATTAAAAAAAAAACAAATTCACAACTAATTGAATTTTTTGAAATACTTAGTTTTACTTATGAAATACTTAATTTCAATTTTAAAATACTTGATTTAGTAAATGAAATACTCAGAATGTTTATTAAAAACTGGATATTCGAATATGCATTTAAAAAAAAACCGCAACTAATTGAATTTTTTGAAATACTTAGTTTTACTTGTCAAATACTTAATTTCAATTTTAAAATACTTGATTTAGTAAATGAAATACTCAGAATGTGTATTAAAAACCTGGATATTCGAGTATGCATTTTAAAAAAAAACTTTACGCAACTAATTGAATTTTTTGAAATACTTAGTTTTACTTATGAAATACTTAATTTAAATTTTAAAATACTTGATTTAGTAAATGAAATACTCAGAATGTGTATTCAAAAGCTGGATATTTGAATATGCATTTAAAAAAAAATCGTAACTAACTGAATTTTTTGAAATACTTAGTTTTACTTGTGAAATACTTACTTTTAATTTTAAAACTACTTGATTTAGAAAATGAAATACTCAGAATGTGTATTAAAAACTGGATATTCGAATATGCATTTAAAAAAAAAAACAAATTCGCAACTAATTGAATTTTTGAAATACTTAGTTTTACTTATGAAATACTTAATTTTAATTTTAAAATACTTGATTTATTAAATGAAATACTCAGAATGTGTATTAAAAAGCTGGATATTCGAATATGCATTTAAAAAACAAAAACAAATTCGCAACTAATTGAATTTTTTGAAATACTTAGTTTTATTTGTGAAATACTTAATTTAAATTTTAAAATACTTGATTTAGTAAATGAAATACTCAGAATGTGTATTAAAAAGCTGGATATTCGAATATGCATTTAAAAAAAAAAAATCGTAACTAACTGAATTTTTTGAAATACTTAGTTTTACTTGTGAAATACTTACTTTTAATTTTAAAACTACTTGATTTAGAAAATAAAATACTCAGAATGTGTATTAAAAACTGGATATTCAAATATGCATTTAAAAAAAAACAAATTCGCAAATAATTGAATTTTTGAAATACTTAGTTTTACTTATGAAATACTTAATTTTAATTTTAAAATACTTGATTTATTAAATGAAATACTCAGAATGTGTATTAAAAAGCTGGATATTCGAATATGCATTTAAAAAACAAAAACAAATTCGCAACTAATTGAATTTTTTGAAATACTTAGTTTTATTTGTGAAATACTTAATTTAAATTTTAAAAATACTTGATTTAATAAATGAAATACTCAGAATGTGTATTAAAAAGCTGGATATTCGAATATGCATTTTAAAAAAAAATCGTAACTAACTGAATTTTTTGAAATACTTAGTTTTACTTGTGAAATACTTACTTTTAATTTTAAAACTACTTGATTTAGAAAATGAAATAATCAGAATGTGTATTAAAAACTGGATATTCGAATACGCATTTAAAAAAAAAAACAAATTCGCAACTAATTGAATTTTTGAAATACTTAGTTTTACTTATGAAATACTTAATTTTAATTTTAAAATACTTGATTTATTAAATGAAATACTCAAAATGTGTATTAAAAAGCTGGATATTCGAATATGCATTTAAAAAACAAAAACAAATTCGCAACTAATTGAATTTTTTGAAATACTTAGTTTTATTTGTGAAATACTTAATTTAAATTTTAAAATACTTGATTTAGTAAATGAAATACTCAGAATGTGTATTAAAAAGCTGGATATTCGAATATGCATTTAAAAAAAAAAAATCGTAACTAACTGAATTTTTTGAAATACTTAGTTTTACTTGTGAAATACTTACTTTTAATTTTAAAACTACTTGATTTAGAAAATGAAATACTCAAAATGTGTATTAAAAACTGGATATTCAAATATGCATTTATAAAAAAACAAATTCGCAAATAATTGAATTTTTGAAATACTTAGTTTTACTTATGAAATACTTAATTTTAATTTTAAAATACTGATTTATTAAATGAAATACTCAGAATGTGTATTAAAAAGCTGGATATTCGAATATGCATTTAAAAAACAAAAATAAATTCGTAACTAATTGAATTTTTTGAAATTCTTAGTTTTATTTGTGAAATACTTAATTGTAATTTTAAAATACTTGATTTAGTAAATGAAATACTCAGAATGTGTATTAAAAAACTGGATATTCGAATATACATTATCGCAACTAATTGAATTTTTTGAAATACTTAGTTTTACTTGTGAAATACTTAATTTTAATTTTAAAATACTTGATTTAGTAAATGAAATATTCAGAATGTGTATTAAAAAGCTGCATATTCGAATATGCATTTTAAAAAAAAACAAATTCGCAACTAATTGAATTTTTTGAAATACTTAGTTTTACTTGTGAAATAATTAATTTCAATTTTAAAATACTTGATTTTGTAAATGAAATACTCAGAATGTGTATTAAAAAACTGGATATTCGAATATACAACGCAAGTTCACCAAATGCTCGCATTTCCATCCAAGATCCATTTGGATGAAATGTTTATTTCATTTAATTATTTTTTTTTTGTTAAAAATCAAATTCGCAACTAAGCATTGAACTTTTTCAAGTACCTAGTTTTACTTGCGAAATACCTAATTTCAATCTTAAAATACTTGATTTGGTAAATGAGATACTCAGAATGAGTATTAAAATACTGGAAATTCGAATATGCAACGTAAGTTCACCAAATGCTCGCATTCTATCCAAGATGCATTTGGATGACATGTTCATTTTATTTATATATTTTCTTTATTTTTTTTAAAAAAAATTCGCAACTAAGTATTGAACTTTTTCAAGTACTTAGTTTTATCTGCGAAATAATTAATTTCAGTTTTAAAATACTTGATTTGGTAGATGAGATACTCATAATGAGTATTAAAATACTGGATATTCGAATATGTAGCGTAAATTCACCAAGTGCTCACGTTTCCATCCAAGATGCATTTGGATGACATGTTCAAGGACTTTTCAGCAGCCACAAAGCTTTGAAAAAGAAAAAAGGCTTAGAGCGAAGATTTGTAGATTTCCGGACAATGTTCTTCAAGAGAATATCCCGTGATAGGAACAAGTAACTTAATCCGTGTATTTAAAATTTACAGATAAATATGAAGTCGGATATACGTCGATAGTCATAGTTCAGTAGGTCGAAAGCTAGTGGATTTAATAAAACGACATGCAATTCACCCTTGATAAATAATTAAAGAGATTTAATTACTTCACTGAGTTGAATTAGTTTGGCATAGCTTGAGAGGGCGTGTTCAATTGGATATGATATCTCGTCGAAAGCATAGATCATTGTCGAACGAATTAAGTAGTTTAGCGAGGGGTAAATGAAATACTTAGAATGTTGTATTAAAATACTGGCCAATCATGACTGAATTTACGTTGCATATTCGAATATCCAGTATTCTATCACATATTATGAGTATCTCAATTACCAAATCAATTATTTTAAAATTAAAATTAGGTATTTCGCAAATAAAAGTAAGTACTTCAAAATGTTCCATGTTTAGTGATCGAGCAAAACTTTCATTGTAAAATTCTTAGTGATCGAGCAAAACTTCAAAATGTTCAATGCTTAGTTGCGAATTTTTTTAAAAAAAAAATAAAGAAAATATCTAAATAAAATGAACATGTCATCCAAATGCATCTTGGATAGAATGTGAGCATTTGATGAACTTACGTTGAATATTCGAATTTTCAGTATTTTAATACTCATTCTGAGTATCTCATTTACCAAATCAAGTATTTTAAAATTGAAATTAGGTATTTCGCAAGTAAAACTAAGTACTTGACAAAGTTCAATGCTTAGTTGCGAAATTATTTTTTTAACAATAAAAAAAATAATTAAATGAAATGAACATGTCATCCAAATAGATCTTGGATGGAAATGCGAGCATTTGGTGAACTTGCGTTGTATATTCGAATATCCGGTTTTTTATACACATTCTGAGTATTTCATTTACTAAATCAAGTATTTTAAAAATTAAAATTAAGTATTTCACAACTAAAAGTAATTATTTCAAAAAATTCAATTAGTTGCGACTTTTTTTTAAATGCATATTCGAATATCCAGTTTTTTAATATACATTCTGAGTATTTCATTTACAAAATCAAATATTTTAAAATTGAAATTAATTATTTCACAAGTAAAACTAAGTATTTCAAAAAATTCAATTAGTTGCGAATTTGTTTCTTTTAAATGCATATTTGAATATCCAGTTTTTAATACACATTATGAGTATTTCATCTACTAAATCAAGTATTTTAAAATTAAAATTAAGTATTTCACAAGTAAAACTAAGTATTTAAAAAATTCAATTAGTTGCGAATTTTTTTTTTAAATGCATATTCGAATATCCAATTTTTTAATACACATTCTGAGTATTTCATTTACTAAATCAAGTATTTTAAAATGAAATGAACATGTCATCCAAATGTATCTTGAAAGGAAATGCGAGCATTTGGTGAACTTACGTTACATATTCGAATATCCAGTATTTTAATACAACATTCTAAGTATTTCATTTACCCCTCGCTAAACTACTTAATTGGTTCGACAATGATCTATGCTTTCGACGAGATTTCATATCCAATTGAACACGCCCTCTCAAGCTATGCCAAACTAATTCAACTCAGTGAAGTAATTAAATCTCTTTAATTATTTATCAAGGGTGAATTGCATGTCGTTTTATTAAATCCACTAGCTTTCGACCTATTGAACTATGACTATCGACGTATATCCGACTTCATATTTATCTGTAAATTTTAAATACACGGATTAAGTTACTTGTTCCTATCACGGGATATTCTCTTAAAGAACATTGTCCGGAAATCTTCAAATCTTCGCTCTAAGCCTTTTTTCTTTTTCAAAGCTTTGTGGCTGCTGAAAAGTCCTTGAACATGTCATCCAAATGCATCTTGGATGGAAACGTGAGCACTTGGTGAATTTACGCTACATATTCGAATATCCAGTATTTTAATACTCATTATGAGTATCTCATCTACCAAATCAAGTATTTTAAAACTGAAATTAATTATTTCGCAGATAAAACTAAGTACTTGAAAAAGTTCAATACTTAGTTGCGAATTTTTTTTTTAAAAAATAAAGAAAATATATAAATAAAATGAACATGTCATCCAAATGCATATTGGATAGAATGCGAGCATTTGGTGAACTTACGTTGCATATTCGAATTTCCAGTATTTAATACTCATTCTGAGTATCTCATTTACCAAATCAAGTATTTTAAAATTGAAATTAGGTATTTCGCAAGTAAAACTAGGTACTTGAAAAAGTTCAATGCTTAGTTGCGAATTTGATTTTTAACAAAAAAAAAAAAATTAAATGAAATAAACATTTCATCCAAATGAATCTTGGATGGAAATGCGAGCATTTGGTGAACTTGCATTGTATATTCGAATATCCAGTTTTTTAATACACATTCTGAGTATTTCATTTACAAAATCAAGTATTTTAAAATTGAAATTAATTATTTCACAAGTAAAACTAAGTATTTCAAAAAATTCAATTAGTTGCGAATTTGTTTTTTTTTTTTTTAAATGCATATTCGAATATCTAGCTTTTTAATACACATTCTGAGTATTTCATTTACTAAATCAAGTATTTTAAAATTAAAATTAAGTATTTCACAAGTAAAACTAAGTATTTCAAAAAATTCAATTAGTTGCGATTTTTTTTTTAAATGTTTATTCGAATATCCAGTTTTTTAATACACATTCTGAGTATTTCATTTACTAAATCAAGTATTTTAAAATTACAATTAAGTATTTGACAAATAAAACTAAGTATTTCAAAAAATTCAATTAGTTACGAATTTATTTTTGTTTTTTAAATGCATATTCGAATATCCAGCTTTTTAATACACATTCTGAGTATTTCATTTAATAAATCAAGTATTTTAAAATTAAAATTAAGTATTTCATAAGTAAAACTAAGTATTTCAAAAATTCAATTATTTGCGAATTTGTTTTTTTTTTAAATGCATATTTGAATATCCAGTTTTTAATACACATTCTGAGTATTTCATTTTCTAAATCAAGTAGTTTTAAAATTAAAAGTAAGTATTTCACAAGTAAAACTAAGTATTTCAAAAAATTCAGTTAGTTACGATTTTTTTTTAAAATGCATATTCGAATATCCAGCTTTTTAATACACATTCTGAGTATTTCATTTACTAAATCAAGTATTTTAAAATTTAAATTAAGTATTTCACAAATAAAACTAAGTATTTCAAAAAATTCAATTAGTTGCGAATTTTTTTTTTGTTTTTTAAATGCATATTCGAATATCCAGCTTTTTAATACACATTCTGAGTATTTCATTTAATAAATCAAGTATTTTAAAATTAAAATTAAGTATTTCATAAGTAAAACTAAGTATTTCAAAAATTCAATTAGTTGCGAATTTGTTTTTTTTTTTTAAAATGCATATTCGAATATCCAGTTTTTAATACACATTCTGAGTATTTCATTTTCTAAATCAAGTAGTTTTAAAATTAAAAGTAAGTATTTCCCAAGTAAAACTAAGTATTTCAAAAAATTCAGTTTGTTACGATTTTTTTTTTTAAATGCATATTCGAATATCCAGCTTTTTAATACACATTCTGAGTATTTCATTTATTAAATCAAGTATTTTAAAATTTAAATTAAGTATTTCATAAGTAAAACTAAGTATTTCAAAAAATTCAATTAGTTGCGTAAAGTTTTTTTTTTAAAATGCATACTCGAATATCCAGGTTTTTAATACACATTCTGAGTATTTCATTTACTAAATCAAGTATTTTAAAATTGAAATTAAGTATTTTACAAGTAAAACTAAGTATTTCAAAAAATTCAATTAGTTGCGGTTTTTATTTAAATGCATATTCGAAAATCCAGTTTTTAATAAACATTCTGAGTATTTCATTTACTAAATCAAGTATTTTAAAATTGAAATTAAGTATTTCATAAGTAAAACTAAGTATTTCAAAAAATTCAATTAGTTGTGAATTTGTTTTTTTTTTTTAATAAAAAATATTTAAATTAAATATACAAGTTATCCAAATGAATCGGGATTGATGAGTGGAAAGAGAAGATGTGCAACCAAAATAAGTATTTATATACTTTTTTTTTTAATTGAAAGGGTAAAAATGTAAAAATGCATGAAATATGTAGTAAAAGCTAAGTTGGTGTTTTGTCAGGTACTAAATTTAAAAAAAAAAACTGTTGGGTACTGAATCTTAAATTAATCTTGCACAGATGTATTTTTCTACAAATTACCCTACATTTTATAATCTAAATACTTTATTCCAATATTTTATAAACGGGTTTGTTTGACAAAAATTGTTAGCAAAAATGTATTAATTTGTAGTCAATTATGCAAATCACCAACTTCCTTCACATGTTCATAAAGAAAATGCTCCACACACGATTTGTGTATAAACTCAAGTCAAATATAAAAGCTACCAGAATTATCCACAATATATTTTTTTATATTTGGATTTGATAAAGCAGCAAATATTCTATTATGGGCAACAACCGATTTAATAATGGATCGGTAATATGTGGATAATTCTCTCTCTCTCTTTTTTTTTTTTTTTTTTAGGTTAGGAGTGGGATCGGAACCCGAGTCTCCCACATATTTACTGGGTGAGTTCACCCCACCCCTGAGATTTAAGATTATTATAACTGAATTTCGAATTTGAGATCTCGTCCTATATTCGAAAGATGTTAATGTGTTTAAACTCGTGTTTTTGTTAATTCGGAAAAACGAGTTGGAGTTATATGAGTTGTGACTTTCCCTCCGCCATCAATAGTAGACTTTCGCGTTTGATATGAAAACGCAAACAAGATGATGATAAATGTGAAATATGGGATTATTTAGTGTTGAATGTGTCACACATGTGTGTGGATGTTCGAAGTCAGACATATATTCAAATGTATGCATGATTCCTCGTTTAGTTGCAATTTTATTTAGTCTATACTATGTTGAAAATTTGTCATTCATACTTGGAAACTGGCAAAAGTTAATTATTTTTTCTTTATGAACAAGTGTGAGACAGGTTCAAATAATATTTTCCAACTTGTGCAAATTTATAGACTTGTTAACAGGCAAATTACCCTTAATTTCTTGACCCAAATAATTAATAACAATAATAATTAAGTTTTGGCAAATCTTGTGAATTAATCCGATCTAGATCATTTTAATGCGTAAAGGAATGTATTTAGGTTTGTGGGCTCATAAGTATAATTGTATCGAGCGAGTCTCATGTAAGACCGTCTTACGGATCTTAATCTATGAGACGGGTCAACCCCACCGATATCCACAATAAAAATAATACTCTTGACATAAAAAGTAATACTTTTTCATGGATGACCCAAATAAGATACCCGTCTCACACATACGACCCGTGAGACTGTCTCACACAATTTTTGCCAATTGTATCACAAAAACTACTGTGAGATCGTTTTACGATTCATCCTATCTGATCTGAGCTATGAAAAATATTATTTTTCATTCTAGATATAAATCGGATTCACCCGTGTGAGAACCCAAATTTTTGGCACGTAATTAATTAAATATAGACATGTATAAAAATTTATTTTCGAGTTATAATAAACTTGAAAATATAAATAATACATGGAAACCGAAATCCAGTGCAAGATACACAGTAAATTAATGCTGGATATCCACCTAATTGGAAAGATTATATCGCATATAAGGAAGTTTTCTCAATAAGGAAGCTAACAAATTTGCAATACAGTCAGATACGTCACGAACCTATACAAGAAAGCAGTCTACGTTCATCCGGGAGAGATTAGTGCAATCACCCATTTGATTAGCCATCAGCGTCATTCGTGGAGCGACTTCAGAGCTTACCTTGTAAGCTGATTTTCCGTGCCTATAAATAGGAGGACTCCTCATTCAGAACTTGCACTCCCAAATCTCGAAATCCACTCTAGCATCACCGTATTTTCGAAGCTTTCATCCTCATGTAGCGAAGCTCTGCCGCAATCTCACCATTCACGTTTCCTTGAGCTGTCAGAATACTGTAAGTGGGCTTTTGCTATGTATTTCTTTGTAATTTAAACTTTGTATAAGTATTTCATGACATGCTTGTTTGTGTGTCAAATCATTTTCGAAAAATGCTACTATATATTTCATAAAATATCGATCGATGTACGATATGTTCCTTCTGTTTCCGATGTTCTTTGATTCTGCTGAGTTCATTTAGAAATTCCGATAAGTGTTGTTCGATACATCTGTTTCTGTGGTGCACTGTTATGATTCGAGTGGGATATGGAACGACGATTGTAAATTTATATGGCCCTTAGAGGACTAACATATTGGGGACAATTTGACCATGGATAACGAGATGAATAACAGTGTTTTCGTTTGTTCTGATTCGCTCTGTTCTGAATTGTCTGATAATCTCTGTTTCGCATTTCAATTCCGATTCTGATCTGATATGAGATACTACGTTTTGAAAATCAGTTGCAATATGGGTTTTAAATTATATTTATATGTATTTGTGGTAATCGATCGGCCCCCACTTGCTGAGTGTTTCCCAAACACTCACCCCTTACATTTCTCCCCAGATGAGAATGAGGATCAAGTAGACAAGGATGAATAAGACGTGTTTTGGAGTTGGAGATGAAGTTTCGAGATATGAAGATTTCTTACTTATGTTCTTCCTAAGTTTCGATTCAAGTTGTATATCGCTTCCGCACATTTTATTTCGTTTTGGAATTTATCACTGTAAGACAAGATTATTTTGAGTTAATTATGAAATAGACTGGTTTTGGTTTATACTGAACTACGAGGCTTGTTGTTTGGCGATTATGTGATTGTTGAACAACGCCGGTGTCGACTAACTCCGGTCTCGGGGCGTGACATTTAAGTGGTATCAGAGCCGCCAGGTTCATAATCCAATTGGGAAGAAAAAATTGTCAGAATATGGCAAAAGGCTGATGCAGTCTCCTTTGGAACGACCAACGAGTAATATTATAACTTTGTCGTGAGGCGTGGTCCGAAAACACCAAATTCCTTCATTTAGACCTCCGAAAATCGCGTTTTTGCTATTTTAGGGAAGTTTCGTAGAACTCATAACTTTTCGTAGAAAACTCAGAATTTAATTCCGTCAACTGTTCTAGAATCCTCTCGACGTATTATTTCTATCCATGGGTCAATGTCCAAACTTTCTATTTTTGGAAACTTTCTCGAAGTTCAACGTGTTTCTTGAACTACTTGTCGAAATTTTATGGAATTGTATTATGAAGATAATTAGTATTTGTATTTATTTTTGGGAATATACCTATAAGAGATAAGTTGATTGAAGTTTCTGATTTAAGATAAAAGATTTGACTCGGGGATGATAAGTTATTTATGGAAACTAATATGAGAAAAGTTGATATAAGAACTATATCACAAGTTTTGGGTATTCCAATAGAGAAGTTGATTTTGTGGTAACAGTTAACTATGTTGGCATTAAATTTGGGTTATTAAGAATGTTAAGCGCAAACTTTAAATATGTAGGACCTTGGAATATCTTGTGAGACAATATCTCCAAGCTAAGAAATTTATATTATTTTGGGATAACTAGTAGGTTGTGACTTTATGTAAATAAAATAAGTTATGAGATATGGTGGGTATCAAAGGAAGTATAGTACAATAAGTTTTGACTTTTTATGGTGCTAAGAATTATTCAAAGAGAAGGACATTCAATAAAATCCTTTGTGTTAGAGCGTGATAGGTTCATGGTCTTGATGAAAGTAAGATTTGGTAAAAGAATAATTATTTGAGGTAACGATTAGGTTATAATTTTCGGGATTTAAGTCAATAAGCTATAGATCGACATTGAGTTAAGTTGCAATATTCTATATGTGTTTTAATTTTGAGATAGTAATTGAGATAATTTCAAGATAGAAAAAAAATCAGTAGTAAATCGATTATATTCAGTGCCGACTTGATTCAACTCACTTCAGTAGATTTCGATGCCATATTAGGGATGAACTGATTATCTAAGAGCCATGCAATAGTAGATTGCCAGAGTAAGAATGTCAAACTCTGAACCCCGAACCAAGAAGAAATAAGGTACCATGGCAACGCCAAGGAACAGAAATACATTTTTTCTGTTTCCCAGACTTGGAAAGCCATAATATCGGACGAAAAAAATTTACCTAGCAATGGTAAACAAAGTGCAAGAGTAGATAAGCTGAAGTTGGAAGATATTCTAGTAATACGAAAATTTTCGAGCGTTTTTCCAGAAAGGCTTCTTGGAATGGTCTTGGACGGTGAAGTAGAGTTCGAGATAAATTTGGTACCGGTGATGCACCAATCTCCAATTCACTGTACCGAACTGCTTCAGATGAACTCAAGGAGCTAAAAGAACAAGTCTAAAAGTTGTTAGACAAAAAGCATATTATGTCAAGTGCATCTCATTAGGGAGCTACAGTCCTATTTGTAAGGAAGAAAGATGGAAGTATGAGATTGTGTATAGATTATAGAGAACTCTATAAGATCACAATCAAGAATAAGTATCTTCTCCCAATAATATACGATCTTGTCGATCAACGTAAATGAGTGACAATCTTCTCCAAGCTTGACCTGAGGACATGCTATCATCAGCTAAAGGTCAGAGCAGAAGACACCCCAATGTCAGCATTCAGAATAAGGTCATGTAATATTGAAATCGGGAATATCAATGGAACTAAGAAATTAGAGGCAAATCTAGATTAGCCGAAACATAAGAATGGAACCAAAATTAGAAGCTTCTTTAGATTACCAGGCTATTAGCGGAAATTCGTCGAGGGCTTCTTTTCAGTAGTCGTATCACTGACGAGACTCGCACAAAAGAACTATGAATTCAACTGAAGAGAGAGATGTGAAAGAGCTTTCAAGCATTAAAGGAGAAGCTAGCATCTACACCAATGTTGGTGTTATCTACTGAGGACAAGGATTTTACCATCTACAGCGAAGCATCAAAGGAAGATCTCAGAGGCGTACTCATGGAAGACATGCTAGTCAACTAAAGCCGCAGGAGCAAAACTACCATACTCACGATCTCGACACTTTGAAAATTTGGAGACACTATCTCTACGATGTCAAGTGTGAAATATTCACTCACTGGCCACCAAGTCTCAAATATTTGTTCATTCAAAAAGAATTAAAAATGAGACAAAGACGGTGGATAGAGTTACTCAAGGACTGTGACTTGACAATAAGCTACCACGCTAGCAAAGCAAATAAAGTAGCCGATCCTTTGATTCAAGCATGGGTAAGATAACATAACATCACTCTCCGCGCAACTATGCCTTCGGGAAGAAGTCAAGTTAAATCAGAGTCGAGACACGACACTAGAGAAGTTCAAAGAACAAGCCAAGAAAATAAAGTCGTCAGATTTTCAAGTGGACCCAGATGGAATCCTAGGGATGAGAGGACGATTATGTGTGCCAGATATCAACAATCTTCGATAAGAAGTGATGTAAGAGGCACATAAGTCAATATTCCCGACCCACCCAGGTAGTACAAAGATGTACATGGATTTGAAAGTAAGTTTCTAGTGAAGCATAATGAAAAGAGATGTCACCGAGTTTATATCTAAGTGACAAGTATGCCAACAAGTAAAGTGTCGTTCATCACTGTGCATGGAAGAATTAGAGGAGATAGTCATAACTAGGCTAGAACTAATCCAAGAGACAATGGAAAAGTGGTCATCATCAAAGACAGACACAAGGTTGCACAAGACCAAGCAAAAGAGTTAGTCTGATCTTAAAAGGAGACCAATGTAATTCACATTGGGTGAAAAAGCTTATATAAGGGAATCATTAGATTCAGTAAAGCTGAAAAAGTGAAACCTCGGTACGCAGGACTATTCAAATTCTGGAGAGATTGGCACATTGCCTTATAGAATAGCATTGTCATCATATATATCTAAAATCCACAATGTATTTCACAAGTCCAAACTAAGGAAATACACATCGAACCCAATTCATGTTATGGAAATTGAACCGCTAATGTTCAAAGGTAACATGGGGGAAGAGCTGAAATATGAAGATGTCTCTATTCATATTGTGGACACCAAGAACCAAGTACTAAGACGACGTATCATTCCCTACGTCAAGGTGCAATAGTCAAAACACAAAGAACGAGAAAACTACTTGGGAGTTTGAAGAGAAAATGCGCAAGCAATATCCTTACCTTTTTAAAAGTCAAACCGACTCAAGTTTCGAGGACGAAACTTCTAATAAGGAGGGAGGGATGTGAGAACCCAAATTTTTGGCACGTAATTAATTAAATATAGACATGTATAAGAATTTATTTTCGAGTTATAATAAACTTGAAAATATAAATAATACATGGAAACCGAAATCCAGTGCAAGATACACAGTAAATTAATGCTGGATATCCACCTAATTGGAAAGATTATATCGCATATAAGGAAGTTTTCTCAATAAGGAAGCTAACAAATTTGCAATACAGTCAGATACGTCACGAACCTATACAAGAAAGCAGTCTACGTTCATCCGGGAGAGATTAGTGCAATCACCCATTTGATTAGCCATCAGCGTCATTCGTGGAGCGACTTCAGAGCTTACCTTGTAAGCTGATTTTCCGTGCCTATAAATAGGAGGACTCCTCATTCAGAACTTGCACTCCCAAATCTCGAAATCCACTCTAGCATCACCGTATTTTCGAAGCTTTCATCCTCAAGTAGCGAAGCTCTGCCGCAATCTCACCATTCACGTTTCCTTGAGCTGTCAGAATACTCTAAGTGGGCTTTTGCTATGTATTTCTTTGTAATTTAAACTTTGTATAAGTATTTCATGACATGCTTGTTTGTGTGTCAAATCATTTTCGAAAAATGCTACTATATATTTCATAAAATATCGATCGATGTACGATATGTTCCTTCTGTTTCCGATGTTCTTTGATTCTGCTGAGTTCATTTAGAAATTCCGATAAGTGTTGTTCGATACATCTGTTTCTGTGGTGCACTGTTATGATTCGAGTGGGATATGGAACGACGATTGTAAATTTATATGGCCCTCATCAGTGGGTATAAAACTGTGTTTCGGCCCCCATCAGTGGGTATAAAACTGTGTTTCAGCCCCCATCAGTGGGTATAAAACTGTGTTTTGGCCTCACCCCTTAGAGGACTAACATATTGGGGACAATTTGACCATGGATAACGAGATGAATAACAGTGTTTTCGTTTGTTCTGATTCGCTCTGTTCTGAATTGTCTGATAATCTCTGTTTCGCATTTCAATTCCGATTCTGATCTGATATGAGATACTACGTTTTGAAAATCAGTTGCAATATGGGTTTTAAATTATATTTATATGTATTTGTGGTAATCGATCGGCCCCCACTTGCTGAGTGTTTCCCAAACACTCACCCCTTACATTTCTCCCCAGATGAGAATGAGGATCAAGTAGACAAGGATGAATAAGACGTGTTTTGGAGTTGGAGATGAAGTTTCGAGATATGAAGATTTCTTACTTATGTTCTTCCTAAGTTTCGATTCAAGTTGTATATCGCTTCCGCACATTTTATTTCGTTTTGGAATTTATCACTGTAAGACAAGATTATTTTGAGTTAATTATGAAATAGACTGGTTTTGGTTTATACTGAACTACGAGGCTTGTTGTTTGGCGATTATGTGATTGTTGAACAACGCCGGTGTCGACTAACCCCGGTCTCGGGGCATGACAACCCGTATTATGATTATAAATATATGAGATTATCTCAGAAAAAATCTAACAGATGGTAATTGAATAATGAGTGGGTTTCATGTGAGACCGTCTCACGAATCTTAATATGTGAGACGGATCAACACTATCGGTATTCATAATAAAAAACAATATTCTTAACATAAAAAATAATACTTTTTCATGGATGACCCAAATAAGAAACTCATCTCACAAATATTGTCCGTAAAACCGTCTCACAATAATATGAAATTGCTTTCAAATAAGAGTGGATGTGACTCCATTCCCATCTCGGTCAAAACCACAATGTGAGGTTAGGTTTTGATAATGACGCTTAACATTTCCCACCTTTTCATATTGTACGAACCCACAATGAATAAAGAAGCAAAAAATCTCTATCACCAAGTCATATCTTAGTTTTATAAATTAAAACTGATTAAATAATAGTTTAATATTACCTGTTTTAATATAGGTAAAATAGTTTTTTTTTTTTTCATTTATGTGTTAATTATTTGATGTTTGGCAATCTAATTCAGGAATATTTCAAATCATAACTCCAATTCATTTTTTCAAAAATAATTTGTTATAATTGAATTTCGAATCCGATATTTTATTTCAAATTTCAGATCACGATGTCATCTTCACACTTACTATTCTTATCATTCATATCTAACTGAGCAAGATTATGCAGTAAGTGTGTATATTACATAAACTATTTTACGACCAATTTTATGAGATGGAATTCAAATCGGACCCGATTCATAAAAGAATATTACATTTTATGTTAAAAATTTTATTTTTCATTTTGAATATAAATCGTATTGATTCATCTTATAATACACACACACACACATACATATATATATATATATATATATATATATATATATATATATATATATATATATATATATATGAGATACTCTCACAAAAAACATACTCTATATATTATCTTACATGAATACGTATAAGATTTGACTAATTAAAGATAACAATACAAATCCATCAGTAATTTGATGTGAGTGAATAACCATATCGCATTTGAATATAAAATACATAAAAGAACATTTATTCCGCCCAAAAAGTATGATTTTTCCATTAGATAAATAGTGGTTCATTTCATTTTAATTATGGATCAAGTCAAATTATTTAACGATTATAAATGTGTGACATTGTCTTAAAGAATTCGATTAAGTTTTATGTATTTAAACTATTTCATGTAATAATTGGGGAGATCTGAAACTTCGAGTTCATGATTTTGGTACAGTTGACTAATTAAATTCGATAAATACAACTTTAAATATATAAATTGTGATGCTTAATTATAAAACTTTTAATTAAATTATTATAAATGTTTGTGATTTTTTTTATTATCACAACCTGTTGGGTTGAGAAACTCAACCAATCTGGATTTTATATGATAACAAAACATATTATCATGTTTATAATATATTTACTCAAGTGTGAAGTTGTTTTCTAAAGTTAGAAACTGAATCTCGAAAGCAACCAAACTGAAAATATGACAAGTTGCAGTCTTACAATAAATTCTCACAGTTCGATGATACAAATGACAAGCTGCTAAAACGAATTAATAGAAAACTCAATTTTAAACAAGTCGTATTTCCCAATAGCATAGTTGGTTCGAAGTTTATCTAGGTGAAATATTAGTCGAAAGATTGAGCTGATGGAAATGAAAACAAATGTCAACTTAAATAAAGCAGATTTGATATTTTGGTAGTATCTTTCAGCTTCATTATTCAAATGGAACTATTGAATATGCATTACAAATCCAAGAAAGCAATCTACAAACATCTTCACAGGTCAAAGTTTGAATGATATCAGAAAAAACTGATAAATCACGATGAAATTGTTGGTTCTGTACAGAATGAAGAACAAGTTTTAAATTGCTAACAACCTGATATGTCAAGCATGTTTTTCTCATACGAATGATTCTTAATTCCATTGAAAGTTAAGAGAAAAAAAAACACTAAAACTTTTATGTTATCAATTTGTAAAAAAACTGACGAATCATGAAGTATAACAAAGGAAAGCCAACAACTCGACTTGTAATTGCTTGGAAACAGCTCACTTGGAACAACTCATATTAAGTCAACGACTCCAGCTCATAACAGACCAGATCAGACCATCAGATCAGCACAGTTTGATCAGCTCGATCTTCTAACAGCTCAGTTTCAGAAAATGGTCAGAAACACGAATTTGGCCTTTACAATGTGAGAAGCCGTACACAACCTTTCCAAAGGGTCATATTCTTTTTTTCTAACGTATATATCACTATTGGAGACTATATATACAACATATTGAAGATTAAAGGCAAGATTTGGAAGAGCATTCAAAAAATGGGCAACATACATGAAGAAATTAACAAGAATGAGAGCAAACTCAAGTGTGAGAATATACATTTATATATACATGCATTGTAAAAATCCTCACACAATATCACTCACACACATTCACGAGGGTTGATTTTCAAAGTTTAGTTGAGTGATTATTCACATAAAAATATTAAATATTGTCTTTGTAGTTTATGCATAACAGACGTCAAACATTATCTCACCAGTGTACTAAGGTTTCAATTATGCAATGTATAAGTCCTAAGTTGAAATTGGTTTGTACAAAGAGTTGTATAAATCAAAATCTTTTAGTAAATACTTCGGAGTCGGAAGAATGAATGACATATGAGTTGTTAATATCTGAGCATCCATAAACAAATTCGTGTCTATTTATTTATTGTATTTAATTATTGCTACTATTTTTAAGATGCTTTGTTGAAACATTTAATGTGTTCTTCAAATACCCAGAATATTGCATATTAAATGTTTGATAATATGTTTAACCAAAAACTTTTTATCACATTCAACTTATATATCTTTTAAATGTTATTCAAAATACTTAATCGATTTTTACGAGTGATTAATTTGAGTGTCTTCCGCTTAGTTTGAAAACTAAAATTAGTTTAATTTCTCGTTGTTCTGTGAGAACCCAAATTTTTGGGCACATAATTAATTAAATATAGACATGTATAAGAATTTATTTTCGAGTTATAATAAATTTGAAAATATAAATAATACATGGAAATCGAAATCCAGTGCAAGATACACAGTAAATTAATACTGGATATCCACCTAATTGGAAATATTATATTGTATATAAGGAAGTTTTCTCAATAAGGAAGCTAGCAAATTTGCAATACAGTCCAGATACGTCACGAACCTGTACAAGAAAGCAGTCTACGTTCATCCGAGAGAGATTAGTGCAATCACCCATTTGATTAGCCATCAGCGTCATTCGTGGAGCGACTTCAGAGCTTACCTTGTAAGCTGATTTTCCGTGCCTATAAATAGGAGGACTCTTCATTTAGAACTTGCACTCCCAAATCTCGAAATCCTCTCTAGCATATTTTCGAAGCTTTCATCCTCAAGTAGCGAAGCTCTGCCGCAATCTCACCATTCACGTTTCCTTGAGCAGTCAGAATACTGTAAGTGGGCTTTTGCTATGTATTTCTTTGTACCTTAAACTTTGTATAAGTATTTCATGACATGCGTCTATGTGTGCCAAATCATTTTCGAAAAATGCTATTATATATTTTATAAAATCTCGATCGATGTACGATATGTTCTTCTATTTCCGGTGTTCTTTGATTCTGCTGAGTTCATTCAAAAAATTCCGATAAATGTTGTTTGATACATCTGATTTTGTGGTGCACTGTTATGATTCGAGTGGGATATGGAACGACGATTGTAAATTATATATGGCCCCCATCAGTGGGTATAAAACTGTGTTTCGGCCCTCATCAGTGGGTATAAAACTGTGTTCCGGCCCCCATCAGTGGGTATAAAACTGTGTTCCGGCCCCCATCAGTGGGTATAAAACTGTGTTTCGGCCTCACTCTTTAGAGGACTAACATATTGGGGACAATTTGACCATGGATAACGAGATGAATAACAGTATTTTCATTTGTTCTGATTCGTTCTGTTCTGAATTGTCTGATAATCTCTGTTTCGCATTTCAATTCCGATTCTGATCTGATATGAGATACTACGTTTTGAAAAAAATCAGTTGCAATATGGGTTTTAAATAATATTTATATGTATTTGTGGTAATCGATCGGCCCCCACTTGCTGAGTGTTTCCCAAACACTCACCCCTTACATTTCTCCCCAGATGAGAATGAAGATCAAGTAGACAAGGATGAATAAGACGTGTTTTGGAGTTGGAGATGAAGTTTCGAGATATGAAGATTTCTCACTTATGTTCTTCCTAAGTTTCGATTCAAGTTGTATATCGCTTCCGCACATTTTATTTCGTTTTGGAATTTATCACTGTAAGACAAGATTATTTTGAGTTAATTATGAAATAGACTGGTTTTGGTTTATACTGAACTACGAGGCTTGTTGTTTGGCGATTATGTGATTGTTGAACAACGCCGGTGTCGACTAACCCCGGTCTCGGGGCGTGACATTTAAGTGGTATCAGAGCCGCCAGGTTCATAATCCGGTTGGGGAAGAAAATTATTCGGAAAAAAAAAATCGGTGGAATTTTAAAAATCGGCCAATGCAGTCCCATTCGGAACGACCAACGAGTAATATCACAACTTGTTGTGAGGCATAGTCTGAAAACACGAAATTCCTTTATTTAGATATTTGAAATTGCGTTTTTGTTATTTTAGGAAAGTTTCGTAGAACTCATAACATTTCGTAGAAAACTCAGAATTTAATTCCGTCAACTGTTCTAGATTCCTCTCAACGTATTATTTTTATCCATGGGTCAATGTCCAAACTTTCTACTTTTGGAAACTTTCTCAAAAAATCCCGTTCAACGTGTTTCTTGAACTACTTGTCGAAATTTTATGGAATTGTATTATGAGAACAATTAGTATTTGTATTTATTTTTGGGAATATACCTATAAGAGATAAGTTGACTGAAATTTCTAATTTAAGATAAAAGATTTGACTCGGGGATGATAAGTTATTTATGGAAACTAATATGAGAAAAGTTGATATAAAAACTATATCACAAGTTTTGGGTATTCCAATAGAGAAGTTGATTTTGTAGTAACAATTAATTGTGTGGGTATTAAGTTTGGGTTATTAAGAATGTAAGCGCTAACTTTAAATATGTAGGACTTTCAACCTTGGAATATCTTGTGAGACAATATCTCCAGGTTAAAGAATTTATATTATTTTGGGATAACAAGTAGGCTATGACCTTACGTAAATAAAATAAGTTATGAGATATTGATGGGTATCAAGGAAAGTATAGTACAATAAGTTTTGACTTTTATGGTACTAAGAATGATTCAAAGGGAATGACATTTAATGAACTCCTTTGTATTAGAGTGTGATAGGCTCATGATCTTGATAAAAGTAAGATTTAGTAAAAGAATAATTATTTGAGGTAACGACTATGTTATAATTTCGGATTTTAAGCTATAGATCGATATTGAGTTAAGTTTCAATATTCTATATGGGTTTTAATTTTTGTGATAGTAATCGGGATAATTTCAAGATAAGATTAAATAAGCATCAATCACATATATTGAGTGCCGACTTGATTCAACTCACTTCGATAGATCTCGACGCCATCTTAAGGATGAACTGATTATCTAAGAGCCATGCAATAGTAGATTGCCAGAGTAAGAATGTCAAACTCTGAACCCCGAACCAAGAAGAAATCAGGTACCATGGCAACACCAAGGAACGGAAATACATTTTTTTCTGTTTCCCAGACTTGGAAAGCCATAATATCGGGCGAAGAAATTTACCTAGCAATGGTAAACAAAGTGCAAGAGTAGATGAGCTGAAGTTGGAAGATATTCTAGTAATACGAAAATTTTCGGGCGTTTTTCCAGAAAGGCTTCTTGGAATGGTCTTGGATGGTGAAGTAGATTTCGTGTAAATTCGGTACTTGATGATGCACCAATCTCCAATGCACTGTACCGAATGGCTCCAGATGAACTCAAGGAGCTTAAAGAACAAGTCTAAGAGTTGTTAGACAAAAATCATATTATGTCAAGTGCATCTCATTGGGGAGCTGAAGTCCTATTTGTATGGAAGAAAGATGAAAGTATGAGATTGTGTATAGATTATAGAGAACTTTATAAGATCGCAATCAGGAATAAGTATCTTCTTCCAATAATATACGGTCTTGTCGATCAACGTAAAGGAGTTACAATCTTCTCTAAGCTTGACCTGAGGACATGCTATCATCAGCTAAAGGTCAGAGCAGAAGACACCTCAATGTCAGCATTCAGAATAAGGTCATGTGAGATCGAAATCAGGAATATCAGTGGAACTAAGAAATTAGAGGCAAATCTAGATTAGCCGAAACATAAGAATGGAACCGAAATTAGAGGCTTCTTTAGATTACCAGGCTATTAGCGGAAATTCGTCGAGGGCTTCTCTTCAGTAGTCGTATCACTGACGAGACTCGCACAAAAGAACTATGAATTCAACTGAAGAGAGAGATGTTAAAGAGCTTTCAAACATTAAAGGAGAAGCTAGCATCTACACCAATGTTGGTATTATCTACTGAGGACAAGGATCAAAGGAAGATGTCAGAGGCGTACTCATGGAAGAGAGGCTAGTCAACTAAAGCCACAGGAGCAAAACTACCATACTCACGATCTCGAGTTGGCAGCAGTGATCTTTGCTTTGAAAATTTGGAGACACTATCTCTACGATGTCAAGTGTGAAATATTCACTCACTGAACACCAAGTCTCAAATATTTGTTCATTCAAAAAGAATTAAAAATGAGACAAAGACGGTTGATAGAGTTACTCAAGGACTGTGACTTGACAATAAGCTACCACGCCAACAAAGCAAATAAGGTAGCCGATCCTTTGATTCAAACATGGGTAAGATAACATAACATCATTCTCCGCGCAACCATGCCTTCGGGAAGCAGTCAAGTTAAATCAGAGTCGAGACACGACACTAGAGAAGTTCAAAGAACAAGCCAAGAAAATAAAGTCATCAGATTTTCAAGTGGACCCAGACGGAATCCTAGGGATGAGAGAACGATTATGTGTGCCAGATATCAACAATCTTCGATAAGAAGTGATGTAAGAGGCACATAAGTCAATATTCCCGACCCACCCAGGTAGTACAAAGATGTACAGAGATTTGAAAGTAAGTTTCTAGTGAAGCATAATGAAAAGAGATGTCACCGAGTTTATATCTAAGTGACAAGTATGCCAACAAGTAAAGTGTCGTTCATCACTGTGCATGGAAAAAATAGAGGAGACAGTCATAACTAGGCTAGAACTAATCCAAGAGACAATGAAAAAATGGTCATCATCAAAGATAGACACAAGGTTGCATAAGACCAGCAAAAGAGTTAGTCTGATCTTAAAAGGAGACCAATGGAATTCACATGGGGTGAAAAAGCTTATATAATGGAATCGTTAGATTCAGTAAAGCTGAAAAAGTGAAACATCGGTACGCAGGACTATTCAAAATTCTGGAGAGATTGGCACATTGTCTTACAGAATAGCATTGCCATCAGATATATCTAGAATCCACAATATATTTCACAAGTCCAAACTAAGGAAATACACCTCGAACCAAAGCCATGTTATGGAAATTGAACCGCTAATGATCAAAGGTAACATGGGGGAAGAGCTGAAATATGAAGATGTCTCTATTCATATTGTGGACACCAAGGACCAAGTACTAAGACGACGTATCATTCCCTACGTCAAGGTGCAATAGTCAAAACACACAGAACGAGAAAACTACTTGGGAGTTTGAAGAGAAAATGCGCAAGCAATATCCTTACCTTTTTGAAAGTCAAACCGACTCAAGTTTCGAGGACGAAACTTCTAATAAGAAGGGAGGGATGTGAGAACCCAAATTTTTGGGCACATAATTAATTAAATATAGACATGTATAAGAATTTATTTTCGAGTTATAATAAATTTGAAAATATAAATAATACATGGAAATCGAAATCCAGTGCAAGATACACAGTAAATTAATACTGGATATCCACCTAATTGGAAATATTATATTGTATATAAGGAAGTTTTCTCAATAAGGAAGCTAGCAAATTTGCAATACAGTCCAGATACGTCACGAACCTGTACAAGAAAGCAGTCTACGTTCATCCGAGAGAGATTAGTGCAATCACCCATTTGATTAGCCATCAGCGTCATTCGTGGAGCGACTTCAGAGCTTACCTTGTAAGCTGATTTTCCGTGCCTATAAATAGGAGGACTCTTCATTTAGAACTTGCACTCCCAAATCTCGAAATCCTCTCTAGCATATTTTCGAAGCTTTCATCCTCAAGTAGCGAAGCTCTGCCGCAATCTCACCATTCACGTTTCCTTGAGCAGTCAGAATACTGTAAGTAGGCTTTTGCTATGTATTTCTTTGTACCTTAAACTTTGTATAAGTATTTCATGACATGCGTCTATGTGTGCCAAATCATTTTCGAAAAATGCTATTATATATTTTATAAAATCTCGATCGATGTACGATATGTTCTTCTATTTCCGGTGTTCTTTGATTCTGCTGAGTTCATTCAAAAAATTCCGATAAATGTTGTTTGATACATCTGATTTTGTGGTGCACTGTTATGATTCGAGTGGGATATGGAACGACGATTGTAAATTATATATGGCCCCCATCAGTGGGTATAAAACTGTGTTTCGGCCCTCATCAGTGGGTATAAAACTGTGTTCCGGCCCCCATCAGTGGGTATAAAACTGTGTTTCGGCCCTCATCAGTGGGTATAAAACTGTGTTCCGGCCCCCATCAGTGGGTATAAAACTGTGTTTCGGCCTCATCCCTTAGAGGACTAACATATTGGGGACAATTTGACCATGGATAACGAGATGAATAACAGTGTTTTCATTTGTTCTGATTCGTTCTGTTCTGAATTGTCTGATAATCTCTGTTTCGCATTTCAATTCCGATTCTGATCTGATATGAGATACTACGTTTTGAAAAAAATCAGTTGCAATATGGGTTTTAAATAATATTTATATGTATTTGTGGTAATCGATCGGCCCCCACTTGCTGAGTGTTTCCCAAACACTCACCCCTTACATTTCTCCCCAGATGAGAATGAAGATCAAGTAGACAAGGATGAATAAGACGTGTTTTGGAGTTGGAGATGAAGTTTCGAGATATGAAGATTTCTCACTTATGTTCTTCCTAAGTTTCGATTCAAGTTGTATATCGCTTCCGCACATTTTATTTCGTTTTGGAATTTATCACTGTAAGACAAGATTATTTTGAGTTAATTATGAAATAGACTGGTTTTGGTTTATACTGAACTACGAGGCTTGTTGTTTGGCGATTATGTGATTGTTGAACAACGCCGGTGTCGACTAACCCCGGTCTCGGGACGTGACATGTTCAATATTTCAAAAACCAAATTATTATAGCTCAATGTCTGTCCTCAAAACGGTTCTATCAGAACCCCTCTAAATATTCGTTTTTCTTATGTAGATTTAAATTTTTTTACCCACACTGAATTTTTTTGAGTAATTAATTATTCGTTGGAATTCTCAATAGATGAGAAAGCCCAATGGTCAAATAATAATCCCGCCAAATCGAATCTAATTTGGGCTTCAAATGAAATAGGCCGGGTAAGTGAAGTTTAGGCTAAATTATAACCCGATTGAAAATTCGGACAACCCGGCTTGCTTGTCATACAATCATATCCGGTCTGATTGCAAATCCGTTCGAAGGAAATTAGAACTAAAAGGGCAAAAATTAAGGTTAATGGCAAATAAACGATGATCATTACCATTCTAATTTTGTCGTTGTGTATATATATATTTTATTTAAGAAACTAATTCAAAGCTTAAATATATTTGTGCCAAAAATGTGTATGAAGCTTGATTCAATTAGCCGCAGCTTCTGGGCAAAAACTTTTCTGAACTTCGAGGGTTAGTTCCTCTACACTCACTTGGCATTCCAATCCAATCTGTCCATCAGAAAGAGAAATAAACAAATTAAAAATCGATGATAATGTCATGCACTGATTTCTAAACATGCAAATTCAGATGTATTTCAAAGATTTCGAAAAAACTTAAGAGGATGAGAATGGCGTGTCATGCAATTAGCGATTTGATTCAAAAAACCATCGCTAAAATATGGATAACAATCGAGTGCTTTCGATAATAGCGATGGTACTCTTCAAAAAGCCGTCGCTAAATTTGAGACGGATTTTGAAAACCGTGCGTTAAAGGTTAACGACGACCGATTTAGAGACGGAATTCAAAACTGTCATTAAAAACGTCGCTAGCCTCTTTTTTTTTTCTTGTCGTATTTAGATCTGGGGACCCAATCTCATCCATTTTTTTTGAAACTTCTACTTGCTAGCATAACACAGATATTTATTTCTTTCGGAAAATGAAAATATGTATAACATGTGATTTCTAAAGGAAAAAGTTATTATGCCCGCAGAAAATGACCTATGGAAAAATAAATTCCAACTAGTTTCACATAGAGCAGGATAATTGGATACCTATGGTGGATCCATCTGTAATATGTATATTTGGATGATTTCTTGAATAAAAATTTAATAATTTTATGTTATATTTCATATTTACGAACTTGCTTTAATAATGTTAAGCCATAATAAGTACATTATAATTCTGTTTATTAACGTAATTCGAGTGTCTTGAGATTGGTTTGATGCATATTAAGAAACCTAAAGCAACGTTAATTTAATTATACCTTGATGACAAATGAGTATAGGACAGTATCTTCCATGCTACTGATGTTCAATTGAAGGATCTCGAAAGAGAGATTCTCCAAGACACGGATTATCCTCACAACTTGACCAGGGATCCGCCTGGATATGGTCCGAAGGAGCACGTTCGACCCGGAAATCTTGGCCTCAACATCTACGATGGGAGAGTTGCAAGAAGCCCCTAATTCTTTAAAATTAGTGTCACCATCTGGTACTTCACGAGGACTCAACCCCAAAGGTTTTGGACTAAATCCAGGACTAGGGCTTAGCCTTTTTCTTTTCTTTTGAGCTTCCAAGGATTGTTTAACTTGGTGCAATTCTTTGATAAATTCTATCACTCCACCTATAATTGATGCTTGATCACCCTTTCAAATCCACACACAATACGTAAAATGATCAGTTACAGTATTAGAGATAGCAAAAATTAGTAGTAGTAGTACTGGAGAATTTAAGAGGGGTCAGGCCGGGAAGCAACTGCTCTAGCTCAATCACATCTCGCCTTTGAGAGTACGTAGTCAACATTACCATGTTTACAAAATCAGTATACCACAAATATACTTCCCACAATAAGGGTTTCTAATAATTTTGAAAAATTTGATTCATGGGTCATCTTTTATGGGGAGTTGGAGGTCTGGCGTCGTTGTATGTAATATGTACATATGCAGAGCTTTTAGGAATGGTGATTTACCCTTTTGATGTAGAAACAAGGAGTCAGGGAACGTAAAACCTTGAGATGTTCATTCATTTGTCTCCTTCTATTTCTCTCCACAGAAATGTGAGCCATTGTCGACCCACCAAGAAATTTTTGCTGTTGCTTCTGTATCCAAAAAGCCACCAGCTTTTATAGTAATCTATCTGTATGTGTAATTCATAAATCCAGCATGCAAATGCAATTAAGTTGGTGAATGCACGTACACACACAAAAACATATATATATATATATATATATATATATATATATATATATATATATATATATATATATATATATATATATATATATATATATATATATATATATATATATATATATATATATATATATATATAGTACGTGTAGATGAGGGATATCCCTAAAGTTGTTACTACTAACTAGGGTTCTCATTCAATGCAAAATGCTGCACTCTCGTGAGGTTAATTATTCAGTTTTTACTCTTTTACACTGCTCACTCCCACTTTCGGTTCATGTGAATTTTTATTCTGTCGATTGAATGTATAAAATTTTCAAGTTTTTTTACCCTTCAAAATTATAAATAACAACTTGACTAATTTTTCTTGTTTTAAAAAGGAGCGACATTATCCGTTTATTATATCACGGATTAATGGATGATTGTAGCCCGGCCTCGAACCATGACTGATCGGAAAAATATAGATGACGGGCTCATGAGTTGATGTGTTTTCTGGGTCGTCGACTGAAAGTTTTTTCAATTAATTTATACAAAAAATAAAATATTAATATTTGTAGAGGCCATTGAAACCAAGGTATTCAGTGATTGGAAAATTTGTTGTATCTTAGTTATATATCTTCAATTTTTGGCAATTTTAATTCTTGGTCATTAGGAATGTTGAGCATCACATTGTTAAGTGAGCGTCACATCAAATAACTAAAATCTACAATTTTCCTTTGAACGATTACATAATTGTTTGAGAGATCGAATCGCAAAGAGATCATTTATCTCTAATGACCTTATATATTATTGTTGAAGGGTTGACCTAACAGATTCGAGATGTGCTGTCTTCTCAATAATTTTTTAAGAAAAGAACTTTTATACTTGATATTTTGAAGAATTATGTACATTAGCTATAACTCTTTCAATGACGAATAAAATACTCTGGATTAAGTACTAAATTGTTGAGTTATTATAATTAGTCGATGCCTCGTTGATCCATATGTATTCATGTATCGTATCTTATCGTATCTCACGCTTATGTAGTTGGAAGATTTATAAGTTTGTTGTACGCGTGAAATACCATAAATCCTTATATATATATATATATATATATATATATATATATATATATATATATATATATATATATATTTCATGCACGCCACGCTTTATTCTTCAACACTCAACCCATGCATGTTATGAACCTCAATTGGCATGGGCATTCATTACTCTTATCTTTGTGCCAACTTAGATAACTTCACACACTACATGCACTACCTTACACGCGCGCGCGCACACACACACACACACACACGCACATATATATATATATATATATATATATATATATATATATATATATATATATATATTATGCATGTGTGCCGTAGATTCCTGTGGTAGGATAGAGAATTTTAACTATTTATGGAGGAAAAAAAAACCAACTTTGCTTTTGCTTTAAATGAAAACACAAGTAAACAGTGAAATCAGAAGTATATACACGAAATAATCAATGCAAAACATGTTGGAGTTTTTGTACGTATAATCATGTTATGTTACCTTAAAGCAATGTTTGGTTATGATGATATGATTATTGAATGATTAATAAATGATTGATAAGAAAAATGATAGATAAAAGGATTTATAATATGCAGTGATAAAATATGTTATGTTTGGATTGATTTTTATGAAAATGATAAGTGAAGAGGATTTGGTATTATATCCAAAATATCTTTGAAAGTTTTGGTTCGATTTTTGAATTTTGACATACATTTGGTGTCTAATCATTGAAAATTTTTATACCGTTAATATCGATGACTAGATGTTAATTTTCCGGGCTGTTTTGTTTTATAACCCTGGTCAAACTTTTTTTAAAAAAAAATAGCCTCCAGTAGTGTATTTGTTCACTACATGGGAGAGTTATTTTTTTAAAAAAAAATTTGACCAAGTCTATTTTCCCAAATATCCCTAATTTTTCACTATTTAATAATACCATTCTTTTAAATCTCTTTTTAACTTGACTAAGTTTTATAGATTTCTCTACATTTTTTATTAGATTAATCGGACCAATATTTTTGGATTAAAGTAATAGAAAAATCTTAAGATTTGTATAATAATTAATATACTTTGTTCGATTTTATGAGTTATAAGTTGATAGTTGGAAATAATAATTGTCCTTACATGTTGGAAAAGTACTAATACAATTATATGATATTAAATAGTTGTATCTTTTGCAGCTTTATTTGATCGGAGAGGTACAGTTAGAGATGTCAATGAGGTGAGTATGGGGTGGGTATGGCTAAACCCAAGATCCGTCCTATGGAGAAACTTTGACCCATTACCCGTCTCACCCCGGTTAAATATTCTTCGGACCCGTCTCACCCCGAATACGAAATGGGGTCGGGTAGACCCGCGAGACCTGTGAGACCGAATTTTTTTTTAAAATGAAAACAATAATATTCTTATCACATGACTGAATTATGAAACAAACAAACCTCTAAATACAATACAATAGAAAACTAACAAGCCTCCAGCTCCAAAATCGCCACCACCGAGAATTCTATCCTTCTTCCAATATCGACTTGAATCCGTTGGTTATATCACAATCAAATCCCAATGGAGAACATCTCACTAAATCCAATCGATCCTTATACAACACCAACGTGACCAACATTACGTAATGGATTGACTAATAAATCAAGTTTTTAGTAGATACTCACCCGGTGATCAGTGGTGGTCGAATGGCCGCGGTGCTGCCTGCTGATGGTGGCTGAAGAAATGAAAGTGAGAGTCTGTGAAAGAATCAGAGATGTCTATGGTTGAGCTTTGAGGTGGGCTGCTAAAAAATAAAAATTAATAAAACTAAAATCCTAGAGTATTTATATCTACATATATGGGGCGGGTATGAGGCGGTTATTATAGGACCTATGACCCGCCCCATACCCAGACGGATCTGAAAAATTAGACCCGAGACCTTCCCCATGACCCATTTTGTATGTCAAAACCCGCCCCAGACGAGGTGGGTCCATTGCGGGTCTGGGTAAAACCCGGACCCATTTACATCCCTAGGTACAGCTGCAAAAGTACCTCTATCGATAATGTAAATGTTTGAATTCATGACTGGACTAAACTAGTAAAAATTAGAGTATGTTTTTTGTGAGATGGTCTTACGAATCTTTATCTGTGAGACGAGTGAATCATATTGATATTCACAATAAAAAATATTAATTTTAGCATATAAAGTAAAACTTTTTCATGGATGACCCAAATAAGATATACGCCTCACAAAATACGACCTGTGAGACCGTCTCACACAAGTTTCTGCCTAAAATTAGTAATCTAATCAAGATATAAAAATTTTAACAATCCAACCTTACCCACCCCAAACAAGGCCGTGCCGAAATTACTGGCTTGCTCCAAATTCAAATGTGAATGAAGTTTCTTTCAATATTGAGAAGGGTCGCGTCATCGTCGAAATTATTGGCCAGGGGAATGTAATTTGCCACAAGTCAATTTTTATACATAAGAGATCACAGTGTATACGTGGCGGATAAATGGATAATTTACTCCAACCATTGAAACATTTGTTTGTCTCTAAAAAACCTATATATGAGTATTATGTTCCGTTCGGACAAATACTTATAGCACGACACCATCGCCTAAAGCCACGACGGAGAAGCTGGTGACGAGGTTCGTTAAGGCAAATCCATCAGCGGTTTCCATTCGGATTGGCGATGATGTCCTACAGTTACTACAAGAAGTCCATTGTGCAGCCTAGGTACTTTTTGTGATTGTGGAAATATGATTTCTTAATGACGACCTTCGTGATGATGGAATGATTTCTGATTGTCTTGAACATTTTCTCATTTTCTGAGGCCTGGTATCTGGCCTCGGAGTCCTGTTTGAAATATATTTTTAATAGAAAAAATTGGTTATAGTTAACCTTCGACTGATATCATGTAACATGCAGAGTAGTTTTTGCAGTTGTATTTGATCGGAGAGGGTTTACTTACATTGATTGTAAGTGTTCTTTCTATAATTTGAAGTTTATATTTGATCTACGAATCAATGAATTCTTCTTTTCAGAATCTATAAGTTCTAATCAAACCAAAGGAGAACAACAAGGCAAGCTGTGCTATTATATAAAGTTGGCTTCAATAGGTTGAATTATTACATGGTGAACAAATATCCTTTGCTGTGGAACACAGTTAGAAATGGTTAAGGCACTCGGGACTTGCACTGAAACATGGAAAAAATAATTACGTCTTATCAACTGATGCATCACCTATTACAACTGAATATAGCAATTGACGTTAGGTAAAACAAATAAAAAGATATAGGGGAAAATTCTACGGTACAAAGTCGGCTTCAACTCGTGTAGGATATACACTTTCCTTTAGGCTTTATTTGCTCCATGTTTTGTGCAGATAAATTAGAGCAAATATCATGTAGGATAAGATGAAAAAACTAGAAGAAACAATGTACTTTGAATTTTCTAGCCACAAGATACGTAAGAAAGTTTCTTACAACAATATTCAATCTTTGCAGAGAGATTTTCCGCAGTAAATCTAACTCAAGTTGACCCTTTTATAGATTTCAATAATTGATAAATTAAACATTGCAACTTTTCATATATGACCTTCAAAAAAAAGTGTAAATAACTACTTTTGAAAATGTAATGTTTCAATACAAATACAGCTTTTATACACACCTTTTCAATATATACGAAAATATATCTAACAATCGATCCAGCATTTGTTTTTGAGTAGGGGAGTGTTTATTCATTGAATTATAGACTCGAGATTTCGTTTCAAACTTAGAAACTCAAGACATCCATGACAAACAATAGGGAGGAGCTTAATTTATTGAAGAAGTAAATGATTTCTAAAGTGTTGCCCTTTTCTTGTCCATGTTAGCTGCTACGATGTTGCACGACTAACTAACGAGACTTTCTTTTTCCGAATTCAGGCAAACATTAGATCTTCAACCCCCCTTTATTACCTTCATTATTCTAATATTTATTACAACTCGTTTGATTTATTAAAACTAAATTGTTGAAATATTGATTTCATTTGAAAATGACGGAGCAACAAGAAGGTTGGCCTCATTTGTTCAATTCTTGATTAATAATTGACTCACATTATGATTTCATTTACATTATTTTTTTAACAGAAGATATTTTTTCGGAATTTTGTATTTTCTTTCTATGCTGTTTTTATTGCTGCAAAGATCTACTTTGTGTAGAAAAAATATAGCATAATTTTTTTCGGCATTTTGAATTTTCTATATTTTGAATAAAATTAATGATAAATTGTATATTAAATTTATTCCAAAAGCTAATGCACCTAATCACCAAGGACTCTTTGGCCGCGTCACCAAGTAGTTCCTTATATGAGACGAAGGCAACTCATCTTCCTTTACGAAGAAAAAAGTATCTCTAGGAAAAAGCTCCAAGCTTAGATTTCACTCAGAAATGGCGTTTCTCCAATGGTGGCTCCTCCTTTCTCTGTTCCTACACTCCATTCTTCTCGCAAGATGCGGTGGTAACTGATCTACTGAATTTCTAGCAAACCCATCTTCTTGAATGTTAAAAGACAAACAATTTGTGTTGCTTTGACTTAAATTCTTGGATTTGGGTTATGGTTATCTATGTATTGTGGTGATTTCTTTGTTGCTTTCAAAATGTTGTGATTTCAAGCCAATTGGGCGTCTTGATATCAACTTTTATCGACAACTTTGTGGTTCCATCCCTGGGTTTGAAGATCTGTTTTTTGTTCGGAGATTAGTTCTTGATTTTCTCGAACATGTATGCAGTTCTCTTATGTTTTAAACAAAACCAGTGGCTAGTTTTGTTGCTCTTATGTGCTCACGTTTTTAGCGGTGGTTGAGCTAGTAATGCATTTTAGGAACATATCTGTTGAGTAAAATTGATTACATTTTGAACCAAAATGTACAGAGGAAGAAAGAGCAAGAAATTGTGGACTTCACTGTTTCATCTCTATTGTCTTTTGGTTTGAAGATCTGAACAATGTAGGTCTCAATGGGGGTTACAAATCTGATCCCAAAATCAGCGGAGGAAAAATTTCGTCTTTGACTTATTATAGATTTTGAGGTGATAACTCCGATCTTTATTATTCCTTCTGCAGATGCGGACGACAATCTTCTTCAAGCGATTAACCAGTACAGATCATCCTTAAACTTGACAACATTAACCAAGAATGACCGAGCAGAATGTCTCAGCAGTAAAGTTGCAGATCAATTCAAGGACCAACCTTGCACCAACACCACAGGTTCGAACACCATACCAGGCACCGAACCTCAGTACACAGACTTTCCAAACCTTCTTATAAAATGCCAGTTAAATTCCACCATTACAAGAGATGGACAAATCATGCCTGCTTGTGTTCCCAACCTCGATCCAAGTCTTGTCGCATCAAATTTCACAAAATCGCAATACACGCGCTATTTAAACGATTCCACGTTCACTGGCGTTGGTATTGGTTCTGAAGGTAACTGGATAGTTGTCATTTTGACTACAAGCACATCTGATGGGAGTTACTCTGTGGGAACTAATTTGAACAATGACAGTGGAGCGTCCAGCCTTGCTTCTATCGGCCATTTGATGGCTTTATTTGCAGCATTTTTTGTATTACACTGAGTGGAGTTGATCACTCGAGGTTGACAAATCTAATTACTTTTCCTTTTGGCTCGAGTATTTAGCAAAGCAATGCAAAGTTCTTGTGTCTTAGAAAACTTACTCTGCAGTTTCCAGTCTTGACAGGGACACGGGATATCGACGAAAGCTTGGTAAAAAGCTAAACATTCATTGATGTGTGTTACTCGCATTTTGGCAATATGTTCTCTCCATCCTTAGGCTCTTCCTACCGTAAAAAGATATCTTTCTTTTCTATTCGGTTAACAAGGTGACATTTTCGTAATTTCGTGGACGACATTATTTGGATGAAATTTTATCACTACCCAAGTTCCAGACACGGGCTACATATACAACTCATAGGCATTACCATAGTAAGTTGTGCATATCTTGTTCAGGCTCATTCCTAAACATTATTTCTGCTAAATTCTGTTGCGATAATACAACCATGCGTACAACCAAGTTTATAAACGAAAAATATTTGAATTTATCGGACTCACCAAGAGGTATTATGATATTTTGATGGAACGGAAGCTTTAAGGTTTGTGCTTTTAATTGCACGGTGATCATGTTGGTGCTACTTAAGAGCTTTTTAACCTCGGTCTTGTTATCAACAAGAACCTCCTTAGTGCGATCATTAGGACCCATGTTGTCTTTGTGACCTTCTCCTTTATCATCAAAAGCAGAGCTGAGCTTAAGACAGTCTTCAGCATTTGAGCCTGTAGCCCTTTGAAGAAACCGAGTAAGCCTTCTTTTTCCCAAATGGAGTAAAAAGTTCCAGACACTGTCTTACGGGATTTAAGTTGAGCACTACCCTCGTCACTTTCATCTGACTTGGCCGACTGAATCATCACCTTACATCTGTTCAGAAATGAAAAGGCAACTTCATCAATATAACTCAACTAACAAGTAAGATAAATTCACCAGGTCCTTCGATCACCTTATAGCTGGGTAGGTCATACAGGTAGCAATGCATTTCGAGACTGCACCCACCACAAAGGCAGAAAATGCAGAAAGTGCTTCTGGAGATGATATACCATCTCTCTGTCCGCTCGTTCTGTTCTTTAACAGTCTCTGCTTCAACTGATCAAACACGGTATACTGCATGGCTTTGTAATTTCCATTAGAATTGGTTTTGAATATATTTAGTTATCCACTTTCAGAAATGGAACTCTAAAAGAACTAGTATCAAGTCAACCTGTATGGAAGGATTTGTCGTAAGAAGAAGAGAGATTCCTAGACCATCAAATGCCTCACTCCAAGTTCCCACAGAAAGGGACTTCCAAAGGCCTTTGGATTTCCCAAAATCACTAGTTTGCATTCTTGATGATACTGTATCAAGAGGCTGATCAATAAAACCATAATCAGGCTACCTATTTCAGACATAGTAACACATATACCAAAAAATATTAACGTTAAACTGGCAGGTCGAGACTCGCTATAATAAAAATATCCAAGATCCTTCATATTACCAACCAGGGGACTAAAACCTTATAAACTTTAACCCTTTTTCATCATTCAACATAAAATAAATAAACACTCGTAATGCAACCAGAATGGTGCTGGCTTTTTTGCAAAGAGGAATAGGGAAATTCCAGACATGCCTGCGTTACAATAGCCGTGCATGTGCCAGCAGCAGCAGCAATGACCAGATTAGCTGCAGTTCCTATAGATTTGGATCCGCTTTCTCTTAAATACAATCTCTTAAAGAAACTATATCCATAGAAATAGACAAACTGTGAAATGAGAGCCTGCAGGTTCTTAGTTCCCAGGCCTTGATACAAGGAAAGTACTTGATGCCTGGAAACTGCTTCCCAGAACACATCCGAAATATTCCTGTTAGAATAAAAGTCATAGACTCAGCTTATTTAAGACAGCTGCTGCTTAGCTGACGAATGAGAGACATAGGCACAGAAGCTCTTCAAATTGTATGTTGTTACCATGTCATGTTGATGTGAGGACGTCACAGCAAACAAAGGTACCCTTTTCACCAATCGCAAACCCAACTCACAAAACGGTCTAAAATTGCATATACAGAGTTTTTGAAATTAGCAAAAGCAATAATTCCAAACACTGATATTTGGAGACAGCCGAGTTAATCTAAAATCTCAATGCTGACATGAAATATGCTCGAGTCTATTTCTGTTTAAATCTCAAACCCCACGGATCATAAATACTTGCAAAAGTAACAAGTCTGCATAGTTTAGCTTTCGCACCATTGCTTTTTTGGGTCTTTTTCAATCCCCGTGTCCGAGTAATAATTAGAATCACATAGTTTTTCCGACAAAAAAGTTTCCTGATTGAAATACATAGGTAATGTAATGCAAAAATTTATTAATTGATGAAATATCAAATAGCGTCCATCAATACTGTCTCTCCCCTTATACTTCATCCCAGTAAACATGAAGAAAGACGCGATTTCTCGTTTCCCAACTTCTTCAGGGACGTTATGGCCAGATGACAAAAAAGCCATCCACTTAATTCATACGCCCAAGATTTCGCATCACACCAAAATGATGGAATCAAGCACACAAGCAAACCAAAACTATTTTCCCAGTAAACAAACACTTCCCCGTCCCATGCTAAAGAGGGGGAGCATGATTCATTACAAGGATAAAAACTCTACACGACATCTAGAGTTTACATGTAAAAAAAAAAAGAATCATGATAGCTCATAGCAGTAGATGTAAAACCACCAGCATGACGCAGAAAATGTACCTAATTGCCTATAAATTAAAATTATCAACCACAACGCCTAAAAGAAGACAAAACCTGTATTTTTGGTGATGGTGAGCTCGATTTTCAGCTTGATACTTTGTCTTGCAAGTGTCGAGAGGATACAAAATGGTGGTGCTGACCAGTGCACCCACCGCACCCGACGTCGCCTCCACTAGAGACTCCAGATCCAAATCCATCGAAAAGATCAACCTTTTCACCCCCAAAAAAAAAAAAATCAAATCCAATAAATGAAGAGAAACAGAAACAGAAACAGTCAAAGTTCAAATCAAATAATTTGCCGCCTTTCCGGCGATCGCGCTCCTGCCACGGTAAAAATGAGTGGAGAACAAAACCTTGAAAGTCACTGCAACGGCGGCGGAATCCAACAGTGAAGTCCAATTGATCACGACGGTCCGTGGTGGCTGCTTTTATGACCGCCGCCGAGAAGTGGCTTGGATAATCAGATCGTCTTGGGATTACCAACGTGACAGCATATTTGGGACCGACGTTACGTAATTTATTTATTTGATTGAATCTTAAAACTTTTTTCATTTAAGAAAATATAAATTTGGATAAAATCTCAATTTTGATATACAATTATAACTATTCTCTTCGGGACTCAAAAAAACAAATAAATAATAAATCTATAGCAATTCAATTCGGCCAAATTTTGTTTACCAAAAACTTACGTGAAACAGTCATATATCAATTTTGTGAGACAAATATTTTATTTAAGTGACTCACGAATAAATTTTTTTTTTTTTAGTTACAAGGGAGGGGGATACCCACAATGAACCTTTAGCATGATATTACTCTTCTACAAGAGCCAATTCTCATCTTGTCATCGTCGATGATGTCTTGTAAACCTGTGGGGGTTCCACTTTCCAAACTTGGTGGTACATGAATAGGACATTCACTATTTTATCTATCAAATTACAATATGAACAATAATTTCTTATCAATTAAAAATACTATCTTTACTCTTTCGAGTATATCAAAAAATCAAGAACTATGTATAGTAAAAGAATCTCCGACTGAGTAAATTCAGCTCAAGGAATTCTACACATAATACAATTAATCAATATACACTACACGATCACACAATCTTTGTATCCAACAGACTAGAACCACTACATGAATACACCGAGTAATCTTCTCTCGGATCATACAAATTAACAAAGACCGAATGAGACAAGGATATATATTCACCTGCCGTGTTTCGGTCAACGTCATCTGAGATAGAATCTTGAATTTTGATTCCGACGTTTTAGAAAAGATCATCTCCAAACTATAATCCCATTTCGTCGATCGGATATATATATGTGTGTGCGCGCGCGTCTCTGTCTGCATCTGATGGTAAGCTCAGCAGACGATGAGTTGCCGGTGTATTTCTGGGCAAATTAACCACGGCAGCCATTTGATATCGATCGAGCTCGTTGATTCGGAAAAGGAAGAGTAGGGAGAGAATATGCATGGTTTCATATTTGAAGGAGAAAACAGACCAGTTTATCCAAATTCAACAGCGTCCACGAATTCTTTGAGGTCCTCTGAATATAGAACCATTCGATTTCTTTTAATGTTGTGACTTGTGAGGCCCATAATTGTTATTTTTCGGTACGCATTAGATAGTGTCAACCATGTTAGGCAAGCTCTGTGCGATATGTTTGTCCGATAAAATGTTTTTTAAAGATGAATAGAACGTATAAACATTGGTGAAACACTCACAAATTCAATTAATTATAGGTATGGAAACTTATATTATGTCCCGGGAATGAAAATGTAATAAAATTAGAAATTAGAAAACAAACAATATTTCAAGTTTTTGTCTCCCTAAATATCCATCTTCTTGTCTAAATTCGGCCCCCTCCACCTCGAAGCTAGGTTTTCACCTACTGAAAACACGTTAGGTATGTATATAAAAATTTGTCAAATTAAAGGGCTACACTCTTTGAGGCCCTCCTTTCAATCTAGATAATTTTTTTTTTCAAATGACGTGAGACTCAAAGTCGCTACTTTTAGATAATATATCTTTTAATTAAGCAGTATTAATCAACAAAATACGTTAGTCTGGTAAATCATGTCGGGCAAGCTCCATACAACACGTTCACCTGAGAAAAATATTGGTTAAAAAAATAAAATGTATAATCATGCGTCAAACACTCGTTTATTCCACTAATATAATATGATTTAGACAAAAGGTGTTTATGATTTGAATGTCACGGGTATGAAAAATATAATAACTTTTGAAATTAATTGAATTCAAAGAAACATGATTTAGAAAAAGGGTGTTTATGAGACTACACTGTCGGTATGTGTGTGGTAAGAACAGTAATTTGTTAAATATTCCATAAAATGCACGTACATCTTCATATGTCAACCTTATACCTCTGATTTTCTATGAAATTGATGTCCAAATTCCATCATGAAATTTGCAAAAAAACAAAATATTTATTTTGTGGGTTGGTGAAGTGAAGTCAAGCAGTATTCATTCTTATTTCAAAATAATGGCACGCGTAATGTCCCTGTTATGATCAACGTTTATTTTTTTCCAACAGAACTAATTAATATTATTCCGCATAGCTACATTTTCTATTTATTGAAAAAAGGGACTTCTAGAAATGGGAAAAAAAAAAGTCATTATCGATACTTGATAATCTCGGACACATGCAACATTTGAAAAGAAATTATCTATGATTTATGAATCCTAAAAAAAATCATGTCTCCAAGCTCTAAGATTAATACTCTTTTACGTTTTCTTCATCCTCAATAAACTCTTCTATATATTCTACGTATTCACTTTCTTCACCAAAATTATTAGTTAAAACCAAACCCAGCTACTAATTCAATTTCAAAGATAACGACAAAAACTTTCACAACAATAAATAATAAATACACATGCAAATAAGATGACAGAATGCAAGAAGATCATAATAACAGAATCCATATCTGAATTTCTATCACGCAACACTCTTGTCACGCCCCGAATCTCAGGGTTGACACCGACGTTGTTTAACAATCATACAATCGAAACAACAAGCCTTTGTAGCACAGTGTAAACCGAAACTAGTTTATATATCATAATCTCAAATGAAATAACAATTGTCTTTACAAAACCGAAATCCCAAAAACGACAGAGTTTAATGCGGAAACGTAAAACTGAATAATAATAAACTTAAACTTAATCTAATTCTCGAACATTCACTATCCCCAGAATCGTTCAGACTCTTCCTCCTCGATTTCTTCTTCAAACTTATCTGGGAAGGGTTATAAGGGGGGTGAGTATTTGGGAATACTCAGTAAATGGGGGCATATCGAGCACAATAAAACAACATGTGTAAATTTCGAAACACATGACTTGCTTACATACTTCATAAACATGCATAACATTTACCAGCCACTGTGATTTATCAAACTTACTATAGTTTACTGACGTCAGTCTCTAATTTTTACTCCTCTAAGGGGGCGAGGCCATATAGCGGTTATATCCCCCACCACGTAAGGGTACGTCATGGTTGGGATTCCACCTATACACAGTCGACTCCTCACAGTGTTTAAAACAGTATGTCAATTTGACACAAGAAAAGGAGTAGAAAAGAATATGTACTCAACTGTATTTTCAAAAACACACGAAGAATGCATAATCGAAATTAATTCTTTAAAACAGCCCACTTACAGTGTTTGAATGCTAAAAAATGTGATGCACAACTTCGGGGATTGGGTCGCTTCTGGCTCCTCCCTCGGGCAGCGCTTCGGCTCACAATCTAGGCTAACTTGGACGCTTTTTGTGCAAGATTTCGGCTAGGAAGAGGCTGCTGGAATTCGAACTTTCAGCAAGGATTTCGAAATTCTATGGTGTGAGAATGAATAGTAATGATGGATTATTTATAGGTGGAGGGAAGAGAGTTAATTATGACACTAAAATCATGCTCAAGATTGACATAAATCTCACAATATTTGATTCCAATTTCCTTGCCATTGTTGCTGATTTATCTTCCAATTTCGTGGGATTTAAATCCTTGATTCCCACCCTAATATGTTCGAAAATATGGTGCAAGGGAGAGAATGATTTATTTCACTTCTTTGACTCAAGCTTATATGCTATCAAATATTAGGTCAAATTTTCAAAATTTCGAAATTGTCCATATCCATGCAATCATTCTCCTAAACCTTGCATGATATCTCCCAAATCTTGCCATATCTTCTCCCAAAAATTCGAAAATATGCAGGCCTTGGTGTATTATTCTTGACTTGGCAAAACTATTTCCAACAATTAATTTCCCAAGGTGCATATCTTATTATTATTATTTATAAAACAAATCAAATCCTACAAATTTCCGTACAATGATATGGAAAAAAATCGATTCTTACAACTCTGAACATAGGGAAATAAGAGGTGGCTCATATGCTCCTTTACATGTAGTACTTTGACACGCATGAACCAAGATGTGACTCATATGACCGACAAAACAGAACATAACATCCAAAATAGGACCTCATCATGCAAAACTCTGACTAAGCAAACAAGAGGTGAGTCACTTGCATCTCTATATGCAACACTTTGACTCACAGGGACCAAGATGTGACTCACATGATTAACAGAATAGAACATTCACAATGTGACCTCATCATGAAGCACTTTGACCATAGAAAATCAAGTTGTGCTCATATGCTCGTCACATATAACACTTTGACCTGCATGAACAAAGATGTGGTTCACATTATATATATATAATCCAAAATATCACTAGGACATAACCGAATATAGAGTTCCAACGGATAAGGAAACAATAAAGCAACGATAACAACAAGATGCATTCAAATCCATTATTTTGAAGCTTTGCAAAATAATGTTAGAATAAAAAGTGTATGCACCTGAAACATTAAGTTTAATTGTCATAACTTAATCGTAAACCTCTAGAGATATCAAATCTATATACCAAAGTTATGTTAATTAAATAACGACCCTACTAAAAAATCTTAACTAAACAATGCTTCAAATTCCTTATTTATATATGACTATTTTGCTGTCAGGGGAAGACACCATTTTGAATTACCTTCGCCGCTTCGCGGGGGGTCATCCCACATATGATAATTCGAAATTGATTGTTATTCCTTCTGATGAGGAATTCAAACAGGTGGTTTCTCCTTGGATGCCGATAGTGCTGCTGGACCGGATGGTTTCTCCGCCATGTTTTTTAAACATTGTTGGTATATTATCGAAGATGATGTGGTAACTGCTATACAAAAATTCTTTGAAAGAGATTCATTACCTCGTATTGTAACGGCTAAGACTATCATATTACTGTCGAAAACAGAGCAGGCTCAACGCTGGTCACAATTCAGACCTATTAGCTTGTGCAACGTTTTGAACAAAATACTTAAGTTTTGAACATAGCAGGCTCAATGCTGCCCACCAGCTTCCGCTTAGTTCCTACCTCATGCGCCTGTTACACCTTCCAATTTAAGTTCTTGATGCATTAATGCCAACTGGAATCGTCAAGGTCGCGTTAAAGAAATCATCCCATTTCATCATGTACGTGGTTTCTTTGGACAGCCTGAAATCAATCCAAATACTCTGATCGTAAGTTCAATATTGGTAAGATCATTTTTCAGGTTCGGAAATACCTAAAAAAATGTGCATGGTTCAGGGTTGACTTCATTGAAACGGTGGAGGGGCTTCACCAATTTCCCACATAGTTTAGATATGTATCTCGGTGGTCAGGTTCAATTTTCTGGTTGTTTCAAGATTAAGGTTAAGTACTTCCTCCTGCACTTATTCAGGTACAAATGAAATGACATAGCAAAATCTAAATTGTAACATCCGATTTTCCAAAAAGCATTTTGACAAATAATGAATGTAAAAATAAAATTAGCTTTTTAAAATAAGGAAAATAATAATATAATCATCTAATGGTCGTCATTTGGAAAATGCTACATGACACTGTTGAAAATCAAATAAAATATTTCTATGATTTAGAAATTGTTATATTTATGAAACCACTTTGGTTTGGATTATTTTATCTAAACGTCGAACAAAATAAATATTTTTCAGTTTGATTAATTTTAAAACCGATCCAAATCGTGATCAAATAAAACTCGATCCAAACCAACGGTTTTTTTCTGGTTTGCTAATTTGATCCTACAGTAAAGTATTACTAACAATGTGGATCTGATTATCATTATTAATCAATTGTATGGGGTCTATGCTCGATCCCACACAAAATATTTTAAAACAGTGATAATGATTAGATCGTCGTTGCGATATATTGTACTAAAACGTTCACTTTCTCTTCACCCTTGCTTAAAGTTAAACTTTAATTAATTACCAATATAACTTTACACTAACTTGTTGCTTTGTAACGGAGTTAAGTGTATACGAGTGAGAATAATCTTGAGATAAGTAACGTTCTGGAAAATTCTCGTGCATCAAGTTTGTTTGATCTGATTGGTTAAGTGAGTCGTAAAAAAGTGAAACTATAATTTAATGAGCAAAAATATCTCTACTGAGGACATGACTGATAGTAGAAAAATGATAAGACTAAGAATGATCACTAAAAGATACGAGACAACACTAGTAGAAAGACATACACATCTTCACACTCATAAACATAACAACCTGATCCTTAGCACTAAGAATTCATACAATGTCTTCTTTAATGTAGGATTTAGACAATACGCGTATTTGAATGGATTTTAATTTTTTTTCAATTTAAATAGTGTGACGTTGGAGTCAAAATTGTTTTGTATTTTAAGGAAGGACATATGAAAGCCCACGAGGAGAAATTACGAAAAGGATCTTCATGAATCATGCCCACCACTCTTTTATATTAAATGAATTATTATACTATTATATATATATATATATAGTTATTAAATAATGTGCTCAAATGTGCTCTACGTGGATTAACACACAAAAAAAATTCCGAGATAAAATTTTATTTAAATTACAACTTTCCTTTACATAGAAGAAAAAAAGTCTTGTAGAGGGATACAGTTGCCTACATAAAATCTAATGGTTTGGCCAAAAGATATAAAATAAAAACTTGTGTGAAACAGTCTTAAAGGTTGTATTTTGTGAGACAAATATCTTATTTAGGTCATCCATGATAAATCGTTATTTTTTATGCTAAGAGTATTACTTTTTATTATGAATATCAGTAGAGTTGACAAGTCTCACAGATAAAGATTCGTGAGACTGTCTCACAAGAGACCTACTCAAGATATAAAGTTAAGTTATAATTTATAAACTTGAATTAGTCCAGAGTCCTATCCATTATAATAATTTCTATTTAAAATCGAATTATTATAGATTTTCAGAGAATTTTTTAAAAATTATTAGTACTTCAAAGAAATATATTTTTTTAAAGAGTGTGTCTTATGTAAGAACGTCTCACGGATACTAATCTGTGAGACGGGTCAACCCTACCTATATTCACAATAAAAAGTAATACTCTTAGCATAAAAAATTATACTTTTTCATGGATAACTCAAATAAGAGATCCGTCTCACAAATTCGACCCGTGAAACCGTCTCACACAAGTTTATGTCTTTTTTAAAAAAGCAATCACTATTAATTTTTGGTAGGATATAATTTTTGAGTGAGTCTCATGTGAGACCGTCTCACGGGGCATAATTCGTGAGACGGGTCAACCCTACCCATATTCACAATAAAAAGTAATACTCTTAGCATAAAAAGTAATACTTTTTCATGGGTGACCCAAATAAGATATCCGTCTCACAAATACGACCCATGAGATCGTCTCACACAAGTTTTTGCCATAATTTTTAGTATTTCTTTGAGATTCAAAATATTGTAAAATTGCGGTTAGTAAATTATACATAGTTTATCTTCTATTTTTAAGTTTGGTTCAATAGAATTTAAATCCGATTGTAATTTTAGATAGTAAGAACTATTTAAAATCTATCAAAAAATAGTATCCTTCAAAATATCTTTTTTTTTTTTGCTTTTAATAATTGTCTGATTGTCTCCAAATATTTTATTTTTAAATTTTAATAATAATGTATTTTTTAAAGCTATTATTTTAAAATGGTGATAAAGATGTCAAATTGCAATAAGAATTCTCAATTATCACATGGGGTGTAAAAAGAAAACAAAAGAAAGTATTGGGGTTAAAATAAAAATGAACAATGTGTTGGGTACAAACTGAGGTTAACAGTAATAAGAAGAGTGACCATTTCAAAGCGTCCTTCTCGCGAAGCCGAGGCACGGTTTTACCCTCTATGGTTGTTGTTGGGTATGGCTGGTTGGTAATTATACAAAATAAAGTTCGAATTTTCCGATAATATAGAGCGTCAATTTTCTCTTTCACCAAGAAAATCATAGTGATTGATAATCCAATGGATAATCCGATGCTAATCATCGTCACCAGCACTTTGATATCATCATCGGTAGTGATTTTTGGGATAGTGCTTCTTATGTTGCTGCTCATTATCATCCTACTGCTCATCGCTTGCAAATTCAAGCCATGGCGTCGTTTCATCTCGCCCGCCGGTCACCGCCGGTCGCGCAGCTCGACCAAGGTCTGATTTTTTAGTTGGGATAAATGTGATTTTGATATGAGTGTTGTGAGCTTTTGTCGTGAAGATGTGTTTTTCTCAGTTTTCTGTTTTGGGGATTTAGGCGCTGTTTGGATGTGCATGTTTTGTGTTTGAGTGGGCCTTTTGTTTCTTGGTTTTATGAGGTGGATAATTTCATGTCTCCATTTTTGTCATTCTTGCAAAGTTTTGCTATTTTTTTGGCTCGTTTTAGTTATATTTCTGGGGCTATTTTGAACGGACGAATGTTGATAATTTCGTTTATATGATGATATTCCCGTCATGTTGTTGGACCCGGGGGGTGGGGGGACGAGTGAGTATGGTAGATTATTTACTCTCAGATATTATCGTTTTTTCCCATGTTACACGCTTCTTTAGAGAACATTTGAAATGATCGTGAATTTCGTGATCATGTGAAAACTGGAGGGTTTCAACGCCACTATTTGAAATTCTTGGTTCTGTGTTTTTCTTTGCAATATCACGTTGTGTAACACAGCCAAATATTCATCTGTTCTTCCTGGAAAGAAAATAGGACTTTGATTTTGTGTCCTTATCCAATGCCACTCGGTTGTCAATGTTATGGAAGCAGATAGTTAAGTGCTTGCCATGCGGAGCATTCTTTGTTGGCGTTTAAGTTTACGTTTTTTAGGCTTGAGTAAATAAAGCTCGTGTTACATATATCTATCTCGAAATTCAATTATAATTCCTTTTACCCGGTTTAAGTTTCCATTTTTATGCTTATTCCTTAAGTTTTTCTGTGTTTTTGTATGTACCTAGCTGCATAATCCACAGTAGTATTTTATATTGAATTGTCACCCACCTTATTAAAAAATATATGTGTCAAATGGAAAATGATGCAATGCTGGCACCAAACGGAGGAACATTTTTCTTTTTTTTTCTCCTTTTTCGTTGTTTCCCAGTTTAGTTGAATCTGATGGTAACCGTTTAATGGTTATTTCGAGATTTTCCATATGCATTAGTTGGTATTTTACTTTCTTTACATGCTGATTTTTTATGCTTGTGTTTGAGCATGACATAGATTGCTGCTTGGCTTAGCTTGATGTAACATGCACCTGCAATGAGTGTTTCATCTGAAAGTTTCGCAATGTGTCTTTTTTTCTTTTTCATGATTGTTATGTGCTTCACATTTTCCAAAACAGGATGATGACATTGAGAGGCCGCTCGTTTCCGGAGACCAGGTTATTATTGAAAGCGAAGGCAGTGTGCCTATCATTGGTGACTTTATCGACCCATCTGGTTGTCAAACTCAAGCTGGTTTTAGCTCACCAAGTTCTAATGCTGGGGAACCTAAACAAAGGCTTCCATCAACTTCTCACTTGACCCACAGTAATAGATGCTAACTGTTTTCTTTCGTATTTTAAGCTATAAATTATAGTAAAGTTTTTTGTCCAATTATCGTTGTGTCCAGTTTTGCGTTCTTTTAGTAAAAAATATAAGTCTTGTTGCTCTTTCCAGATGACAGCTTTATTCTCAACATTCCAATTAATTCTGAGGATTCTTTGTTGGGTCATACGCTGAGGCTTCCGATCGCTTCCAATAAGTTTTCTGAAGAACTGATACACGGAAGAAGAGAGGACACGGACTATAGCTCAAGACATGATCCAGATAAGAAAGCTTTCAGAGATCCTGTTCCTTCTTATACTGCAAATCAGAGTAATTTTCTCCTCATTGACTGTTTAAGTTCTAATGTTCTTGGAGTTTTGTTGGCAGGATTTATAAAACCCATGATCATGATTTTCTATTAGAAGTGCAGGAAGTACTATCATGCTGGAGGTAATTTCTGGGCCTTCTGGCGGACTTCGGTATTCCGTACAGTCGACGAATACATCCAAGCTTCCAGTGACTATTGGAAGAGTTTTACCTGGTAGTATATTGTTGAAGGACTCAGAAGTTTCTGGAAAGCATGCAATGATAAATTGGAATGCAAGTGTAAGCTTAGTTCTTTATTGTGCTTTGTACTTGATTTTTATGCTATCTGCTTTCTGTTTTGATAATGTTGCAATGCTGCAGAAATTTAAATGGGAGCTTGTTGACATGGGTAGCTTGAATGGTACACTCTTGAATTCCCAAGCAGTTCATCGCCCTCAATCTGGAAATAGACATTGGGGTACTCCAGTTGAGCTCTCAACTGGAGATACAATAACTTTAGGCACAAGTTCGAAGATTCTTGTAAGTTGATGCAGCCGTTCGGATTTTATATTCTTGTTTGTGCTTTGTCTGTGAAAAAATCTGTGCTGGAAAGTTTTTTAATATAGTCATGTGTGATCCTTTATAGCTAATCATTATTTGCTCCTGATTGTATGTTTATAATATATTCAGGGATTGGAATTATGTTTGGTCTTGATAATTGCGGTGTAGTAGTGTACTCTTTTTAATTAGTTGCGGATTACTTATCCGCTGTTGTAAACCTTGATATCATTATAATATAATATTGTTTCGACTCAAAAAATATGTTTATAATATTGATGTATATGATGATGGTGTGTCCTTGTGCTATAAACTCATATGCCTCATTAGGTTTGTTATAATTTGAAATCTCCTTGAGCTTGTCTTGCTGTTGTGATCCCATTTTTTATTGTTCTGGAAAAAGGAGATTAACCAGAAAAATCTTTTCTTTTGTGTCACCATGTTTATTATTTGTCTCCGTAGACTGTTTTGATGCGAGTGTGTTTCAATGACAGGCACTTAAAGGCCTGGCATTTGTTTTATTGTATAATTCAACATGAAGCTTTGAGAACTTAGCTTATATTCTATTTTAGTAAAGTTGGGAAAAACATAGGAATGAAAGGGGAAGGTACACATCATCCTGGCATAGTTGTGGGCCAAAGAGGGTGAGGATGTAACATGTTAAGAATGCTGTAATTCCATCTCATTTCCCTTCCCCTTCCAGTTTGGCTGAAAGGATGACTTGATGATGTATAAGAAGGTACACATCATCCTGGCATAGTTGTGGGCCAAAGAGGGTGAGGATGTAACATGTTAAGAATGCTGTAATTCCATCTCATTTCCCTTCCCCTTCCAGTTTGGCTGAAAGGATGACTTGATGATGTATAACTCAGTGAAGACTGAATTAACCTTGACAACAGCGTAGTAATAAGTTAAAAGTTGATATTTTTAGTTGCTGAGATTTATATCACACTTCATGGTCTATATTTAGTCGCTATAAATTACGTAACATCTCTACTCTTAATGGATTTATCTCTTACTTTTCGTAGCCTACCCCTTTGTTGCAAGTAGCGAATGAAATGTATGCCTGGCGGCCCTTGCCCTTCTGCAGTTTTGGCACTACCATTAATGGCTCCGCTCTTTGTTTAATGCTGCAGGTTCATATTAAAACTCAGACAGATTCCAAGATTCCCTTCGGCGTTGGCATAGCATCTGATCCCATGGCTATGCGTCGAGGAGCAAAAAAGTTGCCCATGGAAGATGTCTGCTATTTCCAATGGCCTCTTCCTGGAACATATCAGGTTTTGGAGTCGTGTCTTATTTTATTGATTTATTTACATAAATGAATTAGCCATTTAGGTTTATGCTTTTCACTTGTTGCAGTTTGGAATTTTTGGCATATGCGATGGTCATGGTGGAGCAGATGCTGCAACATCCGCGGGCAAGTAAATTCACTTTCTTTAACTTGGACTATCAATTGCTACATGTGGAGAATCAGAAATAAAGTTTGTTTTGATATATAATCAGCACTATGATTGATATTGGATTATTTTATTTTGTCTTTAATTCTTTGCCGCTGTCCAAATTGTTATCCACGTAATCTACTTTTCTTTGAATTTCTAGAAATCGGACTGTTTTCACTGCAGTCGTCTGGAAGAAATTAATCCTCTAACATTTATCGATGGACCGAAGTGAAGCATTATTTGGTCTCTTATGTACTAACTTTAGTGGGTGCTTTGGGTTTACATTGAATGCTTCAATTTTCATGTTAAATTCTTTTGATCATTCATGAATATAATTTCTAGTATCGGCCGCACACTCTTATGGGAAACATATGCTTACTTACTGTTTATCCCAGAATAATGCCTGAAGTCGTTGCTGACATCTTGTCGGATGTGATTATAAGAGAGAAGGTTTTATCACAATCTGATGCTTCTGATGTACTGAGAGAAGCATTTTACCAAACTGAATCACGCATTAACCATTACTATGAGGTTCTACTCTGCATCTCTGCCCTTTTACCCTTGTTCTACCATATTTTCAGTTTCTTGAATTATAATATTCTAAGATGTGCCATGTAGATCACTATTTTCTCACGTGCTTTCTGATTGAATTACTGCACTCTAATTCTTCAATGATGTCTATTTTTTCTAGTATTATCTATAATTCAGTCTAACGTATTAAAGAGGAGGATTATAAACTTTGTGAAAAGCCTTATTGTCTGAAGAATAGAATACTGTGGGCGTACATTTCTTAGCTCGTTGAGATTTCAACTATTTGCAACAAAAAATTGTTAACCTTGTCTCCTTTCATTGTAATGATCTTGTTAGAAACACGGAATGCTGTTATTCATGAATATAGTGAGATACAGAAGATAATTAGTAGCTAATTGAGCTAAATTTATACAGTTTGCATTTTTATAGGAAGCCCAAAATGGAACCCGCTGTAGGTTCTCTAGTTTCCTGAGCTACATGTTTAAGGATATGATTTTTTTTTTGTGATATCAAAATTCTTTCAGGGTTGTACTGCAACAGTGCTTCTGGTTTGGACTGATAGTAATGAAAATTTCTACGTACAATGTGCAAATGTTGGAGACTCAGCTTGCATTGTAAAGTAGGTGTTGATATTTCACATGCTTTCGGATTTATATTTTCAGCATGATAATTTTGAGACAGAAGACTATAGAATAACCAGTTTTATATTCTGAGTCAACCTTAATCTGGCAGTGTTGGGGGAAAGCAGATAAATATGACAGAAGACCATAGAATAACCAGTTATTCTGAAAGACTGCGTATGCAAGCATCAGGAGCGCCTCTGAGAGATGGGGAAACACGAATATGCGGTGATAAAAGCCGAATTTTGGCATTAAAAAAGTTTTAATTAGTCATCAAGCATATACTTACTTCATTAATTGTTTCCATTCAGGCATAAATCTAGGCAGGATGCTTGGAGACAAATTTTTGAAGGAGCAGGATGCTCGCTTCAGTTCAGAGCCCTATATAAGTGAAGCTGTGTATATAGACCAAACAAGCCACGGCTTTGCTCTACTGTCTAGGTAATTTGCTGAAAGTTCAAGTTGTCGTCTTCTTTTTTTTTTTACCCCAAAACTCTTTTCTTGGCTTCTCTACTTCATTTTTGTTTAATATTAATGCAGATTTCTTTTTTATTACTCACATTTTTATATTATTATTCCTCAAGTAGAATGATTTTTTTGTCACTCTCTCTGTTCATAGAAACCAAGAGATTTTTTGTAACACGCAAAAACATCCCATTTCAAGTAATTAACTCTTTCTTTCTGTTTGGATACAAGTGTTATCTTCAAAGGATTCTTGCTCATGTATTGAGATGTCCCCCGCTCATTTGGAAATGCATGAAACTAAAAGTTTGCCTGCGTTTGCTTACCAAGTGTGTTAAAGATTTCATTTTCAAAAATAAGAAACAGAGCAGCAATTGATTTGACACGTTAGTAGATGGTTTTCTATTTGGAGGTTAAGATGTTTAGATTACAGAGTTTTTCGGCAACATGCTTCACCTCCAACTCAACAACTCATTTCTGCATCTAACTTCCAAAACATAGTTTTTTTGTGTGTGTGTGTGTGTTTGTTTTTGCAAGGGAAAATACCATTCCCTCTGCATGATATATATTCGAAGGATCTCTGTGTTGCTTTTGCACATTTGTAACTTGGCAAATTCTTGGAATTGGATGTAGTGATGGCTTTTGGGACGTCGTTAGTACCAAGAAGGCTGTTCAGCTTGTGAATCAGGTAATCCAATGACTGATGTTCTTCAGTTTGTTTCGGAGTTTTTGAGTTAGCAGTTTCTGAATCCTACTTCATCTATATTTTCCAGCAAGCAACGGAGAGAAGCGCCATGGACAGAGACAATACCGCAGAGAAGATAGCTAATTTTTTGTTGAGTGAGGCTCGAACGTTGCGTACTAAAGATAACACATCTATAATATTTGTAGATTTTAGTAATGCTGACAGAATCCAATCTTGTAAACTTGATCCATGAAAAGATTCCAAACCAGTTTCATTTATACAAATTCTTTCGTAGCCGCTTACTCTCTCTTGATTTTCTATGGCTCTGGTCTTGGTAATTTATGCCACAAAAGATTTATCCTGGGTGGGTAATTTGAACTTCCAATTTGAAATTGACTTCGATCAAATTCTCAGTTTTATGTTAGAGGACGATGCTTTAAATTCGCCGTGCAATCAACAAGCATCCGACTATACCAAATTGGACTTAAAATCCGAACTTTTTGAGCGAAGTTACAATACAACAAAGTATGTGTGATATCTCGGATAAGAGTTACAGCTTCGACATTTCACATCGATCGACACTAGATTTTGACGCACGGATTGAAGAGAAACATCAACTTGGGATAGTCCAAATTATTGAGACAGATGCAATACAAGTAGTTAAAAGCCATAACATCTCCAGATGAGCAATTAGCTGAACAAATCCGCAAGCTCGGTTCCAAAGTTCAAGGTGTTGATGTCCATCATTGTTCAAGGTATACAAATTGTTTGGGCTAAAGTATTTAATCAAATTTAATTACAAACCCAATTAAATTCTATACACCCATCAAATGTAACAGGTCAATTCCTATCAATTCAAACTGATCACAAGGAGCTGAAAATAGAGAAATCGTGATTGAAAATCGGAAAAACGTGGATCATGGCGGAGCAGAGAAAAACCGCACAGTTGCTAGGAAGAAAAGGGGGACCGGCCAACACAGAAAAGAACACAACAATCTCTCGCTAGTTAACTACCTGCATAATTTTCATAAATTTAGTCAAATTTTTTCATGTTTTTCCAGTCATATTTTAGCATCACCGTACATATTCTAGCACTATTTTATTATATTTTTTCATGTTTTTATGATTTTTATTGATTCGTTGATACACAATCATGTTGGGAGTTTATTTCATCAATTTATATCGTCTTTTCTTTCGTTTTAGTGTTGTATTTGTTTAGAAAACTATAACGAACGGTCAAATTTAGTTTTCATAATCATCGTGATTTTTAAATGTTATATTTTTATCATTTTTACACAAATTGGTCCATCTTTGCACCTGACACATCCGCAAATCGAAATATTTGCAAATACAAATCAAATGGCAAATAAACTGGTTAGACATAGATTTAGGAATCATACATATTTTGTATTATCCCATGTGATTCTGTTTTTATCTCCTCTTTTATGAACAAGAATTTGTTGTCTAGGAAAAAAAGCTTAAAATCAATAAACTATTTAAAATTATACGTCACTACCAAAGTCTAACTCCACAAATGTGCCTCTTCATATTTCATATTGTGGTCGGCACAACGTCTACGGGACAAGATCTAGCCCTACTGTTTCTTCTACGTGAAATGCAGAAGCAAGGCCGCGAGAAATTGTATAAATTCAGAAAAATGCCACAGATTTGGATTTTCATTTGCTCCGTCTGCAGGGACGTTGACTTGCTATGTCCTTAACATTTCATGTCCAAATCAAAATGATGAGCATCGCTATGACCTGGTGTGGTTGTTGCTTCCCGCGTTAACCGATGTCTGTATGATTCTTTATTTATTCTTTCCTCTTCACCGACTTCATCTCTTTCTTGCATAATTCACCAAACGAACTGACCAATTCTATTCCCATTCTGCGACTCCGCAAACGCTTTTCAACCCTTTAGCCATTGCACCTTCCCTCTCTCTCTCTCTCTCTCCCCCCCCCCCCCCCCCCCCCCCCAAAGATTTGATTTTTTTCGGTTTCTTTCTCTCTGTCATGTCTTTCTCTTTGGAATGCATGAAGATGTTTGCTCGCTTACTCTTCGTTTTATCTTTCCTGACCTATCTTTCCTTTTCTCAACCCCTCAGAGGTAAGTCAAACCTCGATTCAATTGTATTTTGGTTTTTGTGTTTTTTGTTTTATGATGAATCCCTCATGAAATCTTGCCAAAATTTTATCCGGGCTTTTTATTTTACTGATAAATTCGTAAACTTCGGTGTTTTTTTAGGTGTTTGCGGTTTTTCTTGTTGATTGAGTTTTGTTTAGTTAATCTATTAGGATTGTGCAGATTGTTTGTTGATCGAGTCTCTTTTGCTAATAAGCTCAAATATTCTGTTACTTTGAGGTTTTTCAGCTTTTCTTTAATTATCGAATTTCATTTACTGATAGAAATCAAATTTTCGTGGTCTTCTTTGGTTTTGCAGGTTTCTTAATTGATTGTGGTGCTTCTGTCAACTATACCTACAAAGGATTGCAATGGCTGCCCGACACGACCTACATATCGACTGGAATTTCCAAGACTATAACAGAACAAGTTCTAGTCCCAACTCTAGCCAATGTGCGTACATTTCCTTTGAAGAACAACCTCTTCAAGAAATTCTGTTACGAAATTCCTGTTGATAGGACGCGGAAATACTTAGTCAGGACATCATATTACTATGGTCGAGTGAACGGGAACGTTAATCCTCCTGTTTTTGATCAGATAGTTGATGGGACATTTTGGAGTGTCGTTAATACGACTGATGATTATATAACTGGGGATTCGAGTTATTACGAAGGGGTCTTCTTGCCCACGGGAAAGAATTTGAGCATCTGTTTAGCTTCAAACATATACACTGATTCTGACCCTTTCATCTCTGCTCTAGAGGTTGTGCTTTTGATGGATCAGTTGTATAATTCAACAGATTTTAAATCTTATTCTTTGAGTTTGGTAGCTAGACACAAGTTTGGGTATGATGGACCACATATTGAGTAAGTATTTGAGCTCCTTTTGCAATGGATTGTCAAACTGGATGGTCTATGTATTGTCTGCTTCTTTATTTTTATTGAAAATATTCAAGGCTTCATAGTTTAGGTTAATTTTGGAAGAAACTTGTTTGAAAATCTTTTCGTGTGATCATTTTCCTCTGTTCATGTTGTCTGTTTTCTTTTCATTTAAATTTGGTTTTCTGACACTGCTAATTATTCTATTTGGTTTCCCTTTTTATTTTCAACCATTTCACAAATATCACGATTCAGTGAGAATTCTGAAGGTTGTTTATTTAGAAACGAAAGCCAAAAAGTCATTGTGTGTTCTGATGGTTCGACAATGCATACTGTTACTGGTTTTCATTTCTAGTTAATTTCAAGAATGCCACTGAGCAGGTATCCAGATGACCTATTTAATCGCTATTGGCAACCATTCGGAGAAAACACATCTCTGCCATCAAGTTCAGGAGAACTAGCTGTTTCTGGTATCTGGAACCTTCCTCCTGTGAAAGTGTTTCACTCACGGTTGTTGAAAAGCTCGTCAGAACCTTTAGTATTACCTTGGCCACCAGGTCTCCTTCAAAGCGCAGAATATTATATTGCTCTTTACTTCGCGGAAGATCAAACTTCTGTTCCAGGGAGCTCAAGAACGGTCGATATAACCATCAATGGTGTCACATATTACAATAACTTGAGTGTGACTCCAGCTGGTATAGTTGTCTTTGCAAACCAGTGGCCTCTTTCTGGCATTACAAATTTAACTTTGACTGCGGCTGTTGGTTCAAGTGCTGGCCCTCTAATTAATGCTGGAGAGGCTTTTCAAGTGCTTCCTTCTGGAGGGAAAACGCTCCCACGTGATGGTATGAATCAGCTCTTAATTATCTATAACTTGGATGATTAGCGGGATTGCATTTAACCATTCCCTACAATTCGTTTCCTTGTTGAACCAAATTCTTGAATAACAAAACTGATTTGATCATAAAATTGTGAAGGGGCCGACACAAAATATATAATTATGGTAGGTACAACAAATTGGAAAATATTTTCCATGCTGATGATGAGTACCTTATTCACCTCCTCAAATGCTCCAACATTTTTTGAGTCTTGCGCCAGACAACAATTGTTTTATGGCTCTTTAAACCTTTCACCTGAATGAACCTCTTTACACTAAAGGACTTGCATAAAAATTTTCAGTCATCGAGCCCTAGTATTAATGGCCTTTTTTTCCCCTCAAACAGGAAGAGGTACCCAAGTGGTTGATACTTTTGAACTTTTTCTCATGGAACTAAATGCCGACCCTAAATCAGAGATGTGATTCAAGTTCTCTTTTTCCTTTTCTCCTTTCAGTAATTGCAATGATAGACTTGAGAAATAGCTTCAAACACCCTCCGGCTGATTGGAATGGTGATCCATGTTTACCCCGTAGATATTCGTGGACTGGAGTTACTTGCACAGACGGGCCCCGTATTCGTGTTGCCACCTTGTAAGTTGGACTTTGTTATTTATTTTTCTTCAGGGGCGGAGCTGAAACTGCCGAGTTGAGGAATTCACATTTTTTAACTACATTTTCAGGTTTTTAAAACTAAAACGTTGTTCATATTCATTTATGGAAAAAATTAAAACCAGTGAGCAAGAAATGAAGTTTTGGAAGATGAACTTCAATGCTATTTGTGCTTGAACTCCTGCACCCATTCATTCATCGAAGCACTCAAAACGACACTATAATCATCTTGGGCAAACGACTCTAAGAGCTAACCCTTTTTTTTCCTTTTGTCTTCAGAAACCTCACAAGCATGGGTCTTTCAGGGTCAATTTCTCCAAGTATTTTTAGGATGACAGCATTGGCTAGCATGTGGGTGAAAAACAAAATCTTCGAGTTCAATGAGTTGAATTGTTTGAATAACATTTCATCGATATCTTCCTGTTATTAACAGATCGCTTGGAAATAATAGCTTGTCAGGGACTATTCCAGACCTCAGTTCATTGATCGGATTGGAAATTCTGTAAGTTGAGATATTCTAAAATTTCCGGCAATGGCCCTCACAATCATTTACAGGATAGTTAATAAATGAATGAAAAATGAGATCTTGGTTGTTAACGATTTCCGTTTGCAACAAGGAACCAAAGTGCAGTTGGGGTTTTCATCAACTCAGACAATCTTGTTTCGATGTCTTTTTCAAAAATATTTACAAATTAATTTTTTTATTTGTAACCATTCAATTAGGCATTTGGAAGACAATCAACTCAGTGGAGTGATACCTGCATCTCTGGGAACACTAACGAGATTACGTGAAGTGTGAGTATTACTCAGAAGCATTTTGTAAAGTTGAAAGTCTAATGTTTCTTGCAGTTGTGCTTTATCTACTCATTTTTCTGTATTGACTGTTATTTTTTTACCTCGTAGATTCAAATGAGGCATGCATAGTGTATGATCTCTAAAATAATTTATGCATTTTAGGACTAAAATTTCTGATGAAAGATCGGAAAATGTTTTAGCAATGAATCTAAGTAATGTTCTCAACGAGCTGCTTACGCTTACATACTTCAACTTATAATTTTAGTCCTTTACCTTCCTCTATAGATATGAATTGGTTGATAAAAATTCGATATATTCAGTCAAAATGCAAATGCTTTACACCCAGAATATCAGTGTTGGGCGACAGATAAGTTATGTCCTGGTCTGTGATTATGTGAAAATTTACTAAATCATTTATGCAATGCTTGTGAACAATTTTCTTTTGAAAACTGTTACATTAGCTAGTAGAAGAAAATAAATCCCTTCGGAGATTTTTGAGCTTTTCAAAATTATATATTTTTAAAATACCTTGCTGATTCTTGTGCGGCATATTAGAGCTCAGGTATGTAGGCTTTCCATTTATTATGGACAATCTGTATTTCTTTTGTTGGAATAGAATTTTGGCATTTCTTACAAGCTTTGCAAATGATCCATGCTAACATACATGCAGCTTTCTGCAAAACAACAATCTGACCGGCCAAGTACCAAGCAACCTTGCTGGAAAAGCTGGCTTGACTCTCAGGTTATTAATCGTTTAGCTAACCAACATTTCCTTTGTTTTAATTTAATGGTGGAGTGATTCAATCAAATTTTTGTTGTTCAGGTATTCTGGAAACCCGTCTTTGATACCGCCCCAATCGTGAAGGAAACATTCAAACCACTTCTCTTTGGCCTGCTAACTTTAGATTCGAGAATATGTCAGGGTCGAGTTCTTTACATACAATTCCTGGAGCACTGGGAAGTCAAGTTTATTGTTCATCCACTCTAACCATGTTCTTACTTCCTATTTCTACATTCAATACGAGTGAATATTATTGTTCATGTAGTTAGATAAAGTGCATCATCACTTTCTCTTTTCGTATCAGCGGTGTGTGCATATTGATTCTGGGATTGTTTGGGAGAGCTTTTGTTATTTTAAAATGATTATTTTGGATATTATTTTAAAGTTACTGGGGAGCTAAGGCAGAGATTGTTAAAATTTGAGTGTTTGGAGGATTGCTTTCAAACTTAATTGTTAGTTGAATGACGATCATATCCTTAAACTATATAAATTTGATCTCTTTTACTAATCTAAAATTCGATACTCACATCATCAACAATATTTTTATATAATTAGTATTACATTTTGAAAATTGTATAAAAATTAATTTATTATGAATATTGTATCCAAATTAATTTAATTTTTAAAACATGAATGCTTGAATAAAAATATAAAAATGACAAAATTTGTATCAATATGTATAAAAAAATTCTGGAAAAGCAAAAAGCACAAGCAAGAAAAATCGCAACATTCTGGCTTCTAGTTTTTGGATAAAAGTTATAGAAATTGAAGTTGACATTCACAGACATTCACAAGCACTTTCATATAGTTAAAATCTAGGAAGTGCTTCTTAGAAGCTCTCTACTGCTTTATATATTTTGACAACAAACATATATTCGGTGTCAATTTTTTCACCATCATACGTTATTGTATAATTTTTAGCTTATTTGGAGTTGTATATGAGATCTTGCAATAGTGTTTTTCGTAGTTTCGTTTTACACTTAATTAGATAAAAGTTATAGAAGTTGAAGTTGACATTCACAAATACTCACAAGCACTTTCATGCCGTTACAATCTGGGAAGTGCTTCTTAGAAGCTTTCTCAACACTACTTCATATATCTTGATAGCAAACATATCTTTAGTATCATTTTTTTCCCCATAATATGTTATTGTATAATTTTTAGCTCATTTGGAATTGTATATGAGATCTTGCAACATTGTTTTTTGTAGTTTCGTTTTAAACCTGAAGTAGGTCGATGGAACCACATGTATTTACGTACTATTTATCACAAAGTTCAGTACTCAATTCTTTTTGACATTGATTTCAACATATCTATATATTTCTTTAGGTATTAAATCAAGTGAAAAAGTGATGCATGCACAGGTAATTTAAGTCATAGTGTGGGTGCAGATGGGTAAAAATGTGGAGTGATGTCTGCTAAAGTTCTGGTGCCTTTCCAAGATCACGAAACCCTTTACTCACTTTTCGACGTCCACCACCTCAACCAGAAATTAATGGGTTAATTCTGTAAAAATATTTAAATCTACCGGCACATTGCGTGTTCATCCATTTGGAGTAAGGGTGCATTTATTTCCATGAAACATGTCAAGAATCTTGCTGGAAACAACACTATGGGTCACGAGGAAAGTGCAGTAACAGCTTTAATTTAATATCCAAAATCTCAAGGGTCATCGATCGCAGTTACTGCATGCATGCCTTTCTTTATTCATTTCTGACAACTGGATTAATTGTTAGCTTGCGAAGTACTTTTGAGTTTGTGTGGTGGGAAAGCTGAAACATATATATTTCTTTTATTATCTGAACTCCATTGCCTGATGCAGGTTGCATATGAACTGTTCCGTACTTTTGTTTATTTTTAGCATCTTATAAAATATTCTACTAATTTGTTAAGCATGCAGTAAAGTTCGTCAAACATCCACTTTTCCAGGCCCGTTTGAGAATTTTGAAACATTTAATTTCGAAAGAGAAACCTGAAAAATCAAATATCATATATATATATATATGGATCATGTTTCCTGTCTTCTTCTTGCTAAACCACGAGCTAGATACTTGTAAATCATGTCAAAGTATTGGAAATTCGTTGCGAGACATGAAAACCTCCCCGAAAAAAAATATATAAATAGCATTCACGATGCATAATTCAGCGGATAAATTAAAAACACCCAAAAAAATTAGGAAGAAAGGGGGAAAATTAATCATACTAAAGTAGCAAATACAACATCTCTACATCATGATGATCACCTCAATATCTTTTACCTCTCTATTAGTTTTCCTTTTCTTGAAGAAAAAAGTTGAGGCAGTGCAGTGTTTTTGCCTTGGTTGCAAATAGGCACATTAATCACAGGCCTTATTCTTATATTAGCTGATCTCGTTCTTTCAAGGCCTTTCTTGATTCTCTTCACTACCTTTTCTTTATTCCATGCCCCTTCTTTTTTCTCGTGATCCGCTGATGGAATTTCGGCTGCTGAGTTCGTGAAAGAAGACGAAGACGGGGATAGAGTCGAGGGACGTTGTTTTTTCAGTCTCAGTAACTCCTTCCACAGAACAGTACATTTAGGTGGTCTAGGGGAGGGATCATCGTCAAGAAACCAGTTGATTCTGCTCCCTCCCTTGTTATTTTTCTCGCTTTCTCCCGGCGTTTCCTCAATATTCATCGTTTTGAGGCTGACCTTGTTGAGTTTTTCGACATGATGCATTTGCCAGAAGGGAAGCAACTTACCTTCACTGAACAGTTCATCCGCTGTGATCATGCTGGTTAATTTTCCAGAAAGAAACTCGAATTCCACGTTGCGCGAAGCCCTCTCGGCCATCTCTTTTTCCGACCGAGGGTTTGGACATATGGAGATGAAGTTGTTTTCATCGAGAAACTCGGCCGAGAAAGAAATCCTGGGGCTCGAGCCGGGGCTAAAACTTGGTTCGACGCATTTTGAGGTGGCTTGAAGGGATTCCATTTGTGATGGAAGTTGGAGAGTTTGGTTTGGTGAGTTATATAATTAATGCATGAAGTTTGAGCCACGAAATTTGGGTGTGCTTTATAGAGGGATGAAGCATGCTTTTTACGGTTTGATTACATTGTTGACATAGCTTTTTTTTTTTTTTTTTTTATCTAGGTTTAATATTTGGCGAGGTAATGTTTTCGGACGGCTGGTAATATTAAAAGCTTGGTGGTCTGGTGAATATGAAACAAGTGATCTAAGGTTGTTGATGGAGTCTAGGGACAGCACATGGACACCTTGGAAGATAAAAAAAGACAAAAAAAAACTTCAACCATTATCACCAATGATATCGAAAAGTGTTGGTTATAAGTTTAGTAATCTTTTGTGTCCATATCACGAAATTTATCATGTATTAAACGATTGAGCATGTGCTGCATCTAGAGTAACAATCTACTTATATTTAATATAATATGTTCAATCGATCGTCCGTTGTATCTTGCATATCTTTATTATAATTCAGATTATCAATTGAGCAGTTTGTATTGAAACATAGGGGGGAGTTGGTAACGCGGAGTGACCACTTAGATGTACTTTTAAATTGTTTTTTTTATTGTGTCGAATATTTTGGACAATGATACTTGAGGCAGCTGCATGATTGATATATCTGTCAAAAATCAATATAATATTACGCAAAATTTAGTGAAGAAAGGCAAATATATATATATATATATATATATATATATATATATATATATATATATATATATATATATATATATATATATATATATATATATATATATAGATATAACGGCTATTTTGAAAGGTACTAAGGATATGGATCAAAAAGTAAGAACATATAATTTAATTATATCCGTTGAAAAAACAAGATTACATTTTATACTGCTATGAATGAACTAGCGATATATAATTAATTATACTTAAATCTGCTCGATTTCAACTATCAATATGTATATGCATTGTAATTTTCATAACTGTACGTGTGTTCATGTGTGTATGAAATAGTTGAATCCTTTCATATATATCGTATTTTATACTCTGAAATATTTTGTTCCTAGTACGTGTGATATCCTATCCATATCTCTATGTCCGTGATTATGCAACATTGTTGCGACGCAACTTGCTTTGTTTCGGGTAGCAGAAAAATTTACGTGATGGGTGACCCAATACATAATTATTACAATATTGGATCAGATGCAAAGATGGTTTCATTTTGGTTTGGCAAACAAAATTTTGAGGCACATCTTGAATTGGAATTAAGAAGAAGCAAAAAAAATAATATGTTATTATAGCTTAACGTGAGGGGATGTCCGCAACTTGAGGCAGGCCCTCGATGCGAAGGTGCAATGTTACTGCAGGTTATTTATAAAGTAGAATTTGAGAGGCGTGGGTCCTGCCATTGTTGTTTGATAACATACACGAAACCGAGGCGATTAAAGCCACACCCACCATTAATATATTATGTGCAAGTCTGCCCCGCTCCCTCCGTTTGAGTTAGGAATTTCATTAGCGTGCATTGGTATTTGGAGCAAACCTTTGTTTGGTCTTTGTCTGGAAATGTATATTTGGACAAGTTTATGCTAATCAACCATCTATCCCACTGTTGGCACTTGATTCGTAGTATCGTAAATGTCGAGGAATATGGTAACGTTTTAACATTTCATTGATTAATCAAAATTCTCGCCACCTGAAAGCATTAATGTTGATAGGTGATATTATGTGCAGTGACACCTCGATGGCTTGGTAGATGCTACTCAGATGGATATTGTCTCCATCGACTCAATATATGACACATGTACTGGGTGAATGATCATTGTCACTCATTCATCCATATATCATGGTCATGTTTATGTCATCATGAAAAACAATGTTAAAATATATTTGCTGAGTGGCAAATGAATAATTAGACATGGTCTGCTCTGACTTTCATCGCACATTGATGATCATAATAACATGGGAGAACTCCTTTGCATGTGACCACATGAAACTAATACATGTCATGTGAAACACTTCATTTTCTCAAATTAAATTCAAAAACACACTCAGATTAATATTTGTCACGTAATTTGACACAAAAACCCTTCAAAGATTTGTCTCTTTTTTTTTTATCAAATCGTGTTGTTCACTTCTCACAGGAATATTATATATATATATATATATGGGCATTCTTGTCATTAATTCTACTTGCCCAAGAGTTGAAGGCAAGAATATCCATATTATTTTCCCAATTGCTTCATTAATTAATTACACTTTAAATTAAATAAACTATTCGTGTACTTTTATTAATTTTAATTTAATTTCCATTTAAGAAATATGATGTATAATAATGTATTTTTATATAAAAGTTAGAAGATAAAATATAGGAATGAAAAGGCATGCATAGTGTCCAATGTCGATTATTGAAAATCCTGCGTTGAGATTATGAGCACTGTTATATATGCTCTTTGACAGCTAAGCACACATTGAGTAAATATTTTCCCCCTAAACTATTGTATATGTGCTGTAACAATAACATTTTTAAAAAAAAAAAACCTTAGATTAGAGAGAATATGAGGCTATCCATTAGTTGTATTAGCAGTAATGTAGGTATAAAATTTGTTTAAAACGTAATTAAAAAAATATTAGTCAAGCATTTACTCGTACTTAAAATACTTGCGAATTCGATATAAATTTTGGAGTTTAAAGTTGATTACTCGTCTATTTTTCTAGAACACATATATAGATGAGGAGTTCGGGGCGAATGAGCTTATAAGTTCTTTAAAACAACTCCTAAGTTGTTTAGTAGTTAATAAATTATAATAAAAAAAAATAGGTATATATAAAAGAGTAGGTCTCTTGTGAGACAGGTCAACCTTACCGATATTCACAATAAAAAGTAATATTTTTTCATGGATGACCCAAATAAGAGATTCGTCTCATAAAATACGACCTGTAGACCGTCTCACACAGGTTTTTGCCTATATAAAAAGGTTTAAAAAGAATTTATAACATGACAAATAAGATCTTTCGCAACTTATAAGTACAAAAATATTCATTCGCGTTATTTTCCAAAGTGTTTTGTTTTGTTTTGTTTTTTTCCCAGTTACAAATCACTGCCCATAAATAAGTTAAACTCCAGAAAAACAATGAGAAAACACAAAGAAGTAATAAACAAAATGAAGAAAGTTTAATGCGGGGCACAATTTGAAAAGAACCTGCAAACCCGGGAGAAAGGATCCGAAAAAGCATGAAATCTGGCTAGGGCCTGTTTGGGGTAATTAAAGTAATATTAAAGAATGTTTTATTCCTATAAGAGTAAAGGAGAGGATTTCTCAAAATACACGACGGGTTTTTCATATGATCGTTCAAAATTAGCAACGTAATTTTTAGTTGGGAAATATTAAAGAAAATAGAAATTAAAAACTAAAGGGAAATTAAGATGGTAATATAGAGGGATATTTTGAACCCACTTATGGGCTCATTTTGAAATCATAGCTGATTAAATAGGTTTTATTTTTTAAAGTAATCTTCTTTTTTTAAAAGAATATTTTTAGCGATATAACTTTTATATATAAATATGTTCTAAGGTCTTCCAGAGATATTGATTAATCGTAATTTATTACAGAATTAGGATGCAGAGCCCGTGCATATCTTTAATTTGAGCTTGGATATTTGGTTCATATATTAATATGCTTTCGGAAAATAGATTTTAATTATCCGAAAAATAATATAATATGACTTTTATTTAGATGAAATTTCGATATCTATTTTTGGCTGAATTTATAATTACTAGCTAGGCGAATACATATAATGGCCTAGAGTTTTGCATATCTTCCTGACCACTTTTGTAGAGTTCGAGGCCCATTTGTGGTAACGTAAATCAACTACTTTTTCCATTTTTAAAGCTTGCCTCCCACTAGAGTTGGTAAAATTCATGGGAATTAACATTATCGACTCAATCAACTTATTTTATGTAGTTAGACACAACTCTCATTTTGGTACGTAGTTTGGGATATTATCAATCCAACTCATTTATTTTATTTGACAGTTTGAGATATTATCAATCCAATCCACTTATTTTATATGGTGGGTCGGGCCGATCCAGTACGTCTAACCCGTTTTGACAATTATACTCTTATTAGATACTATTCTGTCGAGAGTTGTACACAAGAACGTATGGGGTCTATATATATGTGGTGTATGTCGTGTAAAAACTCACATGTGAGTACTGCTGAGTTCTCTTGGACATACTTCGCAGTCCTGTGTAACTCTAATTTAGAATTTGTTATTTGTGAGCCGTATCACGATTAGATCGTTCCGAAAGAAACCATGTTTTGAGTTTGGTGTCCTAATTTTTGTGAAGGTTCATATTTTGTTGTCTGAATAGATACAAAAGTGTTCATATTTTCACTTTGAACTTTTTATGCATTTTATCTAAACTCGGTTATCAGTAAAAGTTATAATTTTTTGTTCTGATGATTTGCTCTACTTTTTGTACAGTTCATTTGTATGTTCCGCCTAAGCGTTGGATTTTAAGTGATTAAATCCAAACATATTATTACATTTTTGTACAATTTGATGTCCACCTGCTATAGAACATGAAGATTACCATTTTAACATAAAGTTGTCTTTTTGACACGACCATGTTCTGATATTCTCGAACATCACGGTATCATTTCACATGATTGTAACGTTTGTTTTAAATTAGCATCACCGACAGATCACTCCATACAGCCGTACCATACACATTGATTAATAAATGCATGACCATTGACGTGTGTATAATCCAAGACGATACCTGTTTTACCAAAAAAAAAAAAAAAAAAACACATGATAGCATCTGTGTAATTTAAATAATGCCATGTTTCGATTGATTCGAAGTATGGATAATTATCGCATCTCAATAATATATCTCTCAGTAATTGTATTCATTGTAATCTATGAAAATCGAATACATGATATTGACTTTAATATCAATTTTAGGATCAAGTGCTCGTGGTTTTACTAAAAACTCTGTAAGTGATGGTAACATTGTCATCTTTTAAATCATGTAGCAGCCTAAACGTCACGTTTCAATTCCCCGATGACAATTAATATCAGGTGATCAATCTTTTAAATCATGTAGCAGCCTAAACGTCACGTTTCAATTCCCCGATGACAATTAATATCAGGTGATCAAGACACAATAAAACATAATTAATACGACTGGGAAGGTGTATATGGCTTTTTTTTTTGAAGATCCACCAATCGACTTGGTTATAATTAGGACAAAAACGTTGCATATATATATATATATATATATATATATATATATATATATATATATATATATATATATATATATATATGTATAGTCGTGATCAGATAGATAAAAATTTACTTGAGCTCGAGTAAACTATAAAAATCCTTACAAATGAATATATTTGAAGTCAACTTGTCCTACTCATGTGTTGGCACTATTCACTTTAAATCTAAACATATATAGCACCCCTCTTTTTTTTAAGTCCATTTGAATTAACTTTTTTTGTTTTCTAAGTGAAATTTGAGATTTTATCCAAAACTTTTTTTAAAAAAAAATACTCACTCTATAAATTTATTTAGTTTTGCATGTGACCTGTCTCGTTTCTTCACTCATCTATTGAAGGGCCACACACACCCCCAAACAATAATAATATTGAAAACTATTAATTGAATAATTAATTAAAAATTTTGTTACAAGAAATTAAAGTGACCTATTTTTCGAACCAGCTTATAATTAATATTATTGTTGTTCTTGCTAAACTGCGTGGACAATTTTCAAATTTCTGATGGCCGGGCCGGGCTTGTATTCACTGTATGTTGTGGGGATGTAATATTTGGCAAAAACTTGTGTGAGACGGTCTCACGGGTCGTATTTGTGAGACGGATCTCTTATTTGGGTCACCCATGAAAAAGTATTACTTTTTATGCTAAGGCTACGTTTGGTTGGAAGGATAGGATAAACTAATGATTAGTATGTAAATGATAAAGAAAATGATTGTGGTAGGATGGATTAATATGAGGTAAAATAATATTATGTTTGGTAAGATTTTTAAGTGTAGGATAATTTTGAATTTTTTGATGAAAAGACGAAATTGCCCTTCCCCTTCGCGACGGCGGCGACGGCGTCAATGGCGGCGGCGGCGGCCGGCCGGAAATGGTCCGCCGGAAACGGCCGGCGGGGGGCTGCGGCCGGAAACGGCCGGCCGGAAATTTCGGCCGGCCCCGGAAATGGTCGGCGTCGGCGGTCGGCCGTTGCTCGGCAGGCGGCGGTCATTGCGGCGGCGGGAAGTGGTGGTGAGTTTGAATTTAGGCGGGAAGTGGTGGTGAGTTTGAATTTAGGAGAAGGGTAAAATTGGAAAAATATGATGGATTAAGAGTAGGATAAATAATCCTAGGGGGTGAGGAGGTATTATTTTAACCTACCTAATATAACCTAATCATTCATAGGAAGGATAAGGTGGGTTAAATAATCACGCGTACCAAACGAGGGATAAAGTAGGTTAAATAATATAAACCTACTTTATCCCTCAAACCAAACGGGGCCTAAGAGTATTACTTTTTATTTTAAATATGGGTAGGGTCGAGCCGTCTCACGGATTATGACCCGTGAGACGGTCTCACATGAGACTAACTCTAATATTTTATGATAGTTTCACTTATTGGTGCATGGCTGTCATTTATAGTCACGTGATATGTTTTATACAAAAAAATTGTTTTTGCTACTGTTACCATATCAAGCTATTTCTGGGCATTTATTTTAGAATATTATATTCAAAATTAGTTACTTACTACGGTTATTCTCGCTTATTTAAAATTCAGACTCCATTTTTTTCTTTGGCAAAAAATCACGCGTATTAGATTTGAAATTTTTTTTTTCCAATGAAGGAACCCGCATGAATTACTCTTCGACGCACAGTACTGTATAAACTTATGAGATAGTGCAACTATGCTAGCAAGTAAATTGCACTGAGCAAAAATCACGTGCGATATGTTCACTCGCTCAAAAAGGTGTCGAAGACGGATTTGAGAAAATTTATTTTTTTGTGTAGTTGGATGAGTTAAAATGTAGGTCGGCCGAATTTCTTGTTTAATATCAACTTGATTATGTTATTCGATACGAACAATGAAAAAATTCGAGACAATACAACAAAAATGGATTCAAATAATTGACTTGCTGTAGGGTTTCCTACATACACTGCGTCTGGTGTGGGTGGACCGGACCAACTCCAAAAAATATTTGTTCGCCAAGTACAAATAACTTGTGGCATGCAACGTCTACCACAGAAATCAAGGCCTCTTTATTTTTATTAATTTAAAGCTAAAAAATCTTGGTTGGTCGACCCCTCGCACATTAATGTGTGAAGACCCAAGGGATAACTTCATCCACTAGTCCTCCATCGGCTAATTGAAATCCAGGATTATTACAACCAAATCATTTTTTAAAATTTAATTTTAAATTATCCATCCCTTAATTTAATTGTGGTACAACATCGAAATTACATATTAAAAAATTCAACAAAATTATATTTGAGAAAATTTTATTTGAGAAAATAGGATACATGTGAATCTATTATGATTCATCGGGGTGTGTCATTTAGCGGAAGTCCCTTTCATTATTTGATCTTCAATGTGACCCACTAAAGACTACACTTCATCGGCTTTTAGTCCATCAACAAATAAAGGCAATCTATCTGACTCTTCATTTTCTTATATTTTTTTTTTAAAAAATAATGTAGAAGATGCTCAGCTATAACTGTTAAGATCGAAACTTGGATCTAACTCGACCCCAAAAGCTAGCTCAAGAACGGAGGATTGTCCAAGCCAATATATGCAACTCCCAGATTATTTATCCTACCGATATGAGACAATTAACAATAACATTTAAAAAAAAAATTAAGTCACTTTATAAATTTTCAAAATACAACTATGAAACTAGTTTAAAAAGTTCGATCGATAATGGTTTTATTGTTAATAATGAAATATTAAATCAACAACTTACTTATTTATATATTAGCTGCACAAAGTATAATGAATTTCAGATAAGTGAATTTGAAGTTTATGATTTTGTTTCTCTAAAATTAAAAAAATATTTAAAAAAAATTCAAGGATTTAAAATTTATCGATCCAAACTCAACTAATATCAACGCGCAAATTTTTCTGTCATTAATTTTAATTTTCTCTCCTCAAGTAGTGAGATTTGGAAATCAAGTTGCTGATTAATTAAAGAAGTCAAATTCAGATTAGTATTCAAAATATTATACAGACGACTGAACCTCATGAAAAGTCTGTCAACACATTTTGTATATTCAGAAAAAAGCCCCAAGAACAATTAATACTTTTGGAACGCACATGGGAGATTCTTGTTTAACTGGCAAAAAAATTCAACTGCAGAAAAATGTCAAAAACAACACGATTTCCAGTAGTTATTGTTTTAGCAACATATTGGAGTAGGAGCCCCAATAGAAATGCAGCCCTTTCATGAAAGAACGAGTAATTTTACCGTTGCATGTAGCCCTGCTTGGACGTGACTGGAATATTATATATAATAAAAATTCAAAGAAATAAATAAATAAAATAATATATACTACATATTAAAAATATCGACATTACACCGAGGTGTCAAATGTGTGAAATTGTTAGTATTGTATTTAATTTCAAGACCATGTTCGTGGGAATATTGTATAAACATAGTTTAATTCGTGAGATGTGATAATAAATAACATATGATATAGTTAGAGATGATAAATAAACATGACAAAAAATCGTGTTAGACAGTCTCACGTGAGACATATATATTATTTCGGTCATCCATAAAAAGTATTATTTTTTATTATGAAATATTGATAAAATTAACACGTCTCAAGAGACCTATTCCGTGAACATATATTCTAATTGTTTTTAGAACTTAAAGATTCGATGAATGATATCGAGCATGAGTGTGCCTTCACTCTTTTAGTTTGGATTTCAAATTAATCTTATTTTGTAAACAAGTTTTAATTAAACACTTGGGACAAATTATTACCAACAATTAATGAGATGTAATTCAATTTTTTAAAAATCAAGGCATCGAACAAAGAGATGACAGAAATCGATAATGACACATGATTAGATAATAATAAACATAAGATGTTAATAATTAAGCAGGTAGTCGCAGTTAATTCTACATCAAATTAACAAAGTACTGCATCGAACTTTAATTATTTTTTCTCGCTCAAACTTCATTACAGACCATCGTCTTATTCTGCAGCAGGGAGTTCTTGCAATGGGCGATTGCACCCTGAATAGCACTCTGCAATTCCTCCATTGACGAACTATCAGAATAGCACATGCCTGATCCATCCCGACCCATTTGCGAAAACCCGAACCCGGAGCTGCTTTTACCATGGCTTGGTGATGATCCCATCGATGATGGGCAGCTTGAAATGCAACTTCTTCTACTGGGGAACCTCAAACTTCCGGAAAATGAGTGTGAAATCATTTTCGAAGTGTTCTCCCTTGGATAGTTTTTGCATGTAATGAAATCTTGATCTTTATTTTCCGTCATGCACAGAGTTGTATTTTCTGATTTTGGGAGTCTTGAAGGCGGAGGCATGCAGGGCTGTGAAGTGGATGCTTTCTGTTGTTGCTGCTGCTGTTTCTGGGAGAGTTTTTCGTATAAAGGTTTCACTTTTTTCAAGTACTTGCGCACGACTTCTTTAGCGCTTGAGCTCACTCGCTTAACGGCGGTGCCGCCGGATACAGCAGCGGTCGTATTCTTGTGTTCCTTTCGGAAAACAGAAGAGAATTTCGCGAGGGAGAAGTATTTAGAGGGTTTTCTTGGGAGAAAGTTGAGTGATTGAATGTTTCCAGTAGCAGTGGCGGTATTAGTGAGGCGTTTGAACTCATCGTCAGTGACAGAGCTAGGGCGTGAGGATTCACAATCTAGGTGGGGGAGATCGATGGAGGAGGCGGAGGAAGTGGAGGCAGTGGAGTCACGGGAAGCAGTGGTGGTTGTGTCGGAAGAAGAAGATGTGGAGGGAGAGGAGAGGAGAAGGGCACGAACCATAGAGATGCGGGGGGAAAGGTGGAGGGGGAGGATTTGGCCTTTGTAGAAGAGCTCGTCGGCGGGGCAGAGGGCGGCGGAGGACTTGTGGGGAGAGAGGGAGATGATGAACTCAAAGTCGGAGGAGGAGGAGGAAGAAAAGGAGTGAGTGGGTGAGGAAGGAAGGGTGTGGGATTTGGTGGCGGAGCGGTGGCGTAGCTTTTCGGTGCGCCGTCCCATGTTTGTGGCAGCTGGCTACATCTGAAATTTGACCCGGGGGTGGGCTGGGAAAAAAAGCTTTATGGTTGGGGAAATGAAAGGATTCTTTTTTATAACGAAAGTAAGTAGTTCATTTTAGTAATTAATAATAATTACTAAATAATAACATTAATTAGTCATCAAAATAATAATTAATAACTAAACGAAATACGCAAACGCGCTTTGTGTGTAAAATAATGATTATTACGTATATGAATCATGATCATTAATAAATCGAATTGATTCATAAAATTTTGTTATATTTTTAAATTATTATTTTGACAAGGATAACGTAGTTATATTAAATAAATTATTTTTAGATATAATATGTGAATTATTTATTTTTAAAATTTGATTAGACATTGTAATTATGAGTAAATTATATGAAATAAATTATTTAAAAAGATATTTTCGTATAAAATAATTGGTGTCACAAAGTTGGACCATTAAAGATCTCAAGTTTTATATATAATATAGATATAGATTAATAACTAGTAGATAAGACACACGATTCAGAAATTTTGAGCACGAAATTTTTTCTCGTAATTTTAGTTGACGATGATATGAGTTTAATATGATTTCGATAAATGGAGGATTTTGCGGAGAAAAAAGAATTAAAAATTCAAACTCTAACTCAAATTAGTAGATTAAAAATTACATTAGTGCAAAACTTATTGCTAAACTTATTGTTTATACTGTATTATTTTGCATATTATTCAATACACTTCTCAGAATTTGTAGGCCTATTATTTACAGATAATGTCATAATTAATAGTACATCCGTCCTATTGGAAAATCAAATAATACAAACAAGTTTTTTTCCATTTAACTCGAATATATATATATATATATATATATATATATATATATATATATATATATATATATATATATATATATATATTCACTTTCTACATTTAATTGTATTTTTTCCTTGATTTTACTGATATGTTTTTATTAACCAAGTCTTGGAAAACGTAAAATATTTTTTTGAATAAATTAAATAAATATAAATAGAAAATTTGTATGTAAGTTTGTTTTTTCAAATCTTTTCTTAATCCGTATTAAAAACAAGAGTGAGTCTCATGTGAGACCGTCTCACGGATCATAATCTGTGAGACGGGTCAATCCTACCCATATTCACAATAAAAAGTAATACTCTTAGCATACAAAGTAATATTTTTTCATGGGTGACTCAAATAAGAGATCTATCTCATAAATACGACCCGTGAGACCGTCTCACACAAATTCTTGCCTAAAAACAAACGAACTTGAGGGAGTAATCTTATTTTGTCTGGACCAACTTTATGGGAAAATTTGTAGATGTGAATATATATATATATTTTTTTATTCAGAAACGAATGATATTCTATAGTAGAATAGGTCTTTTGTGAGACGATCTCATGAATATTTATCTGTGAGAAGAATCAAACCTACAGATATTCACAATAAAAAATAAATACTATTAACATAAAAAAGTAATATTTTTTCTTGGATGACCTATAAAAGAGATTCGTTTCACAAAATACGACATATGAGATCATCTCACATAAATTTTTTCCTTGACCACACCATATTAGACAATTTCACATAATTTTCCGACACAATTAATAGTGTAATTTCATATATTTTATATTAGTAATATCCGAAACTTTGCTCGACCTTGCCTTGGGAAGTCTAATATCGGGGGAGTTGGGACTAGTAATGAAGTGGAAACGAGTAAAAAAAGGACGTGTGCATGGAGATGTGGAGCCTTCTGTCTTCCGATATTTGCATTTTTTTTATCAAACATATGAAAAAATATTTAATTGCGTTTAAATATTGAATATAAAATTCCATATCCAGCCTACAATTTTTCTAATTTAATTCCACGTGAATATCTAGATAGGAAGCTGGAACTATTCTAGTACACTGAATTAATCAGTTCATAATTTCTGGATAATTTTTCTCCCTAGTCAAAAATTTGTGTGACACGATCTCACGGATCATATTTTGTGAGACAGATCTCTTATTTGAGTCATCCATGAAAAAAAATTGATTTTTATGCTAAGAGTATTACTTTTTATTGTGAATATATGTTATTTGGCTCATCCATTAAAAAATATTACTTTTTATACTAAGAGTATCATTTTTTATTGTGAATATCGGTAGGGTTGACCTGTCTTACATATAAAGATTCGTGAGATCGTCTCACAAGAGACTTACTCTTCTCACTAATTTAACTATTCATCCCACCTTACCTAAGAGTATAGTGACAATGGAGGTTGCTCGTCAAAAGATGCAAATAAATCGAATCGAAATTAGTTCTAAACTAAAAATAGTAATTAATTTAAGTTCAAGTTCAGCTTCACTCGACGTTTAATTTAATGTTCGATCTCATCTTTTTTTTAACCAGATTTGTAACTACACATGTTTTTTTATTTTTATTGTTATTGTTCAAGAACTAATGGATTATATTTAGATTAAATTATTCAAATTATATGAAACGAGCTTAAATTCATTAAAAACGAATAATTTTTTTAATAAAAATAAATCAATCAAATATCGAATGCTTTTGGGCCATTTATTTTGTTTTAGACAATTTCAGAATGTCACACCAAACCCAGAAATGCCCCGCTTGGGATAATGAGGGCCATACTGCCAATACGTACATATTTTTAGTATTTCATTTTTAAATGCACGTGACGACAACCGACACTTTCGCAAAACAAAATAAAATAAAACTACAAAATAAATTTGAAATTATAAAATTACAGCATTTTCTTAAAAAAAATATACAAATAGATACAGAGGACCCGTGTCAGCTAAGCTAAATAGCTAACCCTGTGCAATCAATATAACAAGTGACAGCAAATCTTTTTCAAATATAATAATAGGTAGTTTTCATTTTAAATCATTAATTTCAATTATTATTATTTACTCAAAAATACATGGAATTAAAATAACTGAGTCTGTCAGCTCATCCGAAAAAGTTTTGATTGGAATAACTGAAATCAAAATCATTTGTGAAACGAATATCATATATTTCATCGACTCGAACACTTATAAAAATAAAAACTATATAAATCGGAAAAAAACACACACACACGCGCACTTTTAATTAATTAATCAGGTCGAAGTTCCTCGAGCCAACCCAAATTTCTGGATTTTTTAGTTTCATTTCACAGTTCACACCGTGAATTTAGGCTGTAGAACATAATTTATTATATGGGAACTGTACGTCTTAGAATATACGTAAATTATAGCATATGATCCAAGATTGGTTCTTGATTGTTAATGTTTAAATCATAAAATTTAAGGCCAAGGAATCTTTTATATCCTCCTGGATATTTTAATAATCTCAATCATATGCCATTAAAGACAAAAAAAACATAGACATCTTGCCTGAAATATTAATTATCTACATATTATATATTATAATTAATTTATCAAACAACCACTATTTACGTATTTATTATTGTGGATTTCCTTAAATCGAGTAAGAACATGAAATATGGGTTAATGAGATCCTATCTACGTGAGCACTATCATCACTTCATTTCAACAGGTAAGATCTTGCCACACATACAATTTCAAAAAAAAAGTGGGTCCTGTATATGCATGAGCAAATCTTGGTCATCCATCTTATCATGAGGACAATGTCCACATAAGTAGGATGAAATAAACCTGAAATATGAGCTAGTAGTGTCATGTGGATTAGATGGATTGCCATTAAGATAAGATAATGGTTTAAAATAATCAATTGCAAGAAGGTGAAAAGGATTTAGAAATTTGTAACATTAATGAGAGTTATTTTGAAAGATGAACAAACATTTTCATAAAGCGAGGCAGTAGTTGTTTAAAGGAGTATATTTACGTGGTTGCGCGGATTTGGGTTTGAGACGTGACCGTTGAAAATGTGAAAATTGTATGGAAAAAACCACGAGATCAATTGAGATTGTATTTGTTTGAAAAACAATTACTATAAATTCAATTGTACAAATTTATTCCCAGCTGATATCGTCCTATCCTCCTTATTTCTATTTGATCTTAACAATCAAGATTAAAAGAACAATTCATGCCACATTTATTCGTCAGCTTCTTGATGAACTGCGAAATGGCTTCACGATAATTCTTTTCGTCATTAACAGTGTGATCATAGTCATCCATAAACCTCTTCCAAAACCAATGTTTGTTCCACACCCTCTCCTTCATCTCCTCAATCGGCACATTCTTCGTCTCCGGCACCAGGAAGAGCACGAAAACCGACATCACCAGAACCCAACTCGAGAAAAACAAGAAAATCCCAAACTTGAAGTGGCACAGCATCGACAAAAAGGCTTGAGCAATCACGAACGTGAAGAGCAGATTGATACATACTGTCACACTCTGTCCTGCTGAACGCGTCTCAAGCGGAAACGTCTCACTGGGAATAAGCCATCCGAGGGGACCCCACGACCACGCGAAGGCCGAAACAAACGTACAAACCAAGACCACGACGAAAATTGCGTAACCATGTCCAAGGTTATTCGAATGATCTTTAACTTTGACGCCTAGAATAATGGCAACGATTGTCTGTGACAAGAACATCTGAATTCCAGCTTCGAGTAAGAGCATTCTCCTTCCTAATTTATCAACCGAGTAAATAGATACAACAGTCGATGCTACATTGACTGCACCAGTAATCACAGCCGAGTACAATGCAGCATCGCTCCCGAATCCAACTGTATCGAAAAGAACAGGAGCGTAGAACATGATCGCGTTGATTCCCGTAAATTGCTGAAAAATCTGCAGCAAGAACAAATCATTTTCAAATCTTCAAAGTAGGGACAGACTCAACAGGGTGATGATATTCAACTAGAATTTTGAGTGGACAGCCCACAAATTAATAATCAACTCGCCTGTAAGGCAACAGCGATGACCAAAGGAGGCCTGTTTCTTCTCATGAGGAGATTTCTGAAAGGATGTTTCACTTCCTTGGCGATTCGGCTCGCCTCCACTAGCTCCATGAACTCTGGCTCAACGTTTTCCACACCTCGGATTCGTTTGAGCACAGCTTTACCTTCGTCTAAACGGCCACGCTCGATCAAGCTATTGGGCGTATCGACAACGAGGAGTGCGCCTACAGTCAGCAGCCCAGCAGGAACCCCCGCCAAGCCAAGTGACAGACGCCAGCCCCATCCCTTGATTCTGTCATTAACGTAAGGGAAAACAAACAAGAAGTACTTAAAATTACTAAAAATTGGAAACTTCGATCGACACAGGGATAGAATGCATTTATTTTACGTACTATGAGCATGGACACGGATCACCTACTGTGCACAGCATCATGCTGTGCACACATTGAATCTTTTTTTTTTTTTTTTTTTTTTTGTTTTTTCACTTTTTTCACCCTCTTTTTATCTTTTGTTTCCTTCAATTTTCCTCCATTTTTTCCCTTCCACAAACATTAGCAAACAATTTTATATGAAATAATATAAACATTTGAATTCTTTTATGTTAATTAATAATTTTACAATTAAAAATTACTATATTAAATTTTTACATGTGAAAACAGTATTATTTTTTTCGAATTTGATGAGTATTTTTAATTTTTTTTTTCCAATGAACAAAATTTTTAACAATATAAAACTATTAACATGTTAATGCTTAAATTAAAATTTAGAACATTTCCATTATGCAAAATTAAAAACTAATAAACCGTATTATTTTTTTTCGAATTTGATGAGTATTATTAATTTTTTTTCCAATGAACAAAATTTTTAACAATATAAAACTATTAACATGTTAATTCTTAAATTAAAATTTAGAACATTTCCATCATGCAAAATTAAAAACTAATAAACCGTATTATTTTTTTTCGAATTTGATGAGTATTATTAATTTTTTTTCCAATGAACAAAATTTTTAACAATATAAAACTATTAACATGTTAATGCTTAAATTAAAATTTAGAACATTTCCATCATGCAATATCAAAATAGTCCGATAATGTTTGTGAAAGATGGAAAAAATTGGAGGAAAATGGAGGGGGGGGGGAGAGTGAAAAAAAAAAAAATTTAAAAAAATCAATGTGTGCACAGCATCATGCTGTGCACAGTAGATGATCCGTATCCCTATGAGCATAATACTATCACCGTCCAAATCAGTACAAAAATTCAAGAAAGTTAAAGAGTTAAATTTAGTACTTAAGAAACAAGAAATTTTAATGTTAAGTTTCATTAATCCTTTCAAATTAATATGATCTAAATTCAAGCAAATGTTAAGTTCTACATTAAAAAAAAAAACCAATATTATGATTCATGCATCTTAACCAATAATCGATTTTTTTTTTTAAAAAAAAATATAAATCACCGAATGATAAAGAAGAATAAAGACACTTGCTTGGAAGTTCCATAATTGATAAGGTTGGCAAAGAGAATCCCGAGAGTGACATTGAGTTGGAATAAAATGTTAAGTCCTCCACGTATCCTGGTTGGCGCTATCTCCGATAGGAACACAGGAACTGCCTGAATAAATAAATAAATAACCAATATTTTTTAGGTCCACAAATTAGCTAGGAATGATTAAACAATTCATTTATTTTCTAGGCCCTGTGTTTAATTCACATTAAGTTGTACATGTGACCATAATTTGTAAAGTTTTACCAATGGGTTGTATGATTTTTATGTAAAAGATAGGAAGAGCTAACTATACTTTCTAAATTAAATTAATGTTACATAAAATTTAATTAATTTTGGAGAACGATTTAAAGTGGATTACTTTCATCCAAACATTATTATGGATTTTGTCATATCATTCTATCGATTTCGTTGCGTCTAAATCAATTGCAATCTGCTGGGAATCAATTTATTTTCAAAGTTTTACCGACTTTATCCCACGACAATTATATATGGTTCATATATATACATCATGTGTGGATCCTCACATGAAATTAAACCTATATATACACCTACACAAACACTGATGACATGATGTATATCTGTTAGATGAATAATACATATGAACGTCCTCACATACATGTTTATAATGAGTGTGTGTATATATATATAGTACCTGATTCGCGAAGCCGACCCCACAACCAAGCAAAATCCTGCCCAGAATGAGCATAACAAGGTCTTGTGCGGAGGCATTAAGCACGACTCCAACAATGAAGAAGAAACCAGCAATCAACATAGTTAACCTGCGACCCAGCTTTCTTGTTGTGTATGAAGCAAAGAAAGTTGCGGTTAGGCCAGCAAGATACAGGGAAGATGTGAATAGCTGAAGTCCTTGATCGTCATATTTGCAGTAGTTGCTGTTTAGCCCCGGATCTTGCGTCTTCTCGTATACTGACGGGAAGAATTTCTTCAAGAAATCGTCCATCGATGTTACCCCACCTGCAGTATTCATGACAAATTTTTGCTTTTCAGTTCACTGACAAGAATTTTGTTCTTAGCTTGTTGTGGTACAAATTAAGTTGATTATAATAAAGTAAAACTAAACTACCCGAAACACCGACGTCATAGCCAAACATGAGACCTCCTGTGGCGGCCATAATACACGAGATGATTACTATAGGGGTGATCTTCGCCTCGAACTCTTTCTCCCCGGCCGCCGAGGTGGCCAATCCTCCACCCGCCATCACTTCACAAAGTGAGTGTTCTTGAAATTTGTAACGAAAATGTAACACAGGAATAAGGGGGCCGGAGCTAGTAGTACTCAGTTGATGAATGAATATAACAAAACAGCGGTTTAGAGAGATTTAAAGGGCAAATTGCGAAATCAGGAATTGATGTGATGTTGAGGCAACGGATCGAGTACAACATGCACCACAGGCATGTTTACACGTGGGAAAACGCACACGTGTGTGATTGACATTTTTATTATCTTTTTTAATATTCTCCATAATTATAGTTTACGTGGTTGTGCTGTGTAAAAGACCAAATTTGTTCCCTTGGTCAAATTAAGGCGGACATTGATAGAAAATGAAATGATAAATTAATTTATTTAGTTTGGATATACATTCATTTTAATTTATTAAATAATCAAGTAATTGACTTTTTTATTGCCACATGTCATCTATATAAAATGTTGATATTAAAAAATATATATTGTACCTTTGATTGCTGATTCTTTATATTGTAATATCAAATAATTTAAGAATTATGGAGTATTTACGATCTCTTGTAAATTTTTTCCACCACCTTACACGCTAATGCACTCACCCTTTCCCCCGAATCAATTACGATTTAATACATGATATATAATTTTTTATACATAATATAATCGTTATTTTATATTCGTTATAAGATATGGTATCAAAAGACAAAAGATTTATTTTAAAGGGGGGAAAGAGCTTAAAAATTCTTAGTATATTTTTCAAAAAATCAAGAAATAAAAGCCACATGAGAATTCTAACGATGGTCATACTAAGTGCCCATTAAATTACACCTTTTAATTGTAAGACTGATGTGCGTTTCATGAATATGATATTATATATTTATTAAAGTGACAACCAATAAGGCGTTGACACGTTAACAATGAACTCACTTGCATTAAATTTTATGATTTTAAATTAGTCGATATATTAACTATACAGCCATAAAGTTTTAACGAATTATCATGATTTAAAATATAATAAGAAATGTTGTTTTTGAGGTCACACTGAGAGCTTATGATTCTAGTCTAAAAACAAGAAAACATGTTAAAATGTGGGCTTTTATATTCACCCTGTGCTAAACTACGGCCTCCCATGATGCTATCCTGAATGAACAGCACAACAATTTCTGTTCTATTCAGCATGAGCTTGCATTATGACGTGCACATGCATACGCTTTTCAGGGGATTCAACGGCGGCCGAAGGACCCATTTTTCTATATTCCAACTCCAACCCCGGTTTCAAATCTAAATCCAGGAAAAGAAAGAAAATGGGACTAAAAATGGATATAGAACTAACTTCATCCAGATGAAGTATCAGAACTCATTAATGCTGCCATTTCCTTGTCTTGCTGTTTCTTTAGATACTGTTGTGCAGTCGAGTTAACAATCTTCACAAAAAAGTTCATTAGCATGAACCAGACCATCGTATTCCAGATGAAAGCGAGTGAAATATTCCATTTCTTCACCTGATGATCGGAATAGATTGCTAGTACAGAGATATATTCAGATTGATATGGAAACTCGGGAGATGTTAGTACCTGGATATTTGAAGGAGCTTGCGCTTCAATGGCCAAATATTTCTCTTTAATGGAGTGAAGCTTGACAGAAAGATTGGGTAGAATTGAGTCCAAACCAGATATAAAACTAAGAGCCCAAATTAGTTTATTTTCAATCCATTCGATGAGTTGATTGTTGCATACAGAAATAACAAAAACAGTCTGCAGATTATGACATTTGATAAGAATATATAAGCAGTCACGAAAGTGTAAAATTCGATGGAAACAAGCATTTTTATTTCAAACTACAAAAGTTACACACCTGCATATGAGTTTTGATAATTGCTTTCCCAATCATTGTTGCTAGAAAAAACTCCCAGAAAGGAATTTGGAATTGTCCACACATTATGCCCGCAAGATCAAATAAAGGATTAGGCACCTGAAAAGAATCTCAAATGCGGGTATGAAGTAACAAGTGAAGATTGAATGCCATAGAAAGAAACTTAAACAAAAGAAAATGAAATGAAATGAAGGAACCAACCGAGGCAAGAAGTAAAATGGTGAAGAAGTTTAAATATTGGGCATGTGACAAGAACCAACGCTTGATTTGATTTATGCAAGCAGAGATAAACCCTTCATCTTTTTTTGTTGCAGAAGCATCCAATTCCTCAATTTCATGAATTCTGCCACCCGACAAGCTTGCTGTACAAAACAGATGTGTCAAGATAATTATGAGGTTAAAACAGGATGCACATACAAATAAAATTAAGCACTACAGATCAATGTAAGGTGAGAGTATCAATTGTAGTCAATAATTAAGAGTTACTGATCGGTCATTCTTGTAAATGGGACACAAACAACCTAATGCCCCCACAGACCCTAGTCTAAAGCCTATTTAGTATCTTAAGAATGGTACACTTCTCCTCTTCATAAAGTTGCAATTTCCATTAAAATTTAGTGAAGTTCATACCCGCCCTTGAAATGAAGTAAGGGGGGAGTTCACCGAGGGCAGTTCCAACGCCCCACAGAATAGCCTCTAACTGGACCTGAGGGAGTATGCTGCTAAGGGGAACCCGCAAGCCATGTGAATACTGGAAAAGAGGGGGTCCAAATTCAGCACAATCCTTGCCAAGCCAAGAAGGACCTGTTTTGAACTGTACTGTATCGTATGGAGCACTCTTGACATCTGTTCGGCCACACTGCATTGATTTTATAGTGAACAAGGCAATATGAGGTCCCAGATAGAGAACAAATGTGTGAAGCCCCGAACCTATGTTTAGAAAAAAAACAGCAAAAAAATTCAGACAAAAATCAATATGTATATGTCTAGGGACAGCAAGTTTATTGTTTCAAAATGTTCATGTAGCTAACTTGGTCATTTGATTTACATATTGAGATGCACTTTTCCTCAAAAAGTTAAAATGACACCATAATACCAACAGACGCAAATAACAAAACCAAAATCCTCATAGTATAATTTTGCGAGCAGGCTAACACCGATATAGGTGGATGAAAATATAAACACCCCATCAATGGCTTGTAAAAAAGTTTCTAATATAAAAAAGATTATATACATACATAAGTACTGACATTTCTAGCATTATCACCCTCTTACTTAGAGATACCTAACCTTGTGTATAACATGCCAACTTTTCCCCTTTCTTTTTTTATGTTTCTATTACCACCAAAAAGGTTTCCCCTAAAATTAAAATATATTGGTGTGGATTAAGCTGATTGACACGTCTTTGCTGAAAATTCATAGGAGAGTGCAATAAACAGCATATTGTACGAAAAATTTAATGGCATGATGACTATTTTGTCCACAATATGCATGATCACCCACTAAATTTGAGGAATGCGTGGTTGGATATTTTATTGCTGATAAATTTGAAAATTAGAAATAATAATCATCTTTCAGTTGCTTAATGGAGGTAACAATGCATAAGCAGTATGAATGGATCGCAAGGCCGCAGGCAGGAATGAGTGCTACAATACCACATCAACTACAAAGTTATATCCATAAGATAAATTTATCACTATCCTCGAAAAAATAATAAATTTTGAATGTGTGGGCTCAATCAAGTTGTTTTGCTCACCAAGTCCAATGGAAGATGCAACTCCTAGAGCCACCCACCAAATAACAAACCGCATATAACGCATGACTTCCTCAATATACTGCAGTTTACATTAACGAGGCACTCGATAAGTAAACTGTCCCAATGTTATATCACAAATGACTTGAGCTGAAAATATGATCAAGGGATATCTGAATTCCCATAAGAAAGTCTAGCATAATATATAGTATCCATTTTAAAACCATATAGCAAGTTAAAATTTTGAAATACAAATAACTTAGTCATTACCTTCTCATGAGGACCATCAACAGTTAGCAATATGATTCCAGAAATCACTACAGTGGCACTTAACAGCACGAGCCACACACGATGTGATAAGAGATATACAGCTGACCGTTTGAGATATAGTATGAAGACCAGAATGAAAAGCTTTATTGTCTTGGATGGTTGAGAGGTTAGAGTTAGATTCTCTAATTCTTGTTGATGCTTTACACGAAGTTCTACAAAAGCAAAAATTTGTCGATTTCAAGTTAGGTAAAATGGGATCCACAAATGATAATGGGGAAAATCTACATAAATCATGCAGCAGATGCAATAAATACAATTTCAGTGCTTCTCATTAATTAACTGCTCCTAAATGTTCGGTTAGCCAGTATGATAGTTTTTGTTTGGATCCAGAAATAATTCCATCTAAGGACACAAAAAGTCAAATGAATAGAAACTATCACAAGTGAACAATGCAGTAGACATCGTCTGGAGCCTCCCAGTTCCAAGAGGAGCAGAAGAAAGTGTCTGCTATCATGAACATAGGATAAGGAAAAGGAAACATGCATTATCTCATCTAATATCCAGATAGCTCCTATGCAAAAGGAGTCACCATATGAAGCTATCAAGGAGAAGTTCCAAAGTCAGGAGCCAGAAGCACCATTCAGGAACCCAATTTACATGTCACCGGTAAAGAAACATCAACATCAGAAGAAGCAATCATATGTGAAAAGATCAAACTCTGCCATGGCTTTACATTTTATGACCCTCCTTAACCAGAGAAACATATCCAGCCATTCCTCAGATTTCATATACCCACATGACAACATTTCACTCAGATGATACTCAACTACCTTATAAAAAGTGTTCTCCACTCATTCACAATGTGAACACCAAGTAGAGAGGAGTCGTATAATTTGTTTGGACTTTCACGTACAGTTTTCTCCAATATTCTTGCCCCATAATTTATTAAGTCACCCCTAAACCCATCTCGCCCTCTTCGTTTCAAATGCTTACCGAAATATATCATACCCTCACATTGATTTCAGGAACACACATATGCACATGTACACGGAGATAAAATTGAGTGTATGTCTCTGAACGCCAGTCACAAATTAAATTTCTAATAAGAACAATCATTTTCACGAAATAAACAAAAAACCGTGTCAAAATTTGATGCATAGCCAAAATAAAGATGCTTTTCAAAGCTAGAAGGCATATATCGTTCACACACATAAACCACATATTCATTTAAATACCTAATAGCATATCCATCCGAAACACACTCCTTCACATCAAATAATATTCAATCTCGGCTCAGCAACATTATTATAAAAGCGCGAATCTTGTTTATATCCCCAAGACAAAGAAAATCGCAGATTAAAGATAAATGCTAAATAAGCAATGGTAAACGAATTATTAAAGCAAAACTTGCCTGCGATCGTCATGTCCATTTCTTATTACAAGAAATTCAATGCGAACTCTATATTTCCTTGAAGTTCATGTTCTTATAATCTTTTACATCTCACCTGGAATCTTGATCGTTGATACAAATTATACAAGTGTATGAATCCAAGACCGTTAACCAGACAGAAGAAAAGGGTAAGTTGAAATCTTGATTATGAAATAAAAAAACTGGAATTCAGAAAAAGATATGAGGATTATTATGAAAATCGTGTGGGGAAACGATCCTCTCATTTCATTCGGGAAAGCATATTCTATTTGTGCCAATTACCCGCACAATGCCCAAAAAGAGACCCCTTTTGGCTTTTATTATTAAAAAACTTCGAAATTTTTAGATTAAATTAGAATTTACTGAAAAGAATCATTTTCTTGTTAAATCTAGCATATCGATATTAATTCAGATTAAGTATTTAATTTTTAATTGTGTAAAATATTTTTTTTTTTTTTGGCATTCTCGTCCTAACAGACTCCACAAAGTTGGTGGTTGGAAGTTGGGACACTCCCCTCGAAATAAATTTCGGGTTTTTTTGAAAAGAAATAACTTCCTAACTTTTTTAAAAATATTCAAGAAAACAAATTTCATCGACAAATCAGTAAATCTCAGCTTCACAACTTTGCCAAAAAACAAAGGCACTGTATTCAAAAAAACCAAATTGCATCGAATAAATAAGTTGATCATGGACCACTTGGTTATTAGCTTTTGGAATGTTGAATGAAAGGGAAATGAAGTTGTCCACGTTGGAGGATAACAACAAGTCTTACCCTTCTTATTAGTTTTAAATTTAAACTATAGGATAGGACTTTTTCATCAGCTATTGCTGCTCTTTCGGACCAAATAGTGCGTCATTTAACCTTCAAGACACCCAGACTGCGTTTGGATCAAATAGTGCGTCCATCCCTTGACCTTTCACAGGAAGTTGCTTTCATATCCAGAAGGTTGTGCTCCTTCTACGCAATTGGCGAATAGGCTACAAATAATCCCTCCATCTGCATTACTTATACTTTTCACATTTTTGCTTCATTCCTTTCTAGTTCACTTTATGTTTGAAAGTTCTGCATATTGCGTTCGATGTTATCAAGAGTTATGATGCACTCTCTTGATTTGAAGTCGTTGTATTTTAGAGACGATTGTCATGATCGTTGAACACTGTTATACGAACAATTTCGTCTTGCGGATAAAATATTCATAATTCCCTCAACTTACTGTTTTTCTGTTACTTCACATTATCCTAGTAATAAAGATCCAGACTAATCACGTTAGCAACCCTCAAAATAAATTCTGATTTTGATTTACATTTATTGTGTGAAACCTGATTCTTTTCGAATCAATCGGGGAGACCAATGTCACAAGAGATCAATCCCTCCATTTAGATTCTTGCTTATGCCAACCGTAGGGTTAGTGTGGCAGTTGGAGGAAAAAAAGAATACGCGACGGTTTATTCAAAACCCGTCACTATATAGCGACGGTTAATAAACCGTCGCTAGTAGCGAGTTTGTAAAAAAACGTAACTATTAGCGACGGTTTTTATTACTGTCGCAAATAGCTACCGTCGCCGATCCAGATCCGCGACGGTTTTTCTAAAACCGTCGCTATGAGCGACGGTTTTGACTAAACCGTCGCTAAAATTCTATATACACCGAGGTTAGGGTACATTTTCTTTACGCCATTTTCGCCTTTCTTCTCTGGTCGTAGCGAAACTCTTTCAATTTTTTCGGAGTTTTGGTTTTTTTATTTTGTACTAACATTTTTTCGTATTAATTTTGGAGATTTGCTCGTGTGATCTTCCAGTGTTACGTGGATCTGCATATCTTTGCGCACTCAGGTTTTTAAAGCATTTTCTTTACAGAAAATTTAATATTTAATTTTTGTAGAGTATTTTATTTATGAATTTTAACGTAATAGATTATTAATTTTGTAAATTGCTTCATTAAACTACGATTTTTTGAAAGACCGTCGGTTAATAAAGCGATGGTTTTGTAAATAAACGTCGCTAAATATAACGACGGTTTTTGGCTAAACGTCGCTATATATAGCAACGGTTTGTTTTGTTATTAGGGCAAGACATATAAAATGTATTGTATTTGGTGAGAAAATTGTGACCATAATTGAAATATAGCATAATTTAATTAAAGTACTTAGACATGTTATAACACAAACCGCATAGACCCATTTTTCAAACACGGAAAAAAAAAACACATGGAAAAAGAAAGATGTGATACTCTTGTCCCACATCGAAAAAATCAAAAAATTTAAAAATGAGTTTATAATGGCTTACAATCGATTTATTTTCGTAAAGCGAGAACGAATACGAAGTAGTTGCTATAGGTGCCCATTGTGCAGTCACGCAGGCACGGGCTCGGGCTCGGGGCGTGATAGAATGGTATCAGAGCCGGTCACCGGCATGAAACTCCGGGAAATAAGTGCTATGCGAGGCAAAGTGCTACGTGCATGGGAGCCACCTCTTGAACCTGCAGGGCAAAGTGCTACCTGACGGGAGCCACCTCTTGAACCTGTAGGAGCCACTTCTAGATTCTCGGTGCGGGTGGATCGAGGGGTCAGGCCACGACGAGGACGTCGCGTTCTGAAGGAGGGGTGATACCCTTGTCCCACATCGAAAAAATCAAAAAATTTAAAAATGAGTTTATAATGGCTTACAATCGACTTCTATAACAACTTGGATTAATCATTTTCGTAAAGCGAGGACGAATACGAAGTAGTTGCTATAGGGACCCATTGCACAGTCACGCAGGCACGGGCTCGGACTCAGGGCGTGACAAAAGAATTCGTTTATAAAAACTACATTATTATAATATAAATTTGATATATTGACTATCCACCGTGAACATTTACGTGAATATCGTTTACGGTGTCAACCTATTATATGGACAAGACTTCACCTCAATCAATACTCACGGTGCTCATAGAGGTGTCGATAGTATCCATGACTCTAATATAAATAAAATAAAACTATATATACCTTCGGTTCTAAAATAAGTTGGGCTAGCTCTCGAGCTTGATGTGTCAGATCGTCTGGGCCTAATTCGAGATGTCTCATGTCAGTTTAGCGCTCGTTCGACCCAAATGGGCCTTGGGTAATGACCCGTTTTTGTAAATATCCACCACAGGATCCAATTGGGTACTGGTTTCCTAGATGTCAGAGTCGAAGCTTTCCAATGGAGACGGAGATGCCAATCTGCCTCGTACTTTCAAGTACTTATTGGGTACTGTTCTATCAATCCTATCCTCTTATCTTTGTTATTGTTTGTCTTAGGATGTTGTGATTACAATGATTTTGCGCTTGTGTAGCCACGCAGTTTTTGTCAAGGGGAATACCATTCATTTTCAATTCATGGATCGTCAGACACTTGACTGAGGAAGATTATGCGGTATATGATTTTTTAAGTTAAGATTATGTATTTGGACAGTGTATGCATGTTTCGTGAAATTTCTTTTTGTTGCAGTGAATCTGAGCATGAGAATATGCAGTTGAAAAACGGCCATGTTATGATTCAAACTTATTTTTATAGTTTCTGGAGGAAAGCTTAGATTTTGGTTTCCAGGGATAAGACTAATTCTTTTTATAAATAATTTTTGAATTATATAGTGTTTTCAAAAATAGCATTAAAATGGTCTGGGCTGAGAGTGGTCTCAGAATTGGAGCGAAGAGAAAATGAACTCAAAGCGATATTTTTGTGAGATTTATAGTTTATCATGGTACCAAGTCTTCAATTTCATTTATTATTTTTGCATAATCACGTAGTTGATTCTTGAATAATGTCTGGGGATTTGAAATCCTCTTGACATGGCCATATATTTCAGAATGTTAGCAGCATGCCATTCAGCATCGTTTTTTGTTTTAGTTGCCTGGCCGATTTAAGATTTCCCTTTTTGAGTCGTAATTGCCGAATCACATGTTTCGGTCATATGCGTTTCTTGAATCATATCTGCTAGAAAATTTAACGTGCATACAGTTGATTCAATATGATTGACATCGAGTCCCATCGGCTATATGGTGTCATCATTAATTTCAAGTGTTAATTAACACTCTTTTTTTTTTTGACAAAATGCAGCTGTATGCTATTCAGTTTCATCTATTTGTTACCTGTGTATTGTTTCTCAGCCGAGAGGGGTTTCGGCGTGCGTGCATGCGGGCAGATGTTGGATGGTATATCCTTTGATGTTTCTATTGATGCCACTATAGGACTTGAACATTTTTTTTGTTATTCATGCAAAACATTTCTACTTATTTCATCCCCTCGGTTGGATTCACTGTTTTGCTGTAAGTTGCTTCCTTCGAGTAGTTATGAACTTCAAATGATCTAGTTTATGGAAAAATTGTCACGAAGGTTTTTCTGCCTTTTGTTTTGTACTACCATGATATCTGAAGTTTCTTTGCAGTTGTTTGGGATGGAGCTTAATTGTTTAATGAATGAACGATTGAGTTAAAGAGCCATTTTTTCCTGAATTGGATGTTCTCCTATGCCAACTATAGTCCTTGTGCCATCTATTGGAAGTAAAAATCTGAAATAGACAAAGCTTTATTTTGCAGTGACGGGGCTTCAGCCACAGAAGCAAATGCGGCAAAGATTTCGAAAATGGCTTGGTTGACCTTTCCTTTTGGAGTTATAGTTACAATCGTAGCATGCTTGCTAGTATTCTGGTGGCAAGGCCTAAGTTTTTCTAGTCCATATGCACAAGCTATTTTGATCAACGGTTAGCTAATTATGCAATCTCATAAGTCACATATCTAATTATGAAACGAAATTGTTAAAACCTTTCTTTGAAGATCTACATACCCTCATTACGGAAGGTTTTGCATTTGGAAATAATATATGTTGTTATTCCATATTGGTTATGTTATAACCTTCTTATCAGTTTCATTTATGTTTCTCTCTCTGGTTAAGATGTTTTGACTGTTGGTTTTCATGCATATGTAGGTTTTGCATGTGTACTTGAGCTACTGGCTGAACCCTTTTATATTTTGTCCCAGACCTCGCTTCTTCTCCGATTGAGATTGCTAGTTGAAACTGCAGCTACACTTTCACGCTGTATTACAACATATTTCCTCATCCTGAAGCAACCTGACCTGGTATGTGAAATTTTTCTTGTATGTATTGTCAAATGTGAAGGACCTTAACATTCCTTTATTCTTATAAGTCAGAGTTGACCTAATGTATGATCAAAAGAATTGAATAAAGCTTTAATGTTTTATTGTTTGCTCTTTTAATGTTTAATTGGAACTCTAGACATACCTGAGAGCTGCTTTTGATATCCTCAGTTAGCCTATATGTTTGATGGTTATGGTCCCCAAGGTTTTGCCTTTCTTAATAATCTTCCATCTTTTGTAGTCCTAAATCTTTACATTTTAATCCAACCATTGAATCTATTGCAATTAATTACTTTTTAGTGTGTGCCTGCTTTACCTTGTGCTAAACTTATCTGTTTAGAGTCGAGGGTCAGGTAAGTTGTGATTTTTAACTTGAACAATTATGGGTATATTTTCAGGAGAAAGCAATTGTATTTTCCCTATCCCAGACAGCATATGGAGCTTTTATTTTCTTAGGTTATTGGGGCTACTTTCTTCTGTTTGGAGTTTATAAAAGTGATATCCTTTTCCCTTTCCGGTATTGCTCTTTCTCGAGATTCATGTTTTTATTTAGCTGCAATATTTTCTCAACATGTAGTAAGTTGAAGGAAAAGAATGGCATATCTTGTTCCTTGCGGTGGGAACCCTGTTTCATTAGTGGGCTTGTATATCTGTCATGATGTATTAGTTCAACACATGTGAAATCTGCTTCATGTTTTACAATGTTGGAGCTAAATACTTGTTCTTTAATTTGAATCAAGAAGTTTTTCGAAGTGAAGAAGTCAATATATTCAGTTTTCATTGTAAGCTGCTGATTTTGTGCAGAATTGGGAATATGATGGCTTATGACCGGCCACTTGCAAACATGTGTTTGATTTTTACTCTTCAATCCTTTCGGAAATTGGTTCTTCAGGAAGGCGAAAAGATGGTCCTCGTATGGTTGGACACACCATATAACCAAGCAGTGTATGGACTTGTGGACAAACTAGGTAAGTTGTCATTCGAGATGCCTTTTCCTTGTATTTGTAATTGCTTGGTATGGACTAACCACTCAATTAGCTGGTGAGAATTCCAGCACACCATAAGTGAGTTTTCTGATATGTTACAGTTTGATCTTTCAGGGAGCCTAGTGGTGAGACTGGTTTTTCTTCCATTTGAAGAAAGTTCGTACGTTACGTTTGCAAGGTCTGCGTCAGGTTTATCTCTTTTCTGTGTCAAATTTTTTCTATAACCAGGAAAAAGGATTTGTTTTTTCAGCTCAATGTTTTCCTGTTATTTGCATTTTCAGATGCTGAAATATATGATTAGATACACTAGGTGTGCATCATTACCAATCCATAGGCCATTATAACGTGATGATGCAGGTTGTCCTGCTTCTTCACTATCAATATGAATATTGAAATTTGAGTCTGTTTTAGTGTAGCGGATGAAACTATACTCAGTTGTGAACATCTCCCATCCTTAGAGTAACATGTGCTAGGAACAAACCAATAATTTCCTGCGCGATCGAACATTTCCAGTGTTTATCAACATCATCTAATAGATTGGATTCATTTTTTACTATGTTCATCTTTTTATCTTAATGTCCATGCAGGGGATTACGAAGAGAAAAAAAGAAATCTTGGAAAGCGTCTGACAGATGCTCTGAAGCTTGTTTTGCTCATAGGTAGATATTTCGTCGCATTTTTGTCTCATAGCAAATCGTTCTTGCCTTCCAGTGTGGTAATGCAAATATTGTTGCTTAGATGATTATTGATGTATACTCGATTATGTAACTGCACCTATTGGTATGCTGTGGCCTTTCAGGCTTAAAGCTATTGACTGGGGGACTGGCTGAAATAAGAAATTATAGAAGAAAATTTAACTGTTGGTGCATGATTTGTAAAAACTTTTAACAGATTTGTTCAATTTCTTAGCAAATCATTTCTTAAAAAGCTTGTTAACTTCTTTTTAGAATAACAGATTATGATAATGGTTGGGGTGACATTTTCTCCTGATTTGCATCTTAAAACCCGAATCCACAAGCATCAATTATTACTATGGGAATAAAAGAGCTAGCAACTACTTACTAGAATAGTGAAATTTTAGAGCCTTATAAAAGAATTGAGCCCGCAATAGTTTGCATGTCAAATGCTACTGAATTCATTTTAAGATGCCTTCAAACTTAGAAAGTGAAAATTTTACTTTGAAATGTTTAGAAATATTCATTACAAGGAGAAAATATGTAGTATACCTTTCTGCTAGGAAAAACAAATGTATCGTCAAGAGTGTTGGGAACTTCGATTTTTCAGAGTTTGCTACCTTATATATATTACCTTTATGGCTAGCAATGCTTGAGTTTTTTCAGCTTTTTCTTTGTTTTTGAAACTTGTATTTTTTAAATGATCAGGTCTGGTGGTTATTGCATTTGGTCCTAGCTATTCTTATGCTCTCATAAGATTGTTATATGGTCAGAAGTGGAGTGATGGAGAGGCTTCAACAGCACTCCAATGTTATTGCCTGTATGTGATAGTTTTAGCCATGAATGGTAAGTGTTTTCTTCTTACATTGCGTAATGTGTAATACTATATATAGATTGTCTTCTAGTTTGGACATTAACCAGTATTTGGATTTTTTTGGGTGCAATTAGCATTAATTTCATGTGTTTTGTGGGCTTGGCTGCATTACTTCGGATTAAGTTTGACTAATTTGCGTGAAGTTTTTTAAAGTAGTTAAGATGATTTTTTTCCTCTTGTTGTCAGGGACATCTGAAGCGTTTTTGCATGCTGTAGCGACAGAGAATCAACTTAAGCGCTCAAATGACTCATTACTTGTCTTCTCACTGATTTACATGGTCTTGAATGTCTTGCTTATACGATCAGCAGGCGCAGTTGGACTAATATTTGCAAATTCTTTGAGTATCCTTCATAGTTAAATTCTTCCCATTGTTGTTGTTTGTGGTGAGAAAGCCAACAATTATGTCGGCCATCTGAGTACATTTCAATGTTTTTAGTTGTTTTTTTCTTTTGGGCTTAGAGAAAAACATTTCCTTCTCGATGTAATCATGTTCTAATTATGTTTCATGACTCATAAAGCTTCCGGAGAATCACAGCCATGGTAAGAATTGGTTTAACGACATATGATAGTCCAATACAGAGATGTTGAGATGGCTCGGAGGATTTCTCTGACTTAGCTGTTACGTTTAACTACAATGTAGGAAATACTGTAGTCTTATGCAGATGAAATTAACGATATGGTTGCATTTATTTTTGTAACACAACCAACATCATCAATTATAATTTACGATCCGCAACTTTGCTTCTTTGACTATACCAAAGATATGATCTTCAGGATAATCTATTCGGCCATTTTTATCAAAAGATATTTCAAGGTATGTCTATGCGACTTACATTCAACAACATCAATGATAATAAGGTACGTATTTCAATTCAAAGTTTAAATCTTTTGTTTATTTGCTTGCAGGATTCTTCCTCCTTTTCCTTCGGCGGTTGCTTGCCTTCAGGCTTCGAGTACATACTACTTTCAGGTGTAGCCACTTTCATCCTCGAGAAAACATATCTGAACCGAGATCACTTCTGGACGACCTTTCCCATTCACTTGTCTTTTGGTCTTGCATGTTTCAGTATAGCTGGTATAACAATGTGAGTATGATTCCCTCTTGCGTGAAATTCCCCGACTCTAGTTTGGGTCTTCTTGTTTGCTGATGCAAGAACAATGATGAAGGGGCGGTTTCGTTCGGAATTCATTCTAGACGTCCAAGTTCTGGCAGGTTGTTTCTAATACTGGTGATTTATTATTGTTACTGTTTGCAGATATCGTAGAGAGAGAACTTTTGTTCACAAAATCATTCGTTTCCGGGAGCATGCTGACTGAATCTGTTTCCGGGAGCATGCTGACTTTGGTGCAGTTAAATTTATAAATTGTTTCACTCGAAAATTGAGTTTGCTAACATGTATTGCACGAGTATAATTACTAGCTAGTTAATATTATTATGTAATAACTCTATTTGATCATTCGTAGTAGTTCCCAAACTTGGCGAATTCACATCTAATAGGGAAATATTTGACATATCTCAAACTGCATGCAAGATAGCGTTTATTTCGGGATTATATTGATAAATAAAGTTGTGATTATTAAAGTATTTGGGTAGGATGTATAATAGTAAGTTAGTAATTGATGAATAATAATAATAATAATAATAATAATAATAATAATAATAATAATAATAACAAAGGTTTGATTTATTAAATTTGATATTATATATTTTTCTCGCAATTATTATTATTTTTGGTTTTTTAATACATTTGGATGGCCCTAATATTATCCTTTTGTTTGGAAATGCGGACAAATGCCGTGGGACTCGTAGATTTGAATTGTCAAATATTTTGTCGACAAAAAATATCTATAAAATTTAGTATAGTCTATTTATTATATTGCAATGATTTTTTTTTTCCTCAAAAATCTCATACCACAAAAGCCCCAATTCTCTCAAAATCACGATAATATTATGAGTATAAAAATTTATTTCTTCAAATTTAGTCATTTTTCCGAGCTAATTTTATGTATTACGAGTTACACGAACTATCTACTTCATAGAAATGCATAAGATTGTGGCCACTTACCCCTACTTTCATAGAACCACTTTTCTTGAAAATCCAATCAAGAATATAATCATAACTTCCAACCGATGCAACCATTCTAGCCAGGAGATTGGTCTCAGCAGTTAATTACAGAATAAAAAATGCTCAAACAAATTGCACATTTGCACATGGGTTAGTACTAATGAGTAGAGGTTATAGTATCCTCCATACCAGTTTTCCAGGCACCCCAACTTCCGTATGCCTCCAAGAAACATCACCAATGTATCGTTCGAATATGCAAATGGCATTCGAGACATTCTGTGCTTGTCCATCTGCACCAGCCATGTATCCATCCATTTACAATGCATTCCCGGGACGGTCTATAAGTGGAACTAGAGTGCTCGCTTGTGACAACTTCACCAAACCAACCGGTTGTCAGTGGCAAGCGACTTCTGATATATTAAGCCCTCTTTCCGAGTTTGATTCTTGGAACTGAGGATACCTTAACGAGAGTCGGGTAGCTTGGAAGAACTAGGTGGACGTGGTGAATGGAGGAGGGTATCCATGGCCACTGTAATTGTCATTTGACACGACTGATTGGATGATCAAGTCTACTACAAGTTCACGAGTCTCGCCCCTTGACCCGAATCACAATTTTGGTTCGACGATTAGGGAAAGTTCCACGTTTTTTATGCAACGATAGTGACTTCAGGACATCATTCTTGTCTGGCTCTTCAACATCAAGAAAATGAAAAGTTAGATTAGGAAACGAGATCAGATGAGAGTTTTGAATAATGAGGTTAACTTGGTTGATTTCACTAGGGGTAAGAGTATCTAAGGAGTGACATAGGCTTTTAGATTCAAAACCAAACAGAAGAAATATGCAAAAGAGGAACAGTCATGGTATCACAAATTTCTCTGCATCAGATTTGATTCAGAATCTGTCACTGATAGGTCGAGTAAGGGTACCATGCAGCATAAGCAAGTCCCAATCCACAAATTTGAACCAGGGGAGAAATGGCTCGCACAAAAAACTTTGAAAATGATTTTTTTTTTGTGGTTGCCTTACCTTAATATCTCAGGATAAGGGATATACCGTTTTTTTAGTACCATAGAATTTATCAATGGTCATAATGACTTTGTATGCATAAATCAGAAAGTTTGATTTTTTTTTCTCTTGCTTTGAAGCCAACGAATACTCGAGTTCTACTCTTTTTGAGGCATCAACTGTTGCTTCTTTACGTTTCCTGTCTGTTTGCTGCATACTTTAGTAATATCATTTCACACGAATCCCTTTGGGATACATTAGAAAAATTCCTGCTCGCTTGGATTTATAAAAGTCAACATAAGGCAGGTCACACCTTTAGTTTGAAAATTTTGAATAAATTTCACAAGAAAAGCTGTCATTTTCAATTGGTGAACAACGGCCTTTTCGCAGGTTTAAATTATCGATTTATTATCAATTATGGCAAAAAAAACAGCCCTGAAGTAACTGATATTTGATGGTAGAATTATTCATTAATCAAATGTTCTGCAGAAACAAGTACTTTATTCTGAATCATTTATTTGATATGAGAATTTTTTTTTTCTTTTTTTTTTTCATGATTTGATATGAGAAGTTGAGAACATAACGATCACAAAAATCCATCTCCTTCTACCTGGTGAATGCACCAGAATTATCGCCCGATGCGCTTAAATTTGGGGGATCAGTGGCATATTGTGATGGTTTAAGCACAGGGTTGTGCTCAAAGAAATTGGTTGGCCGGAGTTCGAATGACCCAGTCAAAGTTGGCATGACCGGAAAATCTTCCTGACAAGGTACATGGTGAAAGCCTAATGTGTACCATAACACAATGTCCTTGTTCTCGATTTTCCTATTTCTGGATCAAAATCAAGAAATCAACAATAATTTTAAAAACATTATATTTCAGAATACTCGTTTAAATGCAACGATACCTTAGGCTGCTCCATACAGGCAAACCATCGTCTCCATGACTTTGATCAGTGTATAAACCTGCAGCCCATTTCTCTGCCTTGTTATAAGGTGTAACCCACATATTGTACTTGGTAAACGCTCCCCGAATTTGAGGATAATCATCAGATGATAAAAGAGGGCCTGTTATTACTCCAGGGATCAACCGGTATCCAACAAAGTTGCCGACTTTAGTTTTTTTATTTGGGTTCACCACTAACAACTCAGTTGCTCCCGAACCTAACAGAATTCTTGCATCAGATTCGGTTTTCGCGGTTTGGCTGTTTACCCTCCAATAGCTTCTCCTCGGTGACGTGTTTCCCAGCGCACGAACAGTCTGAAGGTTATTCTTGATGAAGGAATTGGCAACACCATCCACGTCTAAATCGAGATTGAAATTGATGAAGTGGTCATGATTTGATCCTATCGTGTTTTCTGCTAGTATTGGACCATAAACCTCCTCTCGTATTTGATCCTTGTTTGTGTATATTGTTCCCCTCACTTCAAGCAACCCTGTTAACCCAACCTATCATAGCAATGAAAGTTCAGTTCATAAAAGCAAATCACTCGAATCAATTAGTAGTTTGATGATTTTTGGGGCACAGACAGTTAGAAACTAGAAACATGATGCTAACAGTGTTCTACCAATTCAGTTAGTGTATCAAAATTGTAATTTTATTGATCACTTACACTGACTTTAATAGAGCCACTCTCCTTGAATTCCCAATCCACAATGTAGTCATAATTTCCCACAGCCGCCACCATTCTCACGACCAGGCTCACCTCTGGTCTCACTTCTCGTATCTGCATCAATTTCAATTTAAATCATAAAAATACAACCAAAAATATTGAAATCATAGAGCAGCCAATGTCATGTTTTGCTCAAGATTTTGACAAAACGAAACAGAAAACCAAGCTTGACCAACCACTTGTCCTGGTATTCCAGCCTCTGTGTGTCGCCACATTATGTCCCCTGCATACCTTTCAAATATGCATATAATATTAGGCACCAACACGGGTGATCCATCCTGTGAAGTGATGTATCCATCCATGAATGTCGCGTTCTCGGGGCAATCCTTTAATGGTTCTAGTGTTACCGTACTAAGTCCAAACCCGTACTCGCCTACATCAAAGAAAGTCCTGTAGTACCATTCCTCAGTTAAATCCATGTAAGGAACAAAGAGTTCTGATATAAATCCCCTGTACATCACACTACGGTATTGACCTTTTTCTGAATCATAGATCAAAGCAAGGGATATCATTAAACCTGCTCTCATGTCAAATGATACATGGAGCTCCCAATTAGCCCACCTGAGATATATTTGTAGTAATGCCAAAATCATGTCAGTCCTCGGAAAATGAAATATATTAAGAATAACACGCACGTGTAATTAGACAACTGAAAATGAAAGTTTAGGCATATACATAAGCACTCTTCCCACGCCATACCTCACTACATGTCCATCCAATGTAAATCCGGGTCCAACTTGTTTCACCAGATCCTGAACACTTGAATTGGACCTGTAATCAGTTCCCTCTGCTTTAGGCACTGGAACCACGGCCCGATCCCGAAATGCCACGATTTTCATCTGATCAAGATCAACTGTAGCAGTGATCCCCTCTATAGGCCTCATGTATAAGTTGACAGTTCCATTCAAATAATAGCACATGACTTCAACCAGTCTACTACTCTTTCTCTCCGCATACCATCCCACAGTAAAACTCAAGCACACAACTTCTTCTAACTTAAGATTCCTTCTCTGAATCGAAGCGATAAAAGGTGGGTAAGATAGTGTAAGATTGCCAGCAGCCAGTTGCTCTTCGAAGTTCAGTAAAGGGTAGCCATATCCATTATAAACTTTATCTGATATAATGGAGTTATTCGATAAATTAACGATTACTTCATGGGTCTTCGAATTGACACGGACAATAGCAAATGCTCGGCGAGATGGGATTTTCTGGGTGTGGGACGATGACTGCCATGAAAGAACATCGGATTTTTCTGGTTCATCTAAACCAACATAGTGGAAGCGTTCGTTTTGGTGAGGTGAGGAGAAGTAGTCGTTGACTAAAGTTTGAGTTTGGTTGAGCTCAGATGGTGTCAGAGAGTCGAGAGGATGATAACTTGAAGTTGAAATGACTGCAGAAATGAGGAAAACAAGGAAGAATATGAGATTTTTGAGCCTGGGAAGCATGATTTCACTGTGATTTGATATGGAGTTCTTCATCCATATTATGGATATCAATCTAGTTGTGGGGATAACTACGTTTTTTTCTTCTTTTTTTCCCTCAGTAACTTGTAAATTTTTTTTATTTTTGGTCTTATTAAAAATAAATTTAGATTTTTAATCTTATTTTTTCCACGTGATTTAGACATCTAGCACGTGATTTTACAACGGATGCCAAGATTTGGGTAAATTGTTTTAATATAAAAATGAAATATATCCTGAAGGTCACGTGTTTTCGAAAAGCTAATTAACACGAGTGATCATCGAATAATACTAATTGTTCTTTTTCTAAAAAAATATTGACAGTTATAATCTCGAATGATCTCCTCAACGTTAGCATGATCGTGAAATCCTCTTGGCCAGGTGCATGGAGAAAGCCTACTGTGCACCATAACACAATGTCCCTGTTCTCAATATCCCTACTCCTGCATCCCATTTCAAGAAATCTGCTTTTAGATTCAAAAATAATATCGACTCCTAGTCCTGGTTTTCGTGCCATAATACCTTGAGCTCCACTTCGCCAAATCATCATCTCCGCGGCTTTGATCGGTGGATAGCCCCGCAGCCCATTTCTCTGTTTTTATAAGGTTTTACCCACGCATTGTACTTGCTGAGGGCGCCCTGTATTTGAGTATAATCACCATCTGATAAAAGGGGGGGCTATTACTGCTCCAGGGATCAACCGGTATCCAACAAAGTTTCCAACTTTAGTTTTCTTGTTTGGGTTCACTATTAATACCTCAGTTGCTCCTGAACCTGGCTGAATTCTTGCATCACCTTCAGTTTTGACTGTCTCCGGACTAGCCCTCCAGTCTGTGGAACCATCAATCATCTGGTTTTTGTGAAATCTTATTTTATGGGCTGCTCATACTTCATTTTGAAGTCTCCATATACAGATTTTTTTATCACCATCAAGTAGGATCCATGTAAATTATACACTAACCAAATTGAATTGAATATGAGAATTTATCCATCACTTTCGAAGGCCGAAGCTTGGCTCGAATTTGAGAAACAAATTGTTTTAATATTTGAAAATTCGACTTGATTTTTTTGGTGAGCAAAAAGCTTGAATTTGGATTCAAGTTTTCAAACTTCGAGCGATGGAACAAAACAATTTAATCTTTCAGTTTGGCTCAACAAAACATTCGAAGATATATGCACTAGTACACTAAAAATATTTATCATGGCGCATTACTTTTTTTTTAAGAAAAAAAAAAAAGCGAAACCACAACAGGTTTCTAAAAAGAAAGAATCGTTACATCCATGCCTTATTTTTGGTCATGAAGTGAGGCTAGACGGTGAATTCGGATATTTGTTGAACATAACAATGCTTGAAGTTGTAAAAGCTATGTTTGCCAATTCAGGATTAAGCCAAGGAACCTTCTCAATGAGAATTTTACAATGAACAAAGCAGAGTGACCTTATTTGACAACTCGAGGACATGCAGCAGAATTCATTATACTCCTAACATATATCACAGAGTAATTTAATTATTTTCGTGCTAGAGTTGATAATTCAAATTTCCCGTTGTTTCAAAAGGTATCTTTTCATCAAAAATCATAATCGTCCACGACAAGATGATTATATGTCCCTCAAATCGCACGACAAAATTGTTCAATTGGCCATAGCGGTCCATAAATAATATGGAAAGAGAATGCCGGCTGATCTGCTACCCCCAACTTACTGTCCAAAGAAATAAGCGTGATTGGATCTTCAACTATGCCGTTCGAGGAACTTCTCTATGACCACCGAAAATGCAGCAAAACCAGCACAACCGGCACATGCTGCTTTTGGTCCACCTGAAAAAGGCACGGCGTAAAACATAATTAGCAAGATGAAGCTGAAGTGAGACACAATCTAAATAATAAATCTACGGAGATATAAGGGTAAAATTGAAATTCAAAGCCATGGAGAACGTGTCCTTCCCGTCCAAATTTGTTCATTCAGACCCAACTTCCTTTCACTCAAGAGCACTCTATCGCACAAAATAGAATACTCGTGAATTGAGACTATAGGATGAAAAAACTTCAAAAAACTTCAGATGTCATATGTGGCGGTGTCTTCACATAAGGTCATATATACTTTTCTCATATAAATTGGCGTATAGATTTCCCATACACTGCTGCAAAGGCTAAAATTCCTCGCAAAAATTCAATAAGCTAAAACCCCGTATTTTTAAGTTGATAGCCGAGAGCCCGAAACCCACTCACCGCCTTTTTTTTGTTTCTTTTTCATGCACATGCTAATGTGTTATGCATGAAATTCCCTTAAATAGAGTCGTCTAAGGTGAAAATGTCATTTAAAAATCTAAAGATAAGTGCATTTCTTTCTTCCACAATTTTTAGCACAATCACACCATAAAAAATTTGAAACTTTAGGTGTCCTATAAAACGAGAAAGAAACTAAATATACGAGGATTACATTCCAAATGTGGTTCTGACTTTTGTGAACTCAATTTTGGGTTCATTTCATCATGAGCGCAAAAAAAGTACGATTACCTGCCACAAACCCGTTACCAAAAAAGGAGTTTAGATATAAATTGAAAACAAAGAAAGATTTTGGCTCGTTCGATTTCAACAGGAGGTTCTAGCCTTTTCAGCTTAACACGATTCCAAACGCAATTTACTATAGAATTCCCCTTCCATTTCAATGTTGAAGCTACTTGCTGTGGGATGGAATCAGCCAGGTCTCATCAAACGCATTTTCCCATGTATATCGTTCAAACAGAAGCGATCAATCAACCTTCTCCAAGACTTACAACTTAAGAGAAACGAGAAATTTCATGGATATTTTTTACATCGAGTATTTTTAAGAGCTAAATGATAAGTAAGGTTCCACAGCACACTAATCTACAGCTGGTTTAGTTTCAAAACTCATATAAGCTTCCTGAAATTTGTAGCCACCCATGTGGAAGGAAGGCAGTTGAGAAATTGAACACGATACAAACAACAGAACTAAATTTACATGCCACAATCCTGAAACAGATGTTAAAAATTACCTCTCGCTGATATCGCACCTCCAGTTGTACATCCAGCAACAACAGTATTTGTAATATCATGTTTGGCCCGGGCCTTCAAATAAATAATTGATAGTTATCTTTCTAGTTTATTCTATATGTTTTCTAAAAACGAACCCAACAATATTATGTTTTGCGATTAGCAATTATATACCTTCTCGATGATGCATTCAGAAGCAGAGAAGATAAAACCCATTACTGCAAAGGCCTTACAGGAACTCCAGCTCCGACGTCCCATCTGCTTTGCTTGGTAAATTAACTGTTGCCTTCCAGTCATTTCATCTTGCATTATCGGATTATCCAGTGCACCAAGAAATAACCCCATAAACAATCCCAACCCACCTCCTGCAGACTACTAAAATTAAATTTATAGATCCACATATTAAAAACTGGTAATAAAGTTCTTTATGACAAAGAATGGGAAACCAAAGAAATGTGATTTTGGAAAATACCCATTACTCCACTGACAACACTGCGAACAGCACAATTGTTCCAAATGTCTTGACCTCGAACTTCCTCAATGGTAGGCAAGCGAATAGGCTCTAATGGGGGCTTTGGTGGATCTTGTGAGCTAGAAGGAGCAGTCTGCGCTTCATTATCTGGATTTGTACTCATGGAGGTGTATCTGTCTGAAAATAGAAGATCAGTAAACCAAATCACATAATAGTGGGACACTGAGAAAGATACTCAAATAGACCCAGTACCATGTACTCAGCCCCACAACTTGCAGGAAAGTAAAGATTGGTTTTTGACGAGATTGATGAGACTTGAGATATGGTAATAATTCATTTTCACTATAGGAAGATTAAGACAGTTCTCTGTAGAGTTTATTTGCACGTTCAAAATTATATTCCGTAGTTCAACGAGCCTCTAGAGAAGGTGAGTGAACAGAACTAATATAAGTGTGAAATTTCGACTTCTATGAAAATACATAATCTCATGCTTAAATACCTGACCAAACTAATAAATCCTAGTTTCCAATTGTCTAAGTATCTGTCTTGGACCCTTGAATGAAATCTAATCGTGTAGTGCTTATAAAATTAACAAAAATACTCCTAGAGCTTAGATTTAATTTGATTGAGGATGGCAATTTCCTCTGCTTAATCATGCTTGATCCGTTCCTGACCTAAACTACACAAAACAGATGGGCAAACAATCGAACACGTAACGAGCAATACATAAATGACATTCTCGACAAACAAAAAGAGAAACCAAGTTGTAAAAACTCTATGAAATGATTGAACGATGTTTACTTCATTGAGCAATATAATTATAATCTTAAAATTAAAATGCATTGCTCTGAAATCACAAAATTTTCACGGTAGTAAACTACTTGAGCAGCGAACTTGCCTTTATCTAATTGCCCAAATCCCACATGAAACTGAACAATAAAATCGAATTCCAGTAAGAAATGGAAGCGCTTCGGCAAAGCCGATGGGTTCAAGCACTCTAGGGTTTCTAGTGTAGCTTGTCTTGTGTAGGCCGCAAGTAAAAGGGTAGACAAAATTATATCATTTTTAGTTACCATTACCATAATTTCTTTAAAAAAGATACAACCAAATTTCCTCGACAAACATAATTATTTTAAGTTCGACCTCCCACATTTTTTCTGAAGTAAAACATTTATTTTTATATGTCAACCTCACATATAGAATAAATAGGGATCATTGGATGTAACATATGGTTTTCGTGAGATTGTCTCTCGTATTTATTATATTTGTCGACCCAATCAATATCTAGAATAAAAAATCATGTTTTTGATATAAAAAAATAATTTTTTTCATTGAACAAATAATATAAGAGTTTTATATCAAAAAATTGACACGTATGAAGACCAGAAGAGTTTTTATGTTGGTTAATAAGCTATTTTTAAAATCAATATTTGTAATTTATGTATTTTCAGAATAAATTGTTTTGCCAAGCATAAATTAAATCATCGTTATGTGAACAAATTTTATTATTATATTTCACATATTATTACCTTTAAAATGTCTTTTGGTTTTGATTAAATAATATGATTTTAGATATATGAGACCGATATACACATGTTCGGCATAAATATGAAATTCGGAAATCATATTAGCACATTTTTGTTATTAATTTGATTTGTGATAGATTATTATAAACTTATTTTAAGTACTTTCAAAATTTTGTCAATAAATTATTTGAAAATTGATGTACATTAAATGTGATCGTTTTTATGTTATACTTCCCATTTCTATCTCGAATGGGCTCGGATATCATATGCCGAGATTGGGCCATCATTACCCAACAAAAAGGCTCATCGATAGGATACAAAATCCAAGCTAACGGCCCACGAAAATAATTCGAGATGTTCTGGTTATATGTTTTCATTTTTGAAATTTTTGTTTACTACTAAAAGTAACCATTAAAAAAACATTTAAATGTCTTTAAGTTTTTATTTTTTAAAAGTTAAATGTGGTGAAAAAAAATTAATAAAACATAAATTAAATTTTTAAAAAATAAAAATAACTTGAAACTTTATCTAAAAAGAGAGCATTTTTTCATGCTTAATGTATACAACCTTAGACATGTATATATGTCCATGTTTGAACTCGAATCGAGTGGTTTTCTTCGCGCATCGTAATTAATCGCTCTTAATCTGTGCTTTTTAAAACACTAACACCGAACATAGTAGAATCATGCACTGATTTCAGGTGTTTGTGACAAGACAATTGGTGAAGAAAATGACTTCCATTGCACATGAAAACACAATTTAAAATAATGGGTTCCACTGATCCATCAATTATAATCATCCATTTTCAAATTTTACCTAATGATTTACAACAAAAAAAGGTGAAAAGAGAAATAGAAGCCACATGACAATGTTTTAAGGCCATCATATGTGTCGCACTCAGTACATCTTGAGACTGGTGAATTTAAATTTTAGTTGGTGGATTCCTCTATTAGTCAACGTTAATGAGAAAAGTCATACAATTAATTATTACATGGATAGATATCGTTTGAATTTTTGCACAACTACTTTGTTCCCAATGATAACACCTGATTTTATATCTATCTATAATTAATCTGTCAAATAAAAAAGAGTGTACTTTTTAAAACTCGGAATAAAGCAAACAAAAAAACCCTAAACTCCAAATATTAAATTTACTAGCTTACCTACTTCTATATCTAAGTTTGTCATATTCATCATTTTCTTTGAATTTCATCCTCCCTCCTGTGCTCGTTTCGATCTCCATTATTTCGGATTCGAGTCGTACCTAGCTCGGGCTATTTTGATGATTTAAAAAAATATCCGAACTCGAACCTAAAAAAATTAGAGATCCCCGTTCTCGTTACAAGTTTTTCATCTCTATCTATGCTCTACCAAAAGCGATAGGAGAGCTTTGTCCATTTCGCACTTAAATCATTAACTAAATAACAAGCCAAAATATCGTACAAGTGGGTCATGAACATAACTATTACAATTCTGCTTTAGCCTGTATTGTGGAGAACAGGCAGTGCGAAAATTCTTACTCGATTCTAACTTTTAATTTGAAAACTCATTAATTTTATATATATATATATATATATATATATATATATATATATATATATATATATATATATATATATATATATATATATATATACATGGTTGAGATACGCGCAAATAAGTAATTATTTCACATTTGAACGAGAAATTTTTCATTTCCCAATGAATAAATTTGGCAAGCACATGCTGTCATATAGTCAAAGTACGTACATGGAGTATATGGTCTGATCCAATTGACTTTTGAATACAAACAGCAAAAAGACACAAATATATAATTAATTACATACATATTAATATTTTATTCGCAAAAACAAAGTTTCAAAGTCGTATATATATCTTATACTCGGGCATATGTTTTTTAATGATCATACACATTCAACTTGTCAAGCGGTTATTCGTAATTTGTCTGTAATTTCATGAATTTGAGACAAAGATTATATTATTAACATATATATATCGCTTCATCGGCGATTAAAATTACAAAGTACAACCAAAGATTAAAATTTAAAAAATGAAAAAAGATATATAATAATCTTCGGACAAATTAAATTTATTACAAGTTTTGAAATGAAACATCAATGTTGAACGTTTAGACCACGTTGTCTTCCTTCCATGCTTTGGTTTTTGCTCAAACCAAAGTGTAGACAAACACTAAATGTGACGTACTTTGCACGCAGCCTAATTCTTTACATGATCTTGGAAACAAAATTGAATTTAATTCCCTTTTGACTTTTAGATATGAGACGGAAATGAATCAATTATTAGTGATCAGGGCTTCGGTTATCTCGATCAAAATCGTTGGGAAAGCGACATGTGTCTGCGTCTGAGCTGCGGAGAGACGATAGAGATGAGACCACCTAGAGGAGGCTTCATCTTCGACCTATAGATCATTTCATCGTAAGGCCTTCGATAGAACTTCACGAACGGGAGAAACGATTCGCGCGATTTCTCGACTCGATTCAGCTGGCAGTCCTTATGAAAGAACATGGCCGGGGATTGGAAGAAGGAGGGCTTGGGAGTTCTTGGATGTCGGATAGTAGAGTAATCCAGTTTTTGTGTTTTTTGTGGCATTGGTGTTGACGGGAAAAAGCCCTTTCCGATATTTCCACGTGGGGCTGATCTGGCGATTGGCGATGCGAAAGAGTGGGACCTAGCATTGAGGGGCGAGATGGTAGGACCCAGCGAAGAATGAGTAGGGCCCACTTTCGATGCTGAGGTATCCGCGAACGAAAGATACCAAGGTTTGAGTGAGTCCAGATGTTGAGAGACGGTGAACGAGAATCTCGAAGAAGAGCACGATCCTAGTTTGGTCGTAGACAACGGAACGGATGAGTAGCGTAGCGACGATGCTCGTGGATAGTAGTCGAAGCCATCGAGTTCTGCTGAATCGTCGAAGTCTAGCGAAGATACGACCATAGTTACCGGCGAAAGTTCGACGAACGGCTTCATTCCCTACAATGATCGTATCATAATAATTTTTTATGAACTCGGATACACGCTTTGATTATGAAATAGGATAAAATCTGAAGTTACCTTCCAAAGATATGAGAAAAGAGAGGGAGGGTCGATGACAAATGCCCTATGAAGCCTACTCGGATAATAATCAGCAACAATCTTCAATGTTGCAAGCAACATGTTCATAAAAGATGATGCTGACCTGAAAAAGCCTGCAATTTTCACCAATCTATCACATTAATCAAAAGTTGATTTAAAAAAACCATAATTGAACCAAAATAAAATGACCCACATACCCTAATAAAACTTTATATTTTAAACAAGACTAATATAATTAAGCATCAGCCAACAGATGGTCCTACTGCACTCCATATAGTTCAATCCCACTTCGAGGGCAGAAAAGGAAATTTCTGAAAAAGTCACAGACACAAAACCTCATGCTACCCGACACAATTGTTGCTGACTATGAATCTTGCTCGATTTAGTTCATTTATTAATGACAAATATTAATTAGGCGTGACATAGGAAATTACAAATGATTATGGAATTTAAGGAAAAAGGCGTGTTTTGTGGGTATTTTCAGACCTGATTTAATGAGGGATTTGGAATCCCCAGATATGGGAATGTACATTAATTGCTGATAAAAGCTGTCCTCTGATTTGGTGTGACAGAATATGTACTGAATCGACTATTTTGACGCCTTTTTTATTAATTAATAATAAAAAGTAGCAAAGTTGTACAAACAAAGATAAATGGTTTTACAAACAAAAATTAAAAATAAAACAAATTTAGCTTATGAGTTAAAAAGGAAACTCACTGGCATCAAAGAGAAGAACAAACTTCTCTACATTCTTTGTCATTGTTTGAATTGCCACTTCAAGTGTAAACACTAGCAGCCGAGTAAACCTTTACATTTGGGACAAAAATTAATTAATTATATATAAATAGTGAATTATATTTCACTTATCGAATCATCATAATAATTAAAAAAGACTTACACTTTATGTGAATGGATTTTCTGATAATCTTGCTTGATTCTGAAAACCTGAATTCCATTACAAAATAATTAAGGTTCATAATTTTACGATTAAAACAACACAATATGATTGGTAAAAATATATATAAATTAAGAATATTTATTACTCACTACGATTGGCCTGAATTCGTCGTCGTGACCGGCAACATAAGCAAGTCCATCAGCAAGCTCAGAGGAGAATTCGTCAGCTATCAAATTGTCTTCAAATCCAAATGATTCAGACAAAGATTAGTGAAAATATATTTAATCTTTTGAGTACTTTGGAGGCTGCTCTTTCAAACTTATTTGTGTTATAAATTAATAAAGCAAGATTCTCCGTTCAAATATAAAAACAAAAAGAGAAGGTGGGAAAAAGAAGACACTGACAAAAAAAGAAGGTGGTGAAAAATGGGAATGAATCTCTTTTTATTTCAAACAAATTGTGACGTTGGAAAAAAGACACGAATATTCTGCTGTTTAAATTAAATTAACGAATGGCTCTCTTGGGGAAAAAATGACAGTTTTTAAGACAAAAAAACTGCCATATATGGATATATTAGCACAACTATAATTTGTTAAAAAAATTCACAGAGACGTTTTGTATCCTTGTTGAGGAAACTCAGATCTGTATCACATATTTAAACGATATCAATCAAGAAAAATATCCTTATTAAATTTGAAAATTGATCACATCAAGGTTTTGAAGAAATATTTTCACTAATTTATTTAGAAACCGACATTATCACAGAGAGTGAAGGGAGTAATTATTACCAGTACCGATGGAGTCTCTCCAAGCAAGACAATTTCTTAGCTGCTTGGCTGCTTTCTTCACATGGTCTCCTTTAACTTTAAGAAACCTCTCCACGCAACCATTGCTACAAAATTTTTCCTGTCAACATAAAGTTTCGAAATCCATCAACTTCTGCTGTTTTCGCACAGATTATATAAAACTTTGATTTTGTGGTTGTCATTTATATAAAGCTTTGATTTTGTAGCTTCAACATTCTTGAGAATAAATTTGGGGACAAAAATGACGTAAACCCATCATCACAAAAATGGCAAACATAAGACACAATAAATGGGCTGGCACAAAAATATATAAAGCAAAAAAATGATAAAAACAAACAAGATTTGAACTGTACACAGACAGATTCATAATGTTTACACACAGTAGGAGGTGAAAGTCATGTGTATGGAAAGCTAACCTGTTTGACGGTGAGTGGAGCTTGTTTCTTTAGAATTTGTAGCACAGACTGAACCCTTTCTTTCTCTTTCTGGTTTTGATCTTTCTTCGCCATCTCAAGAACACTAACAACACCTAAAACTCTGTGTGTTTTCTGTAAATTTTCAAGAAAACAAAAAGATACCACTCTTCTTCTTCACGCTAGCATTTTAACTCCACACACAACTGTCTTTTACTGTTTTTTTTTATATTCATTCTGACTGATGGAGGACATAGATAGAGAGAGATGGCTCAGATGAGAGAAAAGTAGAGTGTTGTGTGTGAATGTAGTGAAAAAGAGCGCGTATTTATAGCCGTGATGGATTTGACTCTTTGAATTTTTTTCTCCTTTTGAATATATATATATATATATATATAATGTCTAAGTTATATGATTTTCTAACACTTCAATTCTATTCACCATATTTGGTTAAATATCAATTAGTTCTTGAAAATAAAATTATTATTTTTTATATCAAGACGTGTTACTATTAGTATTTGGGACAACCGATCGAGACCCAAAAATATAATATTTTTACAGAACATTTTGAATTTTAATCTATTCTACCTATATTATCATGAGTTGAACTACAAAAATATTATCGATGATTTATATATTCTCAATCAGCTAATTAAACTATATATAAATAATTATTATAAATAAAAAAATATGTAGATATGTTCATTTTTAATTGCGTGTATCCTCAAATTCTATTATAAATACAATTAAAAAAAACATGTTAAATTGATACATAACACAAACTACATATACATGAATGCCAGCAAATTAATGGATGTTATTGAACAGGAGACAAGAGTGGTCAGAGGGAGACATACAGTACTTAATTAAGGACAGCCCGAAAGCGAGGAGCCTAACGGAAAACGTAAGCCCAATATGTATCATTAGTCCTTTCCCTTTCTACCCCTACTGATTCTTACTTCCATTCATTTTGTCCTGCACTTAGAATTTAATTTATGTTAATAATGGCAAGGGGCTGATAGGTCAGTGGGATGTACAGTCATTTAAGACATGCTTTTTTTCAGGAGTCATGGGGTTTTTTTTTTTTTGAAATTCTAAAAATATTAAGAACACAGACAATTTAGTTCTCTGTATGGATAGAGTGGCTTGGATGGTTCGGCATTAAAGAAATTATCAGGAATAAAGGTTTGGAGCATACGAAGGAGAAATTGGTTTGGGCACTGGCTGTTTGTTGGTTAGGAATAAGGGTGCTTATTTTCTTATTGCGTAGGCATATATTCCAATTTAAACCATTGGAATAATGGCAGTTTAATGTCTGTTCTGAAAGATTAAGCTATGAATGTTACAACCCAAAAACAAGAATTCGAACATTATATTTAACTCCAAAAATCATAAACATTAGATTTTCTACTTCGACTTATGAGTGGAGAGAATCCCACATATAAATTTCCAGGTATTTTTTGTTTATTTTTTTAAAGGGGTTGTTTTTTACAAATTGAAGAAAAATTTATTAAAATCAGAGTCTCGAACTCGATATCTCGTTACAAACTCGTAGATTAAAAAAGGGCGTTTTGAAACATATAATAAGTTGGAGTACTTTTGTGTAGTATAGATTCAAAGCAGACCAATGGTAAGCATTAGTAGTAGCAATAGTGAAATTGCAGACGCCAATGGACGAATTTGTAATGATGAAAATAAAGAAAAAACAAAGAAAGCATCACACCACCCGTGACGGGATATTATGGGAATTACCATATCCGATAATGTCAAAATTTTGTGTGACATAATCTCACATGTCGTATTTTATGAAATATATATTTTATTTGGTTCATCCATGAAAAAATATAAAATCGGATACTTCGTCGTTTATTTAAACGAGCTGATAGATTTTGAACGTTAACTCAAAATATTTTATAAGTGTTAGCATAATAATTTTAATTCATAGATACTTTTAAATTATGTTTGTAAAAAATATATGACTAAAAAGTAAAAACTTAACACATTTTTAAAATCAAATGATTAAGTGTTAATTGTCCCACATCGGTTGGATAAATAACCTTTGAGTAGCATATATTGGCTTGGACAATCCTCCCCACTTGAGCTAGCTTTTGGGGTTGAGTTAGGTCCAAGTTCCAATCTTAACATGGTATCAGAGCCCGGGTTTCACCGTTATGTGTTGGACTGCCTATAATTAGGTCACCCGTTCTGCCCATAATTGGGTCATTTGTAAAGTCCACGCTCCAGATGTTCATTCCTGAGCGTGAGAGGGGTGTGTTAATTGTCCCACATCGGTTGGATAAATAACCTTTGAGTGGCATATATGGTCTTGGGCAATCCTCCCCCCTTGAGCTAGCTTTTGGGGTTGAGTTAGGTCCAAGTTCCAATCTTTAACATGGTATCAGAGCCCGAGTTCCACCGTTATGTGTTGGACTGCCTATAATTAGGCCACCCGTTCTGCTCATAATTGGGTCATTTGTAAACTCCACGCTCCAGATGTTCATTCCTGGGCGTGAGAGGGGTGTGTTAAAAATGTCCCACATCGGTTAGATAATTAACCTTTTAGTGGTATATATGGAATTGGACAATCCTCCCCCCTTGAGCTAGCTTTTGGGGTTGAGTTAGGTCCAAGTTCCAATCTTAACAGTTAAGATTGGAACTTGGACCTAACTCAACCCCAAAAGCTAGCTCAAGGGGGAAGGATTGTTCAAGCCAATATATACCACTCAAAGGTTAATTATCTAACCGCTGTGGGACATTTAACACTGTGTTACATCTAATAGCTTTTTGGATTAATGACAATAAAATTATAAGCTAGATAATAAAGATTGCTAGACAATATTAATACAAGAAAACTATAATATCAAACATTTATATTTTTGTCTATCAACTATTTTTCTTTTCTATGTTATTAAATCTCGGTTTATAAATTGGCAAATATGTTGTTGACAAATTAAAACTAATTAACGAATTTATGGTTGCATTTGGATCAGAAGATTTAAGGGGTGTATTCATTCTATACTTTCAAAGACTTTTAATGATTTTTTTTTACATGATGGATTTTTGTGGAGTTGATGGATTTTTATTGACTTTTATGGAATCTCATAGAATTGTAAAACAAATTTCATAGACTTTTATAGACCTTTTTTCAAGATTTTTGTAGACTTTTGTAAATTTTTTCATAGAATTATATGAATTTTGTAGTTTATAATTGTGATTTATTTTTTATTAATTTTTTTAAAATAATTATTGGACATAGATAACCTCTTCAATTTTAAATTATTATTTTTATTTATGAATGTAAATGATTTTTACTTACTTAAAAATTAAATCAATTAAATCAAAATTTCAACTCTTTATGTCAAGTCAACATATTAATAAATAATATTTTTATAAGTTCATAATAAAATTTTATTAAAAAAACACTCAAAATAATGAGTAGTCTTTTATAAAAAAAATCTAATCATTATTGACAATTTGATCAACATCATTCTACATTCCATTGGTTATGATATCCCTCCATGCATTAGCATTTGCTCGTTGTTGTTTTTGAGTATTAAATAACTGATCAAAGTCGTCACCTTCATAAACTTGTGCTGATTAAGAAAATTGAGCTTCATTATCTAGTTCAATTTGAAATTCATCAAATTGACACTTCTTTCAAAGAAAATTGTGTAATATAGCACATGCCAATACAAGCCCTGTTCGGGGTGGGAAAAAATACCGAATTTTCGTTATACCGAGATTACCGTAACAAAAAATATTGAATTTACCGAATTTTAAGTATACCGAAGATTTCGGTACGTTACGGTAACAATACCGAATTTTTCGGTACGATAACGATATCCAATTTGAAAATTTTGATGTATACCGAAATATCGGAAAAATATACAAAAACTTTAAAATATATAATATTTTAAAACAATAAATCATAATTTTTTTAAAATGTAAGGTTTTTTTGGTTCGGTATACTGAAAATTTTGGTATAGTATCGGTATGAATTTGCTTATACAATCATTTAAGATATATTAACTAAAATTAAAGAAAATAACTAAAAATAAAATGTTATATAATAATTAATAAAAATATTAAATTTTATTTTTAAAAAATACAAATAAAAGGAAAAATAAATAGATAAGAAAAGAATGAAAGTTTGTATTCAATGTACATCCAAATCTTTATATTGAATCAAAGATTTTTGTTGACATTTTATTGTTGTACTTTAGGCTATAATTCTTGTACTTAATAGAATTCCATAGAGTCATTAAAAGTCTATTGACATTTTGAGTACCTATAGACTTTTGTAAGATTTTTAAAAGTCAGGTTTGAATACCACATGACTTTTTAAAATTCTACAAAAGTTTACATTGAATACCACTAAACTTTTATGGAGTATATAAAAAGTCTAGTTTGAATACCTCTAGACTTTTAAACTCCATAAAAATCATTAAAAATCTATAACCAATACACCCCCCTTAGATTTGTGTGAGTATTTGAATGTGAGATTTGAAATGACTACATGTTAAAGATGAATTTAAAATTTACTTCAATGATTAGAAAAATAACTAGTTTCAGATTCAATGTCAAGTGGATTTATCCATACAACCATACTTAAATATATAATTTTTCTTCTTAATCTCCATTTTTATCCAATAATTATTTACTCAAAATCAATGACATATTCATTGTTTTTATTCGATACAAATTGATTGAAAAATATGTCGCACAATCATTTCTTTAAAAATCGGAGTGGTGAACAACCGCTTAATGCCTAGACGCCCTTAAACCGCTTAATGCCTAGACGCCCTTAAACGAGGCTCGGTAGATGTTATCCATATAGATAATGTCCTTATTCACCCAGCAAATGACATGTGTGCTGAGTAATAAATCATGATAATTCATCTATACATCATGATTGAATGAAAGATCATGATTTATCAATTGAACACATAAAATATACAGAATAAATAAAAATACTAGATATATGATAGCATGAACAAAATCTTTAAACTAGGTCTTTTAGAATAATGCCCAAAACACAACAAAAGGAAGTTAACTGTGTTAATAATATACGGTTCAATTCCCAAAATTACATACTTTTAAAAAGCATGTCTCTAAAACTTCCAAAATGAAACGAAAACATGCCTGCAGGATTTTCCACCGAGCCTTAATATATATATATATATTTTTTTAAAAAAATTCAATGTTCATCTTGTGACATTCCATTTTCCTGTACATATGATGTAAGTCAGACTTATCTAGTTGGAAATGGGTAATGGACACATGACATTATTTGATTTATAATCGTCTTATGACCAAAGATCATTGCACGTGGCCAAGTGTACTAAAGTCGGATTCGTTCTTACCTGCCCTATTTCTATATTTAAATTAAAATAATTAAATTATTTCAAATAATTTCAAATTTTTGAACACCATCCTCCCACCATGCATATCCCCCACAAACACCACGACTTGTTAATAATACTTAATCATATCACGGTTTAATCATTATAATTCATAATATAAATAGTTGGAGCCAAATAATGACAACTTCTATATGTGTGTGTGTTTTTTTTTTCAAACATTTTACTTATTGTATATTTCAAATTCTTTAACTAGTTTTGATAGTCAAAATTCAAGTGGATTTCAAATTAATTTCTATCCATTTATGCAACTTTCGGTAGTAATTGTGATGATGTATTTCAAATAAAACAAATATAAATTTTATTTTAAATCCATCAATCAAATATTTCTCCTAATTAAGTCGCTCTCTCTAAATCAAGAGCATGTCTCTTGTGAGACGGTCTCACGAATTTTTATATGTGAAACGGGTCAACTCTACCGATATTCACAATAAAAAGTAATACTCTCTTAGCTTAAAAAATAATACTTTTTCATGAATGACCCAAATAAGAGATCCGTCTTATTAAATACGACCATTAAGACTGTCTAACACAAATTTTACCCTGAAATTGAAAAACAATTACATGAAATTTTAAGTTAAAATCGAACAAAATCATAGATTTATCAATATCTCTCGAGAAAAAATATTATTATGATACATTATCTATTGATCTATATATTATCAAACCAATGCATAAATTATTCAAAAATAATTGAGCCGATACGTATACAAACTCCTAAATTATTCGATAATTATACATTTAGTTTTATCTTTTACGAATAGAAACAGATTGACTATATTTTATTAATTTAAATATTTGATATAATTTATATATGTCTGTGTAATTTGTCGGTTAAATAGTGAATAAACAGTGAAAAATAGCAAAAAATCTAGTCAAGTCCTTTTGTTTGTCAACTGGATATTAAATGACTCAAAATGGGTATTTTTATATTCATATAAAAGCAGACAAACTATCTGATACCTAATGATAAAGCCTAGAGGAGTGTTTCACCAAATGAAGGCTATACACTGTTTTGATATTTGTTCACTAAAATTTTAATTTTTCAGTCCAGTTCTGAAATTAAAAAAAAAATTATTTTTTATCAATCGAGGCAGATAGAAACAATTATCTAATAAAATCGACTAGTTAAACGATCTTTAGGAGTTTTTATGTATTATTTTTTAGTCTTATTTATTATTATTTTTGTTATTTCCTTTGCAATAGTGGTTTTTGGTGGCGTGTCATGCATGACAGGAAAATGAAAGGTGAGATGATTTGGTAATGTATTTAACGTTGTTTAAAAGTGTCAACTCCCAACGACGATAAGTCGATAACACAATCCATGTATAGTCTCCCCCCTCCCCCCTCCCCCCTTCCCCATATAAATAAACATACAAGGTAACATGCAAACTCTCGTGACAGCAGTCATAAATATACCAACACGTGCTTTTACTATGTATTTAGTGTAAAATCTGATTTTTTTTTAAAGAAAAACAAAAATAAAAAATTAAGGGATTCGTGAATTGATATTGACAAAAATTTGTGTGAGACGGTTTTGTCGTACTTTGTGAAACAAATATTTTATTTGGGTTATTCGTGAAAAAATATTACATTTTATGCTAAGAGTATTATTTTTTATTGTGAATATTGGTAGTTTGACCCGTGTCACAGATAAAGATTCATGAGACCGTCTCACAAGAAAACTACTCATTAATATTAGCTTTCAATGAAACGAATAATTTTGACAGAATTTGAGGAGGTGAGTGTTGGGGGGATTTGTATCCTGGACTGGGCCTTTGAGCATCAGCCGACTATTAAGATTTGATCTTACGAAGTAGGCCCATCTAAATTCATACGAAGTCGGGCCCAATGATAAATGAAGTAGGCCCATCAAATTAATCACTCCTGCCGAGTTATGCTTCAAATTACATAGCACATTATTCCTATTAAGCCTAATACACGACAAAACTACAACTACTGCTTCGAGTGGTAAGTAGACAATTCCACCACTCCCAAAACGAACATGCTGAGCCAATACCTCCCAAACACTACGGCCTATGGGCGGACGTGTAAAATCCAAGATTTCAATTCTTGATCGTGATAGTATTTGAAATTTTAGATTGGACAATATCATGTTAAACTCAAGAATTTGAATAATATCGTGTATATTTTTCTGAATTTGAGATGTACAGAAATACCTGGATAAAGATTTAAGCAAGAAGATAACCCAATCTTGGAACTGAAAATCTTGAGAATATACCATGGGATTTTCGAAATATTGGAAGGATTTTATTAGGGATTTTCGAAAATATCATTAGATTTAGAGCAGTCTACGCGATAAATGCAGTCTTGGGAAATATTTAAAAGTTCAACTACCAAGATTATAGGAAAATAATCCAAATCTTATTTGTGGAAAAATACCACTAAATTTCGGATTTAAGTAGGCAAATTTGTGGGATTTAAGAAATATAATTTTTATTATTTTAGGAAGTCAAAAATCTACCGAATATTGGGAATTAGACATAAAAGTCGAAATTTCACAGACTGGGCAAGGCATAATTTCGAAAATTACCCCTGGAAAATATACATAGATTTCGAAATTTAGGATAAAGATTAAATGTAGATTTGATCACGATTTAGATGGAGATTTGATTTTAAACGCGATTTGATACACGATCAGGATAGCAGCCAACTCCTATAAATAAGAGAGCTCAGTGTCTCGAAAATCACACCATTTTTACTCCATATTTTCGAGTTCCCCTCCCCTAGTTCATTAGGATTTTCGAGCACAGCGAAGCGCTGCCGCAGTCTAGCCACCGGAGTTTACACGTTTTTCTCATCAAGATTCAAGGTAAGTGGGTTTTTGTTATACTATAATTTGCACACTTGTTCTTCGTAAGTGGGCTTTTGTTATGTATATATTCTTTCGTAATTGAGATTTTGTTCGCCACACTTGTTCTTTGAAGTGGGCTTGTGTTTAAAGAAATTATAGTTTGTGTACGAATCTCCCTTCAGTTTTGAAATTCGTTCGAGCATAATTTCTTGTTCATGATATATTTTCTTCAAGATTTGTCAAGTTATTATGTTCAAGGCACTGTTAGGATTCGATTGGATATGGGAAAGGATTTCCGAACTATGACCCTTATACGGTGGGATGGTAACCGTTGTACGGCCTCACTCCATAGAGGATTAACATATTGGACATGGCCTCACTCCTTAGAGGATTAACATATATGAGACTGATATCAGGAAACCATGGAAATGAGATGACTTTCAGTGCTATACGAGTATGTTAAACAAGTATGATATACGAGTATGATATGTGATGAAATGTTATGATTATGAAGTATGAGTATTCGTTATGATTCAAGTTACGATATGCTATGTAAAATTTGAATTCAAGTATATGTATATGTTGTTTCATGTCTCGAACGGCCCCTACTTGCTGAGTATTTCCCAAAATACTCACCCCTTACTTCCTCTCCACCCAGATAAGAACGAAGAGCAAATGGATGAAGATGAGCAAGAGAAATTTTGGGGATGGTAGAAGATCCAGAGTTATTCCAGAAGTTTTAAGTTTTAGTTTATGTTTATCGCTTCCGCACTATTTAAAACATATTTAATCAGTTTATTTTGGTATTTGAGTTGTAAAGACGTTTTTTGGTTGATTATGAGAAATAAACTGGTTTTGGTATATACTGTGCTACGAGGCTTGTTATTTGATGATTATGTGATTGTTGAGCTCGGGGCGTGACAGGACGGGCATGAAACTCCTTGTTGAATCTGATACACGTTTGTTTATAGGTGCTCTCGTGAATACCACTATAATTTTTTTACTTTGGGTTTGATCGTACATCCTTGACTTTAGAATTACACTCTTGTTCTTTTTATATATTTCTAGTTGTAATTCTAAAAACTGTTGCTCCAATTACTAGTTGTAATTCTAAGTACTATTGCACGTAGGCTTAGCGGTTCTAGAACCATTAATGATTGGTGAACCGACAAATTCATTTGCAATTCCTTTGGAAATATTAGCTGGATGATATTTCTTTCCCATATTTCAATATATTTAGTACAGTGCCTAATAAAATTATTGAGATAAATGCTCTTTCATATCTTCTTTACCTGAAATGGTTGGGGAGATGAAAGATTCGCAAGAATAAAATTCAAAAGAATTGACGGGAGCTCGCACAAGCAGTGGAGCATGTGATTTAATTCGATGCAAAGCAAAGAACCTTAGTAAAGCTTGACATGTCGCGAATCTTGTTGAAAGAGAGGAGTGCTTTCGGGAACGCAGACACAGTTGGTGTATGGTAGTCACGAGTTGACCAACAAATCAAACTGTTCATGTTTTAATTGGGGTGATTGTTTCTATTACTTGTTATGAAAGGCAAGTTATTACATCGTCTTTATCTTATTTATGATGTAATTAAATTTGACTTTGTGCAATGAATTAGATCATGTTTTTTTGTAAAAAAATAATTATAATAATAAAAAAAACTAACTTGATTTACCCCGCAAAATGGGCCTGCATTTAGTGGCGAGAGTCCTAGCTATTTGTTTCTAAAGTCAATCAAATTCCTGATGAATTAAGTTTTCGAACATTTAATATGCATCAATATTATGATGTATAATATTAAAGTTGTATATTTATTTTAATTTTTTTTTCAATCATTCATTATTATATTTTTTATGTGCAAATAACCATAGACATGGATTTATCTTCGAATTTTAGGGGTTTTGTTAGATTCAAAGTTCCAAAGGCGACATTATCACTTTCTTATTCTTATAAAATGAAAATACGGACATAAATTATTGTTAGATATCATACATCAACAATATTAGATTTTTTTCAAGTTATAAATATAGATTTTGACAAGATTTTCTCATTAAGTTAGTTTTCGAACGAAATCAGGCTCAAGTCTATGATATTAGAGTTCATACGTATAATTATGTGTTGGACTTCTTTAATGGATGAGAGGTTTGTTAGATGTATCATATCGTCTGAATTAAGTTATTTATTGTTATATATATAGATTTGAACAGTCTTCTTTTTGAGCTAATTTTTAAGGTGCAACTGTTATATATTGAATTGTCCTGATAATCATCAAGTTCATGATCTTAACATGATATCAAACTGTTTAATTTATGATTTTGATATGATTTCAGAGCTCAAACTCTCTCGTCAGAATTAACCTTTGTGATAAAGTTAGTGGTAGGTTCATGATGTGTAACAAATAAATACAAATAATCCAATATTGAATTTTGAAAAATAAAGCTGCAAAATTTGCAAATTTTTTTGGGACATTGGATTTGATTGAAAGGACGAATCCGTATTTAGCAAACAAGATACGAGTTGTCATTTAGCGACTTCGCATGCATATCTCAATTCCGTGTTGTCATTTTTGGATCGAAATCAAATGTTCATTCAAATAATAATAAAAAAATCATTGTCCATCGATCCCCACCCTAATTTTCATTAATATTAATTAAAAAACTGTTTAAAGGCCAAAATTAAAAATGAAATTAAATTTATTTTCTCTAATATTATTATTATAAGCTGAAACCAAGTTGTAATTATCAGTTCGAGTTTGGTTTGATTGAAAGATACATCGGGAAATAGATTTTGTTTTGTGAAAATACAAAAATGGAAACTAATGAATTTCAGTGCCAAAAAAATTAATGCCAGCAATGTAAGGATTTTTATATATGTGCCATGCAGAACTCTAAACCATACAATAATCATAAACTCAGATCAGGTAATTAAATTATAACAACTTAATTAATAGCATTCCAATTTAACCACGACCAAATTCAGATCTAATTTCCAAGGAAACTGATTATATCTCCAAACCAATTAAACATTAATTAACGCACAAAAACTCATATGATACCATCTCGTGAGTCAATTTTGTGAGAGAATGTTTAATCCGACGGATTCAAGAAAATATATTATATTTTATGCTAACAGTATTAATTTTCATTTTAATTATGAATCGATCGACATATTTTATGAAAATAGATCCACGAAACCATCTCACGAAATACGTACATTAAAGTCGAATCCAAACTATCGTTGTTTAATGAAGATTAATTAATATTTACTTAATTTGAGGGAAAACATTAATGTATTGATATAAATTTAAGAAATTACAAATCTTCTCCATCTAAATACACCAATCGTGTAACTCGAAACAATATTCGAGCGCTCAAGCAACTGCCGGTGGTGCAGTGAAGTGCTGCCGGGAATGTGCTTTCCGGCAGGTTCCCGGCGGGGTAGCGAGGGACAAGATGACGTCGGCGAAAGCATCAACAATAAACCCATGAGTGTGCTTAGGGTTTAAGGTCAAATAACAACACAGCAGCTCATGCAGAAACTCCCAACTGGACTCTTCGTCTATTAGTTCGTGCGCTTCAATCATCTCCTGCATCGATTCGTGGAAGTCGGCATAAGGTTCCGGGGAGTACTTCTGAACGGCCACTCCACCAATTAGGAATGTACCGGGGACTTCCACATTCATTGGCTCGAAGATGGAGTTGGAGCTACCGGGGGTGGAAAAGAAGAAGCGCTGGGAGGCGAAGACGGAGGCGAAATTGGGGATGTAGTCAGAGGAGAAGAAGTCTTCCACAACAGAGGCCGGCGTGGAGGTTGAGCCAAGAGATTTCTGATAATTTAAGCTTTCATGATCTGCAAATTTAACAGTACTGGGCAGACATTTGAACTTTGAGAAGCAGAGGTTGAAGCTCTTCCAAAAAATGCTGGACATTGTCCTTTTACCTGCCAGTCGGTGCATGAATGAGTGTGTGTGGGTGGCTGTCTATATATTAATGTAATAATTAATTACTTTAAAAGCAATAAACAGTCAAAAAATAACTTTTAGCTGTAGTTGACAGATTCGACACAAAAATAGCATTCCATCAATATATTTTAAATTTTAATCTCACATCTAATCCATCAAATCAAACAATTTGTCAATCAAATCAAATACTATATTATTTATTTATTATATTAAATTATTTATCTCTATATTATTATTCTATATTTAACTTCAAACGATGTCTAAAAAGACCCGCTTTTATAATAATAATAATGACAAGATCCAGGTTAGGCCACGAAAGAGCAGCAATTGATTGTGCTCATTTTGTACACTGATTGTTTGTTATCAAATAAGAGATATGTCTTATGAATAACTCAAATAAAATAGGTAAAAACTTGTGTGAGACTGTTTCACAGGTCGAATTTGTGAGACGAATCTCTTATTTGGGTTATCCATGAGAAAGTATAATTTTTTATGCTAAGAGTATTACTTTTTATTGTGAATATTAATAGGGTTGACCCGTCTCACGATTAGTATCCGTGAGACGGTCTCACATGAGACCTCCTAAATAAAATATATATCTTATAAAATACGATATCTGAGATCGTCACACATAAATTTTTGTCATAAATCTAAGCGAAATTATATGTTAACCCTTTAAAATGGACATTAAGGCCATGTACAAGGGGCGTGGGCTTCTTTGTCCCATTTCAAATTTGGCCCGTTCAAGTACCCAGTCCATATTTTTCATTTTTTTTTATAAAAATTAATTTAACAAAGAAAATTAAACAAAAAGTAAAGGAGTTGTTGGGATGATTAATAATTTTTATAAAAAAAAAATTATTTTATTTCGTGTATTTTTCCCTTATAAGCTTGTATATTTAAAGTCATGTGTAAATTATGTTTTTTTTTAATTATGTGCACTTTTTATTTGTTTTTAATTAAATAAAAAAAATTAATATTTTAACTACATGTACCATCATTTCACTTCCGTAGAATTATGAGACGAAGTTATATTAATGCAGACAATATTTAAAATTATTTTAAATAAAATAAAGATCAAAATATTTTCTTCCATATCTTCTTACAAGTTCAAGAAAATTAGACAGTACGCATATGGAAAATTTTGCAAATCACATTATCCGGTTTATTTTATATTAATATTTATCTAGATGGAGGCAAGAACTTCTTCACCTGTAGGATTACGGTATCTAATCAATTATGTTATGCTAAAAAATCTGGCAAAAAAAAAATATAAAATAACTTAGTTTGGATTTCATCTCCTTTGGGCAGCAGCCACAGCCGATCCATGTGGGCCTTGCTTCCACCTCAACCATGGCCTCCGGCTCCCACCACCAAACCGCCGCCACATCGTCATTCCACCGCCGTGCAGAATTTCCCAGAAAAGGGTATTTTAGGTCGCACAGTAATCACAGCCCTGAAATCAGATGAACCGGAGCACGGCGACAGTGAGAAATCCGGGCCCAAAACACCACCACAACAACCGCAGTCGCCGCAGCAAAAGCAAGAATCGAAAGAGAAACAGCAGCTTAGCGGCGCCGATGTGCTCATGGCACTTCAAAGAGCCACTTCTAAGAAAGTCAAGAAGACGAAAGTGACTGCCAATTCAGATGCTGGAAAATATGACAAATCTGGGAAAAAGAATGAACTCTCTCCAGATTTCAGTAATGTTAGGCCGTTGAGCATCAATGCTGAGTGGAGTGATCGGTTGAAGGAATTGGAGAGCAGACTTCAAGAACTTTTACACATTTAGAAATTTCAGTTTTCCTTTCGAAACTTAAAAAATCATTGGAATTTATTTTCTTTGATTCGATATGTAATCCTAATTAGTTTCAATGAAATCATGGTTTGGCAAGTTCCCCCTCGAAAGAAAGAAATGATCTTTCTTAAAATATTCAAGTTTTATTTTCTCAACTTTACTGAACAATAGTTTGAATTTTGTCCCCCTCCTCCCATGTTCCATGGATACAATTATTAACGCATGGCTTTGAATTTCTCTAACTTGTTCTTCTTGTGGAATTTTACCCCTTGGCCCTTTCTATTAAATAGATCGCAAATTTATACTTCGTACGATTAATTTATAATGGTATACTTGAATAGAATTATCTGATAATTCACTTGTAAAATCGTGAAATTGGTGAAACAAGAAAACATAAAAGATACTAAAATCCAACTTCCTTGGGATAAAATCATCCCAGAGACAAAAATACAATACAATAACTCGATATCACGACCATATGGCTAGAGAACAGAGCGATCATAAACATCAGAAGGTAAATAAAAACTCGAATTCATGATCACAGCTACACTCTCATTCGGCGAGATGATTTGTACAACACTACATAATTTCTTTGGTCGAAGTGACCTAACCAATCAACTCTAAATCAGACGATTGGATTGTATTCCACTTTGCCCTGAAGTCCTCAGCCACAGGGTTCACCAGGTCGTCGACGACTCCAATTTCCAGAACCAGCTTTGCTTTCTCCACGCTTTCTTTTATTCTTGGGGAAATGGAGCTCCAACACCAAGCATTGTAATTCAGAGTCGAACGCTCCTCTGATGCAACGGCTTTTGCAACCGAGTGAGGGTCTGACGCATACTGGGTGGCATTATTGATTTGTTCTTCTAAATCATTCTCCGGTACAAACTTTGAGCAACCGTTTTGTTGAGTCATCACTTGATACAGAAGTATTTTCATCCCTGGAAGTTGAGTTGGTAAACGAACTTGAATTTTCAGTGGCATCAGGCTTCTTTTGCAACCATCTCAATGTCACTGCCACGGGAAAAGTCCACCAAATCGACAAAGACATCCTCCGAGCCCTTTAAAACTTCAATTCCTTTATCAGACATTATATTCAACAGATGTTCCGAGTCCTTGATATATCCGAAAAAGTATGCTTATTCTCTTGACTCATCCTCAGAGTCAGGGATATTTTCTGACAAGATTTAACCAACAATCAGACTCCAGTTTTAGATACGAACTTAATCTTAAGCACAAAGATAGGCACCAGGCATGCTAGAATCTAAACATAAAAGAAAAAAATACATGCATACCATAGAATATGTAATTTACAAGCTACTGAACTACAATAAACCATGCGCTATTAATTTATGAATGAAGAAAAAACTATTAATATCATACATTTTATTTAAATTCATTATCCCTACTTTAAGACGTGCTTAGAAGGAGCTATCAACCTTCAAAGCACACCAAGTCTGCGCTTTTTGGTTGAACCGCAATTTATCTTACAGCTGCACCTGAACTGAACTAGCGTGCAGGCCCAAGGCTGAGCCTCAGCGCACACCTAGTGAACTTTAAGTAGCCATGCTCCAATCATCACAACACCACACCAATAAAAAAAAAATGATTTTTTCAGCAAATTTTGATCCTCGACACTACTGATTGTGATTGTTGAAGCTGTGTTTGGAGCCAAAATATGAAGCTCTGTTATTTTGAATTTTTGAGAGAAGAAGATTACATTGGTCTACTATTCAACCACTATTTATAGAGCTACTGTAAATGGAAGAAGTGCTAAGACAGTAAACACGTTTTTACAATAGACTCAATTATACTCAACTCTATTATACTCAACAGTGATGCACAAAACAAGTGTGCAATTATAATCGAGTTTGGTCAAAATCAAGTTCAAGTCGAGTTAATAACTGATTAGGATTCGAGTACTCATCAATATTGCTTAGGGTTTGATATATTGTGTTTAATTCAATGAACTGTCTTAAAATTCAACATTAACTAATTATTATGTTAAATTTTCTACCATTTTTCAAAGTTGTGCGTGTGAGAATAATAATTGTGAGTCTGTGACATATGATAGATATTTAATTAGCTAGAAACTTGAAAATACTTAAAATATTTTGTCACAGCTTAACTATCTGAAATGAGATATATCCTTTTATAAATACAACACACGTGCGATAGCAGAAACTTGTACTGATGAAACAAAAATTATTTTTAAAAATAAAAATGAGAAAATTTTTAGAAATCAAATGAAGATGTATTGGAAAAATAAAATAAAGTAAAGCAGAGAATAGAAATATGAAATAATTAAATTAAATTACGTACATAGTATGATTCCTATGTCCCATTTCCTTTATGATGTCTAGCGGATCGTAATTGTGTCATATGTTTTTCAGAGAAGAATTTAATAACTGAGAAATAAGAATGCAGGCTGATCTATTTTTCGGAGTTTCTGGTAAAATGGACCATTGACTTTTTATTCTATTCTTTTTTTCTAAAAAAATTATAATATTATTTAGTTCATGTTTTATTACACAGAAACTAATTTCTGCAATAGAAAACCATATAACTTTCCCATGTAAGAATTTTAGTTGACTAGTAGAATTTCTGCAGACACAAATTGATCGAATTCATGCAGAAAACCATATAACTTTCCCATGTAAGAATTTTAGTTGACTAGTAGAATTTCTGCAAACACAAATTGATCGAATCCGTGATATATAAACCTAAAATCTCTTTTCCTCTCAACTTCCGCTCTCTTTTGACTAAAGAGGAAAATAATTTCAATACAATTTAAAGATAGATGTTAGAATATTTTTTTATAAAAAAACACATATAACCAAATGAACCCCATCGATCCTCCATTGTGATAACCTCTCTGTACAAACAACGCAAGATGAAAATCTCATCCTTGAAACACTGATATTTCCTTATTCCAACCAAAGATAACTCAACCCTACCCATCCCGATCGGCAGCCGACGAGAAACTCAGCGGAGGGGAGATTGACTGACTGACCCCTACATATATTTTTCGAGCTAGTAACTCGAAAACGTGGAATCATCTCCAACTTGTGATGCGTTGGATGATTTCGGGTATTTCTTCGATGAGGAGGAAGAAGAAGAAGAAGACAAATCACCTGATCTTTTCCTCAGCATCTGTCTCATGCCATCGGCAACTCGAATCGCGGGATTCGACTTAAATTTACTACAAAACGACATATGTGCCTTCACAGCTTCGTCCATCCCGAACTGTTTTTTACCTCTACTAGCTTCATCTCTCACAGCTTCGGAACACAGACCACACAGCCATTTACCATCGAATTTGGACTTCACTTCTGTTATGTATTCTTGCGTGCAGTCTTCCTTTAACCCACAGCACTCGCACTTCACCAATTCAATCATGTCCATCAATTTTCTTGAGTTGGGTGAATGGCTCAAGTGTAACTCAAGAAGTGATACATATACGCGGAAATTTTCGACAAACTAATTTATATTTTCGGACATGAAAATTAGGAGAGATCAAATTGTGTGATATATGGCGTGGGAGAGTGTTTTTTTATGTGGTTAAGAGTGAGCAGAAGTAAGAAAAGGGAATGAGAAAGGAGATAATTTATAGTTGCCATTGTTCTCTATAATATTGGAGACACTGGAACATTAGGCAAAGTTATTGTATTATAACTTTTGTTTTTTTTGTTACTTTATTTCGTCGAAATATTGACATGACATTTATATAACGTTGAAAATTTTGACATATTATCATATCAGCATTCAAAAGCGGACCCTAAGTTTTTCTTGGCTATACAAAATATATCGTTGTTGTTTGTATTGAATCTTGATGAAAATAAACCGTATATATACTTGCTTAATTAATGAGCTCTAAATCAACTGTTTTATAAATAACTTTTTTACTCAATTATGAAACGAAATAAAAATAAAAATAATAATATTTTTCTCTACTCGAGTTCCTAATAGAGACAAAGCTGCACATCAATGCATTGCACTAAAATCATAAACAATGGTTTTTTAAAAAAATCTTACAATTAATGTGAGACATCAGAGGTAGGAGACAGTCAAACGTGAAAAGACTAAATTAAACTCATATGGATGAAATTTATTAATCAATAATTGATGTCAATTGCTGTGATTGAACATTTAAAGCCAAATTTCTTCACAAACGAGCGGAGTTGATGTCGGAACTCTCTACCCAACAATTTTATAGCTACTCCACATTTTTGTATTGTGGGATAATGTGATTTTCATTTCTATTCGCACTAAAATATTCTAAGTTTAGGTTCAGCTGGTATTGACAAATTGAATCTCCGATCCGGACTATGAAAGAATTAGACTAAATTTTATGTATAAAAAATTTAAAAAAAATCTGAGCCAACCGGGCGGTCCGCCCCTGCACGACAGCAAATGGATATGGATAGTTGGAACTGTTTTTTATGCCAGGTTCAAATTTTTATTGTTTTGGACACTGACATACATGTATAATAACATTGTTAATAAACTGTTCTGTAATTGGGTTAAGTCGATGCTACATGTGGGGACAGTGCCCCCACATAGTTTGAATGAACAAGATTCACAAACATATTTGATTTTAAAAAATTTGTGGGCCATGTATGTGTGGCTAAATTTGGGCCAGTGATTCTATCATATGGATAATGTCCTTATATGTAGGATGAAATCAATCCTGTAATTGTATTATTATTTTAGAACACGTTATCGCTTGTAGTAAATTCTCGAAACTTTTCATCCTCCTAATTAGCTCGGATGAGTATCTGGCCGTATTGTCGCAATTTCTATGCCAATAATGGTGGAACAAGTGAAAGGTGTCATGTGCATATATACCGGCATTATTTCATTCAATGAAAAAAATACATTATTTTAGTTTTTAAAATTAAAATTTATTTGGTAAAAATTATACATGGCTCTAGATCTTATCCCTTTGATCTTGAAATGTTGATATTTTGTTAAAAACATGCATGTCATGCTTATCGACATGATCATTAAGTTATAAAGCTATTGATACATTTGTTATAACAATACATTATATCAAAACTCTGTCCACGAGCTCATTTAATTGATGATCGATGATGTGACACTCATTTATTAGATATGTAATTTTTTTTTATGTTTCATCATGTTTAATAGGTGAATATTACATCATTGATGCTTATATAAGTATGTACAGTGAAAGTGCAAAATATAAAAATTGTTATATGTTAAAAATTTTGATATGTTGTACACTCATCGTATATACTTATATGAGCACAGATGATGTGACACGCTTAATTGATTAAAATAGAGTGTGTATCTGTATATTATTTGACTAAAAATTTGAAATGTAATTAATTAGTCATGATACTCTTAGATTTTCCACATCATATTTTAGTTGTTAGTTCACATGAAGCTTTTTCGATAATAAACATTAATTTGATTCCAAAAAATGTGATGGAGTGTCAAGTATGAATGAAAAAAATAAATTATAAAAAACATAGAAGCCAATTATTTGGTTGTATAGATCTATGAATAGCAGGTCTTCGGACTGGGAAGTCGCCCAGTTTGGTAGGTATGATTAAGCTCGGATTATTTATTAATAATTTGTTTCGTAAACTTTACATTGATTATATGTTTGACTATTTTCATCTTTTGTCTTGGAAAATAAATCCATGCCTTGAAAATGGACAATATCTATCCGGCTACAGTCACCAACACTGATACAACGTGATAACGAAAATGCCTCTCAATGAAATTTAAAAAATAGCAAGCGGGTCTTGTAAACCTAATTCTCTTTCTTCAGAAGAAGCGTGGAGAGGAACAGCTGATGAATCGCGACTTCCAAATTCAAATGGGCCAACCATAAATCTCGTTTTTTGGATAAATCTGAAGAATTTCGAAGCTTATTCGAAGGTAAAACGTGAAAGATTACAACTTTGGAGAAAAATAAACGAATGAGAAATAAATGAAAATATAATATGCAGGTATTTTGGTCATAAATATGTTTATCATAATGTTATCTCTCTTGTTAAATTCGTACAATACATAATATTATATATCCATCAAATTACATATCTTATCATATCAAACATTTAAATTATTAATTATTCAATTATCACAGCCTACTAACATAACGAACCCTTAGTTTTCATAAAAATTCTTGTAAAACTATATTACGAGTTAATTTCATGAAACATATATTCAGTTCAACCCAACTTATGATAAAATATTATTTTTATGTCAATTTTTTTATGATAGATATAGATCAAATCAATTCGTATCATAAATATAGATATGTAAGACGATTTCATATAATTTTCAAATACATGACAACAACAAATACTAGCTCCATCGATAATTTTACAAGTTGAAAAAAATATATATCACTAGTCTGCACAACACAGAAAACGAATGGATCGGCGGGCCGGTAATTAATAATAATTACTTAATGTAGTGAATCAAAGTCGTGGATGAAATAATATATAGTAAAAGAAAGATGATGCTATGGTTAGACGTACTAAAAAAAAGAGAGTAACATGACTTTGTTCACTCTAAAAATAGACAGCCAGCCCCCCTATCGATTTATAACCACATAAATTAAATTACCTCCATCGAGTTGGTCAGTAGGTGAATGTTTATCTAGTAGTCATAAATTCGATTTTTCTTACTAAAATTTTCTCATGTCACACATGTTTTGTCTACTGCAGTTTGTCTGACTAACGTGGTTTACAGGCTATATAAATCAGCCAGGGATATAGGGGTTGTGATTTGTGGTTTTCCCCTCTCAGGCGACCTAATCCACAATGCCACGTTAAGATTTAAAGGCATCGGAAAGATAGTCGTTGTCCGCTCTCAAAACTTGTAAATTTCTTGTCTAGTGGGAAGCCGGCAGTCCCAATGGCCACACTGGAACTGTCTTGCGGCTTTCATTTCTTCGAAAGAAAATGAAACCGATGATGCCCTGCGCCTCTGGCAAATCTCATTCATGTATCTTTAAAATAGTAAACCGTCGACGGCTAATAGTTCATTTGAAACTAATGTTTAATTTCAAGTTTGAGACGAGTTCTCATATTCGAGATCTCATTGCAGCAAACATCTTCTCAATTAAAAAAAATTCCGATTGTCTAGCTTATATTTTTTTAATCTATATAGCGGTTCATCAAATTTAGATAGTTGTTTCAGGCAAGAGTTGCCATCAAACACATCATTTTCTTTCATTGCAAAATAATTTAATTCACATATACGTTATTATCAGATATGTCATAGTTAATTAAATGATGACAAAAAATGATATTGAGTAGCTATTCAACAAATCTTATGTGTGAATGTTTTATTAAGGTCGATTATCTTTTTTCGCGGTATTATGTGTAAAAAATTATATTAGCTTGAGCAGTTGCAATCACCTACGTATACTACTCATCATGTTTTGTGCGTCTTGCATATCTATATCGTTATATTTAATTTTCCGTTCGTTTTGATAGAATGATTTCGATATTTTATATGACCATCGACTTTCAGTTTTAGTCATGCATTTTTTTTGTTAATTTTAGTTTTTTCAGCGTTAATGTGACACTATATATATCAGCGTCGCATTAGTGTCAAATCAGCCGCATGTTAGAAAAATGACTTAAATTTTCAAAAAAAAAATTAAATAACGAATTAATATTGAAATTTGATAGTATAAAAAACTAAAAAAGACGAGCAAGGATTTTTGTATAGAAGCAGAGCTAACTATTTTTTATAACATGATATTATATACATACATACATATATATAATTATTTAAAGTTCATCCTTCAAATTAATTGTTCTATGGTTCCAATGATTCCTCACATGTGATGTTGTTTTTTCCTCCATATAATCAGATGCAGATATGCTATTTTCAATTATTTTGGTAGAGACCAAAATGCCTATTTAATGTCCTTCACATGGCTTCCCGCATGTAATAATACATTTTGTCCATTCCTAACCGTTTATTCCTTTTCATCAACTAATTTTTACATTAATTGCGGTGCGACAGTAGAGACGTGCGATTGTCTATCAGACAAAAAAAATAAAATTCTCAAATTTAATATGTCGTGATCGTTATTTTGTAAGAATGGATATTTTGCATCCTTCCCCCAGAGGACTAGAAACATATCGAGTAGTCCCTAATCATTCAAATATCTTTTTTTGGGAAATCAGTGGGCTGGATCTTATTATATTAGCTATATGTTAGTGACACTTTTACGTAAATATCCAACTAATCCGGTTGTATGCATATCTGATTTTTTTAAAAAAGATTTAACGCATATTGTGAATAAAATTTACTAAATTGGGTTATGTTGGAGTTGGTATTGTGATACCCTTGTCCCACATCTGAAAAATTAAAGATGTAAAATGAATTTATAATAGGCTACAATGGACTTCTATAGCAACTTCAGTTAATCATTTTCGTAAAGCGAGGACGAATACGAAGTAGTTGCTATAGGAGTTCATTGTGCAGTCACGCAGGCGCGGGCCTGGGCTCGGGGCGTGACATGCATTTTCATGTGCGATAAAACATTTGTGATAGTGTTTCACAAAACAATTTTATGAGACATATTTATGACCCGAATTAATCGGTATTTTTTTTACTTTTTCACTCGAGAATGATGTCACATGAAATTCATTCTACTTTGTATGACTAATATACAAATAGTAAGATATGAATTTAAGATTGAGCTTATTGTTTCATTATTAATAATAAAATTCTAATCGAAATTTTATGGATTTCAAATCCATATATCCGAATACTTATGTGATTTGTATTAATATGCACACAAAAATGGGTAGGAAAATTGACATCAGTTGAGAAACAACATAAAAATATCACGGCATTTAATTGTTTGTATAATGTTTTTATCCACCGCATATTCAAAATTGCATGATATAATAAATATTCGAGGTTCTTCTTAATGTTAACCTTTTGTTGAATTGAAATTAAGTTTGATACTCAATGAACTCATATTTACGAAGCCAAACTGACGAATCAAGATTTTTATATATTCTATAAAAATTTAATCATATTCAAAATAGACTTTCATGAAATTTTAAAAAAATTCAAGGTTAACTTTTAAAAACCCTATAAAACTTTAGATGTGATCAAAATGGTAAAAACTTGTGTGAGACGGTCTCACGGGTCGTATTTGTGAGACATATATCTTATTTAGGTCATCCATGAAAAAATATTATTTTTTATGCTAAGAGTAGGGTTGACCCGTCTCACAGATTAGGATCCGTGAGACGGTCTCACATGAGACCCACTCATTCAAAATTTCAATAGATTTTTAATAACTCCGTAAAATTCATTAACATACAAACATGAAAGCCTAAAGTATAACTACAAATTATCAAAATTGTCTTTGTATAAACCCAAAGATTCTGATGGATTTTTAAAGTTTCTAACTCTTACACAAACTCTTTTTTTTTTCTTTCTCACATTACATCTCTTCTCTTCACATCTTCTCCCACATCATCTTTCTTTATCACTCTCTAATTTTCAAAATTTATGTTACATACACTTTCTTTTTTTCTTTTCAAATTTTTCATTTTTTGTTAATTACTCATTTAATAATTTTTTATTTTAATATCATAAAAAATTTTGAATTCTATAATTGCTTGTATGATTTTAATTTATGATTCATACAAATAAATGTAATATTCAATAATAACAAAAGATTATCCAAAAAAATAACGTCGTCTAATTTTTAATAGTTGAATAACCTCACAAAAAACATGATAAAAAAATAAAATAAAATTTTTAAGCTATAATTTGTAAAGAAATTTTATGATATAATTGATAAAAGTATGTTTTTTCATTTGTTGTTTAAAAATTACATTTTATTTCTTTATTTTACGATTGTTAATCTTGAAATTTTACGTGGTTTAAAATTGTTATTATGAATTTTTTAATAAAATTATTACACTAGTTTCAAGAAAATCGTAAAAAAAAAAAAAAATTGGCTCATAGAATTGAAATTAGTATTAATTTTTCTAAAAAATAAATTTAAACTTTTTATTAATTTTTTAGATAAAAATTGATTTTTAAAATTCTTTTTTAACATTTGCAATTATATATACACAGTGATGCATTTTTAAAAATTTACGAATATATATAAAAAATCCATATATATACACTATGTATTTAAAGATTAATTGATTTCATTTTTAAATACTAATATATAATTTTGAAAAATATTTTAATTTGAATATGTTATATAAGTCAATTAATTATTAATTCAAAAAAACTAATAGAAAATAATATGTTATAATTAAATACAAAATCTACATAGAATTATATAAAAAAAATTGTAAAAGTTATAAAAATCTTGTAAAAAGTTTACAGGAATCCACGTATTTTTTTTTTATAAATCTATAAGATTATGTAAAAGTCAATAAAAATCTCTCAAATCTATAAAAAATTTATTATTTAAAAAAATAATCTAAACTATGAATTGAATACACCACCTAATTTGTTATACAATGACTTATAACATCATTTAGACTAGTGCACCGACACACGTGTTGCGTGCTTGTATAATATTTTTTATAATTCATTTGATTTATATTTAAATGAGGATCAAAATATAATTATAAAATAATGAGGGACCATACTATAATTTTGATATATAAATTAAAAAATAAAAGAATAAAAAAATTATCTCGTAAGAATTGAACATATAACCTAAATCCAAAAAAACAATGACTCTATCCGCTGAACTACATATAATTTGTATTAAAATTTTAACATTTTATTAATATATATATATAATTATTAAAACGGACCATGACACCAAAGTTAATTACTCTAAAAGGCTCAATCTTAATAAAATAGTATAAATTATTTTTTTTTTTGAAAACAAATAGTATAAATTATTTATGTACTATAATTTATCGATTTTCCAATTTTGTTTCTGAATAACACGCTTTGGTTTATATGTGTTGGGATTGAGTCATTTTCGCTTATTGTAACACAACAAAAAAAAAAAAAAAAAAAATGGATCAAGACTTTCTTACTTGCCGTGCAAACATTAGACATAAAACGAAAGTGACATACACGATTACTCATGGTACTTTAAAATAAATTTGAGATAATTTTATAAAAAAATATATTAGGAATACTAAATATATAAATGTGAGTTATATACATGATTATGCATTATTTTTAAATATATATATTTGAGATAGTTTCCTAATCTAAAAAAATCAAGAAAAATAAATTGAAAAAGAGAGGGACCGATGGCTGGAATATCTCCAGAATCAAAATCAGAAGAACGCGATGAAGAATCCAACGAGATCACCCTGAGACCTATAGCACTGTCCGACATAGATGATTTCATGGTGTGGGCAACAGATGATAGAGTAAGCCATTTCTGCACATGGGATGCTTACACTTCCAAACACCAAGCTTTCCAATTCATCAACGATGTTGCCATTCCTCATCCTTGGTTTCGAGTCATCTGCATCAATAATCGGGCAGTTGGCTCTATATCCGTCACACCAGATTCTGGTAAGGTTCTTCGTTCGTGTGTTTGTTTGTTTTTGTTTCGGTTCTTTGTATAAAACAACAATATATGGACTGGTAGAGAAATGAAAGAAGAGAGAAAAAAGGGGAAAAGATCAGCTAAAATCACATTGAGCGTAATTGAGGCAGAGTTTCGTTTTTAATGGAACTTAGAAGAATGACAAGTTAACACTATTTGATTTTTGCCTTCTGAATTATGGCGTATACAACAGAAGGGTGCAGAGCTGAACTTGGTTATGTACTAGCTTTTGAGCACTGGGGAAAAGAGATTGTAACAAGAGCTGTGAAAATGGTGGCATCCAACATTTTTAAGGAATGGCCGGAGTTGAAAAGGCTTCAGGCTTTGGTGGATGTAGAGAACAAGGGGTCTCAAAGGGTGCTGGAAAAGGCTGGATTTTTAAGGGAAGGCGTTCTGAGGAAGTATCTGACTAGTAAGGGAAGATGTAGCGATATGGTGATTCTTAGCATTCTCTCTACCGATTTAGTTTCTTGACTTTCACTGGTTCTGTATTTTTAAGCTGGTTATTTGTTGCAAGGAAATGTAAACTAAACTTTGTTTCTAAGATTTGCACTGGTTCTGTATTACAGTCCATATGCATAGTCATTCACCCCTCTAAATTCAAGTAACTTCACATTCTCATATTTAGATTTTATAAGAAAAGAAAAAGAAAGTGCAACGAACAATTTGAAATGAAAATCAAGAAACAACTTTGGGTGACCAGGAAAGCGCAACACAAGAAATTATGCACGTCACTCTTCTATTCTAAAAATGAGCTAACGGTATTCTATTGGGAAACTTTATCTGTAGACAAGAAACTATAAACAAACATGTCTCTAATTCCACCTTTGTTAAACCATACTTTCTCAGAAAACCTTCCCTTGTAAATCCAACTTTTTCCAACACCCTCTGAGACCCTACATTCTCCTCCTCCACCAAATCCTCCAACCCTACTGAAAATGGGAACTTTCTGAAAACACATGGAATCGTCATTCTCATAGCTTCAGTCATAATTCCTTGCCCCCAATACTCGTACCCAATGGCAAACCCCACGTGGGCACGGTGTTGATCACCCCAGATTCAGCCTTGATGGATACATACCTAGTGGAACGATTGTCTATGCAAATGGATTGGTGCCACGGATGTGGAATAGCAACATCCTTGATATATAACGTAAGGCTTCTTCTCTAGAGGTTATGGTGCCCCATCTTAGGTAATGTATCACCTTATCATTACTCACCCATTTGAGAAAGTCATCAATATCAGAAAGGTCGAAGGGTCTAAAAGTTATCCTTGAGGTATAATCCATATGAACTCAATTCAACAGGACCCGAAAGGGCTACAAGTCTGATATGGGGATGAATTTAGTAAAGAGAGAATTGTATGGTTGACAAGATAACGCGGACTTGTGGCGCAGAATGTGATATCGTAACATAACGTCAAGAATCGGGGTATTGAATGGCTATATAGCAGTAACAGTTATTGAACATAGGCAGCCAGCAGCCTCTCTTGACCGACCCAAAACTTAAAGTTAGAGTATAAGGTGTTGGTGTTATGTAGAGAATCAACAATCTGAAAGAGAGAATAAGAAAAGGAAGCTGTGTATGAAAACTCGGGTTTGAGGCAAATTTGTGAAGTTTTGTTTCTTCTCACTTCTCAAAGTTTGGTAATGAGTTTTATTGGCAAATTAATTACCTTAAGATACAACGAACTCTTCAACACAATAATGTGGCAATCATATTGAGTTGCAAAACATGTATTCATAGATCTTGTAGGATTGCAATGGAGAGTTGTGTTTCTTCGTGAAGCAGTGTGTCCTAAATGAGATATGCATCCATTTACAAGATATGTTTTCAGCGAATAACTGATAGAGATGCAGTTATGGTTGCAAAAATTCAACCAAGAGAGACAATGCTTCAAGAAGAAATTTCCATGAATTTTAAGAAGCAGAGTCGAGTCAACAAAAGAACTCTGCTTGTTTCCTATGTTTGTTATGTCGCATTGTAATTCACGTCTACTTTCTAACTTCTTTGCGACAAAGTAATCAATTTTTTTTTTTTTTTTGCTGGCCGACTCAAATCCCACTATTGAAACGCAAAATCCTATGAAAACTCATACATCCCATTCTAGCTACTATCTTCTTCATCGTTACAAACAGAAAAAAAGACGAAATGGGAAGCAGTTCAAAATTCAAATTGTCAACACACTCCCGCCACTGAAATACTGGATCCATATTCCGACGCCGACGCCTTCATGGAATGGTACTCCGACGAAAGAGTCGGCAAATTCTGCACGTGGGACACCACACTACCAAAGAAGCTGCCATTGATCACGTGACCCATGGCACAAGGCCACATGCCTCTCGGACCGGCCCGTCGGGTCAATATCCGTGACGCCATTCCCGAGCGATGATGGCCGAAATCGGATGCGTGGTGGGTTCTGCTTCTTTGGGAAAAGGGATCGCCACTCAAGCGGATAAATAGCCGCGAACGCGGTGTTCGTGGAATGGAGGCATCTGGAGCGACGGGAGGCGGTGGTGGACGTGGAAAATCCGGCGTCCCAGCGGGTTTTGGGGAAGGCCGGGTTCACGAGGGAGGTGTCTGAGGAAGTGCTACACGATGAAGGCCAAGAGATGCTGTCATGTTTAGCCTCTTGCATACTCTATTATTTAATGGATACCTGAAGTTTTTTAGGAAGAACAATTTGGATAAATTTTATATGTTAAATCTTTGAGAGAACACAAAAACTCACGGATAATTTTCGTGAAAATATCTTCAACTTTCTTAATTCATGAAAAGTTAAATTTGGATCGATATGACGGAAATAAATATGTGACATTGTCTCGTAAGAGACCTATTCTTACAAAAGAAAGAACGTGAAATAGATCATTTGAAGAATGGCTTTTATGTTAAAAGATTGAGAGAAATAAATAAAAAAATTCTTTACTATTATGTATTATATTCTGTATTCGAACATCAAAATATGAAATAAAATTTTACAAAAGTAAAAAAAAAAATACCAAATGGATGGAATTTATCAAGAGTAAGTTTGAAACGATTTTACGAATTTTTTTTTCTGAGTCAACTCGATTCATACTTGAAGAGAAAAGTGATATTTTTAACATAAAAAATTATATTTCTCATTAATCCAATCAAGTTGGAGTCTCATAAAATTGACATGTGAGATTGTCTCAATTTGAGTGTTTATGATTTGTTAATTCGGAAATGCTCATTCAGTTCTGATTTATTTTTTAGGTTATTTTTAAAAAAATTAAAATTACTTTTCGATGTTTGTGACGGTAAATAATTTGTTTTCAAATTATTAACTTTGAATATATTCGAACCAAAATTTGCTATCTACCAAACTCGACCTCATAATATGATTTATGCATTGATAAATTAATTTTTAAAATACATCATGTCAAAGTTTGTAATGTCATCAAGGCGCAAAGAAATTTCAACACCTTTGAAATTGTCCTCCGTTTTTGTCACATTGTTTTTCTTGGTCCATAATATTTCACTATTCTTCAGAAGAAAGAACAAATGTCAAAACCAATAAAAAGCGAGCCGAATTTTATGAGCAGTGGTCACCTAAATCTCTACATCTCACAAATGTTGGTTGAAGTAGTTGAACCTCAAACTGAAACCCAAATTCTCTTGCTTCAAGTTAAATATTTTAAAAAATTAATATAAAGTTTTTTTGTATCCATATACTAAATCCCTCACATTTTACTCCTTGGAGATTCATATATTTCCTTTCAATCCCCCTAAAGAACCCTCAAACCGAACCAATGGAAAAACTTAAAAGCTTCACATTTCTAGTACTGGCTTTTGTTGCAACATTACTGATCATCATTAGGCCAGTTTACGGCCAATCTCGTGCTATCTGCACGGGAGCCATGATTCGAAGCTTTGGCCCTTGCATTAACTTTCTGACCGGTGGCTCCAACGCGTCGTCTCCAACTCCAGATTGCTGCAGTTCACTCAAGAATCTGGTCAGCAATGGACAAGATTGCTTGTGCCTCATTGTTACAGGAGGTGTCCCTTTACAGATACCTGTAAATCGAACTCTTGCTATATCTCTTCCACGTGCTTGTAAGATGTCTCGCGTTCCCGTTGAGTGTAAAGGTGAAAGTTTATAATTCGGAAGCTTTGCCAACATTCTAGGACAACTTAATAATTGTAAAGTACTATTTATCACCTTTTAGTTACATTTTGCATGCAGTTATCATAGATGCTATAAATTTTTTACTTGATGAATTGCTGCATATAACTTTTGTATGATGATGGTCGACCCGAAAATGCTCGATTTGGAAGTAGATTCACTTCTTGTATTATGTATATGTTCTAGCATTCTCATGTAGCCACTGCCATTCCTGTTCCAGCTCCTGTTATGCTTTCAAATCATTATTTTAACAAATGTTGAAACTCGATTGTCATTTCATTAAATGATACTTTATTTGTCAAATCCAGAGAAACCAAGTGGGAGTGGACCTGATTTGTCTCCTGCATCATCTCCTCCAAGTCCTAGAGGTACTCTATTTCCATGTTAAGTTTTTGAGGTCGCAGTGGCAACACAAAAAATTTCAATAGGGAGGCACTTTATCCTACCTTGGAAAAGTTTAAATATCAAAAAATCGATCAGTAAACTTTGAGAAGTTCGAGTTACATCCAAAGTATAATTTAATTATGAGGTAAGGGTTAACTTTTGATATCAAATGCAAAATTGCAGTTCCAATTATTCCACAGCCTGTAATACCTTCTTTGGCACCAGAAAGTGACTTGGTTCCGACGCTGACGCCGCCAGGAATGCGACCAACTCTGGTACCATCGACCGCTGAGATGGCTCATAACGTTTTCAGTTCTCTAACGGCAGCGGCGTTGGGAGTCTATTTCTTGAAATTCTGTTGATTTTGCTCGTTCTATTCGTGTTAATTCGAGAATGTAAAATATATTTTTTTACTGTAAATTCAGCATATATATCTTCTGAATTATTCCAATAAATTCACGAGTGGCAGATACTCCAGCATAAGATTGCAGGAAAATAAACTAGCAAATAGCAGTTATAATACGCTCGGTAAATCAAACCAGAGAATCGAATGAGAGCAAGCGGAATCGTCGACTGATAATAAACAATATATATCGATGAGCACCTTGCATGTGTATATTCCAACCTCAGAATATATTTAAAAATCAAATTTCAGCCATTCCTAAAAGAAAAAAAAAGGACATCAAATGGCATTTCTTGAAATTATTAAAGAAATACGCAGATGAAGTTTTAAATATTGTCCGCGCAAACACCCTCAAACGCTTTTAACTAGAGCCAACTAAAATAAAACCTTCCATTGAAGGACTATTTAATGTTAGAGAAAATATGAATAAAATGGAAATGTGGTTGTCCCACGTTGGAAGCTTAGAGGACTAAGGGTTTGGGCCCCAAGGGGTACCAAAGCTTTTAGAAGGGGGGAGACGCTGCTAGGCTAGGTCTCGGTGAATTAAACACACGCGCGCGCGCCCGGCTCGGCGCGGCGAGGCGAGGCGTGTCTCGGCGCGGCGAGGCGAGGCGTGGTCTTTGACGCGCGCATTCGAGTGCACGCGGACAGAAACCAGCGCGCGGCCGCGCATGAAGTCGCGCGCGCGTCACACTGACATTCAGTGTACGCAGAACAGAACCATGCGCGCGGCCGCGCGGGTGCGCGCGCGCCTCTGGTTCGGAATGCGCGAAACACCATACACGTCCAAGGTTGCATACTTTCACCGAAACAACACGTCTAGTTAACCAAGGTTGCACCTTTTGTACGAAAGCTTGTGTCCATTCGAGCCAAGCCTTGGTGCTCTATAAATATCCCCTACCTGTATTCTTTTGCGCACGTCTTTTGCATCGATTTCTTCCAACATATTGCTGCAAAAATTTCGTTCATACTCACTTGAAAAATCTGCATTTTTTGTTCAACCGAATCGAGAGTTTGTTGTGCTGCTACTCTTGATACAAGTCGTTGTATCTTAGAGACGATTGCCGTTAACGTGAAACACTTGTATACGGGCAATATCGTCTTGCGGATAAAGGATTTATCCTTGCCTCGACTGAAAGAATCGTTGCTGCTTCCTTATCCCAGAATTTCGAGAAGGACACCATCAGGTACAACAACATTTAATTCCCTGGAACCCGAGCTTTCGGCATATTACAAATCAAACCCAAAGGAGTTCCAGTATACTAAGAACCATCAGTCAATCCAGTTGATAAATGAAGATATAGAGTTTCATAAACACTCAAGCTGAAGCAACAGGGGCATCCTTGATAGACTCTGTGCATATTCTCTCGCCCCATCCTAGTCAACAATTTTGATCACAAAATTTAGTGGTGCAACAATCAGCCTGTAGGTACGCACTTCTATTATACACTTATCTACCAAGTCAATGGATTCTTCCACAGTCATGTCTCTTCGGTAGTGTATATCCATTATGGAAAGAGCGAAGTACGCTCCATAGCCAAAAGCAGCTTTATCAAGCTTGTGAAGAGATGCGATGTAGTCAAGGAAGAACAGGGATGGGCCTCTCTTCATCATAACCAGCAAGCATAATATTCACCATGCATGGATTCTGGAAAGTTAAAAAACCAGGTATATTAGAGGTTAAAGGTATGCAGGTAAGGAGCATAATGATATAAACTATAAACTCTTCAAAATATTCACCATGTATGATGTATGGATTCTGGAAAGTTAAAAAACCAGGTATATCAGAGGTTAAAGGTATGCAGGTAAGGAGCATAGTGATATAAACTATAAATTATTCAAGTTGATGCATCTTTGACTGACTAAAAAGAACTAAAAAGCCTTTCTAAGTTTCAGTTGTTCTAATACACATTGACCTGTAAAATGGGGAGATTCCAGGGTACACAACATCACTAACTGGTGAACGTTACTAAAATATCAAGTACGATCCATCGACAATGGACTTGATAGATTCTTGGAAGAAGAGTACAATTGTGTTAAAGAAATGCCTTGCCCGAGTCTCCGAAAATACAGAGACTAAATGTTATGCAGTAAATTAGGTGGCAAAAACGATAACTCCAGACATACAACGGGAGTGTTTGTTAAAGGTTATCGGCTAGACATTCAGCTAAAACAGATGTAGTAACACCAAGAAACTAAAAATACTTTCTCACAAGAGGGAAAATTGAAATGAAGTATTTCTTCGTGTATGAGGATATGCTTAGATTGATAAATTTTGAGTGTTCGGATTCTAGTCTTCCGGGGCTAAGTGTGGCAACTGCATACCCGAACTTGAGGTAAGGGTTGTGATGAAACATAGATTTTCAGAGAAGAAGGGACATCATTAATGTAGCAAACAACGTTCTCGTTTAATGTACACACTGAATGATAATCAGATTGTATACTTTATTTCAGTAAAGTAGAAGACAAAATATAGATAGGTAGTTAGATATAGTTATTCGGTATGCAAATTTGGTCGCACTTATAGTTTAATTTTAGGAAAAAAAATTACCTTGCTTTTTAGTATTTACCAACTATATTTTTGAACCCAAGATTAAACAGTAAAGTGAAAAGGAAAAATCATTTGTTATCCAGAAACCTTCTAAAGAAAACTTTATACCTTTCTCAAGGCTGTGACGAAACTTCTGGTGAAATTTGCAGCGGCTGCAATGGTCAGAGGAATGCCATTACAAAATTGGTACAAGTCCACATTCTTCTGCATGCACTCAGTAAACTGAGCCCAACACATCAATCCACAAAAAAAATTAACTCACCCTTAGCTAGAGGCCACAACACAGTGAATCGTGCAAAAGTCAAAACATGTCAATTACGAAAGTGTTTTATTACAATGGAAGCATACACCATCAACAGGGATTCACAGATGATGTTATCTTTGATTAATTGAACTGTATTACCAAATTCTAATACCAAATCTTAATCTTTATGGTAATTGATCTCCATAAGAACTATCATCAATTCCAATAAAATGGCATAAAATTTTGGAACATATACTCCACATCTGTAATTAGTAAAATATATTTTTTAGAATGATGGTTTCATTAAAATGCAATTATTATTATTAATAAGATTGTCTCTAGCTAAGAAGTCTAGATCAAATAATGAAAGATTATTGAGAGTATTTTACTAAATAGGGAGTTCGTGATGGTCCACATCAAGATAGAACTAAGTAATCTTGTCTATCACTTAAGATAATATTTCATTGAGTTTTGTGCGAGCCATTAAATAGGAAAGCAATCTGTAAAACATAAAGAGTCAATCTTTCTCAACAAGACATTTATCCGACGATAGACAGATAGCTCATAATTCAGTTGCTCCTGCAAGTCCCTGCTCGAGGAACACTCACTTCAAAGAAATAACTCCTACGAACTCCAGACCACCAACACACACCCAATGGAAAACGACAAATAAATCAACCACAATAATGATATTGCTTATCACTTGAGATAAATATAATACTTGAATATGGTACTTCAAAGAGCTTTGAGCGAGCTTTCAAAAATCTCTTTTGTGTGACAAACCTCTCACACGGAAGAGCTGGAACAGACGAGGCTTCGCCTGTTGAGAATACTGGTGCTAATATAGCATATGGTACTTTAATCATGATAACAATGTATAAATTCGTAGAGTATAATCAGAAACAGGAAAAATCAAATTAAATATAAGTTAAAATCCGAAGCTTGATTCATAAACCCCCAGCAAACACAACAACAAAACAAACCCATGTACAAAACATCAAACCAAAAGTCACAAACTACAAGCATTTCACGCGCTTCATTTAAAACGCAATAGTTTACCCAAAAAATATAATAAATCCTCAACCAAGTAAAAAAGAGATTTCACCGGCCGCCCGTCTCTCCGGATGCTCCCATGAGCTTGTGAGAATCTAAGAGCACGATTTTGTCCTCGTCAGTACTTGTGCACAAGGATGCTGTGAACCGCCGATGTGTCCGCCTCGATTATAGCAAAATCTTTACCCACTAGTCCAAAAACTGATTCCCCATATTTTTAGTTCATACTCAGCAACGGAATTAGATCCCAAGTTGCCACACTTTTTATTCACACCTTTCTGCCATGCGGGACTTCGAGCTTCGGCAAGAAGACCGGGGCCCTGGAGAACAATAAAGCTAAAAGCGTGTTAGCAAAGAAAAGACGCACTGTATTATTATTCTTTTTTTTTTTACAATAAAAAATCGCACTTGATCTTATTCCATTTTAGAGTATATTTTTCATATATATTAATTTTAATTTTAATTTTTCATCTAATTTGATCAAACAGTATTTCCGAGTTCAAATTTTTAACAATAATGTTTATTTTTTAAAGAAAATTAAATAAAATTAAAAAATAATAATAATAATATTTTAATTTAAACACATAATAACAAAATGTCCCTCATATATATGATTTAAATTTGAAAGTCTAATCGTAGAAAAATAAAGTATATTTACTAAATAAAATAAACAATTATTTTAAAAATATAAATGTTCAAAATAAAAATTAAATTATGAAAATTTATGATATAAATATACAATAAATATTTTTTCAAACATAAAATATATAAAAAAAACAATGTAGGTAATATTTATTATTATATATATATTTTAAAAAAATTAAAACCCAATCCGATAATTTTTTTCGATTCAATTATCTGATCCAATCCGATCTGATCCGAACCAAAAATCCCAAAACCAAACATTATTTTTTTTGAGTTAAACCATCTCGGGTTGGTAGTTCGTCTCTGATTTTGACCCTCTTAAGTTTGTAAAGTCCAATCTATTGATATGTTAACAATATTAATGGCACCAATGCTAGCATTTATTTTTAATTGATACTCGGAGAAAACATTGCCTCTTCAATTGATCATGTTTAATTTCAGTATGTGATTTTTTTGTTGCAATGTTTTCAAAATATAATATCTTTTTATGAACAAAATATAATATTTACAAACAAACTTTCGGAGAAAAAATTATTCTAACATAAAAATAAATAACGATCATTAAATGCAACCGTACCACTACCATGTCACATTTCTAATGTAAGACATTAATTAAGGCAAATGACATTTATATCTTAACTGGAAAAGTATTTCCAAGTCAAACCACGAAATATTTTGACAGAACTAACTTACACATAGCCAAAATATAAAATAAATGAAAATGGTTGTTTTGTAAAATATCTCTCCTATAAAAAAATATGTTCACCCAACCAACCTCGGTTTAAAAATGTTCATATAGAACATCTTATAGAACATGTTTGAGAGACGGATCTCCTGTCGACTTGACTTTTGAAAATATATTATTTTTATAGATCCGATTGTCTCCACATCCTAGTGGAATACTAAAAAAATGTTTTAACCAACTGTCGATATAATAATATAATTATTATTAACAAATTATGACACGAGCTCAGACTGCTGCATGCACGTGTGTCGGTGTCCGTATATGGGAGAGCCAAGAAAACGACTTTTCAGTAAAAATCATTAGCAGCAAAACATTGAGCACAAGGCCGTCTTTACAGAATTCAATACTGTGCTTTGGGTCACGTTAGCAATGAGTGTTACATCAGATTCTCACGTCTTTTCTTCGCTTAAAACAAAAGGTAAAAAAGGACATCATTATTTTGGCCATATGTATTTCTCCCGTAGACAAGAATATCTACCCTAACAAACAAAGAATCATCAGAAGTTAACAAGGTGAAGCAAACAAGATTCTTGTATTCCCACCTGCTCTGGCACTCATCCCATGGCCTTGACACAGAACGGACTCGTTCCTCGGTAACTCTTGTTGACGAAGGTGTTCGATCATACCTAGTAACGAAGGCTCAAATTACTTGAACAAAACTTAGAGACGACGTGTTGGGAAATTGTGAATCTTGAAGTTTTGAAGACTCGGATGTTGGAAGAATGTAATCAGTTAAGGAGTATGCATTAATCAAGTCATGCCGTGTCAAATTAGTCTTCGGAGTGTAGCATATCACGTCTGATCAGAAGACGAGGAAGAAAATTAGACTCAAATCATAAGCACGCTGCAGGATGTGTAAAATTCAAGGACAGACTTGCCTTTATCGGTTAATGAGAGGAGATGTCCTTGTCTATTGTCAGATTGGTGTATGCCAAAACTCAAAAGCATCTGGTGACCTATAAAAGGGAACCAATTATACAAGAGAAATACAAAGAAAACATTAAAAACTCAAGGGATAAGACAACTGGATGCATCACTAGACAATATCTGGGAGTCGGTACAAAAAGGGATTGTAAAGAAGGCCTATATGCTGATGCATGAATCACAGGCGGAGCAGAGCATAACATGTTTAGGATCAAGTGTTAGGTGATATACCAAAAACAATAGCTGATAAAAAGGGAGCGTCTCAATGGCGTACCAACATACGAGTTCCTTCAAAAGAAGGAGAGTTCTGTATAACCATGTGAATATGGTAACATTTCCTCCACCTCGATTCTGGAGCTCGAACGACTCGTGCTTTTCCTCAATCGGCTAGCAACAGATTCGACTTCGGCCCAAAAAACACTGGAGACCGGTCTATGATCCGAAAACCTACATTCCCCACGAACGTACGATAATTGTTGAAGACCAGTACCGTACCATAAAATCCGGTCACACCTTTAGATATGGAAATATAGAAATCAGCTCCAGCTAGATAGATGCCAAAAATCTTCAATTAACTAAGCCGTATTAAAGATATTTACCATGCGGGCGTCCTCCGTTTCTCCTTTGGATGCATATCATCACCTGCATATCTGTCTGAATTATGTGAATATTTATATGTTGGTGGAAAATATATCTTCCCTTCTTTCCAGCCGTCAAACACTCGACCTTGTCTATGCTCAATCCGCAGCTGTCAGGAAAATAAAGTATAGTTCAATATCGGCAGATGGACAAACAAAATCAAGCCAAATAATTTCAAGAAACGGAACAGATATGTCCTCTGTAAGAGTAAGATGTCATACTTGGTCCTTTTCTAACAAGGCTCTCCAGTTTTGCATTTCAACGAGTGCTTTAGCAGACCGGTATGGCAGTGCTATACGATAGTTCAGATCTCCCAGCCAGATAGTTCGACTACATCAAAAATAGATTATCAGTGAAAAGGCCTTGTTAACCAATGATAAGCACAAGAATAGTTGAACGAAAATTTTCCATTCGACTATGCTCAAAGGTACTCGACAGCGAGAAAATACCCCTGATTTAGCTGATCAAGATTAAAAAAAAATTACCTACTTAAAACAAACCAAATGTTTAAGAAGATCTTACTCATGTCCGAGGACTTGTCTCTGGGGATTTCTCATCATTGATGCAGTTAACACGTGGGAATCTAGTTTTTCTTAAGATTTCTGTGACATCGGCATTTCTTCGTAATTCATCACCTTCCTTCTGACCAGATGTCAAATGACTGCACACGAAACAAAAGCTGGTCTGATGCAGCAACATGCTGATTGAAATAGATCCCTGCCACAAAGAACAATACTGCCCTCAGTTAATTATTTTAAACTGCCTAAATACAAGCAAAAATAACTATATTAACATAAACGACTACCTTATTGCCCAGGTAACCCATCAATCCTCGACCAACACAAGAAACCTTTATGTTCTGTACAAATTCCCTTAATTCACTTCGAACCCAAACAGTAAGAAAAATGCCGACCATTTGCTTGCTTGCCACCAAAGAATATCTAGAGCATTCGGGCATCATAGCTGCGTCTTCTCCCTGATTAGCACTGTATGACATTGGAGTATTCAACACCGTACTAGGTGAATCCTCAGGCAAATAATCCTCATCAGACTCCAATCTCGAGAAATCACTAGGCCTCTGACCCCAAGAATAGTCACTAGGCCGCCGACTTGAAGAATAGTCACTTGGTCGATGACCAGAGGAATAGTCACTCGGGCGACAATCACTCGGCCGCTGACTGGAAGAACAGTCACTTGGCCTATAACCCCATCTCATATTTGGGTCAAAGTCACTGTGTCTATGGCCAAAAATTGTTCTTTCACAAACACTGGATCGCCTGTTGAGGTAAGTTTGTGGTGTAGAGGAGTCATTTTCCATTCCCATATGCTGTGGAGCCTGGAACGATCGACGATGAAAGAAGGCCGAGGCTTTGTGCCTGGCTGGCCCCTCGAAATCTGCATTCCACTCGGCAATAGGATCAGGGATAGGTGACGGTGCATAGCACCCACTTCCTCCACTAGTGCCAGGAGCATTATGTAGTGTTCTTTTGATAAGAGTAAGCCACTTTTTGGCAGGACCAATTGTCCTCCGCACCAAGGATGTTACTAGCGTTCAAAGGAACTATTTCTTGAAATCTATAAGATGAACATAAAATAAAATTAAAAAAAAAAAAGTGTCGAAGTCGTTAATATTTGTACGTGTGAATCCCGAATTGAGATCATACCCGAGTACATAAATGTCAGCAGGTGGTGCAGAATGTAGCCAATTATCTAAGTTCATGTTTCTCGGCGGGGATTTTCCTCCTACATTCCACGTTGATGCAAAGACACTGAAAAAAAAAATATTAAAAAACAGAGGAACGTCAACAAGGGTTATAAATTCTGGAAATGATTATAAATCTTTTGATTAAACAAACCTATAGTTTTGGATATTTATAATCTGAGGGTGATCAAGATAACCTCTCCCCCGCCTGGAACGAGACCGTGAATGGGAAAGGGAACGCTCCACATTCTTTGGTAATTTTTCTGCATTCAAAATCAATGTCAACGTCAACGTCAAATAGAAACAATCAATTTGCATGCAAATAAAAACTGATTATGAAGTACATAGCATGTCAACATATATTTTCAAACCTCTGTTGGTGTGAACTCAAAGTTAAGAGGTGTAATGCTACAAACCAGTTTTACCTTTCTTGATTGTGAATTGTCCCCTTTCAGAGAACCTACTCCTCCATTCACCTTCGCCACCTAATTAAGAAAATATCGTTATTAAAACCCCACTTCCAAATACATACCTCGATTGACCTCACATAATTCAAATCTTGCTAATAAACTGATCAGAAGAAACTCCATACCTTTCAATTTTACGAAGAAACCAAAAAAATTAAGACCAGTATGTATATGATAGATAGATAGATCAAAACTTAACTCAAAACCATTGTAAATTTAATTAACGGTGAAGAAGACGACAAACCCATGAAGACAGAACAAGAGAACAAAAATAATAAAAAATTTACTAATCAAAAAAGGTACAATGTTTAACATAGTTTAATCTCGAAACAGAGATCAAGGCAGGCTCCAAAATACTGAATCCAATGGAGAATGCCACTCGTAACAACAAAAATCAGTGCTCACCTCCATAAACAGCTCCATCATCTTGATATTCCCCATTTTTACACTTGATATTGAACCATTTTCTAATCAATTTCTTTGACCACGAGAGCTTCACATGATACCCAAACAATAATCCATTCAGCAAACAAAAAAAAAACAAGATTTGGATATTAAATTTCATTTCAAAAAAATATAAAATACGGGAGAAACTGACAACCTTGTTTTTCTTGGAATCCACATCCTTCATTGTTGCACCTATTTCTGATCTTTGCTCAGAGAAATTCCAGAGATCAAAAGCAAGTTCAGCCCTTTAAAATTCTCTACTTTCCGGCAGAAAGAAATAAAAATTGCAAATGGGCCTTCACAATTTTAAAGCAGACCGAATTCTAAGAACCTGACCATGCATCCGTGAATCAAGATTCAATTTTTTTCCCAGAGTTGTCACTTCGATGTTCATTCCAACAGCTTGTACAGGCACTATGTTGACAGATATACAGTAATCCATAAACAAATAACACAGAAAATGAGACAAGGACCAACTTAGGAACATGACAAGGCAATTACAAGAGAGAGAGTGACGGAGACTGAATTTTGAGGGGGCCTTTTTTTCTCCATACACACTGCTTCGTTCTCAGTAGCAAAATGGTAACAGCAATGCATCGAATTTGAACTGAATCAATAAAGTGAGTGCAGCACTCTCTCACACGCACAAAAGCGTGTTTTTGTTTTTGTTTTTGTTTTTGTTTTTGTTTTTTAACCCATAGCCCCATGGAGGCCCAGCATGATTTATGGGAGAACGCTCTTACAACTACCTCGGTGACACATTTGAAAGCAAGATTTAAGGTTATGAATATGATTGGCTTTTCTGCCCGAGTTGTTCTAAAGAAATCATTTTTATTTGTGAATTATTAATATATCAAATAATATGTCATTTACTGATCAGAACACCACAATGGTGAATCGAAGAGTGTAAATATTTCAAGAAAGTTCAAACCAACTTCTAAGTTTTATTGTATATTTGAATAGTTAGCTATGAGTTATGACTAAAATAGTTGTATTTTTAGATTGGATTTGATCGATGAGCTCCTACAAAAACTTTATATTTATTGGTAAAAATTAAAGGTTAAAACACAAACCTTTTTCAGATGCATATTTTGGGCCATTTGGTCTTACAAACAAAGTTAAAGCGGCTTAGAAAAGAATCCAAATAAAGTTAAAGTTTAGTGTGCAGCAATAATAGTAACAGATTATATTTGGTCTCAAGTTTGTTTTGGAATGCTGCCATTTTGCTTTATACGATGTCTTGATTACTTTTCTTGGGTTGTGGTGTTTGTTGTCTTTAGAGACTTGGTTTGTCCATTTGAGGATGATGTTGTCAATTGTTTGCGTGTAAATTAAAGCATTCTTCTCTACTGGTTCATCGTATAATACTACTTTTTTTGGATATAATGTTAATGGAATTAGGACATGAAATTCTATCTAAATCGAAATTGTGAAAAAAAAAATTAATGGGATAAGATCGAATAGTGTGAGGTTGGGTTTAAAAACCATTCACGAGATTGATAGATAAATTATTCGAAGAAATGAGAGGAATGTTGTGGAGGATGCGATGCTGAAAGCTGGGCTTTGGTATGTTTGACAGAGGCAATTGTCTCAATTAAGGGAGAAGCGCCATTCTTTTTAATGCAGTAGTTTATCTGTCTTACCTTACTAGCTAGGGCGACCTCAAATCAAAGTTATTTTGGAAAATTAGAAAAAAAAAAATCAAAATCAAAATCAAAATTATGTAGAAAACATATTATGGTATGATTGTTGGATCACTAGACATAATTTTTTTTTTGTTCGGAAGAATCGACTAAACAATTATTTAGTTGGATGTTCTTTAATTATGACATGGTAAGTCTCTTTTTTTCCTTCTTTTGAAACTTAAATGAGGAAGTTTTGATTGAAAGAAATTTGGGTTTTATTCGAAATAAAATTCCACCATTGAATGATATTGAAATAATTGATTTTGAAACTAGTCGTATTTTTCTATTACGTGGAAATTCGCAGCTGTTATCCTTATATTTGTATCGAGTAAACTTTCATTCTAACGTAATAGTCTACAGTGGTCACTTTTGTATTTGAGACTGACAAATGTTTGATCTAAGCTCAAAATATACATACGTTATGTTTGAATTCAATGGAGATGCGGTAAACCGAAAGTAGTCTTTGTCATATTCAAGACAAGCTTGTGTGATCGAATTATTTAGACATGAAACACAACTATGTAAGTATCGTCGAGACAACATCTGGAATATTAAATTTTGTTGTGTTTTATACTTTTTGTGTATATATATATATATATATATATATAATTTAATAAAATTGGTAGCTTGTTTGGTCGTATGTATATTTAATTGATTTGACGGCGGAAGTGCAATTTTTGGCCCCATTTCCTTAAAGCATGACCAAATAAATTTCTTTTAACAATATTCAAAACCATAATAAGTGAAGCACTTACTACAGTTTAAAACTTATTTTGGGTCCAAAATTGTGATCATTAAGATTTTGTATAAAGCCATACATATTTTTATCCTCGTGTTTTTTTTATTATTATCGGTGGCTGAGTTGGCTTATCAACAAATTAAAGCCATAATGTTAATAACTAGCTACGAAAATTTAATAAACACAAAAACTCAACATCGTCTAACGGGTCAATTTTACAAGACAACTCTCTAATCTGATCTAATTCATGAAAAAATATTACATTTTTTATTAAAACATTGTTTTTTATTTTAAATTGATCGAGTTAGTCCGTCTAACAATAATAGAGTTGTGAGACATAATCACAGAAGACCTACTCATTAAAAAATTGGCAAAAACCTGTGTGAGACGGTCTCACGGGTCGTATTTGTGAGACGGATCTCTTATTTGGATCACCCATGAAAAAGTATTACTTTTTCATGCTAAGAGTATTATTTTTTATTGTGAATATGGGTAGGGTTGACCCGTCTCACAGATTATGACCCGTGAGACGTACTCATTAAAATTTTTTTTACAATATTTGGTATAAATAATTTTTTACAAAAGACCTACTCATTAAAAAAAAAATTAAACAAAATTTCAGGAACTATATTTTTATAATTTGCTATAAATAATTTTTTACAAAAACTATTTTTGAATTTTAGGATTTAATTAGTTATATCAAAGTAAAATATTATGCTCGGAAAATAAACTCTATTATATTACTGGAACATACAAAATAAAAAATCATGAAACATCTTATTCTATTCTTAAAATTTAGTTTAAACAATCATAAATATTTTGATGGTTAGGTTTTAGGAATCAAATTCAACCTAGTACATTCGACTCAGTATTTCAGGAAGGTCTGTGTAGAAACATCACACACACATATATAAAATATTTAAAACTTATTAATGACATTAATAATGACAAAAACTAATGATTGTTGAACGAAATTGCACCGAGTTTGTGTGCTGGCTTCGGACATCATTAGATTTAATTTGTGATAGCAAAAGTATGTATAACTTTCGATTTTATAAAAAATAATAAAAATATGAATTTAGTTGAAGAGTCGCGATATTGTTAAGTCAACATTTCTATTTTTTCAATTTTTCATCATATTTGGAATCCTGAAATCCTTTAGTTAGAATTCATCATAAACAAAAAAATATAGGTTAAGTCTTTTGAGATTTAGTTAAGGAATAAATTAGGCTCATGTATAGTTAAAAAATCAAATAATAATATATCGATGTAGTAATTCAATATGAGATGACATATATCAATAGTAATGTATCGGTATAAAAACATCTTGTCAGATGATAACATGCGGTGCTTGTTCAGACTTTGAAGTGAATAGCGCATGCTAAGGAGGTGGCTGCCACCAACATTCAGTGTATCACTGCACTCAAGTAGAATCCGTACAATCGATCAATAACGAGCCAAAGTGAACTCGTATTTTCATACCGAAATCACGTTGTTCAGATGAATTATATACCAAATTTTAAACTTGTTGTTCACTGGAATCACTCTCCAGACCGAAGTCATGTTGTCCAGTGAACTAGCAATTTGGTACATAGACAATTGTATAGGCTTAATTCATTAAATCATTTATTCATTCAGTTATTCAATCAGTAATAGTCGATCATTAACCATTCAAGAACCAATAAATCCATATTTCAAATATATAATACAATATGACCAATAATTTGTGACATACACAACATGATGTCATATATGAATAAATTAGTAGCTTATAAACTTTAATGTAAATTACAGACAAAATGTCAAACTTTATTATTGAATAGATAATAGGAAAAATCTTACCTCAGTAACTTACTATTCACCTTATTTGTAGATCTCAAGCTAGGATAATTCTTATAAATATCATTTTAGGGATTTTATACTGGTTAATACTGACATTAGGTGTTGTAATATTTTAAAACTCATTTTTGTACAAAACTTGTATCGATAAGTTCTGATGAACACTTTAAAAATTCATAACAATTAAAATACATGTAAAAAATAATCAAACTTTCCAGAATGTCTAAAAATAATTTAGAACCGTTTGGAAGTCGGACAATTCATGAAACTCGTCGATGTGTGTAACACACGTGCAGCCTTGCCGGCTTGTGGCCGATCTCCGATCGCGATGCACAAGCGAAATTTTTACAATAGATGCATCTTGTTATTTCATACAACTTTATTTTGAACACTTTTCCAAATTCGTAACGGATCAATAAAATGACTGTCTAACCACTCAGGACGACCAAAAACAGTACTTTCGGACGACCATCGGGATGATCGGCTTGCACATTTTGAACAAATTTTATTTTAAAACGAAAGAAAATTATTTCAAATAGAAGGTGAAATAAGGGTTACACCTCCAAGGAAAATTCTTGGTTTTTATTGATTTTGAAAAATAATTGATGATCTTTATACACCTTCTAGTCTTGATGATTTTCGGATAAAAGAGGGAGGTTGTGTACAAATTTCAATTTTTTTGGAAATGATTTTCTATGTTTCTCTCAATTCCCTTATTTCTACTTAAATTACCTTGTTATTTACTTATATATATATATATATATATATATATATATATATATATATATATATATATATATATATATATAAATATATATTGTTTTTAATTAATTAATATTATTTTAGAAGCATATTTTATTTTTTTTATTATTCAATATAAAATCATTTAAATGTTATGTTGAGGATACTAAATTTCATTTTATTTAATTAATATATTTTTATTATTTTTATTCAAATTATGTAATTAAATTTTGACTAAATACCTCAAAATACTGGAGTGTTACAAAGTTGTTCGACTTTATATATAATTGTATTTATAAAAAATTTATGGGTGTAGTGGCATGCACAAATAAGTTTACATGTGTATCTCTATCTTAATTTAAATGGAACATATTCACGAGTCATGTGATGGTTAATCATGTGTGATCAGCAGGGTGGCTCAGAAATTTAAATATATAACAACTTAATATATTGTTTATATAACAACATAAAAATACCACTCGATTTCTATGGCAAGTGATCATCCTCTCTTATAATAATAAAAAAAAGATTTCACTCGATTCATGTTACAAGACGATAATCATCAATAACATGTAGATAAAAATTTAAAAGATATATATGAAATAATTATTTTTAATTTTAATTATTTCGCTAAACAATAAATGATACAAAGACGTGAATCTCGTCCCTCGCATCAAATATTATATTTATTGGGATGATTATTTATGTTTGTCTATCCCCTTTTGGTTAATTGTTATGGTGCATACTCGGATGTTATATCATGTCACAATTAATATTGGAACTCTAACCAAAACTCTCTTTTAATTTTTTTGAAAATGTATTTCTTTTAATCATTTTGAGATAGAAAAAATGAAAAAGTGAAAATGTTCAAAGAGACAAATAAAAGTTGGGAATTGTCTGAAAACCAAGAGGGCGTGGGCCGTAATTGGTAGAATGATGAATATTTATTTAAAGGGAAGAAGATGTGACCCTACTTTAGCTTTGACAAATTTTTATGCAGATTTGCATGATATGATGTTCAATATATGAATTAAGTAATGTTTTTTTTTATATATTCAATGATAACATGATTAAAAGCATGTTGCCGAATGCATTTTCTTGTGCCTCGATCATGGCTCATTGGAGGGTGGAACATGACTGAGCACATTTATGCGTGATTGTATCTCATTATCGTCACGTGTATTTAAATTGTAGCAAAAACTTGTGTAAGACGGTTTCACGGGTTGTATTTTGTGAGACGATCTCTTATTTGAGTCATCTATGAAAAAGTATTGTTTTAATGCTAAGAGTATTACTTTTTATTATGAATATCGGTAGGGTTGACCCGTCTCATAGATGTAAGATTCGTGAGACAGTCTCACAAGAGACATACTCTTAAATCTTTTTACGTTATTTTGATGTGAAAGATGAGATTCAACGTTTTTACATTATACTTAGTTCAAATTTTACAATAATTGAAATAAAAAATAGATAATATTACACTTGTAAGTTAAAAAAAGTTTAAAAACATAGATAATATCAATTTCAAATCATGATTTATTTATGTAAATTTTAAGATCAAATCTAGGGTATAACCTTTACAACTTTAAATCACTAAGACGATAAAAAAAAAAAGAAAAAGAAAAAAAGGTGTTAATTAATAATTTGATACATTATAAAGTGAAATAACAATTTAATAAAAAAAAAGGCATATGTTGAATCAACAAAATATACATAAATGTCTTTACTTATTAGATTAATTAAATATGAATTTCCCTACTAAAATATTATGAAATATGAAAAAAAATAATTTCAAACATGTCAAAATTATACATATGAATAAAAAGGGAAATTACGTTATCGGGATATTCTTTGGTAAATAGAAAAATAAGAAAAAATAATTACGATAAATCAATTTTGATTTTAATATGATTTAATCACTGCTAAAATTCGTATATTGATTAGCCGATCTTTGTTTTAGGAAATGGGCCTTTTGGTTATTTTTTCAAATGGGCCTTTCCTTGCTTTGTGAATGAAGTCCAACATGGAATTCTAAATGGGCCTTTGATTATATATCCATGTTTTCGTATTTACGGTTATACCCTTCTCAAATATAGTACAAAACAATTCAGAGACCGTAAATTTACAGAAACCGAACCGTTCAACGCAGTCGACGGTGGGAAGACCCGCCACCATCGCCGAAATTCCTCACCTCCGCTGGATTCCGACTTTATTTTCGCTAAATTTTGTTTTCAATTATTGGCTCTCTCTTTTTAATGTTAATTATATTATTCATCTCTGGTTTTCCATTTTTTTTCCTATTCACTGAGCTTTGAACCACCTGAAAAAATATTATAGTAAATAAGGCAAAAACAAAAATGGGATCTTTGCTGTTCCGTATAAGGCATATTCGTACGCTGCTACTTGGTAATGTACTTGTGCAAAGTTTATGTTTTGTTACACCTAGTATGGAAAAATTCTTAAATTATATGTTAGGTGAGAGAAATGTAGTAGAAACTGTAAAGCCGATGGTTTTCTTTTTGGTGGTTTCCTCTGGAAGGCAAGAGTTTAGCTGGAAGCGGCTTTGGTTATTTTAAGCATGGAATTCATGGTTTTACAAAGTTTAGTCATTGATGCATAAGTGGCATTCGTCCTCTTTGTTCCTTTTGAGTGTGAAACTTACACTTATTATAGAATTTTAGATATCGAATTTGAATATTTTGATACAGGTCTTGCTTTATCCTCTGCTGTTTCCTTTCCTGCTGACAGATAAATCTTAAAGCTGGAGATTTTACTTTAGATTTTTTGGCTATGAATTTCTTCTGTTTTATCTCAATGTAATATGAAACAAGATTACACATTCCTTCACTTCAAGTATCTAAAGAGCATGAAGATATCTGCAACTTTCATTGTAAAATCGTCAGGCAACTATTTATTAAATCATGCTAAGTTTATGCCTTGTGTTCAGAAATGACTTTCTCAGAAGTTTGTGTCATGGATTTGCACAAGGATGGTATTCTAACGCCTCTGGTGTTGGAAACTATATTGTTAATCTATCTTTTTCCAATGCTCAAGTATACTCAACTATATTGGTATTCTAACGCCTCTGGCACAAATATAATTCATGTTTGAATGTCAGCGAATGTTCTCGGGTCGCTTAGCTAGAATATTATGACTTCGGTTCTGGAAAAATTCTTAGACTGATAGTTGTTTGGTTGCTGTTTTTTCCCTGTTGGTCAGATAACACAAATTTCTATTGGTCTGCCTGGGAATCAAATGTTGGAACTTCAAATGGTATCTGTCAATGTTTAAGGCAGCTTAGCAGTTCTATACAGGCCAGAAAATTTGATTTTACGGACCTTACGTAAGACAAACATGATATTGATGAAGTTTGATATCACGAGAAGCCGATTTCTGTCTCGTTTTTTAATTTACTGATTTTCTATCCAATTTAGGCGTCCTCATACATGGTATCCTATTGCTCGAAGGAAAAAGCGGAATGTTATCTTACACGTCGGCCCAACAAATAGTGGCAAAACATATAATGCACTGAAGCAACTGGAGTCAAGTTCTTCAGGTAAGTGACACCTTTTCTCTATGCTGTAAGTTGTTGATTCATTTTGTGTTAATTGCTTGAGCAACATCGAGAAATCAGCTTGATGACTGTGTAACAGGTATTTACTGTGGACCATTGAGACTTTTAGCATGGGAGGTTGCACAGCGTATGAACAGAGCTAAAGTTCCTTGTGATCTTATCACTGGGCAAGAGAAGGAGGAAGTTGATGGGGCAAAACATAAGGCTGTTACTGTAGAAATGGCTGATGTGACATCTGATTACAAATGTGCAGTTGTTGATGAAATTCAGGTGTGCTAAAATCCATATGGCAGTATAGTTCACTGACAATGAACTGCTTCTGTTGGAAGTTCTAAAATTCACGAAGTGGACATTTATTTTATCGAATGTACACGATCTTTGAGTGGTAATTTCGTTGCCTTGTTAATGTTGAAACCTCCCAATTTATAGCGCTGATTCTTAGCTGGTTTCACTGATTCTTAGCTGTGTTTGAAACGATCAGTTTACTTGGACGTTTTAGTAAAACTGAGAAAGAGGATCCTTGTGGTTTTGGTGGCTCCAAGAAGTGAGATAGTTTCTGGTGAAAGAAATGACAACTAGGTTGCCAACTTAAAAAGTTTACAAGTTGGGTCAATGTCTAAAAGAATCATCAAAGCAAGTACAGAATGCCGATAATTTTAGCTATATAAGGAGCAGCGAAACAAAGTTGGCTCTTTTTTGTTATGTATGTAATCTTAGCGTATATGTAGTATTAGAGTGTATGCTCATGTACAAAAATCTTTGACTGAGACCAGGATCAAAGTTGATTTATTAACTAATTAAACAATAAAATGAATTAAATAAAAGACAGCAAACTCCTAATAATTTGACACTCGGCATTGACCTTATAAAAAGAAATGTTAAAAACTTAATCTTTAATCATTATGTTAATCTCTCTTTTGTCGCAGATGGTGTGGTGCAAGACAGGGTTTTTTTATTTACGTGAGCACTGCCAGAAATATCTGCTGATGAGTTACATTTGTGTGGGAATAAATTTTTAAAACTTAATCTTTAATCTTTATGTTAATCTCTGTTTTGTAACAGATGGTGGGGTGCAAAACAAGGGGTTTTTCATTTACGCGAGCACTACTTGGGATATCTGCTGATGAGTTACACTTGTGTGGGGATGCGGCAGCTGTTCCTCTTATACAAGAAATACTTAAAGTGACTGAGGACAATGTCATGGTATTAGCATTTCCGCTTTCCATTCATAGATCAGTTTCTTTTTGCCACCTTAGACATTATCCATCCCTTGTGTTTGAATTCTGCGCTTTGCTTGTGCGTGTGTCTATATCTTATAACTGGACAAAGATGTAAAAAATGCTATCGTTTTGATGTAGGATGAGAAATCTAAACAAGTTACCGACCATTGATGCAAGAAACTATGATGAAAGAGACTTATTTTCTACGTAGCTTTAGCATCTATGGCCATAAACCTTTGCAACAACCGCAAGTAAACATGTGGCCTACATGTATAATATTAGTTCAGTGGAAATATTACATTCTGCTGTATTTTCTAACAAAGAAATGTTATATATTTTTTCTTTATGTTATTGTTGAAAGAAAAGTCTTGATTACATTATTTTCTGTTCCTTACTATGTAATTAGAGATTGTGCATGATAGTGGTTAGTTCAATTTTTTCTTTTCTTTGGGAAAAGTTTTTGGTTCAACGGAAGTAAATGGAGTATAGCTTTATTGAGTCTCTGTTTGCCCCTCTTATGTTTAGGCAGGATCCTTTTTAATGTTTTAACTCTTGGAACCTAATTTTTTCATGTCTGTTTGTTATAGGTTCGGCACTATGAGAGGCTGTCCCCTCTGGTTCCTTTGAAATATCCTTTTGGATCCTTTTCCAACATACGGAATGGTGATTGCATTGTCACCTTTTCACGTTATGAGATATATAAAATAAAGGTGAGGAATTAAATTTAAAGATGAATTTTCAGAAAAGAGAAAAGTTATACAATCACGAAAAGGATGTAAAGCTTGTTCATTCAACTAGCACATGAGATAATTGCATGCGCATGAGGACCAAATCATTCTTCTGTATTTTTATTTGTTTAATGATAGAAAATGAAATTGGATTTATGCATGCTTCTTCTCCCCTTTAATCACATACAAACATACACAGACGCATAATTAAGATTTATGATGGCGAATAAAATTACAAATAGAGTTGTTGTTGACAGGGTTGATAATCTACATTTCTGCGAGTTAGAAAAGTTCCACGATAGGCCTGGTTGATTACCTACTTAGCTGCATGAGATGATTGGGTTTTTGATTCAGAACCAATCATAGATAGCTAGGGACGCAAACGAATTGAGTTAGTTCAAACTCAAAAAATTAGAGTCAATACAAACATATACAGACACACTTAACTAGGATCTATTACGGCAAAGAAAACTACAAATAGAGTTGTGGTTGCACAGCGTTGATGGTTGACTTTTCTGCTTTTTTGTTTGAAAAGTTCCACGATAGGCCTGGTTGAAGACCTACCTAGCTGCATGATATGATTGGGTATTCTTGATTCAGAACCAATCATAGATAGCTTGTGACTTCAAGATGAAGATGTGACTAAGGATGTAAACAAATCGAGCTAGCTCAAATTCAAAAAAATAGAGCTATTTTATCTGATAGCTTACGAGCCGCTCATGGGCTTTATTATAGTTTATAAATTTAATAGTAGTATATTCATGATTATAATATATACTATCGTATCAATGAAAAAAATGTTCTAGATATCCAAACCCATTAACCCAAATATACTATATATTATCGTATTGATTTGGTCTGATGCACCCTAGCGTGAATCATGGGTATTTCCTTTACCTGATTATGTATTCATATTGAAGAGGTTGATATAAGTAGTTTTGATTCTTCTAATATATTCATATTTACTCCAACAATAAACTTGTGCCGATCACACTTCTTATATTACCTCTTGTGGACAGAGGCAAATTGAAAGTGGAAGGAAGCATCTCTGCTCTGTTGTTTATGGTTCACTTCCTCCAGAGACTCGAACTAGACAGGTTTCCTTTGCTTTTAACTTTGTTTTGTATTCTACTTACAGTTTGATAATAAGTCAGAGGTGCCAATTCAGATTCAGGCTTCATGACATTGATTTTAGAGGGACCAAGTCTATGATATCTCATTTTCTCAAATTTTATCATTCTGGTTCTTTTATCAAAGCAAGCAGCAATTGGCTTAATTAATCCATTCTTTAAGATTGCAGGCAACAATGTTCAACGATGAAAACAGCGACTTTGACATTCTCGTAGCTAGTGATGCAATTGGGATGGGTCTGAACCTCAACATATCAAGGATTATTTTTTCGACATTGAGAAAATTTGATGGAGTGGAAAACAGGGAGCTTACAGTTTCAGAGATTAAACAAATTGCTGGTAAGTCCCCCAGTCATCTTTTGTACCACTAATTCACAAAGGACTTCAGTGTTGAACATTTATATTAAATTTTGTGATAATGGAATAAATAGATAAATAGCGGATGAAGAAGTTTGAGCAAACTTAAGTTATCTGTGACTTGTATTATAAATTGTTTGCACAAAGAAAAAATTAGGGATTCAGACATGTGAGAAACAAGGACAAATCTACATGTTGTGTAGTGGGGTGGGGGTAGGGGTGTCAATCGGGTGGGTTGGGTCGGGTTTCGGGTCAACCCGCGAAATATTTTTTATTTTTTTTTCAACCCGAACCCGAAGCAACCCGAAAACCCCCAACCTAAACACGAACCCTTATAACCCGACTCAACCCGTACCCGCTTAACCCGAATTTTATTAATTTTTTTTTAAAATTTTATAAAAAATTTAATGAAAAAATTCAAAAAAATAAAAAATAATAATAATATTTTAATTTACACACATAATAACAAAATTTTCGATTTAAATTTGAAAGTTTAATCGTAGAAAATTAAAAGTATATTTATTAAATCAAATAAAAAATTGTTAAAAAAATAAAAATATGCAAAATAAATATTAAATGATGAAAATTTATCATATAAATATACAATAAATTTGGTTCAAACATACGATATATAAAAATATAGGTAATATTTTTTAAAAAAAAAAGTTCGCGGGTCAACCCGCGACCCAACCCAACCCGAAACCCGCCTAACATGGCACTAACCCGAATCAACCCAACCCGAACCTGATTTTTTCGTGTTGGGTCGTGTCGGGTTGACGGGTCGTGTCGCATTTTGACACCCCTAGGTGGGGGTGGGGTGGGGTACCTCTCTCCATTAAGCTATCTATTCTTATTGAATGATAACTTGTTTTGCTTTCAATTTGAAAATGTATATACATGTATTTTCTCCCTTGGCTTTTTGTGACAGAGCTTATTTATTCATTTATTATTATATTTTTGTGAAAATACCCAATTGTAACTTCTAGAAGAAGCCATGCGTTATATTAGTTATTTTCTACTATTGTACTCATGCTGATAAAATCTTCTAGATAGATTCCTAGTGGCAAGCATTTGTTATTTTCTTCTTTTGCCATTCTTGATTGTATTTAACATCCCCTAAAAAAGTAACACAATTTTCTTGCATATATGCATTCTTGTGTTTTCTTGTAGGACGAGCTGGCAGGTATAGATCAAAATTTCCTGTTGGTGAAGTGACTTGTCTAGATTCTGAGGATATACCCTTACTCCATTCTTCTCTGAGTTCCCCATCTCCAATTATTGAGGTAATTGGAGCTACACTACATGAGCTGAAATTCCGTCTTGGCTAGATTGTGTTGTCTTTTCTTGATTGTTAAATGATCTCGGTGGAGTTTGTTTTTCCATGCAGCAAGCTGGACTTTTTCCAAGCTTTGATCTTTTGTTAATGTATTCGCGTTTACATCCAAGATATGGGCTGCATCAGATATTGGTAGTTCACCTTCCTCTCTCTCCTCTTCCTGTCCTTGCGATAAATAGTTGTTTTTAGAAATCATCGTTCGACAACTGATGTTCTGTTTCTGCCTCCGAAATGCGGAAGGAAGTCATCTCCCAATCCTTAATCATTCAGTCCTTTGATTCCTCACCTTCTGGTTCTTCTTCCAGGAACATTTTGTGGAGAATGCGAAGGTGTCTCCGAACTATTTCATCGTCAATTGTGAGGAAATGTTGGTATGACAAAATGGGACCTCTCTCCATCGATTTTTCCATGCAATGGCAGTTTAACATTCTCACGTGGTTTTAAACTCCATTAATTTGTTTGTTATCAACAGAAAGTCGCTGCTGTTATTGATGAGCTGCCTCTTAATCTGAATGACAAGTATCTCTTTACCGTGAGGTAACTATTTTTATCTCATATGAAGAATGATGTTCCTTTGCTCAAAAGTTTGTCCTGTTATTCTTTATCTTTATTCAAGTATACATGTAAAGACATTGCCAAACATCTATATCCGAATCTGAAAGAAGTGGTCTACCTATTCGAGTTCGAGATGAATTCAATAAATCTTCATTTTCTAAAATACATATTTCATGGCTAGTCACGATGTATCAAGATCCTCAAGAAAGTTATAGGTTTATGCACTCCATTCCTCAAGATGTTTACAATTTTACGTCCTAAAGTTAACCAACTTTGTGGGATGATTCTGGTTAATTAATGATTTAAGTTCTTCAAGAAAACGAAGACAAACATTAATTCTTTCATGTTTGACACTATTCCCTCTGTAGTCCAGTTGACATGAACGATGATATCTCATCTCAGGGACTCACTCAGGTGAGAATAATTCCCACTTTTAATTATCATCGTCTTTTTTTTAGAAAATGGGAAAAAATTATCAAAATAAATTTGTTGACAGTTTGCGCAAAATTATTCCAAGAACCGCTTTGTCCGGCTTAAAGAAATATTTACTCCTGGAACGCTCAAGATCCCAAAATCACATAATGCACTGAAGGAGCTTGAATCAATTCACAAGGTTATCATGTTTTGTTAGTTTCTCGGGAATCAGCTTTCCGCTAATCTCTATTTTTTTCGTTGTGTAATGTTTGTGAAAAGATATCCAACATAATCCCTCCATCTTAAGTATTTTTATCTCTCAATATCAAAACCTTTAGATTCTTTTGTTGGTTTTTATTTTTCTTAAGTTAACATGTAACTGAAGGTTCTGGATCTGTACGTCTGGTTGAGTTTTCATATGCACGATAGCTTCCCAGATCACGAGCTTGCAGCATCGCAAAAGGCTATTTGTAGCATGTGAGCGTACAACGGATATTTTATACTTAAATGCCCTGGTATCTTTCATACGTGGATGTAATGATGACTTTACACCATTCCTTTTTCTCCAGGCTGATCGAGGAGTTTTTAGGAACAAACCTGTTGCAGAAGCCACGTCTTAAAAAATTACCCCGACGTGGTCAAGTTGAGTCGTCTGCTGTGACTATGACCTCAGTTGAAAAACTAAATTCAATGTTCGATCATTCATAAATATGAACGAACCTGCTGGAGCTTACTGCAACTGCTTGCGGTTGGAACTTTTCGATATTGATCGTCAAATCAATTTTTCTTTTGCGTTTCATGTGCCTTTTTTCCTTCCCTCTAGATCTCTCCTCACCATATTCAGTGACATTATCCATTCTGTTGGGGCTTCCCATTTGGTGTTTCGGGCCCAGAGTGACTTTGGTTCATTCGGAAAGACGGACAAAATGACAGCTTTTGGCTTGATATAGTGAGCAAATTCTTCTGTTCTTGAATCATACCCGCATATTGTGGAGAAATTACTTGAACGTACAGTTATTATAGTGGCAGATGTAGGTGCTTCCCTAGCGACTTTGAGATCAACTCATTTGTTACAGTTCTTTCAGAAATTCTGAGCTTTCGAAATTGGTATAATTGCTATTTTATTTCTCTTTGATGGAGTCTCCTGTTATGCTCCCATGTGCTGTTTGTTTGAGATTTTCTCTCTTCCCCGCAGCAGTATTTAATCTGTTATATATTTGTCAGTCCAATGAGCCATTAATGCTAAAATTCATTCGTGTATATAGAGGTATATAATTCAGCAAAAACTTGTGTGAGACGGTTTCACGGGTCTTATTTGTGAGACATGTCTTTTATTTGAGTCAACCATGAAAGAGTATTATTTTTTTATGCTGAGTATTATTTTTTATTGTGAATATGGGTAGGATTGACTCGTCTCACAGATTAGGATCCGTGAGATGGTCTCACATGAGACCCACTCTATAATTCAATATCCGATTCGTGATTCAGTTTTCCTACGAAAATGGTTTGGTTTGGTGACACAATTATTTAAATTAGTAATCCAAATATAATATATTATATTTTGATTTTTTTTATAAAACATATATAGACAAATAATAATCAACTAAAAATTAGCACAAATATAAAATATAAATGAATTAAATAAATAATAATCGATTAAAAATAGCAAAAATATACTTAATGCACTGAATATCATTTAAAAAAATCTACCATCTAAATAAAAAACTATAAATCTAATTATATTTCTTTTTAAGGTCTATTTGATTGCGATATATATAATTTGAAAATTGAATCGTATAAGATCTGATTTAACATTTATATCTAAAATTTAAATATTGTGGCTTTTGGTTCGATTTCTTATTTTTAATTTGGGTCGTGGGTTTTCTGGTTTAAATACATCAATAAAAAATAGAACGACTAAAACTAATATATTTTTATGATGTTTTGAAAGGGTGAAAAAAATCCATGCTATTATTTTGTTCAAATGTCATCCATGTATTTGACAAAGAATTTATATATCACAAAAATTAATGTGAAATGGTTTCATATGTCAATTTTGTGAACGGATTCACTTTTCGAACAATACATAATTATCTAGTTCTTGGAAGGATGATATCATTCTCATTTGCAACTTTCACTTATTTAAGTACACGAAATAATAGCTTTGAGCATTCGAGAGGCGTTAAGTTGCCTTATAGATTTGAACGTCGATCATGTCATAGGTTGTCCATACTCTGACTAGGAAGGTTGTTCATAGATCGAGTTACTCGTTTGCCTACTCTGATTTTCCGCGTAATTACTCAAGATTTGATTTATTAACATTTTATTCTTGTTTTTAAAAAAACATGAAATAATATTCATATGTGTTTTAAAAAAGAAAGAGAAACAATAATTATTTTAGTACTTTCTTATTACAATTAATCAATATCAAACTATTACAATCATCACAATTAAACTATTAATATCACTCAAGTAATCATATAATACAATAATGTTATAATCAAACGTTTATCATTAAGTTAAAAGCTATAGCTATTACTCAAGACACAATTTTACAAACTTGGGTGTTAATTGGTCGGACTCTTAAATTTATGAGTTCGATAAAGTACGTATGTATCTGTAGTATTGTTTCATATCCCTTAAATAACAGTATTACCATTCACTTCCGTCGACCCTGTCCCTAGCAGAAACATTATTACACGTTAAGATCTGACGTCACTTTTTTACAGTCCACCTAGTTAACTAGATCAACCGGCGCAACGTCGGCAACTTGACACACAAGAGAACTTCTTAAAGTTCACTGATCTTAGTGATACTCTCACTTAATGCACGTTTAATACAACATTCCCACAAGAAGTATGTAAATAAACTTCTTGAGAGACTTGAACTCATGAATTAGCTCTGATACTAATTGTTAGAATCAAGCGCTTATTACAATGCTAAAATTTATATAGTTGTTAGCTAATACGTAAATTTATTTTTTTATACTCATAACAGCACATAGTGCACCTACTTGGATGCTAATAGGTCGGGATGTTAGGCTCATGAGTCCGAGAAGATGTGTGTCCATCTGCTGGTGTTGTCTCATATAACTTAGAGATCGGTCTGACCCTTTCCCTATTGTCGACCATGTCTCCGGCATAGACATTATTATCCGTTAAGATTTGAGGTCATTCTTTCACAGCACTTAACCTACCAGATCAAACGACACAACATCGGTTTGACGCATGAGAACTTCCCAAAAGATCACATCTCAATACTACTTTAACTCATGCATGTAAGCATGTTTAACCCATTCCCCAAAAAAATATAATAATATGTTTCTCGAGAGATTTGAACACATGATCTCGCTCACTGAAATTGTTCAAAAAAAACCAGAATGATATATGACTAAACTGAAATTTGATAACATGTGGTCAAAATAGCAAAAACAAACATATATAACAAAAAACAAGAAAATTGTAATTTTAGTCATTTCAATTGACATATTTTTGAAATTTAATCCTGTAAGTTATCAAATTTTGATTTTTATCTAAAAACTTTTTTTTGTTTCAGTTTTTTTTCTTAAAACCACTAAATCCATCGAATATAGTTTATTGATACTGATGCTCTAAACTTTTTTTTTTGTTCTAATCTAAGCAAAAAAAAAAAAAGAGAAAAGAAAAGCAAAAAAATCCTCAGTACTTCAAAATAATAGAAGAACAATTTGTCATTTTAATTTATTTTTGTTTAGATAGATTTTAATGTGTGTAATATAAATTTTATTTTTGTCAAAAGAGTCATTTAGAAAAACATTGATGTCAAATAAAAATTACAATTTGCTATACCTTTGTTTTTTTTTTGTTCACTATATCGATTTCAGTATGTCATGGAATCCAATTTCAACTTGCACTGATTTATTGGGAAAATGCTCTGTATAACTGTTATCTGTGCGTAATATACACTGGATTGAAGAAGCATGAACCATAGAGTTAATAGAGTTTTATTGTTTTTCATTCTAGTAACATAAGTGAGGGATGGCACCAGCTTTCCTTATTTCTAGCTCAAATGCGGGAGGATATGAAATAGGTACTGACGAATATATTGGGAAAGACCAACCAAAATCTTGAATTTAACAAATGTATTAATCAACTAATACATGTAATAGTTTGTTGATTTGTTCCACCATGGAAGTTCTCAGCTCGACATGCATTGACAATTTCTTCACAGGTAATGGAATGAAGACTATAGATTACACTCTCATAGGGTTATGACAGATTCCACAAGAAATCTTACCATCTTAACACCACATTAAATTAATGATTAAACATCGTCATTCCATTGCGATAAAATTATAGATTCGTACGTAATCCATTGAACTTTTTCAACTATATTAGCTACATCTTTTATAACCAAAGCCTACATTCAAGACCATGGTTCGCTGTCGCGGTCGCGGAGATCGGAACGGATGTTATCGTTCCAGTTACAATGAAATTTCGCGAAACGATCTCGGAACAGATATTTTAAAAAAATATTATAAATATATAAAAATTAAAAATTTTGGAAAATATTTAGAAATATGAAAATTAAAATAAATATCATTTAAATTGATTATTTGATGTAAATAAGAACTTAAAATATTTTTAAAATTTTATTAACAATTTATTGAACACAATTTATATCGTCGTTATATTTAAAATATTTCCAACCATATCAAAAATTAAATATACTATTAAAAATTATTTGTATTTAATTAATTAAAACTTTAAAATATTTTCGATTGGATATATATAAGTTCACGCAAATTTGAATCAATTTAGAGTGATGGACTAATAATAAGCATCAAATCTCATATAAAGTGACATTACAAATTATTTAACATCAATTAAAATAGAAATATTTTATAATTAACTTAGTTTTTTTCATACTTTGTAATGAAAATTTCTCAATAGAAATAGTTGACCTGCGGTCTCTTCTTTATTAGTCTTTCATTGATGGATGCAGCGGGAAGAAGACTCAAGATTCACCATCTCATATCAACCGATGTGCTTTGCATTCCAATGTTCATAGTGAAATTAATATTAAGCTTATTAAATTACTCATATCATGTGATAATAAAATAATAATGAGAAATGAAATATAAGTTGATGAAAATAAACATTTATATACGAGCCATCAACCTACAAATCCCTTCCGTTCCGCGTGTCCCATTCCGTTCCGCCGTTAAATCCCCGTTTTCGGTATATGAAATGCGGATACAAGCCATCAACCTACACACCCCGGAACCTCGTCAAGGTTGCATCCGTTCCCGTTCCGGCAAACCATGTTCAAGACCCAAAAACATTTCTCGTGTTGTTGTGTTACGTTGATCCTTATCTACCGTTAACAGTTCGAAGAGGGTACAATGATGAAATAGTATACAATGGTTGTAAAGTATGCATAAGGGAATAAAATGACACATCTTATTCCCTAGGCGGTGGGTTGCTGCTCGACTAGCGCCTACTGCTTCTTAGAACACTGGATAGTAGAGTCCGAATAGGTAGTTGATTTTATTTTATTTTTTAATTTGGACATTGAGGTCGCTCTACTTAAGCTTGTGACACACGAGCAATGTGCGATTGGATTGTGTGCGGATGTGTGCATATGTGCACATAGAGTTGCTAGCATTGGTTTTCCAGAGGAATTGTGGGAACACATCTCGGATCATGTTTTCATTGGTTGCCGCATGTTTAAATGAGATTTTGTTTGGGCTTCTTATATTTCACATACTAATCTTCATAATATTCTGTGATAGCCAGAGGAGTGAACTTGTTTTTCCCGTGTTAAATGTGTATTTATGAAATTGAAACTGAATAGATTTTGACAAATAAAACAGAGTATTCACTTTGTCCATTTTTGTATGGTGATGTTTTTAACTGTTACTGTGTGCTCAAACATGGGTATGTGCTTGCCCATGCTTTCATGCATATGTGGTCGATGTTTGATATGAGGGAATAAGCAATCTATTTCCTAAATTAAAATAGATTGTGCACTTGCGGACTTTAAAATGCACATATTAGTGTAGTGTTTCAGCTTTTGTAAATGAATGATGCTGTCAAATATATCACATAAACCTGGATCTTTTCTTCCCGAATACATTTGACATGTCAACGCAACCAAAAAACTGTCTATTTTCTGCTGTTTATTTTGTTAGTCAGACAAACACTGCTTCATTTGTGCCCCGCAATGCAGAATTACGATTTAGATGTGCAAAAAGTTACCAAGAATACATGAAGCTGATAACAATACCTATTGAGCATGGCACCGCTATTCCCTATACCTGGTGGATGGGGTTAGGCAACTCAATTAAGGAGATACATGGGCAGCCTCTGCACTACCTTACCAATTTTCATCTAAAGCAGTTAGAAAGAGAGTGGATTGGAGCTGATGATGAGAATGTTTCCCTGGATATGATCATCCATCCTTGTAAAGATGAGGCCAGCATCTGGATCATCAAACAGGTTCATCGCCGCACTTCATCTCAATGTCATCTGGCTAAACTCTGGGAGACTAATCCCAGGCATCATGTTCTCATTGATGCCATTTTCCCGAATCTCAGCTCCTGAAGCAAACATCAGGGAGAAGGAAACTATTTCTTGGAAGTAGCTGATAGTGTAACTTAAGATCGATGGAGAAGATATTTCTTTATTAAACTCTTTTAAGTTTGACAGAATCCAGGGGTTTGCTTCTCCCATTGATCAGGTGTAATGCAGTCAGTATTTTACTGACTTGGTTGCATATAGTATGTTCGACGAGTTATGTCACCAGTCATTCAATACCATCCTGGTAATTCTTTACCGGACAGGTGTAACAACAGTTTGTGTCTTTATAGGCACAAAGGAATGCGGATAATCGAGTACTTGCGTAAAATGCATATGCTGTTGAAAAGAATTAAACTGAATGTCGTCAATGTACGTTAGATCCATCAAGTTCTATTACCAATAATCACGGCATGAACATAAACCTTGCCTGAAAAAGTGAAACCTGTTGTTATCACGAATAATAATCTCTCTGGCATATACTTTTGACACGATTTTTGCAAACGAATGGCAGTCCGAGCACATCCTCAGATTTTTAACTACTCGTATGGGCATTCCTTGACCAGAAGAAATGAGCCCAAATGCCATGGCTAGCTTCTCGCTGTGCCTTCCAAGTAAGAATTCCTTCTCTCGTTCATCAACATCCAGCAACACATTTGTTAAATCAGGAAGGTAGCCGGCTTCTCCAAGTCTACATTTCATCTCCTCAAGCATCGATGCTGTGAGAGCATTCTCTGGATGGAATTCATCACCTGAAGTGAATTCATAAACTACTCCATTTACCTCAATTGAGCTTGAACCAGGAATTTTCTTCATACCCTTTTCTTTCATGTGTGTCCTAACTTTAGCAACGTCATCCCATTTGCCTGCAGAAGCATATATGTTGGACAGAAGAACCTGGATTCCGGTTCTTTCCTTAGCAGAATTTGATAACATGTCAGCAGCAAGAGCCACCATCTCTTGGTCCTTGTGAATTCTACACGCAGCCAAAAAGGCACTCCAGATCGCATCATTAGGTTCCATAGGCATGCTCTTTATGAAATCTAGAACTTCATCCAGCAAACCAGCTCGGCCTAACAAATCAACAAGACACCCATAGTGGATAATATGTGGAATCATTCCACGTTCCTTCATACTCTTGAATATATGTTTGCCTTGCTCAACTAACCCTGAGTGGCTACATGCTGTCAGTACTCCAGCATAAACTACTTCATCAGGTTCGACTCCTTGACTAAGCATCTCGTTGAAGAGCTCAATTGCTTGTTCCCCGTTTCCCTCCATTGTCATTGCTCCAATTGCTGCAGTCCAAGCAGAGACGTCTCGCTCCTTCATCATTTGAAACACCTTCATTGCATTATTAGAGTCCCCACACCTAGCAAGCATGTCTACAAGAGATGTATTAAGCCGCATGTCACACTGAATACCAGCTTTCTGAATGTAATCGTAAGTCCATTTTGCAAGATCAAGAGCTCCTAAGTAACCACAGGCAGATGCAATGCTCACCATTGTCACCTTGTCTGGTGTGATGCCTTCATTCTGCATGGAATTAAATAGTTCAACCGCGTCCCGAAATAAATTCTGTTGTACCAACGCACCAATCATTGAGTTCCAAGATACAAGATCCTTTTCTGGCATGTCCTCGAACACTTCCTTAGCCGACTCGATATCACCATTTCTAGCAAAACCTGCAAGCAATGAATTCCACGACACAGTAGTCTTGTTGGGCATCTGATCAAACATTCTGCAAGCCCATTCCTGCATGCCACACTTGGTGTACATATCAATAAGTGAATTTCCAATGTTGTCCCAGTTCTCAAGTCCATTCCTTAAAACATAAGCATGACACTGCCTCCCAAACCGAAATTCACTCAGTTCAGCAGAAGATGAAATAGCAGATAGCAAAGTCACCTTGTCTGGTTTTGGCCCCATATAAAGCATTTCACGAAGTACACTGAGAGCTTCATTCACTTTTCCAAACTGTACATAATTTGACAAGATTGTATTGTAAAGAACCAAATTTCTATCCACACATTCATCAAAGAGTCGTTTTGCCTTATTAGGAGCCCCACACTTCAAATACATATCAACAAGCGCGTTTAACAAAATAGTATTGAAAGTTATCCCAGATGCCCCCGCATAGGAAGAAATTTTCTCCGCCAAATTCGAATCCCCCAACTCTGCACAAGCCGATATCACACTGACCATAGTAACTTCATTTGGCTTAATGTCCTCGTCAACCATTTGAAAAAACAAAGAGATGGCCTCTTTATGCCAATTCTTCCTAGCATACCCACAAATCAAACTAGTCCATGTCACTACATTCCTTTCACTCATTTCATCAAACACTTTTCTCCCTTTATCAATTTCTTCACACTCACCATAGAAATGTATCAAAGAATTCAAAACAAAAATATCACCATAAAAACCTAATTTCACAGCTGATCCATGAAGCTGCATGCCCTCAAAAAGCTTCGAACTTTTCGCACAGGCACTCAAAACAAACGGAAATGTATAGTTATCTGGCGCAACACCCTCAATCATCATACCAACATACAGCAAAATGGCATTTGAAAATGACCCAGCTGATGAGTTTCCTTTTATCAAAGAGTTATAAACATAAACTCCACTAGTGCTGCTGCAATCCTGTTTACTGTTCTTGAATATCTCGAAAGCTTTCTCTGCATACTCTAAGCATTCAGAAGACCCCATTTGTGAGCACTTGACAATGAGGTTCGTTAGAGCAGCGGGATCATGTACCAACCCCTGTTTAGCGAAGTAACCATGTAATTGCTTGATTTCTTGAAGATTTTTGCAAGATTGAAGAGACCCAGGTTTGGGAACGAGGTTATTGGAAATGGACGCTGATTTAATTTGAATTTGGGTACTCGGAGCTACTGGGTCAGCTGTGAAGGGGGTGGCGAGTGGAGGAGAGAATACAAGAGTGGTGAAGGCCATGTATGTCTCTGTTCCGGGCCGGAGCTAACCAACTCTAACTGAAATCAACTTCCTGTCTGATTTTCTTTAAGGTTAATATTTTCTTTACCGCCTATCATCTTGATAACCGGCGGCCAATGCTAATACTTTATCTTATAATAATTTTCTTTGATAAAATGCTACCCATTGTTTAAAAATCTTATTAGGAAAGATAATATTAGTATCTATTACGTAGGATAGATAGATATCTATTTGGATAAATTATATCCATATGTTCATCGCTCTTTACTAATTATTTTTTGTTAATATCTTTAAAAATCATAGAGATTTATTCATTCATATATAAAAAGTGACATATAATTTCTGTTTAATGAAGTATTTTTACTTTTAAAAAAACTTCATATTATTGGTTAAAGTAAAAACAAAAAATATGTGTAACTGTCATTTTTTTTTTGTGCGGTTCAATCTCTGGGAACGAACTTGGTTACTTTGTGGATCAAGTTGACAAGGACCGACTAGCTCGACTCAGCCTCCTTTTCTTTCTCTATTTCCTGTTCTCGACTATTGAAAATTATCTCTTACTTTGCGTGATGATCATATATAACCAACCATCTCTCTTTGATAAAAGAGCGCTGGGCAAGGTTCCTAGTCGAGCTATGTCAGGCATGGCCTGCATATCTATTGCTAGGCCAGGGAATGGCGCAAGGCTAGGTTGCTGCTATGCCTCTTAATGAATTGAATAGTCATTCGATCTTTGTTTGATTCCGACGACCGACATAAATCTCATGAGACCGAAAAGTGATCTGCCCTTTTTCTTCGTTACAAAAAAAATAGTCATTTTCCTACGTAGTTTTTTCTTAACAGTCAAGTAATACAACAACTGAAATACTACCTAATTTAATACTGTTTGCGTCGGTCCATACAACTGAGATTACTTGCTATAAAAGCATAAGTAAACTCTTAACAAAGTGCGACTTAAATAATTTCCTAATTATATATATTCAAGTGGCGAAATAACTATTTGGTTTTGTTTATGATAATGAAATTCACAATTGTTATATTTCAATGTGCATTAGATAAACTCCGAACTAACATAATAGTCTGCAAAACACGTTAGTCGGGTAAATCACATTAGGTAAATATACAATATACTCAGTCTGATAAAATGTTGGCAAGATAAATCAAACTCTTGACCATTTATCAATAAGTCACACAATCAACCAACTCAGACATCAAGATGGGCTATTTCGTTTTTAACTGATTGAAGAAACAAGCAAGACTTGACTGATCTTAGTGGACTAAAGTACTAAAGTTCCACGCCAGTTCTAGTGGAGTATTTCTTGAACGAAAGAGGGGAGTACAAGGATTTAATCCGAAACCAATTCCATCCGTAGGCGGTGAAGCCACTATAATCTGACAATTCCAAACGAAAAGAAATCAAATGTAAAAATTTAGTTAATGTCTTATGATATTTTACGGATGGTTTAAGGAATTTGAGCTTTAGAATATAATAAATATGCACACACTACAAAGGGTAAGCTTCCATGAATTATTAGAGCAACTCAACTAAAAAAACGCACACGCAAAACACCACCAAAAAACAATTACACGTCAAATATACTAGGTGCAACACTGAATAAATAGGGTGTCACATTACGAAATATTTGATTACCAATAATTTTTGGTCTCCAAATCTTTAAATATGATTTATTTATATTGCTTGGATGAAGCATCATTTGCGATAAGACCAAGTTAAGACTCCGATAATTCAATACGCAGACTAACTCATCGTCTATGCACATAAGATAGAAGCTTGAGTACAAAGGAGAAAAACAGAAATTAGAACAGGAATTTAAATGAACTAATAAAGATCTCTAGTCCCATAACAAGTACAAAATCACATTGGCAAGGGATGCTTTTAATAACAACTAGGAACATCCCACTAGACAATGATAATCATGGGATTAATGCGAGGTTGAAATCTTAAATACTGCTAAATCATTCTGAAATCAAGAAAATACTGGATATTTCATCTGATATCAGGTGAACTCTGAGAATGATAGTGCATGAAAATATTCAGAAAAGTGCCCATCCTTTTACCCTTTGGTTCTCATAATTGTAATGCTCCCTTCACCGCCTTCTGTTGGAATCTTTGTTTTCCCCACCACAGGCTTCCCTGAAAATGCTGATGTAGGATAAGAAACAGAAGGATCGTCTTCTTGGTCTTGCTTTGATTTTGGTGGAGCGTGTAATTTTTGGTTTATGTCCTCCAAAGTCATGTCTCCATGAGCACCACAGGGTTTGATGAAGGCAAATGGATAGACGACAGATGATGATGGTTTAGGTAGTGTACACATGTACGATTTTCTACCTGAATTGCAGGGTAAAAAACAACATAGAAAATAAGACTTGTTTAGTTTAGGGAAGAAGATTGTAAAATTGAAATCCAAATATAAAGTAATATTTAAGATGATATCCATCGGGCCACAACACCATAATTCTTACCACAAAAGTAACAGAAGAAACGGAATACTTCCACAGATCAAGCTTGACTAACTTGGTTTCCACAAGTAACAATGAAAACGCCGTGTAAACAATTACCTTTGAAAGCACCACTTCGACGACTATTGATGGGGTGATTTGTTATTGCGTTAGCATCATATTCTGGAGACATCTTACAAAGCTCTGCAATATCATGTTATGAATTATGCAGTGGAGACAAATGGCGGGAAACCAACGAAAAAACAACATAATGCTATTATTTAACATTAATTAACCATCAATAACTGGAACTATTCATGAATTACCTTTAATGTTGATTTGAACGTCAGATGCTCCAGACGGATCACACCTATTCAAACAAAAAGCTGGTCAGAAATTTGTTTTAAATTAACTGATAATGCGAAGAATATGCAAACATACATATCTTCAGCACTGCAACGTATCTCGGTTTCATTAAAGTAATCGGCAATCCACCCTTCAAACGATGGATCCAAGCACTCATTATTGGATGCCGATGCACCATCTAAGAAACAACAAATTATCACTAAGTACCATGTTTGTCAATTTGATTTTCATATATCTTGCAATAATTTTTTGAGAGGAACAAAACCTGCAAATCCAGAAACCCACTCTGACATATCATGTATATTAGCTTCAAGAGAATCCTGTGTCTCCTAAATAAAGAACGGCCACAGATTATTGACTATCTAGGAGGTAGGAACCATAAGATGGTGCCTGCAAAATTAACTCTTTTACCAAACAAATGTACCTTAGATCTTAAAAATATGTCATCATTGTAAAGAGGTGCATTCAAGACTTCAGACTCAAACTGAAGCATCCTACGCCTTTTTGCTTGAGAGGAAGGCTCCCTGCATTCCTCTGACTCTGCTTTCCCTGTAACTTCTGCAGTAGTTAAACAACCTGCATTTATACCACGATATCCCAATCCCGAGTTTTCTGTGCAGCGACAATACCGATATCAACTAATTGTTGTTTCCAGATACTGTTGCCAGATGACATCTCTTCAAATTCGAAAATACAAGATGCGAACTGTTGTGTGAAGGAATCAATATATAAAACTGATTCGCAATAAAAAAGTGTGCACTTTTATGGGACACAACCTTTTATGCAACTTCTTCGTGCATTTGAAACATGTAGAATAATCAATAAACCATTCGGCCATATTTGTGCAATGCTTAGTTTTTTAAACCAAGAATGTAAAGAAGAAGCATGTAGCGAACGCATTAATAAACTTGTTGTCACTTGTTTCTCACCCATCGCATAAAATTGATATTTTAATCTTAACATGGCTACCGCCTACCGGAATAGAGATACATTTGTACCTCTGTCTTTGCTTGTAAGTCCATTGGGTAAGGATGATAGCTGATTTGAAGAAAGTAGAATCGTTCGGAACAAAGAGCACAAGTGCAATTACAAAATGAGAAGAAATGGTGACACTTAGTATAAGTACAGGATGAGTAAGGCCCCACCCCCACCTTTTTCGATTACATGGCAGGTGAAATCCCCACAGGCCTTGACTGGAGTAGTTTCATCATCTAATATAGAAGAGAAATGGTCTTCGTTTTCCTTCATTCCACCCAAATGCCATTTTGATATTTCTGATCATCATAGAATACAAGCAAAAATCATCACCCAAGTTCAAACGAGCATTTTACTTGAGGATGGAGGGATTCAAAATGAGAATAAGCCCAACCTATGTTGGTACTGTCCTCAAAATTATACTCCTGACACTCCCAATCCCATAACTCGCTGTCATTCAAAAAAAAATATCTCATACAACAACATGAGATGCTGACGATTAAGATCACAAAGTAAAATATAAATCATGAAAAAATTAGACACGAAGATCCCAAATATGGTAGAATCAAGAAAATGAAACTACACAGTTTGAACTGATGATCAAAGTAGAACAGTAAGGAACATCTATGTGATTAAAAACAAACAAAATGCACGGCATCTTACCACCCAGTTAGCCTAATAGCGTATCAGTACATATCTCGGAATTCCAGTTCATATGTAGTAACTTGGTCCCGGGATTGAGTCGAGGGGAGCATGAGCAAAAAAGATGCACCACATTCATCAAATCGACAAAGTTTCAAGTGGTAAACATAAGAAAGACAACAAAAGGCAGCTCCAAATCCCTTTATTCCTAGCCTTTAAATCCAACAACAGACGATGTTTAACTTAGGCACAGAAAAAATTTTCCCTCAGCAAATCCTTCACAGACATTTCAAGCAGAATTATCAGCGTGCTCTTTTAGAAATTCTTCTATAAAAATGAATTAAAATTATACGTACAAATATCAGTTGTATGAAACTAAAATTGCAAGAACAGAACCCCCACAAAAAAAAAAAAAGAAAAGAGAGATTGAGCCCAAAAAACCATCGAAATCCACAGCATCGTCACAATGTTCGCACATGATTAAACCAACATAAAACCCGAACACACCGAAGATCACACAGAATCAAACTTAACAAGTACCAAGAACAAGCATTTCCAAATTTTAACAGCCCACATAAAGATGGCATTTGGTGCAATAATCAACAAAAAATGCAAAACCGAAACACAACCCAGTGATCTATAACAAAAGAAAAATCAGCAGGCAAACAAACCAACTCACTTTTCGTTATTATTGGTCATTAGGATGGATTGATGGATTTCTTTACATGTGAGTTTAGGTCTCGTCCGATATAACTTTAATATATATAGCATGAAAAGAAACGAAAGTCAAAGGAAAATCATTGGTTTAAATAAAATTTCCCAAAAAAACTGGAGGGAGTGAAGTGGGGTCGCTAGACGGGTTATGTTTTTTGTTCATCGGTTCTCTCTTTTAAAGAAAAATAATATGAACTTATTAATACAAGTAGAGTTTATGTTACATTTGGAGTAAAAACGTGACAAAACACGATAAGAGTTTGGAAAAATACTACATCATATCAGCATTGACATCAGACATTATTTCACTCCAATGTTACAATAGAGCAATGATAAAATAAAATACAAACGCGATAAATATAACCGTAACTCAACGTACATATTTTACAAACAAGTTGATCCACCAAATCATTCAATGTTTCATTTCACTAAAATATAGGTTCGACTATTACAAAATACTTACAAAGATATCGATGAAACGACGACACATACAGACGATGTCTGATTTATTAAATAAAACACAGTGGTCTAAAAATCTTGCTACCCCGAGCGTAGTGGGCACACCCCCTGCATAACTTTTAAGCAGTGGTCTTGTATTGGGTGCAATCAGTGGTAGTTGGGTGGGTATTGAATTGTGCATTGTGTGGCGTGTTTCACTCATCCAGCACAACGGCAGAATTAATAAACGCAAAACCAAAATACGCTCAGTCCAGTTGTTATCGCATTTAAAGAGCGATGGAGGCACGATAAGCGGCTCTGATCAAATTTTATGTATATCTTCAGTCTAGAGTAATTCTATCATATCTCAGCGTCATTATTCATTAAATTATAGGAGTTCCTCGTATTTTGACTTAATCTGACGTCATTTTTTGATTATCCGATTGCTAAAATTTCATCGCATCATAGCGAAAAAACACACTCTAAATATAACATTAAAAAAATCATGTCTATTAAATAAACAAATTGAACGAGGAGTCACAATTACAGACCATTAAAATTGAAACTTGGACCTAACTCAACCCCAAAAGCTAGCTCAAGGGGGGAGGATTGTCCAAGCCAATATATGCCACTCAAATGTTAATTATCTAACCGATGTGGGACATTTAACACACCCCTCTCACGCTCAGGATTAAACATCTGGATCGTTCTGTCTAATTATAGGCAGTCCAACACATAACGGTGAAACCCGGGCTTTGATACCATGTTAAGATTGAAACTTAGACCTAACTCAACCCCAAAAGCTAGTTCAAGGGGGGAGGATTGTCCAAGCCAATATATGCCACTCAAAGGTTAATTATCTAACCAATGTGGGACATTTAACATATATTATCTCTAAAAACTCTCTTTCATAGCCCCCAGGGGTATAGGCCGTGTGGTAAGGGCCTGGAGTGAAGGATACTTTAATCCATGTTGGTGAAGGATCGAGTCTCGGCTTTCCTTTCATGAAGAATTTCTCCTGCCAACCTCTCTTCTAGGTACCTGCTGCCGGTGTGTAACCCTGATTTACCTCCCTTCACGCCGAGGCTTGAGGCGACTCTGTATGAGGCCATCGGGATTGGGGTTCACCCTTAAAAACTCTCTTCCATACATATCTCGTTTTTTTTCCTAACATTGTATTAAATTTTAATATGCATGAAGTTGACAAGTGGAGGCAATTAATGAGGACTAAAATAAAATGTTAACGAGCCAACAAAAATACAACTCCATGTTATTTATGACAAAAACTTGTGTGAGACATAGATCGTATGTGTGAGACGAGTCTCTTATTTGGGTCATTCATGAAAAAAATATTATTTTTTATGCTAAGAGTATTACTTTTTACTGTGAATATCGGTAAAATTGATATGTCTCACAGATAAAGATTCGTGATATTGTCTCACAAGAGACCTACTCGTCATGTATTTAGTCATATTTATATAATTTTAAAAAGATAATAATAATTGACCGAGATGTTTGTTATAATTAAATTTTGAATCAGAAACTTCGTCTTAAATATGAGATTTTGATATCTATCGACCATGCTTCTTAGTGTTTTCATACTATATATGTGTATCAACATCTCAGATACCTTCGTAAATTAATTTATGCTAACGAATCATTTGTCACATGCATTACTACGCATGCGTGGACATTATCATACCACATGAACTTCTTCTAGCGGAGATTGTGGGAATTTGGGAAAGTGAACAGATCCAAGGATTCGATGGTAGATAACTATATGATACGAATTAATACCATATAATATTTAAAAAATATGGAATAACACTTAAATACTTTGAATAATTAGTGTATAATTTAATAAAAATATCTCCAAATGTAGCTCGATTCTTTATAAAAAGAGTACGCGGGAGTCACGTGATGGAAGGATTTTTTAACAAAGGACCACGGACAAAAGCGACAATACTATTCTTCACCCACAGAGAAAGGGGACCGTATTATTTAAAAGAATTCGGTAAAGTAAAAGCAAAAAATATAAAATAAATAAAGAAAAAAAATAAAAATAAAACGATAATTGGTAGGTATGAAATATCTGCCACTTTTAGTTTTCAACGAGGCTGTTTTTGTACAATCATTAATTTATTTTAACTTGATTTGTTGCATGAATTGTGTTAAAAACACGTTTTTTCTGTAATATATATATATATATATATATATATATATATATATATATATATATATATATATATATATATATAATAGAGTGAGTCTCATGTGAGACCATCTCACGGATCTTAATCTGTGAGACGGGTCAACTCTACCCATTTTCACAATAAAAAGTAATACTCTTAGCATAAAAAATAATATTTTTTCATGGATGACCCAAGTCAGAGATCCGTCTCACAAATACGACCGATGAGACCGTCTCACACAAGTTTTTGCCATAATAATAATAATAACAAAAATTAATCACAAAAATTTATGTGAAACAGTCTCACTGGTCAATTTTGTAGGCAAAAACTTGTGTGAGACGGACTCACGGGTCAAATTTTGGGAGACGGATCTTTATATGGGTAATCCATGAAATAGTATTGCTTTTTATGCTAAGAGTACTACTTTTTATGGTGAATATGAGTAGGGTTGACCCGTCTCACAGATTGAGATCCGTGAGACGGTCTCACATGAGACCTACTCAATTTTGTAAGACAAATATTCTATTTGGGTCACTCGTAAAAGTATTACTTTTTATTGTAACCCATCTCACAAAATACTTATTAAAAAATCATAAGATTTTGGAAATTTTAAAATCACAGTGAAAAGCACAATTAAAACTATTCGTAATACATTGTATTTTTTAAAATATTTTCATGTCCTATAGGAAATTGTATACAATTTACTTTTGATTTGATAAAATTTAATTTCATATTCTTATTCATCTTCCTATTTGGACATGAAAACATTCCAATAATAATTAAGATTGAGGTTGCATTGGTAAGAACTGGGAAGAAGTAAAACTAGCTAGTGACGAGTCTTCCCTGATTGGGTTTGAAATAGTTCCGACATAGTGAAATTAAACGAAATATATATCTATGACACAATGTGGGAATGGTCATCAAGGGCCAAACAAATAAATCCATAAAATCTCGTTGTTTGGAGATTGTCCAATTTCAATTTTATTCAATGAATATGGCGTAGTTTAGATCAGATTTGAATTGATCTTGGACAAAGTTGAGAAAATGATAATCACCATAAAGATTAGAGTGTGTCTCATGTGAGACCGTCTCACAGATCTTAATCTGTCAGACGAATCAACCCTACCTATATTCACAATAAAAAGTTATATTCTTAGCATAAAAAGTAATATTTTTTCATGGATGACTCAAATAAAGATCCGTCTCACAAAATACGACCCGTGAGACCGTCTCACACAAATTTTTGTCTAAAGATAAATAGCAAAGCTATAAAATTTGATCAATTCAATAAGGTAGAGTTTGAAAATGATTATGCTCACATATAAATGGTTAAATTTATAGATTACAAAAAAGTAGAGAAATCAAAGTGAGTAGTATTTGAAAATAAAAATAAAAAGTTGAAAATAAAAAATGAGTATTATTTGATAAATAAGTTATTTTAATATACTATTTTTTTTTTTGCCACAATCACTTTGTATAAGCATAATCAACACCTCACCATCTTATGAATTTAAATTAAATTAAGTAGAATGTAAGTTATCTAACGATTAGGTCTAAAGGAGTGTTTGAAAGATTTTCTACGTAGTTTTAAGTGATTATTTTTGAGATTGTAAATCATTTTTGTGAAAAATAAAAGTATGAAGTGTTTGAAAATAAAAACTCAAAGTTAATATAAGCTCAAGTCAGATTGTTTATAGAAAAATTATTTTCAAACTTAGTTTTTAGTAAAATGACAACAATATTTTAACTTATATAACATGATTCTCGTTCAATTATCTAAATTTAGGCACAAACATTATCAACAACATATGTATATAATAATTATTATATTTTAAATATTTTGTATCGAAAATGAATTATATAACTAAACAACAAATGGAAAAAAAAATATTAGAATCTTATTTCTATCTAAAAATTACAAGTAGAAACAGATATTCACAAACATCCCGAGAGACTTTCGCACAGTTAGAATCTAAAAAGTGTTTCCTACAATATTTTCTAAACATTCCTTAAGAATCATAAACCGTTTATAAAACAGTGTCGGGAGAGACTTGAGTTCGATCACAAATTACAAAAGCAGTACAAAATTAAAAAATTAGGGAAGGCCCATGACAAGGAATACATAAGTAATGCGGGCTTAGTGTATGGCCCACTATTTTAAATTCACCGGCGCGCCAAAATTTGAGATTCGATCGGAACCCAAACGGGTCATTGGATTTCCCGTTTAGTTGGATATTTGGATTCGACCCGTTTAAAAAATTAAGGTAAAATAATCGCTTTAAATATAAATAAAATATTAAGTATATGCATGATTGTGTAAATATAACACATTGTTGTTTTTAAAATATATTTTTTTAAAAAAAACTTAACTTAAATAAATGAGTAGATATCTTGTGAGACGGTCTCATGAATTTTTATCTGTTAGACGGGTCAACCCTAACGATATTCACAATAAAAAGTAATACTCTTATCATAAAAAGTAATACTTTTTCATGGATGATCAAAATAAGATATATGTCTCACAAAATACGATCCGCGAGACCGTCTCATACAAATTTTTACCTAAATAAATATCACATAAAATGTTATTAGTTTGATATTCTGAAATAAATTTAGTATTTAACTATACTTGTTAGTCCATGCATATTACAATAATCATGTTAGACTTGTCACTAGTCAAATTATCATACTAATTTTCACACCTTAGTTTGAACTAAGGAACTAGGGATGTCATTTGACAAGTTGGAGCAGACTGCACGATAATGAAATGACACCAATTTTATATTATATCGGATTTATTACTGAATTAAGAGTGTAACTCAATTCAAATCTCAATCGATCCGATTAAGACTAGTCTGAATCAAATTTTCAAATTTTTTACCATTGTGTACCTAATGAAGTTATTTATGAAACAAAATAATCATAATAAAAAATTAATATATTATTAAGAAAAATGTTCGAATGACATAATTAAAAGTACTAATTATTATCCAACAATGACATTAAACCAAAATTTATTAGTAGTCAAAATATCAACAAAAAAGCCTACAAAATCGCATAATTGAAATGTAAAACCAAATCAGATCAATAGAAATACAAGGAATTTGGATTGAATTCTCTTTGACTGGTTCGAATCACACATTAAATAGCAGCGTTGCCGTGTAGTGATTTATGAAATCCAAGAAATAAATGGGTTGTCAAAGAATAAATCTTTGAAAGAGGAGAGGACAATTACATAAAAATGTATCTGTTTTCATTAAATTATGGCAGATTTTCAAGTGGGCGTTTTACTTTGCATTAATTACACATGAACAAGGTCCCGTCAACAACAGCAGCTGTGTGCGTTGGTTGTTTTTTCTTTGTCCGCAACCATAAAAATCCATTATTTTCTTTGCCTTTCACTCTCACTTGACCACGTTTCCCGCTTCTTCTCCAATTTCTTACGCTTTCACAGTTTCAGTTAACCCCTTTTGTTTCTTCAACTCTCCACAGGGAAAATAATTGTTTCGTTTGTTTGTTTGTGCGTGTAGGTGGGGTGGGGTGGGGTTGGGGTGTGTAATGGGACAAGAATATGGTTGGATAGATAGATAGATACAGATATACTCACAAACACAAAATGGAAGAAAAGTGTGAGAGTTCTGTAAAATGTAACAGTGAAGTTGAAAAGGCGGTTATGGATACACCAGAGAGGAGCAATAATAAACAGATAGCGACAACTGTTGGCGAATTTGAGGTTTGGTTTCTTGGAAGAAGTTTGAATTTTTTTGTTCTTGGTTGCTTTTTTTTTTGTGGTCGATTTTTTTTCGGGGTCCGTATTTTTGTGGTCTTCGATTGATGCTTAGCTGGAATTGTTTTGACAATGGGGTTACTTGAGTGATTTTGTTGAAGAATGTGCAAGACCTTTTACTTAATTAACCTTGTAATTGTCTAATGTTCCTACACTTGTAGAAGGACGAGTCGCTCGTGTTTCTTTTGGTTCGATTTTTGTAGACTTCAAATTATGGGTTAGTCTGTTGTAGATTGTTGGTATTTACGTTGTGATTGATCCGTTACATTGTTACATGAAGAAGGCATTTTTCCTCTTTGTTTGCAGGATTCCCCTGTCTTTGCTTTCCTGAACTGCCTTTCTCCTATTAAGCCAGTTAAATCCACACACATGACCCAGGCGATCAATCCTCTCAGCTTCGTGTCTCCCCCTTCTATTTTCAGTTCACCCCATGTTGATTCTTCTGGAGAATCTAGAGCTCTTCGAAGGTAATTATTGGGCTTTTTGACAATTACTGTCCTCTGATTTACAACAGTTTGTTAAATGAGTATACTTTTAACTGCTTTTCCCTACTCAGGCACCAGTTTCCAGATCCCTCACAACCCGAGTTTTCTTCATATGATGGAAACACCGTTGATAAGAGTAAGGATATTGATGCCACTAAGAAATTGGATGACCAACAAGAAAATTTGGATCCTTGGAATTCTCATGGTGAAGCAACGGGTCCGACATGTAAGATATTTTCATCTAATCAACCAAATCATGTTTCTAAACATATATGAACATGATAAATAAATATGCGGAAGCTTATCGAGTATTACCTCCAGCCATTGAATCATCTGAAAGATTTCTGATTTTCCTCCGGTTTGAAGTCTTCTAAGCATTCCAACCCTCTTTAGATGGTGTAGTGTTTCTGTGTGGGTTGTATACTTAGGGACCTCAAACGCTTCTATTTATAGGCGTTTCTCATACCATCAATGAGCTTTATCGGGAGCACGAGATTCAAAAGGAGTGAGCGCATGCATGTCTCAAAGTCTAAAGATGAGGCGGCTTACGCAAAGTTTGTCAAAAGTGTTGGCTATGGCCGTCGCCATTGTCGACACGTTTATTTCCTTTTGTTTGATATGAGCCACATTAATATTTGTTAACATTTATCAAATATTTCTTACACGACATTTAATGAATCAACGAAAGTTGTAGGTGACAATGCCGAAAACTTAAATTTTGATCATAGTAGTCCTAACTCCCCCTTAAGACCTAGCTGTGGCCATAAAACAATCTGTACTTAATGAATAAACCCTATGTTTATTCGAGGTCCAACTTTATTGATATTTTCTCAAGATAACCGAATGTGTACATAACCGAATATGAGAAATATCATAACTGAATGAGTTTCATAATTCATAACCAAATGTATATACCAGAAGTTTTTAGGAACCAAGTCCAACATTAATTACCACATGATCATTAAACGTCTTAATTTGCATGCCTTTAGGTTAAATGATCACCAATTCATTGATAAACGTCCAATGGCTAAAACTGTATGTCGATATACTTAATTCGAATATTGCTTTAGTCACAAAGACTACAACTGAATTGTCGTAATATAATCTTAATGGCTCAGACATAAAATTCACAATTCTAAGCCCAAAATGAAACTCTTTAAATACACCATATAATATTGCTTCAACATAAATGACGAATTTAGACTCCATAGTGGAAGTAGCAAATCACTTTCCAAATTGTCAATTCGTTTCTACATACGCATGTAAAACTTTAGTACCATGAAGGTATCCAAAACATTTTGCAGCCTTTTATTGATCAAATACTTAGATTATTATGATAATTTCTATAATAATTCAGCTCCCACTAACCTTATGGTATACATAATTGCCCATAATGTTCTCAACAAAACTTAATGAAGAGATAGCATCATGAAACATAAAATACCACTTAATGTGAGGTTTTTCTAATTTATATAGTTTCATTAATCTTGTAATATTAAATACTCACAGTCATTAGAGAAGAATACTTAATGTTATTTGATATAACATTCTTACTCTATATATCACTATTAAAGAATTTTGTTTTCACAACCAACTAATGCAAATCTAAACCAAATGGGTTATTAATGTCATGATCACATTAAGAGAATTTTCTTAAATACATGAGAAAATATTTTTATGTAGTAAATTCTCTTTATTTGAATGAATTTCATAGCAACGAGTATATCCTTATGTTGTTCAATGTCGTCTGATGAGAGTTTATTTGTCTCAAGGAATCATTTATAACAAATGACGACTGAACCAACTTTTATACTCTATTATTTGCTATTGAATTCCTTTATAATTCATGACATTATACCGCAAATTAGATTTCTTATGCTCATGGATTGTGAAAACACCTCAGGATCATTTTCGACATCAAAAATAAATAGTCAGATTCAAAATACACAATATAATCACTTAAAATTGTTGATCCTTTAATTCAACTAGATCATCTTAATGTTGCATCAACACTTTCCAGCGAAAATAGATTGTGTTGTTCAACTGAATACTCAATATCTTGATGAGCATTAAGATCCATATGATCATGATCAACAATTTGTGGAATTTATATGACTGGTCCCACAACACACTTTTAACTTGATAGATGTTGCGAATATAAATCAATAAATATAACTTGCGTGGCTGAATGAGCATCATAATGATCAATATTCTGAATTTGATCGCTCCCACTAATCAAGTCATTCTTAAGAAATTTCACATCTCTTGATTCCACAAACTTTATGATTTGTGATGGACATTTACATATCCTTTGGACCCTTTGGTATATCCAATGAAATACCCATTAATGGACCTCAGTTGTAACTTATTTTCTTGTGAACTATAAACTTTTTTTTCAAACATGTATATGTCCCAAATTCGATTTCCAATATTTCCATAATTAAAATTTGATCTTATGGATATCTTTAATTGGAATTCGACTTGACATAACACATTAGTCTTAAGAGTTTCAATTCACAAGAACTTAATAAGTTTGGAGGTACTAATCATACTCCAAAATGTCCATCCTCAGTGTATTTACTATAATACTTTTTACCTTTATCTCATCTCACGATCTTAATTTGCTTATCGCATCAATTCTTTACATCTATCACTTCATATTTATTATGAAGCAAGTAGATATATACATATCGTGAGTAATCATTCATAATGGTAAAAAAATTTCTGACCATAAATATCCATATTAATGATCTCCAATATGTCTAATCATTCAGTAACATCTTTCTTTGACACATTGATCTACTTATTCTTAATGTAGTCCAAATAAGTGTCAAAATAAATAAAATCAAGATGTCACATAATATTAATACATAGCACAATGTCTTAATATCAATATTTTCTGCAACATGCTATAGTGGACATATTTTATAAATTAATGTGAAAAGACCATCAAACAAAATATCATTTCCAAAATTTATCAGATTTACACAATAAACTGAATGATAAATCTGAAAAATATCTTTTTGATACTAGTTTGAAACTGAAATCAAATTTCTATGAAATTTGGAATTAAAAGTCTTTTCCAACTAAAATATAAAACCACGATGCAAGTCTCGACAACCTCCATATGTGAAATCATCTAATTTACTGAATAGATGATACTTAAATCACTTCTTAATGATTTCTTCGAGTCTTGCAATTTTTTCATGATATTGATAACATGGATTGTAGATCATAATCAATCCACCAAATGCTATGAATAACCATTTTGGATTATACCTAATGAGAGTTGAGAATTCATGTTCACACTTTATCTCTCCTTTATAACATTTCACTCTCTTCTTAAACACATATGGTCAAAACTCATTTATTGACCATTTAACTTTATGTGTTTTAGAATATCTTAAGTGAGTAATAATGTTGAGCGAGAGTGCTCAAAATATTGTGAACTAAAATATCTCAAATAACTCTACCTCAATATTTTAAAACGATCCAATTATATTTCTTCATGTACATGACACGGTCGTGCACTTAAATATTAATGAGCTTTAAATAATTAAAACTATATAATTAAGGTGTGTATGAACACTATCATTCTGTTTGATTTAATCCATGATCCCAGCAGAAATATTGATCATGATGAAACTTATATGAGAAACTATTAAATTTCTCCCACTTTTCATAAAGATCGTCACTTTAATCACTGGTTTCATTAATGACAGGTGGTTCATCTTTCCTAATAGTAGTGTTCATTAAACCTGTATGAAGAATAATCTTCCATTTTCACACCTTATAATTATAACCTTGAATCTTAGGAATTATTATTAGAGTAATTAGTATATAAATTTGCTGCAAAATTAATGAATACATGCTAATGTTATCAAATGAAGCAATAAACCATATGTCATGGTTTACCCCATGTAAAGCATGATATATATGAATCACTGACATAAAAATTGCCTGTGGGCTAAATTTTTAATTCAATTAGATTCATATAACTTTAATGATATAGCTATTGAATTATACTTTATTCTTAATCTCTGTGGGTAAATTAAGAAATAATTCAATATAATATCCTAATTAATTATATTTAACATAATGAAATTTTCCGTGGGATAAATTTCACTAATTAAATACAATTAATTACAATTTATATCCTTTATGACCAAATGTGATTTTTAATAATCAATGTATAATTTTAATTCAATTGAGGATGCTGTGGCTACTCTTCAATTAATTAAAATCATACGAATCACTAGGATATTGAATTCTTTATGCATAAAATATTTATTCTTCATAATTATTCATCTACAAGTATTACCAAATGATGAATAATTTTATGTAATTTATGTCTGTTATAACTAAATGTGATTAATGTATAATTTTAATTCAATTAAAGATGCTGTGGCTATTCTTTAATAAATTAAAATTATACGAATCACTAAGACATTAAATCACAAATTTTTAAATATTTATGCTCTTAATAAATGTCTTTCATGTGATCCTCAACCCACTTAAAGTATAATTTTTCATAATTAAGGGTGATATGGCTAAATCTTAATTATTTAAAATTAGACGGTTCACTAGACATAAATTTTGATTTTACAAATGTCCTTTATTCCACTTTATGTGATCTTTAACCGACTTAATGTATAATTTTTCATAATTAAGGATGTTGTGGCTAAACCTTAATTATTTAAAATTATACAGATCACTGGACAAATTTATTTATTATACTTAATAAATGTCCTTAATGTGATCCAAATCTGACTTAATGTATAATTTCTCTTAATTAAGGGTGCTGTGGCTAAACCTTAATTATTTAAAATTATACGGATCAATAGACAAAAATTTTGACTTTACTTAATGCTTTATATAATAATTATTTCGCAATCAACACTTTCCAAGAGTGCTCCCAGGATAGATAGGTAGTGCTAAGGCCCTTTAAATACCCAACTCCTAGTCAGAGCAACATTCCTCAGGGAGACCATGGCTAGTCAAGGCAATTTAAACCGATCTATGAAGAACTCCCTCAGATCATGTTTTCTCACGTCACCTTATAATTATTATTCAACTTAATTTTCCACATTTATGTGAATCTTAATAAGCCAAAATTTTTCATTAAATAACTTTATATTCACATTTTTACTTAATATGAACAATACATTCCCCATCAGTTTTTCTCTTCAATCAGAGTAGTGATAAAGTGAGGATAAAAATGTGGGCTCCTCAACAGTTTTTCTCTTTTATCAGAGTAGTGATAAAGTGAGGATTATTTGTTCATTTGTGAACATCTGAAATATTTTAAATATTATATTCACATCTTACTTGATATGTTCATTTTAAATTATAAACAACTCAATATAATTTAATATGAACATAATGTGAATATTGATTTACCAAAATATTTTTCAATATTATTTGCATTTTAAATTTCAAGAATAAATGCAAACATAATATTAAATTTGCATGTACACATCAAACACTTATCCATATTATTTGACATTATATCTAACATGCAAAAAATAATTTCTAAACATGTATTAGAAATTACATCGAACTTGAAATTATTTTTAATGTGTACAAATTATTTGACCAAATGCTATATGTATACCCAATTATACATATAACTTAATTACACGTTAATTATTATTATTATTATTTTAAGAACAATAATAATAATTAAACAAAACAAAACTCCATCAACGGCAATGTCACAATTGACGTGGGTCCCGTTTTTTTTTTATTTATTATTCATTAATTATTATTATTATTATTTAAAATTAATAATAATAATAATCATCATCATGATAAAAACAAACGTAAACCAATTTGATAATTGGTGTGGGTCCCATGTTAAAAAAAAAAAATTAAAATTTTTCAACTCAGTTCTCGTACAATAATTGAAGCCAGTTGCCATTCATTTGCAGGTTGTTATTCAATTACATTCATTACGCAGAGAATTTATTTCTCATTCACGTGATATGTTAAATTGCCTCAATTATGAAGACCATTTCATTGAAGAACTTATAGCATCGTCTTCTTTTTTTTTTTTTCAGCCGAAACATTCTCAGAAACTTTCTTCGAAAAAAAAAAAATTTCACCTAAAAATTCTTATTTTATTTTTCAAGATTTCAGCTGAGAACTCCAAAGTGCAACCAAGAACAGAATTCTCAGGTAAGTTTCTGAATATTATTATGTCCCACTTCAAATTTCTTACGTAAACTTTCAGAAATCAATTTCTTAAAATTTATGATATCCGATCCTCAAGCTTCTTAAACAAATTTCAGAAAGAAATTTTCAAAATTTCATGATATCGGATTTTCAGAAAACAAAATTTCAAGGCAGAGGTATCACGGCTCTGATACCAAATGTAAGATATTTTCATCTAATCAACCAAATCATGTTTCTAAACATATATGAACATGATAAATAAATATGCGGAAGCTTATCGAGTATTACCTCCAGCCATTGAATCATCTGAAAGATTTCTGATTTTCCTCCGGTTTGAAGTCTTCTAAGCATTCCAACCCTCTTTAGATGGTGTAGTGTTTCTGTGTGGGTTGTATACTTAGGGACCTCAAACGCTTCTATTTATAGGCGTTTCTCATACCATCAATGAGCTTTATCGGGAGCACGAGATTCAAAAGGAGTGAGCGCATGCATGTCTCAAAGTCTAAAGATGAGGCGGCTTACGCAAAGTTTGTCAAAAGTGTTGGCTATGGCCGTCGCCATTGTCGACACGTTTATTTCCTTTTGTTTGATATGAGCCACATTAATATTTGTTAACATTTATCAAATATTTCTTACACGACATTTAATGAATCAACGAAAGTTGTAGGTGACAATGCCGAAAACTTAAATTTTGATCATAGTAGTCCTAACTCCCCCTTAAGACCTAGCTGTGGCCATAAAACAAAAAATACAGCACTTGTTTATGGTAGTGAAGTGAATTTGGACGGACTACACCAAACTGATCGAAACAAAGAAGCAACTTCGTGTGATTGGGACAGTTTGATTGTGGATGCTTCTGACATGTTAGATATTACGGCAATTAATGGGTAGTTGGTGAGTTATGGTTGACAACTAGATAACTGATGCATTCAGACACGAGAAATTCGCCTATAAATATGTTCTATATTCCTTCATTTCCTACATCCCAATCTATAAGTATTGTTCTCTCATCTTATATACATTCATCTCCGAGTGCTTAGTTTTTATAATAGTTTTGAGATATTTGATATCATGTATTAAAAGAATATGTGTTCTTTTTGACAATACAGTTATAAGTTATAATCTATAATGTATTATAATGAAATTTTTTCATATTGCTCGTGATTTTTACATAATAATTTTTATGAGTTTTCTACGTAAATCTCGGTGTCCAATTTTATTCTTTATTTTCATATTTATATTTCAAGATGTCGCACCTGAGACCAACAAGTGGTTTTAGAACCTTGATTTAAAATTTCTTAAAATTCTTAATATGTTTTGTGGTTGCAATCTTGACTGGTCTTACACATCAGGAAATTTTTTTTGAGATTTTTTTATTAAGACAAGATTATTTTTTCCAATCTACTAAATTATTTTAGACATAACGACGGACATGTACAAGATAACAAAGTTCGATGAAGGGAATTTTATGTTGTAGAAAATAAAGGTACAATCAATTTTAAGAAAGGGGAATTGCTTGATGGCTATTGGAGATAAACAGAGGGAAATGACAGACGATGAAAATTGGAATGAGATGAATGATAATGTTGTTGCCAATTTACATTTGGCCATAGCAGACGAAGTACTGTCAAGTATCTTAGAGATAAAGACGGCAAAAAATATTTGAGATAGTCTGACAAAAATGAACGATGTCAAGTCACTACACAACAAGATTTTCCTAAAGAGAAGGCTCTAAAGAAAATTAATGTGCGGAGCTTCAACTTCAAAGTCAGCCAGATTCATATGATCAACTTATCATCAACTTAACCAACAATATCTTTATGGGCTCTTTAAAACTCGACGATGTCTAACTGCTGTTCTCGGAGAAGAAAGACGGCTCTAGAATAAGTAAGATAAGTTTGTGATTTTGAAGCAGTCAAAGGCTTTACCGATGATAGTGGGAGCCAAAATGAGGTAGATCAAAGTCGAGAAGTGAGAAGAAAAATATTTTCTGCTTTAAATGTGGCTGTAAATGGTACCTCAAGAAAAAGTGTACGAGTATCGAGAAGAACTCTCAAGGAAATGTGGTCAGTATTTTAGGCTCTGATGAAATATTATTCAGCGAAGCAGCAACAGTTGCAGAAGATCGACACAAATTTTGCGACACATGTATTATGGATTCAAGAACGACGTGACACATGACGTTTCGGAGAGAATGGTTCGATCAGTATGAACTAGTCTCAGGAGCATCTGTATTCATGAGAAAATTATCATGCCTTGGAAATTGTTGGGGTTGGTACCATCAAAATAAATATGTTTGATGACATTGTTCAAACCATACAAGATGTACGAAATGTAAAGGGGTTGACGAATAATCTTTTGTCCTTGGGGCAATTGGATGATATCCAGTGCAAAACTTGTATCGAGAACGAGATCATGAAGATTGTGAAAGGCTCATCTGTGGTTATGTAGGCGAAAAAGGTTCATGCAAATCTGTACGTACTTTAAAAAGAAATACACAAAAAAGCGGAACTAATGGTTGCATCGATTGGTGTAAGAGAAGAATTAACAGTGTTATGGCATAGAAAGCTCAGACATATGTCAGAACGAGGGTTGAAAATTCTCTTAGAACGGAAATATCTGTCGGAATATCTATTTTTTTGTGAAAATTGTGTAACGAGTAAACTGCACAGATTAAAGTTTGACACTTACATTGCCAAAAACAAAAACATATTGAAGCTGATTTATTTTGATGTTTGGCAATCACCAGTTGTATCCCTAGGAGAAGCGAGATATTTTCTCTTGTTCATTGATTATTTCTCTAGGAGATATTGGGTGTATCTAATCAAAAAGAAATCTGATGTTTTTCTAGGTCTTCAAAGATTTCAAAACACGGGTTGAACTTGATTTTGAAAAGAAAATCAAGTGTCTGAGAACTGATAATGGAGGATAATATACTAGTAATGAATTTGATGCATTTTGTCAACATGAAACATCAAAAAACAGTTCACGACGGCTCACACACCTCAGCAGAATGGAGTGGCAGAGTTGATGAATACGACCTTGTTGGGCAGAACAAGAGTTATGTTGAGCATTGCAGATCTAGCCAAGTCATTTTGAGCAGAAGCGGTCAAGACTGTTAGTTATATCATCAATCATTCTCTTTTAGTGACGATTGATCTGAATAGTCCGATGAAGATGTGGACTGAGAAGCCAAATGACTATTCTCATTTACATATATTTAGAAGTCATGTGTAATGTGTACATTATCTCAAACGAGCAAGAAATATCAAGTTGGATTCAAAATCCAAAAAATGTACTTCTTGGGTTATGCTGATGGAGTAAAAGAGTTTTGCTTGTAGGATCCCATTGTCCACAAGCTTGTTATCAACAGGGATGTTATGGATACACTAAAAGGAGTCAAAAAGACACTGAATTCAAGTGGAAAATAAGATAGCTGATAATCAAATTTCTTGTGAAGCAGTACCAGAGCACAAGGAACAAGAATGTGAGGCAGTCAACTCGATACAAAACACCACCTGGTTGGCTTTCAGATTATGTCACTGAAAACAATATTGCATCTTGTTTATTAATAGAGGATGATGAGCCATCGAGTTTCCATGAAACTACTCAGTGCTTGGATGCATCCGTGTGGATGACAACGATGCTGAAAGAATTGGAGGCCTTAGACAAGAATAAAAATTGGGATCTTGTTACACTACCACGAGTAAGGAAAGTCATTGACAACATATGGGTCTATAAGATTAAGCGTGATGATAGTAACCAATTGGGCAATATCGTGCTAGATTGATCATAAAAAGGTATGCTCAGAAAAAGCATCGACTTCAATGAAATATTTTCTTCTTTAGTTCAGTATCGTGTTAGATTGATCGTAAAAAGAATCTTTTCGTCTTGTCTGTGGTTTTTTCCCTATTAATTTTTAAGGAGGTTTTCCGCGTAAATCTCGGCATCTAATTTTATTCTTTATTTTCATATTTGTATCTCAAGATGTCGCACATAGGACAGACAAGATACAAGATCTTGCATTGCGAATACTAGAAATGTCGTGCAGAACATACCGTTAATTTGTGCACTGTATTCTGGCCAACAAGTTGGAGGAAGTGGGCTAGAAAGCTTGTCTACTACAACCTGGAAAAGGAAGTGATATGATAGAAAATGTCGAGACATGTGGTATGACAGCTAGTTCTGCAAGGGAAAATCCCTGTGAAAAATATGGATTGCGAGGTAGAAATCGCATTCTAGTTAAATCGAGTAGGTGTTTGGATCAAAGAAACAAATGCTTATAATAATAACGCATTGTTCCATTCATCTCAAAATGAAGTTGTCACAAGCTCCCATTTTTAACACCTGAATTCCTAGAATCCAAACACGAAATTAGCTAACTTTTCTTTTTTTGGTATTGAATATAAATGTCATTTCTTCATATGAATATTTATTTCATTTTTTTACTGCAATCTAATTTATGTTTTTTTTGTAGAATCTTTCTGGTTTGTGCCATGGTATGAGTAGACGTTGTCTTGTTTTTGAGATGGCAGGAGCCCTCGGAAACAATTGGGGAAAGAATTCAGCCCCCTATTCTTCTGTTTTTCCACAATATGATCGCCACACTTCTTCCAACAACCAACAACTAGTTCCAACAAAGGCAATAAATGAATCTCAACGATGTATTAGACCAAGCATGGGCTTGCATTTAAATGCTCTAGGAACAACTCCTGATGACTACAATATTGTCAACCCTGAAGCTTTAGCTTCTGGAAGACATTTGATTGGACCAAGCTCATCTTTAAATTTTCATCCTCCTACTGGTCAAGAACTGTTAAACAATACTTTGTCTGTAACTTCAGCTGAAAACATCAAAGAATTTGTTCTACCTGGGGAAGATGCTTGCCAGCCATATGGATATGTTGCAAAGGAAGAAATCAATTCTTGTAGTCCAAAGAAGAAGAGGTGCACTTTTGTTCGTCTTTCTCCGGTCCATCTAAGTTAGAGATCTAGTTTTCCTTAATTTATTAGACCTTTTCAACTTATTTTTAATTTGTGTTGCCAGGCATAGATCGGAACAAGGTGGGGAAAATGGAGCCTGCAAGCAATGTAACTGCAAGAAATCAAAATGTTTAAAACTGTAATCTCTTTATTCTTTATAGCTTCAGTGAACTTTGAGAATCTGTGTATCAATTGAACCTTCTTGTGTGGGCTTTTCTACAGATTAAGATATTCGAGTTTTACTATCAGCTATACTTTTGGAATATTGGCTCACATTTCCTACAATTTTTATTCCTTTTCTATTGCAATTCAACTCTTCCCTTAAACCCTTACTTCAATGCTTGAGCACGGTTGGACTCCACTGAAAAATATGTATTTGGATTTAAGTTTTTTTGATGAAGTAATGTTTATAATAAAATTACATTGTGAATGTTTTGCCTCTGTTGTGTACTGTGTGCAGCTACTGTGAATGTTTTGCCTCTGGTGTGTACTGTGTGGAGCCATGTGCTTGTATAGATTGCTTCAACTAACCTGTCCATGTAGAGACTGTTCTTGCAACCCGCAGACAGATTGAATCAAGAAATCCTCTTGCTTTTGCACCTAAAGTGATCGGGGGCTCTGATCCAATAACTGGAACTGAGGTTAGTGGCTGAACTTTGAGAGGGCATATTTGGGTCATTTGGTGATCATAGGCGTTTATAATATTTGTTTAATCGTTCCTCACAGGATGACTCCAGCAACACTCCTGCTTCTGCTCGGCATAAAAGAGGATGTAACTGCAAGAAATCTGGTTGCTTGAAGAAGTATTGTGAATGCTACCAGGTTTCTTCCACTCTTTTGGGTGTTATATGCTTTTCCTGTAAGCTTGCCAGCTGATATTAAATTCGGTTCTTTGAAGGGTGGCGTTGGATGCTCTTTAAACTGCAGATGCGAAGGATGTAAAAATGCATTTGGTAGGAAGGGTGGTGAGCTTATATTTCAGATTTTTGGATAATTTAGGCAGATCGAAATTTTTATAGCGAGTCTGAGTCTTAGTATTGGTTGTAATAATAGGAATGGAAGCTGAATATGAAGTTGAAACAGATGCAACCGAGAAGAGTATGCTGGAAAAAGATTTCAAAGAAACTACACTCCATAATGAGCAGAACATGGATTCTGCACCTCTTGCAAAACCTTTGCTGACTGGAAGGTAATGTAACCAACAAAATTCTTGCATTGTAATTCCCATCAACATCCACCTGAACGAATCTAAATTCCGTGATTGCTTTATTAGGCTACCAGTTAAACATCTGTTCTCGGATAAAATACCACCAAGATGTTCCTTTCCCTCCATCAGTGCCCGCTCGAGTTTTTACAAGCCAAGCTTCTTTCAACCTCAACCAAAGTTTGATAGACATTTAGAAACTGTTGACGAAGATAAAATCCTCAAGTCTCTCCGAGAAGGGTCTCCAATCAGTGCCCTCAAGTCAACTTCTCCTAACAGTAAAAGAGTTTCACCACCTCATAATGCCGGGACATCTTCTGGTTTAAGGAGCAGTAGAAAACTGATACTTCGATCCATTCCCTCTCTTCCATCATTTGCTCCTAACTGAGTTTTCCGAGTATCACGGGCCGAGCTCTTTAAGAGTAAAAGTTTGCCATATCCTATCAGTTTTGTAGGTTGAGTTCGCCTTGGTTCTGCTTATTCAATATGCATATTGCTTGTATAATAGTGTTTCTGTCTTCATAATAGAACCATTATTATTTCATTTTTTTTTAATAATGACTGTGATGCACCGTTTATAATTCAAGAGGCTAATTTATACTTGAATTCATAAAATGTTCGATGTGTTTCAAGTCATACGTGGTTCCTTGGAGATTAAATATTTGAGCAAGGTCATGCTCTCCCGGTCCCAAGTTAAATACTCATATTTTAGTAAGTAGCTATTTTTTAAAGTTTTTTTTTTGGTGATTGATGTTTCATGTACAAAACTTTTTTACGATCATTTTACGATTTAATTTTATGAGACAAATATTCGATCTAATCCGATCCATGAAAGAATATTTTTTTTAAGTATTATTTTTCAGTGTAAGCATGAACTGAGTCGATCTGTGAAATTGATATAAATATGAAATATCATTTCACATTATACATATACTTGATCGGCTTATGATCAATTTTCTTGGCTAACTGAGACCTACTCTGTTTCATACGTAAGTAATCTTTTTTATTGTTTGGTGTCCATAGTATCAAGAGGCAAAATTTTAAAAAAAAATTTAAAGAAGCATTATCTATGTAACTTCCTATAAGATGATTAATATTTACATATCTTTTGGAATCCTTCAAATTACGAGTGTTTTAGAGAGTTTTCAAAACACTTCTTGGATTATAGCCGAGTGAAAATGTTTTGGAGTGTTTATAAAAATCAATTTTTTCTTTTAACTTCTATAACTTTTAACCAACAACTAGAAATAAGATTGAGATTTTTTTTCGTGCTTCTGTTTTTTGTTAATAATTTAATATTTTAATTTGACATTTGAATTATTGAAAAATTTATCATGTTCCACAATTACTCTTAATTTTTATAAATATTTTTGGATTTTTTAAAAATGTTAAATTGTATTTATGTATGAGTTTCTAAGAGTTTCAAAAGAAACTCATAAAATTCAAAATCAATTTTTATTACAAGCATTTTATATTTAAAAAAAATTATAATTTATATTTCTAAATTTATTTATTTATTTTACATATTTTGTGCACTTATAAAAAAATTTTCATTTGTTTTTTTAATTTTATTAAATCTTATATAAATTTTCAAGTTATAAAAAATAAATTAATTTTGATATAAAATATTCAAAATATAATAATAATTATATAAATATATTGTTGATTATGTTAATACAAAAAGTTATATAATTTTAAAAAAATAAATATTAATTAATCAATTTTTCTCCAAACACTCAAATTTAACTTATATTAATTTTATTATTTTATTTCCAAACATTCTCTACTTTTGCTTCTCATCACTTTAAAAAAAATATTTAAAAAAATCATTTTACAATAATAAAAAACCTATTAAAATTACAATAGATCTTGTATAAACTCCCCTAGCAATTTAAGATCAAGATGTTTCAATTTATTAAATTTCAGATATCACATGGACTTCTTGATTGCACTAGAAACAGAATAACATCCTTCAAAATGAATTTAATCAGAGTTTTATGGTTAATTTGTAAGCTGTCATTGGACTCGTTCGCATTCGAACAAGTTCAGGTATAGATCTTTTTTATAATATTATCATAAATCCTCGATCGACTTGAAAGTTTCTGATCTATTTAATAGAATAGATAACCGATTGCTCCTAAAACTAGAAAGAGTGGATCTCGTGTGAGACCGTCTCACGGATACTAATATGTGAGACGAGTCAACCCTACCCATATTCACAATGAAAAATGATACTCTTAGCATAAAAAATAATATTTTTTCATGGATGATCCAAATAAGAAATCTGTCTCACAAATACGACCCGTGAGACCGTCTCACACAAGTTTTTGCCAACTAGAAATTACTCCACGAGTATAACATATGTTATCGATACTTATACATAGAAATGCAATGGAAATTTGAACCGACTATCTGAGATGGCAATAGATCAAATAGAATCCAGAAAAATCAACACAACTAAATGAGAATGGAGACCAGATTAAATCTAAGGATCAAAACTAACATAAAATGACAAAAATTCGCATTATGACAGCTTTAACCAATGCATCTCAAAAGGAACAAAACCATTTCCAAATTCACTCTAAAAAATTAAAAAACAGTACATGTGCGTTACCCGCTCTCAGGATAACTATAAACCAGCTGCAAGGCACAAAAACGAACCGAGGTGGTATGGAATTACAAACCTAAGCACCAACAACTTCGGTTGCCTCAGCCATTGTCTCCTCAGCCGGTCTTTCCAACTTCACACCAACATCTTCGCTATAATCAGCATGAATCTACCACGATAAAACGAAAATAACATAAAAAATCACAAAAAGAATGATGTTTTACACTCTAAACAACCAAAATGCCGATGAGGGACTACTACTCATAGACCCAATAGTGAGAAAATTCGGGGAGGGGGCCGGTGTTGTTGAAAGGCATCCAGATACAATTACCTACTTAGTTGGACAAGAAGAAATAAATATCAAAAGAACCCATAATTACCGTTCGATGGTTAAAGTTTTTAACAATATACCAGATATTTATGGTGAAAGGAATAGTAAAGTTTACCTCCATCAACTTGCCGAGGTCAAATTTGGGGGCTGTCAAAATCTTAACCTTCCGAATGTACACATTCTGCAGGGGATAGATGCTTGAAGTTGATTTGTCGATCTCTTTGCCAATTGATTCAGGAATGAACTTCTGAACCAAATCCTTCAGATCACAAGATTGTGCCTGGTTAACCATGATCTCTCGCATCTTCCTTCGAATCTATAAAAAAGGTAATACAGGGGTAAAATAACAATGAAAATCCGAAATCGACATTTGCATTGCTTTGCATTTCTTCATAGGTCTATATTCCATAACCCCGTATAACATGTGGTTTTATTGAAAAATATGTACGCTTCAATTTTTAAAAAAGTACTTACTTGACGAATCTGGCTGGACTGGGCATAACATGTCCTCTTCTGTTGATTCACACGCTTCTTGGTGAAGCCAATGCTAAACATCCTCAAAGTATAGTTGTCCGTTGTCTTGACATCAACATGAGCCTCAATCAGTGATTGCCATTTCCTGACAAGTGACCTTAGTAAAGTTCATACCCTGCAATTTCAAATATAGTATTACAATTAGAGACACGCCAAGCGCGTACTAATAAAATCTGTCTTTTCCATCTTCATACCCAAAAATTTGTGAGAACATTCTTTCCCTGAACATCCCCTCAGCTCTCAAGCGGATCTTTCTGAAGGCATGATCTTCATCACCTTGCAGATCGGCCAAGGAAGCCTCAAACACACGGTGCTTGAGTCCTTCAGATGCAATCTATGAAAAATGCCCAGAGACTTATGCCACTTTTGAGCATCCAATGCACCATTAAAATATATACGTACAAACTACAGAAGTTAAGTATCAAAACAATAGAGATACATATCCAACCAACAACCTTAATCTCCCATTCAGGTATTAAAAGAAATCCGTATCCAACCAACAACATTTATCTCTATTCAGGTATTAAAAGAAATTCGTATTCAACCAACAACATTTATCTCTATTCAGGTATTAAAAGAAATTCATATTCAACCAATGATATTAATCTCTATTCAGGTATTAAATCCAGCAAGGAACCGTAAGATAAAAGGAAAGATGGAGAAGATTAAATTTAGTACCTTCAAGACCAAAACAGGAAACAAGCCTAGAAAGTGGCTTGCAACAGATTACAAGATAGACGCTGATTTATGCTTTCTAATTAATTTCGCCAAAAGAAAAAACAAAATATACATGTTCTTCAAATCTAGATCGGAAAAAAAAAAAACAACCTAGCTGAAATACAACAACGTTAAAACAAAAACTCACTAAAACCAAATGAGATACAAATTCTGAAATTACAATCCACACGTGGACAACGTCGTCAGAGATCAAAATGCGAATGAAACTACATAAGAAAAAACCATGAGATAGCAAGAATAACATTCAGCTCCACATTACATAAAGAGTTTAAATTTACACCAAAAATTAAGTAATACTTTTAAATTATATCTTAGTACCCTGAGTACGAGTGGCAAGGGTTTTGCCAACATTTCTAGTATTGAAGATGGACGGTGCCTTAACATCGTACCAATCCTTCTTAGCAAATGGATCAGCCCTGTAATCCATAAAAAGAATTAGCAAATCACTTCGTTAGGTTACATCAAAACGCAATTAATAACAAAATCACTCACGCTTTCTTCTTGCATCCCTTCTTCCCCTTCGAAATCCTCTTGTTCTTACTGTAAAAGTAAACAATAATGAAATCCAAATTTAAAAAAAAAAAAAAGAGTATTGTATGATCGCGGTTGCACTTCATAGAGTGACGATATAACAGATGTGTGGAGAGCCAAGGTCTACCCGACGGCCATGGCTGCTGAGTTCTGGTGGATGAAGAGAGGAAACTCCTGTGTGAAATGTGCTCAGAAGTAGAGCCATGGCTTTTGTTTGGGTTTTATATATCCGTGGATAGATAATGGGCTTGCTTTATGGGCTGATTATTTGAATGTTCAAATTTCATTAGGCTTTTAGTTTGGGCCGGACTATCACCTATTAATTATTAATAATGAGTGCTAACTATGTGATGGAATAATTTATAATCACATTGTTTAATTTTTTTTTTTGTGTTGTCTAAATTAGTAAAATAAATTTAGAATAAATTATTAATTTTCAGATAAACCACTTAATATAAATATTTAATCCAATGCTTTTAATTTTTTGTATTTATATTAATTATGATGATTTTTCTATCATAATATCATTTCATGTGGACGGTAAGATATTAGTTGATTACACATTTAAATTTTATCGAATATTACATTCAACTTGTACAAAATATTGGGTATACTATCGTGACGAGACCAACTATGCATTAGGGCGATAGGCTGCGAAGCTGGCCGTCTCCAATTTTCACTCATTATTGGGTATGTGCAAGCATTTTTTTTACTGCAAGTGACTTGACCTTGTAAGTTGTTTACTGGTTTTAACTGAATATTTGTCTTTTCTTCTCTACACTATTCCTCAAGAATGTTCAAGCTGATTTATGAATTATGCAGATGGGCAATTTATGCATTTATATTTGGCATAGTTGCTATATGTTGGTCTTTGTTATTTCCTGTAATGGGTTTTTCAGCTTTGAAAACACCATGGAGGCTTGGAATGTAAGACGACAAGATTTATTTATTGATTTTCTTGGATTAGACCTACCGAATGTTTTTGGGCCAGAATCTCCAGAAGAGGCTGCATTATGGTGGTTAATGAATGAATCAAGAGTGCCCGCATGGGCTTAGCTCAGTTGGTCAGTAGCAGTGAATCTTGGAGCAATGACCAGAGATCGAGTCTCGCAAGCGACAGTGTGGGAGTTAAATTCTTTATAATGAGGGGGAGCTCCTTGTGCGCGACGTAGCATAAGGTCTAGCTGCTAGGCCGGAGGTGAGGGGCGCCTAAAGTGAACGATTTCACCTTTTGGAGCAATTAATGAATCAAGAGTTGGAAGCTTTAGAATGTTCCGATGACAACTCTAAACTAAAAAGTAGCCGATTTTCAATTGGATGATGCTCTTCATTGATGGTCGTGACACAATCACATATATTTATATCCGTAAGATTGATTAATCCGGTTTATATTTGGAGCAATAATAATAATAATTTGACATAAAAATTAATATATTTTCATGGATCTGATCAGATAGAAGATTCGTCTCATAAAATTTATCTGTGAAACGGTCTCATTATAGTTTTTGTGAATTAAATAAGAACAAAATATGAAGTTTATTTGTGAACTTTTCTTTTCAGATGATTATTTAAAAAAAAAAAAAACATGAGGAATATAAAATAATCATGAGAAATTTGGGATATAAGACCATGTTAGGATCAATGGAATCCGGATATTTTCACAATGGTATGATATTGTCCACTTTGGATTTTAACCCTCATGATTTTGTTTTTAGAACCACCCAAAAGGCCTCATATTAATGGAGATATCATTTCATCTTTATTAACCCATGATCTTTCCCTAGATCTTCTAATGTGGGATTTTGGTTGCATCCCAACAATCCTCCCCTCAAACGAAGTTACACTATTTTTCTCATGGTCCGAGCCTCCCCTCAAGCCTTATTCGTCCTCCAATCGAGGTTACTCCACTTCACTGCGTTGGAGCGCACGCCTTACATGAATACTGGGAACATAAACCACCCCGAGAGTTTAATCAAAGATTTTTACCGGGAGCCCTCACATCTTTCGTTTAGGTATCGAGGATTCTACCTACACGGCTCGATCTAGACCATAGGTCTGATACCACTTGTTAGGACCAATAGAATTAGGATATCTCGACACTGGTATGATATTGTCCACTTTGAGTTTTAACCCTCATGATTTTGTTTTTGGAACCACCCAAAAGACCTCATACTAATAGAGATATCATTTCATCTTTATTAACCCATGATTTTTCTCTAGATCTTCTAATATGAGACTTTGATTGCATCCCAACAGACCTAACATGGTTGTATTTCAAAAAGTATACATCTGTTAAAAAAAAATATATTATTCAATCATTTAAAATGCTGGTTGGAGACTTAGAGGAAAGATACATGAAATTTTGTTTATCTTCCTTATTTTTCCCCGATCTCATGCCTCTGCGTTTTCCCTTCTATTCTTCTCCGACTATTTTAGCAAGTAAACAAGCACCAAACTTTCATCATTTTTTGGAATCGTTCTTTGTTCGGTATTTTTGCACATTTTTCAATTTTTTGCTAAATATTTAAAATGAAATCATGTAGAAACAAATTTTTGATTGATTTTCAGTTTATGTTGACTGGTTTAGACTGAATTTAGTTAATGTGAATTGCGTCAATTGATTTTCAAAAGTTTCTTTTAAAAAAAAAAACGTTCGAAAACAGAAGGAAAACCATTACGATTTATTTGAAGCAAAGCGATTTTTTTGTTTTGAAAGTAAAAGCGCTTTTTCTTCGTCTAAATGGAATGGCAACTAATAGAGAAGCCCAAATACTTGTCAGGAACCCTAGCCAAAACCAAAATCCCAGATCCAGATAAAGTTATTTCAAGATAAAAAGATCGAAAAATGGGTGAATCAGAAGAAACAGCAGCGAAGATTTCATTGAAAGATCAGGGAAATGAATTTTTTAAAGCCGGGAATTATCTCAAAGCTGCTGCGCTCTATACTCAGGCTATCAAGCAGGACGCCTCAAATCCCACTCTTTATAGGTGTTTTAAATTTTTTTCATGCATATCTCATTCTCTTATAACTTTTATGGGGTTTTAAGTATTGGTATGTAGTTTCAACTTTGCGTCGATATCGAATTATGGAATATATTATTGTTTTTTTGCCTTCTCGACTTTTTTTCAAGAATGTTTAGGATCAAATACACATTTAACTCTATATAATGTCGTTTTTATTTTGATGAGAGCTACTGTTTTCTGCTGCAACTTTGCAATAGTTTACCTTTGAAATACAGAGGTTCTAGTTTCAACCTTGCAAACTTTGTCTATTTCGATGCCCGGTTTCTCTGTCAAGATTGGATTTTTTTGGTGTGTCATCAACAGCAATGATGTTTTGTTCACCAACTTTTCATTAGATTTTCGTATAAGTGTCTCCTTATCTTCTTGTTGCTTGTACAGAACGATATTGTTATCATAGATTTGAGCCTAACTCCACTCCAAAACTTAGCTCGGGGAACTGTACAAGTCCATATGTGGTACTTTTACAGCCGATTTGCCACATCTAACAGATATTGATAGATCCATCGAGAATGTTAGTTTACTTTAGGAAGTTGGCAAGTTATAATTTTATCTCCTTTTGTGAATAAAGAATGTATTTGATGCTTTTGGATAAGTATTTTAATTATTTTGAACTGTATGTGGTTTAGTTGGACCCAGAGATCTGAAAAGGCTAGAGTTAGCATATTTTGCTGCACAGCTTCATATAAGCTATTTACACTAGAATATTTTCATAAAAAATATTAAAAGAAGGAGATCAGGGAAATAAAATTCATTGTTCACTCTATTTCATGAATTAATTTTTGAGGAAACAGCAGTAATCTTCTTGGTGATGGTGTTATGAGTTTGACAATGCTGCAATATCCTTAATTTAGATATATTCTTGCATAACATGTCAGGCTGTAGAATTGATCTCAACCTGCTTCCCTTTGTTTTCACTTTATGCTGCATGTCATTTCTTTTTTCCCCTAACCTGGCACTAGCTTAAACCCGAACCCTACACCTTAGCAACTTCTCACCTGCTTACATTGAATCTTGTCGAGTCCAAATCATTGGATTCTTATTGGGACTTAAGGTTTAATTGGTGATTTGTCAAATTGAGGAGGTGCTCTGTAATATGCTATTTTTTAGTGTTGTATTTAAAGTTTTCATAGTTTTTACTATATTTTGACATTTTTATTTTGCTCCTCCTAGCAATCGCGCTGCAGCATTTCTGAATTTGGTAAAACTTAACAAAGCACTTGCTGATGCTGAGACAACAATCTCTTTAAAGCCAGATTGGGAAAAGGTACACATTTGATTGAAATGCATCTCTCACCGCCAGCCTTTGGCATTAAAAAATGCTGCTGAACGTGCCTGCAGGGTTATTTCAGGAAAGGGTGTGTCTTGGAGGCTATGGAAAACTATGAGGATGTATGTATTATTTTCTCTGCTTGTTTCAAAATCTAATTTCTATCAGCATCCATTGGTATCGATTTTAGCTTATTTTTTTAGGCCTTAGATGCATTTCAATTAGCCTTGAAATACAACTCACAAAGTTCCGAGGTGTCAAGAAAAATCAAGAGGCTCACACAATTGGCCAGGGATAAGAAACGAGCTCAAGAAGTGGAAAATATGAGATCAAATGTTGATATGGCAAAACATTTGGATTCAGTCAAATCAGAAATGGTTAGTTTGGCTTGTAATAGAAATGAGTCATTATTTGTGTTTGTTACTGTGCTCAACTAGTTTATAACTCTATCCTTATCTGCTATTGTATTCTGAGTTATTAAATCATGACTCGTCAGTCTGTTTGGAGGAATAAGTTTGAGTATTTCTATTCATTTTTGGATTGAATAATCAGTCCTGCGTAGTCACCAAATGTATATGGAAGAGCCTAAATACCATAAATTTTTCCCGCTTTAGGTGCTTTTTTTTCACTTTTATTTATATGATTATATTATTTGTTGCCCCTTTAAGTTTGAGTAATTAATATTTGTATTGCAGGCTGGAAATGATTCTTGCGACGAGATCTTTGCTTTGCTAGTTGAAACAATGGAGACGGCCATAAAATCTTGGCATGAAACTTCTACTGTGCCTCCTAGAGTTTATTTCCTGCTTGACAAGGAAAAGACAGACACTGAAAAATATGCGCCAGCTGTTAATATTGATAAGGTATTGAACTTTGGTATTTAAAATTTTGCAATGATTTTGTTTTACATAATTCGCTTTCTGATATGGTTGTCTGAAATCTTTATTCTCGTTCATCTGATGGTGTAAAATTAGTATGGCCTCAGTTGTGTGATTCTGTTCTCAACTCGTGCATATCATCGTTAACTGGACAATCATGACTGCATATTAACAACATTATTTTTTCCGCCAATGCCAGGCATTTGAATCACCACATACACATGGCAGCTGTTTTTCATTCCTCAGGCAGTATGCTGAAGATTCTTTCGCTAGAGCTGCTTGCTTAGTGGCACCCAAAAGCATAATTTCCTATCCTCAGGTAAATTCTTTGGGTTTATATACATATATATCACCTTGAACAAAATTGAGTATTAATTTTTTTGTTGTCGACATCAACAGTAGCTAGTATGAGTTGGATGCTGTTGTCTGGAGTAACCCTGTAAAATCAAATGACGTTTCCTCTGAACTTTAATTTGCTATCTGATTTCAGAAACCAATTATCAAAATCTAATCTCTTTTTTAATGAGAACCATCAAATTTGAGTTCTGCTTCTTTGTAGGTGTGGAAGGGTCAGGGATCAAGAAAATGGAAGCATGGACAGAATGATGGTTTCTTTTTTCAATTTGAATCACTTTCTTTGCGAAAAATATGGTTTGTTCCAAGTTCTGGTGAGAAGGGGCAAACCTTGTGCAGGTCTGTCACTCTCTCTCTGTAGTACACACCGACATTTAATGAGTTAAATAAGCCTATAGCTATTGCAGTAATTGATTCCATCATAATTACTCACAAATATCGAAACTCGTTCTAAATCCTAAGAAACTTGTATATGTATATAGTTTATGAATAACCTGGACAATGCCAACTATGAAAATGGCTAGGGTGTGCAATGATGCATCATTAACTGTTCACCCATGTATTAGTAGTGAAATATGGCATGCATGTTGATTACCAAAATTCTGATGTATCCCCTTGTATTTATCAGGGATCCTGTTACCTTAGACGTCAGCGTGCATGAAATTCTCCCTCGATTATTCAAGTAAGAATCTTGGACGGCACAAGCCATGTTCGTTTTCCTGGATGATAATACTTCATTGGTTGTGCTGTTGGAGGCGATTACGGTGCTTGCAATTAAAATTAGGACATCGCCACAATCTTTGTGATCCTGTTGTTATAATTTTGCGCAGCCATTCTATCCATATTCATGCAGAAGCATCCTAATCTAGATGTTCATTCTCAAACTGGGTAAGATATATGTGGATCCGGGTGCAATCGCATTTCGAGAAGGATAAAAAATTTCGGAGCAATAGTGTGTATTATTGATCATGTGGCTTGAATTCTGCTTGTTTGTTCGGAAAACCATTTGATTGCTTCTCAAATTACTTCATCAATCTCTCAAATTCTCGTTCAGTTCATTATTTATCATAATAACCTTCTCTTGCTGTAGCATGATACTTTTATTGGGGTTTTCCCGAAGTTTTGAAATTAGTAATCGAAATATAAGTTTTTGTTGGCTATACGTCATTTAAAATTGATGTGGTATTTTGTTATATGACGAGGATGATGAGCTATTTTTGGTCAAAATTAACAGTGTCTGATGCTACCGCATCGTATATCGCTAGATAATCGTATTATATGGTATAATTAATTGATATTTGGAGCAAAACTAAAATTAGAACAATGAAATTTGGTTCGGTCGCTACGATAAATTTATTAATGTATTTTCTTATAAAAATATCCATTGCACAATTTACACTCATCTCATTATATCACTTTTTTTTTTTCCCAAAATCAATCAACCGGAACATGGAACTTCTGTTCATGTTATTTAGGAGTTTCAATTTGGGTGAGTTTGTTTGATGTATACTATCATTTAAAAATTGTTCAATCCGAACAAACCCGAAAACTTACAATCCGAGTTGGACTCAAATCGATAAGCTTGATTTTGATTTTTTTAAAAAAAATTAAATAAAATTCATAATAATAATATTTAAATTTAAATACATAATAACAAAATATTCAATGTATATAATTTAAATTTTAAGTCCAATCGTAAAATATTAAAGTATATTTACTAAATCAAATAAAAATTTATTTAAAAATGTATAAATAAATATTAATTTATAAAAATATATGATTTATATACGATAAATTTGTGTGAGACGGATCTCTTATTTGAGTCATCCATGAAAAAATATTACTTTTTATGCTAAAAATATTACTTTTTATTATGAATATAGATAGGGTTTACCCGTCTTATAGATTAAAATCCGTGATACGATCTCCCATAAAATCCACTCAAACTCGAAAACCCCGGACTCGAAACTTATTTTTTCTTTTAGACCTATATCAGGTTGGTAGATGAGGTCCAATCTTAACACCTGTATTGTTATTCCTTGCCTCTAGTGGGTCCGTTTTCTCCATTTATGAGTGGTTTCAAGAATATTAAAAAAAGTAGAATTTCTATAATTTTGATTTGACAGGTCGAAATTATAACTAGTTTAAGATTAATCTAATATGTCCGGTTTTGCATTTGTTAGTACCTCACTTAGATGACAAATTTTCCAAATTCAACAAATAATCTGAAATTCGACTCAAATAAAGAAGGGTATTAAAGAGATTTTTTATTCGATCAAATAAATGAATAATTAGATATAGAGATTTTCTGGTATGTAGATAATGACGAATCTTAAAGAACGAAAACTCGATTAAGTGTGTGTCTATGATTTTTATATTATGATGTTAATTCTAATTTTTTAATGATATTAATTGGATGAAATGAAAAAAGTTATTAGTATAAAATTAATGTTATTTTTTTTTGAATAATGATATTATGATAAATTGTTTATAATATTTGTTATTTTTTATAACAATATTTAATTTGTCAATTTTTATATTTTTTTTCTTATCGTTCTCAACAATTTAGTAAATATTCATAGCTTAATCGAAATAATTCAATTTTTATAAATACAATTATATGTAATAATATGATATTTGAGTACGTATAAATATCTAATCATCCGACCGAGTATAAAGATGAGAATGAATTGAATACTCGATGAATAAATGAAAATAATGACAAAGGATATGAAATCTTACCCTAACAACTCATTATGATCTCCATAACTATTGTGTGTAACATTGTTCAATATCACCTAAATTTTTTTCATTTTAAATATAAATCAGACTCAATTCTAGGGATGGACATAAAACCCGAAAAACCGAAAAAACCGATCGAACCGAATAATTCGGTTTAAATGGTTCGGTTTTTCGGTCGGTTACGGTTTCAAAATTTATGAAATTTGGTTTTTCGGTTTTAATCCCCGAAAAAACCGAAAAACCGAACCGACCATATTATTGTTAAGTATAAGGTTTTTATGTATAATGGGTCATATTATTGTTTAGTATAAGACTTTTTATGTATAATGGGCCTATTAAGATTTAAGAACTTAGTATCATTAACTCTCAATTTTCAATCCGATCGTTTTTTCTTCTTTCTCACCACTAACCAGTCGATGTTTTCTTTTCTTTTCTGTATATGTTTCTTTATTTTTTTATATAAAAAATTAAGTCTCACAAATTAAATGTTTGAAAAATACTATGATTTAGATTTTAAAGACATAAAATGACGTATAATTTTGTTTCGTAACAAATTTTAGCTAACCATATATAACCAGCCGTATAAACCGAACCGTACTACAAAAAAACCGAACCGAACCGTAATAAAATGGTTCGATTTTGGACTAGAGATATTCAAAACCGAAAACCTAAAAACCGAACGATCGTAGAGTAAAACCCGACCGAATCGACTGTTACCCATCTCTACTCAATTCTGATTAACACATTATATAAAAATTGCAAATCGTTATTTAAAAAACAAAATACACGTGGCTTGAGGATAAAATTTATCTACAAAAAGAAAGTACACGTGGCTTGAGATAAAACGCAGATAAACGGCATTGTTTTAATGATAAATTTATTAATGAACTCCCGACAACCAGTGTTTGAGCATACCCACGTGTTTGGTTTTTCAACTGTATGCCAAATTTCCGTCGGGAGCTCTTCCTGTATCATTAAACACAATTAAATACCCATTAGCTCCGCTCCCCCCTCCCTCCCCTCTTCTACTTCAATATTTGTGTCTTGATCATGGCTGCGGTTCGTCACACTGTTGTTCTTGCAATTATCCTTGTTCTTCAATCTTATTTGAGCACAACCAATTCCGCCCCTTTGTTTGGTTTGTCTCTTAACCCTTTCCTGGTTAGTTTTTATTTGGGAGATCGCTGGATTTTTGTGAAAATGTAAACTGTCTTTTGGTACTGCGCGCAGGGAATTTGTGCCAAGAAAGTAATCTGTGCGGGAAGGGAAATTGCTTAGCTTCAAATAATAGCGCTTTTGGTTATACATGTGAATGCGATTCTGGTTGGAAACAAAGTGGTGATCGAGACGATGAATCTCTCAAGTTCTTGCCTTGTGTGATTCCCAATTGTAAGTTCTTTTTCTTTCAACGATATGTCTTCAACTGCGAATGAATTTTTTTTCTTTTTCCGGTAAATTAATCTATTGCGACGATATATATATTTCAAGTGTATTTAACGAACTATATCTTTTATATATTAAAAGTCGAGAAGGACTGGAGATATTTAAATGTTTTGTGTGAGATTTGGAGGATTGGTTGTTTTAATAATATATTTAAAATCGCATTTTCGAAGTTGTGTATACATGTATTTAAATAGAGACATTTAGTTGATTTGGGATATTGTTTTTTTTAGAGAAGATATTTATATTACACACATGTATTTAAAGAGTAAGTCTATTGTGAGATAGTCTCACGAATCTTTATATGTGAGACGGGTCAACCTTACCGATATTCACAATAAAAAAATAATACTCTTAGCATAAAAAATAATATTTTTTATGGACGACCCAAATAAGAGATCTGTTTCACAAAATATGGCTCGTAAGATCCACTACAAGAAAAGTGGGTTTCCGCGGCGTGCAATATGCGCCGCGGAAAGGTATCGCACGCTGCGACGCACGCTGTAAAGTTGAAAGCCGTCTTAAGTTTGACACTATTGGCGGCGTGTGATATACGCTGCGGTTTAGTCTATTAACGGCGTGCAGAGTATGCTGTTGATAGTTAAACTATTGGCAGCGTGTATATGTACGCCGTTAATACACTATCTGCAGCGTGCAATCTACGCCGTTAATGTTAAAAAAATATCTAAATTTTAGCGACGGTTTGTAAACAATCGTCGCTAAATGTTAGCGACGGTGTTTAAATTTAGCGACAGTTTGTACCTATAACGACGGTATTTAAATGTAGCGACGGTTTACAAACCTGTAACGACGGTATTTAAATGTAGCGACGGTTTTATAAACCGTCGCTAAAATCTGCGTAAAAATAAAAAAAAATTACTTATAATTTAGTAAATTTTTTAAAAAAATACAATACACCTATGATAAATAAACTCATGATCTTAATTAAAACACTTAAAAAATTAACTAAAACTTAGAAACAAAAAAAAGTACCTAAATCGAAATTAAAATCGTATAAGAAAGAAAAATTTTAAGTGTTGTAAAATAGTGTGTAGGAAAGTGGAACAGAAATAGGATATTTATAGACAATTTGCGACTATTACTGACGGTTTCCCAAACAACCGTCGCTAGATATAGTCGTCGTTGATTTACGGCAATTAGCGACGGTATAATAAAAATTGTCGCTAAAAGCGACGGTGGTTTATTATACCGTCGCCAATTTAAAATGGCCGAAACAGTTGCAATATTTAAATTAGCGACGGTTTCTCTAAACCCGTCGCTAATTTAAAATTTCTCAACATTTTCTACAGCGTGCTATCAATGCAAGCCGTGAATGCATAGGGTATGAACAGCGCACATTATGGCACGCTGCGGATAATATATAATATTACTTTCCGCAGCATGCTTTTAATGCCCGCCGTTAATGTATATGTTATTAACGGCGCACATGAAAAGCACGCTGCGGAAAGTATATAATATTTACAGCACACATAAATGCACGCTGCAGATATTACTTTCCGCAGCGTGCTTTTGATGCACGCCGTTATTTCTGTCAAGTGCAAATATATTAACAGCGCACATATTGATGCACGCTGTTAAAAGCACTATTCGCAGCATGCTTTTAATGCACGCTGTTAATAACGTGCTGCGGAAAATCATTTTTCTTGTAGTGATCGTCTCACACAAATTTTTAACGTATTTAAATTGCGATATTTAATCAAAGTTGTTTCTCAAAATATTTATTTTATAGGCATGTCCATACGAGATCCATAAATTTTGTTTTGGTAATATTGTGTTATGGTCTCAAGACATTTAATAAATTTATTGGTCTATTTTGTTTGAAGAATATTTTATTTGGGTCACTAATAAAAAAAATATTATTTTTTATTATAAATATACATTTCAATAAAAATCCGTGAAACCGTTTCACAATATATTTACTCAAAATATATACATGTGAACAGCGAGATGAATTTTGTATTTGTTAATGATCAGGTTCATTTAGCGACGACTGCTTCAATGCCTCAGCACCGGTGCCTAACAACGACAAGCCTGCTTCATCGTTCTTGGATCGTACGTACCCTACTTTTCACTGATCCTTTCACATAATATTTAATCATGTAGATAATTTTGCATGTTTAACACAATTTCACAAATTTGGCACTCGTAGCATGCTTCTGGACCGATTGTAGAGGTGGGAAATGCGTGAAAACCTCTGCGTTCAGATCTACTTGCGTATGTGGAGACGGCTACTACAATTTGTTCAATGCCACTAATTTCCCATGCTACAAACAATGTAAGAACACACACACACGTACACCGAATAAATACATATATATATATGATCGATACACACAGTATTTTATCCTAGGAGTGAAACCGTGCGTAAATTAAATATGTTTCAAAGTTGCAAATTAAAGGAAATGGTGTTGAATAAATGAATCAGGTGCATTCGGAGCGGATTGCACAAGTCTTGGAATCAGCTTGGGCAACACATCAACTTCATCTTCCACTGCAACCCCCAGTAGTAGCAACGGTATGACGACAGATTCTTTCGATCCTTTTTTCTCACCTCGACTTAATTATTTGTGGATAAGTAGTATATGATCAACGTGATTAATTAAGTTGAAATTAATATACTTTGGATGTTTTCAAATTATAATACGCCATTAAATGATGTTCGTATCATTGCATTATGTGTCTTGATGTATAAATGGATGTGCTGTGTTAGGGGGGGAAAGCTTGATCAGGAGGGCTGGAGTTGTGTCTTCGAGTGGCATGATGACACTTTTGGCCATGGTTGTGTGCCACTTTGTTTAATTTAAATACATGGCAATAATTGGAGCAAGCTCTAAAATGTTGTATAATTTTAGGGTATATGATTTTCACGACAGCTAGTGCGATTTTGTATGTACATAATTGCGATTGTAATATGTCTGTGGACTAGTGATTTTGAAGAGTAAGATGGCTAATATTTGTAGTGTAAAGGTCTATTTATAGTAGATTTTTGCAAGTTTAAAAATGAAGATTACATTTTAACAAACAAGTTAATTTTTTTTTTTTTTAAGTAATATGACATAAATTAATTTGGGAGATTTCAAGTTACAACGTTCATAAACCATATTGGACTATTTTCAACTAGTCATTCGGTCGAATGAGAAGAAAATACAGTTTTGCGAGCTAGTAAATGAGCTGCACCATTAATAGATCGACGATTATGTTTAGATAGATTTAAAATCATCTAGCTCTAGCAGCGATTGAATTTCTGAAGCCAAAACACATGGAAGGTCATACTCTTCGAAGATGTATGTAAAGATTGGAACTTGGACCTAACTCAGCTCAAAAGCTAGCTCAAGGAGGAAGGATTGTCCAAGTTCATATATACAACTCACATGTTATTTATCCAACCGATGTGGGACAATTAACACACCTCTCTCATGTCCAGGAATGAACATCTGGAGCGTAGAGTTTACAAATAACCCAATTATGGGCAGAACGGGTGGATCCAACACATAACAGTATAACCTAAGCTCTAATATCATGTTAAGATCGGAACTTGGACCTAACTCAACCCCATCAACCAGCTCAAGGTCCAAGTTCATATATACAACTCCCAAGTTATTTATCCCAACGATGTGTGACAATTTACGGTAAGCATAATTCGAACTACAATCATAGAATTCGAGTAAATGCATAAATTAATCAGGTCAAGACGCAAGCAGTAATCTAAACCACTTCTGATGTCAAACAATTCTGTACAAGTTACAGAATCTGGATACCGAATAAAACAACTGAAAATACATCAAGTGTTATATAACTATATAAATAAAACCAATAAACCATCTCATGGGCAAACGAGCAATTCCCAATTGGCCGAAAAAATTAGGGGACATTTCATACTCTGATCCACTATTTAATACATGTCTCCCTTGTGTTATCAAAATAGTGAAAAAAATATGTTACAAAAAAAGTTAAAAAAATATGATTTGAACTATTGCCATATATGTTGACTGAAAAAATCTTACAAAAAGTCGATGCATTATTGTGCTTGCTGGATATATGCTGGCTGCATTTTTTTACGGCATCTTCGGTTCGGAGTTAGACCATAAATCTGATATTTCATAGCTACGATTAGCGTTGAAACAACTCCGAATGCATATGATCGAATAATAGTCACTCTATTTTAAAGTTTGAGCCATAATTTCTCGTAGACTTGAAAAGATAATTATTTTGAGACTGAGTTTTTTATTCGAATGGCACCGATATTGGCAAATATAATCCCTACTTGTAACTCTAGCCCATGCAATCCCCAATCCCCTAGTAATATTATTTCTGTTTTTTTGTCAATCTCGCCCGTGATTTCTGAACCACCACATCGTACTGGAGTAAATGAATGAGTTCAGATGAAAGACAGTACGTTCATTCTACACGGCCGTTTCCCGTTATAGGCGGCGCACCGCGGCGCAACTGCAACGTATCAGAGAGAACAGACACGAAAACTCAGACTGACACCCTACAGTTCCTGACTTGGGAATTTGACATGAAACATGAGACTACATTATGAGCTCTGATTAGAGAAGCTCATGGGGTATAATATAAATATATATATATATATATATATATATATATATATATATATATATATATATATATTTTAAAAATCTTTATTAAAAATGTAGTTTTTACTATAAAAATAATTTTAAAAAACTGAAAGTTATGGTTTTTGGCTTTGAATTCTTATTAATCTTTTTAAAATTTAAAACAAATTAATTTTTTTAACATTTGTCTAAGTCAAAATCGCTTTTACTTTTATAATAAAATAAAAATATTGAAATAGATGGAGTTTACTACATTTATTTGCTCGAAACTTATTATTACAGTTTAGTTCGGAAGAAGAAGAAGAAGAGAGAGAGAGTGGACTGAACATTTCTTGTGAAGTTGAAAAGGGTTGACCATAAAGGAATTTTGTGTTAAATTGAAACAATAAATGAATGGTAGGTTTGAAGGAATTCATCTGAATTAATATTAAATTAACATGGATTACTCATTAAAATTATTGGAAAAAATATTTGATTTTAAAGGAATAGAAAGGGATATGAAAGATTTATACCGCTTCGATCAACGTATAACTAAAGTTTTTAAATCGAAATAAATTATGTATGGTATGTAAAGATAATTGTATATAAGGAACGAGAACATGCCTCTTGACAGACGGTCTCACGAATTTTTATTTATGAGACGAGTCAATCATACCGATATTCACAATAATAAAAAGTAATATTTTTCATTGATAACCCAAATAAGATATCTGTCTCAAAAAATGCGACCCGTAAGATCGTCTCACACAAGTTTTTGTCTAAAAAACGGTTCAATTCGAAAGAAATTTTTCTACGTAATTTCTACAACATTATATATTAATCCAATCATGATGTGCATCAAATCATCGCAATTAATTTTCCATAATTTATACCAATAAAAACTTTATACTTGACAATATTTATTATGTGAAATGTTGTAGCTGATTTTTGTCGGTTCCGTTCAATTTACATTAAGATATTACCCAAAGTGAGTGCCCAGTGTTTGAGAGTCGTTATTTTTTTTTGTGAACCTAGGATCTTCGAGTTCGTTTAACGGAAGGAGCTATTGCCTTTAACGCGTGGGCTGTGGCCTTAGTCGAATTGGACACTTTTAACAAAAACTTGGATTATGGCTTTAATCAACAGCTCTGATGATTATAAAATGGATTTTTAAGGTCAGAAAACATAGTACCATTACCTAAGGAAAAAAAAACACTAGACAAACAATTGGCTATCTTGTCTTCCACTAAAATCAACAAGTTTTACAAAACTCGACAATTTTGGGCAAGCCAAATGCAATGGGTAGGTCTCCTAATCCTTGGAATTTGGTGATATATTCAATATCTAATCGATTATTCATTATTGGGTTTTTATTTTCTAGCCTCAGAGTTTTGTCACCATCTGTCTAAATTTCTTCTCAAATCAGTCGGACCCCTCCCCCACTGTAATTAATTAATCGGTGGAAATAATTTTTCCCACATAAATCACAATCACATTAAATGTTCATGTTTCTGTGTTTCTTAAACATTTATTCAAAGTTATAAGTTCGAGAATTCAAAGTTATTCAAAGTAGGTCTCTTTTTAGAGTGGATGAACCAAACGTAGAGACTTCAATTTGGGTTGTGTTTGTTGGGTTGGTTTTATCTGTCAATTAACTTGAGTGAGTTGGGTTAAAATTTTATCGGACATATCCGAAAACGAGACTAAATGGGTCAGAGTCGGCTATTAAGAATTATGAGTTAATGATCATGTATCAAACATTATATTTAATTTAGATGTTATAATACTGGGTCCACCGGTTGATGATGGATTTAGATACATTTTTAGTTTTATATTTAATTATCACATCCAAATATTTCTTTTCAAATACAATTTAGAAATATAACTGAAAATATTATTTTCACAATTTTTTCTATACTTTTATATCAACTTTTTGAAAGAAAATCACAGCATATCCACTATTCGTTTATCTCAAATTTTTCTAACTGATATTATATTACAATTTTTTCATCCTCTCATTACACAATAATATCTAGAAATATTTATTTATAAAACATCAAATTCAATGAATTATAATGATTTTTCTATATTTTTCTATTTTTTTTGATAAATTGGTCCGACTAACGCGCGATATACCTTAATTTGGGCTGAATTGAGGATTTTTCAACCCCACCCCACCTCGGCAAGCGGTACAAATGTCATCAGGCACAAAGTTAAATAGTAAGGTGAAATCCAAAAAATAAAAATAAAAAAATCAATTAAGTAGTAATATAATGTCTAGCTCTAAGATGACCAAATTTTTTTATTCAAATTATATATAAAAAAATTCTTTTACTCAAAATCTCACGATATAATACTCAAAGTCGAGCTTGGAATATCGAGCAAAAAATATTAAAATCTTCGAATTACGACCCCTTAGTAGACACCGGGGTTGAAGGAGATTGCAAATGAAGTGAATAAACATGGGTCGCAGGGGTAGAGTAGATGCTACCTGTGGGGGCAGTGCCTTCACAGGATCTCAGCCATTGATTTTATATGGTGATTAAATCTGGGCTTTTGATCACTTCATGGGGTGTATGTGTGTTTAAATCTGGGCCTTTGATCACCTCATGGAGGCAGTGCCTCACAAGGTAGGGTGAAATAAACCGGTCGCAGGCGCATTGATTAGTTTTTAACAGTGGGAAAGTGGTGATGGATAAGATGAAATGAAGGGGGGGATATATGATGATGTACACAGTACATTGCCACCCACGCAAAAATAACGAGGCGCTTTATGCAGAACTTACTAAAGCATTTCAGATCAGATATATAAAAAGCCATCATCAAACGATGTGCGTGCGAACTGTGGGGGCGCTATCATATCAACTAGTGTGTGCATTTACGTTTTTTTAAAAATTTGTAGAAAAATTAGTAATGAGTGCATAGTCTAATTTTAAAAGAGTAATATTGAAAATAAATTGTAATAGCAATTTTGGAAAAAAAAATTTTGTATAAAGACAGTTTGAGAACAAGATGCAGGTGGTGTCGTTGATTGTGAACTATTTGTCTCTATTCGCAGGTTCTTTTTATGTATAGTACAGAGATAGATATTGATACCACCAACATTTAATATATGTACATATAAATAAATGAGAGACTTGGGTCACGAGACACTTCATACTTCATTATCTGCTATAATATCATTTAATAACGTAAATTTGTTTAAATGGGAAATCCGACAACAAATACAAATATGTTTTATCCTCGAAAAGAACGAGTCCAGCAGCTAATCCAACATAGAATTTGCTAGGTACGAACATATCAGGCGAAAACTAATATATTTACGTCGAAGTTGATGAAAATGGAGGTGAATTTGGTCAGAAGTGAACGATTGTCGGTCGGGGAAGGGGGCGGGGGCCTGGGATAGATGTTTAGTTATACTGTACGACTACTTGCCTGTTGTCCAAAGTCCAAACAATAATATTCTACAAAATTTTATCGGGCACATTTTCATTTGGCAAATAAATAATTTTGATTGTGGCGGACACGAACTTACGCGAGTACTACTCAGTCCGAAGAAGCATTTGCATTATATGCCGAGGTTATAAATCCCAATACCAACGCCACTAATTTTCAAGGGTTTTCTTAAGCTATATGTGATACTTTCGTAAGGATCCGGGTCAGGGATAATCCGAGATATTAATTGGACAGTCCAGATCAGAGCCAATATGCTGGGTACTCTGCTCACTGGCCGAGTATTTCTTCTCCTCCCGGGTAATCCATAGCCCGGGCTCTCATACAAGCACTCGGGTACCTTACTATCCGGGCCACATCGAGAATTGCACCACACTCGAACGTAAATGGTGCATTTAAGCGATGGACGAGTGTATATATACTTTAAAAATGCAACACAAGTGAGTAAATTGATTGGTCGTGCATTGATGGTTCATTAGTTAAGGCCTTAAATAGACACCACATGGTCCCTATACTTAATAATCTCTCGCCTAGATTTTGGGTAGTTGATTCACGGGTTAAGTATGTTATATGTACATGCTCTTCTATTCTCCATTATAGATGAACAATCACAAGAAAAATAATGAACTGACCTCTGTCCTATATATTACCACGCAGATTGAACCATTCACTTGCCTGTGTTAAGAAAATTATTGTTTGAAATTTGAATCGTTATCTGTTAGTGATATAAATACGATTTGGAAATCGATTTTCGTCAAATAAAACATCTTGAATATATAAGCCATTTGGAGTGAACGATGTGACAATATGATAACAAATCTTTCTTTCATTCTGACGTTTGACTCAAGTTTTACGAATGACTAGAGTAGTACGTAAATCATTATATTATTTATCTATATTTATTTATTTTCTATGCATCATCTCATTCGACGAGATCAACTATTTGAACTTGGGAGATGCTGCAATAACGGGTCGAATGTAAAAATTCATCCCGTAGAATTTAATAAGGAAACAGATAAATTATTTTGAGGTTCCTCGTTGTCAAACGTTGTCAAATACTGGAACAGAGCTTGGACTTACTGAATTGATTTCTTGAGCTTTTTAACGTTTGGGAAATGACAAAGCATACTTTTTAGTATTGTGTAATGTAATATTTAAATATCGTAAAATTTAATATATTAAAATTAATTCAGATTTAGGTCTTTAGATATCACCATCAAATTCTTCCAATGGGCACCCAATTCATAGATTTTTGTAAATTGACTCGTGAATTAGTACCACAAAATACACTTAGTATATGTATAGAATGCGAAAACGTTTTAAATTACTCTAAAATTATCATATCTCATCTTCACACATTAAACTAAATATATTTTTACATTTAATGAATAATGTTTATTATGTAATTTGATTATCTGAGTGATTTTTTATTTATTTAATTTTGAAATGTTTACTTTCATTTCATATTGAAAAAGAATATATAGTAATCTATTTTTTTTAAATGATATACTTTTAAAATCAAAATTAATTAATTATAAAGAAAATATTATACCATTCACAATTCTATATAAAAACATCACCAATCCATTTGCGATTCCCATCAACACCACTTTAACTCCTGCAACTTTTCTTGCTTCTCCACTCGACATATTTCCTACCGTTTCTTCTTATGGAGAAGCCTCCACTTCAGCCCATTTTCAGGCCCCCGGAGACTCCAACTGAGCCAATGGAGTTTCTATCCCGTTCTTGGAGCGTTTCAGCTCTTGAAATCTCTAAAGTTTTAGCCCCGCCACCACCCAAGTTTGTACCTAAGAAGAACCCACAAGACGGTGTCGTCAGAGGTGGTGGTGGAGCCATTCAGGAAGATTTCTCCGCCGAGCTGGAGGTTGTTTCAGCCACTGTTTCTGGGAACCCTTTTTCCTTTGCTTCTTCGGAGACGTCTCAGCTTGTCATGGAGCGCATTATGTCTCATTCTGTAAGTAAAGATGCGGCTTTGGCCTTTTTGTGCATGTGGGTTATTTCTAGAATCTGTCTTTGTTTGCAGAAGATTGTGGTTTTATGTCAATAACTTGATGATATATGCCATCTCTCTCTCTCTCTCTCTCTCTCTCTCTCTCTCTCTCTCTCTCTCTCTCTCTGTGAACGGAGTTGCAAAATATTTTAGTTTTTAACTTGCAAAATGTCTTTCTAATTGTCTTTCATGACTTGGGATTGGAAGTTTGCGGTCCTTTTTGTTGGTTCTTCTATGATTTTTGAGAATTTTGATTATCATCAACTCTTTTGGATTATTGCTGCTCTTTTGTTTGTTTTCGTTTTGTTTGATTGTGTTCGAGTTGGGTTATTTTTCTTGGAGCCTATTCTTGTGTAAGACGACGAGTTTAATATAATGAAATATTTGTTTAAAGGTGTTTTTATGGGAAACAGAGAGTTTCTTGGAACTTCAAGCTGTTTAGAAATTTGTATTAATTAGGCTGGCAGCATTATGTTTTTAATTTTAGAAAACTTGATCAAAACAATACATTGATTTATGTGTTTTGATTTGAATTTATATTTCAAGATTCCTTTTTTTTTTTGTTTTTCTGATAAATTTATTCCTACAGGTATCCCTTTTCTTGTATATTTTGTGCCTGGATGTTTTATTTGTATTTTTTGAAGTGAGTCTGAAATATTTTTGTTGAAATATGATGTGTGTGCTACATGTGCAGCAGGAGGTATCACCACGCACTTCAGGAAGGCTATCTCACAGCAGTGGCCCTCTCAATGGAGGCCAGAGCTGTGGCTCTCTTACTGACAGCCCCCCTGCCTCCCCCTTTGAAATTGATGACTCCAAGGTCTTATAAATTCTCTCGTATTTTTTCATCTGTTTCTTCATTATAAATCTAAGTATGCATCTATTTACTCATCCCGTTGTAGTTTCTCTCCATTTTATGTAGGAGTTGGAGTTGGAGATGGGGATTCTTTTCCTTAAAAAGATAAATAAAAAATTTGTTATTTTATGGTATGGTCACAAAACACAAGTTTCTGAAATTTCTGAGACAATGGGACACCATATTTCAGCTCTCTCTTAAATCAAAAAACATTCTCCGAATATGTGAGAAGAACAACTCATTCAAATCTTTCCTAACTATACTCACCAAGACAAAAATGAAGATTGGATCGGTTGTTTGGTAATTTGTAATCTTCTTGAATTTTTTGTTTCATGCATCATCAAAATATTATTATTATTGAATTAACTGCAGATTAAAGGGTATTTTAAAGAGAAAAAAATTCATTCGGAAAATATTTTTAGGTACCATGTTATTCAACTCAATTTGTTACTGTCGTCTACTTGATCATCATAACAAGAAAATTAAATCGTGAATATCTTCGTACGTGGTTCTTCAAATGGTAATGTCGGAATCTTCCCACAGCAACCATTAGGTAATAAATTGCAGAATTATCGTACATTTATACCCTTTTCCTTGATTGTTAGGAGATGACATAAAATTTAATAATTCTTACATTTGAATTATCTAGCAATAAATGAAGGTTATTGTTGAATTTATGATGAGGGGGCAACAACTATTTCGGCTTGTGGTTCAATTTTATTTCAGAGTATGGACCATACTGTCAGGCAACAGAATTAACTGGTCCAGCTTTTGGTGGGGTTGCTCTAATGTTTTCATTTATTGAATGTAGAGTATCCTACCACCCTAAAAACATTTTGTAATATACTCACAACATTATTTAATATGATACGAATGGTAGTAAAAAAATCAAGTTCAAGTCAAGCTCTTGAAATTTCGTGTGCTCGAGTTTGACTAAAAAATTATTAGAATATTAGCCCAAGCACAAGGGCCGAAAACGTTATAGTCGATTGAGATCGACTCGAACTGGTTGGACGGACAGGTTCGTGAGTCATATGCCGGTTCATCAACCTCACCTTACACACCTTCGTGCATATACACTAATTGAACCTTGAACAGAAACCTTGGAAAACTGAATCATGCACTGAACCCTTTAGTTTGCCACAAGTCTAGGCATTTTTTTAAAAAAAAAATGGCGTGGATTCCACATGTTAACACTGGATCATGTTTTTTTGCATATAAAGATCAATTTCTTTATAGTTTGTGGTGATATGGATATGTGCATGCAGTACTCTCAGTTAAACTCTACCACGGGCAACCAGTACAAGGCCAGTGCCATTAATGGCACTGGCCTTGGCGGTGGAGGAAAAACTGTGGGGAGGTGGCTGAAGGATCGTAGGGAGAAAAAGAAAGAGGAAACGAGGGCACACAATGCTCAGCTTCATGCTGCCATTTCTGTGGCAGGGGTAGCGGCTGCTATTGCTGCAATTGCAGCTGCCACTGCTGCGTCATCTGCTGCAGGAAAAGATGAACAGATGGCGAAAACCGACATGGCTGTTGCATCGGCTGCCACATTGGTTGCTGCACAATGCGTCGAAGCGGCTGAGGTTATGGGGGCTGAGCGAGAAAACTTGGCATCAGTAGTGAATTCAGCAGTCAATGTTAGGTCAGCGGGTGACATCATGACTTTGACAGCTGCTGCAGCTACGGGTATTCCTATATTCATCTTTCATGGTCAAATTATTCAGAATCTTGTAACTTAGATAATATTGTTTATGTTGATTTGCGATTTTTTTTTTCAGCTTTGCGTGGTGCTGCCACCTTGAAGGCAAGGGCATTGAAGGAGGTGTGGAATATTGCAGCAGTGATCCCGGTGGACAAAGGGACGGGAGCTACAAATAATGGGAGTAATGGAAGTTCGAATGGTAGTTTTAGTGGTGAACTTGTTCCCGAAGAAAATTTCCTTGGCATTTGCAGTAGAGAACTGCTCGCCAGGGGCGGCGAACTTCTTAAGAGAACCCGAAATGGTAAATACAAAATTCTCATCTTTCAGGTTTATGAAATTCCTATTGATTAAGGTAATGTCCATTCATGTTTCTTGACAGTTCATTTCCTATGATAATTGCAGGTGATCTTCATTGGAAAATTGTGTCTGTTTACATCAACAGAATGGGACAGGTAGGCTTTTTTCTTCATGATTGAACAATCACCCCCACTTTCAATTTACTCGAGACTACCGCAGAGTTCACTTTACATCTCGACGACAGAAGTTAAAGTTGTAAACATGAATCTGCTTTTCTCTTTATCTCCTGATCTGCAATCAGAATTTCATTCAAATTTTGCAGGTGATGTTAAAGATGAAGAGTAGACATGTTGCTGGGACCATAACCAAAAAGAAAAAGAGTGAGTTTTTTATTTTTTAACTTTCATCTTTTCACTCATGATGAAATCAGAATTGAAGGTGGGTGGGTTTTCTTCTATTTGGGGATTTGAGAAAGTAGAGTATGCAATTTAGTGGAGAAAGGCATAAAAAAAAGTTGACATCTTTATCTTTATTTTGTTTTTCCTCTTTTGATCTATCAGATGTAGTGTTGGAGGTGTTGAAGGATATTCCGGCTTGGGCTGGCCGCCACTTGCTGGAAGGCGGCGAGAATCGAAGATATTTCGCTTTGAAGACGGTTGCACGAGGAGTTGTGGAATTCGAGTGCAGGAATCAAAGGGAGTATGATATTTGGACTCAAGGTGTTTCAAGATTACTCTCAATCGCCGCAGAGAAGAACAATAGGCACAAGATTTGATGTCCCCTTGTTAGTTGATTAATGATTTAGTAAATAGGAGAATATGTCTCTTTCTTTAGGGGCTTGGACTGACTAAATGTTCTCAATTTTGGGTGGTATTGGTTTTTTCCTTTTTTTTTTTTTTTTTTCTGTCCCTTGTGTTTCTAATGTAAAAATAGGAATTGTTTATCTAAACGACTTTTTTTTGGTCGTGTGCTATGATTATTTTTCATTTCATGGTGTTGTATTTATTTATTTTATTAATGATTAGATTAATACCTATTTAAGGACAAACTATTTACTTATTTATTATTTATATTAACTCGACATGAAAATCATCCAAGATTCCGAAGTATAGAAGATATATAAACTTCTTCTTTTTGTTTTTTTTTTTTTAAATTTTGGAATTGTGTGTTAATTTGAAATGTTGGGAAAGTAAAGTGACAAGAAAGAAAAGCAAGAAAACCATGTGATCAAAGGATAATTTTCTCTATACTGTGGGGCAGAAAAGGGAAAATCTTGAAATGGGCTCTAATATCTGGTCAAAAAGGAAGAAAGAATCCTTCTTTTGAAAAAAGAACAAGTAAAGAATATTATTAAAATAAAGAATTGATAATTTGATTCCCGTGGGCCTTCGATATTTTTGTTCATTCAAACGTTTTTGGGGGCTTAGTATTAAGGTTTTGGATTTAGTGGACTTAAAGTTTGTCTTGATATGTGATTAGTTGTTTGAGTAACAGAGTTGTTTGGATTTTGTGCTATATTGTTTATCCCATTGTGTAAAATATTATTAATAACAACTTGGAAATTAGCAGAAGAATAAGCATATTATTGGGGAAAAGCCCTACAAGAACAGGCGGATTTTCTATTATAAGTTTGGATATCCACGATAATTTGGTCAATTGTACTGCCAAGCGTTCGTCGCTTTACCAAAAAATGGTGTTACGCACTCGTTAGCTTCTTTTGCTATTTCCTCTCCCTCATCTTTGGTGTGGATTTGTAGAGAGTTTTCTATTTGGTCAGTAAAGCTTGTAATCGAGGATCTTACTCCGATTTGAATAATCTTACAAGTTTTTCTGTAAAAAAAAAAAAAACACAATTCAAAAAGGAAACACAAGCCAAAGCCCTAAATATGAACCATTTTTTGTCAACTTAAAACGGAGAGCATAATACTTCTAAAAACGGCAGAATACACTACTAAGAATTGCGAAATTCATTTTCGAAATTGAAATTGTTTTTGGTTACATATACGCGGGCCTCGTAAATAATGGTCTAAAAATTGAAAGCCCAAAACATATAGAAGAGAGAATAGAATGGGTAGCTAAGAATAATTAAAGCCCGAAAATGGATTTCATATGGAAGAGTCAAAGGAAAAAGGCCCAAATTAGAGTGATGAGAAAGAGGACAGATAAGGGAAAAAGGCACGAGCAAGTAGCAACTGTTCTTTGGGTTAATTATGAAAAAATAGAGAGTGAGCGAAAATATTGTAAAACTGAATAAAGGATATAAAAAATATGTTTATATAGTTATGGTAAACACAAAAATAGTAAAATAACTAATCTACCATTGACCTTCGAGAGCTAACAATAATATGTTTTAATAAATTCGATCCTATCAAATGTTGAATTAATGATATCCGATGAAACATTTATGAAATTTTTTATATGAACGCGTATATTAAACAATATGAAAAATCATATACGGTGTTACACCATTGCATCAACACTGGTACGAATAAATCCTATTCTTCAAGTTTAGTTCTTGTCAACTAACGTCGATTAAACTTTTTGGTGTCGTATTGATGATGATAATGGCTTGAACTGCAAGTACTATTTTTGCAAATAAGACGATATCCTAAAATTATTGTCTATTTTATGATTATGAGTTGGTTTGATATTTAACTATAAGTAGGGATAATGCAAAAAAGTTGTATGCTTATAAATTATTGGCTGTTTTATAATTCAAGAAAAAGTTGAGTCCTACTTTTAATCCAAACAGTGATTATATGGTCAATATTTTTTTAGGTGCAGCACTAGCTATATATATAGAACAAATATTAATTAAATAAAATAAAAGGTAAAGCTTTTTTGTATTTCACACGGACACATTAATTGAGTGACAACCACAATGTCAAATCAAATATCGCGTCTGTTTTTTCACTTTATCGCCTACGATTAATTATAATTAAAAACGATTCTGATTAATTCCTCCAAGTGGCAAAACTCACCATGGACTGACTTGATAGATTTGATTTCAGAAATGGATTAAAAAAAATACGGGAAATTTGGGTTCAGTCCCCAGCCGCCTTTTTTTTTTGTGTTCAGTCCCTAGGTATTTTTTTAGTACCACATTTCCACATGAAGTGTACCACATTTTGTATGACATAGTACCACAATTTTGTGGGTAGGGAGTGAAGCCAAAGAAATTTTATGATTGGGGATTTTTCAATAACTTCCCCTTAAAAATATAGTTTTCAATTATATTAATTTTAATGACAAAAACTTGTGTGAGATAGTCTCACGGATCATATTTGTGAGACGTATCTCTTATTTGAGTCACCCATGAAAAAATATTACTTTTTATGCTAAGAGTATTATTTTTAATTGTGAATATGAGTAGGGTTGAGCCGTCTCACAGATTATGATCCGTGAAACGGTCTCACATGAGACCACTCTATTTTATAATCATTGTTGATGGATAAAATTGGATTTCAAATTTCTGAGAGCAAGAATTCTGGAATAGAATAAGTTTCTTGTGAGAGGGTCTCACGAATCTTTATTTATGAGACGGGTCAATCATACCGATATTCACAATAAAAAGTAATACTCTTAAATATTTTTTCATGGATGACCCAAATAAGAGATCTGTCTCACAAAATACGACCCATGACACCATCTCACACAAATTTTTATCTTTGAAAATTTGCAGTTTTATTTGCTATTTTAGTTATTTGTTGTCAAAATCATATCAAATATCTAAAATTCTATAAAAAAATTATTCTAAAGATACATTATTGAAATGAAATTGATAACATCAAAGATTAAAATTGCAAAACAAACATAATAAATTCATTATCTATTTTCTTTAAGAAAAAAGAAAGATAAGATTTAAATTCTGATAATGGAAATATGAACAGTACTTACTCATTGAAGTAGAAAAATAAAATTTAAAAAATTAATACGTCGATTCCAGATGCAGGTCGATCATAACAATATTTGGGTCTGAGTCTAACTTTTAAAAAGAGATTTCCGATTCATAATGTGTGTTCATATTTTTTTTTTTTAGTTCCATAGTCATTTTTCAAATTAAATCAATACGTCAAAGACAATATAAAAAACTAAAGGAATAAAAATATCAAACATGTCCAAAATGATAACTAAAAAACAAACCGCCTAACAGTTTTAGAGCTAAAAATATTAATCAAGTCTGTATAATCATGTTGTTCAGTAATTTCTTTTCTCAATCGATAACATAGCCAATCCATTCAATCTTTCTCGTGAAATAGTTGATCGGAGAAAAGTTTTGATGAGCTTTATATTTGAAAAACTTCGCTCTGCACTTGTTACTGTGATCGAGACAATCAACAAGATTTTATAAGCAATATGAGCATTTGAAAGCCGGATAAGCATTACATCCACCAAAATTTCAGTCAAAAAGCGTAGATTATAAATACCACATAAAGCCCCGAAGAAAGTAAAAAACTACAATAAAAAATTAGAAGCCCGAACAAAACAAATACAAGAAAATAGACTTACAGCTTCTCACAGGTCTTTCAATCAAACCTAGAGACGACGCAAAGTCGATTAAGGCTTGTCTGCAGATGAATATTGAGGAAGATTGTGGAATAAATCGATAACAGGCTAAGCAAGTTCCATTTAATAAATATTTGGTTTTGGGCTATCTAACAACTAGTATTATATATAAAAAAAATTTAAAATTTTTGATCTCTAAAAAAAATATGACCTGAGTCATTAGATTCATTTGCCTCTTAATAGGCACGGCCAGTCCAGATGTCTCCATTTTTTTAATTTTTTTTTTCTCTCGGGATGGATGTTTTCGATACAAGAGTTGTTTCTTTTCTCCCGAAAATAGGTCTGATTTTAGAGTGAGTCTCATGTGAGACCGTCTCACGGATCATAATCCGTGAGACGGGTCAACCCTACCCATATTCACAATAAAAAGTGATACTCTTAGCATAAAAACTAATACTTTTTCATGGGTGACCCAAATAAGAGATCCGTCTCACAAATATGACCCGTGAGACCGTCTCACACAAGTTTTTGCCCTGACTTTATAATTCTTCAGAAAATTTATGTTACATATTTCAGCAACATATCTACTAATTTTACACGACGAAGTCATCCTTTATATTGAGAATGCAATAACAATCCATTTTTTCTGTTTTCTTTTTGTTCAATTATCGTGACACCACGGTATATAATTTGCGATACGACATATATATATATATATATATTTTTTTTTTATATAATAATTTTTCGATATGATAATTGATACGAGATTTATAATTTTCGATACGATACAACATACGTGTTCAAGATCCAAGTTACGGAAATAGTAAATAATATTAAGCACGACGATTACTTCCATGCAATCTCACACTATCACATGCATTAATGAAAGTCATTAAATCCCACCATCGGAAAAGTTACCTATATAAATCGAAAATATTAATTGATTGACTTTCAAAGACAGTAAAGATAGGAGTCGCCCTTGATATGACCAAATAATTATGTTCCCAAAGTTCTTTATCTGTCTCCAACATCAATTAATTAATAGATAACCACCAAGAAACAAAAAGGCAGGAACTAAAATTTTTGCAAAGTTCTTAACAAGACAGTTGAATATTTGAAAAAAAATACTCACCTAAATGGAAAATTTAACAGTTTCTACTATACACCGGTGTGTTCGTGCATTCATTATGGAACAAAAACTAAGTGAATGAAACTGAGTAATTTTTAAAGTAGAACAGGCTCGAAAGATTCTGATTCACCAAAATTACATTTATTTTCCCTAAGGCATGAAGATTTTGTTTCTACACTTGCATCTCCAAGCCTCTGGATAGTACTCCAATGGCACACTCAAACCAGGCTGAATCGAAACGTGCACCGGTGTACACGGCGAACACCTCCCACACTTGGATCTGCAAGTCGGCGGCGATGATCCGGGGCCGCCGAGTCGCCGCCGCGAGTACGCAACTTGCTCCACCATGTTCTCTCTTAATTTCCTTCCTCCAACACCTATATACGCACATTTGGACGTTAAACACTCGAGAAATGACATTAATATTGTACAGTCCATCATTTACGGTGATTCTGAGTGCACTTACTGAATTTGAATGCTGGGTTGGAACCAAGAACTGAGCCGGAGGCAAGAAGAAGAAATGTAATGGCGGCCAAAGACAGATGTGATTGGATGTGGCGGTGGTGCAATATGGCCATTGCTCAAGCGGTGGCTGGTGGCGCGCGACCGTGAAGCTACTGACTGTGGTGCAGACAGAGGGGAATGAAATACTTGTGGGTTGATTATAATATATGTGAAATTGAAATGTGGATGTGTACTTTTGTAAGAAGTTTGATCGCAAAAGCTCAAGAAAATAGGAAAGTTAGAGAAAGGGGAAATTGATTGCGAGTCATTGCTGTTAATGTTATTGCTGTTATTGTTGCGTGCAAGCGTGTGGATGAGTCCAAGTCAAACAGACAGATCCATCTTCGACTACCCCTGTTCATGTGTATATAATGGTCGTCTTACAACTACTTTTGGAGATAATCAAGGTTTTAAAAAACGTAAAACGTCCGAAGTGTGGATGTCGAACTCTAAATTTAATTGATATTAGCATAGATTTAGGCGTTAAAAAAAACGTTTTTTTTTTTAAATTTTTTAGTGTAATTGTAATTATCTCAATCTAATAAATAGATAAAATAATACATAAATATGATAAATTTAAGTGTGATGCATTAATTCTCATATTTATAAAAATTTCAAAATTGCAATCTTTATTTGTTTTTGAAACTAGACCATATTAAAAAATATTAAATATTTGTTAAATCATTATTAAACATACTTAATCATAATTAAAATTAAAAAATAAAAATCTAAATTATAAACATAATTTATTATTTTAAAATAAAAAAACATACCTTCAAAATAAAAAAAAATTAAAAATAAATAGTTACGATTAATTGTGCTTAAGTATACTTAATTAAACTCCTTAATTATATTTAATTCGGTCAAACTACAATTTAACCGTTTTCTTCCGCTTTTTTCTGAAGTGTGATGTTTTTGTCGAGTTTCAAGCTTAAGCGCGCTTAAGCGGAGCTTAAACGGATTTTTAGAACACTGGAGATAATATGTAATTGATAAAATTTTAAATTAATATAGTAGCATGTAAATCAATATTATTAAAATTTTGATTTTTAAGTAGATATTTCATGTTGTAGATATATTCATTGCTTACTAATTTATTTAATTTAAAATATAATAAATTTATTTAATATAAAACAAGACATGCGCGCGAGCACACATTTCTTTAATACATTAGTTGGTAGATGATTTTTGACCGAGAATACAATGTTAATGTTGGATTGATTCCATGTATTTTGCAAACTGGTGAAGCATATTTTTTGGTCAAAATTTAGGGATCATTTTTTGTTGTCTTGTTATATTTTCAATGCGTACGTAATCCGAGTTGAAAACTTGGTTTCTTAATTGGTAGATTGATTGGGAAATTTTAAAACAAAGGGGACCATATTTGCATGATGCTCTCAACCATGTTCTTACTTTGACGTCTGCCCTCTTAAATTGAATTGAGTCCATAAAAATTTGGTATTGCTTGTATATATCCTATTTGAATTTAAATATATATCAGTTTTGTTATAGTTTCAATCAATCGTGTTCATTTTTTTTGTATATCGTTAAGATATTATTCATATATTAGATATATAATTTTGATATATTTTTTTAGCGTTCAATATTAAAATGTTGTTAGTAAAGGTACAATCAAGTGATCGATGAGTATAGGCTTTAAGATGATGGAATGTTCAAACTCGTACGCATAGTAAAATATAATAAAAAGCAGAGTTACATTGATTTTGCTTTGTTTTGATCCGCTGTCTAATTTGTAGGAAAAGAGGGGAATGGGGCCATAAATTGATTTGATATATGTGAGGTCTTGGTCTGTCATATTTCATGTGCAAACACATTTCTCATTCGCTCCATTAAATTATATAAAAAAACACACATATATATAATTTCAAAAAACGGAAAAAAATTAGTAGAGTTGATGTGTCTCAAAGATAAAGATTCGTGAAACCGTATTACAAGAGACATACTCTTATTTTAATTTGTTTCATTTGCAATTTTAGGTCTGTTTCACTTGATACATATGAGTTTAGTTATATGTAAACACACTCATTGAAAAAGTGTTGAAAATTACTAAAAAATGAAAGATATACGAACTAAAACTCGATCATGCCAACACATATGAAGACCAAATTCGCGAGTCTCCGGCGAAAAAAATTTGTAAAGAAAAAGTATCACGTATCCTTCGGTAATAGCATGTATGTTTTGGAATTGGAATCATAGCATGTTAAAATCAAAAGAATCGTGATCGTTGATAAAGTGAAATTAATATCTGGGGTAGGACTAGGTAGGTTCCTAACATGGGGCTGACGGTCTTGTCCTGGAAGAACATGTGACGAGTGTCGATGTGATCTTCAAGTGCAATTCAAAATTAATGAATTAATAGTAACTATATATATAATTTCTGTATAATTCAAGAATTATTGGAAAGGATGTTGGGACTCTTGTCAACCTTTCTATTCTCAGTTTGCTAGAGAATTTCAGATAGTAGACGTGTAGGATAATATATATATATATATATATATATATATATATATATATATATATATATATATATATATACTATTATAAATATATGAGTTTGAATTGTGAATTTACTTGGTTACTCTTTTCCAACTATTACTTAATTAATGTCTTATTTATTTATTTAGGTGACTTTTCAATTTTCTTATCTAATTACCTAATTTGTTTAATTGATACATTTTATTTTACTATGCATTATTTCACATCAATATATTTTCTAAGCTTTATAATAAAAAATGGTTTCAACTTAATTTTTTTAAACTTCAAGTTACATTAATATATAAATTTTTTGTTAGCTGTTCAGATTTAATTTTTAAAACTTCAATTTAAAAAAACATATATGTTTTATACCTAAAAATAGTTCAAACTTTATTTTTTAAACTTCAAGTTAAATTAACATATATCTATAAATTTTTTGTTAACGATTCGAACTTAATTTTTTAAACTTTAAGTTTAAAAAAACATATATGTTTTATAAATAAAAATAGTTCAAACTTTATTTTTTAAACTTCGATTTAAATGAACATATAAATTTATGGTTAGCGGTTCGGACTTAATTTTTTAAACTTTAAGTTAAAAAAAACATGTATGTTTTATAAATAAAAAAAGTTCAAACTTTATTTTTTAATTTCAATTTAAATGAACGTATAAATTTATGATTAGTAAACTTCAAGTTACATGTACATATAAATTTTTGGTTAGCGGTTCGAACTTAATTTTTTAAAACTTCAAATTTAAAAAAAAATCATATATATTTTATAACTAAAAATAGTTCAAACTTTATTTTTTAAACTTCAACTGAAATGAACATATAAATTTATGGTTAGTATTTTTTAAACCTAAAATATATTTTCTATTTTCTAATATATTTTCTATGTTTTATAACCAAAAATAGTTCAGACTTAATTTTTTAAACTTCAAATTAAAAAAATATATATGTTTGATAACTAAAAATAGTTCAAACTTTATTTTTTAAACTTCAATTTAAATGAACATATAAATATATGGTTAGTATTTTTTTGACCTACAATATATTTTTATTTTTAAATATATTTTCTATGTTTTTTTAAACTTCAAATGCATAAACATATAAATTTTTTGTTAGCGGTTCGGATTTAATTTTTAAAACTTCAAGTTAAAAAAACATATATGTTTTATACTTAAAAATAGTTCAAACTTTATTTTTTAAACTTCAAGTTAAATGAACATATATATAAATTTATTGTTAGTATTTTTTAAACCTACAATAAATTTTTCTATTTTTAAATATATTTTCTATGTTTTATAACCAAAAATGGTAAGGACTTAATTTTTTAAACATCAAATTACATGAACATATAAATTTTTTGTTAGATTTTTTGTTAGCTGTTCAGACTTAATTTTTCAAACTTCAAATTAAATAAACATATATGTTTTATAACCAAAAATAATTTAAAATATATTTATTAAACTTCAAGTTAAATAAACATATAAATTTGTGGTTAGTATTTTTTAAACCTATAATATATTTTCTATTTTTTTTAACAAAAAATGTTTCATACTTAACTTTTTTTACTTAAAGTTAAATCAATATATAAATATGTTATTATCTCATTTATATTTATCTATAACACTCATCCATACATTTTTAGTGATCTAATATTTGATTTGCATATGTTTCGATATATAAATTTAGCATAAATAAATATTTGTAGATGTTGGTGCTTTATTGTTTTTGAAATAATTGTGAGGACATCACGATATGAATAATTTTAGTTTTTTATTTTTTGTAATAATAATAATAATGTATTGTGATTTCACCGACTTATTAAAATGAACATACTCATATAATATTGCTCTAACGTTTGTTGATTTGATTGATTTATATACGATTAAACATATATGTTTTATAAATAAAAATAGTTCAAACTTTATTTTTTAAACTTCGATTTAAATGAACATATAAATTTATGGTTAGCGGTTCGGACTTAATTTTTTAAACTTTAAGTTAAAAAAAACATGTATGTTTTATAAATAAAAAAAGTTCAAACTTTATTTTTTTAATTTCAATTTAAATGAACGTATAAATTTATGATTAGTAAACTTCAAGTTACATGTACATATAAATTTTTGGTTAGCGGTTCGAACTTAATTTTTTAAAACTTCAAATTTAAAAAAAAATCATATATATTTTATAACTAAAAATAGTTCAAACTTTATTTTTTAAACTTCAACTGAAATGAACATATAAATTTATGGTTAGTATTTTTTAAACCTAAAATATATTTTCTATTTTCTAATATATTTTCTATGTTTTATAACCAAAAATAGTTCAGACTTAATTTTTTAAACTTCAAATTAAAAAAATATATATGTTTGATAACTAAAAATAGTTCAAACTTTATTTTTTAAACTTCAATTTAAATGAACATATAAATATATGGTTAGTATTTTTTTGACCTACAATATATTTTTTATTTTTAAATATATTTTCTATGTTTTTTTAAACTTCAAATGCATAAACATATAAATTTTTTGTTAGCGGTTCGGATTTAATTTTTAAAACTTCAAGTTAAAAAAACATATATGTTTTATACTTAAAAATAGTTCAAACTTTATTTTTTAAACTTCAAGTTAAATGAACATATATATAAATTTATTGTTAGTATTTTTTAAACCTACAATAAATTTTTCTATTTTTAAATATATTTTCTATGTTTTATAACCAAAAATGGTAAGGACTTAATTTTTTAAACATCAAATTACATGAACATATAAATTTTTTGTTAGATTTTTTGTTAGCTGTTCAGACTTAATTTTTCAAACTTCAAATTAAATAAACATATATGTTTTATAACCAAAAATAATTTAAAATATATTTATTAAACTTCAAGTTAAATAAACATATAAATTTGTGGTTAGTATTTTTTAAACCTATAATATATTTTCTATTTTTTTTAACAAAAAATGTTTCATACTTAACTTTTTTTACTTAAAGTTAAATCAATATATAAATATGTTATTATCTCATTTATATTTATCTATAACACTCATCCATACATTTTTAGTGATCTAATATTTGATTTGCATATGTTTCGATATATAAATTTAGCATAAATAAATATTTGTAGATGTTGGTGCTTTATTGTTTTTGAAATAATTGTGAGGACATCACGATATGAATAATTTTAGTTTTTTATTTTTTGTAATAATAATAATAATGTATTGTGATTTCACCGACTTATTAAAATGAACATACTCATATAATATTGCTCTAACGTTTGTTGATTTGATTGATTTATATACGATTAATGTATGTTTTTAATTTTTTAAAATTTAAGCTAAATGAACATATTAATTTTTAGTTAGAGGTTCAAACTTAATTTTTTAAACTTCAAGTTAAATAAAATTAATTTATTTAATTGATAGATTGATACATCATTATGCATTATTTTTCCTATTATTAGTTAATAATTGATATAATTTTAATTTAATTTAGTTTATTTATTTATTTAATTGATACATAACTATACATTATTTCAAATAAAAATTTGAATGCTTTTAATATTTCTTACATATTTTTTTATTATGCATTCTTTCACATGAAAAAGTAGGCTATTATTAATATTTTTTAAAGATATATTTTCTATGTTTCATAACAAAAAATAGTTCAAACTTGATTTTTTAAACTTCAAATCAAATAAACATATACGTTTTATAAGCAAAAATGGTTCGAATTGTATTTTTTAAACTTCAAGTTAAATGAACATATAGATTTGTGGTTAGTGATTCAGAGAATAAAATATAAATCAAACAAAGAGAAGAATTTTGTTTTCTATTATATATATTTTTTATTCAGCAATGAGCCTTTTATAGGCAAATATACATATGAAAAAAACCATAAAAATAGCAACAATATTTGACCACTAAATAACAAATATGCTAAGATAATTATTTTCTGTAATACTTTGTTAATAGTAAACAATGACTAACAGATTTTATTTGACAAGACAGATAACTAAGTACTTCGACAAACCTTTAACAATTCAATAATATCTCCCTTAAACCGATAAGGTAAACATCGGCTTAATAAGAACATCATCCTTCAAATTTGTTTTGTAGTATGCTAATACCAAGTAGCTCCCTTAGTTTATGAAATGCAGGTAGTTTCAGGGACTTGGTAAACATGTCAGCTACTTGGTTTTCACTTTTGCAATATATGAGATCAATTGTTTCATTCTTTGTGCAGTCACTTAAAATTGATATTTCACATCAATGAGCTTGCTTCTTTCATGGAGGACTAGATTCTTTGATAGTTTTATGGCTGAACTATTATCATAATAAATTGCAAAAAGATCATGATTCTTGAATTTAAGCTCTTCAAGAATTTTTCTCAACCAAATAGCTTTACATGCACGTGAAGTTGATGCAACAAATTTAGCTTCAATGGTTGATAAAGTAACAATTGATTGTTTCTTCGAAGTGCATGGAACAACCGCTTGATCTAAGAAAAAAAATCATATCCTTAAGTTCTTTTTCTATCATCTCGATCTCCTTCAAATCTGATTGTTCTCCTTTCTTATAGTAGAGACCAAGTTCTTGTGTTCGTTGTCGGCATCATAAAATCTTCTTAACAACTTAAAAATGCATTTCTGTAGGATTCTCAATGTATCTGCTTATGAGACTGAAAGAATACATAATATCCGACATTGTTGCTGTCAAATACATTAAGCTTCTAACAATTTGCTTGTAAAATGTGTTGTCAATCTTATTTCCTTAACAAATTTTTGTTATCTTCAAACCATAGTCTACGGGAGTACTTGCATAATTACATTTCTTCATATTAAATCTGCACAAAACTTTTTGAACACATTTCTTTTGTGAAATAAAAATCTCATAAGTAGATTGAACTACTTCATATCAAGAAAATGATGCATCTTGCCAAGATCCTACATATCAAACTCAACCATCATGGACTTCTTAAATTTTCCAAACATGACACTATCATTTTCAGAGAATATAAGATCATTAACATATAAACAAACAATGAGATTTTTCCATCATCTTCAATTTTGTACAAAGTTTATACTCATATGAACTTTTTTGAAAACATACCTTAAAAAATAAGTCTTAATTCGACTATACTAAGCTCGTGGGGCTTGCTTTAACTCATACAAAGTTTTTTTTTCAATTTATACACTTTATGCTCATTTCCAACTTAATATAACAAGGAGGTTGATGGATACATATATGTTCTTCCAAGTCTCCATGTAAGAATGTCGACTTTCCATTTTCTTTCAATTTACTCATGTAAATCTACTTCACACATCGTTTTTTGACCTTTTGGAAGCTCGATGAGTTCCCAAGTTTTATTTTTATCGATGGATGTGATTTCAGCATCCATTGCCTTTTGCTATTTTGATTCTTTGACACCTTCTTCAAAAGCTACTGGATCACAATATGAAAATAGAGCAAAATGAACAAATTAATCTTCAATTTGGTTATTACCAGTTACCTCATAATTTGTCATCCATGTTGCTCTTCTTCTAAATCGTTGAGATCTTTGTTCATTTTCTGTCTCGTTGACTAAAATATGTTGATTGATTATTGATTGTTGCTTGTACTCTACATATTATGCATTCTCCAAAGGTTGATGCATTTCTTCTCCATTTTCTCCATCAAAATCAGCTTGAATTGGTTGTTTAACAATATTTTCATCAACGAAAAACTACTGAACATCATGAATATTTTTGGCATTGGGATAATTGGATCTACCGATTATCGTGTTAGTATCTATTTGGTTCAACTTTGAACACAATTCTTTTTCTGCGCGTATATTTTACCTTGTTGACTTGTAACTCAACTGAGTTGAGATAAAGCGATTGTATTTTGTTAGCTCAAACCAATAATACCGAAAGTTTTAATAGGTATTCATTCACCCCCTCTAAACATCTAGCCGGTCCTAACAACATATGAGATTGAGTACATGCTGATAGTCATAGCCTAAAAAACGAAAGCTAGAGAAATCCATCATTCATTGTTGCAATTGCAATTATTAAATAACAAAAGGACACTTGGTTATTGTATGTTGTTGAATTAGTTAAATATAATTTGACATAACATATTGATAAAATAATGAATTCCTTCAAAATCATTGCTTAAGAATTGATATGTGCATTAATCGATATTTGAACAGTCGTTTATTAATTATTTTAATTTAAATTATTTAAATTGTGTTTGTTTTATCCTTTTATTTTAATTTCAATTTAGTTTATTAATTTATTCAAGTTTTTGTTCAAGTTAATTAAAGAATTGTTTTTAATGTAGATTTGTAATATATCAAGTTTTTTCGGACGATATCTGTTCTTGTTATTAAAACTTGACATGTACACAGAAATAACAAACAAAATTACATAACGAAAAGTAAATTATTTAAAATAAACATGTGAAAACATGTAAATTTCATATATGTAATTAATATGAATTTATAAAAAATATAATTTTCAATTTTATTTATTATATCAACTTATTTTATCTCAAATAAAATCGTTTCCACGTGCAACGCACGTGCACTGTTCTAGTATATATATATATATATATATATATATATATATATATAGAGGGTGGGAATTAATTTTGTTGAAACTCCTTGGAATCATACTTGTAATCATAATGGGCCCTTACGACATGTTTGAAATTCATCCGATGGACTATCCAGTGTTCAGACCTTAGGCCAACATGACGCGAAAACGAACTAGGTTTAAAGACATGCCTGCATCGTTAGAATTGTTGGGGTTTCTGTGACTGAACTTTGTAAGGTTCGAGTCAAATTTAAACGTGGTGTTTTCAAAAATGTAAAAGTCAGATCAAATGGCCATAAAGCAGAAGTAGGCCCATGCATTTCGCGACAAATTTAGCCTCTGCACGAATTTTGATCCGTTGAAACAATTATAAGCCCATTTATTCTGGCCCAAACGACTGAGGCATACAAATATGATCCATAATAGGGAAACTGGTGTTTATTTTATTGTTTATTTATTATTCATTCTTTCGGTTCCCCATTTCTTTTTATAATTGGTGTTAAATTTGACAAAATATGATTTATAGACTTTTGGGAGGCTTTGCAGCTCAAGCCTTGCATTGGGAACAAATTTGTCTAGGGACTGGGCGGGGACGGGGACCGGTTTGTCATCTCCATTCTCATCCCCGAATTTCATCATCACCTTCATACCCGTCCTGATCTCCGTTTCAAAAATATTGATATGACAAGACGGTGACGGATTCAAAATTTTTTGAAATCAAAACTTATTATTATCTATTAATGTTAGTTATAATATTAATTTATTAATATTTATTGATATTATTTATGCAATTATGCACCGGCAGGAGATTTTCCTATCATTCAAGAATCATCCACGTTTTAATGCGCTGTTGGAAAACATATATACTTTGGCATTACAAATGATAGGATAAACATGTGATATATAATATAAGGATAAGTTACGGATAAATAAGATGTAGGATATTATATTTAATGTTTGGTATGATTTTAATAAGAGTGATTAAATTTATATATTAGATTGTAATGACAAAATTAACCTTATCATAATAAATTTTATAATTTCAAAGTTGTTGCTTGAGTTCATATTTTTTATCTGTTCATGTGATGATAGTATTTGCATGATTTATTTATTTTTACCTAATTTTATATATTATATAATATGATAATTGAGCCCTTGATTTTTTCAGTCAAGTCAAATATTAATTTTTAAGGTTAATCGAGTGATACTAATAATTTTATTGATATTTATAAAAATTATTATAAAATTATCTCGAATTCATTTATATAATTATCATATTATATAATATATAAAAATAAATAAAATATTTATTTGATTTTAATTTCTACCTACTAGCATAGATTTATAAAAAATCATTTATAAATTGAGGGTAATTAAGTCATTTGTGTTGTATTTTATCATTAAATTAAAATTATCACACCTTCTATTAAGGATATTTTATCCTTCTAAAAAATTATTTATCAAGGACTCATTATATTATCATGAGCTTTTTAAAAAGGTACCAAACATGAGATTAGGAGGATTATTTATCGATCTCTCTTATCCCATGTACCAAACTATGCCTTTATGTATTCTGCAAATATTTCCATTTGGGAATTAAGTTTCCTTTTTATGTTTAGCAGACAAAATTGAGTTACATCGTCATGCTGATTCTTATTTTATGTGGCAGGTTTTAGATTTCTTCAACTGCCGAATTAATGCACAGAAAATGGATGGTCAATGGTCGGTTGAGAAAGTGCTTCAAGTCATAGTCAATAACTGCCGATCATGGAGAGGTGAAGGCATGAAGGCACACAAATACGGCGACGAGATTGGTTGAGTCTGTTTTGTTCATGTCCATGTTTTTTGGGATCATTTTTATTTCAACTAGTGAGAGGATTACCTCGTCTTGGACATCGCTCGTTAGTGTCTTCCTATGGCTATGAAATGTATAAAGTTTGGAGATGTTGAAGAAAGTGTCTCCCAAATCTTAGACACGTGAGGGACCGGTGACTGAGATGAGCTGAGGATAAGAATTGAATTGTTGACAGTTGCAACAACCCAAACCAACTAAGGGGTACCAGCAGTAAAGAAGGGAAAGACTTAGTTGGGTCAATATAAATATATCTGAGGGCTCTCGAGAGGAACACAAGAGAAGATATCCCTACTGTCTTGAAGAGTAAAAAAGAGATAGATTACTCAAGAGAGACTTGTATAAGAGAGTCTAAGGCGTGAGTGTGTAATCTTCTTCAGTGTGTGTAATCTCCTCTTTGTACGGTTGTTGTGATCAATAAAATTCTACAGGTTGTGCTCCGTGGATGTAAGCCATTTCGGCTGAACCACGTAACTCTCGTCGTGTTCCAAATTCTCTTGAATCATTGCATGTGTTATTTGTGAACGTTGAAACCATTACTGTGAGATTGTTATATCGTGTATACCCAACAATTGGCGCCGTCTGTGGGAACGAAGACACGACCCGACACGAATAACAATCAAGAAGATGGGATCTATGAAATACGACATCGAAAAGTTCACAGGGAAGAACGATTTTGGGCTGTGGAGAATCAAAATGCGAGCAATACTGATTCAACAAGGTTTGGAGGATGCATTGAAAGGGGAAGAAGCCATGATAGGTGATCCGAAAGAAAAGACTCAAAATCTTGCGAAGGCACAAAGCGCAATTATTCTATGTCTCGGAGACAAACCATTGCGTGAAGTTTCCAGAGAAGTATCAGCGGCAGCTATGTGGACTAAACTCGAATCACTCTACATGACGAAATCACTTGCCAACAGGTTGTACATGAAACAGAAGTTATATTCGTTCAAGATCCTTGATGAGAAGAAAATCTCTGATCAGATTGATGAATTCATCAAGATCTTGGATGATCTGGAAAATATCGAAGTTAAATTGGAAGGAGAGGACAAGGCATTAATCTTGTTAAACTCTCTCCCAACTTCATATGAAAACTTCAAAGATGCACTTCTCTACGGCAGGGAGCAATCAATTACATTGGAGGAAGTACAATCAGCAATAAAGGCCAAAGAATTACAAAAGGGAATGAACTCACAAACCAGTGGGCAAGGTGAAAGCCTCAATGCAAGAGGAAGACCTGCTAAAAGACAGCAAAGAAGGAATACTTCACGATCAAGATCGAAGAGTCAAGTAAGATATAGATGTTTCTTATGTCATAAGGAAGGACACTTCAAAAGAAATTGCCCAGAAAGGAGAAAGAACCATCAAGAAAAAGGAAATGAAGATGGTGTAGCCTCTGTAGCTTCTGATGGATATGACACGGCAGAAGCATTAGCCATATCAGATCATGGCACCACAACAGAGTGGATTCTAGACTCTGGGTGTACATTCCATATGTGTCCTACCAAGTCATGGTTCGAAACCTTTCAAGAAACAGATTTGGGAGTGGTTATCCTAGGAAATGACAGATCCTGTAAGGTAAAAGGCATAGGCTCCATCAGATTGAAAATGGATGATGGTTCCTATAAAATTTTACAAGAAGTCAGATACGTACCAGACCTCAAAAGGAATCTGATCTCCTTAGGCACTTTAGAGTCAAATGGATGTTCCTTCAAATCAGAAAATGGGAAATTGAAGGTACTCAAGGGATCACTGGTGATTATGAAGTCCATAAGAAAGAACTCTCTATATATATTGCTGGGAAACACTGTGGTGGGAAGATCAGCAGTGGCAGAGGATAAATCGAATAAAACATGGCTCTGGCATCAAAGACTTGGTCACGTAAGTGAAAGAGGTTTGATGGAACTATCTAAACAGAAACTACTTTGTGGAGATAGCATCAAAGGAATGGATACATGTGAGTACTGTATCTTAGGAAAATCAAAGAGAGTAAACTTTGAGTCTGCCAAACACTCTACCACTAGGCCATTCGAGTATGTTCACTCGGACATATGGGGCCCCTCAAGGACAGCCACTCATGCGGGAGGGAGGTACTTTATGTCAATCATAGATGATTACTCCCGAAGGCTTTGGGTCTATGTACTTAAGACAAAGAATGAAGCATATACTAAGTTCAAGGAATGGTTAGTATTGTATGAAAATCAAATGGATACAAAACTGAAACACCTTCGAACTGATAATGGATTAGAGTTCTGCTCTGATATGTTTAATCAATTCTGTGCAAAGAAGGGTATCGTGAGGCATAAGACAGTTGCTGGGACACCCCAACAAAACGGGGTAGCCGAGCGAATGAACAGAACTCTATTGGAAAGAACTAGATCCATGTTGCTAAATGCTGGTCTACCAAAAGTTTTCTGGGGAGAAGCAGTGACTACGGCCTGTTACTTGATCAACAGGTGCCCCTCAAGTGCCATAAACTTCAAGACCCCTATGGAGATGTGGAAAGGTGCCCCTACAGATTACTCAAATCTAAAAGTATTCGGCTGCTTGGCTTATGCTCACATCAAAACAGACAAACTTGATCCTCGAGCAGTCAAATGCATCTTCATAGGATATCCTATTGGAGTGAAAGGATATAAGGTATGGAATCTAGAAGATAGAGGGCCCAGGTGCTTCATTTCAAGGGATATAATATTTGATGAAGACAAAATGGGGTATATGAAACATAAAGACACATCAAAACCGTCAAGTGAACTTCCCATGGACACACAGATTGAGGTGGAGAATTGCAATATTAATATAAATGAAGTTCCTCAAGACACTACAGATACAGATCATGGTGCAGATTCAACCGAGATTGAATCAATCACTGAAAAGAATGATGACTCCTATATGCTGACAAGGGACAGAAAGAAAAGAGAAATAAAACCAACTCAGCGATATGGACAAGCAGACATGATCTCCTTTGCACTGAATATTGCTGAGCATATTGAATATTCAGAGCCAACCTCCTATAAAGAAGCTATGACCAGCTCACAGAAGAATAAATGGCTTGAAGCCATGAATGAAGAAATGAACTCATTAAACAAGAACAAAACCTGGGAGCTGGTTACTAGACCTAAGGGGCAAAGAGTGGTTGGATGCAAGTGGGTATACAAGCTCAAAGAATCTGGAACTAATAAGGGAGAAGTACAATACAAAGCCAGGTTGGTGGCAAAGGGATACACACAAGTGGAATGTATTGACTTCAACGAAATTTACTCTCCTGTAGTCAAACATGCTTCCATCAGAATTTTGCTGGCATTGGTCACTCAGTTTGACCTGGAATTAGAGCAACTTGATGTTAAAACAGCATTCTTGCATGGAAATCTGGAGGAAACCATATTCATGGAACAACCCGAAGGCTACAAAACTTCTGGAAATAAAGAGAAAGTGTGCCTGTTGAAGAAATCTTTATATGGTCTCAAGCAAAGTCCCAGACAATGGTATAGACGGTTCGATGAGTTCATGACACACATAAACTTTGTGAGAAGCAACTTTGACAGCTGTGTGTACATGAGAAATGACAGCAACCAACCCAAGATCTTCCTGCTTCTCTATGTGGATGACATGCTTGTAGCAAGTAAAAGCCGAACCGATTTACAAGCACTCAAGAAAACATTAAGCTCTGAGTTTGAAATGAAGGAACTAGGAGAAGCAAGAAGAATCCTTGGGATGGACATCAACAGGGATAGGAGGAAAGCTACCTTGTTCCTAAACCAAAGCCAATATATAAGAAAGGTACTTCAAAGAGCTAGAATGCTGGAAGCAAAACAAGTGAGTTCACCGATTGGCCAACACTTCAAGTTATCTACTGGAAATTCACCAAGCAGCAAGGATGAAGAGGAAGAAATGAAAAATAAACCCTATGCAAATGGCGTAGGGAGCATAATGTATAGCATGGTATGCAGTAGACCAGATCTCGCATATGCTATGAGTGTGGAATCAAGGTTTATGGCCAACCCAGGACAGTTACACTGGGAGGCATTAAAGTGGACCATGAGATATTTGAAAGGGGCCTCAAATTTGGGACTGATGTTCAGGAAACAGATGCATGAGAAACAACCACTCATTGGATTCGTGGACTCAGATTATGCAGGGAACTTGGATACCAGGAAGTCACTCACTGGATTCATCTTCACACTTTATGGAACAGCTATCAGCTGGAAAGCTACTCTCCAACCTGTGGTCGCATTGTCTACCACAGAAGCAGAGTACATAGCACTCACAGAAGGAATAAAAGAGGCTATGTGGCTGAAAGGGATACTGGAAGAACTTGGGATTACTCAACAGTGGGTAGCAGTTCACTGTGATAATCAAGGAGCAATACATCTTACAAAACATCAAGTTTTTCATGAAAGATGCAAGCACATTGATATCAAACTACATTTTGTAAGGGACATCACGACCAAGGGATTGGTCAAGGTAGAGAAAATCTCAACACAAGAGAATCCTGCAGACATGATGACAAAGCCATTACCACTAGCTAAGTTTAAGCATTGCTTGAACTTGGTCAGTGTGGTGGAGTCTATATAGTCCATGGGGTTTTTCGAGCACAGCCTGTATTTGGAAGACAAGGTGGAGATTGTTGAAGAAAGTGTCTCCCAAATCTTAGACACGTGAGGGACCGGTGACTGAGATGAGCTGAGGATAAGAATTGAATTGTTGACAGTTGCAACAACCCAAACCAACTAAGGGGTACCAGCAGTAAAGAAGGGAAAGACTTAGTTGGGTCAATTATAAATATATCTGAGGGCTCTCGAGAGGAACACAAGAGAAGATATCCCTACTGTCTTGAAGAGTAAAAAAGAGATAGATTACTCAAGAGAGACTTGTATAAGAGAGTCTAAGGCGTGAGTGTGTAATCTTCTTCAGTGTGTGTAATCTCCTCTTTGTACGGTTGTTGTGATCAATAAAATTCTACAGGTTGTGCTCCGTGGATGTAAGCCATTTCGGCTGAACCACGTAACTCACGTCGTGTTCCAAATTCTCTTGAATCATTGCATGTGTTATTTGTGAACGTTGAAACCATTACTGTGAGATTGTTATATCGTGTATACCCAACAGGAGACTATACATATCTGTGTGAGACACAAAATTACAGAACTCGCAACAAAAGGTGAGCTAGACTAAAATTAACTTGACATAAAGATATGCAACACGGTGTATTTTTAAATGAACCAAATCATACGGGAGAAGGAGCCATCTTAATTTCTGACATTTGAGATTTAGTATTAAGCTTCTGGTTTCGAAGATTGGCACGTCGTATGCTTTGGAATTACGGTGGTTTTGCAAATGACAAATTGTTTTTTTTTTTACTGATTTACAGGAAATGTACGACGAACTAGACATGGAGAAGTTTGAGGCTAAAGAACTTGTGTTTGAAGTCAAGAACCCAGTATAATTGAGTGACATGTAACTGAAATGATCCAAGTTTAATGTATACACGCACACAAAATGGTAGAGTTATTATCCATTCGTTTATGTCAATATATGTTTTCCGAGTGTACAGGCCTATGTTATTATTCAATCAGAAAATTTGAAATTTTCTATTTTTGAATATTTTGGATGCTTAATTTTTATGACGATTGAAATAAAGATTTAAATTGATATCTATTCGATTGAGAAATAAAGTCTTTAAACGATTTTATTACATTTATAATAATAATCTAAAACAGTCAATAAATTTATTAAGTTCTTTTAAAATCAATAAGTTTGGTGGAATTTTTTTTTGAGATTTTTCAAAAATAACAACTAATGTAAATATTTTGGAATCGTGACAATAATTACATGTCATCAATAGCTGCGTTTCATGGTCCAATAGTCGTTGCCCACGTCAGGCTACTTACTGGAGCAACAAGTCACTATATAATTGGACCTAAATAAAATCAAAAGAAAACATAAAAATAATAATTAATTAATCCTCCAAAACCGAAACGTGGACCCGGGGCTCCGATTAAACCGATGAAGAGCGGAAGAAGCCTCGGCTTCGCCTCGGCGGCGTCCGCCTCCTTGTTAACTTTCTTGTTTTCGATCTTTTTGGGCCGCGTATCGGCGTTGTCGCTTACGGTAAACAACGTCGAATGTGTATACGAATACGTTTTTTATGCAGGCGACTCCGTTTCGGGGAACTTCATTGCTGTCGACCACGATGTTTTCTGGCGCTCTGATCACCCCGGCATTGACTTCACTGTAAATTCACGTCTCTCTCTCATATACATACATATATATATATATATATATATGTGTGTGTGTGTGACTTGTGAGTCAGTCGGAATCACTGTTTTATTGAGCGTTCTGCCTAGAAAATATTTTGTTTTCCTGAGCTTTATAACTTGGTTATTATTTCCATAGCTGTAGATTAAGGCAATCAGTCTATTAAAAAATCGATCAGATTTAATTATCTGATTACTTTGAATTGGTGATTTTTTGAACCTTTCTTGTATGTATTTATTGATTCTTGGTGTAGGTGACTTCTCCCGACGCTGACACAGTGCACGCTTTGAAAGGGACAGCAGGGGACAAATTCGAGTTTAAGGCACCTAAAAGTGGAATGTACAAATTCTGTTTTCACAACCCTTATTCCACTCCAGAAACAGTATCTTTCTATATTCATGTTGGCCATGTTCCCAATGAACATAACATAGCCAAGGATGGTTTGTATTTGCTTTGAATTGTATATTTTGATCCAATGTTGATAATTTCTAACTCCTATTATGGCGTTCTCTCCTCTCTTACATTCAGAACATTTGGACCCCATTAATGTTAAAATTGCTGAACTGGGGGAGGCACTAGAGTCTGTTACAGCAGAGCAAAAATACTTGAAAGCCCAAGCTGCTCGTCATCGCCGTAGTAAGACCCTTTCGTTTTTAAATTTCTCTTTGATTCAGTATTCCACCATTTTATTCTGGATGCACTTTGGAAGAACTCTAGTTGCATTAGTATCCACGTCTATTTGACTCTCACTTTTCCATGTTCATGAAAAATTGGACATACTCTACTTAAAAATGGAAATACTTGTGATTTGATGGCGTGAAGATTCAAAAAATTCAGACTGATCAATTGTTGCTCAATTTCATGATGATCAACTTACCTTGATCGAAACTTTTTTGGCATTGCTGCAACCTTGTATTAAGTTGATAGTTACTACCCTGATATGCGTCATTGATCATGTAATAATCGCTATGTATGTCTGTCTTGGTGCAGCAAATGAGAGCACAAGAAGGCGCGTCATATTGTACACAGTGGGGGAATACATATTGCTAGCTTTTGTAAGCGGACTTCAGGTTGTGTACATCAGACGCATGTTCAGCAAATCTTTTGCATATGACCGTGTTTGATCGAACTGCTCGGCCAGACGACAATTTTCGCCTCTCAAAGTCTAGGTTATCCATGTTTTGGCAGCAAAGTTAGGACTTAGGACGACTAAAGGTGTGTGTTGTGTTTCACAAAAACAATATCTCAGATGTTTGGTGTTCTTTGGATCACAGAACTACTAACTTTTCAATGATGAATGTGCTTTTTTAGGGGATCCATTTGATAAATGTCGAATGTTTCATTGAAATTTTAGGATAATTTGCTTGTGGCTAGTTCTTGTCTTTAATTTGTTTTTTGTCAAGGAGAATTGTGGGGCTAGAAATTGGGAAAATATAAAAAATTATGAAGTGATTTACCTATAAAGGCAGTACTCACACCAGAACCTCGAAGTTGGATTTGCATTATATTCATTTAATTTCATCTCAAAAGTTTTAGATATTTTTAATTATACTTTTATCTGCATTATAATATTGTTATTTTTGACTACATAAGTATTAAAGATATGTTAGAAAAACAATATTATTTTTTACACGGTCCACTTTTTGTACGAAAATTAGTAAAACAGGTGTTCGACCCAATAATACTTTCCATTGGTTTGGTTTCATTTTTGTATAGAAATAGCTGAAAATTGAAAAATTAATTATGTCGACAAGTATAGAAATAGCTGAAAATATATTAAATGATTGTTTTTGTTTTTGTTTTTATTTGGACTTTTGAGGATACAAATATGGATTTGGTTGAAATAAAACCAAACAAATGATTGTTCTCTTTGTTTTAAACTACTTCGACATATATTACATATGGTGGCGTTTGGTTCCATTTTCTTTAATCAACTTTGACTCGAAAATTTTGGAAAAATAATGAATATGACTTTTGAGATAGTGCTTTCATATACATTTTAAAGTTTAATTAAGGGAAAATAGTTTTTTGTCAACTACTGTTTAATTTTGGGTTTCGTTACTTAAATTTTCAAAATTTGGTTTTAGTACATTAATTTTTGTATTTTGACTATTTTGGTCAAATTAATGTCGTGACTCCGAAAAATACTGACGTTAAACCGAAATATGCTGATATGACTTCGAATAAGGATGGGCGTCGGTCGATCAGTTTGGTCCAATTTGCTCTACCATGGTTCGGTTTTTTCGATTTTCTGTTTTGAAAATACTTGGTTTGAAACCAAACCGTAAACGTTTTGGTTTTTTCATCAATTATATACGAGTTTAGAAATTAATTAAAATGATTCTACGCGGCTGCAAATATTAGTTTTAGAGACAAAGAAAAATAACACTAAATTAAAATAATTATGATTTTACATCTAAAATGAAAACCAAAATATAAAAAATCAGTATTAAAATTTTGTCAAGTACTATTAATATGATACATCACTTGATTATGCAACACAAAATGTAGACTCAATAACAATAAAAACATAAATTGTTCCAATATATAAGAAGACATTCCGATAATTAAATAAGAGAACTTGTTTTTACTAAATATAAAAAATATATTAAAAGTTCAAATGTATGGTACATAATTCATTAAATACGAGTAAAGAATTAAAGACCCAAATATATGTCCATATTTTATAAAAATCCAATTTTTAGTATTTAATTAATAATTTCGACCGGTTCAGTTTTTTAGGGGTAATCGAACCAAAAATCGAATTTAAAAAAAAACGAAATTGACCTAAAAACTGAATCATTTTAACCAAAATTTTCAGTTAGGTTAATAATTTTAACCGAATTATGTCGACTCATAGTTTTGAAATGCACATGACATCGAAAATCGTTAATTTTTAAAATGCAAACTAAAATAACTAAAAATTGAAATTAATTACCAAAATTTAACTTTTAAAAATTAAAACTCAAAAGTAAAGAAATTAATTTGGTGTAAATGAACTTGTCGTAACGAACTTGAGCGCGAAGGGTGCCATTATTCTAAATGAGAGACAAATCAGAAATATTAAATTTTATATTAAATAAGATAAGACGCGTTCACCGTCCCAAAGCGCGTTATTTAATTTAATATTATATAAATTGATATTTGTCCGTTGCTTATTTAATCCACTAAATCATAAAAGTCGGTGACTACCACGCCATCACTGCATCTATTTAGGATAAGCTCCAATTCCCAACTTTATACGAAATTACAAAAATACCACCATCCCTCGATTGTGTTGCACCTCATAAATTCGGTGCGTTGGCAGTGACTCGACACAAGCTTTTTGTCTGGGGAAGAAGATAACAAAAATTCTATATTTTTTTAATTTAATAATTATTTAAAATATTTATAAACATCGTAAATTTTTATTAAATAATTATAAAGTATATAGTGTATATTTTTAATATAAAAATAATATTTTTATAAGTCAGATTGAGTAAAAAATAATTTTAATAAAATTGTTCTGTATAATTGTATAAATGAAAATATTTATAATATTTATATCTGAAATTACGCTATCGTTTCAAATTATTTTACTTATCGGAAAGAGTAGGTTTTTTATGAGACTGGTCTCATGAATCTTTATCTATGAGACTATGTAAACTTTATCGATATTCACAATAAAAAATATTACTCTTAGATATAAAAAATAATATTTTTTGATGATAATCAAATAGAAGATTCATCTTTTAAAATATTCGAAAGGAAAAAATGTAAGTAAAAAAAATAAAAGAATCTATTTCAATTAATTATTCATGTGGAAACTTCAAATGTGAGGGCATGATCGTCAACTAACTTTACTACATCCTCAAGAATATTATTATTTAAGCATCGTCAGAGACTTTCGTTTCGCTTCTCATTTTCATCAACTAAAATTGAAGAAGGAAAGTCGAGAAATTCATTCATTCGCTCAACTGAATCTCACGCACATTCCAACTTGATCTTTGCAGTCCACACCAAAAAATGTTGGCAGTTTTCGACAAATCGGTGGCGAAAAGCCCAGAAGCTTTGGTCCAAAATTCTGAAACTCAATCTGTTTGCGCTCTGAAGAATGGATTCTTGGCGACCCATTTCTCGTCCGTACACCCTGCATCCGTCGTAATCAACATCGATTCTTCTGGTTTTATGGCGTATTCTTCTGATAAACAGAACCCTATTCTTCCAAGGTTTGTCCACTCAATCATATTTCTCTAGCACTGATTTGTTTTGTTTCTTTATTGAATGATTAGTATTTCGGTCTTTACTCTAGATGGATTTAGTCTGATCTGCTCTTGGTGTCGTTAATTGGTTGGTTTTTGTGCTTTATGTGTCTGTTTTTGAGCATTTTATTTGCAGGTCGCATTAGATTTAATCTTTAGTGTGGGGTAGTAGGACTTCCTGTAAAGATACATATTTTTGCTTCTTGAATCTGACTAACTGGATGCGTGTCGAATTTTAGTTGTAACATGGTCATGTTTATCATTGTTTAATATCCCTTGAACCACATTTGCTCTGTTTTGATTATCTGATAAGATTTCTGCTTCGTTTTTATCTTTTTATGCGGACTGTTCTTAATTTTATTGAACCCCATCTTCTGTGTCTTGACTTTGTCGTTTTTGTTTTTCGCTTGTGTGGGTGTTTTATGGAAAAAGAGAAATCACACTACATAAATTACTTTGGTTGTATCTATCTATTATTTTATCGCTCATAACTAGGGGTGGGCATAAAACCCGAAAAACTAAAAAAACCGATCAAACCGAATAATTCGGTTTTAATGATTTGGTTTTATCAATTTTTCAGTCGGTTATGGTTGTAAAATTTATGAAATTCGGTTTTTCTATTCGGTTTTCGGTTTTAATACCGAACAGTCATATTATTGTTAAATATATGGTTTTTATGTATAATGGGTCATATTATTGTTAAATATAAGACTTTTTATGTATAACGTGCCTATTAGTAGTTAGGTACTTAGTATCATTATTCCTCAATTTTCAATCCGATCGTTTTCTCTTCTTTCTCACCACTCACCAGTCGACGTTTTCTGTTCTTTTCTGTATATATTTCTTTAATTTTTTCGTAAGATGATGGGTGTTCCATTCAAGCTTGTTGACACCTTATTAACATTCCTATTTCTGAATATTCCATTGGATTCATGTATTTTCCGTGTTTGCTTGGTTAATTAGTTATATATTGTTATTATATTCGTATGACATATATGTACACAACACAGTTTATATATATAGTATGTATATATATATATATATATATATATATATATATATATAGATTAAGTCTCACAAATTAAATGTTTGACAGATACTATGATTTAGATTTTAAAAGCATAAAGTGACGTATAATTTTAATTTTTAACAAAGTTTAGCTAACCGTGTATAACCGGTCATATAAACCGAACCGAACCGAACCGTAATAAAATGATTTGGTTTTGGACTAGAGATATTCAAAATCGAAAACCGAAAAATCGAACCGTTGTAGAGTAAGATCGGACCAAATCGACCGTTGCCCACCCCTACTCATAATACACATCCCCATAGTCTTCAAAGCAATTGATAGTGGCTTTATTGATGGGATCCTGTTATTCATAAAGAACCAAAATTTCCTAATTGATTTTGTCTTCTTTTTCTTCTTCAGATTGTTTGCAGTTGTCGACAACATATTCTGCTTGTTTGAAGGCCACATTGAGAATGTTGCGCATCTCAAGCAGCAGTACGGGTTAAACAAGACTGCAAATGAAGTGATTATCGTGATTGAGGCTTACAGGAGTTTGAGGGATAGAGGTCCTTATCCTGCAGATCAAGTCGTGAGAGATATTAAAGGGAAATTTGCATTCATTCTGTTTGACAGTGCTTCAAAAACTGCATTCATTGCTTCCGTGAGTAGTCTAATCTTGATTAAGTTTGATTTATTTTGTTTGGCATGTTATGTTATACACATATTTTTACGGTTAAGAGGGAGAGCTATTGTTAGTATATGGTTCATATCTGTCTCAATGACAGCCGCCTATCGAATGTTTGAAATTGAGTTCTACACCTGGTGTTTCAGAAGTTATGTTTCCACGTCTGAAGTATGGACGAATACGCAATCACATGTTTGTTTCATTCATGTTGAGATTGATTATTATGACGCAGGATGCTGATGGGAGCATACCCTTTTTCTGGGGAACTGATGCTGAAGGTCATCTTGTTCTTTCTAATGATGGAGAAGTTGGGAAACAAGGTTGTGGCAAATCTTTTGCTCCATTTCCCAAAGGTACTGTGTTTTTTTAAGTTCAAGGATGTGTACTTTCCTTTTGTTTGGGTGGTGTGTTTGATCTGTATATCACACGGTTATTAGTTGTGGAGGTTGGATCCATATATCACTTGCTTTTATGTTTTTATGCACTTAAAATTTTGAAGACAGGAGTAATCGATATCAAAGTTTTTTGGGCGCAACCTTTCTCTGCCCCTCCCATGCTGTTTTTGCTCCATTTGTATGATTAAAAATCTAATAAGTTTTGTCTGATCTTCAGGTTGCTTTTTCACATCCTCTGGTGGTCTTAGGAGTTTCGAGCATCCGATTAATGAATTGAAGGCGGTTCCAAGAGTTGACAGTTCGGGGGAAGTGTGTGGCATAACCTTTAAAGTTGATGCGGAGTCTCGGAAAGATAAAACTGGAATTCCTAGAGTTGGAAGCGATACTAACTGGTCTCAGCACTACTGAACTAATGTGGATGTTGCATCTTATGTCAAGGCCCTGCCTATTTACATTTACGGGCCCTGGCTTTAAAGAATGTTTCGTACTGTTCTGTTTCTTTAGTGGCATACCGAAATTCAGCCATTTAATTGGCATTGAAACATTAATATAATAAGGCCCTTCTATTTGGAGCATTCAGGATTCCATATATGATGCGATGCATTATGATCGATCTCTGTTATGTTTTCCCTCTATGGCTCATTCGAATAATAAAAGGCCTTGCCTTTGGTTTCTTTCGTTGATAGTGGGAATTGATATATGAAATAAAAGTGCGTGTCACCACAAGATTTATTTGAGCAATCACACAAGCTAATTTGTGTGGTGTACGACTGTGTATTCAAAGACTGATAAACAAAGAAGATGGCACCGAATTAATTAGAACCTCTCTTTTAGCTAATTCAATCCTTTGCATCCGCTATCCCACCAGCAGTTATCTGGAAAACTTGTTTCCGTCAAGAAAAATAGAAATTAACATTGACGATTTCTAATTCAATATATTCTTGTGTAACATGTAATTTGCAAATCAGCTGCGCGCACACACACGCTCCCTCGCTTTAGTTAAAAACTTAAAAAGTTTAAATGAAAAAATAGAAATGACGAAATTCTAAACACGAAAAGTTTGGAAGGATATAGCTTCAGCTTCAGGAAGATTTGGGGCATCAAACACCTTGCAGACACGTTGTTCTCCTTTGCCCTTCCTGAACATTAGTCTTATGGTGGCAGCATGTGCTAGAACATGTCCTCCTGCTGGCTTCTTTGGATCTGATATGAAAACTCCTCCCCCAGGATCAGCTATCACTGCATTCACCAATTTAACAAATCAGCATAACGACTTAAAACTCTTGTCTGATGTTCCTGGGAGAGTCTAATCATGCTTAAAAGTTTACCCTGATTGGTCATGTACACAGCCACATTGAATTCTTCTGCAATCTTCGTCAATCTTGACAGCATTTGAGCCAACTTTTGCTGGAAATGATGAGGTTTGTGTTATCACAGGAGCTATGTTAAATTGAACTAATGTATCAGCTAAATTAGACCTGACGATCGGCAAGTTCTCCTCTTCCTGTGAAGTCAACTCGGAAGAGGGCTATCACTGAATCAACAATCTGAAAGTAAAAAACCAAAAAGTAAACTCCTTACGACACACGCCAAACAGTATGTTTGGAACGATATTCTGCATATTATTTCCTGTACACTCGGAGGGACATATGCCCTTAAAATATATTTAAAAATGGATCTATAAATGTATGTCACTCATTTACATACGTAAAACAGAAAATTAAACAAACCTGAGGAACAATAACCTATCATACCGCCACAATAGTTGATTCAACATTAATGACATAATTTAACTCACCAATAGTCTGAAAGGCTCTTCAGCCATTTTTGCTGCCAGCCCAAGGAGCAGGTTGTACTGATGCTCGTATGTGTAAGCACGAGCATATATGATCTTTAATAGATAAACAGAAGCTGAAAATGAGATCCCTCAAACAAACTGTCTAATACTTTGAGGAACAAAACATTATCTTTACATTGTCAAGTACTGCTCCTGGATCCATCCCAAATCTTTCAGCTATAGGTAATATTCGATCAGGTCGGCTGAAAGTTCATTCAGTAGGGAATATAAAAGAAAGAGCAAGGAGAGCATGAATTACTAAATATATGTAATTTTTATAATCAAACGCCACACAGAATTATGTTTCATATTGAAATTAATGTCAAAAGAAAAACAATCTGAAACATACAAGGTCCCTTCAGTGTCAATATAAGCAACCTTCCCATTGCCACCTCTCATGTTTGTAGGAAGCTGCAAAATTATATGATCGAACAATCAAAACTGATTTCACTTCCAGTCATGTAGAGAATTCAAAAACAACAATTATATATAGGAACAAACTGATAGAAGGGGAAGATTCAGATTTCAATTTGTGCATTAAATCTCTTTACAAGCTAGCAGGAAGAAAGGCACAAGACTGACTTCACTAATATATCACCTGAGTGGAAACACAGAGAGTATGTGCTAGTTGTGTTTTTCCGGACCTGAGTTAAATTATTGATTTAGCAATTTAGAAAGAAAGTAATTTAAACAGCTTGATTTCATTGGTTGGTGAAGTTTTATTATATCAAGTTGGAAGAACAATGGCCTAATTGTCACCTGAATTCCCCAAAAGCTTCTGTGATAGCCAGAGTTTCTATACCACCTTCACAAAGCACGGTCAAATGTGAATTATTTCACGGAAATTCAATGAAGATAAATCTAAGTAAAAATAATACTTGAAGATTTCGGTAGTTACCCCCTAGCAGTTCATCTAGAGCTTGGCTTCCAGTTGTGATGCGAACTACGGATTTTCTCTACACAGTCATAAATAGTTAACTTTCAACCCTTAAACAATTTTTTGTCAGTTGATAATTGAAATTATTCCACAAAGAAAATCAAGAAACTAAAAATCTCACTTTCAGCAGAGCATCACTTCCAGTGATATAACCGAAGTTCTGAAAGTAAGGGGAAAATAACAGAATCAGGATCCGCAACAGAAGTATCCAAATTTGGACTACAATTGTATAATGAAAGCACTAACCACTATTTTCTCTACTGCTTCGCAGATCTTATCAACTTTTGCTTCAGATAGTCCTTTGATTCCAGTCAAATTCTAGAAACCAACAGAATTACAATTTAAATTCATTGCAAATCGGTATACCTAAGATAGTAAGGCATTTGATTCTCTATCTTCACCTTCTTAGTATGCATCATCAGGCCATTGCATGTGTAGATTCCAGCATCCTGTAGTTTCTTCACGTCTCCGGCATTGATTCCATGAGCTATCACTGGATAAACCACATAAAATAGTTCCCAAACGCATCAACAAATTATTCATGAAATTCTCCTAAATAATCAAATTTCCGAAAAAGGATCAAAACGTTGTCCAACAATATTGTCAGTGCGCCTGCAGAAGTTTTGTAAGATCTAGTGGACTTTTATGTTCCAAACAAATCAGCACTCGCACACTCAAGATATCATGAAAACTTAAGGCGAAAAGCAAAGACGAGCAACTAATCTCACAATGACATCCTGAAGCATTATTTTCGCATGCGATTTAAACTTACCAAATAAAAATGAGAAGAAATTAAATAACAGAGCGAAATCGGTAACTTCTCCAACAAATTAATGCCATTATCAGGGGTCAAATATCGTACTAAGTTCCTAAAACTTTGAGAACTCCCTGTATCATAAAAAATGTAGGAAAAAAAAAACTAAAATGTTCAGATGATGAAATTTATACGACATAACTGAACAAAAAACTTCAGCAAATAGTACGTAACTAGGATAAGCTAACTAGAATATGAATTTCTCGTAGCATTAAACAATTAAATTCGAGCACAAACGGGATGAAACCAAAAACTATGCGAAGTACAAAACTGCAAATCTCGATCATTACTAAAACAAATTAACGAAAGCTCAGCATCTAAATAACTTCATACATTTATCGATTGCTTCAAACAAGTCTTCTTCATCTTCAATTTCTTCTCTCTGAACGAGCTGCAGCTGGCTCTGCTCTTCAGTTCTGTTGCTCAAAATTCATCCAAAAGATGCAATAATGATTTATCAGATGTTCTGGAATTGGAAAATTAAGATTTTGCTATTAGAAATAAATCATACTTGAATGCAAGCATTTTTGTTGAGGAGGAGGATTTTGATTGGATTCGTTGAGAAATAAGAGCGCGAACGATTTTCTTAATTTCAAAATTCTGAGAGCGGAGATTTATAGCGGGTGAAGTCACGTATTGCATGTAGTTTGGATTATGATTCATTGCGGCCGTAGGATCATTGGAACTTACACGCATCAAATCGGAGCCATTAATTCGTTAATTCAATTTATTTATTTATTTTCACATATTTTGTTTCGCCTTTTGTCTTTTGGTCCATTTTTTTTTTTTTTTATATAAAAAAACCATTTTGAAAGAGAAGATATCATCATAGCATGAATAGCTTTCACCTTGTTAAGATCTATTTATTGTTTTTTTTTTAAAGCAAAGACACCTTGTTATCGTTATTTGTGTTAAACTTTTTATTTAAAATATTTAGAGAAAATAAATTATTTGTTTGTAACTCATTACAAAAATTGATACCTACGTATTAATTAAAACCGATGTTCCCATTATGAATGAAAATAATTAATAAATGTGACGACATGCATGAGGGTGTTCGAATTTGTATAGTATCTGAAAGCTTGATCAATCGTTAACAGTTCGATTTTCCATATTAACATTTTCCTATACGAGTAAGTCGTACAGAATTTGTTATATATGATTTACCTAATTATTGTAATTTACAAGTTCTTATATTAGTTAAAAGAATTTTTATACATATATGCCATAAAATTAGTAACATTTCACCATCGGGCGCGGAAACTTGCCGGGCTACTTCCACGAAGGATATCCTGCAATCATCAATTAATCAAATCAGTACAGGATAAAAAAACTTAAATATATTACAATAATTATATTAGGATAATTGCATCTAACATTCCCTAGCTTAAAAATAATCAAAAAAATATAATAAATAAAATCAATAGTATTAGACTATGTGTTTTTTTTTTTAAATCAGACATTAAAGTCTTGGGTAAATATGCTTAAGTTTTTATAACATGGGTGATGTTTGTTTATTTTTTAAACGAACGATGTATTAGCCAAAAAATTTTGGTAAAAATTTTTGTGAGACGATCTTACGGGTCGTATTTGTGAAACGAATCTTTTATTTGGGCTATCCATTTAAAAGTATTATTTTTTATGTTAAGAGTATTACTTTTTATTATGAATATGAGTAGGGTTGACCCGTCTCACATATTAGTATCCGTGAGATGGTCTCACATGACACCCACTCACAAATTTTAAGGAGTTTTTATGTATCTTAGACTTTTCAGGGGAGTTGGTGTCATTTGATTTATTGGTATTTTTTTTATTAATGCTCCATTTTTAGTTCTAAATCGTTGTACTTATTTATAATTAACCTCTAAAACATCAGTAATTAACTTAATTATAATTATCCATTTTCTCCCTATTACTGCCGTGATTTGAATATATTATACGAGGATAATAATATTTTTGAGATAAAATTGCAATTTTAGTAATTAATGTAAGTTAGCTTATTTTAGATTTTAGTCGTTTAACTTGTTAATGTTTGGTTTTCAACCAATAACTTGAATTTTTTTGGTTATGGCTTTTATTCATGCGAAACCACTAAATCGATACCTATGATTTTCTACATGACTTATATGCAATGCATATTTAATATACACAAACAAAAACAAAGGGAAACAACATACTTTTCCCCTCACATTTTGAAATATTGGGTTTTATTTAATTTAATTTTCTCTTTATTTACATTTAGATGGATTTTAACGTGTGTAACATATGTTTTATTCTCCTAACATGACTCGCATGAAAGATTATCAATATTAAATAAATAATATTCGATGAGCTAATTAATATTTTCCCGCCAACAAAAAAGACCAAAACCCAAAGTTTTGATAAATCGGAAGACTAAAATCCAAAATATATCAATTTACTAAATTAGAATTACAATTTTCTCTATTTTAACGGTTACTTAGGTTTAACTCCCAAATAAATAATAGTACACCATATTCAGATCCTTCCAACGACAAGGGGCTAGCTAGCTATTGGGTATATAATTAGTGGATTTAGGCCTGCTTAATTATGATGAGATTCCAATTGGGGGATTGGGCTTCGCAATAAGAACTATTCCACCTAGATTTCATCTTCCTATGTCTTACTTTAAATAGTGTCTGAGCTCTTGCTCTAACCGTAAACAGTAAACACTAATTTGTACAAGTAATTATATGACGACATATGTGTGTGTAATAAGTATTCTTCTATTATATATATATACATTAGTTTTTACAGCAAAAAGTTTGTTGATTGAAATTATAAAGAGTAAGAGGACCACTCTACTCTACAAGTCTTGCAAGCTGTGATATATAATTACCTCTTTCTGTCTCCCACTAACTAGCTAATTCGAGGACCACAGCACGCATGTGTATGAGTCCGCACACGCACACGCATATTATAGGTATAGGTTTAGGGTTTTCTGTCTTTGCGTGAGAAATTTATGGGATTGGGCGTATAAATGAGTTTTTTGTATTCATATTTTATGTATTTAACATTACATAAAATATAAAAAGGTGAATGTAAAAAACCCGACCCGCGTAGAAATTATACCGTATATGTATGTGAATCATATGATCCGAAACAACTAAGCATGCACAAAAGGTGCAAGAAATGGGATATTTCCCTTTTACTGATCACGGGTTCGGATTGTTTTAAAATTAAAGAGGAATCAGTTTGAAATTTTTAATGGAGGATAAATTAAAATTCTTACATGTATGATGTATGACTGTCGTCGATATGGAAAACTATATTCTATGTTTATACTTTAATTTACTGTGTTGAAAGGGAAAGCATCCCATTAATTGGGAATGCATATTCTGTCTGCTGGAATCTCGCGCTGCTGAACTCTTCTATTGTTGGATTCTATCTGCTGGAATTCTGACTGCTGGAAAGCTACCAGCTTCTGGAATATTAGTTGCTGCTGGAATTGTTAGCTTATGAAATATGCTAGCTACTGCTAGGAATTCGGGTTCTCACATTTTCATTCTCTCATTATGATGTGTTTTGTGTTAGATTATTTTTTTATATAAGTATTGTCAAATGGTTCAAAACGTTTATGCCGCTTCACCCGAGTGGTTTTAACAATATTTTAAATGTGTTTCTACCATATAGTCTATAAAGAAAGTCACTCACTAGACAAAAAGATTTTAATGTGCATCACATGCAATCTTCACATCTGTAATTGTATGTTTGATCTACTATGATATGAATAATCATATTTCTTAAATCTACATTTCAGAAATGTAATGCAAGTCCCTTGATTGCTCGACTGCTTTCTCCAGATTTCGAGATTTGGGGTTGGGAGCCCTTAATGTCCGACTGTATAGTATTTTCTTTCATAAGCTAAAGATGGTAAACTTAGGTTTTCAGGGAAGGTCGAGTGGTGATGTGCCTATTTTGTCGGCGTTTCTGATGTTACTTCAAAATTCGATGACTATTGACAAAATTTGAAAAAAATACAAATCAGTAGATTAAGACCGTGAAGTGACCGATAATATGATTTAAAATAAAAAATGTGTTAGTTTAGTTATATGAACGCAAAAATAATTTTATCCTAAATGTAGAAAGCGAGTTTTTTTTTTCTCTAGTTTTTTTTATTATAAAAAAAAACGTGTTTTTCTAAAAGTAAACTTAAACTAAAATGGCTTTTATCTTTAGTTCTTTAAATATATAAGTGAGCGCAGTGCCTGTATACACATTAAAATTTAGAATAAAATTTAAATTTTAGCTTATTAATTTTTTATATGTGAAATTATGTTGATATAATTTTTTTAAATATTATTCATGAATTTTCATTTTTTTATATACTGAAACCATAAAATAATAATTATATCTATTAACCCATCACGTGTTATTATTTTAGTGATCAAACACATCTTTAAGAAATAATATAAACATAAACGATCGAAACTATATGAGTCGGCATACATATAAATAGAGAATTGATACATTTATGAATAATGGTGTTGAGTTCAAGAATTGTCTTTTGGTAGGTAAAGCAATCGAAACGTGTTGTTTCAGCTGTTGTATGAGTTCAAAAGATTTGAATTGCAATGTTATCGTCAACTATATCTTTTCATAAATCGACAAGCGTTCAGTTCTACAAACCGAAAGAAAGTTTAGTTTAATTGTAAAAGAGAGATAAATTATTGGATTGGTTTTACTTTCAATTCCATAAACCGGCTTGAAAGTTTAAAAAAATCTGATTAACCATGTTTTAATAAAATAAATTATTTGTTGCATTTTATTTTATGATGCTTACCCTACAAGTGTTCTTGATTACACCTACAAACCTAGTCAAACTACTTTTTTTAAAAAATAACAATTTTTTATTTTGAAACATGGCTCAGAGAGACATAAAAATTGTGTTCAACGAAATTATTTGATTAATGAGAATAGATTTGATTTAGAGAAATGATTTGTGGGATGTGAAATAACATTCATACATGATTTTGTTAGGCTTAATAATTGTTCATAATAGATAGAACAATCAAAACATGATGTTTGAGTTGGTTTACGAATTTAAAACATTTTAGTTAACGTTGCAACATTATAATCAGCTATAATTTTGGTAAAGAAACAGATATCTGGTCATACAACTAGTATCAGAGTCAATGTCATGGATTATATTCTCATTAATTGCAAATAAGTGCAATTTTTGGGGTGCAATAATTGACTCTGATTGGTAGAGCAATCGAAAGTGATGCTTGAGCTATTGTACAGTTTTAAAATATTTGAGTTAACATTTAAGCACTGCTACCAAAAAGTAATAACTTTTGGTAAAACGACAAACGCTATATCCTACAAGATTTATTTCTATCATGACTAAATTAATATTACATTAATCTAACTAAATTAATAAAGTTTGAAATTGAAATTTCCTTAAATAAACTAAGTCAAACGATTGATGGAAATTATTCAAGAAAACTTTTTTTTTTGTTGAAAACTTCCATTGACAAAATATTTCAGTAAATAAATAAAGTTATTTAATTAATTTAACTTTTTATTTTTTTCAAACCCTGAATCATATATACTAAATTATAATTAAAAAATTTGTCGACATTTTTATCTATCAATTCTTATTTGTTTTTGTAATATTTATTTTTATTCACTGCTTTAAAAGTATTTTTATTTCTCTTTTTGGGTAATTTTAACTATCACAAGGAATTTTAAATTCAGAAAATATAATTAAAAATATAGTGACGACAATAGTTTAATTGTTTTTGTAATATTTGATATTATTCAAAATGTTGTTTTACTATAATCATTAGTCATTATATGTGCTCCATTTAAGTAAATTTTGAGTTGAGTATTGATAAATCTATTATTCTTTTAATTTATTTTTTTCCCCTATCATGACTGGTATTTGAATGGAAAAAATACATTTTTTGGTTTGAGTTAGTTGTCATTACATCAAAATTATTCAAGAGGAGGAGTATATCTGGCTTCCGATAACAATGATTTTATCTATTGTGAGATTCATAAAAACCCCTAAATATTTTGTTATTTCAAACTTCTTTAAATATCATCTATATTTTGTGACCATATTTTTATAGAGCAGGTCTCTTGTGAGATGGTCTCATGAATCACCGATATTCACAATAGAAAATAATAATCTTAGCATAAAAAGTAATACATTTTTATGGATCATCCAAATAAGAGATTTGTCTCATAAAATACGACCTGTGAGACCGTCTCACACAAGTTTTTGCCATTTTTATATGTTAGTCATCACGAGCAACTTACATGTACTTCCTAGTGCATATGTATGTATGTATATGCCTTGAACTTTTATTGTAAAGGTTAGCTTTTCCTTTTAGTGGTTCAGTTTCAGCTGTTGCTGTATACAACTTGTTAATCATTAGAACCTTGAACTCGTTTTGATTTGCATCAATTTGTAGTAACCTTTTTTCTGGCTTTCCGAATTTTGGATGCAGTAGCAGTACAACATTATTTATATTTTTGTTCGTTACATCATAATGGATTTTTCTTTTGTAGTGTAGGATTTGAATACATGATTATTTTCTCTTACATTCATTCCAGAACCATTTTCTTCTTTTGATCTCTCGCTAGTGTGTCTGCCTATAAAATCAAAAAAATTTAGTGTGGCACATTCACTTGTCTATATCCTCGGGTTTTTGCCAAGTTGACCAGGTCAGACTAATTATTATCTAGTGTGTGTATATATATCTCCAGGGGTTGTCCAAATTAATGGAGGACGGAGCATGTGAACATTTGATCAAATCACAATTTTCATGTAAAAAATTAATTAGTAAAACAATTTTTTTTTAAAAAAATATTGAAACATGTATACATAAATACGTATAATACAATTGCCTTGTCCAAATCCACACTATACGTATCTCAACCCTAAAGGGTAATAAAAATATAGGAACACTAAATGCAGTCTCCATGTTGGAGAGGGCGGTGGCGTGACAATATTCAATTTGCATCAATATATGGACCACCCAACCCCACCAGCTCACAGCTACGTACTGATCTCTGTTATGTTATTAAATAATATCACCAATCTCTTCCTTTTTTGTTCTCCAAATTTCTGAAGTGTAACCCTATTCAGCCCTATATTTATTTCCCCATTTTCTAGTTTCTCTAGCCAATTCCTTCATCAAAGAAGAAGAAAAAGAACCCATTTCGAAGGGTTTTCTATCTTTTCTTTTCTTTTTCTTCTGTAGCCTGTGTGCTGTAAGAATTGAGAAGAGTGTGCATATCTATGTTTATCGGTCTCTGTCATGCCAAGTATTAGTTGAAGCTGCCAGCATGATCTAAGCCTTTCTCCTTCCTTGAGAAAAGATCAGATCATGTGGTTGCTTCACCTGATGCTGCTCGCATGAAAAACAACTAATCCTCGTCTTTTTCGGCACTTCCAAAATATTTTACCCTAAAACCCTAATCTTCTTGGAGCCTATAATCAGTTCTAATCCCCCTTCAAATTTTCTAGGTTTTCTCTGATTCAAGTTTGTATTATGTAAATCTGTTATTTTGTCATTGTGTTTCAGCTTCAGATTTTCAAGATATGCTTCATTAAATCTGTCAATATGTTTGCCTCAGATGCAAGTACTATTTGATTCCATTTTGATCCAAGATCTTGTGACAGAAATATTTGATGAATTTCTTGTATTAGCGATTTTCGGATTTTTCGTACATTCAGAAAGCCGAAGTTTTCTGTAGGATCGCATTTGAATTTGAGAAAATGATTCGGGGAAGGATTTCCAATGACGACTTTATTATGTGGGAATTTCAAATCCATTGTATTAGTTATGAACATGGTAAAATTATGTCAATGAATGGATTTCAAGAGCACCCAAAAAGAAGTGAGATGCATTGTTATTATGGATTTGAAACTCCAACCTTATATTCATTTGATTAAATCGAACTTGATGAATTTTTATTATTTGGTATTTGAAGTTTCATTTCTATAGCATAATGGATTCTAATTTTTGTATTTTGTAGTTGATTGAAATATAAATTTTAAATTATTTATGCAAATGCACATTCTTATATCAAATGCCAAGTTGGATCTTAGATTCAAACAGTATATAATTATGCGTTGTGAGCATAGTTTTGTTAAGCGCAAATGTTTTTCAAGCAGTCACTTTGTGTAAATGTGTAAATGGTTGTCATTCTAAAACAACTAACAGTTCGTATTGATCAATGATTTTCTCAAACTTTTGGAATGGAACAACAGAATCATGAGTGCGCATATCTGTTATTAACTCTTTATGTAAGTGGGATCTAAGCCACAAGTTGCATAGACAAGGAGATCAAGCATTCTAAGCAGATTCAAAATCAATTGTATTCCAACTAAGGAGTTGCAGAAGCCTGCTCTTACACCTCCAGATCAAATGTTATCTTGGAGAAATTATATGAGAATATTGAAAATGGTCGCAGGCTGACCATGAAGAAGACATCGCTACATCCCTAGTGAGCAACGTCGGGAAAGCAAAACCATCTTTAATGTCAGGAGCCCATGATTCATTAGCAGGGTCAGTATTTTCGAAGAGCGATCGAGCTCATTGGCAATCTAGAGAAGCGAGAAAGATAGTAGCAGAAAGATCACCACGAGTAATCATAGTCCATTTCCCTTGAGATGAACCATGTAAGTGGGAGATCCTTGGCGTCGGGAGTACAAGACATAAGAGACATTCACTGTGGCAATTACACACACCAACGGAGTGAAAAATTCACCCAAAGAGACCAGAATTTCACGTCAGAATGAGATGATCTTGACTATATATATTTCACGTCACAACAACACTTTTGTCATCTCGAGTCATCATGGGAGTCAGACATGGAAGAGTTCCATCAAGACAACCAAGTAGATCCAGCCGGAAATAGATAGCATCAAAATGAGGTTTACAAGAAATTAAAAATTAAGCTGAATTTGGTGAGTTAGAGAGAGAGAGGGAGCTGAGCTGTTGCAATAACAATATAATTGAAATTTTGTAGCAGTAGGCTGGAAAATTGGCAAAAAAGGAGATAATATTAGAGGATTGCGAAGCCATTTGGGGGGAAAAAAACTAAAAAACATACATATCAAATTCATGGGAGAGATGCTCTAATACCATAAAAGAGATATGTTGCTGAATATTTGATTGTAAATTAATAATAATAAATTCGATTACAGATTGTAGACTCGACAACTTGCTCTCTCTATATATATATATATATATATATATATATATATATATATATATATGCACATTCAGAGAATTTCCAGCATTTTCTTGTGTTCCCTATTGGGTTTTCTTGTCTCTCATATTGTGTCGCAGCTTCCATCTAATTTATAGATTTTGTTGATCGTATAATGAAGAACGATCAATTTAGCACAACTTTATATACTAGCTAAATTTTTGTGAAAGTATACATGCATGCCTAATTGATTAATTAATAAAAAAATGTTAGTTTGTCAAAACATTTTCACTTGAGGGTAAACTATACTTTATATTTCAATTTTTTGCTAATATTTACAAATTAAGCCACATGTAATAACTTTATGCTTATTTAATAATTTATCAATATTTCATATCTCATGTCAGTTGATTATGAAGAATCATAGAAAATAACTTTTTAGTTCTTATAATAATTAGGGGTGATATATCATACCATATCATACTGAAAATTACATATCGTTTTAAAAATTTTGGTATACCTACTGAAATATTGTGGTATACCGAGATTTTGATATCATATCGGGGTATATTGTTTTATACCAAAAAATACCTTATATTTTTTAAAAAAATTAAATTCATTATTTAAAAATGTTTATATTTTTAATTTTATATATTATTTCAGTATTTTTGTATACACAAAATATTTCAAATTTCATTACGTTACCGTCTGAAAATTTCGGTATCGATACCAGTACACGGTACCGAAAAATGTTTACCAAAATTATTTAACCAAAGGATAGCCATGAGAATCTTGAGGGGGGAAGATGGGATGACACACTTTACCCTGCCTACGTCAGAGCTTTAGATATTGAAACGCAATGGCCCAAACTTTCAGGTCACCTCTGTGATAACAAATGAATGACTCTTTGAATTCAAGCGCAACGGCCCAAACTTAAAAAACTGATGGTCCAGTCCTTTGGTTTATCAAGCTTTAGAGATTGAAAGTGAAACTAGAAACAAATTTGAAGGTGGCATGCTTCCGAAAATTCCCCCGCCACCAGAACACTTCAAATTCCTTCACTAATCCATTCGCGGTGAAATTTGCTTATGGTAGTATCCAGGTAACCTAAACCATTTCTTATAAGTATTTATTTATAAATTTCAACGGATCACGAGTGACATTTGAAACGTGTTCAATATGTTCGATAAAATTCCTTAAAGAATTTTTTTAATTCCCTTTCATGTCATCTGGATATAGTTCCACGGTCATATTGTAGTCAATCGTTTGTAATATTTGTTTTAATTTTTTCCTAGTCAACTTGCTTTGGAGTTTCTTGAACTTTGTGAAAATTTAAGGTCGAAAATGCTATCATCTGGTGCTTGAAAATATTTGATCTTGCTTTTGTGTACATTGTCTGCAAAAAGACACTTTTTTGCTAAATGCATCGTCAATAATTCTCTTAAGAACTTATTCTTGCTGTCTTAACTTTTTTGTGATCGTTGTGGTGGATGTTGAGTCCATTTTTTATTTTTTAAGCTGTGTTTTGTTTAAATTATGTGGCAAAAATGAACCCCTTTGTTCATATGATTTTCATATTAACTGTGGAGATATTGTGCTATCAACCATGTACTATCTATCCATACTTCACATAACGGGGACCCTACCAGATCATTTTTGGTCTATATGGAACTCATTTATTTCTTAAAATCGAAACATCTTTCCCCGTTCTTAGTGTATTAATGTATTGACTTATCTAACATTTTTATCCATTTGGTGCATATTAATCAGTTTCTAAAATGCACCTTGATCTTATTGTAGTATAAAACATTAAATTTTTTATTATTTTAACATCTTAATCTTTTCTAATTGCTAAAATACGGGTTACTTTAATAATAACATGATGTGTTAAATCCTGATGTTTAAAAATACTAATGCTTTATTATATAATAATTGATATAGTCACACACAAATATGTGTGCATTATGACTAGTCAGTAGTTATCGAGTATGTGTTTCTTCGGCTTAGAAATTATGATTTAGTCCCTAAGGTTGGTTGGATGACTGTGAAAGCAGGAATTTGCATCCCTATTCTTTATAATATCAAATGTTTTTTGATGAAAATCATCCATGTTTCTCATATGTTTTGCCTGATGGCAGCTCAATGAATGTGCAAAAGTAAGGTTGATTCACTTGGGACCACACTCATCGCTTCCTGTATATCTACCTCGTGCTAAAGAGAGAAGGAATATATGATGAGCATGCGTACATCTAAATTATATGAAATCAGTAAGCCCAAAATCAAACCATCCAGTCCTTCATCTCTTACGACGATGCAAGACATTGGATACTTTCAAACAGGTCCATGCTCAAATGATCACAACCGGCCTCATCCTCCACACATATCCTGTCAGCCGCGTTCTCTACTTTTCTTCCTCTCTAGCTCCTGTAACCTACACACTAACCATATTCAACCTAGTCTTGAACCCAAGTATCTTTCTCTATAACACCCTTGTTTCTTCCCTCACTCGAGAAGATCATGTTCAAATCGCGTTGTCTATCTATTCTCGCATTCTGACTCACTCCAGTGTCAAACCAAATAACTACACCTACCCTTCACTCTTCAAGGCTTTTGGGTCCCATCAATGGCTTGAAGAAGGCAAATCCCTACATGTACATGTCTTAAAATTTCTTGGTTCCCCTATCGACAAATTCATTCAAGCTTCGCTGGTTAATTTTTATTCCAGATGTGGCAAAGTAGGTCTTGCTAGATATATATTCAATCGAATTTGGGAACCCGATTTGGCGACATGGAACTCTATGCTATCAGCTTATGCACGTAATGATACGTTTAGTTTAGTTGATAATATACATGGAAATACTGGTTTTTCTCTGGAGGTTTTGAGTTTGTTCAGCTCCATGCAAAAGTCTCTTTTGGAGCCAAATGAAGTAACTTTAGTTGCTTTAATCACTGCATGTGCTGATATAGGTGCTCTCAGTCAAGGTACCTGGGCGCATGTTTATGTGATTAGAAATAATCTTAGCATCAATCACTTTATTGGCACGGCACTAATTACTTTGTATGCCAATTCTGGCTGTCTTGATTTAGCTTGCCAGTTGTTCAAACAGTTGGCATGTAGGGATGCATTTTGTTTCAATGCCATGATTAGAGGACTTGCAATCCATGGTCGTGGGAATGAGGCACTTGGTTTGTTTCGGAGAATGATACGAGAGAGTTTTGCCCCTGATGATACAACAATACTATCAGTAATGAATGCTTGCTCGCATGTAGGATTGGTGGAAGAAGGACGTAAATATTTCAAGTCAATGAAAAGTGTATATAGACTTGAGCCTAAGATTGAGCACTATTGTTGCCTAGTGGATCTTCTGGGCCGAGCTGGGCTTGTTGAGGATGCTGAGGAAATAGTTTTGTCCATGTCTATGAAGCCTAATGCCATTTTGTGGAGATCTTTGCTCGGGGCTGCTAGAGTTCATGGGAATGTAGATATTGGTGAAATTGCATTGAGGAAACTATTAGAATTAGAACCCGAAACTAGTGGGAGTTATGTGCTTTTATCGAATATGTATGCATTTTTGAACAGGTGGGAAGATGTTAATCGACTACGATCATTGATGAAACGTCTTGGCATTGACAAAACTCCTGGAAGTAGCATAGTTGAGGTGAATGGTTCAATGCATGAGTTCCTCATTGGTGACAAGAGTCATCCAAAAGCGAAAGATATATACTTAAAGCTCGAAGAAATGAATAAAAAGTTACAAGAATTTGGTCATCTTCCAAGAACTCGAGACGTGTTGTTTGACATTGAAGATGAAGAAAGGGAAGAAGCTCTTTCGCATCACAGCGAAAGGCTAGCTATATCGTTTGCTCTTCTGGAATCCAATGCTTGTGTGCCTATCAGGATTATAAAGAATCTCCGGGTTTGTGTGGATTGCCATTCTTGTACTAAGCTTTTTTCGAAAATATATATGAGAGAGATTATAGTAAGAGACAGAACCAGGTTTCATCACTTCAAGAACGGAACTTGTTCTTGTTTGGATTACTGGTAGAACTTGGTGTTGTTTTGTTGGACAAGAATGAAGGTCCCTTTTTGCTTTTGTTTATCTCGTCTCACCATTTTTCAATTCGTTGTGCTACCTATATATATATTTACTAATGTATATTTTCGAGCTTACGGGAGTAGCTATTGTTCCCGATGAGGATTTTCATCTGAAGAAAAAGAATATCACAACGATGATATAGAGTTAATTTAATCGATAATTCATCCTACACAATAGGTAGACGTGGTCTTGTCACTTTGGAAAACTCAGGTTTGACGTCCTTTGACTGCCTTTGACGGCCAATTAGATCATCTTACGCTATTAATCTGTCATTTATTATATCAAATTGTCCAGTGAGACGCTCCATCTGTAATGGGATTATTCTGCGTCATTTTCAATAAAATAAAGGTCAAATGGGATAAAAACAAATGAAGACTAAAAGTTCGTTTTCGACACAATTTTTTTTTTTTGAAAACGACACAACCTTTCGAATACATATGAATCTGGCTTTGATTCTGGTACAGATTCACTTGGATGGACTTTAAACACATAATTACGTGGGCCTATGAATTGTAAGGAAGTGGATTCCTAGAAACTCACGATGATAGCATAAAAAGACATTAACAAAATAACGTAGTTTAAACTTGATCCACCACAACCTAACGGCAAGACAAAATTGTAAATTTGCAATAAAATTTTTAAAACACAAAAATTAAGGTGAGAAGGAAGTTTAGTGTATATCATAACACAATTTCAAGATTACTACACTCGATACTTTTAATTTAAACTTTAAAATTTTGTAGTATAAATGAGTTTCTCTGAACAAAAATAATTTGTTTGACATTTATCATGGTTGTATATTTAAATCACGTATCTTTCTACATGTATATATCGAGTTACTTGAGCAAACTCGAAAATCTGAATTCTAATATATAGATTTCGAGCTCCAGCTCAGACTCAAACTTAGATTCAGATATATATCGACAAAAACATCATTATTTTTTCATATTTTAAAAAAAAATATTTTGACTCGTTTACGCAAACACGTCCAGGTTCATTCTGATATGTCTTACCATCTCCATGAATATAACAACATTGTAAAATCCAACATGTGGAATCCGTCCAAAACCTGATGACATTTGCCGAAATGTCTGAAATTGTTTTTCGATAATAAAATATGCTCCCTCTTGTTTGGTTTAGTATCTGAAACGATTTCTTATATCAAATTTGTTATTTCTTCTTAGTAGCGGGTCCGGGGAAAGAATAAGAAAGACGATTTTGTTATATTTCTGACAAACTTATATGTTAATTGAAATCATATCACTTTCCAAAGATTTAATATTATCGTGTTATATTTTGATATAAGATTTTAATTTATTTTACAATTCTATAGAATCGATTAGATAATGGAATGATTTGATTTTCTTTTGTTTTTGAAAACATAACAAAGTAGTATCATGTATAAAATTAAATTTAATAGAGTAATTAACTTACGGTAAGTTAATGATTTTTTTTTTAATTCAAAAAAAAATAAAATTAACCTTTCAATTTCAGATTGCACGAAATCATTTCAATTTCAATCTCTTTTTTTTCTTTGTCGACAATTAATTAATTATATCAAAATCATTCTCATTTTTTTTAAAGAATCGAAACAAATCCAAACAAGGCCTAACTATCGACAATTGTCCCCTTTCTCCCTCCAAATCTTGTCTCTCTCCTATACACAGGCCATCAGCTGAAATTCCACCCAAAGAGAGCCGAAAATGGCAACAATGGCTTCTCTATACCTCAAAAATTCCACCCCAACCTTCCATTCCATCCCAAAAATACCAAAAACCCATGTCTCTCCGCCCTTCAATGTCCCAGTCCACCGCCACCCCCCCTCCAAAATCCGACGCCTCACCCACATATCCGCTTCTCTAATCGATCCGGATGGTGGGAAGCTTGTTCAACTATTCGTACCAGAATCAGAAAAAGAATCCAAATTCAAGCAGGCTGTGAGCCTGCCGAAGATCAGGCTCTCCATGATTGATCTTCAGTGGGTGCATGTGCTCAGCGAAGGCTGGGCAAGCCCATTGAAGGGATTCATGAGAGAGTCGCAGTTCCTCCAAACACTTCATTTTAATTCTCTCCGTCTAGAAGACGGGTCGTTTGTGAACATGTCGGTACCTATCGTACTGGCGATTGATGATAATCAGAAGAGTCGGGTCGGGTCGTTTACCAGCGTGGCACTTGTTGATGAAAAGGGCGACCCAGTTGCTATTTTGAATGAGTAAGGGCAATTCACTTCGTTTTATGTCTGGGCCTCATAGTTTCTCTTGATGGCTTTGATATGCATAGCGTATTCATTCTTTCTACTAAAGATGTAATTTTTCTACCTTTAAATCCAGTAATCCTGGCGATACTAGCAAATATGCACCAAATTTCTTTCTGTTTTCGTTGCATGCGTGGGTTACTTTAGGTGTTTGAAATTATACAGAAATCGGATGTGGCGACTGGCAGGAACACATGTTAGATGAGCGTGGACCTGTATTTATGGAAATACTCCATACTGTATACTGTATTTATGGAAATACTGTATACTTTAAAAAAACATGTTTACGACTATTTGTTCTGTACACCTCCCAAGACTCTGTCTTGGTTGGTAGATGAAAATTCAGGGGTGCGGGAATTATCACGAGATTTATATTTCTTTTTCTTCAGAAGAAGAATATATATTCTTCATGAAGTGATAACTTTGTGATGTCAACTAGCAAGTTATTAGATTCAATGTTTTGATATGATTATTATACATTTTCCTATATAAAACCTACTTTTTTCATCTATTGATTTTGTTGCTATTTTAAATCATATTTCTTATCAGCTATTCCACATATATTAATTAATTTAATCATTTTAAGTTTTTGAAAATATGATTTTTTTGAGCCATAGTTCTTATCAGCTATACATCCTTGTTCAGCTACGTAATTGTAATAGAATTTAAATTTTGTTCCTAAAAGTATTCTATGTTGCCCTGTCTCCAAAATGGTCTGGCCACTAAATCCGACAACTCTAAGCGGTGGTTAGGGATATTTTATAAGATTGCCTCTCCTCATTAACAATTATGTCAACTTGCAGCGAACATATACTAGTTGCTGATGCATATCTGTATTGCAATCGACAGGAGTGGATTAATGTTTCTGTCCTTGATACAAAAACGTGGTCTAAATTTTAGTTTCTGTCTTTTGATAGCAAAATATCAATCAGAACCATTTTACATTGGTGGTATAATTTTTTTTGACAATTTTCTGTGCAAGATGAAAATCATGAATTCCTTGGCATATCTTTCTTTGAATATTTGATCAATGTGTGGCTTTCATTTCACCAACCTATGATTCGTAATGCCATTTACTCATCCCCGGTGTTAAAAGAACTTTTTTTTTGTCACGAATTTTCACTTGTAGCATTGAGATCTACAAGCACAATAAAGAAGAACGAATAGCAAGAACTTGGGGTACGACTGCACCTGGTCTGCCCTATGTTGATGAAGCAATAACAGAATCCGGAAACTGGCTGATTGGTGGTGATTTAGAGGTTATACATCCCATTCAGTATAATGATGGCCTTGATCGATTCCGGCTTTCTCCTGCACAGCTTCGTGATGAGTTTGAGAGACGCAATGCAGATGCAGTATTTGCTTTCCAGCTAAGAAACCCTGTGCACAATGGCCATGCTCTATTGATGAATGACACGCGTCGCCGGCTTCTTGAGATGGGATACAAGAATCCCATCCTCTTGCTTCATCCTTTAGGCGGTTACACAAAAGCAGACGATGTTCCACTTAACTGGCGAATGAAGCAGCATGAAAAGGTAAATTTCACTTAATGCTCTAGTACTATAACTAAGCAGAATGTCGCAAATGACTTTGTTGGAGAGCAACAACTGTCTTTATTTGGTTTTCTATATGATAACAAGTAACAACAATCAAAACATTGTGCTTTGTATGATTTGAGTTCTACGATTATCATTATTTAGGACTTTTGGCACACCAGCAGTTGCATGATCATACAAGATTGAATCTAATTGTTAAGTTCACTTTGAGCTCAATACAATTTGTGAAAGTTTCAATGCAGGGCTATGAATTTTTCTTATGATGATGTCATTTGGTATTACCATCCACCGCCACTGTCACCTTACTGATCACGTTTCGTATATATGTGTGTTCTTTTAGGTGCTTGAAGATGGCGTCCTTGATCCAGAGACTACGGTTGTTTCGATATTTCCGTCTCCAATGCACTATGCTGGACCGACTGAGGTTCAGTGGCATGCTAAAGCTCGGATTAACGCAGGCGCAAACTTTTACATTGTCGGGCGCGACCCAGCTGGCATGAGCCACCCCATTGAGAAACGAGATTTGTATGACGCTGATCATGGAAAGAAAGTACTAAGCATGGCTCCTGGATTGGAGAAGTTGAACATTTTACCATTCAAGGTACTCGAACAACCACTTCGTCGCCTTTTTTTATGTTGACTAAAAATCGGAAGGAATTTTCTATTTGAATGTTATGATCAAGAAGTTTATACGAAGGGATACAGAAAAGATTAATGCTGCGTGTTGACTAGTAGCTATGAATTATTGCAGGTGGCTGCATATGACAAGACTCAGGGTAAAATGGCATTCTTTGATCCATCAAGGGCACAAGATTTTCTATTCATATCTGGCACCAAGGTATCTCTTTTACCATCATTGCTGCTTCCGTGTAAAAATAAAGGAGCTTAACCGAAGCTATAATATAGTGGTAGAAATTTCGTCAGTCTTAAAAAATTTAGAGACGTTAAACTAGAATATATTAAACTAGAGACAAATTTAGAAGAAGGAAAGACTCCTACCACCCCTTCTGTCTCATCCACTGCATAATTTTCCTCATTCTAACGTCCATTTTTTCCATTTAACTCCAGATGCGAACCTTGGCAAAGAACAAGGAAAACCCTCCTGATGGATTCATGTGTCCTGGTGGCTGGCAAGTTTTGGTGGAATATTACGATAGTTTAGCTCCCTTTGAGAATGGTGCACTGCCCATACCTGTTCCTGCCTAAAGTTGATTCCTGTGTAAAATTATGTCTTGGGAGAAAACTTAAACCTCCCGTATCTATCGTTCCGTGTATGATTGCATCGAACTTGGTAAATAATCTCAGTCTAGCTCAATAAAACCTTGTGAGGCATGACGGCATAATCAATTTGCCTCGCATATGTATTATATTTTGCCACTCGTTGGCTTTGTTCTGCACCCTGTATGATATTTGACTTCTGCCTAATGTAGAGAACAAATGGTGGGTTGCTTCTGAAAAATCTTTCGATAGCGCGTCGGCTTTCTTTATAGAAACATGATAGAGTTCAACATTTTATTTCTAAAGAATATCATTTAACTCATCCATGAACTGATAAAAGATACACGTAAAATAAAATGCAATCAGAAATAACACAAAAGAATCATATCCTACGGACCTGAAAGTTACGCATAATTTCTCCTATTTACATGCCCTGTAAGTTCTTGAAACTGAAAAAACTGGACACAGGTCTATCAGTTACCGGTATGCTTTTGACAAGCCAACCAATTGGCCATGAAGCAGCTGCGATTCCGATGCACAGTCCCCACTGTCCCCAATTTAACCTCTCTGTATCCGCAAACTTCTTAAGAAACTCGACCATAACCACTTGAAGAATCAAAGTAACCCCAACAATCCCCAAGAACAGCTTGTTCTTGTGTATCCCCTCGAAAACATTCTTCTTCTCGAGTTTACGTGCATTGAACTCATTAAACACTTGACACAGAACAAAAGCGTTGAATATCAAAGTGTCGTTTACCCTTTTGCTGATACTCAAAATTGATTCTCCTCTGAATTGTAATATCAAGAGAACAGATATCTGATACAAGGCTTGAGCTAGCAAATTCCTCCACATGACATTGGTGATAAGTGGCATCGTTCGACCCACAGGCTTCTGGTTCATGAGTTCTTTTGTGGGCTTCTCTGTAGCGAGGGCTAATGCTCCCAAAGTGTCCATGATCAGGTTTACCCATAAAAGTTGAACAGCAGTCAACGGCACCTCACCGGCTGAAACCGCTGCCACAAAGTTGATGACAAGAGCTGCTACATTTACTGTGAGCTGAAACTGGATGAATTTCTGAATATTGTTGTAAACACATCTTCCCCACATCAAAACTGTAGCAACTGAAGCAAAGTTATCGTCCAAGATTACAATATCCGAACTTTCTTTTGCCACTTCTGTACCTTGGATCCCCATTGACAGGCCTATATCAGCTTCCTTCAGTGCAGGTGCATCATTTGTGCCATCTCCAGTCACTGCCACAACATGGCCTTTTCTTTTCAGGCACTGCACCATCAGAAGTTTGTCGAAAGGAGAAGACCTTGCCATGACACAGATTTTATCAACTATCTCCATTCGCTTCTCATCTGTGTATCCACGAAACTCGGCCCCTTGAATGACCATCCCATCATTTGCTTCTTGGTTAGGATGGAGTATTCCACATTCGGTGGCTATAGCTTTTGCAGTGAATACATTGTCACCGGTGATCATCTTAACTTGCACGCCAGCAAATTGGCAATTTTCCACAGCTCTCTTCACGCCAGGGCGACATGGATCTTTCAGTCCCACCATGCCCAACAGGGTCAGCCCATTTTCTTGAATTCTTGGATGGTTTCCGCCGCTCTCATGCTCGACCTCTAGAACCTGCTTATGTGCAAAAGCGATGCAACGAAGACTACTGGCAGCCATCCCTTGAATAATCTGGTCAAATTTCACCCTTTCAAGATCATTCAAATCTTTAATGTCACCTTCAATATCATAGTAATGAGAGCACATTGCAAGTATCATTTCAGCAGCTCCTTTCCAGTGTACATGGCTCCCGCCATCTTCAACTTTCTTCATCAGTATGCCACTTCTCTTCTTTTCGGAATTGAATGCTTCAACCTTCAAAACATTGCATTCTCGTTTTATCGCCTCCATATCCATGTTCAATTCGAGCATGGCCCATGAAAGAATCGCCTTCTCTGTTGGACTGCCAGAGAACTCAAGATCTGTTCCTGATATCTCAGACCTGTAAACACTACCTGTTGTGTTGAGGCCAATCCCTTGGTACAATAATTCAAGAACACGCCTAGAAATCAAAGAATAATCCATCCCTTGTGGAGATTCTTTTCCCAACCAAAACTTGGTTACTTTCATCTGATTCAAAGTAAGAGTACCTGTTTTATCTGTACATATAATTGTGGCTGAGCCCATCGTCTCACAAGCTGAGAGCTTTCTCACCATTGCCTGATCTGCCATCATTCTTTTCATCGAATAAGCAAGAGTTAGTGTGACTGCAAGAGGCAGCCCTTCAGGAATCGCGACAACTACTATAGTTACAGCAGCAGCAATAATCCTCACCACAGCATTGATCACATCATCAGCCTTAGTTTTACTCCCATTGAACTCTTTATTCCCATTGTCATCTTCCGTATTTCCTGTGAAGTAGCGTACTAGAAGCACGACAAGAACTAGAAAGGCTACTGCTAAACCAACCTTACCAATTGATGAAGTTAGCTTGTTCAACCGCATTTGAAGGGGTGTTTGCTCATTCAAATCACGACTTATTGTGCTCATCATTTCACCCCAAGTAGTGTTCATTCCCACAGAAGTTATTAGCATTGTACCATATCCATCAGCAACCTTCGTGCCTGAAAACAGAAAGGGTTTCTGATATGCATTAATCTCCACATGATCACTTTCTCCAGTCATGCTAGATTCATCCACTTGCAAAGAGTGGCCTTCTATGAACAGGCCATCCGCAGGTACTTGATCACCAATCTTGAGACAAACGACTTCTCCAACAACGATCTCAAATATCGTTATCTGTTGCCTTCGTCCATTTCTCAGAACTTCTACTGGAATATTACTGCTCACTTTCGAAAGTTTCTCGAACTGACTGTTTTGCCTGAAATTGCTGATAGCAGATACAGAAATAACTAGAAAAACAGCAACAAATATGCTTCCTCCATCATACCAACCCTCTTTAGGACCATTCTCTTTGATACCAAATCCAAGAGAGAGTGAAGCACAGAGCAATAGAATTAGAATCGTTGGATCCTTGAAAGCTTCCCATACAAAATGGAGGAAACTCTTGGTTGGTGGCTTTCGATATGTATTCATACCAAATGCTTCATGCCTAGAAGAAATATCTTCCAAATCACCAGTAATACCATTTTGCAAATCTGTCTTAAGAGAAGAAGAAATCCCTTCAACTCCTCCAAGTTCTGCCAAACGATCAAGGCTTTTGTCTTTAACAACCTCGATAAGGCTCGACTGATCAACACCAGAGAATAAAGGATGCTCTTGAACAACATCGAGAATGACTCTTGAAGACAGTTCAGGCGAAATCTTGCTCCATTTTCGCGATAATATCTCTTCTTGTTTGAAGCGGGGGAAGAAAGCCCTCGAACAATAAATTGTGACTAAAGCCAAATGCCATCTCTTTTTATTGCGTAGGCTGAGATTCACAGTGTCATGCAGATAAGATAACGAGTCCATGCACTGCGAGTTTGCAAGAATGACCGAAGGCATGTCGAAGCCCGATCAAATCTGTAACCTCAGTAGTTCTTGATTGAATATATATGTGTATATATAGTGTAGCAAAAGGGTAACTGAAATCAATAAAACAAAATTGTGGGCACTGCATGATCCTCCATTTGTAGCATCATTGTATATATAGTGGGAACGACTACGCGTTAGTCAGCACCTTCGCATGAGAGTTCCTCCGCCTCCAGCCGTGGCGGTTACCGAGATTTATGTTTTCAATCTTTAAACTTAAGTTATAAGGAAAGGATTACACACGTCCTCGCTTATTACTTCATTAAAACAAATCTCTGCGTATATTTATGATTCGATTCCAGATTTAATTACTATTCGATTCCAGATTTAATTACTATTCCACACATCCGCGTTTCTTCATCTTCTTGATCATTACACACAGATTATTTCGTACTTGCATTCGAAGTAACGAACTTAATTACCCGGAAATTTCATACAGAAAACCATCTTTTAGGGTTTATCCAATCATTTGAAAATATTGATTAGTTAACAACTTATTTATTTTAAAACATCAGAAAAATAATTTCGCCTGTTTAATCAGGAATATATTAATATTACAGAAAATAAAAATAAAAAATTCCCATCGACTAAAAATATGATTGAAAACTATGTACGTACTGAGATGCATTTTTAAAATTTTATTCATTAAAAAAGTCAAATTATATTTACTAGTTGAAAGAATGTCGCCTAATAAAAAAATGCTAATATTATTTAGATATGAGGATATTTTTAAATAATTATCCCAACAACTTTTTTAAATCATGTTTGGTTTGATAGTAAATATGCTTTTTTATGTTCAATAAATGGTAATTATTACGAAATTTTGTTTTTATAAAAATAATACCATGTGAAGTCGTAAATTAAGCTGCACCATCTTTTTAGTTTTAATATATAATATAATTTGTCAAACACCGCCATTATTTATTTATATTTTTGAAACAACAAACACCGCCATTATAGAGTTAGAAATATGTCGTATCCTATTATATTTTGTTTCTTTTTTCTAAAATTCATTAGAAATAATAATTTTACAAACTCTCATTTTATCCGTAGGAGTAGGTATCTTGTGAGACGGTCTCACAAATCTTTATCTGTGAGACGAGTCAACCTTACCGATATTCACAATAAAAAAAGCAAAAGTTTGTGTGAGACGGTCTCACAGGTCGTATTTTGTGAGACAATTCTCTTATTTGATCATTCATGTAAAAATATTACTCTTTATGCTAAGAGTATTACTTTTTATTGTGAATATCGATAGGTTTGACCCGTCTCACAGATAAAGATTCTTGAGACTGTCTCACAAGACACATACTCTAAAAATTAATACTCTTAGCATAAAAATATATTTTTTCACGGATGACCCAGATAAGATAACTGTCTCACAAAATATGACTCGTGATGCCATCTCACTCAATTTGTTTGCCTATTTACAGAATGTATATAAATTATTTTTATTCTCTTTCCAATAGTTAGCTAATTACAAGATTTCAAGTCGAGCATGGGTATATAAGAAAAAGATATTGCTACATATAAACGAATGAGAAAATGTAGCCTGTAATATATAAAAACAAAACATCCAAAATAAAATTAATAGTTTATCCAAAGTTTTTGTTAGCATTTATATGGACGGTCAAAGATTAAATTAGTGATTTAATTTGTTCACTCCTTGGAATTTAAATTAGGATTATATTGTATTTATATATAAAATATACTAATGATAAGCTGCAAATTTCTCTGGAAGTCAGTTTTAAGGGGAAAACATAAAATATATTCAATTATATAGTATTTAAAATTAAAGAAGTATTTCTTTTTTTTCTTTCTATAAATGGAATCGAATAAAATATTAAAGCTGATATTCTGTGACTTTTCTTCAAAGTTTTTCGAAGATTTCATGGAATATTTTCCAACATTTGGCATTGATTTCCTCACGAAAATTTCGTTACTTTACTGTTATTCTTTATCCTTACTTACGAAGCAAATTCTTCAGTAGTTCTGATGACGCCTTCGACTGTACCAGAATCAACACGTAATTGGGAGTTGAGATTTGGAAGGAGAAGAAAGTAAGTCTGCATAAGAAATTCGACAAAAACTTGTGTGAGATGGTTTCACGGGTCGTATTTATCTCTGAAATAAATTTGAAAATAAAGGTTATATAATTTTAAGATTTGGATGTGATATCTTGGTACGTAAAAAAACTCAAGAAAAATGTTCGCTTATTTACCACTAAAATCACAACTCATTAATTATTTATATCACATCACTCGATTCATTAAAAGTAAATTTACGATATTATCTTTTTATTTATTTTACAATATTATCTTTATTAATTATTAAAAAACTCAAATGGTAATTTATCACTTATCTCAATTTTAATAATAAACTAAATATATTATTACTTATCAATTATTATTTCACATCCAACTCAAGTTTTTTTGATAATCACAACGACTCTCAAATATATTTTATCTGCAGTATTTTATATGTTTTATAAGAGAATTGATTTCCCATAATTATTCTTTAGTTCATTTGTTTCGTACGCGTTTATATGACCTCAATGCTAAGTGTGTGAGTTTCATTATCCGCGTCATTAGAATCAGATGTCATTTGTCCGATAAAAAATTTTGTGAGACAATATCTTATTTGATTATTTATGAAAAATATTATTTATTATTATAAATATGAACATAATTGATTTCGTTTTTTTATGAGATCATCTCAAAGTAAGTTACTAAATATGTCACATCAAATCGATGCATCTCGAATTCCAAACATGGCATTCAAAACTCTTCACATTTTTGACTAGCCAACAAAACGTCACCTGGAATTTTTATTAATTTTACACGTCCATATAATTGGGAGAAGACTATCTTACGTCTGGAGAAATATATCAAGGGAAATTTATATATTGGTCACGTAATTTACATATTTTTCAAATTTAGTCGTGTTCAATTTTATGTGCAATTTTTTTTTTACTAATTTCGGTCATATTTTTACCAAAATTTGAAATTGGCCACCAAAAGTGCCTAGCCCGTGGTCGGGTACGCTGAGTAAAAAATGAATTTGTGGATTTTGGTTGGAAATTAGGCTATGTAGCTTCTTTTTTTTTTTTTTTTTTCTTTTTAAATTTCACCCAAGCAAATAAAATAATATAAAAACCAAAGTCCACCAAAAAATGCTGATTTCAAGCTTTGATTACCGTATGTGGGCATTTTTATAAATTTTTTCTTAATTTTATTTTAAGATAATGTGATCTTTCGTTTTTTCTTATTTATTTTATTTGCTTAGATGATTTTTTAAAGTCATATAGTTCATTTGCCCACCAAATATCGATCGCCACCTAAACAATTTCGGGTGACTAATTTCAATTTGGAGCATAAAATGGTCGAAATTGGGGGAAAAAAAATCAAATTAATATACCAATACTATCAAGGCTATATTTGGTGTGTAGGATAGGATATATAATTGGATTAATGACAAAACTCAAGATAAGGATATATAATGTGTTATGATAAAACATGTTTTGTTTAGTAAGATTTTAATGAGTTTGATAAATTTTATATTTGGTGTTGTTGAGACAAAAATACCATAAACTAGCATTGATGACAATTTGATATATAAAATGATATTTGTAGCCGTGTTTTCAAAAACTCGTGTTCAGTTGTTAATAAATAAATATTTTATAAAATTTTAAATTATAGATTATGTATTTATCTGACAATTTATTTTTTCAATAAAATTTAGTATGATTTTGCATTTTTATCTCATTTTTAATATTGATATCTAATTATTTTTTCATAATTTTTTAATTTTGTTTAGTTTCATCTTGTAATTATTTATATAATGTGTGTGAAAATTAAGAAAAAATAATAAACCATCAAATAATAGAGTTCAAATCACGAGATCTAAAATTCTAGATCTCGCTTGTGGATTCTTTCGTGGGTAAATTTGTAATTTATGTTATGTTTAAGAAGTAGATTGTGAATCATTCTAAAAGAAAATGATTTCTTTTCAACCAAGTGGTATTTATTTTACACGAACTTCTTAATGAACTGAGCCCATAAAAATGAGACAAAGATGAGTTTAACAATTTATCCTTAATTTATCACGTACACCATACATATCCCAAATTGATTCGTAAACACTATGAAAAATGTAATTTTGCCGTATATTAATTATTATCATTTTTGTTGTACGTTTATATATATGGTACGTGCTACTTCAGATAATAACCATTCGTAATCAATAATACTTATAAGTAAATTGTTGTCTCATCGATAAATTAACTTAAATTTAGAAACGCCAAGAAGAATTTAAGCTTAAATCCAAATTATTTGGTTTACAAGAATTTGCGGTCACATAGCATTCATATCCAAATTTTATTGATACGTAAGTAAAAAACTAGAAATATTTCTGAACATTCAATTTACTCTAATATTTTATAGCTAACTTGAGAAGACTGAATAATGGTCTCTTTGGAACTGGTAAGCACTTAACAACCCAACCAATTGGCCAAGATACAGCTGCAATCCCTGCACAAATCCCCCACTGTCCCCAACTCAACCTCTCTGTATCTGCAAATTTTTCAAGAAACTCCACCATCGCCACTTGAAGAATTAAAGTCACTCCAATGATCACCAAGAACACCTTGTTCTTGTGTACCCCTTCAAACACGTTCTTCTTCTCAAGTTTGCGCGAGTTAAACTCATTAAACACTTGGCACAGAACAAAAGTGTTGAAAATCAATGTATCGTTTACTCGCTTGCTGACTTGGAAAAAGTGTTCGCCTCTGAAATATAGTATCAAGAGGACTGATATCTGATACAAGGCTTGAGCTAGTAAATTTCTCCACATAATGTTGGTAATAAGAGGCTCGGTTCGACCCACGGGCTTCTTTTGAGTGAGTTCTTTGGCCGGTTTTTCTGTAGCGAGAGCTAATGCACCTAATGTGTCCATGATGAGATTTAACCATAGTAACTGTACTGCAGTTAGTGGGACTTCACCTGCTGAAACTGCTGCCACAAAGTTGATTACTAGAGCTGCTACGTTTACTGTGAGCTGGAACTGGATGAATTTCTGTATGTTGTTGTATACACATCTTCCCCACTTCAAAACCGTCACAACAGAAGCAAAATTATCATCCAAGATTACGATATCAGAACTTTGTTTCGCCACTTCTGTACCTTGAATCCCCATTGAAAGTCCTATATCAGCTTCCTTCAGAGCTGGGACATCATTTGTTCCATCTCCAGTGACTGCCACAACATGACCTTTCTTTTTTAGGCACTGCACCATTAGCAGTTTGTCGAAAGGGGAAGATCTTGCCATAACACATATCTTTTCAACTCTCTCCATTCTCTCCTCTTCTGTGTAGTTGCGAAATTCCGCACCTTCCACTACTGATCCATCATTTGTTTCATGATTGGGACCGAGTATCCCGCATTCGGTCGCTATGGCCTTTGCAGTGAAAATATTGTCACCAGTTATCATTTTGACGTGAACGCCTGCATATTGACAATCTTCGACAGCTTTCATCACGCCAGGGCGACATGGATCTTTTAGGCCAACGAGGCCTAAAAAGGTTAAACCAGTATCCTGTACCTTGTTATGTATTTCACCATCTCCATGCTCCGTATCTGACACGTGCTTATAAGCAAATGCAATGCATCGGAGACTGCTAGCAGCCATTTCTTGAATGAGCTCTCGAAATTTTAACCTTTCAAAATCATCGAATGCTAAGGTGTTTCCCTTTGTGTCATAATAGTGAGTGCACATTGCTAGAATCATTTCAGCCGCTCCTTTCCAGTGTGCACGAACCACGCCGTCTTGGAACCTTTTAATCAAAAGGCCGCTCCTCTTCTTCTCCGAATTGAATGCTTCCACATACAGAACTGTAGAATCTTTTTCAACTTTCTCCATATTCATGTTTAATTCAAATACTGCCCACGAAAGGAGTGCCTTTTCGGTGGGACTACCGGAAAACTTGATGTTGTGTATCGATTCGTCAGGTCTGTAAATGCTGCCAGTTGTGTTGAGAGCTACTCCCTCATGAAGCAATTCAAGAACATGGGCAGCAATCAAAGTGTGATTTTTCCCTTCCAAACTTTCTTTTCCCAGCCAAAACTTAGTTACCTCCATTTGGTTCATCGTCAAAGTCCCTGTTTTATCCGTGCAAATGGTTGTGGCAGAGCCCATCGTCTCACAAGCCGAGAGTTTTCTTACCATCGCCTGATCAACCACCATTTTTTTCATCGAATAAGCAAGAGTAAGCGTCACGGCAAGAGGCAATCCTTCGGGAATTGCAACAACTAAAATAGTGACAGAAGCAGCAATAATTCTCACCACCTTATTGATTGCATCATCAACTTTTGTCCTACCCCCATGGAACTCTTTATTCCCATTTTCATCTTCTGTGTTCCCTGTGAAGTAGCGTAACAGGAGCACGACAAGAACTAGAAACGCTATGGCTAAACCAACTTTCCCTATACCCGAGCTCAGCTCATTTATGCGTTCCTGAAGAGGCGTTTGTTCATTCGTATTGCGACTTTTCATTGTGCTCATCATTTCCCCCCAACCGGTGTTCATTCCCACAGAGGTCACGAGCATCTTACCATACCCGTCAACCACCTTCGTCCCAGAAACCAGAAATGGATTCAGATCACTATCAATTTCAACGTGATCACTTTCCCCGGTCATACTCGATTCGTCAACTTGCAGACAGTGCCCTTCTACGAGTAATCCATCAGCAGGTACTTGATCACCAATCTTTAAGCAGATTACATCACCAACAACAATTTCAAAGATAGAAGCATGTTTTCGCTTCCCATTTCTCACGACTTCTACACGGATATCATTGCTGATCTTGGAAAGTTTCTCGAACTGTCTGTGTTGCTTGAAATCGCTGACAGCAGAAACAGAAATGACAAGAAAAACAGCCACAATTATGCTTCCTCCATCATACCAACCTTCTTTAGGACCATTCTCTTCGATTCCGAATCCGAGAGAAAGTGCAGCACAAACCAAGAGGATAATAATGGTTGGATCCTTAAAAGCTTCCCAAACGAAATGGAAGAAACTCATCGTAGGTGGCTCCAGATAAGCATTAGAGCCAAATACTTCAGTTCTTCTTAAAATATCTTCAAAATGCCCCACTATTCCACGATGCATATCGGTTTGTAAAGATGTTGCGATTCCTCCAACACCTCCAGCTCGAACAAGACCTTCAATGCTCTTCTCCTTCACAATCTTGGAGAGGAATGATCCATCAATATTGCAAAAGTGGGAACTTTCTCGGGATTTTTCAATACTAATAACAATTTCTCTAGGTGAAATGGGTAGAATCTTTTTATGATTTTTAGCAAGAACTTCTCTGAAAAGAGAAAGCAGTGCCATTGAGCATTGGATCTTCGCAAAAGCCAAATGCCATCTCTTCATGTTTTTCAAGCGGAGAGTAAGCTCTTGAGAAAGGTCAATAGAAACGCCCATGCAATGCAAATTGGCTTGGAATTCGGCAGACATGGTTGTGACTAATAAAACTTTGAGAATGTAAAGTTAGAAAAGGGAATGGGAATTGCACTTGTTAACGATCCGTAAACATATTAGTGCTTCAAATCAGAACGTAAATCTGTGTTTTATGCATGAAGTACTCAGAGTCACGTTTTGGTTTGGCGATTACATGCAAAGTGGCTCATCTTATAAATACAGAGAACTTGTATGCTCGATCTGGTGTGGAGCCCGTGTACATAGAATCAACGATCACATTATTCTATCCGTTTTCAACCATCACCTGGATGAGCTCAGGTGTAGACGTCATGAGAGAGAGAGAGTGTGATTCTTTGTGTTCAAGTCTGTACAGGCTTGGAAAATTGATATCGTATTTTCACCGGGGTTTCTGAGCAATTTACAATCATGTCATCCCAAAAATCTCTATGTTATTCTATTCACATCATTAAACAAGAAAGTGTAATTGACTCATTGGTGAAAATACTTTTAGTTTTACCTAAAATAACACCGCCTCGCACTTTGCGAAATCATTAATGTGTAGGGTTTGATGTTTTTTTTTCTCATCATAAGATAAGTTGATTAGATCTATAATTATCATTAAAATGATATTTTTGGTGTAAAAATTTATATTTTCTCATGAATTGATTTGGATTAAAAATCGATATTGATTTATGAATGAGATGATCTCCTCACAGGAAAAGTTCCTGATAGTTTTTTTGCTTTTTGGTTTGTTAATCAAGTTTCTCAATCATTAATTAAAATTAAATTTCAAGAACCAAAATGTATGATCTTCCAAAAATGCCCTTGTGACCACTAACACGTCAACACAGGTACTATATGAATTTTATGTGGTGCGCAACTGCGCATTCCTTCAATCATATTTTTGTATATTTCAATAGAGAAATACCGTGCACGGAGAAAGAAATTTAAAGTTGGAACAGCAAATCAGAAAAGATTATATGTATGTATGTATGTATGGGTTGACTCGATTTATGACTGCAATAAGTCAATCGGGTTGGATAACTGTCTTTTAAAATTGATCGATAAAACTCTGATTTAAAAATAAATAATGATACAATGGTATCAACTATAATATCAATTGACTTGCTAATAATATTAACTATTTTCTCTCATCATAAAATAGTATGGGTGATTGGAAATGTTCTATTAGAATATGGAATATTAAATAAAATGTGAATGGATGGATATGCATGAGAATATTTAATTGACGTTTGATAGACCAAGACCAAGACCAAGACCAAGACCTGGGGGGCCAACTTTGGTCCACGTGATAATTATTATGAGTTGATTTTACAGGGAAAAAATCCAATTAAATATTCCTACGACGAAAATTCCAATCTTCTTACACGATTGTTAAAGTCGTGGTCTATGGTTCAGTTGACAAACTTATTTGCATGGAGCCCCAGTAAGAAGTTAGTGAGACATGAGGAATGAAGCTTCTTTCCTTGAGAGAATGCTGACGGGTAGGACGAGCCAATAACTCGAACACGTTCACTCTTTTTCTAATGAGAATCACAGCTTTCGATTTTGCGATTTCTTGTGGGAAGCAACAAGAAACACCTGGTAAATGATAATTGACTCCACCATGGAAATCCGGTAGTGTTTGGTTGGAAGATTCACGAGTTTTAGGCGTGCGTGCGTGTTCATATAGATGGACGTCACATTAGCAGTGTTCATACAAGTATATAACGTTAGATATCTGGAAGATGAATTCGGTATATATTATAATGTCTCAATTCTTTAAAATAAAATATAAACCAGCATCATCCATATTTCATTCGAATCAAAGATGAAACATTCAACACATGCACTCTCTGGCATAATATTGATTTGAAACATTCATTCTACAGCAAACTTGAATTAATCTAACGACGATCACGAAGCCAAAAATGGCTTATTTTCTGTTCCTTTTTAGTTTTGTTTTAATCTCGTCTTGTAATCTTCCAGCTACTACTAGTTGTTATAGAAGTATCACGAAACTTTGGATATAACAATTAGCTAGTAAATATCTCATTATTGGGCTTGTTTAAATATTTTTAATTTAATTAGTTGAAGGCCTATTTTGTTATTTTATGAGTTCAATCTTGTTTATTTCTTTTAATTTTTGGTTTTCTTTGGTCGCAAGTTAGAGAGTTTTCTCGTGGTTTTTAGACAAAAACTTGTGTGAGACGATTTCACGGATCGTATTTTGTGAGACAGGTCTCTTATTTGAGTCATTCATGAAAAAATAGTACTTTTTATGCTTAGAATATTACTTTTTATTGTGAATATAGGTAGAGTTGACCCGTGTCACAGATAAAGATTCGTGAGACCGTCTCACAAGAGACCTACTCTTGTTTTTATATCCTTATTTAAAAAGTTTTCAAGTTGATTAGGTTTCGTTATTTAAAAATTTACCTTGTTGAGGTAGGATCGGTTGTCTATAAATATTATACTTCATTATTGAAAAGTGATAGATTTTTTTTTCCATAAAATGTAAGAGCTAGCTTTTAATTGTTATTTTCACTTACATGTGAAAACATTAGAAATTGAGTTTATCAAAGTTTTAAATTTTGTGATGTTCGTCGACTTATCGTTTTAGGTTCTCAAAGACAAATTTTTTGTAAGTGTAAGATTCATGGAGTTGTTTGGATTCAGATTACTAATAATATATTGAGTTCAAACACGTTATTATTGATTATATATCATCTATCTTAACCTGCCACTAATTAGGATTGGCCACCAATTTTATGGGTTAGAATAAACTCGATCCAACCTGATCCACCCAAGGTTGCGGGTTAAACAACTCAACTCGTCAGAAATTTTAAAAAAATTAAAGGAAATAACAACAATCATATCAATCATTAATATTTCATATATATTTTATAACATTTAATCAAATAATCCAATAATTAATACCATTACAACAAAAAATTTAAATATAGAATTGAATAAAGTTTTAAAAATCTAAAGTATGTTTCAAAATTCATCAACCATAAACCGATGTATCATTTAAATTTTCATCTTTCTATTTACATATTTCTTTTTTCAGGAATAATTTTCAAAATATTTGAACTCTTGCCGGATAAATTTGTTTTAATATTTACACTATCTTAATAATTTGTAAATAAACTAGTTTTTTTTAACAATTATAATAAAAAAATGGAGATGGAGAAAGAAAATAATAGTCTAATAATTAATAATAATAAAAAAACCAGTTTTAAATTAAACACTACAAAAGATAAATGTAGCGAGGAATTGCTATGATTAGGGGTGAGTATTCGGTTAATTCGGTTAAAAACCGAACCGAATTAACCGAAAACCGATTTAACCGAAAATTTTTAGACTAACCGAACCGAACCGAATTTTCACAAAAACCGAATTAACCGAACCGAATTAAAATCGGTTATTTCGGTCGGTAACCGAATTAACCGATTTTTTTAAAAAAAATTTAAATTTTAAAAATTATATATATAATTAATAATTAATATTGTAAAAAAATTAAAATTTTAAAAATTATACATAAAATTAATAATTAATATTCTATTTTAATCATAATAAAACACTTTATTCATAAAAAATTTAAAAAATTAATTATAATATACAATATTAAATATAAAAATATTATAAATTATATTTAAAACATAATAAAATAAAATAAAAATTATTTATTTAATAATTCGGTTAATTCGGTTAAACCGATATTTTTTTACAAAAACCGAAATCGAACCGAATTAACCGAATTAACCGATTTTTGAAAATTTCGAAACCGAATTAACCGAATTAACCGAACCGAATTTCCGAATTAATTCGGTTCGGTCGGTTAAATTGGTTTAACCGAATTTTTGCTCACCCCTAGCTATGATGGTCCAGGTGCTCGAAGCCCGAAGGGCGATCCATGTTTTTTCTAAAGCCCAAACGGAAAAAAAAAATACGTTGGTTGGTCAAATATATTACGGAGCACGTGAACCGGTTGCACACGAGGTAATTGCTTCCAAAGCTCCCTTTCTAGCTTTCTCCGCCGCTCTCTTTATTACTTCTCGTTTTTTCTCGATTCATTCCCTCTCTCGCCGCTGATCCGACGCCGGCTATCGTATTATCACGGCAGAGTTGAAGAGTTTCCCGACCATTATGGCTCAATCTCTCAACCTGTTCACCTCCACCTCCCACTCCCCAAAACCACTCATCTCAAAACCCTCACTCCCTTTCCCCCACTCTAATTTCCGTCTTCCGATGGCCAAAAACCTCAATAAATCCCCCGTTTGTGTTGAAGCCTCTGCACCTGATGCCAATCCATCAATTTTTACCTCCGGCAACGGCGCCGGAGGGATTTTATCCGTTGCACTCCAGGACCACCTTCGTTTCCAGGTGGTGTCTGATTCGAGCTCAATTGAAGTAGACGCGGTTACGGAGGCAGAACTGAAGGAGAATGGGTTCCGGAGCACGCGGCGGACGAAGCTGATTTGTACGATCGGCCCATCTTCGTGTAAGCCTGAGCAGCTGGAGGCCCTGGCGGTTGGCGGGATGAATGTCGCGAGGATTAATATGTGTCATGGAACGCGCGAGTGGCATCGTGAGGTGATTCAGCGGGTGAGGAGATTGAATGAGGAGAAGGGGTATGCTGTGGCGATTATGATGGATACTGAGGGGAGTGAGATTCACATGGGAGATCTTGGTGGTTCGTCTTCCGCAAAAGCTGAGGTAATGAACTTTTATTTGTGTAAATATTTTCTAGGCATTATTAATTCATTTAGTATGAACTGGTTTACTTAGCAGTGCATGCAAAAGAAAATTGTTTGGTCGTAGACTCAGAGCCTAAAGTTAAGGCATGATATATTTCAGTGTGATGAATTATGGCTTTTCTGAGAATCTTATGCGTTAGTTTGGTGCTAAGTGTTTCAGTTTGTAATATTTACTAATTATGAGTGAAAGAGGTCTGCGTTTTTAGCATCGGTTGAAACTTGAAATACTCTTTTTCTTTTATTTTTCTTTCCCGGTTTCACATGGATCCATCTGTTTTAAATTCTTCTGATATTTAAGATTCAAATGTACAAGCCACAGTGCATTCAAATTTTAGTATTCTAAAATGTTAAGAGTCATACTGATTGAGATTCATCCTTGGAAATACCTTTCGTTGATGAATGGCTTGCTTTTCATTTTTTAGGGGCAACAATGATATGATTATGGTATGCATCTCCGAATAATATATTTCTTTGTTAAATTGTGTTTATAGCAAAGTCGCTTCTTTTGTTTCATATTCAGGATGGTGAAATATGGACTTTCAGTGTTCGAGCTTTTGATTCAGGTCTTCCTGAACACACTATCAATGTGAGCTATGAAGGCTTTGCTGAAGGTTCGGAACATATATCTCAAAACAACTTTGAGGCAGTGTTGGACTTAAAAATTATTATTTTTCTGTGTGATATATAGCATGCACGAAAAACCATGTGATGCTAATGAATCTTGTTACATCTGATGTGACAGATGTAAAAGTAGGTGATGAACTTCTGGTAGATGGTGGAATGGTGAGATTTGAAGTGATTGAGAAAATTGGTCCAGATGTCAAGTGTTTATGTACTGATCCTGGGCTCCTGTTACCCAGGGCCAATCTTACTTTCTGGCGTGATGGTAGCTTAGTAAGGGAACGCAATGCAATGCTGCCTACAATTTCCTCCAAGGTACCTAAATTGCCTCTTGATTTCTCTGATATAATTTCCTCTAAGCAATTATAATTTATAAGTTTCGTCGTTGGGCTTCTTAGTTCTTGTTTCATCAAAGCATGACCTTTTCCTTTGTTTGACTTACATATTAAATATTGCATATTTGGTGGCAAATGACTCTTACTTTGACTTGCATTTTAAATGTAGCATATTCGTTTGCGACTGAAAGTTAGGTTTGAGAGTGTTAGGGACTGGAATTTAAATTCACATCATCTGGGTTGAGTTTTATTCAACAATATTAAGTATGTGGAGAAACCTCAGTAAGATCCTTAGATGAGTTCTTAAAAATTGTGTGAACATGATGTTACAGCTTTAGATAAGATACAAGGATGGAATAAGAGAGGTTGCAGTTTAGTGGTATATCAGAAGTTTGGCCGTGACACGCAGTCATCGTAGTCTTGGAATGCCGTAGAGTGTGGACATAGTTATACATTGTGGGATAAAACAGTTTACTTGGTTCTCCAAGAGAACGCTCTCATGGACTACTTTGGCAAAAGGTTTTCAGCCTCAATGCAAAAGTTTTGCTATTTTTTCTTTCTTGACTTGTTATTTTATGAAATTCCTTTTACAAATAACCGGCACTGAGCTCCAAAACTTAGTTGATCTTTTTTATGCCTTTCCAATGACAAATGACTGGCATTGAGCTCCAAAATGTAATTAATTTTTTGGGTACGTGGCATTAAATTACAAAATACAGATAATTAATTTTTGTTCTACCATTGTGGAAAGTTCTGGAAATAAATTGGCGGAGGTTGAGAAAATGATTCAAGAAACACAATTTTTCTGAAATTGCCTCGTGTGTAGCATAATATTAGTGATTGTATATTTTGGTTGATATTCGTATTGTTTTTGTTTGAGTTTGCGACATGCTCAGATTTTTTCAAATATTCTCACCCTAAAACATTTTTCTTTCAGGATTGGCTGGACATTGATTTTGGGATTGCTGAGGGTGTTGATTTTATTGCTATATCATTTGTCAAGTCTGCTGAGGTTATAAAGCATCTTAAGAGCTATATTAAGGCACGAGCTCGTGATAAGTGAGTTAAAATTTTAATTAAAGCTTTGACTAGTTGTTGCAGAGTCATAGACAAGTAGCAGCCTGTCATCGTAGCCCAAATTATAGTCTGGCGTCAATTATTTTAGCATTGGTCGTAGGTAAGTACAACTTTATTATGTTGTAAAATTAAATTTGTGCCAATGATGATAGTCTACTTTTCAAGATTAGAGATTGTAATGGAATGCATACGGTTATCTATGTCAATGTTCACATTCTAATTTAATGTGTCCTGTTACTTCAATCCACAAACTCTCATCTGAAATGTTGTACCTCTTTTTTAACCCTCGCCTATATTACATGATAAATTTAAATTTTTTTTCAATGTTTCTCTTTTTAGGAAAGGGGATCAGCATGACCTCATGATCTCTGATCTCACACCCCTGTTCCCCACTTTGTGGAGCATTTCTGTGAACATTGATTCTGTGATAAAATCAACATGTACTTCAAGTCCTCAGATTTTCGTATAACTGATTTCTATGGATTTGGTCATGCAGAGACGTGTCTGTGATTGCAAAAATAGAAAGTATTGACTCGTTGAAGAACTTGGAAGAAATCATTAAAGCATCGGATGGAGCTATGGTGGCGAGAGGAGATCTTGGTGCGCAAATCCCCTTGGAGCAAGTTCCATCGGAACAGCAAAAAATAGTTCAAGTCTGTAGGCAATTAAATAAGCCTGTAATTGTTGCGAGTCAGTTGCTTGAATCTATGATAGAATACCCCACACCAACCAGAGCTGAAGTAGCTGATGTTTCTGAAGCAGTTCGCCAACGAGCAGATGCCTTGATGCTTTCCGGTGAGTCGGCAATGGGACTGTACCCTGAAAAGGCTTTGGCCGTATTGAGAAGTGTTAGCGTGAGAATTGAGAAATGGTGGAGAGAGCAGAAACGTCACGAAGCTATGGAACTCCCTGGTATAGCATCTTCTTTTGGTGACTGCATTTCAGAAGAGATATGCAACTCTGCTGCTAAGATGGGTAAGATTTAACTGTGCTCCAATTTGTATGAATAGCTACTACACTGACTCTTTTCATATTTTCTGTGCTAATGTCCAGCAAGTCAATAAGTTGATATCTTGTTCATGTATCCCACGTGGAATATGGATTCAGACAAGATTTTAATCTCTTCGTATTTGGTTTTTACCTCAATTTTTCACTTGGTTTTTGTGTAAATGTTGCAGCCAATAACTTGGAGGTTGATGCGATATTTGTTTACACCAAATCTGGTCACATGGCATCTCTTCTGTCACGTTGCAGACCCGACTGCCCCATTTTTGCATTTACTACAACCACAACTGTGCGGCGACGCCTGAACCTGCAATGGGGTCTAATACCATTCCGTTTGAGCTTTTCTGATGATATGGAGACTAACCTCAACAAAACTTTCTCCTTACTCAAAGCACGGGGAATGATAAAATCAGGTGACCTGGTAATTGCTGTCTCAGACATGTTGCAATCTATTCAAGTTATGAACGTCCCTTAGAAGTCATAGAGATGTGGCTAGGTTCCTTGGTATCGTTTCATCCATCAAATGGTGTTGAAGCATATGAGCATTCGGTGTTTTGGTTAATCTTGGAAATCAAATGGTCCTGCCACAAATCCTGTCATCAAACTCACGGCTCATACTAGTTAATTATACGGTTTGCTAGGATGGATGTCAGGATGTGTCTTGGTTGAGCAACAGTTTAATTTTGTAGCAGCAAAGTTGAGTTGTATTTTCCCTTGGCTTCCACTTTCCTGAGTTTCGGTTAGAATCTTTAGTTTTTGTTGAAGAAATTCATTGTGGTAACTCGGCATATATTCATATGCAACTATGAATCTTGATATGTTCTATGTATTTTTCTTTTTCGTTCATACTCTCTCACCCTCGCTTTTGGATTTCTTCCCCCTGGAATTTATCACCTCGATAAGTAGGGTGATGTGATTTTCAAAAGTTGGCCACTTCACTTTATGAAAAGTGGTAGATGATGATTTCAGGGAGAAAACAATACTATATGCTCCTTCGGTGTGCTTCTGCATTGAATACCGAACACTCCTCCAGTCATGTTATCATCACTGAAGTGGGTATAAACCTCTCTTTGGACGAGAAGCGTGGGTTCGAACTCTCCCCCACCCACCCCTCAATGTTGTAATAAAAAAAATTAATATTTACTAAGAAAACATAATAGCCACAGGACACAAACTGGGCTAAAATTATTAGCCGGTCCTTTCCCATTTCCAAAACAATTTGAGATAAAGTTTCGAGAAAGGACAAAAAAAAAAAAGCTTCAAAAGCACTGATAATCCCTTATCGCTTTAAGCATTCAAAAACCATCCATCTTGTGTTTTAAGACTCCAAAAAAATAGATAACAAACACGTTCTGGTTATTCTATATATCTATATTGATTAATAGGGCTAGAAAAACAGCTCGAGAGAGAAGTGTCATTGAAAAACTTGTATAAACAAATTAGAAAACTTTCCATACGTGCCACACGTTTTGCAACAGAAAAAGGGCCAAAAGATTGTAAATCCAGGAGCGCACACTGGGTTCAATTTACACAGGTGACTGTTTTTTTCTCGAATCATCGACACATGATGTCAATTTTCATAAAAATATTAAAAATTCACGCAATCTAATAATATTGAGATATATAGATATTTATTCCTCGTGGAAGATAGAATAACTCGAACATAAGTAAATCTAGGTGCACCATTTGATACCTCATTAAACCATATGATATTTTCACTAATTTTGTCTCATTTACCATTCATGACGCAATTTACAAAATCGAACTCAGAGGACTGTGGAAAAGAAAGGTACCTCACAATATAACATCAAATATTTTAAAAAATTAATATATGATGTAAAATATCATCACTATTCTTTAATAAAAAAACATATTTTTTTTATTTTAGAAAAAAATTATACAAATTGTTTTCAAGGGGAAAAAAAGGGGAGGGGGACCCATCAGTTCAAATCATATGGCCCGTGACTTTTCTTGTGAAAGACCTTTATGATGTGTTCGAAGGTTAGCATACTTATCATTATTAATAATTCGAAGCAGCTTTTTCAACAAACATACCCCACTATTGTTTTATATATTATCTACTCTATATATTATCTATTGTGTTTTTAAGTTTATTTAATTTTTAAAATTTACAAATAAAATGATAAATTAATTGAAATGAAATGGCCAAGTTTTAGTTATATTTTAGCTGATGAAGCTAATAAATTAATATTTTTATATGTTATATATACTTTATTTTATTTTAATTTAATAATTTTTATAATTTCTTTTCTAAAAAGGTGATAATATTAAGACTAAGTCTCTTGTGACGAATCTTTATCTGTGAGACGAGTCAACTCAATCGATATTCACAATAAAAAGTATTACTTTTTCATGGATGACCTAAATAATAGATATGTCTCATAAAATACGATTCGTGAGACCGTCTTACACAAGTTTTTGCTTAATATTAAAGCTAATCCAAAATAATATGGTATTCAGATTAGGGTTCGGGAAATACTAGAAACCCGAAAACATGTCCACCTTTTAATCAAGAATACACCAGAAATAAAATTGCATGTAGCTAAAGATATTAAAAACGGAAAACTATTCAAATAAATAAAAATACAATTTTTTTACAATAAAAAAAGTTATTTATACTCATAATACATGCTCCTGATGCAGTAGTATTTATTATCAATGTATAAATTATTTTTTTTATGATTATGGAATTTGCAATCATATTTCATATCCAAAAATTATCTGAATTACTACAGCAACGTTCTTTGATCCGAAAAATATTATTTAAGAATTACAAGTGTATCTAAACTTGACTAAGATGTCCTTTTATAAATTCTCGACGTAGTCATCTTCTAGTTTTTCATTAATCTTTTGTTTCTATTTCCAACTTGACAAAATCGACTATACTATTTACATTTTCCCTTTTTTTTGTTATTAATTCTTTAAATTAAACAATATTTTTTCAAAGTATAAGTTTCGTCAACTGTTTTAGGAGAAAAAAACTTAAACACTAGATAAATCTAAATGAGCTACATCCATCAGTCAAGATGTGTATAAAATATCAACCCAATACAGGGACGGATCCAGGAATAAAAGTTGAGGGGGGCTTGAACTCAATATGATAAGTTATATATTATTAAAAAAAATACATTATATCGTTCAACAAAGTTGTGCCCTACGAGATTTTAAAACATAAAATTCATCAATAATAGAATTTACATCAATATGTTTAGCTAAATCTCGTTCAATATAGAGTGTCAAACAATCGGCAAGAAAGTCATCCTCCATTTTATTGCGAAGTGCCGTCTTCACATGCTTCATTGCTGAAAAAGCTCGCTCAGTAGTGGCAGTAGACACAGGTAATGTCAAAACAAGATGAATCAATCTAGTCAACATAACATAAACACTTGACCGCCCACTCTCGGTCAATTGCTGACACAACTCAACAAGTGTAGAAACCTTTAAATTCTGCATCACATCAAGTTTATAATGTATCAATTCATACTCCAAAGTAACAATTTCTTGATCTGTGAAATCTCCAGGATAAAACTTCTTCGCAAGCTTGCAAATATCATCACTGTTAAATGAGTCAAATGAATTTTTAGGATCTAAAGCTGTACTAAGAGAAAGAAGTTCCACCGATGACTCATTGAACCGAGTATTTAACTCCATCAAAATGAAATCTATTGCTGCATTAAAAACATCAAAGTGGTAATGATGTTCTATTGTAGTTTGCCGACAGGAACGTCCAATCTTATATAGACAATCAAGATCAGGCACATCAATTTCATTTCTTGAGCAAAAAACTTTAACTTCCAGAAGAAATTCATTCCACCCACATTCTCTAAATTCTTGAAGGCAAGTTTTGGTAGTAGTGACAAATGTGATAGCAGTCAAAATGTCTTGAGATTTTTTTTGAAGAATTTGACAAAGAGTATCTGTTGTTCTCATAATTTTATGCATTAAGTGCAAAATAAACACAAATTCAAAGCTTGCCATGTTTCTGTAAATCCCCCGAACTTCAGCCTTAGCTCTTCCATTTGGAGAATGATCACTGAGAACTTCAAAAACTTTGCAAGTTGCAGTGTACATACCTATCAAGCTTTTTACCGAATCATAGTGAGAACTCCAACGAGTAGCTCCTGCTCGTTGCAAATTACCAATCTGGTTTGCACCACTTCCAGAATCACGTTCTCCAATTGACAACATATACTCAATTTCTTTCTTTGTGCAGTATGTAATTCAGCAATGCGCTTAGTAGAAGAAGTGACAATATTAACAATATTGTCCAAATGAGAAAAGAATTCCCAAATAACACTAACATCCTTAGCTGCAGAAACCAATGTCAGTTGTAAACGATGTGCAAAACAGTGGACATAGTATGCATAGGGACAATCTTTGAGAAATAATGCTTGAAGTCCATTCCAGGCTCCACGCATATTGCTAGCACCATCATATCCTTGGCCTCTGATTTTCTTAACATGGAGATCATGATGAACAAGAACATTTGATATCTCATTTTTCAAATTCATTGAGGTAGTGTCACTAACACTTTTGATGGCAAAAAATCTTTCTGTCAAAATCCCATGATTGTTCACAAACCTCAATATAATGGTCATTTGCTCTCGTTTAGATATATCTCGGGCTTCATCAACAAGAATACAAAAGTATTTATCTCCAACTTCTTCACGAACCATCTTTCGTACTCTATTGACCATAATATGTAAAATCTCTTTCTGAATTTCTGGAGCGATATATTGGGCATTTTTTGGAGCATTCTCAAGCACAACTTCATCAATTTCTATATTCATTTTTGCAAAAGCCTTCACCAATTCAAGAAAATTTCCACGATTAGATGAAGATAGAGATTCACCGTTACCTCTAAAAGCACAACCTTGAAGTGCTAGCCAACGAACAGCTACAATTGAGGTGCTCAAACGCAGACGATTTTTCTCTTTTTCCTCTTTAGATTGTGCATGCATCACTTTATCAATATGTTGTGAGGGCCTCATCAAATTTTCAGTCCTTCTCTCACACATAGTATGAGGTGAAGAAGCTGCAGAACCAATATGGGAAAGAAAAGCACATGTTTTTCCTTGGTTTACCCTTTTCCAATTGTCAAATCCTTCATTGACCAATGCCGAGATATTAGATGAATTAACATCATTCAGGAAAAAAAAGCAATAGAAACAATATGCCTTATTTGTTGAAGGCGAATACTCCAACCAATAAAATTTCTGAAACCATTTTTTCTGAAAACGACGATTCTGGCTTCCAAATTTTGTACCTGGATACTCCAACATATCTGGTTGATAAGGCCCCATATTTACATATGAACGTCTTATCTCATCTCGTACATTAACATGATATTCACATATCTGTTTTCTTTTTCCCGGATCTCGTTCAATAAAAGTAGACGAAGACTGATGATCGTCTCTAGGAGAGGAACATGAAGGAATTTGGATATTGGGAAATAGAAGACTTTCACTGGATTGATGTTGCATTGTAAGGACCGTAGGAATTGAAGTATCTTCACTAGCTTGACGATCTCTCTTCTTAAAGAAAGAAGATATCAATGTTTTTCCTTTCTTTGCAGCAGATTGATGTTCCATTTTCAAATAGTTCAAGTTATAATCATAAACAAGAATAAAATGTATTTGGTCTCATCCTTATAAATGGTGTGGACTTGATTGGACGGATGTACGACGGTTTTTGGAACAACCGTCGCCATTAGCGACTGTTTTTTGAAAAACCGTCGCTAATAGCGACTGTTTTTATTCACATTTGAATAAACCGTCGCTAGTAGCGACAGTATAATTAAAACAGTCGCCGATCCCCATCGGCGACGGTTGTACAAACCGTCGCAAATATTAGCGACGGTTTGAAAAACCGTCGCTAAATTTTTGAAAATGGGGTGGGCTACAGCCCAGTACAGCCCTTATATCAATCCGTCTCTGACCCAATACAGAGGTGAAAGGTGGGAATAAGCAAAATGAGTGAGACTATGCGCTACTCGATTAGCACATCTGCTGACATTACTAAAACCATTAAATCTACCATAATCAAGTAGATCCAAAATATTGGATACTAATACTCCTTGATGATTTAGACCATCGGTATGCGATGTCACCTCCTTGAAAACAACAATAGAATCTGAAAAATAGCCGCGCATTATGAATTTCGCATTGCAAGGCTAGCAACATGCCAAAATAGATTGCATGAAGCTTTGCATCCACCACCGAACCTGAGATGCAATAACAAGATGTTGAGACTGCGCAAATCAAACCAAGGTGGTTACGAATAATAACACCAACACTACAAATACCAAGATTCTTCTTAAGCCCTGCATCCACATCAAGACGTAAATGTCCCATGGGAGGAGGCTCCCATTTTTCATTGATAACAAGCTTGGTTGTCTAAGAAGAAGCACAATAAGCAAGACGCAAGCTTTCTGAAATTGTTAGTAAGAGAAGACTCAGTTTACCTTAATTTATTTGTTAGGAATGAACATTGTGCTTTACCTTACATAATTCTTTCCATATAGCCCAATCTACCATGGAAAACCTCTATCCTCAGCTTCAACTTCAATCACTTTTCCTTTTTTTAACCTAGACTTCGTAAAATAGCCGGTTGCATGAAAGCAATTGGGAGATTGTGCAGTTGTACCCACAACGGCTGTTAAGATTGGAACTTGGACCTAACTCAACTCCGAAAACTAGCTCAAGAGAGGAGGATTGCCCAAGTCCATATACGCAACTCTCAGGGATTTTATATAACCGATGTATGACAATTAACACACCCCTCTCACGTCCAGAAATGAACAGCTTGAGCGTGAAGTTTAAATTTTTTTTTTTTTTTGCTCAGAAGTGAGAATTTTTTATCAAAGAAGACTGCTTGTTTATTCACATCATGTGTCTATTTATACATGTATAAGAAGGGAATGTGTTCAACTAAGTAACCAAAAATGTAGTCTAACAACTAATGAACGAAATTAATGAAAACACATAACAGTGTGTAACATCTTCCTTCAAGCTTGGAGTATATTGAGTAAACCAAACTTGGATATCAGAAAGCGATGTTGATCAGATCCCAACGCCTTAATAAAAACATCTGCTGATTGACAGTGGGTAGAAACATGAGATGTAGCAATGACGTGATCTCGAATTTTTTCGCGAATAGAGTGGTAATCGATCTCGATGTGTTTGGTTTGTTAATAGTATAAGGGATTTGCACCTATGTGAAGAGCAGGCTTATTGTCACAGTGAAGCAGGATTTTAAGGCCTCGTGGTTCCGCAAAAATTACCATCTCCTTGAAAAAGTTCAAAGGCCATCAAACAAAGCCGTTTTTTATCTGCTATGGAGTTAAAATCCCACGAGGATAAATTGTTTGTATTTATATTAACTTTGCACACACATATTAAAAACATTAATTTTTAATAACTTTGATATGACTTCTGTCAAATAAAACTAAATTCGGATATAATTTAGCATTATTTTCAACTATATGACGTTTTCATAAAAAAATTATTTCGGACGAAACCTCGAAAATTGTTATTGGTACTTAACCCGTGAGCAAAAAAGGACGCATTCATATGGACGAGATGATCATGTTTAAGATTAAGGTCAATCAAACCATATAATAGACATATTGTTCGACACATGTCCAATAAATTTCTGGTTTTGTTTTTTGTTCCCTTAATTAATAACTTTAAATATTAATTAATTATGATTAAGATTAAGATGTTTTAATTATTGAGCCTTTATACGTACACCATTGATTGGTTGCCTTGAAATATGAAATATTTTTAAAATTTGAATGAAATGAAGATTTAGAACGACTACATAGAAGTGAATGAATTCAATTACTAATTAGAAAATAACTAGTTCGAAATTAAAACTCATTGTTCAGTAGATTTTGCTAAAATTCATACATATATACATATATGTACATCAATTCTTGGAGTATGAAGATTACATGCATGCTAAAATTAATTTGGAGTCCTATTAATGAATAATGAAAAAAATTAGATAAAAGCATATGTAATCACAATTTGAGTTTAAAATTAAAATTAATGCATACCATAAAAAAATTAATAAGACGAGAATAATTTGAAATTAATAGCGTTTTCTTATGAAAATTAGTGAAATGGAGTTAATGATGTAATGACATTTGGCCTTAAATACATTAAAATTTGGACACGTAAAACTGTATGAATCTGTCATCTGAATTTAGTGTACGTACATTTATATTTTAATATCATATAAATGCTCTGTTGAAAGATAAGATAATAATATGCCGAAGCCAATACGTACGTAAGTAGTCAAACCCTAACAATAATTTCAAGAAATTAACCTTGACCTTCAGTACGGACAGGGACGTAACCAAAAATTATGGATGATTTCGACTACTCCCAAATTTATCATCTCTTTTAGGCAAAAAAATATTTTTAAAAAACCATTCAATTTTTCATTTTATTCGAAACAGATCAACTTCATTGAATTAAACGAATAATTTACATGACAATTATCTGTATGAAAATAAGTATTCACGATTTAGAATTATCAAGTTTTATTTTAATACAAAAATATATGCGTTAAAAATAGATTGTTGTAAATCAATCTATTTTTACTAGTGTGTATAATGTTTACGATAGCATTTGAAAATTAAGGCTGCGAAAAAGAAGATAAAAAAAAAATATTATAGGTAGGTAGCTCTAACATGCAAAATGCTAATTCATCTTCTTAATTTTAATTTCTGAAACGAAAAATATATACATCTCCATTAGCTGTCTCTTATTCAGCCTCTATTTAACTTCAAAAATTAAGAGAAATCAGGCAGTGTCGTAAATATGACAAACACGTACCACCGATCAAATCAAATGAATATAAAATAGTACGTACAAATATACAATCTTAATGAATGCGTGGGACATTTATCTGAATCATCATTCATATGTACAATATATGCATGTGCAACGAGCCTATTCAATATCACGCGAACTTATGATCGTGCATCAAAACTAATAGTCACATCTTTGGCTCTGTCTACCTACGGAATTTATAATGATAATGCTACGCATCATTATTTCATTCAACGTTTTGATCAGATTAATTTTAAATGTATCACAATATAATATGCAAATTTCATGCAACACATTAGTTGCATCCGTGATTGGATTTGGGTTATTTTAGTGCACTTTTGTTTCTTTGAGTTGTCAATTAGGAATACATTTTTTATATGTGTCATTGTTATTGGGTTTTGTAAACGATTTACAAGTTTTTTATTGATTCTAAAGCGTTGTACAAGTATTTATATTTCTGATAGTTAAAGTTTATGTGTGCGATAGATAATATATTATGTTACATGTTGTGAACATGTGTTGTCGATCAACATCGATACACAACACCAAAATCTGATACACAAAATATTTTGTTTTTGCACTTTTATGTTAAACAACCATTTATACCCCGATGAATATTGTTATATATAATTTGAACTTTGAAGTGATATATGCATAAACTTAATGTCCAAGTGAAATAAAACTACAATGAAAAAGATTTTTCAATATTTGAAAGGGGAAAATGTAAATGGATTGATAAGTACATCATTTAAAGATAATTAAACTACTTGCTTATTGTCAACCAAAATCATCAGATGATAACAGTTTGAAATTAATATTACCAAATCGCATAAAAGTACGTCATGACATTGTAATATCATTCTAGTTGCGCCTCCCTGATAAGATAGTAAAATGATGGTCCAAAAATAATCCACAAGAACTGCTTAAATTAAAGTTCGCATCCATGGACTAACTCATTTATAAAAGTGCAAATTGTTTAAGACAAATTAGCGACCAAATTTTTTTTTTGTCTCAAATTAGATATTTTCTATCATGTTTCTAATTTCGTTACAAATAAATGTTTTTTCTCATAAAGTCCCAAAATACATTTAACACATAAAACCCACTAATCTATAACAAAACCCTAGCTATTTGATAATGTAAACCGAAATTATGGATGTGAAATAATTGAGGTCCCATGTATTAATCGATGTGATGGGACGTGGGCTTATCAAGTTGAATATTGATTCCTCATCCACCTTACATAAAAGATAAGCAAACACATAAGCCCCACACATTATAACACAAGACCTAATACTTCAACCGTAATAATAAAACTTTGACAGAAAATGACATTGATTTTTAGCCTCGTTCCCCCACAAGTTTCCCATTTTTAGCGAGGCAAATCTGTGGTTTCCCAAACAAAAAGCTTGTACTATTTGAGACATCCCCACAAGTGTAGGATATTCAAAAAAATATACCCATTAATTGTTTTTATTATTATTTTACTTGTGTTTTGTGAGTAAATTATACTAAGTGAGAAAAATATCTTTGATTGGAATCTAATTTGACAGAAATTAAGCTACATTAAGTGAGGTCGATCTGTTTAGTCAATTAATTATGACGAAGATACATAAGGACCACGGTTAATCATATACGCTTACACGTACGCCAATATTTCTAGGTTTTCAAGAAAAAACAACTTGTATTAATTAAGATCATTGTTAATTAATAATAAATAATAATATAAGATTGACACCGCATATCTATTCAGCGGTTAACGAAATGTTAGTTTTAGGACATTATCCTAAGTTTGCATCCAATTATCCATATTAATTCTTATATTTGGGGTCTAAAGAAAAATCATGACATGATTACATATAGATGGATTTTAATAGAGGAAATGATCTGATTTGAGGAAGTATTTGAGAGATGAATTTTAAATTACATTCATTATTCTGAGAATATTTGAATTCATTACAATTATTTTTGAAATTATATAAATTTATATAGAGTGAATTTGAAATTTACTTGAATTTTCTTCATCCAATGAAGTCAAAAAAGTTGAAATCTAATATTTCAAATATACTTAATCAAGCACAACCTAAGAATACATAGGTTGAACTCAACCCTATTCACCCGTAAAAAGAAGCTTTTGCTTAATCAATATTAATTGTATGCATTTTCTTTTCTAGTAATGTATATGTAAACTGACAAATTAATGATAAACGACTTTTAGTCATAATTTTTTACCAAGTTTAATTTCATTGATTACATTTTTCACAAAATGAAGGGCCCATCTTCACCATCATAATTTTGAGTCGTGCTAAATATACATTTAGATTAATACACGCGATCGAATGTATTTATATAATTTATCATGAAACATTAAGAGTACATCCAACATTTTTCGTAATTTTTTTTACTTTATCTAAGTTACAAATTAGGCAAAGGATTATTGAAACTATTATTTATAATAATTAATGGAATTCACGTATTTTAATTTAAAAAAAAAATGGGTCTACACATGAGACATTTATGAGCACTAGAGAGATGTAATAACTTCATGGCACAATCATAATGAAAATGTTATAAAAAAAAAATGTGTCAGTTTTTTGTGTGAATAAAGTGATAGCTCAGAAAACGAGGCCGATCGAGTTACTGTTTTATTTTTTTTATACATATAGGATGCGTTTGGTTTGAAGGATAGAATAAACTAATGATTAGTATGTAAATGATTGTGGTTTGATTGTAATATATAGTGTAAAATAATATTATGTTTGGTAAAATTTTTAAGTGTAGGATAATTTTGAATTTTTTGATGAAAAGACAAAATTGCCCTTCTCCTTCGATGCGGCGGCGACGGTGACGGCAACAAACGGCCGGTCGGAGAAAATGGCCGGCGGCTTCAGCGGCGGCCTGCCGGTGGTCGGCGGTCCGGCGGCGGCCGGAAACGGTCGGCGGAGTCAGCGGCGGCCGGCCGGTGGACGGCGTTCAGGCGGTGGTCGGCCGGCGGCGGCCGGCCGGTGGTCGGACGGCGTTCAGTGGTAATGACGGCGGCGGCGGTCGGTGGCGGGAAGTGGTGGTGAGTTTGAATATAAGAGAAGGGTAAAATTGGAAAAATATGAGGTATTAAGAGTGAGATAAATAATCCTAAGGGGTGAGGAGGTATTATTTCAACCTACCTAATATAACCTAATCATTCATAGGAGGGATTGAGTAGGTTAAATAATCACGCGTACCAAACAGCTGACTAAGTAGGATAAAAAAAATTATCCCCCCTTATCCCTCAAACCAAACGCCCCCTATATGTCATGTATGTTGAGACACAACTCAATTTAGATCTGATCAAGTTCGAGTTGTCACTACAAGAAAAAGCCCAAACAACAACACACATTTAACAACGGTTTTTGTTAAAACCGTTGTTAAAAAACTTTTAACAACGGTTTTTGCGAAAACCGTTGTTAAAAGTGTGTTTTTTAAGAAAAAGACAACGGTTTTTATAAAACTGTTGTCTTTTGGGGGCAAACAACAACGGTTTTATAAAAACCGTTGTCTTTTGAGTGCAAAAGATAACGGTTTTTTTGATCAAAGACAATGGTTTTATAAAACGTTGTCTTTGAGCGTTTTTTAGGGTCAAAGACAACGGATTACAGAACCGTTGTCTATGAGTGCTTTTTTTGGTACATTCGACAACGGTTTTGTATATAATAGTTTTTTGTGGTATATTTAGCGACGGTTTTAACAAAAACCGTCGCTAATTTTAGCGACGGTATTAAATTACTGTCGCGAAATTTTTAATCGGCGACGGTTGACTCCTAACCGTCGCTCATGTTAGCGACCGTTAAAGAAAAACCGTCGCATCTTTAACATCAGCGACAGTTTTGTTCATATCGTTGCTACATTTGGCGACAGTGTTATCAAAACCGTCACTATATTTAGCGACAAATAAGATTAAACCGTCGCCGATTTTAAATATTGCGATGGTTTTAGTCAAAACCGTCGCTATTTTCAAAAAATTCGTTCCCCCCCTAACTTCCCTCCTTTTTGTCCCATCACTCTCTATAAATACATACAACTTTCATTCAATTTCTTCCACTTCACTTCACAACAATTAAAATTTTCTCACTTACACAATTTTACAACTTCACAACACTTAAATTTTTTATCTCTTACATGATTTTACCACTTCACAACACTTAAAATTTTTATATTTTACACGATTTTTTTACAATATCAAAACAATTAAAATTTTTATCTCTTATATAATTTTATTATTTCACGACACTTAAATATTTTATCTTTTATATGATTGTACCAATTTACGTATTTATTAAATTCTAATTTTTTTTTATTTTACCTAAAATATTAGCGACGGATTTATAAACCGTCGCTATTAGCGACTGTTTTTCCACATGAATACTGTCGCTACATTTAGCGACGGTTTATATCAATTTTCGTCGGCACAAAATTGTGCGACGGTTTAAAAAACGTCGTAATTATCATTTGCGACGGTTTAAAAAACTGTCGCAATTATCGTTTGCGACGGTTTGTAAAACCGTCGTAAATTGCAGATACGACGACGGTTTTTAATTGGCGACGGTTTTGAAAACCGTCGCAAAATATAACTACAACAACAGTTTTTAACCATTGTCTTTGAGCGAACATTTAACAACACTGGCTTCAACAACAGTTTTAAAATGGCTACGACAACGGATTTTATCCGTTGTCGTATAGCATTTTTCTTGTAGTGTGTGCTTGAATAGTGAGAGTTTATATTTTTTTAAAAAATAATTAAAAATAATTATTATTTACATTTTTGTCCATTCTTATGTTAATTTTTATCGCATTATTCTATCGATATTTTTTTAAAAAATAGATTATATAATTGTGGCAATAAATTAGATTGCAGCTCAAGTCGGTCCAGTGTACCCAAAATTAGCCTAATTATTGTTATCAACTTTTTTACATCAACAATTTTTCATTTCACATACTAAAAATTGAGGTGCGTGAAATTAATAATTTTAAGAAAAGGATAAAATATTTGTGGAAAAATAATTAATGATTTTTCAGTTTGAGAATTTTAAAAAAAGTATCGTATTTTTTAGGTTATTTTCTTCTCACATTTTGGAGAGAGTAGAGATTATTTTCAAACAGTGTTTTCCACAGACAAGCCAATCTCAATCGAGCCACATTTTTTTAAATTCCGTGCCATGAGGACCACGATAAGTAAAAGCTAGGAATAGTTGTGATTTATCTGGACGTATGACTGTACGAGAAATCATAATGAAAGCATTTGTGCATTTTTGTTTCATTCGAATTTAACCTCACTTTTGATTTAATATCTCATGTTTTTTTATATTTTTAATATGAGTGGTTCTCATGTAAGACCGTCTTACATAATTTAATCTATGAGACGGGTCAACCTTATCGATATTCACAATAAAAAGTAATACTCTTAGCAGAAAAAATAATATTTTTTCATGGATGACCCAAATAAGATATCCGTCTTACAAATACGACCCGACCGTCTCAAACAAGTTCTTGAAATAATATTACTTATTGTGTTATATTCAATAAACTTTAAAAAATGTATAAAATTGTAAAAATAATTAATTTTCATTATTTAGGTAACTGATCTTTTGATTTTATAAGAACACGACTCATATAAAAACATTTTATTTAGGATTTTTGACTATCAACACATACTGCATTGTCAAAAGTCGAGATATTATTAATAATTTATAGTTTATCTGATATCAAATTTTAAATTTGAGACGTCGTATCGAGTTTGAGACCAAATATTCAAATTTCTCTGCAACAGAAAAAACTAATAAATGAATGCAAACCAATTCGGGGTATGTTAGATTTGTGATAAGTTCATCGTGTTATCAATTTTTCTATTCGGATGGATTTGGATCGAGTAACGAATTTTATCGGAGCAGGCGAAAACCCGACCCATTTAGCAAATTTATAAGTTAAATAATGCAACATATATTTTAAGAGCCACTAGAAAAACTATATGAATAATTTCTACTTCACTTAATAAACCACATCACTTAAAAAATATTACAAATTTATTTATTTATTTATACACAGTTATTGAAATGTTTCCATCTATCAATTTATCCAATTATATTTGGTCACGGACCCATAACTATTGTCATAAATATATCGGTTAAAAATTACGTCAAAATATAATAAATATAATCGCTTGCAGATCTAATAAATCTAAATTATTAAACTTTTGGTACAGATAGAGACGGCCGTTAATTACAACAATACCTCTGATAAAAAAAATCATAGAAACAAAAAAAACATTTAAAATTAACAAAATTCTTGGCCCTCTATTTTTTAAAGGCGAAAACTTATGTGTGACAGTGTCACAAATCGTATTTTGTGAGACATATATCTTATTTAGGTCATCCATAAAAAAATATTACTTTTTATTAGGGTGTTCGATCATCGGTCGGTTCGGTTCGGTTTTCGGTTTTAGAAATATATAATCCGAATCCAAACCATTTTTCTTCGGTTCAGTTCGGTTTTCTAACAAAACAGTTCGGTTATTTCGGTCGGTTATTTCTGTTTTGGTATAATTATTTAAATGAATAATATAAATATATTGTAAAATATAATATGTTAACTTTCTATATGTTTTCTTAGTAAAATATTTAAATAGAAAGTCTAAATTAATTAAACAAACAACAATCAATTAAAAAATTGTTCAAAATGGTTTTCATTCACTAAATATCATATCAAAATATATAATATAAATAATAATATAAAAAAATTATTAATTTAATGAAATTTTGGATTTTTCGATTTTTTCGGTTTTGACATATATAATCCAAAACCGAGTCAAATAAACTTCGGTTTTAACATTTATATCCGAATTACAAAATTCGGCTTTCGGTTTGGTTCGGTGTTCGGTTTTTTCGGTTTGGATTTTCGACTTTTTCGGTTTTATCCGAAGTTTGAACACCCTTACTTTTTATTGTGAATATCAGCTATTTAGTCATCAATGAAAAAACTATTACTATTTATTATGAATATCGATAGAGTTGACTCGTCTCACAGATAAAAAGATTCGTGAGACCGTCTCACAATAAACCTACTCTTTTTTAAAACCACACTTGATCAATATGTTTGAGTTTATATAATATAATGGTAAAATATGTTTGCTTTTTTAAATATCAAGGATATATTAACTTATTAAATATTATCCCAAAATTTTATGTTTTTTATATTTTTAAAAAAATGTTTCAATTAGTCCATCGAAACAGACACGTGGATCTTGATTTATTTGATTAAGTTGAGGTGAATGTGAACCCAGAAATATTAATGGTTTGATTGAGCAAACTCGGTCCAAATGATTCATTTCAATATGTGAGAAGTAAAATAATCAAAATCTGGTTACGCTCGTCACACCTGATCATAGCCTGAATTTCAGGAAATCTATGTTACACGTGTCAGTTCAACACTGCTCTATATAAATCCCCACTCCCTTTGGTTCTCAAACAAGTCAATTAATCCGGAAAAACAAAAGAGTATTCAAACCGAAGCATCTCACCGCCGGCGGGAAACCTCGCCGGAGATGTCTAATGTCTCTTGATATGCAATGCTATTCTCTACGCTCTCCGCTCATAAATCCTAGCTATAACTGAGAAACTCTTCGTTTTATTTTATCTTTTTCTCTCTGTTTTTTCCTTTTTTGTTTAGTTGCTGGTGTGAAGAGTTTTTCTCAAGATCTCTTTTGAAATTTCTTCAGAAATTCTGGTGATTCAGTGGTGAGATTGTATTTTGTTGGAAGAGAAGGGCAGGCAGGGTTCGAAATGTTGAATTTGGCTTAACTTTTTGGTTTATTTGAGTTGATGTTTTCGAAGTAATTTTGGCGATTTCACGAATTGAGTAGTTTTTAAGAGCTCCGGGAACCTGTTCAACTGACACAAGCAGATAGGATAGTTTGGTCGATTGCCGTTGTTGGCGTTATAAAATGCCTTTCCCCATGAAAATACAGCCGATCAGTTATAGTGAGTCCTCGATCCGAAACGATGCCATCGCAAAGATGCCGGTGTTGAAGTCACGGCTGAAGCGGCTATTCGATCGTCCGTTCAACAGTGTTATGAGGATTTCAACGGTTGATAGACCAGCGACCGGCGTCGCGGCAGCTGAGTTTGAGCCGAGCTCAGTCTGTCTAGATAAAATGGTCCAAAATTTCATCGAGGAGAACAATGACAAACAAACCGGCGGTTCAGTAGCCATGAAATGCGGGAGAAACCGATGCAATTGCTTTCACGGAAACAGCAACAGCAACGACAGCTCCGACGACGAATTTGATGTCTTCTCCGATTCACTAACTGCAAACTCTTCTTTCGGTGATTCCTCGGATACTCTCAAGGTAAGGATTTTCGTTTATGCCTGTCAGCTTCACAGTTTTGAACAATAAAGTTTTGGAGTTTATTAACTGAATTGATTTTCTGAATTCAGAGTTTGATACCGTGTGCGAGTATGGTGGAGAGAAATCTATTGGCAGACACGTCGAGGATCGTGGAAAAGAATAAAACTTGCAGAAGAAAAGACGATTTGAGGAAAATAGTCACCGATGGATTGATAACTCTTGGCTATAACGCCTCCGTTTGTAAATCCAAATGGGAAAAATCTTCCTCCATTCCAGCTGGTAGAACTCTGAACTTTCTATTTATACATATCCTTCTGTTTATCAATTTTACTTCGTGCGAATTAATTCACTAACTTTTATGTTATTACTTCAATTCCTGTTCATATCTCCCCTGCGTAAAGCCATTGAACACAACTTTACCAATTTGAGAGTTTCGACTTTGGGATATCAAATCAATACTGGGTTGGAAGTGAATTTGAAATCCTTTGAAAGACAAAATCCCAGATTTGTTTCCTAATTGAATTTAAAAATGGAAATGATTGCGTACTGTTGAACTTTCTCAAATGCCACTTCTGGATCTGAATGAATAACCCTTCACTCCTTGAGATTTTACGATAAATATTATCGTGCATCATAATCAGTGATTTTTTCCTTCGAATTATGACATGGAAATTAAGGGGCTTTACATGTTTTCGCAATGGTGCAGGTGAGTACGAGTATATTGACGTGATATTAGATGGCGAGAGACTAACAATCGACATAGATTTCCGATCGGAGTTCGAAATCGCTAGATCCACCAGTAACTACAAGACAATTTTGCAGTACTTGCCGAACATCTTCGTCGGGAAATCCGATCGGATTCTTCAGATCGTGTCGATCGCGTCGGAAGCCGCGCGCCAGAGCCTGAAAAAGAAAGGCATGCATATCGCGCCGTGGCGCAAATCCGAATACATGAAATCTAAATGGCTTGGCCCTCACACCCGAACTCTGCAACCAAAAGCAACTACCCATCCCCAAAACGACACCGACCAGAAGCCCAATGAATCCAAGCCCGAACCCGAGCTATTGCCAGAAACAGAAGTTGTGGAGGTGTCAGAAAGCGAGGTTGGAGAATTGGATTTGATTTTTGGAGAGAAGTTGTCGTCCGAGGCCGATTATGAGCTGCCCAAATTCCCGTCGAAATCCGGCGATGTTTCTCCGGTGGTGGTGTGGCAGCTGCCGGCGGTGAAACCGAGGAGTTTAGAGAGGGGTCATAAGGCGGTGATCACCGGATTAGCTTCTCTCCTCTCGGAAAACAATTAGTTATTATTATAAAATAAAATAAGGAAATTTTGATCTTGATTTTAGTGTTATTTGTGCTGAAGTCATTATTTCCCACCTGTTTATGAATAGATTTTGTACAGATCTCCCACATGTAAAAGTTGGAGATGTGAACGTAGGGATTTTCTTTCTTTCTTTCTTTTTTAATGGGTAGAATTTTGTTTTCCCTTGTTTTTAAAAGAAGGGTCCATGTAAAAAGTTCCGAAGACCGCTATTGCTTACAATTTCGTATTTAATAATTCTCAAGTCATTAATTATATATGTCATCAGTCCAAGAGGCTACATTTGTCATTGTATTATTTGCGAGATAGTTTCACATATTTAGTGGATATCATATATATAAAAAACTGATATAATTGTTTCGGCATTTGTCTAATGTTTCGAAAGCGTAATGAAATTGTAAAAAAAATATTGAGATTCGTACATATCCAATGTTTACTAGTGAGGAAACACAAGGAATATTTAAAATTTTAAAAACATTTCTTGGTTAGATACATGCATATATCAGAAAATGTGTAAAAATGGTTTGGTTTTAGGGGATGACGGCAACGGCTCGTGCCGTCTCGTAAGCCGCGAAGAGGAGTGTGGTTTTCAGATAAAAAAATATACATTTTATGGCATTACAAGGATCTTTACAATGAGATAAGATTCTCGTTTCCCATCCAAAAGATACCAATAATTGTTATTTTTTTTGGTGGGATAAGAGAAATTGCATAAAACTATGTTTGAATTGGAGAGCACGTACCAGAGCCGATAATCCGCGCCATGAAACATGTGTTTAATCGGCCCTTTGCAAATCCACGTGAGAGAATGATGGTTGTTCTCGTGCATAGACTCTCCATACGATGAAATGCCTATAATTTTTTTTTTAAAAAAAAAAAATTGAAAATGATTTAAATTCTAAAAAATATTATTTTAAAAAAACAAAACAAAAAATTATGTGTACTTTTTATTTATGTTGTGTGATGTTTTGATTTTGTTTTAATTATTCTGTTTTGAATAGGTCTCATGTGAGACCGTCTCACGGATCACAATCTGTGAGACGTGTCAACCCTACCCATATTCACAATAAAAAGTAATACTCTTAGCATAAAAAGTAATACTTTTTCATGGATTATCCAAATAAAGATCCGTCTCACAAAATACAACCCGTGAGACCGTCTCACACAAGTTTTTACCTTCTGTTTTTAAATATAAAGTCATCTAAATAACAAATTCATATTTTAACTTCACTTCTGCAAGGTCATCTCGCAACTGTAAAAATATTACATGAAGTTATCAATGCTGATATCTTCATCTTACTCTTGAACATGTCATTAGACAAAAAAAAATCAACCAATATTTGTTATTAAACTTTTGATATATTGAATAAACAATTTCTACCAGTAGATTTGAATTGGATTTAATTTGAATAGATATATTTAATTTGAATGGAGATTTGGTTCACACATGGATATGAGATATGTATTTAAAATGACACTCGTATGAGATGTATTTAAAATCCATCAAAATTACTATTTTTTTACGATAGATTTAACAATCATATTCCTAAATTCATCACTCCAAACATAACCTTAACAATTTGTTCTGAATTTATTATTATTATTATTATTATTATTATTATTATTATTATTATTACCATTATTATTATTATTATTATTATTATTATTATTATTATTATTATGATTATTATTATTATTGTTGTTGTTGTTTTTTTTTTTTAAGGTAATTATTATTATTATTGTTATTAACATCAGATGTAGTTCCTTTTTGGTTACATACATTCCATGTGCATAAAATTTAGGGTTAATTACATACATTTCTCTCAAAGTTTATTATAATTACAAAAATATTGAAATAATTTTGGAAATTAAATATACTTTTTTTTTTAATCAAACATTGCATTTACACCCGTTAACTTTAAAAATTACATTTACCTCCCCATAATTTTTTTTATATATCTTACAATTACCACATTTTGCCATAATATTTAAAAAGAGTATAAATGAATATAAAAATAAAATTAAACCAAATAAAATTTATCATGTTGGTTTTGAATGTTAAAATAAAAAATATTACATTTTACTCGAATGTATTTTATAATTAAAATAGATAAAGCCAAACCAAAATATATCTATAATTTGGATTTTTAATTTGTTGTTCTATTTTATTTTATTTTTTGTTCAACTTTTCATTTAAATATATATGAAAAACAAACAAAAATATACTCATTTTTAAAATATTCATATTTGAGAGGTAATGGTAAGATTGACATTTATTTAAGGGGAGATATGTAAAAAAATTTACATTAAAAGTTGTAAACGTAAGCTCCACATAAAATTGAGAAGATATATATCCGTATATGTAAGTTTTTAGGATAGTTGCTTTTTTTCATACATAATTATGGTAAAACACAAAGGAAATATATGTAATTAATCCTAAAATATAATTATCGAGTGATTTTTATCAAACAAATTAATTTTATATACATCTATTCAAAAACAATCTTATATAATTTTCTATAAAATCTTATATAATTTTCTATAATAATTTAAAGTTAGTGGAACATATTATCAAGAAAAAAAAAAATCTCTAGTTTGAATAGTATATAGTACGTAGATTAAGCGAACCTTGTATTTTGTCGCGATTTGAGTGCTCCGACGGTCCCGAGTTCAATGGACGTAAAAACCATTTTTAACTTTATCTTTTCCAGGGGATGACACTTTTTTTTTTTTTTACTTTTACCAGACAAGACAATGTAGGGGGTAGGGGGTGGGGGTTGAAAATTTACAGTAAATTTTACAAAGTAGGAAAATATTACTAAAGACACTTTTACACGTAGTAACTATTTTTTGAGAAATGCATAAAATATATATATATATAACTACTTTTTGAGAAATGCATAATATATATATATAGGCAACAATACATACAAATATTAAATTAAATTTTTCGAGATAATAGTACAATTTTACGATATAATTGATGTGCAATTATAATTATCTTCAGATCGTATGTAAAAATGGAAATCACCTAAAAGTTTTTTTAAAAACAAAAAAAAAACAAAAAAGACAAAGTAGTAAAGTATACTCGGCTTTTGTTTTTTTGGGGACGTTGAAGAGAGCAGGCGTTAATCATTAAAAAAAAGACAATTATTTCATAAATTTGGAATATAGTTTTCATTTTATATTAGTCCACAATGGTTGATTAATTAGCATTCGTACTATACTTTAATGCAACATTTTTCAAATGATAATCTCGTAGAAATCATATATTTTTTTTTATTTTGAATTAGTTAAACATGTTATAATAAAAATAAATAGAAATTTGCTTTAAATTTCAACATCCAAACTTAAGTTTTGTATTCAATATCTGTTAGAAAAATTATGTACTTGCATTTCGCGATCCACACAAAAAACATTTCTACACTCCCTAAATCCACATATCAATACAAAATATTAAAAATATAGTATTAATATATGATATTTGAGTATAATCTGTTTAAGATTTTTTATTAATATATGATTAATACGTACTTGAATATGTATAACAAATATTAATTTTAATGAAAAATTTGTATTTTCAGATGACAATACGTATAAAACATTGAAATATGATATTAATGTATCATATTTGAATATCGAACATGTATAATAAATGTTGATATTAATAAGTTTATTATATATTTATACTCGAGATCTTATATTATGTACTAGATATAATACAATTAATATTCAAATGTTATATATTAAAATCATATTTTCAATTTTTGTACCGTCCTAAACATGTGGGTCCAAAAAATCAAAAAATGTAAAGACGTATTTTTTTTACAGATATTAAATATAAAATTAAGTTTGTTTTAGAATATTTAAAGCAAATTCAAGCAAATTTTAGTTTTTTTTCTTTTTAAAAATAAAATGGTCACAATCATTGACATGGGACCACAATTTTATCTTGATACACGAAGTGACCCAGGACCAATTTACAAAGTTGTGATAAATAAAATAGAAGTTGTTGGGTCATTTTTTCTGTTTAAATTTAGTGCGGAGTGGGACCTTCTTTCTCTGCGTAAAGTAATTTGATGATTATAATAATGAACATATGAAAGCAACTCACCCCACCATACGTTTATTTCATCCTATTTACGTGCGTATTGTCTTAATGATAAAATGGATGACCAAGATTTACCCATATATATAGGATCCACTTTTTTTTTTGAAATTGTATGTGTGACAAGATCTTACTCGTTGAAATGAAGTGAAAATAATATCCACATAAATAAGATCCCATTTACCCCAATCTTCTCACTCTACCCTTGTGATGTCGTTTAAAAAGGTGTTTCAGTTTATAAACTTTCAAAATATATCTACAAATAATTTATAAGCTATCAAAAATTAACAATTTATAAATTGTTTTTAGATGCCTAATTTATTTTCATAAGATCTTTTGTAATATTTCATTGCATCCAAATACTTTAACAATTTGTTTTTACAATAAGACATCACAACTTATAAGTTACTAAAACAACTTATAAGATGTAAGATCTTATAAGTTATTTTAAATAAATTTAATCAAACACTCATTTAATAAAGAAGTCCACTCCCTCATTATCAACCCATTGTGTACCGCGAATTATATATAATCTCGCTTTCAAAAAATCGAGAAAATTTTATAAGTGGTCGGATTTGTGACCATTGGTTAAACGGTTACTTAATATATCACGTGTTGCATTTTACTTATTTGTAATCTCCGCAATTGGTAAAGAAAATATTCGGGAAACTTTGCCTTATGAGGCACATTGAGAATCAATAAAAAGACGTGAAAGCCCGATTATTAAGCTAAAAAAGGAACGAAGGAAGAAATAATTAAATTTCACGTTCAAATATTTGTTTACAACTTATTCCAAATATTTTTTTTTAAAAAAAACTTTATATTAAAAACGAACTCAGACCGTATCAATTCTTGAAACTTGCATCTCATTTTCGGGCCTCGATTTTAAAATGCAGAGAGCCATAAACTGAATACACTGAAAACTATTCATTGGAGAAAGGGGACTGAAAGAGACACGGCACTAAATATTCTTCTACAACACTGCACAACATGCACTAAATATCACAAGCCAATCAATTTAGGTAAAAACTTGTGTGAGACGGTGTCACAGGTCATATTTGTAAGACGGATCTCTTATTTGGGTCACCCATGAAAAAGTATTACTTTTTATGCTAAGAGTATTACTTTTTATTGTGAATATGGGTAGGGTTGACCCGTCTCACAGATTATGATCCGTGATACGGTCTCACATGAGACTCATTCATCAATTTATGTATCCCCGTGAGTAATCGGTCATGATTTCGATTTCTCTGTCAACATTTTATCAGACGAGTCTATTCCACGTGTTTATCCATTCATTCCAAGATAAGGAAACGAGGTAGAAATTAGAATCGATAAAAATAACTTCATACATAAACTTCTCGGGGGAAACAATTTGGATCCCCCAAGTTTTTTGCGTTAAATCGATTATAATTAAAACTTGAATTAATATGGTAGGTGTGAGAGCCATCTTTCGTTCTATATGTGCAATATTAACCACACATCTTTCTTCTTAATTTGGACACTTACTTGAATTATATTTATAAATACCAAAAATAGATAGTGTGAGAAATGTCTACTCAAATTTGTTATATCCCTTTCATGAAGTTAATTTGTGAAACGTCATTGTGTTCACAGAAATGGGAATTGGGGGACCATGATTTCTCAAGTTTCTGAATTATGCAAGTCAGGGAGTTGAATCATAATAAATTTTGGGTTTTATTTTTCCATGAATTCACTTAGTTCAAATGGGCATATATTCTCACACACTACGCTACATTCGCTTTGGCACTCACAAGGCAAGAGTAGATATTAATCAAGAGATATAAATTAAATTAGACCCTTTATGCTATGAAAACATACTTTTTAAAAATCACATTTCAATTTTTGTCCATTATCTTTGTTTTTGTTGTTGATAATTTCCTTTTTTTTTTTTTTACGTGGAACTAGCGTTGACGTATGTCGTCGACACTTTTGAGAATGAATGACAAAAAAAAATTTAAAAGATACAAGATAGAAACTATAACTTAATCAATATAGCGAACTTTAATATGAACAAATATATAAGATCAAAATTACAATATTTCATATCAAAGATCCAATTATTGTAGTGACAGGGTGAGACTTGTATAGGCTTAGAGTCTCACTTGTGTGGGTTGTTAGGATAGATAGAAATATTATATCGATTTTTTTTGTTTTTGGCATATTTCCTTAAATTAACAGAAAGCGTATTTGAAATCCAATTGGGGAGATAACTTTAAAATTCAAAGCTAAACAAACTTTAAAATTCACTTTGAAAGCTAAATAAACTTTAAAGTCATTTTTTTGGTCATATTTCCTTAAATATTTGGCACATTAACTCTCATGTCATCTCAAACCCATAAATCTATTTTGGTGCAGTTTCTGCACCACATATAACATTTATCTCCAACTCATTTACTTCAAATCTAACACTTAAAAGTATATTCCTAGAATATTCCATTTGTTTACTATTTATTTATAAATTTAACAATATAATTATAATTAATGTTAATATTAGTTATTAAATGTATAATTTTTAAATTTAGTGATATAATTATAATTACATTTTATAATTATTGATGATTTAGTTTGTTTATCCTTTGTTATAATTACATATTCTCGGATCTGATTTTCCAAATTATTGATGATTTAGTTTGTTTATCTTTTATTATATTTTCATTTAAATTATCTGAATTCGAATTTATATTTTTATTTTAACTGTGTATTTGAATATTTAAATATTATTCAATAAATTTGTGTGTTAGATATTTAATTGTAAAATATTTAAAACTATATTTATAAATTTATATAATTAAATATTTTAATTATTATTATTAAATATCTAATTATTAAAATAATAATAAAATATTATTTAAATATATCTAATTAATAAATTAATATAATAATAATATCATATTATTAGATAAATAATATTTATAATTAAAAAAACAAAAAGAAATTAAAAAAAAAAACTTCCCGGCGCCAAATTGGCGTAGGGGCATGGCCAAATATGGCTCAGAGGGAATGAGAGCTGCGCTATTTTTAAAGTAGCGCACCTCCCATTGGAGCTTCTCCCCTGGCGCAGAAGGAATGAGAGCTGCGCTAATTTGAAAATAGCGCACCTCTCATTGGAGTTTGGCGCAGGGTCGGAGATGTCCTCACATTCATAGCTAAACAAACTTTAAAATTCGCTTTTTAAAATATTTACTTATTTATTTAGTTAACAAGATATTAATTTTTTATTGCTTAATTCTAAAAATAAATATATTATTTTAAAAAAAATTATAACTTAATGTACTTCATATATATTGTTCATTAAAGAAAGCTGAAAACGACAACTAAATTTAAAACGAATTTAATTTAATTTACTTTTTTATTTTTGTTGGGAAAATGCTCTCGACAAGTAACACGGCAACCCAAAAATATAAAGTTGATATATAATCCCCCAAAGTAATACATAATTCCGAGTAGAGGGAAGTGATAAAGTATGCTTAGAAATCATTTCAAAATCGTATCTTTTCCATAATTATGAAAAAGAAAAGGTTCAAAATTTGATTAAGTGGAGTTGGAGGTGTAGGGTAAGCTCAAGCATAATGTTCGAGCATAATTTCATGATAGTACAATCAGTACAAATCTTTAATCTATCTTCTCTAAATACGAGTTGTAGTTTTTCATTAAACAAAAAATAGATGGACCTAAATATAATGTCGAATATAATATCTCATAATTAATTTAAATCCTCCATTTGTGCCTTGATCACGACTCTTTCAAAATTAATAGAAAAGAAAAAATTAAGTCAAAGCATAATGTCGAAGTTGTAGAACACTGTCCGCCAGCTATGAAATTTTTTCTTAACAGCGAACGTTTAAAACCTTCTTTCAAAATTATTTTCAGAATTTGATAAGGAAAAAATGCAACCTATTTGAGACAAAAATAACCTATGCATTATATTAAAATTTTGTACGAGTCGAACTGACACAAAGATCACAAGTTTGAGACGAGTTTTCATTTTCGAGAACTAACTATAGAAAACTTCCTCAGAAAATTGTAATAGTTTACTTACTGAGGATTTCTGATTGGAATTTTTTATGAAGGAGAATTTGATAAATGGTTCAAACATTATTATTACATAAGTTGAACTCCTAATTTCCCTTATACCGTAGCCCAACTCAATGCGAAAAACCCAAATTTTAATGGGCTGAAATACGGCCCAAAGTATTTCTACAAGTACTTGAAAAAATGCTGATTTCTGCCTCACGCATTGGCCCGTATACACAGAGATGCAAAAGAGAGATCAGAGCAAGTTGGGTGGAGCATCCGGCGGTTCGGCCGCTCCTGCCGCCAAGAGAGGCCGTCCTTTCGGAAGCGGGACTAATTATGCAGCCGCGGTTGCTGCGGCGCTGGGGGGTGATTCCGCCGCTCCGTCAGTCCTCCTCGGTCCGTCCCTCCAGGTTCACTCGGCCTTCGCCGGTCAGCATCTTCTTAAACCCTAGTCTCTCTCTCTATAGTTATTTTAATTATGTTTTTGATTTTTCTTTGTATTTCCGGTCTGATTCTTGAATACGCGATGAATGAGTTATTCTATGATGAAAACTTGGAATTATTGTGTACAACTAATAGGTTTTTTTTTTCCCCACACAAGAAAGACAGAAAGTAGAAACTACGATTATATGAGCTCCTTGAGATGGTATTGTAAACTTCATCAAGTATATTTTTCGTTTATGAGTTAGAATAGGTGGGTGCCTCAAGTTTTGGAACGATTTCATTTAAAATTTAGATAGCTTACTCTTTCAGGATGATGAAGGATGTAATTCTACTTTTTTTTTTAATCGTTTATGACCTTGTCCTATCTTAGTGTACATGCGTAAGGGATTTAAGATATCAAACACCGGGTTAACAAATGGGTGTTATTTATTCAATAATAATATTATTTCTGAGATAGAATGAGAGACAAGTGTTGATACTTTTATTCTGTCCCTCCAATTTACCCTGTGTGAATGATGAGCTTTATCTTCTTCCGCAACAATTTTATCAGAGCAGAACAACAAAAGGATAGTTTTGGCTCTTCAAAGTGGACTAAAAAGTGAATTGACTTGGGCTTTGAATGCTCTCACATTGCTTTCATTTAAAGAGAAAGACGATATCCGGAAAGATGCAACTCCTCTTGCCAAAATTCCAGGGGTGCTTGACGCTTTACTTCAAGTTGTATGTTTCTTCTCTAGCAATTTTGTTGTATGCATTGCATTTATCAAGTCTGCTCTCCCTATGATTTGGTTATTTTCAATCAGAGCAGATAGATGACTGGCGTGAGATAGCTTTACCCAGGGTCCTTACAAAGGCACCAAGGATGAGATTGCTCGGTATGAATACCGCCGTTACTGGATTTGGGAATGGATACGAGACTGGTGATTCTGCTCCACATCCTGGGTGAGGCACTGTACAGCAACACGCATCAGTCCTCAAGCTTTCTATTTTGAGGTTGACGGTGTTGGTTTGGAACTCACATTTATTTCAATCCGTGGCAGTACTGGATCTGGTTCCACAAATGAAGAGGTTTCTGCACAGAAGTCGACTGCCAAGTCTCGTCCTTCAGGCTGGTGGTTTGAGGAAGATGGCCTCTTTAACCTTGACGAGGAAGGGCGTGCAGAAAAACAACTTTGTGCTGTTGCGGCTTCAAATATTATCCGGAACTTTTCTTTCATGGCTGATAATGAAATTGCTATGAGCCAGAGTCGCCACTGTCTCGAAACTATGTTTCAGTGTTTGGAGGATAATATTACAGGTCAGGAGAAAATTTTTCATGTACTGTTATCATTTCTTACCACTTTTGCTGCTGTGGCATTGATTTTTGTTTTCCATCCGTCATTTTAGAATGTTGCTGTTTGTTGCGACTTGCGAGATCTACGTAATGAACATGTTATGTGTTTTATTTTGATTATATGTACTGAGAAAATATGCTTAAGATAGGAACGAAGTTAGATCTCTCCAAAATTTGCTGGTATGTTTGGATTGATGGATTTTAAATTAAAAATTTTCAAATTTATTATTTATGTCCTTTACATTTTTTCTAATACCTGTGAATTATTTGGATTTCAACTTCTCTTATATTATTTTAAGCTCGAGTTTCAACTATTTAAATGGATTTTCAATTCTTCCAAAGTAATTTGAAATTTATACACCAAATCCATTCAAAAATGTAATTCTGTCTAATAGTCATCTGATGTTGACAGAAGACGAAGAACTTGTTACAAATGCCCTTGAGACCATCATGAATTTGGGCCCTTTGATAGACCTTCAAATGTTTCTCCCTTCAAAACCTTTCATAATGACGTAAGTTTTTTTCCTATTTCATTTCATCACATTTCTTAAATTTGTCATCTTAAATGTGAAATATTGGTTCTTGATTGCTTCACTACAGACCAAAACGCGTGGTTCAGGTCGTCATGGCAATGTTGGGATCTCCTGTCAAAGCTTGGCAATGTGCAGCTGCGGAATTATTTGGTCGTTTGATACTTAATCCTGATAATGAAACTTTCCTTCAGTCTTTTGGTCAACAGGTCGACTTTGTCCTAATATCCGTGTCATTTAATTTCTGGTTACATTTTCCTTGGCTTCTTGACTTAGGAGTTAGGATTGATTAAAAAAATGCAGATTTATCGGAGATTAGTTGACATGATGAGCATCCCATCTGCTGATGCTCAGGCAGCTGCAATCGGGGCGCTTTATAACTTTGCCGAAATTAATATGGACTGTCGGTTGAAACTTGCTAGTGAGAGATGGTTGGGTTAATTTCTGAAACATCTCTGTCCTACTTTTTTTTTCCGGGTTTTTAACAGGTAAAGCTTGTATATAAATCATATGCCTGCTATTTTTTCAGGGCAATTGACCGACTTTTGAAAGTGATTAGGGCACCACACCCAGTTCCTGAAATTTGCAGGAAAGCGACATTGATTTTGGAGAATCTTGTGTTGGAGCCGCAAAACAAGCCCCTTCTGCTAGCATATGAAAATGCATTTGCAGACATGCTTTTATCTGATACAAGGTACTCTGATACATTCGCTCGTATATTGTTTGAACTGACGTCTCGACCGAGTAGTAAAGTGGCATCCGCTCGTGGTATTTGGGGCATGTAATACAACCCTGTAACATTAGTTATTTTTCTTCTTAGGCTCTGAAAATGGTCTGGCTAGTTGGTCATCTGATTTTCATGCTCACACTTGCAATCTATTTATCTCTGCTGTACTGAGTCCGTAGTGTCTCGCTTGCTATGTAAGCCTTTTTGATAAGTTGGTTGTTATGAATATAGGTCACTCTGGTTTAAATAGTGGCTCATCTCTTGAAATGACATTCAACGTTGATTCCATAGCTATACACAAAACAGCCTTGGTGACACCATTTAATGAATATCATGCACGAGTGTTGGTGTTCGTTATAATAAAAACATAATTACGCTCTGAAAATCTTACTGTTTCAACACCTACCATGGTTGAAGAGAGATATAGACGAACAGTGGAGCGAGTGGCCGGACTGCATGTGCATTTAAATGCGCCTATTGATCTAGTCAGACTCAGGAGTCATTGTTTGCAGCGATATGTCACCAGATGAAAAGGACTGCATAGATAAATGCTGCAGGTTTCTGTGATTATGCGACGTTTATTTATTATTAGTAATTGAATGATGGAAGCTTGATTCCAGAAGCAAGGCCCACCAAATTTTACCGTTCAAGCTGTCAACCTACGATATAGCCCACCCACCCCCAACTAAATGCTCCCCTCACCATTGTGTCGAAGCTTTCAAACAGCCCCTATCGTATTTTCCACACAATTTATTCGGCGCTAATTTTCGGCCGATTTTCTGTACTTACGAATCAACATAGATCACAAGAAGCTTTTTCATTTCGGTACGAGATCATCTGCTACATCTAGTGTTTCAAATCGTGTTATATTTTGCTCACAAAAATCTCATTTGAACGAATTTTTAAAAATTAAGCTCACCATACAATATATACACACAATAAATCATAGAAAAAACTTTTCGCTGTATATTTATTTTTTAAAAAAAATTTGATCGTTCGTCGTGCTTGATATATGTTTTTGAAAGAAAAAATAGATGAATCAAATGTTTTGTACGTGGTTTATTGTATTTTGTTTATATATAATGTTTGGTGCGTTTAATTTTTTAAAATTCGTTCAAACGGTTTGTTTGAGTAAAGTGTAACATGATTTAGACTATGTAGTTGATCGAGCTCTAATAGCTTGAAACAAAGATGCTCAAGTTTTGTACAAAATCTTTGAACTCGAACCCTAAGGGGTACCGGGTATGGGATTGAAGGTTATCTTAAAACAGTTTGTTTAGTGGATGATTATGCATGTGAGAAAACTCAATCTACAATGAGTCAATTGAACCTCCTCCTACATTTGGTGCTCATGAAGACATTTCCCTTCTTCTTTTTGGACTCCTAATGAATACTTCCTTAATTGGAATGGTATCTATAATAATTTCTAAAATGCAATCATTATATCACACAAATCCTTCACAATTTTCAATAAAAACACGTCCTATCTCAAAGATCAACCAATATGTGCGACTTTTGGCACCTCAACAGGGAACTCATCAACCTCATCCATCCAAGGGTTCTTCTCCTTAGCCGGTTCAATCCGTCTCAACGCCTTCCAAACTGCACTGTTGCACTTGAATCCAGAGCCAAATGCGATTTGCCACGTCCTGTCGCCCTTCCTGATCCGCCCCTTGGCCTCAGAATATGCCAACTCATACCATAATGAACTGCTGGATGTGTTACCGAACCTATAAAGAGTCATCCTTGATGGCTCCATATGCCATTCGCTCAACTCGAGATTCTTTTCAATCTCATCCAACACCGCTCTTCCACCGGCATGAATGCAAAAATGCTCAAAAGCAAGCTTGAAATCCGGAATATAGGGCTTAATTTTCATCTTCAATACTTTTCTTGCAACTAGTGTGACAAAGAATAGTAATTGTTCGGACATGGGGAGGACTAATGGACCTAAAGTGGTGATGTTTGTCTTCAGCGCCTCTCCTGCCACGGACATCAAGTCTTTGGAAAGTGCGACCCCTATTACTTTCTTGTCGTCCTCCTCTTGAAATACGCAGCTATAGCTCTTATCATCCGCACCTTTGTGGGTCCGGACGGTGTGTATGAGTTGATACTTTGCACGATGTTTATCGGATGGCTTGTTGGATAGGAGGATGGCGGCTCCACCCATTCGGAAGATGCAGTTGGAGACGAGCATTGACCGATTGTTGCCACAATACCAATTCAGCGTTATGTTCTCCATGCTCACTACCAAGGCATATGAGTTGGGGTGAACCTGTCAGATTGATACAAAATTCAGGCGTTAGGCTTGGTAAGATTTTTTTCCAATGTGTGACACGTGATTTGGTCATCTACCAAAACTTAATGTGTAGTAACCTTCTGGTTCCCGACAAACGATAACTCCGGTAAATGAATTTTAAGGAGTCGAATGAATTAAGATTGTTTGAAATAAATTATTCGGTGAGAGTAAATGTTTAGCACAAAAATGAAGAGTAACAAAGGAGCTTTTCCATTTGTATTCCCTTCTAAAACGAGAATATATAGCAATCGTACAACTTTTGCATTTAATACGAATATTTTAGCTTTGACAATTGGTAGTTGTTCATGCCAATAATTGATGTCATAGACCCTTGCATCTACATCCTTCATATGGTGGAGACTGGAGAACGCATGATTTGCAGGCTGTGCCCAACTTGCCTTTAGAGGTATTAAACATTGGCTGTTTTAGGTGTTCTAGAGGTAGAGCACAAATTTCTTTGGCAAAATTATCTGAAACTTTAAATTTAGTCCTTATTCAACCAATCTTGTTCAAATACTTCTATTTTTTTCCCGATCAAATCAACAAACTAAATCCTAGGACGGTCATCTAGGGAAAAAAAGTCAAAATAACTTGTGAATAAACTAAACGTACACAAGGATATTTCGAAAACAGTAAGATGAAGTCCAATTTGACAAGGGTAATTAAACAAAAAACTAACCTGCAGAAGTTGCTTTGCAAGATCAATAGATATCAAACCAGCACTGCACCCCATTCCACCAAGATTATAGCTCAAAATATTCCCTCTAAGCTTGTAATGGTTCACGATCATTGCAGAAAGAGATGGTGTTGGGTTAAACAAGCTGCAATTCACCACAAGAATCCCGATATCTTTAGCTTTTACACCGGTTTTCGCTAGCAATTCATCAATCGCCCCGAACATAATCATCTCCGCTTCTTTTCTTGCCTCTGACATGCATGGGTTCGCAGGCACACTTAAAATGGCTTCCGGGAAATACGTCTTCTGTCCCAAACCCGACCTTTCCAAGATTTTCTTTTGAAAAGCTAAATTTTCAGGTGTAAAAGTATTTGCTTCGATTGATCTTTCCATAAACAGTTCTTTGCTACAAATAAACTTAGAATCGGGCTTGTAACATGCGAAGTCTACTAGGTACACTTTTCTTGGCCTAGTCATGAAGTAAAGAGTGGTTAAAAAAACCATGAGCGAAGAACATACGAAGACCGAGACAAGATTGAATTCGATCAGTTGATACCATAAAAGGACCAAATCATCGACCGTTACACTGGAGAGATGAACCGAGGAAAGCCCGAGTAAAGGGAATAGAAACAAGTACATGGCATGTGATATCAGGTAGTGATAGCCAAGTTTCACATATTTCAGCCTAACAGATTGAACAAAGTTGGGTAAACTATTACGCTCTTTTTTCTCACTTGTACAGTCGATCAAAATCTTTCCGGTCTCGGCATTTTTGTTCATGATCTCTTCATTCCCCATCTTCCTAAACAAATCGTAGGAACAACCCCACTAATCAAAACGAAATCTTTGGCTAAGGCAAACCCTGAAAACCGGTGGGAGATTTCCCGGAATGATGGAGAGGAGAGAAACAGCTTGTGATGTAAAAATGGATGGGAAATATGTTAATATTTAAAGGGCGGAAGTGTGTGTAATGTGTTGGAATGGATGCAACCACCCCAACGAACCTTTTAATTGTAATCGCGGAGTGGCATTGAATTTGCCAGACGGGGAAATAGCAGGATTTCGTGTGGAGTGATTTTATCATTGTTATTTTTATGTAGATTTCATTGGTTGGTTTGGTCCACACTTGCCAGGTTTATTTCTGTTTTGCCACGCCTTTGCATGTGGCTAGCTGTTCAGGTTTCCAGCTTAATTATTTTATTATTATTTTCCATTCACATTGCGTTAAACAGTCTGATATATAGATACGATTCAAGATTGAAGTTTGATAAATTTTTTACTATAATAATGAACTATGCAAGTAGATAATTTTTTTTATACAATAACGAACTATCAAGTAGATAAATTTTTTTTTTTTATAAATGATCATTATTTTCATCATATGTTAAATTTTTTCGAGTCAAATAAATTAATGTACTTCGATTTCACAAACAATTAAAATGGACGAAAGAATATTAGTGCTAATCTAATGTGCATTGCTTTGTGTATTATTTTTAAAATGTTAATGAATTCAATATCTAATATTGTTCTTTTAAATTTAAGTCAATTGAAATATAGTGTCATTTAAAATAAAATATATTTAATGTATATTATTTATCATAATTTTTTTGATTTGTGTAATTAACTGATTATAATGATTTATATTACTTCATTTCACAATAATTTTAAATAATACTTAATTAGCGATAATTTTTTCCAAAAAATTCATATTTTAAATTCATTAGGATGTGTGATATTTTATTGACAAAATTTGCTTAGTTTTTTTATGCAACTGCAATGCATGTTCTTCTTATAACGTAAATATATTCTATCATTTTTTAATTTTATAATAATTTTGTATTATGATTCAGTTTTTTTGTCAATCAATAGAGATTCTTCAACTCGATATCGGATTGTTTCTTCGTTTTTTTTCCAATCAACTAAACTTTATATAACATGTGCTTAAATGATTTTCCTTTATATTGAATATGTAAAATTGTTTAATTTATTTTCAAATATCACATTGTTAAGTTAATATTATTTTAAAAAATTATATATAACTTATCATGATTTCCTATATTTTAACTTTTTTTTAGATTTCAAATCAGAATTTTTTTTTCATTCAAATAAAAATGTATATATAATAATTATCTTTTATTATTATTATTATTAAGTAATTATATATTGGAGCGAAATACTGAGTTGTCAATTAATGATTTTTTTTAATATCATCGATTCGATGAAAATATTAAGAGATATGCACGATTTAAATAAAAGTTTACTGATAGTGGTAAACCTTCCTACATGAGTCAGAGGCCCATTGACCAAGACGAAAAGATAAGTCGAGAGATATACACGAGTAAGTAGAGACCCAAAATAGATGACGACAAATATCGACCCCCAGAGCATACCCACAATATTTCAGTGAAAAATATATTCTACACTAGAATCGATCATATGACGTCACATAGTATCAACTCATATCATCTCAAAGTACTTTACCAACTCACTATACGTCTAAGGCACCGGTCATATATAAGAATCCGATGTGATCCTTTCTACGAATCAGAAATATAAATAGGATTGCCTTTTGGTTTTCATATTTTCACAACAGTAGCATGCAGAATATATAAACCAAAGAACAATTAATAGAATAACCACGTTTCGATTTGCTTTAATTTGCATACTTATAATATTTTTAGACTACCATATTCTTGATTATTTCGTATATAATATAAATCTAAAAAACAGCGGTTTCCCTACAATTTTGCACGTTAAAAAACAAAACAGATAACATAATGCAATTTTTCGAATCATAGATTATATATATGAAAATTTTATACTTATATCTATAGTCAGTTATTCTCGTTTACGATCAAATGATATTGCAATGGTCGGGGGTTTTAATATTATGGAAGATTAGAAGAGCAATCTGTATTATTTTGAGCTAAACACATAATTAAACATGAGGAAAGTCGAATGTTTTTCTTAGTTTTCATGCAAAAGTAACACTTTAAAGTGTATCATGGCCAAGCAATGTGTCAAGGATGAGTATTAAATTTAATTTTAGAAGACTTTTATGTACGTACCTTGTAATTTGTAATTTATTCGATGACATATCAATTTAATGGGAATTTTTTGTTCCACAACTTCCACGTTCTTATTTTTTTTTATCATGTTATCGATCAATATTCGAACTTAATCCACTAACTTGTATTATTTTTTCAACTTTAATTTTTTACCGGAGTGTTACGATTAGAGATGTCAATGTGGTGAATATGAGGCGGGTATTACTAAACCCAAGACCCGCTCCATGAAGAAAACTTTGACCTATTACTCGTCCCACTCCAGTTAAATATTTTTCGGACTTACACCACCCCGAATACGAAATGGGGTCGGATAAACCCGCGAGACCATGATCCATTTTGTATGCCGTCTGAGGCGGGTCCATTGTGGGTTTGGGTAACCCGAACTCATTGACATCCCTAATTACGATTATAAAAATTAATAAACACAGGACGGTTATATTTTATAGTTCATGATGAGTTTGTCGTAGAGGATTTACTTTAAAATAATCCAATAGAGAGTCTTTTGCGATCTACCAGGCTTTTCCTCCAATTATTATTATTTTTTTTTCTAAATTAAAAGAAATACGAAGCTTAATTACTTTTTGTTTTGTTTTAAACTCTTAATAAAGAATTTTGGAAATTTTTTCCTAATCACGTCATGCGTGTAAAAAGTTCGTAAGTCAGTGTAAAGATTGTCTTTTTTTATTCTTATTATTATTATTTTTAAAAATGATTTCTACTTTGCCTTAAAGATGTAATTAATTAGGGAGAAACGTGTCTACGTCGAAGCAAAGTCGACATGTGTTCAAAAATTGACTTTTAGCAAATAGTTATCTGTGTGATAGATCAATCTCGCTCATATTTATAAACAAAATAATATTTTTGACATAAAAAATAATACTCTTTCATGAGTAACTCAAATTAAGATATGTCTCACAAGATTGACGCATGAGATCGTCTCACAAAATTTTTTATGTTTAGTGACATATTGTCTCGGACGGTTTATTTCAAACCCGTGGATTTTTGGGTGAAAGCAAAACAAAATAATCTGTATCCATAATAATATTTTAGTGGTTCTTGACTCACGTGATCTCGAAAAAAATGGAGTAGAAAATAGTTTTTTTTAAAAAAAATCTATAAATTAAAATTTTAAGAAAAAAGATGATATTAAAACGCCCCAGATTTCCATTATAAAACTGAAAAAATGATAATTTAATTGCAACACGCAAGAAGAACCGACCATATGATTTTCAACTGAAATCGTAAATTAGTATTAAGTTTTAACGTGAAATATTTAATTTATATTATTCTAGAATGAAAGTCAAAGATTTATTTAATGCAACACAGTCCTATATAGGTCGTTTTCTTAAAAAAATAATATGTGAAAAACTTTGTTACGTTTAGTGAATGGATAATTTAATTATTTATTTATTGAGAAGCTATATATTTTTTAATCGAAGGGGGCATTCACTATTAATTGACGATCAATCACGTATGTGGCATATTATGTATCAGATTGTGGTCTTAAGAATAACAGGTATCTTGTCCCAATCCACAATTTTATGACACATTTATTATTATTATTATTATTATTATTATTATTATTATTATTATTATTAATCCACAATTTTATGACACATTTATTATTATTATTATTATTATTATTATTATTATTATTATACCCAATATTGCTATATTTTTTAATTAATAATAATAATATAATATATATCTTATAACTTTCTCCATAAATGATACCCAACCAACTTTTCTTTTTATCGTGAAATTTAATTATTTATGAAACGTGAAAGTGTTATTGCTATACTTTATAATTTATTCATCGAAATAAGTTAAATTTTTGACAATAATATATGCTTATGGATCGGAGTCTCGGAACCCACGTCCTTTATCGAGATATCATGCACTTATATGATTAATGGACTAAAATACAATTGAATTATACTTTTTTTATTTGTTAGCTCAAGGAGAGAGGATTGTCCAAGCTCATATATGCAAGTCTTAGAAATTTTATCCAACCGACCCTCACGCGCAGGAATGAACATTTGAAACGTGAAATTTACAAATGACCCAAAGTCCAACATATAACGGTAGAACCTGAGCTCTGATACTATATTAAGATTTTGACTTGGACCTAACTCAACGATAAAAGCTAGCTCAAGAGGGGAGTATTGTCTAATTCTATATATGCAACTTCCAGATATTTTATCCAAGCGATGTGAGATAACTAACAGATGTCAATGACTATCCATGTCAAGAGAGTAATCAAAACATACATGGTGCACTTGAGTTATTGTATAATTTAAAAGATTTAAATTGTACCATTATTATCAACTATATTTTTGGATAAAGCAGTGAGCGCTTAATTGCGTGAGTAAATATTGAAATTTGAAGGACATCAACAATTATTCAGGATTCAGTTATGATATGACATAATATGTAATCCCTGAGGAAAAGGGCTTTTACTACACAACTGATTACAAGATCAAATTTACTCTAATAGAACTTATACAAGCAAATCCAGTTGGTAGAAGCAAACTGAAAACGACTAAAGATATCAACATGTATAGATACAAATTCAATGGAGACAAAATAATAATATTACAATAATGTTGAGAATTCTTTATTTTAATCATTATTTTTGTTTGCAAATTAATTTTTAGTATATTAAGAGTCTAGTGATCGGTAATGGTCATATAGGATGAAACATGTTTTTATTATAAACATGTCTAATAAAATTGAATCGTGAGAATATTTTATAAAAACTTTGTATAAAAATAAAAAAAACAGTAAAAAATAAAGCGGCTCTTTTGAGAAAATAAATATAAACAAAAATAAAAATAAGCTTATTGAAATTAAGACAAAAACTTGTATGAGATGGTCTCACGGATCGTATTTGTGAGACAAATCTCTTATTTGGGTTGTCCATGAAAAAATATTATTTTTTATGTTAAAAATATTAATTTTTATTGTGAATATGAGTAAGGTTGACCCGTCTCACATATTAGGATCCGTGAGACGGTCTCAGATATTAGGATCCGTGAGACGGTCTCACATGAGACCCATTCTGAAAATAAACTGCTTCCCATCTCGAAGTATTGTTTGGTATGACTAATGGCCACCATAAAAGATCTAATATTATAAGATAGATGATCAATTTTAAAAGCACAATTATAATGACACCTAACCTAACCAACATTGTCCCACCTCACGCAATTTGCTTTACCAAACGTATAGATATGTATTGTTCAACAATTGGAAAAGTAGATCAGAAATATCATGAGCACGAAATCGTGCAATACTTTTTTTCGTGTATTTTCCCATTGACTTGAAACAAATTTTTTTTAAACAAGGAGAAATATAATTTTAGTCATGTAAGTTAATCTATTTTGAATTTAATTTAGTCATGTAACTTGTCAAAGTTTGATTTTCATCAAGTCTTTTATATTTATTTTGGTTTTGGTTTTGATCTTTTTTTTACGGAAACCACTAAATTTATCGAATATTATTTTTTTCGCGCTGATACTCTTATATATGGATAATGTGATGAGAACAATGACTATAATATTGTACACAATAAAATCTATTTAAGCAAAATAAAAAACAAAATCGGGACAACGAGTTCACGTGATTCATGTGGCGCTGTGTTAGTGCTCTGGAAACCACATGCGAGAATTTTATATAGAAGATTTGTTTTTCTAAGATTTAAAGCTTTTATGTTACATTTTTATGATCAAAAGCTTATCATTAGATCAAAAATTATAGTTATTAGCTAAAACACAAATTTATTTCTTATGTTCACGACAGCGCCTACATAAGTGCTAATGGGTCAGGTTGTCGGGCCATAAGTCCAGAGAGATTCGTGTTTATCTGTTGGTGCTGTCTCATATCCCATAAAGATAGTGCTGTCATGTTCTTATCATCGGTCATGTCTCAAGCAGAGACATTATTACGCATTAAGATCTAGCGTTACTCTTTTTGGCTCACCTAACCAACCATATCAAGTAGAGCAACGTCAGCAGCTTGACGAACGAGAACTTCTCGGGAGGTAATCCATCCCAATATTATTTTAACTCATGCAAGTTTAACCCAACATTAAGCATATAAATATGCTTTTTCGAGACTTGAACTCATGATCTTGTTCTGATACTAATTATTAGGATCAAACATTTACTAGTAGGTCAAAAGCTATAGCTTTTAGCTAAGGCGCAACTCTAATTCCTTATGCTCGTGATAGTGCATAATACACCTACTTGTGTGCTAATGTGTTAAACTGTTATGTTAACGTGTTCAGAGAGGTACATGTCTATCTGCTGGTGCTGTCTACTATCCCATATAGATCGGTTTTACCCTTTTCTACTACCGATCATGTCTCTAACAGAGACAATATTATCCATTAAGATCTGACATAACTCTTTTAAAGACCACCTAGCCAACCATATCAAGCGGTGTAACGTCAGCAGCTTGACACACATAAACTTTTCAGGAGATCACATATCTCAGTACTACTTTCACTCATGCGTGCTTAACCTAACACATTTTGCAAATTCTTATCAGATCAATATCATATTTCAATAAAACTAAAATGATGATTAAAATTGCTTCGATCGTCTGACAACAATACCTCATAGTCTAGGCGATAAATATTTATTGTATTATGTTTTATCAATATATTAAAGTATATCTAGCTTTATATATGATTTAATTGAGTTGTAATTGTATTAATATATAATATTTATTTATTGATAAAGAAAAATAATATTATTTTATTATATATTTATAAATATGTTTTAAATATGTTATATTTGAGTAAATAATTTATTTCTTGAGATATATTTATAGTAATTAATAATTATAATATTTTAACACAAATAACATGATAATTTATCATAGTACATATTTTTAAAAATAAATAAATATTTTTAAAAAAGTAATTAAAAATTTTAAAAATAAAAATGTATATCTAATTGAATTTAATAAAAAAGATCGGACTTAAAAAAATTGAGTATTCTATATAAAATAATAACCATATAAAATGGTTAACATATTTAAAATAAATATAAAAACAATTTCATTATTTAACTATATATAAAATAATGAATCGGTTATTTTCATAACCGATAAATGCATTGTAGGACTCACATGGAAATGATACAACAATTTAGAACGATATTTCTCTGGATGTAGTATAGAAAAATCTGTTGAAGTCGCCATGTATGAGTTAATTTTAATAAACTACCAAATGTATTTTAATTGATCATATATATATATATATATATATATATATATATATATATCGAAAATGTTACGCTGCTCACCCCTTGGTGAGCGTTCTGTGGGCGACAGCTGAGCTGGCGCCCACGTGTGCATTTTCTTTTTTTTAAAAAAAACTAAAAAAACGTTTAGCGACGGTTTTTAATACTCCGTCGCCACTGTTGGCGACGGAGTATTAAAAACCGTCGCTAAACGTTTTTTTAGTTTTTTTTTTAAAAAAAGAACCGGACAGAGTGCGACAGAGGGGCGTTCACAAAATCGATTCTCCCGTCCAACCTACCGCCCCACAACACAGAAAAGTTTGAGAGAAACACAACACAGAAAAGTGAGGTTCAACTGAAGGCAAATCTGGAGATCTCGTGCAAGGTTTTTTCCGTGACACTCATCCATCGTCTTCTATTTATTTATTTCAGTGCTACAATTAAAGCATGCATGGAAATCCGCCACATTTTTCATTGGAAAAATGACTTTAATTCAAGAGCCATTAATAATTGTCACTTTTGGCACTTCAATAGGGAACTCGTTGATCTCATCAGTCCAGGGATTCTTCTCCTTAGCCGGTTCAATCCGCCTCAACGCTCTCCATATCGTGCTGTTACACTTGAATCCAGATCCGAACGCGATTTGCCACGTCTTATCACCCTCGCTAATCCGCCCCTTCGCCTCCAAATAGGCCAACTCGTACCACAGCGTGCTGCTAGATGTGTTACCGAACCTGTAAAGTGTCATCCTCGATGGCTCCATATGCCATCCACTCAACTCAAGATTCTTTTCGACTGCATCTAGCACTGCTCTTCCACCAGCGTGAACGCAGAAATGCTCGACAGCGAGTTTGAAATCAGGAACATAAGGCTTGACTTTCATCTTGAATACTTTTCTTGCAACTAATGAGGCAAGAAACAGTATCTGTTCCGACATGGGGAGGATCGATGGTCCTAACTCCATGATGTTTGATTTTAGGGCCTCACCTGCCACGACCATTAGGTCTTTCGAAAGCGCGACGCCTACTTTTTCCATGTCATCCTCTTTCTGAAATACGGAGCTGTAGCTTTTATGATCGGGGCCTTGGTGGGTTCGGATGGTATGCATGAGCTGGTACTTTGCACGACTTTTTTCCGATTGTTTGTTGGAGAGGAGAATGGCAGCTCCTCCCATTCGAAAGATGCAGTTAGAGATGAGCATCGAACGATCGTTGCCATTATACCAATTTAGGGTTATGTTCTCCGTGCTCACTATTAAGGCATAGGAATTGGCGTGAACCTGTTGCATTGATACAAAACATATATATAATTAAAGAAGCATCAATCGATTACAGTGCAGTTCCTCACTATTTCTTATAATTATATTTTTATCTTAATTTAAATATAAAATAAATGAATTATAAAAAATATTGCACGATGAATCATCTTTTGCAGTAATAGAATCGTTGTGGTCATATCCTTTTAAACGTGAAATATGCACAATTTGCTGCACATTCAGTGCTTAAATTACATTTGAGAATGTTAAAACTGATAGTAGAAGGTGATCATGGGGTAGACGCACAAATAATGGTAAGATCCGACGTTTTAATTAGAAGTCACTATTATTTTATACCGAGTGTATTTAATCGTATTCCGCTTAATAAGATATAAAAGGGTCGTGACAAAAAATTACAAACCTGCAAAAGTTGTTTGGCAAGATCGATAGAAATCAACCCTGCTCCGCACCCCATTCCACTGAGATTGTAGCTCAAAATGTTACCTCTAAGCTTATAATGGTTCACAACCACCGAAGAAAGAGATGGTGTTGGGTTAAACAAGCTGCAATTCACCACAAGAATCCCGATATCTTTGGCTTTTACACTGGTTTTCGCTAACAAATCATCAATAGCCCCGAACATAACAATCTCTGCTTCTTTTCTTGCCTCGGACATGCATATATTCGGAGGCATGTTGAAAAGCGCTTCTGGGAAATATGTCTTCTGTCCCAAACCTGACCTCTCCACGATTTTCTTTAGAAAAGCTAAGTTCTCAGGTGTGTAATGGTTTACAACACCAAATGTTCTTGTAAGCAGTTCTCTGGTACACATAAGCTCAGGATTGGGCTTGTAACACGCAAAATCGACTAGGTACACTTTTCTCAACCTAGTCATGAAGTAAAGTGTGATTAAAGAAACCATCAGCGAAGAACAGACGAAGACCGATACATTAATATCGGATTTTAGTCGATCCCATGTCAGGATTAAACCCTTGGCCATTGCTGTGGAAAGACGAACCGAAAAAATCCCAAGTAAAGGGAGTAGAAACAAGTGCGTGGCATGTGAAATCAAGCAGTGATAGCCATGTTTCAAATATTTTGGCCAAAAAGATTGAACAGCACTACTACTGTTAGGCATCTCCTTTCTTTCATTTGTTTCATCACCCGCCATCCTTGACTACAAAGAACAAACCATAGCTAGCACTGACTATGTATAAACGCTTGAAATCTACCAATAATCCAAACTACCAATCAACTTAATCTAGATACTGTATCAAAAGCTATAGATAATAGTCGCTATATGATCTGAAATTATGCCTCCAAAGGTCATGAGTGACATAACAAAACTATTTATCTCCTAGCACCAGTTTCATTTTAAAATATTAAATAAATAATAAAGTATATATTTAATTATAAGAATTTTAAGGGGCTTTCCCAATTCCCCCCTATCATTAACTATTTGATATAGGGGCTTCAATCTTTACATTTTTTAACTAGCTGCTCCTATAATTTAGGTAATTTATATGCACCAAACCTAGAGCCGTCCTCTCCTAGAATTTTTAATTAAGTGTAATTAATTAAAAAAAATTACCCAATTATTCATCCAAATTTTCCCTTGGCCTTACGCATGCTTGTGCTCGGGCAGCGGTTATGGGGTGAGGCCATTTCGGGGTGGGTGACCTCTGAGAAGTTTCTTAGGGTGCGTGTGAATGAGGATATAAACACGTTGGAAAAACTCGTCTTGATACGGTAAGGACAGTCGTCGAATTTGAGATGTTACATTCTTACTCAGTTCGGGCTAGGCTGGGAGCCCGAGCTTGTATGAGTATTTGTTGATCTAATCAACTTCTCTGGTTGTTGCATAACCATGAATGTTAAGAGTACTTTCTTTACGCGCGCTAGTTCTCCCTCGGTAGCCTCAGGCTCCAGATCTCTTCATCTGTCCGAGTCCGAAGATGATCCGGGCGCTTTTCTCTAGACCGATATGGGCCTTTTGAGCAAGACACCACTATATAGGCTAACTGGGCTCAACCCAGCCCAAATGTAACACGGCCTCGATGTATTAAAAACTGTCCAACAAATCTCAAAACTGTGGATTGTGAATATTAATTAGGACGATTTTGTGGTATGTAGCATATTTTGTTCGGATAGAAAAGCATGTATAATATTTTGTGCTCGTTTATCCCGATCTTATAAAGCTGTACTACAAACAAGCCCTTTTAGTAGACAAGTTTTCTTCCTATTTATATTGAGATACAATTTACTCTTTATGAGTCAATTATTTTTATAGAGCGATGCTGATTATAGAGTAGTTGCTGCATGGACCACTGATTGCGCGGCGCACGTTTGGGTTCGGAGCATGGCAGTATGGATCGTTTCATTTTGCAGAGCAATCTAGCTATACAAGGAAATAATGATCATTTAATGGGAAAAATGCATTTTTGATATTGTAGTTTAGCGATTTTGGTAAATTATATTATTGAACTTCATTTTTGGTCATACATCTTCCAATTTTTCGGTAATTTTAGCCATTTTCATCAGGAGTTCTAATGTGACACTGCACACGTCAATACTATGTCGGAAAAAAAGATTAAAATTGTCAAAAAAACAAAGATAACAGGCTAAAACTGAATTTTCACAATTTAGAATATCAAAATCGCAAACTAATTTTAGAATATTGTCCATTTCCATTTCTAGCAAGATAAGGAAAGGACAAACAACAATTTAATAGGGTTGTCTTGTGGGGCCCTTAGCTCTTAATCGTTATTACAACACAATTTGATTAGGGTTAAGTAATCACAGCGGAAAACGAGTTTAAAATTTCTTTTACGACGGGCCCAAAATATCTCTTCTGATATTTAAATACCAAAAATAGTATCTAAATTCAAATCATAAAACACGCCCACACGAAATCAAAACCAATCACATACAAACAACTCATATCCTCGGGACATGCCCCGGTATATAGATATATATACATATATATACTGGGAACAAGACATAAACATAAACCTCAGCCCAAGCTGTGGCTTCCTCCAGAAGTGCCCTCCCTGGCCTCCTGATATCCTGGAGTACCTGCCATTGTCCACACACAAAGACAACAACAGCCCCCCTTGGGGGTGAGCAAAGCTCCGTATGGAACAACCAATCATATATACCACAGATATCTAAACAATGATATATGGTATGCAATGCATGTATGTCGTGGAGGTATCAGGTCAAATGCCCATCCACTGAGCACATGTCAGAATCAATCGAATCGCTATCAAATCAAATCAATGCTCGAGCTGGCACACCGGCCGATATGGGAATACACATATGACAACGTCGACGAAGCGTCGTCAATCCCACATCTCATATCCAATCATATGGGGCCACAATTGTCTATGCTTTACGGGTCATATAATACCGGCATAGCGGTTGTGTTCACAAACCCCGGAATCCAATCCAATCATATCAGGGTATCCAAGGATAATAGCTCAACGTGCATGTCGTGTATCGATGTATGCATAAAATGATGTGTGTTAACAAAACATTTATTTTGTACATCGATACTCAAATCTCAATGTCATGTATGCCACATCAAATCATCAAATAGACACATAGACACGTATTCCAATCCAATCAATCCAATCAAACCGACATATATCATATAATACAGATACCTGTCGTATGTTACCCGGTCGCAACATACCTCAATTCTTCGTTTCCAGTTGATGTAGCTTTAGATTGCAGTATAATAATCTATCTACATCAATAACATATTCATTTCAATCAATAACATACTCCAAAATCATTAATTTGAGTTTCAAATATCATTTGAAACTTCAAAAATTCATATCAAATCCAAATCATATCATAATTCAATTCCGACTTCGAATACGAGTTTCTTGTCGGTTATTCTACCGTATATATTTATCAGAATTAATAATAACTGATAAATAATTATTCCATCTCAGCCCTACGATTAAAATTTCTCAATTATAATAAATTAGGAATAATTCAAAACAACATCACTATAATCTTCTCTACTCCGTTAAAATCATACACTACTCAACAATCTTCAGTTTCTGTATGATTTAACAATTTATCGGATTTATTCCAAAAATCGACGAATTTCAAACATCACCAAAATTATAAAATTTATACCTCAAATCGAAGACCTCGTGTCAACGATCCCAGATCTGAAGTCGATTCGTCGATTGGATAAACCGATAAGTCGCACGATCAAAAAGAAAAAATCAAAAACCTTATATCATTTCTTTCTCTCTCCTCGGTTAAAAACATTCGAATGAATTCTTGATTCATTCGATCATGTTTATCTTTTTTTTTAATTAAATTTTTTAATATTATATTATATTATTATATTATATTAATAATAATATAATATAATATAATATAATATATATTATTTAACATTTTAACTTCGGTATATCCCTTCAGATCAGTCAAACGATCAAATTTTTCAAAACTCAAAACATGAAACTTCTATATCTTTGAGTTTTCTACGTCATATCCAAATCTCAAATCATTTGGGCTTCATATGAAAAAGATTTGTCACTATTTACCATTTTGACCTTAAAATTAATTCATTATTTTTCAACTTATCTACGAAAATGCCATCAAAATAAATTGAATATTTTTCAACTTATTTACCAAAATGCCATCAAAGCTATTTTAGTCCCGGGGTCTCACATATCTGATTTTGCGGAACCTTATTTTATTAAAAATTTAGAGTTTATACAAAGCTAGTTATGTGGTACTAGCTAGCTTGATATTCACTTAGAAAGAGCTTTTCGGTTACGAAAATTTGCATCTCCACGGAAAATTTGTCCGATTAACCATCGAATTGGATCCGGGAATCAAATTAATATCTGTTCTTCAATACACAATCATATTGATTGAGCTAGAAAAGGATATATAAATGCTCGAAAAAAGTAGTGGTTAATCAGGGGCGGATTTAGTGTAGGGCGAACGGAGGCTACGGCCCCCCCAAAAAATTTTAAAAAAATTTTTTAGCGACGGTTGTTGCAAAAACCGTCGCCATATAGCGACGGTTATTGAGAAAACCGTTGCAACATAAACTAAGCGGCCCCCCAAAAAATTTTAAAAAAATTTTTTAGCAACGGGTGTAACTAAAACCGTCGCAAAACGTCGCCATATAGCGACGGTTTTGTTCACAAAACCGTCACAAAATAAATTAAATGGCCCCCCAGTGTCCACATCCTAGATCCGCCCATGTGGTTAATCGAGTGAGATATTTGGGCGAATGTATCCAAACCACTTCATGTCCAAGATCTATCCCCATGCATGAATCAAATCTTAATAGTTTAATGGAAATAATTAAATAAAAAATTGATAGGTATATGTGGTTAAATTGATCGATCGAGCCAAAAATGTCAACAACATATATATATATATATATATATATATATATATATATATATATATATATATATATATATATATATATATATGATTCAAACAAGAACCATTTAATTGGATGTAAATAGCACATAAATGATTACTTGATGACGATAGTTTAATAATCATAATAATTCGCAATAAACTATGGTCGAGAAAGTGATGGGAAAATCTAATGATTCGAAATAATATCTCCTAATGGTGATTATACAAATTTTGAGATCCCTCAAGATTTTGGATATATATTATACACACATAAAAAACTTTTATGAGAACATTTTACGTGTCAATTTTGTGAGACGAATATCTAGTCCAACCCAATTCATGAAAAATTATTGACAAAAACTTGTGTGAGACGGTCTCACGAGTCATATTTGTGAGACTGGTCTCTTATTTGGGTTATCCATGAAAAAGTATTATTTTTTATGCTAAGAGTATTACTTTTTATTGTGAATATGGGTAGGGTTGACCCGTCTCACAAATTAAGATCCGTGAGACGGTCTCACATGAGACTCACTCAAAATTATTACATCGCTAAAAGTAATTAAATATGGATTAGGCTGGTACGCCTCACGAAATAGTTATATGAAACTGTCTTACAAGAAACATAATCATATATATAAATAAAATATAAACGTAGAAACAAATCAAATTAACGAAGATCAATGTTTGAAAAAAGAATGGTTAATAATTTGAATCAAAACTGGACCGAAATAATGGTAACCTCAATTATATATAATGGAGGAAAAAAATTTATTTTTTCAAATTTTTTTAATAAATGGTGGGCCAACTCCCCTCTTTATAACCCATAACCCAAACATATTAAGCTAAAATTAAGCCATTTTAGCTTACTTCTACTGGATTATTAAATATGAACTCAACCAGCGTTTCTACTTTCTACCATGACAAGTCGAGTTAATCCGATGAATCTGACTCATTTTGATCTCTCTAAATCGAACACACGTTCTGAATAGATTTAGTGTATTTTGACATGAAATTATATCTATAATATAAAATATTGATTCTGAAAATGTGAGTAAATAAACTTTATATTCTCCAATTCAACCCAAAATCACATTTTTTTTAAAACTAACGTGACGTATCCAAACAGACCCTATGTGTCCCAAGTCAGTCCAATATATTTTTTATTTTCTAAAATCCAATACTCTATGGTACAATTGGCAGTCCACATCAATCAATATGTTTTCCCTTTTGTTTTTTAAACAACGTTTTCACTATTTTTGTGGCACAACATTGAACGGCTTTAATCGCATGCTTTCTTTTTTTATTCATTCACCTCCAAACATGGAAAATTAAAATAATAAAACAAATCCAACATTTTAATCAATAGAAAGATACTATAAATTATTAGGAGATATATACCACTTATATTATGGTTTCAGATATCAGAATCCTTTATCAGCAATTGAAATGCTTTCGAGTTGAGAAAAATGCGGTAATATATAATGATTTAATAGTTATAATTCTAATCCATTTTCTTCCAAGTACAAAAAAAAAAAACCAATCATATATATTGATGCGACTTGCGTGGGTAGTTTCATTGAGTCGAGTTATGAAAATGACGGGAAATGGAGAGCACAGGATATGCGTTTAAACTGAAGGTTTTTTTCTCGAGAAAAACTGGTGTTGTCTTGCAAATACGAAGATAACAATGTGAATGAGCGTCAGAGGGATGTCCGACGTGGCCACTCAGATACTAAAGTCAGCAGGTGAATGAAAAAAAAGCCATGTAACATAGAGAGATGCTGTATATATGGTGTCTACTCCAGAGAATAAATGATGTGGGAGATATAGATGTGAATGAATGAATTTTTTAATGTTCAAATAAACCTAGTATTTATAGAAAGAAAGTCAATGATGACTTTGTTTTTACTGCCAAATTACTAATTATGACAAGATGATTGTTCATATTCTGCTTTTCTGACACGCCAAACCGTCCCTTTCGCTTTGTCAAATCTATACGATTCTGACACTAATGATTACCAATATAAGGTAAGGTATCTCATACTAATGTATTAAAGAAACCCTTGATAAAAAAGACTAATGTATTACTTTTGAGAAAACTACATTTTTTGTCGATTAAGTTTGTCAATTTGCAATTTTAATCGTTTATATTGTCAAAGTTCAAGATTAATTTTGTAACTTTCAATATTTCGCAATTTTAATCGACATCTTCTTTTTTCCCCCTTATCAACTGTAGAATTAATCTACATTTGAATTTCGAGGTCCAAACCACTTTTGAGAGAAAGGTTTCCGCATTGTGTGCATGAAACAGCTAGAGCAATATTGGTTGTTCCTTGTCACGAAAAAGCCAAGCCATTTGACCATAAATAACTGGATATGAATGGAGGAGCTCCAAACACATGGTCAACGGATATTGTAGTTAATTAAAGAATATTTCCACAATTAAGGAGTATATCATTATTGTTCAACGGCTATTTCTATTCATATTAAAGAATAACATCAATTTGCTGACTCATTAATATCAGTCGATAATCAATTTTTAAATTCATTTCACATTATATTAATATTTCGAATATTTATATTTATAAATATTTAGTTGGGATGATTCGAAAATTATGACTCTGATCAACGACTTAATATATGAATTTTTTTCTAAAAAATCAAATTATTGTCGTAGCATGCATAATTACCACAAATTGGCGCAGTACTTTTTGACATTTATGTTTTAATTTATACCTAAAGCAAGAAGAGTCCAAGCACTAACAACTCATAGGACAACTATCTCTACTTATTGGGTTATAATTTTCCAGCCATATTATATGTCAGATTTAAGCATTGTCTAGAAATTAACCTGTGGCTCAACCTCTTATGCAATCGATCCCATAATAATAAATAATTATAAGACAGTGAAAGTAAGTCTAATGGAAATCTTCATTTAACAATGGGAAGGGTGTCAAAGTTTATGGAAACAAATTAGAAGAATTGATTTCATAAGATTAAGATTTCTAAATAGTTTAAAATCGGAGAAATCGATATGCATGTTTCATGTTTGTGGTTTTAGATCATTTGAAAAACGATGTTGGTTAATATATATCACTAGTAGAAAAATCGCTTTTTACTTCGCGTATTCAATGAAGTAATAAGGTAGTTAAGTACCGAAGTATATGGACGTGAAGTAATAGATGTACTTTTTACTTCGCATAATAACCGAAGTTGTATGATTGAAAATACTGAAGTCTACCGGTCCAGAATTGGACCGGTGCCGAAGTAAAAAATGTGTTTTACTTCATCGATTATTGTAAATAATGAAGTAATATATTATATATAACTCCGTCTTAATTATTATTTAGCGAAGTAGTTTATAATATTTTACTTTACAATTTACATTGAGTGACGAAGTAATTCATCTGAAAGACTTCGTAGTTATGTATTTTGGTGAAGTAATAGTCACAAACAACTTCACAATTTATCCTATTTGTTGAAGTAAATATAATTTATAACTTCAACATTTATCCTATTTGTTGAAGTGTTTTATATTATGTTACTTCACAATTTGCAAATAATGAAGTAATTTACCTGTTACACTTCATTATTTTTTATTTTGATGAAGTAATTGTTAAAGAAAGACTTCGCAATATATGACTTAATACACTAATATAATTAAATTCATAAATTATCCATCTAAAAATGATGAATATCCACGAATCCACAATTACATATTCATCAATCCACAAATAACACAAAAATGTATCAACAAAACCAAAAGTATATCCAAAAATCCACAATGACAAACAAAATATTTATCCCAACATACACCATCCATTTAAGCACCTACATAGGAGTAAACAAATTCACTCCATTCACTTCTGACCTCGTCATATTGAGATTGGGTGTAATATTGGTTCTTGATGCATCGTGCAAACTGAAATTTGAAAAAGAAAATACATTAGATTCTCCTTTTTTTTATCACTAATATAAAATATATCACAATGACAACAATTCATCTCAAGCAATTATCTCAACAATAAAACAGCAAAATCTGATCTCCACCCAAGGATCATTTTTGCACAAGATTTTATCAGAATGCTGTATAGACATAGTTAACATTGTAATTTGTAGACACATTTCCCAAATGTTTATACTGTTTGTAAATATTTCTAAGATTCAAGCTGACGTGTTTAAGAGTATCTTGACAGTTCGCAGCATAACTAGAAAAAAGTATCCCCTATAGACTGGGGATGATGAGTATGACCCAAAGTTTTCATCAGTGTGCCTCGCCTGAACCTAATTTTAGGCAAACGAGTTTTCTGTATCCACTAAAACATTTTCTTAATAACATACGCGAAGGAATCAAACAGCAAACTCTTTTCTGCCAGGTATTTTACCAGAGTCCAGAGCTATGATTGTAACTGTAGTTTATGACCATGTTTATGCAAAAACAATCCAAATACTAATTTGCATAAATAGCAATATCAATATACCACCAAGTACATTCTTTGAAAATGGCAAACTTTACATTAATTCGATAAGACTAACAATTCATTTATATCGAAAACCTGTATTTTATGCAGAATCCAAGTAGAAGGGAACTTTGAATTCCTTCAAAAAAAAAATCCTCCATGAACTCGATAGTGAATGTGCAACCACATGATGTGTAATTCTTACAAAAATGGATTTTTCATCCCCAGAATAATTCATTCGCCCTGCACAACTCCACTCATGCATTGATCGACGAGCTTTTAATCTTATAAATATTTATTTTACTAGTCCCAGGAATCACACAACCAATCAAACTAAAAACAAACAAAAATGTCATAAACCAATCAAACTAAAAACAAACGAAAATGTCATAAAACGCACCTAACACATCATCAAACGTTTAATAAACTCAAATGTGACAAATGCAAGGAAAACAAATTTATAGCATTTTTTATCAATTTAACTCACTTCTCAACAATGGAGCAAATTTTGGTGGAGAGCTCTCCCTTAAATTCTGGATCACATACTTCTAGATAGTCAACGAGCTCCTTAGTCAAAGACTTCACGTTATTTTCATTTATCAGAAGATAAACAAGTTCAAGGGCCCTTTTACGGATCAAAGCATTGCACTCTTTCTCAGTTTCGGAAAACGAGGAGAGCATCTAGCAAGGAATTTGATCCAATTAGGGGGAAGACCGATGCAACATAGAGATTAACCAAATGTTTAGTGTCTTAGACATCTTACCTCGCATAAAAAAGCATGTATGCAGCTGTCGAAAAAACCTTTTCATGTCCCACTGTTTGGACCTATAACCATAATAAACATGAATCATAATTGCAATGTAAATAATTCGGTGTCTCAAAGCCATGATATAAAGACTCTCTAAAAAAGACACATGGTATAAAGAACTACGAAAATATAGCAGAAAGGCAAAACAGGACGGAAAGTTTGGAGAAAAAAATCTCTCCGTCGAATAGGAAATGACGAAAGTCAAACTGCTCTGAGCACATCCACCTAAAAAGTCTAGCGGGTTATGTTCTTGCCAATGGGATTTATGTTTCTCGCATACATTTAAACAGAATCGATACATCATCATCTACAGGAAAGTTAATCAGCTCTTTGGTTGTTTAAGTTCCAAGGCAGATATTTTTCTAAACCAGGCCTAGTTTTAGCCATCAGAATATACATATGAAGCAAACAACTAAAATAATGGTATAAACAGCAGGATTAAATATCAATAGATTTCTCCGTATTGCATAGGTGGAGTCACAGTATAAGCACTAGTAGCAACAGGTCGCAGGTGTACCGAGATTTCAGAACCATATTTTTACTTACCCTTCACAGGGCCAAGAGTCTTCCGTTTTATTTAAATTTGATGGGTTTGTAGTGGAAATGGTTGGAAAACAAGGATGGTTCCTCAGGGGGAAATGGAACTAAATCATAAAGCCTGCCAATTGCCCACTAACACAACTTATTGTTCAAAGTAAAATCAGTTAAATTCTAACATATTGGCTCAATTCAGGGGCTCAGAAGGAAAAATATAAAATTCCTTGATAAAATATTGATATATAACCGAGCAACCAGAAAACAGATGCTGCAATACAGTGAAAAATGTTTAGAACTTTTTAGGAAGAACTCACTGTCATGTCATCAGCTTTGAACCACCTTCCCCCATTATTCTTTAGGTAACACACATAGTGACCAGAAAATGTGGCATTCATAGAATCCAAGTGAACTACTACCCCATAAAGCCGATAAATTGGGGATTTGTCACTAGTTCCACTCATATATGGAGCTAAATTCAAAACTCAGGGAACTTGACTACTTTATTCAGCTTCCCATATGGACCTGACTGCAATGGCAACAACGACAGATGTAAGCAACCATTTACCCCTAAAAAAACAAATTAAGTACATATTTTGTTCCTAGATACGTGAAATCTTTTCAGAGCAACAGTGAGAACATTAGGAGCCTCCAACACCCTCAACTTCTTTTTGGCCATCTCGTAGGATTTGCATCTCCCAAAAATAATACAACTAATTCATCGTCACTCAAGTCTATCATTTCAATTCCTAGATATAATATATCTCCTACAAGGGATTCACACTCGTCTCCGACAAAACAATTGTTAAATCTGCATAAGAATTAAAGCAGAACCATTATCATCGTAAATCAGACGATTTAATGGGTAAATCTTGAGGAAATAAATTAAGCTTAAAAGAGTCCCAAAACAGCAATAACTAAATACAACACCAGCAATCAAACAAGCCTACACAAATTCACATGGAATCAAAGCATGAACTCCGAGATCATTCAACAGATTAATTGATCCACGAAACTCCGAATAAAGACCGAAAATGAGTCATCCGATAAACGATTCAACCCAAAAAATGACGTGTGTGGCGTCCACAATTCAATTAAATGGCTTAAATTGTACAGATCTAGCTGAAATACAAACAGACACTCAGATCGAATAAAAAACAATGCGAGTCAGACCATACATAGCAAGACGCAACACATAGATCGCAAATGAAGGAACTCATACACACTATGAGAGATTCGCTGAACCCATTCTTGCCGTCGCCGGAGCTAGATTTATCAGCTGAAAGCTTCACCTTCGAAACCAGCAGCCATTGGAAGAGGGCGAAGACGATTCCCACGACCGCGCAGAGGGGGATGATGATTTCAGTGGCGAGATCCGGAAGCAGCGTCGACTCACCCATCTCTTCTTCGCGTGCAGAGGGAATCGCGTGGGAACAGATATGGGGGCACATCATCCGCCATTTGATAAGTTTTCGATTCCCCACCGGCTGACGAATAGTGCACATCATCCGCCATTTGAGTAGCCACGGAGGAGAAAAAACCCTAGACAGCAAATGGAGAGGAATAGATAGTGATTAGTACTGTGTGGACATATTTTTAATTAAATTTATCGATTCATCTTTTTACTTTGGTATGAACTTATTTTCCTTATTTTTTACTTCATCAACATTGATATGCCGAAGTAAAATATAATAAAAAAATACAGTGAAGCCCGTGTTTTTAAACATCCGAAGTAAAATATATTATTTTACTTCGCTTATGTTATTATTGAAGTTACTGGTAATGTATTACTTCATAATTTATTATTGCCGAAGTAACGTCTGCCGAAGTAAAATCTGATTTTTCTACTAGTGTATATTTTAAATATTTATGACAAGATCACTCGTTTCATTATGATCGACAAAATGATATTTAAACATACAAAAAAAAAAGAGTGAGTCTCATGTGAGATTGTCGCACGGATCTTAATATGTGAGACGGATCGATCCTACCGATATTCACAATAAAAAGTAATACTCTTAGCATAAAAAATAATATTTTTTCATGGATGAACCAAATAACAGATCCGTCTCACAAATTCGACCCGTGAGACCGTCACACACAAGTTTTTGCCAAAAATTAAAAACTAAATAAATGGTAAAAATTGAGAATAGTAAATTTCAAATTCATGGTAAAACAAGATCATTTAGGAGATTTGTTTAAAGATATAAATTTGAATCTAAAAAAGTTTCAATTTTGTAAAATGTGTCTCTAACTCAATGTATGAAAATTATTATTTTTATATTTAAATTATTATTTTTTAATACAAATATAAATTGAATCGACTTATTTCACATTTATAAATTTATGAACTGTGTCACGAGACATCTTCAATATATAATATAATAGTAGTAAAAAAATAGAATTGATAGTTAGTTTCCACTGAGCCAACAATCATAAAATAGCAAAAATTAGGACGCATTTGTAATGTCGATAGTGACATTGAATAATAATAATAATAATAATAATAATAATAATAATAATAATAATAATAATAATAATAATAATAATAATAATATTAATTAAATAATAATATTATTATTATTAATTAATAAATAAAATAAAATAAAATGTTCAGTATTATAAAAACTCTTTTACAATATAAAACCTGTGTCACTCGACACTAACAAGCACTTTCGTCCCGCAGACACCGTCAGGTATCCCCAGTTCCCCACTTCCTCCAACTCGGTCCCATGCCCACCCAAAATCCCCCATCACCACAACCTCGTTCCGCCACCGTCAACATAAGGCGAACCACGAGCTCTGGCGGTGGCAGTAGTTCAATCATCCTGGAAAAATACCAACTGGGTTCTCTCCTCGGCCGTGGCAGCTTCGCCAAAGTATACAAAGGCCGATCTCTAGAAGACAATACCGTAGAAGTCGCTATAAAAGTCATCGACAAAGCTGCGACTGTCGACGCCGCGATGGAACCCCGGATACTCCGCGAAGTCTCCGCCATGCGCCGCCTCCACCACCATCCGAACATCCTCAAACTTCACGAAGTGCTGGCTACCAAATCCAAAATTTACCTCGTCATGGAACTCGCCCCCGGTGGCGAGCTCTTCGCCAAACTCAGCCGCCGTCGCCGCTTTTCTGAGTCCAGTGCACGCAGATACTTTCAACAACTGATCTCCGCCCTCCGCTTCTGTCACCAAAACGAGGTCGTCCACCGCGACATAAAACCGCAAAATCTCCTTTTGGATCACAAAGGGGCGTTAAAGATCACGGATTTCGGGCTGTCTGCTCTTTCTGAACAAAAAAGAGACGGATTGATCTACACAGCCTGCGGCACTCCGGCATACACCGCACCCGAAGTGGTTTACCATAAAGGATACAACGGGGAAAAGGCGGATGCATGGTCGTGTGGAGTTCTTTTATATGTTTTTCTCGTGGGCAGCCTCCCTTTTGACGACAGCAATTTACCGAACATGTACCGTGCGATGCATCGTCGTGAATTCCAGATTCCAGACTGGATTTCGAAATCAGCCAAGAGTATAATTTATAAGCTCATGGACCCAAATCCAAAGACAAGACTGAGCCTTGACGAATTAACCAATCTTTCTTGGTTCAAGAAGTCATTTTCACTCCCCAATCTCGGCTCAGAGACAGAGCGAAATCTGGGACCCGAGTTTCTTGAACAAAAAGAATTCAAACCCCTGTCGAAAGTGAATGCTTTTCACATAATTACGATGTCTTCTGGGCTGGATTTATCTGGGATTTTTGAGGCCGAGGCGAATAGGAAAGAGATGAGATTTACTTGTGGGATGGAAGCAGGGGAGATTGAAGAGAAGGTGATGAAGATTGGGGAGGAATTAGGATACAGAATACAGAGAGGGAAGGCTGGCAGGATTGGGTTGGTTAAGGGAAGGGTAATTTTAACTGTGGAGATTTGGGAGGTGTCTCTAGAATTATGGTTGGTGGAGTTGAAGTTGTTTGATGGTTGGGTGGAATTTGGGGATTTGCATTGGGAGGAGTTGAAGTTGGGGCTTAACGATATTGTAGTCTCCTGGCACAATGGGGTATCTTAAAAGTTTGGAATTTTGAAAACAAGATACTCTGAACTCGTTGGAGTTGATGGAATGAAAACAAAAATGATGGGTTTGATCGAGTCTACCGGATGGATGTAATACTGTGCAAACTACGATCAAATTTATTGGCATTTTGGGGTATCAGATTGGTGTCGGGATTTTATCGGATCAATGAGCCAGGGGGTGGGATTAATCTTGTGCAGAGGTTGTGAGACAAAATGATCTGTTCTTTCCCGAATAAATAACGAATATAAACATTGTAAATGAAAAGAAACTGCATTATTGTTCATAACGTGTTCATCTGATTTTGTTGGATATCATCTGTAGTTCTATCTAACTTGTAACAAAATTCCTACAACTTTCCGGCCCGTTCATAGATTTTCACGCATCAAATTACGCTGACCCCTTCCTCGATCCATATGTAAATCACAAAACAGAATCACCAGAATCTGAAGATTATTCGGAAGAAAGCCACAGTGAGGAACAAAATGTGAAAAAAAACTGATGCTGATACTACATACTTTTGCTCTTCTGAATTTTTTTGATAAGTAGTTGTATTAAATTACCGTCATAAGTATTGTACAAGTTACTGTCTACTGAGCACCCCAAGATGGTGTATAGCCTCCAGTTACATATGATCTTTTGAAGGTTAAGGAATGATCAATTTGGCTAGTTTTGTTAATAAAATGAATGACGAATTATACAATTGCAACATATACGATCTGCATGCTTATTTAATTTACAAATGAATCCCAAATTTCTAAGATAATCATAGCAATAATAGACATAATTAAAAAATTGTGTTAGATATAAACAACAACCAATCACATCAAGATATTTTTTTGGGTAGCTAAAAAGAGAAAAAAAACAAAGATAAGTACGATTAACTCAAAGTCAGACTGATGAAAATATTGATAAATATTTTAGTGACAAATATAAAATAATGAGAAAATAAACAATTGATTATCCTGCGGACATTTAACAAGAAAATCAAAATAACAATAATGTTAGAGAATTCAATTCGCATATGAATGACAATGACGATAAAAAGTTCTCCAAGCTCCTATTACGAACGAAATTAATGAAGAAAAGATTATTAATATTATATATATAAAAAATTATTGGTACACAGGCTATATATTCATAGTTTTTGATATCCGTGTAGCGAAAAAGCTCTATAAAATGTGCGATTAAAATAAACAAACAAAATCTTAAAGTTTGATACTATCTATATATTTTAAGCTAAATCTCACTCATAAACACGAGTATTTAAGATATTAAATTAAATAATTATGAATAATATCTATCCAACTAAAACAAGTTGAGTGAGTCTCATGTGAGATCGTTTCACGGATCTTAATCTGTGAGACGAGTTAACCCTACCGATATTCACAATAAAAAGTAATACTCTTAGCATAAAAAATAATATTTTTTAATAAATGATCCAAACAAGAGATCCGTCTCACAATACGACCCGTGAAACCGTCTCACACAAACTTTTGCCAACCAAGTTACGATGTCGAGCGGCAAGAGTACCAATTTTAACTATTGTTTATTTACCCCTGAAGAGTTGCTTTATCACACTTTTGCCCTACCACTCTTTCTCTGCGAAAATAATTCTACTTTTCGAAAAAGCACGCGTCCCACATAAAGCGTACGAAACACAGACATTGCCACTTTCGCGAAAAGTTCTGACCTTTCACCACCAAAACCCTAGCCCCAAAATTCCGGTAAACCGTTCTGAAGTCTCCGGCATGACGACGAATCCACCGGACGGGTACGCCGCAGATGACTTTCTCGAGCAAATACTCTCGATCCCTTCATATACCGGGCTGGCCGGAGCCGACTCTGGTAACTCGTCTGAAACGGCATCTTTGAACCACAGTGTATCCCATCTTGGCTCAGCTGCTGCTGTAGGCTCTGGTTTGCACAATCACACGTTGTTTCCGTTGGGCCTCAGCCTAGATAACGGTCATGAAGCGGTTAGTTACTGTGGTGGCTTTACGGTGAAGCCTGTAAGCTTTAGCGTTTAGCATTAGCCCCTTTTTCTGGTTCAATTTGGGGTTGATATGAGTGTCAATTTACGAGAGATCGTGTTTCCAAGATTCTGTGTATGTGTGTGAACTGTGTGTGGTGTGCTTGGGACGGAGTGAACTTAATCTATGGGGCTTGCGAGGGAGCGGTTTAACTGCTTCGCGGGGAATTTTGATTTATAAAAGACATATTATTTAAAATTGGTCTCGTCGGGCCTGCTCCTCTCTTGGTGTTTGATTGTCGTAAACCAGTAACGGGGTACTGTGAATTCTGTTCTTGCAGGAAAGGGAAGCGGTTAATAATAACATCGGAAGTCTATATCCAGCCTTTAACCATTTACAGGGCCATGCAATCCGCCACCCCGTGCCTCAGGTTCAGCAGGTCGTACAGTAAATGTATCGATATCTTGTATAAGGTTAATTTTGTGCCGTTTGTTGCAGCTAACTGATTTAGGCGTGACTTTTCTAATTATTATTTATTTATTTATTTTTGAATTACCAAGCATGGGTGGTGGTTATTGTCTGGAGATAGCAGGAATCGTTATAAGTTAGTTTGGTAGGTTGATGCATTTGGTTGAGATGCAAATTCTTTATTTTTTACCAGGTTAAACTAAAATCAGGCTATTTCGGTGGCAGGACTGTATATTAGCTAGTTTGGTAATTTGATAATCTGATGAAGGTGCAAATTCTTAATTTTTTAACCGCGTGGAACTAAAATTATGTTATTTCAGTAATTCAGTGCACTCCTAAACGTAGTTGTTCCGCTGAGCGAGTGGTTTCTAACGCGTTTATATTATATGACAGGATAAGGTTTGAGGCTAGTATGCTAAGCGTGTTTGATTAGTCTCGTGATGACTTGTGTAGTTTTGAATTCCTCTACGTTCACAGGAATTTTCAGTTTTTGAGTGAAGTAAATAAGGCCTGTTTGCAATTTTTGAACAGAAGTAATATATGTGATCAATGTGGGTAACTGTTTCTCCACTTTACTCTTTGTATTTGCTTTTCCAAAACAGAGGCATTATTTGTTAAATCGATGATATCACGCTAGATGCCAAAATATAATAAGTCTGCTATACTTCTCAGGCTTTTCAAGGGCAACTTACGCCGAGCACTGCAATCACTGTTCCACATGCCCCTGGAATTAGGCCAAGAGTTCGTGCACGAAGAGGGCAAGCAACTGATCCTCATAGCATCGCTGAACGGGTATATTTATTTAAACGAGCTATTATATTTATATAAACGAGCTATAAAGTATGATATTCTGATGAAGAAATTTGTGATTCTTCAAATCGATGCTAATATATTACAGTAAAGTTAATATTTCTTGATACAGCTGCGTAGAGAAAGGATATCAGAACGAATCAAGGCATTGCAAGAACTTGTTCCCAGCTGCAACAAGGTGCATGATCTTCATATTTGCCACAAGTCTTTTATCTACTTGGGTTAAAATATACGCCTATCATATGAAGTTTGTTATCTCTTTTCTCCTCTCGTTTTGCAGACAGATAGGGCTGCTATGCTTGATGAGATACTTGACTATGTGAAGTTTTTGAGGCTCCAAGTCAAGGTAAGAAAATTCATGTTTTCATAACCAGATTTCCTATTCTTCAGTGGTTAACTTTTCGTTAGTTTGCAAGTGTTGCTTTCTATTGTATGCTTGTGCCATTGCACAGGACTTTTTAGACTATAATACCTTTTCTTCTAAGGGTAGTTTTTTTGTTTTCTAGGCGTCTTTGAATCATGCTTGTATGTTAGTTTGTTCTTAACATTTGTTGATTGATATTTCTGTCAAGTGTTGATGTTTTTTCAATGTCTTGGCTTATGTCCACCTCATTGCACTTCATTTGTTTTTCTACTGATGGAGTTGATTATATTCGAGGATTTAGCATTTGTATAATGGAGTTGGGGATTTCTTCATGACCTTTTCTCCCGGTTGGTGTATGTGAAAAAGAGTGATGAAGTCCTTTTTGTCATACGTTGGTCCAAAGAACGAGAATCAACTTTCTTAACTCCATTGTTCATCAGTAGCTCAGTGATAGAGCGGTCGGCTGTTAATTGACTGGTCGTAGTTTCAAATCCTACTTGGGGAGAATTTTGATCGCATTTCTGACTCGGACCTAGCGACCCATGCCGTTCTCCTTAGTTTCTAAACTAGTCCTACCAGTTCGCCTAGTAGACTCACTCTACCAAGGATAAACAAAGGCTGGAACTATTCAATTTATTGTTTAATGAAATATTTGCTGTTCAAAACAGCGGGACCTTTTCTTAATACAAATAAGGTGACCCTGTGGTCTCTATATTTTTGGCTTGTGCTAAGAATATTTGAAGGTTTTAAACTAGCTCTTTGTTCGCATAATATTGTGCAAGAAGATTCTCCGTGTTTATGATATTATTATTATGTGACATGACTTGTTCTTGTGACATTCCATATATTACGCTCTACAAGTCCTCATGAGTCCCAAATAGGAGAAGGCAGTTTTATCGAGCTTAAAATTCTAACAGGTTTTAAGCATGAGTAGGCTAGGTGGGGCTGGTGCAGTAGCACAACTTGTTGCTGACATTCCACTACAATCCATGGAGGTAACTAAAAATACTTCAACTGGTCACATGAACATGCTTGCAAAGGTCATTATACAATATTTATTTTTCTGTTTGTTACTTTCAGGGTGAAACGAGTGAAATAGGATCTAACCAGCAGGTGTGGGAGAAGTGGTCGAATGAGGAAACAGAAAACGAGGTAGCTAAACTCATGGAGGAAGACGTGGGGGCTGCAATGCAATTCCTTCAATCCAAATCACTTTGTATCATGCCTATATCACTTGCATCCCTTATCTATCCCACTAATCAATCTGATGACTCCACCCTTGTCAAACCTGAGCCACCTGCCCCCTCATAATCCTACAAGTCATTGCGCGTGCCTATAATAACTCCCATCAGACCTCACTCCCACTATACATACATCTCTTTCTGTGTCTATTTGCTTATCAAAGTCGGATGCCACAATTTTGATTTTGTTGCACTTTTGTCCCACTACCTCTTCCTATAAGTCTTCTATATGTTATGGCATTCTCAAGCTCGATATGATGGCGATGTTGAAGTATACAAAAATGGTCGGAAGTGCTTTGTAATGGAGTTGATAAATTTGAAAAGGTATCATAATATGGTTCTCCCTCCCTGCTTTTATTTAGTGGGTGGGTTGGTGGGGGAGTGGGGAGACTTTGCGTTTTGCTTGTGGATGGTCGACTCTTGTACGAAGCCCTGATATTGTTAGTATCTAATTTGATATATAATGTAATAATTTAGCGTGAGGTCCAAGTGCCTACCTATCTTGTTATCGAAAAATATTGTTGGGGGTAAGATATGACCACACACCCATGTATATAATTCATGGGTCGGACTTACAAAAACTCTTATGAGAGATATGGGTGTGTATATATATATATATTATACGTAAACACATTCTTACGAGAGTCCACACCCATGAAAATATATCATTATTTTCGGTTCAGTTTTGAATTTTTTTTATTTTAAATATAAATTGGATCGATTGTTTTCATATTTATGCAATCTTACTCGTTTGTTTGTCAAATTATTGATATTTTATCTTTTTAAGTTGTTTTGGCTTCCCTAACATACGTAGTTTTAAAAAGATTATTTTTCATGTCAATGTACTCGTACAGACTAAATTATAGCAAATTGTTTTCAAATGTTGATGACGAATTTGAATTATATAGATAAATGTTGGACTAATATATTTTTTACCCCAAAAGATGACGACAACGATGATAACACCATTGAGGTCCAATAAATAAAGTAATAATGAATTTTTTTTTTTCAAAAAGGATGAGTTTGTGAACGATATCAAAAGATACAGGATAAAAATGAATTTTATTCTATATTGATTCTATTCAGAACCACTAAAAATAATTTATCATTCTCGGACTTTATTGTTTCTCAACAAAAAAAACGTTTTTCTTGTTCATAATATTGTCAACATGTAATTTGTTCGTTTTTGTTAATACTCCATTCATCTCAAAATATCAATTATATTGATTTTATTTTTTCCCGATTGTCTCAAATATATAGTATAATTTTGACAATCAGCAACATTTTTTTTTTACTAATATAGACTTATCAATTAAATTTTGAAATTTTTTTGGATAATTTAAATAAAGATAAAATAAAAAATTTGTTTGCAAACTTTGTTTTACAATGATAATCCATTATGTTTGAAATAGATGAAGCATTATTTTAATCTTTTTAGGGATTGACCAACTTGCCTTCAAACCGATACTAATTTTATTTTTTAACCTTTTAGTGAAAAATTTGACAATAGATTCGAGAGCAATTCGAAGGTGTAATAATAAGCAGTAAAAGGAAGACTTTTTTTTCTCCATATAATTATCCAAAATGATCAATGCAACAACTTCCAAATCATTCCGATTTTCATTTTAAAGAATTTTAATCCAACTCTTTTCAAGATTTTGCTGTAGAAATCAGTTGTGAAAATATTTGTTTTATTATAACATCAGTCGACAAACTTTGTTTTGACAAAGACTGTATTTTCCAAATTTTTACAAGTCATATTTTATCAACGTTTAATCTTTATTTTTTTTTTCGTTGGAGGGATGTTGATTAATATAGTATGATTTTGAAATAATATACCCAAAAACTGGAATCAAAATTTTCGTAAGATCGAAGGAAAACATGTAAAAAGAATTTCCCCATTATTTGATTTTATTAGTTTGTTAGGCTTAAAATTTTTTAGAATTGAATTAAATTTGGCATTTTTATTAAAGGAAGCCGGTGGGGTGAAAAGTTGGGTCGCTTTCTGTGTTCGTTATAAGCTTTTTTATCAGAAGGATTTTCATATCTACAACATGCATTTAGCGGACTGAAAGTTTCTCAAGAATTTGCTTATCTACTCGTGTCATCCGTATATACATTTAAATCTGGATTTTTATCGCCTGAAAAGAAAGTTTCGAATTGAAAAGGATGATGCAATTAAACAGCTTTCGGCCATGGATTTCGACAAGAAATCCCAGATTGAATCAGAATTCTTCTTTTAAGAGGTGACATGTTATTCTTACTTCGTGTGCGTAAAGGTTTAATCTTTGTGCGTGTTTAACAGAGGTGGAGAATCTATTGTGTGTACGCGAGAAGTTACAAACAATATGTATGTATAAATTTCTGAACCAAAAGCTCATCGGTATCTCAGCCCATACAATATATTTTCCCTTGTTTGTTACTATTCTTTCTTGGTGTGTAAATGGGTCGGAAGGAGTTTTCGTTTTCTGTCTTTGTTAGATTGCATTACGGTATTCTAGTTTAATGATTTGTTTTTTTCCCCCCGGAGCATTGGAACTGTATCAAGTGTCATTGCATCAAAGCTGCTTATGAATGTCACAGCTGCAAGAGGGGAGCGTCCAGTGGACCTAAAATTTTAGTTGAATGGGACGAACTCATGTATTTTGGATCAAAACATGGAATTTGTATTCTGAATGGCAACTGACATTCAGCTGAAAAAACATGCAAACTTCAAGTGTTGTTTATGAAACCGATACTTTGCCCTATGATAATGGATTAAGACTGGTGTATTATTCATGGTATGAGCATGTTTATTCTCTGTTTCCCTAGATATAGACAATCTAACATCTTTGGCACGAGTGAGGCTTAGGAGAGAGAGCTGCACACATCTTTAGTTCATAAAAATGATTCACACATTTATAGAAGCCCATCACATCACTTCATAAAGTCATGCCCACTTATATCTATGCCTTATAATTGATTTAATTTGTTAGTTTGTACTTGATCATTGTAAATTAGTTGTTTAGAGATTTTTTTAAAAAGCTAGCAGCATTGTTAATTTCAGGAAGTCAAGTTTGCATTCATGCGGATGCATGGTAATTTCACCTTTGCATGTACAGTATTTCTCAATAAACAATAGAGGTAAGCTTTGATCCACGTGTACTTATCGTTTAGTTCAAGTTTCTTCGTCTTGTAACTGTTTTCAATTATCTGCACTGATTGTTTTACTAGATATTCTTCATGTAAATTTTCTGTAATCAGAGGAGCATCGGGAAAAGTGTTTTGTGTCAATTTTTTATCTGTTATGTGCTACTCAGTTTTGTTATGATTTATTTCCAGAACAACAGAAGATAATCTGCAAAGTAACATTGGATAAGTTCGACCCTTTAAGGAGAACCAGTGGTTCTGTCAGTGAGAATGATATACTCCCAAAGAATGGTCCTCAGGTTTGTGCATCAGCTTAGAACTTAAGTCGTGTTAAATGGTCCAAAATGAGTTTTTTTAAATGAGATCACATGCAAAAAAAATGCAAGTAAACTCAATTTGAGTTGATTTTGTTTGAATAATGGACCCTGAGCAGAGAATCTTTGGGATTTCTTTAACTTCTTGTCTGTCTTTAGTTATACAGTGTGACTAATCCATTCGTATTGTAGCCTGTGCAGTATGTTAGATCAAAACTCCTGGCGGCATGCGTCTCATGTTTTTTAGTCAGAATGATGCATTCATTTAGCAATACTTCGGTGATGAAAGTTGTCCGGGAACCACTATTTTGTGCAATTCAAGTGTTTGCAACTTCAAGTTTGCCCTTTGCTTGCATGTCTAACTCCTTTAGTAAACCAACACCGCTTCAATTGGATATTTCATTGCCTTCATTTCAAGATCTCAAATGGAGTCTCGCTCGATTAATTTATTTATTCAACATTCAATTAGAGAGAAACGTTGCCACGTAAGTACAGCAAACACCACCTTCAGGTTATCTTCAGTCGTTAGTTTTCAGTTGACGTAAAGTGTTTTATGTCCATTGATGATTTAATTTTGACGAATTACGAGTCAGATACCACTTTAGTTTTTTATTTCGTGAAACTATTACTGGTTAATGAGTGGCTGCTTGTCCTAAAACACAAACATGCCCTTGACGAACTTGAATTTCCAAGAAAACTTATTGTGAGATTTGTTAATTGGTTTGCATGTCAGTTGAAATTATGTGAATCACGGGAATTTGTTAGTTAAATGATGTCCTGTACAATACATAGGATTTTGTTATACGAGACGGGAGCGTGATATTTGTGCCTGTTACAATATGAATTTGATAAGTAGGTACGGTACTTCAGTTTTAGGTTCAATCCAAAAGAAAAAGATTTACATGTGTTATGTTCCACATGCTTTTGTAAAGGAAAATATATTGAACATTTTACCTATGCTTTCTTGCAAGTATTCTTGATTTGACCTTATGTAATTGTATTGACTGTTTAGCAGGAGTACTTAATTTGGATTCATGCAGGTTTTTTATTGTGCTCCTCGTTGCATGCTTCTCGTTTGTCATCATTGGTGGTTTCCTCTTCTTCAAGTTCAGGTTACGTATTGATTATTAATTTGAAGAACAATATCGAGGACTAGTTATGTTGTGTCATTTCAAGTTCTGTTTTGTAGCTTCAATTGGTTTGTGAAATTTATAAAATTACTTGGTACTAGTATATTGTTCTTTGTCCAAGTCCACTTATTTTATGTGGTAAATGAGCTAAATTTTTTTGTACACAGTTTATTAATTTGTATTTTCTATGTATTAAAACCAGATCAGCTTCAGTGTAATATGTTGAAAGCCAACCCTTAACTCTGCTTAGGATCGTGTTTATCAGATGATATTGGCCTCACAAGTAGCAAATTTGCTCTGTCAGAAGCTAGAACATGGTTTGGCTTTTTGTCGATGGAACTTCTTTTTTTTTTTTCCCATTTTTTTGTACAATTAATCTTTCTGACAGAAATAATTTCCAATTTCAAATCTAAAAGTTTCCTTCGTTTTCTTTGAATTTTATGGATTTTTGTTCGGCTCCACCTTAACTTCACAAGTTCATCTTGTTTGAGATTTGGCAAGTTACTTGAGCTGTGTTTGAGATTTTTTTTAAATATTTTCTGCTGCTTAATCATGACTGATCCTTTATCTGATACATTTTAATAAGTATAATCTACTTATGGTTGGTGCCTCTACAATCTTTTTTTCATTTAGAATCGTGTATTTTCTGATTGCAAAATGTATAAATCGGAGTACAGAGGTAGCACTCGGTCTCTTGAGGATTGCTTTTGGGAGGCTTGGGCATGCTTGTGTTCATCATCAACTCACTTGAAAGTGTGATCCATCTTTGCCAATTTGATCTTGTCACTTGATAAAAATTTTAACTCTTGCATATTGGTTGACAAACAATGAAGTATTAACTTTATCTGTTAAAAATCATTCTTTGATTCAACTACAGCAAAGAACTAGAATTGAGCGTGTTATTGGCTTATTGCTTGCTATATGGGGCATACTGTTCTATTCTCGGCTATTGAGCACCATGACCGAACAGTTTAGGGTAAGCTGATAATATACTGTGTTTTACAAAAGATCTGTTGGAAAGTTGTACCTCTGATTAGCATTTTGGCAGAATAATATGCAAAGGCTCAGAGAAGGGGCACAAATACAAGTTCTGGAGACTGACCATATAATCATTTGTGGAGTTAATAGTCGTCTGAGTTTTATCCTGAAGCAGATAAATAAGCATCATGAATTTTCTGTTCGGTTAGGCACTGCTACAGCTAGGTAATTGGTCATGAATATTGACATTTAGACACTGCGTTAAGATTATGCACCGTCTGTCATATCTAAAGACATGTTCCAGGAGACAGAGAATCCTACTTTTGTCTGACCTTCCAAGGAAACAGATGGATAAAGTTGCCGACAACATAGCTAAAGATCTCAGTCATATTGATATTCTGACAAAAAGGTATGTTATTTAACAAAAGATGTAAACAAGCGCCTACAAATGGTGTGATTACATCTTTCTTAGTTTAACACCTAAAACATTTCCACATACTGTTTATTTTCTGAAAGCATCAGTGTGTTGTTACAAGTGGCCAAGTAGGGAAAATTTATCAACCGCCCTAATTCCTAACAATATGTAAGAGTACCTATGGTATTGGGCCATGTTCTTCTTATTGTCACCTAACTACTAAAGAAATAATAGTTGCCTGATCACATATGGGAAAAGCTTGAACTTTTCATATGGGTTCCAGGTGTCTAGAGGAGGATGAGATTTAACAAGTCCTTGGTATTTATGCACTTTATGATTTAGAATGCGACAAATTATTTATGCATAGAGAACATATTGACTCAGTTTTACACTTGCCTCGAAAGGTTACCATTGTCGAATATTATTCTTCTTTTGTAACGACAATCTGTGGCTTTAACATAAGGGTGTGCTGTACATGTTTGTGAATCGTTTTAAAAATTTTATACACAGAACTTATGCATAAAATTTAAATAAAACTTGGAGCACCTTTACAATTAGCATCTCAATAGGACCGATCACCTAATTTTACATCTCAACTTAGCAACATATTTTCCAATCAATATTGGAAATATATATTGCATTTCCCTAGTTCATTTTTTTCAATTACTACTGAAGCATATGATGATTGCCAGTAAACGGGAAAAGCAAACGATTCTTGCTTGCGTTATTCGTTCACTATATTTTTCAATACATTATCCTATTATTTTTTCCATGACCTTTTTATATCGCATTTTTCTGAGAGGCGAGAAGAATTGATCGCTTTAAAGATCCAGTATTCTTTTAATTATCTAAAGTGAAAGGGATCGATATACGGTGTTCAAAATCGCAACGGAAGCACAAAAGTGTTTTCAAAACATGAAAACCGAAATTTTGGTATAAAATTTTTCAAAATTGAACACCATGTACTAGTTGTGCAAACATATACAAAAATCTCAACTTTCAAGCATAGGGTGTTGAGAAAATTACCTATCAATCACAAGGATTGATTTTATGGCTCCAACTAAGGTGTAAACACCTTAGCTCTTGAAGGTAGACAATCTACAAGCTCCACCTTTCTTTTGGACTCCTTTCTTCCAATCAAGCCCACCACCAACTAGGTAGATCCCCTCACATTTTGCACTAGAAAAATGTGAGGATTTTTCAAAGAGAAGATAGTGTTTTCTCCAACTAATTGAAGAACACAAAAGGAAGGAAAAATGGAGAGAATTGGGAGAGGGAGATTTCGGCCATATGCATGTGGAGGGGGGGGAAGAATGAGTTAATTCCCTTGCCTTGGTTGTGAGAAAAGCAAAAGGCAAAAAAAAGTAGCATGCCATGCCATTATTTTATTCAAAAGTAATCTCCAACCCTTCACCTCCCATGCATGCATATAATATAGTTTTCAATCAAATTAAAAACTTTGGACTAAATTTAATTATCTCAAACATATTTGAGACTAATTAAACATTACTTGAATTTACCCAAGTCCCACTAGTTAAATAATTATTTTAATTGAGCTCTACTAGACTCAATATTATTTAATTAATCCAACACTTGAATTAATTTAATTATTTGGGCTCTACTAGGCCCACTAGTGTTTAATTAATTCAACACTTGAATTAATTTAATTTAGTCCATAATAATGTTTATGAAAATCACAATTTTCAAAAAACATTAGTCACTTGGCCAAATTTTAATCTAGGAACACTTCCATAAATTAAAATTTATATTTCTCTCATAGAAGTCATACTTCTATTTTTCTTTACACTTATAAACACATTTATAAGCCGTTCAACACTTTGAACTATTTTCTCCTTTATAGAAGTCATACTTCTAATTTTCCTTACGCTTATAAACTCTTTTATAAGCCGTTCAACACATTGAACTATTTTACTTCTCATCGGGATTTACTAAGCTAGCACTTGTGTGGCCCTCAATGGTTCATTGATACAACTAGCCGTGGGTTCACATCTCCATGTGATTCGGACTAAACATGTCCTTATTCGAGCATACCCCAATTGCTCCATTCTTACTTATCAACTCCTTGATGGTAAGAACGTCAGAACTCAAGTCTGATAGTACCCAACCAATCACGTTAAACGCCTAGCAGCATCGCTTACGTGATTCCCTAGGTATCACATGATAGTGCCTGCAAGAACCATTCAATTATGGTTAGCGTACAGTACGGTCCCTTCAACTCATATATCCCGATCGATTCGACAACCATTGGTTTATCGAGAGTTGTCAATGAATCGATACTATGTGTCATGTTGTAGTTGCATCGATGGTGTAATCTATGAAACCCCTTTCATAATTACAACCATACTCTGGCCAGAGATTTCGATCTACATACACATGATAACACATAGGATATCCATACCCGAAGGTAAGCGGTGAATCCCCGACTACAATGCATCGACTCCTATGTGTTTCGACATAACACCCAACCTTGCCACCTGATGACCCCATGAGAGTCGGTAAACAAGTCAAAGTGTAATTCTAGCACATAGAGTCTCAATGTTGTCCCGGGTCATAAGGACTAATTCTGTACAACCATAAACCAGGACTTTTCCACTCGATAAGTGAGAACCACTTGGAAAGTCCTTTTATGGAGGGTTGTTCAGTGCACTCTACAAGGAGCACCTATCTGCATGTTCGGACATCACAATGTCCCCTACCAATGAAACATGGTACTCACATCGCAGATACTAGTCTCTAACTCGAGCGGCCTATATCCTTCTTAGTGGCGGCTGAATCGACTAGGAACCGTTTAGAATATACAGTATTACAAATATGAGTTTCATGATACTCATCATATGAGCATCTCATATTCTTTCTACTATTTGTATATTCAAGGGCTTTATCTATGCAGCTAGCATGGGTATACAGATAAAGATTTGCCAAAGTAATAATTTCAAATATTATTAAAATAAAGACTGCTTATTCATAGAGTTTCATTGTGAACACTCGGCCAACACTTGGCTCGACGGGCACCTACTCTAACATAAAGATCTTGAATCAAGCAGTCTTTTGCAATTGTCGTTTTTACGCCTGACTGCCGACATAACATCTACTGGTGCAGTTGTAGTCTAAGCTTGACTAAGTCATTTGAAAGAGCTGCAGCAAAGAAGGCACGTGCCATAATCATATTACCAACAAAGGGAGATAGGTAAGAACTTGATTGGTCCTGGATAACTTGTTTAATTTAATGGGCATGTGATTGACAACAGTTTATAAAATTATTTAGTATTTTTTGTATTTTCACTGAATTTGATTATGAATTAAGAAGGCTTTGACAAAAAACTTAGTTTCCCAGCTCCCTAAAATCGTAGTAGTGACCAGTGAGTTTGAGGAATGCCCATTTCACCCACAATATTTCTAACAAGGCTTGCATTTTATGCCCTTTTTCCTTTTATCAAGATATTGTCTTTGATGCATTTGATTTTGTAAAATCTGAAACATAAAGCTAAATCTTTAATTTGTTAGATATGAAGTTGACACGGATGCATTTCTAACAGTTCTTGCTCTTCAACCCGTTCTTATGGTGACCTCTGTACCTACTATAGTTGAGGTTAGTTTCAGATGGATGGTCTCTTTCTACATTATGACTTGTAAAGTTTTACTCTAATTTGTGATACAGGTCTCAAGTTCAAACACCAGTCAGCTTTTAAAATCAATCTCAGGGTTAAAAGTGGAGCCTGTCGAAAATGTTGCATCCAAATTATTTGTTCAGTGTTCTAGACAAAAAGGGCTGATAAAGATATACAAACACTTGCTAAACTATCAAAGTAAATCCATATCCTTTCTTTTCCCTTGTCATGATAGTTATCGCGATGTGTTTTTCAGCTATCTCTATGGAACAATAATTCTCAAAGCTTTAGGAAATTGAAAGATATAACTGTTCTCTTGACACGTCAAAGCATGGGATTTGAATGACATTATGCATTTTTCTTTCTTATTGATTTTAAATCTCATGCTAATTTCTGACCACGGATATCTTTATGTTGCAGAAAATGTGTTCAATCTTTGCAATTTTCCTAATTTAGCAGGGCTAACTTACAGGCAATTGAGGTGTGGTTTTCAAGAGGTATATAATAACCATCCTCTATGTGGTATATTAATTTCATTTGATTCTTTAGGTTTCTGAATCAATGAATTTTTTGTTTTCTTTTTTCGTTTACCTTTTTCAGGCAGTTGTTTGTGGGCTTTATCGGGATGGAAGGGTTAGTTTTCACCCAAATGATGAAGAAATTTTGGAAGTAACTGACAAGGTATGCAAATCTTGGATAGCGAATGTACTTCAGTTTGTATTTTTGTAACAGTAAGGATTATGGGTTTGACTGTCTAGCAAACATGCCGTGAAAATATGTTCAAAATCATGTAAAAGTTTTCTAAATTGGGTACCGGTTTTCCATTTCACACTCTAGCAAGTGTAAAAAGCATTCATACAACACACGTAGGTTCTGTTTATTGCACCTTTACATGGAAAGAAGAAACCAAAACTCTCATATCCACGAGAAAATGATAGTTTGACCAATGATCTCGAGGCCATAAATCAAGGAAACATATTCCAAAGCCTAACATCTGATGTTACAAGAGAGCGGCTGCAGAATATGGTAAAAAGACCAAAAAAATCAGGTTCCAAGGTATGCCTTACCAGGTGAAGAATAACTGCTGTTATTGTGCATTTCTTAGCTTAAGGATTGATTTTTTTCAAACATTTGCATGAAGGCATCAGACTCGTCACTAGGTCCAAAAGAATGCATACTAATACTCGGATGGCGCCACGATGTTGTGAAAATGATAGAAGAATATGACAATTATCTTGGACCAGGCAGTGTGTTGGTACACTCCATTAAACTTCTGCCTGTCTCTGTATCTTATATTTCTCTTGCGAAAAGTTTTTTATTTTCTTATCTCAAATTTATTCGTATCTGGATGCGTAAGAGCAGGAAATTCTATCAGAGGTTCCGATGGATGAGAGAAATAAGGCAAATAATCTGGCTGGTCAGAGGAAACTCAAACATGTTAAAGTTTCTCACCGGGTAAAACTACACCACACCCTAAGTATGTCATTACATTTAAGCAAGTTTTACATTACGTTTCATTCACCTTCATTCCCAATGGTACTGTTGTCTGTCCATTCATCACAGGTTGGAAATCCAATGGATCATCTCACTTTAGAAGAAACCATTATTAAATTTCAAAGGGTGTTTCAGAAAGAAGGTGTTCCATTTTCAATTGTTGTGATATCTGATAGAGAGTGGCAAGTTGGAGGTAAGGCGTATGATGCTGATTTGTATCAAATTGACTCAGGTTTTTTATTGATCTTTTTCCTTGTAATTTAATGGTTTATAGATTCATCAAGGACAGACAAAAACTCAGCATATTGTCTTCTTCTAGCTGAAAATACATGTGGTAAACTTGGAGTAAAGGTACGGTTGTTTAAAATCCACCAACTCGTTAATTTGTCTAACACTTGTTTTCGAATAAGGTGCAATATGGAAACTTATCTCATGTTTTTGAAGTAATTTGATGAATCTTGCAGGTGCAAAATCTGGTTGCGGAAATTGCGGATTCAAAAATGGGAAAGCAAGTAAATTTTTTTCCAAGAACCTGAAGTGATTATTTTAATGCAGCCACGCTCACCATGTTACTTTTATACAGCCATTTCTCAAAGAAATCGCTGATAGCTAAATCTCATTGCTTCATAGATTACTAGGATCAGACCAACCCTCACATATATTGCGGCAGAGGAAGTAATGAGCCTTGTGACAGCTCAAGGTTTAGAAATTTACATCTCTCCATCTTCGAAACCAAAAAAAGAAAAAAAAATCATCTTTCGTATCAAGCTGATTTTAGTAAGTCTCATCCTTTTTTTGGCAGTGGCAGAGAACAGTGCATTGAACGAGGTTTGGAAAGACATTCTTAACGCAGAGGGAGATGAAATTTACGTTAAGGTTTACAAAGCATTCATTTTGATAATTGTGATTTATTGTATTAAAACTTGAGAGAACTTTGGCTAGTTTTCTGAAACATGAATTGATCTATCCAATGTCGAACAATACAGCACGTAGCTTCATGATATTTATTGTTCACGATTTTTGGACAGGATATAAGTCTCTACAAAAAAGAAGGTGAAAATCCCACGTTTAACGAGCTATCAGAAAGAGCACATCTCCGAAGAGAAGTGGCCATCGGTTATGTCAAACAGAACAAGAAGGTAGCTTGCTTGCCTTTCTTTGGTTATATTTATTGAAATGAGAATAGTACATTGATGCTATGTTTCAAATACTGCAGGTCATCAACCCAATTCCGAAGTCTGAGCATCTAACTCTCGACCCGAGTGACTCGTTGATCGTGATATCAGAGCTTGAAGGAGAACAACCAGTGGTATTCTAGAATCTCGTTGCTCATAGTTCTCTTTATTATTTTACATCCCGTTTCTCATTGATCCTTTCCATTTTTCTTATTCTTTATTGGTGGAATATAGTAGTCGCATGGGAAATGTATAGTTTACGAACATAATAGTTTGGTTGTTTTTCCGTGAAATTCATTTATCCTGCCAAACTTGCTATATTCCAATGATGTATTTTGAAATAAATTAATTAATGTGCATCCATCCCCTTCTATATAAATCAAATCTTACATGGAAAAAATTGTTCATCAGAAGATCTAGATGGAGAGAATGGAGCATTTACCCTATTCTAATATGATGCAAATATATCGAGTATCCTGAGAATTATGTGAGACCATTTAAGATTAATACTTTAAGACTATGTTTGGTAGCCATGATAAGAGAATGATTATTTAATAATTATTCATTTATGTCGCGTTTGGTTAGTTTTTTATTAATCTATAGGCCCTTGATTATGATTGAAATCCCACATTATACATGTTACTTGGGTGATTAAATATCCCTCCTCAAAAGGTGTGATAATTAATAATTTTTTTAATAATGATCATGATAAGATTGTATATTGACCACAATACCTTGAATTGTTTTCTTCGATATAATATGAAAATTAAAATTATTAAATTTAATAATTAATATAATATTTAAATTTTTATTATATTTTTTTATAAATTAATTTCATATATTTTAATTATTTTCAATCATTTTAACGAAAATAAATTGTAATACAAATTTATCTTAAATTAAATTTTTATAAATTTTTAATCTTGTTAATTAATTTTTTTATGAAAATAAATATTTTTTCAATTCTAATTTATTTTTTAATGATTTAAATTAATTTTAATAAATGTAAACTATAATTATAAATATTTAATTATCTATCTAATTATTTTAAAAATATATTTTTAATTAGCATTTGGGCATTTTAGTCATTACAATAAAATTTACAAAATTAATCCATCATTTTAAAATCATACCAAACACCATGTTATTTATCTCACCATACTATTAATACATATAACTCATTTTTTAATCACTCTAATTATTAATCATTTACTAATCCTATCACACGTAGCAAACGGAGTCTAATAATCTAAACTTGCATTTTCCTCACGTGGGGTCAAACTATTTATTATTTTAATTTTAATTTTACTTTTAAATTTAAAATTAATTACTTTAATATTTACATTGAAAATCACTATCATAATGTTATAAATTGAAATAAATTATTAATATTACAAACATTAAGATAATAATAGGAAGACAAATTGACATGAGAGCGATTGAATAAAATTAAATTATTAATAAATTTTAAGGTTATATAAAACATTTTTTTTTCCTATTTAGAATATAAATATTTTTAGACTACTTATGTATTAAAAGGGATACGTGATTGAGAGAAAATGTTTATATGTAAGTGATTTCAATGTAAATATTTAAGCTATTTAGTCAATTTTCGATATACGATGCTAAATAAATATTATTAAATAATATATTATCTATTAATCTATTAAATATATGACTTCCATTTGCGAGCTTAATATTTTAATATTTTTTTGTTTTACAATTTGTCATGTTCTCTATGTTATTTAAATCTTTTTTTTTATGTTAGTTTAATAGGATCATTAATAATATACTTAACTCAATCAAACTAATTATTATTTTAATTTATTTTTAATTTTAGTTACTTAAATTTATACATTGATGTCAAATTCATGGAAAATCTCTACCATATTAATGATTGGTAATAATGGGAAGATGAATGAGATGACTCGGATTGAATAAAAATAAATTATTAATAAATATTAACGTCATACAAAACTTCTTGATCTAATTTAGAATAAATATATTAACAAATGAATTATTAATAATAATTCACGCGGTAATCTTGGGATAAGAACATTTATTAATTCAATACTGAGATACAATAATATTGATTCCTTTGTATTCACTTTCCCAACAAATGCATATTCAAGATCACAATGCAAACACACGTTCTTGTATGAAGAAAACATAACCAAAATCCTAATACTAAGGATGTATATATGCATATCTTTGTACAATAGCTTGCACATGGATTTGTTACAAGCATAGCATTGAAAATCAAAATAACTCAAAAGCATTTTTTAAAGAAAAAGAAATGGTATGAAAATATTTGCAATTTCTATGTATCTAGCTTCTTTTAATTAAACCTCCTCCCAGTTGAGGTTGCAGAAAATTGTTGAATACAAAGGAACTTCAAAATCTAGAGTTCTTGGTGAACTCTGAATAGTCGTAATCATGATTCTCTCTCCCGTGAGAGGGCCTCATCATTTTTTTTCTGTTGGGTCACATTTTAAATAAAACCATGAATTAATCCAAGAATAAGTGTCTCCTTATGCACCAAAGCCTAATCCTTTGGCAGCTTCTGATCCTTTCATGATCCTCAGTTTCTTGCAGGATGACTTGAACATACTGCAAAATTATTTATGCATGAGAAAATGTGCGTGGTCGAATTCTGCATGTCGGGAGAAATTTATATAAAAACTAGAGTTATTTTCTATTTTTACAAGATTTAGATAGGGCATAGGGGAACTCACTCCCATGGAACATCTCCAACGAGCATCAAATCACCATCTTTATCTTCATATGCAGGTGAATATTCCGATCCTTTGTACCCTCCCCTCTCTGAATATTCCCCTAATCGACCAAATTACACCATGTGTTAAGAGCAATCCCAATAATCATTACTAACCGGAAAGAAAAGAAATGAAAACATACATATATCCCTTACCTATGGAGAGTTTGAACATATTTTCTAAAGCCTGGAGGAGTTGTGGGTATCCATCGTAAACTTTGAGATCAATCTTTCTAAGGTAAGGGGCACCATCCATGCTAACTTTCACGTAAATCCCTGGTTCAGATTCAGAATGCATCTTCATCTGGACATTGCTTTTCCGGTAAGACCTCACCGGCGGCCACCCGACTATCTGTGCCCTGGAACCAATAAGTAATCACCAACAAAACAAGTCAGTTACTTATAAAAGATGAGAGGCAATTAATGGATCTCTTACTTGGGTGCTGGTGGGATTTCGAGTGCAGAAGAAGCAATCTCCGATCCGCTATTCGATTCAGGCAAGGCGCGCTTGTTGTTCTTTGGAGTTTTCACCATTTCTTCACATTCATCCGTGCCTGGTAATCCCAATCTCAGTTCAGTTGCCTTGAAATTCATATCACTTTCCATTTTGTTGATAGCAAACAATATATGGTATGTGGAACAAAACTAAAACTGAACCGGAACCCTTTTGTTTACAATATTTGTAGTGTGTGTTTCTTGGAGAAAGCGTTTGGCAACAAAAAAATGAGAGTTGATTTAGTGCATGAATTTGGAGTTAATATTGGTGTTTTAGTGCATGAATTTGGGGCAAAGCAAGATTAAGATGTCTGCAATATTGGCAGCAATTATGGGGCAAGGGATCCCAGATTTAGGGGACAGGAGAGGGACAAACTCGGCCGCCCATATGGATTACTTTTTTCCATACAGTCAAGATGCGTTTTGGGGGAAGTAAACAAATTTTCATAATTAGATACAAAGTCCATTATTATTTTATGTTTTTTCCAAATTATGTGATACTCTAAAGATTTTTTTATAAATAAAAAAATGAAGGGTTTGTCTTGTGTGCCTAATAAATTTTGTCAAAGGCAAAAATTCGTGAGAGACGGTCTCAAAGGTCGTATTTTATGAGATGAATATTTTATTTGGGTCATCCATGAAAAAATATTACTTTTTATGCTAAGAGTATTACTTTTTATTGTGAAGATCGGTAGGATTGACCTGTCTCACAAATAAAGATTCGTGAGACCGTCTCACAAGAGACCTACTCTTTGTCAAATGAGGTGTCATGGTTTGGAGGTCCAATTCAAATAAATTTTAAGAATATAATGTTTAATATCTCTAACCAATATTAAGCGTATAATATTTGCTTAAATGCATAAATTGTGAGTACCGACACATAATCTTGTAGAAAATAAAGTAATAAATTTAATAATTTATGCGACATGAATACAGAGTAACATGTTTAAACATTGTTTTGGTAGTATGCTTGGCATGGAGTTGAATTCCATGTGAATGGAGATGCTCCACTTGGGTGTTGGGTATTGGGCATGTAGGCCTAAATGATTCTTGGCAGGGTGGCCATATTGCCATTTTTTTTTAAATTTTGAAACGAATATTTGCACATACTACTACTTACTTCTGTCATGATATATACCTTGAATTACTCATTACTCAAATTGTGGATGAATATATGGTCGGGAAATTCAGGTAACATATGCAACGTGCTCATGATCTGCTCTTGGAAGACCTGGGAGGTTGTCTATGTTAGAATGTTAAACTTATTTTGTTATTATTCTTAATACACGCTACCGCTGCATATTTACGTACATACATACATACATACATACATAGATATTATAGATATCAAGATGAAATCTTGAGGAATGTTCACTGTATCTGCTAATGCAATTGATCACCATTTGATTGATTTTGCTCTTTCGTTCCTATGTCAAGATATTTATGGAGAAATTAAGAAGATTACATTAATTTGAACTGATCATTCTACGTAAATTAATTATAGTAGTAAAGATAACAAACACGCGTCCGCGTGATGCAAAACACCAGAGGGGATCTGGCTGGCTAGCTAGCTCCAACATGCACAGACCATATATAAATTAGCTTTCTTGATAGGGGAGAAGTATGTACTTGAAAGCAAAAACTTCTCGCCTCATAGTGTAAGTTATAGATGGTTCCTGATACATACATGATGGATCCTGAATCGGGTGGCCCGACTAGCAAGCTAATTATATATATTCTCCCACTTGTCTGTTTACATTTTAGTTGTTGTACGTACAAGCCAGCTAGGAAATTAAGAAGATGGTTCCTAGTTAGCCCAGCTAGCTCTCCTCTGTTGCCTAGCTTGCTAAGACTCGCTCATTTCTCCACGTTACGCCACACCATCACTATACGAACCTCCAACTCTATGCATTAATATTACACGTTAAATTAATTGTTTCTGTTCTGCAGACGACGACACTTGCCCTACGTTTTATAATGTGTGTTTGTGTGTGTACTTTTACATTCAAATTTATATTTTATTAAAATAAGTAAATATCTATATATGTAAATATAAGCTGGCGAGAATAAGAAGACGACAATGTCGAAATCCGATTTGTAGTTATTCTCGTCGAGATTAATGAGAGTGCCCATTTTCAGTCACGCGAATGGTCCCTTCACGGGAAATAATTTTGACGTGTTTATGGATCGAGTGATTCATCTTGGAGTATGTCTCTTATAAGACGATTTCACAAATATTTATCTATGAGACCGGTCAACCCTTACCGATATTCACAATAAAAAATAATACTCATAGCAAAAAATATAATATTTTTTTTATAAATGACCCAAATAATAGATCTGTCTAACAAAATACGACCTGTGAGACCGTCTCACACATATTTTTGCCTTCATCTTGAGAGTTATTGAATTTTTAATTTAAGAGTTCCTTATTACTTGTGATATATATCTCCGATATTCTATGGAATGGATTGATTTTTGGTATTTTATTAAAAAACGGTCATTTCTTTACCAAACACTCTAACTTGAGAAATTTTCAGTTTTTTTAATTTTATTTTCAAACATTACTCACTACTTCACAATCTACAATATTTTGTCAACACTCCCTTAATTTTTCTTTTTTTAAAAAATATAATGATAAGAATAAAGAGGAAGGATTTATTATTTAAATGATTCAAAATTGTGTAAAAGATACTTAAAACAAGAAAATGGATCATTAAAAATTCCCTCAATGTTACGTAAATAGTGAACAAATTCCTGTCTTACGTGATTCTTTAAATTGCCAACTGATTTGATTTTTGAGAAGAAAACAAAAACTAATTTACAAAAATTCCCCGTAGAATCAGAATTCGAATGGGATATTGGAACCAGATTTGGTTACATTTCTATATGGGCCTAATTTCAGATGGGATGGACCAGTTAACCATCAGAATCCTTCCTATAAATGCATGAAAAGGAGTTGGTAGTTGAGATACAATCAATCAAGATATAATATATATCATATTGTATATGTTAAAATTTAGATTTAGATCTAATTCAATCTCAAAAATTAGTTATTCAACCAACGTGAGACAACTAACGGTATATTAAATTCATATGCAATCAACTTAACCTGTTCGAAAATCTTACGCCTAATTATCCGACGGGGAAATACCTTAAATTCACATGCATGGTCAAGAAAATACGTATATTTTTCGTCTTCCCCGTATTGATACCTATGTATCGGTCGTGCATGTGATATGATTAAATTCCTAACAAAGGACTGAATGTGATGCTGGGAGGGAATGTAATGCCAATAGTTGTTTTCTGATGGGTTGGAACAATTATTGGGTTGAATTTCGAGACAGATACATTTCTGGATTTTGTGGTGCAAATTCAAACCCTCTTTTGTTTAGGACCGCCGGTCATTCTCACACTCCGGCCCAGAAATTGGTAATAATAAATACTATATATGTTATCCTCAACAACCTTTTTTTTTCCTTTTTCTGTGCAATATTAATTTTCTGAATCACTTAAAATTAATATTGTCGATTTAATTATATTCTCACTCTGATGCAAAACAACTTGATACAAAAAATATTTACTGTATATGGACACAATATAGACAAAAAATTATGTGATATGGTCTCACGGATCGTATTTTGTTAGAGAGATATCTTATTTGGGTCATCCATAAAAAAATATTACTTTTTATGCTGAGAGTATTACTTTTTATTGTGAATATCGGTAGGATTGACCCGTCTTATAGAAAAAAATTTGTGAGACCATCTTACAAGAGACCTAATCCACAATATAATGTGTGTCAAAAAATAATAGTAACAGCTCAACCCGATGGTAGTGTAGACCTATAGTTATATAAACTTCTCTCAATATGAAAGAAACATAAATTTGATCTCATGTTAAAGCAAAAATCTCCAACCAATTGTAATAATAATAAATATATATATATATATATATATATATATATATATATATATATATATATATATGTATGTATATAATTGTTATTAGCTCTAATTAACAGTATAACGACCATCAATCAACGGTGGCTTAATAAATAAATAATACAGTGGAAATTAACTTTAGACTTTGAAGCTTGATATTATTGTCTAATTTAACCCCATTAATTGAACATGATCATCAAGTCCCCAAAAAATTAAATCATAAAATCAAGAATGGATTGTTCATTGACAAGGGAAAGATCCTACAAAATCAAACGTGGCCAAAAAGCACATCGTAAAGGAGATTCTACCCGAAAGAATGCGATTCACCTCATCTTTTTGGAGTCCCCCGACTGGAATTTTTTTTTTTTTTTATTTATCTCCATATCATCTTCCCTTAACCAAACCAATCTTTTTTTTTTTTCCATTTTCTTTACAAATAAAATTAGTTTCGTGTTTTTAATTTTGTGAATGGTTATTTTTATGGTTTTTGGAAGAGCGATGAGTAATGGTAGCAGTAGACAAAAATGCGTGTTGGATCGGTAAAAGGGAGTTGATAAGGCTGAGGCATTCCAAGGAATTAGTGGGATGATGCGACCAAATCATGGGGATCCACTGTCTCATTTTCAACCTACATTTGGAATCATTATTATTGTGCCCGAGATTCTCATAATTTTTCGTCGATGGGCCACGCCTAATTCAACTAAGATTATATGCTAATCACCCTGTAAATTTGGCTCCCCGATTTAAGTAATTTTTCGACACGGATCCATTATTGCATCGCACTCTATATAGTTGACCGCCGAAGAGTCATGTACCGGAGCATCTTTAGGCTTGGAAAAGGCGAATAATATATAGAATTTTCAAGTAAATTTCTTCTTTTTTAAAAAAATATATATAAGTTCATTATCTCTGAAATACATTAAATCACACGCAAAAGTCTTTTTTTTTTCTTGTCTAATTTATCTATATATTAAGGTTTGTAATAAGCGTGTTATTTATTAGTTAATAAAAAAAATATGCACAATCGTACATGTGAAATATTCGAGATAGGGGGATTTTAAAATTTATAATAATATTTGAGTTTGTGATGTTAATGCTCATAATATAATCCGAGTTAACCACTCTCGTAAAATGAATATAGTTGTTCTTGAAGATTATTATATACAAAATCGCTAGAAAATTACATTATACACACATGATCGCTAGCAAAATAAGAATATAATTTCCAAACTCGCTAGCTAGCTAGCTATGTTTTAATTACACATTTATTTTTGTGGGGACATTTTGGACCGCCCGAGTCATATCTACTAAAACTCAATTTAGTTCAACGTGAAAGAAACAAAACTCCAAATGTGATCTCAAGGGGTGAGTCACTTTCTCTTTGGTATGTAGATTTTTTCTAATGTGATTTTGAGTCCTCGACTCCAAATTTTGAAGAAGGTGTTATGACATACCTCGAGTATTTTTTTTCTTTCAAAAACTTGTGTGAGAGAGTCTCACAAGTCATATTTTATGAGACGAGTCTCTTATTTGAGTCATCCTATAAAAAAATATTACTTTTTATACTAAGAGTATTATTTTTTGTTGTGAATACCGGTACTCGTCTCACAGATAAATATTTGTGAGACCATCTCACAAGAGATCTACTCTTTTTTTTCCACAAAATAAATATAAAATAAATTTATGAAATATAATCATCTCAAATTATCAACTATTTATTGGGGTGGGTGCGCACTTTTATGACTTTTATTAATCAATATCAATTAGAAATATGCTTTGATTTTAAATAATCTTTCAAAATCTGCATAATTATGTAAAAATTCAATTTTTTCTTCCCATTTTCATTTCAATGTCCTCCATCATGTGTAAATATTCATAAACACACAGCTTTTTTTCAAATTCCCGATCATTAGAGTTAGTTCAAATCCAAACCTTTAAATACATTATTGGAATAATTAATATGGAGCCCAAGAAAAACAAAAACTTATCCAATTAGTTATTCTAATCACGATTTAGAAATTTTGTTAAGTTTTTTTTTTAAAAAAATCATTGATTGATTTCAAAAGTTTAAAAATGTTGCAATTACTGAGCATTAAATAAATTGGTAAAAAAAATTGGAAGGATTTAAATTGGTAGATTTAGTAGAGATCTAGCGTTCAAGTATTTGGGCTGGAGTGGCGAAGGGAGGATGGTGATGGTGGCAGGGCACAGCTAGGGTTGAGGATGTTTTCTGCTCATGAAGATGTGACCTGTCTCAAAGTCATCACCACTGGTTCAAAAAACTCTACGATCAGTGATAACTGACAAATAATGCAATTATAATAAAAGTAGGTTTTTTGTCTTACAATCTCACGTGTTTTTTTATGAGATAGATCAATTTTATTCATATTTATAATCGAAAATATATTTTTGTTCTAAAAATAATAATTTTTCATAAATGATCCAAAACAGAATATATATCACACAAAATTGATAAGTGAGATCATTTCACATGAGTTTTTTGTTATAATAATATTATATTAAAATGATCAATTTTAGGGATATACAATATCCTACAAATCACGTAAATCAGAAAATTATACTGAACAAGCTATGTGCAAGACTTGTCTGAAAAGATATTGATAAAAAATGAACAGTGATCATTATCCGATAGATGTCTTAATATGCTTGGATATACACCTGTATAGTTAATTATGATAATACTTACTTGCCCGCATGAGCTTAGCTCAGTTGGTCAGTAGCAGTAAATCTTGGAGCAATGACCAGGGATCGAGTCTCGCAAGCGGCAGTGTGGGAGTTAAATTCCCTCCAATGAGGGGGAGCTCCTTGTGCGCGGCGTAGCATAAGGTCTAGCTGCTGCTGGTTGGCTGAGTCACCATGATTTATCTCCTCTCACAATCCTGTCGGGCCGGGAGTGAGGGGCGCCTAAGATGAGCGATTTCACCTTTGGAGCAATGATAATACTTACTTTTTTTTTTAAACAATAATAATACTTGTCACTCAAGATTTGGAGATATATATATATATATATATATATATATATATATATATATATATATATATATATATATATATGATATGCAAAATTTGTTATATTTTTTAATTTATCTGATGAAGAATTATTGCTTGATTTTCGTGATATGTCCTCAATCGATCCATTTATTGAGATAAGTTAGGAAGTGTTAGAAGAAGACGGAATAAATTTAAGGAATCCTAACTATTCACAAAGAATGACTTGTTTATTACTATTTCTCGGTTCAATTTTTTAGTTTCATAATAAACCATAATAAGTTATATCCGAGCTCATCGTACATGGTCAAAGATACTCAGGGGTTAGGCCACTCGAGATCATCCCATTAGGTCAGTCTAGGGCAGACCAAGACAGCAGAGCTCATCACATCAGGACATGCTACCCAGATCGTCCCACCAAGTCAAGAGAGCCCACTCGGGCTCATCCCATCAAATAAAAATCTTTACATGGACCTCTCTGCCCGACATCATCATTAACGTCGTATATGAGAAATATGATCTATAGACGTATATACGACTTTCATTCAAATATGAGCCCGACCAGCTCGGCAATCAGATTTTATCTATGGCTCATCACCTGGGCTCGAATTTCGGGAGCTATTTTCGGATTGGTATGGAAGGGCATTTGGTTATGCACTCAATATTGTACAAACATGTTAGTCGCTTAATTCAGCTCAACTAAGAAATCCCACTCTACTGTAACGAATTCAGAATTTTCATGTTGATTTGGTTTTTAAGAAAATTTAGCTAGCAAGAGATGTAGGAAAACTAAAAGTACAGGAGGCATGAGGCCCCAACACTTTATTCTAAGCACGGGAGACATGAGGTATCGACAATTTATCTAAGCTCGAGAGACGAGGCCCCGATACATATTTAATCCCGAGAGACATGAGGCACCGACACCTTATTCGAAGCCCGGGAGACATTAGACCTCCACACCTTATTTAAGCCCGAAAGACATAAGGCTTCGACACCTTATTTTAAGACCGGATGATTTGAGTCATCGGTTACTTTTCAACACTTACTTTACAAAGTGTTTGGGCTACTTAGTCCTCGGCTAGAGATCAAGACCACGTAGTTAGTCTGACTAACTAGGTGAAATTCAAAAAAAAAATTGGTGTAGAAAATTAATATTTTCATCAATAGCTGAACAAGTATAGTGGAGGGGCTGACGCCAAGAGTCACCTCATCATCATAAAAGAGTCAATGGCCTTGTCCAGATTGGAGAAGTCTTCCATGTCCGTAGGGAGAACGACATTCTCTTCAAATTGCTCTTTTTTATTTGTAGGAAACGATCTGAAAATAATAATTAACTATCTTTCCGACGGAGTCTAATCATGACTAATTGGGACAACGATTATGATTCTAGCACAACTATTTAAGAAGAGAGTGGTGATGTCATGGAAAGTCCTGGGTCATCCTCGGACTCAGACGTGAAGAGATGACCAAAATAGGACCAGATTGCAAGTTGCTCCACGGAAACTGGGTAGAGCTTGGGTAGAAGTTAACCAGGGTTCACCTGAACTGAACATCGAGAATATCTCTAGAACTGATTATACATTTTGTGAAACATTTAAAAAATATGCAAGTTGAATGTTTAAAACGTTTTTGTTCTAAACATTTTGTATGCAATATTTTGGTATTTGAAAAACATATAAAATGCTTTAATTGTGCCTACCAAAGAGCAAGAACTATTTAATGCAATAGACTAAATAGACACAAATTTTTTTATGGATGTTCGGAAATGAACAACTCCTACGCCACTTTTTCTTCTACATATAAATATATCACCTACAGACTTTGATTTTTATACAAGTTCTTGTACAAACTAATTTTGAATTAGGACTTATTTTTTTCCTAATCGAAACTCTTAGAACACTCTTTGAAGTTCAACTTTCATGTATATATGTGAGTGATTTGTGTGTATGATTATTTATTCATTTACAGTGTATATATCTCGCATATATATTACCATACTTTGGTTTGCTATCATTCTAGCTAATTTTCTTCACATAAGTTGCTCATGCTTTGAATCTCCTTCAAAATCTTCTTTTTGATCTTCAAAATATTGTATTTATATGCTCCAAAAATGATTTATACATTAGATATAATAATATGACCATTCGGGAAGGTTTTGGACAATTTCTACATTAAAACTATCAAATTCGCCATGCTAGACGTTTTTCTCGAGCCTTACTGATTTTGAGCCTTGCTGTCAGCTAGGTGGATCAATCAGCTAGGCTTGTTTGAGTTAGGCCGAGCCTTGCTGATTTGAGGTCTGAGCCTTATTGATTTTATCATGTGCAAAACCAGCAATTCTATCGCAACTTATCAGCTTCTTAAACTTTGAGTCAAACTTCAAATTGTGAATATGATTTGTAGATTATCGTTTTAACTTCATAACACATACTGAATTGTTCATTCTGATAATCGATCTGATCAAGCTGGCTAAAATACCGCAATTGCTCGTGTCCAACTTATGGTTGTTTTAATTACAATCAGTTTGTTCTTGAAACTATCAGTTTGTCTAGATAGCATTCGATTTAGCCCCACTGACAAGAAATATGAGTTATAGAAAATTTAGTTTCTTATCATTCGTTTTGGCAGCTGGTCATTTTCATCAACTAGTTATGAGATATCATATAAATACAGCAGCTTGAGTAATATATTAGAAACACAATAACAAGTTCAGTTATCGTTAAAATCAAAATTGCTAGTGTTTCTAAGCTCATGAGTCTGTAATTGTGTGAAGGAGTTATTTCAAACAAAAGCATAAAGTGTTGTTCAATTTTTGTTCTGAACATCGTATCTGATCTCAACAAAAAAATAACATAAAAGTAAATAAATAAATAATTAAGAGAGTTTTTAAAAAAAAAATAGGAAAAAGAGGGGGAAAATGTGTTACAAAATCGACATCTAATAACCTTGTCCCTCTGTACACACATGCATAACTAGTCATTTTCATTTTGCGAGCGTGGAATAAATGACCAGAAATCTGAATAAAATTATTTAATTTAATTTAATCCGTTTTGCTGTTACACGATTTTACTCGCAAATTAAATTTAGTCAATTATTTGGAAGTATTCCTAGCTTTGTTGGGCACAAAATTAAATGAGTTGAAATTTTTTATTTATTTCTAACTATTAATACTTTGGTTCCTCGTGGGTCATTTTGGAAGTTGCTCGAGAAAAACCTCATTTAAGGAACAAAAATTCGGGCTCATAAATATCAGAAAGGCACTTGCGTCATTTAGTCAAATACGCAAAATTCAAAATTCTGGTTTCTTTTTTGATTTTCTTACAAAAATGATGTCTTAATCGTATAATAATACAAAAAGAATGGAGGCATAGCTTACACTGTGCATTAAGAGAGGTAAATTGCATTTGCGATCTTTACATATGTTACAACATCATATAATTAATTATTCAGAAAAATCATATAATTATAAAAATTAATCATCACACCTCAAAGGAAATGATATTAAATACACGATTAAGTGGGTTATGGGTATGTTTCTTTCTTAGAATCATATCTATATATAATTTTTAGGATATTTAAGATTTTATATATATATATATATATATATATATATATGTATATACACGAATTTGTTACCCTGCACACGTGGTGTGCAGGGTATCATGAGCACCGCCTACGTGGCGGTGCATGATTGGTCAGCCTTTTTTTAAAAAAAACAAAATAAAAAATTTTGTGTGGTTGTGGGCGTACCACGTAGGCAGGGGCCCACATATGTGCAAGAAAAGAGTGTGCAAGGGTATCATTGCTAATACACGAATTTGTTACCCTGCACACCAAGTGTGCAGGGTATCACGAGCACCGCCTACGTGGCGGTGCATGATTGGGCGTACCACGTAGGCATGCGTCCACCGATGTGCAGGAAAAGAGTTTGTAGGATATCATTGCTATATATATATATATATACACATCGACTTTTTCCCTGCTTTTTTATGACGATTATACTCATTTTTGTTGGTTTTTTATGTACACTGAATAAATTTTTGAGTTCAACGAGAACTTGCACATCATATTACTCAAGTACATTACACTAAACAAATTATATATGATAAATATGTTCGAAAAAGTGACAGTAAGAGGAATTAAACCCAAGATCAGTGGTTACGGCTTTTCTTGTGACAGGAGAGTCCAACGACGAGTTAAAATTTGGCCAAAATAGTGGAAGACTAATTCGTGATGTCAACAGAAATTATCAAACACCCTACCAAATTTCACTGTTAACAAATAGGGGCATTTTTGGGGTGTAGCATGTTTTCAAGGCCACCTGGTTCCATGATTAAAAATAATTTATATTATATATGTATAACTTAAGCAAAGAAATATATACAATAATTAAACCTCATAATTGTGTGGATATATATCATATGAGATGATATCCGTGAGATGTGTTAAACTTGATTTATATTTAGAGTAAAAATTAATACTTTCGATGAAAAAATAATATATTTCATGAGTCGAATCAATAAGATATGTGTTTCACAAAATCGACACTTGCACGAGACTATCTTGAGTTTTTGTAATTGTGATATATCCTAAAACTTAGGATGGGCCTATTTTTAATGTTTATGAAGCAAAAATCAACACCTATCTTTATAGGTTTTGGATATTTTAGTTATCTATTATTATTAAAATTGAAGAATGGATTATTCAAAAAATGTCGAATGGATAAAATGAAAAATAAAAGTATGGTATGTACTTATTTTTCGAAGTCAGAATGCGGAATAAAGAAAGGAGATATTTTACGGTATTCGTGTGTATTATACATTAATATTTATAACCACGCTGTATACCAATATGTGGTTTCCTGTCGTAAAGTGTCGAAATATTTATATTTATTTTTTTATAATGCGGTTATTTTTAATTTTTAAAAGATAATAAATTGGTTTATATATAGTATAGTATTATAACATAATTACGAGCAGGTCTCTTGTGAGACAGTCTCACACATCTTTATCTATGAGACGAGTCATCCCTACCTATATTAATAATAAAAATTAATATTCTTAACATAAAAAATAATACTTTTTCATGGATGACTCAAATAAGAATTTAATTATTCAATGAACTTGATTATTTTCCTATTGAAACAATAATTTGGGTACAATTGTTTGTCTCTTGTGAGACGGTCTCATAGATTTTTATCTATGAGACGAGTCAATCTTACATATATTCACAATAAAAATTAATACTCTTAACATAAAAAATAATCTTTTTTAATAAATGATCCAAATAAAAACTTAATTATTCAATGAACTTGATTATTTTCCTATTGAAACAATAATTTGGGTAAAATTGTTTGTGTTCTCAGAAAAATAACACACATCTTCTAGCTATAGATATATATGAAAATTTATATATTGGGTTAGTACAAAATTTTCCCTAAGAAAAGACGTCGTGATAATCAGTATGGACCCTCACCACACATCAATGCATGGTGTTTTTCCTGGGCCACACCATGGTCAGCTCCCTTAATCATGTCCATTCCCATTTTATTTCAGTGTCAATTAATTTAATTTTAAAAACCTCCCACTTGATCTAGTTTTTATAATTAAGAGTCAAGGATTGATTATTAAGATATTATTTCGCAAAAATATGTTCGTACAATTTCATGAAACATAAATATTCTAAATTATCAACGAACAAAATCTGAAATTGAGATATTGTTTGATAATAATCGAATAGTTTTAAGATATTTTTGTGTCCATTAAAATATATGAACTTGTAAATAATACTCATTCATTTTTAAGTAACTTTTGCATCCAAAAAAGTAATCCGTAAAAGCAAAGCTTTGTTCCTTTATTTTTGTCCTCTCCCAAAATAAATTTTCATTGTTCAATAAAATAAAATAAAAATTCATTATTTTAGTAACATGCTCATGATCCCAGACACAAATATATATATATATATATATATATATATATATATGTATGTATATGTATGTATTATGCAATTACCACGTGTCAACACGCGATTAGACGGAAATTGCCTTGGTATATTTGCACATGAAAGTCATACACATTGCTTCCTCTCGTGTATTAATATTATTGCACAGACACAAACAAAAGCACTCATAAAACAAACACTTCACCTCAAATCATAACAAGTTGAAGAGGAAGAAAGAAAGAAAAAAAGAAAAGAGAAGAAAAAAGTTGCCCTCGGCGGAGAAAAAGAAGTGAGTTTTGATGCAAGTTGGCCGGAAATTGTCGTCGGCTTTGCTCGGTGAGCATGGCCTGAATCTCAAGGAAACTGAACTATGTCTTGGACTTCCCGGCGGCGGAGCCGGCGGAGGTGAAGCTGATCTCATCAAGTTTACTGGGAAGAGAGGGTTTTCCGAGACTGTTGATCTGAAACTCAAACTTCAGTCTAATGAATCAGCTGCTTCAGATCTGGAGGAGGCCATGAAAACTTCTGCAAAGGAGAAGGCTGCGGCTCCTTCCAAAGATCCGGTCAAGCCACCAGCTAAGTTAGTTTTTATTTACCTTTTTATACGACACGAAAGCGGAAACTTAACCTATTTTGTGTGCCAAATATTTTTTATTTTTATTTGTAAAAAACACATAATCGAAATTTCCATCGATTGAACTATTGTTAAGGCATGTAATCTTTTAATCATCATGCGTTTTGCTTCACATTTTATGGAAAATTACACGTGCAAGCATGTGAGTTAGACGTGTGCACACAACGTAAAGTTTACTTAATTTCCTTGGATTATTAATAGATATAAAGAAAACGAGAGTATGTATCATACTCTTTTCTATGACAATTTTTTGTGTATTGTCTTATGAAATGAACTAATTTTTGCATGGATAATATGAATGCTTTCTCTCTAAAATAACTTGTTGGTCTCTAACTTTTGAAGATTAATTGTACGTCTCTCCGACTAAAAATTATCGGTTTCATTGATCTTGACTGACTATAATTTTCAGAATATCTAAGCAACCCAACAAAACCCATGCAATCCAAAGCAGTAGCTTTAACTTTTCACGAATCTTTGAACTACGATAACACCACTGACCGCAGACGAAATCCATGTTTGATACCAAAACTATTATAGACAATTCTAGTATAGCTATGTTTTTAAAAAATCGAGAGTTTATTAGGGCACAAGTGGTGGGATGGCCACCAGTCCGGTCTTTCCGCAAGAACATAATGGCGAATCAGAAGAGCAACGATGAAGAATCGGGTGAGAAGAGCGGAGCCGGCGGCACCGCCACCTTTGTGAAGGTGTCGATGGATGGTGCACCCTATCTCCGCAAAGTGGACTTGAAAACGTACACCAGCTATCAACAACTCTCCGATGCCTTGGCCAAAATGTTCAGCTCTTTCACCATGGGTGAGTTGTTCAGCTAGCAATCCCAACAAAATTTCATAACGAGAATGATTTTTTGTTTCAATACTAGCAGAAAATTCACATGCAACACTCGAAAATGAAAAGCTAAATATACCCAGTTGGCCAGTTCCCCTCATTTTAACCATAAATTAAATTAGCAGTTTGTAAGATTTTGTCAGAATTTTTTTTCTTCCGAGACAATTAATTATTTTAATTAGTAATTAATTATTTTTAGGATGAAATAATTGGAATTCAATAGTTAATTAACGTATGTCGATGTATGTAATTATACAGGTAATTATGGGACCCAAGGAATGATAGATTTTATGAATGAGAGGAAATTGATGGATTTGCTGAATAGGTCTGAATATGTTCCCACCTATGAAGATAAGGATGGCGATTGGATGCTCGTGGGGGATGTACCATGGGAGTAAGTATATATTCATTAATACAAACTTTTTTCTTTTATTAATATTAATTACCCTCGATTAACTATTAATAATTAATGCTTAAGTTAATTCAATTGTTCTTTGTATTAATTACGTGCAGGATGTTTGTTAATTCATGCAAGCGCCTTCGTATCATGAAAGGATCAGAAGCTATTGGCCTCGGTACATATATCTACCTCATAAAAAATATACAATTTCATTCTCCATGAATATTAATTATATAATTACCTAAATAATATTTATTAATTTTAAATTATTTTTTTGGGCATCAATTTCAGCACCAAGAGCCATGGAGAAATGCAAGAACAGGTGTTAATTAATCAGCAATGCAACCAAATTATGTAACGTACGTGCAAATTGTGAAAAGGTTTGATGAAGCAAGAAGTTGTTTAATTTCTATGTGCTAAGTAATTAAGATTCGGTTTTCATTTTTAATCTGTTCTTGATCAATTTGGTGACGTTTCTGTATTTTTATTGTCGTAAAGACATGACAGAGGTGTCTAAATATTTGTTTTGCAAAATAAGATACTGCAGTGCTTTGTGTGTTGTTTGGCTTTGTTATTTATTTATTTATTACTCTAATTATTATCATAAAATATATGAATTAAAGCACTGTCCTAAATGATAATTAAATTAATGAGCCCACCGTAGCGGTCATTCTTGTGCCTCTGTCTTTTTTTTTTCTTTTATCTACATTAATTAATATAAAAGTATTTATTTCTTGTACAGATTCTTCGTATTGTTTACTATTTTTTGCAGTTTTATAATTGATTATTTTAATCCCCCAACTAGACTACCAGAGGGAACAAGCCCATGTGGGTGTTAATGGGACTATTCCTTTTATTTTTGTAATGTAACTATTAATTTTAATATTTAATTATGGAATTATTGGACAATTATTTAATTATTATTATCTGGCTCTTATTTGTTAGTTATATTTGATTGGTTGTTGGAAGCACATGCATGGTCAATGCTTAAATTTACTTGCGATCTGACTCCCCGATGTACGCATTTAATTTATATGAATTTTAAATAAAAGTTCAATACTTTTCATATTTAATTATTGAAATTTAAATATAAGAATTGTTTATGTTACATTATGTTTAGAGATATAAAATATATAATTTTAAAAAAAAATTATAAATGAGAGTTATATATAGGTAAGTAGTTGCGTCGTTTGTGAATAGTAGTCTTAGGCATAGTTTGGTACAGATATAAGATAAGCAATATATAATATAAGGATAAGTTAATGATAAATAAAATGTATGATATTATATTTAATGTTTGTTATGATTTTAATAAGAGTGATTAAATTTATATATCATATTGTAATGACAAAATTAACTTTATCATAATAAATTTTATAATTTCAAAGTTTGTTGCTTGAGTTCATATTTATTTTTACCTAATTTTATATATGATATGAGAGAATATATGGTTTAGGATTTTTATAAATTGAGGTAATTAAATCATTTGTAGTGTATTTTATCATTAAATTAAAATTATCACACCTAATAGAAGAGATATTTTATTTATGATATTATCACGGACTTTCTAAAAAAGTACCAAACGTGAGATAAAAATAATCATTTATCAATCTCTCCCTTACCCCGTTTACCAAACTATGCCTAACGATAACATATTAATCTTATCCCATTGGTAACCTTTTTCTAGAGAATAACTTTTAGTTGGACAACTTGATATATCAAAGAAGTTTGTCAAGAACTTATTATTTACTAAGAATTCCACTAGATTAGAAAATAATTTAGATTAATGGGGTTTCAACTTTGTATTTGAAGAACCAAAAGATAAATATATGTGTAGTTTGTGGCTAGCTTTGGGCCTATCGATCTGTACGTTTACAATTCCATCAGCTTTCAAAGACGCCAGAAATGTATCAAATTCTAGTTTGACAAGTCAGGGGAAAAAATTTGGTCCCCTAACTTATCTACTTTTAGGTCTCGAGCTGTTAAATTTTCAATTTTGGTTTTAGTATGCTAATATTTAATTTTTTTTCCCTGTTTTAATCAAATTCCTGAAATGACATTGAACAAGCCATCAATTATTGATATCGCAATAGTATTTTTTGTGTCAAGTTAATATTTTTCGGTGTTTTGTATCACCTCGTCACTCCGACGAAATATGACTGAATGGTAAAAAAATCAAAGTCGGTGAATCAAAACCAAACTTCGTGAACTTAGAGGGCAAAAATCCAAATAAAAAATTTAATGGACTAAATATATTTTTCCCATACATACATACATACATACATACATTATATACATATATATATAATGTCAAATGACAATCTAAGCTAAGTTCACCCAAAAAAACAATAATCAAAGAATCCCCACGAAAAAGTTACATTACTTGGCATTCTTTAATTTAATGCCCCAAAACTTCGATCTTTCAATTCGTTTTTCATAGATTTGGACTTGGATAATACATATCGGAGAATCAGTCGATGTAAGATGGGGATTGGGGCGGCCCTTCGAAATCTTAAATGATATTGGAATCGAATATGAACCCCGATTTTACTAAAATCAACCCGACGGTTGGGAAACCAATATGAACCCCAATTTTTTTTTGCTTGCGCTAGCTATATCATGACCGATTTCAAGATTCTCTGAATCAAGTCGGGAAACTTGTATACTGGATATTTTCAGTTTTTCAGAGTGAAAGTTATACGTTTAAGGTTGGAAAAATTGTACCTTTTACACTATTGTACGGAAATATAATTTCCGTATGAAATTTATTGCTCAAAATTAATTTTTCCTTGTTAATATGATTTTGAATATTTAAATATAGTTTTGTCTTTCTAAATAATGTGATAATTATGGTAAGATTTTTGTGATATTATATCTTTGTTTAAAAAGAGTTTGTTTATATAAAACCCTTACTTTCCATATTGTGTAGATTTCCTTGTTAATAAATCCCAAGCATCTCATGCAAAGGAAGGTGATTTACGCAGAAGCATATGCATACTATTGAACATTTGTACATCATAAACTTTAGATAAAACAATTTACAAGGTTGTTGCTGATCGAAGAGTACGAAGAGTTGACTGAAGATTTGTTTTTGCTCCATTTTGACATCGTGTTTTGCTTCCTTGTATTCTCTTTTAATATGGTTATTTGTTTTAGGAAGCATTTGATTCTCTCAGCGTGTTGAGAAAATTGATTTTTGATTATAAAAGCGGACAATGCTAGATTAAATCTTAAACTTATTTAGAACAAGATTTAATTAATATTTCTCACACATAATTAACGAAAGATATTAAACTTAACTGTGTCGAATTTTTGTTTTAAACAATACGCATGAATAAGAATATGAAACTATTAAAGATCACCGTCCATCTGATTTAAGATTTGACAGTCTATATTAGATATATTGATGCATACACTAATCAACATAACTCCTTTAAGATCATCTCATATATCATTTTTTTGTGAAACAGATCTCTCATGCGACTCAACTCATGAAAAATTATTATTTTTAATCACAAAAGTGATTCCTTTCATTTGAGGTGTAGATCGGATCGACCCGTTTTACGAATATAAATACGTGAGATCGTCTAACAAGAGACCTACTATACATTAATACATATTACATTGTAATACATTTGAGTCTTACGTATATAATAGGTACGTTAATACATAGACTCGTTCAATTTTATTTATTAACTACGTGAATATTCTCTACATATAATTTTTATTGAATTATTTGTTGTTTGCCACCAGTAAGGGAAAGAATTGTTTCAATCAAAGCTCGGTTTGAAATTTCATTGAAATTTCAAATGGAGCTACATATTTTTCATCTAATTTTTTACTTGACTTGGGGTTCCAATTCGAGCTTCATGTATTTATAATTTAATTATCAAATTTTATTAAGTAAAAGTTCCAAGACTCGAGTTTGAATCAGATCGAAAATTATTCAATACATGTGTGGACTATGTTCGAGTTCGACATTGTGGATATAAATCGAATACAATTCGATCATGTTCAAAACAATCACAATTGAGACAATTAGTCCCATTTCCGCCACCAATTATATATTAGACATGATTTAGGTTAGCCTTTTTTTTTTAAAACGAGAACCTACCATCACTATAAGTAGATGTGCATTAGATAAACAATCGGACGGAACGTCATAGTCTGCAAATCACGTCAATCAATTTGGCATAATTACACAAATTTAATCAATTTGGACACCTCTCAATGACATGTAAGCACGACAATTCATGAGGTCATTTAGTCTCTCATCGTAATTCTATACAAGTTCTCTTTGATTAGAGGCAATTGTGTTTGTGTCACTGCAAAGCTAGCACGTCTTAACGAAGGAGAAATAAGGTTAACTGATAATTAAATTTAAAATGTCACTCGATCGAATTTTTTAAATTAAAAAAATAATCAAATATTATACGAAAGCAAAAATTTATGTGAGACGATCTCACGGGTCGTATTTGTGAGACAGATCTCTTATTTGGAAGTAAAACTGTGAATATGGGTAGGGTTGACCCGTCTTACGGATTAAGATCTGTGAGACGGTCTCATATGAGACTCACTCTTATACACGATAGTAAAGGTCCCGTCTAGGATCTAATTAACTCTGGACAAATCATTATCTACCTGACCATTTATTAAACAAACTTTAATGAGAAGTTTGAACGAATCTAGGAAAGTTGTTTGACAACTTTTATGATATTTTTTTAGAACAAACATGTATGTTTAATATTTTACCCCATAGTATCAAATAACATGATGTGGTCCCAAAAAGAATAAAAAAAAACTTACCAAATCCATCACGCCACTGCTTAATACCAAAGCTGTCTTAATTTGGTTGCTTCAACGTTAATTAAAAATATTTTATCCTTAAATTTTTTGAATATATATATATTTTTTATGTGGCTGCAGTTCATTATTCTGTTTTTATTCTCTAATCTGTATATGACACACGTCTTGTTGGTTAGGCTTTTCATTTTGTTATGTTTTTTCGTAAACAAAAATTAGCGAGAACTATTTATTATTATGGGGAAAATTTAATTTATTTTAAAGATCAAAAGTAGTTAGATAAAATAATAATAATAATAATAATAAAAATAATAATAATAATAATAATAATAATAATAATAATAATAATAATGTGTTCGAATGAATAAATTTGAAGTTATATATTTCAAATTTATATATTTAAAATCAATTTGATGGAGTTGATGAATTTTAAATGCACAATACTTCTAATTTATGTAAATGCAACGATAATCATGATGAATTTGAAAATATGGTTCGCAACTGCTTAAAAAAAGTGACTATTGATTTTTTCTTTGCAAATCTGTAAAAGTTCATAATCATTTTTTTAATGTATCCTAGATAATAATCATATAAAACTGCAACTAAAGAACTAGAAGGTGTCTTGAATAGGGATGACTATTGGTCAAGTTTCGATATCATTATACATCATTCGTCCACATCATCATTTATTATATTCATCTTCGTCTTCATCTTCATCAGATATTATAGTTCATCATCATCCATATACTTGTCGGATGATTGAAATCAATACCGTAGCCAAATATCATATTATCACTTATAATTACATTTTCTCAAGTTTGAATTGATTTTATACTAAAAATTTTCTTCATTTCATCAAACAAATATTATTAAATAAATGCATATTCTCAACACCATAACCAAAAAATCACTCACACACACACATATATTTATTTATTTATTTAATCGGGAATATGTGTCGTATATATGTAGGATTTTTTAATACAGTCTCTATCCTCCTACTCGAAAATCATCACACCCAGTTACACATTTATTGGTAAAAATCACTCCATATATTTCTCCATTCGAGTAAAGTGTCAGATTCTCCGTCAGATTCAGAGGACATTATCATCCTTAGCCATGAACTAGATCTGGCCCCAGTTCGCGTTGCCGCACCTGAACCTGACCCATGGTCAATAGTTCGGTTAACCGGGTCAACGGTTTTACCCAGAGCAGTGACCGTAAATGATCTTATGCGGGTCGGTTACTTGTTTAGGATATAAAATCCCTATACCTGTCGGGTTGGTATTTAAAAACATAGTATTTTTGGCGTTTTTTGTTAGCCGACATGAAACTGTTAGTGTTTCTTGTAGCACTTGGAATGACTGCCTGTGCGATCAAACATGTTCGAAAGATGATCCAAAGCACCCATATCTTCTTCTTTCTTTCTTTCTTTCTTAATTTCTCAAACAAAAAAACTCAGTACTTATGTGTGTAAAGCAACGAGATACTATATTTGATGTAGGTGTATGTGTGTGTATATTTTCTCTATGAGTAATTTACAGTGACTACTTTCTTTTGATTTTGGGCACTGGGCTTGTGGGGTTCATTGTTTAAATAAGTGGGGGTTTAAAGAGGAAGGAAGGGTGACACGTGGGGAGCTATTGGATAGTGATCCGAATTTGCCTGCACCGACCTTGAGAGTGAAGATAAGGGAGGAAGGTTCACCCGACTCAAATATGTCGCAAGGCTTTTTTTAAAATTTTGTTTCTTCCAATTTTTTTAAAAAACAATTTATTTTTATTTTTTTTTGTGAAAATGAGCTTAACGGGACCCGGCTATAGTTACAGTGTATTTGGCAACCAGGATTTGAGAAGATTTCATGAGATTTGAAATTGGATTTGGAAATTCATATATTTGAAATCCCATTTTGTGTTTGGTTTAAAATTTAAAAAATGATATTTACAAATACATTTCTTGTTTGAAGTAAAAAAGACTCGAATTTGAAATTTTAAAATTTCACTAAGCTATCCTTATAAATCATATAAACGTAAATAACCCAAAGAAGTTTAAAAATTAATAATTCTTCTTTATTATTTGTGTTTGTAAATTCAAAAATTAATTATTATTTATTAATCATAGTGCACATAAAATAATAATTAAAAAATAATCAAACAACTTCAAACTTTAACATAAAATTATTTATTAAATGTAAAAAGAGGGTTTCGTAATTACTATAATTTTTATTATATTAATCAATAAATAACATACGAAACTTATAAAATTTAAACGAAATTTTTCAACTTCAAAAAAAAATTTAAAAGGAAAAAAAGTCTGAACCATGTAGAAACTTTTGGTGGAGAATGATTTGTTGATGAGAATGATGTGTTGGATAAAAAAATAATTGTATGTTTTTAAAATCCAAATCCCACAAAATCTTATCAAATTTGATGAATTGTTTAGTCTTATTTGATCAAATTAAAAAAAATAATAACATATACTCACGTATACATCTTTTACTATTATATATGATATTTTGATATATTTATTTGTTTTTTATTATTTTATTTAAAGACTTTTGTTTTTATTATTAATAATTATTTTATATTTGGTTAGATGATATTTAAATTTATAAATTTCGATTACTTTTATTATTTATAATTAAATGATATTTCAAATCTTAAATTTATATTTAATTTTTTTGTATATTAATAATATAAAATAGAATATATTTTAAATGATATAATTATTGAATAAATTTGGAATAGATGTGTAAAAAAAATTTATATAAATACATAATGAAATATTTTAGTTCTAAACAAGAAAATATATTTTAATATATTTTAAATTAATGAATTTATGATAATCCATGTATTAAGATTAAGCTAGAACTCCGCCGCTCGCCTCCTTTTCCTTCTCCTTTCAAGCATACGTACAAAGCTTTCATACACAACATGTAATCTGTGCATTCGCAACCTCTCTCTAGGGTTCTTCTCCCCTGGAAAAGTAGGAAGAAATTCGCGGATACCGGAATCATACAAAAAGTGCAGTTGCGTACGCATTAATTTGTCAAAGATAAAGCCAAGAAATTGTTTTTTCCTCTAATGGTTATTGAGAACAATGGTGGCTCCGGAATTCAGCCACGTTGTACCGGTGGAGCCTCCGAATGCCGTCGGCGGGTTGAAGAAGAAAGGGGCCGGGGCACGTAGCTGGATTTTAATGGATTCTACGGGTGGAGAAACGGTGTTGGATGTCGATAAGTACGCGATCATGCATCGCGTGCAGATACACGCGCGTGATCTCCGCATTCTCGACCCTCTCTTGTCTTACCCTTCCACAATTCTCGGCCGTGAGAGAGCCATTGTTCTCAATCTAGAGGTTTTAATTTCATTTTGCAAAAAACTTTTACCGACCGTTTTGGTGCTTGAATTAAATAATTGAAGGCCCTTTCGCTCTGATTGTAACTTGTTCATTAAGTCCGGATTTATTGATTTGAAGGAAAGGCAATTTTTGACCGTGTATCTGTGTTAAAGATCTGGTTTTTAAACAAAGATTCGATATTTTGGCAAATTGTGTTTATGGTTTGTGATATTTGCTGCGTCTGTTTGAAAATAGTTTCATTCAAGATACGTATTTTGGATGTTAGTTTTGTATGTACTTATTTGTTTACTTCTGTTTGAATACAGCATATCAAGGCCATCATCACAGCAGAAGAGGTGAGCTATTAATTCGTCTTTTGAAATGATTTTTTACCCTTGGTCCTCTCTTTACTGTTCTTCAATTAAACAAGGTTTCCAAAGAGTAAGAATTTCTTGCGGGAGTTGGCGTAAATGACTTGGCTACAATTTGTTGCTTATCACTGCTGAACTCTTTCACAAATGCTCCTTGCCAGATTATTTATATCTTGGTTGGATGTTTGGTATGGTAAAATATGCTGATTCTGAGGCAGCTCAGGAGTTTTGGTCGTTCATTATCCAAGTGAAATTGGATTTTGACTTTAAAGTTGCGTTTAAACAATGAATAATACTTCTATTGAACTGGCAAGACATTCGAGTCTTCGTTCTTGTGGTCCAAGACTTCAAATACAGTGACTATAATGTAATTATAACATTCCCAAGATGAAAAAACGAAGTGGTTCTCTCTTGTTAACAAATAGTTGGTAAAAGGTTTTGAGGGCATATTGTTCGAGGTGTACTTTTTGGTGAAAGCTGATGTTGAGTTTGCTATTGGTTACTGGTTAGGTGTTGCTTCGCGACCCATTGGATGAGAACGTTGTTCCTATAGTTGAGGATCTTCGAAGGCGATTGAAATCATTATATACAATTCGGGATGGTAATGGAGATGGGAACAATTTGACTGTGCACCATGATGTTGAAACGGGTGAAGAAGATGGTATATCTTATATAATTTTTTTTGCCTTTCTTTGAAGAAGTATATTATTCTTTGTACCTATGATGGTTGAGTAATGACTCCGTACTGCAGACTCTCCATTTGAGTTTCGGGCTCTTGAGGTTACATTGGAAGCAATTTGCAGTTTTCTGGCTGCCCGTACGATAGAATTGGAGAGTGCTGTTTACCCGGCTTTAGATATGCTCACATCAAAGGTACATTTATTTTGGTTTCTTATGAACTTGTTGGTTTGATCTAAACAGAATCCAGTCGGGGATTGATAGTGGTCTGATTATATGCCCGGTAACAAAATTATTTAGTTTCTGCATTTACATCATCATTCCACTTCGTAACAAAATTATTTATTTTCTGCATTTACATCGTCATTCGACTTCTTGCTCTGAAAATAATGTATCTGGCATTGGAGGAACTTGTGGATGCATTCCATTTGCTAGGTGACTGACCGAATCGAAAGCTGCTTTACTCCTGACATAATATCTTCCTCTTTGCCCTTTATTTGTGTTAATCATATGTGCATTCCGAGAACTCGATTAATTGTCTCCTCTGTTGTCTTTCTTTGTGTTGTAATGAACTTCTGGTATTATTGATTTCATGTGTTACCCTACTTGTTTGCAGATTAGTAGCCGTAATTTAGATCGAGTGCGTAAGTTAAAGAGTCAAATGACAAGGTTGACAGCTCGTGTACAAAAGGTGGGGCTCCGGTTTTTAGTGACTGCTAAACAAATCCATTAGGCAATCCTTCTCATTTTTGAAGTTGTTCTGTACAAATCTTGATTATTTAATGCACATAATCCAACCGGTTAATCATTGCCAGAATTCTCGGGCACTTATATGGGTTTGTACTTCATTTCTCCTCTGTATAGATTTATGTTACATGAGTTCCTAGTACCTACAGAATTATTAAGTTCTTGATGTTACTTAGAATAGTTCATCCAAGTTTTGCTAGTATTTGATGCGATCTAACAATTAATTTGACACTGTCATACTGGGTAGTTTAAAGGCTGCCAAATATGGATCCCATGAAACTCTGTGCGATGTTTGTTAGTGCTTCTTTTACCGTCACTTTTCGTTTCATATGAAGAGTTCACTTACATTGTTCGTTAGTTCCAGTTTAATTTTACAGCTTTCATGCAGGTGAGAGATGAGCTAGAACAGCTTTTGGACGATGATGATGACATGGCAGATCTTTACTTGTCTAGAAAGTTGGCTGTTGCATCACCTGTGAGTGGTTCAGGCGCTGCAAGTTGGTTCCTTGCATCACCTACCATAGGCTCCAAGATTTCCCGAGCTAGTAGGGCCAGTATCGCAACTGTTCGAGGAGACGAAAATGATGTTGAGGAGCTTGAGATGTTGCTTGAGGTAGTATTAATTCTGCTCATTTTACAGATGATTTTTATGAAGTTGTTTAATGAAGAGTTGTCACTTATATTGCAGGCTTACTTCATGCAAATTGATGGAACATTCAACAAATTGACCACGGTCTGTCAATTACATTAATTTTAAAAACTTAGATATGTATATTCAAAGTCCAGAATTCAATCTTATTTAAATGCATGCATAGGATTGCATTGGCATCAAGGTTACGTGAAAGAGATACATGTGCTTAGTTTGAAAATGTTATTTTTGCTCCATTTTTGTTTTGAATGGAACCGAGAACATCTAGTCTTTGGTAAAAACGTACCATCACCAGTAGCATAGGCCTTCTCTAGATAATTTGTGTTACATATCATGCTGTCCAATTATATTCTCATTATTTTGATGCCTTCCTGCTATAATATTTGCAGCTGCGTGAATATATCGATAACACAGAAGATTACATCAATATTCAGGTAAATATAAAACAAAAATTGGTATTTCACAATTACTTTGTTTTTGTAGCGATCTAAATCCAAATATACACCTTTTCATTCCAGCTTGACAATCACCGGAACCAGCTCATTCAGGTCTGTCTCGTGCGGCTTTTATGTAATTATCTTGTTCTTGCCAATTTAAATTTATTTCCATGGCTGCAGTTGGAGCTCTTTCTCAGCTCCGGAACTGTATGTCTAGCCATTTATTCACTCGTGGCTGGAATATTTGGTATGAACATACCTTATACATGGAATGAAGATCACGGTTTTATGTTCAAATGGGTACGTGAATTTTACTTTTTTTTTTGGCAACTATAATTTTGGTGTTTCCTAGTGGACGCTTCAACGATCTGGTTCATTCTTTCAGGTTGTTATTGTCTCAGGGGCATTTTGTGCGGCAATCTTCGTGCTAATAGTCGCTAATGCTCGCGCCAAAGGACTTGTTGGATCTTGATTCGAGGATGCTATAGCGATATTAATCAATCAACTTTTGAACAAGTTGTTCTAAAGTTTCCATACCATTTTTGGATGCTCGTACTAAATAAACAAAATTTCACGATTCTTATTTCATGAAATGCTCAACAAGTGGCCATCTCTCTGGTCAGACATGTGCCTTATGGTCGATACTTAGGTCACAAATCTGGTCATCGTCGCAATTTATTAGAAAATAGTGTATTTTGAACTGGTTAGGCTTTAATTCTTGCATTTATATTCTTCAATTGTGCAGCCACTTGAAATTTTTGTTTACAGGACTTAGTTAGGTAAACATTAATTTTAATTTCATTTTAAATTCTGAAATTTGGATAATTAAATATAAATATTAATTTTTTTCCAACATATGTATTGTTTACAATCTTATTATTCCATGCTAATGTACTGTGTATGAATCATACTATTTACTGCACACGCAGTATTTATGCTAAAAATTATTAATATGAAATATTAATAATTTTAACTATTACTGCACACGATTAATTAATGATGCTTTTAACATGATTATGTGATATAATGATATAAAACAATATTCAATTGATTTGATCGGTAACAATCATAAAGTGTGTACAAATATTGAAGGTCATCCCATAGAAAAAAAAATATTGAAGGTCATGAATAATGAATATGTTTATCACATGATAGTGTATAAAATTTAATTTTAACTATTTTTGTGAAATATTTATAAAATATATTTCTAATATGATCTAATTTATGAAAATATTATATTTTATGTTAAAAATATTATTTTAAATATGGATGATATTGGTTTGTTTCACAATATAAATCGTGATGCCGTCTCATAAAATACATATTCTAAAAATAGTAGATCTTTTGTAAGATGATTTCACATATTTTTATTCGTGAGAAGAGTCAATTCTATTCATATTTACAATAAAAAAATAATCATTTTGACATAAGGGTGACCAAATAAGATATTTGTTACACAAAAATTACTCATGAGACCTTTTTTTATGAGTTTTTGTGTTCTAAAAAATAATAATTTTTAGGCAAAAACTTATGTGAGATAGTCTCACGGGTCGTATTTTGTGAAACGGATATCTTATTTGGATCATCCATGAAAAAATATTATTTTTTATGTTAAGAGTATTATTTTTTATTTTGAATATCGATAGAGTTGATTGATCTTACGAATCTCGTGTGATCGTCTTACAAGATACATAACTCTTATATATAAATCGAGTAGAATAAGAAATTTATCCCATAAATTAACTAGTGCACGATCCCTACTGATTTTTAGTTATATTTCATACATATCTCATTCTCTTGTTTTAGTGATTAACATTATAGGCAAAAACTTGTGTGAGACGGTATGATCTGTGACACGGTCTCACATGGTATCCACTCAACCTTAAATTAAATAGATTTTTTTTGAAAATAATTAAATAATTTCAGCGTACAGAAATATTCTTATCCTTCACTTATCAATGTGTTCGTAGATTTTTCAGGGTCCCGGCAGAGGGCTACTGAACTCGTATTCTGGTCGCCGCCGCCGGAGACTTATTTTCCATATTTCCATTTGCAATCATTCCTACTTTTACAATTTCAGTGTGGCAGGAATTTGAATATGGCTATCACCTCTGGCTATCAAATTTATCCTAGAAAAGCCCTTTATATGGATTCATTACAGAGCTCAGTCTGCAAACTCCATTTCAGAACAACCTTACAGTTCATCAGATATAGTTCCTCAATTCCATTCAAGAAACAATCTTTTTGTGCAACCAATGATACCTTCAACTCAGACCCCAATTCACCGGGAAGCCCACCAAAAAGATCCTACCTTTTGCCGAAGACTAAGAATGGCAGGCCACACTCAGTAAGGGATAGACACGTTTCGCCTAATAATTCTTGGTTGGATAAATGGAATGAAGCCCAAAAACCGAATCGGCAAAAAAGGCCTCAGTCAGTATTGGATTACAAGATTAGGAGAGAAATTTCGGATTCCGAAGAAAGTACTAGTACTAGTACTAGTACTGGTGGTAGTACTATGGAGAGGATTGTTGAAAAGTTGAAAAAATTCGGTTACATGGATGATGTCAGTGAGAAGGATGGGAACGTTGGGAGAGTGATTGAGAAAGGGACTATAGACGACATATTTTATATTGAGGAAGGGCTAATGCCGAATACAAGAGGTGGATTTTCCAAGGATTATCCTTTTGGGGATAAAAACTTGGTTAAAAGTGGTAATGGGAAGGTAAGATTTCCATGGGAGAAAAATTTAGTGGATGATGAAAAACCGAGTCTGGATAGCCGGAAGAACAGGAGCTTGGCGGAATTAACACTTCCCGAGTCGGAGCTCAGGAGGTTGAAGAATTTAGCTCTTCGAATTAAAAACAAAACAAGGATTGGCAGCGCAGGGGTGACACAAGAGGTTGTGGAGATGATTCATGATAAATGGAGAACATCTGAGATTGTCAGATTGAAAATTGAGGGAGCACCGGCACTAAACATGAAGCGGATTCATGAGATTCTGGAGGTGACTTTCTTGTGAAACTTTGGCAGTGTTGCGTAACATAACTTTTTCTTCTTCTTTTATTTGTTGCGGAAAATTTAATGTTTTCTGTTGTCTCTATGCATTTTTCCATGAGTTCATGGAAGAGTTGTGAAGAGGATAGAGAGTGATAGTTATCATAGGTTGTTGATCCGATATATATCCACGTTAGAGAATTCTGCCAATAATCTGTTCGAAAATATGGAGAGTTAATAGAATTATATTGTTAGGGTTTCAATTTAATTAACCTCTATGTTGTAATTCAGCAAATAATTTGTCAGGGTGCAGGAGCTTAGGCCTTTGCATTAATTACTATGGTGAAGTGGAGAACATGTGAAATTTTCTTCATCTGAGGTTATTTAGGTGTTCTCAGAGCCGAAAAATGCAGATCAATATTCGTGACATTAATTGATGCCTTTTACCCCCTAGTACTGTTATACCTTTTTAGTTGAGCTTCAAGGGGCAAAGGTGTAGTTTCTTCTAATGATAAGTTCATTTTAGCATCATTTGCTGTGAGAAATCCGCTAAGACCATCAGCGATTATTCACAAAGCCCTTGTAGCTGCTTTTGCTGGAGCGTGTATTTGTATCTCTAATGCACCAGATTTTTAAGGAAACTAATTTTACCTCGTGTTACAAATTTCAAGTGTCAAAGTATTCAAGATGACATGACCTATAATCATTCTACTGATTATCGATTACAAATTTCAAGATGTCAAAGTATTCACTTGTGTTTCAAATTTTAAGTGTCAAACTAATTTTACCAGATTTTTAAGGAAACTAATTCACTCGTGTTGCAGATTCAAGTGCGAAACTAATTTTACCAGATTTTAAGGAAGCTAATTTTCACTTGTGTTGCAAATTTGAAGTGTTAAAGTATTCAAGGTCCTGCTGTGAAGTTTGATGGTGTATTGATTTTTTTTGGTTCAGCGAAAAACTGGTGGACTGGTTATTTGGAGATCCGGCAGTTCCGTGTCTATTTACAGAGGTGTAACTTATGAAGATCCTACACTGAAGCTAAAGAAAAGAATTTTCACTAAAAATGAAATTTATACTGCTTCTGATAAGGCTGGTCAGGATTCTTCCAAATTTGATCCTTCGGGTCACACTGATGGTCCACAAGAATCGGTTGGTGGTGACATGGTGGATAAAAGCACTGAAGCACCATCTGTGGTGAAATATGAAGACGAAATTGAGGAACTATTAGATTGCCTTGGTCCAAGATATACTGATTGGCCAGGAGAAGGTCCACTACCCATTGATGCTGATTTACTTCCAGGAGTTATTCCTGGTTTTCAACCTCCCTTTAGATTACTTCCTTATGGTGTGAGATCGACCGTTGGAACGAAGGAAGGAACCTCTCTACGAAGGCTTGCCAGAGTTCTGCCACCACATTTTGCACTAGGTATGCAACTTTTCTTATAAACAGGACATTTTGTGAGCAGGAACCTTTGCGTAATGGTTGGCATCTTCAGGAAGAGGCAGGCAACTTCAAGGGTTGGCTGTAGCCATGATAAAGTTATGGGAACGGAGTTCAATTGCAAAAATTGCATTAAAGCGGGGAGTCCAGCTAACAACAAGTGAAAGAATGGCTGAAGATCTCAAGGTAACAGGCGATGCTCATTTTAGACCTTAACATTGAAATTAAACTCAATGAGTGAAACCATCAATAAAGAGTAGTGAAGGTGGTTAGTATATGGGAGTGTAATTCCCAAGAATGTGATGGTATATCACTTGTAATGCAAGAATACTCAACTGAAATGAATTGATTGTCTTCTGCTTTTTGTGATTGAAGATATGCTCTCCGATATTTGATTCAACATAAGCACTGACATAATTCATTAACTTTTAAATATTAGACTATACTCAATATTAACTTGATGCAGAGATTAACCGGTGGCATGCTACTGTCAAGAAACAAGGACTTCCTGGTATTTTATAGAGGGAAGAATTTTTTGTCACCAGATGTTGCCGACGCATTGCTGGAACAAGAGAGATTGGCGAAGACTTTACAAGATGACGAAGAACAAGCTCGGTTTAGAGCATTATCCTTAGTTTCTCCAGTTTTGAGAGAACCTAATGAAGTTGGAACTGCAGGTACACTCAAAGAAACTTTAGAGGCAGATTCTAGATGGGGAAAGCGATTGGATGATGATAACAAGGCAAAAGTGATGAGAGAAGCAGAATTGTTAAGGCATGCCAACCTTGTTAAAAAGCTGGAGAAGAAGCTTGATTTTGTGAGTTTCGTAAATTTAAAACCGTATAAATCCCGCCTCCTTTCCACTGTTTTACGCATCATACTTAGCAATCAATACAAAGCATTAATAGGTTCTCATATTATTCATAACTCTCATGTATGTATGCAAATTTGATAAATTTCTCCGACCAGGCTGAGAGAAAGCTAACAAAGGCTGAAAGAGCCGTCTACAAGGTAGAAGAATCTTTAGATCCCGCAGATCCTCCACAAGATCCAGAAAGCCTTAGTGATGAGGAGAGGTTTATGTTTCGGAAACTTGGTCTAAGGATGAAAGCATTTTTACTTCTCGGTAAAAAGATTCATATTTTTTCCAAAGTTATTTTTTGAGTCGGTAAATTTGTTGTCACAGACTCGCACACTATTTTCTTCAGGTAGGCGTGGAGTTTTTGGTGGTACTGTGGAGAATATGCACCTGCACTGGAAATATCGAGAATTGGTCAAGCTCATTGTGAAGGCCCCAAACTTTGAGGAGGTTAAGAAAATTGCACTCGCGCTCGAAGCTGAGAGTGGTGGCTTGTTGGTCTCGGTGGACAAAATATCAAAGGGCTATGCGGTAGTTGTTTTTCGAGGTCGGGATTATAAAAGGCCCTCATTGCTAAGGCCCAAGAATCTCTTAACAAAGCGAAAAGCATTGGCCCGGTCAATTGAACTTCAAAGGCACCAGGTACCACATGCATTTTGTAATTTTATGTACTGGCAGCTCAAAAAAAAGGTAAAGCTTACACTGTTCATATGCAGGCCCTCATGAACCATATTGCAACGGTGCAAACACGAGTAAACCAGCTGAGAAGAGAACTGGTACAGCTTTTCCTATAACGGCTCATGCTACTGTCAAGTGTATTATATTTTTTGTACATTTTTAAACCCGTATTTGCTTTTCCTTTGGAAAACGTTAATAGAATCATCATCTTGCAACTATAGGAACAAATGGCCGCGGTGAAAGACAAGGGAGATGAAGAACTGTACCATAAACTCGACTCTGCTTACTCTACAGAAAATGAGGACAGTGAGGTTTGTAGTTTAACGTCATTTCCATTACAAAATTACGAAAAGTTGTTGATCACCATCTTGTGGAAATGATGTTCAACTTTTGCTTCAAAAATACGATTCTCTTATTCCTTCCCTTATCTTCAATCCTTTTTAATCAGGTGGAAGGAGATGGCACTTACCTCGGCATCTACGACGGCGAGAACGATGTATTAGATGAAACTAATGATCCCGATCCCAATGCCTGTGCGGAAACAAATTTCCCATATGATTTCGAAGAGGATTCAGAGACAGAATCTGAAGAGATGTATGGACAGAAAAGCATCAGTCACACTTAGTGCTGCATAGAAATATGCCACAAACATCAGTGAAGCTAGTTTTGTAGAATTTACCTAAGAAATCTTGCTACATTCTTGTTTTGTCATTATTGTACAGAACTTAACATGTTCTTGTATATCAAACAGAGATATGGACAGAAAATGTTCCCAAAACTTCTCATAATTTGTCTCTGTCAGTGGCCAAATATCATTACAATCCCAGATTCCTCGCAAATTTTCCCGACCTTGGTTCCACGATTGACACCACTTCAGCAGTTATTATTCAGCATAATTTGAAGCTTATAGAGTTTGTATACAAGAACAACTTCAAGTCCAATATAATAGATGCACTCTATCCGTACACTCATTATGATAATATAATTAATAGATATTATATTCAATAATAATTAACATATGAATAGATTTTTACTACGTCTGTGCGTTACAAAAGAAAATATCATTTAATTTTTTGATTTGATTATATCAGATTTTGTTCTTCAAATAATATTGTTTCTTAGATAGAATTCATTTCACAATTACACTGTTAAATTTATACTAGTAATTCATTTCATGTGTGCTTAATTTATGTTATATACAGATAATTTGATATTTTAAAATTATAAATGATAAATAATAAATTTATTGTAATATAACCAAGATTACAGAATACATGTGACGTGTGCAGTGTCACGTTTATATAATTAACGCTGTGTAATAAATTCTATCATTTCAAGTCAAACATTTGTTCTTACTCGTCCCCGGCGTTCGTACTTCTTAGGGCAGTTGAACAATTTATAAAAACTGAAACTATTATATATAATATATTTTTCTTCCAATATATTTTTTTCTAATTTATCAAATTTTGATTTTAATCATATATATTTCATTTTTTTTGCAATTTAAATATTTTTTCGTGGTTCTGCTGATGTGACACACTACACAGGTTAGCATGACGTCGAAAAAATACTTAAAATTTTAAAATAAAAATAAAATAGTTGACTGATATTGAAATTTAACGATATAAAATATTAAAATCACAAATATCCAAAATAAAATATATGTCCTCTAAAGTAGTAGACGTAGCTGAGAGCGTCTAAATTTACTTTGCGTTTTGAAAAAAAGATAACCACGAAATAATTTGGGCAATCGGGTGGACACGTTTATTGCGAGAAAGGTCCACACAGCACAATATGGACACAAACCAATCCCTTCTACGTATAAAATCACTTGCCCCAGACAGTTCAAACTTCAAAATAGCCGTTAAAAATACGAAAATATTCTCTTAAAAAAGAAACGAAAACCGCGAAGAAAAGAGAATTAGCCACCATGGACGAGTTCTTGCACCTCTCTCCAGGCAGTATGTTATGGCTTCAAGAGGTACTCAGCATGAACAACAAGAGTGCTTTTTTAAGCTACACAAATGAACCCCTATCGAAGACCGATGCGAATGGATCGACTCGCGGAAATGTAAACAAAAGGATGATTCAGTTCTTGAAGAAGAATTGGACGAATCAGGTGCGAAGGGGGAATACTTCTGGAGAAATGGATAGAGGGAGAGGGAGAGGCAAGAAGCATGTGATCGGTGAGAGGTTAAGAAGGGAGACGCACAAGCGATTTTATGGAGCTTTGCATGAGTTATTGCCACCAGGAACTAAGGTTAGCTTGCATTAATTACTGCTTACAAACGTATGCTTACACGCACAGACAACAAATTTCTGATTTTCTAATTAAATAAAGTTCGTCTTTTCTCTCATGCATCCAAGTTCACTCTCGTACGTAGTTCGGTAGAAAGTTAGCTGCATGGACTAGGCCAAGTTTTCTATTGAGGTGACATTATATATCAAAATATGAAAATGATCATCAGCACCAGCTAATTTATATAAACGAACGTATTAATTCAGCTGCAGCGTTTTTTTTTTTTAATCTCAGAGTGATCAGAAATCGATACTCGAAATGACGATCAAGAAAATCAAAGAGCTGGAGGATAAAAAGGGAGAGTTGGAGCGGAGAAACAATGAGGTAGAGATCATTTTGGGTGCAAGGGAAAATGAGGTAACATTAGAAAAGGCTGAGATACAATTACAAGTTGGGAATCCAGCTTCTGGGATTGATTCCATGTTGGGAGTTGTTAAATCTTTGAAATATACTAATTCTACGGCAACAGCCATACGCTTTTATTTTTCCCAACGTCAGTTTTCTGCAGTGCTCGAGGTTGAAACAAAGGTACGTACTGTGTTTGATCCTTAATGTCATCTATTATATATATTTTTATAAGATATATGAAATACCTTTTTTAGAACATCTTGGAATTATATCTATAATTATAAGTTTCTGAGACGCGTACGTTGTGAACAAGTGGTATAGTTATTGGGTTGGATTGACAGATGAAAGCAGCGGATGTGGAGAGGGAAGTGCGAAGGAATTTATTTCAAGTGGAGAGGAAATTTCATAGAAGCAGATTTTATTGTTTTTAATAATATTTTAGTTTGAGCGACTTGTGGATCTGCTCGAATTCCATTTTGATCGGGACCGTATAGTTTATTTGTATTAGTTTAATTGATTTTATTAGTCACATCGAAACTTCACCATACCAAATTGTTATTTTTTGGACTTTTCTTTTGTTTTCTTTGCACATGAATGGAACCTGGGCCGGCCCGGATATGTAACCAGGTTACCCCTCTTTTATCCGAATCAACTAGTCGGAACCCAGTCTACGATTAAGGGTCGAGATTTTTAGAACCTTCTAATCGATGGTTTTAAATTGTGGTCGTGTCTATTTAATTCTATTTAATATCTATATAAGCCATGAATAAGAATTTTAATTGTGTATTTACTTTTGTACTTTCGACATTTTTTAATTGACAAAAACTTGTGTGAGACGGTCTCACGGGTCGTATTTGTAAGACGGATATCTTATTTGGGTCACCCATGAAAAAGTATTACTTTTTATGCTAAGAGTATTACTTTTTATTGTGAATATGGGTAGGGTTAACCCGTCTCACAGATTATGACCCGTGAGACGGTCTCACATGAGACTCACTCTTTTTAATTTATGATATAGTCAATTGATGATTAATATTTTGTCATTTGGTGTTCCGGATAATTTCGATGGTTCATTTTGAATCCACTGAAGATTGATATTCCGTTTGTTTGGTGTTTCGGATAATAACAATAATTTATTTTGAAAAGAATAAATATTTTTGAGATGATTCTTAGGATTTTTGTGAGTTAAAACTTAAATTTTTACCGCACTTTCTGATTTTTATAAAAATCACTCTCACAAAACTTTGGACACATTGTAATTAGTTTAGTAGTACACATTTGATTCTTAGGGGGGTGTATTCGATGTACGAGATTCATTTACTTTTAATGACTTTTGTAGATTTTAAAAGTCTATATGTAATCAATTTAGTGGGGTGTATTCAATTCAGAGTTTGATGATTTTTAATGACTTTTTCAAATGATAGACTTTTATGGATTTGATGGATTTTTATTGACTTTTACAAAATTTCACAGATTTATAAACAGATTTATGTGTATTTATGTAGATTTTTTGCAAGATTTTTGTAAATTTTATGGACTTTTTTTAGATTTTTATAAATTTTGTATTTAATCATAACACATTATTTTTCTATTAAATTCTTTGAACCAATAATTAATTGACATATATAACATATTCAGTCTGAAATTATTTTTCAATATTTATATTAATAAATAAATTTATTCAGTCTGAAATTATTTTTCAATATTTATATTAATAAATAAATTTACTTATTTAAAAGTTACACAATTTAATCATTACATGTGTATATATGTGAGTTTGTATGCATGTTTGTAAATTTTTTAAAATACATCCAATTGATTAATATGTACTATTGTTTTAAATTTATAATATAAATGTGAGAGAATATTTGTGTAAATATAATTTTATACAAAAATATCATAACTTACATATTAATTGAAATTGAAATTGAAATGAAGGTATAGAGATGAAAGCATGATGAACAATTTACTTTTAATAAAATGATACATATGTATAAGCTAACAAATTTAAGAAAAAATATTTTAAGATTACACTTTTGTATAACAAAAATTTTAAATTAAATATGAGTTATACAACTAAAAGACAATGGGAACTAATAAGTTAAATTGAATTCTCAATTTGACATGAAACATTAACATCAATAGGTTAAAAACCAGACTGAATTAAGGACTTGTGGATAGCCATATAAATCAAATATTCAAGTCAAATCATTGAACAATTTGTAAAACACATATAAACATTTCAAAAATAAATCTTAATTATTCCATTATAATTTAATATCACATAAATTAGATAATTAATGTATCGATATCAAACTAAAATAATAAAAATAATATTATGTAAACATCCTTATTAATTCAAATTTATACTATATATATATATATATATATATATATATATATATATATATATATATATATATATATATATATATATATATATATATATATAATACTAAAATGTCAAATAGAATTGCAATATATTTTCTAATGTTTTGAAGCAAAAATATCAAAGGTAAAAAATAAGACAAAATCTTGATATAAGACATGGAATAACTATATGACAGCTACCATCAAAACAACTAATGAAGATAGTTGTCAAAGTGTACTAATATCAAAATCAATATAATTATGAACTTAGTTTAACAAATAATTTAATATAAAGCTTAATTGAAAATCCACAAAATAATAATATTGACAAATATACAATATATAGATATCGTTTGACATTATAGTCCAAGAAAAAGTGCATTTTGCAAGACTAATTTTTTTAAAGATACTGCTACGTTGTTAAATATTGAAATATCGTTGCAAATTTTCATCCAACATGTAACAAATAATGAAATTTCATTAAGTTATTTAATTTTCTTTAATGATAGCTAGAAATCATGAAATTTCATATCATAAAATAATTTAACAAAATAATTATGTGCATTTAATGACTGTCAAATATTTGAAACGGATATTTGCAACAACTTGAAGAAGCACAAGCAAATAAATACAAGTATGTAATTTTAGATTAACCAAATATGATGAAGAGCAAAATAATAGTATCAATTGCAACACTATTAACAGCGCACATATGGATGCACGCCGTAAAAAGTAGTATTCACATCGTGCTTTTAATGCACGCTGTTGATGATGTACTACGGAAAATTATTTTCTTGTAGTGACATATTGCAGATAATAAATCGTTTTATAGAAAAGAAAAATGAATCGAAGCAAATGAAGAAAACCACCGACAAAGGAGTGAGTACAAAGTGAAAATGAAAAACACAAACCAACCAAAGAAAGATGCAACTCTATATTAAAAAAAAAACACACACACACGAAGATCAAAAGATTGAGATATCGAATGATGCAAAGTTTGTATTATTCATCACCAAATTTGATGTATTGAAGTCAACAATTTTCTTAGTTATTTTATTTTTCCATAATTATTGCGATTATACTCATTCGATGTTTCCCTGCACATTGTAACACAATTTTTTGACGGTAAGAACTTGGAAACACGCTCATCATACAGTAGTGCATTAAAGACAATTTCACAGTTGCAGACCCTCTGATCCAAATTAAGATAATAGAGTCGAAAGCAAAACACGCTTTATTTCGATCGAAATGCATCTAGGACACGGGGGTTTCAATCTTCTTGACCACACTTTTGAGCTCCTGTTGAAGGCTTGGCCTTGTAGGCAGCAACACTATATCTTTCCAAACCGAACCGGGTTTGTTGATCTGCTCCGGGTCTTTGTTAAGCTCGTATATACATTCTGCTTCATCGTTCAAATTGGTTACTGAATCCAAACACTTGATTTCGTCTGTGTCCACTAAGATTTTGCTGTTGCCATCTTTCCATGCTATCAGCTGCATGCGCATAGAATATAGTAAAAGAAAGATTTAGTATTCATTTAGTTATACAAGCAGACGACCGATCAGGTTAGGCTACAAAACAATTCATTCTCATTTTTCATCATTTATTACAAAAATGATTCACTAGGTATTTAACCAACCTATCAATACTAACAAGATTTGCACTACTCGGTACAAAATTAATGATGCATGCGAGGTTTTGCAGTCAATACGTAGTTACATGGGGTTAAACAGTTTTCAGAAAGAGATAGCAAGATATTTGTTACCATTTAGCAGAGTACGTCTTCTTCATGATCACTAGTAATTCAGGTACCGGAGGAAAGAAGATTAAGTCATTGAAGTATACCTTTGGTGGCCCTCCAGGAGCATTTGTACAGTATAATCTTGCATTATCTACTAGCTCACAGTATCTGGGGAATGCACTTGCGAATCTCTTGTGGGATTTCAACTGTGATTTCACCCGGACTGCCCTCCCTATTTGTATAGCTCTCCTGCACCACCATTAAACCTTCTATATCTGAAAAAACGGCCTTTTATCCCAGAAATACCGAATTCCAGTTGGATCGCTCGTCAAAATATGTATGTTCGCGTAAGAATTTTGTACCTGATACCTCTGACGACAGCTAAATAAGCATCACAAACGACTCCAACTAGCTCAATCCTATACGGCTTTCTGACCTTGTTTTCTTCTCTCTCGTCTTCCATTGGAACCCAATAATTTTCGATGACCGTGCCATCATCTGCAACCTTGTATCCTTCTCCCATTCTATACCGGTGCTTGTGCACATTCCTTGCCATGGTGATCGTCTGCTCAACAAAGGGCACCCATGATAAGGTCCCGTCCATGATCACATCTCGCCCTTCGTTGAGTGCAGTCACTAGAAGTGATGATGCAGCATCAGTTGATGATTGATGTACCTATATACCAAGTGGAAGCCCGGAAATGAAGCGGTCCAAATCTTCTAATGTTTAAATGCTGTTTCAGGTTTATATCTACATATAGTGATATGAAAGAGTTTAACGCACAAGCTCGGCAGTTTGAAGCATGTCTTCATGATGACCACTTGAACTCAGAGCTCTGTATATTACATCCGTCTCTTTAAACGCATCCGCCTCGACAACCACTGCACTCGCCACTGCTACTGACCAAAATGATCTAGGTCGAATCACAGCATCAAAATGAATTAAAAAAAGACTAAATAAATAGTAAGATGATTAATAGTATGAAATTATGTTACTCTTTCATGATATCTTTTAGAACAGTGCTCTTGCCGGCTCCCATTCCACCGCCCATAAGTAGAAGAACCGGACATCGCTCACTTAGAGTAACTGGTGCCATCACTGAAGAAGTATTCAGGTCACTTGTTATGCTGCCAATGGCTTTCAACTCTTCCACTAATGTGGAGAAAGTCCTCGCCACTTTCAAGTTCTTTGTTATTTTATCGAACCTTTGTTTCCTGAAACAATACAATGGGCAAAACGCCATGCAAAATTTGAGCTACAGCCTCATTTTGACTAGAATAATGGAGCTCGAGTCAAATTCCAATAGGTCCAATTTATACCATGTCATGTTGAATTCAAGTGGCATTGGTTTCTCAAGTTTGTGTAATTTATACCCTTTTTACCCTAAAATTTCATAGATGTCAATTAGAGAAAAACATTAGAAAGTTGCAAGATGGCTCAAAATTTGCATGATCTAATCGTTGACTACCGCACAAGGTATGAAAAATCAAACGAAAGGGATATATTTACTCATGTTTTAATTATGTGAGATATGTCATCTATTCGATCACATTCATAAAAAATAGTATATTTTTACGACATATATGAATCGGATCGACTCATCTTACGAATATGATCCATGAAACCTACACTAAAAATCTATAGTTCATTTGAAACAGTTAATATTTACTTCATTCCAAATTAAATATCACACTGTTATAGTTAATTTCATCAACTTTTTAATATGGAAAAATAAAATAAGATGCAAATAAGAAAAGCTTTCGTGGGGTAGCCCGAGCTTGATCTCTTATCTAAAATCATGACACGTCCATTATCATATTTTATTGTTTGCGTCGCCGTTAATGAGCTGGCACTGTATATTTTAAGCATTTTGGTCACATCAAATGGTAATGTGTATGGACCCTGTCAATTGAAGATGGTGCCCGGGGGGTGCTATTTTGCATTGACTTTAGATAAAATATCATAATTATTTAAATATTATATTTTGTATTAAAAAATCATATAATTTTATTACACGCCTATAGTTGATCAGAAAACTTCATATTATAATGATAAATCAAGAATTTTTTTTTCTTGAGATATTAATAGAATAAATGTAGAACAGGTAAGTGTGTCCCTTCGACTTTGAAAATGCCAACCAAACTTCTAAAAAATAAATAAAATCACCCTCACCCTTTTCTTCTTTAATTTTTATATGTTTATATTTTATAATTTCTGTACCATGATATTCACGAGTATTAATAATTTAATTATTTTTAAAATTGAAGGGTGGATGAAGAATCAACTGCTGATGAAATACTAACCTTGTAGCAGCCATCACAAAATTTTTAAGCATTTTCTGATCATAATGAGCACTCAATACCTAACAAATAAAAATATATTAAGTTTAAAAGGAGAAACTCCTTTGATTATATGATCAGAATCTTCATCCGATCCTCGGCAAGAAAAATGAATGAATGCAAATACAAGAAATAAAACGGAGCAACTAACCTGGTTGATCATTTCAGGAGCTTGACTCCAATGAAAAGCGAAATATCCAACAATGCATCTCTCAAATTCTTCCACTAATTTCACATACACTTCCTCAGCATTTGGTTGATTTGTCAAATACTCGTATATTTTCTCGTCAACGCCTTTGGATCTTTTCAAGTATTCGTCCGCTAGTTTTATCAACTGTGGACATTCATTTCCATCTTCAAATCCCATTTGCCTTGCTGCAAAATATTGATCCAAAGAAAATGGATCGAGCAAATCAGTCCAGTTTTCTTCATATGAACGTCAACAGTGCGAATTTGGTTGAAGGGAAATAGATGCATCTCACGCAGAAATATCAGATGTAGTACGTAGTATTTAGGTCTCGTTTTTCGTTACGGAGAGGCTGTGATATTTACCAAGATAATGCGAGAATCTTTCAATCCTGGAAAGGCGGCCGGACCCCGTCCGGCCCAAGAGCGGAGCAAGCCGGTTATCATACTTGGCGGGTTTCTCCTTGCGGTGCCGGAGATGTATTATCACTGCGGAGATCAACCCAATGGATGCTGCAGCTGCAATAGGAGCAAAAAGCCTCTCGCCGTAACCTCCATCTGCAAACAGATAACACAACACCTCTAAAATCAGACCGGTCAATTGAGTCTCCCGTCTTTAATTTCCCCGCAACTGAACTGTGTTTTTGTGTATGTAATTGATTGCACATAAAAAAAAATAAAGATTACCCCCGTGCATGGCTACTGTCGCCGGGATTTGAGTCGCTTGGCTGGGAAACACTCTTTAGACGAGAGGTGTGGGTTCTTGATCTGTGGTGATGTTAACTTAAAAATGACCAACACAATAACTTTGAGATACAATATTATCCAATTTGTATACCCCATGATTTTAAAAGTGTTTGGGGGCATGTCGGGCCTAGTAGAGGTAAATGAGACTCAGGCTCATCTTTTTTTTTAGGCTTAAATTTTTTTTAAAAAAAAATATTATATATAATACTAATTATTAGATAGTCTAAAATCAAATATTTATTAAATGGAACTTGCTTAGTCTGTTATCGATTTATTCTCCAATATTCATCTGCAGACAAGCCTTAATCGGCTCCAGTCGTTGCGTCGTCTCTAGGTTTGATTGAAAGACCCGTGAGGAGCTGTAAATCTATTTTCTTGTATTTGCTTTTTTCGGTCTTCTAATTTTTTATTGTAGTTTTTTATTTTCTTCGGGGCTTTATGTGGTATCTATAATATACGCTTTTTGACTGAAATTTTGGTGGATGTAATGCTTATCCGACTTTCAAATGCTCATATTACTTATAAAATCTTGTTGACTGTCCCGGTCACAGTAGCAAGTGCAGAGCGAATTTTCTCAAAGATAAAGCGCATCAAAACTTTTCTCCGATCAACCATGTCACGAGAAAGATTGAATGGATTGCATATGTTAGCGATTGAGAAAGAAATTACTGAACAACTTGATTATACAGACTTGATTAGTATTTTTAGCTCTAAAACTGTTAGGCGGGTTGTTTTTTAGTGATCATTTTGGACATGTTTGATATTTTTATTCCTTTAGTTTTTTATATTGTCTTTGACGTATTGATTTAATTTGAAAAATTGCTATGGAACTAAAAAAAATATGAACATACATTATGATTCAGATGTCTCTTTTTAAAAGTTAGACTCATGCCCAAATATTGTTAGGATCGACCCTGTTTGGGGGTGTTTTGCATCGAACTGGATAATAATAATAATAATAATAATAATAATAATAATAATAATAATAATAATAATAATAATAATAATAATATTTGATTAAAATCGAATTGAACTTTTTAAAATTGAATTACTCGATTTTTTTATTAGTCGAATGGACCCAAATTTACTATGAAAACTGAATAAATCAAATTGAAAGAATCGATTATTTTGTTGGATATTTAAGCCAATTTAAATTTTTAAAGAACACTATTTTAACTAACAAAATATATAATATAAAATTTGAATTACATAAATATAAAATTTTAAGTTGGTTATATTGTCCAATAAATTTTTATTAGAAATTTAAAATATTTATATTTTAATAATTTTTTTTAGAAAATTTAATAAAATAAATTTTTTTATATAAAAGTCTGGTTTGTTCGATTAAATATAGTTTAAATTGAAACCCGAAACCAAACTAATCGACATTTTAAAAAACTAAAATCAAACTTCCAAATAAGGTGAAGTTTTTCAAACTAATTCAATTTGATCGATTATTTTGACTCAAACTGATATTTTGTTCACTTATAGACTGGATTGATGATTGTCATTTGGTTTAAAATTAACTTGTTAGTGTTTATTTTTTCACTACTGAGTCACTTAACCAGAAAAATCTAATCATATCTAAAATTCCAACAAATATTTATTTCCCAAATCTCACAATTATTCAATTTTCGTTATTCTAACTAGAAATATTGTAATACAAACCCGATAATAATTGCAACATTAATAATTGTCAAAATTTTCAATCGATTTCAAATTTTTTCCAAAATTCGCGACAATAGATTTTTATAATACAAATCCAAACTACATCATAACTCATAAGTTAACATTATCATAACTCAAATAATAGTAATTAAATATTTGACATAATTTAAACGTTGTCAATTTTACTTCAAATCGCATAATTTCATACCTAAGATAGTAAACCAATCAATCTGAAAATAAAATGTGATTTGTGGGATTGTTCTATTTTTTATTTTGTAACATGAGCTGAAAATAAAATAAAAAAAACTAATTATTTTTTAAAAAATAATAAGAGCCTGAAGTTCATCCTAGCGCAAAATGGCTCAGCCCCTGCTGCCACTCCCTAAAAAAAATTGTCTGCCCTCTTCAATGTTTGTTGATTGGACAAATATCTAATTAGACATGTCCGTCACCATTGCTAGTGTGAAACCCTTGTCCCACATCTTAAAAATAAAATATTTAAATGAGTTTATGATGGCTTACAATAGACTTCTTTAGCAACTTGGGTTAATCATTTTCGTAAAGTGAGGACGAATACGAAGTAGCTGTTACAACTCGTGACTAAATTAAAATTAGACTACTGAATATAATCCGAGTACGTTTCTATTTGATAGGCGACAGGTTGCAAAGACAATTGTTTATTGTCGACAAAGGAAATAAAATTCATGAATTTTATTGGTATTCTATTTGAACTAAAATTTTAAATTTTAGTATTTTTTTTATTATTGAATTATTTCGTATCCATTTTTTATTAAAATAAATCGAAAAAGTTAATAGAAATTTTACATAAATTGTGATAGTGAATCATGACCAAAAAGTAGTGATTCACGTGAATGATATCTTTAGGTATTGGAATCGATTTAATATAATTTCCACTCAAAAAAGTTTGAGCTAGTTTATGGATCAATATTTTAAATGGCTGACATAATTTTATTTTTATATTTTGTTATAAGTATGATGCTTTTAGCTTTTGATTTTGCTAATCATGATCAAAGTTTAGCGATTTGTTTGAGCAGTATTATTGTTCTTGAAACTTTGATTAAAATAATATAGCGGATTTCAATTATTTGAATCCAAATAATGCCTTGTACATGTGATATGATTTGTAATTAGAGCTATTAGTATATTATAATTGCACTATATATAATCGAGATCATCTCCTCCCCTATAAATACTCAGGTTTGCTCATTTAACAAAGATTGCAATATATTGCATTCAATAAATTCTCAATCTACTTGGTAAATCTTGTACTGATTTGAGGGTCAGAGTGGCTTACGTCGGAAATCCTTCTGGCGCCCCCACTAACATTATCTTGTTGAGTGTGTGCAGATTGTCTGACCCTGGGTCATCCCACCAAGACATAGCACTCAGGCAGTCAAGGACAGAGCACCCGGACAGACCAGGACAGATCACCGGGCAGTCGAAGCAAGCACCGGACATTCAGAGACACGGACAGACTAAGCGAGCACATAACCGACGGTCATAGTAACATCAGAAGGAAGAACTAAAGCAAGGCAGAGCCCCACTGTAATAAATTTGTACCTAAGCCAGACCACCTTTGGATAATTTAAAAAAATAAGCGTAAAAATACATTAACCAAAGATAAACAACTTATTAAACTAGAATGAACCATCAAACCTATTTATGATTAATTTGGTCGTAAAGACGGACGGAAAATTGTATGCATTTACGGCTTTTTGGGATTCCGACATGTCTTATAGTTTATACGTCGTATTGCGACACTCTAACCAGCAATTTGCGATTTTTAAAGGCCAATACGAAGAATATCTTTTTAAGAATGTGTGATGGTGCTGGATAGTTGCTGGATATGGCTAATAAGCGACATGTTATGCATGAACCTCGTGATTTTAACGAGTTAATGCCCCGTAGCTTTTAGAAATTTTTTCTATATTATTACAGCGCACATAACCTGCAGCTTGTCTATATGTTTTAACAGACCATAAGCACGCGAGGAATTCACTTTCCCTGGCATGTTAAAGCGCGAAAATACTTTCAGCGCGTGTCGCGAACAGTGGTATTCGCAGCGTGCTTTAATGCACGCCGTTGATACGTTGCTAAACACCATTTTTTTGTGGCAAGTATATATTCACGGTCACTGCAGAAAAAAGGAAACTGCATATGCTAGAGTAATCAAGAAATCATTATGTCAAATACTTCAGTGAAAGCCCAAATAAATGAGAGAGATGACTTTAGTTATGCAGTTGTTCAGTATGTCTTACAAACCTTCTTAAGCCCGTGAACGACCATCATCCCCGTAGTATGAGGCAATTCTTCCAACATTTTGAAGTATGAAAGAGGTTGGACCTGAAAATCGTCATCCCAAAAAAATCCCTGACCAGCTCTGTGGTCGCATATTCAAAAAATGTTTTGCTGTGGCACACATTTGGACTCATCTACAAACAAAATGTTCCACAAAAAATAATCTAGCATCATGGTGTAGATGTAGATCATATAATTATTCGGGTTGGAAAAAAATGGAAAACATTCTCTCCACATATTAAGACACAAGAATCTTCATTAATCATCACGTGACGGTGACTACTAAGTACCCCTTCAAGTTTTTTTCAAAAAGCATGAGAAGGAAATTTCCATGATTATTCATAGTACCTTGGGGTTCATGGCCGCCAAGCTTGGTATGCGAAGTTTGATGTGGAGCGCTCCGTCAAGATTTGCGATGTCATTTCCCCATCTTTCCAGTAAAGCAGATGTAGTAACATGTGTTGAAGATCCTTTTCTGTGATACTACTTGGTCCCCCATCTGGAATCAATGATCGATCAGTTCTTGTGTGAGATTCATTTCAGTGAGTCTAATTCATAGTTTTTCACAATCAAGCAAACATATATAGTTCATAGCCAGTAGTTATTATAACAATCAAGGTCATGAATAATAAAATGTCGATTCAATTACAGCGTTGCTATCCACCAATAAACATCATCTCGAGACAGCATACTAGCTACAATGAACAGTCCATCAAAACTGATTGGAATTCTACTTTTTTTTAAAGCGGCGAACAAAGGATTTTAACGTATTTATATTACAAATCATGTCACATTTTAGAGAAGCGCATAAATTTTTCTTATTTGACAAAGAGTGGGGGATAATAACACAACTCGCCATTGTTGACCAATGAGTCACCATATACATACTTCATTTTTCTAGCACATTACGAGAACTACAGTTGATCGCAGCAAAATTCTCGGATTCGTATATACTTCGAAGTACGATCAAATAGTTTACAGAAATAATAATAACATTTGATCGCAGCAAAATTATCCAGGCTAATATCAAATTAATCTAAAATTTTAAAATAAATTTTTTGAAAAAAAATCGGATTACCCTAGCTTGAGATAATGTGGCTCGCCACTGAGTGGTTGTCAGCAATCTAGTTCCACAGATAATTCTGTGTTCTCGTTAAGAAGCAAAAATGATCCAGCATGAGCTCATTTTAAAGAGGACATGGGTAATTTTGATTTTGAAATTTTATGTTTATTTGGTTAAGAAGCAAAAATGATTCAGCATGAGCTCATTTTAAAGAGGACATGGGTAATTTTGATTTTGAAATTTTATGTTTATTTGGATATTTGTTGTATTTTTAGCTTATTAAAAACTATAAAGTAATAAATAATTAATATATTTCTATTTCATTTACTATATAAAATAAACATAATTTTAATAATTATTAATTTGGTTCGATCATTCGGTTGACCGATCGGATCGATTGAACCATTTTTAGACAAAACTTGTATGAGACGGCTTCACAGGTCATATTTGTGAGACGGATATCTTATTTGGGTCATCTATGAAAAATTATTATTTTTATGCTAAGTGCCTAAGAGAATTACTTTTTATTGTGAATATGTGTAGTGTGTTGACCCGTCTCACAGATTAATATCTGTGAGACGTCTCACATGAGACCCACTCAAAGCTTGGAGCTCGACATTCGCGCTTCGGAGCACTTCATGCTTTTTAGAACCTTGCTAAGAGGTACTTGACTAAGATGGAAAAGTAAATCGAGAAATACGCATTATAGACATGAGTCTGAAATAGAGGAAAACAAACATCGATCTCATATTATACTTTCATAATAATTCAGTGAAAAATATGATCTACACGAGAATCAATCATACGAGCGGAAAAATATCAACTTACGTCACTTCGAATCCTATCATACTGTCATATGCATGGGTTTGCTTTAGCTATTCATGGAATATCTTCAATTAGATAAAATAATGTGTTTCATTTGAGCCTGTCTCACGGATCTTAATATGTGAGACGGGTCAGCCCTACTCATATTCACAATAAAAAGTAATACTCTTAGCATAAAAGATAATACTTTTTCATGGATAATCCAAATAAGAGATCCGTATCACAAATATGATCCGTGAGACCGTCTCACACAAGTTTTTGCCTAGATAAAATGTTATTTTCCCGTTATTTTTTCATACAATTATAGCGTTGAACTTTAAAGTTATTGCTAAGCCATAAAATAATTTCTCCGTCATTCTTCAAAAATACTTATTAGATTTAGACATTATTTGGTGTGATTTTTTCATTCAGAGTTTAATTCAAGTTTAATAATAATTAAAATTAAAATAATTATATTATCAATATATTTCAATTTATTATCCATATATTATTAATATTTCATTATCTTATCCAATATCTAATTATTCGTAACAAGTTTATTATTTTGCAGCAATGTTCAAGATTACTTAATTATATGATATGATTAAATTAACACTATATATCTCCGTAATATGCGTGAACTTTGGAGTTTGATAATTGAATGCAATAAATTTTTATATATGATTCGAATTCAAACATCGCTTAGAAAATGTCAAACGACATTACAACATAAATGCTGAAATCCAACTTTACAGTAATAGACTTTGCATGTTAAAAAGGTCGTCTTTTTCACATTAATTTCATCCCATTTTTCCAACGCATTTGGTGAAAACAAAGACATATTAGAAAGATATATGTATTATATTCAATTCACATTGAGTACTAAATTTCAAAGAAAACAAAATTTTGACCAGACGGATAGGAGTTCACTTTGAAAAATTGATTGGATTCGAGTTTTTTAGCGTAATAAGAATTAAGACCAATCGAATTTCATTTTTTTTATTCTGAACCTAATTGGTTTCAAAAATCAGGGATTTATTCTAGAAAAGCACGTAATATGGACCTGTTAGGATTTTAATATATATGAAAGAATTGTCGACTGATTTTCTTAAAAAAAAAACAACAAATAAAATATGTACCAATGGTCTTTGATCTTCCTTTTCTTTGTAGACAAAAACTTATGTGAGAATGTCTCACGAGTCGTATTTGTGAGACGGATCTCTTATTTGGGCCATGTATGAAAAAGTATTACTTTTTATGCTAAGAGTATTACTTTTTATTGTGAATATCGGTAGGATTGGCATGTCTCATTAATTAAGATCCGTGAGACGGTCTCACATGAAACTCACTCTTCTTTGTATTACAATCCCTTTAATTTTCTTTCCTCCTATAAGAAACTTTCGAACCTCAAAAAGCTGAGAAGCAAATCTCTAATTTTCGTAAATTAAACATAAAATTTGACATGAAAGAGATTAAACATAAAATTTCACTTTAACAAATTTTTTTGCCATCCTCAGGAAATGGTTAGATCTAAAACGATGCACTACTTGTCTCTAAATCGACACGATCTAGTATAATTAAAGTTCTTCGAGTACAAAGTTGTGCCAAATATCAGTGTATATATAAAATATGGGCTGCCCAAAGTAACAGTGTTGTGATCCTTCATAGTCTTCAATGGTTGGAATTACTCACATTAATAATTCCAAACAAAGAGAAATAACAACGAACACAGGCTCACCTGCGATTCCAAGTTCATCGATGACCATTCAGGATCGAGGATAAAGTACGTACGTAGTAGCAAAAATAGTCAAAGGCCTGAGCAAAACCAGCCCTAATGATAATTGCATGGAACAGCAAGTATTCTATGTTGAGGGGAATGAAGCCTGGTCCGAAATCATTCAAAAAGATTGAAGTATATGCGATTGTTAACATTTATCGCGTGAAAGAATGGTTTCGAACCAGACAACCTTCCCCTCAACAAGTAGTACTACTCCATGTAAAAAAAGAGAGAGGTGTTTGTTTCTTCATGTCTCCATTTATTTTGTCTTCTTGGACCCTTTTTATATGTACAGATGTAAAGGTGAGAGGTAGCTGGTAGTTAGTTGCACTTTACATTTCAACGTATCATGCTTTTCAGACACAAGAACTCACAAATATATCGTTTGTCACACGTCCTTGATGCTTTAATTAATTAGCAACTTAAATATAAAGTTCGATCGAATTAATACGAATCAATGCATAGATATAATCAAGAAACATGCGTTTACATCTTTCTTTTTCTGAGGTAAAGAAAATAAGAAGCACTGATCCCATATATTTTCTAGTGGAAGTGATGGAAACATTTAGGGACCATTTTTTAATTAAATATGATACTCGCGGAAAATTTAGAGTCTGATTCTAGCAAGTGTCACTAATCTAGATGCAAGTTTCGAAATTGCTCTGAACCTGAAATCACGAATAAGACCGTTTGAAGTTATTTAAAATAATTTATAGATTTTTATATGTTATAAATTGTTTTAAGAATTTACAAGCTGCGATATTTTATTATAAAAATATGTTATTAAAGTATTTGAATAAAATAAGATAGTGGAGCTTAAATATGTTGATGTGTTTGGTATTATAATATTTTTTCATGATAATTAAGTAAAAAACGTAATAGTATAAAATAATACAATATTAATTTTGTCATAAATTATTATCGTTGTTGTGATTATTATTTCAACTTTAAATTATTATTTTTTTATAATAATTATGATTAGGACCGTAAATATGAAATGATTATTTTATTATAATTATTAATATTATGGTTTTTAAATTTTTTTTTCATGATATATTGTAAGAGGTAAATTTGAGATATGATAAAATTAATAAGAATAACTTGGTTTTCTAAAGATCTTAAAATAATTTTTTTCAAATAAGTCCATATACCTCAATTTTTTTAAAAAACAACTTATAAACAATCAAATAATTTATTTTAACTGTTACAAAAAAATTTTAAAAAACTTTTATCAGACAAATTTTAAAAACTTATAAGTTGAGTAAAACAGTACTGTCGAAGTGGAAAATGGAGAAGTTTAATCGGTGGGGTAGTGAGAATGGTAAGTACAGATATCATAGAACACAATAAACATGAGGTAGTCAATGCCTTTCACAACAACAGGAATATAATTTACAGACACTTGAGTAGTAGTATAACACGTATCTGGGTAAATTAAATCATATTTCTTTTACAATTTCACACAATAATTTAAAATGGAATTTTTCAGTTCATGAGTATATCCAAACAAAGCAACTACCAGTCACAACTTACAAGGCTCAAACACTAAGGAATTTTAGGCCTCAACAAGTCAAACAAGTTCCACCATTAATTAGATAACTTACAACAGCTCAATAACAAGCACCAATTTCAACATGTTTATGCTCTAATTTAGCATGAAGGAGCACGATTCTGGATATTGACCCCAAATTTTCTGTTTGTGGAAGCCATAGGAGGACTATTTCTGCAGGTGGTGGAACCATGATGGGCTTCTTGAGTTCCCTTGTCTACACATTTTGCAATGCAGCATCCCTTCCTTCGACCCAACTTCGGCGATTTTGCACGAGTTAGAGGTGGCTGGATTTTCAAATAGGAAAATGGATGAGTCAATATTTGTTTCTCATCTACAACATTAAATGCCTCAAAAAGAGGATATGAAAGCCACATAACACAATTATGATTAAAAACTGCAGTACCTTTTTCAACTCAACCTTGGGTGGTGGTCCGTCGTTGTAGAAACTAGGCATAGGAGTTGCCTTGAACAACAGATTCTTTCTTAGTTGCTTAATCGCAGCGTCCTTTTGTTCCTACATGTTTTAAGAAGAGATATAACTAAGGGATGCATCTTAGAAACGAGCAGAAAGCACTTTTAATAACATTTACAAAAGTCGAGACTTTGAACTTCAAACTTGTAGCAGTTGACAACATCTCATCAGAGAGTAAAATTACCTTGGTCCTAGCTTCACATTGAGTTTTCTCAGCCTCAAGTGCTTGATGTTTTTCCTCCAATTTTGAGTAGAACTAAAAAGACACACGTTAAAAAAACATCAGAATCATGCATTCTAGTTTGGCTTTTCTATACAAGACGATTATCATATACAAATAAATTGATAGAAAACAACCTCCTTCCTCCTCTCAGCGCGTTCACTGCTCTTAAACACAGGTGCTGAGGCAACAATTGTCCTCGACTTTCTTGCAGATGCCATTGTTCTTTGATTATGGAAAATTAGATGAAAGTGTCACTACATAAGAAAGAACCTTAAACAGGGAAAGATAATGAATCAGTCTTTGTGGAATTGGATACCGTGAGGCAACAGAACACTTATCTTCTTCATCGAGTTGTTTCTTGTTATCAGGTTGCAGTGGCTTCTTTTGTACAACAGGCGAGCTTATCTGTAACAGATAGAGAATAAATAGCAAATGAAATTGACGTCACACTGGCTTTAGAAACTAAAAGTCTCAATCTCTAGTCAAAACTACTAATTTGATTTCTCTATTACATTAGCATTCTCAAGCAAAATATTTACATTTTATAGAAGCTTATGATAGAAACCACGAACTACAAAGTCATGCAAAATCAACAAAACCAAGAAAGTGAAACATTCTGTCTCACCAGTTCTTTTTTTGGGGAAAAAAACAAGAAGAAGAATAGAAAGAAAAATGCAGGTGTACAAGTTTTAGTAATGAAAAACAAATCAATTATTATTCTTCAAAAGGACTAAAAATCTAAAATCGGTTCAAGAGATTTACTAGATTGTGCTTTGCAGAAGTTGGATGTTGGGAAGCATGAATAGGAGATAAATTATCTCCAGAAGTGATATTGTCAAGATCAACTCCATACGGAAGAGTTCCACCTGAAGCACGCTTTTCAGTTGCCAGAGCAAAGGGGTGTGGAACTGTGCATTTAGTTTTACAGCTTCCGCCAGCAGATTTGGTAACTTTCTTCTCATAACAATCTGCCACCTTTTGACCTTCTGATGATGCGGAATTCTCAAACATTTTTATGTCGCTTGGCAAATTTGGCTCGTGTTGGTCAACTTGGAAAAATTTGGAATTTTCAACCAACTTTTCATCATTGCATTCCTTTACTTCGTATTCCTTTATTTCAGTGGATTCGTCCAACACATCATCAAGCTGCGGGCCCAGACTATTGAGCTCATACTGCTGAACCACATCAACTTGACCAGCACTCACTGTGTCAACGTCGACACCATTTGTGCAACATGAATCGTGGGTGACACCATTTGAGTATATTATAACACCATCTGGCTCCTTGTCAATATGAATGTCACTGCCTTCGAGCTCCATAACTCTGAGATAATAGGAAAGATAATATAGTAATGTGATAATGTCATTCAAGATTAAGTACGTGTACTTTCCCATCTCAACATAGTGCATGAAACATGGCATTATACGACTTCCAATACAGCATGCACTATTAAGAACCTTAATTGTCAAGGTAACAAACAAGATTAAGAAAAGCTCATTCCCACGAAAAATGACCGAAATCGTTGACCAAGAACCTGTGTCATCGATCATTTATTCTATCCATATTGCACATGCTTACATTCATAAAATTGAAAGATCTTTCTTCTACTTCCTCAATTAATTTTGTTTATGCAGCCTGGACAAATGCGCTTGATGGAAAGCCCGTTCTTAATATGAAAAAGAGCATGCCGAAAAAGGTGCAATCATTAATATTTGAGGCACCCCATGATAGAACTTATGAAATTCAGATCATATTCTTACAAATTGTATCATGCTGCTTCACAACAATTAAGAAAATTTGAAACACGAAAGTTATGGTAACAAATTATTTGCCCAAGCTAAAATTTGTTTTCCCTTGATATACTAACATAATCATATGTAAGTTGCACAAACCAAACACATAATAATTCTATAAAAAATCAAAATTGTATGGTTTATTGACACATAAAGTATAGAAATTTGTTACAAAAGCAAAATTTGATCATTTCAAGCTCAAATTTAGAAAAATCTTCTTTCAAATATTGATAAAATATTCACCAGTTTTCTTTTTTCTTTTAAATCTGAAGGTAACAAAAACACAAAAAGTCGCCATATTCTGAATCCAGTTAAATTCGTCAAAGAAGTGAACTTAACGGCAGATTTTCCAGTACGAAGTTTCAATGGGAAACGTGCAACTTTCTATGCACAAACTAATTGAAGATAGGATTCAATGAATTATACGGAGTCTAGCAGATAGCGATTTCATGCTTGTCAGTTTCTGCACACTTCAAAAAATATCCCTAATCAAGCGCAATAAACATTCTACCACGACTAGATAAATCAACTTCAAAATTCCAAAATTCAACCAAAACAAGAGGGTAAAAACAAAAAACAAAAAGCAGAAAACAAATGCAGCTTCTTTTGAACGAAGAAAATAAACAACAACAAAACTGGGTCTTCTTGCGCAAAACTCAAAAATGGGGACACTGGAATGAACCTAGTTCGACCACCATACAAATGGACGCACAAACAAACACATGTTTACATACACAAAACAGAGATATTCAAAATGAGGCGATTTCACTCACAGATAAACGTGATCGTGATCTTCCAGGTTCGATTATCTCCTGGGTTATCCTTGTCGAGAGGATGCTAACTCTCCCAATTGCGTGTGCAGGGGTGGGGGGGTCTGTCTTCTGCTGCAGATATAGGGTGGGTTGGAAGAATAAAATAACGGCGTTAGTTGACGGCGGTAGAAAATTTTGAATCCTCGCCAAAAGAGTGGGGTGGTTCGAGTTTTGTCCCAAGATGTTGGATGTGGAATTACTACTTTAGCCTTTTTGGATTGGAGGCAAAAGATTTTGAATAAAATTTCAATTTATGTAATGTATTTCCTTGCCAATATTGAAATGGATTGCCTTCAATATAAGGAACAGTAGGTCTATTGTAAGACGGACTCACGAATCTTTATCTGGGAAGTGGGTTAACCCTGTCAATATTCATAATAAAAAGTAATACTTTTAGCATAAAAAATAATAATTTTTCATGAATGACTCAAATAAGAGATTTGTCTCGTAAAATACGACTCGTTAGACCATCTCACATAAGATTTTGCCTATAAACAAACCATGTAAATTTGATCATACCGAGTGGTTAATTAATCAGTTTCGATGGTAAATTTCGAGTAATTCTTCTTCAAAAAGAAAAAGATTCTTCAACAGAAGGGGTGAAATTGTCAAAAACAAAATTTTAAGCATCCTAACAAATCATGATTAGTGAGACAGCTAATTGTGATTTTAACCAAAGAAATGCGTCGGACCCATGTTTGATTAGTATTCGGTAACCCTTTTGACAAAGTCATTATACCACTTAATTAACTCTTAATCTCACTTTCTTCTCCCAAAACGAAAATTTTGTGTGCTAAAAAATTATAGAGAAAAATTAGATTAATAAATATTCAGTCGGGCCACGGTGGATAATATTGGTAACATGAACTTCACCTATTTCAAGTTTTAACAGCATTCTCTTTTAATGTTTTTCGAATTCATATTTTTTGGAATTTTTCTAAATTTGAATTTAAACGTCGAAATCCCTCCCAAGATTTTTCTGTCGTTGTCTCATGCAACCATTTGATTTGGGACCATGCCTTTAATTGGCAGCAATTTTATCGGACTGAAAGTGATATCATACCTAAAACTAAAGCTTTTTGGAACTCAATTAAGTGTTGGGAGAGTCAAAAATACACTTTTTTGGTGAACATGCCACACATTGTCTGATTGACGTGGTTTACAGATCAGTGAGTTCAGCCAAAAGATTTACCTCGTCCACGTCTTCAAATAACTGTTGTGAATTTTCGATTAAAAATAAGGATTCCAAGCAAATCGTCAATTTGTGATATGCTACAAATCCATATTAAAGTTAGCTGAATAGGTGTACGTAGTGATTATTAAGTGGAAAGCCGTCAATTTTATATAATTTATAAGTTTGTGAATATATTCGTGTCACCTCACTTGTGGCTCATAAAAATTTTGGAATTATTGATATAGCAATCCCAACAATAGTTATGCCTATGTATTTAGGATGATGACGGCCCTGAAACTAGGACAGTAAACAAATTGAGTTGGTTTGTGAACTCTTCGAGTTGACTCGATAAATATTTGATTCATGTTTGGATTTATCGAGCTCGAACTGAACTCAAATATATTTGAACTTTTTTCGAAACGAACTCAAACTCAAATTATTTTGTTCTAGCAAACATTAATATTTTACTAATATAATATTAATATATATATATATATATATATATATATTATATTTATATATATATATATTGAGCTTTCGGATATTTTGAATTTCCAGACTTTCATTTTCGACAGTTCAAATAGCTCTAACTCGAATTTTTTTTCGAACCGAACTCAAGTCAAAAAATAAAAATAAAATTTGAGCTCGAACTTGAATATACTTAATTTGATCCAAATTCAAACTTTAAAATTTTACTAATATTTGACTCGATTTAATTTGTTTACACACATATCAGAAACCAAAGAGATAAAATGCTATAAATAGTGCAACTTCAGATGATTAATTGTATTGTAAATTTGTCATGCTTCGTTCTCTTGCAACCCATGAAGTGGACGTATAACATTCTGTGAAAATGATTATGTTTTCGTATCTCCCGTTAGGTGTTTTTGGATCAAATGACAAAATTTTGGATGATAATTAAATAATTAAATGGATTCCTGATTTTCGGATTTTGTGGCTATAATTAAACAGAACAAACGTGTGAATGTGATTAAGAACTGGAAAATTGTTCCGATGTATATCGTATCAATATTTTCTAAGAAAAATGACTAAAATTGTAAAAAAAAACAAAAACAAAAAATACGAAAATGAGATAGAAATCAGACAATATTAAAAAAAATAGTAAATAAACAAATTTATACAACCAAAATTGCAGTTTTTGAAAGAAATATAATTGTTCACTGACATATAGTTTACATAATAGTATCCACCATAAATCCTTTAATAAACCAAGAACTTGATTTGGATATAATTACGTATGCAGCAGCAATTTCAGTTTTTTCCCCCTTAAAAAAACATTTTAAAAAATGGAATATTATTAAAAATAACTTCCTTTTTCCTTTTTAAAATTTTCTTCGAGTTTAAGGTTCCATTTACTTGTGATTAAATAAATATATGCACACTTAGTTTGATTATATTAGTTACAATCTACGCTTCCCCAAGTTATAAAAGTATTAATTAAGAAAACAATCATTTCCATATAATTTCAACCAATTAAAGCATTGAGTTAACTTTAAGTAAGTGATGAATGTTATAATATACATGAAAATTTGCAATTCTAGTTTTTGAGAATACAACGTATATTATATATATTAAAATTTATCTAAGCGAAAATAAAGATACACGACGAGTTTTTCTCTTCCCATTTTGAAATATTAAGTGTCGTCTTCCTTTAGTTCTTTTGGCAAAAACAAGTTATTGGATGCAAACCTAATATTGACAAGTTACACAACTAAAACTCAAAACATGTCAACTTACAATACTAAAATTGTAATTTTCCTTAATATACATGTATGTTTTTTATTTTATGATATTTCTTCAATTTTTTTTTTCAAAATCACCTTCAAACATACACGAAATACAAAGACTAAACAAAGTGTAAAAATTGATGATGTAATATTTCAAATCCATGGTCAAAAAAAGGTCATCTAACTAAGTATTCTCTATGTATGAGGAAACAATATTAATTGCTTTACATGAGAATGAAAACAAGTTTCGAATGCTCATAAAATGTATCCTTTTAATCTTTTACTCTAATGTTCCATTGGATTAAATGTATTTCTTTTATAGACGTAAGACAATAAACTTCATATTTTTCATTTATATGCTTATATAATAGTATTTCATGTTAATTATGATATATTTCAAGTTCGTTCAATAATAATGTTATTTGAAATTCTTTATATTTCGACCTATCATCTACGCGGTGGTAATGTTGTTCAGTTGAACCCTCATTCTCTCAATTATTCGTTGATGTTTTTCAAGGAACGAGTCATACAAAAGTTATTAGCATACCGAATACTTTTAAGTTAACTATTGGCTTTCCCCAAAGTGGAAGGTTTCCTGATAAGGTAGGTGTCTTGCCCGGCGGAACATGGTTTTAGTTTTACATTTTTGTAAAAAAACAAAGGCAAAAACTTGTGTGAGACGGTTTCACAGGTATTATTTGTGAGACGGATCTCTTATTTGGGTCACCCATGAAAAAGTATCACTTTTTATGCTAAGAGTATTATTTTTTATTGTGAATATGGGTAGGGTTGACCCGTCTCACAGATTATGATCCGTGAGACGGTCTCACATGAAACTCACTCAAAAACAAAAAAAAAACACAAGTTGAATTCGAGATTTTATTTCAAATTTGAATATTAATGTTAGATGCCGTTATAAGTTAAAGGTGTTAATAATTTCATAAAACTTTTATGAAACTGTTTCATGAGTCTTGTATGAGACAAATATTCGATATGTCCCGACTCATGAAAAAATATTATTGTTTATATCGAATTACTTTTCATTTCAGGTATAGATAGAGATGCTCAATTTGTTTATCAGACATAGCCCTGTAAGACCGTTTTGTATAATACCTGTATGAGTGTGTAAGTCAAGGTTCATCGACACCTACGTACTTGACTACTTGTCCATTTGACCAGACCAGTTAACATCGTCATTGTATATATCGGTTGCATGAAAACAAATCCACTGGATATTAAATACATATTCTACCTAAACTGCCCCAAGGGCTTCGTGGGGTTTGGGATTTATCCCTTTAAGTATATGGTAAACAAAATTTAAAAGTCTGTCATTTGACTTGATATTACTATACGTGTCATTTAAAATTCATCGTCAAATCATACACATTTACTTAAATCGATCTATCCAAATGAAACTCGAGTTTTCCGAAATCAATTATTTCGGTGACTAAATAACTAATTTATTGGTCATAAAGTTACCTATTTATCTCTTCCAATTAAAACAATTTGATAAAAATTAATGTGCGAATCGTGAAAACTTGGTTTAGAAAATTAAAACAACGTTATTTTCTGATAAGCGTTTGTCCATATTTGCAGCGGTTATGGGAGAGCGTGGGAATGTGCATATTGGACTTGAATCATTGGTATAATGATGGGCCAATTTAGGCGCTTCTTTGATAAATATACATGCCTATGCCAACTTAAAAAGAAGCCCATAACGATCCAAATTAATAATTCGGGTAAAAGTAAGCCCGATTAATATAACATCGCTAGCTATATCGATTAATACTAATATTTAGGCAAATAACTGAAGATATTAATTTTGCGGATTGATTTCCTTGTCCATCAAATACACAAACTTAAAGAATATTAGGGTTTGGTAGATGTTATCCTCATGAATAATACTTTTATCTATATATATTTTATGAAGTGGGAACTTCAATCGTTACTCTCCGGTGTACATTGAATAAAGTTCTGAAATAACGTAATAGTTTCCAAAACATGTTTGCTAGTTAAACTGCACTGAGCAAATTATGTGTGACAGACTTGTCCGAAAAAGTGTTGGCATGGGAAATACTACTAATTAAGGGTTAGACTAGTCTACCAATTCGAACACCTCTTTGGGACACAATTATACATGTTTATTATTATATAATATTTGAGCACTTCATAATAACTATTTTGGTGTGTCAAAGAAGCAACAAAATTTATTTACAGCTTTGCCCTTGTGTAATTTCTAATATAAACTTCGATGGAGTGGACTAAAGATGTAAACAAGCCAAGCTTATTCGAACAGTATCAGGCTCGAACTCGATTAATTTAAAATATATAAGTTGGAGCTCGATTCGAGCTTTTGAAAAGAGGCTCGAGCTCGACTTATTTTAATATTATTAACCTCGTGAATAGCTCGAGTTCGATTCGTGTATAGTTCATTTATCATATTTAATGAGTTTGACTCGAGTTCCACTTGGTAAGTTGACTCGTTAAATAAGCTCATTTTCAAGCTCGCCGAACATTATTATGCAAAAGACCGATTAAGATATAAGAATTCAAGGAGGATGTTTCTCATTTTATATGCTTTCAATAACTTCTTTTACACTAAAATTTCGATGTAAGACAATGCAAGTTAACTGCACACTCAAGACCCAATAAACTAGTTGAGCTCACGGACAGGCTCGCAAGGTTAAGACTCGAATATCCTTGAGTTTAGGCTTGACTCGATAAATTTTTCAAGCTCGACTCGATAAGTTTAACGAACGATCTTCAACGACTTTGTATTAAGTCGAGATCTGAGTAGCTCGCGAGCGACTTAGTTAATTTACATCCTCAGGGTAGAGTTCTCAACATTTTCTCCTTATTTTTTCTTCAACTTCTCCCTGCTTTATCTCAAACTTTGCTGGAACATTCTTATAATTTTTTTACAATATTTTCTCTAAATTATATGATATTTGATAAAACATAAAAACATTATATATCTAATAGACGAATACCACTTCATCAGTATTCATGTAAATATGTATAATTGATTTGCATATTATTTCGTGCGTCTTTTTCCATAATAATACTTAGCAATGTGTCAAATACGAAAAATTCAGCAACGAATTTATTAATTCAATAACCTCATTGATGTCCTTTCAACCGTCACAATTTTTGACCACACGTAGAAGATCAAACCATCTTCCATTAAAACACTCAACCTCCCCTTTGAAAATATGAAAACACCAGCCAAGTAAAAGATACCATGTCTTGTTATATTTCTATGTGCAGCCCCCACCATTAATCATTTTTTTATTTTTCTCATTTTGATGTTATAAAATATTCCAAACAGATATTGTACTTTTCTCCACGTCCAAAAGACAACAATCGCTTATTTTATACTTAAAAATATTCGACTGCCCACACCTCAAATTCTGTCGTGCTTATCTTTGAAAGAACTTCAAATTTATTTTTATTCGTTTTGAGCCAAACTTAAAAAAATATTACTCCTTATCCTTATGACAAAACAAATATAAATATATTGAACTGCAGATCAGCATATATACAAGTTAAACCAACTAACAAACGTTGGGGGTGAGAGATGAGATTAGGTTGAAAAATTGAAGTGTTAACAATGGGAGTGAGATAGTCAAGGTCCAAAAAAAGATCTTTCACCATCTTCTCTCGTTCAAAACCGTCCATGAAACTTTCTTCTCGTCCAACTCCGATCCTAAGCTTTTTTTTATTACCTTCAACGCATATGTACAAGACATAATCCATTCAATTGGTAAAAATGATTGGTCAAAAAGTTTTCTCTCGCGTACGCCGGCATAGTTGCGCAAATCATGAGCTCGATTCGAACCGAAAAAAGACTTGATTTGTGTACAGCGTACGAGAACAACCTGGATGCGTCGAATGTCGGATCTATGTCATTTTTTACAATTTTTTTTCTTGGAAAAGAACTTCCACTTGCCTAACTGATGATGCTTCGGCTGTCTACTGATGACAACATTTGGCTTTTCGTATGAATGCTATCAACTTGTTTAAGTAGAAGATGGGTCAAGTTTGAAAATACATGAAAAATATTATCATAAACTTCTGTTTTACTCGTGTCGAAAACTTGATGACATGAGCGAATATTGGATCAAAAATAGTATTCTTAATTATCATTAAAAATAATATTTATCATTACCATGAAACATTAAACCCTAAACAGTAAAACACAAGTTTTTGCCTGCGAGGTTCACTTTCATCAAAATCTAACTGATATTTAAATCAACAACTTAAATAAAATTATAATTATTTATTAATCATCAATCATAACTTTATTTTGTTTTTATACAATCATTGCATATATATATATATATATATATATATATATATATATATATATATATATATATATATATATATATATAATTGTTCAAATATTCTGAAAAAAAAAACAAGGAGGGAGATTTATTTGTTTTCCTTTTTTCATATCGACACCATCTTAAATCAAAAGCAGGTTAAATACAAAATATATGTTCAAAATTGTAATATTGTGAAACTAAATACACCAATCACATCTCATAAAAATCTAGGAATATACATTATTGACAAAAAAAATAAAAAAAAAACCCTAGAAAAAGGATATCATCATCTATCTAAATTTCCGGCACACAGAAACGGCAAAAGTGGAACCGGCTCATAACCGAACGGCTGCGCCGGGTGCTGCCATTTCTTCATAACCACATCCGGATTCCCAGCCACATTCACCGGCGCCGGCGCTTCGTTTTTACGATCACAGCAGGACTTCCTCTCCTCAGTCAGATTATTCGTCACAGGCGACAGAATCAACGGCGACAAGAGAGGTATGGCCACGTTCCACTCCATAGCCGGAGCGATCTGTATAGACGCGGGTGCACTCCTCTGCAGACGGGTAGATTTGCGACGCGCCGACAGATTCCCTTTCCTGATATCAGTCATATTAAATCCAATTGAGATGTAAATGGGTGAGAGAGATTGAATAGTTGAGAGATAAATGGGTTGAGCTGGAATCGGGTGGTGGGTGATTATAAATAAGGGGCTCGTGGCGGACACGTTTGGGCGAAATCTGTAATTTACTTTCGGTCAAAGAAAAGATTTTTTCTTTGCCTTGAGAGTCGGCGTGGCTCGGTTGATTCTTTCTGCACCTTAGACGAAGCCAATTATTCTAAATAAATAAAATAAATGTGGATACGGACAATTGTCACTCAACTGTGAAGCATATTATGTTATTCACAAAAATTAATGTGAGATTTGTTTATAAGTTAATTTTACGAGATAAATTTTTGATCTGATTCAATTTATAAAAAAATTATTATTTTCATATCAAAAATATTACTTTTATTGATATATATGCAGCATATATGTAAGTCAATTTATACATGAATTTTAAAATTGGAAAAACCTTCAAGTTTTATAAAATATGTTTAATTTACTTAGCTGGAGAAGCCGATGAGCTGTTAGTTGATAGAGACAAACTAAGAAAACAACTTTCCAACGGGAAGGAATAATTTTGCTTTGACCATGATATTTTCCCGAAAAAACGGAATATTCCCTCAGATAGTAACGGTTCCTCCATTTACGTCATTACATGCATCCGTTGGATAACGTCCGTTCACCATTATATTATATTAGTGTACCGATGCACGCGTTGCGTACTTGTATAATATTTTTTATAATTCATTTGATTTATATTTAAATGAGGATAAAAATATAATTATAACAAATAGTGAGGGGCTAAACTATAAGTTTGATATATAAATAAAAAAATAAAAAAAATGATCCTTATAGAAATTGAAGCTTTAACCTATACTTTTAAGAACAAAGACTCTAACTGCTGAATCACATGTAACTTACATTCAAATTTTAACATTTTATTAATATATATATAATTAATAAAACAGATCATGACACCAAAGTTAGTTATTCTAATTGTCTCACCTTTAATAAAATAGTATAGATTATGTTATATATTATATATAATATAATAAATGAGTCATGGAGATCTACGGATGTGGTATTCACACGTGGAAATTTTTGGACCGATAAATCTTAAACTTTGATAAATACTTTATTTCCCTAAAAATATTAATTGAACACATTAATTAGTCCTGATGTTTTGGGTTTAATTATGTTGATTTTTAATCATTAACTTTCCCCAAATTCGAGAAAATTTGGAATTCTAGGAATAGTGTTTGTGGAGAACAAATTGACTTTAAAAATATATATTTGTACATATTCAATCAAGAGGGAATATGCAAAATGAGAGATTCAATCAATCAATAAGAATTGGGAGAATACGAAATCGAATATTTTAATGCCTTATTTTTTTGGATAATAGAATTAAGTGGAGAAAAATATAATAACTAAACGAATTTTGAGATCTTTGTTATACTTGAAGAATTAACTTATGGTCAGGGGCGGAGGGAGAGCTTGCTTCACCCGGGCTTTAGCCAGGGTGGTCCAAAAAAATTGTAAAAAATTTATATGTAATTTATTTTTATAATTTTGGATAAATATGATGTTAGCGCGGGTAGATCAATTTAAAATATTAAATGATATTAGAGTTTAAAATTTTAGCCCGGATAGAATTGGATTCCTGGCTCCGCCCCTGCTTATGGTTAACTGAAAAAAACTGATATATAAATGATAAAAATTTATGTGAGTCGGTCTTAATGGTCGTATTTTGTGAGACATCTCTCTTATTTGTGTGAATATCGGTAGAGTTGACTCGTATCACAGATAATGATTTGTGAGATCGTCTCACAAAAAACGTATCTCTATATAATGGCAAAAACTTGTGTGAGACGGTCTCACGGGTCGTATTTGTGAGACGGATCTCTTAATTGGGTCACCCATGAAAAAGTATTACTTTTTATGCTAAGAGAATTACTTTTTATTGTGAATATGGGTAGTGTTGACCCGTCTCACAGATTATGATCCGTGAGACGGTCTCACATGAGACTCACTCCTATATAAATATATATTTAATCTGGTTAAGATCGGGGACCCAATTAGGGATGGCAATTTCCTCCGAACCCGTTGGAGGATCCGATACCCGACCCGAATAGAAGAGGATATGGAGGGATTTTTAGACCCGATTAAATAATTGGGTAATTGGGTATGGGGATTTTTGGTTTCGGGTATGGAGGCGGGTTTGATATAATCCGACCCACACCCGACCCGATTACCCGTTTAAATTAATATATATAAATATATGTATATATGTATATGTATATATATTGTAATTATATTTATTTATATTAAAGATTCATCTTCTCAAATCCAAATAAATCGGTAAATTTATTCCATGTTTGATTTCAAAAATTGAAAAATACTTTATTTCTTTATTATAGTTCATCGTATTCCTTAGTTCGGAGACATGTATGATTAGTTCGGAGATGAAGACATGTGTTCCTTAGTTCATTGTATTCTTTCTACAATGTCAAGTGATGAAGACATGTACGATTAGTTCGAGATAAACCGATCTAGTTTGATTTTGGGTTGATAATGTTTACATATGATTAAACTAGGGGTAGATCATAGATGATTAATCAATTGAATTATGAATTTTTTAATATGATGTAAATTTTACTATATTTTTGTTGAATTTCATACTTTTGTTCAACTAATATAAACTATTTTTAATATTTTGTTATTTTTTCTATAAAGTTTATTTGTAAATTTTTATCATTAATAATTTTTCTTATTGTTTATTTAAATATTTTTTTAAATATTCATAACTTCATTGAAACAATTAAAATTTGAAAAAAATTCAATTGTATATGATAATAGGGTATTTGGGTAGGGTATGGGTATCCGATAATCCGATGGGTATGGAGATGGGGATGAAATTCAATACCCGATGGGTTTGGGTATGGGTATGGGGATGAATTTAATAAATGGGTATGGGTATGGACATGGGTGTATGAAATCCGACCCATACCCTCCCCATTGTCATCACCCAATGTCTGAAAATGTCAGCCAATCAGTGAAAAATTAAAAACGAAGGAAATGAAAATAAAACGTGGGCCCAATGATTGCCAATTGTTGAATTGAAAATGTCTCCTAACTGGCCATGCCGCCGGGCTGATACTAGCCAGGAGCCATGATTACGTCGTCGAGGGGTGTGCTGTACATGAGCCAGCGGGATATATGCGTGTCTTTGCCGGATTATTTCACGGCTCTGACGGCCGCAACGCGCAGGGGTGAGGAATGGGCGAAGGGGAAGTAGAGCGGGTAAGGGTATGCGGGAATTCGGGTGGCTCTGTACCCTGAAGCTTACGGGTTATTGGGATTGAAGGATGAGACTGTAATTCCTTCAAAATTAACATTTCCTAAAATAACTAAATCAACTCATTTTGAAGTATTGATGAAGTTTCTTTTTTATAAAAAAAATCAAGAATATGTTCGTATCATTTTTCAATGGGAAAATATAACACAAACTTTTAATTAAATCTTCCTTTCTTTCTATTCAATTTCCATCCAAATAAACTACCACACCTATTTTCAATTGGTTATAGGGATGCATTTGAAAAATACAGGAGAAAGGTTTGGGATAAATATGAAGTTTATACAATATTTTTATTATATTAATAAATAATAAAATCGTTGTATTCAATAATCATGCAACTAAAATGCAATGCCAAAATATAAATAGCCTTCAAACAGAGCTTGATTGCGTCTGGGATAATCGATCCTATCGTCAATTAAAAATAAAATAATATTTTCTTAAAAAATAGACCACGACATCAAATATTGGTGAAACTGTGGAAGTCAACTGAAAATAAATGAATAAATAAAATTCTTAATCTTAAAAACTAAAACAATCTAATTCAAATCCTAAGATTTAAGCTGTCTTGGGTTTGGGGGCCTTTTTCTGTGGTTGCTTCTTCCTCGGGATGGAGTTCTTCATCCCTAGGAAATATAGTAATGCACCAACAAATGCCACACACTGCCACCAAAATGTAAACCAAAATTATTCAAACTGAAACTATAATGAAATGGTCAACCCCATAGAGTAAGAGAGGATGGAAACAGGCACGCATATTCAAATACAAAATTTCATTATATATCAGAATAACTAAAGTTCAAGCCAGACTCGAAAGGGTGTCGAGTTAGTCTTTGTGTCAATTAAAATGCAAGTGTATCAGAAAGCGGACCAGGAGGTAAAAGTACAGCAGAAAGTTTGATCAAAAGCGTGATAATGCAGTCCTAGACTATGCCAGCGTGAATATTGTCCGGTCTAATTTTGAAGGACTGGTGTTTACGAGGACCATTAGACATTGAGTTTGAGCATATCCTAAGATTTGACTAAGAATTCATTTGCTTGATTGAGTCCAATGATCCCCATCAGGTTTTTTTCCTTGATATGTTACGAGGGTGAGGTATACCAGCTTAGCATGACACGAAATCCTTTATTTGAGTTTGAAGGTTTCAACATTACCTGGAGGAACTCATGCAAGAGCCTGATAAATTCCGGCTCACCAACATCGTAGTTGTAAAAGTCATAGAACATAGGTGCTGTCAAAACCAAGTACAATATCTGCAGGATTTAACAAAAAAAGAACTTAAATGTATTGGTAACGATGAGTTGACACGTTTGGTATCGAGTAAGGCATAGGAATATAGAAGTGAGTTCATACCAGAAGAAAAGCACCAAAACCACTGCCAAGCACAAATAAAAGACCTCCTAACCCCTTCAAGAAAATACAGGCAGCAACAAAAGTCTTGGACTGCAAAACGTACAACATAGAACATGAGAAAAAAATAATTTTGCACTCCGGGGGAGGAAAAAAATATCCAGAATACAGGATCCTTTACATCAACATGCAAATTGTTTTGCCCAATTCTGTTATCAACAAACTTCTTGACAAAATGTAGCTTGGGAGCCCATTCTTTAGCTGCAGGTCCACCATCGTCTCCAAATTCATTGAACCTACAATAATACAAGCAAGCCATATCAGTAGAAGGCAACACAATACAATGTTATGAAACAGGATGGTTGATGATTTACATTGAAAACAAAAACAACCACACATGTCTTTCTTCTAAGGTTCAAACTAAAAATATGACTTGGGTGCTCACAATCATACACAAAAACAGAATTTATCGAGCGAGTAAAAAATATATATAAAAAACTAGCCTTCGTTAGTTTGACAATCTGGGTAAGCAATCAGACTTCGAAAACATAATATGTTTGGATACTTGGGTTTATTTCATCCTACCCATGAGGACATTGCCCCCATGATAGGATGAATGGCCAAGATTTGCCTATGCATATATAGGACCCACTTTTTTTTTTTGTAATTGTATGTGTGGCAAGATCTTATCTGTTGAAATGAAATGAGGGTAGTGCCCACATAGGTAGGATCTCATTAACCGGATACTTGACTGTTTCACAAACAAGTATGGCTAATGTTAGAAATATTGATGGCAAGTCTATTGAACTTAATTAGATTATTCTAATTCCAAATGTTAAAAGTTGTCACTAATATTGGAAGAGTAAACCACACCCAAGTTCTCTTTTCATCCATTTTTATTTTTAGCCGAAATCTCAACATTTTGGTTTTGTCTGGACAATCTCAAGCTCTTCCTTCAATGCCAAATACAATTTTCCACATTTCAGATTTAAGATCCCACCATATCAGCTTTAATATCTCACTGTCCACTTAATTTGATTCTTGACAATTTATCATGTCAAGAAGGTGATACATGTGAGTTGTGATAGATAGAAAACACATGTATTAGGCTAAATGAACTAAGGAAATCAAATGGTAAAGGTTGCTCATTTCATTGCCGGCTCATTAGAAACAAGAATATCTTCAAATTACCATCAGTTAACTCTATGAAAGAATGACGGCAAAAGTAGTTCAGCAAATGTTCATTTGTAAATCTACTCCAGAATACCTTGTGTATGCTAACATGAAGTTTCATTATCATAATAAGGATCAACATTCCTATGCATTGCTCATAAAACATATAGTTATCCAACCAAAAACTAATCACTAATGATCGTTTACTAGCACCAAGTCTAACCTAGAGAGTAAAAATCCATCAAGCCGGACGTGTTGTGCTCACAAGAAATACAGGCAGATGACCCTATATGAAGTTTGAGAAGAATCCGAGAACAACTTATATTCGGCAGGTTAATTTAGTCCCAGTGCACTGCTCGTTTCCCTTTTTTTTTTCCAAAAGCACCGAAAAACATTTGCCAAATTAGCTGCCCAACACTATAAGAACAGTCTTGTGCAGAACTATACAAAATTAAGCTAGAAAGGGAGCTCTTTAAGCAAGTAGACCAAAACCAAGCAGAAGATATCCCATAATCACGAGGCAGAAGAAGTTAAATTTTGAAAAGTATAAAGGAAAATGTACTTCACTGAAACAATTACAAGTACCACAAGAAAATATCAAAGTAAGCTGAGGCTCTATTTCTTGCTAACAACAACAATTTCTAAGCAAAAGTTCTGTAAAAATGTAATCTTGGCCCCTTATTTTCATTTTCTACAGGACGAAACAGAAACAGCCCTCACCACTTAAAATCAATTAAGCATGGAAACCATAAATGAAAAACCCGAAAACTCAAGGTCCAATAAAATCATGCCTATCAAGGACGAACAAAATCAAGAAGCTATATTTTGTTTCTTTCATCTTCTCTGATTCACAAACGATTTAGCGAATTCCTCCGGCGAACAAAAAAGGGTAGATCTGAAACTATGAGCCAATGCCGTACAAAAAATTTCGAGCTTCAAATTATTAGCATGCCCACACACAAACACGTACACACATCTATAACAGATCTAATTACACATAAAGAAAGAAGAACACTGAAAAAGCAAGAGCGAATTGGGTTACATTTGCCACGCAGATAGGATGAAGATGGAAGCAAAGAGCAGTCTTCCAAGAAAAGAAAAGAAACCCATCTTTCACAATGCCCAGCCCTTTGCTCTTCCGCTTTACCCCTCTCCGTTGCGTGTGTGTGCTGAGAACCGGGAAAAACGGTATAAAGGGAAAAAGGGATCGAGATTCAGAAGGCGTATATAGATGTATCTTAATAAAGGTAATGTCTATATGCAGATATTAATGTTACATTAATTATATATAGATGTATCTTAATAAAGGTAATGTCTATATGCAGATATTAATGTCAACATTAATTAATAAGACAAAAATTTACGGATCATATTTTATGAGATGGATCTCTTATTTGAGTCATCTATGAAAAATATTATTTTTTAGGTTAAGAGTATTACTCTTTGTTATGAGTATCGGTAAAATTAACCGTGTCAAATATAAAAATTCGTGAATCTGTCTCGTAAAGAGACTTACTCTGTTAATAATTCCATTTCTTTTCTCAGAATTTGACTTTCTTCCTATTTTACTTGTTTTCTTGGTCGTTGACTTCATAAACACATCTAAATATCGAATAATCTCGTCATGTAGATGAATAAAGGCCCTGGATTCAGTATCACAGTTTGGGATCTTGATGGGATCAAAAATGACCTGCTTCCTCGGAAAAATATAGTAGACAGAATCCGTGATGCATCTGGGACTTGGGTTTCTTTCAAGTGATTAATCACGGGATTGGTGTGAGTCTTTTGGATGAAATGCTGGCTGGGATAGGAGGTTTTATGAGAAGGATAATGAAGTGAAAAAGGAATAGTGGTATACAAGAGACGGGATGAAAACAGTGGCGTACAACAGTAATTTTTATCTGTACAGAGCTGCATCGACTAATTGGAGGGCTACTACTTGCTGCAATATGGCTCCTCCGATTCTAAATCCAGAAGAATTTCCCGAGGCATGCAGGTAATGTTTCAACCAAAAAAAAACTAATATTTGTTGTATATTTTTTCACTGGAAGCATATTTTTAATGATACGATTATTTCAGTTTTGGTACTCGAAGCCATATTTGGAGAAAGATAAAGGGTTATAGTAGCGTGGAAATTGTACATGGTTCGTATATAGATTGGCAGAATTACAGTTGATCGATTTTGTCGTATAGCAGATGCAAATTCATCGAGTCAATATGGAAGAAATTCCACAGTAGATCGGTTTAAAAGATTTGAATTTTAGATTGGTCAAGAATATAACATCTATGTCCACGGCAGAGTTTAATTTGAAAGAAAAACAAAACCTCTGTCGATAATAAATATTTCAAAGGCTCAAGAATTGAGCGGTCTCCTCAGTTATTCTCTTGACAATATTATCCTCGCAGGGACATCATGATTGAACATTCCAAGCATGTGAAAAAGACAGGTCGACTTTTGTTCGATCTACTATCGGAGGCTCTCAGTCTCGACCCTAGTCATCTGAACAACACAGGTTGTTCAGAGGGGCTAGCCATCTTGTATCACTATTACCCTGTATGCCCTGACCTTGAGTTGACCTTAGGAGAAAGCAAACATGCTGACTACTACTTTTTCACTGTTCTACTTCAAGACAACATTGGAGGCCTCCAAGTGCTTTGTCATGATCAGTGGATTGATATTACCCTTGTGCCAGGAGCTCTAGTAATCAACATTGGAGACCTTTTACAGACACTTTTCTTTCTACTACTTCGCCTTATTCCCGTGGTTGTATCCCCGTGCTAATTTACTGTTATCTTGAATGTTTTTAAGAGCTGATGTCAAATGACAAGTTTAAAAGCGGGCAACACAGAGTTGTAGCGAATCTTGCTGCCCAAGAGTGTCTGTGGCATGCTTCTTTACTACTGGTTTGATGCCATCATCAAAATTATATGGACCCATCAAAGAACTGCTGTCTGAAGAGAACCCTCAAAAATACCGGGAAACCACAGCCCAAGATTAATCACTGCACTACAAATCTACAATGCAAAAGGTCTAGGTGGGACTTCTGCTTTGTTAGATTTCAGGTTATAAATCGACGATTCAAGATCTGCCTGTCTTCAAACAGTACTTGGGTGCCATGAATTTGGTTTCATTGCTTGTTTTTTGTCTGGTTCAATAATAAAACGAAATCCAGTATCCCGGAGGTGAGTTGGAAGCAGAGGAAGCCCTCGTGCCCTAGGGGGCGTCTTAGATTGTTGTATAAAATCTCTATTATATCTGTTTCTTGTTCTTGTTTTGTACGATCCGGAAAATTCGACTCTAAATTGTATCATATCACATGCCATCTTGAAGGTGTTGATATCCTATCACTGGTACCTTAAATTTAAAACCATTCTTCGTATTGTTTGACTTTGGACTATTGGATTTTTTTTCTATTTTGAATGGAAATTAGATAAATAAATTTTGGGCTTGTTAGGTGGATGGTTAAATGCGCAATGAAAAGTGTCACTTACAAAAATAATCTTAATATAAGTAAACTTATATTGAATTACACTTTGTGAAATAAAAAAATGATGGTCAAAAGATTCTCTTTCGTCTACGCAAGATCAAAAAACTTCACACTACTTACTCATTTTTTGAAAACTACTATATTAGCTTTCACGTATCTAAAAAAAGACAAAAACTTGTGTGAGACGGTCTTACGGGTCGTATTTGTGAGACGAATCTCTTATTTGGGTCATCCATGAAAAAGTATTACTTTTTATGCTAAGGCAGCGTTTGGTTTGGAGGATAAAATAAACTAATGATTAGTATGTAAATGCTAAAGAAAATGATTGTCGTAGAAATGTAATATATGGTGTAAAATATTATTTTGTTTGGTTTGATTTTTAAGTGTAGGATAATTTTAAAATTTTTGATGAAATGACAAAATTGCTCTTTCCTCTTTTTTTTTCTTCTTCCACTCCGGCGGCGGCGGTCGGCCGCAAGCGGCTGCAGGGGACGGCGGCTGCGGTCGGCCGCAAGCGGCGGTGGATGCCGGAAACAGCGGCGGCGGTGGCCAGCGGTGGCCGGCGGAGGTGGTCGGCAGTTGCCGGCGGAGGTCAGCCTTTGGCAGGGTTGCCGGTGGGCGGAAGGAAGTGGTGGTGAGTTTGAATTTAAGAGAAGGGTAAAATTGAAAAAATAAGATGTATTAAGAGTGAGATAAATAATCCTAGGCAAAAACTTGTATGAGACGGTCTCACGGGTCGTATTTGTGAGACGGATCTCTTATTTGAATCATCAATGAAAAAGTATTACTTTTTATACTAAGAGTATTACTTTTATTGTGAATATGAGTAGGGTTGACCCGTCTCACGGATTAAGATCCGTGAGACGGTCTCACATGAGACTAACTCATAATCCTAAGAGGTGAGAAGGTATTATTTTAACCTACCTAATATAACCTAATAATTCATAGGAGGGATTGACTTGGTTAAATAAAAAACATACCAAACAAGTGATTAGGTTGGTTAAAAAAAATAAATCTATCTAATCTATCAAACCAAACGCTGCCTATGAGTATTACTTTTTTATTGTGAATATCGTTAAAGTTGATCCGTCTCACAAATTAAGATATGTAAGACGGTCTCATATGATACCTAAAATGAAGATATCTGAGATTGCAGGCGCTGTCTGTCTTTATCTTTGAGATCCTTCGTGTTAAATATCAAAGGTTTGTTTTTATTTTGTTTATCTTGAAGTTATCACACCTTTTTAAATACCTAGTCATCCCGATATTTGCAAATTTATCTTAAAATAAATTCAATATAATATAATATATAAATCAATAGATTTGAAGAACTAACATTAGTCTAAAGTTCAACTTTTTATTATTGTCAATTTTATATCATATTATTTGCATAAATTTTGTAAATGTTGACGTATCAAGTATAAATGTACCAACTTGAGTAAAAAAATTAATAAAATTCTACCTTCTAAGAATTCCAATTTGATTGTAAATTATTGTTTTTTTATGCCAATAAATTTATTAAAAACAAAAGATTTTAAAGAAAAATAATACTGTAACTAAAAAATAAATTTCTAGATATGATTACAGTAGTTATACAATGAAGGAAATCAAAATAAAAATATAAAGTGTCATTGTCCTAAATTTAATGGGCTTACCCAGTTCGACCAAGAAAATTAATGAATTGTCATTGTCCTAAATTTAATGGGCATATCTAGTTCGACCGAGAAAATTAATGAAGAATAATAGAATATAGTCTTTTGTGATAAGGTATCACGAATCTTTATCTGTGAAATTGGTCAATATTTTTGATATTCACAATAAAAATTAATACTCTTAATATAAAAAGTAATAATTTTTCGTGGTTGACCCAAATAAAAAATATGTCTTACAAAATACGATCCGTGAGATCTTTTCACACAAGTTTTTATCATTAATGAATTTTCATTGTCCTAAAATAAATAAAATAGATATTTATCTTTTTGGTGGAAGAGCTATAATCTTCCAAATTATGGGTCAGAGAACTATTTCTCACACCTTCGTTTATATCCTTTTCTTTACGTGTTATTTTAAAAGTGGCAGCAACGACTAGAAATAAAATATTCCTAGCAAAGTGCAGTGAATACATATTAATAAACGTGTTATTTAAACCACTACCATGATGTGTCAAGTTACCAGATCAGATAATCAATGCGAATTAAATATGTCTGATACATAAAATTTATTGAGTGAGTCTCATGTGAGACCGGTCAACAATACTCATATTCACAATAAAAAGTAATAATCTTAGCATAAAAAGTAATACTTTTTTATGGGTGACCCAAATAAGAGAACCGTCTCACAAATAATACACGTGAGATCGTCTCACATAAGTTTTTGCCAAATTTATTTTAGCTGTAAAACGAATATTTGAATATTTTATATCCCATTTTTTTTTATCTCTTGAAAAATGTTGACATGATGATATCATTCAAACGAAAAAGATTAAATTTGAAAAATAAATATAAGTTAGCGGATTAATACCGTATTTTGATTGATAACATGACTATACATTAAAAATGCGAAAATTAAATGACCGAAAATATATACATATACTTGCAGGAATTAAGAATATGTAAAATTAGTAAACTGATTTCCCACTATAAATCTTCCAAAATTTTATTGATTAGACTAAATACATGATATCATCCCAAGAGGTAGATTGAAATTGAATGAGAGGATACAGTGAGTTCTTATAAATAGGTCGGGAGTTTACTATCTCCTCGTCTGTGCGCTTTGTCCAATATAGTTCATCTAGTCGAAGTAGTTTCTGAGTTATATTGCGTTGATTTTTTGGGTTTACTCAGAGAGGAAAAAACGATTGTGGATTCTCATATATATATATATATATATATATATATATATATATATATATATATATACACACTCACCAGCAGGTTGCTACATGTGTCCTAACCTCATATATGTGGATGAAAAACTGATAAAGTCAATTGCTTAAGACGAATTTTGACACGTGATAATATCAAATGTCATTGTTTGAGATCAGCTATGACGAAGTAGCCCACCATGACTAAACTGTATATTTTATCTTGTCTCTTCAACTCACTGACAGATCATTATGTCTATAAATTAGTTACACGATCACCAGGCTGTCAGGTACAAATCTTACAGTGCTCTACAATTACATCTAATGGCAGGAGTAACACCAGGATTCCCTACAGGTAACCAGGAGTATGACAGAATGGAAATGCTCCAGGCTTTCGATGAAACCAGAGCTGGTGTCAAGGGCCTGTTAGATTCTGGGATACAGAAAATTCCCAGGATTTTTATCAGGCCATATGAGGAGCTGTTGCAGGACTCATCAACTTATAAAAGGGCAAATGTCCAGGTTCCTGTAATTGATCTCAGTGAAATTCGGAATCCCGACAGGCGGAAACTGGTCGTTGAGGAGGTAAGAATTGCATCGGTAACATGGGGTTTTTTCCAGGTTATAAATCATGGGATTCCATTGCCTGTTCTTGATGGCATGATTGAAGGTGTGCGCGAATTTAACGAGCGAGATCCGGAGGAGAAAAAGAAGTATTATACGCGAGACAACACAAAAGCTGTAAGATTTAGCAGTACCTACGATCTTTTTACATCAAGAACTGCTAGTTGGAGGGATACTTTGACCCTTTCGTTTTCGGATCCTGACCATCCCACTGATCGAAACGAACTGCCAGCTTCTTGCAGGTTAATTTGATCCCCACCCCCCTTTTTGTTAAAGAATATATGATTCCATGGTCTAATATCTACCGAATGATGATGGTTTGCAATTTGTAGGGAATCTGCTATTCAATACTCCAGACATGTAGAAATATTGGGGAATCTCTTACTGGGATTATTATCCGATGCTCTTGAACTTCAAACCGATTGTTTGAAAAATATGGAATGCTCCAAAGGGCATCGTCTGCACTGCCACTACTATCCAGCATGCCCGGAACCAGAACTGAGTATTGGAACTGGCAAGCATTCTGATGCAGGTTTCCTCACTATTCTGCTGCAAAACCAAATTAGGACAGGTCTCCAGGTTATGTATGAAGGTCAATGGGTCGATATTGAGCCATTGAGAGGTGCTCTTGTCGTAAATATCGGGGATCTTCTCCAGGTACATATGTACATTACATACGTACATACGTACATACATACATAATCGTGACTTTTGGTCATGAAATTTATCTCTAATAATTTATCATATATATAGTTGGTATCAAATGGAAAGTTCAGGAGCAACGAACATAGGGCAATTTCCAATGAGATCGGGCCAAGAATTTCTGTGGCTTGCTTCTTCTCTGGACCTGTGAACGGAGCCAAAATTTATGGGCCAATCAAAGAGCTAATCTCACAAGAAAGTCCACCTTTATACAGAGATGTTGTATTAAGTGATTATGTAGTCAAGTTCCTCAGCGCTGGACTTGACAATTATCGTGCTCTAGATTATTATAAATTCTAACAATTATCAACTTATGTTGTCTGAAATGATGTACGTATGATGTCAAAATAAATATTACGGATGTTGTTTGAAAAGCAGGATACTTGTTCTTAAACCAAAAAAACTCCCTCTCGAGTTAAAGTTTTATAAAATTATCATATTTTAGATGATTAAAAAATAAAAAGAACGATGGGATTTAAAAAATCTTGAAGTCGGAGAGAAGACATATGTAATTGTTCAGAAAATATTGACCAAGATGTGGGTTCTTTAATATTTTGTTTCTTTTGGTTTCCCAGAATAAAAGATTCCTCGATCGAACCAAGTCAATCTCACCAAATAAAATATTTCTTATTTTTTTTACAAATAAACTTACAAAACTGGTCTCTCATGTTTTTCTAAAAACAAAAACATTTATTATATACTTTGGAAGCAAAGAAAATGGACGGTCCATCCCAATTCCCCCACTAGGCAGTTTGGAAAATTTGTACCAACAAAATATCGTCAAAACAGACAGCTTTCTTGCCTGCCACGACCTTTGACTGTGTCGCAACAATTTGAGAACATAAAATAAATGCGAAACTACATAATTAAAATTAATTGATTTCTTTTGAAGAATAAAAATAGCTAATGACATCATAAAAATAATTTCTAATAAAAAGTTACTAACTTACATTGGGTATTTAAATTTTTTCAGAAAGTATACAAAAAATTGGAAGATTTTGCTTGAACATGAGCAAAATTTAGCCACCCTGTTACCCAATCACGCCGAATATCCCTTTGTCATTTGTCCCATATATCTACTTTCTTCACTTTTTAGGAATTCTTTTTCCTTCGTGGAATTGGCCTTTTTGTGTATACATGCAATCGAGTAATTGACGGGTGAATTTCTAGATTGGGACCCGATGGGACGTTCGTTGCATTTTCTTGGGTACTACTTCAAAAAGATGAAGTAAGTGTGTGATTAAGGAGAATCCCCTTCCCTCCTTTAAACAAACAAAGAAAAGAACCGACTGCTAGAGCAAGCTAGCAAATTTGAACTTGTTAATTTTTCGATCCACCCGGAAATTTGTGAGGTCAGTGGCCGAAGAAGGTGGGAGTGATCGTCGGTGTCATGAGGTCGCACGGACAATGAGCAGGTATGAGACTGTATGGTTGAAGAGTGCTTAAAAAATGTGATATGTACTATTCATATCAAGAAAGTTCAACTTCTTTTCGGGAGTTCACCACATAATAACTCCAAAGTTAAGCTGTTGATTTGAGGTAATTCTGAGATGGGAGACTCACGGGAAAGTTTCTTAGGTTGCGTGTGAGTGAGAGTATAAGCACGCTGGAATGACTCGTCTTGATACAATGAGAACAATCGTCGAATATGAGGCAATACAAATTTAAATATTGTTAACAAATTTATTGGCAGCCAAATTTCTTTTCTGATTTAGGTTAGATACCTTTTAACCAACCATCCGCCACTTTCTTTGGGTACATCTTTGTTTTCCCACCTTAAATATATATACATTCACACGTCCAAACTTCGTATCGTCCATCTTCTTTTCTCTCCCCCACACAAAATCACCTGCAAGTACTACTACATTCTAAAATTCAAACTGGGATTCCATTTTAAATTTTTTTTTCAAAGTAGACGAACTTTTCCCCATCATTTATGAGCATGATGTTCAAGTCTTGGATGATTTGTAGTAATCCATCTTAATATTTCATACTTTTTTTTCTGGAAATTTTGAATCCACTGATTATATTTTCTTGAATAAAATCCTTTCTTGGAGTTAGCATGTCACTGCCTCCCATTCAAAGTCCGCCATCCTCACATTTTGTTCCGTCTTTGTCTTCTTCGCATACTGGCTTCCCTATTATAGCGGTTGCCATTATCGGCATTTTAGCGACTGCTCTCTTGCTGGTTGGCTACTATGTCTTTGTGATCAAATGTTGCTTGAATTGGCACCAAATTGATCTTTTAGACCGTTTTTCCTCCTCTAGAAGACGCCGTGCTGGAAACCACTTACTGTCTCGCTCTCCGGTGCCCGAGAATCGTGGGCTAACCGAAGCTGCGATCAGATCAATCCCAGTTTTCAAGTTCAACAAAGGAAATGGAAAAGAGCCAGCTGTCCAAAACTCTAGCGAATGTGTCGTTTGTTTGATTGAATTTCAGGAAGAAGAGCAGCTAAGAATCATCCCAAATTGCGGCCATTTCTTTCACATTGATTGTATAGACGTTTGGCTTCAAAACAACGCCAATTGTCCACTTTGTAGAACAAGCGTTTCAGCCACTCCTACAAGTCAAGAAATCCTTGCTACATATCCTTCTCCTCGATATCCAACTCCATACACCGATAACTTCACTGGAAGGGATGAAGATTATGTGGTGATTGAAATAGGAACTGATCTACAGAGCCATCCCAATCCAGCACCACATGGGATTCAAGAAAATTCGAACTCCAGCGAGTTTTTATCCATTAGCCCTTCACCGGAGAAGTTCGAACCCAAGTTCACGCGGAAGAAATCCAAGAAAGTTTCAAGCATGGGAGATGAGTGCATTGAAAGTAGGCAGAAAGATGAGCAATTCTCTGTATTTCAGCCATTTCGAAGGTCATTTTCCATGGATTCAGCAGATGACAGGCAGTTGTATTTAGCTGTTCAACGTATAATGAATCAGAAAGGTGATGCTGCAATCAGTAGTGAGACTATAAGTGCAAATGAAGGTTGCAGAATTAAAAGATCGTTCCTTTCTCTTGGGCATGGTAGAAGTGCGGTTCAACCAGTTGAATCAGAGGCGTTAGGCTAGATACTTTTATTTTATTTTTAGGTATATAATGAATTTTTTTTAGAGATTCCTAGTTACCTATATATATTTCATATTAGTAGGGTGTATTCAATCTAGATTTTTGATGATTTTTAATGATTTTTTTAAATGATAGACTTTTATGGATTTGATAGATTTTTATTGACTTTTACAGAATCTCACATATTTATAAACAGATTTATGTGGATTCATGTAGACTTTTTTGCAAGATTTATATTGACTTTTACATATTCGCACAGATTTATAAACAAATTTATGTGGATTCATGTAGACTTTTTTGCAAGATTTTTATAGACTTTTGTGAATTTTTTTTATAAGATTTTATAAATTTTGTACTTAATTATAACATATTATTTTTTATTAATTTCTTTGAACTAATAATTATTTGACATATATAACATATTCGGTTTGAACTAATAATTAATTGAATCCATCTAAACTTTTAAAATTTACGAAAGTCATTAAAAGTCAATAATTATCTTGCATTGAAGACACCCCCCTTGCTTTTCGTTTTACCAATGTATATGTTTTGACTAGAGTAGTTAAAGAGTGATATTTAGTACCATTTATGTGAAAATGAGATTTTTTTTGGAAAATCGAGTGTAATTTTTTTTGGGGTGTGGGGAATAAATCGAAGAGGACCATTAAATATATCAATCCCTAAAAATGTATATAAATAAAACGCGAAAATTCTGGTGAGACGGTCTCACAGATCAATTTTGTGATACATATGTTTTATTTGGGTTGTCCATGAAAAAATATTAATTTTTATGATAAAAATATTACTTTTTATAGTAAATATAGACCGTGTTTAGCCGTTTCACGAATAAAAATATCTGAGATCATATTATAAAAAACATACTTGAAATGAAAAGTGGACTCCCCAGCACCCATAGCTTGAACAAGGGAAAGTTAAATTTAATGGACCACATATCTAATTTTGAGTAGAAGACATGATTGAAATCGTCATTGCTTTAACAACTTTCCCCTTCATGTACCTCATTTTTCTTCGAATAATTGTTTTTCATGATTGAATCAAACGATTTTCCTTTTTGGCTTTTACTGGAAAATTTTGAAGTGGAAAAAAATATATCCAAGAATTACAAAAGAAATTTGGATGTTTTCACTGTCATGCATTGGGAGGTAAAGGGGTCCCCCCTTTCCCAAACCCTATATTTATAGTGCAAACAATGACATCTTACCAAATTCCCAAATTTTAGAATTATTTTTCCAATATAAATTTGGTGTGGATTCGGTTCTAAATCCTCCACTCTATATTTTCTACTACACATATATATGATATAACAATTTTCATTTTATATATAAAGATTATTTTCCAAAATATAAATAAAGTTTCTAAAGATACTTGGCGGAGTTTTACTTTCATATATTGACTTGTGAGATCGTTTCACAAAAAAAAATTGTGCTCAATAAAATCTGTGTGCTTTGAATCAATACAAGTTATGAATTAAGCGGATGTATTGGTTCTAGAACTTTAATGATTTTTTTGAAAATGTAAAAGTTTAGATGTATTTTATCCAAACTTTTATATTTTCTATAAAAGTTTAATGATATTCAATGTAAACTTAAGTAGATATATTGGTTTAAGACTACTGCATCAAATCGAGGTTTATTTATGAATTTTTTTCTTTATATTTTTGAAAAGTTATGATAAAGGATTTGACATAGCGTACTTGGAACGATCCAATATGAACAACCTTATATACTCTACATGGCTAGCGTGGTATGCAGACTAATACGTCGGATCAAAGTTTATTCATTGCACACGTAAGAATAGCGGTTTCGGGTTCCATCTTCATTAAAAAAAACATATATGCTTCGAATTTGTATTTAAATAATCATGGATGTCCGTAACATATTGGACTATTTTGTATAATTTTTTCCCTAATCTTAATAATGAATAATTAATTTTCTCCCAACTTAATCAAGAATCTATAAATTCTTTCTGACCTTTATTCTTGTTAATGCTTCTTTTTTATAAATTATTCTCGACTCCTGAAGACAAAAAGAATCGCGGAAAAAGGTCAATTTCCTTTATTTCTTCCTCGAAGATTACCAAGCTGCATTCACCAATGATGCTTAGCGATTGTTCAATTTGACCAATGCCATCGAATAATTTTTGAAATAATCTCTCTACTCCACACACACACACACACACACACACACACACACATATATATATATATATATATATATATATATATATATATATATATATATATATATATATTATATATCAAATTTATAAGCTCATAAGAGGCACATGCATCACAAAGAACAAAGTTTGATATCATGAACAGCCATTGTGAACACTCATGCGAGTATGCTGAAGTAGAATTTCAAATATATATTTATTTGTTGCTTAATAAATTTGTTTTCGCATTTAGAATGATTTTCATTTTCGGAAGATATTCATTTTCGGACTATTTATTTCAAATTTATAAGATCATAAGAGGCATATGCATCACAAAGAACAAAGTTTGATATCTGAACAACCATTGTGAACACCTATGCGAGCAGTGCTGATGTAGAATTTCAAATGTATATTAGTATCTCACCCATGTGATGCACGGATTATATATATACACGCAAAATAGCAACCCTATTAAAATCAATTAAATTTTCTATAATTTCGAAAAGGCAATTGAAAGGTTTCTACTTCATCTGAAAATTTAAATTTGCAGGTGTCCGACAGTTGTCTGTAATTAAACTTTAATTATTTTCATTAAAAAAAATTATCTAGTTAACATAAAAAGGGAGTTGAAAAGTTGTAATTTAAAAATTTAGAAGCCCGGTCGTAATTTAAATTTAATCATTATCTTTACATTTTTTATTTAATTCGTGCAATTAAAATTGCATTTTAGAAAAATTTAGTAGACGATATACGCAGAAACTGAAAACACACAATAATTTTGTTTTGGAATATGTACAGTGCGATTGTCCATAATTTTATGTTCTGGAATTTCCTTCACCAATTTAATGAATTTTAATATTTTTTCCATAGTTTACGTGATTTTCAATTTTTAGCATCTTTTTTTTTCAATTGATCACTTATCTCTTTTTATATATATAAAAAAATTGTAGACAATATATGCAGAAATCGAAAAGACTCGTTTATTGTTTGGAATATGTACAGTTCAATTATCTACAATTTATTTCTTCAGCAATTTAACGATTACGCATGTATTCATCATAGATTATACATTACTTTATAGTTTTATTAATGTTGTTTAGGTGTAAAAGATTGATATTACTTTTTTTTTTTTTTTTTTTCAGATTTTCTGATTTTATATCGATGATGATGGTGATTATTGGTACTACTACTATATTATTACTACTACTATTATTATTATTATTATTATTATTATTATTATTATTATTATTATGAGTAGGTCTATTGTGAGACAGTTTCACGAATCTTTATCTGTGAGACGGGTTAATCCTACCGATATTCACAATAAAAATTAATATTCTTAACATAAAAATTAATATTTTTTCATGGATGACCCAAATAACCGATATTCACAATAAAAAGTAATACTCTTAGCATAAAAAGTAATATCTTTTCATGGATGACCCAAATAAGATATCTGTCTCACAAAATACGATTCGTGAGACTGTCTCATATAAGTTTTTTTTCCTGTTATTATTATATTGATAGATTTCAACTATTAATTTTGAACGAGAATTATAACACATTCTGAATTATATGTGGGGGCCAGGGTTTTATATACTAATAGAAATTTTTTTCTGGAAAACTCAACTTAAAGTAAAAATTACATCTCGAAATCTATAAATTTTCTCGATTTGATAGAGTCACGTTAATGTTAGGGCGCTATTTCCCTAATAGTCAATTAACTTACAAAAAAACAGTGAAGATCTTGTACGAAAACATAGGTTTATAATATATACATATATATATATAAAGATAAATGAAAAGTTTACAATTACATTTTTGCAAACCAAAAGTTGGCAATTTATGAAGCTGCTTGTAATTTCATGTCATGTCTACTTCTTCTTCTCCAAGGAAGAATCCAACATCTCCTCCAACAAACTATCACCCAAATACTCCAACTCGATCCTCTCTCCAGAACAACAATAATACGGTCCAACCATTGAAGAGGAGGACGAAGACGATGCCGGAAATGCAGGTGAAAATTTCGGATTGTATGGAGGAATGGTCAATTGAGAGTAATACTCGTTAGGAAAGTTTAAAATTGCAAGATGACCCCTCAGCTTAAATGCAGCTTTATCATATGCGCGCGCGGCCTCCTCCGCTGTGTCAAACGTTCCTAGCCACAGGCGTGCTCCCTGTCGAGTCGGGTCACGGATCTCCGCCGCAAACTTCCCCCAAGGCCTGTGCCGGACGCCACGATATCGAGTTTCTTCTTTTTTGTCGTCGTCCCTTTCTTGCATGGCCTTGCTTCTTGAAGCTCCTTCCATTTATTCGTGTACAGTCGAAAATCAATATTTCTTCGTATGAAATTGTGGATACATATACAAACAAGATATTTGGTGGTTAAATTTCGTGGGGAGAAGTTAGTGAATTGGCGGTAATTAGTTTATACTTCATAGAACATATGGGGTATATATAACTTGAAATGATGTCAAAAGTTTGCATTGTTCGACCAAATCTAATGTGATATTCATATTTTCCTACCAAGAATCGTAAACAGCACGTGCCAAAAGAATTTGATTAAGGAATTTTACGAAATTTAACCACCAAATACGACGTTATGTAATATATGCTCATAAAAATCAGACAAAAGTAGATAAGACATATAAATAAATAAATGTAAAACATAACGGCGTAATTTTTGTAATATAACGGCGTAAGACATCAAATTAGAATGTGTTACGTGGAAAGTGACTATTATAGGATTTAGTGGAAAACATATCTAATCCGTATGTTAATAAAAACCCAACATAGAATTTTTCGTGCCAGATTATGTATATTATGTGCTTGGATATATAACTGGTAGATTAAAATTCAAAAAAATTGAGAAGTATTTATTAAAACACTTTATGGTAGTCAAAATTAAGAATCATGAATTGTCGAAAAGTTAGGATCGATGGCGACAAATTCAAATAATTTGTGTGAGAACCCAGAATTTCGGAAAGAGCTAGCAATCTCAGTACTCATGCAAAGCTAGTAATTTCAAAATTCAGCAGATCATTTTCAGTAGCCGAATTCCACATGAAATTCAACAGCCGGATTAAATTTAACACCGCGAAATTCAGCGGATCATTTCACCAGACTATGCCTATGGTCAGTTGCGGATTAAAACTTATAATTTGTGCATTAACTCGAAATCACGACATTTAATGGCTACTAATTGAGAAGCTAACAATCAGATTTTACCAAATAAATAACACATGAATTCTTGAATTAATTTTATACAAAATCTACAACGCATCACTTCAGATTTTGAAGCAAAGAGTAGCTTTATTATCGAGCAGTATTTCAGTGGTGAGGGCAGACAAATTTTTAAAAGCATCAATCGAGATACGTTTAGCAATTTGCATCAAGTGGGTATTTTGTTTTAGCTCATGAAATTATTCAAAAACCGACCAACATATATGATATGTATGATTTCAGAATTCGGTATTTTTTAAGCACCGGAACTTTGTGAAATAATAATAGGAATATATTCTGAATATTACTAATTATTGTTATTACTAACTACCGGCCTCCTTTTATCAAGGATTAAAATATTGATTTGCCATGCAATTCATAATCTGTTCATTGCACAAGTTTGATACCTGTTAATTCTGAACGCTAAGACAAAACAGATCTTCCGAAATTCTGGGTTCTCACACAAATTATTTGAATTTGTTGCCATCCTAACTTTTTCGACCGTTCACGATTCTTAATTTTGACTACCATAAAGTGTTTTAATAAATACTTCTCAATTTTTTTGAATTTTAATTTAATCTACCAGTTATAAAGTTTCTGATTGCATATAATCTTTAAAGGATTATATGTAGAGCATACTTTTGCAAAGAACACCACAAACAGTATTCGCTTTTGTTAAGATAAGAAAAATTCTGTCTATATATTTTACTTACCTTTATTTGATTTATATTCCTAATAATCTTCGTAGGTCATATTCTAGAATATTATTTAAAAAATATATATAAAAGACATTATCATTTTTCTCTCAAATTTGCCTTACATGATGTAAATATTACACTTTTTTTTTGTCTTTCGTTATTTCAAAATTACATTTATATGATGTACATATCACACTTTTGTTTTTCTTTATTTCAATTTTTATAATTGAACATTATTTCTTCGAAAAATTCTAAATTTATGATATGATTCTCATATAAATATGATCAATTCAAATGACAATATGATCTTTTTTTTATAATATAATGTTACCCTTATTTGAATATAATTCAAAATATTATAAAAATATTACACAAGTACGATATGCGTGTGCAACTACACTAGTATATATAATATATTATCAGTTCAAATTCCTTCAATCATGTTGTCCAATTTGATATAGATCTCAACTATCTGTATGCATTTATTACATTATTACAAAAATACATTGATTTAGCTTCGCGGTTTGCCAAAATACTTCAATCATTTCGTTGGTTTAAATTATTTTACAGAAGAACAGCACCCCGTGAAATGCCAGAATCAGTAGTGGCTTTTCAGCATTTAGTGAGGTAAATGAGGTAGATTTCAGTCTAATCTCAACTTGACATTGTGAGATATTTTTCTTTTTTTAAAAATAAAGAAACAGATTTTAACATGAGAATGGGGTGTGCATATTTCAAATGCCATTGCAGCAGTTTCGACTTTTGTGAGACAAAGCTCGAGCTACACCTACAACCAACAAAACAAGGTAACAAAATATCCGCGACTTTGGATCTTCTTAAGATCAAACATGTATATATATATATATATGTCCCACCGTAAAAAGACGGGTATGTACATGATCATGTTGGACTATTGTTGGACTTGGCTTTTGTAGTATTGGGCTTGGTCCATTTGAATGAGAAATTGGACTAGCTTGTGGATGGTAAGTGGGAAGTGTCCCACGTTGGAAAATGAATATAGCATTGGTGAGTTTATATTGTGTTTATAGCATTGGTGAGTTTACTCCATCCATCGCATAAATTTCTCTGTAAGAGTCCTCCATTGCTTTGATAGTCTCTGGGACCTTGCAAGCAGCATGAATCCAGAGCCACCCTTTGCAAAGGAAACCAAGATAATAACCAAAACAAAGGAGTACAACAAATAGATCACAGACTTTTCGGTTTACTCTAAAATAATAATTAATATAAGCATACAATGTATATTTACCAAACATATATTATATTGTAAAAAATAATATATTTTTATCGTAAATGGTAATAATTTAATAAAGAGTACGTCTAATGTGAGACACAAAGACATTATCATAATTGTTTTTATGTTTAATAATAAATATTCATCGATATTTTTTAGCCATGCTTGATATTATAAATTTCTAGTTTATCTATAGAGTAAAATATGATTATCATTGTTTTTAAATGATTAGTGTGGTGTCTATAATAGATTTCTTTCCTCGTCCATAAAACATGAAAATGTCGATGGAGAAAGGTATTTGATGTAGCCAAATAAAATAATTATCTGATGCAAGTGTTGGATCTGTGTATGTTTGTGTCGTTTTTGTGAACCTTAAAAATCATACAGTGAACCATCATATGCGTCAAAAATAATGACGTTAAAAACATCGAAAAATTATTCGACGAAAACCTTTCACGCTCAAGTCAACACTGTCCAAAAAAACGGTAGAAAACAAGAAAAACTTTCTTTTGAAAAATAAACGACAACTTGTCTTTGCCACGAAAATGACCTCGTATTTATAGATTTTCCTTGTCGAGTTATGGGCCCTCTATTGTGCCTTACTTAATTTAAGTATTTAATAGGTAAAAAAACCCATTTAATTTAATTATTAAAATAGATAAGTTAACTATTACCCCCAGAATCGAAAATACTAAAAAATAAATATTCGATAATGATTGCATAACATAAAACGAACTTAACGAATGTTATGTGACATTTGGAGACTGGAGTAGTTAAATTCAGTCTAATCTTTTCAAATTACAAAAAATATTATTTTTTATTTAATAAAAATATCATAAAACCTATTTTAGTAAATTTGAATCTAATCCATAACTAAAATATCTTAATAAAAAATATTTATTTATATTTTTGAACTTTTAAATGATCCATAAATCTATTTGTCATATGTCAATGCCACAATATATTTATGGGCAATAAAAAATTTCTAATCTTATGTCAATACCACGGTATATATAATATATATGATCGTACTTTTATAAATTAAAAGATTATAATAAAAAAAAAGTATAATGAAAATCGGATGTTAAATAATAAAAAGAGAGAGAGTAGACACGGATGTTTTATAAATAGAAAAATTTAATGTGAGACGATCTCATCACGGAGCGTATTTTGCGAGACTGATATTTTATTTAGATCATTTATAAAAAAATATTATTTTTTATGTTAAACGTATTATTATTTTTTATTATAAATATCGATAATAATATCGATAATCGATCTAACGTATAAAGATTCGTAATATCTTACTCTTCATAAAATGGACATTCCGTCCACCAATCCATAAATAAAGGGGTGCAAAAGCTAAAGTCTTCCATTTTAAACCCTCGAAGAGCTCGCATACCCCACGTTCTTTAGTAAATCTTCACTATACGGGGAAAAAAGAATACTCGAGCCTGGAAAATTCGGTAACTTTTTTTATTTCATTTTGCTAGCATCCAGATTCGTTGGATTTTGGAACGGGATATGAATTCAGCGGCGCTTGATGATATAATCAACCGTTTGCTGGAGGTGAAAGGGAAGCCTGGGAAGCAGGTTCAGCTCTCGGAGTCAGAGATCAAGCAGCTTTGTTTGCAGTCCAAAGAGATTTTCTTGAAACAGCCTAATCTTCTCGACCTCGAGGCACCCATTAAGATTTGCGGTATGATTTTACTATAATTTTGGGCTATTTTCTAAGTATATTTGAGATGGGTTATTGGTCTCATGTGTTTTTTTTGTTTAATTTTTATGCTTAATTGGCGGTTTTGTTGAAGTTTATTGATCATCTCGCAGTGTCTATGCGTTTCTTTTCTTTTTTACCAATTTAATTTTTCTGTCTTGAACTCATAATTTATTTATTTATTTACTTGAAGTGGAATATTATTGCTAAAAAGATTAAATTAGATGCGTAATATATATACATATGAGTGTGAATTTCTCGTTTTTAAGTATGAGATTTGTCTCGTCTAAAAAAAATGGGTATGAGATTTGTGTGTGAGAAATTCCACATTAGGCGTACGACCGCGTAATGACAGCTAGCTTTTAAGGTTTGTCTCTTCCGAGAATTACGACATGTTGTGCTATCACTTTGTGCTGGATGATAACAGTGGATTCACGTGTAACGTTGAGCTTGACCTTTTTAATTTGGTTGGCTTGGGTCTAAAAGCTTAACAATTGCAAACTATAAACTCTTTTTACTTAAACTTCTTGTATGTTTATTGCTAATAATCCGTAAGGGTGTTGATGATTCTTATAGTAGGAAAATGTATAATTACGCTGATTGCGATATGTGGAAGAACTAACAGGATCTTTCCTGATATAGCTGTATTTGCTAGCATGCGAGACATATTTCAGGATTTGGATATTTTGCTGTAGCTGAAAACACATCATCTGGTGATGTGCTTTCGTCTGATAATTTTTCAAATTTATCGGTCTATCAGATGATCACATGATTATTTCGTGTCGTGTAAATAGTACACAACACTGGTGTTGTGTTTTTACCCACAAGACAAGATCCAAATCCCATGTTTCATGATGACATAATCTATAACTCCTGCCCATTCTTTTACACTGTTAGTTGGGTGTATCGAGGCCATTGTCCAGCCTTGTGTAAGATGCTAAAATACGATGGCCGACAGTGCTCTGATATTTGACTGGAAATCTTTGTCTGATGTTACCCTATGTTTTGCTCTTTTTATTACTAATTCTGACATCATTTTCTTCTCTCTTTTTTCTTTTTTATTTTTTGTGCAAAAAAAGTTTATTAATACATATAGGAAGGCATAACTGGAGGATATGGCATCCTCCTATTTAAGTTTTTTAGGTTTTAAACTGAAAAGCTACTTACCCCGAAATATTACTCATAGAAAGTACACAAATTTTGACTTTGACTAATTTATTTTTTTGATAAATTCATATTTTGTCATATTTCTTTGATTTAAATGAAGTGATTTCAATCATTTAATTTGTAATGAACTGACTGTTTCTACCACTCTATCAATTTGCTGCTCTTTTTTTTTTTTTTAATCGATAATTCGGTCCAAACTTTGTTGTGTTGGCAAATGAGGGAAAATTTGAATGGGAAAGGATCCTAGTGTTTAGTGTTGGGGTGTGATGATGATGTGGTAATAACTACTATACTGTCTGCTTGTTGTTTTAAACATATTTGTGGAATTCTAGAGATCCAAGACTTCAAATAATTTAATAACTAGTATTTTACTTGGGTAATGCAAGACTTCAAATAATGATTAAGTTTTGTAAATATGAGCGTTTGAATAATTACTTAAAATTATCGATAATGTAATGAATACATTTACATTTTATTATAAATAAATGTTTACATCATTTGAGAGAAAGCTCGAAGGAGGATAACAATATTTTATCATCAAATGGACAACTTTAAAATTTCATTCGATTTCTTGGATGAGTGAAACTATTACTAATAAAAGAATAAAAAGATATTTAGATAACCATATATTATTTTGTTTATTAAAATTTTAAAGAATAAATAAATATTTTTCAAAACTCAAAATTCTCGTAATTTATTAGATGAATGGTGCATTGAAGTGGCGCTGTTTGTGTTTCTATGTAAACTGAACGCATGTTTTGCCGTTTTACTTCTTTTCTGAGTATTTTCCTGTGGTTTGGGAAATTGTGTTATTGTTCCATCCTCATATTCTCATTTTGGAACAGTTCAGGGAAAAGAACCCGGGGATACTTCTAGATAAATCCCCCACGTTCCCTGTTATCTTCTATAGTGTGGAAAATTGTGTTTGTGATTCGTAATTTATTTAGTTAATTAACATATTCCTCACTGATTTTTTTGTCCATAATTGAGTTTCAGGTCGAGTGCAATTAGTATTGAATGCCTGCTTACTTTAATATTTGCTTGGGATGATTGCTTGTTTAAAAGTTTCTCAGTGCTAGAAGTCAATGTGGTATGTTTTTTCTCATTCTGTGTGTATCATCATTTCTTGGTTTTCCACATAGAAGTCAAGCACATGCACCTCTTGCCTCGTTTTTTCCCTCAATCCAGTTTTATGGATGATAACTGTTGATTAATTTAAGGTTATGTTTAATCTATTTTCTATCAAGCTGTTATTTTTTGGTCTTGCTTATTCTTATAACATATTTTACAGGGGACATTCATGGTCAATATTCTGATCTTCTTAGACTCTTCGAATATGGGGGGTCGCCACCAAAATCTAATTACTTATTCTTGGGGGATTATGTAGATCGTGGGAAGCAAAGTTTAGAAACAATTTGCCTTCTACTCGCCTATAAAATAAAGTATCCTGAAAATTTCTTCTTGCTAAGGGGCAACCATGAATGTGCATCGGTCAATCGTATATATGGATTTTATGATGAGTGCAAAAGAAGATTCAATGTACGACTGTGGAAAATATTCACAGATTGTTTTAACTGTCTACCTGTTGCGGCTCTAATAGATGAAAAGATTTTGTGCATGCATGGAGGACTTTCTCCTGATCTCCAAGATTTGGAGCAAGTTAGAAATCTACATCGTCCTACTGATGTACCTGAAACTGGTTTATTATGCGATCTTCTTTGGTCCGATCCGAGTAAAGAAGTCCGGGGATGGGGTATGAATGATAGGGGAGTGTCATATACCTTTGGTGTAGATAAGGTGACAGAATTTCTTCAAAAGCATGATCTTGATCTTATTTGTCGTGCCCACCAGGTTTGGACTTGCATTATCACCTTATTTTTTTATTGATATGAATACGGAAATCTGGTTATCGATTGGTCATCAGAATTATCACAGGTAGTTGAGGATGGATACGAGTTCTTTGCTGATAGACAACTCGTTACAATATTCTCGGCACCTAATTACTGTGGAGAATTTGACAATGCTGGAGCAATGATGAGTGTTGACGAGACTCTGATGTGCTCTTTCCAAATATTAAAGCCGGCTGAGCAGAAGCCTAAGTTTGGATTTGGGAGTACAACTACAACTAAGCCGGCCACTCTGCAACCAAAAATGAAGGTACAATATTACTTCTACTTGATACCTGATACAGTAGTTTCACACGTTACGCTGAACCCATTGATGCACCTAAATATACCATTTTGTATTAGTTTATTCTCAAAATCCATTTTTATTCTTTATCATCTCTTCGAGTTTTGATATCTTGTAGCTTATGCCTAAATCAATGTTGTCATGATAGTTTGCTTTCGAGAATTTCAATATTCATTTCACTCGTTCTGTGCATATCTTGTTTTGCTTTCGTTTTACTCCTGTATGGTGTTGGATGTTTCTATACTGCATGAAATGAGATATGCCTATTGCGTTGATTAATGTGGAATCACAAGAAACACACATACATTGAGATCGACATACAAACAACTTATGGAGTTAATCTAACCTCGTGAACTATAATAGATTGTTACCCCTCTAATGGTGTGTTTTGTCAGTGTTTTCAGGAAAGTATATCTCCCCTTTTCAGACCAACACAATGATATTAATTCCGGTTTCATTTTATCTTTGCAGTCATTCCTCGGTAGAAAAATAGGATGAAATCGATTTCCCTAAAAAATACCTGTAAGTTTAGTGCATGGCGCTAATGGGAGACAAACATTGTCTTCTACTTTGACCGTTGCTTTCACCTGGGTGATAGCAGACCAGAATTATGTGTAGAAGATATCTCACCAGAAGAAAACTGGGAGGACTGTAATAATTAATTTCCCAATCTATTGGGGGAGTTGGATCTTTTGTGATGCATTCATGCATGCCGCAAAAGGTAAATACCGAGACGTCGAAACATCCTGTCTAAATCTGTCTCTGTATAATGTAAAGTGTTCTCTTGCTGACATAAAATGGTTTTATGAATTGTCACTGTATAATAATCACCTGTGGCAATGGGCTCCTTATGTGCTACTGTTGGTTTTTACTTCACCTGGGTTCTTGGTCATGTCGGCAGTCGGGCACTGCAAGAAACGTGCGAGCTTGTGGACAAATTTGTAGTGCCCGGAGGTTTGTTCGAATTTGTTGAGACGGGATATGGAAATTTTCATAACTCGATACGATTTACTGGAACTTTAATTCAACGTAAGCAAAATGAGGGGTGACTGACGAATTTGTGGTGATTTGGTTTGCAGCGTAAAGCCGATGCAAACCACCTGGAAAAGGATCGGCCGGGTCTCGTCATATGGAGGGCGTCGGATAAGAAACTAAATCCCACAACCTAAATTTTGCACAGAAAAAAAGACCAAATTGAGACAGGATCTTAATCACTTAAACTCCGCGGAATCTTCAAGGGTAAGTAGATCCTTTGGGACAGTGCCTCACAAGATCTCAGCATTGCATATGATTAAATCTGTTGATCACTTCATGCTGTGTGTTTAAACGGCTTTGATCCTCTGGGACAGTGCCAGGTAGAAGAATCCCTTCCAAAGCTCTTTCCAACAAATCCTTGACTTCGGACGAAACCAACCCGAACACGCTCTCGGGAATCTCAAATTCGTTAAAATGACAAGATTGATAGGTTATAGTAATAATACAATGATTGATATTTAATATTTACCATAATAAGTTATAAGAATAACTAATACAAAAATATGTGTTATAGTATTAATATAGTTGTATTGGAAATATTATGTTAAAACTAATACTTTTGTATGTTAAATAGCGGAAAAGATGATAACTAATTTGGTTTTTAAATAAGGAAGAATAGCAGTTGTTTGTGTATTGCAATATAGTAGAATAACCAACAAAATAAGAAAATTGAAAATATAAAGCAAAACATATAAATAAAAAATTATTATTTTAAATTTTATTTTTTCCTAAATTTAGTTTTGCAACAATCTCCCACAAAGTTTAAAACTTCGAAATTATTGAGTCAAATCATTATAAATCCACACATTGACTCCATCCGGTTCAACTTAAAATAAATTATTAATTGAGAAGGTCTCTTGTGAGACATTCTCACAAATTTTTATCTATGAAACGGGTCAATCTTATCGATATTTATAATAAAAAATAATACTTTTAATATAAAAAATAATATTTTTTCATGGATAACCCAAATACGATATTCGTCTCACAACATACGACCCGTGAGACCGTCTCACATAAGTTTTTGTCTTATTAATTTTCTTTAATTTCTCCTACAATTAATTGTGCAATATTTTCATATATATAATTTATTTTACATGTGTCATATAAAAAAAAAAATTCTTAATTCTGTCCATGTATTTGCATTCCATTTCCAAAATATATTTAAGGAAAATAGATATAATTTCAAAAACCCAAGATTTATTTCGATTATTTATTATGATGACAATTATAAATTACAAAAATCTTATTTGACGTTATTATAAGATTTTATTTGAATTGATGTTGCAATTTATTTAATTTAATAATAATAATAATAATAATAATAAATAATAATTATTATTATTATAATAATAATTTTTTTATTATGTTTTCATATGAGTGTTTAAGCATATAAAGACAACGGTTATGTTGATTATTTTTTTGTTGCTTCCTAATCTTGTGATGTTTGGATAAGCACGCTTCTATAATTATTTTAATTTTATTTAAAGATGTTAAACACATTTGTCTCATTTCACAATTTTCTAGGTTATAACATAATATTATATTTAAAAGTAAAAAATTTATTTTGTTTAGAGTATATATTGCAACTTTTCCCTTAAAATTTAATTTCAAATATCATTTATATCTTTAAGCTTTTTAGATTACTTGCAAAGAAAAAAAAATAGTGTTTATAACAACCAAGGTAAAATTATTTAATTTAATCATCACTTGGAAAAAATGAAAAGATGTTCACACCTAAGAAATTATAAGTAAAATTTAACTTTTATTAAATCAAATTTGATCGAGCTCACTTAACAATGATAACTTCCAAATTTTATCGTCACCTACAATTACTTGTATGATTAATAAAAAATCTAAATATTATTATATACACGTACTTTCAATTACCTTATATTTGGAAACAAAGATTTGGAGGGTTATGGAGATTTGGATTTATAAATCTTCGTTTTAATCGTTTGGTTAATTAGATTTTAAAAATATAATTGGATTTAAAAAGATTTGACTGTATTTCATTGCAAAATAATATTGGATATAACAATATTTGTCTGGATTTCATTGCGTATAAACAAAACTTCTCAAAACTGGTCAGATTTGATGGGTTTTGGATTTTAATAAACCTAAAATATATTCATAACAAATTTTTTTAATTATTATCCTTCTAACATCTTTATATGTCATGGTTGGTTTAAATGACAAATTTTATTTGTTTTTTTATTTACATATTCTTGAAATCTATTTTTATAGTTGTGAATATGAGCAATTCTTTATTAAATAATATCTATTTTTTTAATTTTAAAATTAGGATATAATTGAATATTTAATGTTTATCCTATCATGTGTTGGATTATTTAAAACTCATATATCCTAATAATAACAAACACCAGACAAAAACGTGTTATTATTTAGGTGTGAAACACTAATTTACAAGAGAAGCAATACATACCACATAACAAAAACCTCTCATTGGATCAAATCAATGATCTTTCCTCCTGATCATTATCTCTTGAAGCATGCAAATGGGTGGATCCTGCATACAAAGACCAGATTTAACAGACTTCCCGATTCAATAAATTATAGTAACGAAAAGGCAGTTTACAGCTTTGTCCAACCATTTTCATTCATCATCTTTTCAGAGTCGATTTCTTCTTGCCATCTGTCCATGGGATCAGAGGAATCTTGAACCTGCGCTGATGAGCCCTTTGATACTATTGAACAACATTGGGGAACAGAGAATGAATATCCACTGCTGGTTGGCCGTTTTTTATTCGAAGAAGATTCAGCTGTCGAGCACAAATCGTTGTCCATTTTCGAGGTCTCACCTCCATCTCTTCTGCCATGCAAATTCCCTTCATCTTTACCCCGTTCATGTCTCTTCTTGCTTCTTGAATTATGCATAGACGGCACCCTTTGATCGTAAGATGAAATAGCTGAAAATGGAGTCCTTCCCTTCACAACTACGTTAGGAATGGACCAATTGGCGTAGGTCTCAGAGTTATCAAAGACCACTTCGTCTGTTCCATTGGCGTTTGCTGCTGCTTCGTTCTTGTGCATGATTGATATGGCTTCTGTTAGCCCAACCCTTGCTGAATCTACGTCGATTATAGGATTAGGGTAGTTGGACCCCAAGTCTACGCCAGCAGATGTGAGTATGGTAGGAGGAGCGTCCCATGGATGATGAATCCACTCGGTTGGAATTCGTGCTAACTCAGGTAACCACTGCCTCACGTATTCACCATCTGGATCAAACTTGAATCCCTGAACCTGGAACATAAATTGAGAGAAAATTAAAGATCAGCTTTCAGAACTGTACATAGATTATTGGGCTTCCAAAGAACCAGTTAATGTCATGCTCTGAACCCAATGAACGTGAAGGTTGCCTAAGAACCCTGTTGAGTGCAGAATAAAATTTTAGCCATTCTAACCGCCCATTAAATTTTGATACCGAAAGTCCAGACTTAAAAGTTGCTCATAATTGGATAGAGTTTTATAGTAAACATGATATCACAAAACAATGATACAGATCGCCCTCAATATAAATCTAAACAAAGTACAGGACTGATAGTATCCCGAAGTCTCCAGAGTGTGCTTTGACGCCAGTAATCATGTCCACGCACACGTTAAGTTGGATAATTGCCTTGAAATCCGTTAAATAAACCCTGAATTTACAGGTTTTCTTAACAATAAATACAATTGGACACTTCACTCATTACTGAGCTCTCTTCATTTATATAACCAGATTGAATTACAACTAATCTAGGAACCAAACACATACAACTGAAAACCAGTTTTTTTCCCCACTCTGTTGAACATTCGAGTCCCAAGTCAACTTTCTTAAACTGGCAATTTCAAACTAAAGTCAGAAGAACCAGTCTTGTGCAAAGAAATAAATACGTGTTTCATCATTACGCTGTGGCTGAAGTGGACCTATAATAGAATGAGACTGAGCAGACTTCTTAATGTTAAGATCACAGCCATTAATCCACAATACTAAAAGATATAAGCAACATAGATTTTGAGATATAGGTCGGTAGCATGAAATATGAAACTATCTTACCTGTGGGCTATCCATTCGCTCTATTTCATGCCCATCAGGCAAACTTCCGGAGATGTATTGCCATCCAAGGATATCACTTTCCAGGTCTGCATCCAGAAGGGTATCCCAGAAATACTTCATCCCCCATTGCCATGGTAGGAGAAGAAACTTCACAAAGAAGCTTGAAACTATAACTCTTATCCTATTGTGAATCCATCCTGTAGCCCAGAGCTCTCTCATTCCAGCATCAACTAGCGGATAACCTGTTCGACCCTGTCGCCAAGCCTTGAATCGTGCTTGGTCAGCATTCCAGGGAAAAAATTTCAGGTTTCCCCGCAATGATCTCTCATGAGTAAATGGGAAATTAAAACATATATATCGGGAATACTCCCTTAATCCAATGGCATTGAGAAAAAGATTTGCACTCTCTTCCCCCACCGAATTTTGTTCGTTTTTCCATACTATTTGTTTCATCCATATACAATGGAAAACTTTTCTTACGCTTAGCTCCCCAAAATGAAGGCATGGGGACAAGAGGGACGTGCAGTTCCCCCCAACCCTGAGCCTATCTTTCGAGTAGTTGAGCAGATGATTTTCTACAAATTCGGTAAAAGCCTTGACAGAATTGGTCCAACCTGGTGACCAACCCCTTCCCAGTAATGCATTACTCGACTTTTCAGATTCATCTTCAAGACCCAACGCCTCAATAGAACAATTCTCAACTTTTCCTGTCAAAAACACGTAAAGATTGCTCGTCTTTTTACTCCAACTTTCTCAATTGAATAACTAGATATGAAAGCAAGATCGATACAAAAACAAAAAGGAAAGAATTAATACCGGCAGCTGGAACCAATCGGCAGGGAGGAATATGTGTACCGGGTTCGATTTGCATCTCTAAGCATTTATTCCAAAATGCGTTAAATGTTGAAAAAGCATTTCCATCATCATTGTATATTTCCCAAGGATCATGCAATAGCTCGGCGTTGTAGCTTTGAACAGTAACTCCGATATCACTCAACTTTTGTTTGATATTGTGATCACGGACAAGTGAAACAGGATCTAGAATGGAACACAACAAATCCAGGTATATGAATTCAAGGAAGTGCCTAAGTAACAAGTTCAACAAAATCTGAAACATTCCAATATGATTATCATATATCAACTAGACTTCTATATAAGGTAAAATATATATCACCAAACTAAAGAAATATTATTTATTAAGCCTTGTTAGGGGCATTTTCACTTTCAACAGGAACATGGCGCCAAGAATGATAGATGTTCGTGACTCTAAGTAAACGAAACTGTATATATATTTAGCCGAGAACAATATAAATATTTAAAGACCAAATCATCTATTGCACGCACACGATACATACTAAGCCAAAAAAAGGATTCGAAAAAACTCACCATAGAGATGGTTAAATACGACTTTTGTGGCCCCGACAGCACTTATGCAATCCAATAGAGCAGAAAGAGCGCTATGTGCTTTGATCAGCACCAATTCAGCCCCGAGAGATTTCAAAGATTGCCCCAGATGAATAAGGGATTGCTTAAGCCACCACCGTGAAACTCGACCAGGTAAATATTGGCCTTCTTCTTTAGGACACCATATAAAAACTGGTAACACACTCCCATCCCTAGCAGCAGCAGCTAAAGCAGGATTGTCTTCAATCCTCAAATCCCTCCTAAACCACACTATGCTTTTGCAATTACTTTCCATTTAAAAAATTCAATCCCTTAAAGATTATAGTTGCCCGAAAAATAATATTTTTAAGCCTGCTCACAAATCCATATCCTTGATACTAAAAGAGAGTTCATTTTTCAGAAAATTCGACCTCCCAAATCCCTCCTAAACCACAACTATGCTTTTGCAGTTACTTTCCATTCCCAGGAACTGAATCCCTTTGAGATTAAAATTGCCCGGACACTGTATTTTACCCTTCTCACAATCCGTTTTCTTGACTCTATCATCTTTCCACCATCGCAAGAAACCGTAACAAGAAACCTTCCAAAGCATACCACAGTCAAATATCACAGACAAAACTACTAATCCACCATAAAAAACAAGAACTTGAATTCATACCTAAGATGTAACCCTTCAAATACTTGTTTCACCAGAATCCACAAAACAATTCAAGAAAAAGTACGCACGACTTGAGTAAGAAGCACCAGTATCCGTGGAAATGATTTTGATATACAATCGAGAGAGAGAGAGAATTCAGCCCAAAAGATTAAGATTCCTATGACCAAGTTCCGTGTTTCCACGACAAACTACCCACTCCACTCCATCCAGAAAATTACTGAATAATGTTATCCGTAGGCCCACTGACTACTTCAAAGAGACAAAAGAGAAGGAAATTAAGAAGGATGGTATCGAAGGTATGGGGGGTCACCGGTCGGGTTTTTTTGGGTTTTCGGTAGTTAGGATCGAATAATATTTTCATTATCCGATGGGGTCGGGTTTGGGTTTTTTTTTTTTTTTTTTTTGGGAAAAAAATGTATTTTCTCACATATATTTTCAAGTTTACTATTCCTTTTTTTTCCCCTTGAAATTTAATTGTCAATTTTTTCGGGGGGTTTTCAATAAAAATGTCAAGATTCAGCCTAAGAAGCAGCCAAACAAGGGTGGAAGTAAAGTTACCATATTTATTTTTGGGTAAGCTTGTATTTGTTAAAAAAAAATCTGTGATTTTACCGGAAACACGCAGAAAAAATAAATTGTTGTGACTTGAACCAAAGACATGGACGATATTGATTAAGCTTGTTGCGACGACTCCAACTAGCGAGGGAGAAACAGGGTTTCGGTTTTCCGCAGTCCACATACTCCACACCACACTCGCTTCATTGCAATCACATCGGTTTTTGACCTGTTTTGATCATTAAAATATTGAGTAGGTCTCTTGTGAGACGGTCTCACAAATCTTTATCTATAAGACAGACCAACCCTACCTATATTCACTATATAAAGTAATACTCTTAGCATAAAAAGTAATATTTTTTCATGTATGATCCAAATAAAATATCCGTCTCACAAAATACGACCCGTGAGACTGTCTCACACAAGTTTTTGTCTAAAATGTTTTATAGAGTTAGTCAAGACCGGACTAATAGCCAGATTGAACTGACCTATCTAATTTAAAAAACACCAATGTGTAGTAAGAGTTTAAAAATATTTTTAATAATTTAAATTAAATAAAACTAAACTTCTATAAATTTATATTGAATAAATTAATCATATCTCTAAAATAATATTTTTTCTTCGTCCTTGACTTGAGACAATGTACTAAATTAATAATTTTGATAAATTAATAAGATAATAATTTTCTGAAAGATTTTTATATAAACTTATGTCTTGTCATTAATATAAATTAATGATTGTCTAAAATTACATATATAACAAAGACAATTAGTAAATGTTGATTCTACTGTTGTTTACTTTTTTAAAAAAAATAAATGTATTTAGATTTCATCTATAACTTTTCATAATATATTCCAAAAATTTGGTGTTGCATTTTGAAACAAAAAATTATGAATAATAGTTATCGCTATAGAGCTTCCTCTCATATAATTGGTTCTAAAAGATTTGTTTTGTGAATGTTTTTTGATTAATCAACATAATGAATATTATTTCATTATTTAAAAACAATAAATATCACTTATTTATTTTTTAAAATATACGTGTAGCCGTAAAAAAAAATTATATAATCAATTTTATGTATTAATTTATGGATTAATTAATATTTGATAAATTAATAAATTTCATGGTCCAACGGTATAAATTTGGCAAAATCTTGTGTGAGACAGTCTCACGGGTCGTATTTTGTGATACGGATATCTATTTGGGTCATCCATGAAAAATATTACTTTTTATGCTAAGAATATTACTTTTTAGGCAAAATTTGTGTGAGACGGTCTCACGGGTCGTATTTTTTAGACGAATCTTTTATTTGGGTCATCCATGAAAAAATATTATTTTTTATACTTTATTACTCTTTATTATGAATATGGATATGCTTGACCCGTTTCACAGATTAAGATCCATGAGACGGTCTTACATGAATCCTCCTCTATTTTTTATTGTAAATATCGGTTATTTGGATCATCCATGAAAAAGTATTACTTTTTATGCTAAAAATATTATTTTTATTGTGAATATCGGTAGCGTTGACCCGTCTCACAAATAAAGATTCGTGAGACCGTCTCACAAGAGACGTACTCTTTTAATTTATAGATAATAATTCATATAAATCTAAAAAAAATTACGGTGATAAAATTGAACTCATCATAATTAATCGGTTTGTAATTTATTATATTCATGACTTATCCTAAACCATTATTTCATGAGTATTAAGGTACCAAATCATATTAAAAGTTGGCATTTTTGGAAAAAATCATCCCTATGGGTCTACTCTGAATTATCTCGGCATGGATGTCACAGCGTTTGTCTCCCCAGCTGGATCCAGAAAATATACAGGACACAGGTTTTGTTTTGTTCCAAACGTTAACATTTTCTTTTTTCATGTTCCAAACATTTGCTTATTCGATAATAAATTATTATTTTAGAGTGAGTCTCATGAGAGACGGTTTCACGGATCTTACTCTGTGAGACGGGTCAACCCTACCGATATTCACAATAAAAAGTAATATTCTTAGCATAAAAAATAATATTTTTTCATGGAGGACCCAAATAAGAGATCCGTATCACAAATACGACCCGTGAGACCGTCTCACACAAGTTTTTGTCATTATTTTATTGCATTTTTATATCTTAGCTAAAGATTTGGTAAGAAAATTACCATTGTTCGTTCAAACTAATTTCATATTTAACAAGTCTTTAACGAAACGGTCTCACGGAAAGATGGATTCAATCCATATTTAGAATGGAAAATAATATTTTTGATACAAAAAATATATATTATTTCATGGATTGGTAGATAAAAAAATCTGTCTTATGAAATGTATAAGAATTTTTATATTTTATCTTTGAGAATTCATTCATATCAATTCTTTGTTTCTTATTTTTTTACGATTCTTAATATGTGAGACGGGTCTATCCTACCGATATTTACAATAAAAAAAATAATACTTTTATCATAAAAAATAATATTTTTTCATGGATGACCCAAATAAAAGATCTATTTTATAAATACGATCGGTAAGATCGTCTAACACAAATTTTTGTTTAGTTTTTGTTTTGTTTTTTTTAATGTACTCTCCTTGTGGGAGAGAGGTAGGACTGTTTAGCTCAAGGTTTGTCTGACAAAATATCTTGGACTCGTGAGTCAGAGGTGTTCCTCATTCCTGTCAGAATTTTATATATTTACGACGTGATAAAAAATATTCGAGGGAATGAATATTCTCTCTCCTGATGGTATCATAAAAAAAAAAAAAAAATTAGCAAAAAATGACCAGAAATCAAGTCTCGCAAGCGACAGTGTGGGAGTTAAATTCTCTTCAATGAGAGGAAGTTCTTTGTACGCGGCGTAGCATAAGGTCTAGCTGTTGTTGGTTGGCTGAGTCACCTAAAGTGAACGATTTCACCTTTTGGAGCAAAAAAAAGTAGCAAAAAATTAAAGAATTTAATTGAAATTATAATTAAATAAAATTAGATATAACCTATATTACAATATGGTTATTTTATTTTTGGTTTTATTTTATTTTTATTTTTCTAAAACGATCTTCTTATAGTTAGTATTCTATAATAAATATATAGTTCGAGAATATCATGTCAAAATCTTAATAAACCAAAGCTAATTTTGAAATATCCAAGTGAAGGGAAATAATATAAAATAAAATATTTGACTTATTTTGTTTTTTTAGGTAGCCTTTTTGTAGATGTATTATATCTCGGGTGGACAATATTGTTATTTTTTTAAAGTATTTTTTGTAAATAAATAGAAATTAAATTGAAGAATTTAAAATTTTATGAGATTGTATTTTGAGATTGTAAAAATTACATAAGACACTTGGGTTCATTGTCTTCCTCACAAGATGATGGAAAAGTTCAGTTTATATTAGACAAGATGTTGTTTCTCATAGGATCATGCAAATACTCAAGAAGGAACAGGTATCGACAATTTTTAACCTGATTTTTGGAAAGACAACACATACACAATTTAACAGAAACACACAAAATTTCAGATTCAACTCCACAAATATTTTTCACGGGGAAGCATCATGCGAAGAGGAACCACATGATACCCAACGGAACCTTTCCTTGGATGTGGCATAGAGCATCTTTGCACGGATCCGAGAGGTGGAAGGAGACATGAATATATGCGAATCGATATTGATTTTATTATATCTTGAAATTATCATTATTATTATCTCAAAACTTATATAAAATCTTGGAACTTAAATCAATATCAATCTACGATCTATTAACTTAAAGGCAAAAACTTGTGTGAGACGGTCTCACGGGTCGTATTTGTGAGACGGATCTTTTATTTGGGTTACCCATGAAAAAGTATTCTTTTTTATGCTAAAAGTATTACTTTTTATTATGAATATGGGTAGGGTTGACCCGTCTCACCGATTATGATCCGTGAGACGGTCTCACATGAGACTCACTAGCTCTAACTTAAAAGCCCAAAAATCATAACCTAGTACTCATTATGAAATAAAATTTCATTCAACCTTTACGAAGAAACTAATCCTCAAATAATTATCATTTTACTACATCTTGCTTTTATCAAGACTATGAGCCTAGCGCGGTCTAACACGAAGGAGTTCATTGAATTTCTTTCTCCTTGAATCAATCTTAGCAGCGTAAAAAAGGTCAAACTTATTGTGTTACACTTTCCTCAATATCTACAAATATCTCATAACTTACTTTATTTACCTAAGGTCATAACCTAATTGTTATCCCAAATAATATAAATTTCTTAATATGAGAAAATTGTTTCTCACATTCATTTTAAACAAAATATTTCAAGATGCTGCATATTTAAAATTAGCTTTTAGTATTCTCAAGAACTCAAACTTAATGTTCTTACATCAACTATTGACACAAAAATCAATTTCTATATTGGAATGCCAAAACCTTATTATATAAATTTTGTGTCTGATTTTTTTCATATTAATTTTTCAAAAATAATTTATCATTCCCAAAACTTTCATTTTAAGTATGAAGTTTAAGTCAACCTATCTTTGATAGGTATATTCCTAAAAATATATATAAATACTCATTATCTCCGAACTACAATTCCACAAAATTCGGCAATAGTAAAAGAAACGCGTTGAACGAGAATTTTCGAGAAATTTTAAAAATATAAAAAGCTTGGAGAAATTGAAACAATACGTCGAGAGGATTTTAGAATAACTGATAAAATTAAATTTTGAGTTTCTTACGAAAAGTTATAGTCTCTACGAAACATTTCTAAAACAGCAAAAACACGATTTCGGAGGCCTGAACGAAGTAATTTCGCGTTTTCGGACCTTTATAACTTGTTGGACCGTTCCAGAGGGGACCACATAGGCCCTTTGTCATAATATGACCGAATGTTTTGAAAAAAAATTCTGCAACTAGATTATGTACCTGAAGGACTCTGAAACCGCATAAATGTCACGCCTCAAGACCGAATGTAAACATTCGACGTTATTCAACAATTATATAATTATAAAACAACAAACATTGTGTATGATATATACCAAAATCAATCTCTTTCATAAATAACTTAAAATAATATTATCTTTATAACGAAAAACTTCAAAATAAAATGGCATTGTTGAAGCTTTTGACAACTTAATAAATTAATTTTAAAATAACATGACTAAAATAAATTTTTGAATTGAAACATATTCACCACCAGTCTCAAAACATATTTTGCTCATCCTCATCTAGTTGTTATTCAATCTTATCTTGAGAAAGAGCATAAATAGTTACTGATATGATCGTCACTCAATAAACATGTGTCTTTTGAACATATATACAACAAATATACATGATCTTTCAAATTGAACTTTGTTGAGAGCAAGTGAGAACTTACTTAGTAAATAGGGAAACTTACTTTATATATCTCAAATAAAATATCATCAAAGTTTTATATAATTATTTACGTTTAATTTGTTCATCCTCCCAAAATTTTAGCATATACGTACATGTCTACATACTGCTCATCGTCAAAATAAAAGTAAATAAAAGCATCAGAATAGAAGTTTAAAATGGAAAATTAATTTAAGAAAATTGAGAGGGTGAACTCGTCCGCCTACTCTTGTTTGACGAGACGGCCAATGTCCGCAACTTACGTTAAAAAGGAGAGAAAAATTCTGACTTTAATTTGACCATTAACCAGGATCTTTATCAGTCGTCCAAATTAAAAATGCACTCATTTTTGTTAGCATTCTCAAGTGCTGAATCCATTTAATTAATTATTCAAAAAAAGGAAAAAAAATTGTGATATGGTATCAAAATTTTTAATTAATGAGACGAGTTAATTGTGTTCATATTTACAATATGAAGAAATATTTTTGACATAAAAAAGTACACCAACTTTGATGAGACGATATCAAAAGTCAATTTTGTGTGACAAAATTCCTATTTGGGTCACATTATTTTTTTATGTGAAAAGTATTATTTATTATCGTAAATATGAGCAGGGTTGACCTGTCTCACGGATAAAGATTCATGAAACCGTCTCACAAGATATTTACTATAAAAAGTAATATTTTTTATGGATGACTCAAATAAAATATATGTCTCATAAAATTAACTCGTGAAACTATCTCACATAAGTTTTTGAGTTTTAAATTTTGATTACTTATAAGAGATTTGTCACATACTCGTACAATTGAGTGTTTAATTTATAAATTTTTTTTTTAAAAAAGAAAGAAATGGAAGCATATATATATATATATATATATATATATATATATATATATATATATATATATATATATATATATATTCATTGAATAAACTACAGTCAGTTCTTAGTTGGAGGCGCTAATGGAAGACTAGAATTTAGGCCATTTGAAAATTAAAAAAGGGAAAAGAAATTGAGTTAGTATCAACCGTATAAAAATTTTGATCAAGAATGAATTCGATGTACCATAAATTCAGATAACTTTCTTTCAAGAATTTTGATCAAATCTTAGATTATATGGAGATCTCTTTCTCTGTAAAAAATGTACAAATTGTTAAATTCCAAATTAATTTAAATGAAATAACTAAATTACACGAAAGCCGGCTCCATTTTCTGCGTGACATTGGCACTCCCACCCCCATTCGAGTACTGCGTGGCATTGGCACCTGTATTCTGCGGACTAATGTTGACTGCGCTGGTACATGAGAAAAAAAATTATTAATTCATTTTGTCAGGTTTATTCACATACATGATACAAGATTTGTCCAATATGATTTAATATGATTGTTTAATATATATAAAAAAAATAAAAAAATAATGGTCGTGGATTTTCATCTTCGTAGAAAAAAGTATAATCGAATATGATTGCATAAATGGATTATTTATTATGAATTAACTCAAACAAAAGAATCAATAACCAAATCGAAAATTTCTAAAACATCATGAAAATGACAATAAAACAAAATCCCACCCAAAGGACAGACTGGAATCCCACGTGAATCTTCAGAGTGATTATAATTATAATAACTTAGTGCTGCGCGCATCATGCACGCCAAACCCCCGGATAAATACGCAACACGACCACGAGCATGCAACACCACCCATTATTATTATTATTATCTAAAATTATTTTATTACTTTCCGAATCAATCTAGCTAGCTAGCTAGCTAGCTAACTAAATCTTTTTGTATTATGCAAGAGAAATAGGTCGAGAATTTTTAAAGGAAATGAATGATAAATTAATTAGAAACTTTAGAAAATAATTAATGGAGCATAGGGATATATGAGATAGTAGATTTAAGTTGCGCATGTGTAACATGTATTGTCAGGCAGTAATTCAATAATTAATATAACTATAAAATTTCATTTAAAAAAGAGTTATGGGAGAGAACATGCTCCAATTTAGTATCAACTTGCATATACAAGAAAGATGCGCCTGAGCTATTTCAAACAGCACGAGAATACATAAATACCCACCTTTGGCATATGCAGAACCTTATTCCTAATTTTCAAGGTGTCCATAAAGTCAAAACACACACATATATTTGAGGAAAAGGGGAAGAAAATTCAGGTGTCTGTAAAGTCATCACGCAATGGTGAGAGCACCTTGCTGTGAGAAAATGGGACTCAAGAAAGGGCCATGGAGCCCTGAGGAAGATCAGATTTTGGTCTCTTTTATTCAGAAAAAGGGGCATGCGAATTGGCGGGCACTCCCCAAACAAGCAGGTTCACTGGAATAATTTTCTGATGATCATGATCATATTTCTGAAAAAGGGTTTTCCTTTATTTTTTCATATTAATTCCGGCAACTAAGATTAATGTTTCTTTCTTTTTTTTGGTGTGTACGTACAGGTCTGTTGAGATGTGGGAAGAGTTGCAGACTTAGATGGATCAACTATTTGAGGCCAGACATAAAGAGAGGAAATTTCAGCAAAGAAGAAGAAGAAACCATCATTAACTTACATGAAATGCTCGGTAACAGGTATGTGTATTATCTGTACATGCCTCTAATTAATTAAAACAACCTTGCAGTTAATTCAGCCAAACTCAAATCTTTTTGGGATATTGTTTCCTTCTGTTTTTTAAACAAAAAATTAGTCTAGCATCCACACAACATTCTACTATATGATTTAGAATAAAATCTGATCTACTTGTATTTATACATCACCACCAAGATTTAGTTGTATCTATCGAAAGTGATTACAATAAACCAAAACATAGGAAATGTTTGGTTTGTTTTCTGTGTTTTTTGTAGGTTGTTTTTAGATCAGACGACTTTCTTGAAAATGTAGAGATGGAGAAAGCAATGATGCCTTTTGTTCACAATCAAATCCTGTAATCTTAATGTATAATTAGACATTTAAAATCATATAATATTATAAATCAAAGAAAAAAGTCAGTGTTTTTTAGAGGTGAAAATTTCAATACATTTTTTTTTTGTTTAACATGTTTAAAACTATTTTAAAAAAAAAAAAAAACGAATGGAGCCTTTCATTATTTTAACATTTTTCATGCATCATATCAATTTTTTCCCCGAAATTCTTACAATAAAGTATGCATGGTTCACGTGGTTCAACGAAAACATGTTATAAACACTTGAACCCGTCGTGTATCGTGCAGTCATAGCCATCGGTGCTCATAAGTCATATGTATGATTGTGACTTATGACTTATATATATATTTTATATATATATATATATATTTATATATATATATATATATATATATATATATATATATATATATAATATAGTATAATAATAATAATTGTGCGTGCGACATGTTGAATTAATTATATATAAAATTTAATTCTACTTGTCACACATATATTAAACAAATACTCATTACAAACAAAATGCGCAAAGACTGACTGCGGGAAAACAAGATGGACATGCATGCATCACATGTGCCACTCACCACGACTGAGTATTACAATAATTTTTTCACCCTACACAATATTTCAAGATTTTGAACCACTGAATATATATCGAAATATATTAATAAGTTACTCGAAAACATTAATTTTTCACACGATGTAACGTAGGAGTAGTATAACCGAAGTGATAATTTTGCCAAATTTTTTTTTTTGATTTTCAATGAAATAAACAATTAGTAGATCCCATCTCTTTAAAAGTGCCGTGCTTGGAATTTAGCGAACCACTACCCAACAAGATCTCCGAGATTCCCTTTAATTTCTGTGCCAAATTTGTAGAATTAATTAATTAATCTTGCAAAGGCATCAAGTGCTGACGCCAAGAAGTATGCACGTATACGTCCTGGCTATGTATCTTCGTTGGATTTGATTCCCTATATTTTTTAGTCACACGACCAGCTTTTGTGTTTGTCAACTCAGTCACATATTTAGGCATCGTTTGGTACGAATAATGTGATCGTTGTTTCATTCAACGTTTGACTCAAAACGTAAATAGTCGACGATTCGAAAATCTGAGGTGAGATTTTATGTATCAGGTGGTCAGTAATTGCAGCTAGGCTGCCAGGACGCACAGATAACGAAATTAAAAATGTTTGGCACACCCAACTGAAGAAACGGCTCAAGAGTCACGAGTCTTCTCTGGACACCAACGTCACAGAAGATACTAATTCCGACCCCGTCAAAGAAATTGCCGGTACAAGCCCGCAACAATGCTCTAGCGAGATGTCATCCGTAACGGATTCTTCGTCGGGGAAGAAGAAGATGGCGATCTTTATCAAAGACGAAGAAATTGATTATTCGTCGGAATATTTTCCTCCTATCGACGAAAGTTTTTGGTCCGAAGAATTATCCACCGACGAAATCGAGTGCCCGAGTCCATTAAATCCGATCCAAAGTGTGGAAATTGGTTCGAGATTTGATGATAGCATGGACTTTTGGTGTAATCTTTTAAGTAGGGACGGAGACATTCAAGATTTAGCGGAATTCTGAAAGGTATTTTGGGTTCTCTGTTTAGATACCGGGAGATTGAATTTGACCTTTCAAGTTCTTTTAAGACCATATATTTTGATAATCGGTGTTGGAAATTAGATACTAATTAATTAAGATTAGACTTATTTCACCTTGTAACTTCATTATAATAATAAATAATAATAATTGTGGTGGGATAGTTAAATTAATTGGCTTTGTAAATACATATTTAATTTCCTGCATTAATGTTTTGTTACATAAATTTATAATTTTCCAGATGGCTAGCTATTTTTTACAATTGAATTACTTTAGACTAACAGTAATGATTATGACAAGAGGAAAATGTGATAACACACTACTAGCTGCCATGACCTTTTGATTAGAGATAGACAATTTTTCTCATGAGTTCGGTCTCCGCAGGGAAAAACATCGAAACAGGAATGAGGATCTTGATTTTTTTTCGATTTCGGCTTTCGGAGATTTTTTAGAATCCCGAAATTATTCGGAAGAGATATGAGGATACTATCTCTAATTTACGAAACCTGTCCCTGAAAATAATATCAATAATAATATTATTAATAATATAAGATTATTATTTTTAAAAATATTATATTACTATCATTGATATTAATATTATCATTAATAATAATAGATAATAATAAGTTCGAGTTTGAGGAATCCTTGCGCTATTAATAATTTTGAAAATGGGGATGAGGACATAGATGATATTTGATCCTTATGAATTAATCCATGAACTCGAAAAAGATCTCAGAACCTGAAAAAAGAGGGGATCTAGGCAGATATAGGGGCAGAAATAAAATTCGGGAACAAGGATGGAGATGGCGAATCCACCCCACCCCATCGTAATCCCTATTTTTGATACATTCAACTTTTTGTTATTATATAATTTGACAGTCAAACTACGTGATCTTTTCGAATCAAAATTATGATATATAAATTATATTTGTTAATACAAAATTAGATGAAACTGATTCATAAAATGAGGCTTTATTAATTTATTATTTTTGAAGCATAAAATGATAATCTACTATTTATTGTTATTTTTGAAGCATCGAATCTTGCATTGTGTGGGAAAAATTTCCAAGCCTCAAAATGTAAACTTGTCTAGTCAAATACACTATGCATCTATTTCTCTCATCCACCAATTTTGAAAAGGGGAAAGTTCAAATAATATCTTCTTCTATGGAAGAAAAACTCACTAAAGATGAATTTAATTAATCGAAGACTTCCGCGGTAAATACAATATCTAAACAAAGCCTAGAACCACGAATGCAACCATTCACATTTTTATTAGCACAAAAACAAAAATTATTGTGAGACTGTATCACATGTTAATTTTGTAATATAATTCTTTGACCTAACTTGACTCATAAAAAAAATATAATTACGAGTTAGAAGTTTATGATGGAACCGGAGGAAGCGATCAATAATAACAAAAAATATTATATTTTTTTTTTAAAAAAAAGCAGGGTAGCCAAATTCTACCCTTATTATTATTATTATTAATTTTTTTTAATCTAAAGATGATGTATTAGTCGATTACATATTTTTGTTTTATCAAATTTATAAATGATTAGAGTTATAAATAATGTATATCCATATACATAATATATTGATTTATACATAAGAAAGTGCTAATTGTGAAGAAATATAAACTTTATGATGATGCTAGAATTAATGATAACCATGAGGACAAAAAGCTTGCGCTTTTACCAAAAGTTATAGCTAGTATTAATAGTGCAACTCAAGATTTTTTAAACCACATAGCAGCTCAAGCACACGGTTCGATGCTTACCAAGCAGAGACCATTATTGCATCCAACAAATTCCCTCACAATAATTAAACTCTTGCAATCAATGGGGGAATCGAACCCATGATCTTGGCTTTGATACCAAATTGTTGGACCGGGCGTTTGCCGCTTTACCAAAAACTATAGCTAGTAGAATAATGGTGCCAACTCAAATCTTTTAACCCGCATCAGCAACTCAAGAACCACGGTTCGATCGTTCTACCAAACAGAAATAATTATTGCACCCAACCAATATTAGTAGATATTTTTTGGAAATATATAATATCATGATGGACCCCACAGGAAAATAATATGATAAAAAATTACATCTGAACTCTTTGCTATAAATCTTAAATAAAATCATAAAAGATAAGAACCATTATGTAATTATCTTAAAACATATTTAATTCATATTTAATTCATAATCATGCTTTAATCAAGTTTAGAAAGTACATTTAACGTAAACATGATAACTTCAGTCAAAACAGCCAACTTTTTTTACAAATCAGTTAAAATGGCAGATCAATAACAAATGAACTTTACTCACTCTCGTTATTATTATTATTTATTACTTTAGCCTTTTATTTTAATTTTGAAAACTTATATAATAATCATCACATAAATTGACATAAACAATTTTATTATTATGATAAAGTTCTCGACTGTGATATAATAATTATTGACTATATTTTATAATATAAGATCAAATATTGATTGAAATTAAACTATAAATTATTTTTTCATAAAAGTTTAAAAAAATAACTTTACGATCTAAAACTATTATTTATTAGTTATCAATTTAAATATTTTGTTGTTTAAAATTTTTCATTCTTTTAAAGTTCTCAAATCTTAAATGGTATTGAAAACGCAAAAAAGGAGAATGCATGATTTACATTAATTTTGGTAGACTAATCAATCCTTAATGTTATTTTAACTCCCTACAATATGAGTAATAGTATTAAACCATGTGGCATTGAGAACGTGCTTGAATTGATTAAGTAGGTGAGTGTTTAATTAATGATCAGAAGTTCGATTTCACCTATCAATATTTTTTCGGACGAGCCTGTCATACATGGTTTTTATCTACAATTTACTCGACTAGCATGATTTACAGACTATTATATTAACAAGTGAGTTTACCCAGTACACGTCAAATGATAGTAGTTGCAAGCTGCATTTTCATAAAATTAAAATAATATTAAACCATATGCCCTTCGTAGGGTGTCTGAATTGGTAGAGCAGATAAGCATTTAACGAGTAGTCGCAATCCGATTTCCCTACCATACATTTTTCGACTAGTCTGTCGCATTTGATTTATCCGACTAACGTGAGTTGCAAGCTAAGCTGTTGTGTAAATTCCAAAATTATACAGTGGACTACGAAATATAACGGCTATAGATATCTTCGTCATAAATAATATAATAAAACCATGTGGCTAGAGAGAGCCATGTATAACAAAGACTTTAAAATTTCCTACATACGTTACACATGGTAATTATAATAATTTTGTGCCCCCTCTTAATACATAATTTTCAAATAATACATCAACTTGTAAGATTTTTTTAAAGTGGACATTGATTTTTGTTAGCAATGTTTCACTATAAGTTTGTAGTATATACTGGGTTCTTATGTAATTACTATACCCTAATTTAGTCTCTGAATAAGGAACCTCATCTTTACTCAAGCTCCAACCCGAATTAAAACATTGGGTCAAGATAGAATATAAATTAGGTTAATTACCAAAAAAAACCCAATCCTAATTTCAAATCTGATCCAAATGCTCAAACTGAGCCCCACAATTAGGGATGACAATGGAGTGAGACGGGTTTGTCATCCCTATTCCCGTCTTCATACCCGTTTTTTCGGGTTCGAGGTGAACCCATAGGGATCAAATCTGCATCCCATACTTATTATTAATAATGATAATATTATTATTATTATTATTTTCGAGACGAGTTTGAGAATATTAAAAATAATATCCATATACATGTCACAAACTATTTTGGAGATTTTAAACAATCTCCAAACCTGGACCCAAAAAAATAGGTGATCATTGTTCTGGATTTGGGTTTCCTCGTGTGACCTCAAACTTGTGTGGAAAATTGTCATCTCTACCCACAATTAAGATTGTTATATTACAATAAAAAAAAACAATTTTAATTTGAAACAAATTTTTTCCCAATAACTTGTTTAATTTTGTATTAGGTTTATTATCTTTAATTTTCTACTATGTTGATCAAATTATTGATTTGGTATTAGAAAATGTTTATGTGACATCGAAAAAATTATATAAAACAGACTAACTTACCTATATTGGATATGATACACTTGATATAATTTGTATAAAAAATATCAATTGATGTTCTGAATCCAAATAAAAATATTATGGACTCCTGATGTTTTTAAATAAGATCATATCAGGTATAGCATATAATTTAAATAAAATTATAATGTGATCCTGACATTCTTGCGTAAAATCATATCAGATGCAACATAAACCGATTTAATTTGACAATTAAACTACATGATCTGTTCGAATCAAAATTATGATACATAAATCCAAATTATTATATATAAATTATATTTGGTACTACAAAATTAGATGAAACCGACGTATAAAATGAGGCTTTATTAATTTATTATTTCTGAAGAATAAAATGATGCTCTACTATTTATTATTATTTTTTAAAGCATCGAATCTTGTATTGTTGGGGAAAAATTTCAGTCCCAAAATGTAAACTTGTCTGGTCAAATATACTATGCATCTATGGGGACTAAGATTAATTTCTCTCATCCACCAAGTTTGAATAGCAGAAAGTTCAAATAATATTTCTCTCATCCACCCAGTTTGAAAAGGAGTAAGTTCAAACAATATTTTCAATGGAAGAAAAATTCATTAAAGATGAATTTAATTAATATAATATAATGAATAGAGTATCTTGGTAAAAATTAATTGATGTTGTAAAATCGGACAGCTTGATCCTTGGCATAAGGCTTTGGCTCAGCCATGCCGTAAGCAACCTATATTCTGACCTCAATCTTTATATATAGCAGAGATATTACAATGTTTCAACTAAGTTATTAATTCCCCATAGTATAATCAATAGCTAGGCGTGACATCCATCTTGATCTTCCTCTCCCATCCCATTCATTCCATGGAAAACAAAGAGGGTGTGAAAGTGGTAGGGTTTTGGGTTAGTCCATTCGTTCACAGGGTTAGGTGGGCGCTGAAACTAAAGGGAGTCGAATATGAATACATAGAAGAAGATATTTTCGACAAGAGTCCTTTGATTTTTGAGCTTAACCCTGTGTATGCCCTGGTCCCAGTTCTTGTTCACAATGGAAAACCTTTGCCAGAGTCATGTATTATACTGGAGTACATCGACGAGGCTTGGACAAATAACCCCCTGCTGCCTCAACATCCTCTCGAAAGAGCCCAAGCACGATTTTGGGTTAAGTTTGCCGAAGAGAAGGTATAATAAATATATACTTAGCTTGTAATTAATTATTAACATTTTTACATGAATCAGGACTAATTTAATACTTGTGTTCTTCAGGTTTTCCCAGCTTTAAAGGGACTCCTTTTTTCAGAGGGAGAAATACAAGAGGAAAGATTGAAATTGGCCATGGATGTATTGCAAAAGATGGAAGAGATTCTGAGGGGGAATACGTTCTTCGGGGGGGAAACAATCGGGTACTTAGATCTAGTTCTTGGATTCATTTCGTATGTGTTGCCTGTCTGGGAGGAAATCGCTTGTTTTAAGATTCTCGATCCTTCGAAATATCCATCCTTGATTGCTTGGATTCATAATTTTCTTGATCATGAGGCAATCAAGGGTGAATATATGCCGTCTAAAGAGGAGATGAAGACTTATTTTCAATGGTGTCGAAAGACATTTATGTGAAAATATTATTATTTTGTAATTCAAATTTTGTCGTTGAATTCAATGTGTTATTTGTCGTATTGAATTTGTCACAAATCATCATCAATAAAATTGCTAAGTTTATAAGACAATCCTGTGTTGAATTTGTGGTTTTCATTTTTAGAGTGAGTCTCACGTGAGACCATCTCACGGATCTTAATCTGTGAGACGGGTCAATCCTACCCATATTCACAATAAAAGTAATACTTTTAGCATAAAAGTAATACTTTTTTCATGGATGACCCAAATAAGAGATCCGTCTCACAAATACGACTCGTGAGACCGTCTCACACAAGTTTTTGCCCATTTTTTTAATTGTATTCATATTTCAAATAGCAATAATGATATGATTTTGTACAAAAAAATATCAAATGATGTTCTGAATCCAAATAAATATATTGTGAATTCCATATGTTTTTATGTAGATCATCATCAGGTGTAACATAGAATTAAAAGAAAATGATTGTAGGGTTCTGATGTTCTTGCATAAAATCATACCAGATGTAATATAATATCAAATGTGACATAGACAGTTAAGTATACATATAATTAAAAATATATAATTAATTTCCTTCGTGAACAATCCTCAGCAGGATTGGATTTTTTTATTTTATAGTTGAAGCACCATAAATATATTCGTTCTCCATCATTTGTACTACTTTTTCTTAAATCCAACAACTGTAGAAGAACTGGTACCCGACAATGTATGCCTCCCAATTGACAGGTTGAAGTCCTTGAAGTTTCAAATTACTGTGACAGTTTTTTGTTGATGTTGTGGCGCAAACCAACTTGCAGACTTTTCTAGTGATTTATGTGTACAACAAATTGACAAAGTATGGAATCGATCGTGGGATTCTTGAAACTCAGTTCTGATTAGATTACAAGTAGTTCAAATTACTTGCAAATACACTAATTAATTCAGACCATTTCAAGAAAGTAAAAACTTTTTTTCTTTTATTACTACGTACACATGGAACATAAACCACATTTTCTACATTAAACAAGAAGCAAACTTCCCCACATCCATAAGGTGATTATTTATTCTCTCAAACATAGAGAAATTAACCTTCACAGATCATTCCCATATATTTTTGACGATATATGTAAGCATCATATTCTCAAGACTCTGACCCTGGACTAAACAGTGTTGCTTCTTCTCTTTTGTACTTCAAATCCCAGGCATCCTCCCTCGAAAAGCCATATGAATTCGTCAAAACATCGATAGGCATGGCCCGGATGGCTGAGAGACGCCCGGCAAGTTGGTTGCTGATCGCATTATCGTTTGTTTTGAATGTAATCCATTCGAAGCCTTCGTTGCTTGCTTTCTTTACAACAACAAAGTTTTGTGGCATGACAAGAAGCTGCCCTTGGTTTACATCCTCATCAAACACGCGTCTTCCGTTGTTTCCGACCACTTGAATCCTCGCGCTTCCTCTGGTGACATACATTGCGCTGTGGGAGTTCGTGCTCCAGTGTGGTGTCATTATTGCGTTCTGCAGATAAAAGTTGTTACATTATTTTATAGCTTCTTAAATATGCCAAACAATCTCAATTCTCCTAACCATACTATGACAAAGGCACAGATAGTCATCTAGATTTTGGAATGACTTGCCAATTTTTACCTTATAGAGGACACCTTTCTGAGCACTAAGGCGGAGGTAGCTGAGAATAGGAAGAGAATGGCTGTTGACCGTGCTTAGCCGTCCCCCACGTGGGTTGTAAACATCGGCCCTGGCAGGATGATCTATGTTCTCCCTAATCTTTGCGGAGCAAAATGTTTCCTCAAGTCCGTTGTATCCTTCGCTCCCAGGCTCTCGTTCTCTTTCTCGCTCTTCTTCAAACTCGGGCAAAGCCAAACGGAGCTTCTCAGCACGGACTATGACCCCCCTTTCGTCTTCCCTGGATTGCAATTTGTTTATTATCTGCGTGTCGACATCCAAAGCTTCCGCCAGAAGGTCCTGATCAAACCCAGCGAATATGTTCCCCTTTTCCTGCTCTTCCTCACGACCTCTCCCGCCTTGGGATCCTTGTTCTCTTGACCTCCTGCTCTCTCTGTATTCACCTTGGCTTTGGGATGCTTGCGGCTTTCCAGCTAGGAAGAATTTCTACACAACCAAGAGTATATTTTGTCTAAAATGCCAAAACTAAGGCAAATAATAAATTTCTTGAAATTATCGACTATTCATATCTTACCCTGAATTGCAAATCAAGTTGGTTGTTATCATTACCAACGTCAACAAGTGCCACAATGGTGATCGGGGTGTTCTTGTCATTATAAATCCAGTAGGTGAGGGCCTGAGGCAAAGCCAGGACATCTCCTTTTCGGAACCTCCGAAGCTTCTGATGTCTATCACGGTATCTTGATTCATGACCCTCTGAAGAAGAGAAGCTAGAGTCTGATTCGAATGTCTCAGCACACCCTGGAAACACGACTCCATGGATCCCACTTCCTGTAAAGTTTTCCCACATGAACACATTGAAAAGATGATCTCAAACACATTATAAATGATAATCCCGCATGTACAAAAACCTGCCTTCAGTAACGTAGATGAGTCCAGGGGCATTAATGTAGTGAGGAAGATACAGGCCCTTGGGCTGGATTACATACCGAACAAACTCAATACCAGCACACTCGAAATCCTCACTATTTGAATCCCAAATCTCGTAATGTCCGGCATCATAATTGTACTTCCGGCTTGGTTCACGAGCATTCAGCCGTTCAATCCTGCATTGGGTCTTGGCCCGGAGGCGATGCTGCTGCTGCTCCTGTAAATTCTGCCAGAACTGCCGCTGTGAAAGTTCAAGCTGAGCGATGCAGCCGTGGAACGAGAACATTAAAACGAGGCTAAGAGGGAGCAAAAGTGAATTAGCCATGGCTGGAAGTTTAGAAAGCAGAGGGAGGGTATTCTCGGTGGTGAAGTGGCGAACTGAAAGTGTGAAGACATTTATAGCAGTGGAGGATTTCATTAGGATTTGACACGTAAAGTGATCGGTGAAACAGATGGCTTTTGGGTCTGTGCATGTGTATTTATTTCTTCTGCATGGATTGAAGATGGTCTGCTGAATTTACGTACACATGAGGATGGTTTTTCGTATGTGGCAGCAAGAAGATGAGAGCAATTGAATGACATTCTATTTTTCTTGAATTACACCCCACTTCACGGCTATGTTCTTTCTTTCTTTTATTAAATTTTTTTGGAAATTTGTTATTTAACAAGTTATGTAAATTATTCTTCTGATATTTAATGTTGTAACTTATCAATTTTTTTTAAAATTTTTAATTTTTTGGCCAGAAGTTTCCAGTCTCATTGAATATTGTTTATTTAACATTGATTTTATTCTATGCAAATAAACCTACATTACATATATTAAAATAAATCAAAATAAAACTAAAAGAAAATGACACCCAATATTTCAAAATTAGAGTTTTCCGTATATTTTTGCTTAGATAAATTTTAATATATATTTTATTTTTGATATATGAGTCATATAGAAAAATATCAACTTTAAATAAATAATATTCGATATATTTAATTGTTTCGGATGGAAAATGACCCAAAAAAAACTGAGGGCCGGAATGCAAAATCTCACTCTTTAATACGGCATCTCCTCTAATGACAACAAAATTCATTATTATTCAGTATAATATAATTAGATCAGACCATACAACTACCAAACTCGGAGAACATTGTAAAACTAAAATATTGATTTATAAAAGATAATAAATAATAATCAAGGAGCTACAATCTACATTTTTAGAAATACACGAAAATTCATATGAGACGGTATCACATGTCAATTTTTTGAGACAAATATTCTGTCTGAATCATTCATAAAAATATTACTTTTTATGTTAAAAATATTATTTTTTATTGTAAATATGGTAGAGTTAACTCGTAATAAAAATTCATGATATTGTATCACAAGATACATATGGCTTTATATATTTGAAAATAAAGCACAAACACGTTGTTCACTTTTCTCCCAAAAAAATATATGTTTTTTCATTCCAAATAAAAAAAAATAAAAAAATTAGCATCTTATTCATAACTTTCTTCCCCACATTTATATTTTCTCCACTTTTCACATGATCTTCCATATAATCATTATTTGTAAAGTAAACTTTATTATTCAAAATAAACCCTAAAATTAAGATCATCAAACATTTCTTTTGTTATTTTAACATCTCAAAAATATTTCTATTTTCCCAAAATTATATTCACGAGATCCCGAAAACAAAATCCTAGAACCAATAAAGTAATTTGAATATCATCGTCTATAATACACACTTTATTGTAAATGTTGACCGTGATAAGTTTTTGTTTTGTTTTTTTGGAATTAAATGAATCTTTAGGAAGATTGGTCAAATGCAAAAGTAACGGGTTTGTCGCATATATCTTTAGGAAAATTGGTCAAATGCAAAATTAATTTGAATCGTAAAATAGTTTTTTTTTTGTCTTAAAATAATTATTACTTTACTTTCAGACGTTTTAAAAAGTACTAGTGACTTTAGATTTAGAATTAAGAACATATATTGAATAGAAACGAGTGCGTATCGAAATTCCTATTCAATATATGTTTTTATTCATCAATTTTCGATTGTAATTCTAAATCTAAAGTTTACTACTATTTTTTAAAATGTGATATGAAAGTAAAGTATTATTGATTTTAAGACAAAAAAAACTATTTACGATTCAATCGGTCGCATCTCTCGATTTCTAATTATAATCATTTGAATGCGGACATCTTTGGATTTCTTTTTCAAAAATGTCATGATCGATAAAACAACTTTCACACTACTCTGCAAGATATAATATACTAGGCATACGTTAGGAAAAGAGTTGATGAACGTGTGACCAAAAAGAAAGAATTCGATTTTTTTTATTAATATTTTCTCGAATGTCCAATACTAACAATTGCGAATGCCAACGTGGTCATTAAAAACATGGTGTTTTATATGTATACATATTTAATTCAAAATTTTGTGCCAATCTTAAACCCAATGATCGGCCCATCCTAAATACAGTTGTGTGCGACTCGTATGAATGGTAGATGAGATCCTACGTATGTCGATACTAACCTCATTTTATTTCAACAGATAAAATCTTACCACACATACAATTAGAAAAAAAAATGAGTCATATATATATATATATGAACAAATTTTGGTCGTCATCTTATCATATGAACAAGTTTCAATGAAATAAACCCGCATGAGCCGCCCGTTCATTACTTTACATAAAATAAATTTCCAAACCATTACATAAATGTTTGAGCAGTTTCGGCCTTTTTCTATGTCAGCCATCCGAAGTCCTTCGCATAAATTCTCTCCCCCTCTCTCACAGAATGTAAATGCAAGCAGCTTTACCAAGAAGCTCGGTGAGTTCTTCCTCTTCTCTCCTTCCCTTCAATCTATCATCTATGCTGCTTTTTTATTTCCTATTTTCCGATGTTTTTCGTAGATTTACATGTTTTTTGGCTTGCAGGATTTATCTCTCTGTGAGATCTGAAGCATTGTTTTGTGAATTTCCTCGAAGCTCATTTTATCGGCTGGAAATGAAGCCGAGTGCTCAGCTGAGATCGGCTGTTTTTCATCTCACTCCGACTAGAACTCGGTATGTGTTTTGTTAATTGCCACTTGTAGTTTTTATGTGAATGAGATTTTATTTCGGTGCGTGCGTGCGTGTATTTTTATAGTGATCTGGGGAATGATTGAAGATGACGTTGGGTTATTGCATTATTAGATTTTGGCTGTTTAAGGATTTGTTTTGTCCGTTGTTGTTTGGGAATTTTGGATTGCGTAGCATTCATGTGTGAAACTTTCGTTAGAGCTTCTTGGATAGTGTATGTAACTTAAATGTACATGTAATGCTCATTTGTTTTTTAGTTCAGATTTGGGAAAAATCGATTTGTCTTTTGTGATGACAGGTGTGTACGTAATTTGATGGCTTTGTAGTTGATGTTAACTGTTGATTAACGAAGATTATAATTGCATGCGGACGATAAAAGACTCTATTTATAGTAGGAGAATTCTGATCACTTGATTTTCTCGAGAAAACAAATTTTTCACCGGGTTTGGGCGAAGGGGGGGAATGAGTTGGTCATAAAAATAATTCAGTGTTTGTATTTAGCTGTTTTTTAGTGATTTTTTATTGAGATTTGTTAGATGTCCCACGTCGGCGAGATTAAGTTCTTCAGAGTTGTATATATTGACTTGAACAATCTTTTTCTTAAGCTAGCTTGGGTTGGAGGTAAGTCCAAGTCTATGATTTGACAAGATTACTTAGTTCACTATTTCTTATGAAAGATAATTTTTATTTTGGGAGAACTAGGCTACCCTTTTTCCTAAAATGTTTTGGGATATGAAGAGATTTAAGGTATTTTTTGTTGTAATCGGAATATTGACAATTTTTATCTTCATTTCGTTTTATAGTGTCAATAGACTCTGATAGTTTTAGCAAACTACTGTGTATAACGAGAAGAAAGAAACTGCAGTTGAAATCTGGTGACAGTATTTAGGTTTAGGTCTTGTTATTTGTATGTCTTGAGTTTGACCGTTTTCACGAACAGGTGTGATTTGATCATCATATCAAATGACAAGAAAGAAAAAATTGCTTCGGGATTGCTGAATCCTTTTCTCTCCCATCTGAAGACTGCCCAAGATCAAATATCGAAAGGTGGTTATTCAATTTTACTTGAGCCGAAAAATGGAAGTGATGCAGCTTGGTTTACGAAAGCAACTCTTCAAAGGTTTGCTGAGGATGCAATATCATATTAATGTCTAGGTTATCAGTCTTGCCACATTTATACTTATGGTGCTATCGTCAAAAATCAAAAGTGAAACTCTTCCCGTACTCATGAGATATAATTTTAGAACACTGACTTAATAATCTTTACCAGTGTGAAGTGGTGATAGCTTATAGCCACCTTATGCGTAGGAAAGAAAAGCAGAAATTTCTGCAGAAATATTTTTTGCCCTTTAAAAATGTCGATTACTATTTGTCCTTTATATATCTTATTACAGTTCCCAGTGATCCATCTGGATTATGTGATGTATGCTAGGTGACCAACCAGTCCCTAGTGATAATTGATCGATGTTATTTCTTGACTTGAAAAATCCCTTTAAAGGATGAGAAACTATGTACCAACTCTAAGGGCTTGCTACTATCTTCTTTTCACATCTTTTGAGAAACTCTTGATGTATACTATTTCACACAGGTTTGTTCGTTTTGTGAGCACGCCGGAAATCTTGGAACGTGTGCACACATTAGAAACTGAGATCTTACAGATTGAGGAGGCAATCATCACTCAGAGTTGCAAAGATATAGGGCAAACCATTGTAAACTACTGATCAATGGAATGATTTCTCTATGTTCATCATAAGGCAGATTGATTTAATTCTATTCTTTATTTATTTTGACAGCTGGAAGATCATCAAGAAACCATGAGAGGATCTGAAGGTATCTTAGAAGACAATATTATCCGTGTTTACTAAGATGGGTCATTTTGTAACGTAGCATGCTTTCTGGTGAACAGGTCTTGGCTATGTATGTTAACTACAAGCTTATTCTCTTCTTTACTTTTGATCTGCTATGCCTGTTCATTTTTGAATTACATGATACCGTAGAAGCAACAGAAAATAGAATTAACATGTTGATTACAACAGTCCCTCCTTACCTGTGCTGATGACTGGTCTACAAATGTTTATCATTTGGATGACAAGTGTATGTATTTACAAGTGGTTGCTGCTTGAGAAATGGATTTATATCTTAACAAATGGAGAGACATAACATTTACTCTTTGCGCTCTAAAATAACATACAGGAAACAAATATTTACTTGATAATGAGGAGAAAGCAATTGTTCTTTACAAGGTGACTAAGAACTCTATAAGCTCTTCCTTCTATCTCTTAATTACCATCTTTCACACTTTTGATTTCCTGACAGCCCGAGGCACCACTTCCTGAAGCTGATGGGTCATGCTTGCAGGAGGGAAATTCTAAGTATGTACTTCAATGCATTGTAGGATATTCCATGCAATGCCATTGTTTCGTAATACATTTTGTTTATGCATGACTGTTAGCTTATTTCATGGATTAAGCTTTACCAGGCTTGAGGTTGTGTCAATCTTAACATGGCTCGTGAGGCTTACAATATCAAAACTGATTACTGATGTGCAAAGGTCCAAAGGATATATTATACTTCCACTCAAAAGTTCTACTTCATGATACTTAAGTTTGTGGCATCGTTCTTTAAAGTTTTGATTGGTTTTCAATTCCATCTTGTCATTTGCAACACTATGTTGACGTGCGAATAAATTTTTTTATTTTTCTTTCGAAAGTTTTTCTTCATCTGAATACTTTGGCTTTCATAATTTGTGTCTTGCCATTTTTTTGCCAAAAGATGATGGTCCATTATGCAATAGAGTGGAGGGAATTTGATTTTAGTGCCTTGGTTTATAGTTGGAGCTTTTACTTCAAGTTTTAAAAAATTGCGTGGTGTTTTCATGGGATTTTGATTAGCACTAGAAAATATTAAATTTATGAAAAGGTGAACAAAACATTTTTTTTCTTGAATTTTCAGGTTCACACACCTAAATGAATAAAAAGAAAAAGAAATAAAAAGGCAGGGAAAGGATCTTCTTCCTAGTTTGATTGCATGCACTTTTTGGCGTTGTTTTATTAGATCCATGTCCTGCCTTTTGAGAATTTTATAGTAGTTAACATTCCTGAAAAGCCGTAGGTTCTTGGTTTAAAAATAAAATGTTTGATAGAAATTGCTCATATACTCCGTGATTGGAGATATTGGAAAGAATTTATGTCATATTATTTTATTGAAATGATCTACTTAACCATAGTGATTTATTGCTATCTTCCACTTTACTTGTTATCTGTCGTCTTTGGAAATATCACAATAAAAAGAATTTCTTGGGGATTTTGGCGGGTAGAAATATTCAATGAATTTGACTCACACGGACTATAAAAGTCTATGGCCAATGTGATTGCTATGACCTTTGATTTGTTGAACTTATCAAAGCTTGTAGATCATGTTTAGATGAGAAAGGAGATGAATGTAAACGCAATGAGATATCTGATATCCTGACTGTCACCTTTTCCTATTGAATCAGAGTTCAGCTTTTGAAAATCCTCGAAACACGCAAAACAGTGCTAAAAAAACAACAAGGTATGGCATTTGCTCGTGCTGTGGCAGCTGGTTTTGAAATTGATCACGTGACGCCACTTTTATCATTTGCTGAGAGCTTTGGGGCCACGCGATTACTGTAAGCTCCTTCTCGACCTCTTCCTGATAAGTATGTAAAAGACTAGGCATTGATCCATACATAACCTGACACTTCTATATGCTTGGAAATTTCCTTGAATTGGCTATATCCACGTGACAGAGAAGCATGCTCAAGATTCATAAATCTGTGGAAGAGTAAAGATGAAACTGGTCAATGGCTTGAACTTGAAGCATCAGAAGTGTTGGCCACTCGATCAGAGTTTTCTGCAATAAATGCATCTGGTATTTTTTTGTCTGGCACTACTGACAAACATGATGAGCCAAACCATGAGCTGGCTACAGAGAGTAATGGGAAATCATGCTCGACCAATAATGAAGGTAAAAATCAAGTCTTTGTGAGGTGTTACACACAAATTTCCGGTGAAAAGAACATACTATTGGTTTCTGTTTGGCTTAAATTTGATTTCTTTGTTGATTCATAATTTTCATTTTGTCATATTTCTGTGGATAACCAGGATGCAGGGTTTGTATCGTATGCACTAGTTATTTCAGGAAGGAAATGTATGACGATCTTAAATTTGAAGAAAATTGATGTTAATCTACAAAAATATCTTGTTTAATCGAATATCAAGAAAATAGAGTGATAATTGTAGAATCAGCAAGTATCTCTAATCATGCTGGAGCCAGCACTAAACTAATTTTATTCCTTCCATACCAAAGAAATACTTTCTTAGTGGTTTCCTCAATGGAATTCAAGTTTCAAACATAGCCTTGGTGACTCAAGAGTCAACATGAAATGAAGCAAGCATCATAGAGTCTTAGTGTGACATGGTATTTTTTTTCATGCTTGTTTGTGAACAAACATGAATCCATTCAGGATATCATAGATATGTAATGTTTATTTCCACTGCTCCAGCAGATAACTCAGCTCCAAATGGTCAACAAGAATATTTCCAGGGACAGTTTCCTCATCTAGTTTTTCCTTCGTGGCCTCTGAATAATCCCCCCGGTGCCCAACCAGTATTTCCTGCATACCCTGTTCAAGGAATGCCATACTGTCCGACTTACGCAGGCAGTGGCCCCTTTTTTCAGCCACCTCATTGGCCCATGGAGCACACCTCATCAAATTTTGGTCATCAATCAGGGCATAGAAAGCAATCAAGTGATGGTAGGGATAATAATGGTTCAGAAATGTCAGATATTGAGAGAACTAGATCATTGGATGATATGCAAATTAGTGCAGAGTTTCCAGACAGCCGTAAACCGCATAGAAAAAGTGGAGGATCTAATAAAAAACAATCTGGCACGGTTGTTATACGAAATATTAATTATATAACTTCGAAAGAGAAGAAATCTGGCAATGAATCCAACTCAGATTCAGATACTGACACTGATGGAGAATATAAAAGTTCTAAGAGTGATGGTCTTGAGATGATCCATCAAAATAGTAACAGATCTTTGAGAAATAAAGGAAGCCATATGAATTCTTTGGATAATTTGAGTTTCAACAATGTAGTTTCTAATTTTGGAAAAGATGCTGATGATACGCATTGGCAGGCTTTTCAGAACTGTTTACTCCAGGAAGGTGATGAGCATGCTGGTGCTTACAACAAGGGCATGCTAGCCATGCAAAATAATACAAAAATACGGGCAAACCCAATGGGTGCTGATCCACTGGCTCATGGTTCACCGGGGCGAGGTGCTTTACAAGTTGATAGGATTAATGGCACCCACGAAATTGATGAACGAACATTCCCTAGGTCCAGGGGATCAGATGATTTTATTATTGGCAGTCAACAGAACCAACAAAAATTCCGAAATTCATTGGGTGCACTAGATGTGAATTGTTTTGAGGCTGCCACCAATCAGATGGATGGAGAATCCTCTCAGGGAATGACCGATGAGTCTTTCATTGTACCATTTCGTACACTGTCAATAGATCAAGTTGGAGGCAGGGATAGATCTGCTATTGGTATGGGCTCTGAGATTCCATCAGCACAACAAAATTTTGATTATGTTAGGAATGTAGTCAATTATGAACCTGATGGTTTAAGCTTAATGCCAGAACGTGGAACTGAGAAGAGATCAATTGGATATGACCTTACTCAGGACTATGAAATGCAGGTCTGTGCTGAGAGTTCTCAGGAAAAAGGGAAGAAAGAAGTTGCGGACCCAAAGGGAGGATTACGAAAATTAGACAAGGATAAGAGATTGAAGGTCAACTCGGATCCTTTGAGTAAGCAAAGAACTGGAGGTCCTATAAGGAAAGACAAATCTTCAAAGATGAGTCCTTTAGAAGATGCACGTGCCCGTGCTGAGAGGCTGAGATCCTATAAAGCTGATCTGCAGAAAATGAAAAAAGAGAAGGTATGATATTTTCCTTTTTGCTTTACAATCTCAAATATTACTTGCTCGACTAGACTAATCAAAACTTAAGTGAGCGGCATGTTCTTACTGCCGATACGGTGGAGTAATACTAACCATCATTAGGATATGGGGCCTACCTATTATTTCCTCCAATTTCTCATTATTCGAGGTCTTGAGGATAATATGTATATGTTTGGAGACCATGTTCGATTTTCCGGTATGTTGTATTATATTCTTGATAGGCTTTGCCTATATTCTAATGGTCAACTCTTTGCAGGAAGAGGCTGAAATGAAGAGAATTGAAGGTTTAAAGCGGGAGAGGCAAAAGAGAATTGCGTCGAGGTGCAGTTCCACCACCACTTCTGCAAAACCATCCTCACTCTCACCTCAAATGCCAACAAAGCTATCTCCAGCCACTGATAAAGGATCTAAGTTCGGTGATTCTGAGCCTGGGTCCTCATCACCCTCGCAGAGATCAAAAATTAGAACTTCAGTTAGAGCGAGTGTGCCACTCAAAGCTTCCATATCCAGTAAACTAAATGAGGGGGGTCATGTGGCAGCTAATAGATTGACTAGGTCCGCATCATCATTATCTGAACCGAAAAGAGATAGTCAGGGTGTTACACCTGATTCTAAGGCTTCCATGGCGCTAATTAGGAGGTTATCAGAGCCTAAAACAATCACCAACCCTCCTGTTATGTTGTCAAAGGCACGAAGTGCTGAATCAGTATCAAAGAGGAAGTTGTCTGAGGGGCCTGAGAGGAACAAAATACCTGCTATCATAAAACCTAGACAGAAGTAAAGCTGTGATGCTGCCTGAATTGAAGATTAAAACATCAAAAGCGCTTGTAAATTCAGGTGAGAATGGATCAACTGTAAAAGGAAAACAGAAGGTGAATGGAATAAATCCTTCTACAAATGCTGAAGTAAATGTGAAAAACTCCAATTGATTACATCAGATTGATATTGATGAGAATCCGATAGTTGAGAGAACTGTTGTCATGCTTGAGTATGAGAAACCTTATGCTCCCACCTTGCATCCATTGGAAGGAAAGTTGGAGATGGGAAATAAGCATTACAATGATCGTGACACAGGAGAGAAAAGTAAGGTGATATCCAACTTAGCTGATGCGCGTACTACACCACCAGTGAGACGTGTTGATAACCATTTCTTACCTTCTCAACTCCAAAAACAATCAGATTCTAATGAGGTGTGAGGTGTAAAATCGATAATTTATTTCATGTCTACCTTAGGAATAGAGAATATGTTGGACACTTCTACTACCATTTAGGTTTTGGCAGATCGAAATTCAGATATGAAAGAGACAAGCATTCCACCTGTGAGGCAATGTTAATTGGTGTTTAATGAACCCCTTTAGCTTCTTTTACAGGATTGGCTCGCATGCTGCATTTATAATGCTCTGAGTGTGACCGATAGTAGGATGCAGGGTGGGGGGTATAATTAGCGTGCGCCGTCTTCTATAGTCTGCAAACGATACTCTTATTCCTTTAAATGCTGATTATGATGTACAAACTTTATAACTTGTTCTCATAGTCTATAGAACATTTCTAATTATTTTCTATAATATTAATGATTTTTAATTTTTTCCGGAAATTGGAATTAATGAAAATTTAATAATTAATATAATATTTTAATTTTATTTATAATGTTTTAAATCAATTAATTCTAGAAATTTTATTTATTTATTCAATCATTTTAAGAATATATTACTAATTAATATATAATGATGACATTTTAGTAAATAATTAACAATTATAATCAAGTTAAAATCATATCAAACATCATATAATTTATCATAATGTGTTGTTTATCTTTTATTTTGTATTTTATAATCACTTTTATTATATATCATTTACTTATTCTATTATATAAATCAAATGGTTGTATATTTTGGATCCAGAAAATTACATATACCAATATCTTTTCCATAGTTAAGAATCACCTGTAAACATTCAATTTCAACCTGATCTTTATATTTATTGGTTGGAGAAACTTCAAAGAATACTGCATGGAAAGCTATGGACTATAATATTGATATTGATGAAAACTCGAACAATGTACCTCTAGAGAAAGGAATTGTGGAAACCATGTGTGAAACGGATTCCACATTCCCCGATTCATTGAGGAAAAAGGCCTCAATGTGACAGAAAATGGTAGCCAATGTGATGCGGTGACTGTTGGTTCTGGCTGTGGCGGAGGTGTTGCAGCAGCTGTTCTTTCTGGCGCAGGACTAAAAGTGACCGTGCTTGAAAAATGGACAATTTGTCTCTTGAAGGGCCTTCCATGAATGAGATGTATGACTCAGGAGGAATTCTAGCTACCCTTGATGGGAACATGATGGTTCTTGCAGGAGCGGTTCTGCGGTTAACTGGTCGGCCAGCATCAAAACACCAGATTTTTTGCTGAAAGAATGGCAACAATCATAAGCTTCCACTGTTTTCAAGCATTGAGTATGTTTCAGCGATGAACAAAGTTTGTGAAAGAATTGGCGTGACCGAAAAGTGTCTCAAGGAGGGTTTCCAGAATCATATTCTGCGTAAAGGTTGTGAAAGTCTTGGTCTCGAAGCTGAATATGGGTCAAGAAATTCATCAGAAAGTCACTTTTGTGGTACTTGTTGCTATGGTTGCATTAGAGGCAACCTTTGGCCTTCGTAAGAATCATGTTCAATATTGTGAAAGGTCTTTCATACTTTAATTTTTTCTGGTTGAGACCTTTCACATGTCCTTGAAACTTTTCACATGGCATTGTTGTTGGTGTTTCATCTCCCCGACTGTTGTGCTTCATCTACCATCTTTAAGACAACCTTTGGCCTTCGTAAGAATCATGTTCGCTAGCATAGTGCCTTGTGCTGCAACTATGCTGGTTTGTCCGTTATATCATGGGAAACAGACATCCGCTGAATCTCAGAGCACATACCGGAGGGGACGAATCTGTTTTAAGAAAACTGTACAAGTTACAGGCCTCGGTTTGATTTAATTAAACATTATACTACTGTTTTCTTCATGATACTACTTTGCTGGTTTTATACATTAGTCATACTGTAAATTTCACGTTTGCTTGGTTTACCTCATAGCTATCTGTCTTTTTCATTCGATATATTTTGAACAACAATTATTTGACATAAAATATAGAATTCCATATCATATAGATTTTTCTTTTTATCATGAACATGTCGCGCATTTCTCCAATTTCCGACACTGATCAAGCGAAATTGTTAGAGAAATATATTATACCATTCAAGAAACGCTTAGGACTAGATTTGTTACCATTTAACATTCCTCCAAGCCCATGGACCACTACAAGTCACAGGATTCAATCTAGGAAGGAGAAAGATAAAAACCATAGAGTTGGCAAAGAAATAATCAAAACAATTTTTTTGCATTGCCATTATAAACAATTTGCAACATTTAAAATTTCGAGGAACTCTAATAAATTTGAGTAAACTAACAGCTTGAATAGATTTATATATTTTGTGCAGGATACACACTCATATGATCAAACTCTGGTTGGCACTTCCCAAATGAAGATGGACACACTTGCAGCCTTGCCTACTCGATCAGCTTTAGATGGAGACATAACGCTCACTTCTTGGTTAATAGAGGTAGAATCCTCGATCAAGTGCTCGACGATTTTCGGATCCCTTGATGAATGGGGAATAGTCTTGAATGACCTTCCTGCCAGGTCTCTTTGATATGTTGATAAAAGGTGCTGCAGGTAAAGTTCATCCATCAGAATCCATCTCGCGAAATGGTAAGGGAACTGTCTTCACAGCTCTGAACTTCCCAACGTTGTTCAGATGCTCATTTTCCAGTCTATATAATCAAATAATATATAGTTAGTTTAAACAAAATGGTCCTCGGAGAGGACATTTTCCCTCCAATGTTTTTTTTTAATATATACCTATAGTAGTTCCAATGTCCACGCCTGATGACCTCCAATGAAGCTAGGAAAAAATCGAGTAAATGTGACTTGAATGCCCCAATATTGAAATGCATCACAGTCTCCACCCATGCTATTCTCAGGACAAGATTGAGGGCCTGAAAATCGCATTTTGTATATCAGAATACACAAAAATTCAGAGACAACAACCTAAGCATCTCAGCAACCAACAATGAACAAAAGAAAGATGAGCTCACAATTGATACATAGTAAACTCCTTTTTTCTTCAATATCAGGTCGTCTCTTAACCACAGATTCTTGGATTTTGGATCAAAAATACCCCAATCTTTGACGAAATCCCAATACAGCTGATAAACCGTGGCTACGATCGAAGTCACCAATACTATTGCCATCCACAGATTTGATGGTTCCCTAGCATAAGTCAGCCTAGCTCCGGCTGCCACCATGGCCGAGACATACTTCCCAAGATTAGCCAAATGGTCTGGATTGGATTCATCAAACCATCTCCTCGCACACTAAAGTTTTTTTTATGAAAAAAAATCACAAATTCGTAAAACAGGACATGAGAGCTACAGTGTTACATGTCTGAAATCCACTCAAAAACTATAATGTAGTGGCTTGTAAGTTTAAGAGATTTTCGACCCGATAAACTAGTCTTTTGAATTTGATTGATTCTTCTTTTGGACCTGGTCTAGTGTAATTAAAGGACTTCCAGAGATGTAAATCCTTATTCTACCTTTGGGTTTAGAAGTGAAATGACAAGTTTATATCGCAAATTTTCTGCATGTAAGACAACACGACGGCAACGTCTTACCTGCATTGCACGCCAGTAGTAAGGCGCGAAGGAAATAACATAAGCAAGCTCCCTATAAAGTTTGCCTGATTTACATGTTTCATACTGGTGTGTTTTGATGCTTCCAGCAAGAAAATAGCAGGCTGCTGATTCCATGTGTCTTAATAATGTAATCTATGAGATAAATTCAAGATGTCACTTTCATTTATTTTGAGACTTGAAATGGTTAAATATATAGTCAATATGAAGACTACCTGACTAGTCAGTTGATCAGCCATGAAGAAGTCTACCATCAGAACCTGCATATTATATTTCATTTGCACGACATATGGAAGGTGTCACATATTTTGCAAGACAATAACAAGTATACTAAAAAAATTGTTGAATTTGCTTACAATTACCTTATAAAATGGAGAGCAAACAATGTTTCGTGTAACTCTGAGGAAGCAAAAGCGTGTTGAGCGATAAAATATGTTAAATGGACACACCAAGAGGATGACGAAAAACTATTAAGTCGAAACAGCAACACGTGTGTCAGCACGAGATTTTGAAATCAGAATCAAAACAAGTATTACCATTAGTTCTTGCACTCATTTGATCCAAAACTTATAAGCATGGTTAGGTACTCGAGGTCATACTAACCAGTAACAGAACTCCGGGGATCATATCGACATGGTGAGGATAAAGACCAGTGGAGAGTAGGATAAGATGAATGATCATTGCTCCCACAACGGCTGTCATCAAACAAGTGCAGATGAGGAAAGCATCCCTATACTTGAGGGCGGTGCTCGATTGAAATTCGAAGATGAAGTTGTGATTGATCCTCGTGTTCTTCCACATGAAAATGTTGCATCCGTACATGAACAAGTGCAAGCTTAGCAATGCAAACATGCTGCATTTTTACACGTTTCTCTTAGGATTAGCATTCTTTGATAATTGATACTACAAATGTGGTCGCAATGAGAGTCACCTCTCTTTTACATTAACTAGCATAATGCGCGTGCGTTGCACGTAATATCAATTATATTATAAAAAAAAAAAAAAATTCTAAAAAACAATTTGAATCATTTTGTTATTTATCTGGACTTAATTTTTTATCATATTAGACGATTTATAAGAACTTATATAACTTACTTTCAAAATTATTTTCCAAATTAAAATTCAAACAGTTGATTTTATATTATATAATAAATTGTAATGAACATAATATATAGAACAAAATGAACTGAAATAAATTTTTTTAAAAAATTATATATTCAAACATCATGTATAAAATATAATAACTTAAAAATCAACCAAATTGTGGATTTTATGAATGTATAAATCATAATCTACAAAAACGAAGCATACTAAAGATAAATAATTATCAATTTAAAATCATTGTGACTAACTCATAAAAACAATATCAAAACAAATGAAATAGTAATATTGATAGTAAAATATAACTCATAATATTTAATTTAACATCATAAAGAATTTTTTTTACTTTTTATTTTTTACAATTCTATAGACTAACATTGATGACCATAATTTCTTATTAAATAAGTTTTAAAATAATAAATAAATCAACATATGTAAAGAAATGCACATTCAAATAAATTATATGGTAAATATCAAATAAACTCATATAATAATTATTAAATATAGATTTTAAACTATTAATATGATTTTCACAATTAAAATTTGAAATATAACAAAAGAAATAAACTTTCATAAAAAGTTGTTATTTTTGTATCTATTGAATTAGTTAGTTTGATTTCAAAATAAATTAAATAAAGATATTAAATATCATATGTAAAAATTGTGATACTTTGACAAATGCTAATCAATGATTTATAATTATATTTATTATAAGGATTATATCATATTTTTACAGTAGAAAATAACTTAGAATCTTTTTATTGCTCATTAAATCTATTTTCATGAATTACATATTCAAAGTTTGATTGATGATTGATTTTACAAGCAACACATGTAATTTTTTAGTTATACAATTTAATAAATAATTATGTCTATAACATATATATTTGTTATAGTCGTTTTTTTTCATATTTTTTTGAAATCATATTATCTTTTAAAATCAAAATTAAACTCTTTTCTTTCAATTCTTTGTTAAAAAACTCATAAAATATGGTAGTTATTCTATTCTTGCACATATATTTATAAATTTTTTATATATCTTTTTGTGATACTATAAATTTTTAACACTAAAAATATAATTACAATAAAATCATTGGAAAAAAAATGTAGAGAGAAAATTAAAAGGATAAAACATTTAAATGTAGTATAAAGATGAGTTATTTGATAAAATTAATATAGGAGTTACATTCTATTCTTGAAGTGTATATAGACTAATAGAAGGTTAATTTTGTCATTGAATAATCGAAAAACAATTACTTTTATACACAATTGGTATATGGATATAGATAAAAATAAAATTGCACCGTGATCCCTGATTCTTGGCACTCCATGGAGTTGAGAAATTCAAGGTGTCAAATCCTAGTTGATAGGAATTTGGGCTTGGAACTAAATGGGCCAAAAATTGAGGAGTGGGCCAGACAAGAATGATTTCATCTGGCATGGCATTGATTGCGAGGCCCTAATCCATCATTCTCTATTTTTGTTTTGTTTTTGGTTTTTTATATATTTATTAATCTACCAATCTTAATATAAAGTTTAATGCTCTAACGTTTCTTATTTTTATGGAAAATTTCAGTATGATCTTTATTTTTGTTTATTTATGATTTAAGTTATATATGTTATCAAATTTCAATTTTTTCACGTATCTTTCGATTTTTCACAATATTAGTCATTTTTCATCATAGTGCTGATGTAACATTAACACAGTATACATGTACATTGTCGCTAAGTGTCACCTCAGCTCCACGCTAAAAAATGACTAAAATTACCCAAAAAATTAATAAAAATAATGAAATAAGATTGAATTTTGACAATCGAAAAAAAGACAACATATTGGGCAAAAAATTTGTATCATACCGGAAAATGATGATATGGTGCATGAATATTGCTTAACAACCATAACAGAAATAATAAAGCATAACAATAAACATATAAAGAAAGATGGTGAGGAAATGAGGATAATGTGACGCAAAGTTTTGTTAATTACCTGAAAATAGGGTATACAGTTTCCATGTAAACAGGGGAGAACATGCCTCTTAGATGTGCCAATATTGCGTATACACTGAATAATGTTACAAAACAACCTGTAAATAACCCTGCAAAATATATTACTCACAAACTTAGATTGATTATATCTATAGACGATTTATCATTGTATTTATATATATATATATATATATATATATATATATATATATATATATATATATATATGTGTGTGTTAATTCTTACCGACGAAAAATGTAACCATGTGAGATTCGGTGTTTTGTTGGGGTTTCAAGAACTTCATGGCCTTTTTCCTATCACTGTTTGTGAAGTGCTGGGTGAACAAGGTCTCCACCTCGTCCATTAATCTCACAACCTTTTTTAAAAAAAAAATCAAAAAAAAAAACCATTTCCTATTTAACACTATTAAACCTTGAAAAAGGAAATAATAATGGATAATTAATTCAAAGTCCAAATGCATGCTAATCCTCGAATACTACTTGTGAGGCTAGATCGAGGCTAAATAAACAAGAAGAGAAACTTAGATAAAAGGATGAATACGTGCAAATAAATTAGTTCTTTCCTTAATCTATCGAAGCAATTTGTTATTATTCCTCTATCTCAACGTGACATATACAATTTTATAAAAATTTAGATACTAAGCCAAGTCCAGCAATTAACAAATTACACTTTCCAATTTAATTGGATTGGTGAAGGTTGGGGTGGTTTTTGTGGTGTTTTCATGTCTTCGTTCCATGTTCGCTCAAACACGACTGCACAACTGACTTCGGAAGTTTTTTTTTTGGTGGAGTGAAGACGGATACAAAATTGTTACTATAAAATCTCATTATACAATTGTGCTCGCATTACCTTGGTCAAATACGTGACAAAATGTTATCAAAGCCAGTCGATTGCATTAACACGGGAAAGTGTTACGTGCATGTGCAGAAACCTCCTATTGAACCTACAAGAAAAAATGCTATATGCATGGAAGATGGAAGTCACGTCTAGAATATTAAAGATGCGTAATTATAATACCCTTTTCTCTCAACTTGAAATGGACTTTTAAAATTATTTGCATGGGCTAGCTAAAATAGATTTTTACACCAATTTTTTTAACCATTTTACAGAACGAGCACAGATAAAAGGTAATTAATTATTCTGATCACTTTATATACTTATAGCTAGCATTATAATGAATTTCACATTCTCCCAAACTATTTTGTTTGAAATCTATATCTCCAATTCTTCTCTTTTAAGTACAAGTGCTTGCATGATGTAGACCGGAATTGGAATGTAATATTTATGAATGTTTTATGAACTTAAATTGGTATGAAAACAGACTAACGCATGCTAATTATATTATTTCTCAAGATAAAGGACTTCAAGTCATCAATTAATTAATTAAAATAAGCACAGTCTTAGAATAAGTGGTAACTACTTGTATCATATGATTTTATTATGGAAATCATGTTATAGCATGTTACGTTACCTTGTCGGAACTAATGAAATAAGCCCTTTTCACAACTTTGAGGTAACTTGCTGAGGCTTGCTGGTTTGACACCTGTTGATGAAAATACCAATCAAAACTCCAAATTATTTTTTGGTGGAAATTATTGTAATGATTTGTAATAAGGAATTTGTGTAATATCCCAGTTATTCAAGAGATATATCTCCATAACGCAGATTGAATTTTCTATAATAATTGTTGTAATTGAGTCTCGAACTCGAGATTTAGCTCGTATCTAAACGACTTCTATCCGTGATTTCCATTTCAATCTATTTAAAAATTTGCCAAATATTTCATATTATTAATAGGTTTCCAATCCTTACCTTGTCAAATTTCTTGAGTATCTTTGTGAAGGCCACCATATTCAGTGAGCTGCCAAAAATTAAAAAAAAAATATTAAAAAAATATATGGTTTTAACTACCAAATCTCTTATTGAAATGATATTGCATGCGATGTTCTAGCTATATTGATATTACGTTCCATACTTGTTTGTTTAGCATGGAAGTTGAAGCCCACAAGGACATTTTTAATACCTAATTAGGGTGAGTCTATGCTATATCGGAAGATTGACTTTCGGTTTTTTTATATAAGATGATCAGTCGATAATCTCATTCTAAAAACAAAAAATGTGAGGTTCATCAATTTTTTTTATTTTAATATAAGATGACCGATCGTAACATAAACACACCGGAAGTAGTGTAGGATAAACTCAACTATAATTAAGTTTGTTTTATTTGAGAGTGAAAGATCATGTGACATTACCAAATAAGTCGATTAATTAATGCAAACGGTTCAGAGCTCTACCACATGACACGTTATGTTTCGACTTATGTAATTAACTACGTTATTTAATTCAAAATATTCGGGAAACATTAATTTCGTCCATATATATATATATATATATATATATATATATATATATATATATATATGGACGATATTTTAATAAATTCTAAGTGGCGTCTATCAATTAATTAATATCATAATGTCAAATAGATAAAAAGTTATAAAACCCATATAATAATACAAAATAATAATAAAGAGCTATTTCTATTTATATTTATATTTAATAATAATAATGTAAAATGAGAAAAGGATTGGGAGAACCTGTATTTTTTCAGAAAGCCAAGGCCTTTATATAATTCCACAAATGCCCCTCGTATCATTTTTTCAGCACATTGTATCTTCTTTCTGTTTATGTACTCTCCTCCCTTTTTAGGGTTGTTCACCAGATCCTCCCACAGCATCGACGTCACGGCGGCTATAGTTCGCGTTGGTGTCGTGGCCGGAATGTCGATCCTCATCCTCATTTTCGGCTTCCCGTTTTTCGACTTCGCTCGCGTCGCCGAGTTCACGAAATTAATGCCATTTTTCTCCAACGTTTCAATGACATCATCTGTTTGTGACTCGGTTGGACTAACACGGAATTCGCTATGGCTTTCTGCATCATGAAGACAAAACGATGATGTATGTGAGGAACTAATTAAAGGAGTTAAGAGTTTCAAATTAAATAAGTTTTCTAATTTCTTTTACCACATCCACAAATAATATTTCTTTGGAAAAAATTGTTTTTGTAAAGTAGTTTCTTTACAATAAAATCTAACTAATATTTATATACACCAAAATCATCATCTTAATTTAATAAAGAGTTATAAATTATGCAATTAACTCAACCAAGAATGATGCCAACTTAAAATATAATTGATATTTCATGCATAATGCATGAGCTAGCTTTAATCAGTAGCAACTATTATGTATTCATTATCGCTATCATTTGGATAATGATTAATTCAAGTTGCTAGAGAAGTACATCGTATATATTTAGAAGCACGTTCATTTTGGCTAGCTATTGTGCCAACATGATTCGACCACGTAAGGGATATATATACTCTATCCAGAAAACAAAACACAACTCACCGGAAAAATCAGAATTTAGATCGGACGAGTTAGACCGAGAGAAACGTTTCGAGGTCAAATGGTTGGAAGCCACGCTTTTCCGGCGCCATTCGTCGAGAACTCGCTTGAGGTCTAGTAATATTTGAAGTTGCTTATTCAAAATCTCTCCTCTTTCGAGAAATTCGCTTTCTCTGGTCTTGTAAAATTGGTTCACTTTGTTTAGCTCGTCGTCCAACATCTCAAAGAACATCTTAACCTATGAAATCAGACAACAAAACTCGAGTATCGGGCACCACTTTGACAATTAGGTAAAACTCAATCCACAATACGTATTTTCCTTTTAAAGTAATACGCAAATTCTGCATATAAATACTGGTTTGAAATTTTTACTTTTTTTTAATGACGATAGATTTCACGATTACTGTCATTTGATGAATAATAGATAAACCTCTGGACGAACGTATTACCCTGCAAACCATGCTAGCATGTACTAGTGTGAATTACTACACCTATATATTTGAGGAGGTTTTCTTTCCTTTGCTCCTAGTTTTATCCATGGTGCCGTGGCATATGAGACCGCAAGCATATTTCGTTTTTATACATTTTTTTGCACGTGGTTATTCTGAAATGAAATACTCTCTTTTTTTTCCTTGTTTATATCTCAAAATATTCAAATGTTTTTTTTTCTCCAAACGAATTATAATAAAAGATAAAGTTTAAAAATATTTTGTTTGAGTTAAATATATTATTTCGGTTTTATCATAAAAATTCACGTGAAACGGAAAAGACAACAGAATTATACATACAGACCTTTATGTATGATTCAAAATTTAGAATTATGATTAAAAAAAAAGTAACAATAATATTATCCAATTAAATGGAGATAGGTAGTTAAATAAAGTCATAAATATTTAAATTAAATAAATATAAAAAGTGGGTTTTAATGGCAGTACCTCGTCTTCTTGAGAGAAAAGCTGAACTAGCTCAGTTTCATAAACTTCAACATCTTCCTCCTCTCCGTCTTCTCCTACGCTAATTTTACTTTTCACCTAAACAAAAAATAATAATAATAGTATTATTTAATTATGATAATTTTTCTTTCTTATTATTTTTTAAAAATATTTATATATTAATTCGGGTAGTTAAATTATCTATCTAGTTCACGATTCTTTCGTGATACATGGTGACAGCAAACCAGTTTCGTGCTTTATCTCAGTTGAAAATACAAGAAAGCGAAAAGGAACAAAACAACCAAAAGTTGGATCAATTTTAACAATTGTTGGTGGTTAAATTTTTAATATGTGCCAATAAAATATTAAATTTTCTTCAAATAATAAAAGAAACAAAATGAAAAAGAAATAGTACCATTTCCGTAGCCAGCATTGATACGGTGACATATTAATTTATTTCCTTGTTTTCTATTTTAGCTGAAAAAATTCACTAAAATCTGTAAATAAAATAAAATAAATCTGCATTCGAGTTTGCCAAGTTCATCAAATATTCACGTTTTCTGCTACCTTTTTTCACCAGTGCTTACCAAACAAACAATCATATTTACACATATTGGATAACTATACGAAATGTCAAAAACTTTATATATGTATGAACACTAATTAATCCCGCAACCCAAAGTGGTTTACTGTCATCATCAATGCACAATATAAATATAAATATTATATTTTTCATGAGATATACGGATGGATGGATGGATGGATAGTACTATCTTTTCAATAGTGATTAATTAACCTGGATAATCTGAGGGTCCTCGTCTTGGTTTTTCATCCACCTGGAGACTTTATTCATTAGAATCCGAGCAGGGTCGAAAATGGATGCACCGTAATCATAGCTGATGTGCGGAACATGTCTTGGTTTTCTTGCCAACTTAATATTTTTTACATGTTTCTTCAATTGCCAATAATTTACAAATGCATCTTTCCATTCTGGGATGAGTTGTGCCTCAAGTTCTTTGGAGAATTTCACCATGTTTTATGAGGAGAGGAGGAGGAGGAGGAGAAAGGAGAGCTTTATTGGCATGAAAGTGGGATTCGAGGTTTATATAAAGAGGAGTGGAAAATACATAGACGACAACAATTAGTATTAGTTTACATTTTTCGGCTTGTCTGATTTGATAATGGTCAGACTTGACTGTTGTCCATTTTCTTTTTCTTTGGGATAACATTGGAACGAAAACCTGTGTATGTTTTATTGAAGATAATGTTTTATTGACTAAGGTTTTTAATACCTATTCCGGGGCTTAATTTGTTTACAATTACATTAAATTGATCTTATGGGTAAGACTAGATATTTACGTAATTACCAGAATATAAATCATCGGCAATGAGATAAAATGGTTACATTAAGTTACTTACATTAGTTACTGGGAGTAATATATATGGACTTGAACAATCTTTCTATTGAGCTGATTTTTGCGATAGACTTAGACTCAAATTCATGATATTAACATGGTATATGTCTACTATATTATACGTTGTACTGTCTTTATGGACCTCACTAATGTCTTCCGTTGTTATTAATATACGTGCGGGAGATGTGTTAAATATCTCACATGTACATTTCTGGTCATTATGTGGTAAGTGACGAAGGACATTTGTATATTACTATATTAACTAATAACTATGATATAAATGAGTCTTGATTGATACGTGTACTCGTGTTAATTACTTGTGAAATAATAAAATGTTAACTATATTTACTAGCAAAACCTATATACGCAATACGTGTATGTATGTATATATTAAAAAAATTGATAAAATAATTTTTTCTAAATATTTTGAGATTATATAAAAATTTAAAAACTTTATAGATGTTTTTTGTAAGATTTATTTTAAATTTATGATTTTTATGATGAATTTTATTTTATAAATGATATTATCATATAATAATTCAGAATTACTATATGGAAAGATAAATAAATATTTTATTAATTTTAAAAGGTTAGAAAATTAATTAAATAAGATAAGATATAAGTGAGGTATAAATTTGTCAAAACAGATTCGTGTGATATTTTTTATTAAACAAAAATTTTAGTACTTTAGTAATTTGAGATATATATAATATTTAGTAATCACACAATGTCACAAAAACTAATTACTTGTGGCCTTCGGTGCTTATACATATGTATGTATATTCCATGTTCTGTCCAATTCCATGGATCGATTTGTATAATTCGATACACAATTGTATGTTACTTTATCACCTAATTTTATGTCGTCTCTATTTCTAATAATTGTAGACATCGATATTCAGTCACGTTAATGAAATTTTTTATTGAAACTTTAATTGCAAATAAATAAAATAAAACAAGGTACCATTAAACGAATCAAGCCGGTTGACGAACTTTTCAAAAAATAGCCCCTAAACTAGAAAGCTATGTGTCTACCCCTAAAACTCCATCGAAGCCATCACCTAGCTAGCAAGGCTCATTCTGAGATAAATTTCTCCATTTGGAAGGAAATTAACTGCAAACTGTAATTTGACAACTTACTATTCTGGAATCACAAAGAAAAATGTATGTGAATACACAATCTTCGGAATAAATTACAAGATCAATTTATTTTTCACTCGAATCAATATCAAAATCATGTTATGCAAAATATGGAACGATCGATGCATTGCCATGCTCCAGGACGGGATTTATTGAAATCGGCGTTGCTCTCAAATTTACATTCGAAAACAACAAGCTTCAAAAGTACAAAATTCAGAAACCAGTCTTTTTATTCATAATACGAATTAATTCATTGTCTGATGCAAACTCGAATCACTAATTGTGACGTCCCGTAAATTTGAGGTCCACATGAACCGCATGCGTGCATTTTATTAATTCATCATGTATTTGATTAAATGGTTTTAAAGCATGTTTATTTCATTAATTGTGTTTTAATTCATGATCTATGAATTTGCATTGTTTTAAATTATTATATGTTTATTTGATGCATGTTAAAAATATTTTCTCGAGTTTCATGTTTCAGGCGATTATTCGATGCGAGATCGAGGAAAAGACCGGTGACGATTTTGGCAATTTAAAATGTGGTATTTTATTTTAAGTCAAGGAAGGGGCATTTTAAATGATTTGTTTAGTTCTTAGCATTTTAAAAACCTAAATTAATTATTAAGTGATTTTATGAGTTTTAAACTTTTAAATAGGTGGCACTTGTGCATTTTATTTTAAAGTAGAGTTGTTAGAAATTTTAGTATTAGATTTGTATTATTTTGTTAATAATTAATTACCCAAGCATGATTATCCCCTAATTAGACAATTAATTATGTAATTAAACTATTTCCCCCTACCCTATCAAACGCACGCACACACAACTACACACACATTTACACGCCCACACACACACACCCCTCATTCCCATTCATTTTATATTTAGTAAAATCTAGGGTTCTAAAAGCTGGAGAGCAGCCGCCCCTTCCCCCTTAAAATCTCCAGCAAATTTTCGTGTAATTTCTTCAAGGAAATCGAGCCACAGTCGTCCCGGATCAAGCCTCGCGTCGTCTCCGCTTCGGTATCGCCGTTTCGGTAACGTTTGATATCAAAAGGCACGTATATTCTGTTCTTTCTGCATCGATCTTGTCATAGTATGCGTTGTGTTATTTTATGCGTGAAAATCCATGTGTGACGTTCGTCGTTTGAGCGGAAAATGGTTTGAATGCGTTTGAAATACTTTTTAGATCTGAAATCTCGTAACATACTGTTCTGATGAAAACTGCGATTTTTCTGTCGGGATTTTGAGAAAATTTTCCACTAGAAAATTGTAGAACTTTTCGATACCTTCGATTTGATATAAAATTCGAGATTTTTGGATGAAATTGAGTGAGTTATGGCGTTTTTCGTGGGATTGCTCAAACTGCGTTTTCAGAAAATTATGTATTGATGTGTTCTTAAGATTTTATGGTTGCAGGCTTCGTTGGAGATCGACGGATGTGAGGACCCGGACGCTAATCATGTTCTTAATCGTGATTGAGACTAATTAATCAATTGTAATAAACAGGGTCTAAATTTTTTTTTTTAAAATGCGGAAGGTAATGGAATCAAACTCCTATACATATCAGTTATAAAAGTATAAATCTGATAAAATATACAATCATACATACTCAGGTTCAACAACTACTATCAAGTGTTTAAACCCTAGCTCTAGTCCAAGTCCGGTATCACCACTCTAATCTCAATCTGTCTTCACCTCTACGACCATGTACCTGTTGCCATGCACACATACAAACAAGACAACAGTCGGATAACTCCGGTGAGATATAAATATCCCAGTATAAACAATGTATTAAATGCAATCATATAAATCATATATAAAAGCATAAACAAACATCAAAACATGTATCTAGTCTGACTACATGAATCAATGACTCGTGATCTAATCTTATCTTATCTCAAATCTAGGGATCCCAATCTAATTTAGACTTTGGTATGATGTATCGAATGTGTCTGAGATAGACGTCAATCTACATCTGAAGCTCTTCGATACACCGTAAGTCTAGAGTCTTATCGGTTCTGAGAAAGACTCGGCGGTTCTGCCCTAGCTAGGCTGTCTGCCCTAGACTCGGACTCTGACTCTGTTCTAAGTCAATACATTAACATATCAATCTGATAATCTGCAAATATCAATGCAATAAAATAAAGTTTGTGATTTAGGGAAACTCAAGTTAAACCTCACTTGAGTTGTGCAATCCCAACTCAACATTAATTTATACTTTTTTTGCTGTCGTTCTGATACAATCAAAGTCTTGATTCAACGTCTGTCACTGTTCAATCTGACAATGACAATACCAATATTCTGTATCAATATTCTAATCAAATCACAATATCTCTGTTTTATCAAATTCTGACAGTACAACAGTACAATCTTGCGATACTGATAATACTATATTAGTGTATATTAATTCCCAACATTTACAATCAACCACCGCGCAAATCTGATATCAATTCCAGTCAATCCCATTCTGAAATTCATAACAATTCCATATTCAGTCTGTTTCTTAATCTGACTTCGATTCTACGCTGTCTAACATGTCAAGAATAACATATATGACGTGTATTCAATTTTAACCACATCATAATTTCAAAACATGTTAAAACGTAGTAAAACTTACGTCCAGTTGAAGCCTACGTTGATAGGAACACGGTACCGAAGTCGGATTTAAAATCTGACGGACGGATTTCTCACCAAAAGGCGTAAGGATTTTTCACAACTTTCCCCTGACCCTTTCCTCGGTTTTCTCTCTTTGATCTGAGGAGAATCGCTTATTTCTTATATATATATATATATATATATATATATACAAGTTGGTCGGTTAAAGAAACGTGGCATGTTTTCACCATTTCAGGCGGCGCTCGAGCGGTGCAAATCTACCGCTCGAGCGCGGCATGTTCTATCCGTGTTCTTCCGGATTGCACCTTTGGCGCTCGGGCGGTCAAAAACTACCGCCCGGGCGCCAAGTCTTCTGCCCGAGACAATTTCTTGATGCACATTGGCGCTCGAGCGGTCACTTCCTACCGCTCGGGCGCCAGACTTTCTGTCCCCAAGTGGTATAAATCATATACTTGGTCCGATTTGATCTCGTAATGGCCCGATCATACTCATATTATCTTAACTCCAATAATCTCATGTTAATATAATTAAAATCTCATATTAACAGAATCAAGATCTTGGCCCTTACAACGGGTGATCGTTGCTGCGTCTAGGTATGCTTAGTATGATGTTGGGTTGTTATTTGATAGTTCGTTTAGTGTCGATAGGCACTCGACCTCATTAAAGTCTAGGAAACGTTTCGGTGTCAATTGCCACGTTTTTGAATTGTATGTATCGTAGGGTGAACATCGTTGCTTTGGGTGTTTGTACGATTTTGGTTTGATGTTATGGCATGCTAGGATGGGTCTCGAGGTGTCCACTCATAGTCCGTACAATCGAGTCGAGAGCGTTAAACAAAACATGTACAGAATTTTCGTAACTTCGCTTGTCCCGCAGGTACACGGACCCGAGCACGGACCCTGGCTCAAGGTCCGTGTCTTTGTTTTTTCCTTGGTGCGCCATTACAGTGAATACACGGACCTGTACCCGGATCTTAGCACGGGGTCCGTGCCTTTGTTTCTCTTCGGTGCCTTTTTACAGAGTCTAGACGGACCTTTAGACGGACCCTGACACGGGGTCCGTGTCCACCCCTCCTTTCAAGTTCTTCTCACCCGAACCTACACGGACCCATACACGGAAGTAGGCACGGGGTCCGTGTCCTTCATATTTTGGGAAAAATCTTATAGTATGCTTTGAGGTTCGACGTAATGGTTTAGTACAATTATTTACGAGGTCGAGTCATGGGAATTTTAGAACGTCCTAAGTAATGATTGAACTCGAGAGTAAGTATGATTTTTACATTAAGGTATGCAAGTTAAGTATGCAAATTCAAGTTAGTATGTGCTGCAGCGACGGCCCCGATCGAAGTCCAACGAATCCCGCAACGCCAAGTAAGTAGGTTGGCGTGCAAGAAAATATTTTAAGTTTTTGAGGTATACTAAATGTCTTGTGATCAAATTATGAATGTGTTTGGAAGTCGGTGAACGTGGCCGAGGACTTCTCCACCCCGTTAAATTATGAACGGGTTAGATCGTGGTTGGAAAGCGTTAAATTATGAACGGGGACCAACCAGCCCGTTAAATTATGAACGGGGATCTCATGTATGTGGCAGTGGATACGTCCCTGTCAGCCCAGTACTGTGGTTTGTCTGATCAGGCGTTTATTATGTATGGGTCACTTGCTTTGAAATATCCTCTACGCAAAATGATGAAGTATGTATGTTCAAGTATGTTCAAGTATGCAGCATGTTTAAGAAAAGTTTATGTTGATGGCACGTCTAAGTATGTATGTGCGTATGTTCAAGTTTATGACAAGTTCAAGTTTCAAGTATGTATGTCATATTTTCAAGTTGCATGTGGTTTTATTACGTATTACTCGTTATTTCCAGTTTATACGTGTTGAGTCTTTAGACTCACTAGACTTGATCGATGCAGGTGAGTATGTTGATGAGGAGACAGGAGGTGGCGACTAAGGGGCAGGCTTGGACTGAGCGGGAGGCTAGACCCGAGGACCGCCTGTTTAAGTTTATGCAAAAGTTAAATTACTCTGATTTTATGTTTGGTGCGAGACGATTTGAGCAAGATTATCTTTTAACAAAATTTTATCGATGAATGGATGATGTAGTGACGACCGTATTGATTTTATTTTCGTATTTAAGAAAATTTTTAATTTTTCCGCAAATTTTAAGCATGAAAAGTACGGTTCGTTACACTAATATTTTACAGCGGAAATGTAAAACCAAACATAACATTATTTTAACAGATATAGCGGAAACATAAACTACAACTGAGAACAACAATCTTCTTTAACAGTCCGAGAATTGATTATGCTCTTATTCTTCTAACAATGCTTCCTCGTTCTTATCTGAGATGGGTTTGGTGGATGAGTGATATGATCGTCACTCAGTAAGCGAGGACGAGAATAACTCTCAGTTTTCAAAATCATTTTCAACAGAAACAGTAATACAACTAATATACAGAAACTCTTATTTTCAGAATAGGAATCAGTATTCAGAACAGAAATCAAAAATTTGCAAGTAAGCACTGAGCACGTTTGTGAATTTCATGGTTAAACTAATATCAGTCCCCTATATGTTCTCTCCTCTAGGGGGTGAGGCCAGAATGAAATCAGAATTCAGAAATGTTCAAAATATATATTTCTACCATTAGTTCACTAAGTTTCAGTGCTTCAAAAATCAGATATCAAAATACATATACTTTGATTCAAAACAAGAATAATCAAACGGATTTCAAGATATTTATACATATGCCCACTTACCTTAAATTGCTAGAAATTTAGATTGAAGTCTGGAATCTGCTTGTTCTTGCTACTGAATTTTACATATTCGAAAAATGCACTCTCTTAGCTCTAATTTCAAGTGATAACTCAAGACTTGTGTAACAACAATTTCAGAGCTTTGAGGGTGATATTTATAAGCCAAATTCTGACGGTTAGACTCCTTATTAATGGCCATAATCTGTTATGTTGTGTCATTAACAACCTTTACTCCATGTTAAATTCTTCAGTTACAGTTCATAAGCAGAATCAGTGGCTATCTGCTGGAATCTCACTACTGAACTCTTCTGCTTCTGGATTCTGTTTGCTGGATTCTATCTGTTGAAATATTAGTTGCTGCAGAATTTTTTAGCTTCTGATGAAATTTTGCATTGTTGCTGAATGTTGTAGAATGCTAACTACTGCTGGATTTTCACTGCTGGATTTTTTGGTTCTCACATGCATAAAAGTTAAACTCGTTCTAAAACGTTTCAATTAGTAAATAAATTATTTTTAAGAAGTTGTAAGATGGAAGATTTTTATATTTATTTATTTATGCAAATATAAATTAATTCCAGAAGGTCCCGTATGACTTCGTGTGGGATCGACTTGGATTCCACTAAAATCTGCAGAATGGAATCATTCTTTGGGTAAAGCCCTCTCAGCGGAGTATATTCCTAATTAAGAAACTTAAAAAGGGTAGGGAGAATTGGAGCATTTTAACGTGACATAAATGGTTGGTGATTATATTATACCAACAAATAACTAATTTGGTCTACTTTACGTATTTATTTATAAAAGGTCCATTCACAAGATTGATCTTAGGCTAGTAAATATTTATAAATCTAAGTTTTTTTGTGTGGTGTTTCGACTTTTATATAAAGTTCTTGATTCGACAATTTGTATATTAATTCTTCTGAAAGACTTGATCTTCCATATCGATTTAGAACGTACCGAAACTTTTAACGCTAATTAGTCGATATTGGTTTTATTTTTGAAATCTCAGAGATTTCATGTTTAGTCATAAAATCAAGTATTTCGATCTCAATTGAATTTTTGGGATCCACCGGAAATGCATGCACTCAAATAATTGAGCTTTTATTATTATGTGAAGTGACGACCATTTCCATTTCAACAATTTTCATGATCATGGTTTCCTTTTTCCTAAAAGTGACATTTAGATAATTAAATTGATATTTCCTTAATTATTTTCCCCCTTCAGTTTCGTTCCAACTTTACAATAAAATCAGATATTCAATTTTTTTAAAAAAAGAAAAAATTGAAAATGACCTTAATAAATAAATTAACATTATAAAGTTCACAATATCATATTGTTTTCGCTGGTAAGAACAAGAAGATTGACACGCAATAATCATCATTCAGATATAAAATAAGCATAATTAAGAATATGTAATGGTTTACAGCATGGACCTTTAATCTTATTTCTGATTGGCTAAAATCCATATATTTCTATACAAATAAAAAAAATTGATTTTTTTTTATTTATTACAAATCTCCACTTGACCCAGATCGATGGTGATCAGTGCGTAAAAACACGTACAGATTCGTTGCCACAAATAATATTAGAAGTCTCTCTCTTTATTAGAGGAAAAATTGTGTTTGTGATCTGATTTCTTTTTTTTATTATTATTTATTTCAATATATTTCTTTATACATATATAAACACATGAGATCTCCATGACTTCAAGTATATGATGAATACAAATAAAATATAACTATAATATATAATATATATAATACTCAAAGTTATAGCAGAATTAAAATCAATGTTTTTAAATCTTTTTTTTTTAAAAAAAGTCAATGTTTTGAAATTAATTGATAGGTTTTAAATAATTTAGGACACGTCTCTGATGTTGTTTTCAACAGTACGAGATGACCCCGAAAATTATTATTATTATAAAATAAAAACAGTGGTGGCTATATATACACACACAATAGTGGGCTAACTGTGTGATACAACATGGCCATTCAGCCAACTTGCCTTTTTAACTTCATGTTTGCGTGACGTTCAAACAATGTTCCTCTTTTGTGTCATTCCACTACAAAATATTGCACCAAAAATCCTTACGTACTCGTGCACGGTATTGATCTAAAAGGCGACGTCGTCTATGATCGTCTAGACGGTGTTTAAGCGTTGGACAGTCGTTCATCATCTCGATTTTCAGATCCGTCCAAAACCCACTCAAACATATGCTCTCCATCTCATAAAAAAAATTGAGGGGGGCTCTCAAATCTGTTTGTATATTTTTTTTATATAGGAAAAACACATGTGTAAGTTTTACTATATGCTATTCTTGATCTTTTATTATTCCCAATAATCAATGTTTCCCACTTACACACTATTACATTCTCGCCTTGAGCTCAAACCCACCGAGTATATAAGTCCCTATATGCTCCAATATTCCTTTGGACATCAGCAAGTAGGTACCGATAGAACATCGTATTTGATGTGTCCAAATCAATTAAGGCCACACCTATTTCATCTCTCTTTTACTCGGGAAAAAACATCGAATTTCCATATTTAGAATAGAGTTGTGTGGGATCAAAGATGTCGAATGCGCGCCAGCGTCCGAATCGTTCTAAGATATATTGCGTTTGTGGTCTTCAACAGATGGTTCCACTACATAGACGCCTATACTCCAATATTAGTCGCCACCAACAAAATTTGCATTGTCTCTATAATCGAATGCGAATATTTTTGAATTGTTTACATTAATTTAAGTCCCTGGAACGTAACTGTTCGTATCCCCTGGATTCCAAAAGCTGGCTCCAAAACTTAGGTAATCATTGGCTTTCCGATGACAAGCTGATTCTGAAGCACACAACATTTTAGAAATCAAACATCTTAGATGGAATTACACGTCCGTTTTACTCTGGAATTTTGTCGCGGTAGCTGCCCTTCTCGTTATGTCCGCCCCGTTCAGCGACAGCGAGCCATGCTTGTTACTATAACTCCATAAAATGGTTCGCCGGAACGGTTGCGGTACTTGGAACGGAAACTACCGTTCCAATTCTAATGTTATGTTGCAAAACGGTTGCGGAACTGTTGTATAAAAAAATTAATAAATTAAAAAAATGGGTAAAAAAATTTAAATATAAATTACACCATACTAAAAAATAAAATATATGAAGTTATTACAAATTAATATATCAATACAAAACTATTTTATAATAATAGCACAATAAGAAATACGCAAAATTATAACATAACAAAGCTAATACCATGAAGAGTGACGCGGATGAGCGAAATCAGTGTTATATTCTTGATCACTATCTCGTAGATTAAATTGATTTCAAACATTTGGATATTGACGTGATTGTCCATAGAGATATTGATTATATTGAGATGACTGATTTTGTAATAGTGTTTCGTCACGATGATTATAGTATCTGAATCCACGATACACAGTAGAACCATGACGTCCAACACCCCGCCATATAGATGATGAAGATTCATTGTATCTATCAACAATATATTGAGACGACCCATAATCAAATCCACGATGTCTAATTCCATGTGTACCAGATGTTGAAAAATGAAATGATTTATCAAAACATGAAAGTTATAGCCTTATATCTTATCTTTCTAATGGAATTGGCCTCACAACAATTGGATCAATATACAAGACATTATACTAAAAACCACAACTACTGCCACATTTTTCATACCGTTTCTGTACTTCCATTTCCTATTTGGCTCAAGATCAACTTTCTATTATACACATTCATTTTCATAATCATCAACAACTATGAAATATAATATCAATAACATAACCATTCTATTACCATTCCAATAAACATAACCATGAACAATAACCATCTACAATAACCATTATCATACCTTACCGTAATGAACCATGAATATCTCGTAACCATATTTTTTAAACACCAAACCGTTCCGCTCGGCAGTTCCGTTCCGTTCCGCTTCGCCCTTAAATCGCCGATAAAACGTCGAAAAACAGCGCTACAAAACAATCACTGATTTGCCCTGGAACGTTGGAACGACGGTCACCGTTCCGACCGCATAACGACCGTTCCGGCGAACCATGCTCCACAATGCTTCACATCATTCTATTTGTTCTCCATTTAATTAGCTTGATATTTAGTTTGGACAACGCTTAGAATTTGTAGGTCCTTACAAATTATTGATGGAAATGTTAATTAAAATACACAATTTGTTACTTGTATTGCATCTTTTAACAGATATTTAATTTCAAAATACACCTTTAACTAATGGAAATAGGTGGTGAAATGGCACAATTTGACAACCAAATGAGACAAAGTGGGAAAGGTAAGAACAAAACTGCTATTTTTACAGAGAGACGACAAACAAGTGGTACGATGGGGTCCAATTTTGGCATTTATTTTGGAGCAGCCAATTTCCGATAACGAATGCCATCAAAGAGAAAAGCCCATTTCATGTATTGGTGGATACTATTTTTGCGTTTGTTGGACTAATAGTGAACCCAACAATAGTTGTTTTTTTCTCAAACAAAAATCAATAATTTTGCGTATAACTTCTCAAAACAAATCAAAATTGTATCGGTTTTTGGGATTTTGTTTTACTTTAATTTTCAATTTACTGCTTGTTGAATTTTTATACTTCTTAGATTTGAACTATACAAAAAAGGAAGAAATATGAAAGGAAAAAGAGACATATCATGGACTTTTGAGAGGGGGCGTATATTATGGATAATATATATATTAGATAAAAGTTTGAGCCACTACGTGTAATTTTTGTGGTGGAACTATGACTTTTGATGGGAACCTTTAAGTCACTTTCTTTGAATTTACACTAGTCAAGATCCGATAACCCGAATTCGACCCGCGGTTGGCACTTAGATGCATCCAAACCTAGTGAATGCGCCATATAACTAGTTTAAGAGTTTTTCTTTTTTATATACTTAACTTTTGTTATAATCAGTTCTCGAACTCGAAAATTTATTATAAATTTAAGATTTTGGTGTCAGATATAAATTATAATATGTACTTAGATTACAATTTATATATACCTTTTGTTTAACTTGGGCTTTTAAAAGGGCCTTAAATTTCACTCTAGACTTAAAAAAATTATGTATTTTCCTTAAAAAAAAATGAAAGAAAGAAAAGAAAAACAGTGATGATACGAATTCTTTTAAAAAGTAGTGGTTGTGGTGTAGATGGAGTTAATGTAAGAACCAAATATAGGATTGGACTAAATTGTTATTATTATTAATTAGTTAAAGGGATAAAGAAAGGTATGTGATATTTGAGATTATTCGATAGGTCTACTAATGGCATTTTGCTCAAAACCTAACTTCATGCACTATATATATTACTCGTCCTTAATAAATAAAATGATACCGAAAGTCGATAACAAAAACCATATGGATTATTTAATGGGTGTGAAATGTGATTGTTTGATATAAAAGTACTATGTAATAGAAGAACTGTGTGTTTCAGATGTAAGTGTTGCAACATCTAACACAATATGTAACAGAATAATTCAATAAACAAAACTTTACGTAAATAAATCAAGGCACAAAGAATTATGTACAACTGAACACACTTGTGCTCTGTCTCATGACAAAAAATACACTAGAAAGTATTGTTAGTTTACACACAAAAAAATAGTAGTGTGCATATTAACGAAAAGATAACTCTCTTAATACAACAAGGAAGCAAAGTAGTGTATCCGAAATATCTGTTACCAAAATAATCAAACAATATGATGCAAACTTTTTGAAGTCGAAATCTTTTTCAACGAACAGCTCTCAACCAACACTTCAACTAGGTGTTGTGGTTAAGTTTGTTCACCACCTCATGGCAATACATCAACAACGGTGACGAGCAACACACAGGTTTTCCGTTCTTCTTTGCTCGTCGTCCACAGTCCTCTTTCGTGGTCTCTATTTTTCAATATATATAATCTTTAACCTATATATTATTCTTTGAATAGATGCCTCCAAAACATATAATCTAGAGTTTCATTAGGAAATAAACTCATTTAAATACAAAAATCATATCTAGAGAAAATATAAATCTTAGTATAAATAATATTAGTCTAGAAAGACAAAACTCTATATTTTTATACACGATATTATTTAAAAAAATCAATGAATTAATTATGTTTTGTGTGCCAAAACATTTTTCTTTTCAGGATGCTTGCGTTGCAGTATTTGGCCATTATTTGGTCGGTAAAGGACATTAAATTTAAGAACCATATTCTAAGCCATCACAGCATTAGGTACATGCTTAGTAGTAGTAGTGGCACATATTTAGATGAGATTATTTCAAACTATATAAAATGTTCTTTTCATCATTTTTTTTTTTACATATTTTAATCCTAAATATGCTGATATTGCTCCATTGTTAAATAAAAACTCCATTCGAATTGACTAAATCTTATTGCGTCACTTAGCCTCAACCATCAAACTATTAAAATGTATGTATTTGAATCGATGAATTTGAGATGATTGATTTCAAATCTCTTGAGTTGTTTGGATAGAAAAAATTGAAATGAACTTCAAATCCACTCCATATCAAGTTGTACAATTTCAATAATAATTGTAGTGAATTTTAAATTCACCCAAGATGGACGTTGTCGCGCTGCGAAACTGAAATGCATCATCGACGTTGTTTAACAATTAAAATTGCAAAACAACAAGCCACCTAGTACATAAATAGCCAAAAACCAGTCTATCACATAATCATAACGGTATTTTACAGTGCATAACACAATTGCGAAAGCGATAATATAAAGGAAAATAAAACTAAAACTGATGTTTGAAATTTCATGTCTCGAACTTGATCACAAACCCCAAAACATATGTTGTTCACCCTCTTCCACTTGATCTTCGCTGTTATCTGGGAAGAGAAGTAAGAGGTGAGTGATTGGAGAAACATTCAGTATGTGCTGTGATACCCTTGTCCCACATCGAAAAAATCAAAAATTTAAAATGAGTTTATAATGGCTTACAATGGACTTCTATAGCAACTTGAGATAATCATTTTCGTAAAGAGATGACGAATACGAAGTAGTTGCTATAGGGGCCCATTGTGCAGGCACGGGCTCGGACTCGGGGCGTGACATATGCAGAGACAATCGTACACAAAAATAAGAAATATAAATACAATTTGAGTTCAAATGTGACATGTCGCAACATGAATCAATACACGAAGTAAATAAATTTGAAACAAGGTATCAAAACATATCGTAGTTGAAATATCAACTTATACAAAAGCACTATTATTCATCTTCTTATCCATGACATACTGGTCAGTCTCTAATTATTACTCATCTAAGGGGGTGAGGCCGCATATCAGTTATTATAACTCACCGCATCAGGATCTTATCTTATCTTGTCATATTTCGAAAATGTCCTTACCACTTTTAATTCGAATACTAATAGTTCATTTTCAAGATTTCATAGCACAACAATGAGATCGTGCAAAACGAAACATATACAGAATCAAAGGTCATGAAAAGTGTAGACTACGATTGAGTTTCCAAAAAAAGAAAATAACAGGAACATCATTATTTTAAAACATACTTATTAGCCCACTTACCTATTCTTTTCTCAAAATAAGTGTGAATGACTTGCTGCTCGAAATGATATTCCCTTGATGCTCGAACTTGGCTCAAACAAGGGTCGAGTGTTGTTCAGAATTTTGTGCTGCTTGGCTTGCTTCTTAGACAAAACTTTTTCTTGAAATTGAGTAGAGTGTTGCTCAAGTGTTTTGTTGGTGAATTACTTTCAGAATATGAGAGATTTCAAGCTTGTGAAATGTGGTTTATATGTGGCAATTGGTGCACTTTTATAGAGTTGTGATAAGACACCCAACTACATGCCATGATCTCATGTCTCAAGCTACTACTCCATGATTATTCAGCCACTAAGCTATGTTTTTGTGTCATGTTTAATTAGCCACTAAGTCACGTTTTTATGCCATTAATTAAGTATGTGGATTTTCAGGCACTTCACTTACGTCATTTGAAATTCATCTCTCAAATTCTTCCTCAGATAAAAATCACTCTTTTAAAAATTAATCCATCAATTCAGTCACAATTTATATAGAGTGGTTGTTGATCAATGAGCTAATTATATGTCTAACAAACTTAAAATTTATATTCATCACATTTCGATCTCCGGAATTGGTTATAACATATGAATTCATTGTGGTTAAGAGAAAATTTGGACTAGTACGTGGTTTTACTAATCGTTTTGTGGTGCACTAATTAAACAAATAATTATCTAATTAATCTCGTCGTTAATTGGTATCACGAGAAAAGTCTCGTAGTCCACTCAAAATTGTGCATTAAGAAAAAGTTGCGTTAATATTAATGATTTTTTTATGTTAATAATTGGATGGAACAAGATAATAAAGTTATAATACGTTTGTAGATAATATCAAAAATTAATATTTCAATCACGTTTATATATATATATATATATATATATATATATATAATATAAGTCATAAACAATAGCCATCATCACTAAAATAAATTAATATCAAAATATTAATTTATAACATTATTTTAAAACACTAGTTTATAGTAGCAATTATTTAAAATCACTCATCTGTAAAGCCCATTGCACCCGTCTTATACTGCAGTATTGAGCAAGTCCCGTACGATATGTTTATTTAAAAAAATATTGACAAAGATAATCGAACTTTTACTTGTAATCAAATATTTATTTATTTTACCAACTCGGACATCCTTTAAACCAAAATGATAGACAAAATTGATATAATTCAAAAATTAAATTCGAATAAATCTAACCAAATTAAAATTAATTATAATATTGTAATAGTCATAAAGTTAAAATTTCAAATATAAGAAAATTAATAAACTACTAAAAAGCAACTTCTATTTTTCCCCCCTTAGATTTGGTTGATTTAGATACAAACCAAAATAAACCAAATTAGGTCTCTTGTGAGACGATCTCACAAATTTGGCAAAAACTTGTGTGAGACGGTCTCACGGGTCGTATTTGTGAGACGGATCTCTTATTTGGGTTATCAATGAAAAAGTATTATTTTTTATGCTAAGAGTATTATTTTTTATTGTGAATATGGTTATGATTAACCCGTCTCACAGATTAAGATCCGTGAGACGGTTTCACATAAGACTCACTCCACAAATTTTTGTCTGTGAGACGGGTCAACCCAAACGATATTAACAATAAAAAGTAATACTCTTAGCATAAAAAGTAATATTTTTTCATGGATGACTCAAATAAGATATTCGTCTCACAAAATATGACTTGTGAGACCGTCTTACACAAGTTTTTACCAATAAACTATTCTAATTCGGTTCGGTTTGTTTGCTATTAGTTTTTAAATTAAATCGATTTAAATATATTTTTGGTTTAATTGAAATCTTATTCATCCCCAATTTTTTTATATTTATTACTTTTGTTGTTACTTTTAAATTTTTTTAGTTTTATTACTACCATTATTAATTTATTTCATGTATTTTTATTAATATTATCAGTATATCAATATTAATAACATTTTTTTATTTAAATAATGAAGCATAATAATATTTATCAAAAATTTAATAAATCTCCAAACTCCAGTTCCTCAAACCCCATCTTTTGACAAATTTTTTTTAAAAAAAAATACTTGATATTTTGATAAATTAATTTAGAAAACAAAACACACAAAAAAATACTCATCGAATTGAGGTATAGGTGTAAACAAAATGAATCGAATAGAATAATAGTAAAAAAATTAAAATCCGAATTTAGCTCGAATTAAGTATATTCGAGTTCAAGCTTAACTCGAAACTCGAAAATTTTAAATTGTTTTGTTGGAGTTCGTGTTTGGCTCTAAATGTTCGAACTTATTCGCGAGCTATTCAATTATTTCTCAGATATTAAAGTTTGAAAGTTTCGAAGCAACTAACGAATTAACTATCTAACAAAATAATTGTAGCTCGAATTCTATTCAAAAAAATTTCAAACATATTTAAGTTTGAATCGAAATCGATAATTTCAAATACAAATCAAGTTGTTACCATACTGACTACAAAAACTCACGAATTGACTCGATTCGTTTGCCAACACCTAGGTATGAAATCGTAATAGATATCACTACATTTAACTGGGCTAGCTCGAGCATATATATATATATTAAAAGAAAAAAAGAGAAGATAAAATAAAATAATTGTGAATCTTTTTCGGGTTTGCCTGATGGAAAGATGGGCTTGGACTACTCTTTTTGTTTTTTTTGTGGGAAATTGGTAGCAAGTCATTTAAAACACACACATTTTGATCTTTCAGTTCTAATCCCGACATCAAATTAATATCTTAATTTTTTTAACTCAATTGTTTAGGCAATTGAGAAATATCTCTTATTTAGGTCATCAATGAAAAATATTACTTTTTATGCTAAGAATATTATTTTTTATTGTGAATATCGGCATGATTGACTCATCTCACAGATAAAGATTCGTGAGATCGTCTCACAAGAGACATTTTCTTATTTCAATATAAACTTTTCAATTATTCACTTCGTGTTTAATGTAATAAACTAAATTAATAAAGTTAAAACACGTGAGATTTTTGAAATATGGCCGTAGTCCACGGAAGTTTTGGACTTTGCATGCTTATTTATTGCATTATTCTTTATTAAAGTTGATATTTACATTTTATTTTGTGTCATGTGTTTTACTTTTTATATAAATATATGCTAAATTTATTCATAAATGAAGTACAAATAACATGAAGTAGAGAGTATAAATATCAACTCCCTAACAATATATACTTGTGTAACTATGAACTATATATGTCGATATAATTGTGTACGCGTCGTATGTTTTTATAATAAAGTTTTGTGGATAATTATTTTCATACATATTAAAAATATTAATTATAATTTGTAAGTATTGTTTGAAATTTGGATAATGTGTTTTTTTAAAGAAAAAAATAATGCACCTAAATTAAACATATTTGTAATTTATATGGATAATGCAATAAGGAAATTTTTATAAAATCCAATCGTTGTCGTAACTAACTAATTTTTATTCTAGTATTATGATCTAATTTTGTACTTTTTTTATTAAGGTATAATTATATTTTTTTATTATAATAATATGATTTAATTTTTTTATGAAGGTTTCTGTTTAAAAAATTTAAAATGAGAAAAATCAGAATTGATTATAAAAAATAATTTTAAAGTTTGGAATTAATAAATTATAATCATCGTACGTCGCGCGTCAATCAAATTCCTGCTTCTGCTCATCGTCCACCTGCGAAACCCAAGGTAAGCTTTTTGGGGACGAATCGCTGCAAAAAATTGAGTCTTTCGTGGGATTTGGATTTCAAAAATCCTATTTTTATTGTTTGGCAATATATTTAAAAAAAAGGATTTGGATTTGCTTAGGATTTCATGGAATTTCGTGGGATTTCAACAAGTATATCCAAATCCCATCAAATTTGATGAGATTTGGTGGGATTTGGATTTTAAAAACATAAAATTATTTTTTATCCAACACATCATTTTCCACCAAAAGTTTATAAGGGTAGTTTAGTAAAATTTTAAAATTCCAAATTCGAATATTTTTTTCTCCAAACAAGAAATGGATTTGTAAATACCATTTTTAAATTTTAAATCAAACACCAAATAGAATTTCAAATACTTGAATTTCCAAATCCAATTCCAAATCCAATTCTAAATCCCACGAAATCCTCTCAAATCCTGGTTGCCAAACACACTGTTATTCTGTATTTTCTTTAATTTTCCTCTAAAGTAGCGTAAAGCTCTAGTTTTGTCGCTGTGTTTTTACTTTTAAGGGATCGATTTATTTGGGATTGTTTCTTGATATTTCTTAGGTTTGTTTACTATGTGTTCCTGGGCAACGAGGATAATCTTTTAGGTCCTTCAAAATTTTTTAATCTTGAATGAATCAAAACTTGTTATAGGAGTGTTCATATAACCAATCTTTTTGGCAGCTGATGGACGCAGAGCATGGGCTGGTTCATGACACCCTCGTTGTTGGTTCACAAGTAAATATCGAAGTTGAGAGCTTAAATCGACGTGTGGATGAAATTTGTGTGGAAGTCGATGAGGTAAGAATACTGGGAAAGATAGTGTTTTAATTGTTTTCTTATTATTTACTGATATATCACTCCTTTCATCATGCTATACTTTTTTCTGAAGGTGTACATGAGCTACCTTTTTTTTTTCGAATTGTTCGTTGAAGTGATTATTTATTTTAAGTTAATCCATTTTAATCTTGACATGTTACATTGTAAACATTATTGTTTTAAGATCATCACCATTCAAGTAGTTTATATCTGCTGACATTTTTGGGCATTTTGTTTTTATACCAACAATGCATCAAATTGTTTTCAAAATCAAGAAGTATTTTTTATCGTTCTCGCAGTTGATTTTGATAACTATAGTTGCAATGTCTAAGTAGTAATTCTTTTTATTAACAGCTAGAGCAAAAACTGAATGATGTCGAACGATTTTACTCTAGTTCAAATACCAAGCAGTCGAACACGCCAAGAGATAACTCCATTGTGAAAGAAAAAGATAGAGAGAAGTCGTTAGTGAATTTCAAGAAGAGGCAACAAGATGTAGCTAATAGGGAAGCAGCTGCCGCAAAGAGAATGCAAGATCTTATGCGCCAGTTAGGAACTATAATCCGCCAGGTAATGTAAATGGTTTGTAATTGTACTCTGGGTCACTACAAATAACTGAACTGTTTTTCTTGTCAGAGACAGCTAGCACATCTCCAAACTACACTTTAGTGGGATCCACTTTATTTTAAAATTTGCTATATTGCATCGTTGCTGTCGACCATGATTCTGTTAGAGGAGGAATTCAATTCATTTGATAATTATTTTGTTAATTGTTAATAATGTTTTAAGAAGCTCACACCGTCTCATAAATCGTGATTTCGTTCCTCTTGTTGTTTCACCGCTCACCACTTATTAATAGATGCACTTGTTAGATTGCCCACGGGTCACCACTTATTAATTAGATGCACTTGTTAGATTACCCACGTTTTGTGCCTTGTCTATTTGTGCAACATTTGTGAAAATGTTCACTTAGCAAGATTGGCATTTTTCATTGTTTCCTTGGATTGTCATTGTTTAAATAATGGGAAACTACGTCTGAGGTTAGCATTGAATCTTGTTCTCTTGTTTGTACTGAACCCCTTACAACTAGACTTGTCATTGATCATTTTTTGCTTAGCATTGTGGAAGAATATTGTCAGCCGTATGAAGTGATTTTGAGAAAAACTGAAATTTATAATGTAGCACAATTTGTACCTAAATTTTGCGACTTGAATTTCATTTTGTTGTGCTTCATATTTTATGATTTATTTGTTTCTGCAACTTATAGAACTTGTACTTCTAACTTTTCAATATATAGTCTAGCCTTCTTTTCCATATGCTTTTAACTCTACTAGACATCCGCACATCATTTCTTCTACTTTCTAAGGGTATATTTGGAAATATAAATTCACTTAAAGCAGTTGATATTTCCATGACTTCGCAATCTGCTCAATATTGTTACTTCACATCAAGTAATTAAGTCTTTTTAAGATCTGTTTTGAATTGAATTGGCTTTACAGATAACTCAGCATAAATGGGCAGGACCGTTTATGCAGCCTGTGGATGTTGTAGGTCTTGGTCTACACGACTACTATCAGGTAAATCTGTGTAATTCTATCAGTTGTCTTTCTGCACGTTGTGTCACAGACAGTCCACAAGTATCGTAACTCTCTCCCTCCCCCTACCCTCTCACACTCACTAGGCATAATTTTAACATCATATAAGCTCCAAGTGATTAGAGATTTTCTGGCGCTGTTTAGTGGTCTAATCTTATTTTATCACACTCCCATTTTATTTGAATGGTATAAGTTATTTTATCACACTCCCATTTTATTTGAATGATCAATTATATAAGTTACATTTCTTATAAGATGCATTTGGTGACATCATTTAAGTCTGCATGCTAAAAAGCAGGAGAGTCCTTTGACATTAACAAATAAATTGGGAACTTCTTACAGTTCTCAAAATAGCCATAAGATTTTTTGATCTTAAGACAAACAAAAACTAAATTGCATCTTGTCGACTATTTAAATTTTATTAACAGAATACCCTTGCTTATGTTCATTGAGCCCCATAGATGAACTTGGATTTGTAATCACGTGATCCTTTCTACAAATAAGGAAAGGTTGTAACACAAAATTTAAATTTTACTAATTGCCAATTAGATCCTATATCTATCTCGATGAAGAAGAATTGTGTGATTCAAGGATTCTTATTTGTACTGATGGTACTCCAAAGATCAACATGTGTATACTCACCTGGTTCGGCTTATAAGCTTTGGTATTGTTCCAGTCTTAAGAGCTTGGCATAGAATATAATTATGTTAAGTCATTCAGCGTGTTATCTGTCGATTTTCTTATTTCAGCATGTTAGTTACGACCCTCTGCTTTTGTTTTCCTTATGTTTGTTGTTTGAAGCTGTATGTTAGGTCATTGAGAAGCCGATGGATTTTAGTACTATCAAAAGTAAAATGGAGGCCAAGGATGGAACTGGATATAAAAATGTTCGAGAGCTATGTGCAGATGTAAGGTTGATATTTAAGAATGCAATTAAGTATAACGAGGAAAGGGACGATGTCCATGTCATGGCAAAAACTTTGTTGGACAAGTTTGAGACCAAATGGCTGCAACTTTTGCCAAAGGTTGATGAAGAGGTGGTAGTTTATTTTTTTTCATTTGTTGCATGATCCCTATCATAAAATATAACTGTTGTCTTTTGTAACCTTAACTTCAAAATTTAATATCTAACCCGTTGTCTTTTCGCGGGATTGGTGATATTTGGATAGTAGTTCATACTAGGTTGTACAATTCATTTCAGAATAGTGTTTGATTTTGGAGCTATATAATCATAGGAAAATAGACTAAAAGATGAAGAAGCGGATTTGCAACTGGATATCCAGCTTGCCCAAGAGGCTGCACATGCCAAAATGGCAAGAGATTTAAGTTTCGAGGTAAGTGAATTGAAATCCCGGTTGGTAATTGGAAACAAGTTACTTTTTCTCATCTCTTCAAAAGAAAAAAATGAGCAAAAGACTTGTTGGGTTGCTAAACTAGATTTTATCTTATGACGGTCTTATCCTTCATGTTGTTCTTTGTAAGAGAGCTGATAAAATTCTTTGAACGAACTGTATTCATCTTTCCAGCTGGATGAGGTTGACATGCATCTGGAAGAACTCAGAGACACGGTTCTACAGAAGTGCAGGTATGTTCCTCTGGAAGATATTACTTTTTCCGTGGATTGATTGTTCATGTGGTACTAGGTATGCAGTGTTTTCTTGTTTTGTTTGTTTTCTTAACACTGTTACAAATATTTTGGGTTATATCGTATCTAGAACAAAGCATACACTAACGGAGCTCGTGAGTGTGTGGAGAATATTTCCAAAAATGGTCGAATTGATTCACTGAAAATAAATTAGATGACACAATGACACTCCTATGTCCACATATTCTCGTGAGTGTCCTAGTATACAAGTTCTTTAATATTATAAATGAAATTTTATGTGCTTATTGTAGAAAGATGTCAACAGAAGAGAAGAAAAGATTAGGGACTGCTATTGCCCGATTATCTCCTGAGGACATCAACAAGGCTCTCGAAATTGTTGCCCAGAACGATCCCAACTTCCAAGCGATTGGGGAAACCGTGGAAGTTGACATTAACGCTCAGGTTTTTCGGAATTTCTTAAATCATTTTTCGTGATCCTATTAGTGACATTTCATAGCCTAAGATCTTTACGCCGTGCTAGTTTTTGAACCGCTTATATATGTTCGCATGTGCAGAGTGAATTGACATTGTGGAAGTTAAAGTTGTTTGTGAAAGAGAGGCTACCAACGCAACCGAAGAGTTCGCCAAGCACTGGAGTAAAAAACGAGATAAAAAATGAGAACAATCAGAACAGCAACAAGAGAAAACGCGAAATTTGTTGTGCACTTGCCAGGAGTAGTAGTTCACAGAAAAGGAGCAAAAAACTCCCCAGCTGAGATCACCTTGCAACTTTCCTTGGCCTTCTATTTGAATTATCTGCAAATGTATAGTTCTTTTGAACTAGTTTTGATCGTAATGTTTCTAGAAAAAAGCTCCTTGTATAGACACATTCATGGTTTTGTGTGTGTATATATGTTAGGGGTGTTCAATTGTCGTATTCAAGAGATCTAATGGAGCTTCTATGTAATTCATTATTTTTCAGAAGAAAATCATCCATGAAGTTTGTGTCATGTTTATGTGATCTATGCCCATGAACTCCTATATCGATTTGCCTCTGGTGTTCAAAACTATGAGGGTCGTGTTTGATTCAAGATTGATGTCATTATAAAGAGTAGGTCTTGTGAAAAGGTCTCACGAATCTTTATCTGTTAGACGAGTCAATTCTATCGATATTCACAATAAAAAATAATATTTTTTAAGAGATAACTCAAATAAGATATCAGTCTCACAAAATATATTATATGAGATCATTTCACACAAATTTTTATCCATTATAAATTCATCCCTATAATCTCTCCAGCAAAAATAAGCCACAACGTAAGACCAGTTAACTAGCATTCCAGTCATGTCAAATAAAATGAATTTACAGGTTGGTTTGGCAAAATTTAAGGTAGTCAAGGATGCAAACGAAAAATTCCACTTTTGAGAAGTGGCTTTAATTGACAAGTCTGATTGACGGTGTGGGGTCTGAACAGTAAATTACTCTGTACACGTCCTTTTCTTGCCTTGACAAACTCAACATGTAATAATGCAGGAAATTTTCAATAATTGATTGCCGCTAACCCAAAACCTCGAAACATCATGTATGTAACGTGGACTTTTTTTTTTAAATGTGCATAGCGGGACGGGTTTGCTATCGTCATTCCCGTCTTTATACCCATTTTTTTGAGTTCAGAGAATCTTCTAACCGGAACTTGACCGGAATCATATCTTCATTCTCATTCTCGCTTCAAAAATAATAATGAAACAGTGACGAGTTCGGAGATGAAAATAATATCTTAGTACATGTCTCGAATTATTTCGGAGATTCAAAATCGCCAAATCCCACGAACCAGTCTCATTTTGGGTTTTCTCTCGAGGAAAAATTGTCATCATGAGTTGAATATCACGTGTGTAGTGCCGTAATTCTTATTTCAAGAGCTATAAAATTTAATAAAAAATTAAAATTTAATATTATGTGATTTCAGAATTTTGCGATATTGTGAACGAGTTTGGATAAAAAAAAATTATAATTTAAAAAAATATTTAAATAAGTTCAGTTTTTTAAAATGTTTTTATTATATAAAAAAAACACAAACGATTTTTACGTTTAGATAAAATGTTGAGAAGTGTTTTTAGTTTAATTTTTAAATAGAACTAGAAGCCAAAACCCAAATCTAGAAATTCTAACTGCTAAAAAAAACACTTATCTCAAGTGTTTTATAGAACAATTTATGCAATTTAACAATTTATTTTTAAACAAGCATTTTTAAAAAAAGTATTTTTAGTACGTTGTTTCTCCAAAATGGACTGTCTAAAAATCAATAAAAATACCCAAAAAATTTCAAAGCTCGACAAACTCACAATGATATACTCCGATGTATCGGGTAAAGTCAGTATTCTAAAAGTAAGCAAAAATTTATGTGAGATTGTCTCACGGATCGTATTTTGTGAGATGAATATCTTATTTGGGTCATCCATGAAAAAATATTACTTTTTATGCTAAGAGTATTACTTTTTATTGTGAATATCGGTAGAGTTGACATGTCTCACATAAAAAGATTCGTGAGACAGTCTCACAAGGGACCTACTCAATTTGGCGGTATAGAATAGAGTTCTGGGAATTGGAATTTATGAGGATCAAATTAATATTTGTCTATATGTTTAACATATCTATATTCATATTCATATTCATACTATATATTAAAGTTGAGACTTATCTACGGACTAATTTGTAATTTATTGGTGAAATTTTATTAAAATTATAATTATTTTAATTTCAATCATATCTTCACCTATATTGTTAAATGTATATATTAAGAACACTAACGTAATCAATTAAGGATGGAACAAGAAAGTCGAACAAATGATTTAGAAATTTTAGCAGCAAAAATAAATTAAAATATGTAAGGAAATTTAATCGAGGAAAAAGTAACGCAAATTATTTATTTCCATTGAAATCATAATAACTGCCTCCAATTAACTATCGCGGTGACCACTCAACGCCGTCAATTCTCTTCCTTGCAATTTCAGTTATAACTTTTTGGGGCATTTTCAAATTTTAAAAATCTTAATTTATTATAATTAATAGACACTAATGCACAGGTACACTCGTCATGTGTTTGCATAATATTTTTTATAATTCATTTAATTTATATTTAAACATGACCAAAATATAATTATAAAAAATAGTTATGGCTAAACTATAAGTTTTTATATATGAATAAAAAATAGAAAATAAATTCAAATATGAATGAAACCTACAACTTGATACTTAAGAAACAAAGACTATATCCACTGACTTACATGTGACTTACATTAAATATTTCACACTTTATTAAGTGTCTCAAACTTAATAAGAAACCTGTAATTTTTTATTTACACCAAAAGTTAGTTATTTTAAATGTCTCAAACTTAATAACATAATATTATATGAGTAGGTCTCATGTGAGACCGTCTCACGGATCTCAATCTGTGAGACGGGTCAACCTTGTCCATATTCATAATAAAAAGTAATACTCTTAGCATAAAAAGCAATACTTTTTCATGGATTATCCAAATAAAGATCCGTCTCACAAAATACGACCCGTGAGACCGTCTCACACAAGTTTTTGCCATATTATATATATATATATATATATATATATATATATATATATATATATATATATATATATATATGAGTGAGTCTCATGTGAGACCGTCTCACGGATCTTAATCTGTGAGACGGGTCAACCCTACCCATATTCACACAAAAATAGTATTCTTAGCATAAAAAGTAATGCTTTTTTCATGGATGACCCAAATAAGATATCCGTCTCACAGATATGACTCGTGAGATCGTCTCACACAAGTTTTTGCCTATATACAAAGTTTACTGTTGCGTAATATAGAATTATCAATCCAGCACATTACAGAAATTATCTTATTTATTAATCAAGATAAGACCAACAACGCCGCATATATCTTATTTTTTTCACGTGTATAATAAGTTGAAGACTTCGAGCACGAATATAACATTAATAGCAATGGATTTTTTAAACACCGAATAGATACAATGGATTTGAGGTGTGAAATTGGAAATTGAAATCACATTCACTTGAATCTTTCAATCCAAACACAACTTAATATTATTGCTGTTTTGATTTTCTTGTTGCACATCTGTAAGATTACAAATGTTTTATTTTCTCATTATCTTTATTTTTGCCACTAAAATATTTATCAATATCTACGGTCCGGTCAATCCTAATTCTCTTTGTACGTTTTCTTTCTCTTTTTTGATATCCAAAAAGGAAAATTTCTTTGTGTAATTAATTAATTATTATTCATATCTAATAAAAAGTTTATATTTATAGCTATAAATCATAACTTAGAAATTTGGAATTCATATATAAATTAAATAAGGATGCAGATATATGTTTCAATTGCATAATTTAGTATTCTTTTCATTAACTAAACTAGCCAAATTGACAAGTAAACAATTCGTAAATTGTTTTAAAGTAGACTTTGCATTTATTTAAGTAACCATTGATTATCTTATCATACATACAAAAAGTAGAAGAGTAGGTCACTTGTGAGACGATCTCACGAATCTTTATCTATGAGAACGGGTTAACCTTTTCGATATTCACAGTAAAAAGTAATACTCTTAGCATAAAAAATTAATATTTTTTCATGGATGACCCAAATAAGCGACTCGTCTCACAAAATACGACTCGTGAGACCGTTTTACACAAGTTTTTGCCAAAATAGAAAGAACTTTTTTTAAAAAAAAATGACCTATTTGTAGATAAACATAATGAAAATCCTCAAACAAAAAATCCTTCAGCAATTCTCGACAAAAAATGCAACGAGACAAAAATATATGATCGATATTATTTCCTGTTTTAATTGTCTCTCTTAATAATATAGTGTGTATACACAGACTAACAAAATACGATATATATTCAAGGGAGAAAATTAAATTATAAACCAAATGCATTCTTGCTTTCGTGGGCAAGCATTTCATAGCATGCATGCAAGTCTACAGTATAATTACAGTATCGAATGCCTGATATCCAATTTGAAATGTGTTATAGCTTTCTTCTACGGGTCGTCGCGTTAACTTCTTGCATTTGCAGAAATCCTGACCAAAACATTGTGTTTTTGTTTCCTACCACAGATTCACAAGAATCCCAATACTTATAAATCACCATGTGTTTTTCCATACAACAAAAAGAACGTCATTCGCACCACAACTTCATATGATCATCACTCCCATTCAATTTTTAATTCCAAATACAAATTAACAGAGCTCAGATGTTTTATATTTTTGTCAAAATGAGAGGAACCAATTAACCTCGTTTGAGTCCGATGATGTTAACGAAGCATAGACACACTTAGCCCACAAATCTTAAGGTTTTCGTTATACATTCAAGACAAGCTAGCTTAACAACACCCATTTACGAAGATTCAAATTTGCATTAAAAAAAACACAACATTGAACTAAAAACAAAGAAATTAAGAAAGACAATGCAAGATCAAGTTTTGAATGAAATGTAGGCACCACACCTCATACTCCGATCGTGGCAAGCAAAACCCTACATCTGAATCCACCGCCCTAATTGCGTGGGATTCACTATTCCTGGGATGTGGACCCCATCGCTCTTCAGCAAGCTCGCCACCTCAGCATACCCATGCGGCTTCGTTTGTCCTCTAGTCTCGGCTTCCTTTGCCGGCTCGGCCCGGTTCTGAACCTGCTTGTTCTTGCTCAATGGAACAGCCTCGGCTCGAGCAGGGTCGAACTTCTCCCCAAGCAGCGTTCCCTTGGTCAGGAACTCGTGGGCCATGTAGCCGGCTAAGAGCCGGTTGGAAGGGAGAGGCCTCTGCTCGGCCCCCTTGAACGACGTCGCAACGGGACTAACGGCCGTTTGTTGGACCAACGTTTTCAGGGACGTGGAACCGTGAGATGACTCCATCTCTTTCCGCTTGCGTGACGCGCCAGGAAACATGAGTCAGCGCGCGTGGTAGCTCATCCTGACCGTCGGTCTCAATCCGAAAGGATAGAAAGACAAGAGAGAGCCACGTCAGCGAGATTCTCAAAGGGCTAAAAAAGTCAATTCAGATATTTTTTAAAATTAGGTAAAAAGTTTAAAGAAGAAATTTGAAATAATAAAAAAAAAACAGAAAGAAAGAGATGTAAGTTTAGGAATCAAAGTCGAGTCGTCGGATACTAGAGAGAGAAGGCTTTTTGAAACAATAAACACACAAATATAAAATGCACTTTTCTCTCATTTAAAAACAAATCCAAAGAAAAATATATTATATCGTATTATTTATATATATTAAAACTTGAGGGTAATTTCGGATTCAACAGTAGGAAAATGGGATTATTAGGAATTTGAAAATCTGGGCCGGAGACGGTGAATCTACGGTGGAGGAAGACGGAAGGAGAGGTGGCTCCGCCGTGAGAGGTGCTGAGAATCGGAGAGTGGGAGCGATATAATTGAGAGAAAATTTGAGGATTTTAAGAAATGGAAGAGAAATGGAAGGGTGGGTGTCGTATCTCGATTTATATAGCAACATATATCTAACTTTGCCCCTCTACATTGAAGGGTTTTGCTAAACTGCCACTGAGTACAAATTCGAATTATAGAAGTACCCCTGACGAAAAGAGATATAATTTAATAACTAAGGGCGTTTCAGTAATTTCATTTTCCCTCTGTTGGCTGTTGCTAGGTTTGATGATAAAGAATAAAGTGGATCTGTTTATACATGGTAAATTGAATAAAATAATATATTGTTTATTACTATTTTAGGTTTTATGTGGTAATGAGTTTTTAATTACGCCTGAGATAATTTTAGATTTACACACATAGTTTATTGTGTTTTTGGTGTCGTTCTTGTAGATGAGATTAATAATTTAATACACAAGTCTAAGCAGAGCCGTACCTGTGGTTCACAGGGCCTTGAGGCGATATGTTGAAAAAAAATCTTGTTGTGATAAATAACCGTAAAATTTAGTTTGAAAATTAAAAATAATCAAACAATAGATATGAGGAAAATATAATTTACGAATTATATATTTATCTCTTTGCGATTTTTTTCTTCGTGCGCCACAACATCAACATGGCTCTAACGTAATGCAGTGTCATATGAACAATTATATTAGAAAAAGATTGAAATTGACAAACATTGTACTGTATGTTACTAAAATTGAAATTTATCAACAAAAACTATCAAAATAACAAAATGATAAATATAATGAACCAATATTGTACAAATATATAATTTGTTTAAATAATGAATTTAAGATTTTATTCAAGAAAATGGAAAATAAAGATATGTAAAATAGATAAGTATTACAATTTTTTGTGTTTTGTTTTTTGAAATGAGTCCAATTACATAAATTCAAGAAAAGAGGCCAAATAATCGATAAGTAAAGTATAAAATTTAACATATGAGTTGACACAAGATAAAATAATAAATATATTGTACAAACATTATCATTTTATGCATACAAAAATTTTAAAAATTTAATTAATGAGCCATGTAGCTTTATTGTTTGGGCTCTACATAATTTCATTAAATCCCCAATGAACACAATCATCATATTTAATCATGTTTTCAATGAGTCAATGTCATATTTTTTAAAAAAATATCCAATGGACATACTATTTAGGTGCATGCCTCAACAATATGAGACCAACGATTTTTTTTTGGGCCCTTGTGAGAGCCGGGCCCTGAGGCGATGGCCTCTCTCGCCTCACAGGAGGTACGGCCCTGAGTCTAAGAAGATAAAAAAAAAACATGTAATAAGATAGTTTAGCTCATATGATTTGTAGAAGGTTTCCAAAAGTTTGACCAAACATTTCTTATAGCTCCGGATAATTCTATGTTATATAAGTCTTGCTCCGGGACCAAGAAGCGTCATCAGCGTTGTTTAGCAATTCAAAATCGTGAAACAACAAGTCACATAGTCCATAAAATAACCAAAGATAAGCCTCTTACAAAGATCGGGTATGATTTTATTCAGATTTAGTGTGATATTTATATACCAGAACAGAAGAGATTCTTAATGGTTGCAACCTATAATAATCATCATCTTAATGATCTTAACCATTCATATATTACATGTTGATCAAGGGATTGTTCAAAATTCAGATTTTTAGGGTCATTAGTGGCTGTTAATGATGGTCAAATTAGTTGTTAATTATGCTTCAAAATTTCGAAATGAAGTTTGATGAGCTACAAGTTTGTTGATTGTGCTTGGTTAGAAATATTATATTTGTACAATGGTTGACTTCAAGATGTCATAAGGAACATGTCATAATGACAATTGTAACGATATATGTTTTGTCATATTAACAATATCAACATAAAAATTACTCATGCATTAATTAATATATGGACAATTGGATCGAGTGTTTGATGTCATTGCTATTTATATTTGATACCCTCGGATTGAGGACTACCTCGGCCCATTCTCGGTATCCCATATAATTAAGGCCCATTGTTCGAGAACCCATGAGAGATCGTCTACCGCAAAGTTTACGGGAGGTCATCCGGGAGGTCACCTCGGCCGACCTCCCAAAGGCAGTTACACGGGACTGGAGCTTAATGTGTCGACCTCCCTAGCCGAGCTCCTAGGGGGCCGAGATGATGGGAGAATTCACACTTACGAGAGCTCTCTCTTGGACATTATCGGATAGCCCGCAAGAATCAAGTCCCGAAAGGTAAAACCTATCAAGATTTACCAAATCTTTACAGGATCCAAACCAAATCTATGAGATATAACCAAATCTTCAGCAAGATTCTGAAGATCTAAATCTACCAAAACATGAATATATTTTCTATTATCTGACTTGAGCGTCGGAGAGGTTACGCCGGAACAACCTTCCGGCCTTCCTTCTAACGTTCTTGTTTGTGTTGCCAGATTTTGAAAGTCCAATCCGAGCTCCTCAAGTGACGTGCCGACCTCCTAACTAGCGTACCAAGGTCTGATCCAAGCTCTCCAAGCAAATATCTGACCTTCCAATTAGTATCACCGATTTTAGCATCATCAATCTTTAACCTGGTATAGCATGGTGGTGGTTTTCGCTATGAATAATTTACAAATAAGAATAATTTGGAACTTACCTCAAATTGTACACTTTACGAAATAGCTTTAGAAACCACTCATTGATTAAAATGATACAAAATACAAACATGAAATATTGTTGTTAAGGCATACTTTAAATGATGAATTTGTGAAACAAAAATTTTTCGTCTAATTTCATATATTTTAATGTATTATAATATAATTATATATAGTGTAAATGACTATTATGACCTTAGAGTTGAAATAATAATAATCATAATAATAATAATAATAATAATAATAATAATAATAAAAGATTTAATATGACACGTAATTCACATAAGATTGTGACATGCATAGATTTGGCCCATCACGAATCAAAATATGTGGTATATTTATATGATCCGCAATGGTGGTCATCTTTCATGAATAACCCAATTACCAAAAATCATTCAGATATTTATTTAATTCGTATTCTTATATAATAATTGTATTTTTTTCCACATTGAAATAATACATGAGACGTCTAAACTCTAAACAACACAAATTTTGGTTTTTTTTTGGACGACCAAACATATTTTTATTTGTGAAACATGTCAATTTTATTCATATTTACAATAAAAAACAATATTTTTGTCGTAAAAGATAATATTTTTTAATGAATGACTCAAATAGAATATAAGTTTCACAAAATAAACTCGTAAGACCGTCTCACATGAGTTTTTTTTATTTTTTTTGTCGAAATTTGTTAACTTTTGATGGGGAAAAAATAAAAATGAAATTATTTCACATATTTTAACCACTATATTAAACAACTTAATGGTTATTTTGTTAAATAGAAATCGATAATTCCCGTAGGTGTGTGTGAAAATCAATATTCAATATTTTGTTTGTTAAATTCCACACTTTAAAACAAAGAAGGGAGCTTTGCATGGTAGAGCCTTGCCCAGGTTTACCAAATTTTGATACGTGGACTTCATCTCACCCGTTGATTTGACGTTTCCGGTTTTTGAAAGAGATCTATATGAACTCTTGAATATATTTGTACATTCAAAAATATAATATTCTGCAACTAATTATATTATATTATATATATATATATATATATATATAAAAGATGAAACATTTATATTCTATCAAAAATTATAGTTAGTGATAATAATAAAATTTTAATTTTTAATGGTACAACAGTCTATACATGGTGTATCGATCATTAGAAATTATTGGACCCGAACATTTTGGGGACAAATACATACATATATAAATGATTATTTTCAAAATTTTAAATATAATATTGTCACTAATGATCATATTTCATCACGAAATCGTGCCTCTTGTGCTTTGTATATCCAAAGATGTCGAAATGCTCTTTATTTTGAGCATGCATCTTGTGAGACGGTCATACGAATCTTTGCTTATGAGATGGGTCGACCCTACCGATATTCATAGTAAAAAACAATACTCATAGGATAAATAGTAATATTTTTTCATGGATGGTTTAAATAAAAGATTTGTCTCACGAAATACCACTCGTGAGACCGTTTCACAATTTTTTTTTATTTTTAATTTTTTTTCAAAAAAATAATTTCCATAGACTTTGACAACATTATCATTATTATAAATAATGATCTAGACTTTGTAATTTTTGTTTGATGTGATCGATAAGATTATGAATTATTGAATCAACAAATCAACCTTTAATAAGTATATAAATTTCTTATATTTGTCTATTTATTATTATTATTATTATTATTATTATTCATATCCTTTCATGTACCTTATCAAGATTTAAAATGACTTTCAATTCCTCTACAGTTGAGTTGTGGAGAATATTTGAATCAGTCAAACAATTTATTTGTAATTTCGATGCATATTTAAAGAAATTCAAACTGTGGGACTCACCCTGACCCAGTACTCAAATTCTCCCTCCTTTTCTTGTAATAGCAATTTGCTATTGCAAACCATGAACGCAAAATTTTAATTCCCAACAAAGAATGAATGTTCACCACAAGCAATAGATTCGGTGAACGTATTTTTAATTCATATGATTCAGGTTGCAGAACCAAGATATCATATTTAATGCGACGATCGACCCAGATCAGTTTTTCTCTTGACTTTGAATCTTCTCTTGTACTGTTCACAGAAATATAATCTAAGATAGTATAGGACAAAAAATTAAAGGAAAAAAGGCACTAGCTTCCAAATCTTGGTTAATCTCAGCCTGTAAAATCGAGGATTAGCCCTTTCTTGGTGTAGAGAATAATGGGTGGTGATGGCTTTAACGCCTTGTGGGCTCTGGGCACAAGCCTTTCATCAATTAAAAGGTGTCATTTGTAATGATTGCTTTGAATTTTTCGATTAACCTGTTATAAAATTATTTTTTACGGTTGGTTTTCGTTTTCATTTTGATGATAATTCACTATGGCCTTATATTTCTTCGATTTTATCAGTGAAAAGTTGCATTCTTTGACTTTATGCTTCGATTTTTTTTTTGTCTAGTGCTATATCTTCCTTGGTGTTTGGTAAAATTTTCTTGAGTTACCGTACTCCAAGTTCCTTTATCTCGGGGCTTTTCTTGGTCAACATTGTTGGTGATCTGAATTGTGTTTTGAGATTTTGTCGGGGGTTTCTGATTTAAAAAGGTAATGGGGAAGTTTTTAGGTTAAGTTTTGTTTCGAAAGTTCGAACTTTACTGCAGTTATTTTTTGAACTTTGTGTTTGTGATGAATTGGTAACAGATATGTGTTATAATTTTATTGAAATGATTCCTTACTATTGGTTGGTGTTGTTTCTTAGAAAAGTATTAGAAATGTAAATGTACGATGAATGATGTAGGGCTTCTGCTTCATTGTAAAAGGAAAGTGGTTGAAAATTATAGCAAGTTTTTAATGGCAATTGGCAATCAATAGAATCCAGTGCAAGTGCTTTCTTTCTTCAATCTTGTATCTGTTTCTATGTGCATATAATGGGATTTTACGGAAATTCGAACGAAGTTTAGTTGCACAAATTATTCAAAATAGATTATTATGTTATTATGTGCAAAAATCTAGTGGATATTCTTTAAGTTCTAAATTTTATTTGTTTGTAGGAAAACATTGAGTGTGATGAGATGAGATGAGCTTTAAATACTGGTTTCGCAACCAAAAGAGTAGCTTGAGTTTGAAATTTAGGAAGATGATGAAATGTATTTGCTCCGGAGAGCAAATCAGAGGAGATGAAATCATTCCTTCGTCAGAGTCCCTTGCAACACGGGACTTTTCAGCCAGTGGGTATTCTTCTCGACCAGGGGATGATACGAAAGTCGACTCCAGCAATATAGAAGAGGCGGAATCATCTCTTCGAGAGAGTGGGTTTTTAAATTATGAGGTAGTTTATTGTAGCTTTAATTTTGTCAAATGTGGCTAGCACTTGGAAAATATTACTTTGTAACTATTTATACTTTCCTTGTGTTGGCAATTTAACCCTGGGTGGATATATACTTGCTAGGACTTTACAGTAGGGAAAACTCAACTCTGCAGCATCGATGTCTTGACTTTTGTTAATCATTCCACCTTGTAGGAAGCCAGAGCTTTATTGGGGCGACTAGAGTACCAAAAAGGGAACATCGAAGCTGCTCTTAGTGTTTTTGAAGGAATTGATATTGCTGCAGTGATTCCTCGAATAAAAGTAACTGTAGTTCGTAGGTGTGAGCTGTCTAGACGTCATTCTCAGAGTGACACTGCTCTACCTATGTCAATGCATGCCGTTAGTTTGCTTGTTGAGGCTATATTTCTCAAAGCAAAATCACTACAAGCTCTAGGAAGGTATGCAGGTACTTCTTTAACTTTTCCATGTCGTACAAAAAACTGTAGTTGTGATATTTAGCATGCAAATTATTTGTATCATTTATCTGACAGTTAGACCTTAATCCGATGATGTTTGCAGAAGCTGCTCAATCATGTAAAGTAATATTGGATGCTCTTGAGTCTGCAATCCCTGAAGGTGTGCCTGAAAATTTTGCTTCTGACTGTAAATTGCTGGAGACCTTAAACAAAGCCGTAGAATTACTTCCAGAGTTATGGATCCTTGCTTATACTCATCAAGAAGCAATTTTAGCCTACAGAAGGGCCCTGCTTCATCAGTGGAGTCTTGATGTAGAGACCAGAACAAGAATTGAAAAGAATTTTGCCGTTTTTCTTCTTTATAGTGGTAACAATGCAATGCCTCCAAATCTTCGCTCCCAAATGGAGGGGTCGTTCATACCAAGAAACAACATTGAAGAAGCAGTTCTCCTCCTCCTCCTTATTGTCCGGAAATTTATCCTCGGAAGAGTTGGATGGGACCCATCAATCTTGGATCACCTTGGTTTCGCATTATCCATCTCCAGCGAATGTGTGTCCCTCGCCCATCAGATTGAAGAGTTGCCTCCAAGGACAAATGATGAAAACGAAAAATACATGTATCTGGCTCTTTGTTACCATGCAGAAGGTGAAAATATGGTTGCTCTCAATTTGTTGCGAAATTTTTTGAAAAATAGAGAGAGTCATGATGTTGGGTTTGAGCTACTGCTGGCTTCGAAGATCTGTATAGAGGATTGTGATTGCCTTGACGAAGGGATAGGGTATATTTACAAATTTCTGACTGAAATAGGAAATTGTCTTCAACGGGTTGGTTTCGCAAACTACCTTCGAGGTCTTTGTCTCTCATCACAATCTAGAGGCGCTTTGTCTGATTCCAAAAGAATAATGAAGCAATCCGAAGCACTTGAAGCATTTGAAACCGCACAAAGAATGACTAATGAGAAAAAAGCCTGCATTGTATTCTCTCTTTGTCTGGAAAATGCTGAGCAGAGAAAGTTAGATGTTGCTCTTTCTTACGCGAAGCTGTTATTGAAATTGGAGGCTGGTTCTAACGTAAATGGATGGATTCTTTTTGCTCGGATTTTATCTGCTCAGAAGAGATACGTTGACGCGGAAAACATTATTGATACTGCTTTAAATGAAGCAGGGAAATGGAATCAAGGAGAATTGCTGCGTACTAAGGCCAAACTTCAGATTGCGCAGGACCGTTTAAGGGATGCAGTTGAAACATATACAAAACTCCTTGCTGTTCTTCAAGTCCAGAGGAAGAGTTTTGGAGTTCATAAAAAGCTTGTAAAGGTATGACAATGGATTTATCTTGTTTGCGAGGATTCATTGAATTCAAAATTCTAAGATCATTTTTTTAAATCTTGGTGCCTTTTTCTATCGAAATCAGAAAAGTAAAATATGTGGTTAAAAGTCTAATGCTAAATCCATGTTTCATATAATTATTGTGGATGTGATTGGTATTCCGTATTCGTTTTCATGTTCACCTTCTGTATGTATTATTCACGACTTTTGTGTGTCTGTAGAACATGAGGGAAATCAATAGAAGTTTAGAAGTAGAAACATGGCATGATCTAGCAAATGTGTACACCAGCTTATCACAGTGGCGGGATGCCGAAATATGTCTTTCGAAATCTGAAGAGATCAATCCACATTCAGCTTCAAGATTGCATTCCACAGGTAGATCTGGATTCTGGATTCACTAACCTTCAATGTCTTTCATAAGAATGACCTGTTCAACTAGATTGTTGTCTTCGAGTCATCCTTCAGATTTCTTTCATGATCGTATTATCAATTCTTCTTCAGATCTCCTTGATTATTTTATTATCAATGCATCCATAGATATGCATACAAGGTTATGTTTTTAACGGTTTTTTCCAATTGTTTTTTCAGGTTTACTCTATGAAGGTAAAGAACAACATAAGGAAGCTCTAAAGTTTTTCGAGAAGGCACTAGATATTGAACCCAATCACGTCCCAAGCTTGATATCTACTGCCGTTATTCTCAGACGACTCAGTGAGCAATCACAGCCAATAGTTAAAAGCTTTCTGACCGACGCATTGCGCCTTGAAAGAACCAACGCTACTGCATGGTACAATCTTGGCCTGCTTTACAAGACTGGGAGCAAGGCATTAGCTTTGGAAGCAGCCGAGTGTTTTGAGGCTGCAGCCCTGCTTCAAGAATCTGAGCCAGTTGAACCTTTCAGAGACGCGTGATACATGTTTTCTTTTCGATTTAAACCCGTGTGCATACAATGTTATGATTTTTCCCTGATGTTGGCGACTTTCAAAATTTCAACTGGCACGACAAGTTTGATTCAAAAAATTAGCATATAACAGAAAACATTAGTTAAATCTGGATCAAAAGGCATGTGTAAAGAGTTATTTATTAGATGAAAGGATTCAGTCACCGGTGACTGTTCTTCTGTATACCTTAAGTGAGTCTCCATTTTGTGTGGAGCCAGTTGAAGATTTATTAGTAAAAGTTATATTTCCATAAGAATCCATGCTATCGTTGAAACGGTGTTGGACTGGCTGGGACGGTCGCGTATTCAGACTACAAATACATGTACGACGCCTGATAATATATATGTGACATTATGTCTCTAATTTTTTGTGAATTTGCTACTAGGCCATGTATGAAAATCTCAGTACACTCGTTACCGACTACTCTGGTAGGAGTCCTTTGATGTTTTGACAAACTGGGAGTCTTTGAATCATTCATGCTTTTCATCTATCTTTTGACAAAACCCAAAGCCAGGCCTATGTCTACCAGGAGAACTAGATTCAAATATAAATCAGGTCGAGTTGAGTTGGAGTAGCGCTCAATCAGAAACAACACGCTACTCTCAAGTTCGAGCTCAAGAGCAATAAAGTAGACGACCTTCAAGTTAGAGCTCGAAATATTAGAAAACTAAACGAGTTTTAATATGATCTTGATGACGATATCTTAAAATTTTTCAAATAAATATAATTACGACAATAAAAGAAATGGATCGTTTGATTTGCACAATATTCTCAATTGACTGCTTCCGACCAAACTATAAACAAATGGATTAGTTCGACCCTGGCAGCAGGTTATTATCATATTACATCCTCAGGCATGGATCCTATGGTCTCAAATACTTGTTTGTCTATTTCCTAAACACGAGTTGAAAAAACAAAAAAAGTGTGGGGATAAACTTCCTCTATGAAAATGATTTGAACAGCGTGCGTGGACCCATGGGATGCCTTTCTCTTCTTGTTTTCCAACTTGTAAGATAGTCAACTAAATGGTTCGTTATGGGAGATTCCTTTTACCAATCTTTGGTCCAAATTCATGTTTAAATTAACAATAACAATTTCAGATTCATAGCATCGAAATTATTAGTATCAAAGTGTTTTTTTTAAAAATCAACAAGTAATATGATCTGTTGGAAAAGTTTCATTGTGGTATATTCAGCCGAAAACTTGTTTTTCGTCGTCGCATGAGCAATTGTCAAAACGTATGTGTAGCTCATCGATTCAAGAAGACTTCACGTTATACATTCACACACACACTGTCGTGCAAGGGTACATGTAAACAAACACTCGAAGCAAGAGGGACAACAGATTAAATTGTTGAATTTCAGACAGAATTGTAAAACATTGATTTGTTTTCTTTAACATAATTCTATTTAAATCAAAATCTAGAAACCAGGTGCAACAGGTTCGTGTCATCGTGTGTTAATGCTAGCATATATGTACACTTACAAATATATTCACAGAGAGAGAGAGAGAGAGAGAGAGAGAAATATATAGGTATATAATTCAACAGTTTACTAATTAAAAGTATCAATGATGCTGCGCCTAATCCATTACTTGAAGGTCTCATGGGAACTGGGAAAGAATTTTTCAACTTTCTGCTTTATTCTTTTCTTGACAAATTGATGACTGAATACATATTATTACAATGGGGTTGGAGAATTTTATTTTCGCGTGGACTCGAACACACCTCTCTTCTATTTTGGATTTTGGAAGAGTTAATGCAACTATATCACAAGGGTGCTGACAATTTATGACTTGTGTTAGGATCACTGGAGTATTTAGAAGGGATTGAATAGACGCACAAAATTGTCTTTATTATGTTTCTGAAATATGCATTTCAAACATTTTTAGGAGTTAGAAGCTAATCTAGATTTTTAAAAGTGCAATGGACTAACTAAAAATGCAGAAACAGTCCACGGTACTTGATGAAACTTAAAAGCATTAGAAGGTAAAATAACATATTGTTTGTTTCGAAAAGTTCGAAGGACAAAACCCTTTTACGTCTCCTCTTTTTCTGTTTACAGAAAGTATCATTCAAAGAATTTGATTAGTACATAATTGTACTCTTAATTTTCACAAATTGCAATCACTTCACACTTTTCAGTAGATACGATAAAAAGCATGTAAACAATGATATCACATATGATCTTCTGAATCTGATCGGATTTTATAGCGTGTGCTGGTTTTTGTAGAATTTTAGTATGATAAACTAGAAGATGCGAGCGATTTTGCAATTTCACGAAAAGATCAGTGTTTTATCGAGCACATCATAAAACATTTTCATAAACCATCTTCAACATTCGAATGAGAACGACTTTTTTTTTCCTTTACGAGTATCTGAATCCAAGAATATATTTATTAGTTGTTTTGTAACTAAAATGGTAGTGAGTAATAAATGATCTGTATGGTTTATTTAATGACTTTAAATAAAGTAAATTAGTGTACAGAAAAACTACAATAAATAGAGACATTCTTACAGACAAAACATATGTCACTAGTATAATATGATAGATTATCGTAAAAGACTGTCTTAAACAATATATCACCACAATTATTCAACTTAAGGTTTTTCATTTTTCTTAAGAATTTATCTTAAACATTACATCACCACAACTAAAAATATCCGTATCAACTTGCTTTTGAAGTGACCAATTAATAGCGATAATATTTTCTCAATAGTTTATCTAATAGTTCAAAATAATTATTTATCCAAAAACAAGAATTGTGTACATAAGATTATATTGTCGAATCACAAACCAATGGCATGCTCATGTAATATTCGATGCGACTAAAATTCAAACTTTAGAGAATTATTTAATGAACAACGAGGTCGACAAATGTAGAGGATATATATGAATGAATTTACATAAAATAAAATATTTCATTTTGCTCATTTATTAATATGTAAATAAAATCACCTAGAATTAATGAGATGCCAGTCTAGAACGAATGCGACATTTGTAATATGTATCAATAGACAATAGCTAATAACAAGTTGAACGATGGATTCTTTGTTTTCTACTGCAAAAGTCGGAGGCTATTCTTGTCCTTTTCACCAGTCAAGATTCTTGAATTTGTCTTGATTTTGTCTCAACTTAAATATTCCCATTTTTTAAAACAGTAGTAGGTTCCCATATTAATATATTTATCATGAGAACTAGAATTTCCCGATGAGTTGCACATAATATTAATATTAATATTAATATTAAAATTAATAAGTACGAGCGTTTAAATAATTATTTAAAATTATTGATATAATAAATATATTTAAATAAGTATAACAATTTTGTTATCAATTTTAATTATTTATTATTGCATTCAATATATTAATTACTGGATTCAATATATTAATTGAGTGAAACTATTTTAAATTAAAAAATATATATATTAAAAAATTATATATTATTTGTTATACAAAATATATGGAAAAAACATGACAGAAAGATATGCTGAAAACCAGCGGACCAATATGGTGAACAAAACAGTAGTACAATGCTTAAAATAAATCAAACCGTAGCATGCATGAAATACAGTGTCCTTAAAACATATTCGTCTCCTCCGGTATGTGTTTCGAGGATGAACTTGGATGTCTGTTTCCCAGGATACAACAGAACAACCAGCAGTAACCTAGCACGAGGCACCACTACGATGAACTGAAATGCAGGTAACTGAACTTTATCATGAGGGCAGAGGAACAGCAGCCAGAGGAAGCAGCAGCAACGAGGCAACAAAGAAAGCTTCGAAAGTTTAGATTGCAGGAAAGTGTGTTGGTTGGTCTGAAGGACTTGAGGCTACCTCTATATGTAGGCACCCCTGTTCCGTATGGACAGTCTTCTGGCCATCCGAATATGAAGAGTCAAGCACATGAAAGGTCATCCATAAAAGAATTTTCCGAAAAATAAAAATAGCAAAAGCCAGGTGAACCGTGGTGGGAAATTTTGCCTTAATCGGGTCCGACATTCGACGCACTCAGGTCGCGCTCGTACGCTTGTACACAAGTCAAGCCTTTTTCCATTGCAAATCGGACTCATGATTTGAAACATTAAACTAATATGAGTAACTTATAAACTTATGATAATATACCATTAATTAGTCAAATCTTTTGGGAAAATACCTCTTTCTGTGTTATAACTTCAATTTGAATGTCTTACATAGAAATATGAAAACTAATAATTGTAACTTATAAACTCATATGATGATATAACACTCATGATTAGACAAATTTTTTGGGATGATATCCCTCTTGGGGACGACTGGAAAGGAAAATCATCAGATAAGTGTCGATAATAAAAATTATAGGTTAGAATGTTAGATTAAGATGTATGATATATGTACTGCATACTGAAAGATGATCGGAAGCCGTTTAGAATAGCTTATAAACTCATGGTGATATATCACCCATGAGACGAATCTTTTGAGAAAATATAACTCTACATTTTATAACCTAAAACATTGCAAGTTGGGAAGATGAGAGTGAGAGTATTATTTTAAGACAATTTGGAGAAGAGACTGTCTAGAGGGACAGAGAAGGCGGTGATTTTGGATATGTATATGACTAATTCAACTACAACAGTCTAACCGAAGACTACTTAATACGTTATTCATATAATTGAAATTTCAGTCAAACTATTTGGGATAGTTAATTAAGTTCTTATTGTAATTTTTTTAGTAGTTTGTATAATTGAGCCCAGAACCAGATGTTTTATTCTAAACTTATGACCAATGGCAGAGACACATGCACATACACCCGAGTAGATCAATTTAAATTAGTAAAAAATTCTAGATTTTAAAATTTTAGTCCGAATAGAGCCATATTTTTTGCTCCGCCACTGCTCATGACATCGATGTCATATAAGTTACAACTTACAAGTAACCTTCTATGCTATTCTTATGTTTTTTATATGTCTTTGATCATTATTATCGAATGAAATCTATAGAAAACTGCAAACAAATTCAAGTAAAAAAGACTTTTATGTCCTAAATTGTTTCACATACTCCACCAACTCGAGTAGATAAAACTAGACAGATATATTATCCACACCAGAAGCATATAAACCTTCCTCTAATGATATAAATCAGAGTCGCACTATTATTTCTTGTCAGTACAAATTAAACGACTTGCGCTAGTTGTCAATAAATTAAATGACCTGCTTCGCCAGAATTCTAAGTTAATAAATGGATGAGCTCTGAATTACGACTACTGGTGCAGTGGTCCCAATCTCCAGCCACATTCCACGCAACTACGTGTCAAAGTCAAACATGAAAACTCTATAAAAAGCTTGCTTTGGTTAAGCAGTGAAACATATGCTTTATGTTTAACCCACAAAAAACAAATATAGAGATTTGAATTATTATATTAAATAAACAAAATCCCTTTTCCGTATGGAAGAAGAGAAGGCAACCGATGATGGGTACACGCAAGATGGGACTGTGGATCTCAGAGGAAACCCTATTCTCAGATCCAAGAGAGGTGGATGGACTGCTTGCTCCTTCATTGTTGGTATACCATTTTCAACTCTTTCTTCCTTCTTTTCTCGCATTATTTCCACTTTGTCCACTCAGTTTTTTCCACCCCACTATTCGGAGAAGTTCTCCCCGTGTAGAAGAATCATAGATAAGTTACCTTTAAGAATCATGAATGTAAGTGCGAACCAGAATCTGTCTTAAAAATTGTGATATTGGGTTTTTTTTTTTTATTATTATTGAAAATATTTGATGATTTAATCTTATGAGTGGAGAGGGTCATCCTCTCGTTTCTTCTTGGTTGGCTTGTTTCACTTTTTAGCAGATCTCGAAACATGATAAAGGTAACCTTTTTGGGAAGGGACAGTGAGTGAAAAGTTTGTGGATCTTACTCTTACATCGTACTTGGAGGAGTGCCTTTTAAAGTTTCCAAAGAAGATTCGGGATAAAGGAAAATGTCCTTTTTTTTCATTTATCTATTTTCAAAACAATTTTAGTGTCATTGTTCTTATATTTTCTTTAAATCGAATCGGACGCTAGTATTTGGCAATACTAATGGGTTTTTTTTAATAAAAATAAATTAAGCAAATTTCGTGGTATATACATAGAATATTCAATGAAAGTGACGGATACTACGGTATCCAATTTTTTTTTAATATCTTTTGAGAATACATTAAATTTTTCCTCGACTTCTTCCCCTCAATCTCTCTCTTTTTCTAAGAAAAGATACACGCACTTCGATAAGTTTTACGTTAGGAATTAATTAGTGTAAAATTGTATGGAAAGATTCATTATCTATGATTACAAGTGATTCCCTACCAAATTTAGACCAACTCAAATCCGTTTCCATAACAAAAGTTTATCCATCCTTTTAATTTTTTCCGAAGAGAGACAAAAATCCTACCATTTCTTGGATTTTTTGAGCATTTTTGGAAAAAAGTTCAGTATTTTTGAAATATTATGAATGTTAATTAAATCTTTGATAGTGACTCATTCGGAAACATTCAGTCATACAAGTCAACTGTTACATGCATTTAAATTAAACACCACACAATTTAGCTAATAATTATTCAAAATATTGATGCATTTTATCTTATTTTAGTCATATGTTGTCACCAAGTGGACAACATAAATGAGCACATGCCCACGTGACAACATCGAGCTCACAAAAAATAATAGCATGTTAATTTTTGTAATTTTTTTTGTACATAATTTCAAATTGTGGTATAACTTCTTATTCATTTTTAAAAGTATTGTATGCTATCTATTTGAATATTCTTATTTTAAATTGCAGCATATCCCTTCGTTAATTTTCACAATAATGATATTACTCAATTTTGAATATATTATAGATCAATCATAAAAATATACAAGCACGTAACATGTATATCGACGTGAGCAACGTCTCTGTCCTGTAAACTTCTGGGCTTTATTATTTATTATTATTAAATGCCTCGATTATTTTTCTCCAACTTCTCGTAGAGTCGTACACACCTAGCCACGTACTGTTCGAGTTAATTATTACGTCAAATCATAAGATATATCTAATGTCAATTTATGAATATATCTCATTTTCAATAAATATATTTAATGATGGGATTTTATTAAATAAAATGGAAAAAAATGCAGTGTATGAAGTGTTCGAGAGGATGGCGTACTACGGAATATCCTCTAATCTGTTCATATATTTGACCAAGAAACTTCACGAAGGGACTGTGAAGTCGGCCAACAATGTCACCTATTGGGCCGGGACCGTCTGGATGACTCCCATCTTGGGTGCGTACGTCGCCGATGCTCTCTTGGGCAGATATTGGACCTTCGTCGTCGCTTCCGCCATTTATCTCTCCGTAAGTCCGTTTATTCTTTTCAGAAAAATTCGAAAAAATGATAATCGTTGGATCTGCGGTGAGTTAAATATTAGGATGAAAGGGACATTTATTATATATATTAAGAGTTTGAAATAGTTGTCAACACACATTAAAAGTTAATTATTAGGATGAATGGGGACAATAATGATTAAGACATTATGAGAAAACCACCTAATTAATAAAGGCAAAAACTTGTGTGAGACGGTCTCACGGGTTGTATTTGTAAGACGGATCTCTTATTTGGGTCACCCATTAAAAAGTATTACTTTTTATGCTAAGAGTATTACTTTTTATTGTGAATATGGTAGGATTGACCCGTCTCACAGATTATGATCCGTGAGACGGTCACACATGAAACCCACCCGTTAATTAATTACTAGGAGGAAAGAAGGCAATAATAGAGGTCTTAATATAATATTATATTAATTATATTAAAAGTCAATATAAATATTTATCTGCATGACTAAGACCTCTAATTAGTGGGATTAATCTATGTATTATCGGTTGATTAAATTTCTGAGAAGATGCTTTGGTGGTTGGTTTTGCTATTACTTTATTGATACGATCGATACCTTCCAAAGCATGCAACAAATGATCTAGTATTATATCTGCGAGAGCAGGTGAAATTTATTATTTGTGAAAATGAAATATTTAAAACTTCAAAAATAATTCTATTATTATATAATTTAAGTTCTCTGTGAACAAATTTATAACTTTCTTTGATTCAAGATGTTTATATCTTAATTTGTTTCGGACTATTCATCTAATAATTTTTTTATATATATTTTGGACTATGATTAGTGATTTTTGGAAGCGAGATTGGCATATATTCTAGATTAAAAATTAAAATATTCCTAAATTATAGCTTAGTATGAAATAAAATACGATCAGTCCATTGAAATATTTTATTCAATGCATGGTTGGTATTTGAGTTCTCATTTATTCTGACAAGTCAGAGACAAAGTCATTGAAAAAATTGATATATTATAATATTTTGTAGACATGATACCTTAAATTCCTGAGACAACCGAAGTTGACCCGTGATTATGTATGGAAATCTAAACTAAGTTTTCGATAATTTGCTTACATGTTATAAAATTAATCAAAGTTGGATATATTTTGGGTATTGTCAATCTATTGTTTTAAATTTACACAAAACAATAGAATATATGATAAGAGCTAGGAATATTGGATCAATTAATAATTAAATTATTGTTTTTACTTTTAATGTTACTAATTGTTCGGATAGAACTGAATTGATTTAATTGCATCGACTTTAATTTCCAATTTCTGGGATTCTGGACTAGTAATCTAATATTCAAGCAAGTGTTGGTCCGAGTCAACATTGGCCTACAATTTGTTTTTTGTAACATGATTACGCAACCTTTTTACTCTAAGTTTCTTGATTTTTTTTAGGATCCTAATCAAGCAACTTGTTTGATAGCTTCTAAATTGAGCTATTAAATAGAATATAATTACATTTTTAAATTCATTAGTTTGATATATTATTAAAATCTAACATTGAAATTTTTTAATGTGGGATCAATTAATTTCGACAAAATTTCATTTCACACTGATGATCGCATGCAGGGAATGGCTTTGCTCACATTATCAGTATCAATCCACCCTCTAAAGCCAAGTGCATGTTCAGATCCAACTGGTGCCACTTGCAGTAAGGCCACCACATTGCAACTAGTTGTGTTCTTTGGTGCACTATACACACTCACTGTGGGCACTGGTGGAACAAAGCCAAACATCTCGACCATCGGGGCGGACCAGTTCGACGAATTCGACCCCAAGGAGAAAGTCCATAAGCTCTCCTTCTTCAACTGGTGGATGTTTAGCATCTTCTTTGGCACATTATTTGCAAACACTGTGCTTGTTTATATCCAAGATAATGTGGGGTGGACTCTCGGTTATGGGATCCCCACCATAGGGCTCATGATATCCATCGCCATTTTCCTGGCCGGTACGCGGTTTTACAGGCACAAGTTGCCTACCGGAAGCCCGTTTACTAGGATGACTAAGGTGATAGTGGCTGCCATGAGGAAATGGAAGGTAACAGTCCCGGCTGACCCTAAGGAATTATATGAGCTTGATTTGGCCGAGTATTCGAAAAAAGGGAAATACCGGATTGATTCTTCGCCTACATTGAGGTATGCATGCGTTCATATATATATCATGTTGATTTACCAAAAAATTGATGTTGAATTCTTGATTATATATGTCACTTGTCAATCAGTAAAAGGTAACACAAATTCATTGTAGTTTTATAAAATACAAAATATCTAAAGTCTCTCTCTTTATAGTGGGGTCATCCTTGGCTTTCCTCTTTCAATATTAAGGATGATAGATTTAAACTGATATCAAAGTTCCAAGAAAAAACATAGCACTGTAAACAGTATTCAGACTCCAAACACATTTATGAATGTTTCCAAAACAAACTAATTAGAAACAAGTTAATACACAAGACACTGATTAAATTAAATTTTCCATCTGTTACGACTAGATATATTTGTGCAGGTTCTTGAACAAGGCTTGTGTGAAAACAGGTTCCTCTAGCCAATGGATGCTCTGCCCAGTCACACAAGTTGAAGAAACCAAACAAATGCTGAGAATGATACCTATCCTAGTAGCCACATTCATTCCCAGTACAATGTTAGCTCAAATCAACACCCTTTTTGTTAAACAAGGCACCACCTTAAACAGAAACATTGGCAGCTTCAAGATCCCCCCGGCCAGTTTGGCCGGATTCGTTACGCTTTCCATGCTTATATCTGTTGTGCTGTACGACCGTTTCTTTGTAAAAATATTACAAAGATTGACAAAAAATCCTAGAGGGATCACCCTTCTACAAAGAATGGGGATTGGTATGTTAATTCATATAATTATAATGGTAATCGCCTCGTTGACCGAGAGGCACAGGGTTCAAGTGGCTAAGGCTAATGGATTGGTTGAAAGTGGGAAAGAGGTACCTTTATCAATCTTCATATTGTTGCCCCAGTTTATACTAATGGGAACTGCTGATGCATTCTTGGAAGTGGCGAAGATTGAGTTTTTCTACGATCAAGCACCCGAAAATATGAAGAGTCTAGGCACATCATATGCTATGACTACGCTTGGAGTTGGGAATTTCATTAGTAGTTTTTTGTTGTCAACCGTTTCAAGAATAACAAAGGGAGAAAATGGTCACTCGGAATGGATCAAGAACAATCTTAACGCTTCACATTTGGACTATTACTATGCATTTTTTGCAATCTTGAATGTCTTGAATTTCTTTTTCTTCTTGGTTGTGGTCAAGTTGTATGTGTACAAGGCTGAAGTTTCTGATTCAATGCGAGTTATAGAGGAAGAACTAGTGGCATCTGTACGTACGGTGAATGATTGATTAAAGAGCAATAGAGGGATTGCTGGTAATAAAAAATTACACGGAAGTTCAGAAATTGTTGATTGTCAAAGGTGTGTTGCACGTAGGTTTTAAATTGTTCATCCTCCTTGAGATAAGGGGATGTTTACGCTTTACGATCGAGGGGAAAAAGAATGAATGTAATTCTCTTTGATAGATTAGATTGTGCTAAATACAAACTGAGTTTCATATTTTGAATTGTTTTTTTTTTCTCGAAGCAAAGTTCAAGAACATATTTGAAAGCATGAAAATTTAGCATGATCGTCGTGCTCTAGCGGCTGTGACAAGAATATATCTGAAAGCATTTGTTACATCACCAACGTATAGGCATCTGTAGAAAAAGGAGTTTGAATCCAAGAAAATTAGAAGGTAGGCATCAAGTTCTGACACATGCTGAGAGGCTACTTGTATGGCAGATCGGTTGTGTTCGAAATAGGAACTGCCTGGTAGTCTTCTATTGCCAAATCGGCTGTTTGGTGAAGGAGTGATCTTTGGTGAGAGACGTGAGTTTTTCTCGAGCGACCGAAGTTGTGAGAGAAGCTAATGTAAGGTATTAAGACGGATGTGTTGTGTTCCACGGCTTGTGGAAGGGCGTGGATTATGTCCTTACTTTGAGCAAACTGTCGTTTGGATCTTCAACTCCAACACTGCATGCTGCTCTTTTCCCCAGTTTCTGGAACTTCAAGTCCAGGTTACATCGTGTTAATGGACGAAGAGTAGGGATATAACTCTGTTTTGATCCTGAAAACGTGAAAAAAAATATATGTATGTTAGTATGTAACTTAATGACGAAGATAATAGGTTAGCCGTTAGTCAACCGAAATTCATGCAAGAGGTGCAACTTTATTACCACATGATGCAGCAAAAGTTATGTAATCTCGGAAGAGATACTCTAAACTTTCAACAAGATTACAAACTAGATTCTGCGATACATTCACTGGTATCTGAAAAAATTGTTTACAACTTCCTTGACAAAGCGGACTATATCTTCAACCGAATGAGCATACGGCTCAGTTTTGAACATGGGATTCCATGTCTGCAAAATAATGATGTAAAGATTTTAACACTATTTTATCAATTATTAAGTTCATCATTCCAGTGAGCTTACTTCTGTTTCTTTTGCTCTTTGGAGATGCTCCTTTCCTGTATTTAACCTTTCTTGAATCCACTGTTTCAACATTTAACTATGATAGAATCAACTTCATATTGGACCATTTCTCTCTCGAGCTGCTCGAATAGACCCATATCATATATTTGAGCTCAACTCTAGTAAGGGCTCGAGTTCGAGTTTTGATAGCTCGACTCTTTTGCACTCCTAGTCTCGCCATCGGTGAAGACGACATCTTTGTGTTGGATCTCGGTTTTCTACACGCCCAAACGCAGCGGAAGTTTTAAAAATTTTATTTTATTTTGACAATCAAAATATGTTTTGCTTTGGGCGCTCGTATGATTTTAACAAAACATTCATAGGGAGTTTAATAATACCTTTGGTGAATAAATCACGTGGCTCCAACTACACCGATATTAGCGGACGTAGCTCTTGTTGTAAATCCCTACGAACATTCTTCGATCTCCTAATCCGGTCCACGACTGAAATATTTGTTCCTCTTCTAAATTGCACTAGAAATTTAGAAGAACTTTTGCGTAGAGATATAACACGAGAAATTCGACTCAAAATCTAAGCCAAATTTTTTCTTGCTTTTCTTTAAGAAATTTTCGAGAGATTCTTTTTGGGGAGAGCCGAGAGTTTTTCTATTTTGAAAGCTGCACCAATGAATTGGGAGGAGCCGAAAGATTCTAAATTGATCTCTATCAAAAATCTTTTTGGATGCATGTACACGTAAAATAAGATTCAAAAATCTTATCATATCTTCTAATCTTATATTTACTTAATTAATCTCATTAATTAAGATAATTAAAGATTCTAAAATTACATGCCAACTCAAAGTCCTTTTCTTTTTCAAATCATTGACCAAACTTTCGAAAGGTGTGCAAATAAGAATATAAAATCCTTATTATTTCTTTAATCCATCATTTACTTAATTAATACAATTAATTAAGTTAACTATAGATTTTAACTTAATATTTAATAAACTCAACTTTTGAGTTTAATAAATTAAACCCATTATAAATTCAACATTTGAATTTATTATATAAACTGTAAATTCAACTCCTTGAATTTTATCACCTCCAAAATTTAATATTTAATAAACTCAACTTTTGAGTTTAATAAATTAAATTATCAATTTATAAACTCAACTCTTTGAATTTATTTTCTCCAAATTTCGTAAATTCAACTTCTTGAATTTACTATCTCATAAATTTAATTATCATAAATTCAACTCCTTGAATTTACTATATCATAATATAAATTCAACTCCTTGAATTTATTCTCTCAACGGGAACAAACGATCCAGTGCTTGTGTGACCCTCAATGGTTCAGGGATACAGCTAGCCGTGGGTTCACAACTCTTTGTGATTCAGGACATAATCCTTTATTCGGGCTTACCCTAGTTAGCCCCATTCTTTTCACCAACACCTTGATCAAGAATGCCAGAACTCATTTCTGATTACACCCATCGGATCATGGTAAGAGCGTCTAGTAGCATCGCCCCATGATCCCCTAGGTATCACTGATAGTGCCTGCAAGAACCAGTAGATTATGATTAACGTACAGTACGGTCCCTTCATCTCATATATCCCGATCGAATCTGCAACCATTGGTTCATCGAGGGTTGCATATTAATTCGATAACTATGTGATAACTATAATAGTGGCATCGCGTGTACTATTTGGAGAACTCCTTCTCCAACGTACATCTCGTACTCTGGCCAGAGATTCCATGCACTATTATTTCATTAGATCACATAGGATATCCACACCCGTAGGTGAGCGGTGAATCCCCGACTACAATGCACTGGCTCCTATATGTGTCGCAACTGTACCCAACCTCGCCACCTGATGACTCTCCTGGAGCCGGTAAACGAGTCAAAGCACAGCCCTAGCATATAGAGCCTCAGTGTTGTCCCGGGTCGTAAGGACTAATGGTGTACAATCATAACCACGGACTTATCCTCTCGATGAATGATAACCACTTGAAAAGTCCGAGGGAGGGTTGTTCGGTATAATCATCATATGACTACCCATCTGTATGTTTGGACATCTCTATGCCCTTACCAAGAAACGCAGTACACAACATCACAGATGCTAGTCTCGAGCTCAAGCGACCTTTATCCATGTTTTAGGCGGCTGAATCGACTAGGAACGAATTTAGAATATGCAGTGTTTACAAATGAGTTTCAACATCGAATTACGATTCATTTGTATTAAAGCATAATCAAGGACTTTATCTATGCTGCTTGCATGGGTATACAGATAAAGTATTACGAAACCATTAAAAGTTAAATTATATTAAAATAAAGATTGTTTATTTCACTTGAGTCAATAAAATCCCTAGCCAACCGTTGGCTTGCAGGGCATCTACTCTAACACTTTGGACTCGAACCCGCTCAGCTCAGGGACAACGGGTTTGACCCGCAAGAGCTGGAGTGCCTCGACGTACGACGGCAAGCACTTCAGCATTTTCAAACCCCATGCCTCCTTCTTCACTGTGCTAGACACGGCCATCCCCACACTCGGAGACTTGTCTGGGGAACCAGGACTTGACCCGTGTTCACCCTCTCGGGCATCGGAAGAGCTATAGTAGGTGAGGGCACCTTGCTGCTGAATCCATAGGATGATCAGCATGTTGTGAAGAACACCTCGTAGGCTGCTACCTGGAAGTAGTCCGGTCAAGGCCGTCGATTTCTCCAAATGGCGATAAGAGGTCGGACTCGGTTCCCATGCAAGTTTATTCGAGCGATCTCTTTTCGGAGCTAATATTTGGATTGATTCTGGACAGAAGAAGTCTATGGATGATGATGTTTGGGTCGATTGGATGAGCTTGGAAGGCAATCTACCGGGCATATATGTGTACTTTGCCTGTAAAGATTTTTGACATGATGGGATGAGTCTGGGTCAGATGATCTGCATACAAACAAGAAAACGTCAGTGAGGCGCCGGAAGAGTTTTTGATGGGGCAACTTCGATGCTCAATTCAGTACATGGCTCACTAAGTAGAGAGAACATTTATTGAATACATTAGAATGCAATATCTCATGTCTCAAATGAATGAGCAAACCTGAATATTTAAAGGGGAGGAGATGACCTCGATTGTAGCACGTGGGCATTGTTCCTGATTAGACATCTACGCATATCCAATTTTCTGACAGTAGGCATGTCGACCCATATTGTCTTTGGTCTTGTCATGAGCATTGATTTGTCATGTTAATGATTGCAAGGTATGGTGACCATACTTATAGGCCCCGCTCTCATCTCCTCATGGTCGGTCTGAGTAGGAAGGAACCAGTGCGGACAGTTCTTGCTAGTGACCGGGTAAGGTGAGCCCGGGTCGTATGGCCTGGAAACGTGGAGGGGAACAGACCCTTGGTTATCGGTGAGCATAGTCCACGATCACTTAACTTGATCTTTTTGGGTACCATGTCTTGTCTGGTCAGAGAAGACTCCAGAGTGTTGCAAGTGCCCATGATGCCAAGGGATTCCCTATCTAGCCAGACACTTTTTACATTCGGGCGGTATAATTCAAACATGTCTTGCCCGACCAAGAATATGAGCTCGGGCTTGTATGACTCCATAATGGTCTATTGTGCTTATCGAGTTACAGCATGTTCGGGATTGTTTAAACAAGTTACTATTTCTTTATCCGAGCCGGCTTCCACCCGATCTCCACTTGGCTTCCCATGACCAATTCTGGACTAGTACTGCTTTGGTCCTTTTTTCATGTCCGAGTGTAGAGTTGTCAAATTGGGTTAGGCCCGTCGGGCCGGCCCGCCCCGCTATACAAATTGAGCGGGTTGGGTTGATAAAATAACAGCCCGTTTGGAGGTGGGCCAAACGGGCTGAGCCCATTTGGGTTGTGGGTCAAGACGGGGCGGGCTGGCCCGCCAAACTAGGGTAAATTCTGAATCTCTTAATTTTGTCCTTATTTTTCTACGCCTCACTCCATCTCTCTCTTGCGCGGCTGCGGCTCATCACTCTGCGTCTCCATCAGTCCATCACTCTCGTCTCTAATTTCCTTTTCATTTTTCTACAGCGCCTCCCTCCATCCATCACTCAGGTAAAATCTAAGTTTCTGTGCTTCTTCTTTTTTTGAATCTCTGTGTTTTTTTCTGAATCTTTATGCTTTTCTTTTTTTTGAATCTACGTGGTTCTACTTTCTCTAAACTGTGTGCATCTATGATCTATCGGATTCCATGTCTATGTGGGTTTTTTTTTAATCTATGTGAATCTATCGGATTCCATGCCTGTAGAATTATGAAAAAAATTAACAGTTTCTATCGGATTCCATTTCTCTCACAATTGCCTTGCCTCCATCTTCACATTCAGCAGAGTCCTCAACTACCAATCTACCATCTGTACTAAAAGTTTCTCCGATTTCCCAGCCCTTTTCAACGCCAAAACTGTTTCATTCTTGAGCATAGTCGTGCCCGTTAAGTACTGCTTTAGTAATGTCCCGTAGCAAGTGTGCAGTGTAACAGCTGCAACCCCAGCAGAATTCGGGTGCCATTTCTTAAGAACTCGACTGAATATATCCTTCTCCTTCGATGCCAATTCTTCAGTTTCTCTAGCCAATTTGATTAGCACTTCACTCACTTCTTGCCCTTCAAGGGATTTCCTGTTTTCATTTTTATCCACGAGCTTCTATCGATATAAAAAGTTAGAAACACCAAGAAAAAGAAAATGAAAACATTTCTTAGTGTAGAAGTAGATGAAATGGAAACACCAAGAAAATGAAAACATTTTTATCCACGAGCTTCTAACACTGCTTTCTGTTTCCTTGTAAGTTACAAGGAAGTGGTTAGTGTGTGTGTAAAATACTCATTCCCAATTTTATGTTATTTAACTGAATCATATTCTTTCCATTATTGTTTATCTCTCCTGCTCAAGTACTTAAAATTTAATTTTATCTAAGTTTATGGATGGATTTCTTTTGTGGTGTATATTTTTTTAACGTAATTTATACCTGATTTCTTATAAACACCATTGTTTACTAACATTTCTTTTGTGGTGTATATTTATCTCTCCTGCTCAAGCACTGTCCTCTTTTTTTTTTCTTTTTAAATCCCACCATTGTATTTGTTGTGATTGAAATGACTCAAGTTACTAATATTTTTCACTATTGTATTTGTAGATTATGGATTCTACCATAAACCAAAGTAATAACATAGATGAATACGAGGAAATTGGAAACAACAAGCATGGTCAGGAGGAAGCTGCATCAAAAAAGCCTAAAGAATATTCTGATGTCTGGAATTATTTTACGAAAAAAGAGATTGGTCAAGATGGTATACAAAGAGCCGAATGTAAGGCATGCAAGAAAGAGTATAAATGTGGGGGAAAACAATACGGGACTTCAACATTAAGGCGTCATCTTCAAAATTGCAAAATGGTAAAATTTCATGATGTTGGACAAATGATTATTGATCATGATGGGAACATGAGGTCAAAAAAAATAGATCAAAAAATTTCACGTGAGTTATTAGCTGCTGCCGTTATTAAGCATGATTTGCCATTTTCTTTTATCGAGTATGATGGAATTAGAGCTTGGGTTAAATATATAAATCCTGACGTGCTTTGTATTTCTAGAAATACTCTTGTTTCCGACATTTCAAGAATCTACATGAGAGAGAAAGAGAAACTTAGGCAAACTTTGGCTAACATAAAAAACAGAATTTGTTTAACTTCAGATGTATGGACTGCATGCACTAGTGAGGGCTACATTTGCTTGAGTGCCCACTTTGTTGATGATGATGGGAAATTGAATAGTAAAATACTTAGCTTTGCTCATATGCCTCCTCCACACTCAGGAGTCGAATTAGCATCAAAATTGTTTGGTTTTTTGAAGGAATGGGGGATCGAGAAAAAAGTTTTCTCTTTGACATTGGATAATGCATCAAGTAATGATAATATGCAAGCCATTTTGAAAGAACGACTCTCGTTGCATGATAGCTTGTTGTGTGATGGTGAATTTTTTCATGTTCGTTGTTGTGCTCATATATTGAATCTCATTGTCCAAGAAGGTCTCAAAATAGCTAGTGTAGCTTTGAATAAAATTAGAGAATCTGTCAAGTATGTGAAAGGCTCGGAGGGTAGGATGAGAAAATTTGAAGAATGTGTGAGAGCAGTTGGTAACGTTGACAGTGGTATTGGCTTGAGATTGGATGTGCCTACTCGTTGGAATTCAACATATTTGATGTTAGATAGTGCCATCAAATATAAAAAGGCATTTTCTTCTCTTCAATTGAATGATAATAATTATAAATATTGTCCTTCAATTGAAGAGTGGAAAAGAAGAGAAAAAATATGTGAATTTCTTGAGCCATTTTATGATACTACTAATTTGATCTCGGGTTCTTCTTATCCTACATCAAATTTGTACTTCATGCAAGTTTGGAAGATCGAGGTTTTGTTAAATGAGAACTTGTCAAATGAAGATTTTGTGATAAGTGATATGTGTAAAAGGATGAAAGAGAAGTTTGATAAGTATTGGAATCAATATAGCGTGGTGCTTGCATTTGGGGCTATTCTTGACCCACGAATAAAGCTTTCTATGTTAGAGTTTTTTTATTCAAAGCTTGATGATCCTACAAAATGCCAAGAGAAGATGTTGATTGTGAAGACAAAGTTGTATAAGCTCTTTGAGCAGTATTCTAACACCAATCAGACAAGTTCTTCACAACCAAAATTATCTTCTGTTACAATTTCACATACTCAAAGTGGAGGAGAAATTAAAAATAAAGGCAAAAGAATCTATGATGTAAGTATTAAAATGATTTATTTCTTTTCTATTTCTTATATTCATTGTTTGGTTTGTTTTTAAATATATATATTGCTTTACCATAAGTTAATTGATGTAGGAAATCATGGCATATGAGAGTCAAACCATTAGAAGTGCAGGAAAATCTGAATTAGATCTTTATTTGGAGGACCCAAAGCTTGAATTTGTATATTATCAAAATTTAGATGTTGTGGAGCATTGGAAGAATCATAAGCATCGATACCCTTCACTTTCATTGATGGCATGCGATATTTTGTCTATCCCCATAACTACCGTTGCATCAGAGTCAACTTTTTCCATTGGTGCTCATGTGTTCACCAAGTATAGAAGTCGCATCCTTCCTGAAAAAGTGCAAGCTCTTATTTGCACGCGTAACTGGTTGCGTGGTTATGTTTATGGTAATTTCACTTATATATATAGATATATAGATATAAATATAACTTTTCTTAAATTGATATATTGGCTTACTCCGTGTCTTTTAGATGCAGATGATGATGAATGTGCAAATTTAAAAACAACTTCGTCCCGAGAAGGATCCAATGTTGTTGAAATTTTTGATAAAGAAACAGTGGAGGGAGCTATTGTAGAAGATGAAGATTGAATTGAGTTTAATGAGAATAGACTTTATTGTATTTATTTAGTTTCTTCATGTTTGGTTTAAACAATTTATTTTTTATGGATTATGTTGTATGCTTTCTTAGTTTCTTATTTTAATGGTTTAAACAATTTACTTTTTATGGTTTAAACAATTTACCTTTTTCTTATATGTTTACTATAATAATAATTAGCATTTTTTTGTTAAAAAACAAGCGGGTCGGCCCGCGTAACCCGCGGCCCAAGATAGGTTGGGCTGGGTTGGCCATTTAGAGGCCCGCAAAAATGGCGGGCTGGCCCGCCCCGCCAGCCCGTTTTGACAAGTCTATCCGAGTGCAAGGACGACTCATGCCCTTTCCAAGGCATCACCAACGGACGATCTACCTTACGGTGGAATTTCTTCATGTATGCGGGTTGGAGAGAGGAGAGAGAAGATGAATATTGTAACAACATTGTAATGGATATTTTGTATGCAAGAGACTCAGATACGGTGGTTTGAACGGGGAGAGAGATGGAATCATGGTTGCTTTTAAGTTATTTTTTAGACTATTGTTACGCGAGAAGTATGAAAAAAGGAGAATTTCATATACCTTGCCTAGGATTTCTTGAAGAATATAACCTTTTTTAGTATATATTGACTATTTGATAGATAATATTTATCAAAATTCAGAAACCATCTTGACCGTTTCCCTTCTTCATTACTTAAGCAAATGGTTATGCCCTAGAAAATTCTACAACTACAACATAAAGAAAATACCATATGTGCATGTGAAGCCTATGGATAATTGATATTCCACTATCGCCAGCCATCCATTACTAAACAGATTTATCCAATTTCGTACAGCTAAACGAATACACAATTCAGTTGACTGCTAACCCCAATAAATATCATCACTACCTAATTGTTCTAGAACGAGCTGGGAATAGCCGAATAAATTCCACTAAATGTCATTAAGGCGATCTGTTCCCATAATAGTAGGTTCCTGAAACTTCATTAACTTTACCAATAAGAGAAGTAACAAAACCTCACAACCATAAAATGTAATAAAGAAAGTTTTCATGTCACACAAGGCTGCACGTCAAGTTTAATAACTCACCAGCAGTGAACTCAAACAAGTTACGATAAATACTAAAATATCTCAAACACAATGAACATGGTTACTGGAACAGGTAATGAATAAAACTATAGGCAAACCAAATTTAAAACTACAACTCAAAGCAAAGAAACTGATTAAAAAGAGACTACTCCTGAAGAATACTTATTATGACTCGAAATAAGGACAAACCAACAACAATTCTGCAAATTTAAGCAATCCGTTCAGTCGCATAATATCTGTCATTTTGCAAATACGAGACACATTTATGTGTAAGATCCCCAATAAAATAGACGAACATAGCAAAAAATTACTGCTGCTGAGCCTGTCGATTTGAAGCACTACCATAACTACCTCCATAGCCACCTTGGTCACCAGGTTGCACATTAAATGATGGATCAGATCGCCATCCTGAATTTGCATAGCCTGCATTACCACTTCCATCACCATAAGCACCTCCCATGTAACTGCCAGTACCAGCTTGAAGATCTCCTGTGGGAGTATTACCATTTGGGCCACTTGTTGGACGCCCACCTACACCCCCATAAGCAGCTTGGTTTCCATAACTCCCGTCATTTCCTCCATACCCACCATAAGCATAACCCTGATTCACATATCCAGTAGAACCACTTGAAGACTGACCAATAATAGCAGCCCCACCACTTCCAGGTCTGCCAGCAGCACCCCATTGCGAGCTTCCATAGCCGTATCCTGTGGGAGCCTGTGAACCCCATGAACTCCTTGGAGCATTTGGTGGACCACCACCATATCCAGTATTTGGATTTGCATAGCCTCCGGCAGCAGGACTGCTATATCCTGGATTGGCACCGCCATAACTCCCATAGCCGTAGCCCATGCCATTAACATACCCAAAACCAGGGGTATGTGCATTGTATCCAGACGAACCATAAGAAGGATACCCACCGCCAGCATTTTGTTGCTGCATGTATTTCGTCTCCATTCCACCATCATAAGAGCTTGAATTACCAACGGAAGACCCATAACCTTGATATCCTACTCTGTTGCCACCAGTCCCACCACCCATAGATCTTGCGCTCCCAGCAACGTTGGCATCTTTGGGAAGAGCACGCTTAACTTCCACCTGCTTACCATCTAAGTCGTGGAATGTCTTGTGTAAAACCCTATCTACTGCTTCCTCAGAATCAAATGAAATGAAGCCGAATCCACGAGGACGATTGGTTTGCTGATCATACATTATTACTACATCAGTTACCATGCCATAAGCTTCAAAATATTGCCGAAAACCATCCTCACTCAGAGTTGGTGGCAAACCACCAACAAATATCTTCTTGGTCCTGTTACTTCCACCACCTCCAGAATTTCTGACACCACCAGGGTTCCCAACTTTAGCAACTTGTTGTTCATCTCTTGATAAAGCTCTTTTAGCCTCAACCTAGTCAGGAAAACGAACAAAATCCTGCGGTTAACAATATCACATATTACACAGGGAGGTATTTTACAGCCTGATCAATCTATGAAATAAGAACACTACTATACACAAAGAAATCCACAATGAAAGATGCGTTTTCTATAGATTCTCAATGCATAAATAACTTTAAAAATAAATCAACTCTAAGGTCGGTCAAATATCTCACTATTCCTACCACAAACTCCCCCACTCCCTCTGCCTTTCCCATTACTGTTCACTCATTCTCACTACATAATACGACATCTAAAGAAAAAGGAAACTTACACAGTCTTCTCCAGGAAAACTATACTAAAGCAATGAATGTCACCTGAGGTAAATAAAACTAAAGAATACGAAATAATATACAAAGATATTTAAACCAAGGTTAAGATATTTCATAAAGCAAATAATCAGAATGACACTCAGAATCCCAACCACTCAAGAAAAGTTAATCAATAACACAAACCACCAAATTAACACCCAGGAAAAAAAAAAGAAAAATCAAATAAAGAGCAAAACATATGAGTACTGACTTGCTTAGTGAGTCAGATATAGTTTCCATTCAATCAAGGTAGATATGCTATTATTGGTCAGTCAAATATCACAGTCCAAGACATTAAAATGACTCCAAACAAGAAAACTGAAAGCGGGTACCTTCATAAAAAAGTAATAACAATTAGAAGTCTCGGAAACTTTTCAACTCCTAGAAACATTTGAAACAGAAGAAGGCAACGCATTACTAAAAGCATTCCTATTGCCTCAAGTGCTAGCAATAACAATGTTGCATTGATTCATTTACTGCCACATATTCATAAAAAAACAAGGACCAATTTTTCATCGGACCAGATACATATACATACCAGTAAAAAGCAGAGAAGTATCCTGATATATATATATATATATATAATATATATATATATATATATATATATATAAAATTCCATAACTTTAACTGCTAAATGAAATAATAACAAGATAACAGGAAGTAATTATACGTCAATTAAAGTAAACTAACAAATCGAGAAGTGGAAACAAATCATTGGAATATACTAGATGTCAGCATGCTACAAAAGTAACAGCAATCTAAAACTTGTCCACCAAAAATAGGAAAGAAAAAAGCTTCACAAATAAAAATAATAATGAAACCCAATTCCAAACAGAAGTAACATTTCATGCCCAGAAACACATATCATGAAGGAAGCTCAATGTTCTCACGACTCACGTACCAATCGCAGGTATATTTCCAAAAAGTAAAACAAAAATATATCTTTTGTACTAATCATACCGTTCGACCATCAATTACATGCCCATCTTGAAGAACCCTATCAAGAATGTCTGGATCCGCAAATACAACGAAACCAAATCCCCTCGGCTTTCCAGATAACTTATCTCTCATCACCGCGGTCTGCAACACTTCTCCGTAGCCTTGAAAGTATTCCTTCAGCTTCTCCTCGTCCGTCTCCCACGAGATCCCTCCAACAAACAGCTTCCCCCGATCTGAATCCATGTGTAGTCCCGAGGAATCTGTGCCAGAAATGGAGGATTTAATGAATTAGGACCCAGAAAGCCCACTGCAGAAGTGAGTGAACGAGAAATGGAAAAGGTTCGCGTCGCGGAGTTGGAGATGAAGGGATCAGATTCGAAGTTCCGTGATATATAATGGATCCTTTAAATTCCATTCTTACCCCTACACTTAATCAGAATTTACATTTCATTTTTTCTTCAATTAATTATAGTATTATAATTTTTTATTTAGGTGTACTTCAACATACTATAAAATAAAATATATAACGTTATTTATGTTAGTTCTGCCAACATAATATTGTTATCAATAAAAAAATTAAATATTTATTGAGAAAATCATATTATTAACATGGATAAATTGCTTATTAAAGATGTGAAATATTTATGTTTCTTTATTTGCATTCTCATTTCATTTGTTCTTATTTTATTTCAGTCTAACTTATCATTATAGGCCTAATTATTTACAAGATATTTACATGATGAATCAATTTAGTAAAATTATAAGTATATTCGCAAATGAAAACTAAAAGAACTTTAATAAAATTTGTGTATTCCAATTGGATGGATTGCTGCAAAATACTTATCCTCATGGAGTAGCTACTTATTACAAATTAAATAAATGAAAAATAAAATCACATAATTTGATCACAAAAACTCAAATTATACTGTATCACAGATCAATTTTGTCATACTAATCTCCGATTCGATCGACTCATGAAAAAATAAGTATTTTTTTATTTAAACGAATTGATTCATCTCACATATATAGATCTGTACGACTGTAATAATCTTGCATGAGACCTACTCTATCATTAAAAATATAAGATCTCTTTTTTTTTGTCGACTTAAATAAAACAAACTATTTTTTTTTAAAGAAATGTAGTAATATATAAATAATGAAAAAGAAAATTCTAAAGCCAAGTAGTTATTGCTCCAAAGAAGACATCAAATCTGGTAGAAAACCAAAGGCAACAAACTAGCACTGGAACTCCTATAGTCCTTCCACTCGGGCAATTCAAACTACATAATATTAACTAAACTCCGCCACAAAGAGTTCTTCTCCAAGAGAAATCAAGCATTTTCTAGCTTTTTCTTCTTCTTCTTCTTCCATGGCAACTAGTTCAATTTAAAGTGCTTCTGATTTTCTTGGAAGCTGGGCAACTCCATTGCTGGGGAAGACCACACCATCTTGCAGTCTAAGGCGGTGGCGGTGTCCCATTTCAGGGTGGCTCCATCATGTTTCCGCTTGCGGCCAATGATGAGGAATGTGAACAACGGCAAGGATTTATTTGAATTGCCAAGAAAAATGGAGTGTAACTAAATCACTCGTAAATGTATCACAAGGATATAGAGTATTCATAAAACGAAAAGCATACAATTAATTCTGAAAAACAGGCTATCTAAATCAGGAGAGTGTCACCAGAGCGCTTGGTGTTCATGGACATCCAAATGAAGTATATCATAGAGAGAAAGCCAGAGCTCTAGCCTTCACAATCCGAGATGTGCCATGATATGCTTTCTTGAAGCGCTTCAATGGACTCCTCATGGCAAAACGAATATCAATCCAATCTCAAACTCTATTCTAAATCGAGCGACTGAAGGAGCAAGCAAAGAAAAGATTATCCAAACTTTCCACACATATATCAAACCATCCTATGTTGAGAACAAAAGATAATTGATCCCCCGTAGATAAGGGGTTCAAAATCATGCTTTGGTAGGATAAACTTGCTGTGCTTCCCGAAGAGGCCTCAGAAAAACCAAGTTACCTGCAGATTTTTGTGTTAAACTTTCACAAAATTTGCTTTCCTCCATCGCATATCCCACTTCCTTGAGTTCTAATTCTTCAGTTCTTTCGAGTGTTTTCTATGTAAATTGTAGACTATATAGATCAATAATTGTATAGGAAGTAGTAATTATGCAAATCAGAGCAAAAGTCTGTTGCTTCCCAAGTCTTAACAAATATGTTCCAACACAGATGCACTTGTCTATTTAACTCCACTGAACAATCTAAATTTTCATATCATCAATGGTTATATCATCCTCAAAGATGATGCCAGGATCTGTTGCTTTCTAACAAATATATTCCAACATTGGACCGTTTTACGTTCAACTCCAGTAAAAATATAAATCATATAATCAATGCTTATATCATGCTCAGGGAGAATCAGATTCCAATTATTCAGAATGATATACACTAAAGGGAATAAATTAAGCCACGAGACAAATTGCGCGAACGATGATAGACCACAGAGAGAAAATGTGTGTGTTTCCTAGGGTTAGGATGGAGGAATATTCAGGTATTGAAATAATGACTTCGTTATATATGTCCAGAAGTCTATTTTGAAAATCATAATTGCCTACCACAAATCTACTCATTCAAAAGAACTCATAAAATAACTGAAGATTTAAAATGCGGATCTGAATTTTAGGATGTTCCAAACAAATTGTGAATTTGATCCCTAATGAAACCAATAAATTATGTTCCTTCCTGGGAATATGACAAGCAGAGGTATCAAAGCTTCAATGTCAGGTCTATGTCATCTGGTTTAAAATTGTCAACACCGTTGTCAAAAGGATCCACCACTGTCATCTCTTGAATGGGATGCTCCAGCTGCATTATATAGGGCTCTGTACAGCCGGCGACAAGATTCTGGACCTCACTTTGCCTAGTTGATTTTAAGAGAGATCTCCTCGTCATGCGAGAAAGACTACAGGTACCACCTGACATGGATTTTGCAGTTAATGCACCAACATCTATTGGTGAATGAAAGTTTAATGGTCTGGTAGGTTTTGAAGTAGATGCGCTGAAAGCAAGATTCTGGACCTCACTTTGCCTAGTTGATTTCAAGAGAGATCTCTTTGTCATGCGAGAAAGACTACAGGTACCACCTGACATCGATTCTGCAGTTAATGCACCAACATCTATTGGTGAATGACAGTTTAACGGTCTGGTAGGCTTTGAAGTAGATGCATTGAAATGTGAATTAGAGATACCCAGGGTTATTTGGCTTCTAGGAGAACGGAAACTTAATTCTCCAGTAGGCTGAGATGCAAACCTAAAGCTGGAGTTAGACGATTGTCTAGGACGTGAAGATAACATGCTGGTGCTTATGGCTGAATGGAAATTTGATGAAAATGGAGACAACTGAGGCCTTGGTGTTGAGGCAGGACCTCTCAGTTGCATAAAATTTCTCAAAGGTTCTGGCGCCACATAGTTGCCACCTACCGAAAGGTCTGATGTTGGGGTAACTCTTTGTGAAGAATTTGGTCCAAAGTAGAGATTAGCAGCAGAATTAACATTAGTCAATGGCACTGAGGCGAAGCAAGTAATATGTGAAGCACCTGAAAAGAAGTTTCTACCATTCACTGAAGCCTCAAAGCTTCCAACATGTAGCCTCATATAATGGTCAAATAGGCTTTTGTTGTCAAAGAAAACTTGGTCACACACACGACAGGCGATTAGTGTGTCCTGATTGGGCATTTCCTTTTGTTTAATTTTGGCAATCGATACAAGATAAACTCAGAATCACAAGGAAGAGATTAGAGAAATCAAAAAGTTAAAGAACAGGGAGAAAAGAAGAGGCTTTGTGAGAACAAAATTTTATAAAATCGAGTGAGATTCAAAAGGAGAGAAAAAATTGTGCACATTAAACATAGAGTGACAAGCAAGAAAACAAGACAAGGATATGCCAAAGTGTGAGGCGACTATGAAATGAAGTGGAAATTTATACACGCCCAGAGAGGATCATGACAAAGAATGATACACGTAATTTATTACACCGAATCCAGTCAAACGTGAAACTTAATTATTGATACCACACACATAGATTACAATTTATTGTAATTTTCATTTTTCTTACCAGAATCACGACAAAAGATCGTCGTAAAACTCAAAAATTCAAATCCTTTAAAATTTTACCATTAAAGTAAATTATATATTCTACATATTACTTCAAAGATTTTAAAATTTTCCAACCTTCCAAAAATCATAAAAAAATTCAGATTTCTATGATAAAATTTCTTTATTAACAAATTGCTTTATTTCTTAATTTTGTTGATAGGATATTATACATTCACGCTTAAGTACCATTCCAAAATGACAATCATCTCATTCTATTTACAGGAAACTATCTATGTTGTGGTAAGCAAAATTCATTTAAAAGTTCAAAACTCATCTAATGTAGACTTGAGTCTGAGTCCCAGTTATATGTGGATAAGAAAAGGACATTACTTCTTGTAAACACATACTGAACACGAGCTTGGACACAAAAGAACTTGACTTAGAAAACATTTTATAAAGCAAGGTTTTTTAGAGTAGTTTTTAGTATAATAGTGAAACTGAACAGTTTTTATTTTTATAGACAGAAATTGAACTGAAGCTCTGCCACATTTGAATGACTGGCTTCTTTACACCTTTTTTAAAAATCAAGAGCCCTACCAAACAATAATACATATATATAGTTTGAAACAGCTATCTAACCAAAAGCTAAACCATATATATTTTTCTTTTGAAATAGCTATCTATCTAAGTGCACCCTGATATAATTTGGAAGAGGGAAAATTATCACCTTGTACGCATGAGGTTTTTGAGAATGGGATAAAGCTTATAGCGTTACACCAGAATTTGTGAAAGAGGGTTGAAGAATTGTGCAATTACTTGCCCAATTGAAGCTATTCCAAAATGCCTGAGTTAAGCTAAACTGCTAAGGTGCTACAAGCTAGTTAGAGCCAAAGCACTTAATATTGTCTTTTAACTTCTTTACTCGAACATTATCTTTCATTTTGTGTGTGAACATTATCAAGTGTGCCTTACAAACTATAAATCATTAGAGTTCTATATATCATTAAAATTCTCTAACATTGCGCCGAGTTCTATATTTGGAATATATATTTCCAGAATAACCAAAGATCTAAAAAAGAAAAACCATTTATAAAGACAAGTCTGAGACCTTTCCAAGACCTCAGCTGTCGGTTTCCACCCCCCGATATATGTATTTTAACTCTCAACATAAATAAGATGGCATGTTTCTTCTACTTATCATAATTCATATATACTAATACATTTACATCATAAACCTATAATACAAATACCTTTCAGGCATTCCCTTCTTCCGACATAAGATATGACTACAAAAGAAGCACTTTTTCTTCCTACTTCTATCTGATTATAATTAACAACTGCCGACTTTTGAATATCGCCGTACAGTCTGATTGAGCACCAGGTTGAGCCCAACCACAATAATTGACCATGGCCATGCCGATTTTGCAAGGGAGCTGAATTATTTTACACCTCTTAGGCTCTAACTCAATCTACACAACTATCCATGTTACTAAGCACAGAATCATCCGTTACATGTATTAACAATGAACATAGAGGGGGATACTTTACTGAAACTTATCTTCCCATTTTTGGATCCTAAGATTACATTCGATGTAGTTAATCATTAATGAACGCACTCGGGATCCACAATTAATAACCTTGTGGGAAATGGAAATATGAGTTTAAGCTAATGAAGCTACTCTTTAGGAAATCTGATGAACCTCGACAACATTTTCACCAAATTCAGAAAGAGCAGCTTCGACGCGCTCCGCTCTTGTAGCCCCCAAAAACACAACTCACCAGTCAAAAAGGTACAAAGTAATAAATAAATGAGTTTATGGCAATTGAAGAATATAGCAGGAAAAACAATGCAGGCACAAACTATAACACATTATAGAAATTTCGAAACAAAGAAATCATTGATAACGTCAGGAACAAAAATAACTCCCTAATCAACAGTAAACAGAATGTTCACAAATGCCACCAACATTACAAGTAAGGCATGATAGTTCATAGTTTGAGAGAGAACCACCTCAGTCTCTCGCTGACGTCCACTTTTTCACAGCTTTGCGATGTTGCTTCGCCGCAACAACATCCGTCTCCGCCGGAAAATTTGCAAAGAAAACCTCAACCTCGGCCTCTCAAAGTAGCCGGGGATAGCATCCACGGGCCTTCAAAAATTACAAATGGGCCGGGTTGCTTATTTTAAAACTACTATTAAGAGCCGCTTAGCATCATGGTATGGCCCTCATTATATTGCAATTTGATCCCTCGTTAAATTGCTTATAATTTTGATATTATTTCTATTTTAATAAAAATCAAATTAATTAAAAATATTATATTTAAAAGATAAAAAAAAATTATACAAGTAATAACAATAATATAGGTGCCGGGGTTAGCAACCGAGCTCCTTAAAAATTAAATTTTTTAAAAAAAAATTACACTACTTTTAGGCTTAGTTTTTTTTTCCATGTGTAATTTTTTCATAATATATACTATTAATCCCCACACACCTATATATATATATATATACACACACATATATATAATATTATGGTTTCAATATATATTATAAATTTAGGCTAATATATTATAATAATTAATTCGATGATCAGAAACTATATTATACAAAGATTAGAAAAAATCTGAAATCGTATTACGGAATTCTATATGAAAATTTCCATGTGTGATTGTTTATATAATATAATCTTACTATTTTATCATAGGCAAAAACTTGTGTGAGACGGTCTCACGGGTCGTATCTGTGATATGGATCTCTTATGTGGGTCATCCATGAAAAAATATTATTTTTTATGCTAAAAGTATTACTTTTTAGAGTGGGTCTCATGTGAGACCGTCTCACGGATACTAATCTGTGAGACGGGTCAACCCTACCCATATTCACAATAAAAAATAATACGCTTACCATAAAAAAATATACTTTTCATTGATGACTCAAATAAGATATCCGTCTCACAAATTTAACCTGTGAGACCGTCTCGCACAAGTTTTTGCCTACTTTTTATTGTGAATATGGGTAGAGTTGATGTGTCTCACAAATTAGGATCCGCGAGACGGTTTTACATTAGACCATCTCTTTATCATATGTAGAAATTCATACATTAATTGAATTCTAATCTATTTAGTAAAATCTTATATAAAATTATAATTATATATTCATTATACAAGATAAACTTTTTTTTTCATTTTCCTGAAACATATTTTTTAAAATCTTTTAATCATATATTTTTATATATTAAAGTTTTAAAATGATTATATCACAGTCTGATAACAGTATGAATAATTATTTCAACTATCAACGCATGATAGTTAAAATATTAATATAATTAACTTTTGAAGTTTTGATGAAATCTTTTTAAACTTATGTAAATATCCCTCATAATTTTGTTCTGAGAGAAAATATATTATTTTCTTGAATTTATGGTTAATTCTACGCAGACAACGTGTTCTTGACCAGTCGTTCTCATAAAAATCTGAAAGATACATATCCATCTTATCTTTGAAATTTCGTCTGTTTATCCAAAAAATTTACACGTTCTAACTTTAGGATTGCACTCTCTAAGGATAAAAACAGTTGGCTTGTATGTATATTTTGCTGTGGCTTTTTATCGTCCGCAGGCTGTTGCTCCACAAGTGAAGCAACGTGAAGGGGTGGGTGTACGTGTCACGAGCGAAGCACCGATAAGTCATGCGACCCGTCACTTGTGAGGCCGACGCTCTGCATGCCTTCCACGCAGATTTCTCTGCCGCCACCGTTTCTCCTATCTTCTATTATACGTCTCTATTGACACATGCACTGTCTTGTTCCATTTGCAAAAGGGTTCGTTCGATCGGGAACATTGATTTTCTTGGGAGTTGGGGAGGAATTTTTGTGACTGGTTTTGTAGAGAGATGGCAGCTGCTGGAGCGGAGAGAAATCCTGCACTGTCGCCGGAAGCGCCGCTTGCGCCTGTGACTTTCGAGCGGCCAGTGCGGTCCGACTTGGAAACTTCGATTCCGAAGCCTTGTAAGACGTTGTTACGTACTCTTTTTCTTGAAGGATTAATCAAACATTTAAACTAATTGCACCCGTGAATTGAAAGTTTTTTCTTTGCGACCTGGTTGCGGATTATGTTGCGTGGAGTTATTGTTTTTCCATTCATTATCTACTTTGGCTGTCAGAATTAAGATTTATACCAGCTGATGTTGACCGGCATGACTTTTCTTCCTTAAAAAAAGTCTTTGGTTAATAATGATGGATAAGAGTCGGCATTTAGCTGGAAATGTTCTTTTTTTGCGTAATGAAACTAAGATTATAATCTTGGTCTCTCTCCATACAAAGATGCATTCGGTTTTTGAATCTTGATTATGAAATTTCAGATATGGCAAGAGGCTTGGTTGCTCCTGATCTGGACCACCCTGACGGAACACCTGGCCATGTTAATAATGACTTGAGTGTATTGCAGCAACATTGTGCCTTCTTTGACCAAGACGATAATGGAATAATATATCCCTGGGAGACTTTTGCTGGTACTTATCAGCCGTTTCTTTGTTTCTTTTGCATCATTTTTTTGAGTTGTGTTGAGATGTTAGTGATTGTTCATGTCGAAGTTAATGACATTTGTTTTGCTTGGAAAAATGAATCTCGAGTAATGGAGTGCATCAGAGATATTCCAAAACTAGTCTAAAATCTTCCAATGGAACAAACTACATTTTAGTTTGGCTGCACCGGTTTGGTGATGGTTTCATTTCTTCTCGGTAATAGTTATTGTTTATTATCTGCAGGACTTCGGCAAATAGGTTTCAACATTATTGCATCAGTTATAATGGCTATTGTCATTAACGTGGGGTTGAGTTATCCAACACTTCCTGTAAGTAATTGCAGCTGTGTCGATTTCTTCGCTCATTCGACATCACCTATGATGAGAGAATTTATCTCTACCTCTCATTTGATTGTGGAAACGGGCAACACAACTAATGCTAACCTTAATTAAGTAGTAAGGCATGAACAATTTATGTCCAAGCATGAAGCACATTCCCTTTAGGGAGGAATACCAACTTTAGTAGCTAGCTACTAGTTCATCATATTCAGAATTCAGTTTGAGTTCCACGTTGGGAAGGAGGGGTTGGTCTGGAGATGGGTCAAGTTTAGAGTCATGGACATAAAGTTTATATAGTTACCAAGATTGGAATTTATTCTTAGCATGTTTTGAATTTGATCGGTTGGAATATTTTTCAATAGGGTTGGTTTCCGAATCCTCTGTTCCCAATATACATATTTAACATACACAAGGCCAAGCATGGGAGTGATTCAGGAACATACGACACCGAAGGAAGGTTTGCAGTATGATATGGTCGCATGTATATCAGTCAAATGTGTATCAAAATTTGAAAATATGAACACTGTTTTTTAAAAATTTGCAGATACTCCCCGGTGAATTTTGAGAACATGTTTAGCAAGCACGCCCAAACATTTCCGGACAAGCTTACATTTGGAGAGATGTGGCGCATGACTGAATGCAACAGAGTAGCATTTGACCTCTTTGGATGGTAAAAACGATCGAACTTGTACCGAGCTTAAGCCACTGTATAAATTAGACCAACTTTGTAGTTCAATAGAATGATGGATTTTAGGCAACAGACTAGCATTTGACCTTTGGATGGTAAAAACAAAAATCTTGTACCGAGCTTAAGCCACTCGTGTATAAACTAGACCAACATTGAAGTTTAATGGAATGATGGATTTTGATCTGCAGGACTGCGAGCAAAATGGAGTGGACCATTCTGTACATTCTAGCTAGGGACCAGGATGGTCTTTTGTCGAAAGAGGCAATCAGACGCTGTTTTGATGGTAGTTTATTCGAGTACTGTGCTAAGATGCAGAGGGGTGCCGAGGAGAAGATGAAATAAAAGTACAGTTTAGTTCGTTTGTACCTGTAATTTACGTAAAACACGCATGTATTTTTAAGTATCCAAAATTATGTGAACTGGGTGAAGAAATGCGGACCTCGTTTAATAATCCATGAAGTTCAGTTTATGTTCTTGAGATCAATATTGAAGCTGCCTCGAAAAGTTTCTTGCAATGGTGGCTAAAGAGCATGAACGTTGCTATTTTACTTGAATATTTACCGCACAATGAGACAACATATGCGCCGAATCAATTATTTTTACCAAGTGAAAAATGAAATAATTGTTGTAGAAAATGTGTACTATTTGTGACCGATAATTTGATAATTTCAAAATTAAAAACAACTGAAGAAATTGAAGATCGACTTATTTAGAGTCGAAAACAATCAACTTTTTCAAGAAATTAACACTTAATAGTCTGCAATTGGAAAAACAAAACCACATGCATTCGGCTTCTTATGCTAGTATCCCACGTTCAGTCTTCCTATTATTCAAGTGTTTCACTTCCCTTTTTATTATTATTTTGCACCTAACAAATCACTAGAGAATTTGTGTGAGAAGTTTGGAAGCACTTTGTGCTGGCATTACCCAAAAACGTAGATTAATCATTTTCTAGCAACAATACAAAATATAAAAAAGTTTGCTGATTATTTTATAAGTAATTGAAGTTGTCGCCATACACACGAAAACTTAATTACCTGTTTACCTAACCTTCCTCCAAGATACGCGAATGTTAGGAGGCTATTGGAATTCCACATGGATGATGAACTTGATTTGAAGATTTTATCGTAAAGACACACAATTCGAATCAAAAGTACAGATACTTTTACCTCAATATGTTAGCCCCTACCAGATTATTGACCATCTTGGCAACATATGATGTAAGATGATGATTGCAATTATATAAACTTCAATTATTATTGTAACTTATTAACAGTTTTTGTTTTCTAATTCTTTACATGTTCGGCATACCCAATGTTTTAAAAAGTGGCATGTGAGCGGTCACCCAATTTTTTTTTTTTACTTAAACATCTCAGTCTTCTTGTTCATTTACATATTTCTCACATAATTCATTTATGTTAGATTCAAACTCAAAATCAATGATATATTATTCATCTTTATCCAATACAAATTGATTGAAAAATATGCCGAACAATATTTTTAAAAATTATAAATTTTAAAAAAAATTAAAAATAATTCTATATATTAAATTAGGCAACCGCCTATGCGGTTCTAAAAATCGGAGCCGTGTGCGCCTAAGCAGGGCCTTTTAGAACACGGGGCATACCAAGATGGCGACGCTCATGTTCTCAAATCACTGCTGAGTTTTGAGTTCGGAGCGTCCGAAGGTGGTTCGGACCGTCCGAGACAGGTGGCTGGAAGACGTGGAAGGGTTCTGGACACGTGGTAAAGTTCGGATCGTCCGATCGGGGTTCGGATCGTCCGAGACAGGTGGCTGTACTCGTGGAAGTCATGCAAGGTTCGGATCGTCCGATCAGGGTTCGGACCGTCCGAAGTGTACCGGATCGGATCGTACGAAGTGGTTCGGAGCGTCCGAACATTGGCTATAAATAGAGGCGCGAGGCTTCATTTGTGACTCGCCATTTCAGAGCGTTTCAGAGAGTTTCAGTCGTTTCTGTCAAGTTTCTAGTCTTTTTCCGAGGTTCGGGCACTGGCGGGGAGCTGCTGGTATTGTAGCGGAGCTGTGCTCTAGTTGGGAGCTAGCGGCATCAGTGGGCTGACTGCGGACGCAGGCGTGAGTCTAGGACTGATTGTTAGGATTGCAGTGATAGAGGTACGAAAGTACTATCCGAGATATCCTGGTCGAGTATACATCCTTATATGTGTTGCATGATTATGTGGTGCATTGATATATGTCATATGATGTATGGTATTATGTCATGTTTTATGATGCATGTTGCATTTCATGTTGAGCCGTATCTCCTTCGAGATAGCCTTTACTGTTGAGCTGTATCTCTTTCGAGATAAGCTATATCTTGTGGGGCCGCTCAGCCCTGTCTTGTCTTGTGGACGCATGGACACCGAGAGTACACAGTGGCCGACGGGTCCGGAGGGCTTCGGTGATCCGGGACATTTTAGGTCCACGTCTGTTCTTGTAGTGGATGCAGTGACCCAGAGGAGTACCGCGCGGCACTATCCACTTGGCGCCTCTAGACTGAGCATTTTGAGATCCTTTGTTACTCCTGTTTCTTGACTACCCTGGTATCATATCATAGCATGTGCATTTCATATAGGCTTGTATACTCATGCTTTTATACTGGGCGTTCTTATCGCTCACGTCCTCGGTTTTGTTTATCTTGGACACCCCATTCCCACGGGGCAGGCCTCAGGTTGGACAGCTCAGGAGGAGGAGGACGTTGAGTAGCTGGTTGGTTTAGTTCTTCGGTATCTTTTTGATTCGATATGGTTGTACTGCATATTTTCATTTTAGTTCGAGTTGTTCTGGATTTCGATTGGGTTGTATAACTATCGTTTGTTGGCCTTTTCCGCAATTATCTCTGATTATTATTAATTAAGTTAGTTGCATGCTTAGTTCTTGATTAGTAGGTGATTCTGGAACGGGTCACTACAGATCCAGTAACGTGATTTTTTGTAGGAGAAAATTAACCGATGCAAAACTTGAAAAAGCCAATCATGGTTGCATGAATCTTTTCACAAATAAATATACCATAAAATGATACAGACCTTATATATTTATATACACCAATGTTATATCATTGCCTATGAAACTCGAGCATATCAAACAACATAACATTCATATAAACCAACCTTATACACCTGGATCATCAAAAAATATATTCTGGAAGCTGAACTGGAAATGAAGCTGCTTCAACTGCAAATGGTTCACCTTTTGCATCGGCCAATCTGAAGAGAAAGCGAGGCTAGCAGTTATTTACACCTACACAGTTTTTTTCAAGCACAGACATGCTGTATGCATGTGTGCGTGTGTGTATATGCATACACTATTTTTTTATTGACCCTCATAAGTAAAAACGGAAAGGGAGAAATCACTAAAAAAGATGAATCGCACAAGATTTTAATTTGTGGGAACTCGAGAAAACTGATGATTGTGCAGTAAACTATTTCTGGTAAAAGAATGGACAAAACATTTTGGCCACACAAATAAAGAATGCATCACTTATTCATCATCATTATCTGAACCTCCGTCAAAATTGAGGGCAATCGACTCATAGATCTCTCTTCTTGCTGGTGCTTTGAAAATTAAGTGTCAGGTACCGTCACGTCACTTGATGCATAGGGGTATGACTCAATGCCAAAATAATTTTGATATGCCTTTCTTTTTCTTCAAAACAATAGTCACTTGTGATTTCTATCATATCCTCCAAAAGTTAAAAAGCGACTTGGTGGAATTTGCATCACATGGTTTAAGAAATGAAACCGAAATGAAAGAAATATGTTTCACATCCTTTTATTAATTTGGTTTATCAACATGTCATCTATATTCAATTATTCATTTCAAAGGTTTAATTTTGTCCAGAACAAAAGCTCGTTGTGACTAATAAAAATGTTCTGCAACAAAAGGACACGATCAAAGATGCTTCCATATTTTGCTTATGTTAAGATATAGGCAAGCAGAAAACACTACAGATAATCAACTTGCTCAATCTTCTAGCTAGGAGCAAAAAAAATCCCACCGCTTAGTGGTTATTTTCATGGCTCTGCTGATTTTCATGGTTCTGAACAGAAGGAACAGGTTTTGATGATTCTTTTAGGAGACTGGCAGGAAAAAAATTCACAGTTTGATGCATAAAAAGGTCAAGTGGGTCAATAAAGCATGCATGATATATTCTGGTAGTACCCAGTTGATAAATTATTTTCATTGTCCTCAATCAACGATGTTTAATTTATCAAGTTTATTTAAAAAAATTGATGCTCGTAAATAAATTTACAGATATTTACTTCATAAAATAGTGTGTACCTTCCAGGAACAAAAGTAAAAGAGCCCTCCATAGATCCCCGAGAGGTTTGCAGAGTTGTCCAACTCTCATATACAAACTCTTCTTCATCAGGATGTAGTAGTGGATACTGCAGTATGCAGTTAAGACAGTCAAATATATGAAGACCCAGTTGATGAACCGAAATGTGATCAACAGGTGATGGCTCAACATAAGCGGACTGAAAGCTCTACTGATTGTTATATGAGTTGCAATCGCTTTTTGTATGAGTATTAGTTATCAACTTCCCTTTAATACATATTACACACCCTTACAGCAAGGAATTCCGACCAAGCACAATAGTCATGATGTATGAAATATTTCCAAAATAAGCTAGGGAAAGACAACTTTGTTATTCCTTTCTTTCTCCTTTATTCAATTATACTCATCATAAACAAGTCAATTCATGTTGTCTTGGTTATTTCCATCTAAAACCTGTCAAAGTGAAAGATCGCTGATGTATCAATATCAGCACTTACTAGTTGTATTATCCAGATTATGCCAGCCTAATGCATATACTGCTTTCACGTGTTCCATCAAGAAGATTCAAAAAAAAAGGAAAAGAAATTGGTAGTAAGATCAAGAGGTCTGTCTGCTAATACTTAAGACAATTGATTAAAGATATTTTCACACGCTGGAATTAAATTCAGCATTTCTATTGGCAATACAATAATCATAATTTTGATTCCACAACCAAGTTTGATATAACACTTATTTAATTGATTATATGACTCAACATCTACTCATGACAGATCAATCAAATTTTGATTTCACCACCAAGTTGTTACGTCGATTATATGGCTAAAATATTTCAAGGTGTTTCACTCATCTCTTGCAACTCCCCAGAAGTAGAGGGTTATAGAGTTTGTTAGCATACAGTAAGCAGTGTACTGTCAAATAAGGATCAATATTTGCTCAGTAAAGCTGAGAAGAATATTCATGGGGAACACATAGTAAAGATTTTTAAACAATCACTTAGCATTTATAATTTAATTTAAATAAAAATTTGAAGTGTAGCACCACAAAATATGCATTCTTCATTATAATAACGACTATATTACTCTTAATATTTGCTCCCCCAATCATTTGTAATAAGTTTTCTTTGGCAATATTTAGCATTGTTTTCTCGAACTTTTTATCATAAATTTAGTCAAATAATTTAAAATAAACAATACATGTTCTAGAAAGGAAAATTAGTTCATCCACACTTAACACTAGGGAGAGAAAGCTATATGACAACGGGGAAAACATACCTGCCCTATCACAGCTTCTCCATTGGGATTAGCTACAACCAAATCATTAGCGCGTATAATCCAGTGTCTCCAATACAATTGGCAAGAGCTGAAGGTCATTCCGTTGATGATGCATCCATCAGGAGAAAGAGATAGGCGGATGGAATAAGCAAACATAAACTTCTCTGATTCATCTTGAAAGTTACTGAACTCAGGTAAAAATGCAGCCGAAGCACGGACCTAGAACAAAAAGTAAATAAGTTGTAACATACTATTCTGTTCCCCGACTACATCATCTTTTTTGTACCAAAAGGCCGACAATAACAGAGCAGGCCTACTAGCAAATCTAGTAGTGACCAGGCGGCTGGGAAAGGGGAAAGTACTGAATAAGACTAACAGATTGACACACACACAATAGAAAGAAGAGAGGGATCACATGAGTAAGGACTAACTAAGAATATCATTGAGAAGAAAGGAAAAGAGTATCCTTGCTTATTCTTACAATCTTCATGTCCACGGGAACTTTACTCACTTGAGAGAGGGATAAAGACTAACTAAGAATAGCGTCGAGAAGAAAGGAAGCCTTCAAGCTGCTACGCTTACTTAGCGAAGCCCTTCCTCGGAAAGTAACCCGAAGGTGAATCAGTACTAGAATCAATGTGTAAATAATTGATAGCAACTAGCAACAAAAGAGGCACTGTCGCATGCATTTCCGAGGGTCTGCAGATAAACTCAGAAAAAGATCGCCCAAGAAACTTACACTAAATCCAATTGCATATCAGGGAAGCATACTAAAAAATAGAATGATTTCGTTCTCAAACATTTTGGATAATCATGCAAGATCATGATTAGCAAAATAAATCAGCAAATACAAAATTTTTTCCAAACCTGAAAATAGCATGTGAAAAATTGCTTGCTTAGCAATTTTTCCTTAAAGCAGCTTTGGTGGGTTAGAAACGATTGAGTTTCATTCTATCATCCACTATAATATGCTAAGCACAACATTAACTATATCTGGAATTCTTTTTCCCAACAAAAAAATCTAGAGAACATAATTTTTATATTCAACGATTAGCTGCAATGCTTATATCCCAAACCAACTAACAAGCTAACACACTGCATCCACATACCACACAAGTTCATGCAAGACAACAAAATATTACAGGAGGAGGAGGTAGTTTTAGATACATTGACAAAGCAGAGGATCGTGTTTCACTACCTTTACGCCGTTTGTCACAGCAGAGGAGCAGATGGGAGCTTTTTCAGGGAACAGATTTATGCTTCGAAATTTTCTGTCTTGGCGAACACCAATAATTCCATCTTGCAAGCGACGTCCATGTTCTTCTAGCCATAGCAGCATGGCATCCTGCTGTTGGCTACCTTTTGGATCATGCACTGAATTGATCAATGCATCAGGAACACAAGGCAGCATTTCTCCATCTGTCAACAGATTCGTAGTGCCCACAAAAAGTTGGCCACTGATACAGTTTAAGAGGAAGATTTTCTCACTGTAAGTAGCAGAAGCTGCTACTACAATATACTCGTACGATCTATCACCAAATCCTATCAGACGCCTATAATCTCTTGTTCCAAATACCATATGGCTTAAGGGTAACAAGATCACATTCACGAGGTGATTGTACACAGAATAACCACCGATGACACCCAACAAACTTGAAGGTAAGCTGCCACTCACATATTCATAAGGCAGTTCTTGGCCATCACAAAAGCGATATAGAACCCTAGTAGGAAGGGGAAGTTTTATTTTCAAAGACTTCTCAAACTGCTTGATTTCATCTTCAGATGCGCCCCTGCGTAGGGTTGGCAAAACCTCAGGAAAGTTTACTGCCAACCATTCTTTAAGTTTGCTCCAACAACTTTTAGCTCGCATAACAAGTGACCATGGATACATGGTAAATCCTTCTCGCCATGCCCTATAAGCTGCCTACAAATGAAGGGTAAATTGAGCTTCAACAGAGTATTCAAAACACACTAGCATCTCTAAGACAAAATCTTCAATGTGGAACTAACTCGAGTAACAACAGAAGCACAAGTTGCCTAATTCAATCAATTCCATCAATATAGCTACTTTTGTGCTATTCCACCAAAATAGTGTGTTTACAGATCAATGAAAAGATTCAATTGATGTTTTCAGCAGAGATTGAGAGTCAGCACAGCACCTCTTGTGCTTGCTGTTCACCAAAATATTGTGTTCGTGAACATGAAAACACAAACAAGAGTATGCAGTCATTTTAGCACCATTTGCAATTGAGTGAATAGTGTAAGAAAATTCATGTCTGAAATTCGTATTCACGATATTTTTCTTTGAAAAAAATAACCTTCATTCTCTTAAACTGTTAAAAAAAATAGGAAATTTACCAGATAAAGAAAGTGAAATTTTCAGAGCTTCATCCTTTCACTTTATAGTCATATCCATCAAACGAATACTCAATTAAATTTCTACACTTGTTACCTGATCAATTCCCCCACCTTCCACCCCCAAGAATCACTATCGTACTCCCCCATGTTTTCCTAACATATCACATCTCATTAGCTCAGCAGTACTCATTCACAGCCCTAGGTGACCAGAAAAATTCTGAAATGAAATAATTCGCGGTTACAAAGACTCACACTTTCGATTACATAGAATTGAGCTAATAAGTAAGATCACCGAACCACTGAATTAATCAGAAAATAATAAATGAAAATTTTTAGTCGTCATTTTTTGTATTTAATGATATGTCAGTTCTTCACATAACATTCAAAAAAACATATAACAAAATTGCACACACATATATGTTCGCGCGTATCTAAGCATTCATGTAACCTTAAAAGAAGCGGTTGGATTGCCGTTAGGATCGAGAGGGGAGGAGAGATTGAGGTCGTCGGAGCAGAATCGGGCCCAAAGGGAGTCGTCGGAGGCCCAAACCCGAAGCCTTTCACTGACACAGCAAAATGACGCAACGTCCAACGGAGACAATTTCGACAGAATTACGTGCATCGCCAGCCCGTCCATCTTCTCCAACCCCATTTTAGCTTTCAGCAGTTCTTGTACTGCGTATGACTCAAAATGCCGGCCCCGTCGATACATAAATTACTTTTTATTTGCATTTGGGTGGAATTAATTTAATGCAATGGTTTGTTTTACTTTTAAAATTTTGAGATGATATTATAATAAAGAACTTTAATATATATTTATAATTAATTAAAATTTTATTCCAATAGGGTTTATTTTTTGTTATTTTATAATTTATGGTGTTTTGTAATAATTTTTTATTTTTAAATTACTAATGATATGGTTATTTTGTAAATAAACATATAATGATAGAAACTTACCAAGGTGATATCCATCTACTGCCAGGTCATCAAACTGGCCCCACCGAAACGCCACCTCATCCAAAAACAACGGTCAAGTGTGTGATAATCCGACAACATCGGTTTGACTCCAACGTACGGACATTGCTCCACACTATATAAACCAAATGTTTCGTAGTCTCCATTTCTTCGTACTACTCTAACAACCAAGGAATTTATCGTACATCACATGCTTAATTTAGTAAGTTTGTTCTCCCTCTGAGAATTCTTGTTTCATTTGTATTATCTATCTGTTGAATTTATATAGAAAATATATTTTGAAATCGACAAAAAGATCAAGAACCATGCTTCACAACACGGTTCAACTTCGAGAAGAACATCTCCCAATGGTAATCAATATTGATTTATTTATTTATCCTACATTTTCCATGTATTTTTCTTCTAAATTGTATCTGATTAAACATATATTGACTCATTACATGTGTTTCTTACCTAATCCTTATAATTGTTCAGTTTTTTTATTCAAAATTAACATGTAATTTCAAAGTTTGAATGTTTGTTGAGAAGCAGAAAATTGAATATTGATATCGATCCAAATGTAAATGGTTTTATTGTTTTTTTTTCCTTTTCAGGAAGAAATTACAAGTCCTTTTGGAGCTCAAATTTTCGAGTTTTGTGAGTCTTATTTATTTCCAGATACAATGCAGGATTCAGAAGTTGGATCAACTTCTAATTGTTGCTATGAAGAGCAATCATCATATCCCACAAATCATTCTTTCAATAACTCAGATATGAACCTATACAATAATATCATGCGTAATGACATGAAAACAGTCGCGGCCTCTGGCGCCACCGCCACCACGCCTTCCACCAGCCCCTCGACGCAAACCATAACCACCACCAGAGACGACTGCATGTCCACGATATTCGGTTCAACTGATGATCAGATAGGGAATGACATATCAGATTCAATAGACTTCACCTCCCTTTCTCCATCCTTTCCGGTCTACCCTTATTCTCAACACACGAGCAATCAAGAGCAATTCAACATTTCTTCGATAGACAGTAATTTTTCACTAGAAGGGGAATGCGGCATGCTTTCTATGCCAATCGTGGCTCATCAATGCATATCTGAAAGGCAGCAGGGGGTGGCGCCACCACCACCACCAGGGGTGGTTCCCATGATGGGACCATGGCTTCCGGCAGCTTATGAAGGGGAATGTGGCATGCCTTCTGTGCCATCTTACCTTTCCTTAAGATCCCCATTACCTGGTTGCGCGCTTATTGATCCCATGATGGGACGGTATTTGCATTCAGGCGGCATAAACGCACCATTTTCTGAAGAAAATTCAGGGATTTTCATAGGGAGTGGTTCGCTCATGGGAACGGATCTTTCGCATCAAGAACTGGAATTTCAAGGAGAAAATGGCGGAATTTTCATGCCTGACTCCATGCCAAGAGTTTTTAACTACACCTATGAGAGTCAACAGCTGGACGTACATGGAGGTCCAGATACAACTCCCCTGACATCAGAGATTTCAGGTTTGGAAGATCCCAACTTCAAGGTGGGAAAGCTCTCTGCCGAAGAAAGGAAAAGGAAAATTCATAGATACATGAAGAAAAGGAATGAAAGGAACTTTAGCAAGAAAATCAAGGTCACCGTCTCTGATCTCTTTCATATATATTCATCAAATACGCGAATAACGAGTTCAACAAAAAAAAAAACTAACAGTATATCTTGTACGAATTAATTCACCAACTCTAGAACTAAAGTTTCAATCCGAAAATGCAGTACGCTTGCCGCAAAACACTTGCGGACAGCAGGCCCCGTGTTAGAGGACGATTCGCAAAGAATGATGAATTAGGAGATATCGGGAGAAGAGGCTGTAGCAATCATGAAGATGATAAAGACGAAGAGTTCAACTTGTTTTCAACTCAAATCCCAGCTGATCAACAACGCAAGGTATGCATATGGACTGATTTAGTTCAACAGCATGCAAACTTTTTTTTTCTTTTGCTTTGTGTTGAACATCAGATTTAAATTCCAAAAGACTCGTGTAATTATGATCAGAATTGTTAATCATGGTTACGTACATTCCCGATGAATTTATTGTTAATTCTGTTCTTCGGATTCGTAGGTGGTTGTAAGAGAAGAAGATGACATCGACTCCTCAGATATCCTTGCACATATAAGCGGAGTAAACTCCTTCAAATGGTATCCCATCCAATCTTGGATTTGATCAAGCTATTATCCTTAATTTGATCAAGCTATTATCCTTAATTTGATCAACAATTTTTGCAGAAACTTTTAATCAACTGGCCAACTATTTTGTTTTGCAATAATTGTAGTCATAGTGTGATATGTCACCGTATACACTATATATTGTCTGGAAATATGTAAAAATATTTAGAGTAAATATTCTCAATTAGAGTTAATCATACATAATATTTGTGTGTTATATTATACACGCAATATGCATGTATCCGTCACTAGCATTAATAATGAGATGAAGTGAATCATTGAATTTCGTTAAGTTGCATTTAGATGGAAGGATTTGATTTGGACGGAAAGACTTGATTTAAGAGATATTTGAAATTATATCTATCTTGGATAGATTTCAAATCCGTATGATCACAGTTGTATATGTGTTTGTTAATAGGTGAGTGAATATAAATTCATCAAAACAATCAAATACATTTGAAATTTGTAGATACAAATCTCTCGATCCAAGTATAACATTAAATTTATCAAATTTACATTGATATAAATTACTACGATCGTAAAATTAAGGTATATGAAATGAAAACGGCTGAGAACAAGAATACAAAATAGAAAAAAAAAATATCAGTTTCACGACGTGCACCTTAAAAAACAAACATGAAATATCAGTTGGGTAGAGGTAGCTTGATTAGCAAAATATAAGTTTGAGCGTCGGTTCTACAAGTTTATAATTTTTTAAAAACATATAATTTATTGATATAAAAAATATAAGTTTTTATTTATACTTAATGGTTGTTATTGATATTAAATGCGCAATATAAAAATGCTGGCATAAATTAGTAAAAGCAAGTAGAATTATCTTCTTGAAATGATATAAACTTATGATTAAATTAGATATTATTGTGTACAATAATTGTTTTTGTTGGAAAAGTGGTTGAACTATGATGTTTAGTAAAGTTGTTATAACTAGCTATAACTTTTGGTAAAATGACATTTGCTCGGTCCTAAAATCGGTATCAGAGCCTAATGTCACAAGTTCGAATCTCATTTATTACAAGGAGCACAATTATTGAGATAAAAATTATTTAATGCAGTAATTGTACATGCTGGAAGAGTGACCGAATCGTAATGCTCGAGGTGTTGTACTCTTTAAAAGATTTAAGTTGCACCGTTGCCACTAACTATAACTTGTGATAAATCGACGAACATTGAAGCTAACAAATATAAAGATTCCAATTGTTTTATCTGTTTTTAGCATATGGTAATTACAATATTATTTTGGAAAGATATATTACATTTTCTTAGGAAAAATAATATTTGAAAAAAATCAATTAATTTATTGTAATGATTCTAAGAAGGAAAAAAACAGTAATAAAATAAATTTTTTATTGAAAATAGTTTATAAAAAAATTCAAGGAAAACATAGCATAATTCTACAATTCGTTAAATTATGATATTTTATCATCGTCCTATATTTACTAGGGGTGATCATCGTGAAGTTTTGCGGGGGTTTTTTTTTTTAAAAAAAATCAATCTGAATTGTCGTTTACGGTCGGTTAGTTTTTGAAAAAATCGTTGTTTTATCTGTAGAAATAGTTTTATAGTTTCAAACGGTTGCGGCACTTTGCGTTTTTTTAAAATGCTCGAGTAAATTGAAAAATACTTCATATATTCAGATTGATTCAAAAACAATAAAAATAAAGTGTTTTCAAATATAAAATATAAATGAAATTGTACAACAAATAAAACTAGATATGAAAATAATATTCAAAATCAATATAATACTTGAGCATAAAAAGACACTCACAACAAAATGAAAATTTACATTTTTTCTTTGTAATTTCCGTTTTAATTTCAGTCTTATTATCAATCTTGGTGTAGCAACTTGCATTTTTTTTCCCAAATCCGGTTTTTTTTTGTCCAAATTGAAATTAAACATCATTAATTGCTTAGATGGTGGTCGTGTATGCTAAGTTGGAAAATGAATTTGTGGATTTGGTTTTTCGTGTGAAATTAGTCTATGTAGTTTTTTTTTTTTAAAAAAAATCACCTAAACAAATAAAATAAGAAAAATGAAAACCAAATATGCTGATTTCAGACTTTGTTTCCGAGTGTGGACATTAGTATTTGATTTTTTTGTTAATTTTATTATTAAGATCGTGTGGAATTTGGTTTTTTCTTTTTTATTTTATTTGCTTAGGCTATTTTCATACCAAAAGCCAAAATTTTATTTTCAACTCAGCTTACCCGATCTCCAACTAAGTAATTTTCGATTGTCAATTTCAATTTTGGGCAAATAAAAAACAAAAAATGGAAGAAAAAATGCAAGTTAATATATGATGACTGCAAATTAACTCATCACAAGACTAAAATTTGAAAATATACATGTTACAATTTAGTGGAAAAATTAATTTTCTCCAAAAAAAATAATATTTACACTTTGTTGTCGTTTTTATTTATAAAATTCAAACAAAATAATTATAGTAAAAGAGATAAATACTCTAACAAATACAAGAATAATTCGAAGAATATTTAAAAAGAAGATGTTTTTTTTAGGATGAAGAATTTTGAACAAGAATTGAGACAAAGTTAATGAAAACTTCTTTAATTGAGTGTGTTATTTATAAGTTATTATAATCATAAGGCAAGTGCTATGCAGTGCCGCAGACCTTGGTCAAATTTTTAAAATTGAGCCTCGAGAAATAAAACATGGTTTTGTTTTTGTTTTTGATTAAATATAGTTTTTCAAAACTAAATTTATCGTACGTAGACTCAGTTAAGAATATAACGATATCGATATATTGTTTACGAAATACATACATGACAAAATGTTATATATATATGTGTGTATATGTATTAGAGTGAGTCTCACGTGAGACCGTCTCACGGGCCATAATCCGTGAGACGGGTCAACCCTACCCATATTCACAATAAAAAGTAATACTCTTAGCATAAAAAGTTATACTTTTTAATGGGTGATCCAAATAAGAGATCCGTCTCACAAATACGACCTGTGAGACCGTCTCACACAAGTTTTTGCCTATGTATTATTTCATGAAAATCATCATATGAACTTTTTAGAAATATACTTGAAATGGATTTTCTAGGTATCCTGAAAGTTGGGGAGAAGATAACACAAACATGCCGCCATACCCAATAACAAAAATTCTATCTTGGGCCCTCTCTTAGACTTGGGCTTGAAGCGATGGTCTCACTCGACTCATATCAGGTCCAGCTCTAATACTATGATAAACGATTTAGGCGAGAGAGTTTGGTGTAATTCTTGACAAAAAAAAAAGTAATAATGTATATAATGCGATTTATGATTATAGTTTTTAATTGTGATTTTAGAAAAAAAATAAGTATTCGACTTAAATTTTTTTTATTGCCCCTAATATTTAGGGGAGTAGTTTTTAATTGTGATTTTTAGAAAAAAATAAGTATTCGACTTAAATTTTTTTTATTGCCCCTGATATTTAGGGGAGTGAGTCTCATGTGAGATCGTTTCACGGATCATAATCTGTGATACGGGTCAACTCGACCCATATTCACAATAAAAAGTAATACTCTTAGCATAAAAAGTGATATTTTTTCATGGGTGACCTAAATAAGAGATCCGTCTCACAAATAAGACCCGTGAGACCGTCTTACATATATTTTTGCCTTTTTAGGGTTGGAATCGGTAGGAATCAAGCAAAGCTTTACATTAAAAAAATAAAAATTTGCACATCTGATTTTTTTGTTGATATTAAATTATAAAAGACTTTTTTTAAAAAAACAAAACAAAACCAAACTATAACATCAAACCATACAACGTTGAATACGAAAATATTATTTGTAAAAATTTACGATTTATTGAAAAAACACAATAAATCGGTCTATTGTAAGACGATTTATAAATTTTTATATATGAGATGGTCAATTTTACCGATATTCACAATAAAAAGTAACACTCTTAGCATAAAAAATACTATTTTTTCATGGATAACCCAAATAAAATATTCATCTCACAAAATACGATCGATTAAACCGTCTCACAAAAATTTTTGACATATTGAAATCGAATTACACTAGATTACATTTTTCACGTACTATGTTTAATGTATAAACTCGCTAATTGGACCTTCCAGTCGTCTCCTCCTCCTCCCCCATCCAAACACACCGAGCATAAACCCTAGTGCTCGCTTCATTGATATAACGCACGCAGAGTGCAGCGGTATCGCCATGAATTGTTCCAGTAAATCTCTGCTGCTCTCCTTTCTATGGCTAACTTCTTGTTTTCACTATCTTCGTGTGGTTTTTTTTTGCTGTAGCTGATGTGTCGTTTTCACTGAAACTGTGTAGTTTCCGGAGAGGTTCCAGAGGAACCTGTCGTCACGAAGAATTCAGGTCTTCTATTCGAGAAACGCTTAATCGAGCGCCACATCTTGGTCTGTACTTTTTTCTTCCTCTTTTTAGGAATTTATGAATTGTGATGCATTCCTTATCATCACTGCAATGCTTTGTTTGTTGACAAACATTGTGGACAATCTGCGGTAATTTACAGGAGAACAATTTTGTGATAATGCTTTCAAAAAGCTGGTGTAGATTTAGGGCCCTTACGCTGTTACTTCTCTTTTGTTACTTGAAGTTGGTGTTTTGTTTCTTCTATTTTGGGGTTACTGTTGTATGTATGTACTTATTGTTTTGAAATAATTCAAGTGCATGTCTCCGTGTGATTTGTTTTCCTTGTTGTTTTTCTCTTTAGGATTATGGAAAATGTCCAATTACTGGAGAATCCCTGACAATGGAAGATATTGTTCCAATCAAGACTGGGAAGGTATGTACTTTGTAGGATACCTAAGAATTTTGGGATTGTAGTTTATCCTTATATTCTTCATATGGTGGGAAATGTCTACCGTTTTCTGATGATGTGTTGATTGAAGAACAATGTAAAGCTTTATGGTTGGAGTTATGTGCAGATAGTGAAGCCCAGACCAGTGCAAGCTGCAAGCATTCCTGGAATGCTGGGAATGTTTCAGATTGTACGTCTCTCTGTTTCTTGTCCGACTTAGTTCATTTTTTTGTTATCAATTTGCCTATGAGGTGTACGGTCTGTGAATTTTTTAACCCACTATCCTTCATTTTCACCTTCATTTACTTTGGAATTGAAGAATTTTTGTGAACTCTTTGTTAATTAATTGAAAAGAGTATGTGAGATCAATAAGTCTTATTCGTTTGTGTTTTCAAATACGAAGGTTTTGATACCCTATTTGTGATTTTTTGTGATGCTACAAAGTGTTTGTCTGCTGTTTGAAATTTGAATGCTCGTAACCTTGTCGACCTTTGAACTTTTTGAGGTTATTATTATGAAGGGAACTTTATTGAGCAATGGAATCTGAAATAATCTTTATTAAAAGGTTCTTTGATTCATGGCTTCAGGCTGCATATTTGCACGTACCTTGCATTTTCCATTTCTTCTTCTATTTGGTTTCAGCATTTTAAGAAATCTATCGAGTCTATGAATTAGCTGTCTACTAGGTAAAAATCTCTTTTAGTTCTTTTAGCATATTATCTATATCATTCATGTTTGGGCCCAATTGGTATTATTTCAATTCTTGTATGATAACTATTTTTTGAATTTCGCTACTATGGAAGACTAAAAACCTTTTAATTTGTCAGTGGATTTTTCTTTTTCTTATGTCTTTCTTTAAACTAGGAATGGGATGGTTTGATGCTTTCAAATTTTGCGCTGGAGCAACAATTACATACTGCAAGGCAAGAGCTAAGTCATGCATTATATCAGGTATGAATGAGTTTATATGAATTCAGATGGTAATTAATTGTGCATGTTAATTCTTTAGCACTTTGTGGATACCAAATATGTTATCCATCCTAAGGCCTTTGTCTATGTACCAGTAATACACTTTTTTTTAAAAATAAAATGAATTTGGGATGGCACACTATGTTTCTTCGACAATCATGTTTGCTTTTGCATAGCCTTCTGCCTAATTTTTAAATTTGTAGCTCTTGCCTGTCCTTTTCCTGGTGATGACTGGAGTTTTATACGGATGAAGTATGGTGGTTTTTTCAGTGTGCTGTTTGTGGTTAAATATTTTCTATCCTGTCTTTCAGCATGATGCAGCATGTCGTGTTATTGCAAGATTGAAGAAGGAAAGGGATGAGGCTAGGTCATTACTGGCACAGGCTGAAAGACAGATTCCCTTGTCATTTGCTGCTCCAAATGCAGCAAATGCTGCTCCATTAAGCAATGGGAAAAGAGGTTCTTGACTTGTTCAGTTAGCTTGGTTTCTTTCACATTTCTTACTTTTGATATCTAATTTTGCACGTGTTTCTTTGCAGCTGCTGAGGAAGATGAGATGGGCCCAGATGGGAAAAGAATGCGTCCAGGAATCTCAAGTAGTATTATTTCCGAGCTTACAGACTGTAATGCTGCTCTTTCACAACAAAGGAAAAAGCGCCAGGTGATAGTTGGTGTCAATTACAGCTTTATGAATTAAGAGTGTCAATTTAATATTGGAATAAGAAGTATGTTCCCATTACTTTGCCACCTTTTTTGTATTTTCGTCCAGATACCTTCAACATTGGCTCCTGTTGATGCTTTGGAGAGGTTCACTCAACTTAACAGTCACCCTCTTCATCGAACTAATAAACCTGGCATATTGTCTTTGGATATTCAGTATTCCAAGGTACATGTCTTGATTTTGCCTTTTTTTGTATTTGATGATTCTTACCAAAGAGGAACTTCATGGCCCTCTTTGAAAAGATTTCACTAGCAAAGCCTGTTGATCTTGTTGCATGTTCCCATGATTGACATTGCTTGGAAATAAGACATTTTAATAAAAAAAAGTTTATTTGTGGTCTGTGGACTTGGAACTGTAAGATATATTTTATGGTTTGTGTTGGGAAACAAAAATTTCACAGTTGTCTTGCATGCATGTTTATGTGGCATAGCAATCTAGATGTAGCACTTGGGATGCTATATAGTTTTAAAGATCATAGTTGATATCTTGCTATTAACTATAGCTTTTGGTACATCAAGAGAACATTCGATAAACTATGGCTCTTGGAGCACTTGTTCATCTAAGGTAGGGTTTTTTGGGGTTCCGTGTGCAATTAAAATTTGTCAATATAGGTAATCACATGATTGTTTGTATGATTTCCAGTTATTATGAGAGACAAAAAATTGCATGATTTTTCGGAATATTATATTATGTGAGTTCTTGTTCGGGAAGCAAGGTAAAACAACTTGTCAAATGGAAATGCTTTTGTTGGCCACTTATTTTCTAAACAAGATTGTTGTAATGGTTATATATGTACTAAAATTCTTTAACTGTTTCCATCCCTCTTTTATTCCGATCTTACATAAATTTGACTGAATGTTTCTTTTTAGTATATTTAGCAATATCATACAATCAGTCACAGAGGAATATGAGAAAATTTTGATGTCTGTCCTCCATTTGAAGTTGGAACCCACACATAGCTTCAATAGTTCACTGGAATTTTTTGTTTTGGTATTTCACCGCTTACTAATCCAGTATACACATAGTAGGCCTCCTTCGCCACGACATTAGTGGCTTAGCCTTTCGCCCGCCTATCGGCTTCCATTTCCACTTTCTGTAAGCGGGCCCCGGCCTTTTCCAGCTGTTCAATGCCCCCTCATGCAGTTCTTCTGAACTTCGAATTGCTTTAATCGAAAACAAAATCGATGGGGCCATGCCGGTACGACTGAATATGCATTATCGGTTTTGATAATTGTAACGTGATAAAACTAGGGTTGCTGCCACACACATCAACATTCTCTTCGTACTAAGACAGATAATACAAAGGAAGAAAGTTTTTGGTTTTACCTGCACCAAATGGATCAATCCATGATTATATTTTTTTTATTTTTTTCATTGTTGGAAGGGCTGTTTTCTGGTTAAGAGTGCTAAAATACTTTGCAGATACCTACCAGATAATAAAAAAAATGCGGGAGGTTGACTTCAATGCAACTGTAATCTATTGTGCCTGCGGCTGGCTTATGTAGTTATTCATGTAGACCAGATTTGTTGGAAAATTTTAGGGCAATTTCTGTTTGGTTCCGTCATTTCTGGAGGTTTCTTTGAGAAAATAAGTTTTTTTAAAAAAATATATATTGGGAAATGAAGTGTATGTTTTGTTGTTTTGTTCTTAATAAGAAACATTATTGACTGTTGCGATCAATCTTGAGGTTGTTTGGTGTCAAATCAATAATTAAGGATGTGGGGTGCTGTGATTGTAAATTTTCAGAGTATTTAAAATTTAATGTATATAATATTATATTAGAATATTAATATAATATTAGATTTTTTAAGAGGGGTGAAAGTTGAAACGAAAAGTATGATTAAATTGGGAGATGTGAAAGTAAGTTTTTCAAAATGAAGTGAAAACGAGATAGTTGAAACTTATATTTTGAAGATATATACTTTTCAAAAAACTGAATATAAACATAGCCTTAGAACCTTCTGATTATCGATGTTTATTGGATCCATGAAGTTCAGTCACCAATTTTTTTTTCTATATGGGTTCTAATCAATTAATCATTCATGACATTCTTGTTTTATCCTATACCTTAGGACATCATTGTCACTGCTGGGGTTGATTCAAATGCTGTAGTCTTTGATAGGCCCTCAGGACAGATAGTGTCGACTCTCAGTGGTCATTCAAAAAAGGTAATCTGAAATAAACTTTTATCTGATTCTGTCAGTGCAGTCTTTATATATAATTTTTTCTCTATATTTTTTTTCCACATTTTAAATCTGGTGTATGTATCCCGTCTGTAGGTCACAAATGTCAAATTTGCTGCTGAGGCTGAATTCATAGTTACTGGCTCTGCTGATAAGGTAATTTGAAGACTCGCAGTCAGAAATTATTTACATTTTCCTTTCCAGCTCAATCTATTTAGTCTCATATCTGTTGTACTTGTCTTCACTTTGCTTTACTCGTTTGACTCGGATTTTCTCAAAAAATTGGCCTTTCTATGGGGGTATTATATTGGGTCTAATGATGTATTTTTAGGGTGATTCAGAGATTGATTGCTTTTATGGAATGTGTAAAACCTCTTTTACTGTAAAATTTCTGTATCTTTACCATTTAGTTGTTTGCTGTATCACAATCTCGAGTTCTGCAGCAACTATTTGTTTTTTATGGAATGAAGGGAACTGCTGAGTTAGATACATTCTGTGCCTCTGTGCTTGGGATTAATTGCGATTTACTTAAATCCGAGCTTAAAATTATGCAGATTTGCCCTGTGCATCGGCTTAAAGTATTCAAAAGTGTGATCGCTTACTCGAACAAAGTTTTTGAAATTACTTGAAATTTAAAGTTTCTCCGCTGGCAGTTGCAGTCGTTATATATATCTATTCTCTCTCATTTTCCTGTGGAAGTAGCTTGAAACTGGAAATCGAGCCTCACTTTTTGTTCAGGCTAGTGAAGTTTAAATCTTGATATATGCTATCAGAAGGTGCTTACTGGGAGAGAAGGCGTTATTGGAGCTTCCCCATGGACGTCTTCTAGCCTTTGAATGTCTCTGTTAATATAGAGGGGGGGGGGGGATATTTCTCATCTAGATTTTAGATTTGTCCACATTAAAGAAAATTTCTCTGAAAATCAATTGAACTGTGATCATTTTGGTACTATTCATTTTGGTGCATTTGGCCCTAGTTAATGTAACACGTGTGCTGAATTAGCCTCCTTGTTGATTGTTACATCTTCTAAATTGATGGAGGGTATTAATCCTCACACCTCACTTCAACCTCCCTTACAAACAAAAAGAGAAAAAAATGTAGAAATTCAACTTGGCAAGGCAACTACAGAATGTTGTAGATGTTTGCGCTTTTCTTTGAATTTAATGCTGCATTATGTACACAATTTTACTGCATAATGCGTAGGATATCTTAGTTTTCATAGTAACTCCCATATCAGTTATAGTTTTTACTATGTAAATTAATTTTATTGCCCTTATTCTATTTTTTGTCACATCCAACATTTATGTTATCTCCTCTGCAGACAGTTCGAGTGTGGCAAGGATCTGAAAATGGAAACTATGATTGTAAGCATATTTTGAAGGATCATACTGCTGAGGTAATCGATTAATCTATGCTAATGAAAATATATTCAGTCTATTTTTACTCGTGATTCTCATAGTCCCTTTGATTACTCTTGTCAAACATGATACCGTTGGATAAGTGGATGAACTTTTGTATGATGCATTCAACATTACTTAGTGAATGCAGCGAACTGCCAAGCATATCCTGTTCACTTTATAGTTATCTGAGCCTAATTGAAGGATTTAGATTTTGGAGCAGCCACTATTTTGGCTTGACTAAAACTGAAATATAAAGGGAAAATCTAATGTCTGTTACCATCGATGCAAACTGGAGGATTTGTTGTAATAGCATGCAGGGTGTTTTCATCCAAGATTGTGATATATTATCTAGTAATTGTGGTAATTAGTTCACTCCTTTTCACGCATACCTTGATGAAGTTAGTTTGACTCGTGAATTTAAATTATGTGGTGTTCTCATGTGTGCTGTGGACTCATTCAGTATACTGAAGATCTGTTAAATATGTTGGTACTTGTGGTGAAATTACACAGGTTCAAGCTGTTACAATTCATGCCACCAATAACTACTTTGTTACGGCTTCTCTTGATAGCACGTGGTGCTTCTATGATCTAGCTTCTGGTTTATGCCTTACTCAGGTATGGCCACTATCTGTATTTTTGTTTGGATGTTGGCTACTCGTTTCGTCGGGATAGCAATGGATTGTTTGGTTTAGGTCATTCATATAATGTATTACAGGTTGAGGATGCTTCTGGATCTTCTGAAGGCTACACATCTGCAGCTTTTCACCCAGATGGTCTCATCCTTGGAACTGGTACCACTGGGGCTATTGTTAAGATTTGGGATGTGAAGAGTCAGGTGAAATTATATCTCTTGTGAATATATTTCACTTCATTTTGCTTCCTTCTGTTATCATAGAGTCTTAGATTTATGATTACTGTTCAGGCGAATGTTGCGAGATTTGATGGGCATATTGGAGCAGTGACTTCCATTTCATTTTCAGAAAATGGTTACTTCCTGGCGGTTGGTTTACCTGCCTCAGTTGTAATGAATGTTTTCATTGATATTGTTCTAGGATATGATTATTGTATTTCAACTTTTAGACTGCTGCTCAAGATGGTGTTAAGTTGTGGGATCTACGAAAATTGAGGAACTTTAGGACTTTCTCTCCATATGAGGAGAATACACCTACACAATCAGGTATTGTATCTTGTCTGATATATGTTATTTGGTTCTCTATCCAAAAGTAAAATAAAAATAAAAAAGTTTGATACTATACTACTAGAAACTTGTGTGGTGCCTGGCGCTTACTCTTTAATTTGTTAGTGTCGTATATCGAGCATTTATGTGGATACAATGTTTTGCTTTGCACAATTTAAGATGAATTTAAAGGAATCCAAAAAAGAAAGTAACAAGGAGAAGAAATTATAATATTATAATCACATCAAACGTAATTCCCAGAGTAAATTCTCTGTACATAACTCTCCCTAGCAAAATCACTAGCAACTCCTTTCACAAGGAACTAACAGAAAAATTTGTATGAATGAATCTCACACCCCCCTCTTCTCTCATATTTTATTCTCCAACCCACATGTTTTCCCACTTCGCTGTCTGTAGTATACGAATCGAAATGGGCTTTTCACTGCCCGAGTTATTTGGGCCGCTGCTATTTGGGTCACAACTTAGGTTCATAACATACATCTTATCGAAATCTGTTCTGCTTATACTACTAAGATAGGTCTCGGAGCACTACGTTATGGTTTTTTTAGTTTGACTGGTGGTTTTTGTAGTTGTCTTTTCAATAGTGATCTGCTCTGTAAATTGAAGTAAAGGAAAGATAATTATTTCAGTAAGGTTGCAATTTTGACGTGCAGGACAACTCTTATATTCTCATACATGTGCTTTTCTTTCTTATTTATGCAGTGGAATTTGATCATAGTGGAAATTACCTTGCAATAGGAGGATCGGACATTAGGTAATCTTGCAAATAAATCCCTGTATTGATTGAAGGTTGAGACCAAATCATTCAACCCCTCTCTTTCAAAACTTGTTAGCTGTATCTGAGTCTGACCATTGCTTTTGAATTGTTTAATGCTGTACCCCTGTCAGCCTTGAAAAAGTTGGGTTATTGTTGTTTTCATCAATTTGTCACGATTGTGATCCCACACTGCTTCGATTTCAGAGTTTATCAGGTTGCCAATGTCAAATCTGAATGGAGTTGTATTAAGACATTCCCTGATTTGTCGGGCACAGGTTAAATCTCTTCCCTTACAATCTAATGAATTTTATTTGCTCACAAGCTTGACATAAATGTTTTCTTGCGTGCTGCAAATAAAAAAGACAAATATTGCTTTGTCAATTAACTTTTTTGATAGATCATGTTTGTATGTACGTACATGGCTTTCCTTGGATGCAGGCAAAGCAACATGCGTAAAATTTGGCCCTGATGCAAAATACATCGCTGTTGGCTCTATGGATAGAAATCTCAGAATATTTGGACTTCCCGAGGAGGATGGTCCATCAGAATCTTGAAGCAAATATTTGATGGACTTTCTATCATACATGCAAGGTTAAATTTGATAGATGAGTTCGATGCAGAGCTTACACTCATAGGGTACACTTTTATTGCCTCATAGTTGGTGAGATTGATCGAATTCTGGATATTTGGTGGGAAAAATCTAAAACCACGGGCGATATCATTTGTAAGACAAACAACCAAATCACGAGTTCATGACTAGATTGTTTGTATCATTTTAATTTTGAGTTATTGTTCTAATTTGTAATAGATTTGCCTCGAAAGGGGAAATGAAACATTTTGACGTGCCATTTAACATAAAACCAAGTGAGTTATACAGGAACAATTTTCTTTTGCTTCTTCGCAGGGTTTTTAGTATTAGATGATATATCATCTAGTGAACGTCATTCTAATCTTCGACATTATTGCGGTGGCGGCGCAATGCTTTCGTGTTGATATGCAAGAAATTTCACTGCTTGGATCCAAAAATCATGTGAAACCAGAAAATCATGATAGCTTGTGAAATTGTCCCGAGGGATGATTTATACCGGCTAATCGGTTGTTATAAGCCCTTGTGAACAGGCAGTGTTGGCCGTTTGGTAATTAATTTTTGTTTTAGTTTTTCTTTTCAAATGTAAATAACAACCGATGTTTACACAAACATCGTAGAACAAAAAAAAAGACTAAATTTGTTGTGTGTCGAATATTTCACGATAAACCATTCAAAACATTAATTTTGGAGATATATGGATCATTAATTTGTACATTATATATGTATGCTACATGTCTAACTCTGAAATCTAAAATACTATTTTTAGTTTATAAATTTAATGCATAATGTTGATACAAAACTCGTACCACAAAATATATCCTTTCATACTCTATAAATTATTTATATAAGAGAATATAAAAAATTATCGATTTACCAAATTCATGGACTCGCTTTGTTTGTGTAGTTTAGATTAAAAACACCACGGGTTAATCCTATATATAGAGTAGGTATTCTGGCTAATTTAATCCCAAAAAAAATGTTTTTTCATATGATCAATATTAAAAAATGTTTCCAATTTTTTTTTTATAAAGAAAATATCAAAAGTTTTCCTGCTTGTACGTCGAAGTACATCCGTCGTGTAAACGTCATCTCTTTTCACTCTCCGAAGTATTTATTTAGGAAGCGAAAGGACACGAAACAGAAAATTTTCATTCAAAACTCTCTCTAATGGCGGCACCAGCTTCGTCACAAAGCTCGGTTTCCAACTCCCAAGTCTCCGCCACACATTCTTCTGTAGCCAAAGTTGAACCGCCGGTGGTGATTTCTTATTGTATCTTTTTCTTGTTTCCTTCTTTTGCTTTTACTTACACCCAGGTCACCGCACGCCTGTATCGAATTTAAATTTTCTGAATCTTTAATGTACGAGTATGATTAAAGTTTTAATTTGTTTTGAAGGATGAATCCAAGGAGCTAATGGGTTCTGAGGAGCAAAGCAAAGAGTCCATTAAAGACCCAATCGAGTAAGTTTTACTTGACAGCAGTAGCGATTAATCTTCTTTTCCCTGGGTCATTTTCTTCTCTCGTATTTTCAGAATCAAGCTTTGATTTTTATTTTTTCTTTCTTCAAGTTTCTTTTTTCACGTGTTAACAATTTTATTTCCAGTATCACGTGAGCCCATTTCAGCTTTTTTGAAAAAAACAAAAATCCGAATATGGCTTTTGTGACCCGAATTCTCTCTGCTTGTTACGAACTTGTTTTCGTTTTACTACTGTCTTTTTTTGCTTACTGTCTCTTTTTCTTGGCTCCAAGGGCGTAGATTCTCATGTGGAGTTGGCATGCGTTTCAATTATCATGGTTTTTTTTTTTGACAGCATCATGGAGGCAGATGAACCCACCGAAAAGTTGCAGAGATACGAGGCTGATTACAAACAATATCTGATGTCCAAATATTTCACAGACAAGACTATCTTTGGAGGCAATATATTTGACGTGAAAATGAATATAGACGGACACACTACTACAGCAGCGAGGTACAAGGAGTCCACAATGTTTTCAAAATCTTTTTTTTTTCTTGGTATTTTGCTAACTTTGCCACTATCAGGTTGCCTCCTTTCCAATCTTATCTAGATCCAGCAAGTTTTGACGATCAGAACAACAAAGGATCAGTTCCTCCAGCAGAAACCACAGCCGGCAGCAATTCAGATGGGAAGCCCGAGATTCCATGAATGGGAAAATCAACACCCATCCTACCGAGTCGTTGATTCTTCTCATCAGCAAAGAATAGTTATAGGGATACTGCACTTGGTTTATTTCCTGAGGTTTAATCATGTGCTACAAGTGTAGTAATTCCGTGTGTCGTTTCTAACAACCTTCGAAAACCAAAAACATAGATTCCTAGTGTATTTGACAACCCAATAACATATCTCATACCGCATTCGTTTTATCTAATGTACGAAAAATTTGACCCACAAATCAAATTGCAAATTTGATGCCCAAAATTTTAAAACTGCCTGATTTTAGTTTATATAATAATAAATAGCTCAGTGGTCCTACTAGCCACGCCAAAATGACGAACAGTAGTGATGAATAAGAATAAATATTACATTCAAATCTATGAGTCGATGCTATCCATATATACTTTAATCTTCCTAGGCTGAAAGGCAACTTCTTCAGCACATATCAGAAAATAGAAAAAATAAATGAACGAATAGAACAATCAATAATTCAGCCAAGTAAAAACAAAGACAACGTATGACCTCTAGCTTCAATGTAGGTATTGAGATGCGTGTGTAAAACCCCACAGCTGCAAATCGAAAAAAAAAACTCGAGGTTACGATTACTACAAAGTAAACTTCAGAAGAATCATCAAGTAAAGGCCAAGTAATGAGCAATCATGGTGGCAGTTACAGCCTAAAGTTTTATGCCATATCTTTCATTAGCCCCTCGTCATATTTCCAAATTAGTGCTCAATAGCTTTCTGGAATACCCACCCCAAAAAATGCGTTAAACAAAGATCTGGTTTCACTTGCTTGTCACAAGGAATTATGCAGGATTATACATGAAATATCCCTTTTCGGCTCCATTCGGTGAAAGCAGAACCAGAGAGAAGTTGGCCTATCTTTCACTTGGCTACTAACCTATGCCCCCTTGGGGGTAAAAGAGGCGCCTAGTTGTCCTTTTCCTACTCCGACAATAACGCAATTTTAAACGCTTCAACATAAAACATTTCCTGCTCTGGCTTCCCTAAGAGGAAGCAAAGCAATTGCAACTATTGGAAAATCTAAATTAATTTTGAACCATACCTTGAGTAAAAATTGAGTGTATCTATGACTTATCAAAAGTCTATAAATCAAGAACCATATCATAATATGCAAAACATACACTGGCAAAACTCGAGAAAGGATCATAAGGTAATAGTATCACCACCTCTACATTTTTCACTTCAAACTCTTGTTCATGAGCCAAACACGAGTTGCCAAACGTCTCACAAGGTCCAGTGGTTCCAGACAATCTTAATAGAGAATCACGGAATGGGTCAGAAAACTTATATTCTCATTTATTAAAATGCAGGAAGCTTTGAAGTATGCACGAGAAAATGCTTACAGATCTTCATTCAAGCACAAGGCAAAGTTTGCACCTCCTCCAAGGGCAAGCAAGTCATTCAAGCACAGATAAAAATATCTATTGGCACCTAGACAAGAAACACAGGAAGTCAGTTTTTTAACTTTTACTTATTTTGGAAAATCTTCTGTGAAGTTCAACCCAACCATAACTCAATTGTATTCACTAAATAAGCATGTTAACTTTAAATTTATGATCAATTATGGAGCAGACTCAATGACTCATTCAATTGCCTTTGAGGTAAAAAAATGTCATCAGTTCACCTATGCTGGCAAGACTGCTACTAACGGGATGGAAGAGGTTTCAGTCAAAGGCCTAATACAATGTGCAGATTTTTCAGCTAGGTTAATGATCATTGGACCTAAATGATCCCTCTAAGCAACCAAGCACCCTTTGCTAACAAACAAAAAAACTATGTTTGCCAGAAAACAGTGACCAAAATTTTGACTCTCTTTATACTAGGGATAGATTTTCTTCGTTGTGAATGTGGTTTTAAATCTATACAACTCAACCGTGTAACATAAGCTAAGATTCAGATTCACAAATTTCCCTTTGAGCGAATTGAAGCTTATCCAAAGGTACAGTTTTTAACATTCTTACCAGTTGGCCTAAATAGCGTTGGTTCACCATGTACAGTTGTGAAAACAAAAGTTTGAGTTGTTCCCTGTCAAACAGTTCACACAGAATTTTTAAAATATTACATCTACTTAGACATAATAAATTCCGATAATCTGAAACCATGAAATTTAAATGATCCAGAAACTAGAGAAGCGCATAGCCTACTTGATACTTCCTTTTTGCAGTTGCCGTAAGAGGGCAATCTAGCAACCCACCAAACACGGCACCTTGTTTATCACCAGTAATCTGCATGCAAGATCAGATAAGATTTCTATAGAGTAAAAGGACTAAATATGTTAGTGCATCTGGTTTTAGACTTCAATGTAAAGATTGCCACACCAATAGACAAGGACCAGAGTGGCCAGAAGTATTTCGGATGAGCGTACGAAGTGATATACCATGTCTCACAGCACTGCCATTCAATCAAGATGAAGAAGACACATCAAGAACCATATATGAAACTTAGTATCTAAACAGATTTAATCAATGTTACCTGTACAACAAGACCCATTGGCACCCTTTCACAATATTAGGAAGGGATGACTCAAAGAATTGATGCAAATGTGGTGAAATAAAAAGAGAATCATCCATGAGAGTGGACATGGAATTTTCAAAATCATGAGGGCTAATGGCAGCTTCAAATATATCAGAGCTGCTACTAGTGCTTCTCCCAGATCCAGGTTCTCCATATTCAAACGGGCTACCTGACAGTTTGTTATTCTGATTTATGCTCCAAGTAAAGCCATTTTCTTCATTCAAATTTTACTCTCCCTATTTTCGTGTACTGGATCGCATTTGGAATGTGCATCCAAGGGTTTATCTTTCCATGAAAAACTTTTACTTTTCCATTTAAATGAATCTGATGATTCCATTGATTTGACCTCATTTTTGTGTCCATTTGTTCTGAACCAACCAAAAGAAGGTAGAATGAAGGAAAGCATAGAAGACACAGATTTCCCATCCTTAGCACACGGTCCGGCCTACATGTATGAAAGTTTAGAGTTATGCAAGACATTCTGAAAAGACACTGCTCCATAAGAAGCAAGACATTCAGAACCAAGTAAAATTTTACTGTCATTGGTGTTACTCGAGCAAGTGACTGCACGATAATTTACGATACTATTGTGGCATAGCCATGTGAATATTCTGTGACATCTGTCTCTCTATCCATATATTTTATTACTAAATGAATCCCTGGGAATTAACAAACACAATATGATCAAGTCGTTCAAATATCACACATTTATTTCATCAAAAAAATGATAAATGCTTACGAACAAGACAGAAAAACAGGCCATAACAGAGAGCATATCACAAACATATGAAACACTTTGTCCTACAAGAAAAGGGCAAGGCAAGAAAGGGTAAAACACAAATGATCTTCCTTCCACTTGCAACGACATGATGCAACTGGGAAAAGCTAGAAACATAGTCAGTTCAACAAATCGACTCGACATCAGCTATTCGTTCCATGAGCATTTACCAAAGGCAGGAGTGAAAAGAAAAGAAACTAAAATCTTCCCGTGGTAGTGTAATATTGTTAATTTGTCCTTTGGGGAAAACTTGGAATCTATAGTTCACTGTAAGGAATTTCGTAGTTTTCTCCAATCTACCATATTAGATTACACTAGTATGATGTAGAAGCCAGAAATTAGAATAGGCAACTAGAACAGACGAACAAAACTGTGATTAAGATTCCAAGACGCAACAAAGTTTGTAACAATACTATGTTTTCAGACTCACCACTTCCTAGTTTAGAGCGATTTCACTCACTTAAGTGATTTAAGAGCTTGAAGCAAACAGCAAAGGTGTCGTATTTTGAGTTTACAAGCACAGAATTCTTCAGCCTGCCTCCCTTCCGCAAGAACATGTTTTTCATGCATATCGGTTGGTATCAATAATTAGATGATAAGATGAAATCACCATTGCTTGTATCTTCAATGTTTCACCAGGAAATTGAATCACTAGCCTAATCCTTAAAAAGCTTAGAACACGACAACATGGTGGCCCTCTAGTTCAGTAGCATAATGATTTCGAGTTGCTGATTAAAAGAATTATACAGAGGACAGTTTGAAAGGAAAAATAAGGCTTTAGAATTATGTTTCCCTTCAAAGAGAGAAGAAGAAAAAAACTTTCGATGGAAATAGAGCAAGTTAAAGTTGCATACTCTACAATTCAGTTATTTATCTTTATCCCACCAGATCTGAGCCCCTAACATTCTCTTCAGGAAATTAGACATCAAAACCCAATTTGAACTGTGCAAAATAATTGGTCAAACCAACAACATTGCCAATAAAATGGTAACAAACACCTAGCCCGATTCCACGACAATCTTCTTCATTCAGCTGGATTCAAAAACAGAGAAAGTTATCGAAGTAAATCAAATTCCATCTAGCAACATTAACAAATCTAATCTATTAGTAGTTAGAACGAGATCAAATTAAAAGTTACCGAAGTAGCATCATCATCATTAAGCAAAATAAATTATCCACCGCAACAACATTAGGCCTAAAACTCAAAGATCCCAACTTTATTAACAGATCAAATACAAATATCGATTTCCCTGAATCCCTTATTCCTAAAAAAACTCAAAATCACTCCAAACATTGCGTGCATGCGTGGAACAAAATTCCACGAAATGGGTACCTCAGATTCTTGATCTAACGTTTGAGACGATGGTGAATCAGAGAACAATCTTGAAAGCTTATCTGAGATCCCGTCTTTTATAGCAATCATACCTTTCTTATCTTTTTTTTCCAAATCTTTCTTCTTCTACTCTTGTTTGTTCTTTTTTTTCGGTTGAGAAAAAAAGCAACGATTGTCACCCAAAAAAATTTTTAAAATCAAGATTCAAAACTTGACAATAGTCCAGAGGGAATGCGCATTAAGTCGTGAATTGAGAAAAGCGGTGGGGTGAAGCAAGATGAAGAGGGGAAGGAATCCGAGGACATATGAAACAGCAAAGACTGATCCCTTTCCGTTTCAGAAAATACGATATTTGTGGAAAAGAAAAGAACCTTACCATGGAAAGCATTCTGTTCAGACATGAATTAATTAAATAATAATAATAATAATAATAATAATATAATAATAATAATAATAATAATAAGGTTTTTTAAAAATAATAATAATAAATTACTAAAATATAAAAATAATTATTTATTTATTTTATACTTTATAACCTGTAAAAAAAAATACGATATTATTTAATTAAAAAAATATCCGAATCAAGAACTTAGTTGTATTTTTCTAATTTATAATTTAAATTTATATATTGATAACAAAAGGATTACTGCTAAAATTACCATGGTAAAAACTTGTGTGAGGCGGTCTCACGAGTCATATTTTGTGAGACGTATCTCTTATTTAGGTCATCCATGAAAAATATTACTTTTTATGTTAACAATATTAATTTTTATTGTGAATATCGTTATGTTTTATCTGTCTCACAGATAAAGATTGTGAGACCGTCTCATAAGAGACCTACTCAATTAACAGCCGAGCTTTGTATTTTCTTCAAAAGTCACTATATATAATCTTTCTCATATCCCATTAAAAACTTTCATGTAAAACAATGTCGATTCAATCTTTCATTATTGTTATTGTAGTGAAAAACAACCAAATACATCGATCCTAGCTACAATAAAAAAAGAGATAATGACATCAAAATAAATAGTAATTTTTTTTAAGACGATCACATCGAGTCAATATCAAATAAAAAGATAAATATTGATGTTGAATTTTCATCAAAGATGGTCTTCTTTTTGTAATACAATATTCAGAAGTTAATTAAATCAACGTCTCAATCATATGAGATAAGGGCATCCATGACATCGGTTGATTTTATTTCATGTAGTGGACACTATTTTTAGAATTGTCAAATTAGGGTCGGTCGGTTAAACACTCGTACTTACTGATTTTAATAATTTGTTATATTAATTTGAATAAAAAAAAGAGTAAATAACCAATTATTTGGAGGAGAGTATTCTCCTAGACCAAGATAGAGATGCCTAGAATAGGTGTATGTAGTATGTTGACAAGGAAAAAATTAAAAGAAAATGCAATGCAATGCGAGGAGGTAAGTTCGACTGTTTTTTAACTAACATAAAAACTCGTAGTCATTATTACTCGATGTGTATTAGGTAAACTCTCGTATTAAAGTAATAAATTATAAATTATGTTAGTCAAGTAAAATACATATGACAAACTTTGTGTCATAAGCACGTCCGAAAAAGTATCGATAGATGATTTATATATTTATTTGTATGTGGCCACTCCAAAAGAACTGAACATTCAGATCTTGAAATGGTAGTATATTAAATTCCTTTATCTGTACTTTTTCAAGTGTGTGGTTTTATGTTGACATGGGAAGTGCATTGTTATCTTTAAATATGACAGGGAATTTACTACACCACAAGAGAATAATGCTTCATTTAATGAGTTTGAGGATAGATGTTTTTAATCTAAGAGGGGTGGAAAATTCAATGCAGTGAATTTCTATTTGGTATTAGTGATATAAAATGTGAAAATAAGAAAGAAAATCACATTTCATAATTTGGTATAAAAAAACTCTTGTGAGACAATCTCACAAGTCAATTTCATGAGACGAATCTTCTATTCGAATCACTAATACCGCAAATGCATGTATATTATGGTCAGTGAGACGTTATATTCACAATAGTACAACAATCAATTGTGTATTTAATATTTCGTTTATCAACATATGAGTAATATTAATGTTGATAATGTTAATGTGTCAAAACATGAAACATTATTAGATCAACCGTTAGAATAATAAAACCAGCCAAAATGTGTTAGACCCGACATGCCACCCTGTTCCGTTATTGAAAATAGATGGGTTGGATTACATTTTTTGTGGTTTATTTCATCCTATCCATGTGGGTATTGTCCCATGATAGGATGGATGGCCAAGATTTGCCCATGTATATATAGGACCCATTTTTTTTTTTGAAATTGTATGTGTGGCAAGATGTTATCCATTGAAATGAAATGATGGTAGTGTCCACATAGATAGGATCTCCTCTACCAATTTTCGTGGCCTGTGCTAGCCCAAACGAGCTGCGGGTTGTGACGGGATGGGCTCGCCCATAATTTTTTTTTTTTAAATAATTTAGAATATGTAGCTCGCGAATTAAAGTAGAATTTAGTGTGTTTTTAATATCGCACTTTTTATTTTTTTATTAATACATTTATGTTATTCATATTATTTCAGTATTTGATTTTTTATTCACCGTTGACATTTAAATTTTATATAATTTTTTTGATTGAATATCATATGTTAGTGTTATTTTAAATTCTAAAAATTTGTTTTATTATTAAATATTAATTTGACAGTTGGATTTGATCATATATATATATATTTTTAAAAAAAGTAAATGTCGCCGGCGAGTGTCACCACGCGGGGCCTGCCTGCCTACATCATCCTCGTGCCACATTCTCGCCCTAAGGAGAAAAGACGCTCCTCTGTTGTCAAATTCCATAGATAGTCAGACACCATCATAACCTCTGAAAGCATAGTGAATACCAAAACCCCAAAAGAACCACACTCTCCCTGTTTGTTTTTCTTTCTGTAGAGAGGGAATGAAATGGAAGCCTGTAAATTTTGCCTAGTCTTTCCTCTCGGTTAGACAAAAGCATCTACCAAAATCTTTATCTTTTTAGCCTCTTCAGGAAACAAGAAGAGCCCATGATTTAATCCTATCAAGATTCCAACAATGGATTTTCCCAGGAATCCACTCTCTTTCTTCCGACTTTTCCTGCTCATTTCAACCATTTTTGAGCTCACCCCACTATCCAAATCTGCTGATGATTACACCACCTTAGTGTACAAGGGTTGTGCGAATCAGCCTTTATCAGATCCGTCTGGGGTTTATTCACAAGCAATTTCATCCCTTTATGGCACCCTCATTGCACAATCCTCAAAGGCCAAATTTTTCAAGACTACCGCTGGCACTTCTCAGTCGACAATCAACGGCCTTTTCCAATGCAGTGGCGACTTGTCAAATGTTGATTGCTACAACTGTGTAAGCGGCTTGCCTGTTCTCATAGACAAGCTCTGTGGCAAGGCTATTGCGGCTAGAGTTCAGCTTTCTGGGTGCTACATGCTGTACGAGGTTGCGGGGTTCCAACAAGTTTCTGGGATGCAAATGTTGTACAAGAGTTGTAGTGCAACAAATATCGGAGGGGCTGGATTTGAAGAGAGGAGGGACACTGCCTTATCTTCACTTGAAAATGGCATGATTACTAGTAGCGATGGTTTTTATACAGCAAGTTATGAATCTGTTTTTGCAGTGGGGCAGTGCGAGGGCGATGTTGGAGCTTCTGATTGTGTGGTCTGTGTGCAAAATGCTGTCCAGAGAGCTCAGGTCGAGTGTGGAAGCTCCATTTCTGGCAAAATCTATCTCCAGAAATGCTTCATTAGTTATAGTTATTATCCAAATGGAGTCCCTAAAAAATCTTCTTCTTCTGGTTCTTCTTCTTCATATACTTCTCCTTCTTCATCAGGTATTGATAATTCTCTTTGCTAAGTGGCGTATTTCTTCTTCTTTTTTTTTTTTGCTTAACGAAACTCTGATTTGTGAGCTGACTCCCAACTGTGATGTTAATATTTTAATCAGTAAATTTCATGTATAAAGGAGGATGATTAAGATGTTCGTCTGGTTTAAACATCTTGGCCTTATTTCTATATATTATTGGTGATTGAAAGAGCATTAAGAATTTACTAAGGCAAGTTGTTTTTGAATGATGACAGGGTCAAGTCCAAATACAGGGAAGACTGTGGCTATAATATTAGGAGGGGCAGCAGGAGTTGGGTTTTTGGTAATTTGCTTGCTGTTTGCAAGAGGTTTGGCAAAGAGAAAAGATGGTAAGGATATAAGCCCTTTGCTCTCTTTGAAAATCTTGTGCTTTCTAAATCTTATGCAATTACATGAGTTATATTTGAATCTGTGCAGATCACTGAGAGCAAGTGTAATTTGTGAGAGAGATGACTATATTTGGAGTGGAGCTATTGTCTCTTCTTGGAAAACCACTAATTGATTATCATGTTTTTGAGGTTTTTGAGGGAGTTGAGGAAAATTAGGGGCATGAACTCATGTTATTATCAGTGAAATTTTAGGGATGTTGCCGTAGAAATTTTGGTGGCTGGTTGGAATAGAGACGAAGGTGCAAATTGTAGTGTTTTGTGGAGGGAATTGGAGAACAAGAAGAATCAAAAGATTTTGGCTTTTTTCATCCCATTTGCCATGTGAATTGTTCCCTGTTTTCTGTCCTTGTCTGGGATATTTATTCTTTATTATTGAAAAGCTTCCTTATCTCTGGTTGCATGCTCTATGTTTTCCTCCTCCCTAGTTAGCTTTTAGGCATGTCAAACATTGGCATGCATGCAATCAAATAATAAAAGGGTCAAACAGTGTCAGTTGTTTTCTATTATCTAAGAAAATTAGAAAAAAAATTCAAACAAACAATTAAATTCCAACTAATATGTAATTTCGAGAAACCATAATGGCTTTTTCATCCCATTTGCCATGTGAATTGTTCTCGGTTCGTTTAATACACACATAGGCTCGAGCTCGAATGAGCTCAGTTCGTTAATAGCTCTTTTTTTTCCGCTGTACAATTATATGTTTAAATCATCTTTGGCTCTCACGATTGGAATTTCCCACCCAAATTTCTTGACTTTTTCACCATTTTCACTAATTTGCAATTTTTTCCCTCTCCTCTTAACATTAATCAAAACAGCAAAATTGTTGCTAGCAGAACCAAGAAGGAGATGGGACACAAATATGATATAAATGACTTGACAAGAATGTCAAGGTTTGATTGAACACGCACCCGACACACATGGTAATTACGGATTTGGATTTTCTGTTATTGGGAATACACAACATCATATGCCGTGTTTTATACAAGATCATCAATTGATGCATCTTGACAATTTTTTAAATGTCTGACAATTTGAGATGATCATCATCTTGTGTAAAATAAGCTCAGCACATAGTTCTGTGCTTAAGCCCTCCAAATCCTGGTAATTACTAGACTGTATGTACATTGTCGGGCCTTTTGGATTGTCACAGACTTTGAAACATGAAACCAAACATTTGATGAAGGATGATAGTCATCAATCCTGCGGCTGTCCCGGTATCCAACTTAAACTCAAATGTATTGATTATGAAAATTGCAAGTTACATTCAACAAAAGTAAAGCTAGAATAAAACATGATCAAATGAGAAGTAATCTTGGATATAACACCACAAACAATCCGGGAGTCTAGACCACCGCAACCGTTTTCCGGAGTTTCGAATGGAAGTTGATCCTGTTCAGATCTCTCTTTAATGCGCAGCCCCATGATTAAAAACCACTCACTTTATAATTGTTTAACTCATGGAGGTGCCTTCACTTGACATCATCTTCAATGAGAGATGAGGCGGCGTCCGGGGAGCCAAGAAAGTGCATCATCCCAAATCTGCCACATCAAATTTTACAAGAATCTGCGGAGAGACTGACTGTCTCTTAAATTCTTCGATAGGGGTGGAGAATATTTGTAATATTTGGCGAAACATTTGATCCAGAAATGATGCAATTGGTCGTTAAATACTCAAATACAGCTACAAGGATAGCACATCCATAAATTTTTGTAACATGACTTCACTACAGACTGACCCACGATGCATGCACGCGCAAGCGATCAAGACAAGCATAACCCCCGCACCCCAAAACAGAGCATTCTTCAACAATCTCATCACCCTTTACTCCAACTCCAATCTCCACTCCCTCGCCCTCCGCCTCTTCAACTCCATACCCTGCCCAAACACCGTCACATGGACTTCCATAATCTCTGCATTCTCCGCCTCCCCACTCGCCATCCGCCTCTTGCTTTCCATGCTAAGACAGTCCGCCACAATTCTTCCCAACGCACGCACAATTGCTTCCTTGCTCAAAACATGTGCTTTCTTGAACTATAATTCAATTGGCCCACAACTTCAAGCGCTTTCATTTAAACTTTCTTTGTATGAAAACGCTTTTGTTGGTTCTGCTTTTGTTTCTTTTTACTGTAAGACGAGGGATCTGGATTCTGCACGTAAGGTGTTCGATGAACTGTCTGTGCGTGATGAAGTTTGTTTTGGTGCTATAATTAATGGGTTGGCTCAAAATAAGAGGCCCATTGACGCTTTAAGGCTCTTCGCTGAGACGAGGAGAGAGGATGCATTGTCATCATTTCATAGCTTATCCGGGGCTTTGTGTGCTGCGGCGGGGGTGGCAATGCTCGAGCAATGTAGGATCATTCATGGGCATGCGGTGGTGATTGGAATGGACTCAGATGTGTACATAGGGACCGGGTTGATCGATGGTTATGGAAAGTGCGGACTCGTGGAGGAGGCGAGGATGGTGTTTAATGAGTTGGAGGTTGGGTTGAACATAGCTGGGTGGAATGCGATGATGGCAGGGTATGCACAACAAGGGAGCGTTGAACTTGTGGTTGATCTTTTTTGTGTAATGGAAAGACGAGGAATGAAGCCGGATGAATATAGTTTTTTGGCAGTCTTGACAGCATTCTACAATGCAGGTATGGATATGGAAGCTGAAAGGTGGTTCAATAGAATGAAACTGCAGCATGGATTGGAACCGAGGATTGAGCACTACACGTGTTTAGTTGGAGTAATAGGGAGGGCAGGAAGGCTAGAGGAGGCAGAAAAAGTTGCTTTGACAATGCCATATGAACCTGATGCAGCTGTGTGGAGAGTGTTGTTATCAAGTTGTGTGAGCAATAGAAACGCCAAGATGGCTGTGAGAATGAGCAGTAAATTGTTGGAAATGGACCCCGACGATGACTCAGCTTTGGTGATTTTGGCAAATACGTTTGCAAGCACTGAAAGGTGGGATGGGGTCAAAGAAGTATGGAAGATGATGAATGATAGGAGATTGAGAAAGGAGATTGGGAGGAGTTGGATTGAAGTACAGGGATCGATTTGTGTATTCTTCGCTGGAGATACAAGGCATCCTAGGAAGGACGAGATCTATACAAAGTTGACATGAGTTGATGGACGAGATAGAAAATTTAGGATATGTACCAATTTTGGATGAGATGTTGCATGAAGTAGACGCAGAAGAAAAGAGGGCGTCGCTCTGGCATCACAGTGAAAAATTGGCAGTGGCTTTCGGTTTATTGGGTGGTGTCGCACCACCTGGAAAGCCTTTGAGGATTGTAAAGAATTTGAGGATCTGTAAAGATTGCCACGAGGCATTCAGGTATATTAGCACGGTGACGGAGAGGGAGATCATAGTGAGAGATGCACACCGATACCATAGGTTCTCAAATGGAACTTGTAATTGTGGTAATATCTGGTAGTCTATATTCCTTGTGTACGCATTTTTCCCGAGCTTTGTTTTTTCTCAGAAAGTTAATTGGGTGGCCATTTGAAGCAAATAGTACGAGATAAACAGTAGTAAATAATACCACCCTAGTCCACCGGAGTAAAACTTCTTTTTATATATTGCAAACATGAAAACGGCATGTTTATGAGTTTATCAACTTCGAGTGCTTTGGACATCAGAGTGCTAAAAACCAAATTCTGGCCTGAACTGTCCTCGGGTCTACCAAAACCCCGGCATACAACAAGAGATGTATTGTACAGCCAAGGTACAGAAACTGTATATGCAAAACCACGGGATGAATTCCCATTTCCTAATAGAGCGTCTTTGTACGATCGGGACACTTGAGAAACATACTGGCCCTTTGGCACAAAGGGCAGACCAGATGGATGAGATGGATCGACATTTAAGTCAACATATGAATGCAAGTTCACAACCACTGTTCCATGATCCGGATGAAGGCAGTTCCCTAGAGCTTGGAGGAACGGGGAATGAGGATTCCACAGCTTGTGCGGAAAAATATCATCTCCATCATAGGCATCGATAAAGATGATATCATATATATTGTTGCTCTCAAGAATAAACTGCTCTGCATCTGAATTAAACAAGAATAGCCTCTCGTGAGTGCCTTTCCACAGTATTTCATCTGCATGATCTGGCTTTGCAAATGCGCGTTTGCCTGATGGGGTTATAACTGAGAAAGACGGAAAACCCATTGCTTGAATCGAAGCTGAGATTACGATGGGATCAATTTCAACTATGTGGACTATAGCACCTGAAGAAAGCAAAACAACTTAGCATAACAATCTTACTGGTCTTTGGGAAAGAATCCAAGTAAAATGGAAGTTCAACCATTTCAGCAAAGATAAAAGAGAACTTTTGACAAAAAGAGAACGAGTAGATGAAGACAATAAGAACTAAATTGGCTGGTCAAAGAAATTATTCCAGCACGCACAGTCAGATTCATTTTGAATTCATTGGTTCTTGTTGACAGTAAGAGTCTGAAACAGGAATGTTTGATCACAAGGAGTGGAGGACAAATCCTTCAATCAGAAAGGAAGTTCAAATTTCTAACCTCGAATTTTACTTGCCAAAAACAAAGGTATGCTTCCTCCACCATGACCAATGCATAATATATTCATATTTTGCCTCCCAAGTACAGCTTTCTTAAAATCATAATTGCATGATGAGATGGTGGCCAATCCAGCAGCTATCAAGCTCTTCACATCTGCAGAAAGATATGAAGGCGATAAAAGTCAGTTAAATGTTGTGGTCAAGAATCGAGAAAACAAAAGCAGACAGGGAAAGTTCCATTTGTATAATTTAACAACAGGAAGGTATATTTTTCCTCATTCTGTCATGCTTTAGGACAAAGGAGAGGGAAGAAAAAATATCACGTGACGATAATGGGAATGCAAGAGAATTATTTTCGAACTTTGAATTTCATTTACATTAATGTCACAAGGAAAATGACTGCAATAGTGTAATCTGCAGTAGATCATTCAACAGGAAATGCATGCATATCGTAAGATGTGATACTCAAAATTCTACGGGAAAATAATAGCAGCAAAATTGCAGAGGGAACAAATTTGGAGGCATTTACATGGTACAGCCAGACAATGTGCCTGCTGCATCAAGAACATAGAGCCAGGTTCTCCTTGTCTATAAGCAGCCATCACTTTAACCGTGCTTTCTCGAGTATAATCATTAAAATGAAGAGTTCGCCACTGATAACCTGTAGTTACGAATTTTCCATGGTTTTTAAGACCTGGATATATCTCAGTGTACCTCTGTTGAAGCCAATTCTCTGCCCTTCCCCAATGAAGTTTATCCTGTGTCACCGTTGTTACAACATTAGTTGACACCTATAGCATTTATATTGACTTTCAACATAATGACGACATCTAGAACTTGAGTTACAATGTATATGATGAAAACCCGCTGGATACAAGAGGACACACGAAGTTAAGTCGGAGACAGCCACCATATACATGGAACGAACACAGACAATACAGCAAAAGCAAACATACTGGCTTGGAACAAGGATGAGCTAAAACAGAGACGACGCCGTTTCCACTGCGTGAAATTCCTCTAAAAACGGTTTCTCCAGCAGAGGCGCCACCTCCTCCTCCTCCTTCTCCTCCCCACCACTCGGAGGCGAATGCCCAATCTCCTTCGTCGTCGATATGGCTGCTTCTAATCGCCGTCGAAAAGCGCCGGAGGCCCGATTTAAAATTGATTCTCACCGAATTAAACATTTCTACACGCGTCCTTCTTTCTTACAGGGAAATAGGCCGAGCCATAATCAAACTCAATTTTAGGGTTTTAGTAAATCGGAGTGAAAAGCATTACATCGTTCCAAGTTCGAAAAGTGCACACCGACTTCTTCCTCTCGTTGGTCCATTTCCAGCAATGGTTGGACTTGGAATGAGTACGATGATACACCAATCACTAGTCCAACACAACTTGCAAATAACAAAAACTTTGAGAATCGACGTGATTAATCAAAATACATCAATAAATATGATTTATATGTTGCATTTTTTAAAATCAAAATTCATCTGTCCAAACATAAACTTACTATTAATATGTTTTGACCAACACATTTAAATAAATAAATCAATAAAAATTAAATACATAAAAGTATTATCATCATCTTCTCGGATCATCCAATATCCCATGATTTATTATCAGAAAACTGAAAAATCTCGGTTCCTCTCCACCTTTTCGACCACGGAAACCTCTGCAAGTAATATCTTAAATCCGGAGGGCTAGATATTATTGATCAATGGACATGTTTTTGCTCTGTTTTCTTGTTTTCTGATATATGGTGTAGGGGTCTAGTGTATCCAAAAGTGAAAATGAAGAAAGCGGAGAAGAAGCTGATCAATATGCATACCGAATAAGTTTTCTGCAGTCTTCGAAGGCATTTGAATGACGATCTTTGTCTTTTCTCTTCTGCAGGTATACTTGAAAAATTACTGAATGAATAATTATTTATAAAATTCATATTAATTTGTTATTAATTAGTATATGTTTCGAACTTAAAACGTTGATATTTCGATTTTTTATATTAAATATTTGAAATTAACTGGTTAAATATTTCACTAACAAATTAAACATACTCATGAACACAAACTGTATCAACAAGTTCTGTTCAATTTAATTAAAGTTTAATTGTAACAAATCTATACAATTATCGTGTTGTAATTAATTTTATTTATTATGAAAAAACTGTGTAACATTGTTTTTATAATAATAATAGTTATTATTAATTTGAAAGATCTTTTGAATCAAATTCATATAGTATGAGCTAAATTTTCAAGTATGAATAGTCCAGGTTATTTTACTCTAGTCGAAAATGTTAAAGTTTCACCAAAAGGGTTCACTGCAATGACAAACTAATGAAATAAGTTTTCTAGATAAAACATTTATTTCGAAGAGTTTTATTTTTTTACTTAAAAACTCACTCACCTGAATTAATTTTCTGAGATGGATATTCTATTTGATCACCATAAAAAAATATGTCAAAAATATTACTTTTTATTGTAAATATAGACATGATTGACCTATCTTACAAATATAAATCCATAAAATCATCTTACTAGAAACCTATAAAACTTTGTACGACTTAGATTCTTGGTAATTTTTTCCAAATAATTTTGTGCCTAATTTATGAAAATTGTAACTTTTGCCGTTGACATTTTATACGATATTACAAGGCCATTGCAAGAACATAACGGATTAATGGTCCCCAGGTACCCAACAAAATTTTCTCTGAGATACCTTGTATTCATAACCGTTCAAGAAAATTGAATAAACAAATGGTCACACAATAAATAATATCTGATATTGCAGCCAACACGAACTTTGCAAATTTAAGCTCTTTTCATACACAAATAGATACACATGCATCTATATAATGTAGTTTTATGTTAAAAATGACAAGCCTGTAGTTAATTCCTGTGTGGGTGTGCAGATGAGTCCCTTGGATCAGTCGTAAGAATTCCTCGCTCTTACGTCCCAATGTCACCTCCGCCCACTTTTCATTCATCCAAAGGCATGAAGAGTTACCAGCTTTTGTTTCTTATAAAGCATCAGATGATCGACTTTGTAATAAATTGATACATAACTGCTTGTCTGATCGACAGAAGAAACGAATAAGAAGATGATAGATGGGAAGGAGAATGGAAGAAATGTAACTACTTCAGCACCACATCCACGTGCTGTCTTATCCAGTCCAGGTAACTCACATAGTAGAAAACTTTTTGGTGTATCCAGTTTACCCCCTTTGAGTTTCCTGACAGAATTTCCAGGATCTCGATTATCGAGACAAAATGATGGGGAAATACTACAGAACTTTACTTGAAAGCTTATCAAAATATAAACAATTTCTCCTTCTTCATTTGTGCAGATAATGATGGAATCATTTTAAATGAAGCACAGACATGAAGAGAATTACTTTCAGGTCTCAAAGATCATAATCCGTGTCAGAACAGACTGCAAGAGATTCCCAAGGTCGGCAGTTGCTGAAAGTTTTGCTCCTACAAAGAGACAAGATAAGGAGTTAATTGATTTCAAAGACAATGGTTTAGCAAAAGGAAGAAATACAACCTTGGCTGGTTCAAGTACTAGAAGAGGACAAAGGAAAAGAATAACATCAGCGCCGATCCATGATTAAGCTTTTGATAAGCCCACTGGCAACTTTTTTGCAAACAAAAATGTTACTAATAATGTAAGATAATGAGGGAATATTATAATGTAACATAACAACTTCTGTCATCCATGTAACAATAACAAAGAGTTTGGAGATGCAAAAAATCCTAGATTTAAAATGTCTTGTCTCAACCTAAGTATTATGGTCACTCAGTGTCATAGATGGTGCCAATGAACGTTTGGTTAATTTCTAGGAAAAAACTAAATGACAGTTCTAGCAGCTGAATCAATTTCATCCATTTGATCATAAGTTGATTTACATTTTGTGCTGCTTCCTCGTGGCTAAACATATCAGTGGATTTTACCTCTTAAGAAGTAAGGTAATGGAAAATAATAAAAAAAAACAGTAGAGTGAAAAAAAGAAAGGCCTCTCACCATTTCTTTATTTCAAGTGTTCCTGATAACACAGCCCCAAATATATGTTCATCTAGCACACACTAGATACTTTGATTTCCATCTCTAGATAGATCAAATTTAGCACACATGAAACCTTTTTGAACTCTGGATGAGTTTTATCCCCTGCGAGAAATACTTTCCCACCGTTGCTTGATTCAACCCAACTACAACCAGGTTGCTTTTTCACACCTGTATTTCTCATGCGCACCCAAATCTTTTCAGCTTCATCTTTCATCCCGCTGGTTAGATACATTTCACCCAGAATCATATAAACACCAGAGTTATATGGTTCTAAATCAAGAATCTTCTCGCCACAAATTTTGGCTACGGCAATGTTTTTGTGCATTCTACATGCTCCAAGAAGTGCTCCCCAAATGCTCGCAGAAACTTCTATTCCATGTACTATCAGTTGCCTTAAAATATTCAGTGCCTCATCAATATGTCCAAATCTTCCCAATAGGTCAACAATAGAAGTGTAATGCTCATTAGTTGATTGAATAAAATACTCATTGCGCATAACACAGAAGTAAAATTTACCATGTTCCACAAGTCCTGCATGGCTACAGGCAGAAAGAACACCGACAAAGGTAATCTGATTAGGCTTCACAGTTGATAGCCTCATCTTTTCAAAAATCTTTATAGCGTTTTCAGCTTGACCATGGTGAGCTAGCCCACATATCACAGAATTCCAAGAAATGGTATCATGACAGGCCATAGAATAAAATTCAAGTAACGCAGAATATACATTACCACATCTAAAATACATGGTAATCAATGCGTTAGAGGTTGAAATAAAGTGATCAATTCCAGCCTTGATTGCTTCTGCGTGAATTTGCTTTCCAAGGTTTAAGGATGGTAAGTTGGAACATATCGCAAGAAAACTAGTATGCGTAGCTTCATCTAGGGGCAATCTATATTCTTTCATCTTGATAAATAACTTTATACCATCCTCACCACGATCATTTTCATCCAGTCCAAATATGGCAACATTCCATACAGTTGTATCACGAGAAGTCATTAATTCAAAAACTTTCATGGCATTCTCAACTTCCCCAATGTCAAAGTATCCTTTCATAATGTTTGTCCATGACACAACACCACTTAACGAGCTCTTCTCTAAAACTGCATGAGCCTCTTTCACCAAACCATTCCTGACCATTGCCAACAAAATTGAATTCCATGTTTTTTCGCATTTCTGAGGCATCTCATTGAAGAGCCTCAAAGCATTATTTATCCTACCATTACTAACGAGCCCGTCAATCATCGTTATCCATGAGGTCCAATCCTTCTCAGGCATCTTTTGAAACAAGCCTTCTGCTATTTCAACACTTCTATTTTTTAAGTAACCATTGATCATCGTATTCCAAGCTTGAACATCTTTTGTTGGCATATCGTGAAAAAATTCCCTAGCTTCAACAAGACCCCCAGCCCCCAAACGCGCCTTCAGCATAATGGTCCAACTTGCAATATCCCGAACACCCATTATTCTAAACAACTCCTCAGCCTTGTGGAACTCCTTAATCTTCACTAAGCCCCCAATCAGCAAATTCCAAGAAACCACATCTTTCAAAGTAATCTGATTAAACACTCTCACCGCATCATCCATCAGGCCATTATTGACATACCCCGAGATCATTGAATTCCATGTTACTACATCTTGATAGCCCATGCTTTCAAAAATCTCTTCTGCCCCCTTAACATCACCATTACACATTAGCCCGCATATCATTGTATTGTAGGAAAAGATATCGTGAAATGGCATTTGATTATACAAATACACGGCACTCTCAAAAAAGCCATTTTGAAAATATCCTCTGATCATGGCATTATATGTGACTGCGTTTTTCCGGGGCATTTCATCGAACAGTTCTCTGGCTTCATCAACGAACCCACTTTTCATGAACTTCGAGATCTTTGAGTTGAATGGTTTCAAGTCATGTCCCGCTGTAAGAGTATTGCCGTTGATGTGGCGTTTTGACAAAAGTATCTTGGAGAGTTTTGGAACTTGTTTGATGCTTGAATTGAACCACATAATCCATCCGAAGTATAGCAGAGGCAGGCTAGGATTCTTAGCAATAAATAACTTCGTTGCCGAGTATATAATAATATATATACTAATATTTCATTTTAGCACAAAAATAAATTTTTTCATTTAATTAAAAAGTTTATTATATTTCAATAAATTTATAACTCTCTCATATTTAATTTTTTTATTCTAAAATTAATTAAAATATTAGTTTGTAATGAAATATAACATAAATTATTTATACATCTGAATTTTCGCATACGAGAAACACGTGTAAAAATTCATAGAAGAATCTCTATATATACATTGGCTCATTCCAATTTCTTCTTGTTTTCTTTTCCATCTGAAAAAAAAATAAACTGAATTTCACGTAGATTCGAAATGAAATTGGATGACATAAAATTTATTTAACAAGTCAGCCAAGAGCGAGTCACATGTGAGACCGTCTCACGAATTATAATCTGTGAGACGAGTCAACCCTACTCATATTTACAATAAAAAGTAATACTCTTAGTATAAAAAGTAATATTTTTTCATGGGTGACCCAAACTAAGAGATACATCTCACAAATACGACCCGTGTCGGCAAAAACTTGTGTGATACCGTCTCACACAAGTTTTTGCCGCCAACCAAATACTGATTCCCTATGTATATTTATAGATTATATTTAAATCATGCAGCATGAGCCTAAAATAATGTCAATATTACTGCAAAAAACTTATAAAATAAAAGGTTTATAAATTTCAAGATAAACTTAAGACCTTATAACACTAATCACATCTTATCTAATAATTTTTAAAATCCATATAATCTATTATTAAGTAATCGGATTAGTTAACTTGATCCACTTATTTTTCATGTTGAAATTATTTACTCGAACAGATCTTAATTTGAGTCGCATCAAGGTTATTATACTGATCATTTATCTTGATCTTGATTCATGATTAAGATAATTGACACGATATAATCCTAAATAAAGATATATGAGTAGTGTCTTAAATGATAATTTAAGAGATATCTGTTATAAATTTTTTTCTATGTAATCTGTTGTGTTGAGTCATGTGAAAAAATATATGTAGTTCATGTAACCCTCAAACTAAGAATCTATAAATTTAAATTATTAATGTTTGATATGAAGAATAAGACATAATTATTATTTTACTTATCCAATATTCAATTTAAATTTTACAAAATATTAATATCGAACATTATTATTTTATCTAAATATATTAATTTATTATTCCCTATACGACAAACCTTATCACTCATTATCTTTGGACACGATCTCTCCCCATAATTAAGCACCAAAACAATCCATTCTTCCTTTTTCAATTTTTTGTTGCACAATATATCGAAAGATACAGTATAGAAATGTTTTTATCAATAAAACCAGCGAGCAATATAGTGAAAAGAAAACCGTAGAGAAACGCTATAAATGAAGTAAACCAAACCGATGCCTGTACGAAGTACAGTGTCTTTAAAACACATTCGTCCCCTCTTGTATGTGCTTCGAGAATCATCTTGGACGTCTGTTTCCCAATATACAATGGAACAATCAGCAATGACTTAGCACTATACACTACTACGGCGAACTGAAAACATATATTTACTTTATCACCGAGATTTAACGGAGGCCAAATGAAAAGCTAACAATATGAAATGCAAGAGAATACATGAAAGAGAAAATATTTTCATATACATGAAATGAGGAAATGAACACATTATTTATAAGCCTTAAAAAGTACACCAAGAGTTATGCAAAATTAATTAACTCAATTAATCTTCTCATTAACTCAAGAATATGAAGAGCCAAAACTCTTTAACTAACTCAAAAATTTGGAAAGTCAAAAGACACTTCTGCAATAATGAGCCACAACTAACTCAAGAATGTGGAGAGCCAAAAGACACTCCTACATTCATTAGACATAATTTTTATTCAAACTCTAAATTTGATTAAAATTTCCAACAATCCCCCACATGAATGAAATTTGATACAAATCTTGGTGACAAAGTTCTACAGTTGAATCCTGCATAGGATAGGTAAGTGTTACCCTTTGAACCTTTCCTTATGAAATATATTAGCTTTACTAGCTGACCAATAGACATGTTGTCCTTGAAATGTTCTGCCGTTTATGTAAATTAATATATAATTCACACAAGACTCTCCCTGGTACTATTCAGTTATCATGATTGTGTTCGTTTTGACCATGAACACACGCCTGGTTCTGCGAGAGGGTCTAGAATTGAGCCTAACAATCCTTTAGAAGTGGCCCCACTTCTCTCTCACATAGGTGATTCTATATTTATCTCATCAGAATCATTAAACCGTAAGTTTATCCTCAACATTCACTGTTTTATAAGGAATGGACTAGGGATAATCCCCACAGTGATTTATCAAATTAGTATGATTAGGTTGTCCCATTGAACCTAGTTCTTGGGATCTCCAGTCAGCGTAGATTGGGTTTTCCTTCACACCAATTTATTCTATAGGCTTGAACCCCATTCCCCTTGATGATTTCGCAACAAACTCTCTGTTTAACCCCTTGGTTAGCATATTCGCTATATTATCATTTGACTTTACATAGTCAACAGAGATAACTCCAGTTGAGAGTAGTTATCTAATGATATTATGTCTACGACGTATATGCCTAGACTTACCATTATATATTTTATTTTGTGTCTTTCCAATCCCAAATTGACTATCACAATGTATGCATATAGCCGGCACAAGTTTTTTCCATCCTGGAACATCTTCTAAGAAGTGACGCAGCCATTCAGCATCTTCAGCACACTTATCAAGAGCTATAAACTCAGATTCCATCGTGGATCTGATTATTACAGTTTGTTTAGAAGATTTCCACACAATGGATGCACCTCCTAAAGTGAATACAAATCCACTTGTAGATTTTGAGTCTTTCATATCAGATATCCAATTTGCAATAACAGCAGGATATCTGGTATAGTGCAGCCCATGATCACGAGTGTACCTTAAGTATCTTAGCAATCTGATAATTGCTTTCCAGTGTTCAACTCCTGGATTACTCGTGATTCTACTCAATTTGCTTACTGCATAGGCTATGTCTGGTCTTGTACAACTTATTAAGTACATCAGACTTCCAATGACTCGAGAGTATTCTAATTGAGACATACTCTCACCTCGATTCTTTGATAGATGCTGACTGGTATCTATCGGGGTTCTAGCCAATGTAAAGTCATCATTATTGAATTTCTCAAGTATTTTGTCAACATAATGTGACTGACTTAGGACTAGCTCTTCTGATATTCTATGAAGTTTAATTCTAAGGATTACATCGGCTAAGCCCAAATCTTTCATGTCAAATCTTGAGTTCAATAATTTTTTTGTGGATTTAATCATCTTATCATTACTACCAATGATAAGTATGTCATCTACGTAAAAACATAAAATGACATATCCAATTTCACTGTTCTTTATGTATACACATTTGTCACATTCACTGAATTTAAATCCAATATCCATCATGGCTTTGTCAAATTTTTCGTGACATTGCTTTGGTGCTTGTTTTAAGCCATACAGAGACTTCATCAGTTTACAAACTTTATTTTATTGCCCAGTCGCAGAAAATCCTCAGGTTGTTCCATGTAAATTCCTCTTCTAAATCTCCATTTAAAAAAGCCGTCTTTACGTCCATTTGTTGTACTTCAAGATTTTTCACAAGGCGGCAATCACGAGTATCACACGAATGGAGGTTATTCTCGATACAGGAGAATATGTGTCAAAGTAATCAAGCCCTTCACGTTGATGATAACCTTTGATTACCAATCTGGCTTTATACTTATCTATGGTTCCATCTGATTTCATTTTCCTTTTGAAAACCCATTTACAGCCTAGTGGTTTGCTTCTCGAAGGAAGATTTACTAATTCTCACGTATAGTTTTGTAAAATGGATTCCATTTTGAAATTGATAGTCTCTTTCCATAGAGGTCCCTTAGATGAATTCATTGCTTCCTTGAAGCTTTGAGGTTCACATTCTATCATGAAATTGATGAAATCCGCACCAAAGGAATTTTCAGTCCTAGCTCTCTTGCTACGTCTAGGTTCAATATCTTGATCAAGCTCTTGTTCTTTATCAATTCATGTCTCATATAATCTTTAGAATGAATTTGGTTTTCTTTAGATTTGTATGCAAACATGTATTCAAAGAACGAAGCATTTCTTGATTTCATTATCGTATTCTTTTAAATATCAGGTATTTGAAATTCATGTACAAGTAAACAATATGCGCTACTATCTTGAATATATCCAATGAAAATGCAAAGTTTTTGGTCATATCTTTACCTTTTTTGGAGTGGATACTGCTACCTTGGCAAGACACTGGTAGGAAGGACTTCTACCTTTCCATAACTCGTATGGACTTTTATCTTGCTTCTTTCTGGGTACCTTATTTAAAAGGTAATTAGCTGTTAGAACATCTTCCCCCCACATATTCTGTGGTAAACCAAAACTTAATAACAACGCATTCATCATTTTTTCAAGTTGTGTTGCAATATTATTACATATGAGAGCGTTGTTGTGTTTATTTCTTATTTATGCTTGTCGAAGAAAATATTAATTTTTCCACTTTAAAATATAAATAAATAAATAAATAAATAATATGTTATTATCCATAATTTATTATGATAAACAAAACCACAAGTGCATGAACTAAAATCATTACAACATTGACAACGTTAGTCAAACGTATCACAATATATATCCTCCATCCTTTTTCTCTTACATGCATCCGGATGATTTGTGCTTTAGACTAGAAAAATTAAGAGGCCAATTTTCTCTCCTCTCCCCCCGGTGTCTCCTCCTCCTCCTCACCACCAATCATTCCCTCGTTGTCCTGGCAAGCGGACGACGAGTGGAACAACCACCGCCCCGCCTCCAGACCGTTTTCGAAATCCGTGTATGCACATGCATATGCTTCACGATTTTCCAACAAAATGGCTTCCATCTTGAAACCTTTCCAACTGCTAGAAATTAACGTTATATCTGCTCAAGATTTGGATAACATTTCCAAGAAAATGCAGACATATTGCACGGTGTGGCTGCGTCGAGACCGGAAGCTTTCGTCCGGTGTGGATAATGAAGGGAAAAACAACCCTACGTGGAATGACAAGTTTGCTTTTAGGGTTGATGAGGAGTTTCTCCAGCAAGAAGACTCGGCTGTGATGATCGAAATATACGCTGTGAATTGGTTTCGTGACAAGCTCATCGGCACGGCTCATGTGCTGGTCAGAAACCTGCTTCCTCCTCCTGTCCGGTCACACAACCACCATCGCCGCCACATGGGAATGCGATTTGTTGCCCTTCAGGTATGTTAACTTTCTTGATATATAGTTTTCTTAGTTTTTTATTAGTTTATTCTTGAATATTCATGTTATTTGTAAATGCATTGTCATATAACATTGTTAGCTTGATCGGTTTTGATTCTGTAAAATGCTTGCAAAAGCAAAAAATTTATTAATCTTCATGAATCTTGATAATTAAGGTGCTTATTAAGGACAGAAGTTACATTTTGAGAAAAAAATTGTACAAATTTAATTGTTGTTTGGAGGAAGGGACATAATAAATTATTCTGGTTGTACATAATATATATTTCAAATCTCAAAGCTTATATATATGATTTAAATCTCGTAATTAAAAGCTTAAATTATGCATATAAGAATATTCAATTCTTATTCCGACTCGTTCCAAGGACAACATATATATCCCAAAGTTTCTTAACATGAAATCAAACCGTGTAATCTTAACTGTACAACCAGCATTTTCCTTAAATTATTCTGGTTATACAATTCCATAAATGGATTAGTTATGCACATATTGATCATATTTTGTCATATATCCCATAAAAATGTGGAGATTTTTCTTTTCATATAAAAACTTCAACACGGAACACTTATCATGCTTCTTATGCTAGTTTAACATTCGACTTTATGACTTAGGTACGTCGTCCATCAGGGCGCCCACAGGGAATACTGAACATCAGTGTGGCGCTAATCGATAGCACTATGAGAAGCATGCCATTAAACACAGAACTCAGTGCTTCAGGAGTCGGATATCGTGATCATGTGATGGAGCCTCCACCTAATCTTCACCGGATTGATCACAATGGAAATCGAAACAAACACAACTCATCATCTAATGTCAAGCCTATATTGCGTAGATCAAGAAGTGAACGTAGCGAACACGTGACAGTTGACACTAATTGTTCCCCAAATGGCTCGGTGGTTGTCTTGGCAGGTAAGGGTAAAAAGGGAGCTAAAGAAAGTTCTATTCTTAGTATTTCAGAATGTGTGGATCCATTTAAAGGAATGAAATTCAAGAAAGGAAAAGCAAGTTCAGTTATTAGTGGTGCTGAGCTTAGAGAGAAGCCAAAACAAAAGGGATAACAGAGGCAAGGGAAGTTCAGTGTTGAGCGATTCAATCTTGAGCAAAGAGTCAACTAACTTTCACAAGATTGATAAGGGTGATCTCAAAATTGAAGACAAAAGCAAAATAGTTGATGAAATCCCTAACAACAAGGCAATGGATGAAAAATCAGTTGCCAAAACTGGAAGGATGAAAAATGGCGATTCACCAAAAGACAAGCCCCAAGATGGCAAAAAATATAATCCCACTTCAAAACACAATGGTCATCAAGACTACGTTGCGCCTAAGGGTTCCAAGCCACATGATAGCAAGTATGTGGTTGGTGCTCCCTTCAAAGGAAAATCGCCTGGGTTGGATTCTTCTGAGGTAGGTCCCTCGCCATCTGAAGTGGCGGCTGCGATAATGGCCGAGAGGAAATATCCCCTAGATGATAATCAAAGCTCGGTATTGGATGGTTGGAGCCTGGATGAAAGCGTGGAAGGGCTTAGGTCCAAACTGGAAAGATGGCGTACTAATGTCCCGCCATTGCATGATCGTAGTGGATACTCTTCGAGTAGCTACAAAACACCTGCTAAGCATGCTCGTAGGCATACGGATGGTGGTACTGGCTTGTTTTCGTGCTTTGGAAATATATACGGGTATGAATGTCAATGCGTTTGTGGTAAGCCACCAGGAAAAAAAGCTCAGCGCACCAGGTTTCATAGCCCACCTTTTGGAACCTCGAGCCGATCTTTCCTTTAATGAAGTCTCAATATACTGTTGATAAAGAAGTTCGTAACAAACACACACGCACACTTTAGTTGTTATGTGTTGATATTAAAACAATTGCTGATTTATTTGTAATCTTGAAGTTGCAAGACGTTCTCTCGATTTTCTGAACTCGATTTCATCATCGATCCTCCTAGCATTCTGTATATGTAGCATGTGAATGAATTGTGCTTGAACATAAACTAATAAGATTTCATTCGTAAGGTACTTTGACGCCTCGCTCTTTTCTTTCTGAGGCGACTACTCAACAGCCAAATATGATCAGAATGTTAACAAGAATGTACGCCCAATGTCATATCCACCATAACAATTGACCAAACCCAGAGTTTTTCAGTGATACAATTAAAACTTGAAAAATAATGATACATAATATTCCTGTGACTATATGTTTTTTAGTATGATTAGACAATTGTATTTTGACGTATCAAATGTTTTGTCGCCTAAGTACATAGTCCTTCATGTCCACAATTCGAATAGGAACTTCTTCGTACTTTAATTCCTCGTTAAGTTCCCTACGATTAGGAGTTGTCCCGCTTCAAAGCAACAGGTGGAACAAGTAATACAAGTTTCGATTATTTCAATGTACACAACATAGGACTATTAGCACAAATTCATCTTGTGCCCAAATCTCTGGAAGTCGATTTCAAATATTATTTTCAGTTAGAAGATTATATAACTAATAAAAGGATATCTTCGCTGATACTGATTGTACTAAGCTAAGAAATGGACCAAACAAGTGGAAGTATCTTAAAATAGCCTCAAATTCCACAATCTTCAAGGTACATCACTGTGGGCAACAATGACGGCAGACAATCAAGACAAAGCTCTGAAAGATAAGAAAATATATTTAAGTCATAAAGTATGAGCTCACTACTAAATACCTTCGCATTTTCTCCAAACTCTTTCTTGAAAATCCCAATCGAACCAGGGCCACAAACATCATGAGTCATCAAACATCCACATTGACCCACACATTATCACCCGGGCTCAACTGCGTTTTCTCCGAAGCTCTTGCCAGTGTTTTCTCAGTCATTGTCATCCCAGTCTTGACCTGAAAAGATGCAAAACCCAGACTCAAAAACCAACAATTCAACAAGAATCGTCGAAATCTCAACTTTATCTCAAAAATTGCGATTACCGCGCCAGTGGTGGCGGGCTTGCGCTCCGACTGCTGCGGTGCCATCACAGATACAATTTTCTTTGAAGCCCTTTTTTTGGAAGATTGAGCAGAAAATGAAAACGAAGGCTGTGTACAGAAATACGAAATGCCCACATCTTTCTATGAAACACAGACAAACATGAGTGGCAAAATGGTTAAAACTCTTCAGCAGACTGGAAGAAAGCTGATAAAAAGATTGCATTTTTATGCAATTACCGATGAAAAAAATTATATGCACACATAGAATAAACACAGCACCTGATCTACGTGAAATGGGGACCGTGGTGTGATGGCAGAGGAAGCCATCTTCTTTATCGGATTTTTTTAGATTCGTTTGAACTGAAGAGGAGTGGGTAAGGTGGAATTCGGAAGGAAGAATACTACTCGTGTTTGCCTTCTATCATTTTTTTTTCATTATTTGTTCTGATCTTGTGCCAGTGGCGGCTACGCGCACATTGTCATAAGTCCCCATTAATGGAGCTTGGGTTGGCTACTTGGCGGTAGGGACGGCGACTTTCCCCTTGGTTTGGGGTTCCGTGGGGAAAAACCCGAAATGAGGATGGGGATCCTTGATTTTTTCGAGTTTGGGTTCGGGGATGGAGATTTTTTTAAATCCTCGATGTATTTTGGGACTGGATATGAGATTATTATCACCATTCCCGAAATCTCCGAACCCACCCTCGAAAATAATATCAATAATAAAATAAGAATATTATTAACATTAATAATATAATAATAATATTATTTTTTAAAATATTAATAATCTTATTATTATTATTGATATTGATATTAATATTAATATTATCTCTAATAATAATAGATGATAATAACGTTATATTAATATTAATATTATCTCTAATAATAATAGATGATAATAACTTTTGGTTTGAGAAAATCTCCGAATTCGTCATCGTCTTATCATATTAATATTTTTGAAACGGGGATGGGGACGGGGATGAGAAGTTGATCCTCGAAATTTCGGGTTTGGGGATTCCCCGAACCCGAAAAAGCGGGGATCGGGGCGAGAATGGGGCGGGGATGGAATTCGGGGATAGGGATGGTAATGGCAAACCCGTCCCCGCCCCGACCCATTGCCATCCTACTTGGCGGGCATCGGTGTTCAATTTTTGTTGGTGGTGCTTGACCTTTGGGCCGTTGGGCCAACCGAGGTCTGGTTGTGGATAAGGCCACCTCAAATTAAGGATGACAATTTCCTCCGAACTCGTTGGAAGATCCGATACCCGACCAGAATAGAAGAGGGTATGAAGGGATTTTTAGACCCGATTAAATAATTGAGTAATCGGGTATGGGGATTTTCGGGTTTGGGTATGGAGGCGGGTTTGATATAATCCGACCCACACCCGTCTCGAATACCCGTTTAAATTAAATATAATATATATATATATATATATATATATATATATATATAGTTATTATATTTATTTATATTAAAGATTCATCTTCTCAAATCAAAGTAAATCATACATATATAGTAATTATATTTATTTATATTAAAGATCAATCTTCTCAAATTCAAGTAAATCGATATTTTTTCTTTTATCTTCCCTTTCGCTTTCACTTTTACGTTTCAAGGTTTTACCGTCCTTTTATTTTTCATTCAATTTTTCATCTTCTCCGTTGGTAAGTTTATTCCATGTTTGACTTCAAAAATTGAAAAATATTTTATTTTTGTTGAATTGCGTAATTTTATTCAACTAGTATAAACTATTTTTAATATTTTATTATTTTTTCTATAAAGTTTATTTTGTAAATTTTTATCATTAATAGTTTTTGGTATTATTCATTTAAATAATTTTTTAAATATTCATGGAAACAATTTAAATTTGAAAAATTCAATTGTATATGATAATAGGGTATTTGAGTAGGGTATGAGTATCCGATAATTCGATAGGATATGAGGATGAGGATGAAATTCAATACCCGATGGGTATGGGGATATGTATGGTGATAAATTTAATAAATGGGTATAAAGATGGATGTATGAAATCCGACCTATACCCTATCCATGGTCATCCCTACCTCAAATACAGATTGATGTCGGGCTGCGACCGAGATTGAGCTTTGGTTGGCTGCTGTTTTCGGTCATGGTCATTATGATTTAAAATTAGTTGATTTATTTGGATGAAAAAAAATTATATTAAAAAAATATTTTCAAAAACATTTGTGATTGATTTCAAATATACTTGATATATTGTCATTTGAAATCCATAAATTATTTATTTTTTTCATATCAAATATATATTTTTGAATCAAATTCCTTCGTTCAAATACAACCTTAAAGTTGAATTATAATAGAAAATATTCGAACTAGACCTGACATGAAAATCAACACCATGTAATTTTCTTCTTTCGTGCCTAAACGATCCCCAATATCATTTAGAGTGTTAACTAGATTGACAGCCTCAAAACTGAGGAAAAAATCTGATAAAATATTTCGCATATAAAAGTCACATTTTTTAAAAGAGCAATTTTCACGTGCGACTAGTCAAGTTGATTCATATTTGTCATAAAAAATAGCATTTTTGACGTCCGATCGGGTCAAAGATTCGTCTGATAAAATTGACTCGTGAGACGATCTTATAATAGTTTTTGTGTTATAAAGGTACTGCACAAGGAATGAAGCAAGTTGTTTTCTTTGTAATAATAGCCAACGACGTGCACATGATGCGTACGTAAAATAATGGCTATTACATATATATATTCATGATCGTTAATAGATCAATTTGATTCAGTAAATTTTTTTCTATATTTTTAAATCATTATTTAGATAAAGATAATGCAATTATACTAAATATATGATTTGTAGATATAATATATGAATTTTTATAATGAATTAAATTTTATAATTATAAGTAAATTATATGAGACACATTTTTTTATAACAAATAATTTGTGCAGTAAAATCAACCACCAACCCTATGTATTGTATAGATACATGAACACAAAATGAAATCCCAACCTGTTTCCATCAAGTCAACTATTGCAGAAAGAAGTTGCATGGGCTTAGCTCAGTTGGTCAGCAACAGTAAATCTTGGAGCAATGACCAGAGATCGAGTCTCGCAAGCGGCAGTGTGGGAGTTAAATTCCCTCCAATGAGGGGAGCTCTTTGTGCGCGGCGTAGCATAAGATCTAACTATTGCTGGTTAGGCTGAATCACCATGATTTACCTACTCTCACATTCCTGTCGGGCCGGAAGGTGAAGGGCGTCTAAAGTGACCGATTTCACTTTTTGGAGCAACTATTGCAAAAAGAAAATTTAAATTTTATCACGGAGCTAGTCTAAATCTATTTTAACAAGTCAATGCCACTTGTTCCACCACTTCGCAAAATTTGTTGACAAGTCAATGCCACTTGGTGAATAAGGTAAATCAATGAACATAAAATTTAAATATTATAATTCAAATATTTCTTTTTATTTATAATTATTAGTTATTGAAAAAAATAGTCTAATCAATCAAACCAAACTTATTATAATTTATTCAATATTATTCCACTCTTCCTCAAATTTTGTAATAATTACAATATTTTTTGACGTGTAAACGGTGTAATAATTACAATATTGTTTATCCACACAATCTCAGTAATCCAAGTGAACCTACTCCTAAGGTTGTGTTTGATTAGAATATCAAAAATAATATTTTTTACGTGTCGAATCGATTCGGATAAGAGATTCGTTTCATAATCTCATATTAGTTTTTATCTATTACAAAAACTACTATGATTGTTTTTTTTTTTTTATCATGTTACTGTTTAAATTGGTTTTATAGAAGTAATTTTAATTATAAAAATATGAAGTATTATTTTACAGAATACTGAGTGCACTTGGACACAATTTGCTAAAAAATTATTTAAGTGGCATTTTTTTAAAAGAAAAAAAACAAATAAACCAATCAAAAGCTGGAAGCAAAAAAAAAATGTGGCTTTTATGTTTCTTTTTTCTCTTTAGTTTTTTTTTTCTAAAAGCTATTTTCATAATTCTGTCCTAGTCTAATTTTTATATAAGAGTTTTTATTAAAAATTATAAAATTTGAAAAAGAAAAAGAAATTATAGGTATTTTGAGATTTAGAAAACATATATTAGATCGAACTTTAATATATAATATAAGATAATCATTTATATTATATGGTGGACAAGTCGTGGCATGTGAGCCGTTGACCAGAAAGTTGACATATAAATCACAGCTAAACTAGAATTAGTAAATAACATATATAGCATCTCTGATTAGTTCCTGCTCGTTTTGTGCTCCAGAAAGCAAGAAATCTATAGAAAAGAGAGAGTTATGGCGGCGGGGATGAAAGAACTTGCGAGAGCCTACTACGATAGAACGAGTGAAGAAGAAAGAAGCTTGGTGAATCAAGGCTTTGCAAAAATAGACACGAGCCGGGATGGAAGACTAAGCCCCCTTGAGTTCAAAAGATTGTTCAATCCAGGCGAATCATACGAAACTTTCTTCAGATTATTCGACGTAAATGGAGACGGATCCCTGGATTTTGACGAGTATTTAGCTATCTACTACTTCTCCGTAAAGCTCGGCATGTTTCTGATTTGTAGTGCGTGCAGTTGCTTTCTACTGGGGCCATTCTTCTCGTGCTCGCTGTGCCTTGGAAAAGGCAACGATACATTTGACTTGTGCTGCGCTTGTTATAGAGGAGGACGAGTAGCCCACGAGCACTCCAAGGAGAATCTTCTGGATCATTACTCGTTGATCAAGCTGTTGATGAAACGAGCGACTGCCGATGCACAAAGGACGTCGTCTCCGGGGATGCAGACAGCCGATGCTGATGCAAAAAAATGCGAGGGGATTAAGGTACCGTGAAATTCGTCAAACTACCAGCTTAACACCTTCGTCTTTCTACACCGCAAATTTTGACCAAACCCATTTGTAATTTTATCATCAAAATCTGTTTTTAATGTTACTTGAACGATACAGTAAACATTGTATATTTGTTACCGATATTAAATGCAGAAAGAGATGGAAGAGCTTCGAGAGATTGCGACGGTCCAATATCAAGCAGGGTCTCCAGAAGATCAGGCACTGGCACATCAGTTCTTTCAATCTCTCGATACTAACGGAGATCGCAAGGTTGATCTTTCAGAATTCTTGGCATTCACAAGTCGCCAAGGCTACTCACGACTCGGCAATCCGAATTTCTTTAACTATCTTGACAAAAACGGTAATGGTACACTAGACTTCTGGGAGGTGTTGACAATGTATTACATTATCAAAAGTGCACGACCTTTCTGTGACTCGTGTGGCAACTTTATACCGGGGATGTTCTTTTCATGCGTCGAATGCTTCAATAAAGGCGAAAACACGTTCGACCTATGTCGCGACTGTTATAAATCCATGAAATGGAATCACAGTCACGGTGGTTCCCCTCGGTTTTTGGACAACTACACGTTGCTAATGGCTCGAAAGGTTTCGCCATCAGGCTAAATGGAGAAGTCGAAAATGTTGTATTAACCTCAAAATCACACTATCTTTGAATATGAATTATTTGGATTTGTAATTTTGATTGACATAGTTGTCGTTCATTGCTGCATTACACCAACTATTGATGTTAATTTTTAATTGACATTAAGATTATTTAAATAAAAATTATTAAAAAAATGCTATAATGCATTGAAATAAAGTTTGTCTTCGTCTCTTCTTTTCTTGGTGACTAATAGCAGACTTTTGATTCCACAACAGTCGACAAAAGTTTTACTCCACACAGTTTGTGATTTTGATACTCGTTTACATGATAACTTGAAAAGTTGTGCATTTTGTGATTGTGCATATATTTCCGCGGCGCATATTGCATGCCGTGCGCATATGACCACTATAATATTAAAATACAGAATACCATCAGAATCACATTAATACACAAGCCAATCGCAAAACCCAGTCCAAATATCACACAAAAGTTGGAACGAGAAACAATCTTACACACAAATACAACCAACAAAAGAGAAATTGCGACAGATTTTAAGAACCCATACCAGGAAGAGCTCGAGAAGAATGTGCTGAGGTATAAAAGAGATATACGAGTGAAGTTGTTAAGTGCAGAGTCAATGGCAAGTGAGAGAAGTGTGGACGGAGTTCTCATTCATCCTGTTGTTGCTCGTTGTCTCCAATTGTTATCATTCATTGCTGGACATCTACAGGGACGACGATTACCAAAATCAGAAAATACACCCGTATTACAAGCACAATCGTACAAACAAGCACACCCATGAACAAGCACACCCGTATTACATAAATAAGCACACCTGCAGGGACGACGATTGAGGATTTGGCGATGAACGATGGGAAAAAGAGAAGAAGATTGAATCTGCAGGAACGACGGGGAAAATAGAGGAAGATGAGGGTTTTGATCAGAAAAAAAAGAGAGGCGCGATTATTTGGGGATTTGGCGCATTCTCAATTGTAAAGTAGTAATTTTATTGCTAATACTCACAGCATGCATTGTGCACGGTAAATATTATTGTTTACAGCGTACTAAATGCACGCCGTTGAAACAAAAGGCTTTAACAGTACATTTTCCGGTATGTCGTTGATAAAATATATTTACAGCGTTTTTTCTGCACGTCGTGATTAATGTAAGGTGCAACCACATTAAAAAGCACGCCTTTAAAAATTATATTAACGGCGTGCTTTTAATGCACGCCGTTAATGTCGTGCCGCCAAAAAACAGTTTTCTTCTAGTGACACTTCATACCTTTTACAATCTCGCTTTAAACTTCTTAATGGTGGAATATTTTATACTCCACAAATCCAAAAATCTATGTGAACAAATTTTCTTAAGAACACACATGATTCAAAGTGAAAAAGAAACCCATTTTAAGAAAACTATACATCCACTATGTGAGTGTCATTTCACTTGTGAAAATAGAGATAGTACCGTTGGTGGACAATATATCAAAATTGATGTTTTAAACTCGTAATCTAAAACGTTAGGGTGAGAAAGAGTTAAATGTGTAGATGTGTAATAATAGAAAGTAACCGAGAGTTATCGGCGTGGTTCGCGAGTCCCACATCGAATCCATCGGAAATCATTTATGAACTTTGGTAGTATATAATGCTGTCTATTTTGAGAAATAACATGCATGACTAAAACAATATAGCTAGCCACCCCTATTGTAATCCAAGTATATATGCATAAACTTTATTCATTTTTTGCCTTTTGCTTTCAATGATTTTCATCGCTTTTGACATTGTTTTTTCTATTCCAAATGATTTAACAGAGGATGAATTGTGAGTCGACTGGTTCAAAGATGAAATCAAAGATGATGAACAGACCAGGCTTCTTCCATTTCTTCACAGCTGAAACTAGCTTGCCTCAGATGGTACGTGGTCTGATTAATTTCTTTCTGTTTCCCAGCCCACGCCTTCTCGTTTTTCTTTATTTGATTTCATTTCTCAATTTATGTTTCTTTTTTTTTTGTACCTAAGTTTATCTAATCTATAAACTTCTTCAAGTAACTTGAAATCTTAAAAATTGCATTTACTTTCACTCGATTCATTTTATGCATTAAAATTTTCAAAGTATTTGCATATACGATGAGAGTTGATTTTTTTAGAAAATTGCAATTTTGGTCGTGAATATTTGTCATTTTGGGATTTTGATCGTCAATATTATCAAATTCATTTTTAAACTTTATATGTGAGTTTTTTAAGTTTTTTTTATCGACATGATAAATTTTCAAAGTATTTGCATATACGATGAGAGTTAAATTTTTTAGAAAATTGCAATTTTGATCGTGAATATTTGTCATTTTGTGATTTTGATCGTCAATATTGTCAAATTCATTTTTAAACTTTATATGTGAGTTTTTTAATTTTTTTTTATCGACATGATATTGTTATGGTGTTGCCCTAACGTTGATGTGTGAAAGATGCAAACATATAAAATTTAAACTGTAATTGTCCCCCCCTTTTTTTTTAATCTAGTTTGAATGAAATAGAAAGCAAAGTCTATAAAATTATTCAAAAGTTGTAGTTGACTATCATACTCAATCTTACATTTGTAATTCGTATTGATTACATGTAGATTTTCTTATATTTCTTGTTATTACATCTTTTCGCTAAATTAGTAAAAATATATTGATATTTTAATTAATTGCAAAATTTCTTCCGAATTTGAAATGTGTTCGTGTGTGTGCAAAATATAGAAATTAAAGTAAAATATTTATAAACGTTGAATTAATTTTTAGTCAAAAATTTCTACAAATCTAAGATTTAAAACTTCTCCTATTTGGATCAATACTAGGCCAAAAGCAATAACCATTAGCCAATGTATAACATACTTTTTTTTTTTTATAATTGTGGCGGTGCGAAGTATACCTATTTCGATGTATTTGGATTGGATAGTTAGGCTCATGAGTCTGGGGAGGTGCATATCAATCTGTCGGTACTGTCTCGTATCCCTTAGAGAACAGTCTTACCTTTTCTCTGCATTCGCCTATGTTCCAAGTAGACACAATATTGCCCGTTAAAATCTAATGTCACTCTTTTATGGTCCACCTAGCCAACCAGATCAAGCAGCACGACGTCAACTGTTTGACGCACGAACTTCATAAGAGGTCCACCCATCTAAGTATTACTCTCATTCATGTACGTTTAACACAACATTTTGCCCAAGAAGTATGTAAATATGTTTATTGAGAAACTTTAACATATGACCTCGATTTGATATCAATAGTTAGGACCAAGAGCTTACCACTAGTGTCACGCCTCGAAACTCGGGATTGACACCAGCGTTGTTTAACAATCACACAATCGAAACAACAAGCCTTTCATAGCACAGTATAAACCGAACCAGTTTATATATATATATATATATATATATATATCATAATTTCTACGAAATAAACATTGTCTTTACAATAACGAAATCCAACGAAATAGTAAATAAGGCAGAAGCGTATTATAATTCTTTAAATCAGAAAATTCGAAATAAAGCCTATTAATAATCTGGCAAATCACCAACCCCAAAATTGTTCCGACTCTTCGTCCTCAACCTGCTCTTCGGACTTATCTGGGAGGGGAGAGTAAGGGAGATGAGTATTTTGGGAATACTCAGTAAATGGGGGATATTGAACACAACATAACAATTTTATAACATTTTCGAAACATATCATAAACGTACATCATGCTTTTCATAATCGTAACGTAAATTCCATAACGTAATAACACTGCGATTTTTCACCTTTAACGATTTACTAACGTCAGTCCCTGTTTTGATCGTCTAAGGGGGCGAGGCCATAAAACGGTTCTATCCCACCGTTGAGGGCCATATGTTGGAATTCCACCCATTTTCAGGGAATCCTCACAGTGTCAAACATAACATATCAAAATTTCGTAAAAACATATAGACAGGAGACGGAGCTCGACCGAATCTTAAAAAAACGGAACATGTAAAAACCAAAATTTTCATACACATAAAACCGAAAGTTCAAGCATTTAAAACAGCCCACTTACCGTATAATTGATGCTAAAGACGTGGATGCTCGGCTCGGAAATAGGGTCGTTTCTCGTTCTTCACTCGGGCGGCACTTCAGCTCGATTTCTGGCCTAACCTCGGGACGATTTTTGTGCAGTATTTCGGCTAGGGAGGAGCTGCTGGAATTCGAACTTTCAGCAAGGATTTTCGAGTTTGAGGTGTAGCAATTGCTAGGGATTGGTGAACTATTTATAGGGGAAGAGAATAAGGCTAATAAGGGAGCTCAAATCATGCCCAAATTCGTACCAAATCTCCCCAAGTTTGACTCCAACCATCTCTTTTCATGGCTACCAATTTGCTTCTAAATTCAGCTCCTAAATTCCTAATTAAATACCCTTGATTGGCTCGAAAATTGGGTGCAATGGGAGGGGAAGATTTGCTTCATGCTTATATCTTAAGTTGCATATAATTCCACAATTAAGCACCATCATAATTAAGGCAAAAAGCTAGTGGAATTTCGAATTTTGCAAGGTCCATGTAATCATCCTTCTAAGCCTTGCATGATATCTCCCAAATCTTGCAATATTTCCTACCTAAATTTCAAAAATATGCTTGTACAATTGCATGAATTAATATCTTGACCATACGGATTTCCCAAAAACATTTTCCAATATATATATATATATATATATATATATATATATATATATATATATATATATATATATATATATATATATATATATATATATCTTATTCTAATACAATAAACAAACTCCTATGCTATTAAATTTCCTTACAATTGTTTAATTAAATGAGTGAAAAGTCCGGTTCTCACAACTAGACCAAAGTTATAGTTGTTAGCCAAAGTACAACTTTATTTCTTTAATACTTGTGGCAGCATAGAATGCACCTACTTGAGTGTTAATGGGTCGGGCTGTTAGGCCCATAAGTTCGGGGAGACTCATGTCTATCTGCTGATACTGTCTCATATCGCTTAGAGACCAGTCTTGCAAATTTTCCTACCGCCGACCTTATCTCAAGCAGAGACATTATTACCTGCTAAAATCTGACGTTAGTCTTTTACGGTCCACCTACTCAAACAGATCATGCAGCGCAATGTCATCAACTTGGTACACAAAAACTTTTAAGGATGTCACTCATTCTAGTACTACTCTCACTTATGTACATTTGACTCAACAACCCTAGTAAATAATTGGGCAATAATAATAATAGTCCCGCATATTAATTATACGTGAAGTTGGTTAATACGTGGATGAATTCTTCTAAGATTTATAGAACAATATATATTTAATTGCTATGAATCATTGGATTGTGAAAATAATTTTGTTAACCGACCAAATTATGAACCGCGAATATACACGAGACTTAAAATATACATTTTGTATGACCTGGATTGTCTTATCATATGGGGGAATTATGAATTTATCAAAATTATAAAAATGGCATTTTATTAAAAATTAAAAGGGCGCGCGGCCCAGATGATGATGGTGATAATAATAATAATAGTTTTTTAATAATAACTAAACACTTAATTAACTACAACTCGATCAAAATCCTAAAAGAAAAAGTAAGTTGAGGAATATAAAGATAATGGAAATTGTCTGTGCGTCTAATGTCAAATTAATAATCCAATGAAAAATGAATAAAATTGTTAAAAAAACATATACAACAAAAAAAAATTGGAAGTTTCCCGAAACATCAAACCAAGAAAATTGCATATACAATCCGCAGTCTTTTTAATGTCTTAATTACTTGCAAGTTGCATGCATGCACCCCACGCACAGCTGGCTTAAATCTGACTGGTACTGTGGTCGCATTAATCTATTGTTCAATATAGTTAATGTATCTGATCTTTGGTGAAAATGTAATTAATATCGAAGAACATCTTTGATCTGATTGACTACCTTTTTATGTTTTATTATAGCTAATTCCGATGCCCTTTATAAAGTGCATCGGAAGAGTTCTGCCAAAGAGAGTATTCTTGAGAGATCGCTACTACAACTTGTGGTGTGTGAAGGTGGGAAAAGTTGGGGAAGACTGGTATTTTCAAAATGGATGGCGGAGGTTTGTTAGGGACAATGCTTTGAAATCTTGTGACTTTATCGTGTTCGATTACTTTGAGAAGGATATGTTTGATTTCAAAGTACTCGGCACGGATCAGTGTGAAACAGTTGGATCTGGGGGGTTAGTGTACTACGATACTGATGGGACCGACGAGGATCTCGACGATCTCGACGATGCGACAGATTATGAGGAAGAAGAGGATGACGAGGAAGAATGGGATTTTGGTGGTGATGATGATGATCATTGTTGCGAGGATGAATATAACTTGTCCATGAAACAAAAAATTTCGACCAAGGGAGATGATGATAAACGGATTGATGATAGGTTGTTTGTGAAGCAAGAACATAAATCCGAACCAGATGATGATGCTCGTGGCGGGATGTATAAAGTGCGTGTGAAAAAAGAACCCAAGCGTGAGCGAGATGAACCTAAGCGTGAGCGAGATGATGGTTGTGAAGTGTGTGTGAAAAAAAAAATTAAGCATAAGCGAGATGATGGTTGTGACGATCAGGATCTTGATGATTACGCTGATGCTGTCGAGAATCATGATAACGACAATGATGTGTGCGTGAAAAAAGAACCTAAGCATAAGGGAGATGATGGTTGTGAAGCGGGTCTTGATGATGCTGAGAATCATGATAACGACTGCGATGTGTGTGTGAAAAAAGAACCTCAGCACGAGGGAGATGATGGTTGTGACGCGGGTCTTCATGATGCGCAGAATCATTATAACAACTATGATGTGCGTGTGAAAAAAGAACCTCAGCATGAGGGAGGCGATGGTTGTGACAAAGTTCTTGATGATTACAGTACTGATGTTCGTGATGATACTGAGAATCATGAGAACGTGAACATCAGTCGCTCACCTCGAATATTAGGAGACGCTGATACTGAGAAAGATGACAATGCCTTTATTGACAAAGAACCTCCTTCCGAAGAAGATGCTGATGCTGATCCTGATGCCAATGCCGATGATGATGCCGATGATGACGAGGAGGAAATTGAGGATGCTGACCACACGCTGAGTGAAGAAAACGAGCATGAACAATATGCACCGAATCAGGCCAATAAAGGCAAGTTCCACTTTCTTGTTTTCTTCTAATCAATCAGTAAAGTCCCTACTAAGCTACTCCAGTTTGATGCATATGTAGAACTAATTATATGTTTATTTTTAAAAACATTATGTTTAGCGGCATATATAGTTAACTAGCATGCAGCGCTTGCACGCACAAATAAGTTTCTTTCAAAATAACGATTTAACCGATGAGATCTTCAGTAATTGACTTGAGATTTTTTGTGACTACTCCTCACGCATGCTAAAAAAGCTCAGTCTGATCCATATGGTACAAACACACGGAGAGATCTTATTAAGGTATTGTATCGTTTAACTCTTTTATATGTTTTATTTGTAGCTAAAAAGCCAGGAGGTCCGACTAGAAAACGGGCAAGCGTGTTTCCTAGATACTATGGCATGCACATTTTTGAATCTGGACTGGTTCCCAAGCCTAGAAACCCGTATTTCATCACTCATGTTGCCCCAAGAAGAAAGGGTGATTTGGTAAGTCATATACTGGAGATCATTCATTTATACATGTAAACAAAGTGCGTAATCTCCAATCTCCATAGTCTAGCAAGCTAAAATAGTCTCTATGTAGAGTCTCGTCCGCAAGCGCCACCTCTTAAAACTAGTTTTGACGATGTATAATTTTTTTTTATCGTAACAGTTCATCCCCACAGAATTGATCAAAGATCACCACCTCGAATTGCCGAAGCCAGAGATGATGCTTGTTGATCAACACGGGAGGACGTTTCGAGGAAAGTACAAGAAATGGAAAGACGGGCGGATACTATACAGCAAAGGATGGAGAACACTCTGGAAAGTGAACGGCGTTTCACTAGATGATTTCTGCCTATGCGAGTTCAAGCGAGGGGAAAATTATGGGCTCTACCTAAAGGTCACTATCATTTATGTCAATGGGGGGCCACCCATTTGTATGGCGAACGACGGCGATCAAGTATAAAATTTTATGTGAATTTCAACATATTGGAACTTCTTTTGGCATGTCAAGATTTTGCTATGTAAAACTATATATCATGGATAAATTAACATAGGCAAAGTTTATAATGAACGAGTTTTGAAAACCCCTTATATGTACTTATATAGATCGATGAAAGAGTTACAGCCAAGATTTAGTTATGTAAAACAGATTAAATTTTTTACCATAAACCCAAAAACAAAAAAAAAAAAATCTGTGAACGTTAATCAAACTAAGACCTGTCCCTAATCTTGTCTCCCCTGCAAAGTGGATTTTCTTTCTCTAGCGCAACCCTTCCCGCAGTCTTGTAATCAAAGCTGCATGCATGTGATTCTGGGTACCTATGACTCCCGCAGAAAGTGAGTCCACATCGGCATCGGAATCCCAATAATCCAACTTTCTTGTTGCAGCATCCGCACTTCAATTTCTTGGTACCAATCGTGCAAGAATTCATGCCATCAGTCACATTAACCAGATCTCTAGATGAGACTTGATTGATCTCACGAGGTTCAGATTCGGATACTGCTGGTTGTTGGCAGATATCAGTTTCTGACTTGGCAATCTGACGCTTCAAATAGTCTCCGTAACACTTGGAACAAAACCCTCGATTCGCCTCCGACCCAAAGAAACCACAGCCGCCGCTGCAAAACCGGCCGTGGGTTTCTCGCTGGTTATAGTGGTCTGTAGAAGAATCCATTCTCGTGGTTGAGAGATGACGATTTTGTTTCTTTTCTTGATATCTACTTCTCGTTTGTATATTCTCTCTGGATTTGGTTCTGGTGAATTTGTAACGTATACGGTGATGAGGGGTTTGATGCTTATATATATAGATAGATAGTGAATTATCATGAATCCTAGTTGGTCTTGTTCTTACCTATTATTATGATGATTTTGTTAAGAATGGAAAGAAGATCTTTTGGATAAAATATTTGTATATCATATTCCTATCAGATGGAATTTGCTACCATATGTAAAGTAAGATTACAAATAAACTTGATTTTATTGTTTCATGATTGGTTCTTGGTTTGGTCCATCTCTCACTTACCATACAACATATATACACATAAAAAATACATAAAATAATGCGATTTCAATAATAAAGATCACGATAATTTCAATATAAATTCAAATTTAAATTAAAAAAGGAAAAAAAATACAGAGTAAATCAATACTAAAAAATAAAGATGCCCCATTTCTCCGATCACTGCAAGAAAAAACCAAAACAACAACGCATATACGACAACGGTTTTAGTAACAACCGTTGTCGTATGCTTTTTAACAACGGTTTTAGTGAAAATCGTTGTCGTATGTTCGTTTTTAGTGAAAATCGTTGTCGTAAGTGCGTTTTTTAAGCAACAAAAGAACCGCTGTCTTTTTCTGGTAAAAGAAAATTGTTTTTAGGATCAATGACAACGGTTCTATAAAACTGTTATCTTTGAGCGTTTTTTAGGATCAAATCAACGATTTTCACTAAAACCAATGGCAAGCAAGATCAGCGAAAGCACCAAGTAGTTTTCAGATTCCAAATGAATATTTATATATTATGAGAATTAAGGGTGAGTAACTCGATTCGAGTTTGAACTCTGATAGTTGATTTTTTTTTAAGTCGAGTTCAAGTAGGATGCTACTCGAGCTCGACTCGCTCTATTGTACTTCTACTAATATTGGCTGTATGTGCCCCCACCTTGTAGACTCCAACCATACTTGTACAAAAAGATGGTGCAACTCAACTTAATCAAATGATGCCCTTTTATTCAAAATGTACACTATTAGATCAACGTCCACTCTCCCATTTATTCAAAATGTACACTATTTGATATGTATAGCTCCATAGTTGTGAACGTTGCTCTCAATTAGGCGATCTTAATTAGAGGTCGGAAAAATACCGAAATATCGAAATATACCGAAAAATCATATCGAAAAAATACCGAAATTACCGAAAAATTGATATACCGAAAATTTCGATACGGTATGATACCGTACGGATACGGAATTATTTTTTTTTCGGTTATACCAAAATACCAAAAATAATTTTTTACTATTATTTTTTTAAAAATTTAAGTTCGATATACCGAAAAAATGTCAGTATATCGAAAATGTTTTCGGTATACCGACAAAATTTTCGGTATCGATACGGTATCCAGTATGAACTTTTTTCATATCGAAAATTTGGTATACCGAATTTTCGATATCGATATGGAAAAATTTCATACCGATATTTACGGTACGGTATACCGTACCGTACCCACCCCTAATCTTAATTTAGTGTTTAATGCTATCAGCAAAGATTTAGAACCATTCCTATCAGATGGAATTTGTTACCTTTTTTTTTACATAAAACAATAATTTTAATGAGTTGAATAGATTTAAGATATGTCTCATAGATTGACTCATGAGATGGTCTCATAAGATTTTTTGTGAATTAATTTTAATATTTTCTTATGTTTGATAAAAAAAATTGTATAAAAGAGATTGTATGTTTATATCAATATTTTGAAAAATTATTTGAAGACATATCGAATATTCTAGAGTAAAGAAAGATATATAAAGTGTATGTTTAAAAAATTGAAGTTAAATAACGATATCTTAAATGTTTTTATTGATCGTATTATTTCTTTTAATTTCGATTATGATTTTGAGTTTTGGGTTAGTTTTATATATTTAGTTCTTTATACTTTCTAAAATATTAACTAAACTATAATTTTTTTATATAAAATTATACTTTTAAACTTTTAGTAAAAAATAGTATCGTAAATTTTTATATATTAACTGTCTATACATCGATATCATTGTTATTATTACTTAAGTAAAACTTTAGTATAAATATTATTCTAAAATATTCGAAAAATAATTAAAAAATCTAATCTAAATTTTCATCCAATAATTTTTTTTATTTTTTAAAAAGCATTTATTTACTATTTAAAATTTTAATATACAAATAATATATGATTTTCTAATATATATTTTTATTCTTTTTATTAGTAAAAAAATCTATTAAATCAATATATCGAATCTCATAGTACATAATTCAATTTGACGATAAAATTGTTATCTATACTTAATATGATCTCAAATTGTATAATTGTTTTTATATAATAATTAAATATATTCATTATATCAATAATTTTAAGTAATTATTTAAACGCTCGTATTTACAAATTTTAATACTTCGTATGTCGCACGAGTGAGTTACTAGTACAATATACCCATCGCATACGTCTCCGATCGAAATCAATGCCATTTATTCTTTACTATATTTGACAAATTAGTGAACTGGTCATAACTAATTTACTCCAAAATTATAACATGGAAAATCAATTCGATGTCAACATACATTTTTCTTTAATTCATGTCCTCAACTTTGAAAAATCATTTGAATTTATTATTTAGAAAGTAAAAATATCCAGCCAATGGTTTTCCCCCTGCATCACTAACAATTATGCTTGCAAAATTGCGAGATAGAAAAAAAATCTGTGAACGTTAATCAAACTAAGACCTGTCCCTAATCTTGTCTCCCCTACAAAGTGGGTTTTCTTTCTCTATCGCAACCCTTCCCGCAGTCTTGTAATCAAAGCTGCATGCATGTGATTCTGGGTACCTATGACTCCCGCAGAAAGTGCGTCCACATCGGCATCCGAATCCCAATAATCCAACTTTCTTGTTGCAGCATCCGCACTTCAATTTCTTGGTACCAATCGTGCAAGAATTCATGCCATCAGTCACATTAACCAGATCTCGAGATGAGATTTGATTAATCTCACGAGGTTCAGATTCGGAAACTGCTTGTTGTTGGCAGATATCAGTTTCTGACTTAGCTATCTGACGCTTCAAATAGTCTCCGTAACACTTGGAACAAAACCCTCGATTCGCCTCCGACCCAAAGAAACCACAGCCGCCGCTGCAAAACCGGCCGTGGGTTTCTCGCTGGTTATAGTGGTCTGTAGAAGAATCCATTCTCGTGATTGAGAGATGACGATTTTGTTTCTTTTCTTGATATCTACTTCTCGTTTGTATATTCTCTCTGGATTTGGTTCTGGTGAATTTGTAACGTATACGGTGATGAGGGGTTTGATGCTTATATATATAGATAGATAGTGAATTATCATGAATCCTAGTTGATCTTGTTCTTACCTATTATTATGATGATTTTGTTAAGAATGGAAAGAAGATCTTTTGGATAAAATATTTGTATATCATATTCCTATCAGATGGAATTTGCTACCATATGTAAATTAGTAAGATTACAAAGAAACTTGATTTTATGTTTCATGATTGGTTCTTGGTTTGGTCCATCTCTCACTTGCCATACAACATATATACACATAAAAAAAATACATAACATGATGAAATTTCAATAATAAAGATCACGATAATTTCAATATAAATTCAAATTCAAATTAAAAAAGGAAAAAAAAAATACAGAGTAAAACAATATTATAAAATAAAGATGCCATATTTCTCCAATCACCAAGAGTGAGTCTCATGTGAGATCGTTTCATGGATCTTAATATGTGAGACGAGTCAACCCTACCCATATTCACAATAAAAAAGTAATACTCTTAGCATAAAAAATATTAATTTTTCATGGATGACCCAAATAAGAAATCCGTCTCACAAATAGGACCCGTGAGACTGTTTCACACAAGTTTTTGTCAATCACCAATGGCAAGCAAGATCAGCAAAAACACCAAGTAGTTTTCAGATTCCAAATGAATATTTATATATTATGAGAATTAAGGGTGAGTAACTCGATTCGAGTTCGAACTCTGATAGATTGAATTTTTTTTAAGTCGAGTTCAAGTAAGATGCTACTTGAGTTCGACTCGACTCAATTGTACTTCTACTAATATTGGCTGTATGTGCCCCCACCTTGTAGACTCCAACTATACTTGTACAAAAAAAGATGGTGCAACTCAACTTATAATCAAATAATGCCCTTTTATTGAAAATGTACGCTATTCGATGAACGTCCACTCTCCCTTTTATTCAAAATGTACACTATTTGATATGTATAGCTCCATAGTTGTGGACGTTGCTCTCAATTAGGCGATCTTAATTTAGTGTTTGATGCTATCAGCAAAGATTTAGAACCATTCCTATCAGATGGAATTTGCTACCATATTTTTTTTTACATAAAACAATAATTTTAAAGATTTGGATAGATATAATATATGTCTCATAAATTGACTCGTAAGATGATCTCATAAGAGCTTTTGTGAATTAATTTTAATATTTTCTTATGTTTGATAAAAAAAATGTATAAAAGATATTGTATGTTTATATCAATATTTTGAAAAATTATTTGAGGACATATCAATATTCTATTTAATATCTATTTATTTTTTTATCATTAAAAAAAATCTATTCAATCAATATATCAAATCACATATTAAATAATTCAATTTGACGATAAAATTTAATATGATCTCAAGTTGTATAAATATTTTTATATAATAATTAAATATGTGCATCATATCAATAAAATTAAATAATAATTTAAACGATCATACTTACTAATTTTAATATTCCGCATAGCGCACAAGCGAGATACTAGTATAATATACCCATCGCATACGTCTACGTCTCCGATCGAAATCAATGCCATTTATTCTTTACTATATTTGACAAATTAGTGAACTGATCATAAATAATTTACACCAAAATTATAACATGGGACAGCAATTCGATGTCAACATTCATTTTTCTTTAATTCATGTCGTCAACTTTGAAAAATCATTTGAATTTATTATTTAGAAAGTAATAATATCCAGCCAATGGTTCTCCCCCTGCATCACTAACAATTATGCTTGCAAAATTGCGAGATAGAAATCGTGAAATTCAGCCAACGCAAATGGGGTCTTTTTATGTTGAGGCAGAAGACAATACAAAGTGGCTCAGGCTCATGTGAGAACTTACAAAAGGCTTCAACTTTTCGAATTCAGCTTTTCCAGAAGAATCTTATTCAAAATCCCAGGATTTGCCTTGCCTTTTGTTTCTTTCATGATCTGGATTGGTGGTCAATATGTCAAAATTTCGAGCAACATACAACAATCATAAAATTTGTAGACAATTCATCAAACCTCGATGCAAATGACAAAACGTCGTTTTGGCAATAATCATACCTGGCCAGCAAAAAAGCCTTGCAGCTTAGTTTTACCCCCACGATATTGCTCTAACTGCTTCGGATTGTCTGCAAGGACCTTATCCACAATTTTCTCAATCTCAGAGGGATCAGCAATCTGTTGTAATAAAAAAAGTAATAAGGTTATGTTCATTTGTCCTGGTTTCCATAAGCATATCAACAATAAGCAAGCCTTGGTGGATCACGGGCATGCGAAGGCCAGTCACCAAACTTTCGGAGTATTTAGAAAATGGGTTCTGCTAATATTTGATGCGCCTATGTCTGTCTGTCTGTCTATCAAACACCACGTCTACAATACTCTGATTCAAGTTACCAACAAAATGTTGGAAATCCATGAAAATCGTGAAACAACTTACCTGAACAAGATCCTTTTCTTTAATAAGTCCTTCAACAGTTCCACCCTTTGCCATTAGCTCAAATAATATCTGCACATTTCATTTAGAATAATAACTGATGAACAAGCAAATAGTCCATGCTTATACAAAAAAGTACATCACACCAAACAAATATTGCCTCTTTTCACTTATCTATGCCCTACTTTTATATTCTCGTATGAGCAGAAAGATTAGGTTCCTGCTGCATAAAATCTATCAAACCAAATCATTTTCAGGAATTTGAGCGGTAAGACTACCAATGCATATGCATTTTATAAAACAAAAACATGCTCCCAAACTGATTGGGTCTACCAGCAAAGAAGATGCATGTATAATATGATCATTGTATTGGAGTTAAATGAACAAAGAAGAGACATGTATAATATGATCATTGTATTGGAGTTAAATGAACTTGATTATGTATCTTTGTACAAAGGACGAAGAAAGATGCATTTAATAAGATTCCTTTGACTGATGTGACAGAGATGGTTAAAGATGTAACACGTGCAAAGCAAAAAGATTTCGAAGGGAAATAAGCAAGTCCATATGATTTGAGACTTAAAAAGAGACTTATAGTGTCAACTAATGGTAGCACCTAATATTGGAATAAACAAAGGTAGCACATAATGTTGAAACATTAAAACAACGGGTATACCGATGATTAGATTTAGTTACCTCTTTGCCGATCTTTCCACTTATGATTCCACCTTTAATTGACGCTACAAGCTCACCCAATTCCCGGGGGTTAAGCTTAATGTCAATTATTGACAACTTTTCGTTGTTCATATAAGCAGCAACATCCCCCATTATCCAATTAGTAGCAAGTTTTATGTCTGCACCTGTAGCAATAGTTGCGTCAAAAAATGCTGCCACCTGCAAGACATTTGTGAAGACTAATTATGCATCTCATTCTTTCTTTCTTTCTTTTTTTGACGACGTCTCATTCTATTTTAAATGTTATATGTATTATGTACAGCCCTGCATTCCTATCATTAAACTAATTGTTATTCAAATCTTCATCTTCATATTTGCACAAATATTACACAATTTTGGTTTCAGTTCAAAACGCTTTTTTACTCGTTCGATGTTTATTTCCAATACTCAACCACTAGGCCAGGATCTCAAACTACCAATCCTTACTGACACCAAATTTCCATAAGGAAACATTTGAAGAACAGGACTCACATTAACATCATTACTGAGAAACAGAACATCCTGAATACTCAGCCCAAGTTTCTCATATCTTCGCCGCTTCATTTCCGGTAGTTCAGGTAAGGAATTACGAATATTATCGACATAATCTTCAGTGAGATTAACACTTGGAAGATCAGGCTCTGGGAAGTAACGATAATCAGAAAGGCCTTCCTTCTTTCTCATCGTAACAGTTTTCTATTTTGCAAAGCAAACCAACGGATTAGTAACAAATAAACTAGCCCACCACTTTTCTAACTTTGTCATTATGAGGAAAAAATAGAACCTGAGCTCCTTCTTCCCAGAGGCGAGTTTCCTGTACAATCTGGTCGGCCTGACCTTGACTGTGAAGGCTCACCTGTCTTGAAATCTCAAAATCAATGGCCCTACTCATGGATGAGAATGAGTTCAAATTCTTTATTTCCACCTGGTTATGAATAAACAGATTAATAATTGAGACGGACCATCCACAGAAAACGTGAAAAAACAACAAGAATTGCAAAGAAAACAAGCAAACAAACACACAGATCAGTATGGTTTGGTACAACGAAGCAACATTATGGGTAAACACAACCAACTAACTAGAACCAAACAAAAGGTCACACACATGTTGATCCTCTTTCATCCAAATCTTTAATATACACAACTTTCTCGGTATATATAAATCACCCGTTGTCAAACCATAACTGCAGCTGCAATATGCATAGAAACCAAACGACAGAATCCTTGTCAAAAAAGGGAAGGAATGGTATTGCGGGGCGAGCTGGATTTCTTTACTTGCTTCAGAAACTAGCAAAGATTTTGTGACACCCCAATCAACATTAAACATGTTTGGAAACATCGAGTTGCTAGTAGATTTAGGCTAAGGGACCATGTGAACAACTGAATATTCAGAATACTTTTGTGACATTTTCTGTTTCTGCAATAAGGTAGAGGATAATGAATAAAGAACAAATTTACCTTCGTGCCAAACTCTAACTGCCCAATTGGACGAACTGAGATATTGACATCGCAACGTAGTGATCCTTCCTGCATATTTCCATTACTCACACCCAGATATCTCACTAGTCTCTGCAACTCTGCAGCATATTCTGCTGCTTCAATACCTGTTCTCATATCAGGTTCGGACACAATTTCAAGTAAAGGAACTCCCGCTCTATTCAAATCAACCTGTCAGAAGAAAATGTCAACAACTCCGACAAGTCATAAACAGCCATGAAGAGAAGTCCAATCATAATATAAACAAAGTTCAACATCGTATCCTAAGAAATTAACTATATTGATGAAGTGTGATGTCCAATTATTACTATGTAAAGTATCACGTAAATCAAACTATACAAAGCGAAATGTCGTGAATAAAAATGGCTGGCAGAAGGATTTTAAAAACAAGAATAAAAATCAGAAATAAAAAAAGGAAGATCACAGTTAGAGGAAAACATAGATACCTGAGAATAGTTACCGTTTCCGGTGTGAAGCAGCTTCCCAGCATCTTCTTCCATATGAACTCTGGTGACACCAAACTTTCTATGCCCCCCACCAAACTCAATAGGAAGATCAACATCAATATAACCACTAGTTGCAATTGGGACATCAAATTGTGATATCTGGTATCCTTTTGGAAGATCAGGATAAAAGTATTGTTTCCTATCAAACTTTGAACTCAAAGAGAGTTTACAATTGAGCGCAAGACCAAGTTTTACCGCACACTCTATAACTTTTGAGTTGAGGACAGGCAAGGCACCAGGCAACCCCATGCAAACAGGGCAAATACTGGTGTTTGGCTCAGCCCCATAATTATAAGGACAGCTACAAAAGGCCTTTGTGAGAGTGGAAAGCTGAACATGCGTCTCTATTCCTATGACCGGCTCATAGTTTTTGAGTACTTCTAATCTTGTAGATTCCTCTGGTGACAAAGCTTTCAGTTTAACCTGTTGCCTTTCTTGCGTTGCAGTTTGGCTATGTGCACTTTTTATACAACAATAAAATACGCCATGTTGTTTAGCAAAATAAGCGGATGGATACAGCCGAAAAGAATGTGTTTTTAGTCCCCTGATTAATGTTAACGCCATCTGAATAATTATTCAACTCCACAGGACTTAATATCGAGCAATTGCTTAATACCTGCATATGATATACATATTGTTGGAAATAGTTAGTGATAACTATTGAATGCAAGAGGAAAGTGAAGTTCTTTGAAATGAATCATTGCACCTTTTGAATGAATTGCACCTTTTGAATGACTCGGTGGAAATTTTCCAATGGGGTTTGTGTCCATTCATAAAAAATTCAAATGAAAGGTAGGTGCTTGTCTATTCAATATTCATAAAGGTGTCTATTTGAAAAGTCACACCATTTTGAAGGAGGTGATTCTACTTTATAAATACAACTTCATTTTCTTAATTGACACACAAAAAATATATCATTCATTTTTCTCTAATTTGTCTTGGGAAAATATATAGATATTGCTGTCTATATATTTTATTCTTTGTTTTGAATTTTCCTGGAAGGAAATTGCCATTTACCAGCACAACAATATAGTGGGGCAATATTTCTTTAAGGATAGCATTATTGCGATCAAAACAATCTCTACATTCTGGAACCAAATTTTCTAACAATCTTAAAGAAATATTTTTCCCTCTTTTTTTTGCTTCCCTGCAATGGAGGCCACTGGTTCAAAATCTGTTTTTGATGCATTGAAGTTACATCGATTTGATGGGACTAACTTCACTTGTTGGAAGGACAAATTGTTCAACCTACTTACTGAATTGGGAGTCGCGTATTTGTTGAGTCAAAGCTTGCCCGAAATCCCAGCACCATCTGATGAAGATACACATGAAATCAAAGCATCACGTAAAAAACGGGAGGAAGATGAAGTTCGCTGCAGAGGATACATTCTGAATGCCTTATCAGACAGATTATATGATCTCTTCCGTTCAATCAAATCCCCACATGAAATCTGGAGTGCCCTGGAGTATAAATATACATTAGAGAAACAAGGTACTGATAGATTTCTAAGCATGAAGTTTTTTGAATTTCAAATGGTTGATAATAAATCTGTCATGGATCAAGTCGATGAATTACTCGTCTTAGTCTCTAGACTCAAAGATTTGAAAATAGAAGTGTCTGAACAATTGCAAGTGGCTGCTGTAATTGCTAAATTGCCAACCACTTGGAATGGCTATAGAAAGAAATTGTTGCACACTTCCGAAGATTTTACTATAGACCAACTCATGAAGCATATTCGAATTGAAGAGGAAACTCGAATTCGTGAAAATAAATTTGCTTTAGAGTCTGGTTCCAAGGTTAATAATGTTGAGTCTAGCATTAAGAAAGTTGGTTATTCTGGAAAGAAAAGAAAGTTTACTGAAACCTCAAGCGAAAATATTACCAACAAAAAGAAGAACAAGACATGTTACTTTTGTGGAAAGAAAGGCCATTTCAAGAAGGAATGCAGATTCTACAAGAAACTGAAGGTGGAAGGAAATTCTGGAAAAGAGACTGCAAATCTTGTTGAACATCCAGCAAGTTCTCCTGATATTGTTGCTATGGTTGCTGATCTAAAGATAAGCATGATAACAGAATGCAACATGGCAACGAATGAAAAATCCGCTGATTGGTGGTATGATTCTGGTGCAACTATTCATGTTTGCCATGAAAAAAGTTTGTTCAAAAACTATGAACTTGCTGAGAAAGAAGACAAAGTCTTGATGGGAAATCATGATACAGCCATGGTACTTGGAAGAGGAACTATCGAATTGCGATTCACCTCTGGAAAGAAAGTGATCTTGATGAATGTACTACATGTTCCGGATGTGAGGAAGAATCTGATTTCTGCAAGTTTGTTGTGCAAGAAGGGCTTGAAGGCTGTTATAGAAGCAGAAAAACTTATACTTTCTAAGAATGGTGTGTTTGTAGGACAAGGATACTCATGTGATGGAATGTTCAAACTAAGTATTAATAAAGTTGATGTTTCTGCATATATGCTTGAGTCTCCTTTTAATTTATGGCATGCTAGATTATCTCATGTTAATTTCAAGTCAATTAAATATATGTCAAAGCATGGTTTAATTTCTTGTCCAAATGAAAATTATAAAAAATGTGAAATCTGCATACAAGCGAAAATGACTAGAAAACCTTTTCCTAAAAATGAGAGAACAACTGAGTTGCTTGAATTAGTACATACTGACATATGTGAATTAAATGGACATTTGACTAGAGGCGGAAAAAGATATTTCATAACTTTTATAGACGATCATTCCAGATTCACACATGTTTATCTATTGAGAACAAAAGATCAAGCATTTGATGTGTTTAAAAGTTACAAAGTCATGGTTGAGAATCAATTAGAAAAGAAAATTAAGATCCTGCGAAGTGATCGAGGTGGTGAATATTTTCCAATCGAATTTACTGCCTTTTGTGAAGAAAATGGTTTAATCCATCAAACTAGTGCACCCTACACCCCTCAACAAAATGGTTTGGCGGAAAGAAAAAATAGAACATTGGTAGATATGATAAATGCCATGCTTATGCATGCTAATCTACCAACAAATCTGTGGGGAGAAGCATTGTTAACAGCTTGTCATGTACACAATCGAATTCCATCAAAGAAGACTAAAACTTCTCCATATGAAGTATGGAAAAGAAGGAAGCCAAATCTTAATTATTTGAGGGTATGGGGTTGTCTAGCCTATTATAGAGTTCCAGATCCTAAAAGAAGCAAGTTGGGACCTAGAGCTCTCAAAAGTATTTTCGTGGGATATGCTGAAAATTCAAAAGCTTATAGATTGTTGGATTCAGACTCTAATTCTATTATAGAATCTAGGGATGTTGAATTTTTAGAAACTAGCTTTCTGGAAAATCCAAGAGTCAATACACAATCAAACAAAGAAATTCTTAATTATCTAACACAAAACACTACAATGGATTCTAATTCTTCTTCCAATAAGAAACGAAAATCTGCAGAACCTCCTAATGAACCAAGGAGAAGTCAAAGAGCAAGAAGAGAAAAGAAATTGGGTCATGATTTTATTTCCTCACAAGCATTGACTTTTTTGGTTGAAGGAAGCAGATGTGAATTGTTGAATAAAATACCTATTGTTTTACATTTAGAAGATGATCCAAAAACATATGATGAAGCAATGGCTTCAAGAGACTCTAGTTTCTGGAAAGAAGAGATAAATGATGAAATGGATTCTCTTCTCGCAAATGGAACATGGGAGTTGACTCATCTACCTCCTAACTCAAAACCCATTGGTTGTAAATGGGTGTTTGGAAGGAAATATAACACTGATGGTTCTCTACATACTTTTAAAGCAAGACTTACAGCTAAGGGATTTAGACAAAAGGAGGGTGTTGATTATTTTGACACATATGCTCCTGTAGCGAGAATCACTTCAATAAGAGCATTTTTTGCTTTAGCATCAATTTATAATCTGCCTGTTCATCAAATGGACGTAAAAACAACATTTTTAAATGGTGAACTTGATGAGGAAATCTACATGGAACAACCAGAAGGTTTCATACTTCCTGGGAATGAAAATAAAGTCTGTAGATTGGTGAAATCCTTATATGGACTAAAGCAAGCGCTGAAACAGTGGCATGAAAAATTTGACAGTGTGATTTTATCACATGGATTCAGTCATAATGGGGCAGACAAATGTATTTATTCTAAGTTTACCTAAAATTCCGGTGTGATTATATGTCTCTACGTCGATGACATGTTAATTATAGGAACAAACATGCAAGGAGTAAATGAAACTAAGTCTTATTTATCTTCTAAGTTTAAAATGAAAGATTTAGGAGAAGTTGATACCATTCTAGGAATCAAGGTGACCAAACATAGTGGGGGTTTTGCTTTGTGTCAGTCTCATTATATAGATAAAGTTCTGTCTAAGTTTAATCACTTAGGAATAAAAGAAGCTAATACCCCATTTGATGTTTCCAACAAATTGGTAGAAAATTCGGGCAGATCCATTAGCCAACTGGACTATGCTAGTGCCATAGGTAGTTTAATGTATGCTATGCATTGCACAAGACCCGATATTGCCTTTCTGTTTGCAAACTTTCAAGATACACTCATAATTCTAGCACTGAACATTGGAGAGCAATTGGAAGAGTTCTCGGATACCTAAAGAAGACTAAGTCATTGGCTTTGTTCTATAATAAGTTTCCCTCTGTGCTAGAAGGTTATACAGATGCTAGTTGGATAACTAGTGTCAATGACAATAGATCGACGTCTGGTCCGATTTTCACTTTGGGTGGAGGAGCTATATCATGGGCTTCGAAGAAACAGACGTGCATTACTCATTCCACAATGGAATCTGAATTCATTGCTTTAGCATCAGCAGGCAAAGAAGCGGAATGCTTGAGAAATCTATTGCTAGATATAAAGTTGTGGCCACAACCAATGCCAGTGATTTCTTTGCAATGTGATAGTCAAGCAACTATGTCAAAAGCATTTAAGAAAATTTATAATGGCAAGTCTAGACATATTGCTTTGAAACATGAATATATAAGACAACTAATTTCAGATGGCATTATAACAGTTGTCTATGTTAGGTCAAGTAAGAACCTAGCTGACCCATTAACAAAAGGACTCTCGAGAGATATAATAAAAAACACTACAACTTCAATGGGTCTAAAATTATTCTAATTTGTCATTAATAATAGGAACCCTACCTTTCTAAAGGTTTAATTGGTAACAACAAATTATTAATGACATGTAGCAAGTACTAGGATCAATGTAGTACTTATGAAAGAAGAAGATGAATATAAATTATTCTTAGTGAAGGTTTGAGTTCGGTTATGAACAAGAAATCTCAAACGAGATTTCAAAGGTCCTTCGCCTATGTGAACACAAGAAGTGGTGCCGCTTCTATCAAAAGTTTGAGAATAAAACTTTTGTAAGTATTCATGAACCCAGGAGTAGCACATGGCCATAAGATGGTGCTAAAGCTCACGGTGAACATGTTAGAGAAATTAATATTTTGTGTGTATGACATTTCCAATCTTGTCATATAGAAATTGTGGTTTAAGTTAATTAAACTGCCATACATTTCGACAAGGTTTTGAAGTGTTTATACAAGTAGTAGGTTTAAGTCGAAAGACACCTCCTATACTGCATAAAATTTTAGGTATGATTGCTTATATCACTAACTAAGTGGGGGATTGTTGGAAATAGTTAGTGATAACTATTGAATGCAAGAGGAAAGTGAAGTTCTTTGGAATGAATCATTGCACCTTTTGAATGAATTGCACCTTTTGAATGACTCTGTGGAAATTTTCCAATGGGGTTTGTGTCCATTCATAAACAATTCAAATGAAAGGTCGGTGCTTGTCTATTCAATATTCATAAAGGTGTCTATTTGAAAAGTCACACCATTTTGAAGGAGGTGATTCTAATTTATAATTACAACTTCATTTTCTTAATTGACACACAAAAAATATATCATTCATTTTTCTCTAATTTGTCTTGGGAAAATATATAGATATTGCTGTCTATATATTTTATTCTTTGTTTTGAATTTTCCTGGAAGGAAATTGCCATTTACCAGCACAGCAATATAGTGGGGCAATATTTCTTTTAAGGATAGCATTATTGCGATCAAAACAATCTCTACATTCTGGAACCAAATTTTCTACCACATATTGCAAAATTTCTAGAATTCATATTTGTTTACATCATAGAAACTTCTAATTGTGTGCTAACAGGATACCAAGCTGTAGCTCTTTGCGATAAAATTGCAGTATGTAATTTCATCAAACATTTTGTTTGCAACAAATGTGGACGAAAACTCACGACAAAAGCAAAGACGCGTCAAGAATACTGGCAGTTCAACCTCAACTTTAAACGATGACAAACATATCAAAGTAGAGAAAACATAGTGCAGACAATGCAGTACATACCTTGGGAGGTAGATGTCGTCAGTCTTCCGATGAATGATACCATTCATACAATAGCTTTCCAATGAAGAAACTGGGAACCCAGTAAAAGAGAAGGGATCGAGATTTTTTTGCAAGATGAAACCTGAACACGAACGAGCAGTCAGCAGCGCACAGCCATTGGAGTTAAAGATAACACTTATATCACATGCAATGCGGGTCGCAGGATGTTTAATTACGATAAAAAGAGGTTATCGCATAATAATGAAAAGTAATTTTTTTTTTTGAAGGATTTAGATTGGGGATATATTGAGACCATCTTATAATTTTTTTTATTTTTTTTTACAAATTTTTATTTATGTAAATGATTTTAGAATAGATCTCTTGTGAGATGGTCTCACGAATTTTTATATGTGAGACGGGTCAACCCTACCGATATTCACAATAAAAGATAATACTTTTATAATAAAAAGTAATAATTTTTCATTGATGACTCAAATAATATATCTATCTCACAAAACCGTCTCACACAAATTTTTGCTATAATTTTAATATATTCAGAAAAAAAATTAATAAATTTGAAAATATAAAACGTGTAATTTTTTTTTATTAATATTTAACTAACGCACACTGATATGGATGCTAATCGGTTCAATCAATTCATAACCAATCCGAATCCAGTCCAATTTAATCCGGTTTTGAATTGAATTTAATCTCGTGTTAATTTCGTGGCCCTGCCACAGCAGTCAGCACCCACCGAACAACCATCCGTGGAGTACTTTCCCCTTCTCTTGGAATTTCCCTTGGCTGATTTAGGAACATTGAAAATCCAGACGCCCTAATTTTATTGAAGGGGGAAATGGAGAAACTGCAGCAACAGAAATGCTGGAGAGCTGTTAGATCACGTATATCCTACAAGAACGCCACCATAGTTGTCTGCTTATTGAACATTGTCTCTGCTCTGATATTGCTTCAAGGCTTTCTTTTTCCTTCCCCTTCTTCCAGACTTGCCTCCTCTAATAAAGGTGTAAGCTTTACCCTTTATCTTTTTTTCTGGTTAGTTTTTGTTTAATTCTTTGTCATATTTATTCGTTCTTGCATGTTTTAGTGGGTGGGTTTTTGCTAGAAATGAGATTTAATGTATGGAATATAGTCTTACTTTTCTACTTCCACTTCTCGTAAATTCCTCGATACTCTGTAGATAAGTAAATTCCAACCTCAAGTACGTACTATTTCTGCTTATGCAGCATGTTGGTGTTGGTAGAATTTTATGTAGACTATTCAAGTATTATGATCAAATCCCTCTTGTTGAACCAGCTACGGATCACAAGTCCTTTGTCACGAATCGCGATGGTTTCTTTAGAGTGTTTGACTGTGTTGCTCGAATACATTTCAGAGGTTATCATTCTACCAATTGAATTGGAAGATGTTAAGATTGAACTGAGCTATATCTGGTTGTGATATTATTCCTCATTGCCAGTTATGTCTTTATGGATATTTATTAATTTTAAAGCATTTGTTTGAATGCATGATTCTATCTCTTGTTATCTTATTTGGGGATTAATTTCTTAATGTAGATTTTGGTCGATTTGTGTCACAATTTATATAAACTTTTCCAACGAATTGTTTCCTCTCTATAGTTAAGGGGATCAATTTCCAGCTGAGCTTTGTAATTTTCTTAATTTTTCTATGACTGAATAATATTTTGTTCGCTTTGTATATGTTCTCTTGTCGGACTATGATTTTAAAATTACATTGTATAGCATTTATAGAAAATACTTGTGCTCTGCGGTCTGCAGGATCCCTTTCATAGTTCCAAACTTCCAATGAACAAATAGCGTAGCAAGATATTAAAGTTTTTAATTGCTTTTAGCAACTAAATGAGCCTCCAACCAAATTACCACAACATGACCACACAATGATTGCCCTTCCCGCTAAATTATCTTTATACATCCCTATCTATGACCAATGCAATGAACCCTTATTGTGACAACGATGATTTGATGCTCGATAATAGATCATTCTCCTTCATCCCTTCCGTGATACATTTTAAATTTGTTGTTTGGAATCAATATATCGTATCTCAATGCATGAGTTGATCTGATGTTTCCCTTTTAAGTATGAGTTATTGGAGAACTTTGGTTTATAATTACTCTTTGAGGTACAGCTCTATACAGGAATATCAAGGAATCTGAAGACATACGTCGTTCGATGGTTCCAGTTGATCTTATCCGAAGAGTGAGTATCCATTAACAAGAGTGATTCAGTCGTTTTCATCGATGAAGTGACATGTTGATGTTAATCTAATTGAGGAAAATAATTTTTACGTCCAAGTTTATGATTAAATATCACAATCTTTATTTTATATCATATTCATTTTTGTTTTTGTTTTTGGGGATCCGATTTTTTTAAAAAAAATCAAAGGTGTCACGCCTATTGCAAGATATGTACGTTTTTAGCAAATATGGAAATAGGTGACATGTGAAGCTGTAGAAGTATTCAAGCCAATGTATATGGCCAAATTGTGAAAGCGTGCATTTAACCAAAATTAAGAGAATATTACTGACAACCAATGTGATATATAAAATCCCAAATAACAACTGTGTAGAATATGTTGTAATCGAGTGCACTGGAATGATATTACTCCTTGAACAAGAAAAAGATCGACCTGCTTCTGCTTTAAAATTTGCATCTCTCCCTTATAGGTAAGAGAAATTGGAAAGGATATGTCTGTTGAAACTGAATCAGTGAAGCAGAAAGATGTAAAGCAGACAGCCGCAGAGGACCTAATATCAAAGTTGAATAATTTTCGTTCATATTCAGATGTTGGCAATGTGAAAGGTGATTTTCTATTCCTTGTGTTATTCAATTTCTGAATGTCTGTTCATGCAGTACTCCTATCTCACGTCACACGTCCGGAAGGATTTATAATGTTGTAAAATGATATTTTCTAGTAACTTGATTCAATCATTTTCGTATAGTACGAATTAATTGTAGATGACTTAGATGTGGGGTCCTAGTGAGATACTTTCCTCCCACACCTGTTCATAGAAATGAAAGAGCTTAAAGATCACCCACTTTGAGGTGTAATATGGTTCCCACACGATGCATCTATTGATGGATTCAATGAAGAGCAGCGGGGTGAAATAGTTTGCTTGCCTCCTTATCTTGATAAATGGAGGAAAAGGAAAAGAAAAGAAAATGTTCGTGAAATTTTAGAACATAAACTTCATATTCCAAATTACATTAGGATTTCTACTGAATTTCAGTGTCCTTTGGCAGTAAGGAATGTGTGACTGTTTTCTACCATCAAGCCAAATGTTTACTAACATTTACATGTTGGGAATTTGCAGCCCTGGAGGAATGGCGTAAGCGGAAGATGGAGCGAGCCAAACAACGATCGATTTTATGGGATTGAACGTGCTGATCCTTGGATCCAATTGATTAGCACAGTGCATAATTTTTCATGGATACATGTTTCAGATGGTTAAAATCCCAGGTTCCATGCGGTTATCTAATAAACGCGTGTTTATGAAAATTGGAAATGGGAAATACTAATTGGAACAAGAATTCTGAACAATATACGAATATTTGCAAGTTCAAATCATACAAGACTGAATTTTAATTGATGGATGTGTGCAAACTTTTTATTTCACACAATATCTTAGTCTTTTGATAATCCAGCAAAGATGAATTTTGTATCTGACTGAGTTGAAAGCATAAATTTGTATATTCAAAAAATATTTTTTCATTAAAAAAAATAATGGTATGTCGTGATTTTATTCCCACAGCGAAAGGATTGCAGACAGAGATTGACCTGACGGCTTTAATGGCATCCGATTCCAAAATGTAGCAGGACCAACCGTGAAAATAAGTGAATTAACGAACAAAATCCGAGTACATATATATTGGTAGAATAAGTGAACATTTGGTAAATAGTAGAAGTTTGATTATTCTTAGTAATATTTTTTCGAACGAGTATTTCGCACATGACTTATCTAATACAATTTATCTAATTAACATGGTTTGTGGAGTTAACCTAGTGATATTATACAAATATGTCGATGATCATTTGTAGTCAACGGTTCGTACAAATCTCACGGGAATGGACTCCCCAATAAGGAATTTAATGGGCTCAAATGAAAAATAGAACTAGGATCCAATACTAAACTCACATGTGATATATAAAGCAATGTATGAAACCATGAACATCTTTAAATAAGCAATGTATGAAACGATGAACATCATTTAAATTAACTATCTCATTCATATTTATTTACTCTTCATATATATTTAAAAATCATTGGAAAAATAAATTTCAAATCTCATCTATAAAATAAATATATTTTTAGTAGCATAATCTATATATACAAATATATAAAATCATTTCCTGTTATGGTAAAAATTTCATTTTTAAGTACTTTTGGATTAGTTTGGTATTTTAGGTAACTGACCAAGGAGTTTTATAATTGATAATCGAATCGATAACTCGAATCATACGATATTATAGAACTTAGGTTTTCACTTATTTCACATCAGTTAGTGTTACGAACTTACGACACCTGACACGGCCGCAAACTCGGAAAAACTTGGTAGCAAACATTAGGGGCGGATTATTCAGGGTCACCGGGGCTTAACTTATATACGTATATACTTTTGTATAAATATTAATTGTTATTGTATACTTAGATGTGTTTTTTGATACATTAATTTTGTAAGAATGAATTTTATTTTAAAAAAAACAAAAAAAAAACTTTAGGAGTTATTTTTAATTTAGCTTGCCTAATGATAAATTTCAATCAATTAGTTTCAAACAATAAAAAAAAGATAAAATTCACCGAAAGATGAGAAATCATTATAATAATAAGATTCAAAGCTTAAGGATTAATGGTAAAAATGGATGAGATGGTGAGGTGTTATGCATAGTCTGGAGTCCACTAATTAAGTCCCGCCTTGCCTGCATTTGCTCTTCTGCCTAAATTACGCTTTGTTGAACCCTCTTCCCTTTCCAAGTCAAAGTCAATCTTTTTCATTGCAACGTTAAAACCCAACAGATTAAATGGTTGAAGATATTTATGTGTGTGCGCGTGTTTGTGTATGTGTTTACATCAGATTTGATCTCCTCAACACTCACCGTTGACAACTACGTGTGCACCGTTGATATGACCTATTGGATGTACAGTTCATCACATACAATAGGTGGAAGCTACTATCAGAGGTACTTAATTACATAGGTGACCACAATTGTAACGTTTCATATTCAACGACTGTCCCCACTGTACCAAGATGAGTCTTTCTAACGTGCTTATATCCTCACTCACACGCACCCTAGGAAACTTCCTAGGAGGTCACCCATCCCAAAATTGACACAAGTCAAGCACGCTTAACTTTGGAATTCTTATGTGATGAGCTACCGAAAAGAAGATGCACCTTCTTGATATGAGTTGTACATATCAAATCTTTTAAGCCCTCCTCAACTGCACAGTCCTATACCTGAACAGTTTCGGAATCTCTCTCGTTCCGGTGTAAGATCGGTTCATTCATGTTTCCTTCGCCTAGAAGCCTGCCAAGAGCCGCTCATTGTCTGTGCAACCTCATGGAACCGACGATCACCCCCCGTCCTCTTCGACCTCGGGCCTCACATGCCCACCAGCTTCCGCTTGGTTCGTCCCTGAACCACACCGTACTAGGAGAGGTCGGCTCTGATAACAACTTAAATGTCACGCTTCAAAACTCAGGGTTGACACCGGCGTTGTTTAACCATTACACGATCGAAAAATAACCAGCCTCGTAGCACAGTATAAACCAAAACCAGTTAATATATCATAATTCAAACAAAATAATGACTCTCTTTACAACCCCAAAATCGAAAAACGACAGAATAAAAAAGGAAATGTTACAATTGAATAATAATAAACTTAAACTTAAATTAAAATCTTGAAAGTTCACCAGCACCAAAATTGGTCCGACTCCTCTTTCTCGATTTTGGGGTTGTAAAGACAATTGTTATTTCGTTTGAATTATGATATATAAACTGGTTTTGGTTTATATTGTGCTACGGGACAGGTTGTTTTTCGATTTTTGTGATTGTTAAACAACGTCGGTGTCAACACTGAATTTCGAGACGTGACAACAATTGCCTAGGAAATCAAAACTATATATATGTATACATATGACATCATCCGTACACATCTATATATGTATATGTGCACATCAATGATACTTAACTTTGATAACGTGAGTTTATTAATAATCTTAGCATCCTCTCCAATTTTTTTTCCATTTTTTGTCCAATTCTCCAGATTTTGTCTCACATCTTACATTTTCTTTTTCTCTATTGCGTGCCATTGTTACGAGTATATATTTGTGTACGATGAGATAATACGATATTCAATTATTCGACTCAATCGTCCATTGATTTTACAAGAGATCAATAAAAAAATTTCAATATGAAATATGATATGAATTAAAAACTGTGAATGATTAAAAAAAAACGTGTTAAAAGCTATTTACTTTCAAATATGTAAAAACATGCAAAAAAACTGTGGTAATTCTCACTAAAATACCAATATGAAATGTGCATAGATATGCAATACTGAACGATTATCAAATTTAGCAATTAATTAATGCCAAATCTATGGAAATCCTAAATATAAAAGACATAAAAACTCTTGTGAACTCGTCTCACGAGTCAATTTTGTGAGAAAAATATCTGACCTGATCAAATTCATAAAAAAATATATTATTTTTTATACCAAAACTACTATTTTTCATGGTAGATATGAATCAGATCAATCAATCTAACGGTAAGGAATAATGCTGGACAGATGTACCTTAATATGATAACAGTAAAATAAGATTATGAATTTGTGTTTTAACAGAATTAAGTGTTGTGTCAAATATTACAATATTTAAGACAACATGCAGCGGAATATTAAAGTTTGTAACACAAATTTACTTTAAATAAACAGATGGACAAAATTAAATTTGCACAAGTATAAATAGTTGTGCGGTGCTCATGGCAAAAATTAATCACTAGATATCCAAAAGATTTACAAAAATCTATCACTAGTGATCTCCACAAAAATCAATTTTCTCAACAGTTTGAGAAAACAAATGCTTTCTAAAATAGAGAATCAGAATAAAATTATTCAAGAAAGCAACAAAAACGTGATGTCAAAACATGGAGCAACGAAACAATCTTCAGTCAACTTCGTCACGGATGTTATCTGTAGATGTCTCCAACATTCAAAGCAACATGTGCAGCAGCACTCTTCGACCATCACATTTCTTGAAGAATAATTTCTCTGACATTCCACTGCGTGCACAAGTGCATGTATGTATGTATGATCGAGAGAGGAGACAACCATGAAAATCTCCCACGAAAAACTCTCACGAAAATCACATTCACGAAAAACTATCTCCACGAAAAATCCTACACGTGAACTCTCTGAATTTTTCTCTTCTCCTTCTCTCTCGTAAATCCTCCACATAAATGCCTTTCAACGAAAAAATATGTTCGCCCCAATCATCTCACGTTGATCACATCCTATTTATAGCTTTCATTTATCCTAAAATTTATCTTACATAAGGAAATTTATAAGATATGGTAAACAAGATATTCTATAGAAACAAAATCAATAATACCATATCATATAAATCATTATCATAAATATTATATCTAAAAAAGTAAAACCCAATATTCCACATAATCTTATCAAGAAAAAAATTAAATTTAAGGAAGATATTATATCAAAATAAAATCTTAACATAATTATCTAGAAAGGCAAAATCATAATTAAATACTAAATATCATATCAACAAGGAAGAATAAATCTTGAGAAATAAATTTAATATGAAAATTATATTTCCCTTCACTTACATATATAAACTCGTAATACCGTCTCATAAAATATCACCTCAATTAAAAAAAAAGAATTTATTTGCAAAGATGCCTCGTGGCGTTCCACTTTACAAGTCGATTTGGACATCTGTTTAAACCACTTCGACGACATATCTTCTTTGCGCAAAGTCGCACACTTTAGGACTCTGAAAAACCTTCTTAATTCCCTTCCGTACACATTCGTCTATCTATATCACACAATCGATTTGTCTGTTGGTATACTTCAACAATACTTCTAACACATACATATATATAATGCTCACCTATATAATTATATTTAACTTTTCCGATTATAGTCAGTTATTTTGAGAACATCGTAATTTTGATCACATATATCGTAATATATATATATATATATATATATATATATTACGATTTCGTAGTCGATGTGAATATATTATTTGGGGAAATTAAAAAAAAAAAACCGAAAAAGAGAAAATATCATATCATGACACTGTTTTTACTCTATTACAAAAATTATTAATAAATAGTAAGAGATACATGAACTACAATAAATAAACTTCCACGTAACACCTCTCCTTGAGGAATAAGCAAATCCAACACTATTCATCCATTGGGTTTGTAGACATTTTCACGAGTAAAAAATTTCCACTCGCCTAATTTTTAATTGTAATATTTATGACAGTCCTTCGAGGAATTATGTTTCCTAGTGTCTAGATTCTTAAATCTTAGGTTTTACGTGGCCCTATTGTATCGAGAAAGTGTTTCTATGATTTAATTGGATTTTATTAGTAAATCCTTAAGTAAGTTTTGATTTTTTTTTTTATATATAGTTATTCACGGTCTTGTCTGTGAGTTGATATATTTTGGATTTTGGTTTCGTATAATACGGTAAGTTGGAAAAAATGATAAAAAAAAAACGATAATCAGATGAAAATTAAATTTCTACTAGTTAATAAACTAAAATCCAAATCATGAAAGCTTATAACTTATCCGATTTTGATTAAAAAAATTCAGGATTCCCATAACTCTTTGTATCTCATATAAAATTTGAATGAAGGTGAATCAATAGTTTGTAATTGTTTTTTTTTTATATTACAACATACGCGGGAAATGAGGATCGAACCCACCCGGGGAGGAGAGCCATCTAATCTGACGGGTGAGACCACTTAGCTACAAGCCCGGTCTCAATAGTTTGTAGTTGTTTGATATATAATTTGCACTACAACATGTCTTTCCAAAGATAAAAAATGAATTGAGGCCACTTAATCTAGTAAAATTGGAATGGTAATATTATAATATAAGATTTTGGTGTTAAATTGATACAAACTACAAACCTTTAGCTTAAAATATTATATGTAATGCTACTAGAAGATATTGGTAACATGACAATGACATCAACTAAGTACAAGATGCCCGAATTTACAATATAAATATGCAGAAAACAGAAGCATCTCATCGTGTCTGGGAATTTTGAGTAAAAACTAAATAAACCTTAGTTAGAATACAAACTCAGCTTTTGGATTTAGGGTTTTACAATAATCATAATATTAATTGGGAGTGATATTTTATACATGGAACAAAATATGGGATCGGAAGTGGTTGGAGAAGAATGGAAGAAAGGGCCTTGGACTGCAGAAGAAGATAGATTACTCATGGAGTACGTGAAATTGCATGGTGATGGCAGATGGAACAATGTGGCGACGCTTGTAGGTACGTACGTATACACCGGTTTCACATTCTCATGTCGATTTTTATGCGTAGATTAACGATGAATGTTTTTACGACGATTTTAGTGAAAACGTCCTTTCGAATTATGAGCATAGAATCCATGCACAGTTGTTCCTTTTGAATCCAATCTATATATTTGTGTAATTTGTTTGGACAGGATTGAAGAGGAACGGGAAAAGCTGTAGATTAAGATGGGTAAATTATTTGAGGCCGGACCTCAAGAGGGGACAGATAACCCCAAATGAAGAGAGTATAATTCTTGACCTCCATGCAAAATGGGGTAACAGGTGCTCATTTGAACACATGAAAATAATTTATAATTTGTTTTGTTTGAACTTTTTAAATTAAATCATTTTTGAGTTACATAGTAAATTTGTGAATTAACATGTATAGGTGGTCAACAATTGCTAGAAGCTTGCCAGGAAGAACAGACAATGAAATAAAAAACTATTGGAGGACACATTTCAAGAAAAAGGGAAAACCCTCCTCCAAAACCCTGGAAAAATCGAGTGCTCACATGGTCCGGAGGCAACAATTTCAACAACAACAACAACAACGGCATCAACAAGACCAGATCATAGACATGAACACGATCATGTCGTTCTTGTTTAAGGAAAGCGACGATGATTATTTGCCGATTTTCACTCAATCCATGCAAGAAATATCATATCCAAGTGGAGGAGTACTGGAAGAGCAAGGATTGCTTCATTCAATGATCTCTGGGTATGGTTCCATGCCGGAGGCCTCAAATGAAGATATCACAATATGGGATGGTGGCTTGTGGAACTTGGATGATAGAAACTGAGAGAATTGTTTAACATAAATGTCTTATATAATTGAGAAACTGTGTGTTTCAGATTTAAGTTTGAATGTGAAGTTGTAATACTTTGGACTATGAAGCAAAATAATTTAACACACAAAATTTTACGCAAATAAATCAAGACGCAAAAATTATGCACAAGCCAACACGTACAATTGTGCTGTGCTTCGGTACAAAAGATTTACTAGAAAAATATAATAATGAGTTTATAAACAAAAAGAATACTAGTGAATAACAAAAGCTAATTCTCTTAACACGTCAACGGAGCAAATTACATCCTAAATTTCTATCACTAGAACCAAACACAACACATGCAAATTATGTGAAACCAAAATTCAGTTGAATAAATAATTCTCTAGCAACATTTTGATTAAGTGTTGTTTTTAAATGTCTTTAATATTCCACAAAAACATAGCAAAAACACGACGATAGTTAATCATTCTATTTTCCGAAGCAACTCACAGGTTCTCCGTTCTTTCTTGCTCTCTCTCATCGTCTCTCTATTTTGCAGCATCTATCCTTCAATATATATAGTTTATTTAACATAGAGATGATTATTTGAATAGATACCCACAAAACATGGAAAGTAGAGTTTTGTTAGAAAATAAACTTTTTTAAATAAAAAGATCATATTTAGATTTAATATAAATCTAATCATAAATAACATTAGTCTAGAAATTAAAGTAAAAAACTCATGAAAAAAATAATAATTTAAAAATAAATTTTTTCACGTATGTGAGACATGTTTTTCTTTCTGATACAATCAGTTGAGCTAATTATTACCTCTGTTTCGCCACTTTTTTTTTTAAAGAAATTGTTTATTGCTCATGCATCTAATTCTAAATCCATCTAATTTAGGCAAATAAATCGATGGGTTTTTTTTATTGAAAAAATTTATTTGAACATAAGTTTTATTGTTCAAAATATTGTGAACTTGACAAGTATCACTTTACAAATCTCTTGTTATTGCTTGCTTTATTGGCAGCAGTTTAGACTTGAGAGATAGAACCCAAAAAGGTTCCCAACTTGAAGATGACGAGTCATGATCTTTTTTTCTTATGAAATTTCTTTTGTTTTCTTATGTTCCAAATTTCCCAGACAAAAACTCGTAGCCTTTTCAGACATGATGATTATTACAAACTATTATTAAAATTTGCTCTTCTGATTATATTCGAAGTAATATATACAAATATTTTACTTAAATGTCCTTATTAAAAAAAATAATATTATGATATATATGATTTCATTTTCATCATCTCGAAAACGGTTGATAATTACGCTGGACGTGTATAAAAATAGAATAATATTCAAATAGAATCATGCCACATAAAATTTTCGTCTATATCTTAATTAATATTAAAATTTACAATTATATGAATTTTTGTCAGTCAGGCCAACATGGGGAAAAAGAAAAGTAAAATTTAAAAAAAACGAAGGCAAACTATAATTCAAGCATTTTAAACAGATCTTGATAAATTAGTTTGAAACAGATTCTTGGATTTGAACTCTAATACAATCCAAATTTGAACCAAGAAAACTTCAAAATTTTGAATTTAAGGCGTCTAAATATAATTCAAGCTCAAGCGCAAATAGATCGTTGAACTAGAAGCCATACAATTCGATTGTATTCAACTCATCCTATGAGCAAATCACCAACAATCTCGATTGATCCCCCTGGTGCACACGATGTGAAAAGGTTATTCGTTCCTCTCCCCAAGTAGGGAATCAAATATTTACTTTTCTCCTCTCTCCCCCCATTGATACTGAAAACAGCATGATCCTGCTGCTGACATGCATAGAAAAAACTATAGTGGCATGAAGGATTTTGCTTTTACCCAGAGTTCAGATATCTGAGGAGATTTGCTGGATGCAATGCCTCTGTAAAGGGATATTCTTACTCATCACATCCCGCTCCATTTCACACCCACTAAACACAATTTTTCTTTCTCGTGAGACTCAGAGAGTAATATACTGCTATCCATCTGAAAGTAAGACACCAATAGATCGATTCTTAATTAATATTGTAAAGATACAAAATGCGAACCAATAAATTCTAAAATAATCTAAGGAAAGATACAAGTTATACCTCAAAGTTTCTGTTTTTCCTTCAGTTTCTTCACAAGTGATCATTCCAGTGCAAACAAATTCTAGGCAATCCTATCCACAGGATAACCAACGTAGTGAAAGTCTCCTATCTCAATATGCGTCCTGGATTCAGGATTAAGTTTCCACTTACCTTTCATGTAAAAGGAAGTCGCAACTTTACACCAAATCAGATTTCTGTCTCATCGCTTCCCACAATCAGTATTGTAACTTGCCATGAATTTCCCGCATCAGCAGGTCAGAGTTGTCAACGACAATCTTGCTTTCATGCACAATGTAACTGCATAATTCATGCTTCGGAGCTGGCCTGAATGATTTTAATTCTACAAGAGGATTAGTGATCACTGATGTATTGCATATCTCTTTTGCAGGCTGGACATGCTTCCACCAGAAATCAGACAATGCCATTTTCAAAACATACCAATATTCCTCATTGCGATATAACCTAAACAAACTACTGCCATGAACTGTCCAAACATACATGTCCATCCAATCTCGGTCCAGTATTTCCATTAAACCTTGAGCTTGGGGGATATAATAAAGTGGCACTCGTTTCCATGGGTAGGCACGGGTCATATCACCAGCAAAAAATGGACATTTGATTTCAAGAACCCCGTGTGAAGGCAAGCCATAAATATAGCTATCAACAACTCCATCAGGAGAAGCTGCAAGCCAATTATCTTCAGGATTCTTTTTTCCATGGACCTGGAATTCAGGAAATGATATGGGATTTCCGGTTATTAACTTGTACCTTTCGAGAGCTTCCTCTTCCTTAATATTGCTCCAACACGTAGCTAAGTTACCAGAAAATGGTTCGATGAACCCAAGCTTCTCTAGCCACAACTTGATTCGTCCACGAGGCCAGAAACCAACAGCCATGCCAAACGTACTCGCTGTTAGTTTATGTTTTCTCAGGTGTTGCCAATTTTTGAACCAATGCTGAAGCCCGTTGTCCTGAAGGATAGGGTGACTATCATCAGATAAGATTCCAGGAAAGCGACCAATCTGATTGCCACTGTACCTTCTGGTGCCGCAGTAGAATGGAGAAAGTACACCCTTCTTCAAGCTCTTGAAGTGCTTGTTACATAAAAAATATCCATGAGAAATAGGAGTATGCAACTTCTTCACTGCACAAGATTCATGTTAAAAGGACCATAAACCACGTGTAGCTAAAAAAATAGAAGTAACTATGGTAATATCAGAACTACTACTAATGTTACTGTAATGAGCAGAGTTTAGCACTACTGGTTGCGATATTCAAAGTTTTTAGGGTATAGAAGCATGCAAGTATTGGATTAAGCCATCAAGTACAACGTTTTGTATCTACAAATTTAATTTATATGAACAATAAATATTGGAAGTCTCATAGCATAGAACAGCCGAACATGCATGTGCAACCATTGATGTCATATGCCGCAATTTCTCATTAGTTTAGTTAAAAATATTTTGAGGCTTTATATGTTCTTAACAAGTCAATTGAGAAAAATAAAAGCATTTTTATAGGCTAACCTCCTTGAGGATGAATGCGGAGTCTCTGCGTACAATAGCATTATTAAAAAAAGTAAAGGTCGAAAAAAATACAATGAATCACAATGATGATTTCCTATCTCAAGAGAAAGGTGTACACGAAATCAGCAATTTCAATGAAATGTGTGGATATCTCGTAATATTTTAACATCTTAAAAAACAAAGAATCGAGTGAGCAACAATCTTACTCAAAAGAGCATCGACATGAAACCAAGTAGCTGAGGCTAGCTCAATTCTCCAAACAGATGCTGCAAAAAGATTTAAAAAAAAAAATACTTTCATTGAGTATATAAGACAAAATTGATAGAATTAATATATAACCGAGTTTGAGACCTGAAGCACATCTAATGATACTTTATCAGATTCAAAGCCCAATTTAGCAAGTATTAGATACAATCAGTGAGCCTATTTTCCAGTGTCCCACAATCTTCCGCGCATCACTTCTTTCAAATTTTACTTAGCATTATCAGATCACTTCTTCTACCTCCCACGTACGAACATATTCAAGTAATCTCATATAAATTGCACTTGTCACTTCCATATTGAGTAGAAGTAATGAAAACGTCGATAACAGACTAGGACAATCAAAATCAACCACAATTGCATAGAAAGAATAGAAGTAGCATTTGCTCTATTTCACTGAAAATTTTTTCTTACGCCAAGTTTGATTTAGAGCACCCAGTTAGTCATGTTCCACTGGCTTACAATGACATCATATCAGGTAAAGCCTCACATTTAGAGTACTGAAACAAAATAACTGTTCCAGATATTCATATAAAATGAAGATAAAATCCAAACTTTGTGTTTTTAATATTGTAAAAGCATTGGCCCTCCAAAATTAATTTGTTGCTTCACAACGAACCCCCTTCCCAAGCCTACTCAACACAATTCCTCAGATTAATTCACCACTAAACTAAAAATAACACCAACCAAAACCTTTCAGAAGAATCCAAATCGAGGAAAAGAAAAGCACTCTCATGGCTCATATTTTGGATCATAATGAAAAAAAAAAGTAAAAAATAAAATTATTAAAAAAAAAAACTTTGGACTTACATTTACCATCATAAAAATTGGAATCAGCAGCTGAGTAGAAGAAGTCTGAGAATTTAGGAGCGGATTTGGGTGTGGGGTTTAACAGAGGGTTTAAGGAGGAAGGAGAGCAGAACGGCTCTACCAATGCCGCGCTCTCAACCTATTCCCAGTTATTGGACTTGGTTGTCCCTTGAAATGCGATTTTGCCCTAAAGTCGCTGGTTTGAGATATTGACACTAAATTAAAGTGGCTAAAAATATAAATAATAAATATTAAAATAGTTTCATGTTTAACTATTTATGTGGACCTTTTTTTTGTTGGTTGGATTTGTATACAAGCGGTTGCCATGACTGGTCACTTTATCCTCCTCACATAATTATTCTAATACATTATCAATAAACTTTATAAAATTATCTTCAAAAAAAAAAAAAACCAATTAAAAAAATGAAAGATAATTTTTTTATAGACTCTAAAGTCTAAACCAAAGTCGAACAAAAATGCAATTTGTTGACTTGTCTTAATATACCAGACTTCATCTTCGTTTGTAATATAGATTGACAAAAGGTTTATTTTTTATCCGAATAATACGAAGATAACAATGATGATAAAAAAATTAATTGAAAAGAATAATTTAATATCCTAAAATAAAAAATAAAGAAAAATTAATTTAAAGATATTAATATAAAATGTAACTAAATATAATAAAAATTAATTTTAAAAAATTCACCTAAATGCTAGACGGTAGGTAGCCGTCCACCTATCACTTTTTAGAACACTAATTATATGACATAACCGAGCAACGAAAATGAATGTTTATGTCATTTCATTCCGACATTCGTTTCATTCAATTGTTGATTTCAGGTTATCATTAATCTCCGAGTTGTTATTTGTACGCGGTGGAATTTGTTGAAACCACAATTTTTTTAAAAAATTCGACACTATCTTTTTAGACAAAAACTTGTGTGAAACGGTCTCACGGATCGTATTTGTGAGACGGATCTCTTATTTGAGTCACCCATGAAAAAGTATTACTTTTTATGCTAAGAGTATTACTTTTTATTATGAATATAGGTAGAATTGACCCGTCTCACAGATTATGATCCGTGAGACGGTCTCACATGAGATCCACTCATCTTTTACTATAATAATGATAAATTTTTTTTTTTAATTTTATCACTTTTTTTAACCCAAAAAAAGGAACAAAAGCGTCATCTAATTTTGAGGGGAGAGAGAGAGATCAGTGAGACACAACAACGATTTCATTTTCCCAGAAAACAGAAATAAAAAGCGCACAAAATAAGCAAACACGCTTTTGTGGAAATTGCTGCTGGATACGAAAAGTTATCATCGAATGGGAGTGATTTTGGGAAGCTCAGGCTCAGCTGCATTCGTGTACCTCCCTCCTTTGCCACCAATAGATTTTTTCCCATTCAAATATGATCGGTAAAGGTCTAGGAGGTGCTTATTACAAGGTAATGTTCCTAGACTGGCTGTGTTTACTTTAAAGACAACCAGGTACAATTTACCATGAGTTTATTCATAATATATATTTGTTTCTTTTGCTGAGGAGGCTATGTTACCTACAAGACAGGTAATTGCAGTTAAAAGGAGCTCACTTTCAGAGTATGGACACCACGAGTTCAAACTTGAAATTTACTTGCTATCCGAACTTCAGCACCCTAACCTGAAAACTATTAGGATATACCATGCATGGAGACGAAATGATATTAGCATATGAAATCAAGACCGAGACAAGTCTACATGCCGTTCTATTTGGTTAGTAATTCAGAAATTTGCATCATCTAACCCCTCCCCTTTATGGTATCTCTTAAGTCAATGAATAACTTTTGGAGATTCCCAAATCCCAACTGTCATTCTTGCTGTGGTATTATAAGTAATGGCTGTACAAAAACTAGTAGGACGTTATCAGCTTCCTTGAACACACCGCTTCAAAATCATCAGGGGGATTTGCTGAAGGAATCCTCTGTCGTCACCATGATTTGGAGTTGAGAAAACTTTACAGTGACCTGAAACCCCATAATATTACATTGGAAACCGAGATGAATCCTAAAATTTCTTTTGATTTTGAAAATAAGCCCAGCAAAGATCTTCCCCTGGTGTTACTTGGTGATGGAAGATAAGTTTCCTAACTTATCTACTGTCTTATCTAATATAGCAATCACTTTAAGATAGAGAAATTACTGATGCTATTTTCGGTGAGTTATATGCACGATGATTATGTCTATGTGGTATGCAATTTGAGCCGCCAAATATCAGTATCATCGGACATTCATAGCCTGGTACATTAAGCATTGACAAATTTCAACCCAAATGTAGCAATTTAGTCAAATAATGCATACAACAACAGACAAATAAATAACTAAAAATTGTACATATCCACAAAATCAAGAATACCACTAGAGGTAAACAATAAAGGTGATTCAAGTCCAAATCCAAAGATTTAAATTGCTTTGCAGTCTCTCTTTTTGCTTCTCAGAACCCTTTATTTGTTATTTTTTTCCAATGTACACGATGGCATGAGATTTCAGCTCTACATATTCATTAATTTTTTACAATGGAACAAAGTGAACTTTACAGGGAATCAATTGAAACAACGCTACTCCTTATGGAAGCATCAACATGGATATCAGGGTTTTCACAGGAGGAAGTTCTCAGATGCACTCAAGTTAGAGGCGCATTCAGTCATTGCAAGGTTACCATGAATTACAATTGGAGCTTAAAGAGACAGCGGTACAAAAAACTATTCACTCCACAAGTAGTAGCATTCACAAATGGGACTAATGCTTTGATATTCATATGGCAAGACAAGATACAACCATGAAATAGGATAGTACAGTTCTTGTGTCCTTGTGCGTAAAAAATGTGAGCGCTACTCTTATGCATAGCATGTATGTTGATATAACACTAGAATACCATGAATTCAAGGCCAAAAAAGTTAAATTATTTACTGATGCTTGCGGCAACACTTTCCTGATGGCTGGCTACAGTTTATGCAGGTGATTGTTGAAAATTCCCAAGGATCGTCCAACGATGTTTTTTACATGTTCACTTAACCAGCAGAATCTATGACTTACAGGATTTTCTATTGATTCAGGAGGGCATGCTGACCCTATATTTGCTATCGGAACCCATTCTGCTCGTATCCATTGGTGATGAGAAAATTCTAAGTAAATTAATCTCGTGGGATAAGGAACCGGACAACAATAAATAAAGAGAATGAATTACAATATCTGTGTGTTTTTCATTGCTTTCTCTCCAAAACAAGGGACATATCCATTCCTTTTATCATTTGTTTAGCTCGGACCTTAGTTGTATCAAGGCCATCCAACCCAGCACTTATCGGGTACAATTGAAAAGAAATAAAATCAATTAGACCGTGTTTCCAAATGTTTTTTTTTGTCTTTTGAAGATCCCATGGCAAGACCCCTGCAGTTCCATATTACATATTATTTCCAACTCCATTAAGCAAGTTAAATGTGCCCGAATAACAAGTGAAAAACAATTATATACACAAGGGAAGTAGTAGCATGTTACCTTAAACTGGAGGTGAATGCTGAGAGAGTAAAAATGGTGGAAAAATAATTCCCTGAATCCTGGCTTCATTGAACTAATATACTGTAATTCCTGTAGATCAAGCCTAGTTTCTGTAGTTCCTGTAAGATCAAGCTTATCTTTGGGAGAATGTACAAATTTTGAGGACTTCAATAAAAGACTCGAGAGTATCAAGTGATCTGCCAATTCCAAAGATGGCCGGTCATTGAAATATATACTAGCGCATTGCACGTTGTAAAACATTTAGTTGAAACCTAGTACCGAATCGATGTAAATGATCAAAGAACCTTAATCCAAGAACTCAAAAAAGGGAAAAACTGGTGACCAGCAACCGCAGCAATAAAGGTGTACCACTTCCACTCGATCTCCAGCTCAACTCACTCTTCTCTTTATCAATAGCCTGCCGATCCACTTAATTTTTGAGCTGGACTTCTCGAAGATCCTATACTAGGCTTGCCCGCCAGTTTCTATCTCATCCCAACCACCATAATTAGCTATTTTATTGTCCATGTTATACTGCGAAACATCATTTTTCGAAAACCAAGAGGGATTTTCTTTCTTTCTTTTGATTTCCCCTTGGCTTCCAGCCCATACCCTGGCTTCTTCAGGTTTAACTTTCCTTGATGCACGAGAGCGATATTTTCTCTTTTTTGTGTTAGTATTTCGTTTTGATTTGTTTTTCCCTACATTTCGTATTCTCTGGAATGTAAATGCGAGAGTTGACTGTCCGACGGGAAGTGCTAGTGCCATGAGAAAAGCTTTAAGACCATTTGCCAGCAACAAAAATAAAATTATAGGAGGAAGCATCCATCCAAAGGATCGAAAAACCTGCACTGCCAAAAGAATTGAACTTTCATCAACAAAAATATGATGGGATTTCCTATCGTTCGAACAAAAAGGGTCTACCAAGCAAATACCTACATCCGCAAGAAAGAAAAAAGTTTGAGAGGGAGAAATGTCACCTTCAAAATCCAGATGCTGTCGATATAATCTCGAAGAACATTGGTCCACTGTTCAGTATCATCATAAAACTCATCGTATGCCTCTTCTCCTTCATCGTTACGGTTGTAAGATTCGGCGTTGGAGTCCCATTGACGGGACCTGCAAAGTATAAGTGGCCATGAACGGAGGAGATGATTATTGGACATGGGAATTAAGCGAAGAGGGTGAAAGTGGAAACGGGGATTTCTGAAATGCAGCAGCAGCGGAGTAGATTGGCAAGAACATAGGTGGTGACGGAGAGCATAGGCCGCCGCCGCCATTTGTTCCAAGATCTTATCCACGATATCTCTCTGGTTCCGCTATTATTATTATTTTATTTATTAATAATAAAATAATAATATTTTTATTTTTATTATTTAGTTAAAATAAGGAAAATGTGTTTCCACCAACAAAAAGTCGACATAAAATCTTATACATATTAAGGAAAAAATGATGAAAAATGTGAAAGAAGATAAAAATTGGTGTCTAATATGCAAACATCGAACTACAACTATTTTTATTATTTTAGCCACGTAAATTTATTGACAACTAATATGATAGAAACCAAAACTATATATATATATATATATATATATATATATATATATATATATATATATATAGAGTTTTGATATGCTTGCACACCTATAGTGCACACCTATGAACACCGATGAGGTGTCACTCACCTATTGGATGTGATAAAATATAGAAAAATTGCTCATCCAATGAGTTACACCTAATCAATGCTCACATAGATGTACACGGTAGGTGTGCAACATATATATATATATATATCAATATATATATATATATATATATATATATATATATATATATATATATATATATATATATATATATATATATATATATATATATATATTGGAGACCATCTTTTTATTTTGCTTTGTCCTTTGTCCCTTAGAAAGAGATCATTTCAAAGCAAAAAGGGTCAGATAAAAATAACTAAAAATATAATAAAAATTTTAACCTTATGCTTCACAAATTTCGTTTAAAGAAACTCTGAATCTAACATCTCAATTGTGATACAATAACCTAAAATTTTATAATAGGCAAAAGTTTTGTTTTGTTAGAACCCGGTGGCAACTAACAGATGTATTCAGTATGCTTTATTTGGCTAATATAGCTGTTAAATCAGTCCGAGAATTTATCTGACATGTATCAAATGATTGCATCAGTCCGAGAATTTATCTGACATGTATCAAATGATTGCATACTCATAAATTTTTTTCAAAAAATCTAAATCTACGTCATCAAAAATTTTGGTTTTTGTTTCTTGGTCCAGGTTTAGCCTAATTAAGCTATATTGGGCCTTCTTCTATTGAATTTGAGCCCATCAAAAGGCCCAATCAAATATTTCGGATTTCTCACCACTCTCTTCACAGATTCTAGACCGAACAGCTCATAGAAAGCTAGAAGGGAGGGCATGAAAACTCAAGCGATGGACTATTTCGACGAGACAGAGGATCAGAGCGGCGGCGTGACGGTGGCGATGGACGTCGACGATGTTGATTCATCTCTAGATCTCTTCGGAGAAGGCCCTATCGCGCTGGATCTTCACCGCCTCGCCGACGCCGACTTCTTCAATTCCTTCGAAGATGACTTCGATGATGAAGACATCAACTGATGCGTCGTGTATGCAATGGAATCCCTATCTTTTTATCACTAATTACTATTCACTCTATTTGTAAGACAAATTTGTGAAAATACCATGCGTTGGTTCGTAATGAAGTTGGGATTAAAAAGTTTTTTCGTTGTCATGTTGGCTTGATTGTTGATTTGGTAAGGAGATTTTGATATCATATTGGCTATTTCGTTTTATAGCCTGACAGGCTTAGCATTTAGTGTGTGAAATGAAAATACAATGGAATTTTTTATTTTCCAGGTGTTTGTTCAAACTCACCATTACGAACTATAGATTCAAAGGATTTTTTTTGGTGTTGAGCAAATGGGTAATTCCTTCAGTATCTGATTCATTGGTCTGTCTGCGTTGAATTTGGAATTTTTTTGTCCCCATAAGCTGGATTCTTTTATGGGCTTGTTTTGTTGTCTCTCCATGGCTGCAAAAGGATCTATGATTCGCATTTCACACTTCAAATATTGCTGGATTTGCTGATAAAAACAACTTTACCAATCTAAAGTTTGTCAAGTTTCTTAAAAACATAGCAAGTTGAATCTTCGAATTTATTCGGAATGGTACCGTCAAATCTTTCTGGGAGCCGATTAATCTGTTGAAGATTAGGAAATTTATTAGGGATTTGGTTGAAAAGGGCAAGCCTTGTCATAAAAAAAATGCATATGCTTCCATGAGCAGAACTATGGAAGGTTTTGGAAGACATATGGTTTGCATGATCTTTTCCATTCGGGAACTTGAAAGATTGTCGTCTTCATTCATGCTTGATCCAGGGGAAGCCAGAGAAATGGCGATTCCATGTTGATTTTACTAGTTTATTTATTAGCTTCAAGGAGCAGAACTCCCGGATAAATACGTCCATTAGAAACTTCATTCTTCAGTCATGAAGCTTTTTATTGACATTGGTCATAATAGAACAATAAAAAATCCACCTCAATTTATTCACACTACTTCTATAGCAAACTGGTCAGAGGAAGAGGATTGTTATAACTTGAGTGCCAGAAATTCTCCACTCTCTAGTGCAGGTGAATCTCTCGAACTTTTCTTATCGACATCATTTATTAATGTTCAGTTAAAGAACCAACCACAGAGGATGAGGTACACTGATTAAAATTTCTATCTTAGCAACATTGTCTACTCGAACAATATGCATTCGGCATGTTTAGGTTTGGTCAAGGAAACCTTGTTAATGAGACCTAGTTGAGTTAACTTTGTGCTCCAGAATTGGAAATTTATCTGCACGAGTCTTCGGGCTCATCGATAATCAGGCCTATTTTTTATTGAACCACGTCATAGAAAAATTGACTATAATAATACAGCACCAATTTGTTATCGATGGAGGTCTTACCTTACAACCACAGCTCATGTAAGTTCCATATGGATTGCTTGAGTTATGTATGCTAGGCTGGAAGTACCTGTGAAATAAATGTGATTGTGCCTTTATATATATTCAAACTGACGGCTAAAATCTCATGAGTATCCAAACATGTCTTCATATCATGATAAAAAAACGAAGAAAGTCAAACAGTTAGTTCTATTTATAGTCAATGATGCGAAACATATCGTGAAATATTATGACTGAAGAAAGAAGAAATTCAAAAGTTCTGTTTATAGTTAATGGAAATGAAAAGCGAAACACTTTGTGTAATTTTTCAACTGATCAACATTTCTTGATGATCTGTAGCTTTAGGTCAACCAGTAACCAGAAGCTGGAAATATAGGCAATACATTTACTTCATATTTTCAAGCAATATCGAACTAGAAAGTGCCTATTTGCAAGTTAGCAGTATTGGCGATGATAGCTGCAAAGATCTGTACATGGCAACGAACTATTCCCAACTTCTGTACATGCATGTGCGTGTCACTTGTCCATTCGGATGTAGCACATCGAGCTGCAGATACACTAGCAATGTCAGACCTCGAGTGATGGTAGTAGCCTACCTGGAGAAAAATAAGTTTCGTGTTTTAATGCTAAATACCATGTGCGGCTATGAATTTGTGGCAACGGAATTGAACGAATAAATCACAAATTTCACTTCATGAATTGTCTTGACTATTCAAATGTTATATATATATATATATATATATATATATATATATATATATATATATATATTTACAACAATATATATATATATTTTACAACAAATATATTTTTATAAAGCATTGTCTGTGTCGCATCGCTCAGTTTCTGGAACCCAATTTCTAAGAGAATACATACGAACACAGATACCATTGTTTTTATTTCGATTCATAGAGTGTCTGACAGATAGGTTTGTGGATATATGCATCTTATGGATAGACATCAAGTATAACGAAAAGCAAAACGAGAATGGCATTCAACGTTCATATATTTAAAAAAGTAAAAGACTGACCATAATCCAGGAGCATAGCCCGTTTAAGGCTTTCACTCAACAAAAATCAGCCTCCTATTGTATATGCCGGAACCTTCAACCAAGAAACCAAAAGTTGATGTAAGCATTTGAATATAATACTACACACAATAAGAACATTTATTGATATATCTGTAAAGCTAGAAGAATATCCCGAGGAAGCTGCAAAGGGTGATTAACCATTATGAAGTTAGACAAGGCTAGATGCACCTACATCTCAATTCTCGAGCAAGGCTTTCCTTTGATAAGTCAAGTTTGAAGAGCAGGTATGATTGTATCATCATTAAGAAAGAATGCTTATATAATCATAATATGACAATTAATTACTGATTAAAAGCACAACCCACTAAATTTTTTTAGCGATCCTCCCTCGTTCATTAACCTTAGCTTAGTTCACCACGAGTAGTACATTTATTTCATTGAGACGTATATTTAAAAACAGCAGGAGAATAGTCAAAGGAGTGCAATAATAAACCTTCTCATACCTCAAACATGTTGTAATCAGGAATGGAGGATACTTCACCGTTAAATTCGTGGGATATATCACACTGAAGAATCCTAAGCTTTCCTTCCTGCAACATTTTAAAGAAAGCCAACATTAGAGACTACTAAACAAGATCTGAAACACCAAAAAGTGGACACACTTGTTTAACCTACCTTGGTTCCATATACAAAGCCACCACCAACTGCAGGATGGAAACAGGCTACATTAACCTCATCTTCTGCACTGGGAAGAACCGTCACAAGTTCCATATCGGAAATTCTATAGATCTGCAAGATAAAATTAGATTCTTAGCAGTGTGTAAGAGATATAGATAAATAACAATTGCACCACAAAAGCGTTCTGCAAATACTTTGTATATCTTAAACTGAACATAGTATTCAAACAAAAATGCAATACACGCTGTTTCTCATCACCAAGTCGTCGTAATCCGTATACCTCAACAAGTGAATCACTACAATTGAGCAATTTTAGATCATAAACAAAAGGCATTAGTTTCCAAGTTATTACTCCTACATATGCCACTCAAACATTCATTTTTTCTGATAATAACCATGCATCTCCTCTTCCCCCAACCCCATCCTCCGCGGCCTCCGCCAAATAAAAATAATCAAGTGCAACCAGAAGCTGTCTCAGCTTCACAGTCCCGTGCCCCAGTTTCCTGATACTGTCATGGGGAATTGGGATTTCTATCATCATCCAAGGAGAATTGAAATCATGGTTCATGAATTGATGATACCATATCAGCTGTGACCTTAGGGCCAAGGTACTTCAATGGCTTTTGGCCAGGGACCAGGGTTCTCAGACTATTTATGTAGTGACAAAAGTCGTGGTATCTCTCCATTCTAATATCAAAATATTTTCACTGGTAATTACTTAGAGAACAAAGAAGCAACTTTACACCAATATAGGAATGATTTTTCAAAAAGAATTAACAAGGAAGTTATAATGAATAAGCACCCAGTTAACAGGGAACATTATAATTAACTGGTCATATGCACAGAATTAGTAGAAATTAGAATATGCACACGTATCTAACCTCCAGGATAGTATAAATTGGCATTGTCTGATCTCCATCAATAACAACACTTTTAAGAAGGGAACTGTGGCGCCGACCGTAGGCAAGTAGCAGATGCTCTGATGTAGGAGAGAACTACAATTGCAAAAAGACTTGCAATCAATTGTCCAAATTGTTAACACTTACATTAACAATTTGGCAACTAAGCAAACAATTATGATGTCTGAGACTCTGAACAATATTCAAAAAGCACAATACCCAGTAACTCCAATTTTCATGACAAAGCTATATTGGATATCTACCATCAGGCCAAGGATCAATCTACCAACATGATGTTCCTATATGAAGCAAAATCTTTTGCCAAAATGATAGATGGTAAATAGCTATGTACACTGTTCCACATAATATAGTGCCATTCTGCTGCACAAATGAAATATATCTGCTCTACAAATATCCTTTTTCTCATTCACCTCACCAATCCAAATCTTTCAACTAGTACATTTCATTACCAATACAACATCAACCAGCATACGAAAGACCCAAATAAAAAAAAAATAAATATGATCAACACACTTAATTATCACAATATGGTTTTAAATGCCTTTATTCGGGGAACATTTCAATTTTCTAACTTTGTATGAAATGTCCACAGAATCAGTTACGAATACAAGAATAACAAATGCCTTTATATAAAAGGTTGTTTAAAACAATCAACAATGCCCAAAATTTAAAGATAAATTGAAACACCTCCACCAATTTCCAGATCAAGATGCAAAATAATGTGTTGCTGAATATAGCAACTTTAAATAATATAATGTGGAAAAGTTTCAGCAATAAAACTAACCTGTATTGAAGTCAAACAATGAGCAGCTCTGATAGCTCGAGATGCTAGAACTGAGCCAAAACTACATATGCAGAAAAAGTACCAGTTTAAATAAAAGAGTAACCTTTTAGAAAGCTGGAGGCTAGGTAGATATTTTGAGACTCACGCAGCTGCTTCAAGGGAATAAATCCTTAGCTCATACACAACTTGGTGTGCTAAAACTGGATGCCTAGTTGGAGATGTTGAAGCTTCTGTTACATCGTGCCGAACATGGCCTTGGAACCCTGGATCCGCTTCCATGTTTGGCAGGATACACGCCACACAGACAGCTAAAAATCTTCCACATGGTGAAAAATGTGCACCCATTTCACTACAAGAATGTATCTTACAAGTCAACATTTGGAGAGAAGCAGAGAAGAGACATGAATGAAAGAGGGCACAAGAAATGGTGATGAAAATTAATAGCTCACATATTGAGTTTACCATGGCATCATGAATTTAAAGTCCTAGAAGTCCTCGAAAACTTCAATAACGTAATGATGTCGATTCATTTAATAAAACTGACAGTCAATTATTAAACTACAAAGAAACAACAATTATAGTTACCACTAGTAAAGTGATGCGTACCTACAAAGTACAGCATGGGGAATCGTTAAGAGACATTGTTTTGTATCAAGAGGAGCGCAAGGATTTTTCACATCATGAGACCATATTCTAAGTTTCACTGTGCAAGGTAATTCGGCAGCTGCAGCTGCAGCTAGAGATATGGCTACCTCGGATTGCACTTGATTCATGAAAGGTTGTGAATTGCTCTGGTCTGATGGAATACCGTTAAAAGCAGCAACATCACTAGATCCAACTAATGGGATCGTGCGAGACCGTGAGGACTGGTGGCGTGAACCTGATCTACTAGAAACCCTTGACGTGCCAACATTGTTTGGAATTACCAGAGGAACAATCGATGATGGGTTCCCCATTGCACTATAGGAAGACAAACCTTCACTAGCGCCTCCATTTTGTGGGAGCAACGCAGGTTGGCCAGCTTGAGTTTGAGTTTGACCAATAAACCAGCCTTGCAAAAATGGAATCTCCCAATATGCTGAGTCACCCATTGGAAAAAAAGGATTGCTTGTCTCTTCGGTCTGCATATCTGACTCCATTGCATCCACTGCAGGCTGAGAAACAGCATCATCCATTTCCCTTGTTAAGGAATTATTTTGCACATCTTGTCGCACAGGCGAACTACTCGATTCGATCGGAGACAATACAAGTTCATACCGTCCAGAAGGAGTTGAAAAGGTGAGAAGCCGCACAGAGGCAGAAGAATCCACCATCTGTTGTGAAGCATTAGGGTTTGCATCCCCATTATTCTGCTGGGAAGGTGACATTCTGTCACGTCGACCAATTGAAGGCCAAAGCAAAAATGGTATAGACATAATTGGTGGTTCATTTCCAGAATTTGATCTATAAGAAGAGTGAGTATCTGCCAAATATATAGTAGGAGGGGGGTAGCGCAAGTATCCAGGGGAAGTTGCCAGCGTCATTGAAGGGTCTGATGAGTCAAGATCATTGACCTGTAAAGAGCAACATCATATGACTTACGAAAATCATAATAAAATTTCTAGGCATGCCAGAATGGCAGAATCAATACCTCAGCAGTAAGAAGAAATGGCGCAGCATGTGGGTGGAAGTGCACAGCACGGAGTGAACGGCATGTCCTCAGTATAATCCTTGGCGAGGAAGCCTCCCCTCTACTATTGTAGTGCCATATATAGAGCTGCCCCAAAAACAAAGTCAACATATCATAGCCATTCAAGCTTAGACCTGAGGCCAATTGCTACAATCTGAAATTCTAACCTTGCGACCTGAAGCTACAGCCAAAATTTCCCCTTGGGCATGGAAGGCAATTGAAGCTATTGGGCGATCTGAATGAAGGGACATTTTACAAGCTATATTAGCGGTGTTCAAATTAACAAAATAGAAAAAAGACTATTCTTTATTCTGAAGGTTATGGATTACAAAAGTCGCGCGATCCAATACAATCTGCAGATTTTGCATCCCATAATCGAACTTCATGGTCCAAACTTCCACTTGCAAGAACTTCTGGATGGAGTGGATGGAATCTCACCTGTAGAAATTAAATGATGAACATTTGTTCAAGTTAGAGCCAAAGAATAGCTCAAAATATAAACCATTCTATTAAATAATAACGATGATGATAATAATAATCTACTTTTACCACCAAGCACAGGTCAATATAAAAGTTTGAACTTCATTCCACCCTTCCATCGATAACTTTATTCAGTAAAGAACCACAACATTATCCCACAAACATTATTGGATCATATTTCACAACAGTATACTTACCACCCAAGGTGTCCTCCGATGACCACTCAACACCTTTAAGCATTTTCCAGTTTGATAGTCGATTATCTTAACTGTATGATCTCCACTGCCAACATTAAAAGCAATGGCAACATTAAAAAATATAGTTAAATTTGGAAACAAAATATGCAACAGAGACAGAGAGAAAAAATGAAATGGAGAAACTAACTGTGTAGAAGCAAGTGTCTTTCCATCGGCACTGAAGGCTGCTGCAATGGTAGACCTTGGTGGAGGTAGTAGAGGGCAATACCTGGCTGATAAACGTAACAATGACTCTGCCTCAGCCCTGGGGTTCAGATAATGATTTTAAAACAAGATAATCACTGATACATCAAAGTCAAAACAAACAAACAAAACAAGATAATACCATGAAAAAAGCTCCTGTTTCGCATCTTTAGCTATTTCACATTTGATTCCCGAGAAATCAGTATGACTTGATGCCTTGCCCCATAATCTTTTTGGAGTCCGTTTTGTTCGAGGAGATACCTCCCTTCGAGCTAATAAGTTATATACATTACTGCAAATGAACATAGCATGTCAAATACAATGAGCATTCCCATTCAAGCACGTGCCACAAAGTCTTACAATATTTGTTCTATTTTGTACAGAATATAAGAATTCGTAACCATATAGTTATCACTTATCACAAAATAGCAGTAATAAGATTTTGACTAAAGAAATCCCAAATAAAAACCTAGAATAGCTCATCCAGAAAATTAATATTTAATCTAATCAGAGACAAGGTAGCTGAATAAAAACAGATTATATAAACAAAATCTATGTAATGTAAGACAATCACATTTTAGGAAAGGCCAAAATGATGAAAAACAAGAACTATGTGCATTAAAATAAGGACAACTGTAAGACGGTCGTCACATTTTGTTTTCAAATCAACATATATAAAAATTGTCACATAAAACCCAACTCCAAATATACCACGTATAGAAAGTAACACCAGTGTATCACTGATCAAATACAGCTAATTCGTGTTTTGGCACCTTCGAAAAGGACATAAAATTGTAGCATTTAAGGAGATTGTCCCGATAACTAATAAAATAAAGAACAACTAAAAATGGAAAAAAGGAAAACCATAATCTGAAACGAGACGCATAAAAAGTCGTCATCCAAAAATCTAAAACCAATAACTATTTCATTTTACAAAACCTATCATTAATTGCCGGGCGCCAAATTAATGCAGGTTAATTTGAATTTCAGCGCACAGTGTTTATGTTCATGCGACATTAGCATCATTCCATTTATAAAATTAAAATTAACAAACATCTCTCACGTGACACGTGATATATATTATTTAGTAAAATCTAATCAAGAAGCAAATGAAAGTAACTTTGAACATCTGACCTAACTCTCAATTCTATTTCAACAAACTATCACAGTTAACTTATGAAAGGTTTAAACATAAGCTAACGCAAGCCTATTTTACAACATTTTTTTCTTTAAAAAAGAATCCAGCATAAGGTACTTAAAAATTATGAACACGTGCACGTAACTCGACACCAGCCACTCAACATTGAGCTTACCTCAATTCGAGAATGAAATTATAAAATTAGAACAAAATTCAGCACAGAAAACAATGACTTTATATAATAAACTCCGCATCTATGCGTACAGGAATTATGCCAAATTGTTGTGAAATCAGGGCATAAAGTTCGAACCTTTGTCTCGAATTCGATTGCTGGGAATGACCCTCTGGGAACGTCACCTGTCTCTGCGGCGGCTGAAAATTTGACGACGATTGTGCGGTGAGGGAGGCTGAATTATCGGGCCACGTGGACAATGACGTCATGATACAGCGCAATATACAATTAAAATTAACGATTCAACAGAGAAATTCGTCGAAAAAAATGTAAACGATTCTCTGCCATGTGCGAAGCTTTGAAAATTGGAGAATTGGAGGTTTTATATATACAAGCTAATTACGCCAATAGACCGAGAAATTCCGTTGGAATTTTTCAGAATTAACAGGGAGGGTGTGGCGGAGGAGATCTGGGAGGCGGGGGCTGATTGGGGAGAGAATTTTTAGGGGAGAAGATGAGCAAAGCAACCGGGGTTGAAAGCAGTGGGGTTATGAATATTTTCCGCCAATGAGACGGCAATAAATTTTATGCCACGATTTGACGGAAATGCCCTATATATACTTAATAATTTTGTATTAAGAAATAAAGATGGTTTATGGGCAAAACCTTACTCATTTAGACTTCGCTATTTTATCCATTAAAAGGTAGTTTAAACTCTCTATTTTATTTCAAATTTTGCAAAATCATCTTTTAGCCCTCTTTTTGTGGATGTTGTTATACTTATCAAATTGCCCAAAAGTATAGGGCAAAAACTTGTGTGAGACGGTCTCACGGGTCATATTTGTGAGACGGATCTTTTATTTGGGTCATCCATGAAAAAGTATTACTTTTTATGCTAAGAGTATTACTTTTTATTGTGAATATGGGTAGAGTTGATCCGTCTCACATATTAAGATCCGTGAGACGGTCTCACATTAGACACACTCAAAATATAGAGCTACGAACCTATATACCATGAATATATATATATATATATATATATATATATATATATATGTGTGTGTGTGTGTGTGTGTGTGTGTGTGTGTGTGTGTACTGATTCTCACAGCCTAACTACACAATCGCATCAGATAGTTTCTGACGTAGGTTCCTTCAACAACACTTAGCATCACCCTGTAACATTTCTTGTCTCAGTGTATATAGTAAAATAATTTAATTTTAAAAATAATACATGAGAGGAGAAATAAGTATTGGTTTTTTTATTCAAACATATAACATATTATTTACATAGTAACTTCTTGTAGAGGAGGAGAATCTTGTTTAGCTATTAATTGTAGCTGGAATGGAATTACAACAGACATAAGAAATATACAAATTTTATTTTGAAAGAAAAATAAAAAGGTTCAATGATATCTTGATTTTCATGTCTTGATATATATAGAAGTCTTGGTTGATTTGAAATCTAGACTTCGGACTTGTTCAGCATCGGCAATTAATATTTCTTTCATCTTAATCTTTACATAAGATTAAGATCCCTTGATCTTAATGTTTGTTCGATCATTTGATGCCAACAAACATCTTTTTCGACCACTTGAAAATTGAGAAAAAATCGTTGGTCCAGAAATACCATATTTAAGTGCGATTGGGGCATTATCATATTTCGCAAATTGTGCTCGCCCAAATATAAGATTTCTTGTTAATATTTTAGCAAGATAAACTTATGTCCAACCCGAAGACATTGGAATGATGTAAAACACATATTTCGTTAACTTCGTGGTACAACTGATATGAGATTATTTTATTCAACAAAATCAAAGTCTTATTTAGTTGGATATGCAGGTGCTTGATATCTTTCTGATCCATATAAAGATAAATCCCATATGGGTTGTGTGTTTACATGAAGAGACAATTCTATTTCATGAAAGTCACTGAAGCAATCATTAACATCTCAGTCTTCAAATCACTCTGAGATCATTGCAATACATGAAACAAGTCGGGAATATGTGTAGTTGAGATCCATGACACAATATATTTAAGAATTGTGTGGGTTTCCGACAAAGATAGCCCGACAATAATATTCGAAGATAATGCTGCTTGCATTGCACAGTTAAAAATAAGTTATATCAAAGGTGATATAACAAAACATATTTCACCAAAGTTCTTCTATACACAGGAGCTTCAAAAAAATAGTGATATGGACGTCCATCAAATTCGCTCAAGTGACAATGTAGCTGACTCATTCACAAAGACGTTGTCAATTTCAACATTCAAGAAATTGGTGCACAAGATAAGGATGCATCAATTGAAGAATCTTAGTTGGTTGAGATCATATTAAGTATCTATTGTTATACTTTTTTCATTCGTTCAGTTTTTTCCCATTGATTTTTACTGACAAGGTTTTAATGAGACAACATTTGCGTCCCCATATCTCTTAGAAATAATTTGTTGAGTCGATAATCATTTAAGGGAGAATATTTTAGATAAAGTATTGTAGATGATTATTGAGATAAATTTATATTTTTTCATGTTATCAATTATTCAAACTCTGTAAATATAGTCTATAAATAGAGATCTCAAATGATGAATAAAATATTACAATTCATTCGCTCGTCTTTATATTTTTTACTATTTATAACAAAATAGATATTACACAAAAATAAATATAAATATCACATCCAATCAATGTTCTTAACTTCTGAAACGTGGGGAAACTCAAAAAATCATTCAGAATACTTGACAAGAAAGTGAAACGTGGATCAATAATTGACTAAATCTATGTTTCATGCAACTTAATGCCATTGTTTTTATATTTTTGAACTTATTGTTTTAAAATTTATCATCCGATTTCTCTAATTTTGTTTATTTTTCATGATCGGCCCAATTAAAAAATAATAAAACCAGAGAAAAAATAAAAACACAGACAATTTTAATGTTCTTTGGTCTAACCAACATACATACATGAGGCCACACCCATCTATCAAACAAATCCACAAAATATAAGTATTTTCAATCGTACAAGAACTTATTCAAATAAAATATTCTCTATTTTCTAATGGTGTCTCTATGACGAATATATTCAGTAGAATTCAATTAACGAATATCATTCGTCTTCAATATCCACCAATTTGAACTCGATCCGATAACATGCAGATTGTTCTCTTCCGATAACGTCACATTTGATACAATTGTGGAGCGAGAGGATGATGCCAAAGAAAAAGAAGGCATCACTAGTTTTATAGGGATGTTAAAATAGCTCATGGGAATAACAGTTATACTAGCTAGTTGTAACTGTTGATGATATAAATAGGAAATAAACTTACACTTGTATTCATTCATATATATTTCTTAGTTTTCTCGTTCCTTAATCCCCCTTCTAGAGAGGCTAGCTACGTCGAATTAGCTATTTATCAACTTTCGTCTCTCGAGGAATGAATCATCAGTGAGTGAATCCTTGTGCACATTCAACAATAGAAAATCTCTCACAACAGAATAATAAAAGTGACGATGTTTAATGCAATGCGGAATGAACAGATTCGTTTTGGCTCGTTAATTTCACGCCCAACTAACCTGACAAGCTCATTACATAAAATATGCTCTATGCAAGAAATATAGCTCACTCTTGAGAACTCACCTTCTTCTCTCAAAAAATATTTGAATGAATATCGTACATGAAAGCAACTAATAACAAATCAGCTCTAAAATATTTGACATTAAAATCTCATCCATCTCCCTCAACCACACATGGCCAATCTCGGAAATCGTCAAAATGAATAGGAAGTCTAATATATAGAGAACTCCATAATATCTGAGACTGACAAACTCTTTCAAACTATTGCGTATTATCTTCTCTTATCAACCAAGATAATACCTTTTTATCTTAATAATATTTTCAACAATCAAAATATATATTCAACTAAATATATTTTCCAATTAATTTTTATTTTTTTTTGACAAATTAATCTAAAAAAATGAAGCTAACAGAAGATAACATCTAAGAGAATTTATATTCTTCTGCGGATACTCAATATCTTGAATTCTTGGTCCGACTTGCGGAGGTGCACAAGTAAAAAACGATTTAGTGGCAAAATAACCTGAACAAGAGACCTTAACAGAACAATTAAGGCAATATCAAGAAAATTAACTTTTGATTAGCACAGAATAGCACATTTTCATATGTCTGAATCTCTCGATTGACCTCTGGCCGAGGTGGTTGCTATCTTCTTGTGCCTCATAATTCTCAAGCTCTGTCTTAGTATGTCCATCTCCCTCTCCCTCATGGATTCTTGATCCTCCATTGATATTAGCTTTGCTTGTAGAATCTCAATTTTCTCTTCTTGGGATCTAAGTTCCTTCTTCAACTCCGTCAACATGTCTTCTTCCTCTGTTTTCCAACCCATTCTTTCTTCTAATCAGAAAACAAGAACGTAGATAAGTCGAGGAAGTTTTTTGATTCAGCTGTGTATTTTGAGCAATATCAGTGTTATTTTAATTGTATTTGGGACAGTGTAAGTAAAAATATGGGAACTAGATTTGCTGCAAAATCATTCATTCCAAGTAATATTACCTCTACGAGTCCTCTGGATAAGATCATCAAGCTCAATCTTGACTGCAAGATAGAGCTGTTTCCATTTCTCCACAGTTTCATCCCTCCCCATTTGCCAACCACTCTCACATTCATCACCCTTGTTTCCCATGCATTCCAACCTCATCTCTTCCTTTTCTTCACAAGCCATTCTCAGTCTCTTCAGCTCCGCTTTCAGTCTTCTCCTATCCCTCTTCCACTCCGCTTGCTTGAGCTCGAAAAAGATCGATTTGCTCTCGTAAGATCGGTATTCACTCTCTCTAATGCTCATCATCTCGTTGATCTCCCCTTGGAGAAGCCTCACTTTGTTTTTCAAACTTTCCACCACCTTTTCACTCGGGTTGCACTGGTCTTTGGTGTGAGAACTGCCCATCCTTCCACTTTCTTTTTCTTTTCTTTCTTTCCTCTTTGTTGAACAATAATTGTGGCCTCTCGAGATTTATTCAAGGTCAATTATTGTGTTGAAAATGAAGACAAAAAAGAGTATGGAGACACATGCTGCTATTTATAAGACATGCGTGAGGGACATGCAAAATCACAAGTAGAGGAATTTAAATCCATCTAGGCACATGAAAAGTGAAAACCATTATTAGGAAAAGGAGCAAATCCCAAAGAAGGACAACACTCCCTTTATAAAATCAATAATCTTTTATTTATCCCTCTTCTTTTTAAAAAAAAATTAAACATATTTGCCATATCTACAAAGAGTTTTATGTCTGATTTTCAACAAATATATGGTTTTAAAAACCATTAATTTACAATTTTCGCAAAAAAAGTGCAAATGCAATTTCTTTTAGAAAAAAACTTTGAACTAATGAAATTAACCCTTTGCATCTTTATTTTCTTGGGTAGACGCTTGAAAAAGTGGTCCACGCAAAATCTTTCATTTTGAATGACAAATATTAGTTCAGATGCGCTCCACCTGCAGGCACATACCGACACCAGCAGAAGTAGTCCTTCAAAAGGTTTGTCTTAGGCAACTAGCCCCTCTATCGGCAGAGCTCGGACAAGCTAGCTAGAGATCGTGAGCAAACATCGGCAATATTTTTTATATGAATTTAAATATAAATACTTTTTTTATATACTTTTCGATTTCGGTTTCGATTTCGCATCATTCTCCTCCGTCGAGGTAATTTAATTTAATTTAATCTGTTATATGATGTTTGATTTTTATTTTATATAAAAGACTCTAATTTTATTTATTTGCTTGCTCGAATCATTTTCAATTGTATTGTGTCAAAAGTAACTCGTGAAAAGGGACCCCATATTTCAGATGTTCACGTTTTTGTATGAAAAATGGAGCCTAATTCTATTAAATATTATTTTGGAGGTGTCGACAAATTTTATATCATAGCCACAATAAAATGTGAGAGTTATCAAAAAAAAAAAAAACAATAAAATGTGAGAACTATACCAACAATATAACTTAAATTCTATAACAATCTATTTGAAAATCTGAATATTTTTGGTCGTTTGAGAAAGAAGATTCATTCTCTTCCTAAGTGACAAGTGTATCCCATGATTTTTTTTATGGATATTTATTTTTTGGAACAAGTGAAAATGACTACACAAATATTGATAAGACCATCTCACGAGTGATTCACGAAAAAACATTACATTTTATACTTAAAAATATTATTTTTCATGAATAGATCCATGAGACTGCATGCCACACGTCAGAATATCGTTGGAGGATAGCAATATTAGTATAATTAAATTTAGACCATAGACAACCATGCATGAACATGATTTTCCATTTTGCAGGAAAAAAGGAAAATATAATCTTTCTTGGAAAACGGTTGCACAAGGTTGGTTTTACAATATCAGATAAAATTGCAGGAGATCATATCTGTTGATATCACCTGTTATAATACTTAGGTGTCCATCCATTTTAAGCAAAAAATGGGAGCTGTGGTGTGATAATTATTTGCTGGTGTTTCAATTTAATATATCAGCAGAATGCTATTACATTCATTGTATTTTAATGCCTGGAAATTAAATTAAGTGACTATGCCTGCAAATTGTAAGGAGCGTCCAATGCAAACCCAAAACTAGAACAAATATTTTTTTAATCATCAAATTATGGATTGTTGGAGTATTTGGAAAGTGACAGTTTTCTGTAAACTGTTTTCAAATAGATTTTGGAAGAATTCTGGGCATTTGGGAGAGGCTGAATAATTGATTATAGTTTTTTTGTCAAATCTCCACGTGTTTATTTAACGTCACTAACAAAGTAGAAGTATTTCAATGAACTAGTATGAAATGAAATTCATCTTAATGTATGTATAAACGATTATGGTTTTGAATATTTATAATCCACTTCTATAAACAACACAAGTACACATGACTTCATTTGAAATTCATCAATCCAAACATAACCTGATAATATTTTCTTTAGTAATTTGGTAATCGATTATGGTAATATAGATGCATGAGAACATATCGGGTTACACACATATAAACAGACCGGTTTGTATCTGAAACAACCGGAGTCAGGTCCTTGGAAGATCGGTGTGCATTATACCAGATCTACTGCTAGCTTTTCTTATAGGGGTCAGGACCACCTGACTTGTTTAAGATGATTTAAATCTTAACTCATATTATCACAAAGTCGTCAAACCCATCAAAATTATTTCAATTTTTTTTTTGACATCTCTAATTAACTAATAAATTTACCAAATATTAAACAGTATTGTTAACAAATTAAACAAAATAGTTTAACGATTAAACAAAATAATTCGAGTCTGGGAAGGTGAAAATTTTAGAACTTAGAAAAGAGGAATGTTTTCCTAGCATTAAAGCCATTGAACTAAAAAATAATAATCAAGGTAGGGATAATAAGACTAATTATCCCCGAACTAATAATATCTAGGGTTCAATAGAACTCGTTGTCCTACACGTACATGTTTGGATATTAAATTTAATACTCATACTCAACCCAATATCCGGGTGGTTAATCTCGTACTCGTCCCAAAAAGATTAGGTTCAGGTTCGTGCTTGGATATTTTGTTTTTTTAATTTCGATCAACTATTTATTTGAGAAAATGATATCTTCACATGCGATTCAAATACACTTGAAAACGTTATTTCTTTAATAAATAGTTGGTATTTATTTTACAAAATTTACCGTACTTGTACCCATAACAACTAGAAAATAAGAAATTAGAGTTATTTTCCATTCCCTCTGCCTTCAGAGGTGGAGTCACGTGGTTATTTACCCTGGTTAAAGTGAGGGTGACCCAATATTTTTTTAAAAAATATATATGTAAATTTTGTATAATTTTGAAATAATATGATATTAGTCCAGTTAGATCGATTTAAAATATTAAAAAATTTATATTTTAAAATTTCAGTCCAGAGCAGAGCTATATTTTTAGCTCGCCAATGTCTGCCTTGATGTTCATGAACAAAACAGGGAATTTGGGGAGAAGTTAGTATTGATTTACTCTTGATATAAAACTATGAAATATACACAGCTTTTAATAATTTTCAGAATATTAAAAGTATCGGTAAACTGAGCTGATATATTTTCCAACGGTCAAACTTCTGTTTATTTATCAGTGTAATTTGTCTTTTTCTGTGAACCAGAAATTTTTGTTCATTGTATGGTCTTAAACCGTCGTTTGCTAATTAGTGGGCCCTCTGTGATGACACTGATTCCAGAGTCCTTGGCGAGGATACTTGGGTCGCTGCCGGTTGAAGATTGCAGCAATTGGTACTCAAATGTGCCTAGAGAGCAAGAATTGCTCGTAGAGAACTGTGCAAGCTTAAATTGGTGAGACTTATCTAATGGTATCGCCTTACAAATTGCTGCATGTCATACCCAAGTTTGTTGTGTGTTTCCAAGAATTGTTGAGAATGTGCACTTGTTAGTTAATTTTAATTAATGTGCAAATCTTACAAATGAAGAACTTGTGTTTACTGTGGCTTGGAATTGTTAATAAAAAGAGAAGCTAAATACAGAAATGTCTTATTCGGACTTAGTTTTCATTAATACTTTAAATGGATTTCTTTAGGTGTTAGACTCCTTGATTATGGTGTTATTGAGATGAAACAGTAATATCTCCTTCCTCTAATTGATTAAGCGTAGATTGTACTGTTAAAATTTTTGGAAAAATTATGAAGAAGAACCAGTCTAAATCAAAAGCAGATCTCCAGGTGTCATGAGTTTAAATTTACTCTTATTCTATTGATGAAATAGAGTTTAACATCATTACATGCTTGGTTCCATTAAAAGAACACCGCCATTGATCTTTCCAAAAATTTGAAATAGATAATGCTAAAAAGTTGTTGATACCAAACCAAAAAAATTTATTATAAACCCATTATCAAGCTCGAGTTCAAAAAACTTTGAACATAAATTTGAACTTTTTTTGAGCTAGCTCTAAATTTTAAAGTTTGATTTGTATTACATACTTTTATGGAGCATTCAAAAGTTCTAACCTGGAGATTGCAGTTGGAGAGACGGATGAGGGTAATGGTTTTGTTTTTTATTACATTTGAAATTCATATATTCTTCATGTGGAAGTTTGGTTTGGCTATTGCATCTTTTTCCTTACGTGATATGATCATGAGAGAGGAAGACGATGATCTTTTACCTCATGACCCGAGATTTTGAATCTGTTCTTGTTAGGCTGACATTGGAAGCCAAAAATCAGGAAACTGAAAAATTACAATCTGCTTTAGAGGAAATGAAATTGCATTTCTGGAAACTTAAGAATTTTATGTCAAGGAACTGGAAGTGGCAGAGATGGTGGCTGAGCCTGTCCTGTTCTACAAGATGTCCCCGTGTTTGATCATGAACTGGTTAATAAGCTAACGGTGAAAATGATAAGCTGAAGGTGAATTCATGAGATCAGGTATTATGCCCTGGTGGTATCATTTTTGCAACTTCTAGTGGGTAGTTGGATACTCTTAATTGTTTATGCAGTCTTTAGTTATTTCACTGGAAAACAAGATAGACGAAACAGAGAAAAGGTTTTAGAAAACAAGCAAGATTTGTGAGGAATGACTAAAGCAAAATTTGGAGGCAGGATTCGGTTATAGCCTGTAATGCAAAGGTTGTTATTTAGTAGCTTCTCAATTTTTTTGGCATTTATTGCCATTTTATAAAATTAATTTCTGAATGTCCCTGACCCCGGATTCATTTCCTTCACTTTTATTGACCCGACTTATGACAGCCATTGCTTAAAAATTATATAGGCTAGAAGAGAAACTTTCAGTTATAAAAATTGAAGACCATATTCTCCAACAGCAAGATTTGACAAATTCTCCAACTGGGAAAATTTCTGGACATCTGGCTCAAGAACATCTCTCTTGTTCTGTTGAATTTACTGTGGGTTGGTTCTCACCTTTATGCTTTCATTTTGCAGCCTGTGGGGAACGGTATACATGTAAGTGAACTGTACAAATAGTACCTCTTGTTCGTACATTTTGGTAGATAAGACATAATGTTACAACAACTGTCATGGTTAGAAATTAATACAGGAACCCCAAAGTCCATCACCCACCAAGAAATTTGGGAGTGAATTTGATAATAAGACGAGGAGATCCAACATCGAAAAGCAATGTGTATGTTATTGTGTTAGCTATCTTCTTTTTGTTCCTGTTTTCTCTTTTAACTGCTTCAGTACATGCTCTACTTGAAATGAGTGGGCATGCAAAGAAGCATAACCTCCAGGTTTGACAAAATCTGATGTTCTAGGTAAAGCATCTTCATCTGTGCTTCAAAAAGAAGTTTTGTAGAGCTTAGAATTAATCTGTCATGCACTTTTTAGTTCAAAACCACGGAATATGAATTTAGGTATTGACCTGCTTGAACTTGTATGTTTTCATGTCCGTAGTTGGTTTCCCGGGATATAGTTCTTGGATTCGAGTGACACCAGTTTCTTTTGCAAGCAGTTGTTTTCAAATGTTCATGTTGGTAGTCTTAGGTATTTTTGTCCTCCCTTGTCAATGATTGGTGTATCGAGTTCACGTAACGACGTTTGGACAAGTTGATTTATAATTTGTGAAATGTTTTCCCAGGAAAATGTAGCTGCTCTCTTCAGGTGCATTGCAGAAAATTTTTGGTTCATTGAAGCAAAACTAGTTGCTGCTTTTACAATTTTAAAACGTCTCATCCACTGGAAATCCTTTGAAGCTGAAAGAACTAGTGTATTTGATCGACTCATTCAGTATGTAGGTTCTGAAATAGAGGTATCCTATTCAGACATATTATTGATTTGGTATGCTGATTCTAACTGCAATCTCCACCATTGAACAGCTAATTTTTAATTGAAAATTTGAACGCTCTATAAGCATTCTGCTTTCCATTATTTTATTTTAAATTTGAGAATTTGATGAAGAAATTTAGTTGGTCTTTCAAATAAATTTTTTTGAAAGTAATTACGCAGATTGTTTTGAAGCGTAGTTTGGATATTATTATTTATGAAGAGATGGAACATAATGATTTTATGAGGAAAGCGAAACAGTACAAGGTTCGGTAGAAAAATTATAGAGAAACAGTAATCTTGTAATGGCATTGTGAATAGATGAGTTTTTCAAAGGTTTAAAATTGGAACATTTTTGTCCAGACATCAGCTGGGTTTTGAATCAAAACTGAGTCTGAGTGGTATTAAACGATCTCGTTCCTGTGTCCTGCTAAAATGTCTCAACAGTGTCCTGCTCCACCAATTGATTCAAATGCCTTGTTATTGTGGATCGAAGTAGGACAACATCATTTTGTTTTACTGCTGAACTAGTGAATATTGGTTATTTTATATCTTGATTCAGGACCAGGCAAACAATGATCATATGGCTTACTTACTTTCCAACACATCTACACAACTTTTTTTACTCCAGCAAACAATAAAAGCTACAAGTTCGACTCCAAGAAAATCACCTCAGCCTACGTCATTTTTCGGAAGGATGGCCCAGGTATAAAGATCTTCAGCATTATCATTGAATATCCCTTTCCAGAAAAAATGTTGGAGAAAGATATCTGCTCTTAAAATTTTTCTTACCAAAATATGGTTACGCACCAAAAGGCTAGCAGAGATGGTTTGGTAACATTTCAGTGTTTTCGGTCGTCTACTTCTGCCAACCTTTCAATAGGTGGACTTGATGGGGTGTCCCAAGTTGAGGCCAAGTATCCAGCCTTGCTTTTAAAGCAGCAGTTGACTGCTTATGTGGAAAAGATCTATGGAATCATTCGAGACTATATTATGAATGAATTGGCTTCTCTAGTTTCTTTGTGCATCCGGGTTGAAGCATCTTCTTCTGTTTGGGAAACAATTTCGTATGAATTGTTTACCCACGGGGATTACTTTCTGCAGATTTTCACGCCCTTGCTTGTGGAACATGGGTGAGATGTTTTATTTTAGCCACCTTTGTCATTCACGTGAATATGTAACTTCTCCTGTCGTATTATCCGAAGTTTTGGATAATAAAATTTGTTTTAAAATGCTGATCGAATAAGTGACGGTTAATATTACCGCGTGAAATCGGACAATAACATTGCTGCCCAGGAGCTTTTACTTGTATTTTTATTTTTTGTTAAACCTCCTTCCATGTATAGATAACTATCTCTTGTCCACGGGAGAGTGAAAACATGTTCATCTTTACGACAGACTTGCTTCTTGTCTTTGAGAAAAATAGAAATCAATTTGAAAATGCTGTTTGGATTAGAAATTGAGTCATTTTCCGAAAACTATCAAGAATATTCCTCTAGGATCATTTGCTCATTTCTTTTTTTTCATGACCTCTGTCTGCTTGACAAGAATTTTTATTTGGTACAATTTCTCTTTGCGTGTGCTGATGACTGGTTTTCCGAATTTCAATGTAACACATTCAGACATCCATAACATCGAGAGGAAACTCTTTTCGATCTTCTAATCGATCATTCAACAGCAGTTCTTGAATAAGTCATCGGCAAAGCGTCATTGAGAGCCTAAATAGTCTTTTGAGTATGCTGAAAGAGAACTTTGTAAGTAGACATGACTTTAAATTGTTGTGAGATGTCTGCTCTTTATCTTATGGAATTTGTTGTTTCAGGTTGCTCCAGTACTTGCCCAGAAAATCTTCTCCCAAATTTTTTCTTCTATAAATGTGCAGCTTTTTAATAGGTAGTTCTTATTCATTTCCTGATAGCGTTCTGTTGTTATATGCCACTGGATTTACTCATGTTGATTTCTTCACTTGTTTCTGCAGCCTTCTCCTCCGCAGGGAGTGCTTCTCATTTAGCAATGGGGAATATATAAAAGCAGGCTTAGCTGAGCTAGAACTATAGCGTGGGCATGCACAAGGAGAGGTAAGACAAGACTTTCGACTGTTTGACTGGTATAGTTAGGCCTTACTTTCATTGCTGACTAGTTCAAGTCACATGGTATTATCTCCTTATATGACATGCCTGATAGTGTATACTGGGACCATTTATGCTTTTGAATCAAATGAAGTCTGCAAGGGATTCTCATGGATTAACGTATACCACATGAGACCCTGTGATCCAATGTTAAATATTTCATATGGTTCATATCACTGTGTATCTTCAAATACCAGGATAAAAGTTTCATTGCTAGACTTTCTTTCTGGAAGTCCCTTGAATATTTATGAATTCATCTTTAGATTGCATAATTAGGCCTCATGTTACAGTATGCAGGCTCATCACGAGATGAATTAAAACATGTACAGCAGGCTGTAGGATTTCTGGTACGATCTCTTGTCCTTTGGCTGTTAACTTTAACTCTTCTTTGAATGACCTAACATTGTTGCAATATCTTCACTTACTGAAAAATGTTTTCTAAGAATAGTTGGCTGTTGGACTAAACATCTAAATTCATGCTCAGGTCATGCACCAGAAATCTAGATTAACTTGTGACGATGTCACAACTGATCTCAGCCCTGTGAGTCTGTCTCGATGTTTGGGTTCCTTTTTCTTTCATCGTCTTTATTTTGGATCTATTATCAGTCTCTGTTGTTTGTCTTCATTTATATTTTTCCCTTGTCATGCTTCCCTTCTGTATTTTGTAAATGAGAATCTACATTCGCATGAGAAGTTTATTTATTCGTCATCTTCTTTTTACAGGTACTAAGCATCAAACAGCTTTATAGAATCTGTAGGCTTTATTTGGATGAAAACTATAACACACGTAGTGTATCTCCAGATGTAAGTTTCATCCACCTTATTCTTCTTTAGTTTTTAATTTTTTTTCATATATCTAAACGTAGTTGACCATGATTTAAATATTGATTACTCTGATCACTTCGACAAGTGTATTTCCCGCTTTGCATTGATTCTCACAGGTAATTTCCAGTATGAAGATACAAATGACAGAGGAGTCCAATGAAGCTGATATCAACTCCTCCTTGTAGGATGACAATTCAAGGTAACTAGGAAAGCTTTGTTAAAAACATAAAAAAAAAAATGCCTGAATTAATTAAATTTCTTTGTTTTTGCAGCATCCCCTTCTCAGTTGATGATATTAGCACTTGTCTCCAAGATTCAAATTTCAGAGGCGCAAAGCCTGCTGCGGAACTTCTAGGAAATCCAGCCTTTGAATTTTTGCAATAATAAAGGCTATGACTTCTGAGCCTTCAAATGCTCATACATACTTAGACTTGGCAAATGTTCATCTCCAGTTAATATAAAGTATATCCACCAAAAATTTTTTTATAGAGTTTTTCTCCTCGTCTAGTATCCTCATAGCCGCCCCAAATGTATTTTACATATAATAATGAGTTCCTAGGTTTAATCGTGTGGATGGACGGGGTGCTTGGTTTTATGCAAATAGTCGAGTCTTCTTCCCTATCATTAGGATCATTACATCAAGGTGTTTTTATGCACAACCATGGAAAGATAGATTCTTAGGGAGCAGCTGTTGAAGACTTGTATTAACGTAAAAACATGTTTTTATAAGTGCTGGAAAATTAGCTGTGAATTCCTCAGTTTACTCATAGGTGCATCTGCATGGGTCCTGAAAGCTTGCATTAAAGTTGTGTTTTTCTTACTTTCCATGCCAGAGAAGAAATGGAGTAACTCATCACACAAAATCCATGATTTACGCCGAAATATATGAAGAATCAGCCGGGTGTCTCATCTCTTTTCGGAGGCAAGGGGGTAACCAGGAGTTAAGAATCGAGTGGGGAAAGTCGAGATAATACTTTTAGGTGTGCAAAATATAATAGTTTTATTATTTCAAATTTTTTTACTAAAAGATGGAAAAATATTATAGGCAAAACACACACCCCCTTGAACAATTTTCTGCCATGGGGTGGAATTTATAATCGTTCCAATGCGTTATATTGAAAATTAATTAAAATTTAAAGACGGAGCTTTGAATGTGATCACAAGAAATTAATAAGAGGGTGTGAGTAAATGTGTGCTTGAATTGAAATTGGGGGTGATTTCATCCTTCTAGCTTATGAACCCTAAAAACGTCTTGGAGCTTGAATCTTTGGGAGTTTTCTTGAAAACAAAAAAATATGAAATCTCAATTGGGACTCAAAGAATAAGAGATTTATTTCATTAATAATGATACCCCATGGATGAGCTCATTAAGGTCAAGCCCAAACTCTCTGGCTCATCTCCAACCAAGATAGAAGGTTCATCACATGCCCATGTATTCTCCTATAAATACGAGGTTTGGGTGTCTAATTCATTTATTCAATATATTATTTTTCAGCAGCAACTTTAGCTCTGACTTGAGCGTCGGAGGCGCTATGCCGAGACACACTCCCGGCCTCTTCTAACTGTCTTAATGTGTGCTTTATTATTAGGTGGTCTCAATTTCAATGGGATGAGACAGACCAATCAAGAAATTACAATATACTATATAATTTTCTGATTTCTATCTTTATCAACATTTATCAAATGCAGAATTTTTTTGTTATAATAATATTTACACGATTTAATTATATGTTTTTTTAGGAAATGAAAGAGATGTGCGGTTTTTACTAGTATCATACAATATAACTAACAAGAGTATCCTATCGCGGTTGGCGTTGTTCCTTTAATGTATATGGTGCATATATATAACGATGAAATGTCAGTTGTAGTAGGGAAGATTAAATTTCGGTTTTGTATGTTTTTCAATTTTTGTCAATTTATGATCTCAGTCCACTAATTTTCACCTTTTTATTCACTTTTGGTCCATTCTCCGGAGTAGTGCTAACGAAACATCAGACACATAAGTAATATGCATCGTTACGTCAACAATTTTCAGTGATATTCTGTCATTTTTCATTGTCACTTTAAAAATCCGATAAAAAAAAAACTAAAAATGCAAAGAAAAAAAACTAGTTACCTAAAATAGTATAATGACCGATAACGAAAAATTTAAAAAGAAATATGTTAGTTATATATGACAAAAAATGTAATTTTCTCAGTTGTGTGAAGCGATTAAAACACTCATATAAAACAAATATACAAGGCCATATGGCTCTTGTATTTTAGTGAACACAATATAATTTAATTTAGACAAAAACTTGTGTGAGACGGTCTCACTAATCGTATTTTGTGATACGGATCTCTTATTTGAGTCATCCATGAAAAAATATTACTTTTTATTGTGAATATCGTAGGGTTGATCCGTCTCATAGATAAAGATTCGTGAGACCGTCTCACAAGAGACATAATCATTTATTTAATACAACAAACATCCAATTTTTTTTCCATTTATGTCCTTATAGCCAAATATATTAGTAATAAGTTGTAGCTGATCAATAGATAATAATTCATATTAGACTGAAAGGATCATGCTAAGGACCTACCCAATTATGTGAATGGATTTTTTTTTTTTTTTTGTAACTATATATCGTAGCTAGATCTCTAATTCTGATCCATGTGATATTTATAATTGTAATATTTGATTATAAGTTGAATTGGAATTTTTTTTATATACAGTAGATTGAATTGATCGTGGAACTATATATATGTATAATATTAAATATTTAGAATTTTAAATGGTGAAACTTATTTTTAAAAATATATATATAATTCGAGGATTTTCATACGTAAATGCGACAATATCGCTCCACGTTTAGACGCGATGAGTGTGCATGTCTATGTCTATAAATTAATTAATTTAGGTCATTAAAAAGATTGAATTGATTGAAGTTGTTGATCAAAATAAACAAATTATTAGGTAAAACAAAATGGTGGGAAATTATATATTTTAAAGGATCGATTTATATATGGGACCCTAAGCTAATCAAAATTCGGCTCCATGCCAATCATTTTTATTAGTATAATATGTGAAGAATCTCTTAAAAAAATTGCTTTTATGCATGGAAATTTGATTGATTGTACTTTTTATATATAAAAAAATGAGAATATTATTAAGTTATATCCAGAATAATTAAATTGGAAACGAAAGTAGGAGAAGATGTGGCTTATCCCACCCGATCAGTCATAGAAATAGCTTAATGTGCTACTAGCTAGAGCATGTGAATACAATCTGATTTACTGATGGAAACGCCAAAACAAAACGACAAGATTATATATTTCTAGTTAGGATTTTACAATCTTCTGTACAAGAAGTCATAAACACGAAGAATCCATTTCGGAATTGTTTAGTGTCACATGCATAAACGTCGCATTTGTGACACATCAGCACTACGTTGAAAAAAACTAAAATCGAGGGAAAAAACAAAGATAAGGACTAATACTGATTACTGAAATACGACAACGTAAAAAATTAAAATCACAAAATTAAAATCACAGATAGACAAATAAACAAACCAAATACACATTTTTCTATAAACATGTATATTTATATAAATATATAAGTATGTTAGTGCGCACAAAAATTTTATAGGTTTGGCAAAAATTTGTGTGAGACGGTCTCATGAGTTGTATTTTGTGAGACATATATCTTATTTAGGTCATCCATGAAAAAATATTAATTTTTATGCTAAGAGTAATATTTTTTATTGTGAATATCAGTATGGTTGACTCGTATCATAGATAAAGATTCGTGAAGCCGTCTCACAAGAGACTTACTCGATAGATTTTCCTCTTTGATAAAGAAGATGCACATAGCCTGCGTAACTGTTGATTTGTAGTGAATTGATAATTAGGTAATTATATATATATATGGTTGGCTGTGTTCTCAGATCCAAATTCATTATATTGGATGAAAATCCGAATTTGTATGAAAAGAAGAGATTCAGCTAATTAACCAGCTAACCTAGCTAGCTGATGCACATGTACCATGCTTAATTAATCATTAATTCGTTATTTCAATTTAAGTAAGGCACTATTTGATTATAATTGACTTATAAATCTATTGTCTTAAAAAAATTTTGAAACCGAAGTAAATCAAATCTATAATTTTGAATATGTATGAAACTTAAGTATATGATTTGCGTTTGTATATGACAAGTATTCGATCTTATAATCTTCTGCTATTTTATACGACGATTCCTCCTTAACTCCCCCTACCATTGCGTGCGTGATTTTCTTAATCGTCTTGATTAGGCGAGATAGATGTAGTTCATAAATTAAAATTCTTGCATGTTATCCAAAAGGGTTTGGTAAGAAATCAAGCAACCGAAAGCTTCCACACTCGATAATAAACAAACGAATGTGGAGTCCCTTTCTATAGTTTTATTACATGAGGCTGCTACAAAAATTATATACGTACGAACAACGGTTGGCACTTGGCTGTCAAAGAATTGGGACCAAATAATATAATTTTAGCAATATTGTCAACGTGAAATTTGTAAGTAGGTGTTAGATAGTACAAAATTAAATGAGTTTAATATTTATGGCTAACTCGTGTATGTGTGTGTGTGAGCATATATATATAGATAGATACATACATATCTGTGTGTGTCACTCACGGAAAATTTAAGGTCTGATTCCAGTAAGTGCTACTAATCCAGACGCGGGTTTCAAAATTGTCCGAGCCTGAAATCATGAATAAGACCGTTAGAAGAGGGTCAGGAGGGTGTCCTGGCGTAACCCCTCCGACGCTCAAGTCAGAGACTGATAATATAAGTGAGAGCAGCTAAGTGTGCTGCTGAAAAATAATATATTGAATGAATCGATTAAATACTCAAACATGTTATTTATAGGAGAATACATGAGTATCTGTCTTCCATTTGGGCAATGGATGCACCAGGGGTGACGGGCCCATCCATGAGATATCATAATGTAGGTATACGTGTGTGTGTGTATACACAAAATTTTCAGCCCATGCAAATTTAATGTAGGGGGACGATTAGATATCACAGTATTTATGTGTGCTTTATTATTAGGTGGTCTCAATTTCAATCATATGTAATTTATTATATGAAATTTAATTTGTATATTTGGTGTGAGAGAAGCCTAGAGGAAATATATGGTGTGGACTGTGGATGAGGAAACCAATTTCGGAATTCCACAAATATCACTCACTGTTTTTTTTTCATACACAAGTTCATCCAAAACTCAAAAAGGAAAAAAAAAAACTGATTAAAGAGTTCAACTACATATTAATATAATTCATAAAGGAAAAAAGACATATGAACTCACTAAATCAGTAACCACAGTTACTAAAACAAATAAATATATAACAAAATCTGCGTTACTAAAACGAAAATATGTACAATATAAGAACGTAATACGTGTGTATTGGGGCATATATTTAATAATATTTTTAATATATTGTACACTCATTGTGCATATTTATGTGAGCACCGATGATGAGTTTGGATGTGATGAAACAAGAAAAATTGTGCATCCAATAAGTGAATGTGACATTATCGATGTTCACATAAATATATTGATATATTGAAATGATAAAATCTACCAAGAACAATCATGTAAACACCGACTAGGTGGCGTGTTCATCTATTGTTTATGCAAAATGGCATCCCACCGATGCTTGCATAGATGTCCATGATAGGTGTTCCCATATATATATATATATATATATATATATATATATATATATGGCAAATGCATGCTTGAGTATGGTTCAAAATAGTGAGTAGTGAGAAGCAGGCTACGATGGCAGGTGCAATTTGCAGTCCCTATTACCTAAATCACGTGGACGCCTCACTGGGCACCATTGTCTCGTGCCCACTCATAGATTGTGATATAAACTTTGCTTTTATTATTCTTCTTGTGGCCGACTTCCCAATTATCTATATGTCAAATGTAACATTATTTTGTGAAGAAATAATGGAGTCTCGATTATTATACTTAAATTAGAGTGTGCATAACAAAATAAAATAAAAATATATAATAATGATTATCTTTATTTGATATTGACGAAAAGAATTTAAAATTTTCCTTTTCGAATTTGAGAGGGATCCGACAAATACAAAATCTATTGATAAACTGCATTTGGTCGATGATTTGCGATTTCATAGACATGACTCTCACACTACATTCAAATGTGCGATTTTAATGTGATTATGTTAAGATTGAAACTTGGACCTAACTCATCCCCAAAAGCTAGCTCTAGGGGGGAGGATTGTCCAAGCCAATATATGTCACTTAAAAGTTATTTATCCAACCGATGTGGGACAATTAACACACCCCTCTAACGCCCAAGAATGAACATCTGGAGCGTGGAGTTTACAAATGAGCCAATTATGGGCAGAACGGGTGACCTAATTATAAGCAGTCCAACACATAACGGTGAAACCTGGGCTCTGATACCATGTTAAGATTGGAACTTGGACCTAACTCAACCCCAAAAAAGGTTGAGTTCTTAACCGATTATATAGAGTCCGTGTATTTTTATACATCTTATATGTCCAAATCAATTTTGACAGAGAGTCTTACATAATTAGTAGGCAGGCCATTAGGTCAAGCAGTCAACTCTTGGTGTTCCCATCATTTGCTTGATTTAAGCACAATACTAAATCCTTCCCCAAAAAACAAATATCTTGGGTATCTTTGGGATTTATCCGGCATTTCCAAAATTATATATTTTTCAAATATTGTTTTTTTGTTAAAAGGAAAATGAGGTATTATATATGACCAAAAACTTGTGTGTGACAGTCTCACGAGTCGTATTTGTGAGACATATATCTTATTTGAGTTATCCATGAAAAAATATTATTTTTTATGCTAAGAGTATTACTTTTTATTGTAAATATGGGTAAGGTTGACCCGTCTCATATATTATGATCTGTAAGACGGTCTCACATGAGACCTACTCATATATATATGGTTGTTGCTTACAATTTTATGTAAAAAAACATGATTTTTATTTCATTCAACAAATCGTTCAAATTTATTTATGATAATTGATTTTATATTTATAATTATCAGTTTTGAACATGTAAAATAAATTCTTGAAAAATAAAATAAAAATCATAGTAATATTGTTTTGTGTTGTAGATTTTTAAACAAAATTGCTTTCATATAATGCAAACAAGCATGCCTATTCTAGGAACAACATCACGAAAACATCGGTTTCACATAATTCATGGCCATGGGGTTGATATTAATTAATATTGATTTGATTGAAAATAATAGGTTTGTTATAATTATTGTTCATAAAATTTGACTTTGGATGAGGGAAATACTTTCATGCTCCAACGGTGGTATATCAGCCTCAAATTATATATACTATTTAATAATCACGAGCATGAAGGGTAAATTTTTAATTACATTTTAGTAAAATTAAATTACTGAATCTCACAAGTGTGAGCTGGTGGCCGCCTTTATGCTCCCTCTAACCAAATAATATTTGAATTTTTATTTGATTAATGATGTTATTTGCGCTCTACATGTTGGATCGAACTATTACCGGTTTACCAAAAGTCATAAATATTTGTAACATTTCAAATCAAATCTTTTAAATCATATCATATCACGTTTCAATCGCTCTCATAACATAAACAATTATTTTTTCTCAACAATCATCATCTCACTAATTACACTTACTGTCATCAATGAATATTGACTATGTGATATTAACTCTGATATCAATTGCAAGATCGAGCGCTTATTTTCTTTTGCCAATAAACTATGTATATCTATATAATAACAATGCAACTCTAATTTTTAAACATTATAACTTAAACGTCAAATTTTGATCGTCCTCTAATATGGATAATTGTTGCTTCCAAAATTAATATGCGACACCGTGGATTAATCAATAATGAAATGCGTGCAAGTCATATGACCAAAAAATATAATGTATTCTCAAACAATATCACATCCCGAACTCGAGATTTTACATTTTGATAAAAGAGTATTTGGATTTTGTATATAATGGATCACTTATAAATTCACACAAATTACTAAACTGAATTAATATGTGCAGATTGGATTGAACAAAACTCATCCTAATTCCTAATGCTAGTATATCATTTTAGATTTTAGATGGTCAAATGGTCTAATTAGAGGCCGTTTCTTATCATTTCAGATTTTACTTATATGAGTAAAGAAAGATATGGCAATGATAGTTCAGACAAAATATTTAGCCAAGTCAAACTTGCAATAGGATTGTCCGATTTAGGGTCCAAAATCATGGACTCATAAATGCTGGTGATATGATAAGATTTATGTATTGATATATTCTAATTGTGTATGAATTAGAAAAATCATTTTGGTACAATCAAGATTTGTTACTAAAAATATCTATTCTCAATTATTTATTAATAATTATAAATAATTATCTTATATATATATATATATATATATATATATATATATATATATATATATATCATCCTTAATTATTAATTTAATATAACATAACATAAACATCGATATGAATTTGTAGAACGTCCTGAATCGTTCCATTAGAACAGAAAATTTCATTCTAACGCTTTTTTTCCAAACAAATATAGTTTTCACTTAGGGGTCTCTAAAAATATTAATAAAAAACCAAATTGATTTATTAATTAATTTGAAATATCCCTTATGAGTCCTTGTGATAATATGACAATTATTTTTGTAAAAAAATATATCCTTGTGATATTTTTTCAAAGTTTTCCCTCAACCATACGTATGTCTATCTACACATACATATTCAACAAAAATTTATACAATCCCATATACAGATTTTTGAGTTAGTGGAGTATATGAGAGCTTAACTAGGGTAACAGATTCGATTGCTCAAACCAATATTTTTTTCTGGTAATTCTATCTCATAGAAGTTTGTTAGTGCAGTTTATCCAACTAGTATTGCGACTATGAGTTCTATTATCATTTTAAAAACATATATAATCATCAAATTTCCATTATCAACTTGCATACTTGATCATCAATACTCGTGCTTACAAAAGAAAATTCTAAGTTTGATAACTTTTTGATTGTATTGCTTTAAGTTTATTTGTACACACACATTTAAACTACATAAAAAACATTATAAGTGATCATAACAGGATAACTCGAAAATCTTCAACATCATATGTTACCTAAAAATCATATTTCGATAGCTCTACATACGATAATTAATGCTCCCAACAATTTTTCTTCATCAATCAAATCACTTTACAGTTCATGAAAATCGAACACAATCTTGTATCTGATTCAGAAGTTTATACAATACTTGTCATTTTCCTAAAAACTATAGCTAATAGTACTGATGTATTTCAAATCTTGTAAATCGTACGACACTCTAAATGCGACTGCTCTTAATTATTGGCCCCAAATATATTGAGTAATAAATATATAATACCATCCATCAACTATTAAACGTTGTTAGTAATTAAAGTCGTAATTTGTGGTGGTCGCTTGACCATTTTGCGAAATTAATTAACGAGTCAACAAATTCTCCGATACTTTGAGACACGTAGGAAGTGAATAATTGATGAGAAATTAATAATCCGAAAACGACACGATTTTTCAAATCCTAATTACGAAGCTTCTTTTAAGAGCACAATATATCTTTATTTAAACCTCTCCATACCTGTAATCCCCCCTCCACATATTCCTTCAAACTAAACTTTCACTGCTTTTATTCCCTCTTCTGTCCCCTTCGCCATTCAAACATTCCACATTCGCAACAGATCTCCCTAGCTCACTCAAGATTAAATTATTTTTGTAAGTTCGGATCATTTCAAGAACATACAACGATCTTGATGAACCATTGTGATCATAGTGTGCTGCCAAATATGGCTCGAAGATTGGATCAAGACGACTATTTTTCGGGCCGTTGCATACTCGTGAACGGCCCGGTAATTGTCGGCGCAGGCCCCTCAGGTTTAGCGGTCTGCGCCTGCCTTAGAAAACAAGAAGTTCCCTTTGTAGTTCTTGAAAAAGATAACTGCATTGCCTCGTTGTGGCAGAACCGGACGTATGATCGTCTGAAACTTCACCTTCCAAAGCAGTTCTGCGAGCTTCCCTTCATCCCTTTCCCTCAGAACCTGCCGCAATACCCCACGAAAAATCAGTTCATCGGATACCTTGAATCGTATGCCAAGCATTTTAAGATTGATCCAAGATTCAATGAATCGGTCCAGTCCGCTAGGTACGATGAAACGTGTGGCATGTGGCGTGTGAAGACGGTGAAGATGAATGAATCGACTGTGGAGTACATATGCAGGTGGCTTGTGGTGGCTTCTGGGGAGAATGCGGAGAAAGTTGTGCCGGAGTTCGAAGGATTCGAGGAGTTCCAAGGGAATGTAACCCACGCTTGTGATTACAGAACGGGGGAAGTTTATAGTGGAAAGCGTGTTTTGGTTGTTGGCTGCGGCAATTCTGGGATGGAAATTTGCCTCGATCTTTGCCATCATAATGCGATTCCATCCATGGTGGTTCGCAGTCCTGTGAGTAATTTTTTCCTTACGGAAAAGCTTTGTTTGTAACCATTATTTACATGAAAAATTATCCCAAAATTCGAATATAACAAAAATATAAATATATTTATGTTCTTTAATTGATCTATTTGTAGCATAATTTCTCCATATACATGTTTAAAAGTTTGTAAACATGCTTCATAAAACGAGAAAGAAAAATAAATTTATGTTTTTAATTATTTTATACACTATGAAATTAAATGATTCAGTGGATTTAATTAAAATGAGATATGGCAGAATATCTGAAAATCATTTAAATAGGACTTTCTTTTTTGTTTCTTGACTGAATATATATATATATAGGTCCATGTGTTGCCAAGGGAAATCTTGGGAAAATCAACATTTGAGTTGGCAGTGACATTATCAAAATGGATGCCACTTTGGATTGTGGATAAAATACTGCTGTCAGCAGCAACACTGATTCTTGGGAACACACAAAAGTATGGCTTAAACAGGCCAGCTTTGGGTCCTTTGCAGCTCAAAAACAGTGAAGGCAAAACACCAGTTCTGGATACAGGCACACTTTCAAGAATTAAATCTGGTGATATCAAAATAGTTCCTGGAATCAACAAGTTTTTGCATGGAGGAGTTGAACTTGTCGATGGGGAAGTTCTCGAAATCGACTCGGTTATTTTCGCCACGGGATACACTAGCAATGTTCTATCATGGTTAAAGGTGAGGATCTTGTTGCTCATATATGTCACAAGTATGTGTGATGCCTATACATATATATACATGAATATGCAAGTATCTGTATGTATAGGTTTGTAAAATTTAGTTTGGTTCAAAGTGACAGCAGAGAAAGTTTCGTCCTAGATTCTAATATTTCGAATCTTGTCACAAGTCGGATTGTATTGTACATATCTATTTTATGCTAACAAACATGATCTTATAATTATTGGTAACAGATTTGCAGAGATTTTAGGACCCTTCCATTCGAAGAATGATTGATTTTAATTTCCAATATGATAATTAAATAAATGGACACATTTGTTTTGAAAAAACTACCTGCTGTTAACGTCAGCAAAATCAAGAAATCGTGAAAAACTACTTGTTTTCATTTACTCATTCTTTTTTTTAACCCTTTTTCATATTTGTATATTTCTTCTAATTCATATAAATTTATTTACAAGGTAACATTCTTCACCTAATTTTCTTGGTGTATTTCGTAGGAAAATGAATTATTTTCTCGGGACGGATTTCCAAATGCATGGAAAGGAAAATCCGGACTCTACGCCGTTGGCTTCGCTAGAAAAGGTATATCCGGTGCGACGCTAGATGCGATCAAAGTTGCACAAGATGTCAACAAAATGTGGAGGAAAGAAACAAATCAAAAAAACCATTCGATCGGGGTCTGCTGCCATCAAAGATGTTAGTAGAGTTTAGTATAAATTAGTTGTTGAATATTTTTTTTAGCAAAGTTTGTATCTTAAGTTTTTTTTTCCTTTCTTGATTGTAGTTTCAACTGGCAGTGGGTATTGATAGATCAATCGAGTTGGCTGTATGTAAGAAGGAAAGAAATTAAATTAAATCAAATACTAGAAGTTCCCGAAGCTTTTGGCATAATTTTCAGACAGAAAAAAGGTTGGGGTATCATGCAAAAGTAAAATTCCATTATTATTTTTTTGAAAGGAAAACCGCACAAAAAGAAAGGCAAGTGGTGAACTGATGAAGCATGTCGATCGATCTTCAGATTGTTAGATGGAACGCGCGAGTCCCTTTCTCTCGATCGTTGTCTCGTTTCGGTCCAGCCCTTTGTTTATTACTGCAAGAAACTGATAGGATATTAAACTGACCAGAAAATTGGTCCATATAGGGACCCATTAAATATAGTGGACCATATCTTCCCTTGCATCCATACTCTCTATTCAATGTGACGCTGACTATTCACTGCATTTGTTAAGGTAGTACACGTAAAATCCCCACAGGCTTAGACTCGAGTGAAACAGGAATTTATTTACAGATTATTTCAGAGTGAATTGGTCTTTTATTTGGCAAGAATATCAATTTATAAACTAGTTCTGCCATGACTATTCACTGCATTTTATAAATTAGGCTTAGACTCGAGAGATTTGCCCCCGTCACATTTATGGCTATTGGACGGACAAAAAGTATGAAATCTTGGAGAGAGTTCTGCCATTACAGTGGAAAAGATCTCGTGGTACTAAAAAAACCAATATTTTTTAGTGTTTTGAATTAAGAGTTGAAATCTTTTGATCATGGCAAGTTTTTTTTTTACAACACATGCAATTTTTACACGTCTATCTATAGATGATTAACCTAAAACTTAAGAGTTTTAAAATTAAGAGTATCATTTTAAGTATTATTTTGGTTATATATATATATATAGATTACGTTCATTTTGCGCTTGTTTCAAATATATAAGTTCAATTTCTATAGTTAGTAGTAATTTTTTTTTATTTCTTTTACTAATATTCTCTTATTTAATTTGTATTATATTTTATAATTAAAATTCTCATTAAATAAGAATAAAATATGAATTTTGTTCATATAATTGACTTTTTAATGATATTCTTAATCAGTATGGAAAAAACAAAATGGTAGTAACTAAAAAAATGCGAATTTTTTTTTTTTTTTTTGAGATTTTACCCAAAAAATATTATAGTCGTATTTTATTATATCAAACGATTTTTGGTGTGGTGTAAAATTTATTGCGCAAGTCAGTTATATATATATAAATATATAACCACCCTAGCTATTTTTTCTCACTAATTTTGATCTAATATGTTATATATGCCATATTGTCACATGAGAGAACTCGTCATTTTCAAAGACAAGAATGGACAACTGGAGCTCAAGAGTACTCTATCGAAATATTTGCATCCACAAAAAACTCTATATAAGTCAAAACATACGATTTTATTTTTTGTTACCGGTTTCCTCGACAGCCTTAATATCCCTATATATATATATATATATATATAATTTTGATATACTATCCACCAACTGTGTCTATCTTTGTGACTATCATATCAACCGTGCCCTAATGAGCCAATTATATCGAGACCTCGTGTTCAATATAATCATACGTGATTGATCAAACTTTACCAGATGCCTTTGTAGAATATTTGTGTTGAATTTTGAGCTTCAATATTCCAATAGACATGGCGGATTTAGACTTTTCAAGTACTAAACATCTGCCCTTAATTTTCCAATATTGGTTCAAAGTATATTTTTTTAATGATATCCATATATAGCAAACTTTGAAATATTATTTAATATAATTAGATATTACAATTACTAAGAGAAAACACAATTGTTTAATGTTTTGATGTTACTCGTGCACCTAATCATAAAATTTTAGAAAGAAACGGAACTTTTTTAAGGTAATCTATTCTATTTTATTTATTTTAAAAGATTATTGGCTTTATTATTAATTTTAATTTCACACCATTGACCAATGTTGGACATATATTCCTAATTAATACTTTAATTTAGTGTGTTAATGCTCTCAGAATCATAAAGATATCATATCACTGTGGGACATTGTAATACATACACACACACACACTCTAGTGGTAAACTTTGTGATAAGTACTGTTTCATTATTTTTAATTTTTTCATTATATATTAAATCAAAACTTTCAAAGAAATTTACCAAACAACTTATTTTCACATAGTTTTGTTCTCGAAAATACTTAAAATGCTACGAAACGTCACATTATATTTCGCATTAGATCATAATACACAAATTTTTCAATAAGTTATACATTGTATTAACAATTTTTAATTTATTGATTTTGAACATTCATTTAAATGAAATCGGAATTCGAAATTTTTATTCTTAAAATGTGCAAATAAATTTCAGTTTTGTGGTTAGTGTTGGATATATAAGGGTGAGTCTATGCTCCTCTAGGAGTCATACACCTCATCTCTTTTTTATTGACACGTGTCCCACTATATTATTTTTTAACTTTCTTTTTCTGGTTTTGTATTGTTTTTTTAGAACGGTTTGTTTTGCATTAACCATGGTTCATTGGTTATTTTATGTTTCTGATTTTTTTTTCTCTCTTTTTAATTGATTTGATAAGTTTCGAGTTTCTGATTCTTTCTTATTTTCTAATTTTTTTTTTTGAAAAATATTTCTTATTTTTTTATTTTACTATCTATTTATTATTTGACTTTTTTCCTACCGTATAAAATTGAAAAACTCAATTTTGAGTGATTCAATTAAAAGTTTAAGACTTTATGTGATAAAATTTAAATATTATAAAAAATTTATATTTACTAAAATTAAATTTGAACTCCTTATAATGCACAAAAAACTATATCATGATACTAAAAAACGATGTAAATAATATTAAAATTCAAACATGATTGATCATCATAAAAACAATATATATTTTCCGACCAATAGATGAGTAGCATTATGTTTGCATGGTAATATTTGAGCAAAAACATATTTAAGCAATGTCATTCAAAATCTTCATTGCAATGAGACACGTGTCAATCAAAGAAGATGTGGGTGTATGACTCCTGGAGGAGCATAGACTCACCCGATATATAACAAATATATAGCTAAATATATTATTATAAAATTATTCTATATATGATCTAGATACCAACTTTTAAAAATTAATGGTGTTTGTTTATAATTTAATTTTTAAAATTATTTTATGAAATATTACATAAGATGATGAATACGAAATTATTGTGCACTTTAATGTTATTAGGTAGAAAAATCACATATATTTGTTTCTTTGATTACTTCAATATCATCCATCCTTTTTTCGGTTGAGTTCAAACTACCGTTGATCTAATGGTCTGTGCTTTGTCACATAAACACTATCAGCATTGAGATTAACTATGCGTGCAGTGGAGATATAAACTCTTAAATATACGATTGAGATACTGTTCTAAAGTTATCCCCATTTACTTCCATTTCTGATGGAAAAATTAATGATATTAATTTCCCTTTTAAATATTGGTTAAGTGTGCTCCGGGATGGGGCTTTATGATGAACTGATACTGGGGCATCTGATACTCACTGAAACTTTAGGATTAGATTCCAACAGGTGATAGTAGTTCGAATTCAGACTTCAAATTTACTCTAAATAAGAATATATCATTTGTTGTGCTTTTCTCCTTTTTCCTAAAATAAACTTTTTGATTGGGTCTACCATTTGGCATTTTTTTATCTTTTATTTTAATAAATATTTTACTTGGATTTCAGTGTCCTGTATGTGTATAACTAAACAATCTTTTTTTTTTGTTTGTTTATGAATAATTATATTAATTTTTAATTTGGCAGACTTTATTCATCTCTATACTCAAAATTAAATATTAAGTATAATAAGTATTATTGACGAATAATTATCATCCTAAAAAACAATTGACTCTCAAATTTTCAGAAAGTTATGTTCAATAAAATGACAGGGAATAGTCCTTAATGTTTTGACATGTTCCCGATTTAGTCCTTAATATATATATATATATATATATATATATATATATATATATATATATATATATATATATATATATATATAGAGGGCTGTTACCCTGCACCCTCACATGTGCATTTTCTTTTTTTTTTAAACAACGTTTAGCGACGGTTTTTCAGATTCCGTCTAATTTTTAAAAAAAAACCGGACAGAGGGGGACAGAGGGGCGTTCACAAAATCGATTCTCCCGTCCAACCTACCGCCCCACAACACAGAAAAGTTTGAGAGAAACACAACACAGAAAAGTGAGGTTCAACTGAAGGCAAATCTGGAGATCTCGTGCAAGGTTATTCTGTGCGCCTCAAATCCGAAGGTAACTCGATGTTGTCGGAAAATTTCTCACTCCCGGTAGAATTTGTGCGTGAATGTGTTAGAAAACCTCGGGTATAAAAATATGTGCGTGAATGTAAATCGAAGTTGTTAGAAATAAAAATTTGGTTCGATGTATGTGTGAATCTAAGTGCGGCTCAAATAAAAATTTTTCCGTGCGCCTCAAAAGCACAGTTTGCTTGAAACCTCACAATTTTATGAATAAAAAGGAATTTAAAAGCTCGAGTTTCTCTCAAACTTTTCTGTGTTGTGGGGCGGTAGGTTGGACGGGAGAATCGATTTTGTGAACGCCCCTATGTCCCCCTCTGTCCGGTTTTTTTTAAAAAAATTAGACGTTTAGCGACAGAATCTGAAAAACCATCGCTAAACGTTGTTTTTTTAAAAAAAAGAAAATGCACATGTGGGCGACAGCTGTGCGCCAGCTCAGCTGTCGCCCACGGTTACCCTGCACCCTTGGGTGCAGGGTAACAACCCTTATATATATATATAATTTATTTTTACCAAAATTATGTCGGTTTGTGTCCATCGTTTTTTATAGACTGCTCCTCACAGCTTAACGACATAATCGCAATTGATGATTCCTAAAGCAGATTCATTTAGCAACATTAAGCACAACCTTGTTTCGTTTCTTACCAAAAGATTTATAGTAAATATTTATTTTGAAAACAATACACGAAGGGGAAAACTTAGAAATTTTATTCATACATATTAAATATTATTAGAATATTAATCTTTTGTATATGAATAGAAACTTGTTTAACTAATTATCGTAGCTTGTAATATAAAACACATAAAATAGAAAGAGAAATATTATAAATTTATATTTGAAAGAAAATTGAAAAAAATGATCGATGTCTTCAAATTTTCTCCGTTTTGATATATATAGAAATCTTGATGGATTTGAAATTCGGACTTCAGAGTTGAATTATATCTTCACATTATTGTCAGTTGTGACCGACAACATTTTGTGATAGATGGTCATATCAAACCACTCTTAGTTGTTCGCCTTTTGTAGTCGTTGAGTGTTCCATGCTCCATTATTGTAGTGGTTAGATTATATGTCTTATTTGCTTTTTTTGAGAAATCGCAAAAACATGACTTGTGTGGTCCTTCGTTAATTGGACTTATTTCTTATTTATGTTTTCAGTAAGATCTTCGCATAAAACTTTTCTCGAATTATGGTTCTTTCTGGTTCAGGTGCTTTGAGTAGATGCTTTCTGACCATTTTCTAACATTAGTCGTGTTGCAGAATTTCTGACGAGTTCTTTTACTCCTCGGCAGCTCGTTGCTCCAAATGGGATTTCTTTTCATTTCAAACATAATTTCTGCAAAACATCTATTTTTTCATGTCATGATATTTTACAGAAAGGATACATTTAAAGAATATGGTTAAACCTTAAATGAAAACTTTAGTTTGTCCATCTATCTGAGACAAAATCACAAAACCATAATCTTCATGCTCTTCTAGTGGAGACGTTGTCTTCAATGAATGATGAAACAAGATGTGTTTCATTTTCTGGAAGATCCTTGATGAACTTCTGAATGTTCATGTATGGTCTTCTTATCTTGATAGAGTGGAATGCTTCTTGTGAGATATTTCCTACTTGTTCCAGTGCTGCACTAAAAAATTAAAGCTCCACAATATCTCCCCTACACAAATAATCGTCGTCTGCTCATTTTCATGAACAAATTCCTGAATCCACACTATATTGGTAGTGCTAAAATTTCTGGAAAGTTGGGTGATATAGTATAAACGGAAGCAAGAGTCCCGAATTCATAGCGTGTCTTGATCTCCTCATGATATGAATTTGGTTGCATCCATATCTAGGACTAAATTGTGAAAATAAGGATCAAATTTTTGAAAAAAAAAGTAGCTTAAGGAACTGAATTATGCATAATTTTAAATATCCAGGACTCAATTAATATAATAGGGATCAAATTTGGACTATATCTAAACATTTAAAATCAAATTGGGAAATCTCATCGCAAAACATTGTAAAGAAATTCAAATCTACGTATAAAAATGCTGCATATAAATTGGACAAATAATTATGTAAGCCACTTTTAGAAAGTGTGATATTTTTGGAAATGCGTAGCATTTCGAAATCGGTCAATTAATAATTATTAGTTGGTCAGTAATGTCATATCGTGAGTTTCAAGTAACGTCAGTGTTCTCCTTATAATTTTTGTCTACAATATTATATTATACTAATATAGTATGACTTATCTGAATCGTGTGTAATTTTCTATTTCTTTTTATTTTTAATTTTGAGAACATGATGTCATTATTTTAATTTGCTATGGAAAAATCCAAATTGTCATTATAGCAACCCGCAAATTACATTAATCAGGTAAACCACATTATACAAGCTCTGTACGACAAACTCGAAGCTTGGTTGGAAGATACAGAGTGAGATTAAATATCCAACATCTTAACATACACTTGTCATTAGGCTTTTTTGGGGTTGTCTTCGTTCCAATGAGTTTCCTGATAAGATTTGAAAATTTATTTCGGACAAACAAGGTATATTTTTATTTGGACAAAGAAAGTATTCTCGATTATACGATTAAATTGATTATTCACTAGAAAAGTGCAAACTCTGTTTTTTTTAATAACTAGTATCTAACTCGTGCGATGCACGGGATGATATTATTAAAAATTAGTGAAAAATGTATAGATATTTAAATTGAAAAAAATAATATAATTATAAAAAATAAAAATAAAAACTATATTTTCGTTAATTTTAAAAACCTTTCTTGAATACAATGAATGTCGATTAATTTTTTTGGCTAATATAGTAAAATATATTTTTGAATGATTTACCTCATGAGTGATAATGAACATTGTAATTATTTGTATTTAAAATTTATTTGTACATTTTTTAATTAAATTGATTGATATAATCAATGAATTTTTTTTAATGTAGTTTATGTTTTCAATAGAGTTTAGTTTCATTGTGAATAAAAAATAAAAAACATATAATACATAAATTATATTTGAATTAATATAAAAATGAATTAAATTCAAATTTGAACTAAACGAATTGATATAATCAATGCAAACAATAATTGAAGTGATCATTTATTGAAATTTGAACTAAACGAATTGATATAATCAATGCAAACAATAATTGAAGTGATCATTTATTGCAGTACAAATATTTCTATATTCATGATATATCTTTTTTTTTTTAGAAATGATATTTTGACGGAAAATTACTATTTTTAGCAAAAACTCTGTTTATATATATAAATATATTTGTTTTACTTTTTAAATGTTTATTAACAAATAATATATTATTATTATTAAAAAACAAAAAGAACCTGATTCATACCTAGCGGATTAACCGGGCCCAGGTCTTCTACATTCATAACTCGGACCGTAACAATCTTAAACAATAATGGACGGTCAAGGGTGGAAGTTTTACCGATCTTAATCCGCTGGGTCTGGTTGAGTTACTCTTCAGACTTCAATTCCACCGTCTATCATGCAACTGGCAATATAAAAAATTACATAGTGTTGCGGATCACATGAAACCGATTGGTTACTGTCTAATATATACTAGTACTTTGCACACGCCATGCGTGTGTGTATAATTTTTTATCATTATTGATGGACTAAAGTGAAATTCGACAAATTATGGAGGGATTAAATTGATATTTGAATGTTTAAATAAAAATAAAAATAAAAGTTTGTGTTGTAATTTTAAAAAACAAAAAACAAAAGTAAGGGTAAATTGGAAAAAAAGTTGGTGTCCTCAAAGGTAGTTATTCTAAGGCCCTCACACTTAATATATATTATATATATATATATATATATATATATATATATATATATATATATATATGTGAGTGCTCATTGATGCTTATCTATATTCCAAAATTTCCCATATTTCCACGTCTTTCGTGCGGGGTACATCATATTTATTATTATTCATGCACTTGCATTAAAAATATGTTCAATTGCGTTTCTACACTGTTGGTTTTTGTAGATAACTATTTTTTTTATGTGTATTTAGATTTTATAATATATAATATATCTCTTCTTTATTTGAGTGTATTTAAATATAATTTTTTTTAATAAAATGGTAAGAGAAAAACAAGACACGTGTTTAGTGATTGAGCAGCGTAAAGTGAGAACTTGATACTAACCATTAGGAAAGACATCAACTTTTTTTCCAATTTTACCCTTATATGATACTAATATTACATTTTTATTTTTATTTTTTTATTCCTCCATAATTTTCCAAAGGCAAAAACTTATGTGAAACGGTCTCACGAATCGTATGTGTGAGACGAATCTCTTATTTGAGTAATCCATGAAAAATTATTACTTTTTATACTAAGAATATTATTTTTTATTGTGAATATGGATATGGTTGACCCGTCTCACAGATTAAGATCCGTGAAACGATCTCATATGAGACTCACTTTTTTTCAAATTTCATTTTAATTTATCGATAATGATAAAAAAACTGTACATACATATGCGCGTGAGAAGTAAATAGTATGATATATGAACGTACATATGCGCGTACATATGATATTCACTTTTTTTCAAATTTCATTTTAATTTATCGATAATGATAAAAAAAACTGTATATATGTATGCGTGGGGGAAATAAATAGTATGATATATGAACCGCCACTTGACTAAAGTTATTGTCTCACCACCGCAAGCGTTGCGGCACGAAACCCCAAAAAGCCATCACATATCACCTGCGAAGCTAACCGCTTAAAAATGATCTCACGGTGTATCTCGGCCATTTTTGTGTCCTTATCTTCCACAATCTCTCTCTAACTTTTTCTCTCTCTATCACGGAAGGAAACGCACTAACACCCACAAAAAGTGTACCCGCGGGCATATACCCCTTTCCTCGTCAATCAATCTTTAGAAACTTTCCATTTTTAACCTGGGGTGTCTGACTTTAACCGCCTTCGACTAAACCCTCGTTTTTTTCCTTCTTGTTGTACCATGTCCGTCTCAAACTCCGGTGAATTTGGTGTACATGGCCAAAAGAAGGCCAAGACTTGTGATTTGGAAGACGGCCCTTCGTGTTTTCGTTCTTTGCCCTTTCCTCCGTGGTACGGAATGGAGAACTTCCCTGATGGAGGGATTGAAGATTCTGTTGTAAGTGCATGGAATCAGCAGGAGGACGGCGGACTGGACGAGGAGTTGGACCCGTTGATGGTGTTTGGTTTAGGAATCATGATGATTATAGTGAGCAAACTTGACGCACGCAGTGTGACACAAGCTCGTTTGGTTTCTCGTGAATGGCGTGCAGTTGCTTCCAGCGATAAAATTTGGGCGCCCAAGGTTCCTATTTCTATCCTTTCTGTTTTTACATGCTTATTATTTGCTATTTTCTTCTAGTTTATTGCTTATTCTTTGGCAGTTGAATTGCTCCGTTTCACCTTATGGGACTATACATTAGGCTGGAGGTTTTTTGAATTCAAATATACTTCTTTCCCTTGTATTTTCTTGGCCTTTCTTGTGCTTAAATTGATGCCATCTTTGGAGTTTAGGCTTCTCACTCTTAGGTCGTTAGGTCTTTAATCGACTCTGTTTCATCGTATTTAAAAATGCATTTGGAACTTGGTACCATTCCAATTCTTGCCGAGTATAGTAATAATATATAGGACGTTGGTTTCCCTACCTCCAATAGTAGCATCCTTACACTATGTAGTCCTGCGAAAGGGTTTTAGTCGAACCGTTCATTTACTAGGTGTCTTTTGGTTTGGACAGCCTTACAGCTGTTATTTATTTTGCTTAAAGAATAATCTTTTCGGTCTCAGGTTATCTTCTTGATTCTTTTTTAAATTTTTTATCTGTAGTTAAGTAGAACATAAATCTGGCTTGTTTTAACTGGAATATATACAAATTATCTTAGAAAATGTGAGAGAAGATGTGTTTGGGTCAGAAGCATTGAAGACTAATTCGGGGATGTTCTTATCCTCTTGAGTTTCGTTTCTGACCCCTTTCCGAATTTCCAGTTCGTCACCTTGTGCTATCTACGTTCTCCTGTAGCTCGCTCTGGTGGTCTCTTGAACTTTGTGTTGAACCCTGTTTAGCTGCGAATAATTGAAGTTTTTCAATTCTGTAGCAGTTGATAGAATATGCTACAGAGATGCTGGTCAGAATCACTCTTAAGCGGGATATAAGATACGATGGCACTCAAGAAATGCTTTTTTCTTTTTAATGGGCTTCCACTATATGAATCATCTTCAACAATGACATATAAACGTAACAAGCCCTTGGTCCCTTCTTTTATTTGAGGGTAGCTGTGCAATCCTCTGCTTTCACGCTATCCTCTGTCTGAGATTTTCATGCTCGGTCCATGAGGACTATCTTCTTTGGAATTTCTTCTCTTCTTGTTCAAGTCTGGACATTCCCACGATCTCTTACCTTCCACCAGCTTTTTTTTAATTTAACTTCGATTTGGATATCTGAAATTTACAAGTTTTTACTTTGGATTTGTTATATCCATCCATTTAATGGGAAAAGATAAATTATCACTTAATTGCTTCAAGAGTAGTTTAAGTCGCAAAACTGGGTCATTTCTTTGTGAAATGAATCATTAGTTCAAATTAACATTACCACAATTTCTCAACTTTTGCTTGTTCTTCTTTTGGTTCTTTGTCACTCGATTTGGATATTGTAGATATTTAAGTATTTCAATTTGGATTTGTTGTGTCCAGCCATTTGACTGGAAGTTCCCTTAATCGGCTTGAGAGTAGTTTGAATCATTAAAACCTGGTCAAATGCCAAGATATCGGCATTAGTTTTGACGCTGTTTTGTTTTCTCTCCTGGCTGTCTTCAAATCTCTAAAGCTCCGTTGCCATGTGAAAAGTAGAAATGTAGAGATTCACTTCTATATGATAAAGAAACATATTAGTTTTAAATTTCCAACATAGTAGAAGTTGTTCAACTAAATTGGAACAATGTTTTCCTGAATACAGATATGCATTGTGAACTGCTATTGCTCCATAACATGAACAGTGGTGTTCTATAGAATCTTAAACTCAGGGATGACAAGTGTGGAAGCATTTTACCTTTTGAGTTTCATGTTTGATTAGTGAAATTTGTAAAATCTGCACTCAGCAGGGAGAAGGATCATTTCACTGTTTATTTGATTTCTCTTATTTTGTTCTACATTTGTTATTGGCTGAAATTGCGAATCCTATGAATGGACCTATTACAGGATCTCTTTCATATGTTCAGAAATGGCATATTAAATGATAATCCAATCCAAATTTATCTTCTGCTTCTCTGCATGGAGGATTACGATTCACCATTTTGGGAACGATGTCTTGCCAACCATGAGGGATCGGCCACCAGAGATCTTTTTTTTTTTTTTTACTTTTTTCTATGTTTATTTCAAAATATTAGGGTGAAACAAGGAAGAAAAAGGTGTTTTCTCTTTGGGGTTATTTATTGAGCTGGAGTTCCTCAATAAATCAACAAGATACTATTGTTTGTGATGGGCTCTCAATAGAGTTCGAAGACTCGAATTTGCTGGTGTACACGAGGAAGAAAAAGACGTGAACAATGAATTCCGTGAATCAAATGAATTCTGGAAATTTGTTTTTCTAAGTAATTTGTTGAAATGTTTTTGTATTGTTGATACAAGTTGTAGGTAATGGAAGATACTAGTTGTTATTTTTTAATTTAAGATTTTAACATGCATGTTGACAACTCGGTTTATCTTTGTCTATATTAAAGTTGCGCCCACCTTAGTACGGTGGTGTGGCTGTTTTTTCCCTTTTTTATTTTTGTTTTTCCCGCTTGATTACCATAACGCCCTTTCTCAATTTACAATAATTATAATACTACCATAATTTATTATATAACTCAAAAATAATTACAGAAAAATGAGTAAACGCGAAAGAAAATTTTCAACAAATAGAAGACCATACAAGCTCACAACGCATGTACCGGGCACTAGTTCCTATTATGGTTCATGGCATCAATTTGACTTTGGACGTGTGTTATAAAGTATCTAATTACCCTGAACATTGTATTGTGTGGCTGCTGAACACAACATACATTGTTGTGCTCTTATTTATGTTAGGGTAGAACTTTGTTGATCTTGGTTTATTGCTGATTTGGAAAAGACTTGTCCAAAACTTGTAGGATTATGTGTGCTTGCCAGAAAATCATGCTGTTTGTACAAGGTTAAATAGTGAGTGCGGATACTGTTGCCTCCCCGTATTTGTCCATTCAGAATGAGGGGGACAAGGATTTCATGACAGTTACCATAGGATGTGGGAGAGTTGCCATGAGCACACTTGTAGTTGCTGAAATTTTTTTCTTCCGAGTTATTGTTATCTACTGTTTATTTGTTTGAGTTGGTATAAACCTTCTGTAAGCTTTTGTCAACAATGGGGTTCGATGGTTTGATGAAATCTATTCCATGAAATGCAGGGATTATACTGAAATTTAAATGGTTAAGCTCTTTATGTATCAGGAGGAGAAGTGCTAGTTGCTGTTTTACCGGAAACATACGGAAGCATTTTGGTCTCGAAAATGGTAAGAGTTTTAATGCATTCAGAGACTTGGAATTAGTATTAAATTTTTCAAGCGCAATTGGATTTCTCTGGCAAGTAACCTATGAAAGACTAAGATAGTTTATACCTGAACCTATCAGAACTGTTGGATCATAATATTTGGAAGGGCTTTTTTGGTGAAAGGATGACACTGAAAAGGTGATGTTGCATTGGATAGTTTTACATCTTCCCTGTATTTTCTTACTTGATGAGAGAATTTCATGGTGTATATGGGAGAGATAACTCAATAGGCATCAAGTCCATTGTAGAAACCTGACTTGGAGATATGAAAGTTACAGGATACTCTGTTGGCTTCTGTGGCGGTAAATAGTGCAAATAAGTATATATATATCCGAAAGGCTTTTAAGTTGGTTTACAGAGTTGAGCTGAGGGACATCTATTAGCTCTTCATCATTTTCGAACTGGTCCATAATTTGAATCATATCTTTGTTGGTGTCTTCTCCAATTTACTCGGAAAGGGAGTTCTCGACTCCCAAAAGGAGTCTTAACCATAGCCCTCAAATTTTTTTGCTGATTCAGTTTCATTGGGTTTGATTCGGACCACTTTTAAGTGTATGTGCCAAATTTTAATTTGACAATGACCAAAGATCTTACCTCGCCATGCTTAGAACCTTGAGCCCTGAACCAAGGCCGTGAAGTGTGTCATAACTTTGTTGTTTTAAATTGAGTGGAAGCTTGATCAGATTTTGGGTTATTTAATTAAGTCTAAGACCTCAAACGTGGTGGATGTGGAGTGACCTTAAAATATCCTGAAAATGTATGCTAATAACTTATGCTAAAAATCTATTTCCTGGCAGCTGTTGATATCATTCCTTTCGGTGCATCATATCCTCCACAATTTGGTGTATTGCAAGGGCAAACAATATGATACAAGCCCTTGTTGGAACCAAGTATTTCAGTAGTCTTTTCCAGCCATGAAGTTGTCTAGTATGCTAAATAGTAATATTATATTTGATTGGGGAAAGATTCACAAATCTTAGGTTGGTTTGGAAATGGTTTGCCCATAGCAATATCATGTATGGATTTTAAGACAGCAAGATTGATGAACAAAAAATATCTGCAAAATTAACTAGGAAATGATAAATACAAAAGGTATGATGCTTAATGACAGTAGTACAGCTTGGCTAGCTAAGGAGCTGTGGACCCTTGGAATTCCTTATTCATTATATAACAACTTTGTCCAGTTTGTTATGCCACTGTAAGATGTAAGGTGCAAAGTCAGAATAAGTTGCAAGAATTGACGCTTTGGGACCTGAAGCATGGATATTAATTCAAAATACATTTGGTGGACTAAAAAGGAACATCAAATAGCTGTGTGAATCCTATCGGTTGTACCAGGTTAGGAATGCAGTACCCCAGGCCATACTGTTGTGGAAGTAGTAGCTGCGGGAATCAGACTGTTCCCTTAGTAGGGCATGCTTTATTGGAAGTCAAGATCTAAAATTTAAGTTGATAGAATTTACACATATTTTTTCTCTACGGTGTTGACATTTAACGTTTATATCAAATTGGGTGTCCTCAGTGCAACCTGACTAGATATTATCTTCTTGCTTTTATTCACAACTTAAGCTTGTTAGGGGTGCGAGTTTTTTTTAGCATTCACTGTTCTTGGAAAGAAACCAGTGATAAACGGGGTTCATGTTTTTTATCCCTCTCCATGACCTGATTGTTTCATGCACTCACCAACTTTATTTCCACCTGGCCTGATTTTTCTCAACAGAGATTTTCGATAACGAGTTTTTCAATGTTTCCTTAGAGTTAATACGTTCCACTAGTCTGGTACTTCCCCATAAATAAAGTCACATTAATATCCATGACATTTGTACTCTTGTGGCCCCCCAATGTTGAACAGTGCTTAGATTACAACAAGATAGAAATTAGGTAGACTTCCTTTTCTCATTCATGAATGCTCGGTTCCCTTCTTGTAAGGCCCTCTCAATGCCTTACTTATGGCATTGTATATTGTGAAATATTCACTAAGACTAAATGATAACCATATAATAATTTGGAATAAGATTAGTTTTATTTGTGAGTTATAAGACGACATACTTTTTTTTGATAAGAAACAATATTATAAAATTTAAAGTAATAAGGTTTACATCAGTGGACTAGAAGTTCACTGTCATAGTTTTGAAGACCACCGTCCTAAAACTAGCTCCTAAAATAATAAAATCTTAGTGGTACACATATTCCCACTGTCTTAACAGATCAAAAGCAGAGACATTCTTGAAATCTTTGTGAATTCCTATCCAAGTGGCGACATTTATCTTGATCTTCTCCAGCATTTGTCAATATTTGAATCTTTGCCTTCGAAGATCCTTTGATTTCTTTCAAGCCAAACCGTCCAGCAAATACATTGAACAACAACTTGCCAAAAGATTCTTCCTCTCTTTCCTGTGAGTAGTCCCAAATCCATGCTGAATAAATCTTTTGTTGATTTGGGTATGACCCAAACCAATCGCATCTCTCTCAACGCTTTAATCCACAATGATAAAGTGAACGGACAATGGATTAGAAGATGATCCTGAGTCTCTAAATCATTTCTGCATAAAACACACCAATGTGGGCAAATGGCTATCCCTGGGCATCTTCTTTGAATCATCTCCGAGGTTGGTATCTTACCCTGAGTGGCTGTCCAAGAGAAAATCTGAATTTTGCTAGGTACGGGAACTTTCCAGACAGCATCATAAAGAATAAATTTTGGATAAAGATTATCTGAGAAAAAAGAGTCGTAGAAGGAACTCACAGAAAACAAACCCGACGAATCCCCACTCCACCGAACAAAATCATCAACCCCCTCGACTAATCTAACTGGCTCTAAAACTTCTAATAACCTAGACAGCTCATGTAACTCTACATCTCTCACCCCCCTTCTGAAGTGGAAATCCCAAGAATGAACCCGAGTTGCACTATCAATTTGAGCGAAGAAAGAAATAGGTAAATTGTGGGAAGATGATAGCTGAAATAATGCTAGAAAACAAACCTTGAAAGAACAGTCCCCTACCCAAATATCCTCCCAGAATCTTACCATATTCCCTCCTCTCACCAACATTGCAATCTTGTTCCTAAAAGTTGGGTATATCCGGGAAATAAACTTCCAAGGGCACCTATATGTCACATTTCTTGCCAACCCCGCATCCCACCCATTTTCTTGAAACCCATATTTACTAACAATAACTTTTTTCCATAATGATCCTTCTTCTTGGATAAATCTCCACCACCACTTCCCAAGCAAGGCCGTATTTTTGAAACTGATTTTCGCAATGCCCAATCCGCCTATTTCCTTTGGTTTACAAACTTTGTCCCATGCGGCCAAATGTAAGTGGCTATCTCCATCCAATCCATCCCATAAAAAATTCCTTGAAATCTTATCCATTGTTTCTTCCACACTTTTTGGAACCTTAAACAATGACATGTAATAAATCGGGATAGCATTCAATACCGAAAGAATCAAAGTTAGTCTTCCCCCTTTTGACAAAAAAGCTTTCTTCCATGAAGCCAATTTTCTGGAAATTTTGCTCGCAAAGGATTACCTCCCAAAGGTACTCCCAAATATGTAATAGGCCATGACTCTATACGACAACCCACTCTTCTTGCTAACCTTTCGACTTCTTCATTCTCTCGATTAATTCCCAACAACGCACTCTTTTCCCAATTGATTTTCAAACCAGACATATCACAAAAAGAACTCACCACTTGAACCATGAATTTAATGTGATCCTCATCTTGAGCGAAAAAAAGTGTGTCATCCGCAAATTGGATATGTGAAAAATCAATATTTTGTCTTCCAACCTCGATCCCCTTAATAAGATTCGCTTCCTTAGCTTTGTCTAATAATCTTGCAAGTGCATCAACAGTCAAGTTAAATAGAAAAGGAGACAAAGGATCTCCTTGACGAAGCCCTTTGTAAGCCTTGAATTTTCCTCTCGGCTTTCCATTGATCATCACCGAAAAAGCAACATTAGATACACATCCTCTCATCCACGATCTCCATTTTTTTCCAAACCCTTTCTTCAATAAAACGAAATCCAAGAACTCCCAACTCACGTTATCATATGCCTTCTCGAAATCCACTTTGAACACCCAACCTTTTTTTTTCTTAATCCTAGTCTCTTCGAGCAACTCATTCGCTATAAGATCACAATCCAAAATTTGTCTTCCTTCAACAAATGCATTTTGAGATTCTGAAATTGTTGAAGCTATCACACTTTTCATCCTACGTGTTAGGACTTTTGATAGAATTTTATATAAGCTCGTTATTAGACTAATCGGTCTAAAGTCCTTTACTTTGAAAGAATCAACTTTCTTTCTTATCAAGCATATGTAAGTCTCGTTGGTGATTCCATTTACGATTCCACTGTTAAAAAACTCATGAAAAACCAACATAATATCTGATTTGACTATTTCCCAACATTCTTGAAAAAAACCCATAGTAAATCCATCCGGGCCTGGGCTTTTACCTCCATCGCAACTGAAGACTGCTTCCTTTACCTCCTCTTCGGTAAAACTCTTTTGTAACTGACGGCTCATCTCCAATTCAATTGGGCACCAATCCACACCTTCAATCCCCCAACTTCTAGACTCCCCCTTCGAGTACAGTCCCATGAAATAATCTGAAATTATAGAAACAATCTCGTCCTCACTAGTTGTGATGGAACCATCAATTCTTTCTATTCTGTCGATTGTTGACTTGCTCTTTCTATGGTTGAGTATTGAGTGGAAGAATTTTGAATTTTGATCCCCTTCTTTGAGCCACTTTATCTTGCCTTTTTGAAAGTTGATTTGGTTCTTTCGTCTTATCGTTTCCTCTAGCATTAATTTCGCTTCTTTTCTCTCGATCAATAAACTTTCCGAGGCCAGCCCCACACCCTCCAATCTGTCTATTCTACTGATTTTGTTAGACAATTCTGCTGCTTTCATTTCCGTCATTCCATAAACATCTTCATTCCATTTTTTGATGTCACACTTAATTGTCTTTAGTTTCATCATCAACCTATATCCCGCCCAGCCACGGGGGTTCGAGTTGTTCCACCATGATTGAGTCATTTTCTTGAAGTTTGAGTCTCCTAACCATACGTTCTCGAATCTGAAAGGACTAGGACCCCACTTATTTTTTTCCAAGTTAAGAATCAATGGGAAATGGTCCGATGTGACTCGCGGTAAGATCGTTTGCCTATAGAATGGGAAAATATCAGACCAACCCACCGTGAACAGAAATCTGTCTAGTCTACAACATATTGGAGATGACCTTAGATTCGACCAAGTATATTTACCGTTCAGTAAAGGTGGATCACACAAATGAAGTTCCTGAATCAAGCCGTCAAAACATTGCATACTCGAAGTCAATGAGACACTATTGAATTTCTCGTGAATTGATCTTACTACATTAAAATCTCCACCCAAGCACCATCTATCACCACATAATACCCTCAAACCTGCGAGTTCATCCCAAAAATTATTTCTCAAACTTGGGTGGCAAGGCCCATAAACGGCTGTGAACCACCAGTCATGTAGTGCATCCTTTTGAATGTGAACAGAAACAGAGAAATCACCTATCAAATTATCCTTAACGCTTATAATTCTTGGATCCCACATCAAGATAATCCCCCCAGACCTACCACAAGCAGGTAATGTTATCCAATCCACAAATCTGGACTTCCATAGAGTTGAAATTAGTGTCCTGTCCACCAACACCCTTTTTGACTCCTGCAGTATTATTAAATCCGGTTTTTCTTTAGCAATTACTGCTCGAATCAAGCCCCTTTTTGTGGCTGACCCACTACCCCGTATATTCCATGAAAGAATTTTCATTGAATCACCGCCGCATCCCTCCTACTCTTACTGCAACTGCCATCTTCCCTTGCCATCATCAATCCACACTCATCTAAATCTTTAAATTCCACCTTCTGAACACCCATCATTCTTAAGCACTCATTGTTATTTAGATTGTTAATTTCCTGCTTTCCAACACCATGAACTTTCACACCTTCTTCCATCCTGTCGTGATGCCCTAAGAAGTTATTTCCGGATAATCCCAACTTTTCAACAGCTGGAAAAAAACCCCTCTCACCCATAAACTCTACCCCTACCCCCGACCCCGAAAAAGACTCTGAAATAGACACAGAATGGACAGGAGATTGATGGGAATTTGAGATGTTGGGTAAATTGCGTACCTTGCTCGGAGACTGATCAAAAAATTCGCCCAGGTCATCGAATTGCAAAGATTTTGTTGTTGACTTGTCCGAATGATCGGATATGTGACTATCAGCATCACTAAAATCACCTCCATCTTCCGAATTATCATCCCTCATGCCCTGGTAAATTTGGTCCTCCCAGATTCCGTCATCCCCGCGAGTAGTATCTTTGTCGATCTCAGTAATTGGTCTCTTTGATATTTCTTTCTTACGCAAGTGCTCTGTTTTTTGATTTACACTTGCTTTTTTCCTGCAATAGACATGCTCGAGTTTCCTTTGAATATGGCATTGAACCTCTTCAAAATCTTGCTGTCCATTCTCTCTTGATTCATTAGTGTTTGAAGATTCAATCTTCCCCTTCTGAAATTCATTTTCTTCTTTCGGTTTTAATTTTTTCAGAATCTTGATATGCTTCCCTCGGTACCATGGTTCTGATACACATCTTCTTTCTGCAGCATAATCATCTGGCTCGTCGATGTTAAGACCCGAGGTTTCTTTAAAACGTAAAATCTTCCTTCTGTGTGACCTTTACTTCCCACGTGAATCAAAGTTTTGAGGCACATCATCCTTTGTTGGCAGCCACAAAATTTTATCTAAGAGTTTTGCAAATCCTAGCAGATATCATAAGCAAGAAGATTTGGCCAACCATCCCATTACATAATATATGTTGACTCTGAAACCCCCCTGGTTTTTGTAAAATATCAATTCATAGCGGGGTTCGTTATATTTTCGTAACATCAAATATTTGTGAGAAATCCCTGTTATCAATATCCTCATCACATTTTCTTCACAAAGCAAAGCTAGATCAGTCGTAGCCTGGACTTTTATTTTACTGTTATGGTTAAGAAAAATACTCTTTATCTTCCAAGTGAGCGATCCTTTGACGGAGTTTTAAATCACAGAAAGATACACTCGTCGATATCACCAGTTCTAATACAAAGTTGGACCGAAATTTGTAAAAACTTTTTACTATGCTCTTTCCTAGTGTGAATAAGTAAGCCTTAAACTCGATTCGTGTAGATCAGTGATTTACGAAAATGATGATAACGGGTATTCAATATTTTTAGATCCAAATGTGGGCAAAAGGCCGCTGCTTTTACAAGTACAGGAGAACACACTATAGGACAATCCACTCAAGAAAATTTAGGGTCGTATATGTGTATCACTAGAAAATAAATTGGAAAGACATTTTGTAATTTAAGGTAATATTTATAGAGCAACTAGATAGGTTTTTTAATCCTAAAAGGAATTTTGTGGTTAATAAGTAATATTTTCGTTTAGGGAATTTTTGGGGATAAAAAAATCAAGGAAGGTCACACTTGGGAAAATTTGCGTAGGGGCATTTGAGAAGGAAGGAATACTTATGTCAGGCAATTTTGGAAGAATATGTTAAAAGAAATTTTTGGGAAGGAAAATATTTATATATGGGCATGTTTGGAAATAAAATATTTAGTCAGGGACACTTTTGAAAACGAATAAAAGATTTATGGTAAGTGCATGAACTTGAGAATACAAAAAACAAACAAAGTTTCTGCCTGTCCCTTCCCTGAAATGTTGAGAGAGCTGTATTTTAAGGCCAGTTTGGGAAGGAAAATATTTATATTTGGTAATACATACATGACTAAGATAACATGTGAGGTAAATCAAATTAAAGAAATAAATTTTAATATATTACAATTAGTTTTTATCTGCTGATGTCAACAAAATAAAATATTACTCAACAGATAAAATAAAATACAACTCTACTGGTAGGAGTCCCTGGTGTTGAACACATGGTCGTACATGTGATGATGACAAAATATGTCCACTTAACGTTATTAGTCGAAATCGATGCACAAAAATAGCTTTTTCAAGTACATGGACTTCATCAGGTAGCTTTCACGTATGTGAGCAATAAAAGTAGCATACTGTGAATGAAGTCAACATGATAGAACTTTGTAGCTATGTCAAAAGGATATTAGATTGAATTGAATTTTTATCATATAGTTTCACGGAATGAAAATTGTGGTTTTGACCCATCTTCTACTTATAAGGGCCTATTAGCATTCGAGAATTTTTTTTTCTCAAAGTCATACTGTAGTAACTATCTAATTACGTGTGAGATAAATTAAATCGCGGTCACTTCTAAAATAGCGCCTTTTAATTGAATCAAATAAAAAAATATGATTCCGATGGAGATGGACTTGCATATAAACCCTTTTATAAATCAAACAAAGTAACGATGATGTCATTTCCAAAAAAAATTACGCTGAACTTGGAACAATTGAAACCTTTTTTTTTTAGAAATTTCAAATTTAGTTTGTTGGGTTAGGCGTGTTTTTGAGGGAGAAGCATTGGAACGAGTGACTTCTTGAGAAGTTTTTATGGTAGGTTGCGTCATGCGGCTGATGATGCATGGACTGGTAAGATGTTAGATCTTAGTGGGCGATATTAGTCTGTTCTATGGGGAGTAAATTCGTACGAAAGGAGGATAAAATTGATATCTGCTGTGTGACATATGAGACTAACATCAGTGGTAAAACATATTGCTATTCTCACTTATGAGCCTAACAGTCCCACCCATTGACACCAAAGTTGGTGGAGCCCTTCATGCCTGTAGTTTAGTTTAAGGCTCTGTGCCGCTATAATATAAAGATCAAAAGTTGTAGCCTACACTACAAGCTATAGCTCTTGGTGCAGTTGTAGCACTGACATGTCCGCGAATTGGTATCGGCGTTGATATGTCTGAGAACCGGTATTGGAGCGAGATTATGGAATCGAGTCTCCCAAAAAGCATAGACATACTTCTATTTTTGTGGGGGGAAAGTATTGAGAGTAATGATCTCATAAGTACTTCTCGTGGTAGGTTGCGTTAAGCTGATGATGCTGTATGATCTGATTGGTTGCGTGAGCCATAAACGAGGTTGTTTGGAGAAACAAAATCATAATTGGTAAGGTTGGTTTGTGGAGACAACATCAGCGACAAGGAAGAGAAAGTTGATGTCTACATTGAGCTGTGACAACACTAATAGCAAGGCATATTAATCTTTGGACCATCGGTCTTACAAATCAACTCGTTGGCACCAAATAGGTGCAACTCCTCATTTCAATCTGTCGTTTAGCATGGAGCTCTATCGTTTAAAATTTGCATTAGGACTATCAATATGACTTGGGTCAAGATTAAGATTAGTACTCTGGCTTTCAAACATCAATTTAACTTTATTAATATTATGATTAAGATAAGTACTTTGGCATTCAAACTTTAATTTCGCTTTATTATATTTCAAATTGATAAGGTGATGTGTGTTTGGGTAACACTCAGCAAATGGGGTTCGATCGAGCATATATAACAAGTACATAGATTTTTTTCGAAAATATGGGCATATTTTGACAGAAAACTGGGCATATCATAAGCATATCACTGTATAGGGGTCATACAACGGTTACAATCTCACCATATAAGGGCCGTATTTTATCATACTTCGGAACACGAACAAAGAATCATGCTCGAACGAAAATTTTCGAAAACAAAATCATAGAACCACGATCTTATAAGTCCACTTACCTATTCCAAATGAAACCGATCAAAACTTACTGATAGCTTCGAATTTGCAAGAAGTCAAAAGCATTGTGCCCGTTGGGTGAGTTTCCTTGTGTGGAGATCGCCAAAACCCATTGAATCTAGCCCATATAGGACGATCCCATATGGAGAACAAAATAGAGTGTATCTTGCACTAGTTTGATACACAATCCATCAAAAGAATACACGAAAGAAAGAGAGAGAAATGATTTTTTTGGGGTTGCATATGTCTGCAAATTGGTCACCTTGAGGAGGAGTTTTGCGACATATTGAATTATCGGATCGAGATGGAATTTGGTCAGCACGTTCATAAGAAAGAGAACTAAATTGTGGACGGTGGAGATCGGGTTTTGAGGTAATTTGAAACAGTTTCGGGATGACACTCAATAACTGTTGTTTTCTCGTATACAATTTGCATCGTCTTTTGCGAAAGCGTTTGCGGAATTGTTGCCTTTGGATTGTGTTGAAATTTGAATAGCATATTGATAACATCATGTGGTACATTATGAATGGTGGAGACCGAATTCCGATCTTTGTGTCGACGACAATAGATACCGGATAGTGACCTACTTACTGATGAAACGCTCGAAACTTTAGATTTTCTTCTTTGCTAGGAAATCCTTTCTCACTCGAAAATTCATAATGTTATAGAGGGAGTGTTACTTGAAAATTTGGGTGTGAATATATTCCAACCTTGAAGGGTTATTTATAGGTGTTGAGAAGTGTTACCATGTTATCTCGATTAAATGCTATCTCATACGTTGAAGTGAGCCAACTTTTCGAAATTTCTGTGTCTTTTTGGGTCTTCACAATAAAAGGACATCATTCCAGTAATTGAAATTAAGCTGAAGTTTGAGTTCTTTTTAATGTCAGGATAATATGTTTCTTTTCTAAGTCAGTCGAGTGGAGGGGCAATTGCTTAAGTGGGAAAATGTTTGTTGTTCCCAAGAACTGAGGATATTTAGACTTCTATTTTTTTTAGCATTTTCTAAGGAGGATGGAATGATTACTTGTGGTTGAATGTTGATTCAACTCGAGAGTATTGCCTTCGAAAAAAAATTGCTTGAGTCATGAGTCCAACCATATATTTATTTTCTTGCACCTGCGTGCAAATTTTTTCGGAATTTTTACTACACCCATAATTTTACATTTCAAAAAGGAAAAAGAATTCAAAGTATAACAAGTACTACCTCATATTTTTTTAATGTTTTTATATAATCATTACTATATTTTTTGAAACGTTACATTGGCTTCCAAATTTGTGTTCAAGTGCTCTCCAAGTTTCAAATCATTTCAAAATTTTTGTTCAATATAATTTCCTCGAACCTTTTGAGTTGAGTTAAAATGGAAGTCCAATTGAATGTTATCGTTTTAAATTAATACTTGTAAGAAAAGAATTGAATTTATAAAATCCACAAAATAAAATTCAAATTAACATTGTATGCAAACAGCCACCTAAAGTGAGGTGTTAGCTCCTTTTCATATCGAAGGAGTGTAATTTTCAGAGCTTCTGTGATATATATTTTGTATATTAAAAGGGTAATTCCTTTGAATAGGGATGACAATGTGGCGTGTCTACTAGGACTCGGGACCGACCCGCTACAAATTTAAAGCGGAGACTCGTCCTGTCCTACCCTACTTGTCTAAATCGAAACCCATACCCGTCCCGACCTTATCTGGATAATTGTATATTTTTTGACGTTTGTTATTTTAAACTCAAGAAAGATTCGATTTTTTTTTTCCGAGTTTGAGATGTTCAAGTTCTTTTCTCTGTAATGAAATCATAGGAGTAGTATCTTGATCTTGAAACCAACCTTTCTTTTCCCTCCGTAGAGTGAGTCTACTTAGCGAACAGACAGGACGCGGAGATATATTTATATTTATAACATATTTTTAACATTTTTATTTTAAACTTGTATATTTATAACATAAAATGGAATAAAAAACATCCTAAAAAAAGGTTATAACACAGTTGCAATTAGATATTAAAGGAAAAAGTTCTAATGCACTCGAATCATTTATATAAATCGCACAAAATGTTAATTGCGTTTAGAACTTATATATAAACCACAAAATCTCATATAAAAAAATTCTTCAAAATTTAGAATTGATATAAATAATATTTATTTATTTATCTTAATAAAAACCCAAATGAAATGTGTATTGTAAAATCTGTCACCTGACCAATACTCATCCAAGTGCAGAAGTTGAGTCCTTTCTTTATCCTGATGAACCTGCAAATTATTTAGAAAAATTATAAGAGGTTATTTATGTTTTGGTTGTAAAATATATGAAGGATATTCATGATATTTTTTCTAATAACGACTACAATGGAGGGTATTTTGGATATTTTCTAATTTGAGTGATGGTTGGAAACCATAGGCAATCACTAAGCAGAGGTATAAAAAAAGCCATCCTTCTCAGTTGAGTGAATACGCGTTTATTGAATTGAATAGGTCATGGGAAAACCTTTTTTCATCATGTGATTGAAAGCTAAAGCAGAAAGTCCTTTGAACGACTTCCTTTTTGTCTTATTTCTAGTTTCCCGATCTAATAAAATAGAGATCACAACAAAGGTCTAGTTTATCAAGCAAAGAATATATCATCTCCATAATTCGGGTTGATATTTTGAGAACTTTTTGTCTTTCCACTTATAGTTTATTTTTTAAATGCGTTAATGACTTATCTTATTTTATCTACGTTGCTGTCAGAAAGACAATTACCAGATAATACTAAAAAGAATTGAAAGCATTCAGATCAATCATCCATACCCTAATTTAATTTTTTAGTCACTCTCAAGGTGGTAGTACACCCTTGGAAAGTAAAGGTGATTGATGATTTTTCATTTAATTTTTAAGCTATCTTTACAATCACGCAGATTCGATATTCGTGACTTATGTGTGTTAACCTGGAAACTTAAATCTTCTTATTACTTGAGTCATTATGCTGGTTGTTTATACTTTAGGGTTAATTGCATACACTAGACATTTCTGAAAACATCTCATGAAAAAAATTATCTATTAACTTTTCACGTTTTCAAATATCGAGCACATGCACCTTTGTATGTGTTTTTAGGCGAACGTGTGTTCGGCTTGGAAAACATGGGGTGCCAGATATTTTTTCATAGCGGATTTCAACAATTTTGGGATTTCACATGTTTATTTTATATAACATAATAATTAACTCTTTAAAACCTTTTGAAGTTTGAGAAAATATAAATTTATACCATTGAACTTGTTTCCATGTTAACGGATCATGTTTTGATGGTTGTAAGACTCGAGTGAACTATTGCTATGTGTTGAAGACTGCTGTAGTTTTCTTTCCAAGTCATCCCTAAGTTGATAGGACTAGGTGAGGGGGATATAAAAATTATTGTTTAACCAATATGGGGCAAGAAAACTCAATGGGAGTAAGGGTTGCATATAAGTAGGTTTTAAGATCCATGAAGCAAGGATAAAAAAGGTGAGAAAAGCACTAGTGGGCTAAGAATGATGACCGATGGTTGATTTTCTCTAGAAGAAGATATGGGCATTGGATAAGCCCGAGAAGAATCAACGATGATTTTCTTTGGACTCCGGTTGTTTTAATACTGTCGTTTGGGCATGCTTTGATGTTAACAAAGTTCAGACCAAGAAAGTTCCTAAAATAGAGGATCTAAACTTTTAGGTGCATGAAAGTCTATACTTCGATCTCTTATCCATAAGCAAACAATACCGAAGTAAAGAGTGGCGGCGATCTTCTTATTTTAAAGAGAAATAGAGATGAAGAGATTTTTCGAACGAGCCATACACTTAGCATTTCAATTATCATGGTAATTATGTACAAACCTCAAGCAGAAATACGATGTAGAGGCATGGAAAAACACTACGTTGCACTATATTACTTTTTTGAATGAATAATTGAGATACAAAGGGGTGGTACTTATACATTTCCTTAAACTGAATATCTATCCTTAAGATCATAAATTTTAGAAAACAAATAATACAAAATAATAGGAGATAATGATGACATAACTTTTGATTTCCTTTCCTTAAGTTGAATGAATAATTGAGATACAAAAGGGTTGTATTTATGTAATTAGTTGGACTAATTACATAATGGAAGGAAAAATCTTCGGTTCTGGTATACTATCGTCCATTGCATTTTTTGGTCGATTTGGATGGAAAGGAATAACAGAGTATTGAAGACAAGGAGGAGACGGTTGAAGATCTATGGGACAAAATCAAATTTAGAGTGGCAAGTTGGGCGAATTTACAGAAAGATTATAAACACCTAAGTGTCTCGGAGCTATATAGAGATTGGAATTTTATTTTCGATTAAAAACTGTGTTTTAGGGGTTCGAAGTTTTTTTGTAAGCATTTCGTTCAGCGGATATCTTATCCGCCTAATGTATTGTAAGCTTCAATATTTTAATAAAATATGTTTCTTATAAAAAAAAAATTAAACCAGAGATCATAAATTTTGGGAAACCAAATAATACGAAATTGCGGAGATAGTGATGACATGAAACACATCAGTCATTTGTTCATATGTGATGAACGATACATAGGGCATCACTTCCCATTTTTTCTTTAATGAAAATGTGAGTCAACCTCAATATGCTTTGTTCCGTCATTTGTACAGTATTATTCACAATATTTATTGTCGATTAGTTTATCAAATCACAGCCTTATAAGAATTTTCAAGTTCATTTTTAACTCTTAAAGAACTAGCTTTTGTAACGACAATGAGTTATCTCGAACTTGGACTTCCTTTAAGGCTCTCTCCTTACGGGTTTTCCCATGCGCCGTCAGTCATAGAATATATTACCCCTAGAAAGTGGTTCCTTCGCTTCCCCAACACTCAAACCCGGACCTACAGGCTTAAGTACTTAAATTATGAGTAAAGTGATCTTAACTTCACTCATTGCTCAGACACCGTCGAGTTAATCAGGATAGAGACTATATTTTGACAAAGCTTAAAAAAAAAGTCAAAGAAGGCAGGTCTCGAAATCTTCAGATTGCCGACAAACCTATGGATGAAAGGAAGGTTGTGTGTAGCCGTGCCAAGAGATGATGCCTGAATTATACAAGTCAAAATTCTTAATCCACCCATACAGTATAAAGATGTACAGAGACCTAGAAATTTTTTTGGTGGAGCGGAATGAAGAGAGATGTAGCAAAATTCGTCTCTAGATGCCAAGTATGTCAGCTGGTCAAAGCCGAGCATCAACAACTTGGGGACTCCTCCAACCTTTGGAAATTTTGGAATGAAACTAAGAACGTATTTCTATGGATTTCGTGGTAGGTTTACTCAAGTTAAGACAAAGTAATGATGGATATGGGTAATTGTAGATTGGTGTACAAAATCTACGAACTTCATGGCCGTCAGCATGAACTATAACTTGGACAAATTGGCTATATTGTACATGAACAACTTTGTACGGCTACATCATGTCCGATATAGACCCAACATTTGTATCTCGTTTTTGGAAGAGCTATCAAGAAGCTATGGGAACTAAGGTCATTCTAAGTACAGTCTACCACCCCCAAATTGATGGGCAAACAGAGCGAACAATACAAACTCTTGAGGATATGCTACGAGCATGAGCCCTAAACTTTAGTGGTAAGTCAAGTGAACACTTGCCCTTAATTGAGTTTGCTTTCAATAACCATTACCACAACATTATTGGAATGACACCATACGAAGCCTTGTATGGAAGAAAATTTCGATCGGGAGATGAAGTAGGGAAGAAAACATTACTGGGTCTGAGCTAGTCCAAACCACAATGGCCAAGGTGTCAATAATAAAAGACAGACTCGAGGCAGCCTAAGATCGACAGAAAAGTTGGGCAGATCTTAAAAAAAAGGCCCATGGAATTTGAAGCAGGTGTTAAAGCGTGTGTAAAAGTTTCCCCAATGAAAGGAGTAGTCTGATTCAGTAATGCTGGGAAACTAAATCCCAGATATTTCAGACCATGTAAAATTCTAGATAAAGTAGGAATACTGGCTATAAACTAGCTTTAACACCCAACATGTCAAGAGTACACAATGTATTCCACGTAGTACAATTGAGGAAATAATTTCAAGATCCGAACCATATTCTTGAAATCGGACCACTTCTTATCGAAGGAAATTTGAAGGAAGAGCTGAGATATGAAGAAATCCCTATTTGAATTTTGGACGCCAATAATCAAGTGCTAAGGCGATGTATATCCCTTATGTCAAGGTGCAACGGTCTAACCACAGTGAACGAGAAACAATTTGGGAGCTAGAATAAATATTGCGTAAACAGTACCACTACTTTTTTGAAGACCAAACAAACTCAAGTTTTGATGATGAAACTCCAAATAAAGAAGGAGAGATGTGAAGACTGTAAAATTTATAGCTAACCGCTCAAATTATGAACGATGAGTTCAAGCGGCGAGACTTGACGCAGCTAGAAATGTAGCGGCTAAAACATTGCAGCTCAACATGCCAGCAATGAGACTTGCAAACAGCTGGAAATGCAAATGACGATACATCTTTGTGGCTTGACTTATAATCGGCGAGAATTCACCTAGCTTGAATTGTACCGGTTCGATTTTAGCATTTCGATAAGACGCCTGATGACTTACGCGGTTTCCGGTGCCAACGGTTGGATTAAATAACAAATTAAAGGGCACTTTGACCACTTTGCATAGCTGTTGGAGTCAAGGTCATTAATTCATTTAAGAGGGTTGTAAATGACAGTCGGTGACTCCAAATCCTCTCCTAAATAAATTTATAGGACCGATGCTTTCAGAAATTAACACTTCTCAAGCTCCAAAGCTCTTTCAAAATTCGTATAGCATTCAGTGGTGAGACTCTGTTCGATTTTCAAGAGTATGAGTAACCAATGAGCTGCGAGAATCTAAATGAGTTTCTTATACCAGCTGCTAGAGTTCAACATCTCGATCTTTCTGTGCATAACGTTTCTGTCCATCCATCCTGAACCTCGCAGACCAACGACTAGCTTTTCCACGTTTCGAACCAATTACGGCAAGTGGGTTTTGGTATATATAAATTTGGTTCACTTGTTAGCACTTGTTCTTAGTAAGTGTTTTTCTGGTATTTATGAAATTTGGCATATTCGCACTTAGTAAGTGGGCTTTTGCTTTAAATTCATATGTATAATTTATTTCGATCGACCATGATATGGTTTCTTACTCTTTGATTCTTATTTCGAACCGTCAATTTGAAATATGTTTTGGAATCACTATTCGAATGTCGAATCGTTAAATTTGTTAATATTGAACCGCACCTTTGTTGTGATATTCTTGAAAAGTTCGATTGTTAATATATGTATTGTTTATTGCAAGCATGATAAAAATATTTGTTTTAGCACTTTTACAGCTTGATTTGAAATGGTAAAGGAAATTTTACGAACTATCGCCCTTACATGGTGTGTAAGAGTAACCGTGCTATGACCCTGAGGGTAAGAATAGCCGATATATGGCCTCACCTCTAGAGCAATTATATATAAGGGATTGATGTAACATCATGGAGTATGATATGAGTTTCAGTGCTACTGGTAATTTGAAATATGTTTCTTGATAAAAGATCAAGACTTAGTATGATTATACCATGCTTGTCAATACTTTAAAGATAAGATTCAGCGTTTTGAAGGATTACATGTATATATATTTTTTTGTTCGATCGGTCCCAACTTGCTAAGTATTTCCCCAAATCCTCACCTCCTTACTCCCTCCCAGATTTGAATGAAGAACAATTGGAGGATGAAGAACAAGATCAGTTTTGGGGTTGGTGATTGAGCCCCATTACGTGAGAAAAAGTTTTCTTTTGTTCATAATCGTACTATTCCGCATTTTGTTTTTAATTTGTATATATGATTATCTCATTTACGAATTAGACTGGTTATTTGACTATTGCAAAACTTGTTTTGCGATTATGCGATGGAGAAATGACGTTGGATATCTACCCCTCGGTCTCAGGGCTGACAACTTCTGCATTAATGCATACACCCTGATGGCTACAATACTTTCTTCCCTTGTTTCGTAGAATGCCTCCTCGGTTTTCATAAGATAAGTGTATAAATGGAATTACTGTCAACAAAGATAATTCAATGTGAACTTGTTGACAAGATGTTTGTATATGTCTTTTGTGACTAAAGTCCCCTTGCATAAGAGTTTCACTTGGTCTGCAAACACTTGTCCCTCTTTCCTCAAGAAGAACTTAGTGTCTTTCTATGGTATGTCGATTTTCTTTTATTTTCTTTTACCAAGCGATGTTCGTTCTCAAGAAATAGCATCAGGTATTTAGCCTCAAATTTTGCTGCAAGACACCTTTTTACTGCTATTATTTTAATATCATAATTAAAGTGAGGATTATATTATCCCCATGTAGAATAGAATACCTTGTTCCTTTTATTTGTACACTTCAAAAAAATTATGACCAAATATTAGTACACAAAAACATATTTAGGAAATACAAACATGTGCTACTAGCTATCCAACTATGCAATCATAATGAGATTGTGGCAACAACAAATTATAAGCAATAAAATACATGTATTTTAATTTTGCGAAATAAATTATTTGTACTGGTGCTAACGTTCTCGAACAACTTTTTGTTGAGAGCGGTCCAAATAGAAATATTCGTGCATGATATGCTTAGTAGTTGAGCTCTTGTCAGCTTCGAAGATCCTGGTATGCCTTCTTAAACCACTTGAGTGTACTTTTGATAGTCTACATGACAACCTGATACCAAGCCAACTACGTGCACTATTCTGAAGATGCCTAGAGAAAGGGCAACTAAAAAATAGATGATCGACTGATTCATCTTTAGCAGCTCACAACACATGTTATAAACTAAAGTATTGTCTCTCTAGTGAGCTATTTTCCATGAGCAACTAACCATGTAATGAATGCATGCTTGGAAAGGAAACAAGAATTCCGAACTCCGAGTTTTCCTATGATATAACCTCGTTTCTTAACGAATTTGGAAAGTTCTCAAAGCAAGCCCTTTGAGACTGCTTCAATTCATAAGTACTTCTAAATTTGGCGTACAATTTAATAATGCATTTAACTCATCTAATTGATATTAGGGCCCACCCGCATTCATGATTAACTAAACAAATATCCTAACTGTATCCAACTTTGCCACCAACAAAATAGTCTTGAAATTATCGATCGCATCGATTTTTTGTGAACTCCTTTGCTTTGTAGCATTTTTTACGACCCATTTGGATTAAATTTCGGAGCAAACATCCATTTACATTTGGCAATACTTTTTTATTTACTTTTTTTTAATCAAACCATCCCTTGTTTAGGTTGACTTTCTTTTAAAATACTAGGTGATTCCTTTATAAACTTGGGAGTACCCACATTGTGTAAATATGAGATAAAGCTAGAATATTATCCAATAAGGTTTTGTAGGACTAATTGTTAGAGGGAGAGAGGCTGAGACTGAGAACATGATCAAATATTGTCCAAGGGTAAGGGCAGTAGAATGATATGAACATACCAAGTAGTCTTGTTCAATGGGCACTTCAAAAAATTTATCCGAGTTTGTACCTTTTTTGCATGGGAGAGTAGCCTAGGAAGATACATTTCAATGACTAGGATCTCATTTTCAGGGTGATGTTGATGCACATGAGTAAGAACATGTCCAAATACCTTAGGCAAATAAGAGGTTCTTGGGAACATGTAAGGTGTTTCTTAAAAATATGCCTTGGGTGTTCTAAATTTCCAGACTTCTAACAACTTCGATTTATCAAATTGGTAGCACTGAGAATGGCTTCTCCCGAAATATTTAGGGATGCCAGCAATTAACATTTAAGGATCTCCCCACTTTTATTAAATGCTGCGTATTATTTTCGATCACCCCGTTTTTTGCGTATTAATAAGTGATCTAAGAAGAATTTTATCATTTCTTTGAAAAATTGATCAAGCTTTTGCCAAAGAATCCATCCCCAGTTTAACTGCTAAAAACTTGATTATTCATGATAATATGTTGAAATTTATTAATCCAGTTTTTTCTTAGTTCCCATAATTAACTCAAAACTGAAACCTAAAATAAAAATACAAACAATTTTAACGTGGTTCAGTTCAATCACCTACATCCACAGGGAGACACCCAACTATGAAGCAAATCAACTAAATTTCAATAATGTTACAATCATAGAGGACAAATAATTAAGACTTTTCTTATGATGTCTTTATGATTAACACATTCAGTAGACTTCACTTGGCGAGCATCACTCGTCTTCAATATCCGCAAACTCGAACTTCCTTTGAAACTGTGGATTGCTCTCAACACGATGCATTGAGTGCATGTGTACCACTGTCAATTGAAACCATCGAAATCGGAATGAATATAATATTAACAGAATTTTGTCTCACAGCTTGTCGCGGCGAAGAATGAATAGTAGTGTTTTTCTTTACAAAATTAGCATACAAACAATTCTTAAAGATTTGACAATATAAACTCGTCGGCCTTCGTAGACATATGACCACTCTCGGAAATCTTCATAATGAATGCTCTAATGTATAGAGAACCCCCATCATATCCAAGATAGAGTAAATGTTTTCAAATTTCGCACCATATCCAACAAGATAATGTCATCCAATATTCAAACAAATATTTCAATGCATAAAAAAACATATTCAAACAAATATTTTCTTTAATTATCTTTTTATATCCAAAATCTTCATGTCAATATTTTAATTTTTTTTGAAAAAATAATCTGAAAAATAGAACCAACCAAAAATTACATTTAACAAAATTGTTACAAAATAATAGAAGATTGTTTCATGACAAATATATTTGTCAATCTTTAAATGTTTACATATATTATTTATTTTGAGTATGAAATCAAAGCCAATAAAAGAAACTTCTCGAGATAAGCATAAATAAATCACTTTTTTTTCTTCTTAGGGTGGATATGTATTGTCAGCCGCAAAAATTTGAGAAATCTATATTAAAGTGGAAAGCTGATGTCGGTAGTAGTGAGATGAATTTTGGGTTCAATTGATGCCTAGGCATACTCATTTAGAAATGTTGTTGCACAATTATTAGGAAAATAGGTCTGATTGAACTAGTCTTTTAAAAATATTAGATCTACATTTGGCAAAGTTGTTGCACAACAATTTAGAAAAAAAATCTCTTTTTTGGGTGATGGGGTTGCTACTCAGAGAAAGCTACAAAGATTCATTGTCTCGCTTTGAGGAGAACTCCACAAAACTAATAACAAACAAGATTGATTCTTTTAGTTTTGTTGATCTTGAATGATTATCTAGTTATCAAATACTTAAGTTGATCATACTAACCTAATCCTCCAATCAATTCAATGATCTTCACATTCATTCACATTTATTATGGTAGGGTAATGTATCTAATAGATAAATTCATAGGGGGTAAACTTTATAAAGCTCAAGTTGATAACGTTCATCCTGTCAAGATGATTCTCTACCATTGAGTTACGTTAATTCTATGTATCATTGAGAAGAAAAGGCTTATCATCCTAAATCAAAAGTTCGAATAGCTGAACTCCAATCTTCTCTAGCTTTACCCGTCATAAACATTAAAATAATTATCAAAATCATATTTGATTGTCATTTGTTCTTGTGAGAGTATAAGATTAACTAGTGATTTTAAAGAAAAATGAAGTTATATTTAATATAATTACTTAAAAGATTTGGTAATTTCGTTTTTGGGTAAAATGATTTGTTATCCAGCATTCTAGACATCAGCACGTAAAATTTTACTTGACATTGTTCTTGTGTCACATATATTATAAACCTAAATGCATGAAACATTAATGTGATGTTATTTGATTTCAAATGGTGTAAGATACCAAATGTTGTGCCCAAGTTGAATAACTCTCAATTTTGATATTCTATATAATTGTTAAAATAATGGATGGACTTCGTCAAGATTTACATTGCAAAACTATTCCCTAAGATCATGTATAACCAAGCGGAATTTATATTTGTAAATTATTCTTAAATTTTATTTCAAAATTTCAAAATATTACAATGATTACTCAGATTGACAAATGAACATGAACTAATCTTTTTAGTACAAAGATTATTTAGTGGTGTTAGTTGCACAAGCACTTGAGCACTTGACAAAGCTTGAGAATAGCATTCCATTCCTTTTTGTCATGCACAAGGACCAAAAAAAAAATGCTCTAAGAGCCATTCCAAAACCCTTCTATTGACCACATCACAATGCTAGTACTCTCAGACACGAAGTCCACTTCAAAATATAGGGGATAAAGTGACACTAGGACGAAGGTATTATGACACAATCCTTTTTTTTTGGTTTACTTGCCTATTTAAAGTTCGTTAACTACTTTCTTACCGTATGCAATTTCATCTTACATAGTTGTACTTGTGCTCATTTTTTGTCCTATAGCTGGGGCAACCCCATTGTGTAGTAACTGGATCTCACTAATATAATACAGAAAGATGACATCTTCTAATCCACAAGTTATAAAGAACATTAAAAGATGTAATTAGAATGTAAATTTATATATCCATGGATTATTCATTTTACTTAGCTTTCTCCGTAGATGTTTCAAATAGCCACGTGGGCATTGCTGGCAATTTCGCAACCATTGTATGATATAACTATCCTTGAATATACCCCATTTGTTTCATTTGCCTGGTGAATCTTCTTAGACAAGCTTGTGGAGATTCTTTAGCTCGTAGAGATATTTTCTCAACATGTATGCCAAACCTCCTCAAAAGCTGGTGGAACGTCCATAAATATTTCTTCCTCCGAATTTCCATTCGGGGCTTGTAATTTGAAAATTAATTGGCAAAAGAGCCAATCCAAATTTACCGCAAATGTAAGTAATATCCAAAATGCGTTCAATTTAGCTACTAGAGCAATTTTTTAAGATATTCAATTCCAAGGTTGCGTATGCATCTGGTGAAATATCGGTTTGTAGTGTTCGAATGACCCATGTAATTTGAATTTTACAATAAAATTCATTTGAAATTTTCTTTTCCACTTTAGGTGAGTGCACGAGCTTCCATGTTCTCTTTAAAACATCAATTTCCTTGGTGAGAATATGTTCTAGAACATTTGGATCTTCCCGGCGTAATTGTGAGAAAAAATTTATAATGCAACTAGACGACTTGTCATATCACATGGTTTGAGAGAGGGTTTTGATGATATGATCTATATAGCACATTTTATAAGGGTAAGAGGCGTATCTCGATGAAGAGAAGATTCCATTTTTCCTTTGATTTGATATTCATATTTGTCTTCATAGGGTTTCTATTACTTGGATGGTGTTTCCTCTTTGTATAGACTTGCTTCAACACTATTTTCTCATCAATATCTATTGTAGTATGTTTTTTAGTTATGTATAGCATATCAGGTATTGGTAGCATCGAATGAGTTTCTTTTCCCTTATTGGATACATTGGATCTTCAAGTTTGGCCTCCTTGAGGAGTGTGAGAGAAAAGTTTATTTAAAAAATCTAATGAAATCCGTGGACACGAAAAATCTTCTTGTATTGGGTCAAAACATTTCTTCTTTATATGCAAGGAAGAATATCCATCAAAGTGATTTATGAGCATGATGTTCTTATATATCATGATTATTCTTATGTACATGTACAAACACAACAAAACGTGTAATTTAGGGAGAAATAAAAAATTAGATGTCATGTAGAAAATTTAAAAATCCAATTAAGTTTTAAAAATCAAAATTCATGATGACATTCTCTTATTAAATAAGAAGAAATTAATTCTTCTCTATGAGTGTCTTGAACAAATGACTAGACCAATGAAAATAAATGACGGTAGAAATGTGAAATGTTGCTGCTGAATTATATTAGTTGTTTTAGTTTTGGAAGAAAAATAGCGTGGGAAAAATGTCCTTAATATTCATTATTCTACGTTACATTGGGTCTTAGATGTTAATTATGCCCGTATTGGAACTCAATTCTTCAATGTTAGGTTGGAAAAACGCATTTGTTAAAATGTCTGCAATGTGTAAATTGTATAGGAACATACATATATGAGGTCGATGATTATTTTTTTGATCTTTTCACTTATGAAACGACGATCCACTTTGGAGTGTTTGATTAGATCATGATGGATTTGATACACTAACGGAAGCATAATGGTACATATAAGTTCCTTAGGTCGACAATCTTTCATCTTTAGTTCATCAAGTAATTCCATGAGTGCCGCATTCTTTCACAAATTCCATGAGCTAAATCTCAAAATTATGTTTCGGCACTGTTGTCAGAAGCCACTGATTGCTTTTTGTTTCACCAAGTTAAAAGGTTTCCCTATACGATGTACAATACCCGGAAGTGGAGGCCCAATCTGCATCACTGTAAACTTTGACCCAATAGTCCTTTCCCCGAAGTTAGTATCAAGTACCGCAACACTTGATAAGCCACATACATGTGTTGTTCAGTTGTGGATTATTCATGAACTGACTAATCACAACAAATCTGATATTCGGTCGTGTGAGACAAATAGATAAGTTTGCCCACAAGTCTTCGTAATTTCGTTTGTCAAATGGTGGACTGTCATTTCTCACTCCGATCTTAACGTAGGGCTTCCACTGGTGTATCCATTGGCTTGCACCCCAAAGGTTTCCTTCAGGAGGTTTAGAACATACTTTCATTAACAAATCGAGATATTAAAAGATGATATTTCCACTTTCATTCCATGAAATTCCTAAGTTGTCTTGAGGTCTTTCATCTTACCTTTTTTCGAAAGTAGAGACTTTGCGCGAATAATTTATTTTTCATGATTTCTTAAAGTAACAATATCATCCATATATGCTATGAGAACCATGACCGTACCCAATTCATAGCGTTTCACAAGTAGTGTTATTAGATTGACATTGTGTATAACCATCTCCCTTCTACTCATTGGGGTATTGATAGATTCAACCTCGAGGGATTGTTTGAGATCATGCAGTGACTTCCTCAATTTGCATGCTTTCTCCGTCGCTTTAGATTCAAAACTTGGCGGAATGTCCATGTTCATTTCCTTCTCAAGATCTCCGTTAAGAAATACATTCTTGACATCAAATTGAGATAAACACCAATCTAGGTTTGCAACAACTGATAAAAAAAAACTCGAATTATGTCGAGTCTTGCCACTGGAGAAAATGTGTCTTGATGATCGATGACATATGATTGCATGTATCTTTGGGCTACAAGTTGTGCTTTAAGTCTGTCAATGCTTTTGTCAGACTCATGTTTGATTGTAAAGATCCACTTGTATTTTTTTTTCCTTTTGAGAGATCAGTAATAAGTCATGTGTTGTTTTTTTGAAGTGTCTTTATTTCATAAAAGACGGTAGATTTCTAATTTAGCTCACCGAGAGCTTCTTCAATGGTGGATGGTAACCGAACCTGTTCTAATTTTGAAATAGATGAACGATATGCAGTATAGAAACTGTCAAGTGACACATACTTACAAATAAGATGATATGTTTGCACAAGGAGTATGGGACTAAAAGGAGATCAAGGAGAGCAAGTCATGTGATCAGTAGCTTTGGATTCTAATATCCAAGAGTTATTTCAAACTGTAGAAGAAAGAGTTATAGAAAAAAATATGTTTTCAGTAACAAAACAAACATATATGACTTAGCAGGATCCAAAGAATGTGATTTAAAACATGTTATTTAATGAAAAAGGTTGTTCCTTTATGAACTTGGGCCTGGGTTTTGTTCAGAAACTCTACTTTTAAGACCTGTATATAACTATTGAGCCTTGATCACGCTCATCCCTTTTCTTCAAGTTCGAGGGTTTGTCCTTCACTTCCAAAAGGTCCTTGATTGTGATTCTCTCGTTCAAATACATCTCGCCGTAGCCCTAGACGATTTCCACCCTTCGTTCCATTATCTCCTCTCATTACAAAGGCAGAGTTGTCACCGAATCCATGTTTAAGCATGATTAGATGCCATGATTCTTCATGTATCTCCTCCGAAAACTCCTAATGAAGAATGGGTGGTCCCATGACCTTGACGACAACCACATACTTCATCTAGGTTTTTTTGAGGCCAACCAAGAACACAAACCAGCTGCTCCTTTCAGTTTTTGCTAATAGTGAGTTGCATCAAATGGGGCTCTCTCATTTTCCATTCCATAAAAAGAAATCCAGTTCTTGCCAAAATACAAGAAGCTCGTTATAGATGGTTGATCATGTACTTTGTTTCATCTTCCAAATCCAAGTTGCACCCTCAAAAGAAATACAGTTCTTGCCAGAGTACAAGAAGCTCATTATAGATGGTTGATTGTGTACTTTGTCGACTCTTGTAGATCAAGTTGTTAATTCATAAATTTGGGAGTAATTATCTTAACAAGAATTTCCCTTTCGGATGCGTCCCAGACTTTTTTGACCGTGGTAAAAAAGATAATTGATGAGGGGTTTGATGGCTCCACTCAAATATTTAAGTTTGTCCATCATTGAAAACCAAATAGACCAACTAATAACATTCAATCTAATTGATCCCATTCAATTTGTGGATGGTAATTTTGAAGGGTTGTTCATACCGCTAACCATTTGGGGGAGCAAACAACAAATAGCGGAGCCTTTGCTAGTAACAAGGTGTTGATGGTGGAAGAGTATTAACGAAATATGACAGCTTTAAAGTTTATCATCAAACCCTCCTAATATACCATATGAAAGAACAAAGAAAAAAAATTGTTCTTTTATTTTATTCATTCTGCATTTTCTCTTACAATATTAGACATTATGCAAAGAGAAGAAAATATTACAAATATGAAAATAATTGAAATATTATCACAAACCAATCAATGCCTAGATTTAAGAGATTTTAACGTTGATGTCCTCTTGACGATAACATAAAGGAGTTATGGATTCATGTTAACAATATTGGATAAAAAAACGGTTGAGTAGATTTTTTTATAATTTTTCTATGAAAAATGTTCCAAATCAAAAAGGTTTTGCAAGATTGATCTATATGTGGATGGAATAAATATCCATCATCCACCAATATTTGTAAACAAACAAAAAAATTTGGAATTATTTTTTAATATAAAGCTTTATATTTTATTAAATAAAATAAAATAAATATATTCAGTGCATTATTATATTTTTAAGACCCCCTCGCAAGTTTCAAGGCTTATTTTGCATCTATGCAATAGATATTTTCGAAGTGCTTAACCAGCCATGGACCGGGCTAAGCAGTATTTACTCGAGCTAGAGGGTGAGTTCTAAAGAGCAATTTTTAACTTGTTGGAATGGTTGAAAATGGTTGTTACAACGTCCACTGCTCGATTAATCCCTCGTAGACATAAAAGAATAGAAATCAATATATGGAAAACACATTGTGTAAATTGATGTGAATGGAAGCCACGATGATTTGTTTAAAGAAAGATAGCGACCCAAAATAAGATTGGGTGGGGGTGGGGATTGAAATTCAATGTGGGTTGATATATAGAAGTCAAAACCATTGTTTAGAATAGAGAGTGAAGGATATAAACAATGTTTTTGCGGGGAATATAATGGATTTCTTCACTTGGTGGGTGTTATATATGAAACGACCGGAATAAATACTCCATTGTTCAATTCTTTGATATTTTCATGGCTTCCTGGATGTAGAATTGCGAGAGTGTGACGTGAGAAAGCGTGGATCACTTCTTCGGAAGTGTTTGTAAGGATTTATTTAAAGTATGTTGGGATCAAATCAACATGAAATTACAACTACTTCAGTAAACAAGGTAAAGTGAGTTAATATTATTTAGTGTTTAGCGAGTAGTTCGAGATTCTTCATATTGATGAGGTGGATGTTTGCATCAGTTGATCGTCGAAGGGCTAAGCAAGGTTGGAGCGATAGCATCGGAGAAAATAGATATTTTATTAGCCATTTCAGTATCAGAGTTAGAAAGAAGGGTTTCTCGAAGGGTGCTAGCCAACAAAAAAGGTGTAAGATGGAATATAGATGATGAAGGAAAAGTGTTGGTAAAAGATTTGTACAAAAATCTTGCTGACACAATAAAGTACGTTATAAGCTACCAACTATTATTCAAGTCATGCCAAGGATTGACGAGGATTGAAGCAACTGGCAAATGAAAGGGTATACTAAATATCCTAAAAATGTACATATTTGGTAAATCTCGAAATTTTTTCTAGTGATACAAAAAGGTACATATTAGTAAATCTCGAGACTTTGTAGTCCAAAGATACATGCAATCATATGTTTCGAGGTAAGCATTAGTAAAAAAAACCACACAATCAACAAAAGGAGGTCAAACGCAGAACACAATGGATTATTACTGTGGCATCATGAAGGATAACTGAACACAATGAATGCCTCGAACAACCACATCAAGTGGCTGCTTGGTGGGTAGAGCTACTCATTATTGCTTGGATGGTTAAACAGACTTATTAGGGGAATCAACATAAACGATTTATCATGTGTAACAATACATGGACGTTCTTTGAAAAGCATTTGCAATATCTATATATATAAAAAAAGGCTAGGATTATTGCATTTGAGTACTTCTAACAATTTCAACTTAATCGATAAGATCAGATAGTTGTCCTCTGGTAAGAATGTGAAAGTTTTATTATGGTTCAAAGAAAATAGGACATCCAAAGATATATGAGAGGAACAAAAGCTCCCAAGACAATTTTCATGTAGGAAAAAATTCGGTCGAGGGTGAAGATACAATAGCCATAACATACAAATAAATTTCAATATTCTCAAGACCTCCACATGAGGTAATAAAGGGGCATCCATAGGATAGATGGGTGAGGATGTCAATAACCAGCGAATTAACGTATTCATCATACGGTTTTTTGGTGAAGAATGATGCTCATGGGATGCTACATTAGAAAAATAACTTTGTGTTTAACCGTCATTAGTCATAAGTCCTAATTTGTTAAAAGTCCTTTAATCTTATCTATGTATATATTAGATATTTTCTTACTGTTTGGCTAAGGCGTGGCTTTCTAAGTGGCCAAATGTTTATGTTGTCATATTATTTAAAGGATTTAAATGTATCTTTACAATTACTTTTTTTTGAATAATACTAAGCACCTTGTCCTAACAATTGGTTCTAGAATGACAATTATAGGTACGGTTATTAGTTGTCAAAGAAATCATTGGTGAATATATTTTTGTAAGTGTGAGTGGCAAATCTTTGTTGCGGCCTGAGATATACATTGAGCATAAAGTGACACTTAAACAAGTTGTATGAATTGAGCTAAACCTCTACTAGTAAGTGTTAATTTGGTGGAAATTTGTTCTGTAAACTTGGTTACAACTCAAATCCATAGATTAACTAGGAGTAAATGAATACCTTTGATTTTTTTTTTATAGGAAACATATATTTATTTAATTATAAGAGTCCATTACATAGGAAGCGGACGAGCTTTCCGCAAAATAAAAGATAGTACAACAATCAAATTAAAACGATACAAACTTCCAATCCCTAACCACATCTGAAATAGCTAGATGACCTAGTTCTTTGATATTCCTTGTTGACTGCGCCACTCTGAATTTCAGTAGTTCCCAAACTTTGCCCTCCGAGCTAGACGAGTCATTGAAAATTAATGTCCATATTGTACGGGTCGATGGTTGATTAATTATTGTGATGGAACATGTTTTGATTAGTAGTAATCTTATTACACGGGTAGAGTATCACCATTTTCTTCCAAAGACATCGTGAAGTAGTAATTGGGGGACAATTTAGTTTTATATTTTATCACTAGAAAACACTTGGTTCTTATAATTTTTTGGTTTCTAAAATTTCAAAGTTGTTACTCATACTTTTTCTTTCTGGAAAATCACGTTAGACGTGGAAAATTTGAAAAAACAACTTTTGTGGCTATGCTGGACACTACCACCATGGCGATGCTAAGATTTAGCTCCTCTTTTGTTATCATTTGTGGACTACAAGGCTTGATATCCTACTGAAATAAGAATTCAAGATGGAAAGTTCTATCATTAGTGTGAAATTGAGAGTTTTCTTTCTAGTGTGCGGGAGTTCATCTGTAAATAAATCGATAAGCATTTTTCAATAGTGCATCATATCCAAATTTATGTCAAAATTGATTTTTTAGTGGAATAGAATTTACGAATTCTAAAGTATTTTCAAATTGAAGCCATTAAGTGGAGAGGAAATGCACCACTCGGTTTGCTTTTAAGCAATGTTGAACAAGAGCACTTTGTGCTTGCATGTAGCCATCCCGATATACTTTTTGGGGCTTTTTATTGGAAGCTGGAAGCATTCGAGTTTCATTTATCCAATCAGCACACCACAAAAAACCCGGCGGTCATATTTTTTTAAAACGAGATGGTGAAATAACAAACCAAAGGCAAGTAAAAAGCAGGTTGAATATCTTTTTTAATGGTTATCGGACATTTTTCCACCTACTAAGGATGCTGGGTCATCTCTTACAAACAGTATGGGATATGGACCACCTAACTTGTAGTTCTAGGTAAGGAAGAGGGAAGGTGCAAAGAGAAAAAAATCCGTAAGAAGAAGCAAGCTTGTCCCAACAATTTCTCTTTCGGGGAGCAATTTCCAATAGCCCATACCATATCAAGATGATCAAACTCGATACTCCAGTACTGTGTGGTTTGAGAGCATTTTTATTCATTGTTTATATATTGAATGTTATCCACGATCACTTCGTTGGGGTTGAGTCAGTGGGCAAAGGACTGCATTTGAGCTTAGAAGGTCCAAGTCTATATAAGTGGTTAGGTTAAATTATTGTCGAAGTAAAACATAGTCGCACAAGGATTGAGAACTTTAATGATGATGGAAGATGGTTTACACTCAAACTTAAAGGAAGGGGGCTAAAGCAAGAGATTTGAGTTATGGGCAAGAGGGTCATTTGAGCCAAGCATACAAGAGATGGTGGGTAACATGACTAAAACAGATACATGTATACCGTTTAAGAAGATGTGACAGACGAACACATAGCACAATTGGAGGGCCATACAACCTTGAAGATGTTATGGTGTGTAGGCGGTGATTAATGGGGCTAGTACTTGGTCTTTGTGGCAAGAGATGCAAAAAATGGGTCGACAGTTTATTGTGGCGGATGGAACTACATTTTGAAGGCCTCCGTGACAAAGGTAAGTGCAACAAGTCTTTCTCTCCGCAGACACGTCGACACGAAAATAGATTTATATTGAATTGACATGTAGGATGAAATTCGAGAGATAGTTTAAGCACCACTTCTATTTACAAAGTGTTATGTTTGAAGCACGGAAAAAAACTTAGCGAGTATCGGGAGATTCACCACCCCGATGCTTTAAATAAACGGACTTATATGAATATATGTTTTTCCGCCTTGTGAATATTCTTCAAAATTGGCAAAGAAGGTGGTTCGATGTCAAGGGGTGAAGAGGGTAGTTGAGGCCATGCAACGTAGAATAACTCCCTATTGTTTGGAAAAATTTGTGAAAAAATGTTGATGAAACATCTCGAAGTATTACACAAGAAATTTTTGAAAAAAATATAATAGAAATCGGTAGATCAGAAATGAAGTACAATAAATGAAAAATTAACTAAATAAAGTTTAAAAAAAATGGTCAACTTCAATCCCCGACAAATGCACCAAAAACTTGATCAAGCTTTTCTAACAAAATAATTTAAAACAATTAAATCTCTTCAGGATGCTCGATATTTACCACAAGTGTACCAGTATGGGTGGCAAATCCGCCACGCCACGCCAAGGAAAATTAGGGCTCGAACCCGAACCCGCCCCACCGCAAAACTTGACGGATCCAACTTGACGGATCCAACCTGACCAGCATATCAAAACTAACGCATATAGAGTTTTGATATGCTGCACACCTACCGTGCACACCTATGTGAGCACCGATGAGGTGTCACTCACCCATTGGATGCGCAATTTTTCTTATATTTCATCACATCCAATGGGTGAGTGACACCTCATCGGTGCTCACATAGGTGTGCACGGTAGGTGTGCAGCATATAAAAATTAACGCATATAGAGTTTTGATATGCTGCACACCTACCGTGCACACCTATGTGAGCACCGATGAGGTGTCACTCACCCATTGGATGCGCAATTTTTCTTATATTTCATCACATCCAATGGGTGAGTGACACCTCATCGGTGCTCACATAGGTGTGCACGGTAGGTGTGCAGCATATCAAAACTATACACATATATTATATATAATATGTATATATATAGTGTGCATATATAATATACTTAATATATATATACGGGGTAGGTTCACCCAAAACCGAGACCCCCTCGACCCTCCATTGGACTCGTTGACTCGGATCCACCTCGAAACCTTGTTTAATTCGGCTCATTGTCAACCTTATGTACGAGTCCATTTTTTATTTAGTGTAACATGTACAAATATCTTTCCTACAGATATTGACGTGTGACAAATTTATCTCTTCTTTAGTTAACTAAAACGAGAATTGATTAATAAAATAATTTAATATGGAAATAAAAGGATGAAACAAATGCAATATAAATAATATAAATCAAAATAATAAACAAACTGTTGGTAGGATTTTCGTTCACATACTCCTTGATCTTCTCTAATAATTGAATTTCAATTCATAAGTCATGCTTTTGACATGATTTCTTAATCTATCAATATACTATGTCGAGATATGTTGATATAATTAACGAAATGCAATAATTAAGTATTTTTGTGTTATTTAACAATTGTAATCACATTAACAAACAGTAAAATTTTCTAGCTTCCGACCTATTGGACTATGAATATAACATGTATCCAAACTAGTATATTTATGAAATTTGTAGATTCATGGATTATGTCGTCCTATCATGTTATAAAACCTCATGTATGTCTCAATTATAACAAAAAAAAAAAACTCTTCGAAGTTGATCATGCTTTAGAAATGTAATAAAAACACAATAACATAATCAAGTATCCTCAAGAATAAAATCCAATCTTTTAATCCAATCACGATATAGATGTCTAGGGGGAGATAAGAAAAACGAGTGTGCGGTTCTTGTCCGCTCTTCACTTTTTCACGTATTGTTCTTTCTTTCACGTTCCCAGATGTCTGTCCTTGGAGGTTGATGGCTGTGGCGGCTACCTCTCATTACCTCTCTAGGGTTTTTTCATTTTATATCCTCCGAGTCCTTGAATTTGTTTCTATCTTCGCGTCGATCTGGTGCGGTCAACGTGACTTGTTATGTCCCATCGTGTTGTTTCTAAAGTCTCATGTTGGGGCCGTAAGTTTTGGCTACCCTAGCGCGAGATGCCATGTTTGCTTTTTTTTTTCTTCAGCTTGTGTTGGGGCCATATTTTTTGCAGGCCCAACATGTTTACTTCTATTTCCAGCCTAATTTTTCCTTCAATTCGTGCTGGAGCCGTAATTTTTCGCGACCCTAACATGACTTCTGATGCCCAGATTGCATCCACGGTCTTGAGCTCATCTTTATCACTTATACCTATAAATCAACCAATTAAAGTGAGTAGTGGTTCATATACACAAACTATGAAATTGACAGAATACAGACGCGACACAACAAAACCATGCAACAACATACTCAAAACGAAGTACTCAGACACGTGAAATCGGCACCTATCAGCCATCGTCAGGGCGAAGTAACTCATGTAGTACGAAATGGGGGAGGTACTTTCAACAGCAAGAGAGTGATTTATCGAATTGTACATAAGATGCTTGAACAAGAAGATTACTTATTTCATGGTTAAGGGTAAAAATTGGAAATTACCTAGACACTAGTACAAGAAACAAAATAATGCTTTTGTGCTAACATTGCTCTACCATCAAGTTTGATGATATCAAAAATGTCTGGTATCTAGGGTTTAGTCAGGTGAGCCAAATATAATACTTCTTGCTATTACGATGTTGGTCGAGCAGAGCTTCAGTTTTGATCTGAACAATGAACAGAGGTTGGGGGCGTCAGAAGTGTTTTCGGCGTAGACCTCCGATGCTTGTGTCATCACTGGGACCAAGCTTAAGAGTTCAAATTTAACAATGCTAGTGATGGCAATAAGTAAATGTATAAAACCATGGGGAATACCTGACATTTATAGAGTTGAGATAAGTTAGATACCTTGTAGTAGAAGGACTTCTAGTGAAGCAAATTTGTGGTACAATAGATTTGTACTGATCTGACATGATCTTTAGCTGATTACAAATTTAAAATGTACTACATATCTTGATATTACTGGATTTTTTACTTTACGCGAGTCTTGCCTAGGTATTTTGCATTAGTAGGACTGTGTATTCACCCCCATAATCTTGTGAGTGAGCTCGGGTTGGGCGATCATGCTCTGAGCTCGGTTGTTCAGTGATTCTATCTTGTGATTAATTTCTCGAGTAGAGAATAGCTCGGACTCTGTGTAAGATTTTGGGATTGGACTTTAACTTTAAATATATCGCTAATGGCCTTTTTATTTCTGTAAATGGGGAAGCGCTTTGGGTCGAACTCGATTATCTGTAGGGGTGTCAATCGGGTGGGTTGGGTCGGGTTTCGGGTCAACCCGCGAATTTTTTTTTACTTTTTTTTCAACCCGAACCCAACCCGAACCCGAAGCAACCCGAAAACTCCCAACCCGAACACGAACCCGTATAACCCAATTTAACCCGTCTAACCCGCTTAACCCGAATTTTATTAATTTTTTTTAAAAAAATTCAAAAAAATAAAAAATAATAATAATATTTTAATTTAAACACATAATAACAAAATTTTCGATTTAAATTTGAAAGTTTAATCGTAGAAAATTAAAAGTATATTTACTAAATCAAATAAAAAATTGTTAAAAAAATAAAAATATACAAAATAAATATCAAATGATGAAAATTTAGCACATAAATATACAATAAATTTTGTTCAAACATACAATATATAAAAATATAGGTAATATTTTCAAAAAAAAAGTTCGTGGGTCAACCCGCGACCCAACCCGACCCAACCCGAAACCCGTCTAACCCGAACCCACCCAACCCGAACCCACCCAACCCGAACCCAACCCGAACCCGAAAAACCCCAACCCGAAAAACCCCAACCCGAACCTGATTTTTTTCGTGTTGGGTCGTGTCGGGTTGACGGGTCGTGTCGCATTTTGACGCCCCTAATTATCTGGGCAACATGGGGTATCAAAGTTTCAATTTGATGTCTATTTACTTAGCAAGGCTAGGCTGTCATGAAAAAAATTCTAGAATAGTTAAACTTTGTAAACTTCTTATGAAATCAAAGACGTTCTAGACTTCCCGATCCGCAACATGCATTTATATATTTTATTTCTAATTTCTCCATGAGTTTAATTATACATCAGACTCCATATGTTTTAAGGTGATATATGGCGCTAAAAGTTGCATCGACAATTTTTCTATTTTAGTCTTTGTTAATTTGTGGGATGTCTAGTGTCCAAACGTTCATTAGCTTGGGGATGATGAATAGTATTCATTCCGAAAATCAGCCAAGTATCTCTCAATTTTGTCCATGCAAATCTCGTAAAATTTTGTTGCGCTCATACTCTTACTTATGGGCAAGCTACTTTAGTAGATGTGACCCATGTGCATAGCTCTCGCATGTTACTACTCGAATAGGCAATACCTTGCTTCTGCTTTTCCTCGTCTTTCTCAGTAGTCTATATCTAGTAATTGTCTTCATCTCTCTTCCATCGACCAAGTAAATAGTTTATATTATTTTTTTGCTACTTCTGCTGTCAATGATACTTTTTACGTTTATAATTATGTACGAGCGGCTTTTCTTCTTCCAATTAACTGGTTGATTTCCTCGTGAATTTAACAAAATTTTATGGTCCTTAGAGAACTCATGAGATAAGGTAGAATGACATATGAATGTCCTGAGCAATATTTTGAACTGATTTTTATCGGTTTTAAAAACATTTCGTCATCTTTTTAAGGTATTTGTTGTACAAAAATGCTTAAAATTTTACATTTGAAATCATATTTTATAATTGCACAATCGCAAGTAAGGAAATAAAAGTCGCTAGGCATGTTGATATCTGTCCGAATTAGTTTCCTTGCGAAGCAAGACTTTAAATCCTCCGCATATCCTTAAAGTTTTAACTTGTGTCACTGTTGCTTCATTTTTTGCTACTAGAAATTTCATTTATTTGGCACATTTAGACGTGAGTAGGCTTTATGAAGAAGAAGAAGAAGTCGAAGGACTATAGGTAATGTATATGGAATGTAGATGTCAAGCCTCAAGCCTGCAAACTTGCAAGAAGGAAGTTTCCATGTAAATGCTCCTAAAATACTCGAGCAGGACAATTTAGAATTATGTTACTTAACTTTTCTTTTACCAACTATTTTATCTTTTTCATATGATGGTAACTAACAATTATATGCACCCAAAAGGCTTGAGCATGACAATTTAGAATTTAATTACCTTTTGTCATAAATTTTCCGAGAAAAGAGAGAGGATTGAAGTCAGATGGACTAAAAACTATTTTATTTTCATCGATAACCTCTATTTATAAGATATATCACAATTGCATGATACACATCCTTACAAGAATATTATCTCAATATATTTATCTTTATCACGAATCTAATTTGATAAGTATGATATAACTACTGAGAAATGATTATGATTATTTCAATCATATAAGATTGTCTATTATCTTGACATCCACAATATTACAACATTTCCCTTTAGATATCCTCCAGATGATGGACGTGTCTGGTTCAATTATTACTAGAAAAATCCAATGGGACAAAACCCAAATGAATGAAAAAGAGTACGACATTCCTCACTTTTATGAACGGCCTAATTAAAAACTTTTCATACCATGAAGGAAAGGTCATAGACAAGGAAGAAAAAGTCATAGAACGTTAACAAATATATGTTTAATATATATCGTCAAATTTTAAATCTATGATTAATATTCCCCATAAATAACAATATCAAGCGCTTTACCAAAAACTATAGCTAGTAGTAATGGTGCAACTCAAATCTTTTAAACCGCACAACAGCTCAAGGACCATGGTTCGATCGTTCTTCTAGCAGGGATAATTATTGCACTCAACAATCTCTCTTTCAATAATTGCACTTCTTGCAATCAATGGGAATCGAACCCGTGACATTGACTCTGATACCAATTGTAGGATCGAACGCTTGTCGTTTTACCAAAAACTATAACTAGTGGTAATGGTGCAACTCAAATCTTTTAAGCTGCACATCACATCAGCTCAAGCACCATGACTCGATCGTTCTTCTAGTAGAGACAATTATTGCGCCCAACACAATAAATCTTAAATTTCATCAATATTCTTTGATAGTATTAAAAAATTTAAACTTAGTTAGATCTTACATCTTTTTATCACAAATCTTACTAGATTATCAATATAAAGTCATATCGTGCTGATCATCAATTAATGTATCATAAAAATCATAACTAAGAACCTTATTCATACGGTGCAGTTGCTGAATACAATCCTATAAAAGATATTATCTCAATATATTCATTTTCATTATAAAACTCACCATTCTGCCTTGATAAGTATAATATCACAACTGTTGATAAGTTATTACGATTATGTCGATCACACAAGAACATCGATGATCTTGAGATCCACAATATCACAACACCTTTATCTTTTTCATATGAGGTAAAGTGTGACTTCACTCTCTCGTCAAAATTCTTTGCGATTTGATGTTTTAGGAGAGAACAGTCAAGATTCATATTGTTAGTCCCGAACTGTGAGACATGATCATTGGCAATATTAAGTCTCAACAATATAAAACTACCAGACTTCTTTTCAAAAGCACAAATATTTCTAAAACTAAAAGCATTTAACATTCTCTTATAGCCAAAATAATATATTACACTAAAGAGAGCTTATCTAAAGCCAATAATAGTCACCAAAATAATAAAAAGCAATGGAAATAGCAATAAAACACATCCGAGTGTGGCCCTTTTTGTCATGACTGATTTCACCGACCTCTAAACACGAACTGGTCCTTTTCCTTTATTTCATTCTTGTTTTCCAGCTTAATACACAATCTAATTAAAAAACAAATTACATACAACATACTATTAAATTTTCAAACAACTTTTAGTTTCATCCTATTAGAAGATGTTATTGATTTTTAGTTATAACTCTATTAGAAGAGATCATCGAATTTAGATTTAGCCATACCGGATTGGGTCATATTTTTCTAATTTAACCTCACCAGACGAGTTCATAACTGAATCAAATGTTTTAAAAATAGTGTGTGAGATGGATGGAGACAATAAAAGCATGAGAAAAATACAATTAAGACTTGCTGTTTAATTGCACAAATGGCAGGGGATGAACTTTGGTTGTGAAAGAAGCTAAAAAAATTTAGTATTCTTTGCCTAAGCTACCTTATCCAGGATTCTTCTTTCCTTGGCCGAAATTAGAAGAAGTTTTGTGGAGAAACTGTGTAATTTATGATTGTTGTGGTATTTATAGGGAAGGATTTTGAGGGCTAAAAATTATCCATTTCCTGATCTTAACGATATCCTGCAGATTTTAGATTGACACAAATATATACCTAACCTTCAAATCCTTAAAATCTTGCAAATTCAAATTTAGCAAGTCTTCGTTATTAAAAGTGATCTTTGGCACGTGTTATGTGTTTGTACAATATTTTTTATAATTAATTTGATTTACGTTCAAATATAAATAATATTATAGTTGTAAAAATTAATAACGAGTCCTACTGCAATTTATTTGATTATATATAAATGAAGGTCGTACCATAGTGAAAATTAGTGAGGGACTAAAATGCAATTCTGAAATAATAATTTTATTTAAAAAAAGACAATGAAACTAAGTTTTTTGGTTCTAACTCTTATTTTTTAAGAAAGAATATGTTCTTGTTTCTTAAGAATGCGAAAATAAACTTGTTCCGAAAGTTTTTCCAAAATTGCTCTCAAATTTGCCGAATTCGATATATGCTATCATTCATAAATGACATCGTTAAGTTTCGTGTAAATCTCCCAAAAATTAAGTGTCATGCATTGTTCAAAACCTAAAACGGTTTTTGTTCCTGTATAGATATAAGTGCTGGTGTTAAGTTATGTTTCATTTGTAGGAACAGTAAGTTGACACCTATATTGGATTGTATTTCTTACTACATTTTTCTTGTTGTAAAGGTATTGAACCTTAGATTATTTTCTAGTAACTCAACTTAATTAAGCAATTAAAGGAACCAATATCCTGGATGTGCTCAACATTTAATATTGCATTGTTATATACTTTGGATATGCATCAGGGCATTTTGGGGTCAGAAACTCTAAAGAAGCTGCCTTTGGACACAAGCTTCAACCCTTCATTGGTTCTGTTCTCTATTATTCTATTCTGCATTTCAGAATGATGTCACCTACAAGAAAACAATTATTGAAACTGAAACAATACCGATCATATATGTTGCCTTCACAAAATGTTGATCTAGTTTTGCAAAAGTATAACATTTGAAATTTACTTCTGTTGTATTTCCAAATGCATGTTACTACCATAAAATACATCAATTAGTGCATTCGTATTGCGACTTTAAAATCTATAAAATAGCTTGGCTTTTTAGAAAATAGTTCTCTTGTTAATTAAAATGATAATATAAAGTGGAACACCCCTTAAATTTGAACAATTAAGTTCCAAATTACTAAACACTAGAATCAGGAATAAAATATTAAGAACCTTGCAACAACTCTTATAATTGCTTCACTATTTATCCCATTTTTTAACATCAATCCCTGTAGCAACTTTAACCTTGGTCTTGATAAATACTACACCATACCCTGCAAATTTGTCTAACAGCTTAATGCTTATCAGTACCAGAAATAGGTTAACTTCACTATTATTCATGAATGATCTTTATCCTAATGTGTTGTACTTCTAGTCTTTGATGTCAATGGTGGCCTCCTGCACCATCACAATCAGTAGAGGCATATAAATTGACAATTATACAGAAGTAGTAAAATGCACTTGTAATCGAACCTCTCATATCTGTCTTGTTGGCGTTTAACCCTCATCGTCTATTTCACCATGCAGCTGACCTACTCTTTTACAATTGCAACTTTGCTCCCTCCGTTTCTTCAAATAGAACCCAGATATAAAACTGTTTTTTACCATCAAACAATCCTGCATAGAGTATGTAACCCAAATGGTTGATGATTAGACTTCATTTGTATTTTTTAGAATTGGAGATTTCTTGTTTATTTAGTGATATTTAAGATATAAAAGTTTAGGATAATTTTAATGGAATCCATGCAACACTGAGTCGTTGGTGATGAATTTACATTTCTTTAATGATTATTGGAGTTCATGAACCATTGAATTCATCAGTGTCTAAATTTTTGTTTTATCCTGTGCAACTGCTTTCCTTTGTCAAAAATATTCCAAGTTATTTTTGAAAGAGAGTGTAATATGATTATGAATTGAAATTTATATAGAAAAGTTGTTGATAAGCATCGCGAAAGAGTTGTTCTAAAGACCATCCAAATTGAGGATTCAAATAATTTGAGGACTGGTGACAAATTTTTTCTTGGAAATTTTGGTGCATTCAATTCTCTGAGAGAGTGAATTTCTGTCTATCCCTTGCAAATGCTTTCCTCTATTAAATATGATCTGAGATATTTGTAAGCAGAAAAGAGTGATAAGATCGTGAATTTAACCATTTACAGAAAAGTTGATAAGTATGGTTGGAAATAGTTTTAATGAAAATAATCCAAACTGCAGATTGTTTTTAATAAATTGACATAATTTGAGGACTTCTGACACATTTTTCCTTGTAAATTATGGGGTATTCAAGTCATTGAGAGACCGGGTTTGGTGTTCAATACATATGAAACTATAATTTGGAGTTAATATGAGTGATCTAATGCTTTCTTTCTTGAAATTTTTTGGAGATTTGAAACCTGTAGAGAAACCGAGTTTCGGTTTTAATGCATGTAATGAAATTAAACTTTCAAGTTAATCCAATGCCCGAAGGAAATACCACCATTTAGGCTGTCCAAGAAGAAAGTAAACACAAAATGAAATCAAAGGTTTGTGTTGTTAGGTTTTAGTCTCTTCCTCATACAGAAATAAATACATTAAGTTTTGCCGATACCATCGTGGGTACTTAGCTCTTGGTTAAACCAACTCCCCTAGCCTACTGTGTCTATCTTAAGAATAACTGGCTGGGAATTCATTGATGAGTCAGCTCGTTTCAAGCACTGCACGAGTGATAAGAACACGTTGCTAGATCTCTTATCTTGGATGTTTATGCAGACAACCAATTGTTTCCAATATAGAATGGGATAAAGCTACCAACTATGAAATTCATTTCTCTGAAGGCTAGTGTAATTTACCAACAAATAGGTAATTGTGCTTGTCTAAGGTTTATGCTCCATAAAACACAGAATTCGTGTGTGTGTGTGTGTGTGCGCGCGCGCTTATTAATATGCAAAATTATTCTATGTTGCATTATAAATTTAGATTGCATCTCCATATCAAATGAGAAGCGATTATTTTAATGTTTGTAGACTCTAGATAATAGTTCGGACTAATTTATCAGTTGGTTGGATTAGCTTCCTTCGGTATTAAGTCTATCTTAGGACCTAAAATAGTCAAATTTGAATTTGTCTTTGCAAGTATGAAAGTGTTTTCATCACTACAATTGAATCTAGATTCTCTTGATATCAAATGAGAAATGATTTTTTATACTCTCGCATTTTATACTCTCGCAAAACTCGATATTAGAGTTTGACCTAATATATTGATTGGTCGGATGAGATTCCTTGAGATTCGTTCCCATCCTTGAACCATTTTGTTTTTGCAAGTATAAGTGTGTTTTAGTTGTCATACTCCAATCACCCCCTACTTATTTGAATGTATCACATGGATTGCGGAAATAACAATGAGTTCAATGAGTTCAATGAGCATTTGGGCCAATCATTTGCCATTAACCTGATAGATACTAATATTATCTTAGATTTGGGTTGTGGAAAAGATGAGTTTGATGAACTTCCTTGGGACTTGGGGCCGATGATTTGTCGTAAAGTGGTTGATTTATTTTAGCACTACGAGCATGTTTAATCTTTTATGGTCAAATCCTTGTTGAAATTCGGGGTGCTTATTTTAATGTATCTCAGAATTGTTGAAACGAGTTTGGACAAGTTAATAGGTGGGTTAAATCACCTTCCTTAGGAATTAGGACCAACCACTCATGTCAAGTGATTTCTAGAAGAGTGGAAGTGGAAGGCCCATCCAGTGTATTCTAGGGGTATTGGAATTGAGCTAAAGAGACAACTGCCTTGGAAATTACTATCACATGACCAAAAGATGTAAGAATGTTGGATTCCCACATAAATATTTGGTACAAGGGCTATCTGCATGAAAGAGTTATAAAAGAACTTATCACTCTTAGTAAATTACCTAAAATGTAACATGAAAACTTGCAACAAATTAAATATTGAAAGAAAAATTGTGTAATATATGACCTAATTTCACAATGAGTGCCGTACTATAGTCCTACATATTATAATCCAAAAACTTGTCCGTCTTCATATTCAGTGGAGGACTACTTCATGATAACTTATTGTTATGTTCCCTTGAAATATAGTTGGTAGATCGCAACCATTTGAAAATTGTAAACAGGTTTGGATCGTTTCACAAGTATAGATTTTCACTTGGTAAACGCAACCTTTGTCCAGTGAGAAGTCATATGAGATCGAGCAGTAGAATTTTAGACCAACTTTACTGCAGATCTCTTCCTAGGCCCTTTTTTTTTATAAAAGTAAAGATTATCTACTAAGAGCTACAGTGTAACTGTTTAGGGTCTACACCGTTGAGCTTTGTCTTCAGGGTTCTGCTAGTCCTCTTTTTTCCTCCCTCTTAAGATACTTCAGCTCTTGGAGTTATAAGTTTTCATTTCCTCTGCATATAATGTTGATATTGCAAAGGCATGTTTATATCTGATCATATATATGCTTCCATGGATGTGTTATCCATTTCCTTTGGTTTCTGTTTGGGAGGGGGGTTTATGGTGGCAGAAGTTGAGGCAAGTTGTTACATCAAAAAATGCGAAATGATGGTGCTTGAGAATTACATCATAATATTAACAGTACATTTATTAATTTAATTCATCCTTTTTTAGAAGAATTACAATAAAAGTTATGTATTAAATTTAGGTCATCCTTTTGCCAACAATTACCATCCTAAAGTTTTCTTTTTTGAACTTCTTATATCCGTGACACATGGGTCTTGTGAGTTGCTACTTCAAGTTGATTTATGATGTCATCTGGTTACCAGTATGACATGTATAGTCTTAATTAGATGAAGTTCTAACTGGCTGCTCTGTAAAAATTATCTATCAACCAAATTAATTTATGGATATGAATTGCAATTTTCTGGTTTGTTTTCAGTGTGAGGAGTTATGGATGGGGAAGGCACACATTCCTCGCATATCAAAAGTTGGAGGACTTTCAAAGTTGGCAGCCTACTCGCTGTCTTCTATGGATTATAAACGAGTGAGTGACGCAGATATGAAATCACTCAAATATATGTGTGTAACGTAATACGTCAAAGCATATGATCTATCCATACTGCTTTTTTCTAATTAAAGTTACTGATGGCAGACCAGAATAACTCGGAATGATCTGTGCAGTCATGTATGGGTATTTCATTTTACTGAGGTATGTGATCCTTTGTATTTCCAACATTGGTCCATGTATACTTTGTGGTTTTTAAGAAAAATCTAGTACATATTCTCAAGGCTTTAAACACTGGTGACGTTTATTTGTATCCGTTTATTTTTACAGCTGAGAGCCTCTATTGTGTGCAAGAATTAAGGATTTGTTATGCTTTGTTTTGGCTGGATTTTATAAACTGATTGATAACAGGATTAAACTGAAGTAGATTACTTTTTGATCTATATATGCCTGCCTCTTTGGACAAATTCTGGCTCTAGGTAAGACAAATTTGGTTCCCTGTCTCATCCTGTAGACGAACTCTGGCTCTTGTCAGCCAATTGCCTTGCATCATCCTAGTCTAGTGTTTCAAAAAACAAAACTATAAACCGATTCGATTTTTTGGCAGACTTTATACCCTAACTAACTGATGTCAAAGAAGAAGAACCCCTCCACTCGATGAAGAGATCTTTCAGTCAGTTATTTGTCAAAAAGAGTGAAATGCAAAAGACACCATCACAGCGTAGGAATCAGCTTGAACGGAAAAATTGTCTTGTAAGAAGAACTTATATAACCTGTTCAATGTTCAAATAAACTACCTAGTCTTATATTGGCCTCCAGGAAAGTCAGAAACGAATCAAGACACCTTATGGTTTAAGGGTTTAATCCCAGTCTTTAAAGTCCCCTCTCTTCTTAAGAGAAGGAAGTTATGTCTTGCAGTTAACCTCAATATGATGCAAGAGAATAAGATCAGATCAGTGGCTAATATACTATATCTTTATTCAGGTTGTAAAATCGACATTGTTGAAAATCAAGTGTGTTCCCAGAGTACGTTGTGTCATAATGTTCTTCAATCAAGAAATAATGTATATTGAAGCTTATACAGAAAGTATATATCCATTGTTTATCACTTAACGAGGTTGATATCAGTTCATCTGTTTGCTGCGTCTCAATCCCATTTCCATTGTTTATTCCAGCTGAAAATTATTTTGCATGTATTCTTGGAATATACAAGTTTTTCCGGATCCAGTATTTCCATTTCTGCATTAGCCTCGGTATTTCTGAAACCGAACAATGGGTAGATTAGTAACGAGGCACTTTTAACAGTTTCACGTGATTGTGATCTAGGCATGATTTGTTTCCTGACTGGCAACATTAGCATTTATATTGTCATGCACCGCTTCAGCTATTTCCAACCCGGTGCAATTTTCCCCAATTTTTATTCTGAATTAGATTAGTTACCCCTTAATACCGATCACATGAGAGAGTGAATAATTCAAGAAATTGCAAAATCAACGTGAAAATCACAAAAAGGAATCTTGCATGAGATAAATCCTAGTAGGGCAGGCAATAATTTGACTACAGATTTTCCTTAGGTACCTCAGGAGTATAATTTCATCTTAAGCCCAGTTTAAAAAAGGGTTACTGAAGAAATTACATGAGACCTCTAAAAGGTCTTCACACACATTTTCGCAATCTTGGTTAAAGCTCCAACTATGCTTTAGGACATTATATTGGCCTTAATCTCACTGTTCTAGTGCATCTATTAATCTCATGTTAGCCATTCCTGTCTTAGTTCTGAATCAAAGTTTCAAATAATCCAATAACATATTTTCCTTATCATGTTCATGAGATGCAACATTGGCCCGAACAAGTAAGTTGTATATTCGTATTGGCTGGATTAATAATTTGTTCAATGAATTTGGGCACTTTCACATTGGTTCTTCGATCCTATCGAAATGTGTGCTGCTCATGAAACACTCGAGGATAAACATGGTGAATAGAATAGAAATTTATTTGAGAGGCAGGAAAGTTCATTCAATCCCCAACCCTATATACAGGAACTAACACTGACCGGGGAAAGCATTAGGCATATATACAGGAACTTATACTGTTTGGAAGGCATTATCCCGTTCAAGCATTTGCGGCATATATACAGGAACTTATACTGTTTGGAAGGCATTATCCCGTTCAAGCATTAGCCCTTTAACTAGTTAATCTTTATCTTGCGTCCATATCAATTCTCACGGCCGAACCTACAAATTCGAAAACCCTCTTATTACTTACTTTCGACATCACATCTTGAAAATACTTACAGCTAGAGAAACATAATTACTAACTAGTCTTATCAACCGATTAAATATCTGCACATTTCAAGCAAAGGCGCACGCCCTTCAAGAAAAAGAAAAATTAAGAACCATCAATTTGCATTTAGTAAGTTGAATCCTTACATGGCGCAGTTATCTGACCATCATCCCTCATCTTCTGCAGGCAGCTCCCGCGTACTGGCGAAACATGGATCCCTACTGGCAAGGCTCTGGAACTCCGATGCGTCGGTACTTCCACCAGGATGGAAGCATTACTGCCGATTCGGACGACGGGGTGTGGGGAGGCCATGAATCTTGCTACACCGTTGTCACTGGTTTGCTGGAGGATGGGACGATAAGGGAACACTACGTGAGAATAAACAGATGGCCTCAGCTGTCTGTGCGGAGAAAAGAAGACGGGAGCTGGGAACTCTCCAACCGTCTATGTTGCTACACTAGCGTACCTGATGCTGATGATAGAGAAGATGGCACTGGCCCTCCATCTCCCGTCTTCTGAACAAATCTCCCATCGCTACTATGCACAGTTTCACCCTTTGTGTACTCGTATGTGTGTGTGTATGTATGTATGTATGCTTGTGTGTGCATGTGTGGCGGGAAGCTGACATTCTTGAATTTGGATCGGGTTTCTTTTCACCAGGATTCGTTCGTGTGTGTAACTCTGGATGGGTGTATGAAATCTTTTTTACTTCAAGAAATTAAAGGATTATGTTTGTGGGATGTTTTTTGGATTTCTGTGATTACGGAAGTTTTGACAGAGATTCGCAGGTAAGAGAACCCTCGGAAATTAAATAAAGAATAAAGAAAGCTGCTTTGGTTATGTTTCAAACATACTGACACGTGTCGGGCTCAGAGTGTTCATCTCGTCTGTCGTAGGATACGTGGCGTGCTGTGAGTATCGGATGAGTAAGTAACAAGTGGAAAGATTGTCTCGTTGATCTTATTGGTTGAGTTGAGTCGGCGTTCAACATAATATAATATGTTTCTATATTTATATACTTTTAAAATTATCATGATATTATAAACTGTAAATTGCTTCTGAAATCAAACAAAAACTGGCTTTCAATCAAAAAATTATGTTTGAATTACAAAATATTAAAAATATGATATTGGAGTATTAATTATTATAGATATGATATTAATATATTATTTTTGAGTATCTAAATATATATAATAAATATTGATATTGATAGTACATTTCTCTTTCAGATTAAAATCGATTCGAAATATTGAAAATACGGTAATAATATATGATATTAAGTATTAACTGTTTTATATCTAGTATAAAAGAAAGATTTTGATTATAAAATTATGGCAACTTTATTAATATCAGCATTTGTTACACATGTTTGGGTACTAAAAAATCATCTATTAATATCATATGCGAAACAATTAATACTCACATATCATATAATAGCACCATATTTTTAATGTTTTGTACCGTTTCGTCCGAGAAATGACATGTGGACTTAGGAAGCGGAAAAACATTTTGTTGTAGATCAGAAACTGCAAACATATAATTTTTCTGACTAATCAAAAATTTATGTTTTGGTGTTAGGATTTAAAACAAATTTATCATATTATCAATCTATGTGTTTGTAAATATATGTTTAATAAATTCAATTTGAGAAGGATAAATATTAAATTCTTGTAAAAATAAAACAATTGTGTAATAAAAAAACTTTTGTGAGATTGTTTTACAGAATAATTTTGTTAGAAGAATTTTCGATCTGATCCGATCTGACATATAAAAAAAATTATTTTCATAATAATTGTGAATCGAGTCAACTCGTCTCACGAATAAAAATATATAAAATCATCTCACAAGAGACATGCTGATACATATTGATTGCTTAAATAACCGTGATATTTGTTTAAAAAAGTAAAATAAAAATTATACACCAATGATTGTTTTAAAGTCTAAATAATATAAATAAACCTAATTATTCATATCTAGCTTTCCGCGGACAAATCGAATTAAGTTTCTCATCAAACTCCCTTTGATTTTTTTATTTAATCAGACATGCTTGTATGAGATATTTATCTGATACACATTTTCGATTTTAATTATGTAATAATAAAATAAAATTTTAGGAAATCATAAATTTTAGATAAAGAATCAATCAGGCATGTCATTTTTTTACAACACTACTAAAAAATGGACATGAGAAAATCAAAAGGAACCTTTCGGAAAAAACCCAAAAGAAGCAAAGAACATGTGCTACTTGGTTAGCCAATCTATTCAATGTTGCACTAAACAGTTGGTAGCGAGAGAAGAAATTTGATGAATCTCAGAAGTGATAGGTGCTACAACCGCAAAAGGAGATAGATTCAGAATGGGATTCACTGCATTGCTGCCATCTATTTCAATGATAAGATGAGTCCAGCCAAAACTCGAAGCCACAAAAAGGCCTTCTCTAATTCTGCAATATGAACTATAAAAGGCACCCGGAAGGCTGGTTGCTCGAGCAAACAAGGTAACACCTTGATCATTTCGTTGCCCGAAACAACTGTTGCATCAACATTAATCTTTAAAGTGCCGAGAGGAGAAGCACACCATCTCAACAAAGGAGGTTGATGGGGATGCAAAGATTTCTAGCATGATTCACAATATCCTTTGTTTTCAATTTCTTTCCTTGAAAAACAAAACGATTACGATCTAACAACGCCAAGCTCCATGAAATCATTGCAAAAGTGCTCCAGGTGCCAAAATTCAACAAAAAATTGACCTTTAAATTTGGAAATCTCTGGCCATATAGATGATTCTGACCACACCTATTGCGCCTAGCCACAACGCCACAAAACATGAAAGGTATGCTCCGGAAGAGATCGGCATCTATGACAAATGTTATCCACTTCGATACCCCTAAAACGTAAATGAAAATGAGCTGGAAGAATTTCTTGCACGGGTCTGAAAATTTGGATCTGGTAGCGTGATTGGTTTAAAAGAGAGCGGTCGATTTAACCGTGGGTCTCTAAAGACCTGAACATCTTCCCCAGAACTAATCCCTTAACAAGTAACTCACGGCCCCAAAGAAGACTCGCCAAATGTATGATGGATTATAGCCCAACTGGGCCAGCAAGAAACTAGAAGAGTGAAAATATTTGGCTTTGAACAGGCGAGTGAGGAGAGAGTCGCCAGCATTGTTTGGCAAGGAGTGGCTGATTGAGGTCTTTAAATCCCATTCCTCCCTTAGATTTTGGTAAACTTAATTTCAATGATTCAAGCCAGTAGATACACCCAAAGGTTATGTGAGATTTTAAAGACAGACATAGTATGAAAACAAAGTACTTTTCCAAGCCTGAATTTTATTCCATCAAAAAGCCAACGTCCAAATAAGTTTCTGTGCTAGGAGTCTTCGTCAAGGGTGCCCGCTTTCACCCTATTTATTCACTGCTTCGTTCTGAGGGTCTATAATAAATAATTTCAAAGCAGAAGTTCCATTCAACATAACATTCTTAATTTATGATTTGTAACTTGCAGTAATTCGAATAACTGTCATTTGTTTGTATTAATAAAACCTTATTACAGACTTTTCATTTGCGGCAGAAAATCTTATGTTCCACAGCTCATGTGATAATAAATCTAATTTACAAAATAATGTTCGAGGAAAGTTGTAAAATAAATCACGATATCTGCGTAAAAGAACAAAGAAACTTTCTCATGCCAACACGAATCACATTTCGTTATGCTTATAGCCATTGGGTATATGGATTGAAATACCATGTACATATAAACAATGGATTCAAGAACAATTCCAGCCCTTGTCTAACATGAATCCGGACTTAATTTTATGTATTAATTATAAATTAAAGAGTTATATTTGGATCCATGAATATTAAATCAAGCATAAATCTTAAACAAAAGTGTCAGGCATTGGATATATAACCATGCAGGCTTATCAGGTCGATTTTTCTCATGCATTGCTAACAGCAATGGCTAAGTTTATCGATACCTGAAGAATAAAACCATTGTCAAGCATATGTTAACCGGGATATTTAATTATTTTGTAAAAATAACATCTCCAATGGTATATATACTTGATAGTTTATCATATCCGGAAACTGCAATCAAACGAAAAAATCGATGCCATCAAGACTCCAAATTGATTACCAATAAAAGACAACAGATTTTTCAACATATTTATTTTAGAAAGAAAGCAAGCCTAAGGACATTTGTGCAGCTTTCAGTTAAGAAACAGAGTTTTTAGTGCATTCCATTGAAAGAACAGAGATAAAAGAGTGCCAAATTCACCAGATATCAGGGCGGAGCTCGCCTGTTGCAGGAGGCATCCATTTTCCAGAGTGGTAGACACTTTCACCCACTTTCCAACCTGGTACATTTTTCATGATTCTGGCCTCTTCCTCAAGATACTTCTTCCATTCATTGACGAATCTGAAATAAAAAAAAACAAGAAGTGACAGTCAGGCCAGCACACAAAAAGTAAAATCATATTCAAGGCTGGTATGAAGAAACGCAAGGATCACCTTTCATCTTCTTCAGCTTGAAGTATTGGCAGTATAGCCCTTCGTGCCGCATATTTTTCTTCTTTCAATTCCCTGTATGGAGAAACCCTTCAGCTCTATTTCATATCATGGAAACTAATTAATTGGACATATTTCCATTATAACCACCTAAAAATACTAGAATATAAGGATTAGTGTAACCAAGAAGGAGATACAGAAACAAGACCATACTGTTCTCTTAATAATACAGTGGCAGTAGCAACTTCCTAATAATCACATACCAATGGCTGCAAATAAGCCAGAGAACTTGATACTGATAACATATTTCCTTGTTGACACAGGATTTCAAGAATTTACAACTTATTGAAGATCTTAGATAAGATAATTAAGATATTTGTTTTAAGCTTAAACTTTAAACTTAGAGTAGATAAATTGGATATTGTAGGGATATGCAGTTAGGTTTTTCTATATATATATTTCATATTGTTTCATGTAAGTTCAAGTTGACAGTGAAGAAGAATTCTCTTATACAGATTTTACACCAAACTACATAACTCCACATCTTTATGTGAATATGTAGTCCATGTCCATGTCAATTAAGATCATGGTTTATGCAAAGACAGAGAAATCAGTCAATGCTTGAAAATTGCCTAGTTGCAAATGGATCGTGTGGCTCTTAATCGGTATCGATGGCTGTCTTTTTGCAACAAATGGCAAAGGAAAAACAGAATATTACAAAATATAATCCACGAGAGCACATAAAAAAGGAGCGGGAAGGGAATATAAGTATGATGGGGGTTTGGAGGGGATATTAGGCTAAAATTTCTGCTCTTAAACTCAGGCTAGGGACAAGAGGGAAGGTTTTCTCTTGTAGAAAGCAAAGTCTCTGTGACCAATTCTTCAATGTTTATCAACCAGGGGCTTACATTGAAGAAGCGGATTCTATGCTTATATAAAGGATGTTTTAGCAAGTTACTCCAGATGAATTTCCAGCTTACTCAAGCTAGGATGAAACTAATAGCGAATGACATGAGTTACAAGAAGAGAGGTTAAATTATAATCATATCATCAAATATCAGCAACCAATAAGTTATGCAGTAAACTTGATGATTGGTTCCACGGCTATTTCCAATTCTTGAATGCATCAATTCAGTTGCATATGGTATTGCCTTAACTGAGTCGGCTCAAAAACATCCATCTTTCCTTTTCCTCTACTCAAGCCCTTCTTTGAGGATTCCAATATACAGCACCAAAACAGTCCACTTCAATGACAACATACCATTGGTTCGTTCATTAGGTGATACGAAACAATACTTTTGGTTTTTTAGTTTTAGATTTTATGACTTTTGTCATTCGCAAAATATATGGTGATTTATAATGATTAATATTCATACTAAAGTATTACACAATATTTACACAAGCACATACACAAAAAATAGATATATGCATGCAAACACGTATATATCCTTCTGGTTGTATCCTAGTTTTATGAAAATTGTCACATCTCAAATTCGTATCATGTCGTATCCTTATTAGTACACCATAGCCAGCAGAGTACTAGAGCAAGCAAATGGACTGTGGACATAAATGCAATTAATTCATATGGAGTGCATTTTTTGTGCCCAAATCCTCTGTCCCACAATCTGTTCTCCTCCCTTTCCTCCCCAAAACTCTGAAATTTCTTGAGTGTGAACCACACTAAGGCTCGATGAATTCAGGATTTCATCAAGCCCAGATCATTATCAAACAAAAGAAAACACCACAGATAATAGACCATATCCCCACCCTCATGTACCCAGATCTACAAATGAATCAAACACATAAGATATAGCATAACAAGTGAGACAAATTTTTCATTCAAGTCAAAATGCAGAGAATTTTGAAGCTAACATAATAATTAGCAAAAGATAAGATTTTATAAAAACAAAACTGATAAACAGATAATACCAAGTCCCTGGAGCCTTTCTCGCATATTAAAAATCAAACACCATTCAGTCCCCTCATTACTTAACATACTTACCAGATAATAGTTTGCTGATTTAAAAAAAAAATATTTAAAGAAAATTGAAAAGGCCATAAAAAAATTACACCTTTCTATTACTAGGTGAAATTTGATCACCAAAGCAAGCAAGCGAGCTTCTCCAATCAAATAACAAAACACTGTGTTATATTAGAATCTCGTGATAAATAACAAAAACTCTCAAATCACACGCGTGACAAACTGAAAAAATCACTTGATAATATCAAAATTTACCTGCGGATCTTGTTGCCTTTACCGACCTGGTACATACCCCAAGAGAAAGCACCAAAAGTGGCGAGGAAAATGGCCATTGCACTAGGACCTTTGCTGGGGATCCGCCGAGCAAATCGGACCGGTGCGAACCCTCCCGGAGGAGGACCGTCCTGAAGTAAAGGCATATCCTTCACGCTCGCCATCCCAGCTTTCTTTCTTATCATCGCCTCTGTCATCTTGCCGCTTCGGTTTTCCCTACGAATTCCCACTCTTCGAAACTATTATACGTACGGTCAGGTAATTCAGAAATCGAGCAGAAGTGGGAGGGTTTCTCTCCAATGGACTCCCTTCAATTGTCTACAGTTTCCTCTTATGCTACAGATGTAAGGGTAACATAGGTTTTATTTTTTCATTTTTTATATTACGTCACAGATTTAATTTATTAAAGTAAAATGTTAATTTTAATCTTGTATATATTTGTGTCAGATATTTTTAGTTGGGTAACTTGGGATTCAGTACCCAATTTTTATCAAATTTGGTTTTGATACCTCATTTCCCAAAATACCCCTCAAGCCTTAATTTTAAATAATTGATTTTATTTTCAAATAATAGCCCATCATGCTTCCGTAAAATAAAATTAAATCTTATACCTTTTTGACCGGAGTACCACCGGGTTATATCCACCGTATTTTACGAACTGCTCCTCACAGTTCAACCACACGATCGCAACCGATGGTTACAGACGCAGATTCCTTCAGCAGCACTCGGCACAACTCTAATTCGTTTCCTACCTTAGAGTGTACAGTATAAAATAAAATTTTTGAAAATAATACATGAGAGGGCTAGAGCAAAGATCTCTTTTATTCAAACACAAACATTTATTTATTACATAGTAACCTCCTGTAGAGGAGGAGAAACTTGTTTAGCTACTTATCGTAGCTGGACTCTTAACACGCATAAAGCTTGAAAGAAAATATTACAACCTTGTATGAAAGAAATGGAGAAAATATTTGATGATCTTCACTTCCTTCTTCCTGCCTTATTTATAGAAGGCTCCTTCGGATTTGAACTTCGGATTTCAAATCTTCATAAGCCTTTACAGCTTGCATTGGGGACCATTTGGTGGTTGAGGGGTCCCTGTCTAGATTATTAATCTTGACATCAACTTCTCATCCTCCTTTATCTCTCTTAGATACCATTGACGATGAGTTTCCAGGATATCGGCAGTAATTTCATCTTTTTTATACTCTTTGAAATGATTTACTAACCATTTAAGAGCTTCTGCCTCTTTCCTCTTGTATGTTATCCTTCTTTTCAAAACTTTCAAATATACTCGATACATTTTTAAGTTTTGATCCTGGTGTGTTAACTGGTTTCCTTTCTGTCCTTATTTATGGATGAATTTTCGGGACCAGTTAATTTACTTTTATTCATTGGATTCCTTTTAGATTGGTATCCAATGCTTGCTGAGTCATCCACCATTTGTTATTGGTGGTCTATTTGTCCTTTACCACTAATTAGTGGTTGTCTTGTTTCTACCACTCACATGGTAGTGGTCCTGCTTTTGTAATGGAGGGTCACATGTCCCCTTTAATTTTGTCGAGGAATCTTCGGTTTTTTGTATCCTCGAGGAAAATGTGCATGTGGTCCTTCCCCACTTGTGCTTGTATCGGTAAATTTTTTCCGATCAGATCTCGGCTTGAATCCTTTACCGAATTCTGGCTCCTTCTGGTTCTGGCATTCCAGGCAGATGTTTTCTGACCATCTTCCTATGTGTGCCATGTTACAGAATTTTCGGCGAGTCTCTTTACTAGCCGGCAGCTTGCTGTTCCACAAAAGATTTCTCTTTTTCTCAAATAAATCTTCTGCAAAACTTGTAGTTTTTCCTGTCATGGTATTTAACAGGAATGATCCGTTCACTGAATGATTGTAGAATTTGAACGGAAACTTGACTTTATCCATCTCAGTGAGACAGACCCAAATACCCCAAGCTCTTCTGGTAGAAATGTCATCTTCAGTAATTGAAGACACTAGGGGTGTTTCTTCTGTCGGAGGGTCCTTGATAAATTTCTGGACATTCAAATCTGGCCTCCTTAGCTTGATGAAATGGAAGGCTTCGTGAGAACCTTTTCCTGCTGGTTCTGGTGCTGTACTAAAGAAGTATAGCTCCAGAACATCTCCCCTGGACAAATAATCATTGTTTGCCCAAGTCTCGTGAACAGCTTCCTGGATCCATTTTGGTAGACCTGAAATTTCTGGAAAGCTGGGTGATGTAGTATAAACTGAGGCAAGAGCCCCAAATTCATACCATGCTTTAACTTCCTTTGGATATGAATTTTGTTTCATCCATACCCTTGGATATTTTCCTGAAACGTCAACCCTGCTTGTAGCTGGGTTAATGCCAATTCGTGTTTTTAATTTCTCCCAATTCTGCTGATAAACCTGAAATGGAGAAATTACACTTTCATTAGTATCAACCTTAGTTTTGCCTTTGTCAATACGAGGCCTAAGGTTAATCTCTCCCTCTTCAATCCCCGAGGTGAAGGGTTGACTTGAAGACTCAAGATAAGGATCAGGAGTCTCAATTTTTGTTTTGGCCGACTCATCTGATGATGATCCCGACTTAACACTTGTGCAAGGGGTATTTGAATCCCCCGCTACAGGTATAGAGTCCTGTACTCGAAAACTCTCCATTTGAGAAACCAGTGGTCTCTCAATGCCCTGGAGGATAGGCCTTTGCGTTACAGACCATAACTGAGTATATGCCTGTAAACATCCTGTAATTCGATCAGAGACAATTCTCTTATCAGCTTGTTGTAGCCTTCCCGCAACTTCTGCGTTAACAGCTAACTTGTTGAACTCGGTTTGAAGCATTTCAAGGTGTTCCCTCAAATGCCTCTGCATCTTGATAATAGCATCAATGTCAATGCTGTCCATCTCTTGTTAAAAAATCTGCAAGAATATTTTCATGAGATTTTATTATCATAATATCAAAAATATAATTTTGACATAAAGCTTGCCATCGTAGTAATCTAGCCTTCTCGGGTTTAGACTCAATTCTATTCCTTAAAAAAGCTTTAACTTGTGTGTTATCAACTTTCAAAGTGAATTTCTTTGCAAGTAGAAATAATGGCCATTTTTCAAAGGCCCTTTTTACTGCATAAAATTCCTTTTCGTTGATGTGCCATCTTATGGCTTCTGCATCTGAGAATAACCCACTACAATATCTGCATGGTTGTTCTCCATCTGGTGTGAGCTTTGTTAATACTGCAGCCCACCAATGATCACTGGCATCGGTATATAATACCAGATCATCCTCGTCTTGAGGAATAGCCATCTTTGGAAGATTTTTGCAAACCTTCTTTAAATGGATAAGTCCTTTTGTGTGTTCGTCTGTCCATATAAATCTAGCATCTTTTTTCAATAATGGACTGAACACCTTCCTGTGTTTTGCTAGGTTTTTAATAAACATCCCAGCAAAATTAACAACCCCTAAAAAACTTTGAAGTTGCTTTTTGTCTTTGAGATTGTCTGGAAAATTCTGCACCTTTTCTACTATGTGTTCTTGCAGAATTATTCCTGACTCATCGATTTCAATTCCGAGGAATTCAATCTTTCTTGTAGCAATGACTGCTTTCTTTTCAGATAAAACCAGTCCTTCTTTCTTGCAAACATTAGAGAAAATTTCCAAATGTTTAACATGTTCATTCATATCTTTGGATGCTATTAAAACATCGTCGATGTAAACAAACATAAACTTGAAATAATCTTTGAAAAGATTATCCATCTTTCTTTGAAATATCTGGGGTGAGTTAGCCAATCCCATTGGTAATACTTCCCAAATATAATGTCCTTGAGGTGTGGAGAAAGCTGTGAATTTCTTGCTTTCTTCCTGCATCCGAATCTGATAGAATCCAGACTTGCAATCAAATTTAGAGAATATCTTGGCATTGCGAATGCAACTAATCAAGTGTTCTCTACTAGGTATAAAATACCCATCAAACTCCAGAATCTTATTAATTTCTTGATAATTAATAACCAATCTGGGTTTTCCTCGTTTAATCTCACCATGATTTCTTACCAGAAAACCTGGACTGCTATATGGTGACATACCTGCTTTGATTAATCCAAGGTCCAAATGTTCCTTGATTATAATCTGCATATCCCTCTGATCAATGATGTTCATTGGGATGGGTTTACAACGGACAAATTCATACTCTTTGCCTTCCTTGATCTTAAGGCAGGCCCTGAGTTGATTTCTGTCCCACCATGCCAAGGGATCTTCGTTATAATTTTCTTTGATCCTCTTCTTGACATCTTCCAGTGATACCTTAGATTCAAACTCTACTTCATTTGTATGTAGAGTTATCTTAAGGCATTCTATATCTTCTGGTTGGAGTTCCTTATCTGCTCTTAACTGGAGCATTGTTTCTCCAAACCGTCTTGAATCTTTCATTTTCGGGTTCAGAAGTTTTCCTGAATCACCACGCTTGCTGCGAAACTGGATTGGCAATTTTCTGTAAAATGCCTCCCTAAGTCTCTGGACTATGATTTTGTGAGCACATGGTGTTGTGAACACTAATCTTCTAGTCTCATTTTCTTGTGTATAGGACTTGAACATTTGTAGGAAATTATTTCCTAACAATATGTCAGCTCCTGTGTCATGAAAATAAATTGGTGGTGTCTTTACCTTGTACCAAGGTGTTTGTCCCGCACCGCCAATCATGATTTCAGTCATCTTAATCCCTTTACCTAAGATTAAGATTCTTCTGGAAAAATCTCTTCCAGCAATCTTGGGTAACTCTTCTTCCAAATTATTTGGAAAAACTCCTCGTTTTGCTGTACATATTCCAGCACCTGAATCAATATAAGCAGCAAAATATTCTGCCTTATATTGTTCATACAACATTCCTACTGGAATGTATATGGAGAATGGACTTGTGGTCATTGTATTTTCCACATTTTATCTTCTGCCATAAACTCCATTCCATACTCTAGACGTTTCCAAGGTTTATGTTCCTCGAGAAACTCTAGTCCAAGAATCAGTCGATCTGATTCTTTCCCTGGAATCCTTGGATATGGACTTCCAATTCTCCGATATTAATCAGTCCTTGGTAAGTTCCTATCGTAGGTTGTTCCAAATAGTATATGGTATTACAAGGAAATTGATTCCTTTGTTTTGTAATATCAAATACTATTTCTATTTCCTTCCAACCTTCTGGGCATCTAAGTTTTCCTATTGTAGAAAAACTTTTTGGCTCCTGTTGGGTTTCTATGACAGGTGTTTTTCCCCACCTGTAACTTGTAATTCTATCTCCTTGAAAAGATAGTCTTCTCGATTCCAATCTAAGACTTTGATTCCTTTGTAGAATCGGTTTGTCTTGGATCTGGATATCTGTTTCCTGTATTAAAGGAAACTCGACTCTTTCTGGATAAATTGCCTGAGAAACTTTTCCAAATATCTCAGGGATTTCAATAAACTCATTTCTAATAAACAGTTCAGAATGATGTGTATTAGATAGAGCATATGAAATTTGATAGGTAATAGAATATGGCCTATTACCTTCTTTCATCAGCCTTTTTTCTTGAAGTTCTGATGCAATGTCAAGGCTCGGCTGAAATCTCGATCTGCCAGGTTGTAGGCTATCCTTGGATAGATTACCCCTACAATTTTTCCTGCACAGAGGTTTCCTGAGATTGTTCCCAGTACTGAATCTTGTAGATTCCCCATTCTTTTATCGCAAATAGCAATATCGATAGGTGAATCTATCCCTTCTTTGAAAGTAGCCTTTATCATAATTTGGATTGCTCCGATATGAATCCAGGACATAGTCCTTGCTACTTCTATCTTGAGTTTTTGTAATTCCTCCTTAATTTCTTCGGAAGGAATTAACTGCATCTCCATTCTATTTCCTGTAAGTTCCATTGGGATTGCCATTTCCCTTCTAGAAACTTTATAGATTAGATGATGCTTTCTGTTTCTTAGGCCCAGACTTCCTAAGAACTTTTCTACCTGTCCTGCGGAGAAGCCTTGATATCTCTGTAGACTTGGATTTTCTCTCATGATTCTTTGAACCATGTTATGAGATATAGTTGTCTGGCTGAAAAACCAGACAAATCTTCATGTGTTTCGTGTCGAAACACCTCGTCTTCAGTCAGATTCCGATTCTGTTCCATCAGATTCTTCCTGACTTAAGACTTCCTCTTCTTCATATATACTTTCATCTGAGGCAATGTCCTCAAATCGGTATACTTGAATGAGATCTTGGTAATAAACTGCATCTTCTATATCCGGAGTTGGGTCGAAGCGTTTAATACCTCTTTTTTCATTTTCTGGACAGTTGGTCGAGATATGACCTCTTGCTCCACATGTCCAGCAATTGCAGTCCTTGAAACTTTCATTGGCCCTAGTATGAGCTCTTCTGAAAGTTTTCTTGGTAGGTGTTCTTCCTGTGCTTCGAGATGAACTCGATGCCTGGGATGATATCCTACTTCTCGATGGTCCGCTTCTTTGTCCAGATTTATAAGATCTGGCTTTCTGTCTGGACCATACGGATCTTGGTTTCCAAGAACTTCTTCCACTTCGTGCATAAGGATGAGTCCTAAAACTTTTCCTTTTATGCTTCTGTGGTTTACTTCCAATAATAGTTGGAAGATCATTTTCCTTACAACACAAAGGAGTTCTTTTGTTGATACCCCTTAGGCGTTTGTAATTCTTTTGTAACGCTGCCATATGACACCATTCTGCCAATTTTCCTTTAAGGAAAGAGGCTCTCCTTGCCAATGTATCTGGATTACCAGGTACGTATTCCCTTATGAGCATTTCTCTCCAAGGACTTGGCATTTTTGCGAAGAAAAGCTGCATAGCTATATCTTCTTCGACTCCAGAATTCCATCTATATTTGGTGAATAACATAATGTATTCATCTACCAAACATATATCATGTAATTCAAGACTATACTGAGCCTGAGTATATTTTTTCTTTTTCTCTGTATCTTGACTATTGAAATAGTCTACCCCTATAAAGTATGCTTTGAATAGGGTAGCCATCTTTCCAGCGATCTCACTAAGAGATTCCCCAACTAGGACTGACTCTTTCATGTCTGATGAAGTCATGTCCCAAGCAATTTTTACTGATCCCATAAGACTCATTACCAAAAGTTTAATGAATTCTTCTTTGTTGAGATCAAGTGTTCCTGCTGCAATCCTCATAGCAGATGTCCAATCGTCTATGAGATCTTCTCTGTTTTTGAAGTCCAAAACATCAAGGTTAAGCATAACCCCGTAAGGATGTATAGGATCTAAAACAGTTTTCCCATAGGGTGTTTGGTGCAAAGGAATTTGAGTTCTCCTTGCCCTTGTTCCCGCTGGGTGTGATCCTCCACCAGTATGGAAATCAGTCTGAGATTCTCTCATATTTACATTATGAGATCCCATACTTTCCCTTGGTGGTTCCTGAGAAGATGACCAGGTTATTACAGGTGGTGTTTCACCTACTGCTGTATTCATCTTTAGATCTACTACTTTGAGATTTGCGAAAGATTCCGCAAGTTCTTGTAGATCCTCCAAACCAATCCTTTCTAAAGTTGTCATCAGATGAATTTCTTTTCTGAGACAGACTTGATTAGATTGATCATCTTTTCTTCTTCAGTCAAAGGTTTTGACACCACTCTGGCCTTCCTTGTTGATGTAACAAAGGTTCAGTGCCAAAAGATGGTGGTAACCATCCTCCTGAAGTTCTTCTACTAGAACTTGGTTGTTGTTCTAGTTTCTGAATTCTTGTTTGAATATCCTTTATTAATCCCAGAATTTCTTCTTGGGTTTCAAGGATTTTCTCAACTCGTTGCGGTACAAAATATAGCATATTGCCATAATTTTGGACTGTCTTCTGAATTTCTCTAAGATCTAAAGAGAGCTTAGAAGAGTCTGGAATTATCTCCAGAAACTTATTATTTTGGATCATAAGTTTACCTGAGATTTTACCTGAGGGTGCAGTAGCTTCCCTTCGTAAATCTTCTGTTTATACAGATCCATTGTTCTCTGAAGAATTTCTTCTGAGTAGATTTTGAAGTATGTTTTTCCGGTTTTTTAGACCTTGTAAACGCATACCTTTTGTGCTGAGTTCAGTGAAGCATGTACTTCGCTGTAATTCTTGTTCTAATTGAATTATTTCTAGCGAAATAAGTTCAATTTCGAAGTGGATGGTAGTTCCTGGCATGTTCAACAGATCAATAAAGATCTGGTTTTTTCGGCCTGTAAGGGTCTACCTTTTGTGTATGCAAGGTTTTGCAAACACTGCTGTCTTTTATCAGGAGATAAATTTCCTTTGTTCTCCTGTTTCTGATATCTAACAATAGTTAGATAAACTTGTGTATATTCCAAAATATTGGAATAGTTCTTGTAAATTATTTTTCTCGAACTAAAGTTCGGATTCATAATTTTCGAAATTCTCCTTCTCATACATTTAGTTGCTAGTAATAATAAAATTTTTGTGTTTGAAATAAATTAACCATGCTCTGATACCATTTTCGGGAGCGCGGGGATCAATTAAAATCAATTAAACTTAAATATAGACTAAGGGTATTTTTGGTATTTTTAAAGAAAATTTCTCTCTCCATGTACTAAAACCAAAACTCTTTTTCAAAATGTACTGATACCTAATTAACCCTTTTTAGTTCTATATTTCGTTGAATCATTTGTAATCATATATAATCAATTTTAGTTTTTTTCTTCAAAATCATGCAACGAGTAGGTTTTTGTGAAACGGTCTCACAAATCTTTATCTGTAAAACGGGTCAATCCTACCGATATTCACAATAAAAAGTAATACTCTTAGCATAAAAAATAATGCATTTTCATTGATGACCCAAATAAGAGATATATCTCACAAAATACGACCCGTGAGACCATCTCACACAAAATTTTGTCTTAAATAATTAATATCTTTATTAAAATTTATAATTACATTGTCAATCACATATGTATATCTCAAACCAATAAAATTGGTAAGATAAAATAGATTTGAGACGATCTAGAATACAAGGCAATTTTTGTTTTTAAGAATGTCACATTTGCCGACATCAAAATGTCAAATCCTGAAATATGTCACAATTCTGAGCATTTGTTTCTTTATTTTCTTTTGTCGAAGGGACAATTAATACTATGTGTGTAATTGAGATTAATGTTTGAGTGCATATATTATTGTTTTAGATACCGTTTGGTACGATGGATGAGATGTATGAAGGATGAATAGAAGTGTGATAAAAACATGATGAGATATGAATGAGTAATATATAATGATGAATAATATGTTGTTTGGTATGTTTTTAATTTTGTAGGATTATTGTGTTTATTATTACATAATCTCTTAAATACCCTTGTCAATTGCACAAATGCCTCTCACGTGTAGTAGTGTTTTCTTTTGTTGAGGAGAAGGGTATATTTGTCAAATTGCAGAGATATAACGTTAATCCACCTCACATCCCTTGGGCTTGGAGTGATTTTTCATCTAACCCATATGTAGTCATATGTAATAGTATCACGGGCCATGAGATGATAGTTGGTTACCACAAAATTGAAAAAAACATGGGATTATTAAAAATTTGTTCTCATCCCACTTTTATCCAGCATACCAAACAGTATCTTAATGTTTTATTCCATCCTTCCCAATTACATCAATTGTATTTCTTATTTTGTTGTCCTAATTATATACTAAGTTCCTAAGTTTGGTTGTATTTCTTCTAATTTTTTTACTAATAACGCTATTTAACTGTTGTGCAACCAATTTAAAATAAATTAAATAAGAATAAAATTAAAAAAAAAGTTTATGAAATTTGATTTTTCATTAATATTCTTAATCTGTGTGAAAACGTCGTCGAACAAGCCCTCTTTTATATGGCCTGATATTGGGCTTGGTCGGGCCTGTGGTGTGGCTGGACTTGGATTGACCCGTGAAATTAGTATAAGCAAAACAAAATTACACAACCCAATCATCATCTAGTCTACACAGGCTTTGGCCCATCATTGGTTGGTGGTTCTGCGATGACCAGTTTAACATTTTAGCAAGGGCCAATTGACTTAAATTCCACATTACATAACTTTTTCAAAAAAATATTTGATATGCTGCACACTTACCATGCTCACATGTGAGCACCGATGAGGTGTCACTCACCCATTTGATGTACAATTTTTCTATATTTCATCACATCCAATAAATGAGTGACATATGTGCTCACATAGGTGTGCACGGTAGGTGTGTAAGATATCAAAATTATATATATATATATATATATATATATATATATATATATATATATATATATATATATATATATATATATTCTTTTATGAAGCATTAATTAAAGCAGTCGCTACAATAAATTGAAGCATCCTTGAAGGACAGAGACTTCAGGGGAAATTTCAACATATCATTAATTCGTTAAATGAGATGTTATCTTTAATATATTTTTAGAGCAAAAGACCCGGCGAAAGAAGACTTAGCAGTCAAAGTCCACTCAAATCGTAATAAAAAATGAATGGCTGGATGACCGACTCCAATTCCGTGGAAGGTGGCCGTAATTGATTGATGGACAATTTGGGTTAATGAGATCCTGCTCATGTGGGCATTGCCTCCATGAGAGGATGGATGGCAAAGATCTTGCCAAACATACAATTTCAAAAAAAAAAGTGGGTCCTACATATGCATGGACAAATCTTGACCATCCATCCTATCATGGGGGCAATGCCCATATAGGTAGGATGAAATAAACCGACAATTTGATTCCATTCCACACATGAATAAGATATTGATTGTTGTTTTACTACCTTCTTGCTACTTTCACTTCAACTGTTCATTGCAGAAAATTCATCGGATTATGGAATACTTTTTGATTGCGAAAGGAGAAGAAGACAAATTCAGCCAAAGTCTTGCGGTCTAGCCACTTCCATTTTCCAGACATTGGATTTAGAGGAAAACAAATTTATTCGTATAAAATAGGGAAAGCTATAATTTTGGTATTTGTTAGTTTTTGTGATTCTGGTCATGTATCTTTTAATTTTTAATAATTTTAGTCGTTTTTCATCGGAAACATCGAGGTGGCAGCCGTGTCGGAACCACGTTGGCGCCGCATAGGTGTCAGATCAACGTCACGTCGAAAAATAACTAAAATTACAAAAATAACAAAGATATCATATCAATACCGAAATTTGATAACATAGATCATAAATAAGTATAATCGTAGATATACAAATATATAGAATTAATATCACAATTTTCCCTATAAAATATGTGAGATATGAAGATTCAGTGTTTTTTGCATAAATGGTTTAATTTGCCAATTACCAAAATGTTCGATTAATTAGAATATTTTGGGAATATCGACTAAACCGATTAACCATGCTGTAATGCATGCATAATATAATTGATTGACAAACATATATACATGTCTCACTTTCTTTTTCTTTTTTTATTGGAAGTTAAAAATCAAAATTTATTATACCAAAGGATAATTATATAAAGTTTTTTTTATAAAAAAAACTTATTTTAGTTTTATAAGTACAACTCTACGAATGAATTTTATATACTAATTTTTTTGTTCTGCCTTGAATCGGGGAAAAAAGTGAATGGAAAAAATTAGGATATTTATGTAAAAGCTAATATGTGCAGGTGTTCGAGACATGACACCTAAATGAATATGAGACTAAAATCGAGATTTGGTCATGCACAATGAACTGCAAAAACTATGAACTGTATCAAAAAGTTTTGCAATATTTTTGATTAAATTTCTTTAATATAAATAGAAAAAATTGTATTCCAAATGAATTTGTTTTTCTAATTAAATAAAAACGAAGTCTTTCTTTTCTTGGATTTAGTCGGGCTTAGGCAGAAGATATGGCTATATATACATGGCTAACATATATATCAAGTGCATCACAAAGCCCTGTGGTTGATATTGGGTGGTGTAAAACCATGGCAAAGTATACAAGTGAAGTTGTTTGCATTATTTTTGGATGGTTTTGTTGTGCTGCAATGATTCCATCGGCTTGCTCAAGTAATGAAACCGATGTACTCGCATTGCTGGCATTTAAAGCCGCCATACTTGATCCGATTGGGGCTCTGAACTCCTGGAATCAAACACAGCATTACTGCACCTGGAATGGCATTAGATGTGGCGCCAAGCACCATGATAGAGTTGTGGGGATAATGCTAAGGTCTCAAGGCTTGGAGGGAAGCCTTTCACCTCATATAGGTAATCTCTCTTTTCTTAGAGCCATTAATCTCCAAACGAATAGCTTTCATGGCCAAATTCCCCAAGAGATGGGGTTTTTAAGGCGTCTAGAGTATGTAGAATTTAGCAATAATTCTTTTGTTGGGGAAATACCGAGAAATATATCGCAATGTCCAAATCTTTTGTATCTTAACATGATTGACAATAGGTTATCGGGACTTATCCCTGTTGAGCTCGATTCTCTTCGCAAACTCCAAGATCTTGGTTTAGGGAAAAACAATATTTCTGGGACTATCCCTCCATCCTTAGGAAATCTAACATCTCTCACACAACTTCATTTGGCAAAGTGTAACTTGAGAGGAGAAATTCCGGAGTCATTTGCACAACTTCAGCACCTAAAATTTCTTATATTATTCGAAAATAGTTTAACAGGTGAAATCCCTCTTGGTCTCTTCAATATATCTACTCTCCTTCGTTTTGACGTCTCTGATAATAAACTTCAAGGGGCCATACCTAATAACATAGGCCTCACACTTCCTAAGTTACAAGGCATTAATTTGGATGACAATCAATTTACTAGAGAACTTCCGGTCTCACTCTCAAATGCAACCTCCCTTGACACAATATCGGTTGCCTTCAATAGTTTTACGGGGCCAATGCCAAAAGAACTTGGAAGGCTTTCAAATCTTGAGTACTTTTACGCTGAAAAAAATCTTATTCAAGATGATATAAGCTTTATTTCATCATTCTCAAATTGCACAAATCTGATGTCTCTTTCAGTTGGTTGTAATATATTGAGGGGTTCATTGCCAGACTCGATGTATAATCTTTCTAGTCAAATAAAGGCCATAGAAATTTCTTACACTCAGATACATGGTAATATTCCTTTTGGTATTGGGAACCTTCGGCGGTCTCACTACGCTTTTACTTGACAACAACAATCTTGAGGGTCATATTCCATTTAGCATTGGAAAACTTTCAAATCTGCAAAATCTTAACTTGAGTGGAAACCGACTGATAGATGAGATGCCACATTCCTTAGGAAACTTAACTTCGTTAAATTACTTGGACTTGGGAGAAAACAGATTGTCTGGAAGAATACCTCAGAGTCTTGGTAATTGCACCAACTTGTTACTCTTAGATATTAGAAATAATACTCTTGATGGCTCCATTCCTCCACAAATTATGAGTCTTCCCTCCATTTCTATTCACTTGGATTTATCATACAACATCTTCACGGGTTCAATTCCAATCGAAGTTGGCGCTTTAACGCACATTTCAATCTTAGACTTGTCGAATAATAGATTATCAGGTCTCGTTCCGAGCTCTCTAAGTGGTTGCACTAGCTTGGGAATGCTTTATCTAGGTGGTAATTATCTTCAAGGAGAGATACCTCCATCACTAAGTGCTCTGAAGGGATTACAAGAATTGGATCTTTCAAGAAATAATTTTTCTGGTAAAATCCCTATTTTTCTCAGTCATCTAAATCTTGAAAAATTGAACTTGTCATTCAATAGCCTCGAAGGTGAGGTGCCAATAGAAGGATTATTTAGAAACAAAACAAAATTCTCGATCGAAGGTAATGCGAGATTATGTGGAGGAGTTCTTGATTTGAACCTCCCTCCTTGCTCTTCTTCAAAGTCCTCTAAGAAAGCATTACTTAAAATCCTGATTCCAATACTGGTTGTCGGAGGATTATGCATTACACTAGGTGTAATCATTTATAGCCAAAAACATTTGATGAAAAAACAGCTTTCCACGGGGTCATTTGATGGCGCTCAATTCATGAGGTTATCCTATGGAGATCTGTTAAAAGCCACTAATGGATTCTCGGAAGGTAGCTTGATCGGCTCTGGAAGATTTGGATCTGTCTACAAAGGGATTCTTGAAGATGGAAAGACAATGGTGGCGGTCAAAGTGCTTAATCTTTTTGTCAAAGGTGCCTCGAAGAGCTTCGTAGCAGAGTGCATTGCACTAAAAGGAATAAGACACCGGAACCTCTTGAAATTATTCAGTGTTTGTGAAAGTATAGACTTCCAAAGAAATGAATTTAAAGCTTTGGTTTATGAATTCATGTCTAATGGAGTTTGGAAGATTTGTTGTACCGCAATAGAGGGCAAGAAGAAGAACATGACTCGGAATTTCGGAGACTTGCGATGTTGCGAAGGATCAAAATCACCATTGATATTGCTCATGCACTTGAGTACCTACATATGGGCACTAATTCACCAATTGTTCATGGCGATTTGAAGCCAAGTAACATTCTCTTGGATGATGATATGACTGCACATGTGGGTGATTTCGGATTGTCTAAGGTAGTTTCAAACATCCTTGAAGCACACGAGAGCAGCAGTACAATTGGGATCAAAGGTACAATAGGCTATGTTCCTCCAGGTATGTATTCTATTATCTCCAAATAAACTCATATCTAATTTAACACATTAACTATATATATTAACATCATTAATACCCAGTTCATGAATTCACTGATAAATTCTGAAAAAAAATTCACATTCGTGTATTCGACAAGGTTATATCAATTATCAAAATTGAAAAAGTTCAAATTACTAGACAAAAATGTAATTTTTTTCTCAATAGTATACTGTAATTAATTTATTGTGAGCAAAATATACCTTTTATTTTTTTATGAATGCCTTTGAACCAATGCTCAGAATATGGCACAAGTAACTCAGTCTCGGTTAAAGGCGATGTATATAGTTTTGGGATTCTTCTCTTGGAGATGTTCACGGGTAAAAGACCAACATGTCAAGCATTCGACGAGAACTTAAATCTCCACAATTTCGTCAATGGTGCCTTGCCGAATCGTGTTACGGAAATCATTGATCCCCTCATTCTAGAAGACATGAACAGTAAGATGGAGGAGTGTGTGGCTTCTATACTAAGCATTGGAGTGGCATGTTCAAGAAAAACACCGACAGAGAGAATGCACATGACAGATGTTGTTTTTCAATTATATAAGATAGGAGACAAATATATGATTGAAGATTGAGATAAAGTTTATGTTCATGAATCGGACCAATAAATAGAGCTTGCATAGTCCGAAGTATGTGCATAATTTGTTTTCGAAATGTACGTATCATCCATCTTGGGAATGTTTGATTTTAGTTGTATATATGTGAGTTTAATTCTTAAAACATTGGCCATATCATATTTGCTCTTCAAACAATTAATGATGGAATGCGTTGTATTTGCAAGTGAGAGAGTTCCTTTTCTAGCGACACGACATCTACTATGTGAGACAGATATGACTAATTAAGTGAGATTAACAATTACTTTCATTGTTAGTTACGATTCAGCCTAGAGGCTTACAGTTAAAATGTTTTTAATTATTATAATTCACAACTATCTACTATTGGATATATGGCATGCATGCAAACACGTATATATCCTTCTGGTTGTATCCTAATTTTATGAAAGTTGTCGCATCTCAAATTCGTATCATGTCGTATCCTTATTAGTACACCATAGCTAGCAGAGTACTAGAGCAAGCAAATAGATGTCCAAGTATGGACTGTGAACATAAATGCAACTAATAGTTCTCCCTTTCCTCCCCAAAACTCTGGAATTTCTTGAGAGTGTGAACCATAGTAAGGCTCGATGAATTCAGGATTTCGTCAAGCCTAGCATCATTATCAAACAAAAGAAAACACCACAGATATTAGACCATATCCCCACCCTCATGTACCCACATCTACAAATGAATCAAACACATAAGATATAGCATACCAAGTGAAACAAATTTTTCATTCAAGTCAAAATGCAGAGAACTTTGAAGTTTGCATAATAATTAGTAAAATATAAAATTTTAGAATAACAAATCCGAGTCCCTGGAGCCTTTCTCGCATATTAAAAATCAAACACCAGTCAGTCCCCTTATTACTTAAGATACTGGCCATTGCACTAGGACCTTTACTGGGATCCGCTGAGCAAATCGGACCGGCGAGAACCCTCCCGGAGGCGGACCGTCCTGAAGTAAAGGCATATCCTTCACGCTCGCCGTCCCAGCTTTCTTTCTTATCATCGCCTCTGTCATCTTGCCGCTTCGGTTTCCATAAGACGGATCGTTCGATCCTACCTGTGGGGCAGTTAGATGGTCCAGATTTAGCCACATTTGTGATTTTTTTAAAAAATAGTAGACCCTAAATGTGGCTAAATCTGGAACTTGGATCTACACATGGGGCCCCACATGTAGGGTGAAATATTCCCCATAAGACGATCTTCAATCACAAAATCTATTTGATGCAAATTTTACGTTAAAATAATGCTATATTTACACCAAATACAACATATATTTTCAAACCATTTATTTCAAATCTTACACAAAAAAAAATATTCTCGAAATATTCTTTAGTTATTAATAATTAACATAAAAAATTAAATAAATATTAAAAAAATCAATAATTAATCATTTTTACTTAGAAAATTAATAAGTAATTATAATTAATTTTTTATGTTAAATATAATTATTAAATTAATAAAACAAATATTAAAAAATCATTTTTTTTTATTTTATGTCAAAGATTTATTTTTTAAAAATTAAAATATCAATTTTAATCTTGTTTATAATGATTTATGATATTTTTAGTTATATATGTTTCGTTAAATCATTTATAATCATGTATATGTTTTTTTAATTAATTTTAGTTTTTTTCCTCAAAATCATGTAACTAAATAATTAATATATTTGGAAAAATTTATAATTGTCAATCATATGTATAACTCGAGCCAATAAAATTGATACGATAAAATATATTCGAGATGATTGAGGATATAAGGCAATTTTTGTTTTTAAGAATGTCACACTTACAGACATCAAAATCCCGAAATATCTCAGAACTCCGAGCATTTGTTTCTTTATTTTCTTTTGTTGAAGGGACACGCAAATACGAATATGTCTATAATTGAGATTAATGTTTGAGTGCATATATTGTTGTTTTAATGTTTTATTACATCCTTCCCAATTACATCAATTGTATTTCTTTTTTTGTTGTCCTAATCCTATACTAAGTTCTTAAGTTTAGTTGAATTTATTCTAATTTTTACTAATAACCTTTTTTAACTATGAAAAAAGTCGTCCAACTTGTACATTTGAGACCTTTTCATATGATCTGATCATGGGCTTGGTCGGAGTTGTCACTACAAAAAAAAAGGCTTGCTCTTCCAAAGAGGACATTCGAGACCTCAACAACTCGTTATCCTTGTTGGACTCCTAAAACTACATCTCTAGTACATCAGATCGTGTAATTGTTGTTGTTAAATCCGCTCACCATTTTTGAGTCTCCTCATGTGGTGTGCTGGACTTAGATTGACCTTTGAAACAAACAAAACAAAATTACATAACCCAATTATCATCTGGTCTACAGGCTTTGGCCCATCATCTCGATGATCAGTTTTATATTTTTAGGAAGGGTCAATTGACTTAAATATCACAATGCAACATGAAGTGTACCACATTTTCACATAAAATGTATCATAATTTGTATGACATAGTACCACAATTTTGTGGGTAGAAAGTGAACCCAAAAAAATGTTTTGATTGGGATTTTTCACCAACTTCCCCAAATTTCAACGTATCATTAAGGTAATCATAAAGTTGGAAGTTGGAAGTTGGATTCAGTACCTTAGATATATTTTTAAGATAATATCTTATTTCTCCAGACTTCTGGATAAGAGACTGGTGACCAGGTAGGAGTCAAAGTCTTCTTCTGGAAGAATGGTGACGGCACCAATTGTGAACATTTTTAATCGACTTTAAAGTGATTATGAAAATGGATAAAGATCGGGATATTGCAAAATTGTGATTGCAGAATTTTCGCTATTTCTTGATAAAATATCTTAAACTCAATTAATTGATATGGAAATTAATTATTTAGTTTAACGGGGTTGATTATTTAAGGCTACTTTATACATATAACTTCTAAAAATATACCCAATTCGTGAAGTCGTAAATTAATATTCTTTTTGATGTACGAATTGAAGCTATTATTGTTGGAATCCCTACAATAATTTTGAAGTATTATTAGAGCAAAAGACCCCGCCCGCAAAGGAAGACTTAAGAGTCAAAGTCCACTCAAACCCGTAACAAAAAATGAATGGCTGGATGACCGATTCCAATTTCGTGGAAGGTTGACGTAATTGATTGACAGACAATTTGATTCCATTCCACAAATGAATAAGAAGTTCATTGTTTTGCTCTTCAATCGTTCATTGAACCGATCGTTTATCATTTTACTTACAAAATATAAATGGTGATATCGTTCACTGAACTAAACACTTACCGCTTTACCAAAAAATATAGTTGATGATAATGACACAATTCTATTCTTTTAAGTTGTATAATAACTCAAATATGATGTTTCGATTGTTCTCTTGACATGAAAAATTATTGGACCAAACAGTAATTTATAAATATATTAGAGCTCCCAGACTATGAAATAATATAGAGAGTTTAGATTATTTTATTAAATGTATTATTGAATATAGTAAATGATATGAAATTATTAATCCGATTATTCAGAGAAAAATGTCTATTTAGTCCTATTACTAGGAAGGATCGGAAATAAACTTTTGATTACCGTGGTACAATTAATATATTAAAATTGCTAAAAATAAATATGTTCAACTTCAAAAATGTGGTCGAACACAAATAATAAAAGAAATGGTAAATTATATTAAGATTTTGTAGTTTATAAGAAAAACTCCAAATTTTTTTATGACGATAGAATTCATATCCGTTATCTTTAAGTGCTTATTTAGTAAATCTTGAAAAAAATTATTAAAAATGAATTTTAGGTATTTCTTTTTAATAAGTGTTAAATTAAAAAATGATTGGAAAAATGACAGGACTTGTATTACTGAATAGTGAGCGGAGAAAAGTCACGGATTATGGAATACTTTTTGATTGCGAAAGGAGAGGAAGACAAATTCAGCCAAAGTCTTGCGGTCTAGCAACTTCAATTTTCCAAAAAAGTGGATGGAAAAAATCAAAACTATTATATATAAAAAATTCTGCAACATTTTCGATGAATTTTTTTAATATAAATAGAAATGATTATACTCCGAATGAACTTGTTTTTCTAATTAAATAAAAAAAGAAGTATTTCTTTTATTGGATTTAGTGGGGCTTAAGCACAAGATATATATGGCTATATATACATACATGGCTAACAAAAAATATCTAGTGCATCACAAAGCCCTGTGGTTGATATAATTGGGTGGTGTAAAACTATGGCAAAGTATACAAGTGAAGCCGTTTGCATTATTTTTGGATGGTTTTGTTGTGCTGCAATGATTCCATCGGCATGCTCAAGTAATGAAACCGATGTGCTCGCACTGCTGGCATTTAAAGCCGCCATCGTTGATCCGCGTGGGGCTCTGAACTCCTGGAATCAAACACAACATTACTGCACCTGGAATGGCATTATATGTGGCGCCAAGCACCCTGATAGAGTTGTGGGGATTATGCTAAGTTCTCAAGGCTTGGAGGGAAGCCTTTCACCTCATATAGGTAATCTCTCTTTTCTTAGAGTCATTAATCTCCAAAATAATAGCTTTCATGGCCAAATTCCCCAAGAGATGAGTCTTTTAAGGCGTCTAGAGATTTTACAAGTTAGCAATAATTCTTTTGTTGGGGAAATACCGAGAAATATATCGCAATGTCCTAATCTTTTGGATCTTAACGTGGCTGACAATAGGTTATCGGGACTTATCCCTTTTGAGCTCGATTCTCTTCGCAAGCTCAAACGTCTTGGTTTAGGAAAAAACATTCTTTCTGGGTCTATCCCTCCATCCTTGGGAAATATAACATCTCTCACACTGGTTTATTTGGCCGCATGTAACATGAGAGGAGAAATTCCGGAGTCACTCGTGCAACTTCAGCAACTAAAATTTCTTGCACTATTCGGAAATAGTTTAACAGGTGAAATCCCTCCTGGTCTCTTCAATATATCTACTCTCCTTCGTTTTGCCGTCTCTGAAAATAAACTTCAAGGAGCCATACCAAATAACATAGGTCTCACACTTCCTAAGTTACAAAGCATTTATTTGGGACACAATCAATTTACTGGAGAACTTCCGGTTTCACTCTCAAATGCAACCTCCCTTGACACAATATCGGTTGCCGTCAATAGTTTTACGGGGCCAATGCCAAAAGAACTTGGAAGGCTTTCAAATCTTGAGCACTTTTTAGCTGCAGAAAATCTTATTCGAGATGATATAAGTTTTATTTCATCATTCTCAAATTGCACAAATCTGATGGATATTGTAGTTGGTGGTAACATATTGAGGGGTTCATTGCCAGACTCGATGTATAATCTTTCTCGTCAAATAAATGCCATAGATATTTCTGACACTCAGATACATGGTAAAATTCCTTTTGGTATTGGGAACCTCGTCGGTCTCACTACGCTTTTCCTTGACGACAACAATCTTGAGGGTCATATTCCATTTAGCATTGGAAAACTTTCAAATCTGCAAAATCTTAACTTGAGTGGAAACCGACTGATAGATGAGATGCCACATTCCTTCGGAAACTTAACTTCGTTAAATTACTTGGACTTGGGAGGAAACAGATTGTCTGGAAGAATACCTCAGAGCCTTGGTAATTGCACCAACTTGTTACTCTTAGATATTGGAAATAATACTCTTGATGGCTCCATTCCTCCACAAATTATGAGTCTTCCCTCCATTTCTATTCACTTGGATTTATCATACAACATCTTCACGGGTTCAATTCCAATCGAAGTTGGCGCTTTAACGCACATTTCAATCTTAGACTTGTCGAATAATAGATTATCAGGTCTCGTTCCGAGCTCTCTAAGTGGTTGCACTAGCTTGGGAATGCTTTATCTAGGTGGTAATTATCTTCAAGGAGAGATACCTCCATCACTAAGTGCTCTGAAGGGATTACAAGAATTGGATCTTTCAAGAAATAATTTTTCTGGTAAAATCCCTATTTTTCTCAGTCATCTAAATCTTGAAAAATTGAACTTGTCATTCAATAACCTCGAAGGTGAGGTGCCAATAGAAGGATTATTTAGAAACAAAACAAAATTCTCGGTCAAAGGGAATGCGAGATTATGTGGAGGAATTCTTGATTTGAAGCTCCGCCCTTGCTCTTCTTCAAAGTCCTCTAAGAAAGCATTACTTAAAATCCTAATTCCAATACTAGTTGTCGGAGGATTGTGCATTACACTCTGTGTAGTCATTTATATCCAAAAACATTTGATGAAAAAACAGCTTTCCACGAGGTCCTTTGATGGCGCTCACGCTCAATTCATGAGGTTATCCTATGCAGATCTGTTAAAAGCCACTAATGGATTCTCGGAAGGTAGCTTGATTGGCTCTGGAAGATTTGGATCTGTCTACAAAGGGATTCTTGAGGATGGAAAGACGATGGTGGCGGTCAAAGTGCTTAATCTTTTTGTCAAAGGTGCCTCGAAGAGCTTCGTAGCAGAGTGCATTGCACTAAAAGGAATAAGACACAGGAACCTCTTGAAATTATTCAGTGTTTGTGAAAGTATGGATTTCCAAAGAAATGAATTTAAAGCTTTGGTTTATGAATTCATGTCTAATGGAAGTTTGGAAGATTTGTTGTACCGCAATAAAGGGCAAGAAGAAGAACATGACTCAGAATTTCGGAGCCTTACGATGTTGCAAAGGATCAAAATCGCCATTGATATTGCTCATGCACTTGAGTACCTACATATGGGCACTAATTCACCAATTATTCATGGCGATTTGAAGCCAAGTAACATTCTATTGGATGATGATATGACTGCACATGTGGGTGATTTCGGATTGTCTAAAGTAGTTTCAAACATCCTTGAAGCACATGAGAGCAGCAGTACAATTGGGATCAAAGGTACAATAGGCTATGTTCCTCCAGGTATGTTTTCTATTATCTCCAAATAAACTCTTTTCTAATCTAACACATTAACTATGTATATATTAACATCACTAATACCCAGTTCATAAATTCACTGATAAATTCTGAAAAAACATTCACATTCTTGTATTTGACAAGGTTATACCAATTATCAAAATTGAAAAAAGTACAAATTAAGAGACAAAAATTTTAATATTTTTTTCTCAATAGTACATTATAAATAACTTATTGTGAGCAAAATATACCTTTTATTTTTTTGTGCATGTCTTTGAACCAATGCTCAGAATATGGCACAAGTAACTCGGTCTCAGTTAAAGGCGATGTATATAGTTTTGGGATTCTTCTCTTGGAGATGTTCACGGGTAAAAGACCAACATGTCAAGCATTCGACGAGAACTTAAATCTCCACAATTTCGTCAATGGTGCCTTGCCGAATCGTGTTACAGAAATCATTGATCCCCTCATTCTAGAAGACATGAGCAGTAAGATGGAGGAGTGTGTGGCTTTTATACTAAGCATTGGAGTGGTGTGTTCAAGAAAAACACCGACAGAGAGAATGGACATGACAGATGTTGTTTTTCTATTATGCAAGATAAGAGACAAATATATGATTGAAGATTGAGATAAAGTTTTTGTTCATGAATCGGACCAACAAATAGAGCTTGCATCGTCCCAAATATGTGCATACTTTGTTTTCAAAATGTACGTATCATCCATCTTGGGAGTGTTTGATTTTAGTTGTATATATGTGAGTTTAATTCTTAAAACATCGGGCATCATATTTGTTCTTCAAACAATTAATGATGTAATGCGTTGTATTTGCAAGTGAGAGAGTTCCTATTATAGCGACATCTACTGTGTGAGACGGATATGACTAATTAAGTGGGATTAACAATTACTTTCATTGTTAGTTACGATTCAGTTTAAAGTTAAAATGTTTTTAATTATTATACATTCAGAATTATCTACTATTGGATTCATATTTTCTAAAATTATTTACGAGGTATTTTATTAGAAAATAATTTTATAAAATAACAAAATAAAACTATCTTATTATTATGTTCTATATTTCATAATTTATAGTTACTTTATTAGAAAATAAATTTATAAACTAACAAAATAAAATTATTTTATAATTATGTTTCTATATTTCATATACGATAACAACTAGTGCAGGGAGAGTATGTGTTGTGTATGGAATATCTATAATTTTTTTGCGTGCATTAGATTTTTTTATTTTCTTGTTTTTATATATTTGAATAGTTTTTTTATTTTAAAATTTCAAGATAAATTCTTTTTATTTTTTAATTTATTTGCATTTCTTTTCTTTATTTGTTGTTTTTAAGGAGTAGTTTCATCTTAGGATGACGTTTAAAAAAATGGTGAAATCTTGAAAGACAAATGTAGTTTAACTTTTTATCTATATCTCTTTCATTACAATACAACAAGAAGAAGGTTCGAGTCCTATGAGTTTCATTCCCCTGGGAAAAAATGAACTTCTCATCTAAGAGACCATTTGGTCACTTTGATTTATCTCCTCTTAACAAAGTCTGAGGCGGCAGTGGAGGGGACTTAATGTAAATGTTTTGTTAAGATTGTGTTTTGAATTTAACTCAACCCCAAAAACTAACTCAAATTATCAAAATTATCATAATATATTGATAATTAAGATAATGGACGAAGTCTGATCGATCTTCTTAATTCCATCAATAAGGTGACAATCGCTCTATGTGTATATAATATAATAATTAAACGCAATTCCTTTTCATAGTGGGAATGCAACTTCAAATTATTTTCTCTATTAAATTATAAGTAGTCCTGATGAAGGACATGGAAAAATATTTTACATTTATGCCAGAACAGACACATGAGATGTGGTATGATCAGCCAATTTATTGATTGTTCAAGTTCATTTATAGTTGATCCCACTATGTTCCCTCACATGTACGGTTGACAGAGATTTTGACAAAAGCACTCCATCGACCGCACTTTGAAGAATCGAAGACCAAACTTGGCATGACAGACTTATACCGTCAAGCTTGACCGGAAGTGTTGAAGATATTTGATAAGATAATTAGGATATTTGTTCTAAGTTTAAACTTTAAATTTAGAGTAGATAAATTGGATATTGTAGGGATACGTAGTTAGACTTTTCTTTATATATATTTCATATTGTTTCATGTACATTGAAGTTGATAACGAAGGAGAATTCTCTTATACAGATTTTACGCCAAACTACATAACTCAACATCTTTATGTGAATATGCAGTTCATGTCCATGTCAATTAAGATCATGGGTCATGTAAAGACAGAGAAATCAATCAATGCTTGAAAATTGCCTCGTTGCATATGGATCGTATGGCTCTTAATCGGTATCGATGGCTGTCTTTTTGCAACAAATGGCAAAGGAAAAACAGAATATTACAAAATATAATCCACGAGAGCACATAAAAAAGGAGCAGGAAGGGAATATAAGTATGATGTGGGTTTGGAGGGGATATTAGGCTAAAATTTCTGCTCTTAAACTCAGGCTAGAGCCAAGAGGGAAGGTTTTCTCTTGTAGAGAGCAAAGTCTCTGTGATCAACTCTTCAATGCCTATGAACCAGGGACTTCAGACATTGAAGAAGCGGGTTATATGCTTCAATAAAGGATGTTTTAGCAAGTTCCTCCAGATGAAGTTCCAGCTTACTCAAGCTAGGATGAAACTAATTAATGGTGAATGACATGAGTTACAAGAAGAGATGTTAAATTACAATCATATCATCAAATATATCAGCAACCAATCAGTTCTGCAGTAAACTTGATGATTATTGGTACCACGGCTATTTCCAATTCTTGAATGCATCAATTCAGTTTCACGTGGTATTGGCTTAACTGAGTCGGCACAAAAACTTTCATCTCTCTTTTTTCTCTACTCAAGCCCTTCTTTGAGGATTCCAATATACAGCACCAAAACAGTCCACTTCAATTCGATTTCACATGGTATGGACTGTGGACATAAAAGCAACAAATTCATACGGAGTGCATTTTTTGTGCCCAAATCATCTGTCCACAATCTGTTCTCCTCCCTTTCCTCCCCACAAATCTGAAATTTCTCGAGTGTGGACCACACTAAGGCTCGATGAATTCAGGAATTCGTCAAGCCTAGCATCATTATCAAACAAAAGAAAACACCGCAGATATTAGACCATATCCCCACCCTCATGTACCCACATCTACAAATGAATCAAACACATAAGATATAGCATACCAAGCGAAACAAATTTTTCATTCAAGTCAAAATGCAGAGAACTTTGAAGTTAGCATAATAATTAGTAAAATATAAAATTTTACAATAAAAAATCCGAGTCCCTGGAGCCTTTCTCGCATATTAAAAATCAAACACCAGTCAGTCCCCTTATTACTTAAGATACTGGCCATTGCACTAGGACCTTTGCTGGGGATCCGCCGAGAAAATCGGACCGTCTTGAAGTAAAGGCATATCCTTCACGCTTGCCATCCCAGCTTTCTTTCTTATCATCGCCTCTGTCATCTTGCCGCTTCGGTTTTCCCTACGAATTCCCACTCTTCGAAACTATTATATATATCTACAGTCAGATAATTCAGAAATCGAGCAGAAGGGGGAGAGTTTCTCTACAGTGACTCCCTTCAATTGTCTACAGTTTCCGCTTACACTACAGATGTAAGGGTAACATAGGTTTTATTTTTTCATTTTTTTTTTTACTTTTGTCAAAGATGTATTTATTTTTAATTAAAATATCAATTTTAATCTTGTTTATATATTGATATACGTTATTTTTAGTTATATATGTTTCGTTAAATCATTTATAATCATCTATACATTCTTTTAATCAATTTTAGTTTTTTTCCACAAAATCATGTTACTAAATAATTAATATATTTGGTAAAATTTATAATTGTTAATATATATGTATAACTCGAGCCAATAAAATTGGTAAGATAAAATATATTCGAGTTGATTAAGGATATAAGGCAATTTTTGTTTTTAAGAATGTCACACTTGTAGACATCAAAATCTCGAAATTTCTCACAATTCTGAGCATTTTTGTTTCTTTATTTTCTTTTGTTGAAGGGACACGCAAATACTAATATGTAGATCATTGAGATTAATGTTTGAGTGCATATATAATTGTTTTAATGTTTTATTATTACATCAATTGTATTTCTTTTTTTGTTGTCCTAATCCTATACAAGTTCTTAAGTTAAGTTGAATTTATTCTAATTTTTACTAATAACCTTTTTTAACTATGTGCAACCAATTTAAAATAAATAAAATAAGAATAAAATAAAAAAATATGTTGGTGAAATTTATTTTTTCATTAATATTCTTAATATGTGTGAAAAAAGTCGTCCAACTTGTATATTTGAGACCTTTTTATATGATCTGATCATATCATAGACTTTGTCGAGACTGTCACTGCAAAAAAAAAAAAACAGGCTTGCTCTTCCAAAGAGGACATTCGAGATCTCAACAACTCGTTCTCCTTCTTGGACTCCTGAAACTCCATCTCTAGTACATCAGATCGTGCATTTGCAATTGTTAAATCCTCTCTCAATTTTTGGGTCTCCTCGCGTCGTGTGCTGGACTTGGCTTGACCTTTGAAACTAGTATAAAAAAATAAAATAAAATTACATAACCCAATTCTCATCTAGTCTACACAGGCTTTGGCCCATCATCTCGATGATCAGTTTTATATTTTTAGGAAGGGCCAATTGACTCAAAGCAGTCTCTACAATAAATTGAAGCATCCTTGAAAGACAGAGACCTCAAGTGGAAATTTCAACATATCATTAAGTCGTGAAATTAGATATTATCATTAAGATATTTTTAGAGCAAAAGACCCGGCGAAAGAAGACTTAGCAGTCAAAGTCCACTCAAATCGTAACAAAAAATGTATGGCTGGATGACCGACTCCAATTCCGTGGAAGGTTGGCGTAATTGATTGATGGACAATTTGATTCCATTCCACAAATGAATAAGATGTTGATTGTTGTTTTACTACTTTCTTGCTAGTTTCACTTCAATCGTTCACCGGAGAAAAGTCATCGGATTATCGGATACTTTTTGGTTGCGAAAAGAGGAGAAGACAAATTCAGCCAAAGTCTTGCGGTCTAGCAACTTCAATTTTCGACATTGGATTTGTAATTCTTAAAAATATTTTATCGTATATCATCGTCATATAAAATTATACTAATCAAATTATTTAGAGGAAAAAAATTTATTCGGATAAAATAGGGAAACTGTAATTTTGATCTTATATATTTGTTAGCTTTGTGATTCTAATCGTGTATCTTTTAATTTTTGATAATTTTATTCATTTTTCATTGGAAACGCTAGATGTGGCAGCCGTGTTGGAATCACGTAGGCTCTGCATAGGTGTCAGATCAACATCACGTGAAAAAATGATTAAAATTGCAAAAATAACAAAGATATCAGATCAAGACTGAAAATTTATAACACAAATCATAATGAATAAAATCGCAGAAATACAAATATATAGCACTAATATCACAATTTTCCCTATAAAATAAATATGAGAGAGATGAAGTTTCGGTATTTTTGGCATAAATGGTTTTATTTGCCAATTACCAAAATGTTCAATTAATTAGAATATTTAGGGAAGTTCGACTAAACCGATTAACATGCTGTAATGCATGCATAATATAATTGATTGACAAACATATATACCTGTCTCACTTTCTTTTCCTTTTTTTTTTTGGGTAATTAAAAATCAAAATATAGTATACCGAAAGGTAAATTATATAAAGTTTTTGTTTTATAAAAAAAATTAATAGTTTTATAAGTACAATTCTACGAATTAATTTTATAAACTATTTTTTGTTCGGCCTGCAATCGGGAAAAATTGTAGGAAAAATTAGGATATTTATGTAAAAGCTAATATGTGCAGGTGTTCGAGACATGGCACCTAAATGAATATGAGACTAGAAACGAGATTTGATCATGCACAATGAACTGCAAAAACTATGAACTGTATCAAAAAATTCTGCAATATTTTGATTAAATTTCTTTAATATAAATAGAAAAAATTATATTCCAAATGAATTTGTTTTTCTAATTAAATAAAAACGAAGTCTTTCTTTTCTTGGATTTAGTGGGGCTTAGGCACAAGATATGGCTATATATACATGGCTAACATATATATCAACTGCATCATTAAGCCCTTTGGTTGATATTGGGTGGTGTAAATATATGGCAAAGTATACAAGTGAAGTTGTTTGCATTATTTTTGGGTGGTTTTGTTGTGCTGCGATGATTCCATCGGCATGCTCAAGTAATGAAACCGATGTACTCGCTTTGCTGGCATTTAAAGCCGCCATACTTGATCCGCTTGGGGCTCTGAACTCCTGGAATCAAACACAGCATTATTGCACCTGGAATGGCATTAGATGTGGCGCCAAGCACCCTGATAGAGTTGTGGGGATTATGCTAAGTTCTCAAGGCTTGGAGGGAAGCCTTTCACCTCATATAGGTAATCTCTCTTTCCTTAGAACCATTAATCTCCAAAATAATAGCTTTCATGGCCAAATTCCCCAAGAGATGGGTCTTTTAAGGCGTCTAGAGGTTGTAGAATTTAGCAATAATTCTTTTGTTGGAGAAATACCGAGAAATATATCGCAATGTCCAAATCTTTGGTATCTTAACCTGATTGACAATAGGTTATCGGGACTTATCCCTGTTGAGCTCGATTCTCTTCGCAAACTCAAAGAGCTTGGTTTAGGAAAAAACAATATTTCTGGGACTATCCCTCCATCCTTAGGCAATCTAACATCTCTCATACAACTTTCTTTGCTCGCATGTAACTTGAGAGGAGAAATTCCGGAGTGAATGCACAACTTCAGCTCCTAGAATTTCTTATGTTAACCAACAATAGTTTAACAGGTGAAATCCCTCCTGGTCTCTTCAATATATCTACTCTCCTTCGTTTTGACATCTCTTCTAATAAACTTCAAGGGGCCATACCTAATAACATCGGCCTTACACTTCCTAAGTTACAAGGTATTTATTTGGCAGACAATCACTTTACTAGAGAACTTCCGGTCTCACTCTCAAATGCAACCTCCCTTGACACAATATCGGTTGCCTCCAATAGTTTTACGGGGCCAATGCCAAAAGAACTCGGAAGGCTTTCAAATCTTGTCGAATAATAGATTATCAGGTCTCGTTCCGAGCTCTCTAAGTGGTTGCACTAGCTTGGGAATGCTTTATCTAGGTGGTAATTATCTTCAAGGAGAGATACCTCCATCACTAAATGCTCTGAAGGGATTACAAGAATTGGATCTTTTAAGAAATAATTTTTCTGGTAAAATCCCTATTTTTCTCAGTAATCTAAATCTTGAAAAACTGGACTTGTCATTCAATAACCTCGAAGGTGAAGTGCCAATAGAAGGATTATTTAGAAATAAAACAAAATTCTCGATCGAAGGGAATGCGAGATTATGTGGAGGAATACTTGATTTGAAGCTCCCCCCTTGCTCTTCTTCAAAGTCCTCAAAGAAAGCATTACTTAAAATCCTGATTCCGATACTGGTTGTCGGAGGATTATGCATTACACTCTGTGTAATAATTTATAGCCAAAAACATTTGATGAAAAAACATCTTTCCACGGGGTCATTTGATGGCACCCAATTCATGAGGTTATCCTATGGAGATCTTTTAAAAGCCACTAATGGATTCTCGGAAGGTAGCTTGATCGGCTCTGGAAGATTTGGATCTGTCTACAAAGGGATTCTTGAGGATGGAAAGACAATGGTGGCGGTCAAAGTGCTTAATCTTTTTGTCAAAGGTGCCTCTAAGAGCTTCGTAGCCGAGTGCATTGCACTAAAAGGAATAAGACACAGGAACCTCTTGAAATTATTCAGTGTTTGTGAAAGTATGGATTTCCAAAGAAATGAATTTAAAGCTTTGGTTTATGAATTCATGTCTAATGGAAGTTTGGAAGATTTGTTGTACCACAATAGAGGGCAAGAAGAAGAACATGACTCAGAATTTCGGAGCCTTACGATGTTGCTAAGGATCAAAATCACCATTGATATTGCTCATGCACTTGAGTACCTACATATGGACACTAATTCACCAATTATTCATGGCGATTTGAAGCCAAGTAACATTTTCTTGGATGATGATATGACTGCACATGTGGGTGATTTCGGATTGTCTAAGATAGTTTCAAACATCCTTGAAGCACGTGAGAGCAGCAGTACGATTGGGATCAAAGGTACAATAGGCTATGTTCCTCCAGGTATGTATTCTATTATCTCCAAATAAACTCTTTTCTAATCTAACACATTAACTATGTATATATTAACATCACTAATATCCAGTTCATGAATTCACTTATAAATTCTGAAAAAACATTCACATTCTTGTATTTGACAAGGTTATATCAATTATCAAAATTGAAAAAAGTGCGAATTATGAGACAAAAAATTTAATTTTTTTTCTCGATAGTACATTATAAATAACTTATTTTGAGCAAAATATACCTTTTATTTTTTTGTGCATGCCTTTGAACCAATGCTCAGAATATGGCACAAGTAATTCAATCTCAGTTAAAGGCGATGTATATAGTTTTGGGATTCTTCTCTTGGAGATGTTCACGGGTAAAAGACCAACATGTCAAGCATTCGACGAGAACTTGAATCTCCACAATTTCGTCAATGGTGCCTTGCCGAATCGTGTTACGGAAATCATTGATCCCCTCATTCTACAAGACATGAGCAGTAAGATGGAGGAGTGTGTGGCTTTTATACTAAGCATTGGAGTGGTGTGTTCAAGAAAAACACCGACAGAGAGAATGGACATGACAGATGTTGTTTTTCTAATATGCAAGATAAGAGACAAATATATGATTGAAGATTGAGATAAAGTTTTTGTTCATGAATTGGACCAACAAATAGAGTTTGCATAGTCTGAAGTATGTGCATAATTTGTTTTCCAAATGTACGTATCATCCATCTTGGGAGTGTTTGATTTTAGTTGTATATATGTGAGTTTAATTCTTAAAACATCGGGCATCATATTTGTTCTTCAAACAATTAATGATGGAATGCGTTGTATTTGCAAGTGAGAGAGTTCCTTTCATTGTTAGTTACGATTCAGCAAGAGGCTTACAATTAAAATGTTTTTAATTATTATACATTCATAATTATCTACTATTGGATTCATATTTTCTAAAATTATTTACGAGGTACTTTATTAGAAAATAATTTTATAAAATAACATAATAAAATTATTTTATAATTATGTTTCGATATTTCATATATGTTAATAACTAGTGCCATGAGAGTATGTGTTGTGTATGCAATATCTATAATTTTCTTGCGGGCATTAGATTTTTTTTCTTGTTTTTATATATTTGAATAGTTTTTTATTTTAAAATTTCAAGATAAATTCTTTTTATTTTTAAATTTATATGCATTTCTTTTCTTTATTTGTGGTTTTTAAGGAGTGGTTTCATCTTAGGATAACATTTAAAAAAATGGTGAAATCTTGAGAGACAAATGTAGTTTTACTTTTTATCTATCCCTCTTTCATTACAATACAACAACAAGAAGGTTCGAGTCCTCTGAGTTTCATTCCCCTAGGAAAAAATGAACTTCTCATCTAAGAGACCGTTTGGTCACTTTGATTTATCTCCTCTTAACAAGGTCTGAGGCGGTAGTGGAGGGGACTTAATGTAAAGGTTTTGTTAAGATTGCGTTTTAAATTTAACTCAACCCCAAAAACTAACTCAAATTATCAAAATTATCATAATATATTGATAATTAAGATAATGGACGAAGTCTGATCGATACTTCTTAATTCCATCAATAAGGTGACAATCGCTTTATGTGTATATAATATAATAATTAAACATAATTCCTTTTCATAGTGTGAATGCAACTTCAAATCATTTTCTCTATTAAATTATAAGTAGTCCTGATGGAGGACATGGACAAATATTTTACATTTATGCCAAAACAGACACATGAGATTTGGTATTATCAGCCAATTTATTGATTGTTCAAGTTCATTTATAGTTGATCCCACTATGTTCCCTTACACGTGCAGCTATTGACAAAAACACTCCATCGACCGCACTTTGAAGAATCGAAAACCAAGCTTGGCATGACAGACATATACCGCCAAGCTTGACCGGAAGTGTTGAAGATATTTGATAAGATAATTAGGATATTTGATCTTTAAGTCAATTTTAGTTTTTTTCCCACTAAAATCGCGTGACTACATAATTAATATATTTGGTAAAATTTATAATTGTCAATCATATGTATATCTAGAACCAATAAAATTGGTAAGTTAAATAGATTCGAGATGATTGAGGATTTAAGGCAATTTTTTTTTTAAAGAAAGTCACACTTGCAGACATCAAAATCCCGAAATATCTCACAATTAAGAAGCATTTGTTTCTTTATTTTCTTTTGTTGAAGGGACACACAAATACTAATATGCGTATTATTGAGATTAATGTTTGAGTGCGTATATTATTCTTTTAAAGTTTTATTACATCCTTCCCAATTACATCAATTGTATTTCTTTATTTGTTGTCCAAATTCTATACTGAGTTCCTAAGTTTAGTTGTATTTCTTATAATTTTGACTAATAACCTTTTGTGCAACCAATTAAAAATAAATTAAATAAGAATAAAATAAAAAAATGTTCGTGCAATTTATTTTTTCATTAATATTCTTAATATGTGTGAAAAAATTCGTCCAACTTGTACATTTGAGATCTTTTCATATGATCTGATCATGGGCTTGGTCGGAGATGTCACTACCAAAAAAAACAGGTTTGCTCTTCCAAAGAGGACATTCGAGATCTCAAAAACTCGTTCTCCTTCTTAGGCTCTTGGAAGTTGGAACTCCATTTCTAATACATCAGATCCTGCATTTGCTGTTGTTAAATTATCTCTCAATTTTTGGATCTCCTCATATGATATGCTGGACTTGGATTGACCCTTGAAATTAGTATAAACAAAATAAAATTACATGACCCAATAATCATCAAGTCTACACAGGCTTTTGGTCCATCATGGGTTTGTTGTTCTTCGATATGATCAGTTTTACATTTTAGGAAGGGCCAATCGACTTAAATATCACAATACATAACTTTTTCAAAAAAAAAAAATGTAATGTCTTCAACATATTATATATATATTCTTCTATGAAGCATTAATTAAAGCAGTCCCTACAATAAATAGAAGCATCCTTTGACAGACAGAGACTTCAAAGGTAACCTATCATTAAGGTAATCGAAGTTGTGGCACTGATATTAAGACAATATCTTAAGGATTCTCTTTTCTAAGATGGATAGCAGCACACTGGTGACCACCGGGTACGAGTCAAAGTCTTCTTTTGGAAGCAATGGTGACGGCACCAATTTTGAACATTTTAAGGGACATCAAAGTGATGGTGAAAATGGATAAAGATTGGGGCTGGAAAGCTAAAAAAAATAATTGTAATTGAAGAATTTTCGCTATTTCTTGTTAAAATATATATATATATATAACTTTTAAAAGTATACCCAATTCGTGAAGTCGTCAATTAATATTATTTTGTACGTATTAATTGAAGCTATTATTGATGGAATCCCTACAATAATTTTGAAGTATTATTAGAGCAAAAAACCCGCGAAGGAAGACTTGGGACTCAAAGTCTACTCATAGCGGAACAAAAAATGAATGGCTGGATTACCGACTCCAATTTCGTGGAAGATTGACGTAATTGATTGATGGACAATTTGATCCCGTTCCACAAATGAATAATAAGTTGATAGTTGTTTTACTACTTTCTTGCTAGTTTCACTTCAATTGAACCGAACATTTATCGTTTTGCTAAAAAAAATATAGTTGGTGATATCGTTCACTGAACCAAGTACTTACCACTTTACCAAAAAATATAGTTGATGATAATGACACAATTTTATTCTTTTAAGTTGTATAATAGCTCAAGTATAATGTTTCTATTGTTCTCCCAACATAAATAATTATTGAACCAAACAGTAATTTACAAATATATTAGAGCTCCCACACTTCGAAATATCAAATAATATAGAAAGTTCAGCCAAAGTCTTGTGGTCTAGCAACTTCAATTTTCCATACATTGTTAAAACGTTGGATTTGTAATTTTTAAAAATATTTTATCGTATATCATCCTCATATAAAATTATACTAATCAAATTATTTAGACGAAAAAAAAAATTATTCGGATAAAATAGGGAAACTGTAATTTTGGACTTATATATTTGTTAGCTTTATAATTCTAATCGTGTATCTTTTAATTTTTGATAATTTTATTCATTTTTCATCGGAAGTGTTGATGTGAAGACTGTGTTGGAACCACGTAGGCGTCATATAGGTGTCAGATCAATGTCATGTCAAAAATCTAACTAAAATTACAAATTAGATAAAGAGTAAAATCTGATAATATAAATCATAAATGAGTAAAATCGTAGATCTACAAATATATAAAACTAATATTGCAATTTTTCCTATAAAATGTGAGAGATATGAAGTTTCGTTACATAAATGATTTAATTTGCCGATTACCAAAATGCTCAATTAATTAGAATATTTTGGGAATATCGACTGAACCGATTAACATGCTGTATGCATGCATAATATAATTGATTGACAAACATATATACATGTCTCACTTTCTTTTCCTTTTTTTGTTGGTAATTAAAAATCAAAATATAGTATACCAAAGGGTAAATTATATAAAGTTTTTGTTTTATAAAAAAAATAAATTTTAGTTTAATAAGTACAACTCAACGAATGAATTTTATTTACTGTTTTTTGTTCTGCCTTGAATCGGGAAAAAAAAGTGGATGTAAAAAATTAGAATAGTTATGTAAAAGCTAATATATGCAGGTGTTCGGGATATGACACCTAAATGCATATGAGACTAAAACTTAGATTTGATCATGTACAATGAACTGTATCAAAAAATTATGCAACATTTTCGATGAAATTTATTTAATATAAATAGAAAAGAAATGAATTTGTTTTTCTAATTAAATAATAACGAAGTCTTTCTTTTCTTGGATTTAGTAGGGCTCGGGCACAAGATATGGCTATATATACATGGCTAACATATATATCAAGTGCATCACAAAGCCCTGTGGTTGATATTTTGGGTGGTGTGAAAACAATGGCAAAGTATACAAGTGAAGTTGTTTGCATTATTTTTGGGTGGTTTTGTTGTGCTGCAATGATTCCATCGGCATGCTCCAGTAATGAAACCGATGTGCTCGCACTGCTGGCATTTAAAGCCGCCATACTTGATCCGCTTGGGGCTCTGAACTCCTGGAATCAAACACAGCATCACTGCACCTGGAATGGCATTATATGTGGCGCCAAGCACCCTGATAGAGTTGTGGGGATTATTCTAAGTTCTCAAGGCTTGGAGGGAAGCCTTTCACCTCATATAGGTAATCTCTCTTTTCTCAGAGCCATTATCCTCCAAAATAATAGCTTTCATGGCCAAATTCCCCAAGAGATGGGTCTTTTAAGGCGTCTAGAGTATGTAGAAATTAGCAATAATTCTTTTGTTGGGGAAATACCGAGAAATATATCGCAATGTCCAAATCTTTGGTATCTTAACCTGATTGACAATAGGTTATCGGGACTTATCCCTGTTGAGCTCGATTCTCTTCGCAAACTCACAGCTCTCGGTTTAGGAAAAAACAATATTTCTGGGACTATCCCTCCATCCTTAGGAAATCTAACATCTCTCACACAACTTCATTTGGCAAAGTGTAACTTGAGAGCAGAAATTCCGGAGTCATTTGCACAACTTCAGCACCTAAAATTACTTATATTATTCGAAAATAGTTTAACAGGTGAAATTCCTCTTGGTCTCTTCAATATATCTACTCTCCTTCGTTTTGACGTCTCTGATAATAAACTTCAAGGGCATACCTAATAACATAGGCCTCACACTTCCTAAGTTACAAGGCATTCATTTGGCAGACAATCAATTTACTGGAGAACTTCCGGTCTCACTCTCAAATGCAACCTCCCTTGACACAATATCGGTTGCCGTCAATAGTTTTACGGGGCCAATGCCAAAAGAACTTGGAAGGCTTTCAAATCTTGAGCACTTTTTCGCTGCAAATAATCTTATTCAAGATGATATAAGTTTTATTTCATCATTCTCAAATTGCACAAACCTGATGCATCTTGGAGTTCGTAGTAACATGTTGAGGGGTTCATTGCCAGACTCGATATATAATCTTTCTAGTCAAATAAATTCCATAGATATTTCTGACACTCAGATACATGGCAAAATTCCTTTTGGTATTGGGAACCTCGTCGGTCTCATTGTGCTTCTCCTTAGTGGCAACAATCTTGAGGGTCATATTCCATTTAGCATTGGAAAACTTTCAGATCTGCAAAATCTTGACTTGAGTGGAAACCGACTGATAGATGAGATGCCACATTCCTTGGGAAACTTGACTTCGTTAAATTACTTGTATTTGGATGAAAACAGATTGTCTGGAAGAATACCTCAGAGCCTTGGTAATTGCACCAACTTGTTACTCTTAGATATTGGAAATAACAGTCTTGATGGCTCCATTCCTCCACAAATTATGAGACTTCCCTCTCTTTCTATTTACTTACGTTTATCATACAATGTCTTCACGGGTTCAATTCCAATAGAAGTTGGCGCTTTAACGCACATTTCAGTCTTAGACTTGTCGAATAATAGATTATCAAGTCTTGTTCCAAGCTCTCTAAGTGGTTGCACTAGCTTGGGAATGCTTTATTTAGGTGGTAATTATCTTCAAGGAGAGATACCTCCATCACTAAGTGCTCTGAAGGGATTACAAGAATTGGATCTTTCAAGAAATAATTTTTCTGGTAAAATCCCTATTTTTCTCAGTCATCTAAATCTTGAAAAATTGAACTTGTCATTCAATAGCCTCGAAGGTGAGGTGCCAATAGAAGGATTATTTAGAAACAAAACAAAATTCTCGATCGAAGGGAATGCGAGATTATGTGGAGGAATTCTTGATTTGAAGCTCCCCCCTTGCTCTTCTTCAAAGTCCTCTAATAAAGCATTACTTAAAATCCTGATTCCAATACTGGTTGTCGGAGGATTATGCATTACACTATGTGTAATCATTTATAGCCAAAAACATTTGATGAAAAAACAGCTTTCCACGGGGTCATTTGATGGCGCCCAATTCATGAGGTTATCCTATGGAGATCTGTTAAAAGCCACTAATGGATTCTCGGAAGGTAGCTTGATTGGCTCCGGAAGATTTGGATCTGTCTACAAAGGGATTCTTGAGGATGGAAAGACAATGGTGGCGGTCAAAGTGCTTAATCTTTTTGTCAAAGGTGCCTCTAAGAGTTTCGTAGCAGAGTGCATTGCACTAAAAGGAATAAGACACAGGAACCTCTTGAAATTATTCAGTGTTTGTGAAAGTATAGACTTCCAAAGAAATGAATTTAAAGCTTTGGTTTATGAATTCATGTCTAATGGGAGTTTGGAAGATTTGTTGTACCGCAATAGAGGGCGAGAAGAAGAACATGACTCAGAATTTCGGAGCCTTACGATGTTGCAAAGGATCAAAATCGTCATTGATATTGCTCATGCACTTGAGTACCTACATATGGGCACTAATTCACCAATTATTCATGGCGATTTGAAGCCAAGTAACATTCTTTTGGATGATGATATGACTGCACATGTGGGTGATTTCGGATTGTCTAAGATAGTTTCAAACATCCTTGAAGCACACGAGAGCAGCAGTACAATTGGGATCAAAGGTACAATAGGCTATGTTCCTCCAGGTATGTATTCTATTATCCCCAAATAAACTCATATCTAATTTAACACATTAACTATGTATATATTAACATCATTAATACCCAGTTCATGAATTCACTGATAAATTCTGAAAAAACATTCATATTTTTGTATTCGACAAGGTTATATCAATTATCAAAATTGAAAAAGTACAAATTACTAGACAAAAAATGTAATTTTTTTTCAATAGTATACTGTAATCAACTTATTGTGAGCAAAATATACCTTTTATTTTTCTATGCATGCCTTTGAACCAATGCTCAGAATATGGCACAAGTAACTCGGTCTCAGTTAAAGGCGATGTGTATAGTTTTGGGATTCTTCTCTTGGAGATGTTCACGGGTAAAAGACCAACGAGTCAAGCATTCGACGAGAACTTAAATCTCCACAATTTCGTCAATGGTGCCTTGCTGAATCGTGTAACAGAAATCATTGATCCCCTCATTCTAGAAGACATGAGCAGTAAGATGGAGGAGTGTGTGGCTTCTATACTAAGCATTGGAGTGGCATGTTCAAGAAAAACACCGACAGAGAGAATGCACATGACAGATGTTGTTTTTCAATTATGCAAGATAAGAGACAAATATATGATTGAAGATTGAGATCAAGTTTATGTTCATGAATCGAACCAACAAATAGAGTTTGCATAGTCCGAAGTATGTGCATAATTTGTTTTTGAAATGTAAGTATCATCCATTTTGGGAGTGTTTGACTTTTGGTTGTATGTGAGTTGAACCGTTAAAACATCGGGCATCATATTTGAATGTGTTGTATTTGCGAGTGAGAGAGTTCCTTTTATAGCGACATCTACTTTGTGAGATAGATATGACTAATTAAGTGGGATTAATAATTACTTTCATTGTTAGTTATGATTAAGCAAGAGGCTTAAAGTTGAAATGCTTTTAATTATTATACATTCACAACTATCTACTATTGGATTCTAAAATTATTTATTAGGTACTTTATTAGAAAATAATTATATAAAATAACAAAATAAAATTATCTTATATTTATGTTTCTATATTTCATATATGATAAGAACTAGTGCAAGGAGAGTATGTGTTGTGTATCGTATATCTATAATTTTTTTGCGTGCATTAGACTTTTGTATTTTTTTTTTGTTTCTATATATTTGAATAGTTTTTATTTTAAAATTTCAAGATAATTTTTTTTATTTTTTAATTTATATGCATTTCTTTTCTTTATTTGTGGCTTTTAAGGAGTGGTTTCATCGTAGGGTGATATTTAAAAAAAAAAATTGCGAAATCTTGAATGGCAAATGTAGTTTTATGAACTTGAACAATCATTTGCTGATTGAATTAGCATTTGGGTTGATTTAGATTCAAATCGCAATCTTAACAAAATCTTTCACATTAAGTCCCCTCGACTACAGTCTCAGGCCTTGTTAAGAGGAGATAAATCAAAGTGACCAAGCGGTCTCTTAGATGAGAGGTTCATTTTATCCTAGGGGAATGAACCTCAGAGGACTCGAACCTTCTTGTTGTTGTACTGTAATGAAAGAGGGATAGATAAATTGAACAAATATCGAAATTATCATAATATATTGATAATTAAGATAATGGACGAAGTCCGATCGATACTTCTTAATTCCATCAATAGGGTGACAATTGCTTTGTGTGTATATAATATAATAATTAAACACAATTCCTTTTCATAGTGGGAATGCAACTTCAAATCATTTTCTCTATTAAATTATAAGTAGTCCTGATGAAGGACATGGAAAAATATTTTACATTTATGCCAAAACAGACATATGAGATGTGGTATGATCAGCCAATTTGTTGATTGTTCAAGTTCATTTATAGTTGATCCCCAGTCTCTATTATGTTCTCTCACACGTGCAGTTGGCAAATATTTTGAGAAAAGTACTCATCGACCGCACTTTGAAGAATCGAAGACTGAGCTTGGCATGACAGACATATACCGCCAAGGTTGAGCGAAAGTGTTGAAGATCTTTGATAAGATAATTAGGATAATTGTTTTCAGTTTAAACTTTAAACTTGGAGTAGATAAATTGGATATTGTAGGGATATGTAGTTAGACTTTTCTTTGTATATATTTCATATTGTTTCATGTACGTTCAAGTTGATAATGAAGGAGAATTCTCTTATACAGATTTTACACCAAAATAGAAATCAATCAATGCTTGAAAATTGCCTCGTTGCGTATGGATCTGCATGTGGCTCTTAATCGGTATCGATGGCTATCTTTTTGCAACAAATGGCAAAGGAAAAACAAAATATTACAAAATATAATCCACGAGAGCACATGAAGGGAATACAAGTATGATGTGGGTTTGGAGGGGATATTAGGCTAAAATTTCTGCTCTTAAAATCAGGCTAGAGACAAGAGGGAAGGTTTTCTCTTGTAGAGAGCAAAGTCTCTGTGATCAATTCTTCAACGTTTATGAACCAGGGGCTTCAGACATTGAAGAAGCGGATTCTATGCTTCAATAAAGGATGTTTTAGCAAGTTACTCCAGATGAATTTCCAGCTTACTCAAGCTAATGGTGAATGACATGAGTTACAAGAAGAGATGTCAAATTACAATCATATCATCAAATATCAGCAACCAATGAGTTATGCAGTAAACTTGATGATTGCTTCCACGGCTATTTCCAATTCTTGAATGCATCAATTCAGTTTCACATGGTATTTATTGGCTTAACTGAGTCGGCTCAAAAACTTTCATCTTTCCATTTTTCTACTCAAGCCCTTCTTTGAGGATTCCAATATACAGCACCAAAACAGTCCATTTCAATGACAGCCAACCATTGGTTCGTTCATTAGGTGATACGAAACAATACCTTTGGTTTTTTAGTTTTAGATTTTAAGACTTTCGTCATTCGCAAAATATATGTTGATTTATAATGATTAATATTTATACGAACGTGTCACACAATATTTACACAAGCACATACACAAAAAATAGATATATGCATGCATGCGAACACGTATACGTCCTTCTGGTTGTATCCTAGTTTTATGGAAATTGTCTCATCTCAAATTCGAATCATGTCGTATCCTTATTAGTACACTGATAAGATCCGGGTAAAATGGATGAGCAGGGTCGGATGCTCCACCGGGTCAAATCAAGAATTTATAGTGTTGTTTAGGAAAATGAGCAAGGTAGATGGCTTCGATCGTGACCTGCAAACAATGAAAGGAACTCGTGAATGGGCGCCGGAAGGGTGTCCGGCGTGACCACTCCGATGCTTAAGTCAGCAGGGTTGTCGAGAGGGAAACTTAAAGCAATATGTATGGATGCTTGAGAGTAAAGAAATTTCGGACCTGTAAAATGTCAACGATACCTGCTATTTGAAGAGGAGCTAGGGTTACCTTGATGCGCGTGCTCACCTACTACTTGTACCCTCGGACGTTGACGGCCTGTCGGGTCCCTTTCTACCCGATAGCTTCGTGGGTACTCCAAGAATAAGGGACGTTGACTGCATGTCCAGTCCCTTTCTTCTCCATATTTTCGGGGATACGTTCAGGCGAAAGACGTTGACTTCCCGCCCAGTCGTTTTCTTCCCTACAATCTATAAGATCCTCTAAGTAAGTTACTCGAGTATTGAGCCCTCGGCTTTAGCATGAAAGCCCGGTCCCTTGTTGCCCGGGAGGTAAGTAAATACCCGGTCATGCATGAAGCGCCCAGTCGCGTGGGTAACAATCGCCCTCCCGGTTTCTATATGGGCTACTCAATGAAACTTCCCGGGTCCTCCATGACCCGGGCCCTTATAGGGGTATCACCACCCATCCCTAAAATAGTCGGGCTAGAGTCTCACTCGCTGTCCCGATTGGTGTGAAATAATTCACGGTGTATTATAGCATCGGGGCCTTTAAACATCCCGTAGAAGAGGTGTCACGCCTGGATGATTTGTCTCCTGGACCCGAATGAATTGTTATCCAGAATCCCTGGATATTGCATTCGTTATAATGAGATGCACCCACAATTAATTCCTACTAGGAAACGCTCCACATCTCGAGAGATGGATAAGTCTGACACCTCGACAGCTGTGCACGTCTTTTCATTTCCCGGCACAATTTCCAAAACTTATCTCAACCGTTCAGGCATCTTGAAGATCAACGGTCATTATTAATTTGTTCTTATTATAAATAGTGCCTTACCGATCCGCCATCATACCAGCAAAGTGTTGTTAGGAAGATACAATGGCAGGTGCTAGCAATCCCAGCGTCCCTGATCTGGCGGAAGAGTTCATGAATGCATCTACAGAGAGGCATAAGACGGAAATAGAGGAGGAGGTCTTTCACAAGATTCTTGCCTTCTGAGAGGCACTGCAGGAGTTACAGCTTCTCTACTACTGCGGTGAGGCTAATACTCCTCGGCTTCTGTCGAAATTGGAGAAGTAACGGGAGTATCTAAATATTTCCGAGTTGGGGGATCTTTTTGAAGAGGACCGCATGTACGAACTGATGCTTCGAAAAGAGAGGAACACTCTCAACGATATCACTGACACCAAGGGCTATGAAGGAAGGGCTACACGAGAAGTGAGACGTTGGATGTTCCTGTGGAAAGCCTTCGTAGAGGAGGCATATTTCGATGTAATCCGAAGTAATTTCGTTAAATAAAATTATTATCCGAGTTTACTGTCTTTGCACCACTTTATCTGATGCATATCCCACGGGCTGCATAACTCGACTGACAAGATTAACTAATAATAAGTAACGAACAGAGACGTGAGGATTTCGTATTTAAAACAAAAAGGGCGCCCAAGCTCCGCATCTCTCGGGTTTGCAATAATATGCCGGGACCTCGAATCTCCCGGTCTGAAGATAAAATCCCGGGGCCTTAAACCTCCCGGACTCAATACAAATATTTCCCCGCTTACCCGGATGTCCCGATTGTTACGATAACAGGTGTAAGCCTTAACTCCTTCCTGGAGACGCTTCGTATTTCGGGAAAGAAATAAGTCTGACGCCTCGATAATCACGTGTGTCTTTTCCTCTTCTGATGATTAATACTTTAGTACCTCGATATTCGTAACAGTCTCTTCGCCTACCTCGATAATAAATGCTACGTGCCTATAAATACAGGAAGGCAATGGGAGGTAAGAGATAACACCTTCGGCATGGCAAGTTCGAGCGAATCTATGGTCTGCAGTGGCATCTACGTTCCAGCGCCCAATACCCTACCTCCTCATCTGGAGGATCTGAAGAGGACCATTGAGGAGTTGGTCCTGTCGAAGGTGATGTCCACTTGGCATAAGATTCAAGATCTTAATGCCACGCTCCGAGAGGGTTTGGCCTTCACTCGGGCACAAAGAGCGGTGGCGAGGAGGTACAAACGGGAGCTCGAAGTCAACCATGTTGCCGAGCTCGCTACTGATGAAGTCCTGCTTCATGCGATGCTGCTGAAGGAAGGGCGTCAACTGGAAAAGATTTCCTCCTCTGAGTCTTTTAACATCGCCCAGTCTCCTGAACTAACCCACTGGATCCATGAGTGGCAACATGTCGTAGGTGTACTAATAATTGGTGCTAGGCATGAGCGATTCCTTTATGAATAACATCTGTTTATTTGTTTCACTTTCTTCTTCGCACGTTTAACAATGATAAACCGAATATAATTCGTAAATACGCGATTGAATCATCCAGAACAAAAATCTCACCTACTTTAAACAAAGCAATTAGAGCTTCGTTTGGAATAAAATGCCGGGGCCTCAAATTTCCCGGACTGAAAATAACGTGCCGGGGTTTTAAACCTCCCGGGCTTAGAATAATGTGCCGGGATCTCAAACCTCCCGGGCTATTCACGTGGTTTCCGGATGATATACAACTCATCACTAAAACTTTCACCGAATGAGAGCGTTCCATATTCCTAGATGTATCAGTCGGGCGCCTTGGTAACCGTCAATGCCCCTTCACCTTCTTAGCACAATTTTCAAGGAATATCCTGACCGCCCACGTGTTTAGATTTGATGGCTTCAATTAATTTTTTCCTTTGACTCATAGAGGGGACGATTCAGCTGGCTGGGACTCTTGTATTTCCTCCACATTTAAAAACGTTCACCTATAAATAAGGGGGGATAGATGCAAAGTGACCCTCCATTCAAAATGTCGAATTCAAGCGGTTCCAGTGCCTGCAGCAGTACACATGTCCTGGTGACCCCGGAGATGCGTCCTCATGTGGAGGAACTGAAGAGGGAAATCGAGGAACATATATGGGCGAAGGTAATGGCCGTGCGGGACAAGGCTCATGACTTGGATTATACCTATCGCAATCGCTTGGCCACTACTCGAGCGCAAAGAGCCAGAGCGAGGAAGTATATCCGAGAATTCGTAGTAGACCAGGTGACCGATCTGGTTGACGATGAAGTTCTGCTGCACATGATGCTGTGGAAAGAGTGGCATGCCCTGGACAAGATAATGAAGAATGAATCCTTCATTGACCTCCACATTCACGAATTAACTAATTGGATAACGGAGTGGCAGGATTCTGTATCTAACATAAAGGATCCCATAACTTTTCGCCGCTATTTTATGTAATAGAAATTTTATCGACTCCTATTGCTTTACTCTTCTGCAAATAAATCTTGTGCGAATTTATGCGGACCGAATCAATAGACTTACAGTTATTTGTAATAACCTGATCCCCCTGAACTTAAAATATAATCCCGGGCTATCGAACCTTTTGACTATAACAAGATGCCGGGGTCTCGGATTATTCGGACTTAGAAATCTCCGTCCTGGGTCTCTAGGTTCCCGAGCTATGAAACAAACTTGCCGGGTTCTCCCAAACCTCCCGGCCTATCCACACGTCATTACAACGACACGTGCTCATCTATCCCGACGGCTAGTAATGTTTCGTATTCCGAGGAGATAAAACATCATGACATCTCGATCTGTGTAACTGTCTTTTCGTTCTGCCCGTCGCGACTTTCGAGGCGCATCGAAACCGCACACGTGTTCACTCAATCGACGGTTCCGATCATTCCCCATCTCCTATATATAGCGACCCTAGGTTTTCCCAAAAATCACTTTCAAATCAGCATTCTCGGCGAAGCCCTTGCAAATTCTCTTCTCGCAGTTCCGGCATTCAAAGTTTCCTTGCTCCGACGATCTTCCACCGCATCTGTAAGTTTTTCCTTTCCATCATGTCTAACTCTACTTCCTCCACCTCCGGGGCCAATGCACGAGGCTCGGCGGGGTATGAATCTGCTGCTCTTCGTTCTGATTCGTCTCTTTCTCCCACTTCTCGCCGCCCTTCTACCCATGCCGCCAGCAAACCTATAAGCTTGAAACCCCCATCTTCTTCGAGACCTTCTAAACCTTCTTCTTCGGGCATATCCCGGATCCCCTAAAAAGATAAGGGTAAGGGTAAAGCCCGGGTACCTGACCAACCTTCAGCCGACCTCCCAGAGATTCCCTGGTTTTCTTCTCTGCCAAGCTCCTTGCGTCCAGGAGCAGAGGAAGAACTTCGAACCCTGGGGGTCATTCCTTCTTCACACACTATTCTCATACCCAAGCCCTCTGACCGGGCTGATCAACCTCCCTCGGGTTATATTACTTTCTTCCGAGACCAGCTTCGAAATGGTCTCCGATTTCCTATTCCCTTATTTTATATCGAGGTTGCCAAATTCTTTGGTGTACCTCTTAATCAATTCCATCCCAACTCTTTCCGGATTATGGCTTCGGTTTTTGTCCTCTTCCGAATGCATGACCTAGTAATAAATTCCAAAGTTCTTCATTACTTTTTTATTTGTAGATTAGGTGATAATGCTTTTTCCCTTTCTGCTCGGCTTAATGCCCGCTTCCTTGATGATATCCCCTCCTCTCAAAAGGGATGGAAAGGCAGATATTTTTTTATCAAACTCCCGGCTAGTCTCGATTGTCCGACCGGGTTCATTCCTTCTCTTCCTCGTCAGCCAGAGCTTCCCCAAGCGTATAAGTTTGAGGAGTTTTATACCCGAAGCCTAGCTTTGGTGGAGGGTCAAAAGTTTTCTTCCTCCACCCTTATAACCCAAGAGCATCTGGCCACCTATCACCTAAGTAACCGGGCTGAAGATCCGATTAACCGAGTAGTCGACGAAGTTGCTGGCTCGGGCCTTCAGCCCGGTAATTCTCATTTACCTGTTATGCCATCATCTCCTTTATTGATATTTGCACTTGGATTCTAACCTCCTTTGCTTTATATGCAGATTTAATGGAGGAGGCTTTTGCTAGGAGATGGGCAGCCGAGAAGGCGGCCAAGGAGAAGAAAAGGGCAGCCCGAAAGGCTGCTGCTGAAAAGAGAGCGGAGGATGTGGCTGCTCGGGCGAAGGAGACGGCCCGGGTACAATTTGAACTTAAGAGAGCGGAGCCTGAATCTAGGGAAGATGATGAGGACCTCCTCCCCCTTAGCCAAAGGCCAAGAAGAGTCACGACCATCCCGGTGGTGACTCTCAGCGAGGATGATCAAGCGGGAGGCCAGGCGTCCTTTCAAGCGATTCAATCAGACACGCCTCCCCTTCTGCGCGATGACCAGGCACCCCTCCTAGAACCTTCACAGGAATCTCTCCAAGGGCCTCTCCCAGAATCTTTCCAGGGGCCCTTGACAGGGCCCATCCTCCCTTCGCAGCCCAGCGGGTCTGTCTTCTCCACCGAAGGAGTCTCCCGGGTCGGGGCAGACTTCCTCAAGCAAATGCTCCTTCCTACTGATCAGGCCTTCCTGAAGAGCATGCCACCAACCCCTCGATGCCTGGATGGCTTGAACAAGCTTCTGGCTGTAAGCTTCTTTCTTCCCCTCTCCTCTCTTCTCTTTTTATTATTATGGCCTTGCCAACCCTGCCTTCTCTTTGAAAAATAAGGTGCACATATGTTAATGTCAGCCTATGAAGAGGTGTCCTCCTTAGCCAACCACCAGGCTCCCCAACTCCGGGTCTTCCAAGAGATGCACGAGCTTATTCAAGCGGAGCTTGCTCAGTTGAAGGGATTTCATTCACAGACAGTGGCAACCCTTCAGGGTTCTGTGGAGTCTGCTCAGGCGGAGCTGGCCAAAGCCCGGGAAGAATTAAAGGAAAGTCATATAAGGGAGGAAACTCTTCAAAAGCATCAATTGATTCTTGATCGCAAGAACGCCTCCCTGATGGATGCTGTAGAAGAACAAATGTCTCGGGCTGAAAGAGCAGAGGAGGCTCTAGCCGAGTCTGAGCGCCAAAAAGAGCAACTGCGGACTTCCTTCTTGGAATCCTCAGAATTCAAGGATGCCGTTGAGGATCGAGCCTATCCTTTCTTTAAGACCGGCTTCAAAAGATGCCTTCAACAATTCCAGGAAGCCGAGCTTATCCCCAAGGATAGAGTCAACTTTCCAGATTTCGGGCTAGCCATTGCATCTCTTGCAGGAGCCGGGGTGGGAGGCAATGAAGGTACATCAGAAGAGGAGGACGGAGAGGAACCTGTAGAGGAGGAAAAGCAGGAGAAGTCCGTAGAGGGGGAGGAAAAAGAAAAACCTGGAGAGGCAGAAGCAGAGCAAATAAAGAAGCCGACAGAGGAGGCGAAAGAGCCAGAAAACAGCCCTGCTGATATAGAATAGGCTTGTAATCTTTTCATTTTTAAGTTCACTCCCTTCCTTCGGGCTTCGTAGTAATGCAATATTTTCTTTTCCCTTTATCCTTCTTCGCAATATTTATAAAAATTCAGTACTCGATCCTTATATAATCAGGATATTCTTATTCTAACAAATCTACCAATTTGCCAAGTGTTGAGAACTAACTAAGATACCAAATCATGTGAACGGGTATTAGCCTTCCGCACTTTAAATGGATATCTGTGATGTGAATGTCTGGAACGAACGGACACTTAACAGGATGTAGTGTCCGGGGTTTATGAGGAGCTAAGATGCGGAACTTTAGGCCGGGGAACAGGTCCCGGGACTTTGGAATGGTCGAGGTACGGAGCCCCGAGCCAGGGAGTAGTACCCTGGGCATATGTAGAACTAAGGTACGGAACCTTAGGCCGGGGAACAGATCCCGGGACTTTGGAATGGTCGAGGTACGGAGCCCCGAGCCAGGGAGTAGTACCCTGGGCTTATGTAGAACTAAGGTACGGAACCTTAGGCCGGGGAACAGGTCCCGGGACTTTGGAATGGTCGAGGTACGGAGCCCCGAGCCAGGGAGTAGTACCCTGGGCTTATGTAGAACTAAGGTACGGAACCTTAGGCCGGGGAACAGGTCCCGGGACTTTGGAATGGTCGAGGTACGGAGCCCCGAGCCAGGGAGTAGTACCCTGGGCTTATGTAGAACTAAGGTACGGAACCTTAGGCCGGGGAACAGGTCCCGGGACTTTGGAATGGTCGAGGTACGGAGCCCCGAGCCAGGGAGTAGTACCCTGGGCTTATTAGAACTAAGGTACGGAACCTTAGGCCGGGGAACAGGTCCCGGGACTTTGGAATGGTCGAGGTACGGAGCCCCGAGCCAGGGAGTAGTACCCTGGGCTTATGTAGAACTAAGGTACGGAACCTTAGGCCGGGGAACAGGTCCCAGGACTTTGGAATGGTCGAGGTACGGAGCCCCGAGCCAGGGAGTAGTACCCTGGGCTTATGTAGAACTAAGGTACGGAACCTTAGGCCGGGGAACAGGTCCCGGGACTTTGGAATGGTCGAGGTACGGAGCCCCGAGCCAGGAAGTAGTACCCTGGGCTTATGTCTCCTCAGCTTTACGCAATATCACTTATAGTAGGCAAAAGTATGAGGAAAACGATCCTTTATTATTTCTTCAAAGTGAAAATTACATCTGTACATTGGCTAAGCATAATATTTCTTCAAATGAAGTACATTCCAAGGTCTCTTAAGAAGTTTACCCTGAGCATCTTCTAGGTAAAAGGATCCTGAACTGACTCTCTTAATGATTTTGTAAGGCCCCTCCCATCGAGCTTCGAGCTTGCCCACGTCCCCAGCTGGATTAACCTTCTTCATCACCAAGTCCCCTATCTGCAAGTCTCGAACTCGGACCTTTTTGTTGTAGGATTTCATGACCCGGTTTCGATATGCCTCCATCCGGATCATGGCTTGGTCCCTCTTTTCTTCTAATAGATCCAGTTCCAATGCACGGCTACCCTCATTGTTGCTCGGGTAAGATTCTACCCGGGCAGATGTTTGACCGATCTCAACAGGAAGGATGGCCTCAGATCCATACACCAAGCTGAATGGAGTTTCTTGAGTAGGTGCCCGAGGAGTAGTCCTGTATGCCCATAGTACACTGGGTAATTCTTCTACCCAGTCATTCCCTTTGCCTTGCAGTCTGGTCTTTAAAGCCTGCACAATGATTCTGTTTACAACTTCTGTCTGCCCATTGGCCTGAGGGTACGCAACAGAAGTGAAGGACTGGGTGATCTTCATTTCCTGGCACCAAGACGTTATTTCTTTTCCTTGAAACTGTCTCCCATTATCCGAGATCAATCGCCGGGGTATGCCGAAGCGACATACTATATTCTTCCATAAGAATTTCAAAACCTCTTGCTCGGTGATTTTAGCCAAGGGCTCGGCTTCCACCCATTTGGAGAAATAATCCACAGCCACCAACAGGAATTTTTTCTGGGCCCGAGCAACTGAAAATGGGCCGACTATATCCATACCCCACTGATCAAAAGGACAAGATGCCCAAATAGGCTTCATAGGAGTGGCTGGGCTGTGTTGAAAGTTGGAATGATGTTGACAGCTTTCACAAGTCCGGACCACTCGAGCTGAATCATGGTGAAGAGTCGGCCACCAGAACCCGGCTAGCATCGCTTTCCGAGCTAAAGATGTTCCCTCCAAATGCTCACCACAGCATCCTTCATGAATCTCTTGAAGAACATAAATCTCTTCCTTCCCGCTCAAACACTTCAACAATGGTCCCTGGAATGATCTCCTGTATAAGATATTATTTAAGAGAACAAACCTGGGGGCTTGTCTTTTTATTTTCTGTGCTTGAGCTCTCTCCTCGGGCAATTCATTGTCCCGAATGAATTTGATCAGAGGGGTCATCCAAGAATCCTCGGGTATTGTCAACATTTCTTCTTCTTCAATAGTTAAAACTGCTCGGGAAACAAATAAAACCTCCCGGGTGCTGTCTTCCGACAAAGAAGCAGCCATTTTTGCTAGGGCATCAGCCTCTCCATTTTCTTCTCGGGGTATCTGTTCGATGCTCCAATCCACAAATACGACTGCCTGGGCTTTGATGAGATGCAAATATTTGAGCATTTTGTCGTCCTTGACCTCATACACGCCCTTGATCTGCTGAGTAATCAACTGCGAATCGGAATACAATATAATCCTAGCCGCTCCAATTTCTCGGGCAGCCCAGATGCCGGCTAGAACAGCCTCATATTCTGCTTCATTATTTGTTACCCGGGAACCAATTTTGACTGCCAATTTAATCTTCTATCCCGATGGGGAGATTATCACGACTCCTACTCCACATCCAACCAGGCAAGAAGCCCCGTCTACAAACACCCTCCATCTCTCTTCCTCAGCAGGTTGAATCATCTCAGATAGGAAATCGGATAATGCCTGCGCTTTTATGGCCAACCGGGGCTTATACTCAATATCGTATTCCCCCAATTCCACATTCCATTTGATCATCCGCTCGGATACTTCAGAGTGGGTCATAATTCTTCCAAGCGGGCTGTTAGTAAGAACGATAATAGGATGTGATAGAAAATAAGGCCGCAATTTCCGGACAGTCACAACTAAAGCCAGGGCCATCTTCTCCACTTCACTATACCGCAACTCGGGACCTCTTAGGGCGTGACTGACATAATAGACAGGCTTTTGATCCGAGCCTTCTTCCTTTATTAAGACAGAGCTGACAGCATATTCAGTAGTGGATAAATAGACAAACAATTTATCCCCGGGCTCAGGCTTTACCAAAACTGGAAGCTCGGCTAGATGCTTTTTAAGATCTTGGAAAGCCTGCTCGCACTTGTCATCCCATCCGAACTTTTGGGCTTTTCTGAGAACCTGAAAGAAAGGATAACTTCTATGGGCTGACCGAGATATAAACCGAGATAGAGAGGCAATCCTCCCGGTCAACTTCTGCACTTCTTTGACAGATCGGGGAGAAGGCATACATAAGACGGACTTCACTTTTTCTTGGTTGACCTCGATCCCCCGCTCCGTCACTATAAAGCCCAAGAACTTACCACTCTTGACTCCGAAAATACATTTAGCAGGATTGAGCTTGATTCCATAAGACGTCAGAGTGGTAAAGGTTTCTTCCAAATCAGCAATAAAATACCTCACCTCTTTTGACTTTCCCAAAATATCATCCACATAAACCTCCAGATTCCTTCCCAGCTGCTTCTCAAAGACCTTATCCATTAAACGCTGATATGTGGCCCCTGCATTTTTTAACCCGAAAGGCATCACAACATAACAAAATGTACCTCCCGAGGTGATAAAACTGGCCTTGTCTTGATCATTTCTTGCCAAGGGAATTTGATGATATCCCTGATAGGCATCCATGAAACTGAGCAGCTCGAAGCCTGAGGTGGAATCCACCAACTGGTCAATCCGGGGCAGTGGGTAATGATCCTTGGGACAAGCTTTATTGAGGTCCCGAAAATCAACACACATCCTCCATTTCCCGGCGGCTTTGGGTACCAGCACCACATTCGAGAGCCATGTAGGAAATTGTATCTCCCGGATGTGGCCGGCTTGCAGCAACTCTTTCACCTGTTCATCAATAACTTTGTCTTTCTCGGGACCAAAGTGTCTCTTCTTCTGTTTGATCGGGTGAGCTCCCGGGAGAGTGTTTAATTGATGCTCAGATATCAGGGGTGAAATCCCTGTTAGCTCCTGCTGGGACCAGGCAAACACATGAATATTAGTCTTTAAACATTTAAGTAAACTGACCCGGGTGGATATATCGAGGTCTCGGGCCACCCGGATCTGTTGGCCTGGTCCTATCTCCACAGCTTCCTGCTCTTCCTCTGCCACAAAGTGAACTTCTCCTTTCTCCACTCCACCTTTCCAAACTTCCTCCACCCTGGGTTTCTGCCCCTCCTTTTTCGACTTGCCCTGATCTGCCCGGATACCTTCCACATAACATTTTCGGGAAGAGGGTTGATCTCCACGAACTTCTCCCACCTGGCTTCCCACTGGAAATTTGATCTTTTGATGATAAGTAGATGCTACTGCCCTCAACTCATTCATGGCCGGTCTCCCCAGAATGATATTGTAAGATGATGGGGAGTCCACCACTGTGAAGGTGGTCATGACCGTTTTCTTGATGTCCCGGGAGCCTAGAGTGAGTGGCAGAACAATTTCTCCCTCCGGATAAACTGCATGTCCAGCAAAACCAAAAAGGGCAGTCTCCACAGCTTCCAACTTAAACCCTTGCAAATCCATCTGCACTAAGGCATCTTTGAAAATCACATTGACTGAACTGCCGGAATCCACGAAGACTCTCAGAATGTCGTAATTGACCACCCGAGCTTGGATAACCAAAGCGTCATTGTGGGGCATGTTTATTCCCTTCAGGTCCTCCGGGCCAAAGCTGATCACGGCCTCGTTCCTCCTAGATCCTTCCACCTCCAGACACTCCCGCCTACTTCTTGATTTCCTGGCCCGATTTGAATCTCCATCGGTGGATCCTCCCGATATCATCTTAATCAATCCAGCAACAGGGGACGAAGGGCTCCTCTTCTCAGGTTCTGGCTCCCTCCTCCTACCCATATGGTTTCCCGGGTTGTTTCTTGAGTCTACTCGAGCATGAGATACTGGCGGCCGGGGGGTCCAAGGTGGACCTCTCGACCTTTTGGTGTACTGGTCATGCCCCTGATTGGTGGGTGGGACATAACTTCTTTTCAAAGCCTTACAATTCTCGGTGCTATGCTGACACACACCATGCCTGGTGCAAAATCCACTTTTCCCGGGTTGGGACAGCTGATGACTGGGAACCGGATCCCTACTGCATTCCTGCACTTCTCTTTCACGGATAATTTTCAAAGGCACATGCGGGGAAAAGTGCCCTGGATTACCCCGCCGTGGTCCCCTCTCCTCGGGCTTAGGTGCCCGGTCCCCTCTTTCCTTCCTGATGGCTTCCCTCTTTTGTTTCTGGGCTTCTTCCATATTGATATACTTCTCTGCCCGAGACAGCGAATCCTCAAAATCTTCAGGCACTTTTTTCGTTAATGACTTGAAAAACTCACTCTCTTTTAGGCCTTGAGTGAAGGCAGTAGTTTTTGTCTCTGCAGCACAAGTTGGCACATCCAAAGCCACTTTGTTAAACCTCTTGATATACATCCTCAAACTTTCCTCCGGTCCCTGTCTCACTTCGAACAAACTGAAAGCAGTTTTCTTATACTTCTTATTGCTGCTGAAATGGTGTAAGAAGGCTTTCCGAAAATCCTCAAATGATTTAATACTCAATGGAGCCAATCCATCAAACCATCTCTGAGCTGAGTCCACCAGCGTGGTTAAAAACACTTTACACTTGATCCTATCAGTGTAATAGTGCAGCATAGCCATATTCTCGAACCTGGCCAGGTGTTCTTCCGGGTCCTCGTTTCCATCATACGCCCTTACTTTAGCAGATTTAAAGTTTCCAGGAAGAGGTTCCCGGATGATAGCCTCAGCAAACGGGCGTCTTTGACAGACGCTCGAGAAGTTCCATGATTTTCCAACTGTCCTTCCAAGACTTTCATTTTCTGTTTTAACTCCAACATCTCCTCGGCTATCGTTGGTGACTTAGAACCAGCAGAGGATTCCTCCACTTCTCCCCTCTTCTCCTCCTCCCTCAATTCCTGCTGCTGCTCCTGCTCTTTTTCTGGTTCCTTCTCGAGTGGTATATCATGGTGGGAAGCTTCCCGCCTAGCCATAGCTCTCTCTACGGCTTCATTAATGCGTTTATCAAACTCCGCTGGAGTCATAGTGATAAGATCGGGAGGAGCGTCCTCTTGTCTTGAATGATTCGCGTCAACTCCCTGGACCCGGGAAGTGTTCTGGTTAGTTTTCCTCGTGTGAGCCATATCAACGCCTTAGTCTCAAGTTCCCACAGACGGCGCCAATGATAAGATCCGGGTAAAATGGATGAGCAGGGTCGGATGCTCCACCGGGTCAAATCAAGAATTTATAGTGTTGTTTAGGAAAATGAGCAAGGTAGATGGCTTCGATCGTGACCTGCAAACAATGAAAGGAACTCGTGAATGGGCGCCAGAAGGGTGTCCGGCGTGACCACTCCGATGCTTAAGTCAGCAGGGTTGTCGAGAGGGAAACTTAAAGCAATATGTATGGATGTTTGAGAGTGAAGAAATTTCAGACCTGTAAAATGTCAACGATACCTGCTATTTGAAGAGGAGCTAGGGTTACCTTGATGCGCGTGCTCACCTAATACTTGTACCCTCGGACGTTGACGGCCTGTCGGGTCCCTTTCTACCCGATAGCTTCGTGGGTACTCCAAGAATAAGGGACGTTGACTGCATGTCCAGTCCCTTTCTTCTCCATATTTTCGGGGATACGTTCAGGCGAAAGACGTTGACTTCCCGCCCAGTCGTTTTCTTCCCTACAATCTATAAGATCCTCTAAGTAAGTTACTCGAGTATTGAGCCCTCGGCTTTAGCATGAAAGCCCGGTCCCTTGTTGCCCGGGAGGTAAGTAAATACCCGGTCATGCATGAAGCGCTCAGTCGCGTGGGTAACAATCGCCCTCCCGGTTTCTATATGGGCTACTCAATGAAACTTCCCGGGTCCTCCATGACCCGGGCCCTTATAGGGGTATCATACACCATAGCTAGCAGAGTACTAGAACAAGAAAATAGTTGTCCAAGTATGGACCGTGGACATAAACGCAACTAATTCATACAGAGTGCATTTTTTGTGCCCAAATCCTCTGTCCACAATCTGTTCTCCTCCCTTTCCTCCCCACAAATCTGAAATTTCTTGAGTGTGGACCACACTAAGGCTCGATGAATTCAGGATTTCATCAAGCCTAGCATCATTATGAAACAAAAGAAAACACCACAGATATTAGCCCATATCCCCACCCACCCTCATATACCCAGATCTGCAAATGAATCAAACACATAAGATATACCATACCAAGTGAAACAAATTTTTCATTCAAGTTAAAATGCAGAGAACTTTGAAGTTAGCATAATAATTAGTAAAATGTAAAATTTCACAACAACCAATCCGAGTCCGTGGAGCCTTTCTCGCGTATTAAAAATCAAACACCAGTCAGTCCCCTTATTACTTGAGATATTGGCCATTGCACTAGGACCTTTGCTGGGGATCCGCCGAGCAAATCGGACCGGTGCGAACCCTCCCGGAGGCGGACCGTCCTGTAATTAATTTTAGTTTTTTTCCACGAAATCATGTAACTAAATAATTAATATATATTTGATAAAATTTATAATTGTTACTCATATCTATATCTCGAGCCAATAAAATTGGTAAGATAAAATAGGTTCGAGATGATCGAGGATATAAAGCAATTTTTGTTTTTTAAGAAAGTCACACTTGCAGACACCAAAATCCCGAAATATCTCACAATTAAGAAGCATTTGTTTCTTTATTTTCTTTTGTTGAATGGAAACGGAATGCTAAAATGCTTATCATTGAGATTAAGGTTTGAGTGAATATATTATTGTTTTAATGTTTTATTATTACATCAATTGTATTTCTTTTTTTTTTGTCCTTATCCTATACTAAGTTCCTAAGTTTAGTTGTATTTCTTCTAATTTGGACTAATAACCTTTTTAACTGTTGTGCAACCAATTTAAAATAAATTAAATAAGAATAAAATTTTAAAAAAACTATGTTTGTGAAATTTATTTTTTCATTAATATTCTTAATCTGTGTGAAAAAAGTCGTCCAAGTTGTACATTTGAGATCTTTTCATATGATCTGATCCTGGGCTTGGTCGGGGGCTGTCACTAAAAAAAAGAAGCAGGCTTGCTCTTCCAAAGAGGACACTCGAGATCACGACAACTCATTCTCTTTCTTGGGCTCCTGGAACTCCATCTGGTACATCAAATCGTGCATTTGCTGTTAGTTAAATCATCCCTCAATTTTTTGATTGACCCTTGAAAAAATAAAATTACATAACCAATGATCATCTAGTCTACACAGGCTTTTGACCCATCGTCGGTTGGTTGTTCTTCGATATGATCGGTTCTACATTTTAGGAAGGGCCAATTGACTTAAATATCACAATACATAACTTTTTCAAAAAAATGTAATGTCTTCAACATATATATTCTTCTATGAAGCATTAATTAATGCAGTCCCTACAATAAATGGACGCATCCTTTGACAGACAGAGACTTCAAGGGTAACCTATCATTAAGGTAATCGAAGTTGTGGCACTGATATTAAGACAATATCTCAAGGATTCTCTTTTCTAAGATGGATAGCACACTGGTGACCACCGGGTACGAGTCAAAGTCTTCTTTTGGAAGCAATGGTGACGGCACCAATTGTGAACATTTTGAGGAACTTTAAAATGATGATGAAAATGGATAAAGATTGGGGCTGGAAAGCTAAAAAAAGAATTTTAATTGCAGAATTTTCGCTATTTCTTTTTAAAATATCTTAAACCCAATTAATTGATATGGAAATTAATTAATTTAGTTTAAAGGAATTGAATATTTAAGGATACTTTATTTATATAACTTTTAAAAATATACCAAATTCGTGAAGTCGTCAATTAATATTCTTTTGTACGTATTAATTGAAGCTATTATTGATGGAATCCCTACAATAATTTTGAAGTATTATAGAGCAAAAGACCCCGCGAAGGAAGACTTAGGACTCAAAGTCTACTCATACCGGAACAAAAAATGAATGGCTGGATGGGTGACTCCAATTTCGTGGAAGGTTGACGTAATTGATTGATGGACAATTTGATTCCATTCCACACATGAATAAAAAGTTGATAGTTGTTTTACTAATTTCTTGCTAGTTTCATTCAATTGAACCGAGCATTTATCGTTTTACTAAAAAAAAAATATTGTTGGTGATATTGTTCACTGAACCAAGTACTTAGCGTTTTACCAAAAAATATAGTTGATGATAATGACATCATTCTATTCTTTTAAGTTGTATAATAGCTCAAATATGATGTTTCGATTGTTTTCTCAACATGAACAATTATTGGACCAAAATATATAAAGTCCAGATTATTTTATTAAATGTATTATTGAATATAGTAAATGATATGAGATTGTTAATCAGATTATTTTATAGAAACATGTCTATTTAGTCCTATTACTAGGAAGGATCGGAAATAAACTTTTGATTACTATGGTACAATTAATATATTAAACTTGTTAAAATTAAATACGTTCAACTTTAAAAATGTGCTCGAACACAAATAATAAAGGAAATGGTAAATTATATTAAGATTTTATAGTTTATAAGAAAAACTCCAAATTTTTTTATGACGATAGAATTCATATGCACTATTTTTCGATGCTTATTAGGTAAGCTTTTGAAAAAAAAATATATTAAAAATGAATTTTAGGTATTTCTTTTTAATATGTGTTAAATTAAAAAAAAATGACTGGAAAAATTAGACTACATTGTGACAGGACTTGTATTACTGAATAGTGAGCGGAGAAGTCCTTTTGGTCTAGCAACTTCAATTTTTCCATACATAGTTTTTTTTTTTTTGACAGAATTTTCTATACATTGTTAAAACGTTGGATTTGTAATTCCTAAAAATATTTTATCGTATATCATTGTCATATAAAATCATACCAATCAAATTATTCAGAGGGAAAAAAAAATTATCCTGTAAAATAGGGAAATTGTACTTTTGGTCTTAAATATTTGTTAACTTAGTGATTCTGATCATTTATCTTTTAATTTTTAATAATTTTAGTCATTTTTCATCAGAAACACTGATGTGGCAGTCGTGTCGGAACCATATAGACGCCACCGCATAGGTGTCAGATCAACATCACGTCAAAATTGCAAAATAACAAAAATATCAGATCAAGACTTAAATTTGATAACATAGATCACAAAGGATAAAATCGTAGAAATACAAATATATAAAACTAATATCACAATTTTCCCTATAAAATATGAGAGATATGAAGTTTCTGTATTTTTTGCATAAATGCGTGGTTTAATTTGCCAATTACCAAAATGTTCAATTAATTAGAATATTTTGGGAGAACTTTTTGGGAGTATCGACTGAACCGATTAACAAGCTGTAATGCATGCATAATATAATTGATTGACAAACATATATACATGTCTCACTTTCATTTCAATTCCTTTTTCTTTTTTTTTTTTTGTAATTAAAAATCAAAATATAGTGTACCAAAGGGTAAATTATATAAAGTTTGTGTTCTATAAAAAAAAATTAATTTTAGTTTTATAAGTACAACTCCATGAATGAATTTATATATTATTTTTTGTTATGCCTTGAATCGGAAAAAAAATTGAATGGAAAAAATTAGGGTGGTTATGTAAAAGCTAATATGTGCAGATGTTCGGGACATGGCACCTAAATGCATATCGGACTAAACCCGATATTTGATCATGCACAATGAACTGAAAACTATGAACTGTATCAAAAAATTATGCAACATTTTCGGTTAAATTTCTTTAATATAAATAGAAAGTAAATGAATTTGTTTTTCTAATTAAATAAAAACGAAGTCTTTCTTTTCTTGGATTTAGTGGGGCTTAGGCAGAAGATATGGCTATATATACATGGCTAACAGTAACATATATATCAAGTGCATCACAAAGCCCTGTGGTTGATATTGGGTGGTGTAAAACTATGCCAGAGTATACAAGTGAAGTTGTTTGCATTATTTTTGGGTGGTTTTGTTGTGCTGCAATGATTCCATCGGCATGCTCAAGTAATGAAACCGATGTCCTCGCATTGCTGGCATTTAAAGCCGCCATCGTTGATCCGCTTGGGGCTTTGAACTCCTGGAATCAAACACATCATTACTGCACCTGGAATGGCATTAGATGTGGCGCCAAGCACCCTGATAGAGTTGTGGGGATTGTGCTAAGGTCTCAAGGCTTGGAGGGAAGCCTTTCACCTCATATTGGTAATCTTTCTTTTCTTAGAACCATTGATCTCCAAAATAATAGCTTTCATGGCCAAATTCCCCAAGAGATGGGTCTTTTAAGGCGTCTAGAGATCGTAGAATTTAGCAATAATTCTTTTGTTGGGGAAATACCGAGAAATATATCGCAATGTCCAAATCTTTGGTATCTTAACCTGATTGACAATAGGTTATCGGGACTTATCCCTGTTGAGTTCGATTCTCTTCGCAAACTCACAGATCTTGGTTTAGGAAAAAACAATCTTTCTGGGACTATCCCTCCATCCTTAGGCAATATAACATCTCTCATACAACTTTATTTGGCAAGGTGTAACTTGAGAGGAGAAATTCCGGAGTCATTCGCACAACTTCAGCACCTAAAGTCTCTTTCATTATTCAACAGTAGTTTAACAGGTGAAATCCCTCCTGGTCTCTTCAATATATCTACTCTCCTTAGTTTTGACGTCTCTGATAATAAACTTCAAGGGGCCATACCTAATAACATAGGCCTCACACTTCCCAAGTTACGATTCATTAATTTGGCAGACAATCAATTTACTGGAGAACTTCCGGTCTCACTCTCAAATGCAACCTCCCTTGACACAATATCGGTTGCCGCCAATAGTTTTACGGGGCCAATGCCAAAAGTGTTGGATCAATTTATTTATATGGGCTTATATGCGAATAATTATGTGTTGTGGGTTGTCTATTAAGTTAAGCCCAAAATAAAGTGATCAATTAATGTTTCGGGTTATTGGGCTTTAATGTATCTAATGGGTTGTGGGCCTTTAATGTGTAGACATAAGTGTAATTTCTGTTTTTATGATGGGCTAAAACGGAAATATCAGAAGATATTATCTATAAATAAGGGTCATGGTCCCCAGATCTCGCGTTGTCACTTTCACTATTCTCTCCCCCATTAAGAAAATAGTTCTGAAGAGAAAACTAAAGGATTCTCTCAAGGAAAGAGCGCGTAGATCTGGAAGATCAAGACACGTTCTAAACAATTCAGAATTATGGCTTCAGGTACGCTTCCGCTTAAGTTTTCAGTCAAATTCTTAATGATTTAGCATGATGGATTCTGCGGTTTATGGGTTTTCCCCAACAAGTGGTATCAGAGCCATTCATGTTTGAATCATTGAGATTTGTTTAAAGTTTTTTGGATACTTTTTGGATCCAGATCTGAAAAATAAAATTTTGTTTAAAATTTTTTGATATGGCTTCAGATCTGAAAAATATATTGATATGTTTTCAGATCTGAAAATATTTTGATACGGTTTCAGATCTGAAAAATATTTTGGTTTAGATCTGAAAATTTTTGTTCTATGGCTTCAGATCTGGAAAATATTTTGGTTGAAAATCAAATCTTTTAAAGTTTCAGTTTTGGTAAAAAGATTTGGTTGTAAATTTTAAAGATTTGGTATAAGATTTCGATTTTTCTTCCAGTTTTTCAAAAAAAAAAAAAAAAGGGAAAATCGAAAAGTCGGATATTTTTTTTTTTCAAAAAAAAAAAAAAAAAAAGGTACGGTTCGGGTCGGGTTGTACGAAACTGGTCGGCCCGACCCATATGGTTTCGGGTCGGGTCTTACGGACCCGGGTCGGCCCGACCCATACGGTGTTTGGGTCGGGCCGTACGGACCCGGGTCGGCCCGAGCTGTACGGATTCGGGTCGGTCGGCCCGTACGGAATTTCCGAAAAAAAAAAATTTTTTTTTTTTTTTTTCGGTTTCAGGTTTATTCGGTTAAGGTTAAATTTTCATTAGTTCAAATAATGATAAGGTTATATGTATTTTTAAAATTGATTAATTGAAATAAAATGTCGTCAAAGTGACCTCTTTTATGGAAATTAAATTTATTTTGAAATACAAAAGGATTTTGGGTATATGTGATTTATATGAATATTGATCGGCCCAAAGGAAGGTTAATATTTAATATAATCACATATGCAATTATGGTGGTAAACATGTGATAGTTGTTCGTTTTTTCATGTGAATAATAAATCGGCCCAAAGGAAGGTTGTTATTTGACATGATAGTTACTATCAGTGTTTGACTGCTGCGCCAGGATATCACTTACAAGTTAATCTTTTGTCCAAAGATGAAACATTAATGGAGTGCTCGATATTCTGTTTATGGGGGTTTACATTATTTGAATTTATTGATTATTTTATTTGGATATTTGGTTGAGCATGTATGTTTTGTTTTTGTTCTCTGTTCAGATTTGACTCCTGCAAATATTCATTCCAACATAAATTCTATTCCTATGTTAAATGGCTCGAATTTTAAATCATGGCAAGAGAATTTGTTGATAGTTCTCGGAGTCATGGATTTAGACCTTGCGATAAGGATTGACTCTCCTCCCGTCATTACTGATAAGAGTACCTCTGATGAAAAGAGGGAGTTTGAAAGGTGGGAAAGATCAAATCGCATGTGTATGATGATCATGAAGAAGGCCATTCCGGAAACATTCAGGGGCACAATGTCTAGCGACATTGCTACAGCTAAGGCTTTCCTTCAAGACCTCGAAAAGAGGTTTGCTAAAAGTGAAAAGTCTGAAATTGGTACACTTTTGGCAAGCCTCATTTCAATGAGGTACAGAGGTAAGGGCAACATTAGGGAGTATATTATGGAAATGTCTCATCTTGCTTCAAGGTTAAAAGCACTGAAGCTTGACCTCTCTGAGGACTTGCTGGTGCATCTGGTTTTGATATCTCTTCCTCCTCAGTTTAACCAGTTCAAGGTGAGCTATAACTGTCAGAAAGAGACTTGGTCTCTGAATGAGCTCATCTCGCACTGTGTCCAGGAAGAGGAAAGGTTGAAGCAAGACAAGACAAAAAGTGCTCATTATGCCTCTACCTCGAAGGATAAAGGAAAGAAAAGGAAGGATAAGGTAGCTGCGGATACACAGCTTCCGAAGAAACAACAGAAGAATCCTAGTGATTCTCAAAGTTCTGGTTGTTTTTTCTGTGGCAGTGATAGGCATATGAAGAAGCAGTGCAGTAATTATCACGCTTGGCGTGCTAAGAAAGGTATGCTTCTGAATATGGTTTGTTCTGAGGTTAATTTAACTTCAGTGCCTAGACACACGTGGTGGATAGATTCTGGTGCAACAACTCACATCAGTGTGTCTATGCAGGGTTGCCTGGATTGCCGAAAACCAAATGATGCTGAAAGATTCATCTATGTTGGTGACGGCAACAAAGTTGAAGTTGAGGCAATAGGAAAATTTAGATTATTGTTAAAGACTGGAATATATTTGGATCTTTATGAAACATTTGTTGTGCCGTCTTTTAGACGGAATTTGATTTCCATTTCTGCACTGGACAAATTTGGTTATTCTTGTTCTTTTGGAAATGGAATATTCAGTTTGTTTCTCGATTCAAAATTGGTTGGTTCTGGTTCTTTATCAGGATACGATAATCTTTATTCTTTGGATGTTATTGCTTCATTTAATGAATCCCTGCAAACAAGTAGAGGCACTAAAAGAAAATTAACCAGTGAGAATTCAGCTGCGTTATGGCACAAAAGATTGGGTCATATATCTGAAAAGAGAATAAGGAGACTTGTGTCAGACGAAATTCTCGAACCTTTAGATTACACAGATTTTAATAATTGCGTTAATTGTATAAAGGGAAAACAAACCAACAAAAGGAGATTTGAAGCCAATAGGTGTTCAGGCGTCTTAGAACTTATACATACTGATATTTGTGGACCATTCCCTTCGGCTTCTTGGAATGGTCAACAGTATTTTATAACGTTCACAGACGATTTTTCAAGATATGGCTTCATTTATCTCATTCATGAAAAGGCACAGTCATTGGATGTGTTCAAAAACTATAAAGCTGAAGTTGAAAATCAACTTGGCTTAAAGATTAAAAGCGTTAGATCTGACCGTGGTGGTGAATACTATGGTAGATATGACGGTTCAGGTGAACAACGTCGAGGACCTTTTGCTAGATTCCTAGAGGAATGCGGTATCGTCCCACAGTACACTATGCCGGGTTCGCCCACTATGAATGGTGTTGCTGAAAGACGAAACAGAACGCTTAAGGACATGGTGAGGAGTATGATCAGTCATTCTACCTTACCAGAATCGCTCTGGGGAGAAGCACTAAAGACCGCAGCATATATCCTTAACAGGGTTCCAACTAAGGCAGCGACCAAAACCCCTTATGAACTTTGGACGGGTAAAAAGCCCAGTCTTAAGCATCTGCACGTTTGGGGATGTCCAGCTGAGGCAAGGCCTTACAAGCCTAATGAAAAGAAACTGGACTCAAGGACGGTTAGTTGTTATTTTATTGGATACTCTGAAAGATCCAGGGGGTACAAGTTTTATGATCCCACGAGTAAGTCGATTTTTGAGTCAGGAAATGCCAGGTTCTTTGAGGATGTTGAGTTTGCGGGGGGAGATAAAGTCAGGGATATTGTCTTTGAAGAGGAATATGTAAATATTCCCACAGGTGTCTTGGACATTGATCAGGATCATATTCCTCACTTTGACCAAGACACAATACATGAAGACAATATTAGAGATCCTCCCATTCCAGATGAACAAACTCAAGCACCTCCAGAACCTATGCCATTAAGGAGATCCACTAGAGAGCGGAGAAATGCAGTTCCGGACGATTACATTGTATTTCTTCAAGAACATGAGGCAGACATTGGATTGATGGAGGATGATCCTATTAACTTCCGTCAAGCCATGGATAGTTCTAACTCTCAAAAGTGGAATGATGCCATGAATGAGGAGATAAAGTCCATGAAGGACAATGACGTATGGGATCTTGTCCCATTGCCTAAAGGTACGAAGTCCATTGGTTGCAAATGGATATTTAAAACCAAGAGGGATTCGAAAGGCAATGTGGAAAGATATAAGGCTCGTCTTGTCGCTAAAGGCTTTACACAGAAAGAAGGCATTGATTATAAAGAGACTTTCTCTCCGGTTTCTTCAAAAGACTCTTTAAGGATTATAATGGCTTTGGTGGCGCATTTCGATCTCGAGCTTCATCAGATGGATGTAAAGACTGCGTTTCTAAATGGTGACATTGATGAAACGATTTATATGGTGCAGCCAGAAAATTTTGTGTCCAAAGACACAAATAATATGGTTTGCAAATTAAAGAAATCCATCTATGGGCTCAAGCAGGCATCGCGACAATGGTATTTCAAATTTCATCAAGTGATCATCTCGTTTGGCTTTGAGATGAATTTGGTCGATGATTGTGTGTACCATAAGTTCAGTGGGAGTAAACATATTTTTCTGGTTTTATATGTTGATGACATTCTGCTCGCTAGCAACGATATAGAGTTGTTGCATGAAACCAAGAGATTTCTATCAAAGAATTTTGAGATGAAAGATCTTGGTGATGCATCTTTTGTACTGGGTATTCAGATACATCGGGATCGTTCTCGGGGTATTCTTGGATTATCTCAGAAAGGCTATATCGAGAAAGTTCTCAAGCGATACGGGATGCAAGATTGTAAACCAACGGATACCCCTGTGGCTAAGGGAGACAAATTTAGTCTCAAACAATGCCCAAAGAATGATTTTGAGGAAAAAGAAATGCAGAAGGTTCCCTATGCATCTGCAGTTGGGAGTCTGATGTATGCTCAGGTTTGTACACGTCCAGATATTGCGTACGTGACAGGAATGTTGGGACGATATTTAAGTAATCCAGGAGTGGAACATTGGAAAGCAGTCAAAAGAGTTTTACGGTACCTTCAGAGAACAAAAGATTACATGCTCATATATCGGAGGTTGGATCAGCTTGAGATCATTGGGTATACTGACTCCGATTTTGCTGGATGCCAAGATAGTATGAAATCTACGTCGGGCTACATCTATCTCCTTGCTGGAGGTGCCATTTCCTGGAAGAGTGCTAAACAGTCACTTATAGCCTCTTCCACCATGACAGCTGAGTTTGTAGCATGTTATGAGGCATCTAATAACGGAATATGGCTGCAAAATTTTGTCACGGGACTGCGCATTGTTGATGGCATTGAAAAGCCACTAAGATTATATTGTGACAATAAATCAGCAGTTATGTATTCCAATAACAACAGGAGCTCGACGAAGTCAAAACATATTGACATCAAGTTTCTGGTTGTTAAAGAAAGAATTCAAAGTGGAAAGTTGTCTATTGAGCATATCGGTACAAACTCCATGGTTGCGGATCCGCTTACTAAGGGACTACCACCCAAACAGTTTCATGAGCACACTGCTAGTATGGGTGTTATGTCAATTGAGGAAATTCAGTTTTAGTGGGAGTTTGTTATTTTAAATGCTTTTTTCAGTTGTAGACATCTTCAGTTACAGTCATGTAAATTTATTTTCTGCAGAAATAAATTTCAAGTTAAGTCACACTCTGATTATGATTTAAAGTTTGATCTCAATAAGGTTAAAGGGAGGACCAGTTGGAAATAGGCATGTTACGGTCACATTGCATGAAATTTCCATGCTACACATCCACTTCATGATCCATGTCATTCAGTTGTGTTGGCATATGTGACCATTGAAGGGTCGAGTTACCTTGAGTGTAGCGAAGACTGCTTTGATCCTATGTTGATGTGATTGATGGACCGGATTGGTTATAGATACATTTCGGAATGACAACAATTTTGAGCTCATAAGGTTATTTTCACAAACATAATTATAAAGTTGCACATATAGCCCAAGTGGGAGATTGTTGGATCAATTTATTTATATGGGCTTATATGCGAATAATTATGTGTTGTGGGTTGTCTATTAAGTTAAGCCCAAAATAAAGTGATCAATTAATGTTTCGGGTTATTGGGCTTTAATGTATCTAATGGGTTGTGGGCCTTTAATGTGTAGAGACATAAGTGTAATTTCTGTTTTTATGATGGGCTAAAACGGAAATATCAGAAGATATTATCTATAAATAAGGGTCATGGTCCCCAGATCTCGCGTTGTCACTTTCACTATTCTCTCCCCCATTAAGAAAATAGTTCTGAAGAGAAAACTAAAGGATTCTCTCAAGGAAAGAGCGCGTAGATCTGGAAGATCAAGACACGTTCTAAACAATTCAGAATTATGGCTTCAGGTACGCTTCCGCTTAAGTTTTCAGTCAAATTCTTAATGATTTAGCATGATGGATTCTGCGGTTTATGGGTTTTCCCCAACAAAAAGAACTTGGAAGGCTTTCAAATCTTGAGCGCTTTGCCGCTGCAAAAAATCTTATTCAAGATGATATAAGTTTTATTTCATCATTCTCAAATTGCACAAATTTGATGTCTCTTGAAGTTGGTAGTAACATATTGAAGGGTTCATTGCCAGACTCGATATATAATCTTTCTAGTCAAATAATGGCCATAGAAATTTCTAACACTCAGATACATGGTAAAATTCCTTTTGGTATTGGGAACCTCGTCGGTCTCACTGTGCTTTTCCTTCGGGACAACAATCTTGAGGGTCATATTCCATTTAGCATTGGAAAACTTTCAAATCTGCGCATTCTTGTCTTGAGTGGAAACCGACTGATAGATGAGATGCCACATTCCTTGGGAAACTTGACTTTGTTAAATTACTTGTACTTGAGAGAAAACAGATTGTCTGGAAGAATACCTCAGAGCCTTGGTAATTGCACCAACTTGTTACTCTTAGATATTGGAAATAATACTCTTGATGGCTCCATTCCTCCACAAATTATGAGTCTTCCCTCCATTTCTATTCACTTGGATTTATCATACAACGTCTTCACGGGTTCAATTCCAATCGAAGTTGGCGCTTTAACGCACATTTCAATCTTAGACTTGTCAAATAATATATTATCAGGTCTTGTTCCAAGCTCTCTAAGTGGTTGCACTAGCTTGGAAATGCTTTATCTAGGTGGTAATTATCTTCAAGGAGAGATACCTCAATCACTAAGTGCTCTGAAGGGATTACAAGAGTTGGATCTTTCAAGAAATAATTTGTCTGGTAAAATCCCTATTTTCCTCGGTCATCTAAATCTTGAAAATTTGAACTTGTCATTCAATAACCTCGAAGGTGAGGTGCCACTAGAAGGATTATTTAGAAACAAAACAAAATTCTCGATCGAAGGAAATGCGAGATTATGTGGAGGAATTCTTGATTTGAAGCTTCCTCCTTGCTCTTCTTCAAAGTCCTCTAAGAAAGCATTACTTAAAATCCTGATTTCAATACTAGTTGTCGGAGGATTATGCATTACACTCTGTGCAATCATTTATAGCCAAAAACATTTGATGAAAAAACATCTTTCCACGAGGTCATTTGATGGCACCCAATTCATGAGGTTATCCTATGGAGATCTATTAAAAGCCACTAATGGATTCTCGGAAGGTAGCTTGATTGGCTCCGGAAGATTTGGATCTGTCTACAAAGGGATTCTTGAGGATGGAAAGACGATGGTGGCGGTCAAAGTGCTTAATCTTTTTGTCAAAGGTGCCTCTAAGAGCTTCGTAGCAGAGTGCATTGCACTAAAAGGAATAAGACACAGGAACCTATTGAAATTATTCAGTGTTTGTGAAAGTATGGATTTCCAAAGAAATGAATTTAAAGCTTTGGTTTATGAATTCATGTCTAATGGGAGTTTGGAAGATTTGTTGTACCGCAATAAAGTGCAAGAAGAAGAACATGACTCAGAATTTAGGAGCCTTACGATGTTGCAAATGATCAAAATCGTCATTGATATTGCTCATGCTCTTGAGTACCTACATATGGGCACCAATTCACCAATTATTCATGGCGATTTGAAGCCAAGTAACATTCTTTTGGATGATGATATGACTGCACATGTAGGTGATTTCGGATTGTCTAAGATACTTTCAAACATCCTTGAAGCACGTGAGAGCAGCAGTACGAATGGGATCAAAGGTACAATAGGCTATGTTCCTCCAGGTATGTATTCTATTATCTGCAAATAAACTCATATCTAATGTAACACATTAACTATGTATGTATTAACATCATTAATACCCAGTTCATGAATTCACTGATAAATTCTGAAAAAACATTCACATTCTTGTATTCGACAAGGTTATATCAATTATAAAAATTGAAAAAAGTACAAATTACGAGACAAAACATGTAATTTTTTTTCTCAATAGTATACTGTAATTAACTTATTGTGAGCAAAATATACCTTTTATTTTTTTACGCATGCCTTTGAACCAATGCTCAGAATATGGCACAAGTAACTCGGTCTCAGTTAAAGGCGATGTGTATAGTTTTGGAATTCTTCTCTTGGAGATGTTCACGGGTAAAAGACCAACATGTCAAGCATTCGACGAGAACTTAAATCTCCACAATTTCGTCAATGGTGCCTTGCCGAATCATGTTACGGAAATCATTGATCCCCTCATTCTAGAAGACATGAGTAGTAAGATGGAGGAGTGTGTGGCTTCTATACTAAGCATTGGAGTGGCATGTTCAAGAAAAACACCGACAGAGAGAATGCACATGACTGATGTTGTTTTTCAATTATGCAAGATAAGAAACAGATATATGATTGAAGATTGAGATAAAGTTTTTGTTCATGAATCGGACCAACAAATAGAGTTTGCATAGTCTGAAGTATGTGCATAATTTGTTTTCCAAATGTAAGTATCATCCATCTTGGGAGTGTTTGATTTTAGTTGTATATATGTGTGTTTAATTCTTAAAACATCGGGCATCATATTTATTCTTCAAACAATTAATGATGGAATGTGTTGTATTTGCAAGTGAGAGAGTTCCTTTCATTGTTAGTTACGATTCAGCAAGAGGCTTACAGTTAAAATATTTTTAATTATTATACATTCATAATTATCTACTATTGGATTCATATTTTCTAAAATTATTTACGAGGTACTTTATTAGAAAATAATTTTATAAAATAACAAAATAAAATTATCTTATAATTATGTTTCGATATTTCATATATGTTAATAACTAGTGCCATGAGAGTATGTGTTGTGTATGGAATATCTATAATTTTCTTGCGAGCATTAGAATTTTTTTTTATTTTCTTGTTTTTATATATTTGAATAGTTTTTTATTTTAAATTTTCAAGATAAATTCATTTATTTTTTAATTTATATGCATTTCTTTTCTTTATTTGTGGTTTTTAATTAGAAGTGGTTTCATCTTAGGATGACATTTAAAAAAATGGTGAAATCTTGAGAGACAAATGTAGTTTTACTTTTTATCTATCCCTCGTTCATTACAATACAACAACAAGAAGGTTCGAGTCCTCTGAGTTTCATTCCCCTAAGAAAAAATGAACTTCTCATCTAAGAGACCGTTTGATCACTTTGATTTATCTCCTCTTAACAAGGTCTGAGGCGGCAGTGGAGGGGACTTAATGTAAAGGTTTTGTTAAGATTGCGTTTTGAATTTCACTCAACCCCAAAAACTAACTCAAATTATCAAAATTATCATAATATATTGATAATTAAGATAATGGACGAAGTCTGATAGATACTTCTTAATTCCATCAATAAGGTGACAACTCACTTTATGTGTATATAATATAATAATTAAACATAATTCCTTTTCATAGTGGGAATGCAACTTCAAATCATTTTCTCTATTAAATTATAAGTAGTCCTGATGGAGGACATGGACAAATATTTTACATTTATACCAAAACAGACACATGAGATTTGGTATGATCAGCCAATCTATTGATTGTTCAAGTTCATTTATAGTTGATCCCACTATGTTCCCTTACACGTGCAGCTATTGACAAAAACACTCCATCGACCGCACTTTGAAGAATCGAAAACCAAGCTTGGCATGACAGACATATACCGCCAAGCTTGACCGGAAGTGTTGAAGATATTTGATAAGATAATTAGGATATTTGTTCTTTAAGTCAATTTTAGGGGGGGTGTATTCAATTTGGAAATTTAATTACTTTTATTGACTTTTGTAGAGTTTAAAAGTCTAGATGTATTGAACATAGACTTTTATAAACTCTATAAAAGTTTTGTGGTATTTAAATTAGATTTTTATAGAGTCTTAAAAAGTATAGTGGTATTCAAACTTGACTTTTTAAGAATCTATAAAAATCTATAGGTATCCAATATTTCCATGGATTTATAATGATTCTAATATAATTCTCTATGTACAAACCTTAAGACTCTAGGTACAACTATAAAAACTCAAAAATTGTCTTCTACTCACCTTAGAGATTTTGGTAGACTTTTAATAAAATAAAATATCTTTCTCACTCATATATCTCTCTTCTTCATTCAAATACGACGTTTTTCTCCTCTCTAAAGCCAAGTCGGGGGTTCCTCAAATTTCAGATGTATGATTTAATTAAGACAATTATTGTTGATTATCCAGAATGTAAAGTATCAACAGCTGCAGACCCCAGATATAAAACAAGAACACGATTTTGTGCATTCATGTGGTGGGAACTTTCAATTTTAGAAAAGTTCACAAAAGGCACTATAAACAAGCTATAAAACAAAACTCCATTTTAATATATTTTGCAGAATGTACTCGAGATTATCAGTATACTTTAGTTAGGATATTTGTTCTTTAAGTCAATTTTAGTTTTTTTCCCACTAAAATCGCGTGACTACATAATTAATATATTTGGTAAAATTTATAATTGTCAATCATATGTATATCTAGAACCAATAAAATTGGTAAGTTAAATAGATTCGAGAATATGATTGAGGATATAAGGCAATTTTTTTTTAAGAAAGTCACACTTGCATATATCAAAATCCCGAAACATCTCACAATTAAGAAGCATTTGTTTCTTTATTTTCTTTTGTTGAAGGGACACACAAATACTAATATGCGTATCATTGAGATTAATGTTTGAGTGCATATATTATTGTTTTATAGTTTTATTACATCCTTCCCAATTACATCAATTGTATTTCTTTTTTTTGTTGTCCAAATTCTATACTGAGTTCCTAAGTTTAGTTGTATTTCTTATGATTTTGACTAATAACCTTTTGTGCAACCAATTAAAAATAATTAAATAAGAATAAAATAAAAAAATGTTCGTGCAATTTATTTTTTCATTAATATTATTAATATGTGTGAAAAAAGTCGTCAAACTTGTACATTTGAGATCTCTCCATATGATCTGATCGTGGGCTTGTTCGAGGATGTCACTACCAAAAAAAACAGTCTTGCTCTTCCAAAGAGGACATTCGAGATCTCAACAACTCGTTCTCCTTCTTAGGCTCTTGGAAGTTGGAACTTCATTTCTAATACATCAGATCCTGCATTTGCTGTTGTTAAATTATCTCTCAATTTTTGGATCTCCTCATATGGTGTACTAGACTTGGATTGACCCTTGAAATTAGTACAAACAAAATAAAATTACATGACCCAATAATCATCAAGTCTACACAGGCTTTTGGCCCATCATCGGTTGGTTGTTCTTCGATATGATCAGTTTTACATTTTAGGAAGGGCCAATTGACTTAAATACCACAATACATAACTTTTTCAAAAAAAATGTAATGTCTTCAAATCTGTCTAATCTAATCTAATATATCTAATATATCTAAGTCTAGTATATATATATATATATATATATATATATATATATACTATTATAAATATATTAGTTTGAATTGTGAGCTTACTATTTTACTATTTTATTTGTTTTAAAATTTATCATTTTAATGAGGTTCTTTAAGTCATTTTATATGTTGGTTTAATATAGTCATTAATAATGTACTTAACTCAAACAAGATAATTATTTTGAGCTTATTATTTTACATTTTTATTTGTTTGACAATTTATCATGTTAATGAGGTTTTTTAAGTCATTTATATGTTGATTTATAATTATTATTTTGATTTTACTTTCAAATTTAATTTAATTGTTTAATTTTATACATTTTCATCAAACTCATGGAAAATCCTTATCATAATGTTATACATTTAAAAAAATCTTATCTAATACACTATTATAAATATACGAGTTTAAAATGTGAGCTTACTATTTTACCCTTTTATTTGTTTTATAATTTATCATGTTAATGATGTTCTTTAAGTCATTTTCTATGTTGGTTTAATATAGTCATTAATAGTGTACTTAACTCAAACAAGATGATTATTATTTTGATTTTACTTTCAAATTTAATTTATAAATATATGAGTTTGAATTGTGAGCTTACTATTTTACCATTTTAACTATTTTACCCTTTTATTTGTTTTATAATTTATCATGTTAATGATGTTCTTTAAGTCATTTTCTATGTTGGTTTAATATAGTCATTAATAGTGTACTTAACTCAAACAAGATGATTATTATTTTGATTTTACTTTCAAATTTAATTTATAAATATATGAGTTTGAATTGTGAGCTTACTATTTTACCATTTTATTTGTTTTAAAATTTATCATTTTAATGAGATTCTTTAAGTCATTTTATATGTTGGTTTAATATAGTCATTAATAATGTACTTAACTCAAACAAGATAATTATTTTGAGCTTATTATTTTACATTTTTATTTGTTTGACAATTTATCATGTTAATGAGGTTTTTTAAGTCATTTATATGTTGATTTATAATTATTATTTTTATTTTACTTTCAAATTTAATTTAATTGTTTAATTTTATACATTTTCATCAAACTCATGGAAAATCCTTATCATAATGTTATACATTTAAAAAAATCTTATCTAATACACTATTATAAATATACGAGTTTAAAATGTGAGCTTACTATTTTACCATTTTATTTGTTTTATAATTTATCATGTTAATGATGTTCTTTAAGTCATTTTCTATGTTGGTTTAATATAGTCATTAATAGTGTACTTAACTCAAACAAGATGATTATTATTTTGATTTTACTTTCAAATTTAATTTAATTAATTATTATTATTATTATTTTGATTTTAATTTCAAATTAAATTTAATTACTTAATTTTATACATTTCCGTCAAACTCATGGAAAATCTTTATCATAATGTTATACATTTAAAAATTACTAAAATTACTAACATATATTACTATTATAAATTATAAATAATAAATAAATATTATAAACATATGACTTTTATTTTTAACTTATTATTTTATCATTTTGTTTGTTTATAATTTTCCATGTTCATTACGTTCTTTAAATTATTTCTATGATAGTTTAATATGATTATTAGAATGCTTAACTCAATCAAGTTATTTATCATTGTAATTTTAATTTTACTTTTAAATTTAAAATTAATTATTTTAAAATATTTTACTTTGACATTAAATTCATAGAAAATCACTATCATAATGTTATAAATTAAATAAATTTTTAATATTACGAACATTAAGGTAATAATTAGAAGACAAATGGAGATGAGTGTGATTGAATAAAATTAAATTATTAATAAATATTAAGGTCATATGAAACTTTTTTTTGCCCATTTAGAAAATAATATATTATCTATTAATCTATTAAATATATGAATTAATTTTGTGAGCTTACTATTTTACCATTTTTTGTTTTACAATTTGTTGTGTTAATGATGTTATTTAAATCTTTTTTATGTTAGTTTAATAGGATCATTAATAGTGTACTTAACTCAATCAAACTAATTATTATTTTAATTTACTTTTAAATTAAATTTTAGTTACTTAAATTTATACATTGCTGTCAAATTCAAGAAAAATTTCTACCATAATAATGATTGGTAATAATGGGAAGACGAAGGAATGTGAGTCGGATTGAATAAAAATAAATTATTAATAAATATTAAGGTCATATAAAACTTCTTTCTCCCATTTAGAATAAGGCAAAAACTTGTGTGAGACAGTCTCACGGGTCGTAGTTTTGAGACGGATCTCTTATTTGGGTCATCCATGAAAAAGTATAATTTTTTATGCTAAGAGTACCACTTCTTATTGTAAATATGGGTAGGGTTGACCCGTCTCACAGATTAAGATCCGTGAGACGGTCTCACATGAGACCTACTCTTAGAATAAATATATTTTCAGACTCTTTATGTATCAATAGAGATACGTGATGAGAGAAATTATTTAATGTAAGTGATTTCAAACACTGTTTTTAAGGTATTTAGTCAACTTTTTTTATAAATGCTACTAAATAAATATTATTAAATAATATGATACATTTGATCATTTTGTGTTCTTGCAATGAGAGGAGTTTTTTACCTTAGCGTTAACATGTTTTATTGTTATATGTCATTTGTATTGATCATGTTGTGTTTGAATTGCTTATGTGATTTGTTGTTTGCCAAAAGAAAACAGAAAACAAAACCACATATCCCACAAAAATGATTATTTTTCAATTTTTTATTGTTGAGATATTTTGTTAATTTTTAAACACATAATGCATGTTTTCTGTTTGCTTAGATTACTTAGTTTGAAGTGACTTAAAAAATATTAAAAATGCCGAAATATTTTTTTTGTTTTTACCTATGTATCAGAATATCAAGAGATAATATTTTTTAATTTATTGAGTCAAATGTTTTTCCAGAATCCTGTCTATAAAGCAATATTTAAAAATTTTTACGACATTATTGTATTCTCTATTCAAAATTTTTGTATTTAGATTGATAGAAAGTATTTGAATTTGAGTTTTTATGTACTTATTTATATTATTTTTGTAGTAATATTTATTGTGAAAATAATAGGTGGACTAAAAAAATTCGGTAAGTTTAGGCGTCCTCTTGTGGACGAGAAACATGGATAAATTGTTAAAAGATATAATATTCAGTAGATTTTTTGCATGCGATTTTTTTCTAATTCAATGATTATGCATGATTCTAAATTTTAATTATATCACCAGTTAACGCATGTTTTGTTGTTGTTAGATATATTTTCTCAACGGTCTAATATTTTTCTTTGGTTTAAAAAAATTTTTGTGACTTTATATTATATATATATTTTTACGACTATTTTTCTTAATGGTTTTATTGAAGGATTTTTTCATGATGATTTCGAGGCACCAATTTTTTCTCTGTGTTTTTTTTTAAAAAAAAAAGATGTGGTATATCTATGAAATAATGACGTTAATAAGGCGCCTTATCTTTATTTGAAAAAAATATTGTAAAATTTATATAAATTGTGAATAATATGAGTTAATATTTAATTTGAGACTGATTTGTGCTTTTTGTTGTTCGTATATACTTCTATTTTTGTGTTTATTGTACTAAATAAATTATTTTAAACTTTGAGTTATCATTTTTCTCTTATCGAGTTTGTTTGTGTTATGATTTTTTATTCATTTTGGTTAATATTGTTGGCGGTAATTGATTTTTCTGATATTATATGATGTGCCTTGTTGTTTATATGAAAATAAGTATGAGAGTACACAAATCAAATCCACGTATTTTGGGTCTTTTGTTCTACGAAGAGGATAATAGATGGCTTCTGTGAAATATATAATTTATTGGTTCTTCATACATATAGCCTACAAAATGCGTCAAACTTTGAACAAAAAAGTTATGACAAATATAGTGGATGAAAAAAGACATGTTAAATAAAAAATAATATTGTGTATTAATATGTCCTAATTTCTGTATGATATAATTGAAGCACATTTTTTTATAGATATTTGAAATTAAGTCTAACTAGGCAACATGAAACATATACATATATATTAAATCGTATTTAAAGCAAAATGTTAAAATCAAGAATGATTCAGATTTAAATTTCAATGAAGCACAATGAAGAAGAATTGAAGAATTGTATGTGTACGTTAAGTGTTATATAGTGATTATGGTTCTACTTCATGGTTTGCGACATATGGATGTCATATAAAACGTCAATATTTCTAAAAAATAAAATAGTTTTTCAAAAAGAAAAAAATTCTTCAGTCAGAAAAAAATACATGAAAAACAAATTGTGCATAATTCTCATTCTATTTATAATGGTATGAGAATAATTCTAAAGCGTTGTCGACACAATAAATCAATTTTGTGCATTTTATTGAGACATTGAGCCATTTCTGTCACGCCCCGAAACTCGGGATTGACACCGGCGTTGTTTAACAATCACACAATCGAAACAACAAGCCTTTCGTAGCACAGTATAAACCGGAACCAGTTTATAATTCATAATTTCAACGAAATAAATATTGTCTTTACAATGACGAAATCCAACTAAATAGTAAATAATGCGGAAGCGTCTTACAATTCATTAATCATAAAATTTGAACATAACTACTACCGGTCTCGTGAATCACCAGCCCCAGAACTGTTCGGACTCTTCATCCTCAACTTGCTCTTCAGACTTATCTGGGAAGGGTTGTAAGGGGGTGAGTATTTTGGGAATACTCAGTAAATGGGGGCACTTTGAACACAACATAACAATTTTACAATATTTTCGAAACATATCATAAACGTACAGCTCGTAACGTAAATTCCATAACATAATAACACTGCGATTTTTCACCTTTCAACGGTTTACTGACGTCAGTCCCTAAGTTTTGTTCCTCTAAGGAGGCGAGGCCATAAAACAGTTCTATCCCACTGTTAAGGGCCATATGTTGGAATTCCACCCATTTTCAGGGAATCCTCACAGTGTCAACACATACACGTACCAAAGTTTCGTACGTATAGACGGGAGACGAATCTCGACCGAATTTTTTAAAACAAAACCCGAAAGGCATGAAACCGAATTTTAGGAATTTAAAACAAGCCCACTTACAGTGTTTGGATGTACTAAAAACGTGGATGATTGGCTTCGGGATTTCCTCGCTCCTTGTCCGGGCAGCGCTTCGGTTCGACTTTAAGGCTAATGTTGGGGCGATATTTGGGCAGAGTTTGGCTATAGAGAGGCTGCTGAATTTCATGAATTTCAGCAAGGGAATTTCGAAAATCTTGAGTAGAGAATGAGTAGGGATGATGGAGAATTTATAGGTAGAGGGAAAAGGTCTAAATTTGGCACTCAAATCATACCATAATTCATGCCATATCTCACAAATTTGACTCTAAATCGTTGCCCAATTTCACATTCTTGTATTTGACGAGGTTATATCAGTTATCAAAAGTGAAAAAAAAAGTACAAATTACGACACAAAAATGTAATTTTTTCCCAACGGTATACTATTATTAACAAAATATACCCTTTATTTTTTTACGCATGCCTTTCACGGGTAAAAGACCAACATGTCAAGCATTCGACGAGAACTTAAATCTCCACAATTTCGTCAATGGTGCCTTGCCGAATCGTGTTACGGAAATCATCGATCCCCTCATTCTAGAAGACATGAGCAGTAAGATGGTGGAGTGTGTGGCTTCTATACTAAGCATTGGAGTGGCATGTTCAAGAATAACACCGACAGAGAGAATGCACATGACTGATGTTGTTTTTCAATTATGCAAGATAAAAGACAAATATATGATTGAAGATTGAGATAAATTTTATGTTCGTGAATCGGGCCAACAAATAGAGTTTGCATAACCCTAAGTATGTGCATAATTTGTTTTCGAAATGTATGTATCATCTTTTTTGGGACTCTTTGATTTTGGTTTTATGTGAGTTTAATTCTTAAAACATCGGGCATCATATTTGCTTTTCAAACAATTAATGATGGAATGCGTTGTATTTGCAAGTGAGAGAGTTCCTTTCATAGCGACATCTATTGTGTGAGACGGATATGACTAATTAAGTGGGATTAACAATTACTTTCATTGTTAGTTATGATTAAGCAACATGCCTAAAGTTGAAATGCTTTTAATTATTATACATGCACAACTATATACTATTGGATTCTAAAATTATTTACTAGGTACTTTATTAGAAAATAATTTTATAAAATAACAAAATAAAATTATCTTATAATCATGTTTCTATATTTCGTATATGATAAGAACTAGTGCAAGAGAGTTTGTGTTGTGTATCGTATATCTTTAATTTTTTTTGCGTGCATTAGATTTTTGTATTTTTTTTTGTTTTTATATATTTGAATAGTATTTTAAAATTTCAAGATAAATTTTTTTTTTGTGCATTTCTTTTCTTTGTTTGTTGTTTTTAAGGAGTGATTTCATCTTAGGGTGACATTTAAAAAAATGAAATCTTGAAAGACAGATGTAGTTTTACTTTTTATCTATTCCTCTTTCAATACAATACAACAACAAGAAAGTTCGAGTCCTCTGGGGTTCATTTCCCTAGGATAGATTGAACCTCCCATCTAAGAGGCCGTTCGATCACTTTGATTTTTCTCCTCTTTACAAGGCTCGGGGCAGCAGTGGAGGGGCCTTAATGTGAAGGATTTTGTTGAGATTGAGATTTGAATCTAACTCAATCTCAAAAACTAGTTCAATCAGGAGAGGATTGCTCAAGTCCATACATATAACTCAATGATTCAATCCAACCGATATGAGATACCTAACACACTTCATCACGTCCAAGAATAAACAATTGTAGCGTAAAGTTTACAAGACATATCGGGTGGCTTATAGGACAATCTAACACATAACGGCGGGTCTAGACCATGATCAGAACATGTCTCTGATACCATGTTAAAATGCACTGGAATTTTGCAGAGATAAGAGATCGTTCATTGCTATGGAATTTTCATATACACCTCTTCGTCCAAATCACCTCGGAGGAAAGTATTGGTCACACCATTTGGTAGAGAGGCCACTTTTTTGCAGCTACAATATGCCACAAACATCTTACAGTGACAATCTTAGCCGTAGGGAAAAAAGTGACATGATAATTTATCCCTTCTTGTTGTTTGTAACCTTTGGCCACGAGACAAACTCTAAAATGATTATATCACATTGTTATTGGTATACGTGGATGATATTATAGTCACGAGAAGCAATGAGAAAGCTATATATGATTTAAAAGTTCTATTGCATTCCCAAATTCATATTAAATACCTTGGATCGTTGCGTTATTTCCTTGGTATTGAATTGGCTCGGTCCAAGGCAAATATTTATTTCAATCAACGTTAGTATATGCTTGAGTTGGTGGCAGATTCTGTGAGACAGGACAAGAATAATTCTTGGTTCAAACAAGAATTATGTGTTGATTGCTTAGACATTGTAAAAATAGAAAAATGATGGAAACTTACAGATTTATGTATGAAAAGGAAGCAATTGCATTTTAGATATAGACATATGCCATAAACACTTGTGCCAAACAAAATTATCATCAGAATCTTTAAACAAATAATTGTTTTTTCGAACAAAACTATTACAAAGAGAATCAAGAAATGAAATAGAAGATAGTAGGCTAGAATTCGAACTTGAGAAGAATCTTATGTCAAGGTGATAAAGTCCGTTGAATTTTTTACAAATCCCCGTTAATATCCAAGCATCGAATTCCAAAAATAAACAAAATTAGGGATAAAGTGTAATAAAATAACCACTATCCTTGGTAAATTTGGATATTGAAAGTAGATTGAAGTGAAAATCTGACATATGCAACACATGGTCAAGAGTGATGGAATAAGTAACCAAAACAGACCATATCTTACTCACATGAGTCTTACTACCATTTGGCAATCTCTTAAACCTAGGGAATGTTACAACATATTTAGAATTTCGTAATAGACTAGAATAACCAATCATGTGTTCATTTGCACCACAGTCAATTATATAATGAGGAAAAAAATTCGATTTAGCAGGTATACCTGCTATGTTGACTACAGGCTCTACTAGAAATTGAACCTTGTAAGCACATTGGTCAAGTTTGCAGATGGCTTCTGATTTCGAGGATTATGCTTGTAAGCATTTCCATTCTATCTCTTCTTACCATTATTAGCTTTTACTGTCTATGGCCAAGGGGATATCCAACAAGCTAATTAAAACAAAATTCTCTGGTGTGACCATTCATTGACAATAGTCACATGTCAAGACATCTTTTTTATTATTATTTGATTTGCCTTGATAGAGAAAAACGTTGTTGATGGCATTTCAGACTTAGAAAGGACCTATTCAACTTGAGATATAATCGAAAAGGCTTGATTTACATAGCACAGAGGGCTCGTCATTATTATTTGACTTCAAAAATGGGCATAACTTTCATTTAAGCCCGTTAAGAATTGCAAGAGCTTTTGTTCACAATGTATTGTCTCGTTGTAGTACATTCTCTCTGAGACTTGACTGACCTAACTCAATCTCAAAAGGTAGATCAAAAATAATGATTTTTCAAGTCTATATACACAATTATCAATATCGCAGTCCAACCGATGTAATTTATCTATCATATTTCACTTTTTGCACAATAATATCTAAAAAACTTGAAATCAGCATTAATTCACCTATGCTTATAAGAAAGGTTGGTCATTAAATATTGAACTTATAATTTGATGTACATAACACGCACAAACTTCCCTCAATATTTTCATACGCGGTATTTGAATATATGAAGTTACAAGCAACTTAAAATGCACATATAATGAATCACACCCCATAAATTAAAGACATAAATATTGAAGGTAAATAGAACAAATTGGCCCTCCATGTATCAATTGATTGGAACACTGTGCAAAACCACCGTTTCGACTGTGAGACCCGGTCCGAATCCGAATAGCACACCCCAGTCGAACCCCTCGCCTGTCGAGCTCAGCCCTTCCTTCGTCGAGGCCTTCCTAATCTCATCCAATATAAACAACACACATGCACTAGACATGTTCCCGTACTCACTTAACACCTTCCTTGTCGACCGTAGCTTTTCGGGCTTCAGGGCTAACTTCGTCTCGACCTGATCGAGGATCGCTGGCCCTCCCGGATGCGCGATCCAAAAAATCGAGTTCCAATCCGAAATACCTAAGGGATCGAATGCTTCTCTCAAGCTTTTCTCGATATTTTCAGAAATCAGAGATGGAACATCTTTCAAAAGATGGAATGTCAATCCCACTTCACGCAAATGCCCATCAATCGCACCATGACTATCGGGTAATATGGTCTGTGCGGCGGACACAAGTTGGAACAACGGCCGCTCTACCCCGACTACCGGGTCTGACCCCACAATCACCGCCGCAGCACCATCACCAAACAATGCCTGTCCCACCAAACTATCCAAATGAGTCTCGCTCGGTCCTCTGAAGGTCACCGCCGTGATCTCCGAGCACACGACCAGAACTCGTGCACCGGCATTATTCTCCGCCAGGTCCTTAGCCATTCGAAGCACCGTGCCGCCAGCGAAACAGCCCTGTTGATACATCATGAAGCGTTTAACGGAGGAGCGAAGGCCGAGTAGCTTCGTGAGCTGGTAATCGGCTCCGGGCATGTCGACTCCGCTGGTGGTACAAAATATGACGTGAGTGATCTTAGACTTTGGCTGCCCCCACTCTTTGATCGCCTTCTGGGCAGCTTCTTTTCCAAGTTTGGGCACCTCCACCACCACAATATCTTGCCTAGCGTCGAGTGATGGCGCCATGTATGCGCAGATGCTAGGGCTCTCTCTCAAGATTTCTTCTGTCAAATACATGTAACGCTTCCTTATCATCGACTTCTCGCCTACAAAAGACAGGGAAATCGTGAAGATCGAAACATTGATCTCCGACCAAAACGTAAACATCTACAAAATTTTTACATTCAAAAGCATAATTCCTTTTTGTTTCTACTTATTAATTACACGGACAGTTCTCGAGTAAGAAAATTATAATATTTCAACATATATATTGGCTTAGTATATTACATGATAGAATATAACTATATATCCACGTGAGTAAATGTATTCTAGTTTACGCAATTAATATTAACTAGTTGACGGAATAGAATTAAAGTAAACCCTTTTTATAGTCATTTATTTTTTTATTTTTTTAAATAAAAATATAACCATAACTTTCAATAAATAACAATTAACAAATCAGCATTTTTACTTTAAAAGAAAAGAAAGAGGTATTATACACCTAATTAATTTTAGTTTTATCAAATTATTCAGAAATATTATGATCTTACTCAATATTCTGACATAAAAACTTTTGTAGACGGTCTCACGGATCAATTTTGTTGGTCGGATCTCTTATTTTGGTCATCCATGAAAAAATAATATTTTTTTATGCTAAGAGTACTACTTTTTATTGTGGGCAAAAACTTATGTGAGACGGTCTCACGGGTATTATTTGTGAGACGGATATCTTATTTGGGTCACCCATAAAAGAGTATTACTTTTTATGCTAAGAGTACTATTTTTTATTGTGAATATGAGTATTATTGACCCGTCTCACAGATTATGATCCGTGAGACGGTCTCACATGAGACTTACTCTTTATTGTGAATATAAGTAGGGTTGACTCGTCATAAAAATTCGTGAGACCTTCTCACAAGAGACTACTCATATTCTGAAACGCCAAATTATTAATGGTCGCGATTATTTACTAACCAAATTAACTAAACTATGCAAAACCAAATAAATTTTTTTCTTTTCCGAGTCAACCAAATTGACCAAATTTTTTTCAGAAAATATATAATTTATTTAAATATTTAATAGAATAAAATTAATTTTTTTTATCAAAAATAATAGAAAGTTATTATTTCCAATTAAAACTTAGCAAAAACTTGTATGAGATGGTCTCACGGGTCATATTTGTGAGACGGGTCTCTTATTTGGGTCACTCATTAAAAAATATTACTTTTTATGCTAAGAATATTACTTTCTATTGTGAATATGAGTAGGGTTGACACGTCTCACAGATTATGATCCGTAAGACGGTCTCACATGAGACTCACTCTTACAACTTTGTGATCTTTCACTTATATGGGCCGTATCGAACTTTATATTCTTCTAATTTTATGGTACAAAAAAAATATTAAAATAGTACGATTTTATTTTTTAAAAATAATTTTATCTATTCCACTCATTTTTTTATTATATAAAACAATCAAAATGTAATTGAATAAGAAAAATTGATTTTTGTAATAATCATATCCGAATTTTCCTGTCCATTTTCTTGATTTAACAAAACTCTGCTCAATCCCTAACCCTACACCTACCTTCCACTTCTCTTCTTTTCTTTTCTTTTTTCCTTGAAACGAATTCATTTACATTGATAATCAACACTGATAGTAGCAATTCTCCTTCTTTTCTTTTCCGAGGGGTCCAAAATGAGTATATCCCTAAGCTAAGTCAAAGGTACACTAGAGAAATGTTGCACTAACGGCACACCACAATGGGGAGCAAATAAGGATAGAAAGCTGCTTAAACAAAGCGTAAACGCACAAGAAAAGGAAGGCCCTCAGCAACTACTAGTTCAACACCAGACTAAACGGTTACACACACACACACACACACACACACACATATTTAAATGTTTCATAGATATATTCTATCGACAAAAAAGAAAAACTTAACAATCTACGACGATTCATTATAAAAACATATTTTCAGTACGAGGTTTAATATCGTGAACAAGAATTATTAAATATCGAATAGGGACCAAAAATATCATCCTTAATCCATAGAATATTATGAAGATTATGCCCTCTTTTTGTACGATCATTTTCCAAATGGGTGATACCATCCCATTGAGAAAATTAATTTCAAATGACCATATTAACTTTGTCTCACCCGCGTATGAGAGACTGAAAAAAAAAATTCTTGTAGAAGAATATTTTGGTACAAATTAAAAGTCGAAAACCCATTAATTATGCTAGTATCAAATAAAATTTTAAGAAGCTAGCGGATCAAGAAACTCTTACACATGCGTTTAAATTTCTCCTTGAGCTCCTGCTTATGCTCGCTATCGGTGATGCGGAAGTAGTAATCGGGATACGTGCTCTGGTCGACGCAGTTTGGCGGAGTCGCTGTCCCGATCGACAAGATTGTGGCTGGTCCCTCCGCCCGTTGAGCGCGACGAATCTCCTCCACGGTCACCATGTTCCACCGGGGATAACGCAAGATTAGTTGGTCACCAAGTGGTGGTTATAGTCAGGTGCAAATGTTGATACTTGATTACACAAATTTATAAAGGCTAAAGTGCGCGATATTAATAGTAAGGGTGCACACGGTAGCTGAGTTTCACGTGTTTTTTGCAACTATTGGCAAGTGTACAGTACTAGCAAGTAGCATCTCAACCACATTTCGATCGGGCCGGCTGGCACATACCAACCCTTCATACGTTTTACGATTTTTGTCACCTAATGTTCAAATTACTAGGCTTCTGTCATATATATATATATATATATATATACGGATATTTTGCCCAAGTAAATTAATTAGTTTCTTTTGGTTTTTAATTATTTTAATTCTTGGAATTGTCGAAATATTGATGTGATACCACATCAATAACTGGAGCAACGACAAACACCCCCACAAAACAAGGATTCAAAATATTTTAAATAAATATATTTTATCATAATATGTTAGTTGTCTCACATCGATTAGATAAAATATCTGGAAGTTACATATATGGACTTGAACGATCATCATTTTTTGAGTTAATGAGTTGATTCATAGACTCAATCTTAACATGATATCAGAGCTCATATTTCACTATCCACTTATTATGTCCATAATTGAGTCATTTATAAACTTCACGCTCAACATGATCTTTCGTGGGTGATTTTGCTGATTTTTCCTATTATGTGCATGGATCCAAGGGAGTCCAGGAATAGCCATTTAAGTACTTCATTTATTAGAGCAACTCCAACCATTCTCCATTTTGGAGAAAATCTTCAAAATGGAGTATCAATTTTGCTCCAACCATTCTCCATATACCTACTCCATTTTGAAGTGATGAATAGTGATTCTCCAAAAATGGAGAATCTCAACTCCATCTCCATATATTTTGGAGAATGGCATTATTTACGAAAATACCATTCTCCAAAATTGCAAATACACCCTTTAATTTTTTTTATTAATTTCATATATTTAAATGTTTATTTCAATACTTTTACTAAATTTTAATGATTTTTTGGTATTATTTAATTTATTTCAAGTTTTCTCATTTTTTATTATTTATTTATTTATTGTAATTGAATTATTTTGATGAACACGTCCGATTCCAAGAGTTTCTTGCACGTCATCGTCAAATCAAAGACAAATCGGCTCACTATGCACTCCGAGATGCTCTTAATGACCATTTGTGGGAGGAATACTCTAATTCAGAACATTAGTCTTTAAATCATGTGTAGTTTATAATTATATCGATCTATGTATGTGTTTTAATGTTGTATGCGGCTTGAAATTCGATGTCAAAATAAATGAATTATGTTTTAAAAAAATGAGTCACATTTAATTTAATTTGTTTAATATCATATTACATAATTACTATTTTTATATTAAATAATTTGGAATAAAAAATATAAAAAATAAAGAATTTATAAAATTTAGAGAATATGGGTTGGAGAAGATTTTTTAAATAGAGAATACAATACTCCATTTTGGAGTATAGAGAATGAAAAAATGGAGAATAGGGTTGGAGATGCCCTTATATTCACATTGGAATTGGAGGAAGAATGAAGCTTGATTTAATCCCACGTCACATATAATATTGATAACTAATTTAACATGCAGTTAATATTATACTCGTTGTTGAGATGCAACCAAAGTCCCACATTGAAAGATATAGAGAAAGATCATGGGTTAATAAAGATGTAATGATATCTCCATTAGTATGACGCCTTTTGGGTGATTCTAAAAGCAAAACCATGAGGGTTAAAAACCAAAGTGGACAATATCATACCGGTCATGTGGAGATATCCGGATTCCATTGGTCCTAACACTCGGATTAGATTAGTTCACCAAACATAGATGATTTAGTTTAAAAAAAAGGAACAAAACGTTCGTGTGATTATTAATTTTTTGATGCGAATATTAAGATATTTGATAAACAAACATCAGGAATTAATTAGAAAACTAACGGCAGTGGCGTGCATGCATATGATTAATTATATACAGTCACTAAATAAGTTGAAAAACAAAGCAAAGACAGTATATGAGGGTGTCCAAGTTGGTGAACCAGGTGTACCAGTGGCCTATGATCGTAGATTCTATTTTTTACTAACACTTTTTTGGACGGATATGTCACGTAAGACTTGTTTAGTGAGTTTTATTCGATTGACGTGGTTTGTATGTTATTGTGTCCCATCCGAAAATTTATCCAGTACGTGCCTACGAGTAGCGGCTGCTAGTTCTCCGTAAGCAGATGAAAAAAGAAAAAGAAGAAGAAGAAGAAAGAAGAGTATTGCGTGGATTTAACTGTAAACAGCACTAATAGTGTGACCTAGAATTTGCAATGAATGGTGGGAGCATGCGGTTAACTAGAGAAGAAAATCGTGTGTGATAAAATGGTAAACGCTGGATTGGATGGAGGCCTAACAAACAGCTATGATGAAAATGTAGGTTTGGGGAGAGAATTAATCATGTGATGGTGATATTTATTTTACTTCGGTCACATATGTGAAAGGGTAGTGGCGAAGCCAGGAATCTGGCGGCTAGAATTTTAAATTCTAACTTCTTTTAATATTTTAAATTGATCTACACAGGTTAATATAAAATTTATCCAAAATTATAAAAAAAATTACATAAAAAAATTTTTTAAAAAAAATTGACCACATGTGCTAAAGCTTGGGTACGAGTGGCTATAATATTCATATTCAAAAATAAAGATTCATATTCAAAATATTCGACAGTTATAACGAAGAAAATTTCACGCTAAAATATTTAATTCTAATAATCTATTTGACCCTTTGATTATAAAGTTCATTTTCGGTCTCAGTTATATATTTGATAAAAAAATAACTTTTAATTTTGAAAACATTAGAAAATTATTAATACTTAGTTATTGAGACACTTTCTTTTTTAAGAAAAAAAGTGAGCAATTAAATCACAAGAAAAATACAAAAAAGGAAGAAATAAATAAAAAAAATTTAGAATAACAAGTGAATTTTTATTTTTATTAATATTTCACTCGTGTGACGCAAAAAAATTTAAAATTAGTAAGTATTATCGTTTAAATGCTTAATTAAAATGATTAATTTATTGAATATATTTAATTATTATATTAAAAAAATTTGTTCCATTGAGATCATTTTCAAATATGATAACAATCATTCCGTCAAATTGAATTATTTAACATTGCATTTGATATATTGCTTGAGGAAGTGTTCGGAGACGTCCGTGTTAGAATACATGAACTGAGCAACAAAATTAGTCATTTGGATGGTCTTGAGGCGGCTGGACTTTGGTCAGAAGCGTTGATTGATGAGAGGAGGGTGACAAAATGTGAACTGGAAAAAACAGCCTTTGTTAATTTTCAGATTCAAAGCCAAAAAGCAAAACTTAATTGGTTACAACAAGGGGACCATAATACTAAGTTCTTTCACGCGTTATTGAACAACAGAAGGAACAGAGCTTTGATTGAGAGAATGGAGGTGGAAGACGGAAGAGTTATCACCGAGGAAAAAGAGATTGAGATTGAAATTGTTGACTTTTATCGGAAATTGTTCTCGAAGGCAGAAGGGGTTGGGGGGAGATATGATGACTCGGGTCTGGGCATAGATGGGCTGGATTGGGCACCGATTACGAGAGATGATGCAGAGGCGTTGGAAAAACAGTTTGATGAGGAGGAAATTAGAAAGGCTGTGTTTGATTGTGATGGAAATAAAGCGCCAGGGCCCGATGGATTCACCTTGGCATTTTTTCAAAAAAATTGGGATACATTGCGACTGGATTTATTTAAGGTGTTTGCGGAATTTTATGAAGTTGGGATTGTGAATGCAATTACAAATGAAACTTATATTTGTCTCATTCCTAAGAAACAAGATGCGCGAAAGATTACGGACTACCGACCAATTAGCTTGGTTACAAGTTTGTATAAAATTTTGGCAAAGGTTTTGGTTAACAGATTGAAAAAGGTTTTGGATAAAACCATAGCGGCGAATCAATGTGCTTTTATCAAAGGAAGACAGATACTGGATTGTTGTCTTATAGCGAATGAGATGGTGGATGAATATCGTACGAAGAAAAAGAAGGGATGGGTGCTTAAGATTGATCTAGAAAAAGCATATGATCATGTCGATTGGCAATTTTTAGACAATGCTCTATTTCATAAGGGATTCGGCGAGAGATGGAGGAGGTGGATTAGGGGATGTGTTTCAAACGTCTCTTTCTCGATATTTGTGAATGGGAGGACGTGTGGGAAGATCCGGGGGGAAAGAGGGCTGAGACAAGGGGACCCCCTATCACCTTTTCTCTTCAATATTGTTGTCGATGTGTTGGGAAGAATGGTGGATAAGGCAAGGGAGGCCAATGAGGTTAAGGGATTCAAAATTGGAAAAGAAAAGTTGCAAATTTCACACTTACAGTTCGCGGACGATGCTTTGTTTTTTGTGGATTCAAGGCAAGATGTGATGGCAATAATAAACATACTCAATTGCTTCTCAATCAATTCAGGGCTGAGAATTAATATGGCCAAGAGTGTCGTGCTTGGACTGAATTTCCCGGACAAACAAGTTGATGAAATGGCAATCACATTTGGGGGACTAAAAGGGGCTTGGCCCATCAAGTATTTGGGCCTACCGCTGGGAGGAAATCCCACCAAGATGGAGTTTTGGGAACCTGTGGTTTCAAAAATGGCAAAGAAACTAGTAGGCTGGAAAAAAGCTTATCTATCGAGAGGTGGGCGACTTATTTTGATCAAGTCAGTTCTTTGCGCCATGCCATCTTATTTTATGTCCCTTTTCAGCGTACCGAAATATGTGGCGGCTGATTTGGAAAAGTTAATGAGGAATTTCTTGTGGGATGGTGACGAAGGAGATAAACATTGTCATGTGATAGGTTGGAAACAGGTGTGTAAACCAAAGGAAAAGGGAGGTTTGGGATTGGGGAATATCAATCTTAGAAATAAGGCTCTTCTTGGTAAGTGGTGGTGGAGATGTTCGACGGAGAGTGGGTCGTTGTGGATAAAGGTTATCAGAAGCAAATATGGGTTGCAGGATAACGGGTGGGATCTGGGCTTGGCGGAGAGATCAACATTCAAAAGTCCGTGGAAATCTATCTCTCGGTCTTACAAGGCTTTTCATCAACTTATTAGGGTGGTGCCTAATCAGGGCAATCGTATTAGATTCTGGGAGGATATCTGGGAGGGAGGGGAGTCGTTTAAGGTCAGATTTCCTTCGTTGTTTCGCATTTGTACTTCAAACAATAAATCTATCGGTCATTTCATTCATGTCGAAATCCCCGGGGGTCAGTCTTCCTTTATTTGGGATGTGAGGTTTAGGAGAGATTTATCTGATGAGGAGTTACTAGAGTTAACCATTTTGTTAGGAGTTTTAGATGGAGTTAGATTGAACTTGGTTTTGGAGGATTATAGAGTTTGGTTGGGGGATTCGTCTGGGTTGTTCTCTGTCAAATCTTTTTATGATTCTTTCTTTCCCACTACTGAATTTCCAAATTTCAATTGCTTCGAATATATCTGGAAAGTACATGTACCACAAAATGTTAAGATTTTCTCGTGGATCATCGCTTTGGGAATGTTGCCTACATGTGACACGATACAGAAGAGATGGAGGAGTTGTGTTCTAAGGCCTCAATGGTGCTGTTTATGTCAACTTGGCACCACTCTGGTACCAGTAGCTCAACTGGTACCAGAGTGGTGCCAAGTATATATATGTCCAGGAGATCTTGGGTTCGACTCTGGGGAGGCACAAGCTCCAGTTCCTGGGCTGGAGAGCTCTATGAGTAATGACGCATGGGAAAGCCCGTGAGGGAAAAGGCCCCAGTGGGAACCCAAGATGGGACAAGGCCCCCGAGGGAGCCCAAGATCGGAATAGCCCATGGTCGTTACACATGGGGTGCAGGGCAGGGTATTCTTGGGCGTCAGCACAGCTGACGGCCAGCTGTGCTTTTCTTTTTCTTTTTTTTTAAAAAAATTTAAAGAACAAAATCAAGAGAACATGGCCATTATCCACGTCCAAAAATTCATATTTTTTTTGGTGTCGAAGTGCCTTATTGAAACGAATTATAAAATCCATCAATGAGTTCTTGCTACAGACGTAGCTCTTGAAAAATGTATGTGAACTTTCAAATATCTGACTACTTGACATTCCTGCAGAAAATACATGGTTGAAATAAACCCACTTATGGCCCTGTTCTCTTCGACAACAAAGAAAAAGCTGAATTTTTGGGCGTGAATAATGATCATGTTCTCCTGATTTTGTTCTTTAAATATTTTTTAAAAAAATTAATAAAAAAAGAAAAACACAGCTGGCCGCCAGCTGTGTTGGCGCCCAAGAATACCACCCATGGGTGCAGGGTAACAAGTCTATATATATATATATACACAGAGCTATAAAAATAAAAATAAAGATTCAAATTCAAAATATTCGACAGTTATAACGAAAAAAATTTAACACTAAAATATTTAATTCTAATAATCTATTTGACCCTTTGATTATAAAGTTCATTTTCGGTCTCAGTTATATATTTGATAAAGAAAATAACTTTTAATTTTGAAAATTTTATAAAATTATTAATACTTGGTTATTGAGACACTTTCTTTTTTAAGAAAAAAAGTGAGCAATTAAATCACAAGAAAAATACAAAAAAGGAAAGAAATAAAAAATTCTTAGAATAACAAGTGAATTTTTATTTTTACTAATATTTCACTCGTGTGACGCAAAAAAATTTAAAATTAGTAAGTATTATCGTTTAAATAATTAATTAAAATGATTAATTTATTGAATATATTTAATTATTATACTAAAAACATTTATTCCATTGAGATCATTTTCAAATATGATAACAATCATTCCGTCAAATTGAATTATTTAACATCGTATTTGATATATTGATTGAGTTAAAATGTTATTAATAAAAAAATTTATAAAGATATTTAAAAATCATATATTATTTGTCTGTTTAAAGAATAAAAAAAATTTCAAAAAAAAAATTATTAAACGAAAATTTTGATTAAACATTTTAATTATTTTTTGAATTTTTTTTAAAAAAATATGTACATTAAAGATCAAATTAAATAATAATAATAACAATATAGATATATAGAAAATCAATATACCAAAAATTAAAGATAACATTCATAACTAAAAAGTTGAAAAGCATAATATTATATAAAAAATTATAGTTTATTTAATATTTTAAAAAGTGTGGAGAACTAAATAAATAGAAGTAACACTAAACTAAAAATCGTGACCGAAATTAAATGAAATAATATGATCAATGTAAACATTTAAGGGAGTGTTATTCGATTCCATTTTTTTAAATACATTTCATATTTATTTGTTTACTCTAAAATGTTTATTATGTCCTCAAATATTTTTTGAAAAATATTGAGATAAAAATACAATGTCTTTTATATACTTTTCTTTTATTAAATATAAGAAAATATTAAAACTAATTTACAAAAAAATTTATGAGATCGTCTCATTAGTCAATTTATGAAACAGATCTTCTGCTCGATCCGGCTAATGAAAAATATTGTTTTATATCAAAATTATTATTTTCCACTCAATATATGGATCAAGTCGAGTTGTCACATGAATATAGATTTGTGATATCGTCCCACCAGATAATTATTCAAACTAATTTAGGTAAATTTATTTTTTTCTTTTTGTGTAATTTTCTCCAAATATTTTGACAAACTATTTAATTAGATTATTGATAATATTTTTAAGTATCATAACACGTTATTTTAAAATAATAATGTATTATAATAATGTTGTTAGTATTTTTTTCTTCAAAATATATTGTATCGAATTTTAAAATAGTTTTTTTCTTTTCAAATAATTACTTTTAGTTATAATTTTATTTATTTATTATTTGTTTAAATTAATTACAAAAATAATTGTAAATACTTGTATAGTTCGAAATTATTATTTGTGTTACTCTAGATTTAAGTTTCTCGAATATATTTGTTTTAGTGAACTAATAAATATTCGTAATATTATATTTTAACGAAATATGTTATTTTAATTATATATATATATATATATATATATATATATATAAATATATAGATATATATAGATATTACATATATATTTTCTATGCTGCACATTTCCAGTGATGAGGTGGCGCATTTATATTAGATGTGATAAAATTTTATTTATATATATATAAACTTCTCAAATTTTGTTTGTGTGACGAATGTGGTATGGCAAGAAAAAATTGTGATACTTCAGACTTTAGTTATTCAATCATTCCTTTTCTTTTTTCGGGCAGCCAATTACGCAAATATTTAATCAAATATTTTTAATGATTTATGACCAAGTTATGAATGATTATCGGTTTGGAAAGTCGATCTTTAGATCAGTGTTGCTCTGCCAATTTACTGGCTTTGAGCATCGATCTTCGGATCGATGCTGTTATGCCAAACCTTCGGGCTTTGGGCGCAATTGGCCTTAAGATTGGTGCTGCTCAAGCAAACTTAGATCTTGGTATGTTCAATCGAACCACTATAAATCTTATGTGGAAATTTATGAGTCACACTTCATAAAATTAAATGAGTCTTTTATGAAATGAATTGTTAAGGAAAAATTGAATTTTATGTTGATGGTTATATTTGAGATTAAAGTTTTCGGTATTATACTATTTTTTTTTATTTTAGCATTTTGAAAGTATACGTGTATTTGAGGATTATTTTCATACGCAAAAGAAATCCAAGGAAAAATATTTAATACATGTTTTATTTTATTAGAGCAATTCTATTTTTCCGAATTAACATTTTGAGGTTCATGAACTTATTTGATGAGATATTGTTTTTCTAAACTTAAACTTTCATTTCGTGATTAAATTGTCAAAATGATATATTATTTTGACGATTTTTAACATGATGAGACGACGACGTTTGAGATATTTAGTATAGAAGGTTCTATTTAAGAAAAAAGTTAATTTACTGAAACATTATGCGAATTTTTATGCTTGAATTCTTGGAGGTTACGGCCTTCACAAAGAAAAAGGACTCCTGGAATGAACTCCTATCCAGAGTAAATAGCATCACACACACACGCTTTTCAAAAACGTACTCCAGCTCACATATCTTAAATGTTGCTGCAAGAAGCTTGTACTGATCACAATTGTTCTTAAGAAACATACATGGAAAAGTTAGATATCTCACTTTCAAATCCGAAATCCCAAAACCTATAGCCTATATATAATAGATCCAGCAGTACCTAACAAACAAGGTGCACTGAAAAAACGTTCAAACGATATTTTTACATGATTTTAATGACTTTTTCGAAAGTTTCAGATCAAGATTCACCGATAAAAATATGTTATACTTACTCTTTATGATTTAAATCGAGATTAATTGGAGCCATGTTTGGTTCAAGTTTAAACTTTATCAATTGGGTTGTGGGTGAATATTTATGAAATTCATCCATGAGCGTGATGTTTGGTTTTCAAATTTCATATTCTGTTAGGATCAACGTTTATCACTAGATCATAAAGCTATAATTATTAGCTAATACACTATTTTATTTCCTTATACTTGTCGGAGCACAGTGCACCTAATTTAGTGTTAATGGGTCGGACTGTTAAGCACATAAGTCTAGTATGGCGTGTGTCTATCTGCTGGTATTGTCTCATATAAAGAATCAGGTTTTTAAAAAATTTACATAGTTCGAAGTCCATATATTCTTTATGGGCCTATGGCCCTAAAGTTTGACTCTCAGTTGGGCCAGCCGGCCAGGCTGTCCCCAAACTGACCCGGATCCTGGAAAACTGTAGCATCTTTATGTTTTTTTATATAAAAATAATTTTTTTCATAAGGATTTAAATAAAATATTTCTTTAGTAAAATTGATTTGTTATACCGTCTCGAAAAATGAACAAACAGCCAGTTCCTACATTTTCCAGCCACGTTAAAATTGATTAAGCCACAAAAAGATTAAAAAATTGTTTCGAAAAGCGTCTTCATGATTTTTGTAATAAAAATGTTTTCCGAATTAAATCAATACATCCCAATATTTATTTATTTTATTTTCTGTCAATTATCTTTCACAACACACGAAATTGGTAAAAAAAAAATCAAATTATCGACATATAATTCATATATTATATCATACACACGCAACGTGCATGTTTCATTCCGCTGATATCATTCCGCTGATATGATTCGGAATGATAATAAGTGCTTTTTAATTGGTGATTTAAATATCATCGTTCTATTACTATATTCCAAGAATTAAATTTTATCAACTACCTTCGCTGTAGATTTTAGAATTATATTTAAATTTGATGTGGTCATTCCAACTATAATGTTTTACCATAAAAGATACTTTGCATGTACCATGTCAAGTGGACCTCCCTTTCAAGTTTTGAAATTCATGAACTTATTTTAATTACATGAAATAGCTGTAAAATAAATTACATGTATTCTGAATAAATATAATTTCGTCGTCGTGAGATGATAAAAATTATATATATATATATATATATATATATATATATATATATATATATATATATAAAAGGGACTTTTATTAATCATTACTTTTGTAAATAGGTGGTCCAAGGAACACTAATATACCAAATAATATATGTTACATATTAGAAACTATTATTTTATAATTTTTTTGCACATATTTTGTAAAATTTTGTTTATGTATGTTATTCATTTTATTTTTTATACTTAATCAGAGTTTTATACATAGCATAAATATTTTATATAATTCATTCACTACTTAACAAAAATCTATATTCTTAAAATGTATTTCTATAAATTATATCTTTTAATATTTATTTGTTGATAATTATCCTTACATTTATTAATTCAAATTTAACAATTTTAATGCACAAAATCTATAATTATTTATCTCTCAAATAATCCAATTTATTTACCCGTAATTTTATATTAAAATGAAACCAAACACTACTGCATTTGTTGAGAGACCCTCTGCTTTACCAAACATCTTAATCCCTCTACTAAACCCCCCCACTCCACGCGCCGCCGCTCGACCGCCATGCTAGGCTCCTTCTACCTCGCCCCGTCGCCGACGCCGTCCTCCATCGGGGCTCGATTTCCACCATCATCACCCCACCTTAGAGCTCCTTGCTCCATCATCCGTTCCTCCACCACCACTTCCGAGACCGTCGCCTCTCCTCCACCACCAACCACTGACACAAAACTAAACAAGTACAGTTCGAGAATCACCGAACCCAAAACGCAGGGTGCCTCACAAGCCATCCTGTACGGCGTGGGCCTCTCCGATGATGATTTACGCAAACCTCAAGTGGGCATTTCGTCGGTTTGGTACGAGGGGAACACTTGCAACATGCATTTGTTGAAGCTCTCTGAAGCTGTCAAGGAAGGTGTTAAAGAGGCTGGGATGGTGGGTTTTAGGTTCAATACTGTTGGTGTTAGTGATGCTATATCAATGGGGACTAGAGGGATGTGCTACAGTTTGCAATCAAGAGATTTGATTGCTGACAGTATTGAGACTGTAATGGCTGCTCAGTGGTATGATGGGAACATTTCCATACCTGGTTGTGATAAAAATGTATGTAAAGCGCATTTCTTTTTAACTATGATTTTGTTGTTTATTTTCTTTTTTGTTGGATGATTAGGTAGAATGAGACTTTACTTGTCATTGAATATTCTATTGCCCTTAGGTGAATGATTTTTATGGTTTGAGGTGTGAAACATTGGGTTTTAGAATTTTTCTTGTTCTTGTCTTTCATTAGCTGGTGATGCGACTTTATTCGAAATTGAGAAATTATAGATCTTTTGATGATTAAATTTTTTTGGCTTGTGAAATATACAATGTTTTGATCAATTGCTGGCTCTCCACGCTTACATTTGGAAAGAAGACGATCTTTTGCTGGCAATATAATATTCAAGGTTGAGTCTTGATACTTTTTAAGCATTGGAGGTGAGGAAGCCATTGTATCTGCACCCTGAAGCAATGCAATTGTGCATTGTGCAGAGACGCTTAAAATTGGTGGAGAGATGGTGGAGGAAGACCATCGTCAAAAGCAGCAGGCCCATAGTCTACTAATTTAATATTAATCGGTGAATAACAATTTGGTAGGGGAAGCAAAAGTATAGGCGTATGTTTCAATGGTTGCTCGTAATATTACTATTTTTATGAAGTGTAACGATAGCTTTCTGTTTTTTCGTCCAACTTTTGATTAAAAGATCTGTAACTGAAAATTTGTAGTCCATTTGTTCACTTTACCTTTTTTGTTGGGCTAAATCCTTAAATATATCACTTAATGGGGCCTTATGCTGCAGATGCCAGGTACCATTATGGCCATGGGACGACTGAACCGCCCAAGTATCATGGTTTATGGTGGAACTATAAAGGTTGGTTGGATCTTGAGAACTATTGTTACTGATTTTGTTCTATCAGTGTCATGTTCTATGTGAAACAAGTCACTGTGAAAGGTGACTCATTTTACTCCAAAGGTGCACACCAGTGAAGTGAATTTATAGATTTTAATCACAATGTGCGCACTGATTCCTGATTTTTGGTGCAAATTATAGAAGCTGATGTACTTTGTAAATTTTTTATTTGAAGATAGAAATTTTGTTTTGTACTTGATTTTGGAATTATGAATGCTTTCCCTAGTGCTTGTGATATGTTTTATCGAGCAGGCAGGTGAGAGAGCTTTGCTATCTATTTCATCTCTAGTGTTGTCGATCACTTCGTATCCTTGATGTTTGTGCAATACTACACTACTATAAGATTTTTCGTGAACTAACTAAGTTTCATTAGATATCATGTGGTCCTAGTAAATCATGAAATACTGTAGATTATGTAAGATGCCGTTGCAAAGTTTGTCGTTAAATACGGAAAAAGGTCTCCAACTTGATTTGCTGTTACCTATGGGGTTTGCATAACAAAACCATAGAGCTAATTCTTTATATCTCTCATGCAGCCTGGCCATTTTCAAGGTCACATATATGACATAGTATCTGCCTTCCAGGTATGTGGTTGGTTTAAACCCACTTCAGTCTCGTCTTCTATTTCTACCTGTGCCACTTACTGCCTGTACTTTTTTTCCTCATCCTTTATATGTCTACTTGCACTCACCAACTTTTATTATTCACAGAAACTTATATATTAATTTGCAACAGATTGCATTTATTGCAAGCAATCATGTGCCAATTAAATTGAGTTGGTTCTTAAAGTGATGTCTGTAATTGTTTGTAAGGACGCCTTGTCCTACTAGTCAACATTTCATATTTGCAACAATTCTTACCATCAGTGCATGGACAATGTAATAATGAAACAGTTCGCCAAGTTACTGGTTTTATCTTCTCATTGTTCTTTTTATTCTTTTGGTAATGGCTGATGAAATCTGATGCTTTTGAGTCTTTAGGTTTATGGAGAGTATGTGAGTGGTTTAATTAATGATGAGCAAAGGACAAATGTACTTCGCAATTCATGTCCTGGAGCAGGGGCATGTGGTGGAATGTATACTGCAAATACAATGGCCTCTGCTATTGAAACAATGGGAATGTCCCTGCCTTACAGGTAAAACAACATTATTAAGGGCTTGCTGGAAGCCTGAAATTGTTCTTTGACGTCTAATGATTCTATTTGAACTGTTCAAACATTTTTTCCCTTCTTATTTCAAAAGTTCTTCGACCCCTGCTGAAGACCCTCTAAAATTGGATGAGTGCCGCCTGGCTGGGAAGTACTTACTAGATTTGATTAAAATGGACTTAAAACCTCGAGACATTATCACTTCGAGGTCCCTGCATAATGCGATGGTCATGGTCATGGCACTTGGTGGATCTACCAATGCTGTTTTACATTTAATTGCTATTGCTAAGTGAGTACAGCCAAATTCTATGACTACTGGATATTGCTTGTCATCTAAGTGGCTCATAGAAAGATGTTTTCCAGGTCCGTAGGTTTGCAGTTGACACTTGATGATTTTCAAAAGGTCAGTGATAGGATTCCCTTCCTTGCAGATCTCAAGCCTAGTGGCAAATATGTAATGGAGGATGTACACAAGGTACTTCAAAGTTTGACAATGCAAGATTATGGTGGTCCTCTATTACGAAATATTGCTAACAATCTATATCCTCCTAATGAAGATTGGTGGTACACCTGCAATCATCCGCCATTTACTGGAGCTTGGGTTTTTAGATGGGGATTGTATTACTGGTATGTTTCTGGCATTTGCTTGATAATGCAAAGCTATGCTTTCTCGCTTTTGGGATTTTCTAACTCTACTGACCTTTTGTAGTCACGGGACAAACTTTGGCTGAGAATGCTAAGCTATATCCATCGATGCCTGCAGATCAGGTATAGCTTCTGCTTCAGCAAATCCTTTATTTTCGGGCTGTTTGTTTCGTAACTTGCTGTTTTTTTCTTACGATGCAAGTATGAAGCCTGCCTTTTGTCTTTTGATTCCAGCAAATAATCAGACCATTGACAAACCCCATCAAAGAAACTGGTCACATTCAAATATTATACGGAAATCTTGCACCAGAAGGTTCAGTAGCAAAGATAACGGGGAAAGAAGGGTTATTCTTCTCTGGTAATGCATTCCACTTGACAACAACCATTTATAAGTTTATTCTGTTCTTATTTCGTTTCGGATTTGAATTTATCTGGTAATTTATTCATATTACAGTATGAACAAATCCTTGAACATATGCTTTGTAGGGCCTGCACTTGTTTTTGAAGGAGAAGAATCTATGATTGCAGCTATCTCAGAAAACCCTGAGAGTTTCAAGGTAAGAGTTTGCTTCCTTTTATGTTTTTTGTATTCTGCATTACTTTCAGCTATCGTCGTTGATAGTGTTTAGGCATGGGGGCATATCGAAAAAAGGCTCGAACATGTCTACTTTCGATGGAAACCTTCTTTTATGCATACAGAATAAAACGCCAAAAAGAAAAATTAAATAAGCTTCTTTGACTTAACTGGATGTAAAAACGACGATACTACATATTGGGTAATTATTTTTCAGGGGAAAGTTGTAGTTATCAGAGGGGAGGGGCCCAAAGGGGGGCCAGGTATGCCAGAAATGCTGACCCCTACAAGTGCAATAATGGGTGCAGGTCTCGGCAAGGTGATTTTTCCTGCCACAAATTTTGCCATCTTCGATGCATTGGCTTTTTCTTTGAATTTTTTCCCTTTATTTTTTCTCATGCAGGAAGTTGCACTGCTAACTGATGGACGTTTTTCTGGAGGATCTCATGGATATGTGGTTGGACACATATGTCCTGAGGCTCAGGTACATTAGTCTCAACTAAATTGTTTTTACAAACTTCTTCTCTTGTATGTGAAGTTTGTCACCATTCACATCTCTCCCTCGTGAGGTGATTGGTAATTTGTAATGTCCAACAAGTCAGTCAAACCGTTAAACATTATCTTGATATCAAAAAAACGTTAACGCAAAATAGGATAAGCTTAATACAATTGGGATACTTATCAAGCGCTGAGAAATTTTATTCATGCTATTTGATTAAAATATAGTTTTGTTTAATTATTATTTTATGCTCAACTGTTTGAAGAATGTGGCTTGTTTTGGAAAGTTTGCTATAATATCAGACGATCATACTCGATAAACGTTACTTTGGTAGATTAGACATACTAAATTTTACTCTCTTCGTCGACAATCTAAATTTTCCTTCAAAAAGTAATGCCGAAATCCCAACATTGTATTGATTTTACTTGCATTTCTATATAATTATGTATGAAATACCCACTCTGAATTTCAGGAAGGCGGTCCACTTGGTCTCGTTGAGAACGGAGATATTATAACGATAGATATTCAAAAGAGGAAACTGGACGTACAGCTAACAGACGAGGAGCTAAACGAGCGAAGACAGAGATGGACTCAACCAGCTTACAAAGCTGATCGGGGAGTTCTATACAAGGTATGTGTGTATTATGTTATGTGTTTCAAATCACTCAACTTCAACAGCTAATCAAAATCTATTTTTCCTTGTCAATTTCTCTGTTCTAAATGCAACCTTGAGTTTTTATTGATCTGTTTCGATTTTGTTTTCCTTGTTTCGACTTCAGTATATCAAGAGTGTGCAGTCGGCATCGCAAGGTTGTGTGACCGACGAGTAGAAGAGGTGAATCTTCCATAGAGAAAATTTAGAGCCAATCCATTTTTTTTGTAGCCAAAGATGTGGCTGACTAGAGAATAATCATTCAACCTTGTGCTTGAGACTCGGTGTCGATGTATCTTTACTTTCGCCCCATTTTCGTGCAATACCATTGGCTTTGGATTTTATTGGACTTTTTTTATTTATTTTTAAATATATAATTTTATGCTTTCCACTCTCGGATAAAAAAATCTTTCGTCATCTGGGATTTTATTGGACATTTTCCGTCTAGTGTTTGTGGTGGAATCTTTCGAGTTTCGATTTCTTGACGAAATAGGATTGAATCTGTGAATTTTTTAAAATAAATGAGAAATTTTATGGTAAGAGTTTTTCATGTAGGATTTGACTCGTCGGGTCAATCTCTTCCGCCATTAAACAAAGGTGGGTTCGGTCATGATTTTGGCAGCCATGCGAGCAAACCCACGCTGAACTAACTACTGTGGTGTGATTGCGAAACTCTTCAAAATTGTAAAAATATCCTTTTAACTTCCTCCTATTTTTTGAGCAATTTATTATGGTAAAAACTTGTTTGAGACCGTTTCACGGGTCGTATTTTGTGAGACAGATTTCTTATTTGAGTCCTCTATAAAAAAATATTATTTTTTATGCTAATAGTATTATTTTTTATTGCGAATATCGTTAGGTTGACCTGTCTCACAGATAAAGATTCGTAAGACCGTCTCACAAGATACCTACTATTTATTTATTACTAGTCAATATTTCGCTCAAAATCAAAATTCTAATATTTAAGAAAATTAGTTAGATGCATGTAATGTAAGAATCTCCATTTTTTGAAAAAATGTCTTCATAAAAATCACTTACAATTTTTTATTATTTATCAATTTCAATATTTATTACATCTATAAATTTTATAATATTTATGTATTATCTAATTTATGTTAGACATGCAGTACGTATGTCTAACCAGCTGGTTTTGAATGCTTTTTGCGTAGTTGACAAGTTTTAAAATATTTGTATAGTTTGAAATGATTTATGTATGATTGATAATATTTGAAAGATTTATATTAAAAGAATGATTTATGCATAATTGAGAATTTTGAAATATTTATATCATAATATGATTTTTTTTGAAAATATAGACTAGTCTAACCCGTGACGGATTGGGTTGGGTCGGGTCGAATTGACAGGCTAGGCGGGGTGGGAGGCCCTGCTCTATATTATAGATTGAAACAGATGGATAAAATGTCGTCAAAAGTTCACAATTTGCAAATCCAAATAATTTAATGGGCTCAGTGTCAATTATGGGAACGGTGTTTCTGGGCCGTGGACCGTAAAAATGTGGGCCCAAATTAATCTCGTCCGCCATCTTTCAGAACTTCGAAGTCCCGAAAGGTGGAAGACGAGGGTACGAGAAGATAATCGAGGTTTGGCATTAAATTCTAAATTTTTTATTTTCCGGCATTTATTTATGTTTGCAATTAATTAATTGAATCGAATTCTTGAGAAACTGAATAGTTTTAGTGATCCTTGGGGTGTATTTTGTTAATCGTCGGGCAATAAAATCGTATTGCTGGAATTAATTGTTAAATTATCGTGGAATTCCAGGACTTGAAATTAGTGTTTGATATATTTTTCCATCTCTCCAGTAAGGTTGAGTTCAACCTTCCATTGGGCATTAAGTTCACAAGGGTCTGAACCTTTTTCTCTTTTCTATTTTACATCATGAATGAATTTAGGTTTTTTTTTTAATTCAAAATGTTGAATTTGATATGATTTTCTTTTTCTTTTTGGAAGTAAATGTTCGTCGATCCTGGAAACTGTACAGAAACTTTTTCATTTCTTACCCAGAAGTGGAGAAGGCAAAAAATGTTTATGTATATTTATCCATGATAATTTTTTTAAATCTTAAATTGGATACGAATTCCAGTTTATCATTTGATACCCCTTGGAGTTTATCTTGGCTGAATCTTTAGGCTTCTTTTTGTTGATAACTTAGTTTGTTCTGGGATTCATTCTTGTTTTTAGTTTTTTTGTACTAGGTAATATGTGCCTTTTCCTCAGTCGTTCCGTTGGAGTTATGAGTTACATGGTTGATTTAAGATTTTATAGAGTTTGTGATTGTTTCTTCGATAGAAAATGAAGCATGTAATTATCTAATGATTTCTGTCAATAGGGCTTGATTATTTCGAATGCCATATTAGCTGCAGTTGGTGTTTAGTGTTCAATTTTTCAGAGATCAGGATAATCTCCTATCTATTGTGGGGAATATCTTTATAACCTATACCACTAGCATTCAGGAGTGTTAACATTGCATGTAGCTGTCGCACTAGCATTAGCATTTTTCTCTTGATTCTTTCCAATTTGGTATATGATTCATTTCTTTTTAATTTTATGAAATATATTCTATCGATCCCTCAATTCTCCGATGTTTTGAACTCTGGAGGATGTGAATTATTGAGATAATCGGTAGAAGTGTTGTTTCAAATGTTCCTAGTTGTTGTCTATTAAATTGAATCGATATGGCTTGGTTTGTCCCTGCAGAATATGAATCCAGTGGACACTGATGATGCGGTGGATGTACCCGATACTCCCGATAGATTAGCTAAACGAATGATTAATGAGAGGAGTGGTGTCAAAGAGGAAAGGCATGTTTCACATATCCCTTCTCATCTTGTACAGCAAATTTTTTGTGAAAAAGAGATTGAAATTCAACCATTTGTTTTGGAAAGTGGAAGCAGAAAACTATCAACCCGTGCTAAAAAAAGTACTAGCAGTTTCACCAACACGTTACAGCCCTTGAATCCTGCAGCTCCTTCTGTGACAAGTTCATCCTCATTTAAAAATAATCCCCGGTCAATGGTCATTGACAATGGAAGCAGAAGGCAGTCTTCGCATCCTCCAAAATGTGCTAGTAGTTCCAGCAACTCCCTACACCCCATTAATTCTGCAGGTTTTTCTATGGCAAGTTCATTTTCCTCTAAAAGCCCTCTCTTATTTAGGAAGAAGGCACCTACTGACCAAAGAGATGATTCTAGTCAAGCGCAGCATCTACAAATAGAAAAGCCATCATTTAGTTATAAATCTCGTTCTTCTTCTTTTTTTCAAGATGGTTTTGTAGATCTGACAGAAATGAGTCTGCATAGTCCTGAACATGGACATATATTACCAGGTGGAATGCCTGGCAGTGGTCGATTTGACTGCAGTAGAAGATCAGCAATATCAAATGGGGCTTCTTCTTTTAAGGACCTGTTGAGATCGACTGTGCGGAGCAGTGCCGGTGAAAGAACAGGTAATTTGACTGAAGTTATTTCAAATAATGGTTATGGACAGCTCAGTGAGTTAGTTGACAATGCTCGAAACAAACCTGGTGACGATGGTTCTCTTCCTCATGAACCCATCATCTCACCTAGAGTAAACAAGCAAAAGAGATTGGTGCGGAATGGATGTATATCACCCAATAACATAGCTAAGGTGAAACAGTTGGCTGGGAAAAGAAATAATTGTTTTGCACATGATAATAATGATGCTATAACTTCTGGAGGTCCACTTGTTCCATTTGATATCGGGGAATTGGTTTCTGAAGGTCACAACTCCCACACCAGAAAGGGAAAAGGAGTGATTATGTATCCATGCACTTCAAAAGACCCTGAAATAAAAAACAAGAATTTACCTAGCAGGTATTTATTTCGTAGACTTTCAGATATTTTGAATGTTTTGAATTTATTTTTTGCAATTGGGGACCAAGGGTGCTTCCAGTCTGTACATCTTTACAATGAAATCTGTAACAATGTCTATGAATAATCATGGTTGTTGATTCCATCTCTTTATGTTTTTTACCAAAAGTTCGGTCTCTTTCTCCCACAACTTTCAATTTTTCTTGTTAATGTAGTTTCCAAAGGCCTGCCGTTTTTTCTCGATTTCTCCATTTTCTTGACTTTGTGGTACATATATTGACAAGATATGTTGCACCTTTTGATTATTAAAGGTTATAATTTCAACATCTAGTATAAATTTTATCGTCTTGTTGATTCTTGGATTCTTGCTCATCTAGTTTCTCGAGAAATTCATGATTGTGAAAGTTATCTTCTTCTAGTCTAGCCTGTGGAGACGAAGAAAGATCTGGAGAGATATGACTCCATCTTTCACTATCAAATCGTGTTGGATGTATAGTTTAGATGCTTGCATGTTTATATGTTGATTGCAGTTAAGATTTCTATATTTGTTTTATTTTGAATGAGCTCTCCACGGGAAAGGGATCTTCATGTATAATTTCCCGGGTAATAACAGGAGAGAACAGATGCACATCGAGAAGTAAGCTTTAATTTTTTAATATTCACCTTTTAGAGTAGAAGAGAATCATTATAGATTTGTAGTGGATGTTAATCTTGTGGGGGAAGCAACCAGATAAGATTCAGGTGATATAGACTCCATTTCTTTGGACTCCATTCAATTCAACTCAACTAAAAATTTCATCTTACTTGTACATTATAGGATTTTGTGACTGCGGATCACTCATCCGCTCCTACTGTACTTGATCTTTGATAATTTAATAAAATAATGTTTCTAATCAAAAAAACATTATAGGAACCCACACTGGGAAAATTCAATCTAAGTTTCAGTCTAACCATGAAAGTTTTGTTTTTATTGGGAAATCATGTGCTAAATTCTAAATTTAAGCATTATTGTAGTTAAAGGAATATTTTGTGCACGCAGGAGCTCTTCCAGTTTCAGTGGAAAGGCTAAAGAAACCAGTGATTACGTCAGGGGCTCAGGTGAACACATTGAAGAATCAGGTGAATGGAGAAGTACGCATAACGGGGAACTGTGTTCCTCATCAACTGGTGATGAACAGTTTTTAAAGAGGGAACTGGATGTCGCAAGGTATGCCAATCAACACAACGAGAAGAGGATGACTAAAAGGGAGAAAGGAAGTGGTGTTGTTATTGATGATGACGATTCTAAGGTCCCAAATTTATTTTCCTCTGGGCATGTTTCCGATCTTCCTTTAAGGCAAACAATGCCCCTTTCTCGGGCTAGATTAGGACAGTTAAATAGGTATCTCTCTTCCGCTAACATGCTCATCAAAAGACAGAAACAGGGAACCACTTCGAGATATTCAGGTGAATGTTCAACATCGGTCTCTGATGATTCAGAAGTGGTGATTCTCAGTTCATCTATAGGACCATCAAATTCAAGAACAACTTCTAGAGATGTGGCCAATTTACATCAAACTATTGATGTTGATGATTTTAAACCTAATACTTATGACGAAGTTGCAAGGGCTAAACAGGTTGAAGCAGATGAGCTCCTGGCTCGCGAACTTCAGGAACAACTGTACAATGACTTGCCAGTTCTTGGAGTTAGACAGTTTCTTCCTTTTTTACAAGACTACATCTCAGAATTTTCAAAATCTTTTGCCTCTGATTAGACATTAAATTTAGTTTCTGTTTTGCATTTTAAATTGATGACAGGTTGATACGCACATATCTACGGTCTTGCAGCACCAGGACAATTCAAATCACCCCTTTTCTAGTGTAAGATATTGTGTTGCAGAATAATTATAACATCTACAACTGAAAACTTCAGGAATCTGCTCATCCTGCACCCTTGTTATCTATTTACTGTGTGATTGTTTCAGCTACTTATCTAGCGTGCAGGATTTTCATTCCCTTTGTTTACTTACCTTCCTTTTGTTTCGTTATTAAAATTTACTAGTATATGTATGATATGTTTTTGTGCTCATGCATGTGTATATCTGCATGTATATTGACATTGTCCCGTTGTGTTGGAAGATCTGTTGCGCACATCGTAAACAGTTTCTTTCTAAGCATGCTTTATTTATATTAGATAATTCAATGGATTATTAAGAATAAATCAACTGTGATATCAAATATTTGATTGTTGTTTCTTTGTGGATTAGGAGTCATAAAGAGATTGCTATATTCTCGATTATAGATTTAATCAGAAATTGGAGATTAGTATATTGTTGATGTGTCTTGAGTTTTAGGGGCTCTGTGGGTGGATATCTTATCCGCTTATTGGAATCGTTACATGATTTTATGTATACAATATGATCTCGTTTCTTATCAAAAAAAATCATTAGAATTTTGAGGCACACTGTGATCTCTTATAAAGTATCTCAAGCATCTTTAAAATGTATACAAAATATTTTTTTCAGTTGTTATTTGGACCTTGTTTCTAGTTGTTCATTTCTAGTTCAGTTTATTCTTGTTTAATAATCGCATTTGGTCTGCTCTTATTCAAATATACTATCTTTTTGTAACCCAACATTAACTGTAATGTAGATTGGCTGATGGATTATGTACTTGTAACGCTTTCCTGTTCTATTGGTGCATTTGCTCGCATAGAACTTCCATTGCCATCCTAACATTAAAACTTTTTGTCTATAATATAGCATTCCAGATTACATGGATGGTATGTTTTGTATTTTGAGTTGAATGTAATTATCATCATATAAACCTTCTATGGTTGTCTTCTTGCTTGATTCATGTATTAATCTATTTGACAACCTTAATATTCTGGTCATTTGGCTGTTTCCTAAATCGTGTATTATTGCTATCATTTTTCTTTGGTGCTAAAAACTTTAGTTGAGATTTTTTTTGGCTTTTGTGCTCTGTGCAGAGAGGTTCGTTGATGTCCAATTTGCGAAGACAATCCCACTCTCGATCTTCTTCAAACCTCTCGCGTAGAGGATATCAAGCTCGTGCTTCTACACTGGGAAGAATGATGAGACTGAGGGGTCGTTTTCCTGGGCAACCACGTACTCTGTTGCCGTCAAGAGGAAGAACTTCTCCGTTCCCTGCAAATATGGATGTTGAAATGGTAGGGTTGAGTTGTTATATGTTTCGTCTTGCATTTGATTTTGGACAATCAGTTAAATTAAGTTTAATATATAACCTGAATGTTCTTATACTATACTAGTTTGGGTATTACTTGTAGAGGCTAGATTAGTTAATTGTACAATCAGAACTCGCCTTTTGTTGCATCCTTGCATCTGATGAGTAATGGTTGTGTAAGTTTTCCAGCTAATTGAGATGTAATGATAACTGTTGGATGGTCACTCAATCATTGAAGATTTGATGGCAGCTTACTTGTTTGCACTTGGATATCATGAAATACCTATCTATATAGAAGGATTGCTTGGCTGTTTGTGTGGGCCTACAGTTGCTGCTAGCTTTGAGGATATTTAGCTATTTGATTTGCCAGCTCATATCTTGATTTAACATTGTCTATTAAACAGTGTATGTTTAGGCTGCTTGTTGCACAAAAATAAGTTGCAAATTGTGAGTTATAGTTGGATGGCATATCTTATGCCATTATGTACTATTGATGCATGAGGAAGTATGGACATTTGGGTCCATATCGTTTCTTCACTCTCTCAGTTGTATGCCCAGAATCTTGCTGCTAAACAGAAAGTATTTTTTGTGATATAATTTATGTAGAATGATGGAGCAAAGTTAGGAAGTTGATACTATTCTAAACATAGAGAGGATTTATATGGATTAGATGATACTAATTTTTGGATAGTGTTTTTTAGGAGATTTGTTAGCTAAGATTACGTCATAATTATGTGGTGATTGATTTGCACTATTTGTATAAATATTGTATTGTACCAGGTAGAATTTATAATGAGAAATATTCTTCCCTCGAATGTACATGGTACCAATGCCTACTCTCTCAAAACCCTAGCCTTCTTCATAGTAAAAATCTGGCATGACCACTGAATTAAAAAGGCCAACTTTTGAAGTGACCTCTTTTTAGGATGTTTAAGCTCTTCCTTAGATCTGTAAGAGTTCATCACCCAAAAGTCGTCGTTGAATCCATAGAGGCAGTGATTCGCTTGTGATAGAAGAAAGTGGGGATGAATCTTCAGCCCTATTAAAACCCATATTTGCTATTTTGAAAAGCAACAATGAGGAGGCTCTTCCAAATGCAAAGAAAATGTCTGAGAAGATTATTCAAAATTGTGCAGAGAAGTATAGATCTTATTTGACTCAAGTATTAAAAATTTAAGACAAGAAGATAAAGATGGTAAAGACTCAACTTGATGGGAATATGGAGAGGGGCAATCTGAAATAATTGATTCTCCGAAGGCGAACGATTGCGTGAAGGGGGCCGAACATGGATTGGAAATGGTTTACAAAAGAAGTGATCAAAAGATATCGTGGTAGAAAACCACGGATCCTTATGAACTTGTTTCTATATTGATGGGGGATGGGTTAGGAGGTCATCTTATGGCGGTGGGTCGGCTGTTGGAGATTTTGATTGATGACGACGAGGAACAATACATAGGTAATGTGGATAATGGGCTCACAGATAAATTATGGAGAAGGACGAGAACCCATGGGCTTACCACCTTCAAATGGGACGTAGAACCAATCAATTCAGTTATGGATGAAAGGGATTGTGGGGAGAATAATGAAGTAAGTTTTTGGTCTGTAAATCACAAGCAAAACTGGGCCCAAATAATTTATATAGGCAGACCAATTATGGACACGTCCCTCTTTGCGTCAAATCCCAGAATCAAGGCAAAGAAAGGAGAAAAGATCGTTGGGACTTGGGGGTGAAAACCTCGGATCTGATGTGGAGAATCAGGTTTCCAAGAGAGCAAATTCACTTGGATTCGATGGGAGAGACTCGATTGGATGGATATTGAAAGCTGGGCAACAGATTGGCACAAAAAATAATTCATGATTCTGTTTTGTTAAATTGATGCGGAGGCTATTGATTGAAGAGACGCTGATTGTCTGGTTTGGGATTTGGCAAGTTCAAGGGTGGGCTGTGGCTGAAAAAGGGTCATTTGGGCTATGTCACTGACTACTAATATGACCATAAATGAGATTTGGACAAGAGAAGTAGACCCGGGCCCAATAATAGTCATATGGGTTTTGGACTTTATCTGCAAAAGTGAGAAGCGAACTGAAGGTATCATGATTTATTTCTACAACCAAGACGGATTTGCTTTGGGTTCGATTAGGAAATTGAGTCAGAATATATGTTTTAAGGGGAAAGAATTGCACGATGGTGGAATCAACTCCTTAGCACTTTTCCAATGTCCCATGAAGAGGGTTAAAAATTTGATGTGGAATATGGAAATCCTAATCGGGTGTGGAGTGGCAATGAAAATGGGACACTTAAGGCAGCATGATTTTTGTGAATGTGCTCTGAGTCCTGCCGCTGGGTCTTCTTATCAAGAACTTTGTAATATCCTTCTTGAATTGCACGTAGCAAAAAAATCCATAGCAAATTCCTCCAAGCAGATTCTTATTTTGAAGTTTCTTGATATCGGCTTGCATCTTACTCAAGACACTTTCAGTCCAGTTTTTCTTGACTTATAGTGGGGAGCATGTGTCTTTAATGAATGTAAATCTTGCTCCATTACAGTCAATGATCTCTCGACTCGTACAAAAGTGGCGTGTGGCAGTGGGTTGTGCATCATGGGTACTGGACAGAGTCTGTTTAAGGGGTCGCCTCCTTTGTGGGCTGCAATGAATATCGAAGTTTCCCGGAAGAATTTTGAAGAAAATCTAGAAACATCAAGAGGCCTCAATTTAGGAATCTATTCTACACAGAGCGGGCATTCGTAATAAAAATGAGATTCACTTCTAAAAGTCCAGCCAATGAGATAATCAAGAAATTTAACAAGCTGTTGAGTATCTTCATTTGCTGTCCGCAAGAAGAATAACAAGATGAGCTTTCAAAATGTAAAATCTGAAAGATAAGGCAACATTGACGCTGCCACTAAGGGATTTTTTGTTGATAAAGGTATGATCCTTCACGATGAGGGAACCGTGGGATTGTGGGATTTGTCATATTCTATTATCTTTGAAGCAAAATTGGGGAAGAATTGTGTTCTTGCCCCTGGCTCGAAATTTCATATAATTAACGGATTATCATTCATTTCTACAAGAAGTAATGCAGGCTTGTGTATGGGAATTATGGCAGCTGAAGAACTTTTCTCAGTTCTTCACTATCGGGCATGCATACTTTACACTAAATTGGTTCTGAATGCAGAAGATGCATTATTTCAGATCATAAGGAAAGGCAGCACAATTCTCTCCAAACATTTTACTTTACTCGGTCCACAGATCGATTGTTGTGCCCCAACCAGTGTTGTGGTTGACAAATCACACATTAAGGTGGAAGCTCAAATTAACAATCAAAGGTCTACAAATTGGAACAGTGATGCCAAGCAATGAGAAAACTTTGAAGATAATTCTTAAGCTCAGCCTTGAGGACAAGGCTGATTTTCAATCTACTTGAGGGAAAGTGTAGAATGATGAAAGTTAGGAATTTGATATTATTGTAAATATAGAGAGGATTTATAGGGATTAGATCAGACTAATTTTGGAATGGTGTTTTTTAAGAGATTTGTTAGCTAAGATTAAGTCCTAATTTTGTGGTGATTGATTTGCACTATTTGTATAAATATTGTATGGTACTCGGTATAATTTATCATGAGAAATATTCCTCTCTCAAATCTACAATTTATAATTTGCAAGTGTGTGGTTGATAATGCAGTCCCAAGTTGTGGGGTTCCTAAATAATATTTTTCTTTTTTGCAGAGATTGCATATTCTGGGAACATTAGAGACTTTCAGTGACATGGAAGTCGGCACCGGAAACCTTATAACTCATCGTGATTTTAACGAGTGAGTATTATCTGAGACTTTGTGCGCCATTATGATTAGAGAGTGTCAGCACAGGGTCATAGATCCAATCTGGTACCTCTGAAGTAGTACTTGATGGAGTGATCACAGAAGAACAACGTTGAATGTTCGTTGACAGCCTAATTTGATATGAAATTATGGATCGCCCTTTTCTTTATTCAAGCTTCATAGCGGCTGTCTAAAACCACTCTCATGCTGCCATCATGATTTGCGTAATTAGGCGGTTGCTCCTCATTTTGAAGCTACTTTGAATACCTAGGGAGAAATGCTCTTCTATTTTGTGTGGCTAGATAACTGTATGGAGGCTATGCCTCAATCATAGACAATGATGGAGCCATAAGAGATAGTTCTGGATTTAAATGATATGAAGTTTTAAAAAACTCAATGTACACGGTTTATGAGTTTTATATGCATTAAGAATTCGAGACTGTTAAAAGTTGAGAGATGGATGGCATGATGAAAAAACACAAACTCCTTTCTTATTTGACGCGTACCATGAACAGATATATCTTCAACAAATTTCGTCAAGTAGTATAATTGTGGAGCATTAAAGTCTGAAGTCTGTTGGATTTCCTTTTGTTTTCTTCTCTGTTTTTCACTTTGTGGGTACTTTACAAAATCCTCGTTTGTTTATTAAAGGCTGCTTATACTTTTCTTACCATTATCTTGTTAGGAATGATTATGAAACATTATTAGCTCTTGACGAGAACAATGATCATGGTGGTGCATCTATTCATCAGATTAATGGCCTCCCACAATCAACCGTCCAGGCAATCATCTTTAGAATTGATTCTTCCATTGTATCATCTTCTTTCGTGAATGAAATAGCCTGTGCTAAGTCATGCATCTTCTGTTTCTAAGTTGCTTATTGTATTTTTGTCCTTGCAGAGTGACAATTTTGACGAGGCTTGTGCAATTTGTCTTGAAACTCCAACCATCGGCGATACCATCCGCCATCTCCCTTGCTTGCACAAATTTCACAAAGATGTACGAGGCTTTTCTTTTCCACCTATCCATTGTCGCATGCTAGTTATCGTTGTCTTTAGTTAAATCATCCATGCATAGATGTCAATCTACTTGCCTACATTCGCTCACACACACACATAAAAATGTGATCATCTAAATAGTTAGGTGTGCTGACTTATGAACTTTTATTTGTAATCTGTCTCTCTACATGTGTGAGTGTGCTTCCAATATTCTGTGTACTGTAGTTCTTATTTTAGTTGAATTTATCTCATGCAACTAACACAATCTTCTGGTTTGAAGTAATCCTGTCTATTTTTGCCTTGAAATGTCTATAAAAGCTGTGATATTTGTTTTCACTGCAACTTGGTGAAGTAATATTTTACCGTCAGACAACTGAGAGGAGATAGTTGGAGATTTTCCGCTTGACCTTGTAGGTAAAGCCAATTCCTAACCCCCTTCTCACTTGTCACAGTGTATTGATCCATGGCTGAAGAGGAGAACATTGTGTCCCGTCTGCAAGTCAGCTATAACTTGATATATTCATCGTCTTTTTTGTTCCTTGTACGTGAAACCAAGTTACAAGGCAACAGCACGTTGGTTGTTGAGATATCTTTTGAAACTATTTTTTTGTTTCACTCTTTAAATAGCTTTTCTGAAGTGCAACTCTGCGCATCGATGAACTATAGTCCTGTACAATAACGTGTAATTGTTTATTTTTTGAATTCATTGTAATAACTACATAGCTTGTTTTTAGATAGATTGAGAAAAATGTTGATATTTTGGTCTAAATTTCTTACCTGGATAAGTGTGGTGCACTAATTTAATGATCGAATGTAAGTCCATGAAATTCAAAAAAAAATTCTTCTGAAATCGATGCTTAACAAGAACGTGTATTTCGAATTTTATGCAAATTAAGAGTCCTCTGGGATTGGCTTGCTTCAAATTATAGAATTGAATAGATTAACATTGTATATTTTGTTCTGAAAAAGTACCAACTATATAGAATACGGTTTACTTGGAATGGTATCCTGTAGGTCTAGGTGTAGGTGTGTATCTATATATTAAGAAAGTTTTTGTAAGAGTTTAACTTTTAATTAATAAAATGTTTGAAAATTGTAAATTAAAATATGTTTTTGAAAACACTACATAAGTGGTCAACGAATTAAATAGTAAAATCTAGACCATCTTATTTGGTAAATTTTCAAATAATTATTTTCTAAATTAACCTTATTAATGTTTTTAAAAAAATATTGTGAATGATAGTTTTGCATCTCTCTCCTTATGGTGATAGATAAGATCTTATAAATGTTGATTTTTAAACTCCAAGTAAACCTACAAAAATGATCACCAATCTCAATTACAAATGAAATGAAAATGGCTTGTTAATTACAACTATTATTGCGATCTATTATTGCCAACGCGATTTTTTGAATACGTATTAGCGCCATGATTAAAAACCAACACGAATATAAGATTTCCCCTACAATAAATCATATGATTTCTTGCTTGATGATTCTATGATTTTCCTTCTCGACCTTGTTGATAACTGGGTCAATGATGAAATCAGTCCCGTTGTTTCTCCCAATATCTAGCCTGGAAAAATATAAAAACCCATTTTTATAAATTAGAGAGAATATTGTTCAAACTCGAGAGTTAGGCATGTGATCAAAAAATCCCTTCAGCAAGAGTAGATGGTACTATATTTTTATAAAAAATAAAGAAATAGAAAGACGTCTATTTAATTTTCATAGAGATAAAATATACATTTTTTTATATTTAACATGATTTCGATAAAAAAACTCATGTTGCATATGACAATGACTTTTTCCTTGCAATATATCAAACAGAATTTACTGCGATTTCATCATGATTTTTTAATTGCAATAGAGTATTCTTCACAGGTGCTAAATTCGAACCTAGCAGAGTAGCAGTTGGCTACGGAAAGGAGAAGACATTTGCTTAAAAGAAACAAAAGAAATAATAATCCATTTTTCCCTTAAATATAGCAGTCCATATCAGACAACTGCCGGTTATACCAGAACAAAACTATGATAGAACAAGTTTGAAGTCATTACACGCCTTATTCATTTTTGAGTTCAAACTCGAATATTATTGGAACTTGTGGCATTTAACGAGCATCCTTGGAGAGGAAATTGTGTGCTTCAGTTGCCCGTACGTTGGATAGCTCGTCACATGTGTCGCCTCTTTCAAACACAGCAGCTGCCCCCATACCTGTGCCTGTATTCAAATTCAAATAAAGCTCTCAATTTGGCGTTCCTGGAAAGTATGTTCAAGTAAGCGCTCACAGAGATGGGGGAAAAAACGAACCTATGCACATGGAAATCACACCGAAGCGACAATCTTTGCCTCGACGCTTCATCTCATGCAACAACGTAGCTACACATCGAGCTCCTGAATCAAGCACATATTTTGATAAATACATTTAAGTTGATCGGCAAATAGTTTATATCACATACAGGCAGTATGACCTCAACCTAATTAATTTTTGGTGCAGCTTAGTATAAAAAGATCCACATACGTTAGTTCGATTAGCATTAGCAGACAAAATTGAAAACTGCTACTTGTGGAAGGAAAGAACGCAATCAAAATTATTGGTAGATCAACAATTTAGCCAAGAGGAAGAATACCTGTAGCTCCCAAAGGATGTCCAATAGCCATTGCGCCTCCATTAACATTAATCTTCTGAGGATCGAGCTCCAGCTTCTTACGGCAGTAAACAAATTGGGAAGCAAATGCCTGCTCAAAGCATAATTCATGTAAGGAATAAAAACATTGGTGCAATTGTGCATATGAAAAGTACATTAAGTTTTGGAATTAAATTTTACCTCATTTATCTCAAAAAGATCTATGTCATCAAGCTCAAGACCAGCAGATTTGACCGCTGCAGGAATGGCAACAGCTGGTCCAATGCCCATGATCGCAGGATCCACACCAACAGCAGAAAAGCTCCTGCAAAAGCAGTAAAGTATGAGACTTGTCACATGGAGGAGCATAATCCAGCTTTTTTATTTGCAGCAAAAAGCTTTAACATCAAGGTTAAATAACCAATAAATTTATAAACCTGAATACACCAAGGATGGGAAGCCCTTTCTGCACTGCAACACTTCTCTTCATCAGTAGCACAGCTCCAGCACCATCACTCACTTGGCTAGAATTCCCTGAGCACAGACCACAAGAGTAGCATAACATAATTCATGCTAAATGAGAAACAGTTGTGCAAGGATCTTATTTACCAGCAGTTGTTGAACCATCTTTCTTGAAAACAGGCTTCAGTTTTGCCAGATCTGATGGTGAAGCATTAGGTCGTATGCCATCATCAACAGATATTGTGACTGCTTTCTCATCCCCCGATTTTGGGTCCACGATCTGTTTCAAACAAATAGATGCCATAACCACCGGAAAAGTTGACAGTAATTGAACATAACATTTGAACCAAGTATCAAAATAAAACGAAAAGTTTTGACAAAAGTAACCTTAGTTTTCACGGGTATTATCTCATCTTTGAATTTTCCTGAAGCGGTTGCAGCTGCAGCTTTTCTATGTGATTCAACCTGAAACATAGTTAGAATCCATCAAAGACATGGTCAGCTTGGATGCAACCATGAACTGACAGGTATATTGAACTTACTGCAGCCTGATCTTGCTCCTGCCTCGTAACACCAAAACGATGGGCAACATTTTCTGAAGTAATACCCATTGGAAGAAGACAATCTTGCGCTTGAGCCATAGTTTTTACCTGGAATTTATACCACATTTCACGTTCTATGGTTCGATCATGTACCAAAAAACTCAATCTAATACAGGGAATGACAGAAGTAGGATTACTCTTGGATTGACTGATCCATCCCAGGCCATAGGATTGGCAGTCATTGATTCTAGCCCCGCACCAATCCCTTGTTAAAAATACGATCGAAAAAAGTTAGCTAACCCATGAAACTAGAAAAATGTTAGCTAACCCTGGCTTACAAGGAAGTTCTAAGCAAAACAAAGGTACCAATATCATAGAACCCAGCTTTGATGGCTGCGGCTACATCAGCAACAGCTTGGAGGCCAGACGAACACTGCCTGTTCACGGTCCTGACAGGTACAGTTTCTGCACGGAAACAACCCTGTATAATCAGTAATATCCTGTAAAACAAATGGTTGCAGAACGGCATGAACAAGTACCTGGAAAGCCGGCATAAAATGCAGCCATTCTGCATTCACTTGCTCTTTGGGAGCCCGGCGCCAACACAGTGCCAACTACAATATCCCCAACCTCACTGGGTTTGACATTAGTTTTATCTATCAACGCCTGATACAGAAAGAAACAAACAAACATATCAGAGTCCTCAATTCCAACCTCAAGCAGAACAACAATAACAAGTATATTGTGACAGAACCAAACCCACCTTCAGAACTGGAGCAAGTAAATCATCAGGATAGGTATCTTTGAAGCCACCCCTCTTCGACTTGCATAATGCAGTACGATAGGCGCTACACACCAAGTAAGAAAATGAAATGCTTCAGTTATGGCACCTCAAATAAAACTAGTATGATTATTCAAAAAAATGTTAACGTAGCACAAATGTTCAAAAATTGATCTCTTACGCGACAATAACCACGTCATCACCAAATAACGAAGACCGTTGGTAGGCAGCGCTATCTCCAGCTGAACATACAGATGCCTGAACCAAAAAAAAGTGAGTATTCGTGAGTTAAAGCAACAAATCTCCAGCTGAACACGCTGAACAAAAAACGTGTGTATATGCAAATTAAAGCAACAACATACATGTATGCCCACATTCCAACATATTATACCTCTCGGCCAAAAATTATGCAACTAATATGGCAATATGCATAGTTTCATCTCAATATATCTCCAATATTTCAGCACTATGCTGCTGCTGTTAAGACTTCTTCTATAAAAAAAATATCAACAAAATAAAACCTTATCTGTAAATTTCACGTGGAGAGGAATGAACACGGTATACAGATTGATTCTACTGATTTATTCAATCTCAAACAACAGTTAACAAGTCTTTACAAGTTTTTTAACTCAAAATTTTTTTTTTATCAAGATTGTCTCAGAGGAAAAACCTGGACCATGTCTGGATTTCGTCGAAGAAAGATAAATAGCACTAAGAAATACCTTTATTTGGTTTTAAAGGAAAAACACGAAGGAGGTACTCGTACATGATTTTATTGCTGATAAAAACTTTTTTAGTTTCTTATTTCATCGTATTCAATCCCATCCGAAATGACCAGATTGATATTGCTTTTTACCAGGACAGATTTCTACTGATTTGGTTGTCCTTATGCTTTCTCAATCTCAATAAATTAAAATCCCAGGACCAAATATCGGGAAGGTCTAATGAAAACATCTTAATTTTCTTACCTAATGATGATTTCATTATGTTCTCAAAGTCATTATATGCAGCAAATTAGAATTTTATTTTTCATCGGAAGAAAATGAAACGATCGCCAATTCTGAGACTCCAGTATTTCTTTTAGACTCGCCTCTAAAAAAATCACAACACAAGTATGGCATAGCTAATTGCTCATGGTACCTCTTCGATTTACCTCAATTCAAGCATAGAACTAAATCTGTAAGCTGGACTTAAATCTGGGTAAGTGTTTTACCTAAGTGCTTATAATAACACGAGCGATCAGCGAATAAGAAAATCATTTCGTGATCAGATCAAGACGAACAAAAGACAAAACTTTCCGGATCCCCACCTCAATCATTAAACAGAAAAAACAACTTAAAACTCAAAATATCAAAACAAATTCAATCACAAATCAAATGATCCCCAGAGCAAAAAAAAAAATCTGACCGAAATTGAATCTTCTAGCGAAGAAGAAGTGAATGATGGACGAAGGTGCTGCAGCAGAACTCTTTGCCTCTCAACAGCTTTCTCCATTTCCTCCAAATACGATCCTCGAATACTGCTTCGTTTCTAAATTTCCAAGAACAGTTACGTATACGCAATTATATATACACACACATATATAACTCAGTGTTGGGAAGCGTGAGAGGATAATAATGAAATAATAACCCGCATAAAAATTAAACAAAAATATCTTCAATATAAATTAGGCGACGCGCTTATGGGAGCGTGATTAAAGGGCCCCATTCTCATTCTCATTCTCATTCCCATTGTGTATATGGACAACTAATTAACCAAACTTCGTCAAATTTTTGAGAGACGATCTCACGAGTCAATTTTATAAAACGGATATTTTATATAGGTCATATACGAAAAAATATTACTTTTTAGGTCAAATATATTAATTTTATTGTAAATATAGACAGAATTAATCTGTCTCACGAATAAAGATCTGTGAAATCTACTCAAACTTCATTAGTTGGAACACTGCAAAAATGTTAGAGTATGTCTCCGTCGCATATTTATGTAAGTGAGACATAATTATTGAATTTTAATATTTTTATATAAAAATAATATTTTTTATCATTTAGGTATGTAAGATTATCTCGTAGTAGTTTTGCTTTTGTGAAAAAAATTTGGCAGCCAATTATTGATTTCATTTTACAATTCTTTTTTTTTGAACAAAGAAAAACATATTTAGAACTTAGGCTATTTTTAAAGGAAATTAGTCAAATGTTTTGATTTTTTTTAATCCTAGGTTTTGATGTTCGGTATTGTGTGGGTTTATAGTAATAATCGGCACAAATATTAATGGCATTGCTGTGGAGGCAATTTAATGAGTCCAAATATTTGTGGTTTAAATAACGTGCAAGGCAAAAATTTTTGTTGATTATTATTTAAAAAAATCTCGTCAAATAAATATATAAATAATTTGAAAGTGAATTTTTTTTATTAAAGATACTAAGCGAGTAGTCGATATTACTTTTGACACAAAAACTCTTATGGGACGGTTTCATAGATCAATTTCGTGGGTCGAATCTCTTATTTGGGTCATCCATGAAAATTTATTACTTTTTATAGTAAGAGTATTACTTTTTATTGTGAATATCGATAGGATTGACCCGTCTCACAGATAAATATTCGTAAAACCGTCTCACAAGAGACATACTCTACTCTTGATTATTAAAATACTAAAAAAGGATCTATTTTTAAAATTTAAACAAAATACTCTTGTTACTGGAACTATATAATGTACACCAAGAGATTTTGGATTAGAAAATAAATAACGAATTCAATAATACTCACACGAATTTATAAAAATGTGAGCCAGAAATTATAAGTGACACCCACAAAACCACAAGTAAAAACCATACAAAACATTAAACACAAAAACTCTTGTGAGACTATCTCACGGGTCAATTTTGTGAAACTGATATTCTATATGAGTCACTCATGAAAAAATATTATTTTTATGTCAAATATATTATTTTTATTGTAAATATAGATATAATTGATGTGTTTTACGAATAAAGATCCGTGGGACCGTCTTATAAAAGACATACTCAGCATTGAATTCACAAGGGATCCAAATGAATCACATTCATATATGAATATAAGCAGAGGAATGATATTTACAGCTTTCATGTTGTCTTCAATCTGTATTGCAGAAAATATGAATAAAATTCAATAGCAAGTACCAAAGAACAACGAAAAGGATCGATCATCGTGCGGTAGCCCGAGTGCTATATTTGCATTCTTTTGCCAAAACATGAACGATAGCTGCCTCCCAAATGTTACACCGGCTTGGGATTCATGAGAATTGAACATATGAGATTAAAAAATGGCAACCCGAATATCATATTTCCAAAGCTATGGAATAAGCAGGGGACAGATGTTGCTTCTCGACACCAATATACACACACACACAAATGCTGGACAAATCATTTCTACATTTGGGACAAAGATCATTCAGCTTACCTGAGCTTCTTTGGTGGCACCTGTGATGACAGATGAGACATTAGGATTCGAAGCACACCAAGCAATAGCAAGTTGAGACTTGAGATAAAGGTACATCCAACTCATCTGCAATTGGCTTCAATCCTTTCACTTTCTTCAGAACATCATCTACCAGTGATCGGCTCGCGAGATTCTGCGGGAAATAAGCACACAAATAAGGTTGACTCAAATAACAGGAGGAGAAAATGAAAGGTAATACAGCTAACCATAAGTTCAATTATGTGCGCGTTTGGATGCCGAAGCTTCTATCAAAAAAGCAACAAAAAATGCTTTTCCAAAAAGAGTTGTGCTCAAAAAAGTCAAAACTCCAGATGCGAGTGGATAGGGGCGGATTTAGTGTAGGGCGAACGGGGGCCACGGCCCCCCCAAAAAATTTAAAAAAAAATTTTAGTATATATTAAATTTTTTTTAACTAAATATATAAATAGATATATTATACATGGCCCCCCCAAAATGAATGATACGTCCATGTATCTCAGTGGCTAAAGCCACTTATGATGTTTCATCCGCCCGATTTCGAAAGCGCTTATTTTTTCTGGCTTAGCGACGGTTGTGACGAAAACCGTCGCAAAAGTTGCGACGGTTTCTTAAAACTGTGGCCATATAGCGACGGTTTTTGAAAAACTGTCGCAAATTTCCCGAGAGTTTCTTATAACCGTCGTCATATGGCGACGGTTTTTGAGAAAACCGTCGCAAAATAAACTTAGCGGCCCTCCCTGTCCCTAAATCCTAGATCCGCCCCTGCGAGTGGACTCCATGTGGCAAGCCCGAGACCGCAGTGATCAGATTCAACCTGCAGCAATCCAACGAAATTGGAAACCACATATTATAGGATACAATGAGGAAATGTACAGGGCAACTGGAATATAAAACTTTAGCAGTAACTTTTAATCTTTTACTGTCTTGACATGGACCCCGTTGGCAGGAGGTGATCCCTCTCACGATTTTTTTTGAAGATTTGTGTAATTTTTTTGTTCTTCTTTTTGAAAATCCAAATTTTCCTCCACCTTCAATTTTATGGGTTTATCCTTCTAGAAGCTTGAAAAGAAGCCCATTTAGTTAAGATTTCAAGTCCCACAAAGATGTCCTATTTATGAAAAATGTGAGGTCTTGTTAATTGTAATAAACCAATAGCAGAATACAATGCTACTTAGCTATTTGTTTTATGAGGCAGCGGGCAATGGAACAGCATATATTAATAACCCATCCCATGTAAAATATATGCAATCTCTAAAAGACAGTCAGTTGTGCTCGCCAATAGAAATGGAGCAACAACAGCCTCTAATTCATGATATATGATACCTATGAATAGGCCCATCAAGACCATGTCTAAATCGGACTTTGGGTCTCGGCTCATTCCTATCCAAAGTAGGTGGTCCATGACAAACATATGTATCCACTTATATCCTCAGTCTCTGACTTGAGCGTCGGAGGGGATACGCCGTGACACCCTCCCGGTCCTCTTCTAACAGTCTTCTTCGTGATTTCAGGCTCAGAACAAATTCGTAGCCTGCGTCTGGACTAGTGTCACTTACTGGAATCCGACCCTAAATTTTCAGTGATTATCAACAAGGATTCAATCAAGTAATTAATTTCCCCTGTGAGAAAATATGTTTCCAGAACTATTTATATTTAATTTTACACGGATGAATTATGGTCATATCAGTCACCCGGTGTGGCGTTTCCTTTTCCCAAGATTATGGGTATTTTGGATAGAAAATATGTATTGAGATTTCTAAATTCTCTTATAAAGCTTTTAGAGAAGAATTAATTGGCTACTCTGAATTCAGTATGAAATTATGAACATCCCATGCAATCACAAACTTAAAATGATTACAAATTGTCTGAATTTTCTTTCTTTCCCCATTATAAAAGGCAGGACATGCACTTTCAATCTCACGCAGATAAAAAAAAATGACTGGTTTCGCAACCAAGCATCTCCTCCCTCTTGTGTTCCTCATTTCTTTAATCCCTTCTAGTTTCTCGGTTATAACCTTGCTCGAATGGATGGTCGCGCTCAAGAACAATTCACCAAATGCTAGTCTAGTTACCCATTGCTACTCGAACGGGGACGATGTCGGGGTAAACACCCTTCTTCCCTCTGAAATACAACAATTCCCATGCTCAGTACTGTTAAAGCATAGGAGTGTTGCGACATGTGACTTGACCTTGGGGAATTTACATGGGAAATTCGACCTTTTCGATTGGGAGAGAGACGGACCTAGGCGCAAGGAATTTCCGGCCAATCTGAGCGTCTGGGGAGCAGATGAGAAGGGAGTGTCCTTGCTTATTCATGGTCAATATGTTTTACAATACCAATGGCCGTGAGAGATTTTGAACACGATCGTAAGAGGTTGTTTTTAGAACATCCGGGATGGCTTGATCATTACAATAAAGACTAAAGAGTAGCCCATTATACATCATGCATGTCATGTTCTATGTTTCTTAGCTAGGTTTGAATGTGATGGAAATAAAATATCGATCCAAACTGGCCGATTCTATTGCTGTTGGTGTTATCTGCATTCTATTTTATGTCATCGAAATTATCACATAAGTAATACTAAAGTCGACAGCGATAACACGACAAAACATGAATCATTAGGTCGATCAACTGTTAGGATAACAATAGTTCGAACCCAACCGTTATTTTCTAAGAATGTCCCCATATACTTAATTAAGCTGTTCTTGATAATTACAATTTTATCACTTATCAACTCCTTTATTTAATATATTATCGAATCTTTCCATGGAATACCAATCTTAAAATAACCACGAATTGTCTCCATTTTCATTCTCTCCCCTTATAAAAAGCGAGGCATGAACTTGCAATCTCATGCAGTGGAGAAGGAAAAAAATGACTCGTTCCCCACCCAAGTATCGACCTGCTCCCTCTTGTGTTCCTCATTTCTATAGTCCCTTCAAGTTTCTCGTTTAGCTTGATAGATTGGACAGTCTTTCTCGACAATAATTAATACACCAAATCTTGATCTAGTTACCCATTGCTACACAAACTGCCGGGGACGTACGATATCGGGGTAAGCACTCTTTTTCCCGACAAACAATCACATGCCCAGTGATAGTCAAACATATGAGTGTTGCGACATGTGAGTCGACATTTGGGATGGCTTGAATACAATCAAAGAGTAGCAAATTATACATGTGTGTTATGTTTCTAAGGTTTGAATGTTGTCGGTATTTTGAAACGGGAAAAAAAAAAAACATCGACCAAACTGAATTTATCGACCTCCAATTTTATAAATTTTGGAATATATAATAATATATGGGAAAAAAAGTATGTTAATTTAAGATTATCGTAATATATATAATTCACAGGAGTTATTTTTTAAGTGAAATTTGTAAAGTGATCTAACGCACCCTAATATTCATTGTTAGGCGGAGGAATGTGGACGAAACCTTTCAAATTTTTAGCAATGGTAGATAGCCTCTTTTATTGTGGTGCATGAATGTTTATGCATATTTATATAAAGAGAAAAATTACGAATTTGGTCTTTTATGTTTATTCGTTTGTGATTTTGGTTTTCGTATATGATCAATTTTAGTTTTTATCAGTAATCTTTGTTTTTTCCTTATAAATTCTGCCTTTTTTCTATGTGTTGCCGATGTGATGTTAGCATGACTGACGCTCACATATCAAATGTCACATAAACATTTTCATGAGAAAAATATTAAAATTGCAAAATATATGACCAAAATTATCAACAACAACACAAAAGATACATGAGAAAATATTATTTTTTGATGATACGGAGACGAAGTTAATATATAAAAATACATATTAACATATATATATCTTTTGAAAAAGAATTCGACAAAAGCGTTAATGTTGTAACTCTAACGTTGTGCGTTATTCAAGGAAAGACAGCTTTGATTGATATGAACCATGTATGTAATAATGTCACCAACTTAATACTTAATAGAATGGTGATGTGTAAAAGTAAGAAGAGCAAAATCTATATAAGTTTTCCTTTGAACAAGTAGTTTAAAAATGTTTTAGTGACGTTTATAATGTTTTATAAGTGAAAAAAAAATTAAATTATACATTCTTGATAAGATTTTGTAAAATGTTTTTGAAAATTATTTGTAAAAAAGTTTTCTCTAATTATAGTTTTTATTGTAAAAAAATACGGGTTAATTAAATGAGAATTAAAATGTTTTTATAAAATAGTTGTTCAAACACTTTTCCAACCCAAAAAACGTTTTTTTTATATATAGAATAGTATTCCAAACACGTTTATTTTTTTAAAAAAAAACTTTTAAAATTAATTATGGAGCAGTTTCTAAAATATTTCAATAAATTTGTCAATGTGTGAGGAAAGACGAATTACGGAGGAGATTATTTTATTATTAAAAAAATAGTCATTTCTTTTCTATTTCAATACATTTTATTTTTAAAAAGAAAATACATATTAGATCTATTGGTCATAATTTCCTCAATAAATATAGCATGCCCTACAATATCTACAATTTCGCTTTACATAATGTAAAATGGATGCTAATTAAGTGAATAACGAAAAGGCAACCCCACAACATGTCTCTTATTGCTTGTCGGTCACGATTTATCAATCAATTATTATAAATTAAGTAGGTTTCTTATATTTTTATTCACGAGACGAATCAATCTTAATTATATTTATAATAAAAGTAAAACTTTTGACCTAAAAGTTATATTTTTTTATAAGTGACCTAAATAGAATATCTATTTCATAAAATTAATCTGTAAAAATGTATCACATGAGTTTTTGTGTTATAAATTTATGACCTTTATAAATTCGCGAGTCTACCTAACTTTTAAAGTATTGCCAATAAATAGAGCAGATTTACATCACATTTATTTATTATGTTCAAATTTTGGAGAGATTATTTACGATCAAATTATATGTGTATATACCGCCATTTCGAATAATGAAATACTATTCTATATATTTTTCTCAAAACACAAGAACTAAACCAAGCAAGCACAATAAATTGGATCTATTTCAATTTTCAACCTCAATAAAGTCACTCTCTTATATTATATTATGTGAAATGAAACCAACCTTTGGGCTACTTATTGAATGTAAAATCCATAATGGTGACACTTTTCATTAATACTAGTGTGTGTATTGTGATTATAATGTCCCAACAAATATGTTTGATGCTGGCTTTAAAGAAGGGGTTGGTGTGTCATTTAAGATAAAGAAAAATCTTTGTGAGTAAGAAATATATTGTTATTTGAAGTCTTGCATTGACAATTGATTGAAATTGGTATAAAGTAGGTTGGTTGGTGAAATATTCGTAAATTTGATGTTATTGAAATTACTATGAATTTTTTTTTTTGTGTCGAAGGACATGAAAACCACTATTCTAAGTATACGTACGCATTGAGTAAATCTCTGATATATCATATATGTAGTAGTCTGCAATAGACTGCACAAAAACTCTAACATATGAGACTTTTATATGATTCGAGTTTCGGACCTTGATCCCAAACCTCACACGGAACCAACTCGACTAACTTATCATGTCCATTGGATCCTCTTTAGTCTTGCCTTGAAAATTGATTGGAATTGCAATAAAAGTTGGTTGGTTAGTGATATACTTGTAAATTTGATTGTATTGAAATTACAAGGAATTTTTATGACTAAAAACTTGTAAATCACCTAAGTTTGACATTAGAGGAATTACAAGCTTATCATATAGCTAATGCTGCCAAAAAAAAATTTTAGCAACAATTTCCAAGAATCCTATGTATGTGTATATGATACTCAAATTGTAGAATATATTATAATTAATAGTCCCAAGATGAAACAAATTTGAGTGGGTCTCATGTGAGACCGTCTCACGGATCATAATATATGAGACGGGTCAACCCTATACATATTCACAACAAAAATTAATACTCTTAGCATAAAAAGTAATAATTTTTCATAAGTGACTCAAATAAGAGATCCGTCTCACAAATACGATCGTGAGACCGTCTCACACAAGTTTTTGCCAACAAATTTTATATATATACCAAAGTCTAAAGTCAAAACACATTATCGCAACAATTAAAGCGAATCCCATTCCCCAACTTCACCTATTTCCTCTCTGAAAAAATCAAGCCCCGGACCAACCAAATATTTCCCCATATAACCTACGCCGAAACTCTCGGCCAATATTTCCCACCCCGATTTATTTATGAATAAATCGGCTTAAATAATTTCAAATTATGAATTCCTTTATTATAACACTTTTATAATGCCCGTGAATTCAATTCCCGTCTTTGGAATGTATGTACGGGTAAAAAAGAGTATGAGATTATCACTCCCAAATAGGTATAATCTAAAATTTGTTCTATGGATTTCGAGTTCGGTTTCGATTGAGATACGTGCAAAATTTATGTTTAGTACTGTATGAAAGCTGGATTTTGATTCAAATCGTAGTGGAGATGGTGTGAGTACAATTTACACAATTTGGTCGAATATAAAGCGAAATAGGGATCATACGTATCACTTCAACCAACTCTGAGGACTTTGCTTTGAATATATATATATATATATATATCGAATGATTCGTATTTATTTTTACATGTGATGTCCATGATTTTATTTTTTTTATGTGTATACTATATATATGTGAGATTGAACGTGAACCATTAAATTTGATTATTATATTTCATGGTCGAATTAACTGACATTTGCTTTATATATAGTAATAGTCAAATCATATGAATCAGAACTTTGCAAATGATGTCATATGTTGTTAAGTTATAATATTTTTCAGATGGGCAAAAAAACAATAAATTGTTATTCAATTCAGAGTTTTGATGATTTTTAATGAATTTTTTAAATGATAGACTTTTATGGATTTGATAAATTTTTATTGACTTTTATGGAATCTCACAGATTTATAAACAGATTTATGTGGATTTATGTAGACTTTTTTGCAAGATTTTTATAGACTTTTGTAGATTTTTTTTATAGAATTTTATAAATTTTGTACTTAACTATAACATGTGATTTTTTATTAATTTCTTTGAACCAATAATTAATTGACATATATAACATATTCAATTTGAAATTATTTTTAATATTTATATTAATAAATAAATTTACTTATTTAAAAGTTAAATCGTTTAATCCTTACATGTATATATATGTGGGTTTATATGCATGTTTGTAAATTTTTTAAAATACATCAATTGATTAACATGTAATCTTATTTTTAAATTGCTAATATAAATGTAAAAATAATATTATTTATTATTGTGTGAATATAATTTTGTATAAAAATATCATAGCTTACATATTAATTAAAAATACGAAAATGAATTTAAAAAATCATTGTTGTTACGAAACTATTCAATTATTAAGAATTAAACAACATTTTTTTGATCATCTTTTATTATTATTGAATATTACATTAATTTGTATAAATCATAAATTAAAAATCACAAAATCAATTCTATAATTCAAAATTTCCCCGTGTTATTAAAATAAAAAATTATTAAATGAACAATCAGCCAAAAAATGAAAAATTTGAAAAAGAAAGATGAAAATATATATAAAGTTACACTTCGAAAATTTGAGAGAGTAATAGAAATAGATGAGAGGAGAGAAGATATGAAGATATGTGATGTGAAGCGAGAGAGAAAGAGAGTTAGAAGTTTTAAAAATCCATTCAAATCTTTGAGGTGAACCAAATACAATTTTTTACAATTTGTAGTTGTACCTTAGGCTTTAATGTTTGTATGTCAATGAATTCCATGGAGTTATTAAAAGTCCATGGAAAATTTGAATAACTGTAAACTTTTATAGAGTTTATAAAAGTCAATGTTGAATACCACTTGACTTTTTAAAACTCCATGAAAGTCTATTTTGAATACCATAAGACTTATATAGAGTTTGCAAAAGTCTTGATTGAATACCTCTAGATTTTTAAAATCTATAAAAGTCAATAAAAGTCAATAAATTTCCCACATTGAATACACCCCCTTAGGTAAACGAACGTATGGAAGATGATACGCCATCTATTGCCATGAGCCGTGGATTTATTTTATTACCGGCAATTCGGCATTGACCAAACATAAAAATTCTTGTGAAATTATCTCACAAGTATGTATATATATATATATATATATATATATATATATATATATATATATATATATATATATATATATATATATATATATATATATATGAGCCGTGGATTTATTTTATTACCGGCAATTCGACATTGACCAAACATAAAAACTCTTGTGAAATTATCTCAAAAGTATATATGGCAATTCGGCATTGACCAAACATAAAAACTCTTGTGAAATTATCTCACAAGTTTATATATATATATATATATATATATATATATATATATATATATATATATATATATATATATATATTATATTTGAGTCATTCATAAAAAAATATTATTTTTTATGTAAAAATTATTATTTTTTTATTTTAAATATTGACATGATTAACCCGTCTCGAATTTGACCCAAATGACCAAATATATATGCGTTCATATTTGAACATAAGTATGAAGTAAAAATTGTTATCTCGAAGTAGGTTGGACTAAACATGTTGATTCCAAGTTTCAATACGATAGACCATTTTCCACTAACAGTAAAAAAAAAAAAAAAAACAAAAATTTGTGTGAGACGGGCTCACGGGTCATATTTGTGAGACGGATCTCTTATTTGGGTTATCCATGAAATAATATTACTTTTTATGTTAAAAGTATTACTTTTTATTGTGAATATGGGTAGGGTTGACCCATTTCACGGATTAAGATCCGTGAGACGGTCTCACATGTGACCTACTCAAAAAAAAAAACTTATTTGATTGATATTTTCAATTGAAATTTTTGTGATAGTAAAATTTTTGAAATCTCTGATTTTTTTAACTGTCAGAATTTTGTTTTGTTTTTTTAATGAATATATATAGTCAAAAAGTGGGAATGATTTTCCAATATGTTTTGAAGATGAAATCAATATTTATTTTTGGTCTTAATATATTATTGTGGGGGTAATTTTAACGACAATGGGAGTTAGTTAACGGCCGTTAAATTTAACCTTTTACGACCGTTACGTTCTATAAAAGAGCTTTACGTAGGCTGCAGTGCTCTGCATTCTCCCTCGCCTTCAACCTCTGAAATTCTTCTCTTTTTATAAGTTTCAGCTTCCATTTTCAGCTTTGAAGAAAGACTAAGAGGATTGGAAAAGAGTTCGAAAACGTCGGATTAATGGCAATGGGAGCTTCCGGAAAATGGCTGCGGCCTCTGTTTTCTTTGCTGCTGCTGCTCGTGCTTTTCGTTGGAGCAATGTCAAGAGTTCACCAAAACGAATCAACCCTAAATTTCAGGTTTTTTCTTTTCTCCGACTCCATTTTCCTAAAGAATCTGCTAGAAACGATTCTCTTTCGTTTCCTTAGCATTTTGAATGATTTCTTTTATATTGTATTCTAATGTTATTCCGCAGAGCTGTGGACAAAGAGCAGTTGCAGAGCTCTCCAAACTCGACAATGGCGGCGAGGTGAGAACCGAGAAACCATTCCATTTAACCTAAAATTGCACTCCAACTAAATCTCAACCGTTCACGTTTCCCTCTTCCGCACACACCAAACCCCAGCCGTCAGATCTCCCTCTTATTCGCTAACCAGTAACCACCGTCGTACTCGCTCTTTATATATCCAGAATAAGAACAATCCCAGCCGTTGAGGTCCCTTGTACCGCATCAGATCTTATCCGTTTATTCCGTTGTTTAATACGCAACCGCCACTGGATCTCCATGCCTAACAAAATCCCCATCTTTCCCAAATCACCCACGCACGATTATCGAATCCCATGCCATTCTGCTCGTATGGCATGGTCGAGGGTATAATGGTAGTTTCAGCGTTTCATTCCTAAAGAAGTAGTTAATCAGTTGGTTATTTCTCTCTCCTCTGTGGGCTAAAAGCACTTTTTGACCGTTTTATGTGTCATCCAATGTTTCTACACGCTCTGTTCCCCTGCATCTTTTTTTTCTCTATATCATATTCCACTTTGCCTCCGCGGTTTCAGATTCGAGACTCAATCGTAAAATTCTCGACTTCGACTAAAAAACAATTAAAAAAATTATTCGTCTTCTGCTTTAGATAAATAATCAATATCTACACATATAATTTTTAAGGCACTTGTGATTTATGTAACATGTTAACAAACGATGGATGTGCAATAATAAATCTTGATGGGTTTTGTAATGCTCGTTCAGGTCGGAAGGAATTGATGAGGGTACCGCTTTGAATGAGCATGCGGTGGATGACCCGGAGGAGGTTGCAAAAATGGTTGAAATGTGGGTGATTTTGCATTCACTCTTTTTATTTCTACTTCTTGAGATTGTCCTTTTTGTGCATTTACTTCCAGTGTATATTTCATTTCCCAAACCTGGTACGTACTAACGTTTGTGTCGAAGGCAAAGTCTAATATGCCAAAATTGATGTCATATTTTGTTTTATGTAGATAAATGTCACATGCCAGAGAACAGATGTTATGCATAAAATATATGAATGCGTGAACAAGTTTGTTATCCTTATGCCCAATACATATAATTTTTATATTCAATTAATTGGGATAATATCATAAAGATAACTTGAAATTTCCCACCGACTCTTGCTCGTCGCTGTCTGTTTCTTCAATCAGAATGCTCGTTGAAACGTGTAGTCTGTTTCAGATTCTGAATGTCAATATAATAATATTATAGCAATATATATATATATATATATATATATATAACGGCACCATGTTTTATTTGGAGCAGACCTATACCCAGTACCCTACTCACATGGCATACGATGTATCTATTGAGATAATTATTATTGTCATTATTATGGGGGCGGGGTAGGAGAGAGTCTTTTTTTATAAAGAAAAAGTTATAGCTTCAAAATTAGTATGTGCTAATTATGAATAGTAGTTGTTATTTTCTTGTTCGCTACACAAAATATTGCGCAATTGAAGGGTAGTTGGATCCGTGTTTTGCGCCATTTAAGACCCATTTTGGCTTCGTTACCTGCAAGTTTATTTATATATAAAAAATAAACCTTTATTTAAGTGGTTGAACTTTTATGTTTCTTTACTGACTTTTCTTTCTTCAGTGGACTTTACATAGTTAAAATTGTTATTTGATTTGTTCACTTTAATTTGGATTTTTTTGAACTTTCATTCACCTACTGTCCTTTTCACCACATGATTGGCCGCGCTAATTCTGTACGATTGGAATAGGTAAACGTGTGCGAAAGAGTTGGTGAATGTGCGTAGACATGCTTAACAGGCGGTTTGACCTAGGACCGGATCGAATCGGAATCGGTTCGTAGGGCGTTTTTTTTTTTACTTATAGAACAGGTTCCAGTTCTGGATCGGATTCGGTTAGTTAGGATCTGGTCCGGAACAGGTTAAATTTTTTTAAAAATGAAAACAGCTGTTGGGATCAGAAAAGGCTCGAAACCGGTTGGAACCGGCCCGGAATCGGTCAATCCACTGTCGGTTCAGGTAGTGGATCGGATTGATTCCAAAGTACATACCTTGGAACCCGAACCCGGGAACCGTTAAAAGCATGTCTGTTAAGTGATTATACCCAAATTTTCCCTTCAACTCTTAGGTGGATGTAAGCATGATCGAAGTGTGTGCTCGGAGTCTTGGACAAAGACTGGAGTTTCATACTAGTTATTACAATAAGAAAGTCCTTAATTGCCCTTTTGAGCAGATAAAAGTATATTAATTCCTGTAGTTTCATGTAGACCAGAATGTTTTGCAGTACTATGAAATTACAGAAAGGACTATAATGACAAAAGAGACCTATGATTTGCTCCACTGGCCACAGAATTGTATAGTTACCGGTGTTAGTTTGTTTCCTCCATGCTTCACATATTAAATTGCTCCTTTCCAGACCGATTTCATTGATATTTTCCAAACCACTAGCTAGAAAATCGACTTGAAATTAAATTAAAACAACCAAATGAGTACCCATGAGGATCTAACTCTGACCAGCATTCTTAATGAGACAATATAGTCGGTTATCATGACATTCTGTGCTGACAAATCTTTGAATCTTTAGGGCCATCCAGAACAGCACAGAGAGGCGAAAACTTGGATTTTTCTCCTGTGGAACTGGTAACCCTATTGATGACTGCTGGCGTTGTGATCCGAATTGGCATAACAACCGAAAGAAACTTGCTGACTGTGGTATTGGTTTTGGGCGCAATGCCATTGGTGGACGTGATGGCCAATTCTACGTTGTCACTGATCCTGGTGATGATGACCCTGTCAACCCTAGGCCCGGCACTCTACGTCATGCTGTTATCCAGAAGGAGCCTCTTTGGATTGTGTTCAAGCGCGACATGATCATAACTTTGAAGCAAGAGCTCATAATGAACAGCTTTAAGACCATAGATGGTCGTGGAGTCAATGTGCACATTGCTAATGGAGGGTGCATCACAGTCCAATTCATTACCAATGTGATCATTCACGGGCTACACATTCACGACTGTAAGCGAACAGGAAATGCAATGGTGCGGAGCTCACCATCACATTATGGTTGGAGGACGATGGCTGATGGTGATGCCATTTCTATCTTTGGCTCAAGCCATATCTGGGTGGATCATAACTCGCTATCTAACTGTGCTGACGGCCTTGTAGATGCTGTCATGGGCTCTACTGCCATTACCATTTCAAACAATTATTTTACCCATCATAATGAGGTTTGCATACTTGATATGACTATCTTCATTGCTTGCATATAAGATTGTTCTTGCATTATACCGATGAAGCGGTGTATCTTTCCAAACAGGTTATACTGTTGGGTCATAGTGATAATTATGTTAGAGACAAGCAAATGCAAGTGACAATCGCCTATAATCATTTTGGGGAAGGCCTCATTCAGAGAATGCCAAGGTAAATTCATTCTTGAAATGCTTTATCAAAAAATGATCAAGATCTAAGCGTAGTTATTGATCAAATCATCTTATGAAAAGTACAGGTGCAGACTTGGATACTTCCACGTTGTGAACAATGACTACACTCATTGGGAGATGTATGCCATCGGTGGAAGTGCGAACCCCACCATCAACAGCCAAGGCAACAGATATCTTGCACCAACCAATCCTTTTGCAAAAGAGGTGACACGATGTTGAGTTGTTTTCTGTTCAGAGAAACATACAATTGAAAACGAGCTCAAGACGTTATACTCTGCATTTATGAATTGTTTTTATCAGGTGACAAAGAGGGTAGACACTGCTGAGAGTCAATGGAAGGGTTGGAACTGGAGATCAGCCGGTGACCTGATGTTGAATGGAGCTTATTTTACTCCATCTGGAGCCGGAGCTTCAGCCAGCTATGCTAGAGCTTCAAGCTTAGGTGCCAAGTCTTCTTCCATGGTTGGATCTATCACTTCTAGTGCTGGAGTTCTTGGTTGCCGGCCCGGCTGCCAGTGCTAAAAGTCACTACCTATAACATCATCAAAAAGAAAAGCGTGTAGCTTATTTCTTCGTTTTCATAATTTTCTTATCATTGGCAAGTGTACATCTTATTACACATGCCAAAATCTCTCCACCATCCATCTGCATCCCATTATTGTGCAACCTCGGCCTGCTTTTTGAATTAAGCAGTTACGCAAGTGTTGTTGCGCTGTACTAACACATAATTGTGTTGGCTAGCTTTTGGTCTTTCATAGGAACTAAATGGTATACGTACAGTATTCGAGTCATACAATATGTACTGCGAGTTTTAAAATTTGAGTCACAGAAAACATATATATCGAATGCCCTTTTCTTTTACTTGCTGGTTTTTTTCGACGTTACATATATATTACCTTTCACCTACTGCACGTGTTTGCATCTTTCCCATATCAGCTTGAAATTAAATTCGACATGTATATATATGGTTATCTTAGCACTCTGGTCTATCAGAAACGTAATCTTTAAAAAAATTGGGAGTGTTCTGTTTAATTTGTAGGTAAATTTCACGAGTGACACAAGTTGATTCAAGTATTCATCCATCCATCCAACTCACATGCAACGATGGATAAAATAACGTAGTCTTACATGCGTCGTTGAATGCTGGCACATTTGTTCACCAACATGTTCAGCCCACATTGGTTAATGTGACTTGCCTTTGGCTTAAATGAAATAGAGCATGTCAAATATTGTCTCGTGTTCGAAGCTCCATCCCGCCATATTTTTTATTTATTTTATATTACAATATCGTGATCGTGAGATAAAATATAGAACTTGTATTCAAATAACTTAATTCAAAACATACACCAACCAAAAAAAAAAGGGTAAAAAAATTCACTTAAAAAATGGCAGTTCTTAATTTAGCACTACTTTTTTGAAAAAAATAAAAATTGACCTCGAGATTATTCATTTAATTTATCAGAAATTTTATCTTTGAATACTTCAGCAGCTACTTTGGCTGTGTCCAAAGCATCCTTACTTGTTCCACTCTTTGCATTTTCTGCTGCTTTTTCAAGCTTTTTCGTGGTCACATCCGCCACCACCTGCTCACATTATAAATTAAATCCCAGCCCTAATATAATATATAGTAAAATATTATATTATATTATAAATAGTTACTATTAAATTATAATTACCTTTCCTGTTGCTGCCGCCACCTTCTCTGTGATGGCTTGGCCAACCTTTTTCACTTCGTTAACCACTTGTTTCGTTCCATCTTTCACTGTTTCTGCAGCCTCTATCACCTTTCCACACGTTTCTTTATCAATCTTCGCCTATTTGTTCCATTTTTTTAGGACAAGATTTTGATAAGATTGTGTGATTAATGTAGACTAATTTATTTTTTTAAAAAAGGAAATTCCCAATTAGACATTTATATATCATTTTGATTTAGTCAAATCTCAGTTTTAGTTCAACATCTTCTACGTGGTGTTCACGCGAATAATCTTACATTAACACACTCGAAAAAAAAGACTAAACTTGTCAAAAATTGATGAATACATGAATAAAACTCAATTTTTACAACATAAAACGAAAAAATTACAAAGAGATGAATATAATAAACGGAAATTAAAATTTTCCGGGAATGGAAAAAAACAAAGAGAAGATGCTACTACGATGGAAATTATAACTCACTTTTAGAGATGGCTTGGAGGCAGATACAAATCCCCTTGAAATCAATGCACTTTCGAACAATAAAACTTTGAGATTAATCGCCATGTTTACTTCACGTTTTTGCCTTTTTTATTTTCCAAATTAATTTAATTAACTGATATGGTTTTTGTGTGTGTAAGATTATATATATTACATTTGGAAGGAAGGCATTTCAATGTCTCGAGAAAATTACGGTTCACTTGAGGCTACGCATGTTAGTTGGCGCATCGAAGGTTTCTTTTTAGGACAATTGTCATTTGCAATTTTTAAATTTTTATTATCAGATAATTATCTAATTTGCGACTTTTCATTACTCAGATTGCTACTCTCAGTCAATTGATTTACCTTAAATAAATTAGTGATATTTTTAACATAAAAAAATATTTTTTAATGATTGGGGTTATATAAAAGATCACATCTCACAAAAATTGATATACGAGACAATTTCATAAAAGTTTTCTGTAAATATAATTAACTAAATGATGAACATTAATTTTCAGACGAGTTAATCATCAAAATGTTAATGATAAATCTTATCCATTATTTTTAGTAGATTTTTTCAATAAGAATATTTTATATTTTTTCACAAATAAATATTGGTTACAAGTGTAAATACGCTAATTTAATTTGGTTCGCTTAGTTTGGTTTTATTTACTTTTTGACTCGGGTATTTTTCTTTAACCCGATTTTTATTCATCCCTTAATTTTGGTAATATTTTCTGAAGAAATATTTTGTGATACTGTGTTTACATAATTAATTTACTTCATATTCGATTACGACATATATATAGAAAGTTGATATATGCGCACGAATTGTAATATAAGGATTAATAATAATTAAAGAAATAAATCAGCCAACCAGTTAAGCTCGATATGATCTTAATATCAAAATAACATAATAAAAATACAAATTTAACAACTACCCTTGTGACAAAATTAATCTGTCAATAATATCGTAAGGCAATCTAGGGGATCCCGATTATTTGAAGGAACTTTCTTGATTTAAGCTTTGTAATCGTCCTTTCCAACCACTATAAATACTCAGATATGTTCTTCGGTTTGATTTATTAATTCACATCTTACTTGCACTGAGCAACTAGTCTCTCCCACTATCAGATGGAATATCCAAGAATTGTCCCCGAGGAAAGCTCAAACGCCTACAAATTCATACTGAGAGTTCCGAATGCAGGAACACTGAACAGACGCAGCGCGAAGGTGAGAGTGGTCGACGGGAATCATCTGAGAATTACCGTGAAGAGAAAATGGTTTCCCAATGGAACACAACAAGATATCACGTCGGATTATATGACTCCCCTCGATGGCGTCCCCCATGCATCCATACATCAAATGTTGGTTCAATATTCTGATGATGGGGTTGTTACAGTCAATTTCCCAAAGGAGCCACTCTTATTTATATGATTATACACACACATCAATATGTGTATGTGTGTGTGTGTCTATCTACCTATCTATCTTTCTGTATATATTCTTTTCATTGATTATTATTATTTTAGAATTAACGGTGATTATTCAAGTGTTTATTATGACTAATTGGCACATTTATGCTTTAATTTGATTTGTTTATATTTATCTAAGATTAGATTTACCTAAATGCAGATTTACAGATTAAAAATTATTGATAAGTCAGATTATACAAAAAAATTGTTGATTTATTTCCGTTTAATGCAGTGATTGCAGATTAATTACTATCATGGAATTATATATATTAAATACAGCGGCTTTCATAAAATATATATGTTGATTTAACATATATATATATATATATATATATATATATATATATATATGTTAAACATCTTTGGTTTGGATTATGTAATGATTATTTGTATTGTTGCTATAATCATTGCATAATCCGAAAAAAAGATGTTTCACATATTTCATCCCTCCAGGCTTTTTGAATGTTTCCATCTGTTTACTTACGATTTCCCAACTACAAAAACCCCCATAAACAAGAAACCAAAAACTCAGGAAAAAAAGTACAAATGTCGTCCAAAAGCTTGATTGTTCCTCTGGTTTTAGCCATAACCCTTCACGGCCTCTCCATGCAAGCAACATCTCAAGCTACCATCGACGATGATGTGGGCGGGAAGCTTGTACTGGTAAAAATTACCGACGTTATGCCTCAAACCCGTTTTCCCCATATCTCCATCAAAATTAAAGTCGGCGACGGAGATTTCGCTCCACCTATTTCATTCAGAGGCGGCCAAGAATATCAGATGAAAGCTAGAGAAAACAATACTTACAGAGCCCTGGCTTTTTTTGGCCCGGAGTATTCTGTGTTTGATCCGTACGTGCCGACGCGGGATAAAGGCCGAGCAGCCGTGTACTGGAAAATGGACGGTAAGGGGATTTCCAAAAGCTATGATGGCTCCAATTGGGAGTTTAATTCTGCTTGGGCAATCGGTGGCCAGTGATTTATTGTAATATTACAGGGAAAAATATGCGTTTTAAATAATTGCATCGAAAATTGGGTGTTTCTGAATTATTATTAATCTATGTGAAATTTGTAGTCGATTGATCCCAAAAATATAATTTTCCCGAATGTTTTTATTCTTTCTTTTGTTGTCGACTAATTTAATTTAACCTTTTTCAATTTTAGCTTTTTTTTTTTTTATCAAAGTACTGACATGTCGTCGTATAGTGACGACATGTCGTCGGAAATTGCTGAATTGGTGGTGTCAACACAAAATGATTAAAACCGGAAAAAAAGAAATTGATAAAGAATAAATTAATTAATTATTCTTCAATATAGAATATTAAATTTTGTGTAGTTATAGATTTTTTTAAAATCTAAATAACAATAGAGTATGTCTTTTAAGAGATCGATCGACTTGATTCATATCTATAGTGAAAAATAATACTTTCGACATAAAAAATATTATTTTTTATGAGCAAGGTCGAATCAGAAATCACTCTCATAAATTTGATCTGTGATACCGTCGTCTCACAAAAGTTTTAGTGATAACGAGTATGTCTCTTTTGAGAAGATGCAAGACAGATCGATCCAGTTCATACTTGAAGTGAGAAATAATATTTTGAAATTAACAATAATAAATTTTCATTGATCGCGTCGAATCGAAAATTCATCTCATGAAATTGATCCATACATGATACGTGTGGTAGAATATATTTTTTGTATATAAAAGTGCATATTGATGCATACGATACAAAATAGAAGCACATAACAAGAATGTTTTTAAAACTAAATCACCGGCATAAACTACTAATTTCTTTATTAAAAAATAGAGTAAAATAAAGGGTTAGAAGGGTTTATTACTGAGTGAAATTTGTTACCATATATAAATTCATGAACCTATATATTTATATTATTGTCATATCATTATATAATCCGAACCAAAGATTTTTAATATATTTCATCCCTCCAGGATCCATGAATGATTCCACCTATTTAATTCCTTAAGATTTCCCAACTACAAAAACCAAAAACTCGGGAAAACGAGTAAACATGTCATCCAAAAGCTTGATCGTTCCTCTGGTTTTAGCCATAACCCTTTATGGCCTCTCTATGGAAGCAACCTCTCAGGCCACCATCGACGACGCCGCTGGCGGAAAGTCTGTACTGATTCACATTACCGACTTTATGCCTGCAGCAAGCCATCTTCCCCCTGTCTCCATGAAGATTCAAGTTGTGGGCGGAGCTTTCTCTCCACCTATTTCACTCAGTGGTGGCCAAGAATATCAGCTGAAAGCTAACAAAAACAGTTCTTACAAAGCCGTGGCTATGTTTGGCCTGAAGTTTGCTTTGTTCGATCCTTACGTACCGACGCGGGATATAGGCCAATCAGCCGTGTATTGGAAAGTTGACGATGTAGGGTTTTACATAAGCTACGATGGGTCTAAGTGGAAGCTGGATATTCCTTGGGAGACTGAGTGATTTATTGTAATATTACAGAGAAAAATATGTGTTTATGATCTCTCAATAATATGTTTCAAATAATTTCATCGAAATTTGGGTGTTTTTGAAAATTTTTTTGCAGTCCGCATCTTCTTTTTTATCGAGTCTTTGATCGATGTGTAGTTTGTAGACGATTGATCCCCATTTAGAATTTCATATTCTAGTACGATGATAGAAAGACCCTAATGTTTGAAGGGATCAAAAAATGATATTTTTGGTGTTGTAATTTACATTTTTTTCATTTTTTGTTATCTCGTTGGTCAATTTACGGTCTCAATTTACTAATTTGCACTTTTTCTGATTTGAGTTTTTTCACTTAAGCATAAAATGATTAAAGTTGAAGAAAATACAGATTAATGGAATAAAACCGTGAATTTATAGATAACATGATCAAAATAAAAATTGTGTAAATTAATGACAAAAAAACGTAATTCTCCCAAGTTTGGAATATGTAGTGTACTTGTACAAAGAGAACCACATTTTTTAAGGGGGGGAATAGGAAGAAAGAAGAAGAGAAACTTTAAGATTGTGTGAATTAGGACATGGATTACATAAAAGCACTAAATTGAAATGTTTTAATTACATATTTTTTTTTTTCAAAAAATATGTTGAATTTTAACATGTAAATCCAGCTTTTTAATCAAATACTATAATTAATTTTCTTTTATTCCTTTTATTTACAGATCCTCTGTATATAAAACTTTCTATTCCAATCTTTACCATTCTTGAACCCAACGTTAAGATTTTAAATTAATTACACGTTATTTTCAATCTGAGATATTCACGAGTGTGCAAATTAACTATGAAGAACTACATTCTGCCCAGAGATGGGAGCATTAATGGTTTTTTTTATGCAGATGCGAAATAAAAATTAAAAAAAAGAAAAAGTTAGAAGGGTGCAATTTATGTATAAATATATATAATAAATAAATAATTAGAGCTTTCAGACGAGATGGTCCACCGACTTGGCAAGAAAGCTCGGGGTAGAGTGTGCGAAATGGGCTTCGGAGTTACACCATCGAAAGTTGGAGCTTCTGTGAAACAAAATAGAACTGTTCAACAACTTCAAACTCTGGTACAAAGCCTTCAAAAACAAATGTAATAAAATCAGCTAGAAATAGAAGAAATGAGGTACATATTTTTACAAAGTATGAATCAACAAAATCAACAAAATTATTTTAATATAATTTAACTTTTTATGGTCTTTGTTATACTTTATCTGTATACCCATGCAAACAACATAGATAAAGTCCTTGATTATGCTTTAATACAAATGAATCGTAATTCGATGTTGAAACTCATTTGTAAACACTGCATATTCTAAATTCGTTCCTAGTCGATTCAGCCGCCTAAAACAGGGATAAAGGTCGCTTGAGCTCGAGACTAGCATCTGTGATGTTGTGTACTGCGTTTCTTGGTAAGGGCATAGAGATGTCCAAACATGCAGATGGGTAGTCATATGATGATTATAACGAACAACCCTCCCTCGGACTTTCCAAGTGGTTATCATTCATCGAGAGGATAAGTCTGTGGTTATGATTGTACACCATTAGTCCTTACGACCCGGGACAACACTGAGGCTCTATGTGCTAGGGCTGTTCTTTGACTCGTTTACCGGCTCCAGGAGAGTCATCAGGTGGCGAGGTTGGGTACAGTTGCGACACATATAGGAGCCAGTGCATTGTAGTCGGGGATTCACCACTCACCTGCGGGTGTGGATATCCTATGTGATCTGATGTAATAATAGTGCATGGAATCTCTGGCCAGAGTATGAGATGTACGTTGGAGAAGGAGTTCTCCAATAGTACACGCGATGCCACTATTAAAGTTATCACATTGTTATCGAATTAATATGCAACCCTCGATGAACCAATGGTTGCATATTCGATCGGGATATATGAGATGAAGGGACCGTACTGTACGTTAATCATAATCTACTGGTTCTTGCAGGCACTATCAGTGATACCTAGGGGATCATGGGGCGATGCTACTAGACGCTCTTACCATGATTTGATGGGTGCAATCAGAAATGAGTTCTGACATTCTTGATCAAGGTGTTGATGAAAAGAATGAGGCTAACTAGGGTAAGCCCGAATAAATGATTCTGTCTTGAATCACAAAGAGTTGTGAACCCACGGCTAGCTGTATCCCTGAACCATTGAGGGTCACACAAGTACTGGATTGTTTGTTCCCGTTGAGAGAATAAATTCAAGAAGTTGAATTTATATTATATAGTAAATTCAAGGAGTTGAATTTATGATAATTAAATTTTGAGAGAATAAATTCAAGTAGTTGAATTTATAAAATTTGAAAATTTAATTTATTAAACTCAAATGTTGAGTTTATTAAATATTAAATTTTGGAGGTAATAAAAAATTCAAGGAGTTGAATTTATAATTTAAATAATAAATTCAAATGTTGAATTTATAATGTATTTAATTTTATTAAGCTCAAGAGTTGAGTTGATTAATTAATAAATTAAATATGGTGGGTAATATGTTTAATGGACTTGTAGGAGTACAAGTCTAACATATTAAATAATTAAAGTTATTAATGGGCCTTGATTAATGGATTAAACTAGTGTGACTAGCTCAATTAGTTAATCAAGCTAATTAATGTTAATTAAAGGGCCCAATTATTATACTATGATAATTAGGTCATGGGTTAATTATAAATAAGAGTTGAGAAGAAAAACCCTAACGACCATCATAAAAAATCTTCGAAAATCAACCTCTTCCTCCTCCAAATATTTAGTTTACTTAATTAATTAGATTAATTAAGTAAATCATGATTAAAGAAATATTTTAGATTTCTTTATTCCAATTCTCACATAGCCTTTACGTGAGTTTCAAGGAATTGCAAGAAAAGAAAACTTTCGGCTCTTCCTAATTCAAAAGGCTCTCGAAATACTTTTCTTTCGAAAAGAAAAATTCGGCTTGGGTGTTGAGTCGATTTTTCGTGTTCTATCTCTACGTAAAAATTCTTCTAATTTTCTAGTACAAGTTAGAAGAGGAACAAATAATCTGGTCGTGGACCTAATTCGGAAATCGAAGAATGTTCGTAGGGATTTACAACAAGAGCTACGTCCGCTAATACCGGAGTAGTTGGAGCCAAGTGAAATTATTCACCAAAGGTATAACGATTCTAACGCCCTATGTTTGATTCATGAAAACCATACGAGTGTCCAAAAGTTATTTTGTTTTTCAAAATAAAATAAAAATTTTAAACTTCCGCTGCGTTTGGGCATGTAGAAACCGAGATCCAACAGACATGTTAGTAAGTTATAAACAACATATAAAAAATATGTTTGGTATATATACACACTTAAATGCTTTTGAATTATCATGATTACATCGTTTGACACGATTTGATTGTAAAAGTAGGTTGCTAGTGGTGGCATTGGTAGCGGTATTGGTAATGAAGTTGTTAGTAATGGTGATATCGATAATGGTGCCAAGAAAAATGGTAATTTTGATCATATTTCTCAGGTAATTATCTTTAAATTATGTATTTTTAAACCACAAAATTGTTACAAAAAATAGACATGGATTAATCAATAACTTTTCATTATTTATTTACAGTCAAATTTGAGGAATGTGAGTCTTGGAAATATCCGTGCTAATACAAATGTAAGCTGCTTCATTGGTGTGCTGATGAATTAATTGTTGCAGAAGGTCGAATTGTATCCACGAATAAGACAAAACTGCTTCACTTTGTTCTTGGTAGATCTTGTTGGAAAGTTTGGGTTGATAAGGTTTTGGTGGAGAAGGTGGACCTAATTCGACCAAATGATGAAATGAAGTTTCTCGAGGACGCGATAGGAAGCACGATAGCATGGTTATCTAAATTTATAGTATTGTGTGATTGATAAATATTTTACTGATTTGCGTGTATTGAAAGTTTAATCATTGTTATATATGTATCAGCTAGTGTTGCAGATTCCGTATCTTGCTTTCGATTTTCAACTTTTTGTTTTGATATATTGAAGAAAAGGTGACTTTTATCAATTTTGTGTTAATTAAACTTAAAGTTGTACTAAATTTTTTGTAAAAATTTGGTTTATCGTTTTTGTCGATTCGATTGATTTTTTTAGCGAAATTGATTTTATCGGCTTGCAAACGAACGATGTAGAATTTGTTTTCATGTTGCGGATATGAATATTAACATCGTACATTGCATGCTGCAGATAATATTATCCGCAACGTGCGTGCGCGCGCTATGGATAATAGTATATGTGGCGTGCATGTACGCACCGCAGATAATAGTATTAACGGCTTGCGCATGTACGTCACGGATAACAGTACCCACGGCGTGCACATAGTATTAACGGCGTGCACATGTACACCACGGTTAACAGATATAAAATTACATAATCCGAACTACAAATATATATGTTGTGTTGTCATAATAATCATCACATATATATAGATAACATATATATTATTAAATATTATATCTTTAAAAAAAATTCAACTTTTCATTTCTGTTTTTACGCAATATACATATTTGATTTTTTTCCCACTTTTAATCAATTATTTAAAAGCTCAATCTTTGGTTGGTGCTTCCGTCTCCAAATTCACCCAATCTTATTTTTTTTCAAACGCTTCGCTCAATTCCAATTGTTTGAAACTTTATTGATAAATTGAGAGTACATAAATTTTTTGGTTTCTTTTCGGTTAAATGAACAAATCACTCACTCTCCCAACGAGCATCGAGCTTCCACTTAGACTTATCATAGCCTATGTAAAACCCTATCTCGTTAACTTTCCAATACACGGCTGCTTGGCCTTTATCCCGTCCCGGCGAGTACGGATCGACCACAGCAAAGTCCAAGCCCAAAGAACCCATGGCGGTGTAAGAAGTATTTTCCATAGCTTTCAGTTGGTATTCTTGGCCGCGGTTCAGTGAAACAGATGGTAACATATGTCCTTGTTGGTCTTGAATATTCAGTTCAACAGGGGGCTTATTGTTTGCGGTGATGACGTTGGTAATGTGAACCATTACAGGCTTTCCGCCGACGTCGACGGCCTGAGAGGTTGTTTGCATGGAGAGGGTTATGGCTAAAACCAGAGGAAAAATCAAGCTTTTGGATGACATACTAACTTGTTTTTGTTTTTTGCTTTTCTGATCCTACCTCTTTTTTTTCCTTGAATTTTTGGTTTCTTGGTTATGGATTTTTATAGTAGGGATTTGGGAAATCTTAAGCAAACAGCTGGAATCATTCATGGAGGGATATATGTAATATATCAAATATCTTTGGTTGGATTTTGCAATGGTTATGGTAACAAATTTTAGTAAGTATAAAAAGGCAAAAAAAACTTTTAAATTAAGTTTTTTTAAGTCTATAATCACACAAACTTTAAGTTGGCTTTTAAATGAAAAGTGTTCAAGTTATGAATTTCAGATTTATGGATTTTAAATCAATTTGATTGTTTAGATTAATTTATGTCGAGTAAATACAATATTAATAAATCACCCAATATGAGTGTTATTTCTAATTAATGTATGCTTCAAGTCCATTCTCAGATAAAATTATTGCTTCTATTCTCACATCCAAGAACAAACTTAATATTTTAACACCATAAGTGAAGCACAAAAAAAAAAATAATCAAAAACTGAATCAAACATCGGATTAAATTTTTTAAGGTTGAATATATGGACTTGAACCATCATCTCTCTTGAATACTTTTTGGAATGGACACAACAAGAAAATTGATTTTTCGCAGCACGTCATCAACAGCGTGCATTAAAAGCACGCTGCGAATACTACTTTTCGCGGCGTGCACCCATATGTGCACTGTTAATAGTGTTGCACTTGATACTATTTACGGCGTGCATTAAAAGCACGCTGCGGATATTACTATGGACGGCGTGCATTCAAAGCACGCGGCGGATACTAACTTGATACTATTAAAGGCCTGCATTAAAAGTACGCTGCGGATATTACTATGGACGGCGTGCATTAAAAGCACGTCGCGGATAGTAACTTGATACTATGGACGACGTGTATTAAAAGCACGCTGCAGATAGTAAAGCATTTTTTTGAAAAAAAAATCGTGTTCAGACATTAACGGCGTACATTAATCGCACGCCGTCAATAGTATTATCATTAAGTATTGAATTTACCCTTATGAGTCACTTGTTGTCTTGTAAATTTTGTGTGAAAAGAGTGTGTTAGTGTCTTACATCGACTGAATTAAGTTATCGAAAATTGTATATATGAAATTGGACAATTCTCCAGTTAGCTTTTGGGGTGACTCCATTGGACAAACACTTTAAAAATATTTTTAGTATTTGTTGAGTGAAAAAAAGCTTAAAGTATGTATTTGGATAAATTTTTTGCAAAACATTTCAAATTGTTTTTTAAAAAAGTATTCTCTAAGTATAGTTTTTTTTTTAATAAAAGTTGATATTTGTTTTTTTATGTGCTTAGAATAAAAAAACTTGGGTTAAACGAGAATTATGAAGTTTTTATAGAACAGTTGTCCAAACATCTTCTTAATTATTTTAACTGTAAATCATTTTTTAAAAAATAATTGCCAAAAACATTTTCAACCCTAATCATAGAAGATTTTTCCAAATTAAACACATATTTATTCTAAAAACAATTTTATAAAAATTATGTAAAAAAATTTTACAAAACATTTTATAAATAATTGTCTCAAAGGAGCCGAATCGCGACACGAGCTACTAATTTCTTTATAAATATATAAAATGTCAGAAGGATTTATTACTGACTAAAATTTGTTACAATAAAATATAAATTCAAGAAAAAAATATTTTTTTTTTTTGGTTACCATAATCATTACATAATCCGAACGAAAGATGTTCAACATATTTCATACCTCCAGGCTCCACCAATGATTCCACCTGTTTCCTTGAGATTTCCCAACTACAAAAACGTACCCCATAAACAAGAAACCAAAAACCCAGAAAAATAAACAAGTAAACATGACATCCAAAAGCTCGATTGTTCTTCTGGTTTTAGCCATAACCCTTCATGGCCACTCCACGCAAGCAACCTCTCAGGCCACCATCGACAACGGCGCTTGCAAAAAGCTTGTACTGGTTCGCATAACCGACGCCGTGGTCACACACAACCCGCGCGCCAATGTTGATATGAAGATTCGAGTGGTCGGAGGAGATTTGTTACCAACTGTTTCATTGAACCGCGGCCAAGAATATCAACTGAAAGCTACGGAAAATAATTCTTACATCGCCATGGCTTATTTTGGCTTGGACTTTGCTACGTTCGATCCGTACGTGCCGAAACGGGATAAGGGCCAAGCAGCCGTGTACTGGAAAGTGAACGAGTTGGGGTTTTACATAAGCTACGATGGGTCGAATTGGAAGCTTGATACTCGTTGGGAGACTGGAAAGTAATACACGTCCTTTCTTAGTAATAATTACGAGGATGATTTAAATGTGTTTCGGGGATAAAATTAAGGACTAAAAATGTAATCATCCCTCTAATTCATTGTGTCACCAGATAAAAGAAATTCTATGCATAATCAAATTACCAGAAACAGAGAGGATTTGTCTTACCTTACCTCAATTAGGACTAATAATTAAATATTATGACTCCAATTTTAGTTCGGAACACACTTGTAAACCTGCACACTCGATCGAGTTCTTAAGAACAATCAGCAAATGGTACTGTTCCATAACCACACGTCCATGGCCAAGATTTAATCTTTAACCAGTTAACAGAAACAGATTCAACAAATGACAGCAGAACACAATTGGTAACAGTTGTTGGTATGATCAAGAATATATATATATATATATATATATATATATATATATATATATAACTTTTATTTAATTTTTGAATTAGGTATTTTTGTTTACCGGATTTTTATTCATATCCCTTACTTTTGGTAATATTTTCTGAAGAAATTTTTGGTAATATTGTATTTACATTATTAATTTATTTCATATTCAATTACATGATACATAGAGAGTTGATATATGCGCACGAATTGTAATATAAGGATTAATAATAATTAAAGAAATAAATCAGCCAACCAGTTAAGCTCGATATGATCTTAATATTAAAATAACATAATAAAAATACAAATTTAACAACTACCCTTGTGACAAAATTAATCTGTCAATAATATCGTAAGGCAATCTAGGGGATCCCGATTATTTGAAGGAACTTTCTTGATTTACAAAGCAATCTAGGGGATCCCGATTATTTGAAGGAACTTTCTTGATTTAAGCTTTGTAATCGTCCTTTCCAACCACTATAAATACTCAGATATGTTCTTCGGTTTGATTTATTAATTCACATCTTACTTGCACTGAGCAAATAGTCTCTCCCACTATCAGATGGAATATCCAAGAATTGTCCCCGAGGAAAGCTCAAACGCCTACAAATTCATACTGAGAGTTCCGAATGCAGGAACATTGAACAGACGCAGCGCGAAGGTGAGAGTGGTCGACGGGAATCATCTGCGCATTACCGTGAAGAGAAAATGGTTTCCCAATGGAACACAACAAGATATCACGTCGGATTATATGACTCCCCTCGATGGCGTCCCCCATGCATCCATACATCAAATGTTGGTTCAATATTCTGATCATGGGGTTGTTACAGTCAATTTCCCAAAGGAGCCACTCTTATTTATATGATTATACACACACATCAATATGTGTATGTGTGTGTGAGTCTATCCACCTATCTATCTTTCTATATATATTCTTTTCATTGATTATTATTATTTTAGAATTAACGATGATTATTCAAGTGTTTATGATTATGATTTGTTTTATATTTCTATCATGGATTCAAACAAAATATTGTTTCCTTTCAAAATTTAATAAGAAATTAGAGAAAAGACTCTACGGTAATAAATGACTTAAATATTTAACGTATACATGCAGCTGGAGTGGGGTCCCATGTGTGCGTACGATCTGTATATGTGCACACACACATATATATACATGAAGAATCTCAAGTAAAAACATATATTAATCAATTAATTTGGGTGACTTTTCTCTTTTAATTTGAGCACATAAATCAAATTTATCAATACCACTCGCCAAAAAAAAAAAACTCATGAAATCGGCCTCCTTGCCAGACCGACGCATTATTGTTGGTATGATCCCACATCAACTCCATAAAAATTTTGAACATCCAACAATGGTGTACTCATGAAAAACTTCATCCTGCCCAGAGATGGAGGGGTTGTTTATTGTGTAGTGGCAAAAAACTTAAAAGGGGATAATAAACACGACTACTCGCTTCTTATCCAAAAATATAAAACTCGAGTCAAACTCGTATACATGCGTAAAATATATTCTCAAACCAAGTAAAAGCACGAATTCTTTGTTTGGACTACTCAGCAAACCACTTGCGAGTACATATTATTGTTTGCAACAATTTAAAGCTAAACCAATCGGGTCACCGAGCTTCAGTCATACAACTCAGAAGTGATAAACCATAATACTGTATTCCAAATCCGACAATTACAGAAAAAAGAGGAACCGAACGTAGGTCGAACTACCAAACTTTAATCATTAAAAGATAAAAACCTACGCAACTCCAATTCAGAAAGATTCGCTAATTACCTTTACCTGATTTTGTGTGTGTCTAGAAATAGGGTGAAACTCCAAGCAATGGTTTCATGGCAGCCAATTCATGTTGCAGGAAATTGTAGATGGATTCAGTTGTCATGGATGCTACTCTAATCACAACTCCGGTCCCCTGACATGCTAACAGAGAGTTAATGTATTTTCCTGATCATCTTCAAATAAGCAATAGTTAATATAATTTTCTATGGGTGAGGTGACCTGCTTCTCGGAGGCCGGAGCTTTCAAAAGATGTATTCCAGAAGATCGTATGTCAAGCATTTCAATTAATACATGGAATACAATTAAGAAATGTATTACGCACCTTTGGGCCAAACACACTGCAAGAAGCAATAAATCTTGGTTTTGGAAAACATTTATCACCTCCTGATCTGATAGAAGGGACATGAAGTTGCTCCGACATTAATTTCTTCACATCTTCCTGGATCTGATGCTGGACATGCTTCAATTTAGGCCTAAAACCATGAATACAAACACAGGATTAAGCCACACAATTCTCATTCTTGTGTCAAAAAGAAACCCGCAAACTTTCAGAGTTCCTACCCCAAGAGCACTATCATAGCTATTGATTGGTAATCTTGCAGGTGGTCAGAAATACTGCCATAATTTCCTTGCTCTAACAATGCCTGTGTCAAGTTAGAATCAATCAACCAATTTCAAGGGAATAATATATAATCAAAGAATTCCCAACGATATCAAGACATTTCATAAGAGAAAGTGACAGCATCGGATTAATGTTAATAGGCAATTTTGCAAGGATGCGCAAATTCAAAGGACATGTAAAAATAAGAAAAGTACCGTGTCAAGAAACACAGGCTCGTCCTCTTTCGTGAGAATCCGATTAGTACTCTTGTAAAAAGAAAATTCCCATTTTTCTCCCCTCTCATGACGACCACTGGTAATCCAATCAACAAGAAGCAAGCTCGATTCAGGAACAACTTTGAAAATTTGCAATTGAGAATACTTTGCAGTGGAAAAGCACGTGACTGGGTCTGGAATTACAGCAAGAAGAGCGTCCTTCCCAATACTAGCCTACTGCATGGCATAGATCAACTACTGTTTGTTTAAAGTGACATACACAATGGCAAAAATGAAAACATATATAAAGCAACGATGTACTCCCCAAAGGGCACCTTGTGACCTGAAATAAAAACTAGCATAAAAATGCCTAAATATCATTTTCCTCTCATTTGAGATGATAACATTTTTAGTTCCTGATTTCACCCAAAACAAATTCATGTCCCCTGTGTGTAGCTCACAGAATAGTCCCTGAGCATTTCACATTTGTTTAACAGACATCGCCTTTGCCACCAACTTCTGTCAAAATCCAAACCACCCCATATGCTCACAAATGAGCCTGTCTTCCTAAAATTGGGTGTGGCAGTTGCAATTTTTAGTTCTTACTGTATATCCCAAAAGGATTTTGTTTCACGCATTACAACATTGGTCCACTATTTTCTAAGAATATCGGGTCTCTCCCTCATGAAAATACATGTCCTCTCGCAAGTAATAATTATGGGGATGAAATCTGTTTCAGGGGTAAAATTAAGGACTAAAAATGTAATCGTCCTATACCTCGAAGTGTAATATTATGAGTTCAATCAAATCATACACAAATGTGAGAACAAGTGGTTTGACCAAATTTCATACTTGACAAGAAAAAAAACAAGTATCACCTCCAATTTTTGTTCAGAACACTTGGATCCGACACACTTGTATACCTGCACACTCGAGTTTTTTTTTTTAAAAAAAAATCAGTGAACGGTATTCAATAACCACACCTCCATCGCCAAAATTTAATCTTTAACACATTAACAGATAGATTCAAGTATTCAAGAAATGACTGCAAAACACAAGACCTTGGTAGAAGATTGGGTGGTCAAAACTGCCGCACAGCCATCCCCCACCGTAATCTCACACCCAATAGAATCACCCTACACATTTGAACGCAATGAATGAAGCAACTTCATACAAAAACCCAGGTCAAGGAATGTAACGATAACATACAGAGACGATGCCACCGCCATAGGTGATGGTGTAAATCCAGACAGCATCTGTTTGAGCGGGTCCCACCTGTGGAAAACATCAAGAGCGTGAGAATCCCGCGTGTTGCTTGCAGAATCAAGAACGGAGAAGCAGAGAGGGAACCCGAGATTGACTTTATTGGGAATGATGAATTTGAGAGGGTACTTGGAAATGCATCGGGTCACCGTTGATTTGCCACCGACCCTCTCCACAACCACCTTCCCTCTTTCCATCTGCTCTCTATGGAATGAATGTGAATTCGCCACTCAATGAGAGTGGACCAGCTAGCGATGGCGATCAGATGTGAAAAGTCGCCGACAACTCGAAGAGCAACTAGCACAGAAAATCAAGTATCACATTCATAGTGACTCGCTTGATATTCACTTCAGAAACTATTTTTTTTTTCTAAAATCGGTTGAAAATGGTATTTTCCAGTGTTCCAAAACATAAATTTATATTTAAAGATAGTTCCTTTATTTAATTTTTTTTTATTAAAAAACCTTGATAAAATGTTAACATCAATTCACAAATCAGTAATGGTTTTAGAGAAATTTCTTTCATTGCTTGAATTTTATAAATTTATAAGAAATTATTAACGGAAAATTGCAGTTTTAGTCGTTACAGTCTTATAATTTGTCAAAATTTTATTTCCATGCAGTAACTTGTATTTATCTTTTGGTATTTTTTTTGCTCAAACCATTAACTGTATTGAATAGAGTTTATTTGACATTGCTTCTCTCTTACATGACATATGTGACAATAATTAAAATTCATCGGATAAAAAAAGAAAAAATAATGCAAAACGACATCTAATACTTCAAAATGAAAGGATATTTTTTTTTTGTATATTTTAATGTGTGTAAAATAAGATTTATTCTTTTCACATTAATCGCGTAAGAGAATATCATTATCAAATAAGTAATATTACGTGTATTTAGTGGTTTCGTACCAAAAAAAAAGATAAAAAAAATAAAATTTGATGAAAATCAAATTTTTCAAGTTACAAAATTAAAATATAAAACATGTCAACTTACAATACTAAAATCATAATTTTCTCAACTTTTAATTATTGTAATTTTATAATTTGTCTTTTTTATAAGCTGAAAATATATATATTTATTAAATATTGTTTTATCTATTGTTTGAATTAAAATAACAAAAAATTTTAAAAACTTTTTCCATGCTTAAACCCGTTTAATCTTTTCTTAAAAATAAAATTATGTTTAATCTTATAAAACTTGATTACTGACTCTTCACTTTTTTTAGTACTTGGGTATTTTATTTACCCAATTAATTAATTTATCGTTATAATTTAAATTAATTTTTTGTATAGATAAATAATTTTATTATATACTTAATATAATAGCCAACTTTTGAAAAAGATAATAAGGGATCAATATTTTAAAAAAATCAATTAACCAAACAGTTTACCTTGATACCTGATTTATTACAATGTCAAAATAACCTAACATTAAAGGTAGAATTCTAGCGTTTCTTTAGCACCACAAAATCACAAAATGAGAATGAAGAGCATGCCAATAAACCTCACAAATTACTTAATAATTTGACAAGAAGTGAGAATCCTATCAAAATCAACATTCAATCAATTTCAAGATCCGAATCTAAAGTAAAAACCGCATAAAAAAATATTAGTCTCTATTTTAGAGAACGTCGTAAATGTGGTCGCTAAAGTTACTGATACCAATCAAATCGATCGTTAATCGATCGGTCTCTATTTTGGCAATCTCTAATCCATGTTTTTCTTGTTGTGTACCCCAAAAATGGACGAAATATTCTCTCTTTATTTACAGTGTAGTGACATAAATATCGAGATAATACTAATTTAATCGTGACTTGTGAAATACATAATCATCTCATATATTAATGTTTGCTAAAATATTCCATGCCACGATAAGAATATATCCCATAATTATTTCAAGATTCGTCATGACAAAAACAAATATATATCTTTAAACATCAATATTTCAAGTATCTGTCTTTTATATATATAATATAATATAATCCGAAAACAAAATTCTAAACCAAAATAAAGTAATTTTGGGATCAAATTACATATATAGTCGACGAAATTGGATGGCGGATCCAAGAATTGTCCCCGAGGAAACCCCAAAGGCTCATACGTTCACGCTGATAGTCCCGAATGCAGGGATTTTGAACAGAAGGAACGCATGTGTGAGAGTGTTCGACGAGAATCATTTGCACATAACTGTGAGGAGAAAATTGTCTTCGAATGGAGAAACCTCACGGTATGTTACGTCGGATTATATTTCTCCCTTGAATGTCCCTCATGCTGCTATAGATCGGATGTTGGTTCGATATTCTGCTGGGGCTGTGAAGGTCATTTTCCCCAAGGAGCCACCAGCTTAAATTCTTTAATTAAAATCAACAACATTCTTATTTATATAATATATGCAGTATGTATTATATTACAATAAACACAAACATACGGGTCTCTGTCTGTGTGTATATATATATATGTTGTATTTTTCATTGATTATGTATGAAAATATTCCGTTTAACATAAACTGTAAAAGTTGTGTGTATCAGATACTGCTCGAATGTGTGAGTATATATGTTGTTATAAATTTTATATCATTTATTATTAGCAAAAACTTGTGTGAGACGGTCTCACGAGTCGTATTTTGTAAGACGTATATGTTATTTGGGTCATCCATGAAAAAATATTACTTTTTATGCTAATATTATTACTTTTTATTATGAATATCGGTATGATTGACAGATAAAGATTCGTGAGATCGTCTCACAATAGATCTATTTTTTATTATTTTACGTTGACGGAAATTTTTAATATATAATTAGTGCCAGCTGGTAGCTAGCTAGTGTGATTTTGAACACATGCAACCCCTCGCCCCCTACCTCTTAATTCTGGACTGTGCTGGTCAGGTCCCATGTGTGCGTGCGTTTACACGACAGACGCAAGACTCCAAGTGAAGAAGCAATCAGTTAACATGAAATTCATCAAAAGTTTGCGTTGGGAATCAGCGCAATCAAAACAGCAATTTACAGGACGATTTTCACTAATTTAACACTATACTAAGAGCATCCACACAACAGTGTGTATTATTCAAGTCATGTCGTCCAAATATCCTCTCCGTTTAAATATTCACCGTTATACACCATTGATTTGTGTGCGACAACAATACTCGCTTACAAATTTGTAACCGGATATTGTAATTTTTTTTTTAAATTTCTTGAAACAAGCGTGAATGAGACGCGCTTGTTTTTGGGGTAGAGTTTTTTTTAGACGAGATGGGTCGAGCTTCCTTTTTTTGTTCGATTTTTTTTCTTTTGGTTCGGGTTGAGTCGAAGTGAAGAGTTTGAGTCTCGGGTGGGTCGAGGTGAACGACCGAAGCTCTTCATCACCTTGACCCAAGCTCTTCAACTCTTCACTTGAAGAGCTTGGGTGGGTGCTTCACCTCGACCCAAGCAGCTATTTTTTTTTATTTTTTATTATTTATTATTTATTTAATTATTATGTAAAATATAAATAGCCTATTAAATGAAAATAAAATATTAATTAAAGAGAGGATCCATAAATATTTGGTTGGTGTGATATTTGATTATGAAATATAAGATATTTGAATAGAGAAATATTTGATTGATGACATGGATTAGGAAGGTCCACGGATATTTGAAAGAAATATCCTCTTATCGTGGATGACCTTATGTACGCAACTCGTAACTCCATCCTATATTACAAATACGAGACACATTACATGAGATACAGATGATCTGGTTGTACATTTTTCCGCCACAAGTCTCGCCGGCCGATGACATATATCGATATCTTTTCGAATATAAATCCGAGATCTTTTCACTGATCTCGGCAACTCCTACCTCAGCTGCCTGCCTATGCATTCTCAATTTTGAACATCTTATAACAATCTATAGAGTATACACAAAAGCCATACTCACAATTTAAACCTTGCCGATTATGATAATGATTAATTCGACTCGGGATTGGGACCACTCGGGACTTCGTGTGCAGCAGAATGAAATCCTCGATCCACATTCTCATCCGTCTGTTTCTTGGAAAGAGACGGCTCACCTTTTCTATGATGAACACTAGTTTTCATTCGATGCAGCCTCATCATGGAGGAAGAGTCTCTGCCTGCAGCTTCAGAATGTTGCCGGAGAATTCTTCCCTTCGAAATCGAGGTAGACTCCAATAGAACTGGAAAAGTGGTCAATAGTACCATCAAAACAAACAAAAGATTTTTTGTGCTGGTTTTTGCCATGAAAAAACTGTGACCGGCCAAGATAATCCACCCCAGATTGTAAACCAGAGATCCACATCCATTAACCGAGTGGACAACCAATTTTGAAACAATATATAAGAAGATAACAAGATGGTAAAAACTGAGAATAAAATTTAGTTTGGAGTAATTGGAGATAATTTAGTGGGAAGGAGATTTTGGATTATGGGAGTCTCTCAAAACCACATGGCTTGATGGAAGAAATATATCAGCGTCATGTGACTAGTTCTTTTTCTTTGCATCGCGGTCCTTCTACATTTGACATTTATAAATCTAGACCTCAAGGTTGAAATACCTTCTCATTTTTTCTTTTTTCTTTAATTACTTAGTGTCTACATAATTTGATATTTATATTTGAATATGTTTTATATTTTTAATATAAAATGTTTAATAATTCATATCAAGATTGATTTAAAAAAAAATTGGAGTAAGTATAAACGATTAACCACCACTATATAGTTCGGTGACATAATCTTTTTCATTATTGTATGTGAGATATGTGAAAGTAAGAATATAGATGAATAATCAATTGAGTTCGATATAATCTTACGGTATTATCTCAAGTGTATATCCGAAATCCACAATTATTCTTGTACGTGGGATTCATGTTGTTTTTTTAAGCCACTCGGGAGATACCATAAGGCACATACATGTTTAGTCGATGAAACTCAAACATATGAACTTGACTAGCTAGGTGCATCAATTTTAGTGAACAGCCAGAATAGCCACGGAGACATTAAATATTAGTATTGGCTTTCGACAGTTAGCTATGGACCACACCGTGTTAAAGCATATGGCTTTTAAATCAACGTCCCTTAGTTAGACGAAGACCTTGAGTCAATTCACTTTACCATCGGCAATAAAAAGGAAAAAAAGTTAACAATTATTACACATTATATACACACACACCCACAATTTTGATATACTTGTTTAGATTGAGACTTGGACCAAATAACCAAATATTAGCTCAAGAGAGGGATGAATGTTCAATTCCATATATGCAACTCTCAAATATTTTATCTAACTGATGTGGGACAACTAATACACCTCTCTCATGCTCAGAATGAACATTTGGAATGTGAAATTTACAAATGATCCAACTATGAGCAAAACGGGTGACCCAATTATGGGCAGTCTAATATTATATAATAGTGGAACCTGACATCTGATATCATATTAGAGTAACTTTAGTTTGTGAGGAGATAATATAGCATTTAGTCAGTTACAAGAGGTTGGAAAACAAAATATATAACTAAGAACATGGGTAAAAAAGATGATGATCTTCTTTTTCATCTCTCGGATATCAAAGATGGTTTTCTGCACTTCTCGCTCAATCTCCATAATATGATATTAGTAGTGCTTCCGTTCTGATCGCCGGAGACATTCATCTCAGATCGTCCAAAGAGATTCAACAATCACTTGCATTTTTGATCGGAGATGCTAGATTCTATCGACCTGGTCTACTTCATCATCTGATTTTCAATCTTTTTTCTGATCAAGTGCTTCAGAATTGTACTCATCGTTGATGCGACACTCATATATTAGACACGACGAAGCATATCAAAATTGCACATCTACTAGATGAGTGTCACCTAACAGTGGTAATAGAAGTGGACACGGTTAATGGATAACATGATATCAAACACACACCACATTTTGTGTTATAATCTACTATCAAGTCCATTGGAAATCATAATATATCTTGATATATAAGTGAAATTACATTATCTATAAAAATATATATCTAACCATGTTTTCATTTATTATGATCTTGTACTATTGACTTGAGTGTTTTTTTTATTATAGAAATACTGATAAATGGACAATAAAGTGAGGGGAAAGGTGATAAAGGGTGGCAGAATGATGCTAACCTTTTCTTCTTGGACACTTTCCCAGCCATGGAATGCGTGTTCTTTGACTTGGAAATTGGAAATGCATTGGAAACTCACACTATATATAAAACAATATATATAAACTCACACTGTCATTTCCAATTGCATCGTGATTGATACAAAACAATGTATAACATGAAGGCCATGCAAAAAGCAATCTACGGGGCCGGGTTAATCTGGTGAAAAATTCACAAGTTGTCTCCTTGATTGGAAGCACGCAGGTCCCCCACTTCTTTGCTAATTAAGTGGCTCCATCGTGTGAAAAGTAAATACCACATGGCCAATGACTGAATTTCATATGCTGCATGGCTACTCGTATGCTATACTTGGAGAGTTTGTCACTCTTTAGTCTCAAACTATTGGATCGTGTAATTCATGTTCATGAGGGACTCGGGGCATGAATCCACATAATGAGTTCAATGATCTTTTTTTTTTTATAATTATTGTAATATGTAAACAACAAAATCTAAGTCACTAAGTGCATATGTGTATTGTTGAACAGATCTTTTAAAAATATGTTAACATGAGGAAGTTCAAAGATTAACTATTTTTGCTTAAAACAAGTTAACTCTAGCATTTTTTAGATCTGATGCATTCAAACCTTGTTTCATTAACCAAAAAACATGTCGAGTTTAGATTCGAGTTAACCTGAATCATCATCTTGTTGTTTCCTCCTGTCTTTTGTGTTGTATGGAAGGTTGTGTGAGTGGGATGGAGCAGAAATTGAGCCCTTGATCGATTTTGACTTTTGTGTTAATTAATATAACTTCTGAAGAGTTTTCATAGATGGGAAGAATTCTTCCCTCATTTAAAATATCAGACATGGCTATATGTGCAACATATACAGACAGGCCGTTTTTTATAAAAATATCTTAAACTAACTATGTCAGCCACTTTTGACTAATTACATTCTTGGTCTAATAATCAACCGCTCTTTTGTTTAATGACAAAAATTTATGTAAAACAGTCTTATGAGTCATATTTTGTGAGAAATATATCTTATTTGAGTCATTCACAAAAAAAATATTACTTTTTATGCTAAGAATATTATTTTTTTATTGTAAATATCGATAAGATTGAACATTTGTGATATCGATTCAGAAGAGACTACTGTTTCATATATCAATTATCCAGTGCATTAATACATATATCAATTATCCAGTGCATTAATATAAGTTTCTTTTTCGTTTGAATCTCGAGTTTTCTGGTTCACTCCCCTTACCAGGTATGAAATATCTTTATCAGCATCCTTTTGTATTTGTCAGAATTATAAATTGATTTATTTACCAATTTGTTATTTCTCATAGATCAATACCTTCATACACTGCTTTGTAGCGATTAGAAAATTACGTCTTTGTATGATTTGGAAGTGGCAATCTGTGAGAGTGAGGCCATTGAACGGTTTGAAGAGCTGGAATTGGGTTCTTTAATAAGTGTGGATGCTCACAAACGGAAACGAGTTCAAGTGGATATGTTTTTGGATTTTATTTCCCAGAAACAATCTGTTAATGGGAGGGAAAAGCTTTGCGTATGTGTCCAGAACATTGGGTATGCCATCCTTTTCTGCCAGAGCAAACGTTCAATATGTTTTCTGTGTCAAAAGCATCTCTTATGCTAGAGTACCATTCGAGCCTACTAGTTTTTTGGGGCGTGGTTATTATATCTCTACAATACCTTGAAGTCCTGTTTCTGTACAGTTTTACCACGAAAACTAAAGTAGGCTCTACGTCTCTCTCTACCAATTTGCTGTTTTGTTTTGGGAAACTCGGGTTTTATCTGTTATAACGTTAGAGGTACCTGTTCGTTTTACATTCTGATTCCTTACTGAATCAAATTCCTACTGTACTCAGATCATTTTCGAATGAGAAATTAAGGTGGAATTTGTCAATTCGTTTGAACATCTGACGCCCATTAGCTGTTAGTTTCCATCAACTTTCAAAAACCAACTAGTTGAAGTAGTTTTAACATGTATACAAGCCTCTGTCAGATGTCCAACCATAAACCACATAACAATAATGTTGTCTAATTTGCTGAGGAGGCAATGTACTGTTATTACAAGTCACTTTTCCCAGTTCCCACTCATACGAAATCAATTATTTCACTTTAAGAATTAAATAGATGCGTCTATAATGTTTTAGCCAACAGGCAGCAACCTCTCGGCTGCTCACTTTTTGCTGCCAAGTGATGGATTTATTAAAATTAATCAAAGGTATCTAGTCTGGCACAATCTATTTGTGGGAGGACTAAACACACTAGTGCAAATTGTTTTGATGTAACTTAATCTATTGCAGTCTCATTTTATTTCTTTGACAGATTGTTCCTCACGAAGCAATTTATTATGGTCCAGCAGACAGTAGCTTCATTTTTCTCTGGTGAATGGGATTCTCCCTTACGTGCAGCGCTACGTCTTAAATGTGCATACTGACAGATATTATCAGCTCAACAGGTCTGGTTTTGAGAATATTACGCACCTGAAGATTGTTGTGGTCGAAGAGTTGTTCTATCAGAATGCTATAAAGAGGCAAGATTACATCTAAGAAACGATATGTGTGTAACTGCCTTTTGCAGGTATTTAATGCTTATCCGATCCTGACTATGATAGCTAGTTCATATTGGATTTTAGCTACTAATGTCATTATTACCATGGGCATAAGAAACTGATCTAACAAGGCCCTCATCAATGTCAGTTCATGACAGTCTCTTATCCTGCTGGCATGGATCTGATTTGCACGCAATATTCATGGAGTTTTCTCGCTTACTGTACAGTGGAACTACTGACTTGCACTTCGCTAATCTTCTTCTCATGGTCACTACCATGACTGACTCAGGTGCAGATGAGGAGCAAACAATTTTTTTATTTTAAACAGCCAGAAGGTACCTAATCTCCCTATGGATGAAGCTTGCTGGTCCTTTCAAACCGACAGTTCTTCATTGGAGAGCAATTCTAATTTGTTAGAAAATTGTCTACCACAGAAAGTTGAACAAAACTATTCAATGTTCAAGGGTAAACCTGTCATCAATTCAAGTTGGCCACCTGTTGATTGGAAAACTGCACCTGGATATTAATCTTGTGGTGCATTTGGAACTAAGAAACCAGTGCTTAGGAGCCCGCTGATAACAGGGATACACGTTGATGAAGAAAATCAAGAACAAGTTGTTACACCTCGAACTGAGATCAACCATGAATATAATACTGAGCATGATCCTATGGTCATGACTCCGGGAGCAATTTTACTCAGTGCAGATGGTTTAGAATCCAAGTCTAACAATTCAAGCAACTTGGTTACTTCTGGAATGAGTGCGACCCTTGGTTCTGTAGATTTTGGTGCTCCTGATATCATGCATTTTAGCCAACCTAATAGCTATGGGGGAGATAAGCTATTTGGGCAGCAGGAAGCATTGCTCACAGGGAGACTGGGGAAGTTCACAGCTTTCAAATATTTCGTGAGAAACCTCGTCAATGTGTCGGTGAATTGGGTAAATGAAGCTAATGAAACCGGTCTACCTTATGACTTTATCATCAATGATGATGAAAATAACAAATAATATGTCGAAGTCAAAGCAACAAAAGCGACGAGAAAGAACTGGTTTCTTATATCAATGAGAGAATGGCAATTCGCCATTGAAAAAGGTGAAGCTTTCAGCGTTGCCCATGTGATTTTGTCCGATATGGATATGGCAAAGTAACAATATACAAAAATCCAGCGAAATTCTGTCAACTCGGCAATATAAAGTTAGCAGTTGTGGTGCCAAAAAAGTAGTCTATCGATCACCCTCTTTGAAGAATCTGTATGATCAACTTTCTATCTCCTGATGTGACGCAGCGTTAGCCAACCAGAAACATCAGCCTTAGCACAGTTAGCACTGCACTGAAACTACCATCTTGCAACAACCCTAAAGCATTTGTTCCTGCTCGTGGCAATGACAGATGATGGTGGAAACAATTATTCATCAGTGATCTCTAAAGATCAGCCGCTGGAAATAGTGTATTTGTTTTTTTAAGAAAAGTTTACCAAGATCATGGATAACATCCATGATTTGATTAGCATGATTATCGACATGCTTATTATAAATGTCTTCATATATTAGGAATTCCAATGTAAGTAGAAACCTTTCTTTCAATGATTAAAACTCTCACCAAAGCAAGCAAATTTACACGGTGCTGTGCAATTGGTGGAGACAACTATCATCAACTCACAGCCTGGAGAATTTGCAGCAGCTCAATGCAGCATACCGATTTAGTCGGAAGAACTACTTGACTTGTTACTTTGATAATAGAAAAACAAGAACTACTTCTATTAGCCAAGTAGGAATTGACTCGGTTCACTCAGTTAGTCTATCCACTCAGATTCCTCCAAACTTTCCAGGGTGAACAAATTCCTCCTGAATATATGAGGAAACACATAGCTAATTGTGCATCTTAAATTTAAGACGATGTCTTGATTTCGAGATCCAGTGGTAAGTTGTGACAAACCCTCCACAGACCAAAAATAAAACAAAATAAAATAAAATTTGTTTCAACCAATTAATGACCTCTAGTATTAATGGTAAAAATAGTTATAGCTCTTAAAAGTATATCACAGAATTATTGTGAATGTTTTCCTACAGTTTGCAGAAGTTAATCCTATCTCTTTCAAAAACTAATAAAATAAATACACCAATAAGAATGAAATTGAAGTTATTTAATTTTACTTTAGCAAAATATCATTTTCAGTCCCATAATCATGGCATTACATTATTATTATTATTTGTATTTTATTTTTTGTTCTTTCGGTTGTTGATTTAAGTCTTTTTATATAAGATACATATTTTCCATTTAAGTTTTATTTACTTTAGATATTTAAATTGAACGGCAAATGATTAATATGTTTATAAAGTTAAAAATTTCAGCTTTAATAAAAAGATTAGATATAGATAATCAACCTTTTAATTTATAATTATTATTTTTATTATAAAATTTGTATCTTTAATTGAGATTTGAGGGCATTGCACACATGTAAAACAAGTCGTTAGGCCTGCGTTTAAAAATAAAGCACACACGCATTAGTCCTTTTGACCCATTTTCCCCTGCTAGCATCGCTCCCGCGCCCGAAAACCCAGCTGAGTGTCGTGCTTGAAATCAAGAAATAGCCAGAGAAAAATGGGGAAGAAAGAGAAGAAGAAGACCCCGAAATCGAACACCAGTAGTAGCGTTCAAAAGCAAGAAGAGCTGCTGAAAACACTCGATGACTTTACTAGCAAAGAGAATTGGGACCAATTCTTCACCGTGCGAGGCAGCGAAGACTCTTTCGAGTGGTATGCGGAATGGCCCCAAATCCAAAACTTAATCACAACCCATCTTTTGCCATCTTCATTACCGCCGGAATCCGAAAGAGAGTTTCCTCGGGTGGAGGCGGAAAAGACGAGCATACTGGTGCCCGGGTGTGGAAACTCGAGGCTCTCCGAGCATTTATACGATGTGGGGTTCAGAAATATAACCAATATTGATTTCTCGAAGGTGGTTATATCTAATATGCTGCGAAGGAATGTGAGAGAACGGCCGGAGATGAAGTGGCGCGTCATGGACATGACAAATATGCAGGTGATTTGATGAATCTTGAGTTTTCTTTATGGAAGTTTGTGTGAGGTTGGATGTTTGATTAAGCATGTTGTATAGTGGGTTTGACCACAACAGCTTCATTTCTTTCTCCTGTTTTAGTAACCAAACGTAGTCTAGTAGTTGTGGCCAGTGGGTAGTTGTGGCCAGTGGTAGACTGACGTAAATTGAACATCTGACTCAAAAACGTCTAACTAATAAAGTCACGTACACCCTCCTGGATGGATGTTGTCAATAAGCTGGGAAATAAAATTGCATGAGATTATGTTTTACATTTCTTGCTCTTTTATCAATAAACTCTCATGTCCAATGCCCTTTGTATTATGATAAAATATGCAGCAGAACCATTTATGCTGCAAATCTTTGAATCTACTTAATAATTTACATATATCGTGGGTAATTGTTTCTTTGACAATTGTGTATAGCTCAGTGTATTTTTTTCCACACTTCTATTTTCCTACCTGCATAGTTTCATCTGATAGTTTTGACTTCAATTCAGTTTGCGAACGAGAGCTTTGATGCCATTATCGACAAGGGAGGATTGGATGCTTTGATGGAGCCGGAGCATGGGTCCAAATTGGGGAATCTCTATCTATCAGAGGTAAGCTCTATGGAAGTTTTAGAGTTCTACACTTTCATCTTAATGTATATGCCTATATCATATCAGTTCAGAAATATATATATTTGGTTCAAATGCTTAATTTGTTCAATTCAAAATACTCCTAAATCATACATTTGAGCAATATATGTTTCATCCATCGTAGATTTGTTCAATTTATATGTATATGTTTATATTTGTGTGCTACCAGGTGCGAAGGCTTTTAAAATCTGGAGGGAAATTTATTTGCCTCACTTTAGCAGAATCTCATGTTTTAGGTATTGTTCCTCTTCCATATATCTAATTGATCGACAGCTTTGGATATGTGTAATACTAGGAAAGTGCATGTGCATTAGACATTGTTGGCTAACGATCAAAACATAATTACGAAATTTAGATATTATTTAAATCGTTTGAATAACATCATGTTCAAAAGTATTTGTCAATCTAAACAGATCAAAACACAACAGATAAAATAGCATCATAACTATAAACATATATGTTCACTTGTTCATATGACAAACTTTTCAATCAACGTGATTATGACATAATAACAACTCTATCAAACAGAAAAGTTTTTTTTTCGTCCAAATACCATACATAAAAAAAACAATAAAAATAAATTAATAGAGTAATGGATTTTATCAAAGCCCAAACCACAATGTACTTAAATGAAGTACACAAAATGTAATACTAAAAGTCACAAGAATAAAATAAACGCGTGAACCAAAAATAAATACCACAAGACATCAATTTCTACCAACATAAATACAATTGAATGATAACCACCAAAATGAATTAAATCCTTTTAACTTAACATGGACAATGACTAAAAAACAAATGCCACAAAGAGGAAAAAACAGTGTGAAAATAACAAAAAACGAATGTCGCAAAGAAAAAAAAGAAAAACATGGAGAAAACAATAAAAAAAAGTGAAGAAGAATGATAAAGCGAGTGGAAAAAGAAAACAAAGGTATTACTAAAGGTCACAAGAATTTGACAAACACGTGAACAAAAAAAAGAATACAAAGGTAATACTAAAGGTCACAAGAATATAACAAACACATGAACAAAAAATAAATGCACAAGACATCAATTTCTACCAACATAAATACAATTGAATGATAACTACTAAAATGAATTAAATCCTATTAACCGTAACATGGACAATGACAAAATAACCCCATCAACTATGTCAAAATGAACAAAAAAATAAATGCACAAGACATCAATTTTTATAAACATAAATACAACTGAATGATAACTACTAAAGTGAATTAAATCCTATTAACCTTAACATGGACAAGGACTAAAATAACCTCATCAAATATGTCAAAATGCAAAACAAGAGGTCACAAGAGTAAGCTCACAAATAAAACTCATCTTTTTATAGGTATATAGATTCTGCTATATTCTCCCCTTTCTCTCTCTCTCACGCACATTCATCTTTATGGTGAAAGTCAGTGCTGCTTTTGGGGACATGCTAGTATCCATTGTATATTTGCTCCTTTCATAATGTGAAAATGCACTTTTGTTGAAGTCGTTAAACTTTATACCTGATGCATTATGAATATCTCTCAGATCTACTTTTACCTAAGTATCGGTTTGGGTGGAAGATAAGTCTTCTCGCAATTGGTGAGCAGTCGTCATCTAGAAATCTTAAACTGCAGACTTTTATGGTCATTGCTGAGAAAGATACTATTTCTGCAATTTCTGAGATATCAGCATTCGTAGATCAATCCTCTATCATATGTGATGGTTATCAGGTACAAGTATTTGTTGCCTTTTCCTTTAACCCTAAAAACCTCCGTCGAAAGAATGAGGCAATTTAGTTGGAGTTTTTTTTTTAAATAAGACGATCATTTTTCCACCTCATAGGTATACAAATCATTTGCGATGTAATTTACTTTGAAAGATAATGAAGATACATACGAGAATGTATGTGTGTTGGAATTAAAGCACTGTTTTTATTCCATTGAAAAACTGAGAAAAGCTGCTACACATATATACAAGAAAACAAATCAATAAATAGCCTCAATCTGATCAATTTAAAGTTTAAAATACAAATGATCTGATAACATCTTGTGTTAACAAACAATCTATCCATATCAATTATTGGATATTCAACGTTCCCTTCAAGTTGGGTTGTATATGTTGATCATGCTCAACTTAGACAACAAGTCTTCGAATGTAGGACGAGATATGGCTTTTGTTAGGATGTCTGCAACTTGTGAATGACTAGTAACGTAGCAAAGTTTCTTATGAAATGACAGACGACTGCAATATGCTTAGTTCGATACAGGTGAACTGGATTCTTGGTGATACTTATTGCAGCTCGATTGTCACACTTGAATTCCACTGTCTGACGACCCCTAATTTCAATTATGTGAACAACCTCTGAATCCACAAATTCCATTGGCCAAGGAGGCAAACTCGGCTTCTACACTGCTTCTTCTCACAACAGCTTGTTGTCACTAGATTTCCCCATACAAATGAGCAATATCCGGATGTGGATCGTCTGTCAATGGAAGATCCTGCCCAATTAGCATCATTGTATAACTGTATGTTTCCTGAGAAGGTTTTGCGAAAATCATAGTTCCTTTCCTGGAGATCCCTTTAGATACTTCAACCTCAAATGACAACATCCATATGTTCTTCTCCTGGATTGTTCATGAACTGGCTTATGACACTTACAACAAACCCAATATCATGTTTTTTGTGAGATAGATATTTTAGTTTACCCACTAGCCTCTGAGATCGTCCTTTGTCATCTGTTGGACTATCCTCTTTATTCTCAATTTTTATATTTGGGCCAATAAGAGTGTCAACATGCTTGCATCCCAAGATCCCTGTTTCTTTCAAAAAGTCCAAGACATATTTTCTTTGAGAGATACAGATTCCATGCTTTGATCATGCCATTTTCATTCCCAAGAAATATTTCAAATGCTCCAAGTCCATCTCGAATTCTTTTGAGAGCAACTGTTTTGCCTTAATACTATCCTGTTCATAGTTTCCAATAATAACAATATCGTCAACATAAACAATGATAACAAAAATCCTGTCTTTGTCGGAGTGTTTGAGAAACATTGTGTGATCTGATTGGCACTTCATGTATCTAAGAATGTAAACGAACCATGTTTCTCGTGAGCTAATCGGAGCTCGGTAAAAAGCTCGTTCGAGATTGTTCGTTAAGCTTATCGAGCTCGAGCTTAAAGATATTCGGATCGTAAGCTCGCGAGCCTGTTCGCAAGCTTGAGCTTGGTTAGTTTTTTGGGCTATTAATTTTTGTCTCACATTTCTATTTTAGTGAAATTCAAGAGATTGAAATGCTATACAATGTGTAGAAGAATAATATTTATATAATATTTATTTATTATTTATATTTGATTAGATTTAGGTTATTCTGTTTCCTTAATTTGTTATTCTATGTGATCACATCAACTATATATTTGGACTGTATATTGTTATTGGAAGATAATAAGAAAAACAGTCTGTATTGCTTCACAATGAGAAGCATACCCATTAGATTATCATATCTTAGTCGGTTGTTTGACTAAAAATACTCGACGAGCTCTGAAACAAACTCAGCTCGAAAACGAGCCTGCATAACGGGCCGAACTTGGTCCATGTTCGTTAAACATGATAAACTAGCTATTAACGAACCAAGCTCGAGCTATTCGCAAATTTAGTAATTTTCAAATGAGCCGAGCTCAAGTCTAATGATAAAAGCTCGAATCGAGCTCGAACTCCTATATATCCGAAACAAGCTGAGCTCGAGCCTTATACTGTTCGGCTCGGCTCGTTTACATCCCTACATGTATCCATTTTCTTTCAAGCTTTTGGTGAACCTGTGAAACCAAGTTCTGGGGATTACTTCAAACCATAAAAATTTCTTCAATCTACATACCTTATTGGCAGTAATTTTGGACTCGAACAACGGTATTCTCGTGTAGATTTCTTCTTCCAAATCTCCATTCATCAAAGAATTATTGACATAAAGTTGATGTAAAGACCGGTCTCAACATGGATAGGAGTACATGAACCGTATTTAACATGGGGACGAATGCAAAAGTTTCTTGATAGTCGATCCCATAAATCTGGGTATACCCTTTCGCTACTAGTTGTGCTTTAAATCTTTCAATTAGCTCCCATCAGTCTTATGCTTGATTTTGAAAGTCCAGTCACATCCAACAGTTCGTTTCCACTTCCACCTGATCTGCCAGGTGGTGTTGTTCTCAAGAGATTGTGTTTCACCAAAGGCAGCAGCCTTCCAATTTTGATTTTGGAGGGCTTCGGTAATGTTTGATGGAACCTGTACTTGGTCTAAATTCACAAAAAAGACCTGATATGCAGGGGATGAAATATCAAGGGAGACAAAGTTGCTTATAGGGCGTTTGGTGCATGATCTAACTCTTTTTCTCAATGCAATGGATTTATCATCGAGATCATCAATATTAGGTAAATCAGAGCTTGGCGTACCTTGATTGTTTTCAAGAGTATCTAGTATTGGGGAAGTAATCTTGGTTTGTTGATCGTGTGTGTGGTCCTGATGACTTCCTGCAAGAATAAACATGGTCAAAAGGTAAAATATGATGCTCATGTTGCGTCTGGGAGTTATCTGGTGGGATTGTGTGTATTGGATCAAGTATAGGATGTGTCTGGACATCAATTGGGATGTTGAAGGGTTCTAGCTTCAGAGGTTCATTCATAATAGGCTTCTCCTGAACCGAGGAAGGTGGGAAGAAAGCCTCGGCCTCATTGAAACCGACATCCAGGTAACAATAGAATTTCTTAGTGGTTGAAGAATATCACTTGTATCCCTTTTGATTAGGAGAGGACCCAAGGAAGATACATTTGAGTGAACGAGGATCAAGTTTACTTCGAAATTGAGAATGAATATGCATGAAAGATGAGCTTTGTCTGAATAGGAGTCTGGAACTTAAGGACTCTAGACGGCATCCGATTAATGAGGTAAGTAGCTATTAGGACAGCCTCACCCTAGAAATGATGATGGACATAATGAGTGAACAGCAAGGAACAAGCCACCTCAAGAAGATGACAATTTTTGCGTTTCGGCACCATTTTGCTGAGGTGTGTCAACGCAAGAGCTTTGATGAACAATCCCTCAAGTGGCGAGCTAATCACCTAAGACAAAGTTAAAGAAATCTCTGGCTCGATCATTGTGAAGGATATGGATGTTTGTAGAGAATTGTGTTTGGATCATAGTGTTGAAGGTTTGAAATATTTTTGAAGTCTCACTTTTATCTTTCATGAGAAATAACCAGGACAAACGACTATGATCATCGACAATAATAAGAACCAAAGGGTACCCATAATTTTGTTCAGTCATGAATGGCCCCAAATTTTGTTCACATGGCCCATTTGGTTATCCCTGGATTTATGCTTACATAATGTGTTATTTGTCCCAACACTTAATTGTAATTTATTATCAGTCAGTATGTTGAATAAAGATATGCATTGCTCTACCTTTTTTTCGAATAGTTTGTGTGTTTTTTTCAATACCTAAAATTGGGGAGGATTGACGATGCTGATTGTTGTGGGTCGGAGACACATCGCCCAAGCTGTGGGTCGTGGTCGCCAGAGAAGGTGTAGCGTCGGAAGAGGAGGCCATTCCATATTTTGTCATTGGCCGATCTTGACTGCTGATACCATGAAGATATTTACCAGAGTGTATACGTGCCGGAATTAAAGTACTGTTTTTATTCAATTAAAAAACCAAGGAAAGCTGCTACACATATATACAAGAAAACAAATCAATAGATAATCCTAATCTAATCAATTTAAAGTTTAAAATACAAATGATCCGATAACATCTTATATCTTAACAAAACAGTTTATCCATATCAATTATTGGATGTTCAACAGAAAAATTCCATATGAACTCATAAATTTTGTTCGATTTTAATTATCGACAAACTAACCTAATTAATTGAACTAAGAAAATAGCAAAAGAAAAATGAATTTAAAAAAGGAATTTATTAACCAAACTGAATGCAGAAAGCTAAATTAATTTAAATAATTGTATTATTACTAACATGTAAGGCTTAACTAAAAGTAATAAAATATAAAAAATTAAATTTTTTGGGAAATCTGTTTCACCTTACGGTTGAATTATAGTCTTCTCTGAATTATATAAACATGAATTAAAGTGTTTGTTCTGAGGAGTCCATACGGGTTTTGGCTTTGCTCATGTATTTTCTGTTAATTAATTTACCGTAATGTTCGAACTCGTACGGTTTTCAGTCTGATTAATTATTCGAAAACTCGTTGAGTTCAAGGAGAATAATCAAAGAACCAAATAAACAGATTTAGCACAAGGCATGCATTGGCAGTTTATTGAATCATTAGAAAGAGTAATTTAGCTCCGCATAAGATGCTTACCACTTCAAGAATTCTGATAGTCGGTGAAAAATGTAGGAATGTTGGTAACATTTATTACAAAAATAATGATTTATATAAAAATGAATTAAACCTGAATTAAATTAATTACTAATCAATCTTCGACATAGAACTTGACTGTCCTAAACAAAACTGCAGCGGCTAGACATAATTAAAAATTCAAAATAATAAAATCAATCGCTTAGATAATGGAAGTAAGATACTCAAAGTCTTGGTCGCTCCTTGCCCGCATTAGAATTTTTCTCCAACCCCCAAGAAAATTGTGAATAGTGTAGAGTAATTTATGTATCTCTGTCTTGAAAATCTGAGAAAAGTTAGCGTCTTAAGGTAATAGTGAACGTGTTTCTCAGCCCCTAAAGTGGGTATTTTAGTCATGTAATAATCCTTATTGAGATAAGATTTTTTAAAATTTATATATTATATAATTTACACTTGATTAATGCAATTTTCATCAGCATTAGAAATGATATTCTGATTTATAGATATTTATCTTGCATGTTTTATTAAGGAATATTCTGATTTATAGATATTTATCTTGCATCTCGCTGGATCGGGAAACATAAAGAGTTTAAGACATTCTCGGTTTCAGATTTCTTAAGGGATTGAAGTTATATATGTTGTTGATATGATCCGCGTTTTTTTTTTGTTGTGCGGACCACTTGTCTGCTTTTTGTAATTAATAACTTTAAAATATATATTATAATATTGTTTCCTATAAAAATAAAATAAAATTGTGATACTCTTTTTGTTGAATATGCTTGGAGTTTGGCATGCATTTTTGTTAGGGAAATTGATTTAATCTTTTACATATTTTAGGCTTTTGGACTTAGTGAGGCACTTGAAAGGGAGAAAAAGTTCCGCGCAGAACACTCTAGTGGCTCTGATATATTGTATTCGCTAGAGGACCTGAAGCTTGGGGTAAGAGGATATATGGCGGAGCTTGATCCAGGTCGTAGGGTAAAGCTAACTTTAGGTGAACCTGGAATGTCCTATTTCTCCTACAGAGCTGTTCTTCTTGATGCTCAGCGAGACTCCGTGCCTTTCTCTTTAAATTTTGGAGTATTCCTTGTTCCAAAAGTTAGTTTTTCAGAATCCGTTTAAATGCTTGATTATATGTGTGCACCTTGTATACTAAGCTCATGAAACCTTTCTCGAAAATTTATATTTTAGACACGTGCTCATGAGTGGCTATTCTCATCAGAAGAAGGGCAATGGCTCGTTGTTGTGAGCTCGAAGGCTGCCCGTTTGCTGATGGTACTTCTCATAGTCAGCTGTATGAGTTCTCTGTATGCATCTTGGTTGTTATTTTTAATTCTTTAATGATACAATAATATTGCTAAATGCCAGATTATACTGGATTCTAGCCATGCTAGTGCTTCCATGGAGGATATACAGGTAATTCCCACTTTTTATTTTGTTATTAGGCATTGTTAGTCTGAATTTAACTGTATCACTTTCTTGTATTTTGCTTTTCGTATTTTAGATGGATCTTTCTCCTTTAGTGAAGCAACTGTCGCCTGGAAATATTGATGGAGTTCAAATCCCGTATGCTTCTGCAATCTTATCTTTTTGTATTCATCATTAGGCATAAATATTATATTATTTTGCACTCTCATTTTTATCTTTTTTTATTCATATGTTATGCTAGCTTGTAGTTTTGTAAACTCAATTTTCTTATGGGATTTTATTTTAAGGATTTCTACTCTTCCTCAGCTGACACGATTGATTTATGCACATGTTATTGTAAATTTGATTTCTTTTGCACTTGTCTTCTTTATTAATGATTGAATTAGATACGGTCATCTTGATATATATGAACACCTAAAATGAAAGGCTGTAGGCGTTCTTATAGCAATTTTCCATTGAACTGAGTGCATTCGTTCGTATTCAAACACCATGATTCTGTTGGTAGCAGCCTTGACAAGCCTTGATCTTTTTCTTCCATGTATTTCAGAGTGTCACAGAGAAGGGAAGTTTTTACAAATAAGATGATCTAATTGAAAATTATGGGATTGCATTTGTTTTAACAGGATCCTAGAATATGTGATTTTTATCGTTTATGGTAACTGGACTGAGGAAATTCAAAAGTAAAGATCTATTAGAAAATGGGACAATCCATATCCAAATAGGATCTTTATACTTGAATATGATACTAATTAAACCAAATCTTTTGTTGTGCATAACACTACTATGAATGCAGTTGATTTTTTGAGGTTCTTGGGAAGGCCTTTGTACAATATTGTTCCAATAAATTTCTTTATTACAAAGTCCTCTGAATTTTTATTCTCTTCACGTTGGAGTAAAGAACAAGAATTAGATGCCACTAAGGGCAGTACAACAAACTGTATACTATGCCTAAAGTATAATACTTGTATAAAATAAGAGGAAAAGAGTAATTCTTGCAATGCACATTTTGTTTTTGTTTCTAATGTTTTTTGGTATTTTGGCCAGAGATGAGTTGAAAGTGATGCCTTCTTGAATTTTTGAGAACCTTTTCATCTTTACTGACTAGAATTCGTCTAATGGATATGATCAGGTTTATGGCTGCAGGTGATGGAATCAAGCATCGAAAAATTGTTCACCAGGTTTAAAATCACATCATATTGTTTCATTAACATGAACTTTTGTTTATGTGAGCTATCTTATTATTATCATTATATCAATTTTGAAGAAAGAAAATTAAAGAGTAAGGTAACTGCTTGCTACAAGATAAAATGTATCATTTCTTGATTAGGCAGCAGTACCTCTCTCCTGATGTGGTATTTAGCAAAATATGTGATGGTTGTGATGTTGATCCAATTACTTCAAATGAGTCTTCATGTTTGACGTTTTGTACGCTCGGCTATCTTGTAAGTAATTTATTTTCCTGGAGGAATTAGACTTGTTATTAATCACATGATTGAATTGTTATTTTAATTGGATATGGATGGGAAAATTGCCCCATCAGATATTTAGGGATACCACTGGGTGGAAATCCGATGAAAATTTCAACATGGAAATCAGTTTTGTTGAAGATGTTGAAAAAGTTAGCGAGTTGGAAGAAAGCGTTTTTGTCTAAGGGGGTAGATTAGCTCTGATTTTAGCATTGTTGAATGCTCTACCAAAGTACTTCATGTCTCTTTTTAGGGTACCAAGAGGTGTAACAGAGTTATATGGTTGCATGGGATCAAGTCTGTAAACCGAAAAAAGAAGGTTTGAGTATTGAAAACATTTGTATGAGGAATAGGTCCTTATGGGAAAATGTTGGAGAAGGTGTTCTGTTGAGGAGGAACAAGGTTATTGTGAGCAACTTCAGGTTACAGGATAATGGTTGGGACACAGGTTTAGCAAAATATGGTTCATTAGAAGTCCTTTGAAGTTTATTTCGAGAATTTATCAGGCTTTTCACCAGTTTGTGAAGGCAGTGGCTTGAGGGGGTAATAAGGTCAGGTTTTGGGGGGATAGGTGGATGGGGGATTCTTCTTTTAAGGATTTCATCTTCTTTTTTCAGCTATCGTCGGCTCATACTAAACCCATTTCTCATTGTGTCTGGGTGGAGGACTTTACCTCCTCTTCTTTATTTTGGGACTTGCATTTGCGGAGAGATTTGGGGGATGAGGAAGTGGATGAGTTGACCTTTTTGTTACGATCTTTAGAGAGGTTAGATTGGCTGAGGGGGTCGATGATATCAGGGTTTGAGACGGGGATCCTTCAAGTGTTTTCTCAGTTAAATCATTCTTCAAGTCTTTCTTTCCGATCAACGAGTTTCTTTTTTTCCCCCTCTCTTTCATGTTATTTGGAAAGTTCTGATCACACCAAAGGTTCAAGTCTTTTCGTAGATCGTGGTGCTGGGTAAGCTGCCTACTTGTGAGATGATGCAAAAGAAATAGCCTTCGTTTGCTCTATGTCCGAATTGTGTATGATGTGCTGGAATAAGGTGGTGTCTCAGGATCCAGGGGCGGAGCCAGGATTTAGAAGTACCTGGGGCTAGCTCCGCCACGTGCTAGATGATAATAGAGGTGAACATTCGGTTAAAACGAACCGAACTTTCTAAAATCGAATTAATCGAACTTTTTTTCGCCTAACCAAACTAAACGAACTTTACTATAAAAATAGAACAAACCAAACCGAACTTTCATTGTATTTGTTGGTCACTGTGGTTGGAGTGGAATAGACGGATTTTTGACAACTTATAAGAGTCGATTGAAAAGTGTTGAGACAGGATTAAAATTCGGACATCTAGCTAGATTGGGAAGCATGTAGAGTTCAAAAAAAATTCTCGATTTCAGACTTAGTGAGAAATTGGAGTTATATATGTTGATTTGTGTAGGGCTTTTGTCTGTTTTATTTCTTTATGTGCAGATCACTTGTCCTCTATCTGTAACTATTGATTCCAATTAATAAATATAATTTAGTTTCCTATATAAAAATAATAAAATAATTGTTGTTTTAATCATCATCTATGCGACAACCTAACAAGATTGTTTAATTGCTGTTTATGGACTGTGAAAGTTACCTTTTACCAGCAGTTCAGGATTCAATGGCTTTTAACTGTTTTGGTTACAACTTGCATGTGGAATTGTTGAAGGTGTTGGTTTTTTATGATTTGATGTTTATGAGTGTCGGATAGAAATCAAGCGCCGAGTGCTTGTAAGAATGTGTTTGACCACATAGAAAATTTAACCTTGGCATCTCTACCTTGAACTCGGCAACATCCCATGTGGATTGTTCCATGCAAACCAAATGAAGATTAAAGTTCCTTGGTGGTGTTCTGTGAGACTATGTAATATTACTGGTACACAGAAAATCTTTTGCATTATCATCTTTTTTCTTGCTTTTGTTGTTAATTGCTTTCTCCAGGTTACATCTGCATTGACCGGTCAAATTGTTGTGGAAGATGTGATCTGTAACAAGCTTGATGATGAGATTCAACGTCGGTTTCCATCTAAAGACTTAATTTTCCGCCGCCTTACATTTCAACGAACCGAGAGTTTAGTGCAATCTGAAGCTATTTTGTCGGTAGTACCAGATGATATGTCAAACAAAGTAGAGGTCAAGGCAGCCGGGGCTGCTTCCAAGTCGAGGCAAAAAGGAAAGCAGAGAAATTTTGATTCTCAGTTGTCTGGTTCGCTTGGTTAGCATCTGTTTGTCTTCTCATGGTTCAATTTACGAGTTTCTTTTCTGTTCTTTTTTTGAGTTGCGGTTGTGCCTATGATTATGATTGTTATTTGACCAATGATTTCTTTAACTTATTTTCATTCAATGGTCAAATACTTTCCTCCGGAAGCTGGGATTCCTGTTTCATATCTCTGGTTTTGAATGGATTGCTTTGATTCTTGTGACTAATGCACAGCATCAGAGAAAATGTCCCTATTCGGCCCTTTCTATGAAAAGATTATTCTGGATCTGTTATGCACCTAACTCCTGATCCGATTTTTGAAGAGAAAAATGTTTTTGTACAGTGTCAGATGTGGAATGAAAGGAAAACTAATCCATACTTAATTGCTATTGTTTCCTTTTTTGAGAATGGTTGTTTTCAGAAAAAGTTTTACTTGGTGATAATTCTTTACAGTGACGCCGGATCATCTGCAGAGAGCATCAAGCAGTGAAATGAATGTTGATCAGAATTATTTGGCTAGTTCGTATCACAATGGGATTATATCTGGATTAATGTTGATTTCTTTACATTTGGAAAGGCTTGTGTCAGTCGGGAGCATGGTGAGATAGAAGCAAAATTTCAGTAATCTATTCTTCTTCCGCTGTCAATGTTTTGAGGCCAAGGGGAAAACTTATTACCTGTAATCTTTTCTAGAGTAGAATATCATAACTTCGTTGTTATCTATTTATCACCAAAAAATTTATTGTCCTTTATTTTTATGATGAGCTGGATGATACGGGGCAATGGGCATGGGGTGGTATTGCTGTCCTTTATTTTTATGATGAGCTGGATGATACGGGGCAATGGGCATGGGGTGGTATTGCTAACATGCAAAGATCTTGTGCATCCTATTTTTACCTCAAAATTCAATATGTCCCTCAAAGGGGTTAAAATTCGCCTGAAACTTGTTTTTTGTTCTTTTTCTTTCTTTCTTTTTTCCCCTTCTTTCTTTTTTGTGATATGTTCCTCGGAGATGACATCAGTCCTTGTGGTTGGTCCTCTGTTCCAAAAAGGTTCTTATAACTGATGGTGCCTTTTTCAACTTTCCCAGGTCAAGACAGTCGTCATTGGTCTTGGAGCAGGATTACTACCAATGTTTTTCCGGAAGAACCTCCCATTTCTTGAGATTGAGGTGTAACTGGGTTCTGATTTTATCGCTTTAAATTTTATTCTTTTATCCTTTTCTCATGGTAGTATTCTTAACTTTACAGGCTGTCGAATTAGATCCTGTGGTATTAGTTGTTGCTGGACACTATTTTGGTTTTAGAGAAGATCAACATTTGAAGGTGATGCTCAAGTATTTTCAGATTAATTGTCTCAAGTTCCAACTTAGTATGGATTCAAATGTGCATACAAAATAATAATTTGCTTGGTGTGATAAGTTGCATTAGATTCCTCTTCCATATCATCCTCAATCCTCATCCATATTAGCGGTCGAATTCCAACAACCTCAAACTGATTTAAGTATTTTTGTAATTTTTTCTTTTAATTTTTTATGTATGCGTTGTATTTTCTTCCACTTGCTCAATACTGTCCATAATGGCTGGTTTTAGATGTGTTTAACCATCTTAAATGTTCATCCCAAATCTTTTTGCATCGCTCCATCCTTATAATTTCTGATTAGCCTGTCAGCAACTGGAGAAAATTTCTATATTACAAGTTTTCTCAGATGAGTAAATGTTATTATATCACAAGATCTTGTTTTTGCATTTCATGTTCAAAATAAGAAGCCTTGTTGTTCATGCTTCTGTTCACATTGCTAATTGCTCATTGATTTTTATTTGATACGCGGCTCAAACTTTCTACTCATAGTGCTGTTTATCCTGAAAATGTATCTTGGTTTGATTGTGGTAATTTAATTCGATAATTTTCTTTATCGAATCTGATGCAAAATATCCATACAATACAAAAAAAAAATAAAAATTGTACAACTTTATTTTGAACAACTTAAAAGATATTATAATTTCTGTATTTTAATGCTTAGGGTATTGAAAATGGAGAGGTTTATGCATGATAATTTTGCAGTTTAGATTTAGTCTGTCTTACGGTTGAAACATTATAATTATTTTTCCATTCTGAGATACTAATTTATCCCTTCATTGAATGATGTTTGTATTTTTAGTTTAATTGCCTGCTGCTTTTATTTTTGCTTCCTTGTTTTTCTTCCAGGTACATATTGCCGACGGGATAAAGTTCGTCAAGGATATAACATGTAATAATGACGAAAATGATGCTCTCAACCAGAAGTTAGTGAATGAAGAAGAAAAAGAGTCTTGCAGAATTGACATACTTATTGTTGATGTGGACTCTGATGATTCGAGGTGATGCAAATGATATACTGTTTATTTTAACGCTAATCAACTTTAGTTTCCTATAACTCAGTCCTTGCTCTCTTGCATTTGCAGCTCTGGTTTAACCTGTCCTGCTGCAGATTTCGTCGAGGAATCGTTTCTTTTGACTGCCAAAAATTCACTTTCTGAGCAGGGCTTATTCATAGTTAATTTGGTTTCTAGGTCCTCTGCTGTTAAGGTTCCAGTATATTCAAGATTGAAAAAGGTGATCCTATAATTACTCCTACCAATATTCTGCCCAGACATAAAATAATGTTTAGGGTCCTCGTAACAAACTATTCCTCTTATTCTTAGTATTTGTTTCAATATGTTGTGTGCTAGTTCTCTTGATGTATTGAGTGTTACATATCATGCTCGTGCTTAAAGTTCTTGGTTTATTAAAAAGGTAATAGGATGTAATTCTCCAGCACTGGGCGTTTTAGGCTGCATTATATTTTTGTGCTTCTAACTTTGTTTTGTTTGTATGAGTGTTTTACAGGTATTTAGCAATCTTTATACTCTACAGCTCGAGGAAGACGTCAATGAAGTCATTTTTGCCCTTAAGAGCAATACTCCGGTTGAAGAAGATAAACTTTCCGATGCTTTTGGAGTACTGGCAAGATTACTAGAGCTGGAGAAACAGGAATGGAGCCAAAGTATCATAGATGCCTCAAAATTGATCAAGCGGCTAGTATGAAATCTTGGTATCTGAATGCATACCCGCAGTTTTGTGTAGTTGCTTCAAGTTTGTAGTGTTTGGATCAACAGAGATTTTCGTTCTTTTTCTTGAAGAGGACTATAAAAGTTTTCCAAGTTAGGTTACTGTAACTTTTTAGATCACCTGTGTAACAAACGTACATTAAAATTCCTTCCTGTTTGGGAAGAATCTACATCAATTTTCCATGCCTTCAATATAAACTTCAGTCTACTCACTTGCATGCAATACTATAATGATGAATGTGAATGATTAGACGGGAGAGGTCTTTGCCCATGGTGTCTCAAGCAACGTTTGTGGACGCTCACTAAATCATGTGTTCCAACAAAATCTGAGGACAGAAGGGCCAAATGTTTCTATAACATGGTTAACAAGAAACGTGCACGAAGGATAATGATCAGTGGACTCAGGGACGTTTTGAGCATCCCAAATTCAGTCTCTTCTTTTACCCTTGAAAAGTTTTATCAACACACAATACAAGTATTAGAGTAATGCTATATGTACAACCAAATCTATACAACAATTCTTACAACACAAAAAATCCAATACAAAAATTTCATTTATCAAAATCTAACGATAAATTCAATACAAAATCTCTCGAAATAATAACAAAATCTCACGATATAATAATAAAATATCACGATATTATTGTTGTACATATCGTTGTATGATATTTTGGTTGTACCTATAGCATTATTCTAAGTATTAAAGCAAAACTTAAAACTAGACAACCATAATTATAACGACCGTATCCTACTATATGTTCGACATTTTTTAAAAGAGATTAAACATTCTCCATTTCATCTATTTTTCAATTCTAATGACTGTAATTTGATAATAATATGTGGCCAAAATGGACGCATAAGATGTAGTCACACTTGCGAATTGCGATTAATCCAATTTGTAAACGTAATTTCACCCACTTTATGGTAATTGGAAAACAAAATTTACCGTCAACTAATCTTTTAACCTTTTATTTTTCCATGCAAAAACGACAAAATGTTACTAAAAAACAGTCTAGCTATTTTATTCATACTAGATACTTTGCACACGTTGTGCGTGTGGTACAGTTTTTTTTATAATTATCTATAGACTAAAGTGAAATTTGACAAATTATCGAGAGACTTAAACGCTATTTGAATAGTTGTGATTTTAAAAAAAAATAAAAAAAGTTTTTTAGAAATTAAAAAAAAAATAAAAAGAAAAATGTAATTGTGATATAAAATAAGGACAAACTTGGGAAATAAATAAAAAGATCAATATTTTTGTCTCTATTAAAGAGATTCTTAATAGATAGTAATAGATACTCGAATAATAATGATTTTCTAGCAAGTGATATTTTTCAAAGATGTCTCTCTCACACCACACAAACTTAAATTTACACCAACTAATCATGCTATCTAATTTGAATTGTTTATTTTATTTTTGACATTCATTCGAGTTTATGTTAAAATACTATTTTCACGACTTCTGAGTTGTTAGAAAGTTATCTTTTGAATATTAATTATGATTTATTTTAATGGATGTATGAGAATAACTAATCAGAATCCAAAAAAAAAAACGAAAAATTTAATGTTCTAGGAATCTTTTTAATTGGTTGTGAGCGAACGGCTGGGAAACAGAAAAATAGTGGGACTGCAACAATTTTTGGAATGTTCCCTTTGGTCATTTCATTCGAGTTTAAGTTTGAGTTAGAAGCTAAAAATAGAATGACTGCAGATCTGTTACACCTTGCGTATGCGCAGGAGCACACACATATATATCAAATGGATCCATTATCATAGATATTATTTACCTTTACAAGGTTTGGCCAACTCATGCACTGCCTGCAGCATGACAACTTATTTACCTTTACAAGGTTTGGACTCGAGGTTATCATTTAATTAGTGCAGAACCAATGGGGGATGTAAGAGAGCATTTCATTTCCACAGATAAAGTTTTGACAACACCACGACATGGGTCTCCTCCAAATACCGCATTTGATACGCCAATGGAACAACTCTGTTCTCCCAAACAAGCCTGGAAAGATTAAGGAAAAGAATGGCTTAAAGCATGAAGGGCAGCTGTTGACTTGACCATGAGAGGTAACAATCTTGTTTAGAAGGTAAACAAATAAACTGACTCTGAAAATCACGTGTCTTCAAGGAGTCCGTATTTTTTTCTTCCCATAGGAAAAACTAATATCAAACTTTAGGAAGGTACATTCTTAGAATTAAACTACGTGCCTGTTTCCCTTCCAATTAATTTTTTTAAAGAGAAAATTGAGATGCTGTTTGAAAGATAAGTCTTCAAAATTTGTTTATGTTCACAAATATCCATTTAGCACATGAACAGATGGCAAAAAAGAGAAAATGCATTGAGAATAATTTGATTTGAAGAAAATTTCTCACTCATAAAAAAATCAAATGATGCCTTACTTCTATGGTTAATATTTTATCAGTCACATTGGTTATTCCACCAAACATGAAGAAAATTCTTCCCACCAAGTGTCGAGTGACATTCAGCAAGTTGTTCAGTTGGGCAACGGTCCTGTAACTACAAACTTTAGTTTATCGAAGAGTAATACTTACCTGAGACACAACCGAGAATGAATTTGGTGCATGACAGTCACCTCTTGAAAATTTCTGGCAGCTGCCTTGTGGTGTTCCATAACTTGCAAACTCGATAGAGGAGATTTTTCTCCCAGAATCACATTTCAAGTGCATTTCAGGTACCGCAGAATGAAGTGAAATTGTTCCATTACTGATCTTTGGATGTGACCACACCTTTAGAGGAGGATAATGATCCTCCGATATTTTAGCACAAATGGTTTCTGTGAAATGTGATTTGATAGAAATCTTAAATGGGTTCTTTTCTGTCTCCTCAAAGATGACAAGTAAATTGTCTGATGCCCGCAGCCATGATCTTGGTATATGGTACCTGTACATGTATGAGGATTTGAGATCCCCCAAAATTGAATTAATGTCCATTTCAAGTTATTGGATAAAACTTGGGAACAAAGAATCAGTTAATGAATAAGTTTGTCTTGAAGAATACCAAGATTGAGTAGGATCCCCACAGTTTGTTACACACTTATCGGAATCATAGGTTCCTCGATAATCACAAGTTTGGCATCCATCCTTGGGGGCATTTAAAGTCCAATATCTTCCTATGTGGTGACCATTGACCCACACTTGACCCTTTCCCATGCTACTCAAATCAAGAGCAACAGGATCTACCACAGAAGGGGTATCAAAATGCGTCTGGATGATGAAAAATAAACAGACAAAAAAAATGAGTGACAAGAATCTTAAAAATAGATGTTTGTAGGATAGGTCAAAGTATATATCCCAAGGAGAAGAAATTTTTTCAAAGGAAACCACTATAGACAATTATCAAAATTTCGAGATATTATCATTCTGAGATTAAAAAAATGTCTCCATTCGACGAGAACAGAAAGGGATTGTTTTGCTTGACATGAAAGGGGTAGACAATTCGAATTCGTCAATTATCTTCTCAATATGCTTTATTGTTCAACAATTAAAGGGCTGAATTTGATACATCATCTGATCCAACATCAATACGGAAGATAGAGAGAGAACCACCATCATCTTCAGATTCTCTATACTTGGTGAGTGGCTGTTAGTTGTAATAGTTGATATTGACACCCAAAAATGCTTAGAAAGAGCCAATGTTTTTTTAAAAGGCTATAGTGATCAATAAAGAAATTAATGACAGCTCAACCAGACACCTGATTAAATCTCAAATGGCACATGATTAGATTATAAGTTTATGTCCAAATATTGAGATCCGTACTTTCATCTTCTGATTGATAGACGAGAGGAGGAGAGAGGGGTGTTTCAAAGATGGAATTTCGTTGAGTAAAGAGTCGCATGCCCACACAACAGTCTCTCGAAAGAGATGTTTCACTTCAAATTTCGAGTTGATAGGGTCTGATTCTTCACCTACCAGACCCAAGAATGCATGAACAATATTAATTTCTATGCCCAATGACATTTCAGTCAATTAGTTGAGATAACAGGAAGCTGAGATTCTGTAACGTCGAGATCCTTGTTTTTCATTCAAATAGTATCAACCACAAATTTACCCTGAGCTTACAAGTTAAAAAGTTCTTCGAGGCATAGATTCAGAATTTTCAGATAGTATAATTTGGTGTGCCGCTAATTTAAAATTTGTTTTTTAAAAAAATCACTTGAAAATGTAATAAATGAAAAAGTTTGATCTTGCATTGGTACCTTGTACCAAGAAAATCTGGTTGGAGTTACATCATGAGGTAATTCAGTCCATTCCATGCTTTCATTTTTATCACTTGCGTAGATTTTCAAAAACTCGCCCTTAAGCCCTACCTGCAGTTAGATTGAAGCATGCTAGTAAGTTTATTTTTTTTTCTGCTTTGTTTGGATTATGAAAGGTATAATAAGAACATCCTCTTACAAACTGCAACGACAAAGGTCCTAATATAAGGCGCACGTTACCTACAACACCGTAGTGCATAATTCATCTTAAATTCTACCATTAGTTTGTGTCAGTGATGAGTTGCATTTGTTGGATTTAAGGTTCAGTTTCTCAAACTGTCCATCCCCCATGAGACCCTTATTGTGACTCCTAAAAATTTTATTCATGTCCACTATTCCTCGTCAGGATACATGGCCAAAAAGAGATCATCCTATCATTGAATTCTGTTAAAAAAAAGACTATTTTCTAATGAAGTTGAACGAATATGATTCAGTGAAACAAACCCACAAAATACAAGTTTCGGATAAGATCTATAATGTTCTAGAAATAATAGAATCCTTGCAGCCTAACATTTTGAAAAGAAGTCACAAAGATTAAGAGGCACTTTGACCAACATGTGTTCCATTTGGTAGGAGCTGAAAACTAGAACCAATGCTTGACTCCCTTGAATTTGAGCAAAAAACTCCAATCTCCACACTCCCAGATGTATTTTTCTTGAAACTCCAGTAAAACTGAAAACTCAAAAATTGCCTTTTGGCAATGCTTCAGTGACAAATATCCGCAATCTATTCCTAAATTGAAATAAATCATGCTAACAACATCACCATTATTTTCAGCATCTCTTGCTAGAGAAACAGCTGGCTTATAACAACGATTTTTTGAAGCGAGCTTAGATTGTTTTTGTCCCAAATCAACAAGTAACTTCCTAAGGCAGATTTCTAGCATCACTGTTGTTACCGTAGAGATATATTCTGCCTCAGCTATCAATTTAGCTGGACATTTTACTTCTCACAATTTTGTGAAACAAATCTACAGTTGAAGGAAAGACATAAATCAGAGGTATTTTTCATGTCAACAACTGATCTAACCCAATCACTATTTCCACTTTATTGTGGGTTAAACAAAATACAAGTCAGTTGATTCCTTCAAGTCACTATGGTCCTAGTGCAGTTATATATAAACTACCAGCCAAGCTTCTGTAAACTTCAGAATATGCCTTTTCAGAAACTAAATCTCTCAAGCATATTTCTTCCATGAAATGAAAATCCTAGCAGAACATAGACAGGCCTCCATATCCAAGAAAACTTCATCTCCTCGTAGTCTAACATCTCAAATACAAGCTACATTCTTTCCAGAAAGGGTTAAGGGTTTTGCACCTATGACAAACAAATCATAAACATATAATGTAATTATTCTTGGAGCTTGCTGGAGTCTGAATCCTTTTCCTACTTTAATAATTGTTTGTCCATGAAACGGTAATATATTTGTTTTGACAATAACAAACTAATTTATTTTATTATCAACATGTTTAATTAAATGTGTAAGTTATGCAATTATGCTTTAAACCTTTAAGACCAGCACATAGGAATCCTTTTATAGAGATAATTGACAGAGAGAACTCAAGGCTGCATCTTAATTAAAGGAAGTTGAATGTGTCTCAGCCAAGAGCAGAACAGAGCTCATAGAAAATAAGCCTTCCTTCTGGGACAAAAGTCTTGGCCACTAGAGCTGTCAATCAGCTGAGATCACAAGCAAACATTTGGAAAAAAAACAAGACAGCTTTCCCGATGATTTTTTTTTTTAAATCTTAATCTAAACGGTTAGAAAGGATATATTGGATCATCATTAGAACCTAGAAATGAGCGTCAATACAGAAGAGAGACGATCTTACAATACCAAAACCTTCACTTCATAATTCAGATTTAAAAAATTTCTTCAGAGTTCAATCAATTGAAGATCCAATCTCTCACATATATCAATTGAAGACCCAATCACTCACGTATAAAAGAATGAACATATTAGGTTAGTTGAGTGATGTCTTTGTACATAGATATGAAAGTTGATGTCTGAATCTGAGGATAAAACTTTTTATCAAAATCTTCTAAATGGCCATAAATCTTCTTTTGATGTACAGTACTATCAGTATTGCACACAATCCTTCGTTTGCACGATTCTTTCATCTTCATATTGATCTCTCTTTGGAACCTTGAAACTACTCCTGATGAAACTAATTTTTTCATCTTCATATTGGTCTAATGATGATGAATTCGTTCAAATTATGCTGGAGATCACCGGCTTTAAGAAAGTTAATCTTTTTTGCTAACCAAGAAACGAACTTCTCAGGACAAGATGAGACGCATCAGATGATTCAAACAACTTGAGGATGACATAAAAAATAAGGAGAAGTAGTATGCTGTGGTTTCTTAGAACTGGTCCCCTATAATTTTTAGTGAAGTTTGTATGAACTTGATTTCATTGAAATAATCCCTCAAAATACGAACTTAAAGAAAATACGAACTTAAAGATCAGTCAACTCCTGCCGTAGGCTAACCCAATATGAGCCTCATCTCATACTCATTCCTACACTCCTAAACCTTGAAAAGGCATAATATAGAACCAAGACGTTGTCTAAGACAAATAAAATCTTAAGTTTTGCGGGAGTTAAAATCTATAGCTGTCATTTTGACTTTGCTGAATTTTGAGCAAACTTCAAGAGTAAAGATAAGCACAATTTTTTGTGTTATTAATTACACGAATGCTGCATGCAGCATAAATCAAGGAGTAAAATGTAGTACCTGATAGGTCCACATTGATTCTGTAAGATTAAGATCTCCATTTTTACACCCTGTAAGCTTTATTTGGCCCCTAAACCCTGCTCCGTCCTTCTCAAGAAAGGCGCCATAATTCTGAAGCAAGAAGATGAGTGTCGTTTGATTTAAAATTCAATCTTTCATTAAGAAAATGATCATCAAGCATCTGATAGAACCATTCATACAATTTGACACTAGTAGTCAGTATTGAAGAGATAAAACTTGAATAAACATTTGTGGTATTATGATTGGGTATAAATTATTTTCCAGGAGTATTTCTATCATCAATTTTTAACGATATATGCAGTTAGTAGATGGTACACGATAACCATTTTCGTTCCATCAAGTTAACATTAAAGCTTAAACTGTTACATAAAATCACAATTAACCTCAGAAAAGGTGGGCTATCAAAAAATTACCTGCAACCCCACGGTTAGAGATAACAATGTTATATCATTGTATCCTTGAACAAGGTCAACAGGATGATCAACCTTTTTCCATTTACCTTTTGCAGTAGCTTTGATTTAGAAAAAAAAAACCAATAAATGGCAAGAAGGAAATGATGTTAAATGTTGAATTTAAACAGAGCCACCGAAAACAGGGACAAAATATTCGAGATATAAATTTATAACGTATTTTCAAATCGACACAACAGCAACTGCAGTTTTTTCAAGAAAGATGAAAATGACCTAACAGTACTTACTTTCATCGATATGTATATTTTAACAATGAATAAAAGAATATCATCCTAGATGCACAAGAAGCCATTCCTTTTAAGGTTGTAATAATAAGAACACAGCACTATTTTTTCAGGTTATAAATAACTAAAGATAATTTGAACTCATAATTTAACCTGAATGACAAGCCTATTTGTTCATCCTCTTATTTCTCTTGAGCCTTAAAAAAGGTTCCTAAATGCAAACATCAAGCCCGAGATAAAGGCTTAGATTTTTCCACCATCTGTCAAAAACTACAGAGGCATATTAAGTAGGGCACTATCAGTAGAGTATTTCAGGCCATTTTAGTGATATGCAACACATCTTTGTGGCATGGCATTGAAAGAAATAACTGGCATTCGAATTCAAAACACAAATGTGGTAATGTTGTTTCATTACATGCTTATAATGTTTTCAAGAATCAAATTTCAGCATTAAACGATATGTTATTGTGATCATACACAAATGGAAAAGAATCAAAAGCTGCTATGCATTCTTCAGTTTCCAGTGTTATGTTCTCATTTTCATAAACAGCCAAATTCGCCAAAAAATTCCAATAGAGCAGTCGGCAACTGCATAATTAATTTCCCGATTATCGCATCCAGAACATTGATGCAGTTAACGAATATGCACATGTCACAAGCACAACCTACACGCATTTAACTCCCGCAGAGAGAGACAGAGAGAGAAAGAGAGAGAGCACCTGCAAATTTTCGGTTGATAAATATATACACAAAATCCCGCATGCTGTCAATAGTAAGCCTTGGAGTTACTTGATTCTCTTCCCAAAATGAGATTTCTTCATCAGAAATATAAATTCTACATGGCATTAAGAGACACAATTGACATCAGTATAACTGACCATTAAAAGAATAAGATGGGAATGCATATACGAAAAACACTCTAGGACGTAGTAATACAGTTTGTGTAACCCGAAAAAAGTTGCACATTTATAGTTCTAGTGTAGCTCAATCAAGATTTTTCTGAGCTGAAATCAAGCTGATTAGCACACCTTGTCTACTTTACAAAATAACATTTAACTTAGTCTCTCTCCTCTTGTTTTTGATATATGAACTAGTATGAATCAAGCCAAACCCCCTGCCACGACCATGGGATGTTTTTTTTTTACTTTTACAAAAAAAGTGCAAGTTTGTTTTTTCCTTGAAATGAACAAGAGTTTCATGAATTAAACAAGTCTTAGCGAAAGCCAAACTTCTACAGCCGTATATATGGTCCTACTCTTCAGTATGCACCTGGTTGTATACCATAGATAATCGGTTTGGTCTTTCGTTACATTCAAATGCTCCAGAATGCCTGGGTATGTAAAATTTCTGTCACCCCAGACACCAATTGGCTCATTAACAGAACTCCAGGTTTCTGAGATGTAGGCAATGTGAAATGGTGTCATCAATGTCAAAGGCACAATGTCAACTAAGTCAGGATTAACATCAAAGCCAAATGTCTTGATTGAAGTTTGTGCCCCAACCTGTTCAAATGTCAACGATTAAAAGCACAGTATTCCAATGAGTAACTGAAAATACAAGTTTTTAGCCTGACAACAGCTTTTAAAACGTCGTAAAAGAACATGGCTCCAGCGAGGCTCGGCCAGTGTTCAATTTTGTGTGCTTTAAATTTAGGGATTTAAATCCCATTTGAATTGCAATTCCATGCAATAGTCATTCATATTTACACACAAACTAATTTATATTTGTTTGGTTGTGGTTTCAATTATTAAGAAAATATTAATTTGATGATATGCAACACAATTTTCTAGAATAAATAGATTCTAAAAATTCTAAATTCTAGTGCATCTCGCCTTGAGACAAACTCCAAGGCACTAGTGTGCCTTCGAGTGTCTTACACCTGAGATAACTATATTTTTTTTTATAAGAACGATATCTTATTAATAATATTATTACTTTAAAATGAATGCATTCATCAACAGATAAACCAAATAGAATAAAACGAGAAATAGGCATGTTAAACCAAATAGCATCCAATTTCTCATCCCTCAAATCCCACTGAAAATGCAAATCCCAAGAAATAAAATAAGAAGGAAGAAGTGTCCGACTGAATAGAATGAGAAATAGGCATGTTATGACCAGAAAATATCCGAAATAACAATGTGTAAAGATCTTGAAAGAGAAACCCCCCACCACCATCCTCCAAAAACCTAGCATTTCTTGCTAGGTCCGCATCCCAACCATTATCCTGTTAATCATGTACGTATTTGCTCACTATAGCCTTCTTCCATAAAGTCTATGTCTCAGAAGAAAATCTCCACCACCCTTCCTCAGACAAATGTTCCCAATACCCACACCCCTTACTTCTTTTGGTTTACAAACCTGTTCCCACGCAACCAAGTGACAATGTAGATCTCCATCAGATCCATCCCATAAAAATCCCTCATAATCTTCTCCATAATCTCCGCTATACCCCATGGAATCCTAAAAACAGACATGAAGTACATTGGAAAGCATTCAGCAATGCTCTGAGATCAAGGTCAATATGCCCCCTTCTAAACAAAAATGCTTTCTTCCAATTCGCTAGTTTCTTCAACATCTTAGACAGAACATATTCTCACATAACATATTCTCAAAACGAGATTTTCAACGGATTTCTGCCTAGATGAATCCCCAAATATATAATGAGAAAAGTTTCTCTCACACGTCTCTTCCTACTTGTAGACCCGGGATAACCTTCATTGACTTAGATGTATCGATCAATCTGCCCAACACATCTACTACCAATTTAAACAGGAATGGGGAAAGCAGATTACATTGCTTAAGACCTTTCTCACCCTTAAATTCACCCCTAGGCCTTCTATTAATAAGCATAGAGAATGACGCGGTCGAAACACACTCCAAAAACTCAAATCCACATTGTCATAAGTTTTCTTAAGTCGACTTTAAAAACTCACTTTTTTTTTCTCAACTCCTCCATCAACTAATTAACTATTAGACAATGATCTAGATTTGTCTGTCATTGATAAAAGCACTTCGAGTTTTTGTTATTGTGATGGGTATTACTCATTTCGATCTTAAAGACAATATTTTAGCAATAATCTTTTACAGACAAGACTTTCTATAACAGTACCCAAATAAGTTTGATGGATTTGAAGTCGTCTGATTTAAATCTTCCTCTGAAGTTTCTAGTAACATTAATAAGATGTTATAATTTGTCTTACTAAAATAGTAATCATTGTTGTTTGATCATTGTTATATTTCCTTACCACTTGAAATAACCACTTAGTATAAACTAAAACCATCCTCCCAACCACTAACAAAAAGATTACCAAGCTACATATATTTTTTCAAGCAGTTCACAAGCATCAGATAACAGATCCCCCACCAACCCTCACCTGAAATGACGATATCAAGAACTAAATGAAACCATCACCCAAAATGTGATGCAGCTAGGAAATGCATCTCATATTTAAAAGAAGTTGAAATTTTACATCATATGATAATGCTGAATTGCTGATATACCTTAGCAGTATTAAAAGCAATATTACTGCAGTCTGGCAATATGCTCACTGACCATGGAGGTAAAGTATAATTTTCATTCAAGAATTTCACTGTTACTGAAGAACGCTCGTCAATGTTTGAGAGAAATGCAGCGCACTTGGCGCCATATAAGGTTGATTGTTTCCCATGTCTCTGGCCATTATCACGATAAATGTGAGCCTGAAATATTGTCATAGAAACCTATATTAGTCTATGTAAATAACACACTATGAATGCATTATGCTCAGGATTCCTCCAATTATACACTTCAATAATTGGAAACAGAGAGTAAACCGTAATCAGAGGATGTAAGAGGATAGCTGAAGATAGTGGCGATGTCATTATTGGATGTTTTAGAAAAAAAAATTGTCCATGCAACTTTGTACCTATTAGGGCATCCACGGTGGTGGATATAATCCGATCCACGTCATCCAAATATCCTCTCCATCTAAATATTCACCACTGCACACCATTGATTTGTGTGCCACAACAATATCCGGTTACAAATTTATAACCGGGTATTGCTATTTTTTTTAAAATTTCTTGAAGTCAGCGTGATTGAGACGCGCTTATTTTTTGGGTCGAGTTTTTTTTTTTGGTCGAGCTTGGGTCGAGCTTGACCCAAACACAAGGGTCAAACTCTTCACTAAAATAGTGAAGAGCTTGGGTGCGACCCAAGCTCTTCACTATTTTAGTGAAGGGGTCGAGCTTCTTTTTATTTTTTTTCACTTTTTTTAATATTAATTTAATTATATTTAATTATTACGTGAAATATAAATGAACGACTGAATAGAATCTGCACAACATTTTTTTAATGTTATAAATATTGTTTTGTGGTAAATTAGTTTTGTATAGTTCGTTATAAATTTTTAAATTTTATTAATTTTTATTTTTTTACAAATTAGTTATTCAAAAATAATCATTATAAACTTTCTAATTTTATATTTCAATAAAAATATAATACTAAATAATAGATAAAAATAATTAAACTGGTGAAATGATTTTATTTAAATGAAAATAAAATATTAATTAAAGTGATAGTGGGACCCATAAATATTTGGTTGGTGTGAGATGTTTGATTGTGAAATATGAGATATTTGAGTAGAGAAATATTTGATTGATTATGTGGATTAGGGGGTCCACAAATATTTGTTGGAAATATCCTTATTATTGTGGATGGCCTTATATAGTTACCACATATATTTTAGGTTGGCGTACAATTTAAATTTCAGACAGTTGATGTATCCTTGAATGTGTTTTTTAACTTATTAGACAACTAAATTTGTTGTTTTGACTATGGTGGCCGTAACCGAAAATGGATGTTATGCGGAATGTGTTTCCGGGAAATTATTAACAGATGTTGGCATGTTGAGTAGCAGCAGAAATAGGCAGACCGCGTCAAGATGAAAACTTGACATTTTTTAATTGCATTTTAATTTGGGTGATTAAACCTAACCCCAAAAATGTACCACTGAATGGCAGCCATTTACTAGAAGTTTTTAGAATGACCTTAGAGGGTATGACTAAACGACAAATGACATAAAATTGAACCTTAAGTACTTTGTAACTAAAAGTAAAAATTTCAAGCAAATTAAGTGATAGTTTGGAGTGATTCGAAAGCTAAATGATTGTGGGTATTAGAAATTGACACAATTTTAAACATCATACGGACCTCTTGCTTTGGTCCCAACTTGATATACTGAGGTGAGTGAACAGCAACAAGAGCAGGCTCGCAAAGCTTTAGTGCAGCATGCAGATCTTTTAGATGTCCCCATTTAGGCTGGCTGAGAAGGCCTGAACAAGTAACATACTTTAAGCTTTTAACACCAAAAAAAAAGAAAACAAAAGAAAAAGACATGCATATAAACCTCTTGGAAACTAATTCTTGGTGGGATGAGGATAACTATCAAAAGTTTAAAGTTTGGAAATGTAAAACTTACCGTATTCATCAAGTGGTGCATCATAATCATAACTAGTGATATAATTTGGGCCTCCTGCAGTTCGGCCAAAATTTGTTCCACCAAAGTACTGCAGCCACAAAACAGGAAAATTGTTTCTTGCTGACATCTGCTTATACTGTGAATTGAAATAATCTAGCCAGATATAAATTATAATGATTGATGAGAAAAGGAAGCGCAAGGATGGGGAAACAACAAACTTCAAATGAGCTATTCAACAAGATGACAACCATAGAAAGTTCAACTGAATGAGTTTCAACTAATTTAACAACCAAGCTTAATGGTTGTTGCCGCTTATATATGGATACGTATGGGTATATGGAACCAAACAATGGCTTCGAGACACAGTCGGCATCTAACATACCATATAATAGTTTTGAAAGCTTCCCCCACGTTGGAAAAATCGAGCAACAGCAAATGCAACATCTTCAACAGGGCGATGAGGGAGTCGATCACCCCAACTTGTATACCTTGAGAACAGAAATTAATAGCTTTCAACACAAATAATGTTCAAGCTAATGATTTGAGGATGAACCTTTTGTATTAGTAATTCCACAAACAGAGAGACTCCTGTATTCAGGTTTATTACACTTTTCAAGGTTTGGTGCTTTATTAGAAGAGAACACAAACTCTTATGGGGTGGTTTATTGCGAATTTGAGTCTTGTGAAGAAAATATCTCAGTCTTGCAGTAAAAATGGTATTTTCCAAATAAGTGCCTTATAAATACGAGATTCCTTCCAAACTCCACAGCTAAAGATAAAATAGTTCTCCTAACCCTTGAACTTATCCCATGTTTATAAAACACGTGGATATTGACAATGATCTTTTATTTGAAAAGTAAACAAATAGATAAGTACTAAAGCAGACCTACAAAATCACGTGAACTAGAGTACGAAAGCCAAAGATAAAACATTGGAATCATGCATCATCCTTAGATCTTTCGATAAAGAATGATGTTATTACAGATGCAAACTGACTCGGCGGGATCAAATACAGATTTGGTGGGATCTGACTTTAGATACTGTACGTTTCTTTTGGGGCAACCTAGTAGCTTGGAGAAGCAAGAAGCAAAATGTTGTGACTAGAAATAGTGCCAAAGTTGAATTGAGGTCATGGCTAATGGAGTTTGTAAGATATTGTGGCTGAAGTTGGTACTTGAAGAGTCGAAATTATAACTGGCAACTCCAATGAAATTGTTGCAGTATTGCAAATAATCTTGTTCAACGCAATTTATGAAATATATTGACGTTGACAGACATTTTATTAAAGAAAAGTTAGGGAATGGAGTCATCTATATGCCATTTGTCACTTTTGGACAACAAGTTGTTGATGTGCTCACAAAAGGTCTTCTTATACCAAGATTTGATGGCTTCACTTGCAAGTTGGGTGTGATAGATGTTCATGCACCATCTTGAAGGGAGTATAGAGAAAGAAATATAGATTATTTTGTGAATTTTTAAATTTCATGAAAAAATTTATTTCCCTAATTAAGAAAGGTTAGTATGTGCATTGTACCCTAATTATTTCTAGAGTTGAAAATAATAAAAAGTCAATAGTTGTTCCTGCTCCTGCTCTACATTTTCTCACCATTTTTATTATTAAAAAAATCAACACTATTCTACAGCTTTTTGGAAGCAGAAGACAGTTGGAATTTCACTCCTATTTTGTGGAAATAAATTAGTTATAACCTGTATTTTTTCTTACTGTATTTCAAAATTATTGTATAAAAATTCCAAGGATTAACAAAAACTATTGGAACAAAGGTAACATATATTATTTTTGATAAGAAACACTTTAATTTAAAAATTTAGAGGTTAAGAGTTACACAACATTATGCGGACAAGATATCCGCTACGGAAAATAAATACAATAAAACTAAAGACTCCTAAGAATTCCGATCAATGAAAAATAAAATTCCAATCCCTATATAACTGCGATACACCAAGGTGTTTAAAATCTTCTTGTAAAATCGCCCAACTAGCCACTCTCAATTTAATTTTGTCCCATAGCTCCTCGACCGTGTCCTCCTTGTCTTCGAATATCCTTTTATTCCTTTCCAGCCAAATAGACCATAGTATGCAATGTACTATAGTGTACCAGAACCGCTGATTTTTCCTGTCATTATGTAAGCTCGGTTCGATTATGAACATGTCTTTAGACTTCTCCGGCATTACCCACATCAATTCCAGCTCCTTTATCGCCTTATTCCAAATCTGTTGACTGTAATGACAGTGTAAGAGCAAGTGATCTTGATTTTCTTCAGCACAACAACACAAACAACACCAAAGAGGTCTTAAAGCACATGTAGGCCATCTTCTTTGTATCATATCGCAAGTCTGAATTTTCTCCAACGCCACAATCCACGAGAATACTTGCACCCTTGGCGGGATAGGTATTTTCCAAATATTCAAGAATAAAGAAGTATGAAAAGATTCATGCGACTGGAAAAATGAATCATAAAAAGACTTCACCGAAAAAATCCCCGAGGAGTCCCCCAACCAGATTTTGTAGTCCTCTACCCCCATCTCAATACGAACATTTTGTAAGACGCCTAGCGACTCGGTAAACTCACACTCTTCTTGTACAGTCAAATTCCTCCTAAATCTTAAGTCCCAGCGATGATCCCCTGCCCCATCCCTAGTGGCAGTCTCTACGAAATTTGAGACTGTTTTATTTTTAAGACTTGAGATTGCAAACAGAGAAGGAAAACGAATGAAAAAAGGTACCCCTCCCACCCACTCATCTTCCCAGAAACGAATAAAATTCCCCTCCTTTAACACCCCTCTAACTAATCGATTGAAAGCCGGGAACGATTTAGAAATTCCTTTCCATGGACTTTTGTAAGTGGAGATCCCAGCTAACCCCAAATCCCAACCATTGTCATTAGAACCGTGAATGCTCAAAATAACTTTCTTCCACATAGCCCTCTTATCCACCAAACCTCTCCACCACCATTTGCCGAGCAACGATTTATTTCTGAGTTGAATATTACCCACTCCCAGCCCTCCCTTCGCCAACGGTTTACACACTTGATTCCATCCCACCACATGACAATGTTTCTCACCGTCCGGTCCATCCCACAAGAAGTTTCTCATCAATCTTTCCATAATAATTCCCACCTTATTCGGTACTCTGAAAATGGACATATAGTAGGATGGAAGTGCACACAAAACAGCCTTGATCAGCGTAAGCCTCCCTCCCCTTGATAGAAAAGATTTTTTCCAGCAGGCTAGTCTTCTTTTCATATTCGATAAGACCGGATCCCAAAATTCCATTTTCAAGGGATCTCCTCCCAACGGCAGTCCCAAATATTTAATCGGAAATGTTCCTTTCTTACACCCAATGTTACTGGCCATTGCATCTGATTCCTCTTCATCAATAAGCAAACCCACAATCATGCTTTTATCCATATTTATCTTCAGACCCGAGAGCTGGCAGAATACTTTGAGAAGTTCTAAAATTTCCATCAAGTGCCGACGTGAATTTGCGAAAAATATAGTGTCATCTGCAAATTGTAAGTGAGTTATTTCTTCATGATTCCTACCAACTTCAAAACCTCTAACTTTTCCAACAATCATGGCTCTATCTACCATTCTTCCCAGAACATCTATTACCAAATTAAAGAGAAGAGGTGAGAGCGGATCCCTTTGCCTAAGACCACGCTCCCCTTTAATTTTCCCCCTCGGCCTTCCATTAATAAAAATTGAATAAGAGACACTGGAAACGCAACCCATTATCCACTTCCGCCACTTTTACCCCGAATCCTTTCTCATCAATACCCCCAATCTAGAAATTTCCAGTCAACACTGTCATATGCTTTTCTCCAATCCACTTTAAACACCCCATCCATCCCTTTTTCTCCTTCGATATACCTCTAGGGTAACATATATTATACATCGACATTCAATAAAACACAATGAAAAGAAATTTCTTAAAGATATTTGATTGGTAATAGACCTATTTCAGCCACTGTTAAATTAATCGTGTCCAACTTCGATCATTTTGAATTGTCTTTTACTCTTTTAACAGTTAACAAAATAATAAGAGCTAAATAATTCGGATATCGTCTTCGCCGTGTGCCATATATATTATTCAAACATATTATATTATTTTCCAGAATAATTGCATGAGTAGAGGCTATTATACCATCCAACCCAATTCTCCGTCCAAAAGGTTGGTTTCTGTTTGGAGTTGGGCTTGTAGCCATCACAATAGTATCCATTGCAGGTATCAATCTGATACAGGAAATAAAATACAGACATTTAAGTACAAAGAATGATCCAAATCACAGAATGAGATAAATTTACAGTTAATCATCCTACAAAGGCCAACTGCTATCCGGTGGATCACATTTAATTCTGTCTAATGAAAACCAAATCAAAGGTCAGTTAAACACAATTGAGCACAAATAGAAAATATTACAATGTATTCTGGAGCATCAACTTGCTTACACATAACCCATGGAACTCCAGCATCAAGTCCCACTGCCATTTTGGCTGCCCATGTCATATAGTTTTTTCCTTTAGGACCATAAGAGCTTTCCATGTTTCCATATTCATTTTCAATCTGCGTTCACAGAAACAAAGGTATCACTGTTAAAGGCTTCAATTTTTTTTTAAATGATTAAACATGTAAAAGTTTTACTGTCTATATTTGAATGTACAAAAAGTTTTTTTTTACCTGCAACATAATTATTGGACCACCTTGCCAAGAGAAAAGTGACTCCTCTCTCATCAAATCCACTATTCTTTTGACAAATCTCTGCATTTCTTCCTGGAACATGTTCGCAAAAGCATTGATTTAAATACCCAGTACAATGATTCACATACAAATGAAATGCAAAATTAGACAGAACAGCAGCCAGTAAAAGTAACATTTGATACAAGCAAAAGTTTAAAAAAAACGAGATGGTGGTAATACAATTCATGGGGAGAAAAAAATAGGTACAATAATGTCCACTAGCCAAAAAGTTTCTAAATAAAAAGCTGTGGCATCAAATTCTAAATCAACCAAGGCATTCATTCTCATGTGAAATGGCATTTGTTGGAAGATAATCAAATCTATCGGAAACAAATTAATTTAATGTATTCCTATTTAATTATGTTCTCCTACGTAAAAATTAAATCTTTCATCATCTATGTGCAAAAGAAAATATCAATGTTATGCCTTCTCCCAAATTCTCCACTCTCTACATGGTAAGTAAACTATTAGAGCCATAAAGCTTCTATGTAGATAAAACAAAAGGGTGTCGGGTGTTGGAAGCAATACACTGCCACTTGCTGCTTGCTTTGAATCACAGTGATGGCAGCCAAAATAGAAATTGAACATAGCCAACAATTTAATTGAAAACTAATGTTTAGTAGACAAAAAACATTAAATAAGTCAAAAATAAAACTCGATTTGTTGTTAAGTTCAACTTTGATATATTTCTTGGTAAACGGATTTCATTCATACTCCACTTGAACACCAACTAACATGGTCACTTTATAAACTTCTAGTTGTTCCATAATCTTCTTCGATATCGTCCGCCCAAAAGTATTCAACATCACAAATACCAATGTTAGAAAAGAAATGAAAAAATTGAATGATAATTGTAACTTGAATGCAGATCCATCAAATATAAATATTTTTGACTCGGAGAATTTGGGATTGTTCACGTTTGTTGAAGGAAGAAGAATGAGTACTCTATAATATCTTTTGGTGATATTGAAGGCTAAAAATGGGATATGATTGTTTGAATCCATGGCATTAGAAAATTATTGAAAAAAATCGCCTAGGGATGATAACCGGACAGCACCAAAGTGACAAGACAGAAGATGGATGCCATTATATACTATACTTGGACTGGCAGTTCATTGGCAAAGTGATTGCCAGAGAAACTCAACATTAGTACATTTTCTTGTAGGAAACTTCTTATTGCCTAAAAATGCTATAATAAATCTATTATTTTCAACCATAAAGACAATTATTAGAATCTATTTTTAAAATGGACTGGTCAAACTTTGCACAGATTTCTCTTCCATACTGATCTGATAGTTTCTTCGAACTTTTCATGCCCAAGCCAATAATAAAAGGGGAAAATGCCTAAACCAGCTTTGCTGAACATGTACGACAATATATTATTTAGGAAGGAAGAAAACTCGAACTACTGCAGTACCTTAAAGGGTATGTTGTCAGTACGAAAGTCAATCCCAGGAATATCGCGAAGCCATACCGGAAAGCCCCTACAAATATATAAATACACATATTCAGATCGATATGGTGAAGTCGTACATATATATAAAGAATAATATTAATGAATAAAAAGGGGAAAAAAAGTAAGCACCTTCAGATCACAAGTTTATCTAACTTATCCAGGTGATGGCATAATAACAGTAGCATCATGAATGGAAGCTATAAAAAAAGGTACTGCCAAGGCAAGAATATCATCTCTAAAATCCTTTACATACAACAAAACCTAATTATTTCTTCAGCTTCATTTAAAGGTGAAAAGTGACACTATTTAGGATGTGGCACATTTAGCCATAGATAATAACAACAATCAAATCCCACTAAGTGGGGCCGGCTATATAGATCTTTCTACGTCCTTGTGCTCTATCCATTGCTAAATCTCATCTATATTTAAATGAATTTTATCTTGTTTTGTCATTGTTAACCAAATCTTTTTTGGTTTCCATTTTTCTCGGTTAATACGTGTATTTGTCATGGTCTCGCATCGCCTAACTAGGGAATTTGTTGGTCGCCTAAGTACATGTCAACTGCCATCTTAATCGCATCTCACCAAGTTTCTCTTCAATGAACGTAACCCCAACTTTACCTTTAATTTTCTCATTTCTTATCTTGTTCATCCTCATATCTTTGCACATCCACCTTAGCATCCTCATCTCAACGACTCGTCATTTTCTCGTGCACTTGGTCCATAGATTAGCTCGTGAAGCTGGTTAATTTTTTTATTGTAGAAAACAAGTATTATCAGTGGACTTCTGCCGTAGAAGAAATGGTGACTAACGGGATTAGATTAACCTTTAACAACTAAAATTTTCCTTCATCTTTAATTCTTATATTGGTTATTTTATGTTTAAATTGCTTAGAACTAAAAGCAATTTTCCTAGCCCTCAACACTAAGACTCGAGGCAACAAGCATTTCTCGAAGAGTCGAAGAGAGCATTAGAAATAAAACTTATTGCAACTTACCGTCTTCCAAATCATGTTGCTTCAAATCACGAATTTTTTTTATTGTTCTCATCGAGTTCTATTTTTCTTCTAGACTCTTTGACGACCTTCTATACATGTATAAGTGATATGTGAGTGGCTGTTTTAATCGAGATACACCGACTTATTTTTTCAAGATGAGTCGATTGGGCAACACATGATCAACAGAGTATCCATATTTTCTCGAGAAAATATAGTGACTAGCAAATTCATTTTCTGGCACATTTTACATTCAATTAGGCTTTAATAAATAGCTTTACAATTAATTCTAAAATCTTCAAAAAGAAATTCTCAGAATAACAAGAAAGTTACTAGACCTAGTTTTGTTCCTAAATATAACACGGTGCAGAATATAGACATATTTTCTTAGAAAAGAGGGACACATCATTCGAATGTTGAATCAACTAACAGAAAAATTTTAACGAAGGCATTTGCAAGCAAGCATGAAAACTGATTGATCACTGTGCAACACCACATGAAAAATTAGTTATTTAGCACATTACTTGTCCCGAAAAACCGAAAAGTTATCGTACATGAAAACATCAATTATAGAAGTTTGGAAGTACAAAAATCTATGCTCTATCATATCAATGAAGTATAAAGAGAAGTCACAATAGCATCAGCGATAAAAAGAGAATCGAACCCGAAATTCCACTCTGCACAAACATAAGGGCCTATGCGAAGAAATAAATAAAGTCCACTGGAAGCCACTTGCTTCACAAACTTGACGATATCGTATCTTCCTTCAAAATTATACTAAAAAGATAAGCAAATTATTAGATAATAGTGAACAAAATACAATTTTGTAAAGGATTTAAGATTAGATGTACCTGTCCCTTCAATGGCTCGTGACCATTCCAAAATACATAAGTCTCTATAACATCCACTCCACCTTCCTTGCTCTTAGATATCAGATCAGGCCACATCTAACATCATCATTTAAAATATCAGAGAGGCACCAAATATTTAACAAGTGTAGAAAAAACCTTCCAGAGTTCATATATTTTCAGTAATTATCCTTCCATTCAATGATTAAGAATTGTTGAAAACAAAAAAATGTAGTCAACATGAGATTCTAACTGGCACTTTAGAATATTACTACCACTGCAAGGAAAACTTTGAAATATTGCACCCAAAAAATAAGGCCATAAAAAGTAAAAACGACTTGAAAAGGATAGGAAATATCCTTCCTTTTGAATTCTCCTACTGGTCAACTTTTGAAACAAGTCACTAAAATAATGTTTATTGGAATCCTAGAGCTTTGGAAGAATTCAGATTGGTTTGGGTGGTGCCGAGATCAATGCAATATTTTTTCACTACGGATCTTGGACATCTTCTTGGCAAGAGGGGCAAAATTTTTTGGAGAGTGGTGGTTCATGACATATGTTGGTCCGTGTGGTTAGAGAGGAATAGAAGACTTTTTGACAACATTGAAGAGACTAGTGAAGAGTAGTGGAAAAAGATCAAGATTCAAATATCTACTGGGATTGGGTCTCATGTAGATGTCTCAATCTCAGATTTATTGAGAGATTGGTCTTTTGAGTATTGTTGATATGATCAGATTCAGAGTCTTGTTTCGCTTTTTGTCGTGAGTGGATAATGAGTTCGTTTATTGTAATTAAAAGCCTTTAAGTATTTAATAAAATATTGTTTCTTATATATATATAAAAAGAAATATTGGAATCCTAAATACTCGAAAGATAAGTCAACAAATACATCAGCATCCAATCGAACATCGTGTGCGAAAGAAAAATAATTTGACGAACAGTTGATCGCCTAGTGCATAACCATTCAAAACATTAATATTGACCAGAAATTAAAGAACATGGAAGATATTCACTCAAACAGGAACCATGACAATGAAGCTTATTTTAAGTGAGTATAGAGCCATTTCTCTGATCTTGTATATGTTTCTGGTGGTGAGAAACCATTATATCGAAAGTATACATAGCAAGTTACAAACAGTCATTATCTTTTCTTCAACTATTTTGAACTGAGAGCTCTCTTTCTCTGTGGTGAATGATTTACAAAGCTGAATAGCTACATAACACGGTCTAACGTTCGGGTGAAAACGAGAAGTACCTTTCATACAGTAATCTAGTCCAACAGATATTCCTAAAGCCTTGAGTTCAAGCTACAAATTTAACCTTACTCCAAAAGTTTTGACAAAAATAGTGACCATGGCACCAAACGTAAAAGAAAAGAGAGAATTTAGATTTAGCACAATAAAAATCTTTCTTTGTCCAGAATCATAAAATTGAACATAAAACTGTAGCATAAAATTGAACATAAAACTGTAGCATAAAATTATGTTTCCTTCTATCAGCCACCCGACATGATCTGTTTTAACTCAGGCCCAAGTAAAAAATTACCTTTAAAGCTACGCACGTGAATTCATAGATGAAGACACATTAATACAAAGACACACAAAGAATCACTGAGAAATGACAAGTTAATTCTAAATTACGCCTTCTTCACATTATTGACTAGAAAATTTGCAACAAACAAGAATCAAGGAACCTTTAAAAATTAACTTCTAGCAGAGTAAAGCAGTTCTTTTCATGTTAAAAACCGAAAACAAAACTACTTCCTGATCACAAAAATTCTTTACTCCATGGTCTGCCACATGGATGCTACAGATTAAGATGCTTGAATTCTTAAAAAAAACAAAGCATGGAAATGCATGCATAAAGTCGTCTCTTGATCAGTTGCATATAATCATGGAAAAATATACACATAAGACAGATGAGAACAAGATCAGCAAAGTTTAAGGGACAAATAGATATGCTCTAGAACAAAGAAAATCCATTGCTCCGAATTCGAATTCAAAAAACTTCTTTGAAATCCAAAAGTCAGCAGACAGACAGTAATCCGCCGCAGGTAACAACTACAAAAGATGACATAACTAGTTGAGACGATTACTTCGGGAGTAGCTCTTGGATAGTGAATTCCGGCGGAAATTAGCATCCGTCGATTGCCATCAATCACCAACGCCCTACTGTCATAGCTCACGTTGAATGGCTCGAAATACCCACCAGCCACTGTCGAAATTTGCACAACCAATCCCCAAAAAACCCACTGAAATCTGGTTCCCATAATTCGCAGTTGTCAAGAAGACTGCATGAGCTGCGTAAACAATAACCAGTGAGATAACTTCTCCTCCTCTGCATAAATGAAAGGAAATCCTCGGAGGTAAAAATAAAAATAAAAATTACTGTGCCCGTGGGTGGGGCCACACTACCCTTTTACGGCACGTACAGTCACAGATTTGTCTCCTGGCCCATTTTTATCTTTGGGCCGACATGTATTGACTTCTAATGGGCTGATATGTGGTTGGATGCTGGCCTGTTTTTACTTTCGGAGGCCCATATCATAATTTCCCGCAGCCTTATTAAATGGCACGCTTGTTTTGTCTATGTAGTTGGAAACATTGGAAGAGCCCATTCTAAAAGGCAAAAGAATTTGGTTCCAAGAATCAAATGTTCGTTTATTTTAGTGTATTTTTATTATCCATTTGATATATGGATATTCTGATATTTTAATTCTTCATTTAATATTTATTCAAATTTTCACATTTTGAGATTGTAAACAAAAAGAATTTTCTTTCCGTTTTGGTGAAGATAAAAACGGAATTATGCAGTCTGCGAATAATCCATGGTTGTGTGGGATCAATTTTTCTTTGTTAAATACTTGGGCTGATTCTAGTGAAGGTTCCAGTAAACCTGGGACATTTGGTGGACATTGTACCGGTCATCTTCCTTCTAAATGGTCGGCAAAAGTAATTGGAAGATTTGGTTAACAAAGTTAAATGAGGTTGAAACACATTCATTTAGTAGAAACTCAAAAAACGTGTTTTATACGCGTTTTCATACTGTGAAAATTCATTTAGTATATTTATATATTTAATTAAAGTAATAATTTATATATGTTAAGCACTAAACAGAGCTGTTGCAAATTAAATCAAAATTTGTTACAAAGTAATTTGGTCAACTATTTATCAAATGAATTTACTTGAGTGTAGACCATATATGCTCAAGTAGATCCATAGAAAGTGACGACATTATCCTCGTCAGTTTATATCACGCCCTTGATGTATGAACTATGACGTGTGTTATATAATTAAGTATGACAATGGATGACCAGAAACTACTAAGCAATTCTACCAAACTTCTGATTTCGACAACATCTGTGCTTCAAATTAAATATATTGTTGAACAATGAGGAGTCTTGTACCATCTTGATAGATATTCATGTCTCGAGGAGGTTACATGCTTCGCCGAACATTCATTTGGGTGTCGTTGGCGTTGTGTTATCAGCAGGATCTGGAAGGCTTTTCAGCACCTGCAGTTGGAAAAAATTTTATATTCTTATGGAAAATCATGAAAATGGAAAGTAAAAGCAAAAGAAAAAACCATGGCAATCAGAACAATGATGCACCTTATATAGGTACCAAGAGACGTATGCATCTGTGGCGGCGTAGTTCAACTGTTCCTTTGATAAAACTTCAACTTCCCAATTCCCTCGTCTGATTTTGCTTGGCTTGGGAAGCTACAAGATTCGAACAATCCGTGTTAGAATATCAGTCATTGCACACTCAGTCGCATCCAGACATGCCAATAGCAAAGAACCAGTTGTTGGGAGTATCCACTGCTTGTTGAACATAAAAACCAACACCGGTGGAGGATGTTCAAGCCTAGTTTTGTCACCCAAAAAAATTCTGCACCCTCCCTCACCAGTGATGGCCCGATGATTCGGAACCCCGATCACCATCAAATTTGTTGGGAATTAAACTATCAAAGATCAAACTAATTTGAGAGAAAAATCAATCTATTCAATTCATAGATTTAATTTACCGAAAGAAATAAAAACTCTCATATCCTCACAGCACTCTCAAGGCTCTCCTCTACTTGGGATTATGATTCCTCAATTGGGAATGAGATGATTTAAACAACGAGCTGAAGCCTCTATTTATAGAGGATATTCTGCACATGTTAATGAATGCGAATGGACGATGGCAGCCATTGGAGAATCAACAATAGCTGCACCTACCGTGGACCTTCTAGATGGTGGCTGGAGATTTCCAATTTGAGTTCTTCAATTCTCCCCCTCCAGCCATATCCAAAACAAGCATTCCAGCTATGTCTCTGCATAGCTCTAACTTTTCTCGTGTTACCACTTTTGTCAACATATCTGCTGGATTCTCCTTCGTATGAATCTTAACTAGTCTCAACAGTTGTCGATCCATAACTTCACGTATCCAATGATATCGAATATCAATATGCTTTGTACGGGAATGGTACATGGAGTTCTTGCTTAAGTCGAGAGCACTTTGACTGCCACAATATACCTTGTACTCTTTCTGCTTGATTCCAAGTTCTTGAATATATAGCTTTAGCCACAACACTTCTTTCCCAGCTTCAGCAACAGCAATATACTCTGCTTCTGTTGTGGATAAAGCAACACACTTCTGCAGTCGTGACTGCCATGAGACAGCTCCCCCGCGAAAGTGTAGATATATCCTGAAGTATATTTACTACTATCAATATCTCCGGCCATATATGCATCTGTATAGCCCTCCAATATAGGATCAGCTCTCCCGTAACAAAGACATAATTTAGTAGTACCCTTTAGATACCTGAGAATCCACTTTACTGCCTCCCAATGCTGCTTCCCAGGGTTGGAGAGAAAACGACTCACCTTTCCCACTGCATGAGCAATATCTGGCCTTGTGCATACCATTGCATACATCAAACTTCCAACAGCTGAAGAATATGGTATTGATGACATTTCCCCGACCTCTTTCTTGGATAAAGGACATGCACTCTTTTTTTTTTTTGATAGGAAACATCAATTTATTAAAACGTAATTATAAAGGTCCATTACAAAGGACGCGGAAGAGTTTTCCGCTAATTGAAAATGAGTAGAACATAAAAATTAAAGATTAAAGCGTTACAAAACTCCAATCCCTAACCACATCTGAAATAGCTAGATGTCCTAGTTCTTTGATATTCCTTGTTGACTGTGCAACCCTTAATTTCAGCATTTCCCAAACTTTGTCCTCGGAGGTAGACGACTCATTGAATTGTTTCTCTCTAGCCATATTGTCCAGAACGTGTAATGAACAACTGTATACCAGAAAGTATTCACGATAGCTCCCTTGCGAAATCCCGGATCTATGATAAACATATCTTTGGCCCTCCTCGGAAAAATCCAAATAAGTTTCAACTCTTGCATCACCTTAATCCAATTTTTTCTTGAGAAAGAACAATGCACCAGTAAATGATCCTGATCCTCTTCGTTCTTCCGACATAAGCAGCACCACTGTGGCCGTAAAGCACATGATGGCCATCTTCTTTGCACTGAATCAGAGGTATGTAACTTGCCCAAAGCGACAGTCCACGAGAAAATTTGAATCTTTTGCGGGATAGGAACTTTCCAAATATGAATATATGGGTGGAAAACAGGAAAGTTATGGAAAGGAAAGAATGACTCGTAAAAAGAACGAACTGAGAACAGACCCGAAGAATCTCCCAACCACACTCTTCTATCCTCCGAACCCAACTCGATAGTAACCGAATGAATGACACCCAATAAATTACCAAACTCCCCCAACTCTCTGTCACTAAGATGTCTCCTAAAACGCACATCCCAACGAATGACGATCGTCTCCTAACTCGAAAACCTCAATAAAATGACGAATAGGTTTATTGACGACGGTACAAATCGAAAACAAAGAAGGAAATCGATCTTTGAAACAAGGACCCCCTCCCCCCCCCAAACATCCTCCCAAAACCTAATGGAATTACCTCCTCTCAAAACCCACCCACTCAACAGTTGTATTGCCGGGAAAGAACGAGAAATAAATTTCCAAGGGCTTCTAGGAGTCGAGTTCCTGGCCAAACCCAAATCCCATCCATTAACTTGAAGACCATAAATGCTCTTAATTACGTTCATCCACAACTGCTCCTTTCCGTCCATACCTCGCCACCACCATTTCCCTAGCAACGCTTTGTTTCTCAAACCAATGTTCCCCAAACCTAACCCACCCCTATCCTTCGGCCTGCATACCTGTTCCCATCCAACAACGTGACAACTTTTATCCCCGTCCGCTCCATCCCACAAGAAATCTCTCATCAGTTTTTCCATTATTTTTGCTACTTTTGCTGGCACTCGAAACAGGGACATGTAATAAGAAGGCATTGCACTTAGCACAGCTTTGATAAGGGTCAACCGACCTCCTCTTGATAAGAACGATTTCTTCCAGCTTGATAGTTTTTTGGTCATCTTTGTAAGGACGGGTTCCCAAAAATCAAGAGTCGTCGGTTTCCCTCCCAATGGTAATCCAAGATACTTAATCGGCCATTCATCTTTTTTGCACCCAATCGTTTGGGCCAAGCAAACCACTTTCTCTTCCTCGCAACTAATTCCCAACACCACACTTTTTTGAAAGTTGATTTTCAATCCCGATTTCAGCCCAAATAAATTGATAATTTCCACCAGTTTCCTCACATGTCCTTCCGTTTGTACCAAAAACAATGTATCATCAGCAAATTGAATGTGCGAGATTTCCACATTACCCCTGCCAACCACCAGCCCCCTTACCTCATTCAAAACCTTAGCCCTGTCAACCATTCTCCCCAAAGTGTCAATGACCAAGTTAAAAAGAAAAGGGGACAAAGGATCTCCTTGTCGAAGTCCTCGTTCCCCTCTAAATTTCCCCCTCGGTCTTCCGTTAATAAAAATTGGGAACGATATGTTAGACTCACACCCCTTTATCCACCTTCTCCATCTAACTCTGAATCCTTTTTTTTCGAGCACAAAATCAAGAAATCTCCAATCAACATTATCATACGCTTTTTCCAAATCCACCTTAAGCACCCACCCATTTTTTTCTTCTTACGGTATTCTTCAACCACTTCATTAGCAACAAGGCAACAATCCATTATCTGTCTTCCTTTGATAAAAGCACATTGATTTTCTGCGATTGTGAAGCTCAACACTTTTTTTATTCTGTAGGTCAACACTTTGGCAATTATCTTGTACAAGCTCGTTGTGAGACTTATCGGTCTAAATTCATTTATCTTAACAGCATCTTGTTTCTTGGGAATGAGGCATATATAAGTTTCATTTGTGATGCCGTTCACCATTCCCCCATTGTGAAATTCAGCAAAGACCTTCAATAAGTCATTTTTAACCGTGTCCCAATTGTTTTGAAAAAATGCTATTGTGAATCCATCCGGTCCCGACGCCTTCGATCCTTCACTTTCAAACACCGCTTTTTTGATTTCCTCCTCGGTAAAGGGTACTTCCAGCTCGTCTCTTGCAACAAAATCCAAAGGGCACCACTCCAACCCATCAAATCCTCCCCCTTCCCCCTCTGAGTTCATATACAAATGCTTATAAAATCTTACAATGTTTTCCTCAATCTCTTTCTCCTCCGTAACCAAAGTCCCATCCTCCAACTCCATCTTATCTATAACTGCTTTATTTCTTCTGTTTGTCAACATCGAATGAAAGAACTTGGAATTTTGATCACCTTCCCTCAACCACCTCACTTTCGCTTTTTGACTTTCCAATTGGTACATTTTAAAAGTCAAATTTTCCAGCTCACATTTCGCATCTCTTCTTTCTGAACTTAAATTTTCAGTCCATCCTCCCTCGGCTTCTAACTCATCCAAAAGCTTAACCCTGTACTTCAACTCCTCCAATCTAACACCCACATTGCCAAAAACTTCTTTGTTCCAACTTGATATATCAACTTTCAATTTTTTGAGTTTTTTCATAAACTTGTACCCCTCCCACCTTTGCTCCTCCCCCTCATTCCACCACAATTGTATCATATCTTTAAAGTTAGGATGTGACAACCAGACGTTCTCAAATCAGAAGGGGACAGGCCCCCATTTCGCCTTCGTGGTGTCAAGTAACAGTGGGTGGTGATCCGAAGTAATTCTAGGTAACACGTTTTGTCTGGAGTGTGGAAAAATGTCCCTCCAACCAATCGAAAATAAGTATCTGTCTAATCGGCAACAAATCGGCTCATCCCTGAAATTAGACCACGTATATTTAGCGTTCAAAAGTGGAGGATCATAAAGGCCTAATTCTCCTATCAACATATCAAAACATAACATGCTAGTAGTGTTAGAAGTACTATTCATCTTTTCTCCCGTGTTTCTGACCACATTAAAATCTCCTCCCAAGCACCACTTCTCCACGCAAATAGTACTGAGTCCTGCCAATTCATCCCAGAATCTCTCCCTCTCGCTTGGCCTTACAGGCCCATAAATTGCTGTGAACCACCACGTGTTCTCATTGGTCGTCTTTATCTCAACTGACACGGAGAATTCGCCTATTAAATTATTTCTGACCTTTACCACTCTTGGATCCCACATGACAAGGATACCTCCCGAGCGCCCATCCGACGGTAAATAGACCCATTCCACAAATCTAGATTTCCACATACTAGTCACAAACCTCCAAGTTCATACTTGCTACCAAGCAAAGTATAACTCGGATTGACCTCATCTTGACTACTGGTGAAAATATCTCATCAAAGTCAATTCCTTTCTTCTGTTGGAATCCTTTGACTACCAATCGTGCTTTGTATTTCACCACTTGTCCGCTGCCATCTTTCTTCATCTTGAACACCCATTTGTTTCTTAGTGTCTTCTTACCTTTTGGAAGTTCTACGATCTCATAAGTGTGATTCTTCTGCAGAGATTCCATCTCATCTTGCATTGCTGACAAACATGTTTCTTTGTCCTTATGAGATAGTGCTTCTTGGAAACTCTCTGGTTCTCCATCTTCAGTAAGCAGAAGGTACTCGGATTCCGTATATCTTCTAGAAAGAATCTGTCCTCGTTCAGACCTACGAACTTCTGGAATAGTCTGAGAAGATTCACCATCATCTGGGCCTTGTGATGGTCCTGGAACATCTGGTGGAGTGGGTTGTGGCTCCCCCTGCTCAACACCCCCTTCTTCCTCAGCTTCTGCTTCTGGCATGTATTCTGTTACTATATCGAACGAGTTTAGTGTTGCATCTGAATTTAGAGCACCAACATTTGACTTCTGAGACATTGTAGGTTTTTCAATGTCTTCTATTGTCTGGCTTTCATGGAACACAATGTCTCTGCTTCTGATCACCTTTTTCTCCTTTGGATCCCATAGTCTGTATCCAAATTCTTCATCTCCATAGCCAATGAAAATGCATGGAGTGGTCCTTGCATCAAGCTTTTGTCTGAGCTCCTTGGATACATGTGCGTACGCCAAACATCCAAATACTCTTAAGTGTGAGTATGATGGATCCTTTCCAGACCACAGTTTCTCCAGAACTTCAAAATTCAGTGGTACTGATGGTGATCTGTTGATCAGGTAACAGGCGGCTCTGACTGCTTCTCCCCAGAATGACTTTGGCAGTTTAGCCATACTGAGCATACTCCGAACACGTTCCATGATTGTCCGGTTCATTCTTTCGGCTACACCGTTGTGTTGAGGGGTGCGAGGGACCGTCTTCTCATGTCGAATGCCGTATGTTTTGCAATACGCATCGAACACCTTGGAAGTGTATTCACCTCCATTATCTGACCGGAGACACTTCAATTTCTTCCCAGACTCACGTTCTACCATGACATGAAACATTTTGAAGTATTCGAATACCTGGTCCTTCGTTTTCAGGAAATAGACCCACACCTTTCGAGAAGCATCATCAATGAACGTCAGAAAATATTTATTTCCACCTAGTGATTCATCCTCCAGGGGACCGCAAACGTCAAAGTGTACCAGACTGAGCAACTCTGATCTTCTCGTTGAATAGGAACTAAATGAGACTCTGTGCTGCTTACCAAATAGACAATGATTGCAAGGATCTGGCGCAGCATCTTTGTCAACGATGATAAGCTTTTTCTTTATTAGGGTAGACAACCATTTCTCACTCATATGGCCGAGTCTCTGGTGCCACAAATTTTGAGAACCCTCCTTCTCAGCTACGTTGGGGGTGTCTGTACATATCTTCATGTGAGTCTTGTACAGTGTGCCACAAATGTGTCCTCGAGCGACTATCAAAGCACCCTTTGACATCTTCCATGTGTCATTGCTGAAATGATTATCATAGCCCTGGTTGTCAAGAGCTATTCCAGAAAGAAGATTGAGCCGAAGATCTGGCACATGTCGGACATCCTTCAAAGTGATTGTACTTCCAACACTTGTCTTTATTTGGATATCTCCAATTCCTACAATCCCAGAGGAACTGGAATTTCCCATCTTCACTGCTCCAAAGTCACCAGCTTTGTATGTCATGAAGTATTCCTTGTGCGAAGTCACGTGGTAGGAAACTGCAGTATCTACCACCCATTCTGTGTCTTCTTTTGAAACGTGAAGGCATGTCTCATTATGGGTCGAACAGAACGCTACATCTCCAGGAATGATGACTAGCGTTTCTCCACCCTTGTTCTTCGACTGGGAACTGCTCTGGCCTTGCTCCTCTAGCCATTTGTAGCAATTCTTCTTCATATGACCCTCTATTCCACAGTGATGACATTTATACGAAGGTTTTCTGTCATCTGTGGATCTGCCTCTGCTCTTGCTTCTGCCTCTCCATTTGCCTTTACCCCTTTGTTGTTTCTCTTGTTGTCTTCCTCGGGGCTCTGTGACAAGGGCATGAGTCTGGTCTGTGCCCATATCATTTCTCCTGGCCTCCTCGTTGAACAGGGCATCCTTAACCATGGACATGGTAAGTTTGCCATCTGGAGCCGAGTTGCTGAGAGAAACTTCAAGTGTTTCCCAGCTATAAGGAAGTGAACTGAGAAGTAGATGTGCCTGCATCTCATCTCCAAGCGGCATCTCTACAGACGATAATTGATTTACTAGACTCTGGTACTCACTGGTATGCTCGGCAACAGAAGTTCCACTTTTGAACTTCATATTGACTAACCGCCTCATCAAGAGGGCTTTAATCCGAGCGGTCTTGGCCTGGTACATGTCCTCCAGCTTCTTCCAGAGAGCATATGCGTCTGTCTCCTGTGCAACATGGTGGCAGACACTATGATCAATCCATTGTCGGATTTGACCAATAGATTTCCGGTTTAATTTCCTCCACTCTGACGCTTTGGTTGGATCAGGATTTTCACCTTTCAATTCTACGAGATCGAACAAATCTTTACAGCTGAGGAGATCTTCCATCCGAGGTTTCCACAGCGTGTAGTTGGTTGTCGTGAGCATATTCATAGCTCCAGAATATGATGTTGACTCTTCTGTGGTCATCGTCAATGTTTATTTATCAAAATAGAAGCTGAATCTCGTAGAACGGAGTACACCGTTGTGTCCGGAACGGCCGAAAATGGTGGAATAGGCACTTCGGGATCAGAAATTCTATTGCTGAAAATTTTGGGATCAACTTTCTGATAGTTCAGGGGTCTCTAAGTCATTACCAAAAGTTCAGGGGCCATTCTGTACTTTAGGAAAGATAAAGAACCATTTTGAAACGGGCAGAAAATATAAGGACCAAAATGCAATTTTCAGAAAATTGAATAGTGCTGATAACGTGGCGCTGACTGGACGCTTACGTGGCAGGCACTGTTCATCATCTTCTTCGTAAAGAACTTTTGAAAAATCACAGAAAATTCGTTTGATGTCCGATTTTCGATCTGAAAATACCGGTAGACTCGTGGGAACGAGAGCTACGTCGTGGTGTAATCAAAACAAGATTTCAGACACTTTCACGAAATCAAATTTTTGACAGAGAGCTCTCCTTCTATGGCTAATACCTCTAATCAGGCTCTGATACCACTTGTTGGGAATTAAACTATCAAAGATCAAACTAATTTGAGAGAAAAATCAATCTATTCAATTCATAGATTTAATTTACCGAAAGAAATAAAAACTCTCATATCCTCACAGCACTCTCAAGGCTCTCCTCTACTTGGGATTAAGATTCCTCAACTGGGAATGAGATGATTTAAACAACGAGCTGAAGCCTCTATTTATAGAGGATATTCTGCACATGTTAATGGGTGTGAATGGACGATGGCAGCCATTGGAGAATCAACAATAACTGCACCTACCGTGGACCTTCTAGATGGTGGCTGGAGATTTCCAATTTGAGTTCTTCAAAATTCAACGAAGATTACCAATTTACCATGCAGCCAATTAAAATTTTCCAGATACTCTAAAGTTTGCAATAGATCTACACGTATGGTATTGAGTTGATTGAGTTAATAGACTAAAGTTCTACATTTTGGTATAAACAACGAATATATCACAAATTTCTGCGTGAAGCTTTCTCGGCTCAAAAGCCCAAGTGTTTGTACTACACAGAAGTCCAACTATTGTCTGTATAGTACTCTTTTACTAATTTTGAAAAATACTAGTTTTATGTCAAAATTTGTGCTAATCAAAGATTCAAGTATTACGAAACATGTAATTGAGTGTATCTAGGCTCCTTAGAATACCAAAGTATAAAGAAATAAAAAGTTTCCAAGATGGCAATGAAAATTCTCCAGAAGAATCGGTCAAGTACCTGTCTACAAATAAGATTTTCTGTTAACGCGGACAGACTCCACTTTCTGGGATCTCCACCGACCTTTTGATTTGCTAGGTCAGATAGATCTCTTAAAGAGGTGATTGATAAATTATAATCTTTCAAAACCTTAGCAGCATCATTTGCAATGCATACACCCACCTATGCATGTACCAAGCAGTTTATGGAGTTGAAATATTGTAAAGAACATCTAGATTGAGCTTATAAAACCAAGAGAATCCTCAAAGCATCACCTTTAGAGTGCTAGGGTCCTCAAGTAGATATTGCAAACTGTTAGGTATTCCAGAATGAATTATATGTAAAACATGGCAAAGATTATTATCCACACATATCTGCAAAACAGCAACCTTCCCAGGAGCAACACCTACAAAGATCGACAAATTTTCTTGTATTAGCAAAATCATATTCAAACTTCAATCTCGATTCTTTTAGGAAGTTAACTACACTTTGAAATAGAACCACTATTTTTAATTTAATTGGAAATCATATTCAAAATAATTTTCTAATTGTTTTTCCTAGTTTAGCTTGTAGGAAGGACCCTTGAATATCGAACTATAATACAATGGATTCATAAACTTAGGCGGTAATTAAAATTGCTCACTTATTCCAAGACAAATCGAATATTTGGAAAAGAAATTGAAGAATTTAACACTCTTCAATTAAAATCAACAGTCTTTTATCTGCAAATGATCGTCTTTTGATTTATGAAGTTCAAAAACACATCAGGAAACAAACAGAACCATGAATTCGGACACCACACATATGACAATTATGATAACAAATGTGGTGTTTCCAAAAGTATCGATTACAGTGTGTGATCATAAAATAAGAGCGATATACAGGAATCAACACATTCAAATCATATTGGGAAAAAAATAGACCATATATGTGCAATGTATTGATCTAAGTTAAAAAATCAAAATTTGTTGCATTATGCAACACTTATCTCCATATGCATTTATCAATCACAGTTTTCATTTTATTCTCCTTTATATTTTTCGCAAATGAAGTTACCTCTTTTAAAAGTGGGTCTCCACTCAATATCCAGACCAAGGACACACTGATCCCCTTTTCTTTTATTTATATCCATGAACTTTAGAAGTTCCTCTGCAGCTCTTTCCACCTCCTCTATAGTTCTGCTATACACAATGCGGCCTCCAAACTTTATTTCTGAATAAAAACAGTAAAACGTTCCAACTTCCAGTGTTAAAAAATCTGATCACCAATTATCAATGTTCGTTTGCTTTCAACAAATGGCACAACGTAACAAATTGTAACGTCGATCTAACACAAAAAAAGGAGAATGGTAAGAAAAGTAACAAGAAATGCTGCACACAGCGGTTCCACTTCCGAACCAAAAGGTACAACACTCCAAACACTTCAATCCACCAACACTAGCAAAACGAGTGGGCTTTGAAAAGCAAAATATTACGAAAAGGAAACTGCAGTCACCTCGGTAAGAGTAACTCGCATCAACGTAGGATCTATTTGTCGAGAAAGTAGAACAGGATAAGGAAGACCTATTCTTTTGTCGTTGCCGAGAAGTGAAGAGAGTCTGGGGCAATCGACGTCGGGTTGTAGCTGGGGAATCGAAGGAAGCAAGGGCGGCGTCGGGACAACTGAAGCGGCGGCATTTCTTGATCGGAGAAGCAGAGATGGCGGCGGAAAATGCGGCGTCAATGGCTTGGAGCTCATCATCGGTAAGTGGATGGGCCCAATCGGAATTCGAAACCGCTGTTTCGGTTTCCATTTTATATGAGCTCTTTTCAAACCATTTGGGTCGTAAGTTGGTCGGAAAACAAATTCGCTTTTTGAAAATTTTCATGTCAGCGTCTGGCCTCAGAACTTTTTAGACTCAATAATTAATAAATCTATATAATATTTATATTTGAAATTAAATAAAAAAATATTATATATTTTACTATAACTTATAAATAAAGTTCAACATATATAAAAAAAATAGTATAATTAATTCTCAAATATTGATCGTAGTTTTTTCTAAATATGGGCGATACAACATATAATGGTGTGTAGTTGATTCGAAAATAAAATTTATCAGGCATATTTGCTACAGAGAGGAACTTCTTCCTGTCCCATTCCCTTTCTTCATCTCTCCGCCGCTTCAGTTGTCCCGACGCCGCCCTTGCTTCCTTCGATTCCCCAGCTACAACCCGACGTCGATTGCCCCAGACTCTCTGGGACAATAAAAAATATATGACTCTTTTTAAATTTAATTAAATAAAAGGGATTTTGACTTCTTTAAATCAAAGAAAGGGAGTTGACTGTTGTTAGTTAGGTGAGTTCATTTATTAAGTTAAGTGAGATCATTTATTAGTTCATTAATTAATTAGTTATTTATATTTTATTTTTTAAAAAATATTTTTTTATTGATATCGGCGATTTCATGTTTCATTTATATATTCTTCCCAGCAAAATAATCGATTCAGGTTTAAGTTATTTTTGTGTTCCTGACGTAAAAAATCATTTGAATTAAATGTAATTTGTTTGAATTTAAAGGCTATCGATTTGATTTTACTAATATGTAATGTGTTTGAGTTGAATTTTTAATTTTGGGTCGAGGGGATGGTGAGTGGGTGGAGTGGACAAGATTGTTCTTTAAATTTTAAGTTTGGGTCGAGTGGGTGGTAAATTGTTGGGTCGAGTGGGTCGAGTGGTGGTGTTTGGGGTTTGGTTTAGGGTTTAGGGTTTGGGTCGAGTTTGGGTCGAGTTTGGGTCGAGTGGTAGAGAGATTTTGAATTTTGATCATTTCATAATACATAAGTCATTCTATATATGATTAGAACGTAAATATATATAAAAAATTTATTTGTGTAAACATTTTAATATGAGTTATATATTATAATTTAAGTGTGTTGGTTAAAATTTCATAACAATATTAGACGAATGTATCTCTTATCGGGTTGAATTTATGCTCGACTAAAATTCTTAACAAATTTTTAATTCCAATAAAATTTTTAACAAATTTCATAATAATAGAACCTAAAAAACTCATAACATGTAAGACTCGATTCAAATTAAACTACTCTACCCAAAAATTGAGTATATTGTGTGGCGCGACCCACTCAACCCAATTTTGGGTTGAGTGGGTCGTGCCACACATATATTGTGTGGCGCCACCCACTCAACACAATTTTGGGTTGAGTGGGTTGCGCCTATATGTGTGGCGCAACCCACTGTATAGGCGCAACCCACTCAACCCAAAATGCAACCCACTCAACACAATTTTGGGTTGAGTGGGTTGCGTCTATATGTGTGGGTTGTGTGGCGCAACCCACTCAACCCAATTTTGGGTTGAGTGGGTCGTGCCACACAATATATATGTGTGGCACGACCCACTCAACTCAAATTGGGTAGAGTGGGTCGAGTCAAAGAGCTACAATTTGTGTGATTAGAAACAATAATCCTAATACAATTCAAATCACAACTTGCTTTCATTTTTTATGATGTTATATAATTGATCAATTCATGAATCATTCTATAAATATATTTTTTGTATGAGATCGTTATTATATTGAATGTAGTAAAAAAATATCACATAAATTAACTAAAAATCAATGTAAAATATCATATAAATGTTTTAATCCAACTATCATATAAATGTTTTAATCCAACGACCATAATTTATCACAAATACAACAACAACAATAATGCCTAGATTCTTCAATCTTCTGATCGTTCAATTGATAGGCATTTTCCCTAAACATGGTATAACTTGCTGTCGCTAAACAGTAAACTTCACATTCACCGCTGCAATGAAAAAACAAACATAAATTATACATTGATATACATTAAACAATAATGAAATAATAATTTTTTAAGAAAATTAACCTGATTTTTTTAGTAAAAAAATTATTTGGCCTAGTTATTGGGTCGTGCTCTTCTTGGGTCAGCACGACCCAAGCACAACCCAATTGGGTTTGGGTCGTGCTCTTGGGGAAGAGCTTTCCCGAGAGCAGCAGCTAAGCTGCTGCTCACGGTCGAGCTCTTCCTCTTCACGAAGAGCTCGACCCAGGGCTCGACCCAAATCTAACTTCGATAACAAATTCAAATTTCAAAATAAATTTCTTATTAATACGTGATTTTCTCGTTGGATTTCTTGCAGATGAATATTTTTTAGACTCATCGTTAATTCTTAGCAAAAAAACTAGAACAATGATGCAAGATGGAAGATGGTTTGAGTGTGCAGCAACAGCAGATGAGGAAAAAAAAAATCTTGGGTTGAGATGAGAAAGAGTGGGTCGCGGAAAAAGGATGGGATTATAAATTATTTTTATTTAATTAAATTATAAATTAAATTATATTATATAAAAAAATAAAATAAATATTTAAATATTCTAATCACAAAATTAGTTTTTAATCAAATTTAAAATAAAGGATAAAAAAGTAAAATTACATTCAATCCCTTTTTCTTAATAAATACTTCCATCACTCCCGTTTTCCTCATTTTCCCCTCTCCCTTGATGCAGAAGAATAAAAATTTAAATTAGAAGGATTTTCAATGACAGTTAGCCACAGGAACTCTCGAGTCTTGGCTACAGGAAAGGTAGATCCACACTCTTTCCTTCAGGAACAATCGGGTCGCTTGGCTCCTAGCTTTAGCTGCATACGTTCATTAATACCGGAAACTCGTAACAGCATAGCTCAAGGAGAAGAAAGGGAGCCTTAGTCCATTCCTCACCAAAAACTGTCTCACCCATTGCTCCTAAGACACAGAGGGGGTGTTGCTCTGATTTCCTTCTTCATGCACAAGTGCAATTGCTCAATGACAGGGCATAACAAGTGAGACAAAGGATGCTTCAAATCTCCAGCAGCAAACCTATATGCTTTGTTACCTGCATGCACCAAACTGTAACCAGGAACCACTTCTATACCTCTCCTCTTCACCAAAGATCTCATTCCGAAGGCATCTACCCATGAACCTCTGGCAGCATATATGTTAGATGCGAGTAAATAACCAGCAGAGCTAGATGGCTCCAGCTCAAGAATCTGAGAAAGGGCAGAAACAGCGAGCTCACCATTCTCAAAATTCCGACAAGCACTCAAAAGTGAACCCCAGGCACTTGCGCTGGGCTTCATGCCAACAGGAATAGATTTAATTATATCCAATGCATCACCAAGATTCCCAGCTCTAGCCAGCAAATCCACGAGGCAGGAGTAATGTTCTAACTTCATTTCTGCTCCATCATTTGCCAGATCAATGAAAACCGAGAGTCCCTCATCAACCAATCCACCATGGCAACATGCAGATAATACTGATAATGTTGTCACTGAATTGGGCTTGAAACCACAAGCTTTCATTTCAGAGAGCAACAATAGTGCATCATGTGGGAGTCCATTTAGGCCATATGCGGAGATAATTGCACTCCAAGAGACTACATTTTTCATGGAGATTTGATCAAAGGCCCTTCTGGACTCAAATATCGTCCCGCATTTTGAGTACATGTCAAGTATTGCAGTTCCAAGTACAACATGTGATGCCAAGCCCATTGTAATAGCAATGCCGTGGGCCCATTTTGATGTTCTTAATTCAGCAGACAAGGCACAGGCTTCAATAAGGTTCAACAGGGTCACAGCAGATGATTTATCTATGGAAGTTCGCATTTCTCGATAAATAGAAATTGCTTCATCAGGCATGCCACAGTGAGTGAAACCTGAGATCATAGCACTCCAGGTAACAACATCTGGTCTTTTTATTTGGCAGAATACTTTATACGCATAATTAATTTGATTGCATTTTCCATACGCATCAATCAGAGAATTCATAGCAAACTCGTTTGATTGAAAACCTTGCTGAATTACCCTGGAATGAATCAAATTGCATTGATGCAAAACTCCTAAGACCTTGCATGATTGGATTAGATTCACGAGAGTCACCTCATCTGCAAGAAAACCTGATTTCTCCATTGAACTAAATAATGTAAACGCTTCTTGATGCATCTCATTGTGAACAAATCCACAGAGAAGGGAATTCCATGTCACTAGGTTCTTATGGCACATCTCACTAAACACTCTAATGGCGGAACCAACATCTGTGCAGTTGCAATAAAAGTCAACAAGTGTGTTCCCTACAAACAAATCATTATTTAAGCCCCTTAATAAGGCAAAGCCATGAAATGATTTTCCCAATCTGATATCCCCTAAATTAGTGCACCCTTTTAGTATGCTCACCATGGTTTGACCATCAGCTTCAATCCCAAAGTCTGAAGCCATCTTGTTAAATGACTCTAAAGCAAACCAAATTTCATCATGAAGTACGTAACCTCGGATCATCACGCTCCATGAGATCACATCCTTCTCATACATTTCCTCAAATAGGTTTTCGGCGTACTCTATTTCAATCTCTGCGTACATACACAAAAGAGAATTTTGTACGGATGTTGAGCTCCACAGCCCACTTCGAATCAAGTAACCATGAAATCTCAGTCCCTCGTTAAAAGCTCCAAGAGTACGATATGCCTGAATTAGGAGCAACAGAGTAGAGATGTTGGGATCAAATCCAATCCCTCTAGCTTGTGTGTATAACTCCAATCCTTCCTCAAAAGCATCTTGATCAAGGAGACCGTGAAGAATTATATTCCATGAAACCGAATCTTGCATCTTCATGCATTTAAAAGTATTCAGAGCAGAGCTCAATGCTCCATATTTTGAATAGAAGTCAATAACTGAATTTCCTACAGAAGTAAATGATATAACTCCTTGTTTGATCACGGAAGCATGGACAGATTTTCCAACTCTAATCGACAGAGTTAAACAAGCTTTGAGAATGTGAGAGAAAATTGAATGATCAATGAGTTGAATTCCCGCTCTTTTTATTTCTCTGTATTGAATAAACGCCTCTTTCCACTGGCCATTCGATAATGATTCTCTGAGTTTAGTAGACAAACTTGTGAGTCTGGAACCTGATGAGATGATAGATAAATGCATAACATGAAACACACAATGCCCTCCTTAAAAACAGAATCGCATAGAGGACACCAACAAAGAAGGAATCTTTTTCAGAGCTGCCAACTTGATGCCATCCTCTCCTGCTAATCTGTGTTGAATTGACATGAATGAGTAATTTGTCATTCTCAAGCACAAATAATGAAATGCCGAAAGATATTGCAGGAAGGAACCGTTTGACTCACAGAGAATTTCAGTCCACAAGATTGGACGAAATATGATAGTCATATCCCAATTTCCTTACTGGGTATTAGAGAGATGAAATCTGTCGGACTATATAGCAATGCATCTAGCTGAACCGCTTAGCAAAAACAAAACCCCCCGAATATAAGCAGATCTTCAGTTCGATGATGTTTGACAGAGCACCGACGGAATTCAGGACATGCATAATGAATAAATAATTACAAGATAATACTTTTCCCAGCACACAGAAAAAAACACAAACACATTGTGGACAAAGCATTCCGACAGAGCAGAGACAATACCGAATGTTAGATCCCAAATAACCATGTTCATCCATATAAATCATAGGATATATTTGTCAAAACAAATTAAATTTCATTAAACTTTTCCCACCATATAAATTAAATCAATTGATCAAATTATTGTGTTTATTCACCTCCCAATACTTCCACTCTGATTGAGTATAATAATTTTAAGGAGGAGTGTGTTTCAGGGTCGGCTCAAGGATGGTTTTTGTAATCCTTTTGCTAATTTATAGATGTGTAAAACAAGTTGAGAAGCGTGAATAGTTTTACCTTTTACTCGTATATATAGTCAAGAAAAAATAAAAATTAAATGACACAATAAGAAAAGAGTGGTTTTTTGTGGTCATTTTTCGTCGAAAGATGTAAACATATGACTCCAGCAATCGGGAGCAAGATTTTTATCAGATGTGACCTGTTTTCCTTCGGGGGATTCCGAGAACTCAGGAACTCCACCTTGTTCCCATCGTGTGAAACTGCTTCTGTTGGGACTTCACCTTGTAGTATATTGAATGACAAGTTGAGGTTTCCTATATTCAGATTCCCAAGGATAACAAGTTGGTGCTGCGACTGAGACTCCGAGGTATGTATGATTCCAAGTGATTTAACAAAGTCAAGTTTTCCAGGGTATCTTATCTGTCAAACCTATTGGCTCCCAAGAAAAGCTCACTTATATCGTCTTGAATATGATTTATCCAATAATCAGGTTTCTTAGACTTGAAAGGCTTCCAAGTTCTTTGGGTATTGGCCCATGAAAGCTGTGTGTACCCAAATCTGTGTGTTCAAGTAAGGTTGCGTTTGCGAGTGAAGCTGGAATCTTTCCACTCAACTTGTTTATCGCTACATTAAGGTACTTCAATTTATAAAGTGTGAGGCATATGTTAAGGGGTATAGCTCCTTCGAGTTGACGATTAATCATGAGTTCAAGAAAAGAGAGACCGGAAGGATTTGTACCAGTTAATCCATTCAAGCTTAAAATGAGATGTTAAGGTTCCGGAGCTGGGAAAACGACTCGGGAATTTCTCCTCCGAAGCCACAAGCCACAACTCTTCAAAAAAATTCGTTGTAGAGATTACTGGTGAGATAAACCCCGAGAGGTGGTTTTTCCCTAGGCCAAGATCTATGAGTCTGTAGAGATAACCCAGCTCAAATGGAATCGTTCCCGACAGGCTGTAGACAATCAAGTTAAGATAAATAAGATTTGAACACTGGGGCAGATTTCTTGGTGTTGGGCCAACAAAAAAATTGTGACTGAATTCTACAAACTCGAGTCACCTTAAGAGACCAACATCTGGTGGAATTTGGCCGTAAAAGCTGCTGTCTTGGAGAGTGATCCCTCTAAGAAAAGAGATATTACCAATATGAGGTGACAGGGGATCCCACCAAGCCCTTAGATATTAGGTCTATTGGGTGCCGCAGCTAAAACTTATCCAATTACAAGAATCCAATGTCTCGTTCCAAGAGTTCAAAATCAAGAAAGAAACCAGAAATGCAAGTAAATCAGTGTCATAAGCAGAGATCCTAGGACTTTGTGAACTCGCTATGTCAGTTATATATATATATATATTTTATTATATTGAATAATGAAGACTTACTCTTAGTTAATTATAATTTTTTTTATTTAATTATTAATTAAATATAAATAATATTAATATAAAGTTGAATTATTTTTTAATTAATTAAATATAAATATTATTAATATAAAGTTGAAAAACATAATATATTAAATGTTAATTTATTCTTTTTTTATTTCTTTTGTATATTGAATTTTTAAAAAAAATTATATACTTTTTTTGTGAAGCGAAGGTGTACTGATTTGCGAGTCTGCTTGACTTTTGCCTTTTGCTCTTCTCTATCGTCGAATTGTTCAAATCTCTGGCCCCCCTGATCTCAATAGATACATATATTCTCTTCTGGGCCTCAAAATCAAGGGAACGATGCCGATTCGCAAATTTGTGCTGGTAGTAATTCCATTATTATTAGTTTTTCGTGCCTGCGAAGCAGACCAGAAATTGAGCACTAAAGAATGCGAGGAATTAGGATTCACCGGCCTAGCCCTTTGCTCGGACTGCCACACCTTTGCCGAATACACCAAAGATCAAGGTATGCACGTATTTTTATTTGATGTTGGTGCTGAATTTTGTGTCAATGTATCTTTTTTTCTTCAACGTGTTTTGGGTTTCACCACTACATTTCGGTTTCACAGATAATATTGTGCTTGTGTGGGTTTTTTCGTTTCTGATTTTTGTGTGTGTGCCAGGAAACAGGTTGGGACTATTATGTACCAGGACAGGAATTTTCAGAAACTAGGGTTTATATTCCAGTGATGTTTCAGGATTAAGATTCTCAGTGACTAGGATAAAAAATAATATCTTGTTTACTATCTGATCAGTGTCATCGGAAGGTTATGATTCCACATCGACTCTTGAAAAATTTGTATGGCGGCTAATAAGTTTGATAGATTTTCCGACAAAAGTCTAGTCTTTGTTGCTGGCCTCTGCTACTGATTTTATAGCCTAAGATAAAAATTTCATGCACCGTATTACCATAACATTATCGTAGTAGCTATGCAATTTTCAGCATATATAATTGCCCAGTTATGTCTCTCTTCTTGCTCCACTTTGATTTACTTGCCGCTCCATCATTATTTATCGAACTTTATTACTGGTCTTTCAAGTGGGAATTTGGAAAACAATAAACATGTTGCTATTTTATGCCATATGAGTGTGCAAAGGAATCCTAAAGTTGAATATACCTTCTAGGATTTACTTATAGTTCATGAATAAGCCAGGATCTCAATATCTAAATTTTGATCATCTTGGCACGAAGGACCATGTGTTAGAAGTGGAAGTAATGGTACATATACTCCTCGTGCATTGGAGAAGAATTTTTTGATGATTGTGTGAAGTTTTGTTTCCAAAATTTTAAAATTCACTAAGAGCTAGGTCGCTTGAGACACCTCTGAAGTTATTAAAAGCTCTTTGTCCGGGATACCCCATGTTCTTTGTCTTTTAAACTCAAAATCAAGCAGGCTATATATTCTGTATAAATTTACTTAAGTAGATACGGATCACTATAATGGCTATACCAATCACTATCATGGCTTAGCTTATTAAGGTCATTCCTTACACTGAGACCACTTAATTAGTTGACTGGGATATGTTACTGTCAAAATATCCAAAATCACATCCTTCTTCTTTTCTTCCCCCTGAATTCTGAAGGCAATTAAAAATTTGAATACAGTGACCATGCAACTTAAGAAAGTTCTGCTGTGATTGAAAAAGTAAAATACTTTCTATCAATCATCATCATCGAGATTAGTTATGAAGGGAGACCTCAAACAAATCAGGAGGAAAAGCAAGGACCTTGTCTTGTTGAATTTTCCTTGTAACTGCTTGTATCCATTATTCATAATGTGAACTTTCAAAATTTAAATCAGCGTGGGGATGAGATGATGGAGATCATGACTTTTATATTTATTAGCCAAAAGTTGGAATCAAGGAACCAAGTGTTGATAGTTGTTTTATTGTTTTGGCTTACGCTTATTTGCTATCTGACATATGTAGAAATCTGTGAGAGTGAGAGTTTAGCATGTTTTGAGGAGATAATAATAATTATTTTGTTGTTCAAATGGAATTAGTATGCAGTAAATATTATTTTTCAGTGTATGTGACGTGAAGAGTTTCTTCTGTCACTTAATAAAACTAGCCAATAAGCAAACACTTTGTGTCTGACATAATCATATGAATATTATGTATTTTATATATTTTGTTCTTACAATTATTGATAATGATTTTCCCTTTTTTAAGGCTAAGTTTAAAAACAAATTGTATGTATTAAATCTAAAATATATGGACATTTTTGGGATTATGAAAAAAGCTTCACTAAAAGGTTGTTACTATTAGGGGCTCTGCTTTTTTAATAGTATAATTAATAGTATAGATTATAAATGGTACATGCAATGAAGATAATTCAAATTATATTATGAAACATTAAAAATATAATACATGCAATGAAGATGGTTCTAATTATTATATTATAAAGCACGCAGGGCTCATTCTCTTTTTTCATCGATGAAGAAGAGTGATGGAATTTAGTTTTCATTTTTTTTCTGGTAAGTCAACCTTATTCAGACCTCAATTCTCATGTGCAGAACTGGTATCTGATTGTTTAAAGTGTTGTGCTGAGGATTCTGATGATGCAACAAGCAAGGTACAGTTGACAACAAGTAACTTGTGATATTGTCGGACACTATTTTGTCCTTGTCGTATTTTTAATAGATTCTCAATCTTCCCATATTTTGTTCTGGAAAGCAAGAATGTTTCTTGTATAAAAGCTCGTAAGAGAGGAGTTGCTTCAAATTTTGTTCTTGTTCCCCCTTGCTTTCCTCACGTGTTACTTGTGATTCTGGTAGAAAAGTAAAATGTATCAATATATAACTTTATCGTTTTTAAAAAATTCTCTATTTCTTCTCAGGTCTGATGTTTGCTCACATTTCAGTTTTTTTTTTAAATCTATTTTACGGACTATTAATTTCTGTTTCAACTTTGTCCAGGTTACATATGTTGGTGCAATTTTAGAGGTTTGCATGAGGAAGCTCGTCTTTTATCCCGAATTAGTTGGTTTCATTGAGGAAGAGAAGGATAAATTTCCAACTGTCAAAGTTCAATACGCTTATAACTCTCCACCAAAGCTGATCATGCTAGATGAAGACGGACGACTCAAGGAAACCATAAGGTGAACTCACCCTACTTTTCACACGTCCATTCCAAAATTTTGCATCAGAAGTTTTGTAATTTATTGATTTATTTTACTTTTTCCACCTTGCTGCATATGAATAAGTTTTGTAATTTATTGATTTATTACATTTTACTTTATGAATAAGTTTTGAAGGGCTCTTCTAGACCTTCAGGTTTGGCTATGGGCTTAGGACCTTTAATTTTCCACATAACCCTATCCTGGATAGTGTTCGGGCTTTATTTTTTCTTTGTTGTCACAAGTTTCCATGCAAATGATTCCAACGTGGCCACTCACTAACATGCAACATTCTTTGTACTTTCTCCTGCAGAATTGATAACTGGAAAAAAGAACACATACTTCAATTTTTGAAGGAGAAGGTAAAGCGATCATCAGAAATCTAACATTTTTGGTTCTTGCCTGCTTTGCTGCTGGTTGTTATTGTAAGGGCTCGAACTCTGGATCTTGCTTTTGTGCGCTACTTTTTTCTTTTGTATTTCACCTCAAACATTGCCGAAAGTTATGAGAAACAGTACAAAAAAGAATCTATTTGGACTTAGGCGTGTAATTCAACACCCACATAAGGAAAGAGTCTATTTTGACTTAAACATGGCGTGTAATTCAATGTTTATAGAGGGACTTCCTCATTTACGCATGGATTTATCCATCGACTTTCTCGGTAAACAAGGTTGAAATCAGGCGAGTTCCTAACACTGTTAAATGAAGTTGTGTTTGAAATTCGCGTAATGATCATACGGACTCATGATTTTGTTTCCTCCCTCACACAAGATCTCACTTTGATGGCATATAGGTGAGCTATTGGCTAATGATTAAGTCTGAAGAATTGTTTTAAGATTTCTGGCTTGGTAGCCTCGCTGTATACATTGTTTAAAGGCCTGGAACATGATACTCACCGAAACATGGGGATATATATATCATGTATCACGGGGAATGTTATTTGGACTCCATTTTGTTTACCAAACTCCGTCTTCTCGTCGTCTTCTATAACGACGGGACCAAAATGACTCCTCTTTCACATTTTCAAATTTCTCGTTATGTTTTAATATCATATGATGATCAATTGACCGTCTGAATTCAAAATAAATCGAAAGATCCCGTATGAAATCAGCTACCTAAGAAGAATGTGAAAAAAATAGCATAATTTTTACTTGCTCGGGTAGAAGTTTACTAAAGCTTATGGGCGATACAACTGGTTGTCATATGTATGAATATATAAATTAAGCATAATGATAAATTGCACAATCGAGGGAGATAAAGAGAACTTCGAGATTTTGAGAATGGGAAAAAAACACGATAAAATTGAAGCTATTGAAATGTAAATGTCACAATCAATTGAGCAATTAATTTGAGTTGATAGAATTTAAGTGGGAGAAGAAAAATCAATCTAAAATTGATTTTCCATGTACATATATCTCCTTGTGATACGTCTTGTTATTTATGTAGATGAATATGACTCGCATGTCTTTTCACAATAGGAAAACGATACACTTTCCGTCCCAATTATATATATATATATATATATATATATATATATATATATATATATATATATATAATTTTGATATCCTGCACACCCACCGTGCACACCTCCGTGAGCACCTATGAGGTGTCACTCACCCATTGGATGCGCAATTTTTCTATATTCCATCACATCCAATAGGTGAGTGACACCTCATAGGTGCTCACGGAGGTGTGCACGGTGGGTGTGCAGGATAACAAAACTGATATATAATTTTGATATCCTGCACACCCACCGTGCACACCTCCGTGAGCACCTATGAGGTGTCACTCACCCATTGGATGCGCAATTTTTCTATATTCCATCACATCCAATAGGTGAGTGACACCTCATAGGTGCTCACGGAGGTGTGCACGGTGGGTGTGCAGGATAACAAAACTGATATATAATTTTGATATCCTGCACACCCACCGTGCACACCTCCGTGAGCACCTATGAGGTGTCACTCACCCATTGGATGCGCAATTTTTCTATATTCCATCACATCCAATAGGTGAGTGACACCTCATAGGTGCTCACGGAGGTGTGCACGGTGGGTGTGCAGGATAACAAAACTGTATATATATATATATATATATATATATATATATATATATATATATATATATATATATATATATATATATATATATATATATATATCACGTTTCCTTTTTATTTTGCTCCAAATATATAAGCTTACCATGTTTATCAATAGTTTTTCTATTTTTTTATTACTAATATACCCTTGTTAGCTAAGTTTGAATAAATTAAATAAGTATAAATAGAAAGTTTGTATGTAAATTTATTTCATCAATTATTTTTAATAGTACATGTAAAAAAACCTATATAATTGTGAGGGTTAGAAGCAGAGACGGATCTACGCTAGGGCTATACTGGGCTGTAGCCCAGCCCATTTTTTTTATTTAGCGACGATTTTAGCGACGGTGTTTGATAACCGTCGCTACTTTTGCGACGGTTTTAGTAAACCTGTCGCCGATGTGGATCGGCGACATGTTTATCAAAAACCGTCGCAATTATTAGCGACGGTTATTGCTAAAACCGTCGCTACATTATTAAAAAATAAAAAAAAAAGTGGATCGGCGGTTTTAATTAGCGACGGTTTATTCAATAGAACATCATTACCACTTTGATGTTTATAATGCAGCAATAGATTTCATTTTGATGGAGTTAAATACTCGGTTCAATGAGTCATCGGTGAAACTTCTTTCTCTTAGTATAGCTTTAGATCCTAAAAATTCATTTGACTCATTTAACAGTGATGATATTTGCAAGCTTGCGAAGAAGTTTTATCCTGGAGATTTCACAGATCAAGAAATTGTTGTTTTGAAGTATGAATTGATACATTTATAAACTCGATGTGATGCAGAATTTAAAGGTTTCTACACTTGTTGAGTTGTGTCAGCAATTGACCGAGAGTGGACGGTCAAGTGTTTATGTTATGTTGACTAGATTGATTCATCTTGTTTTGACATTATCTGTGTCTACTGCCACTATTGAACGGGCTTTTTCAGCAATGAAGCATGTGAAGACGGCACTTCGCAATAAAATGGAGGATGACTTTCTTGCCGATTGTTTGACACTCTATATTGAACGAGATTTAGCTAAACATATTGATGTAAATTCTATTATTGATGAATTTTATGTTTTAAAATCCCGTAAGGCACAACTTCGTTGAACGATATAATGTACTTTTTTTTTTTAATAATATATAATTTATCATATTGAGTTCAAGCCCACCCCAACTCTTATTCCTGGATCCGTCTCTGATTAGAAGTATATAAAATTAAATGTTACACATGAAATATTTTTCTCTGTAATCAAATATTAGTCTTTGAATTATCAGTCAACATCAGGCAGATGCTATGCTCCACCAGGTGCAGCGAAATTAATGATTATCTTTCAATATGGATCTTTCTCACGTCGACTTCCTAACAATTATTTTTATGTAGCGTCAATAAAAATCTCGTGCTCAACGTATTTGACTGCGTATGTTGATGATATTTGGTGTCTCTGAACAAATCATCAAATAAATAACTTTCTTTGTGCCCACAAATCCATTACACTAATATATATCCCATATTCGAGGGGTTGTTGCAGAAGGCTAGGGGAGAAAAAAAATCTATTCGCCCCGTATCGCTTTTCGATCACTTGGATATATTGTCCTAAGGATCGTGTATTTCTCCCAAGAGGCGGAGCATGGTCCTCGTGTAGCTAGGAAACAATTAAAAATCTGAAGTTGAAAGAACTTTGAAGGGGGCGACTGCCCTTGCCGGCCACCCTCTAGCTTTTTCCTGCTGTAGTTTGCTATGCTTTCCATGAAGAGTTGGATTCCAGTACAACATCCTCCTTGTGATCATGGGGTTTCACACCCTTCAACGAATGAAGGTTGCGGTCATCGTGGTGTGATCCGATGATCCATACGAGAATCAACACCACCATTACAACTGATAGAAACAACGATGACACCCACACCATTCGCACATATCTCTTCAATGGATGACAGTGTTGGCGAAGGATTTTCGCGAACGCATCCTTGACTGTCTGGCACTCTACTAGGCTTTCCATACCGGGGTAAACATCGAGTAACTTTTGTATAGAAGTGGAGTAAGCCTCCACGGTATAGAAGTAATTAGCAGGTACCAAGATCCCTCCTTTGCATGTTTCACCATTGGAATCAGGACAAGCCAGCGTTCTCAACACCTTCAATTTCAAAAAACACAGAGTAATCACGATGCATGCAATGTAGTACAATAGTCTTGATGGTTTACTAGCATCCTAACGTGCATGGTGTCGTATACGAAGAAGCACGTACTTAGCTAGGGTCGAAACTAGATTGGGAGGGAGTGAATTGCATATGCAGCTAATTTGCTATATCGAATATGTGAAATCCTTTTTGAAAAGTGGTTGAGCTAAAAAACCAGAAAACTGTGTTTGAATCCAGCTAAAGTGAGGATTCTTTTTTATGTGTTATGTGTTCCTTATATGCCTACACAATTTTTACTTCAAGAACTTTGATTTCAGGACAATTTCCATGTAGAGGCACACAAGAAGCATATCTAACGCGCGCACAAAAATTTCGAATGAATTAAGATTCTAGCCACAAATTTAAAGATTTTGGCCTCTTCAGCATGAAGCAGGGGATCGTATCATGTAATTTATCTAATGGAAAAGTAAGTGTGATGATCAAATATTTCACATAAAATCCAAATAAAAAAAGATGGTCCGAATCTTGAAATTCAGATATATGCTGCACCGAGGAAATTACTCCGGTACCTATTAAAAAGAATTCATTGCATGCATTCAATGATTTCCACTATACTAGATAGCTTCTCCCCTTCCTGGTATCAATTTAACCAAACTCTAGAGTTAGTGATGATTTTTATATTCTGCTCACCTGCGATATGTCTCCTATTCTGATTGAATTAGCCGGGCAACTCCATGGCTGATATTCATAATTAGGTGGCGGCGAGAAAGGATTGCAAATCTGGACAATATTCCCATAATCAGTGGATAAGTTCTTGTTCACCTGCATCATGAATCATGCACGTTAAATAAATCAGGAAACTGCAAGTTTTATGCATTTTCCTTTCGAATATGCGATTTTTAAAGTGTTTTATACCTCCTTCACTAAGTTGTATATCCCTGCACTAACATCACTTAGCACTGGTTTTGCAGAAAGCAGTTCATCACATGGTACAATGGAGCTCAAGCTGTTGTTGTATGGATCTTTCTGAAAGCTTTCTAGCGCGGTACACGTGTCGCCGGCAAAGCTACATAAACAGAGTAAATGCTTTTAAGTACTAACCCACTTTGTCGATGTTTCATTTGATTATATAATTATTTCGGTTCGTACTTTTTCAAGAAGAGATAAATCCCGAAGAACAACCAGCACAGGACAGTGAAAAACCAGCAAAGTGTAATTAGCCTGCATGCAATAGGTATGAAATAATATATGAGAATCTCTGTGAAAAATAGGTGATTTTGCGTAATAATTGTGTAAAGATACTAGGTAATGAAACGATGGTGGGCAGTACTTACGCGTTAAATGTTCTTCGAAATTTTAGGATGCCTGAGACTGCATATGACCAATCGAATTCAAGAAGTTAAAAGAAAGAAGTGTGATTCTTGAATTTATGTGAAGAATGTGAATATATGTCCAAATTTTGGTAGATTTGTCGTGATTTTGACAGCTACAATCAAATGTGATTCCTTTCTTAACAAGTGAACCTGAGTAAAATGCAATGTGGAGCAAATTCTTAGTTACTTTGCTGAGTCTCGTACTTACCTAGTAGAGCAATTACAGTGACTAAAGACACTGAAATGGCTACCGTTGTTACTATGTACCTACAATTATCAGAAAGAAACGATAATATTCATCTGCACTGAAATGCTTGCGCCAAACATATATAATATGAATAAAGATCGAGGCATTACGCTATCTTTATGCCCTTATCGATGTCTCGTCTATGCTTGGAAGCTTGTCTTTCTATATCGGCAGCCTGAGAATCGAGCCTTCTGGATGTCGAAGTTAACAAGCTCGTGGCCTGGCGACTTCCATTAACTTTTCCTAAACTAAGGGTCATTTCTTTCATAGCTCCAGTCGTATTGTATATCGTGTGCGAAGCATCATCTGCTGTATCGATGATGATGTCAATTATTGTCTTCGCTCTTGAATGGAACTTGGCATTGCCTCCAAGAACTAGGCCGCTTCCAGTTCTGAAAATTAGTGATTTACAAATTACAAACATTTGAATGGGCTGTTTTTCGCAATCCATTTTGCATGTGAAAAATGCTTAATTCTATGTTTGGCTGTAGCATGTTTTGTAATGTAATCTTTCTTATGCCCTTTCTCTTCTCATTTTATCAAGTCAGTGATCACAATTGAGAGCTCTCTGAAGAAACGGAGAGGTCGTAGGACCGAGCTTTTATATTTTTTTTGGTAAACAGTACAGCTCAAACACTACATTTTGGCCGGTTCGAGCAATTATTACTTCTCAACACAGGTGTAATAAGTGGATTCAAGAACTGAACCACTTTATATCACTGTTTCTTAAGAACAATGCAAACCGGCCAAAAACAGACCATTAATATCAGAGGCAAAATAAGCATTTTTGTCCAATTCTATGTCAGCTTTCTTTTTTGTCTGCCATATGTTCCTAGGATTTTTAGCTAGTGTATAGAATGAAGACAGTGAAGAATGACTTACATTGCAAGAATTGTGAATAAAACTGCCCAGAGTAGAGGCACAAGATAACAGGTGTTTTGACAAGCTGATCTCTTCTTGAGCTTTCTGTTGCTCTTACAGCAAGTAGCTCTTGCAAGAAGAAAGGCTACATATCCGACACCGCATAGGATCCACAGCGCTGCAATTGCATAGCCATATATACCCGTAAAAGCTGTAGACTGTAGCAGATAGTAAACACAAATGTAGCAAGGGTTCTTATTAGTATTATCTAACTGATGCATAATTTCTAAAACAAAAGTCTGAAAACCATTTTATTGCTTCTAAAACAAATACATACACTCCAATAATGCTTGTTTGATATATCGTATCCGCCTCTGTATTTCCTCAAATGGTCCAATGGATCTGCTCTCACAGTGTTATGATCATATGGCTGTTCACTAGACTCCGAGCCACCTGTTTCTGCTAAATATCGTCCTGCAAATGTTGAAAAAGCCATCAAATTAATTATATGGGCTGCTATTTGAATTCATGTCAAATTTTTGCTTGTTTCATGTAATACCTGACACAGAACTAGTTGCTTCAATTTGTGATAACATGTTTGAGGCCATTAACATGGCACAAAGAAATATTTGCTTCACCATTCCTTGGTCCTGAATCGGCCTCATTGCTTCAACCTGTCAAAGCAGTATATTACAAGTTACTATATATTGGATTTGCCTTCTAGCCTTCAAGATTTTGACTGTTGTAAGAACAGAACAAACAAATTTAATCCAATATTAATCTTCACAATATAATATATACTATATTTAATTTGAATATGATGAACTAATGAAGCAGACCAAGCACGAATTCGATCTTGTAAGAATTTATAAAACTAATTTAAGCTCGACTCATTTACACCCCTAATCTGCACCTAATACCCAAGCTAGTTTCAATTCACTTTTCCAGTCCAAACTAATGAACATGCATAAGCGCATAGTAGGTGAGTAATGCATAAACATTTTAAAAAGACAATTACACGCTCACGTCGTACAAAATTGCATGCAGACATGAATGGCTCAATCCATGCATGCTTGTCTGAGAACACGTTAATTATTTGCAAAAACCAAAATAGTAATAGAATGACATTTCATTCCACAAGGAAACATCATACATGCAAACAGTACTGTTATATATTGAACAACCCGCCCCCAGAAATTGCACAAAAAACTTACCAGAAAAGTGAATTCCGCAGGCCAAGCTTATGTTTTCGATCCACCCTCGGATTAAAACTAAACTCTGATCACTTGGCAGTAGATTATATATGCGGAAGCTTTACAGAATTACTATAAAGCGTAATCGGAGCAAATTGATTCTTTTTTATGTAGCGAATTGATTAAAACTTGGATGATGATTTTTTTAAAAAAGAAACAAATATATATTCGAGTCCCTTCGATTCTATGGATAGATATCTAGTGCAAGAAAATGGAAATTTGAATGAATGAATTGTCTCGCGATATTTAAGATGCATGCAGGTGTGCAGAAAAGTCATGTAGGATTCATAAAAGGTATTCTAGAATGTCATAACATTCAAATTGGTGCAGCCTCCTATTATTTGATCAGTCCATACGTCTCTTTGGGAAAAACTTGAAGTCAAAATACACAGAACTTTCCATGAAAATAAAAATCATTTAGGGAAAAAATTAATATAACATAATTAAGGTAAATTAAAAGTTCTGATATAATTTTCAAAAGAATTAACAACGTGGCTGTGGAGGTCAATATTTAAAAAAATTAGTTGGATAAGGCAAAATATAACTTAATAAATTATAATAATCGCACGTGAAGGTAAAAAAAATAAGTGAAGAAAATAATGGAGATAAATATTAAAAATAAATATATTCTTAATCATATATTGTTGTATTAGTTTAATAAATTATCCTTGATATGTAAGAGATTACGTCAAAAATAGAAATTTGGATTTGGAAAATAAATACTATAATTCTGGTCAAGTTTAGGTTACAAAGAGTTATTTATTTTCGTGTAGAAAAGCTGACTTTATTTAAAGCAAAGCATGGATATTTTATCCGAATTTGCTTTATTAAATCTTCGACTATATATATATTTTAATTTGTGTATAAAACCACCGTAAAGTTTAATTTACTATATTGACAAAAATATTTTGCATATATATATATATATATATATATATATATATATATATATATGACGGTGTGAATACAACATATAATATAAGGAAATTGGTCCATGTACGTTCAAAGTGTCTATTGAACTTTTGTTGGTCCAAGGTTGGTAAGAGGGTCGTAATATATGGGCCATGGCTCTTTTGTAATATATGTTCTTTTTTTATATATAGTTTTTATAAATAAATCTTCATCCTCGTACATTTAATTATATAATATAATGTATATATGAGTGTATTACAAACAAAGGGCCATCATAAATTTTGCTTTTTGGATTAAAAAATTACGGAAAAATGTATGGTTGATTATGCATGTTCGTTTTTTTTTAACGATTTTAGTCATATATATAGTATCAAATTTAGTTCAAGTCATGTATTTTATAATATTATGTCATTTAGTTATTTTTCATCGGTGGTATTGATGTAACACTATAAATAATAGAAAAAATTCCTAACCAAAAAAACAATTAAAGATAATTGAGTAAGAATGAAATCTGACAATATAAGTGACTAAAATCACAAAAAGCCAAATATATTGGACCAAATATACAACTTATCCGTAAACATATTTATGCCATTTACTTTTGCAATTTTTTACCAGCTCTGCTTGTTTTTTTTTTTTTTTTTAAGTTAAGCGAATATAATCATTCACGAATCCAATCAGACATTTTTGCACTTTGAAAAAGACTTTTCAAGTGTCTAGTTGTATCTAGCTTGTCGAGAAAAAAAGTTTTAATAATTAACCAATTTTGATGCTACCTCGAAGACATCTCAAGTTTCGGAGAAAAATTTAAAGTGTTTATTCACCTCCTCTCTAAACACATATTTAATCATATCAAGCGGTAGCAGAGTAAGTTTTTGTTGACTATTGAAATATATATTCAAATGAGTTCATTTAACAAGATCTCTATATTTTCTAAATAAAATTATGATTATTGAAAAATACATATATATGCACACATCTTTCTGCTTAAGACAATAACAAATGGTATGTCATAACAGATGATCATATGAAGATCATCAAAGCAAACATTGTTATTGCAATCACTAGAGCTCACATGGTAGAAAAGCACAAGTTTGTGTGGGCTATTGAGGACAAGAGGAATGTCAACCTCGACAATATGGATAAACATATGTTTATCAAGATTAAAATGTGTTCCACTGAAAAGAAAGAAAATTTTACTCAATTATGTGAATGGAATGACCGGACTAAGGAATAATATCAATGTTGCTATACAAAAGTTTGATAATAGTCAAATAAAACATGGTGAAACATTAAACAAATTTGATAACAAATTTTAGTAGCATTGTCACTAAACTTGTCGCTCTTGGCTTGAATATACTTATCGTTAACTTGATTAGAAGATAATGAGAGTTTTACTCAGAGAATGTGATGTAAAGATCATGGTTAGAGGGAATATTAAGATCTCAATAAGTTCGAGTTGTATGATATATTTGCTGATTTAAGTTATGACTTTGAGCTAAGTATCAAGATTGAGGAAGATCCATCCACTCCCCAACCAACAGCCTGGTTGCCACTGCTGTTGTCTTAACCATTGAAGAAGAGAAGTTCCGCCACAAGTCTGGGGAACAGATAAGCATGATGCTATATTTATGTTTATCAAGCAATGAGACCAAGAAATTCGACTAATTTATGAGAAATAATCAAATCTAAATTCAATTACTTAAATCATAAGAAAAATTCAAGCTAATGACAATCACGTCTTCTTTAATTGTGGTAAGAAAAACCATTTTATTGCTACTTGTAAAATGCCAAAGAAAGATACGAAGAAGTCCTTCGAAGAGGGGAGATCCAGAGATGGCAAGAAGAAGAAATGTCAGAAAGTGTTTGTTGCTGTGAAAACTAAAAGAATTGGGCGGACTCAGACTTAGAGCCATCTAGCTCAGAGAGTTCATCTAGTGAGAGTAATGAAGAGCTAGTCCACTGTCTGATGGCTAATGAGGCGAAGGTGGATATTGCAGAAGATGAAGTATTTGATTTTAGCTCAAATAAATTTACACGAGAGAATTTCATCAATGCATTCCATGACATGATAGATGAGTATAAAAGACTTTCACAGTCATTCGACGAAGTAAATACAGTAAAAAAAATCTAATAGATAAGTCGAGTAACTCCAGCTGCATGCAGCAAAAAAAACTTGACGACAGTCTTAGGGTGAAACTAAGTCTGCTAGACGCGCGAAACATGTTCCAAGCAACATTGAATGAAAATCAAAATGTATTTCATGAGAACGAGACTAAGCACATAAGACTGGACTTTATCGAATGGGAGAGTACTTCTACTGCCAATATACAAATTTGATAATTATCGATAATTTATGTATCAATTTAATTTTAACCACCCGATGGTTCATGTACCAATCTGCTTTCGTTTTCCATTTTTAAGAAAATATATATTCATGAATTGTACTATTTTCAGTAATTAATGGATCAGTTTTCAATAAATCAAGAATGGCATACTATCATATTTAGAATCATACTAATTAAGTAATGCTACTTGCCAACTTGTTCGGAAGCTTTTGGCTTGGTTCAAGGAAATATAGCATGCACTTTAAAGTTACATACTCAATAAAGTAACAATTATTTAACAATCACGTGCATTCCAAACTTCCGTAATACATGCATGACTGGAATCAAATTTGTGTAACGTTTTCATAAGTCGGTATTCTTTCTTTTCTTATAACTTTATAAAAAAATTGTAAGTTTGTCTTTTTTATAATTTCAATCATCAAATAGTCATGTATATTTCAATTTTTTGAAATTTTAATCATTTTTCATCGCGAAAATTGATATGACGTTATACATTTGAGTGTCATATTGGTTGCTATCAATCAACTCTACTATGGAGTCACACTACTAACGTCACGTCGAAAATTGGACAAAAATTTCAAAAAACAAAACAAAAAACAAAAACAGTTTAATTTTGAAATTTGATAACATACACAAATTTGCAAAAACATAAATTTAAATGATGAAGAAAAACTTAATGATGATAATTCTTAAATCGACATAAAATTATGATAAGAATTAAAACAATTATCATTACCTTCATTTTTTTTTTTTAAAAAAGAGTAATTAAGCTGACAGCTAGTGAACCATGTGGAAGAGTGTGATGTGCTTGAAGTATATGGTTGAATTTCTTCGAAGAAGGGACCTGAAATCTACCCATTGCTGCTCATGAACGCATTCATATATCATGAACATGGAAATATACACGATTGGGAACTATATTATTTCTAAAGAAAAAAAATTATAACATATTTTCTGATATATCATATTTGAAAAGAGTAAGTCTCTTGTGAGATGGTCTCACGAATATTTATCTGTGAGACAGGTCAACCCTACCGATATTCACAATAAAAAGTAATACTCTTAGCATAAAAAGTAACATTTTTTCATTGATGACACAAATAAAAGATATGTCTCATAAAATACGACTCGTGAGACCGTCTCACACAAGTTTTTGTCATTTGAAAATTGTTTTGGGGTTTTTAAGCTTGAATTTATTTGTTATATATTCCTGGCTCCTTTAATTCGCATTATCAAATTAAATGAGAGCCGTGTTCATGGTAAGTAGTTAAATTCAATCATCATTTTAAATTTTACCAAATTCTTATAATTTTGACTCTTAATTTCATCATTGACATGATAAATTAAACTTGCTTGTTTACTACTTTATATACGAAATATTATTCTTCAAGTATAATAACATTTCCAGGTTGCCATTATATATATATATATATATATATATATATATATATATATATATATATATATATATATATATATATATATATATATATATAGACAAAGAGACATAGCTATAGATATGTAATGAAATTCATTTCATTTGAATGATAGAATAGCTAAGTTGTTGATCAATCATGGAGAGGAGAGGATATAATTTTGTGACAGTAATTTGCATGGTGGTGGGAGTAGGGCTGAGCTTGTACGTCAGCTGTGTTCATGCAGCGGTAACTCTACCACCGGAGGACAAGCCATTGAAACGCCATTTTTACAAGAAGCTCAAGACTTGTGCCAATGTCGAGGCATTTGTGAAGCATCAAGTGCAGTTATGGTGGGATAAAGATAAAAGTATCACTGCCAAGTTGCTCAAGTTACTCTATGCAGATTGCATGGTTAATGTAAGTTTGTCACATATTTCTTGAATGTACATATATAAATGTATGTATGTATGTATGTATTCACTCGAAAATTGACAAATTGGGTATTTAGGGGTGTGATGGATCCATATTACTAGATGGGCCTCGAACAGAGAAAAATGCTACAAAAAATTCAAGGCTGGATGGATTCATACTGATCGACAAGATCAAGAAAGTGGTTGAGGCCCGGTGTCCTGAGGCTGTCTCGTGTACTGATATTCTTGTGCTTTCGGTTCGAGACGCAGTTCATCTGGTAATTAATCTGTTAACACTGTAATTTTACTCGATAGTGAAATTATAACGAGGAGAGTACCAGATATAGCATAGATTAGACCGTAGAGTTGTGAAAATGGATCCCTTCTAAGGACTTGTAGGTACTTTGAAAAATAGAAATATTTACTTGAGTTGTTATACTCGCGAGTAATTTTCGATTTTATCAAATTTTCTATCGTTGAAAAATATACGATAATAAATATAAAACTTAAACGAGCTAAACCCAGCCATGAGACCCATTTCACTATTAGTATTACGTCATAAAGCAGGCTGCGAGCTAATGTACTTCAGTGGTGCAAAACTTATATCTCTTTGCAAAATTTAAATTATTACATTTTCCATTCAGTGGGCGAACTTCCTGCTTCCATTCAGCCCTCTGCTGGTGGCAACGGATGGTTTGTACATAAATTCAAGAGGAAGGAAAAACTTGACGGGAATAGAATTATTTTGATTTTTGATGAGTTGAAATGAAAATGATTCGTACTACTAGTCTTATTTGTGAAAATACAAGTACAGGCAGGTGCACCATCATATCCAGTGTTCTTGGGAAGAAGGGATGGCTTAGAATCAAAGGCAGCATGGGTGGATCTTCCATCACCCTCTGTCTCATGGGAAGAAGGTTATGCATACTTCAAATCGAAAGGTTTGGATGCACAGGATTACGCTACGCTTTTAGGTAAATTGATATTCTTCTCAACAGTTCCCCTCAGAAAAACTTCGTCCTATGTTTCAAAGAACATTAAGCCATCTTCTATTTATGTTCTACCTCCAGGGGCGCATACACTGGGGAAAACACATTGCGAAGACATTCATGATCGCCTATACGACTATAACAAAACCCAAAAAGCAGATCCCACCATGAGCAGGTTATTGTTAGAAAAACTTAGACAACTATGCCCATCATCTTCATCATCGCCGTCGTCGAAGAAGAAGAGTGATAAGGACCCAACTATCTTTTTGACAGACAAAAATGGGGATGCATATTCTTTCACCAATACCTACTACTCTAATGTACTGTCATATGATTCAGTTCTTGGAGTTGACCAGCAGCTATTGTTCAATTACAACACATCACAACTAGTCCTCGAGTATGCAGAGAAGTTTGAAAGTTTTCGGAGGGAATTTACTTTGTCAATAAGCAGGATGGGTGGACTAGGAGTATTGACAGGGAAGCAAGGGGAAATTCGCAAAAACTGTCGCCTCACAAACAACAATAATCCCGACATTAAGTAGTACAGATTCATCTTTAGCTCAAGTGGGAAGAACTTACAATAACCGTACACAAGGAAAAATGAATTTTTCAGAATACTAGAGAAGTTTTCATATAATGACTTTTTATAACAAAAAACATGTAGCGTATAAAAAATTACATTAATATGTAATAGAATGTTTCTTCATCAAATAGTTTTCAATTCGGATATGGTTAGATTTGTCCATGTCGATACATAAATGAATCTTCAATGTCACAAATCATGCTGGTGTCTCCTATCCTAACCTGTGTGCAGCATTCTGAACTGAAAGCAAAGCAAAGTTTCCACTTCATAGTCCTGAGGTGAAAAAGGAAACCATCATATAAACTACACATTAAGCAAATGTCGGAAAAAAAACAGATGATAACGCTGCATTATGTAGAAAACTAATCTAATTATACATCTGTTATGATAACAACCAAAAAGATGAAAAACATTCACAAAGCTGCTAAGTGATACTTAAATATAAAAAAGGGCAATAAAATGGTATTAACAAATATGACTTCTTTCTCCCACAGTAACCCACTAATTCCCTCCACCAAACAACAAGAGACCACTACTTTATTGCTAAGCAATTTTTCATTTTAACCGCCATGTCAGCAGAAGGGGGTTTCCAAACTTTCAAAGAGATTACCATCTATCCAGAAAAACTAGGAGGAAATATGTTTCACAAGAAATGCGTACCAATTTGGGTACATAGGCTTATAGTAATATAACAAAGCCAACATATAAAGCGCTCACAAACTTTGTAAAAATTTAACTTAAAATATAAAGGTATCAATTTTATCCGAAATTATAGAACGAAGCCACATAAAAAAAATTCAACAGCTTAACATCGCCGTGCTTTCCGCCAACCACTAAAGAGACGACTCCATATCTGAATTATCAAAAGAGAAATTTGCAATTCAGGGAAAAGTATCATCCATATATTCAAAAACAATATATAGATCAGTTTTTTACTAAACATCTATTTTTTTTCTTTAATATAGCCTACACTTGCTAGAAATTTAAAAATAGCTTTTGTTGCATCCAACATGGTTAAAATTCCTGTTGTCAATGGTGTCAGAAACAATATCCAGTTTTCCTCTTTAATTTAATAGTCAAGTGCTTCAATATTGCAAGATGATGTTTTAATTAAATCAACATATTTAAAATAGTTATCCTATTGCCAATGGTTTTCTCAATTACATGATTGCAAGATATACTGACATCTCTAATGCACAACTACTTTTAAACACAATATTTTGGCTAACTGGCAAAACAAGATTTCGAGGTTTAGTGATGACAATAAGAGTTTAATACCTTTTAAAAGAGTACTCACATATGCCTTGGAGGCACAGACGGAAGAATGATTTGCATTTATGCCACCAAAAGTTAAGTTTATGTTCACAAAATAGTTCCCACCAAGATACAGAACCTCAAGTAATCAGCAGCATCCCTGAGTGGCATGGAAAGTGATTCTAATCTTGTTATACAGCTATGACCCAGATTTAACTGTTATTCTGAGGCGCTGGACCATTCCTGATTAGCTGTAAAAGGATACAACTTTTTAGCTCAGAGGTGAAAGAAAGACCGAAAAACTAAATGGTAACATCTCAAATACTAGCCAAGTATCTGGGGTTAAAGTAGTGGTTCTTTTAATTTCTCAAAATTCTTATTTAAGTTTTTAATTAATGAAATATGTGTGACATGATGTATGAGTGAGAACATAAATTATTTGGAGTCCTTTAAAAAAATTCAAAAATAGGCATTTTAGGATGAACAAAGCAAGAGGCCCAGGGCCAAACAGGCGGCTAACAAAAGCAGATTTTAGAAGAAGAAAAATCACATTCTAGACAAAGAAAGCAAGATCTCAGTAGAACATTCCTAGCCGAATAGGTTAGTGGACATTTATGTGTCACGTCCACGAGGGAACGTATCAGAAAATGCTAGTTTTTTTACTTTTTTATTCTTAGGTAACTTCTTCAAAGATTGAGTTTTAAAATTCATAATGGGTTCGTAGCATGACTTAAACTGAGAGTACTATTATATGGAATGGTCAAACGATTTTAAGCTTAAATTGAATTGTATATCTATTATGGGATTTAATTGAGATGTAGCTTGTAAAAATATATATCTTATGAGAATGAATCAAAAATTAGACAAGCCTCAAACTTATTTGGGTTTATATAATCTTATTTGTTAACATCAAATGTGTACTGATAATTAGACACGGCATTGATTTACTAATTCAGGTAAGAGAAGCCAAAAAAAATATCAAATAGCACTTAACAGTGTATTCCAATGGTGATATACAATAAGCTCTATGGATTTCAACTAGTAGGTGTTCCAAAGCAAATATGAATGAAAATTCTTGACATAATCATTCCAGATTCAAAAAAATATTGCAAGATAGGAAAGGATAAAGTTAATTTGAAAATTAACCTTGTAAAGGTACTTCTTTCGCAGTTTGATGGCGGTACGTATGCATCTCTTGACTCTGATCTTTAAAATATTATCATTGAATATCTGCAAAATGTATTAGAATAAGATAAGTGTTTTTAGAGAGAAAAGATGGAGATGAGTGAGTGATCGCATACACTAGGTATGTTGCACAGTCACAAGCCAACAATGGAATCCAAAAATCAGTTCAGGTTCCAGATCAGCAAAACCGAAAAACTACAGCATGATACTTATGATAGGAATGCATAATCATTCTAAAATCATCTCGAGCAAATTATGGCGATAATCCTACAAAAACAGACCTTTTGGGTCCAACCTCTCTAACAAATGTAAAGAAATTAGTTTAAAAATGCAGCATGGGACTAAAGATTTGTAAATGGGCTAGTGAATACGTTTGTGGAATTTAGCTAATCAAACTAAATAGGCCAACAACCTCTAACCAAGTATTTGATAAGTATTAATGAGAGGAAAAAAGATGCTCTCGATCTTAATCTCAGGAAAATTATGTCAACTCTTTTTACTATCATGAATCGTGCATAAGTTTAGTTAAGCAAGTATGAGGAAAGACCAAAATATCAGTTTTGAGACATTATCAAAAACCGGTACTCAAAATTGCAGTACTGGTTCAGACAACAAACTATAATCCACCTGCCTTTATTAGGTCATCAATTGAATGCGTTTCTCTGATAATTTTCTGACGATTCGTAATGAGAATGGCAGCTACACAAAAAACAGGCAATTCGTCACCACTTCTTGCAGATGATATAACCGTATGAATCTGCAAGCGGTCATTCTTTGACCAAAGAGGTTTAGTCAATCCGCAAAATGGTCTAGCTGATGTAGATCTCATTCCGGTGCTGTCGGAGATGGAGCATTCCACACCAGGTTTTATTGGAGAACTCTTTGGAACACCACCATTACTATCAATGCTTTCTTCTCCCAATTCAGCCTCTGTTTCCTTGGATAACTGAATAGCCAATAGTTCTGGACAGTTCTCATCCAGATGACAGGTAAAGGATGGATCGAATCAGCCGCCCATATCATCTACAGTTTTAAATCCAGTGGGAAAAAAATCAACATAAGAAATAGACAAATAGTCGATATTTCTGATTATATTAGTAAGTCAACGAGAATTCATGAGGTAAAAGCGTAGACAACTTCATATCTGCAGCTTAAACCGTGTGATTAGTCTTCTAATATACCCTTGATTCAGAGAAATTAGATTATTTCACAACTTTTTCAGCGAACATTTTGCTTTCAATAGTTAGCATACTTATCTTAACTGTAAGCTATACTGACTGCCTCTTAACCTATGCTACAATGAAACTATTGAAATATCGGAGCCTGGATTACAGAACTAACTCAGTAGAAAGTATTTGTCATAGATTGGCTAAAAACAAATAAGATCAATTTACAGCACAAACCTCCCACATACAAAGTGCTTCAGTGAAAGTTAACTCCCTGCGAAATAGACCAGCAGCATACGGAAGGCAAAATGAAGGCTTTCAGCACCTATTTCTGCTAGGTGAGAGAACATCTCCCTATCCGTAAGTTCTAATACATGCCAGAGTACTTGCAACTGCTTCATGACACCAGTTGGCCCTTCCATCTTAAAGTTTTCGCGCTGAAGAGTTACAGATATTGAGTTTTAGCAACTCAATTACAAAGGTCGGCAAAACCCAGGCCACTAACATCACTTAGCACTGGTTTTGCAGAAAGCAGTTCATCACATGGTACAATGGAGCTCAGGCTGTTGTTGTATGGATCTTTCTGAAAGCTTTCTAGCGCGGTACACGTGTCGCCGGCCAAAGCTCATAAACAGAGTAAATGCTTTTAAGTACTAACCCACTTTGTCGATGTTTCAACTGATTTATAATTATTTCGGTTCGTACTTTTTCAAGAAGAGATAATCCCGAAGAACAACCAGCACCGGACCGTGAAAAACCAGCAAAGTTAATTAGCCTGCATTCAATAGGTATAAAAAATATATATGAGAATCTCTGTGAAAAATAGGTGATTTTGCGTAATAATTGTGTCAAGATACTAGGTAGTGATGGATGGTGGGCGGGTACTTACGTGTTAAATGTTCTTCGAAATTTTGGTGCCTGAGACTGCAATGATCAATCGAATTCGAGAAGTTAAAAGAAAGAAGTGTGATTCTTGATTATGTGAGAAGATATGAATGTCCAAATTTTGGTAGATATGTCGTGATTTTGACAGCTATAATCAATGTGATTCCTTTCTTAACAAGTGAACCTGAGTAAATGCAATGTGGAGCAAATTCTTAGTTACTTTGCTGAGTCTCTACTTACCTAGTAGAGCAATTACAGTGACTAAAGACACTGAAATGGCTACCGTTGTTATATTGTACCTCAATTATCAGAAAAAACGATAATATTCATCTGCACTGAAATGCTTGCGCCAAACATATATAATATGAATAGAGATCGAGGCATTCGCTATCTTTATGCCCTTATCGATGTCTCGTCTATGCTTGGAAGCTTGTCTTTCTATATCAGCAGCCTGAGAATCGAGCCTTCTGGATGTCGAATTAACAAGCTCGTGGCCTGGCGACTTCCATTAACTTTTCCTAAACTAAGGGTCATTTTTTTCATAGCTCCCGTCGTATTGTATATCGTGTGCGAAGCATCATCTGCTGTATCGATGATGATGTCAATTATTGTCTTCGCTCTTGAATGGAACTTGGCATTGCCTCCAAGAACTAGGCCGCTTCCCGTTCTGAAAATTAGTCATTTACAAAATTACAAACCTTGAATGGGCTGTTTTCTCAATCCATTTTGCATGTGAAAAATGCTTATTCTATGTTTGTGTAGCATGTTTTGTAAAGTAATCTTTCTTATGCACTTTCTCTTCTCTTTTCAAGTCACGTGATCACAATTGAGAGCTCTCTGAAGAAACGGAGAGGTCGTAGGACCTAGCTTTTATAATTTTTTTTTGGTAAACAGTCAGTTCAAACACTACTTTTGGCCGGTTCGAGCCATTATTACTTCTCAACACAGGTGTAATAATGGGTTCAAGAACTGAACCACTTTATATCACTGTTTCTTAAGAACAATGCATGAATCGAAACCCCGGCCAAAAACAGACCATTAATATCAGAGGCAAAATAAGCATTTTTGTCCAATTCTATGTCAGCTTTCTTTTTTGTCTGCCATGGTTCCTAGGATTTTTAGCTAGTGTGTTAGAATGAAGACAGTGGGAATGACTTACATTGCAAAGATTGTGAATAATACTGCCCAGAGTAGAGGCACAGATAACACGTGTTTTGACAAGCTGTCTCTTCTTGAGCTTTCTGTTGCTCTTACAGCAAGTAGCTCTTGCAAGAAAAAGGCTCCATATCCGACACCGCATGGATCAACAGCGCCGCAATTGCATAGCCATAATACCCGTAAAAGCTGTGACTGTAGCAGATAGTAAACACATATGTAGTAAGGGTTCTTATTTGTATTATCAAACTGATGCCTAATTTCTAAAACAAAAGTCTGAAACCATTTTATTGCTTCTAAAACAATACATACACTCCCAATATGCTTGTTTGATATATCGTATCCGCCTCTGTATTTCCTCAAATGGTCCAATGGTCTGCTCTCACCGTGTTATGATCATATGGCTGTTCACTAGACTCCGAGCCACCTGTTTCTGCTAAATATCGTCTGCAAATGTTGAAAAAAGCCATCAAATTAATTATATGGGCTGCTATTTGAATTCATGTCAAATTTTTGCTTGTTTCATGTAATACCTGACACAGAACTAGTTGCTTCATTTTGATAACATGTTTGAGGCCATTAACATGGCACAAAGAAATATTTGCTTCACCATTCCTTGGTCCTGAATCGGCCTCATTGCTTCAACCTGTCAAAGCAGTATATTACAGTTACTATATATTGATTTGCCTTCTAGCCTTCAAGATTTTGACTGTTGTAAGAACAGAACAAATGGAAGCAGCCAAGCCCGAATTCGATCTTGTAAGAATTTATAAACTAATTAAGCTCGACTCATTTAACCCCTAATCTGCACCTAATACCCAAGCTTTTTCAATTCACTTTTCCAGTCCAAACTAATGAACCTGCATAAGCGCATAGTAGGTGAGTAATGCATAAACATTTTAAAAAGACAATTACACGCTCACGACGTACAAAATTGCATGCAGACATGAATGGCTCAATCCATGCCTGCTTGTCTGAGAACACGTTAATTATTTGCAAAAACCAAAATAATAATAGAATGACATTTCTTCCACAAGGAAACATCATACATGCAAACAGTACTGATATATGAACAACCCGCCCCCAGAAATGCAGAAAAAAACTTACCAGAAAAGTGATTCCACAGCCAAGCTTATGTTTTTGATCCAGCCTCGGATTAAAACTTAACTTATCTGATCACTTGGCGTAGATATGCGGAAGCTTTACAGAATTACTATAAGCGTAATCGGAGCAAATTGATTCTTTTTTTTGTAGCGAATTTATTAAAACTTGGATGATGATTTTTTTAAAAAGAAACAAAATATATTCGAGTTCCTTCGATTTATGGATAGATCTTAGTGCAAGAAAATGGAATTTGAATGAATGAATTGTCTCGCGATATTTAAGATGCATGCAGGTGCGCAGAAAAGTCATGTAGGTTCATAAAAGGTATTCTAGAATGTCATAACATTCAATTGGTGCAGCCTTCTTTATTTGATCAGTCCATACGTCTCTTTGGGAAAAACTTGAAGTCAAAACACTTAGAACTTTCCATGAAAATAAAAATCATTTAGGGAAAAATTAGTATACATAATTAAGGTAAATAATTTTCTGATAATTTTCGAAGAAACAACGTGGCCAAATAGTGTGGAGGTCAATATTAAAAAATTAGTTGGATAAGGCAAAATATAAATTAATAAATTATATTAATCGCACGTGAAGTTAAAAAAAATAAGTGAGAAAAGTAATGGAGATAAATATTAAAATAAATATTTCTTAATCATATATTGTTGTATTAGTTTAATAAATTATCCTTGATATGTAGAGATTACGTCAAAAATAGAAATTTGGATTTGGAAAATAATACTATAATTCTGGTCAAGTTTAGGTTACAAAGGTTATTTATTTTCGTGTAGAAAAGCTGACTTTATTTAAAGCAAAGCATGGATATTTTATCCGAATTTGCTTTATTAAATCTTCGACTATATTATATATATATAACAATATTAAAATTTTATGCAAAATATTTTTGTCAATATAGTAAATTAAACTTTACGGTGGTTTTATACACAAATTAAATACCTATATATATTATATATATATATATATATATATATATATATATATTATATATATATGACGGTGTGAATACAACATATAATTAGGAAATTGGTCCATGTTCGTTCAAAGTGTTATTGAACTTTTGTTGGTCCAAGTAGGTAAGAGGGTCGTAATATATGGGCCATGGCTCTTTGATATATATGTTCTTTTTTTATATATAGTTTTTATAATAAATCTTCATCCTCGTACATTTAATTATATATATAATGTATATATGTAGTGTATTACAAACAAGGGCCATCATAAATTTTGCTTTTTGGATTAAAAAATTACGGAAAAATGTATGGTTGATTATGCATGTTCGTTTTTTTTTTAACGATTTTAAGATAATTGAGTAAGATGATGAAAATCTGACAATATAAGTGACTAAAATCACACAAAAGCCAAATATATTGGATCAAATATACAACTTATCCGTAAACATATTTATGCCATTTACTTTTGCAATTTTTTACCAGCTCGACTTGTTTTTTTTTTTTTTTAAGTTAAGCGAATATAATCATTCACGAATCCAATCAGACATTTTTGCACTTTGAAAAAGACTTTTCAAGTGTCAGTTGTATCTAGCTTGTCGAGAAAAAAAAGTTTTAATAATTACCAATTTTGATTCTACCTCGAATACATCTCAAGTTTCGGGAAAAATTTAAAGTGTTATTTCACCTCCTCTCTAAACACATATTTAATCATATCAAGCGGTGCAGAGTAAGTTTTTGTTGACTATTGAAATATTATTTCAAATGAGTTCATTAAACAATCTCTATATTTTCTAAATAAATTATGATTATTGAAAAATACATATATATGCAACATCTTTCTGCTTAGAACAAAACAAGTGGTTGTATACTAAACATTAAACAAATTTGATAACAATTTTAGTAGCATTGTTACAAACTTGACGCTCTTGGCTTGAATATACTTTACCGTTAACTTGATTAGAACATAATGGGGTTTTACTCAGGAAAGTGATGTAAAGACCGTGGTTTAGAGGGAGTATTAATCTCCATAAGTTCGAGTTGTATTATATATTTGCTGATTTAAGTTATGACTTTGAGCTAAGTATCAAGATTGAGGAAGATCCATCCACTCCCCAACCAACAGCCTGGTTGCCACTGCTAGCTGTTGTCTTAACCATTGAAGAAGAGAAGTTCCGCCACAAGTCTGGGGAACAGATAAGCATGATGCTATATTATGTTTATCAAGCAATGAGACCAAGAAATTTGACTAATTTATGAGAAATAATCAAATCTAATTCAATTACTTAAATCATAAAAAAAATTCAAGCTAATGACAATCAAGTCTTCTTTAATTGTGGTAAGAAAAAACACCATTTTTTGCTACTTGTAAAATGGCAAAGAAAGATACGAAGAAGTCCTTCGAAGAGGGGAGATCCAGAGATGGCAAGAAGAAGAAATGTCAGAAAGTGTTTGTTGCTGTTGAAAACTAAAAGAATTGGGGCGGACTCAGACTTAGAGCCATCTAGCTCAGAGAGTTCATCTAGTGAGAGTAATGAAGAGCTAGTCCACTGTCTGATGGCTAATGAGGCGAAGGTGTATTGCAGAAGATGAAGTATTTGATTTTAGCTCAAATAAATTTACACGAGAGATTTCATCAATGCATTCCATGACATGATAGATGAGTATAAAAGACTTTCACCGTCATTCGAGGAAGTAAATACAGTAAAAAAAAATCTAATAGATAAGTCGAGTAACTCCAGCTGCATGCAGCAAAAAAAACTTGACGACAGTCTTAGGGTGAAACTAAGTCTGTAGACGCGCGAAACATGTTCCAAGCAACATGAATGAAAATCAAAATTTGATCAAACTTGTTCTGTTTTTCTTGAAAAAATGTGTGACGTGCAAACAAGTGATGAAAAATTGACTTAGTTTTTAGCATAATGATGTAACTTTTGACAAATACTCAATGTATCTGGACATGTATGGATAAAGAAAAATCTAAATGTAATATTTTCAGGTCCAATACACGAGTGAGTCTTATGTGAGACCATCTCACGGATCATATCTGTGAGACGGTGGAACCACCCATATTCACAATAAAAATAATACTTTTTCATGGGTACCCAATAAGGACCCGTCTCACAAATACGACCCGTGAGACCGCTCCACAAGTTTTTGTCCCACACAATACAATGAACACGACGAACCAGAAGTCAAGACCAATCAAAATGCATTTCATGAGAACGAGACTAAGCACATAGACTGGACTTTATCGAATTGGAGAGTTCTGCTGCCAATATAAAATTTGATAATTATCGATTATTTATGTATCAATTTAATTTTAACCACCCGATGGTTCATGTACCAATCTGCTTTCGTTTTCCATTTTTAAGAAAATATATATTCATGAATTGTACTATTTTCAGTAATTAATGGATCAGTTTTCAATAAATCAAGAATGGCAAACTATCATATTTAGAATCATTCTAATTAAATAATGCTACTTGACAACTTGTTCGGGAGCTTTTGGCTTGGTTTGGAATATAGCATGCAATTTAAAGTTACATGTCCCTAAAGTAACAATTATTTAACAATCCGTGCATTCCAAACTTCCGTAATACATGCATGACTGGAATCAATTTGTGTAACGTTTTCATAAGTCGGTATTCTTTCTTTTCTTATAACTTTAAAAAAAAATGTAAGTTTGTTTTTTATAATTTCAATCATTTATATTTGAAAATTAAGATTTAGTCACGTATATTTCAATTTTTGAAATTTTAATCATTTTTCATCGCGAAAATTGATATGACGTTGTACATGTGAGTGTCATATTGGTTGCTGTCAATCAACTCTACTATGGAGTCACACTACTAATGCCACGTCGAAAATTGGACAAAAATTTCAAAAAAAAAAAAAACAAAACAAAAATAGTTTAATTTTGAAATTTGATAACATACACAAATTTGCAAAAACATAATTTAAATGATGAAGAAAAACTTAATGATGATAATTTTTAATCGACATAAAATAATGATAAGAATTAAAACAATTATCATTACCTTCATTTAAAAAAAAGAGTAAATTAAACTGACAGCTAGTGAATCCTGTGGAAGGTGTGATTACTTGAATATGGTTGAATTTCTTCGAAGAGGGACCTGAAATCTACCCATTGCTGCTCATGAACGCATTCATATATCATGAACATGGAAATATACACGATTGGGAACTATATTATTTCTAAAAGAAAAAAATTAGAACATATTTTCTGATATATCATATTTGAAAAGAGTAAGTCTCTTGTAGATGGTCTCACGAATATTTATCGTGAGACGGGTCAACCCTACCGTCACAATAAAAAGTAATACTCTAGCATAAAAAAGTAACTTTTTTCATTGATGACACAAATAAAAAGATATGTCTCATAAAATACGACTCGTGAGACCGTCTCACACAGTTTTTGTCATTTGAAAATTGTTTGGGGTTTTTGCTTGAATTTATTTGTTATATATTCCTAGTCCCTAATTCGCATTATCAAATTAAATGAGAGCCGTGTTCATGTAAGTAGTTAAATTCAATCAACATTTTAAATTTACCAAATTCTTATATATTTGACTCTTAATTTCCTCATTGACATGATAAATTAAACTGCTTGTTTACTCTTTATATACGAAATATTATTCTTCAAGTATAATAACATTTCCAGGTTGCCTATATATATATATATATATATATAATATATATATTATATATATATAATATAGACAAAGAGACATAGCTATATATGTAATGAATCATTCTTTGAATGATAGAATAGCTAAGTTGTTGATCAATCATTGAGAGGGAGAGGATATAATTTTTGTTGACAGTATTTGCATGGTGGTGGGAGTAGGGCTGAGCTTGTACGTCAGCCGTGTTCATGCAGCGGTAACTCTACCACCGGAGGACAAGCCATTGAAACGCCATTTTTACAAGAAGCTCAAGACTTGTGCCAATGTCGAGGCATTTGTGAAGCTCAAGTGGAGTTATGGTGGGATAAAGATAAAAGTATCACTGCCAAGTTGCTCAAGTTACTCTATGCAGATTGCCTGGTTAATGTAAGTTTGTCACCTATTTCTTGAATGTACATATATTAAATGTATGTATGTATGTATGTATTCACTCGAAAATTGACAGATTGGGTATTTAGGGGTGTGATGGATCCATATTACTAGATGGGCCTCGAACAGAGAAAAATGCTACAAAAAATTCAAGGCTGGATGGATTCATCTGATCGACCAGATCAAGAAAGTGGTTGAGGCCCTGTGTCCTGAGGCTGTCTCGTGTACTGATATTCTTGTGCTTTCGGTTCGAGACGCAGTTCATCTGGTAATTAATCTGTTAACACTGTAATTTACTCGATAGTGAAAATATAACGAGGAGAGTACCAGATATAGCATAGATTAGACCGTAGAGTTGTGAAAATGGATCCCTGTCCCTTTAAGGACTTGTAGGTACTTTGAAAAAATAGAAAATTTACTTGAGTTGTTTACTCGCCAGTAATTTTCGATTTTATCAAATTTTCTATCGTTGAAAAATTACGATAATAATATAAAACTTAAACGAGCTAAACCCAGCCATGAGACCCATTTCACTATTAGTATTACGTCATAAAGCAGGCTGCGAGCTAATGTTACTTCAGTGGTGCAAAACTTATATCTCTTTGCAAAATTTAAATTATTACATTTTCCATTCAGTGGGCGAACTTCCTGCTTCCATTCAGCCCTCTGCTGGTGGCAACGGATGGTTTGTACATAAATTCAAGAGGAAGGAAAAAACTTGACGGGAATAGAATTATTTTGATTTTTGATGAGTTGAAATGAAAATGATTCGTACTACTAGTCTTATTTGTGAAAATACAAGTACAGGGTCACCATCATATCCAGTGTTCTTGGAAGAAGGGATGGCTTAGATCAAGGCAGCATGGGTGGATCTTCCATCACCCTTGTCTCATGGGAAGAAGGATATGCATACTTCAAATCGAAAGGTTTGGATGCACAGGATTACGCTACGCTTTTAGGTAAATTGATATTCTTCTCAACAGTTCCCCTCAGAAAAACTTCGTCCTATGTTTCAAAGAACATTAAGCCATCTTCTATTTATGTTCTACCTCAGGGGCGCATACACTGGGGAAAAACACATTGCGAAGACATTCATGATCGCCTATACGACTCTAACAAAACCCAAAAAGCAGATCCCACCATGAGCAGGGTATTGTTTAGAAAAAACTTAGACAACTATGCCCTCATCTTCATCATCGCCGTCGTCGAAGAAGAAGAGTGATAAGGACCCAACTACTTTTTGACAGACAAAATTGGGATGCATATTCTTTCACCAATACCTACTACTCTAATGTTACTTCATATGATTCAGTTTCTTGGAGTTGACCAGCAGCTATTGTTCAATTACAAACACATCACAACTAGTCCTCGGTATGCAGAGAGTTTGAAAGTTTTCGGAGGGAATTTACTTTGTCAATAAGCAGGGATGGGTGGGACTAGGAGTATTGACAGGGAAGCAAGGGGAAATTCGCAAAAACTGTCGCCTCACAAACAACAATAATCCCGACATTAAGTAGTACAGATTCCTCTTTGCTCAAGTGGGAAGAAACTTACCAATAACCGTACACAAGGAAAAATGAAATTTTCAGAATACTAGAGAAAGTTTTCATATAATGACTTTTTATAAACAAAAAACATGTAGCGTATAAAAAATTACATTAATATGTAATAGAATGTTTCTCATCAAATAGTTTTCAATTCGGATATGGTTAGATTTGTCCATGTCGATACATAAATGAATCTTCAATGTCACAAAATCTGCTGGTGTCTCCTATCCTAACCTGTGTGCAGCATTCTGAACTGAAAGCAAGCAAAGTTTCCACTTTCATAGTCCTGAGGTGAAAAAGGAAACCATCATATAAAACTACACATAAAGCAAAGTCGGAAAAAAAAAAAAAGATGATAACGCTGCATTATGTAGAAAAATAATCTAATTATACATCTGTTATGATAAACAACCAAAAAGATGAAAAACATTCACAAAGCTGCTAAGTGATACTTAAATATAAAAAAGGGCAATAAAATGGTATTAACAAATATGACTTCTTTCTCCCACAGTAACCACTAATTCCCTCCACCAAACAACAAGAGACCACTACTTTATGCTAAGCCATTTTTCATTTTACCGCCATGTCAGCAGAAGGGGGTTTCCAAACTTTCAAAGAGATTACCATCTATCCAGAAAAACTAGGAGGAAATATGTTTCACAAGAAATGCGTACCAATTTGGGTACATAGGCTTATAGTAAATATAACAAAGCCAACATATAAAGCGCTCACAAACTTTGTAAAAAATTTAACTTAAAATTAAAGGTATCAATTTTTCCGAATTATAGAACGAAGCCACATAAAAAAAATTCAACAGCTTAACATCGCCGTGCTTTCGCCAACCACTAAAGAGACGACTCCATATCTGAATTATCAAAAGAAAATTGCACATTCAGGGAAAAGTATCATCCATATATTCAAAAACCATATATAGATCAGTTTTTTACTAAACATCTATTTTTTTTTCTTAATTAGCCTACACTTGCTAGAAATTTAAAAATAGCTTTTGTTGCATCCAACATGGTTAAAAATTCCTGTTGTCAATGGTCAGAAACAATTCCAGTTTTCCTCTTTAATTTAATAGTCAAGTGCTTCAATATTGCAAGATGATGTTTTAATTAAATCAACATATTTTAAATAGTTATCCTATTGCCAATGGTTTTCTCAATTACATGATTGCAAGATATACTGACATCTCTAATGCACAACTACTTTTAAACACACATATTTGGCTAACTGGCAAAACAAGATTTCGAGGTTTAGTGATGACAATAAGAGTTTAATACCTTTTAAAAGAGTACTCACATATGCCTTGGAGGCACCAGACGGAAGAATGATTTGCATTTATGCCACCAAAAGTTAAGTTTATGTTACAAAATAGTTCCCACCAGATACAGAACCTCAAGTAATCAGCAGCATCCCTGAGTGGCATGGAAAGTGATTCTAATCTTGTTATACAGCTATGACCCAGATTTAACTGTTATTCTGAGGCGCTGGACCATTCCTGATTAGCTGTAAAAGGATACAACTTTTAGCTCAGAGTGAGTGAAAGAAAAGACGAAAAACTAATGGTAACATCTCCAATACTGCCAATATCTGGGGTTAAAGTAGTAAAACGACCTCCTCTTTCACATTTCCAATTTCTGTTATAAATGCTACCCCATGGCTCTATTACAAAATGCCTCGATTAACTAGCATGAAATACGTGCATCCGATTAGATATTTTGCAGAGTTAAAATTCGAAGTTGAAAATATAATTTAAAAAAAAACTATTTATCAACCAAAATAAAAGAAAACTGAATCTACCAACCATTAAAGAATGTAAAAAATATAAGTATTATGATAATTGTGACATTACTAATAAATTGTGAGCCTATGATCATGGACAAATGTGGGAAATGGATTAAAAGGCGGGCGAGTCCATGTTTATACCAAGAAAGTTAATCTCGTTATGTTTTAATACCATATTATCAATTGACAGTCTGAATTCGAAGTAAATCAAAAGATCCCATATGAAATCAGCTACCTAAGAAGAATGTGGAAAAAATAGCATAATTTTTACTTGCTCGTGTAGAACTTTGCTAAAGATTATGGGCGATGCAACTAAATGTCATATGTACGAATATATAAATTAAGCATGATGATAAATTAAACAATCACTTGGGGAGATAAAGAGAACTTCGAGATTAGGAGAATGGGAAAAAAATCACACAATAAAATTGGACGTGACATCATGTTGTCGTCAACTCAACATGAAAAATGACCAAAAAAAATGTACAGCAAACTAAAAAATTTGAAATCACATTGGATAAGAAACAAAGAAAACAAGACCGGGCTTGTAGCTTAGTGATCTCATTCTGCCAGACTAGCTGGCTCCCCTCCTCGGTTCAATCTCCTCTCCTCACGTGTGTTGTAGTAAAAACAAAAAAACAAAGAAAATAAATAGTATCCCATATTCGAGGGGTTGTTGCAAAGGCTAGGGGAGAAAAAAATCTATTCGCCCCGTACGTCTTTTCGATTCTCTTGGATATATTGTCCTAAGGATCGTGTATTTCTCCCAAGAGGCGGAGTATGGTCCTCGTGTAGCTAGGAAACAATTAAAAATCTGAAGTTGAAAGAACTTTGGAGATGATGAAACATGCCTTAATAGATATGTAACAAGGAAAAATACATAAATCTATGAAAAAATGAAGGGGGCGACTGCCCTTGCCGGCCACCCTCTAGCTTTTTCCTGCTGTAGTTTGTTATGCTTTCCATGAAGAGTTGGATTCCAGTATAACATCCTCCTTGTGATCATGGGGTTTCACACCCTTCAACGAATGAAGGTTGCGGTCATCGTGATGTGATCCGATGATCCATACGAGAATCAACACCACCATTACAACTGATAGAAACAACGATGACACCCACACCATTCGCACATATCTCTTCAATGGATGACAGTGTTGGCGGAGGATTTTCGCGAACGCATCCTTGACTGTCTGGCACTCTACTAGGCTTTCCATACCGGGGTAAACATCGAGTAACTTTTGTATAGAAGTGGAGTAAGCCTCCACGGTATAGAAGTAATTAGCAGGTACCAAGATCCCTCCTTTGCATGTTTCACCATTGGAATCAGGACAAGCCAGCGTTCTCAACACCTTCAATTTCAAAAAACACAGAGTAATCACGATGCATGCAATGTAGTACAATTACTACAATAGTCTTGATGGTTTACTAGCATCCTAACGTGCATGGTGTCGTATATGAAGAAGCACGTACTTAGCTAGGATCGAAACTAGATTGGGAGGGAGTGAATTGCATATGCAGCTAATTTGCTATATCGAATATGTGAAATCCTTTTTGAAAAGTGGTTGAGCAAAAAAACCAGAAAACTGTGTTTGAATCCAGCTAAAGTGAGGATTCTTTTTTATGTCACATGTGTTCCTTATATGCCTACACAATTTTTACTTCAAGAACTTTGATTTCAGGATAATTTCCATGTAGAGGCACACAAGAAGCATATCCAACGCACACAAAAATTGTCGAATGGATTAAGATTCTAGCCACAAATTTAAAAATACAGAAGCTCAAGGGATTTTGGCCTCTTCAGCATGAAACAGGGGATCGTATCATGTAATTTATCTAATGGAAAAAATAAGTGTGATGATCAAATATTTCATATAAAATCCAAATAAAAAAAGGTGGTCCGAATCTTGAAATTCAGATATATGCTGCACCGAAGAAATTACTCCGATACCTATTAAAAAGAATTCATTGCATGCATTCAATGATTTCCACTATACTAGATAGCTTCTCTTATACCAGTTGTATCAACTTAACCAAACTCTTGAGTTAGTGATGATTTTTATATTCTGCTCACCTGCGATATGTCTCCAATTCTGATTGAATTAGCCGGGCAACTCCATGGCTGATATTCATAATTAGGTGGCGGCGAGAAAGGATTGCAAATCTGGACAATATTCCCATAATCAGTGGATAAGTTCTTGTTCACCTGCATCATGAATCATGCACGTTAAATAAATCAGGAGACTGCAAGTTTTATGCATTTTCCTTTCGAATATGTGATTTTTAAAGTGTTTTATACCTCCTTCACTAAGTTGTATATCCCTGCACTAACATCACTTAGCACTGGTTTTGCAGAAAGCAGTTCATCACATGGTACAATGGAGCTCAGGCTGTTGTTGTATGGATCTTTCTGAAAGCTTTCTAGCGCGGTACACGTGTCGCCGGCAAAGCTACATAAACAGAGTAAATGCTTTTAAGTACTAACCCACTTTGTCGATGTTTCAACTGATTATATAATTATTTCGGTTCGTACTTTTTCAAGAAGAGATAAATCCCGAAGAACAACCAGCACAGGACAGTGAAAAACCAGCAAAGTATAATTAGCCTGCATTCAATAGGTATAAAAATAATATATGAGAATCTCTGTGAAAAATAGGTGATTTTGCGTAATAATTGTGTCAAGATACTAGGTAGTGAATGGATGGTGGGCGGTACTTACGTGTTAAATGTTCTTCGAAATTTTAGGATGCCTGAGACTGCATATGATCAATCGAATTCGAGAAGTTAAAAGAAAGAAGTGTGATTCTTGAATTTATGTGAAGAATATGAATGTCCAAATTTTGGTAGATATGTCGTGATTTTGACAGCTATAATCAATGTGATTCCTTTCTTAACAAGTGAACCTGAGTAAAATGCAATGTGGAGCAAATTCTTAGTTACTTTGCTGAGTCTCGTACTTACCTAGTAGAGCAATTACAGTGACTAAAGACACTGAAATGGCTACCGTTGTTAATATGTACCTACAATTATCAGAAAGAAACGATAATATTCATCTGCACTGAAATGCTTGCGCCAAACATATATAATATGAATAGAGATCGAGGCATTACGCTATCTTTATGCCCTTATCGATGTCTCGTCTATGCTTGGAAGCTTGTCTTTCTATATCAGCAGCCTGAGAATCGAGCCTTCTGGATGTCGAAGTTAACAAGCTCGTGGCCTGGCGACTTCCATTAACTTTTCCTAAACTAAGGGTCATTTCTTTCATAGCTCCAGTCGTATTGTATATCGTGTGCGAAGCATCATCTGCTGTATCGATGATGATGTCAATTATTGTCTTCGCTCTTGAATGGAACTTGGCATTGCCTCCAAGAACTAGGCCGCTTCCAGTTCTGAAAATTAGTCATTTACAAATTACAAACATTTGAATGGGCTGTTTTTCTCAATCCATTTTGCATGTGAAAAATGCTTAATTCTATGTTTGGCTGTAGCATGTTTTGTAATGTAATCTTTCTTATGCACTTTCTCTTCTCATTTTATCAAGTCAGTGATCACAATTGAGAGCTCTCTGAAGAAACGGAGAGGTCGTAGGACCTAGCTTTTATAATTTTTTTTGGTAAACAGTACAGTTCAAACACTACATTTTGGCCGGTTCGAGCAATTATTACTTCTCAACACAGGTGTAATAAGTGGATTCAAGAACTGAACCACTTTATATCACTGTTTCTTAAGAACAATGCATGAATCGAACCCCGGCCAAAAACAGACCATTAATATCAGAGGCAAAATAAGCATTTTTGTCCAATTCTATGTCAGCTTTCTTTTTTGTCTGCCATGTGTTCCTAGGATTTTTAGCTAGTGTGTTAGAATGAAGACAGTGGAGAATGACTTACATTGCAAGAATTGTGAATAATACTGCCCAGAGTAGAGGCACAAGATAACACGTGTTTTGACAAGCTGATCTCTTCTTGAGCTTTCTGTTGCTCTTACAGCAAGTAGCTCTTGCAAGAAGAAAGGCTCCATATCCGACACCGCATAGGATCAACAGCGCCGCAATTGCATAGCCATAAATACCCGTAAAAGCTGTAGACTGTAGCAGATAGTAAACACATATGTAGTAAGGGTTCTTATTAGTATTATCAAACTGATGCATAATTTCTAAAACAAAAGTCTGAAAACCATTTTATTGCTTCTAAAACAAATACATACACTCCAATAATGCTTGTTTGATATATCGTATCCGCCTCTGTATTTCCTCAAATGGTCCAATGGATCTGCTCTCACAGTGTTATGATCATATGGCTGTTCACTAGACTCCGAGCCACCTGTTTCTGCTAAATATCGTCCTGCAAATGTTGAAAAAGCCATCAAATTAATTATATGGGCTGCTATTTGAATTCATGTCAAATTTTTGCTTGTTTCATGTAATACCTGACACAGAACTAGTTGCTTCAATTTCTGATAACATGTTTGAGGCCATTAACATGGCACAAAGAAATATTTGCTTCACCATTCCTTGGTCCTGAATCGGCCTCATTGCTTCAACCTGTCAAAGCAGTATATTACAAGTTACTATATATTGGATTTGCCTTCTAGCCTTCAAGATTTTGACTGTTGTAAGAACAGAACAAATGAAGCAGACCAAGCACGAATTCGATCTTGTAAGAATTTATAAAACTAATTTAAGCTCGACTCATTTACACCCCTAATCTGCACCTAATACCCAAGCTAGTTTCAATTCACTTTTCCAGTCCAAACTAATGAACATGCATAAGCGCATAGTAGGTGAGTAATGCATAAACATTTTAAAAAGACAATTACACGCTCACGACGTACAAAATTGCATGCAGACATGAATGGCTCAATCCATGCATGCTTGTCTGAGAACACGTTAATTATTTGCAAAAACCAAAATAATAATAGAATGACATTTCATTCCACAAGGAAACATCATACATGCAAACAGTACTGATATATGAACAACCCGCCCCCAGAAATTGCAGAAAAAACTTACCAGAAAAGTGAATTCCACAGGCCAAGCTTATGTTTTTGATCCAGCCTCGGATTAAAACTTAACTTATCTGATCACTTGGCAGTAGATTATGCGGAAGCTTTACAGAATTACTATAAAGCGTAATCGGAGCAAATTGATTCTTTTTTATGTAGCGAATTGATTAAAACTTGGATGATGATTTTTTTAAAAAGAAACAAATATATATTCGAGTTCCTTCGATTTTATGGATAGATATCTAGTGCAAGAAAATGGAAATTTGAATGAATGAATTGTCTCGCGATATTTAAGATGCATGCAGGTGCGCAGAAAAGTCATGTAGGATTCATAAAAGGTATTCTAGAATGTCATAACATTCAAATTGGTGCAGCCTTCTATTATTTGATCAGTCCATACGTCTCTTTGGGAAAAACTTGAAGTCAAAACACTTAGAACTTTCCATGAAAATAAAAATCATTTAGGGAAAAAATTAGTATAACATAATTAAGGTAAATTAAATTTTCTGATATAATTTTCGAAAGAACAACGTGGCCAAATAGTTGTGGAGGTCAATATATTAAAAAATTAGTTGGATAAGGCAAAATATAAATTAATAAATTATATTAATCGCACGTGAAGTTAAAAAAAATAAGTGAAGAAAAGTAATGGAGATAAATATTAAAATAAATATATTCTTAATCATATATTGTTGTATTAGTTTAATAAATTATCCTTGATATGTAAGAGATTACGTCAAAAATAGAAATTTGGATTTGGAAAATAAATACTATAATTCTGGTCAAGTTTAGGTTACAAAGAGTTATTTATTTTCGTGTAGAAAAGCTGACTTTATTTAAAGCAAAGCATGGATATTTTATCCGAATTTGCTTTATTAAATCTTCGACTATATATATATATATATAATCAATATTAAAATTTTATGCAAAATATTTTTGTCAATATAGTAAATTAAACTTTACGGTGGTTTTATACACAAATTAAATACCCTATATATATATATATATATATATATATATATATATATATATATATATATATATATGACGGTGTGAATACAACATATAATATAAGGAAATTGGTCCATGTTCGTTCAAAGTGTCTATTGAACTTTTGTTGGTCCAAGGTAGGTAAGAGGGTCGTAATATATGGGCCATGGCTCTTTTGTAATATATGTTCTTTTTTTATATATAGTTTTTATAAATAAATCTTCATCCTCGTACATTTAATTATATAATATAATGTATATATGTAGTGTATTACAAACAAAGGGCCATCATAAATTTTGCTTTTTGGATTAAAAAATTACGGAAAAATGTATGGTTGATTATGCATGTTCGTTTTTTTTTTAACGATTTTAAAGATAATTGAGTAAGAATGAAATCTGACGATATAAGTGACTAAAATCACAAAAAGCCAAATATATTGGATCAAATATACAACTTATCCGTAAACATATTTATGCCATTTACTTTTGCAATTTTTTACCAGCTCGACTTGTTTTTTTTTTTTTTAAGTTAAGCGAATATAATCATTCACGAATCCAATCAGACATTTTTGCACTTTGAAAAAGACTTTTCAAGTGTCCAGTTGTATCTAGCTTGTCGAGAAAAAAAAGTTTTAATAATTAACCAATTTTGATGCTACCTCGAATACATCTCAAGTTTCGGAGAAAAATTTAAAGTGTTTATTCACCTCCTCTCTAAACACATATTTAATCATATCAAGCGGTAGCAGAGTAAGTTTTTGTTGACTATTGAAATATATATTCAAATGAGTTCATTTAACAAGATCTCTATATTTTCTAAATAAAATTATGATTATTGAAAAATACATATATATGCACACATCTTTCTGCTTAAGACAATAACAAGTGGTATGTCATACTAAACATTAAACAAATTTGATAACAAATTTTAGTAGCATTGTTACTAAACTTGACGCTCTTGGCTTGAATATACTTACCGTTAACTTGATTAGAAGATAATGGGAGTTTTACTCAGGAAATGTGATGTAAAGACCGTGGTTAGAGGGAGTATTAAGATCTCAATAAGTTCGAGTTGTATGATATATTTGCTGATTTAAGTTATGACTTTGAGCTAAGTATCAAGATTGAGGAAGATCCATCCACTCCCCAACCAACAGCCTGGTTGCCACTGCTAGCTGTTGTCTTAACCATTGAAGAAGAGAAGTTCCGCCACAAGTCTGGGGAACAGATAAGCATGATGCTATATTTATGTTTATCAAGCAATGAGACCAAGAAATTTGACTAATTTATGAGAAATAATCAAATCTAAATTCAATTACTTAAATCATAAAAAAAATTCAAGCTAATGACAATCAAGTCTTCTTTAATTGTGGTAAGAAAAACCATTTTATTGCTACTTGTAAAATGGCAAAGAAAGATACGAAGAAGTCCTTCGAAGAGGGGAGATCCAGAGATGGCAAGAAGAAGAAATGTCAGAAAGTGTTTGTTGCTGTGAAAACTAAAAGAATTGGGCGGACTCAGACTTAGAGCCATCTAGCTCAGAGAGTTCATCTAGTGAGAGTAATGAAGAGCTAGTCCACTGTCTGATGGCTAATGAGGCGAAGGTGGATATTGCAGAAGATGAAGTATTTGATTTTAGCTCAAATAAATTTACACGAGAGAATTTCATCAATGCATTCCATGACATGATAGATGAGTATAAAAGACTTTCACAGTCATTCGAGGAAGTAAATACAGTAAAAAAAATCTAATAGATAAGTCGAGTAACTCCAGCTGCATGCAGCAAAAAAAACTTGACGACAGTCTTAGGGTGAAACTAAGTCTGCTAGACGCGCGAAACATGTTCCAAGCAACATTGAATGAAAATCAAAATTTGATCAAACTTGTTCTGTTTTTCTTGAAAAAATGTGTGAAGTGCAAAAACAAGTTGATGATAAAATTGACTTAGTTTTTAGCAATAATGATTGTAACTTTCATGACATAATACTCAATTGTATCTGGACATGTATGGATAAAGAAAAATCTAAAATGTTAAATATTTTCAGGTCCAATACACGAGTGAGTCTTATGTGAGACCATCTCACGGATCATAATCTGTGAGACGGGTGAACCCTACCCATATTCACAATAAAAAATAATACTTTTTCATGGGTAACCCAAATAAGAGACCCGTCTCACAAATACGACCCGTGAGACCGTCTCACACAAGTTTTTGTCCCAACACAATACATGAACACGACGAACCAGAAGTCAAGACCAATCAAAATGCATTTCATGAGAACGAGACTAAGCACATAAGACTGGACTTTATCGAATTGGAGAGTTCTGCTGCCAATATACAAATTTGATAATTATCGATAATTTATGTATCAATTTAATTTTAACCACCCGATGGTTCATGTACCAATCTGCTTTCGTTTTCCATTTTTAAGAAAATATATATTCATGAATTGTACTATTTTCAGTAATTAATGGATCAGTTTTCAATAAATCAAGAATGGCAAACTATCATATTTAGAATCATACTAATTAAATAATGCTACTTGACAACTTGTTCGGAAGCTTTTGGCTTGGTTTAAGGAAATATAGCATGCAATTTAAAGTTACATGATCCATAAAGTAACAATTATTTAACAATCACGTGCATTCCAAACTTCCGTAATACATGCATGACTGGAATCAAATTTGTGTAACGTTTTCATAAGTCGGTATTCTTTCTTTTCTTATAACTTTAAAAAAAATTGTAAGTTTGTCTTTTTATAATTTCAATCATTTATATTGTGAAAATTAAGATTTAGTCACGTATATTTCAATTTTTTGAAATTTTAATCATTTTTCATCGCGAAAATTGATATGACGTTGTACATGTGAGTGTCATATTGGTTGCTGTCAATCAACTCTACTATGGAGTCACACTACTAATGCCACGTCGAAAATTGGACAAAAATTTCAAAAAAAAAAAACAAAAACAAAAATAGTTTAATTTTGAAATTTGATAACATACACAAATTTGCAAAAACATAAATTTAAATGATGAAGAAAAACTTAATGATGATAATTTTTAAATCGACATAAAATAATGATAAGAATTAAAACAATTATCATTACCTTCATTTAAAAAAAAAGAGTAAATTAAACTGACAGCTAGTGAATCATGTGGAAGAGTGTGATGTACTTGAAGTATGGTTGAATTTCTTCGAAGAAGGGACCTGAAATCTACCCATTGCTGCTCATGAACGCATTCATATATCATGAACATGGAAATATACACGATTGGGAACTATATTATTTCTAAAGAAAAAAAATTAGAACATATTTTCTGATATATCATATTTGAAAAGAGTAAGTCTCTTGTGAGATGGTCTCACGAATATTTATCTGTGAGACGGGTCAACCCTACCGATATTCACAATAAAAAGTAATACTCTTAGCATAAAAAGTAACATTTTTTCATTGATGACACAAATAAAAGATATGTCTCATAAAATACGACTCGTGAGACCGTCTCACACAAGTTTTTGTCATTTGAAAATTGTTTTGGGGTTTTTATGCTTGAATTTATTTGTTATATATTCCTAGCTCCCTTAATTCGCATTATCAAATTAAATGAGAGCCGTGTTCATGGTAAGTAGTTAAATTCAATCATCATTTTAAATTTTACCAAATTCTTATAATTTTGACTCTTAATTTCATCATTGACATGATAAATTAAACTTGCTTGTTTACTACTTTATATACGAAATATTATTCTTCAAGTATAATAACATTTCCAGGTTGCCATTATATATATATATATATATATATATATATATATATATATATATATATATATATAGACAAAGAGACATAGCTATAGATATGTAATGAAATTCATTTCCTTTGAATGATAGAATAGCTAAGTTGTTGATCAATCATGGAGAGGAGAGGATATAATTTTGTGACAGTAATTTGCATGGTGGTGGGAGTAGGGCTGAGCTTGTACGTCAGCCGTGTTCATGCAGCGGTAACTCTACCACCGGAGGACAAGCCATTGAAACGCCATTTTTACAAGAAGCTCAAGACTTGTGCCAATGTCGAGGCATTTGTGAAGCATCAAGTGGAGTTATGGTGGGATAAAGATAAAAGTATCACTGCCAAGTTGCTCAAGTTACTCTATGCAGATTGCATGGTTAATGTAAGTTTGTCACATATTTCTTGAATGTACATATATAAATGTATGTATGTATGTATGTATTCACTCGAAAATTGACAGATTGGGTATTTAGGGGTGTGATGGATCCATATTACTAGATGGGCCTCGAACAGAGAAAAATGCTACAAAAAATTCAAGGCTGGATGGATTCATACTGATCGACAAGATCAAGAAAGTGGTTGAGGCCCGGTGTCCTGAGGCTGTCTCGTGTACTGATATTCTTGTGCTTTCGGTTCGAGACGCAGTTCATCTGGTAATTAATCTGTTAACACTGTAATTTTACTCGATAGTGAAATTATAACGAGGAGAGTACCAGATATAGCATAGATTAGACCGTAGAGTTGTGAAAATGGATCCCTTGATCCCTTCTAAGGACTTGTAGGTACTTTGAAAAATAGAAATATTTACTTGAGTTGTTATACTCGCCGAGTAATTTTCGATTTTATCAAATTTTCTATCGTTGAAAAATATACGATAATAAATATAAAACTTAAACGAGCTAAACCCAGCCATGAGACCCATTTCACTATTAGTATTACGTCATAAAGCAGGCTGCGAGCTAATGTACTTCAGTGGTGCAAAACTTATATCTCTTTGCAAAATTTAAATTATTACATTTTCCATTCAGTGGGCGAACTTCCTGCTTCCATTCAGCCCTCTGCTGGTGGCAACGGATGGTTTGTACATAAATTCAAGAGGAAGGAAAAACTTGACGGGAATAGAATTATTTTGATTTTTGATGAGTTGAAATGAAAATGATTCGTACTACTAGTCTTATTTGTGAAAATACAAGTACAGGCAGGTGCACCATCATATCCAGTGTTCTTGGGAAGAAGGGATGGCTTAGAATCAAAGGCAGCATGGGTGGATCTTCCATCACCCTCTGTCTCATGGGAAGAAGGTTATGCATACTTCAAATCGAAAGGTTTGGATGCACAGGATTACGCTACGCTTTTAGGTAAATTGATATTCTTCTCAACAGTTCCCCTCAGAAAAACTTCGTCCTATGTTTCAAAGAACATTAAGCCATCTTCTATTTATGTTCTACCTCCAGGGGCGCATACACTGGGGAAAACACATTGCGAAGACATTCATGATCGCCTATACGACTATAACAAAACCCAAAAAGCAGATCCCACCATGAGCAGGTTATTGTTAGAAAAACTTAGACAACTATGCCCATCATCTTCATCATCGCCGTCGTCGAAGAAGAAGAGTGATAAGGACCCAACTATCTTTTTGACAGACAAAAATGGGGATGCATATTCTTTCACCAATACCTACTACTCTAATGTACTGTCATATGATTCAGTTCTTGGAGTTGACCAGCAGCTATTGTTCAATTACAACACATCACAACTAGTCCTCGAGTATGCAGAGAAGTTTGAAAGTTTTCGGAGGGAATTTACTTTGTCAATAAGCAGGATGGGTGGACTAGGAGTATTGACAGGGAAGCAAGGGGAAATTCGCAAAAACTGTCGCCTCACAAACAACAATAATCCCGACATTAAGTAGTACAGATTCATCTTTAGCTCAAGTGGGAAGAACTTACAATAACCGTACACAAGGAAAAATGAATTTTTCAGAATACTAGAGAAGTTTTCATATAATGACTTTTTATAACAAAAAACATGTAGCGTATAAAAAATTACATTAATATGTAATAGAATGTTTCTTCATCAAATAGTTTTCAATTCGGATATGGTTAGATTTGTCCATGTCGATACATAAATGAATCTTCAATGTCACAAATCATGCTGGTGTCTCCTATCCTAACCTGTGTGCAGCATTCTGAACTGAAAGCAAAGCAAAGTTTCCACTTCATAGTCCTGAGGTGAAAAAGGAAACCATCATATAAACTACACATTAAGCAAATGTCGGAAAAAAAACAGATGATAACGCTGCATTATGTAGAAAACTAATCTAATTATACATCTGTTATGATAACAACCAAAAAGATGAAAAACATTCACAAAGCTGCTAAGTGATACTTAAATATAAAAAAGGGCAATAAAATGGTATTAACAAATATGACTTCTTTCTCCCACAGTAACCCACTAATTCCCTCCACCAAACAACAAGAGACCACTACTTTATTGCTAAGCAATTTTTCATTTTAACCGCCATGTCAGCAGAAGGGGGTTTCCAAACTTTCAAAGAGATTACCATCTATCCAGAAAAACTAGGAGGAAATATGTTTCACAAGAAATGCGTACCAATTTGGGTACATAGGCTTATAGTAAATATAACAAAGCCAACATATAAAGCGCTCACAAACTTTGTAAAAATTTAACTTAAAATATAAAGGTATCAATTTTATCCGAAATTATAGAACGAAGCCACATAAAAAAAATTCAACAGCTTAACATCGCCGTGCTTTCCGCCAACCACTAAAGAGACGACTCCATATCTGAATTATCAAAAGAGAAATTTGCAATTCAGGGAAAAGTATCATCCATATATTCAAAAACAATATATAGATCAGTTTTTTACTAAACATCTATTTTTTTTCTTTAATATAGCCTACACTTGCTAGAAATTTAAAAATAGCTTTTGTTGCATCCAACATGGTTAAAAATTCCTGTTGTCAATGGTGTCAGAAACAATATCCAGTTTTCCTCTTTAATTTAATAGTCAAGTGCTTCAATATTGCAAGATGATGTTTTAATTAAATCAACATATTTAAAATAGTTATCCTATTGCCAATGGTTTTCTCAATTACATGATTGCAAGATATACTGACATCTCTAATGCACAACTACTTTTAAACACAATATTTTGGCTAACTGGCAAAACAAGATTTCGAGGTTTAGTGATGACAATAAGAGTTTAATACCTTTTAAAAGAGTACTCACATATGCCTTGGAGGCACAGACGGAAGAATGATTTGCATTTATGCCACCAAAAGTTAAGTTTATGTTCACAAAATAGTTCCCACCAAGATACAGAACCTCAAGTAATCAGCAGCATCCCTGAGTGGCATGGAAAGTGATTCTAATCTTGTTATACAGCTATGACCCAGATTTAACTGTTATTCTGAGGCGCTGGACCATTCCTGATTAGCTGTAAAAGGATACAACTTTTTAGCTCAGAGGTGAAAGAAAGACCGAAAAACTAAATGGTAACATCTCAAATACTAGCCAAGTATCTGGGGTTAAAGTAGTGGTTCTTTTAATTTCTCAAAATTCTTATTTAAGTTTTTAATTAATGAAATATGTGTGACATGATGTATGAGTGAGAACATAAATTATTTTGGAGTCCTTTAAAAAAATTCAAAAATAGGCATTTTAGGATGAACAAAGCAAGAGGCCCAGGGCCAAACAGGCGGCTAACAAAAGCAGATTTTAGAAGAAGAAAAATCACATTCTAGACAAAGAAAGCAAGATCTCAGTAGAACATTCCTAGCCGAATAGGTTAGTGGACATTTATGTGTCACGTCCACGAGGGAACGTATCAGAAAATGCTAGTTTTTTTACTTTTTTATTCTTAGGTAACTTCTTCAAAGATTGAGTTTTAAAATTCATAATGGGTTCGTAGCATGACTTAAACTGAGAGTACTATTATATGGAATGGTCAAACGATTTTAAGCTTAAATTGAATTGTATATCTATTATGGGATTTAATTGAGATGTAGCTTGTAAAAATATATATCTTATGAGAAATGAATCAAAAATTAGACAAGCCTCAAACTTATTTGGGTTTATATAATCTTATTTGTTAACATCAAATGTGTACTGATAATTAGACACGGCATTGATTTACTAATTCAGGTAAGAGAAGCCAAAAAAAAATATCAAATAGCACTTAACAGTGTATTCCAATGGTGATATACAATAAGCTCTATGGATTTCAACTAGTAGGTGTTCCAAAGCAAATATGAATGAAAATTCTTGACATAATCATTCCAGATTCAAAAAAATATTGCAAGATAGGAAAAGGATAAAGTTAATTTGAAAATTAACCTTGTAAAGGTACTTCTTTCGCAGTTTGATGGCGGTACGTATGCATCTCTTGACTCTGATCTTTAAAATATTATCATTGAATATCTGCAAAATGTATTAGAATAAGATAAGTGTTTTTAGAGAGAAAAGATGGAGATGAGTGAGTGATCGCATACACTAGGTATGTTGCACAGTCACAAGCCAACAATGGAATCCAAAAATCAGTTCAGGTTCCAGATCAGCAAAACCGAAAAACTACAGCATGATACTTATGATAGGAATGCATAATCATTCTAAAATCATCTCGAGCAAATTATGGCGATAATCCTACAAAAACAGACCTTTTGGGTCCAACCTCTCTAACAAATGTAAAAGAAATTAGTTTAAAAATGCAGCATGGGACTAAAGATTTGTAAATGGGCTAGTGAATACGTTTGTGGAATTTAGCTAATCAAACTAAATAGGCCAACAACCTCTAACCAAGTATTTGATAAGTATTAATGAGAGGAAAAAAGATGCTCTCGATCTTAATCTCAGGAAAATTATGTCAACTCTTTTTACTATCATGAATCGTGCATAAGTTTAGTTAAGCAAGTATGAGGAAAGACCAAAATATCAGTTTTGAGACATTATCAAAAACCGGTACTCAAAAATTGCAGTACTGGTTCAGACAACAAACTATAATCCACCTGCCTTTATTAGGTCATCAATTGAATGCGTTTCTCTGATAATTTTCTGACGATTCGTAATGAGAATGGCAGCTACACAAAAAACAGGCAATTCGTCACCACTTCTTGCAGATGATATAACCGTATGAATCTGCAAGCGGTCATTCTTTGACCAAAGAGGTTTAGTCAATCCGCAAAATGGTCTAGCTGATGTAGATCTCATTCCGGTGCTGTCGGAGATGGAGCATTCCACACCAGGTTTTATTGGAGAACTCTTTGGAACACCACCATTACTATCAATGCTTTCTTCTCCCAATTCAGCCTCTGTTTCCTTGGATAACTGAATAGCCAATAGTTCTGGACAGTTCTCATCCAGATGACAGGTAAAGGATGGATCGAAATCAGCCGCCCATATCATCTACAGTTTTAAATCCAGTGGGAAAAAAATCAACATAAGAAATAGACAAATAGTCGATATTTCTGATTATATTAGTAAGTCAACGAGAATTCATGAGGTAAAAGCGTAGACAACTTCATATCTGCAGCTTAAACCGTGTGATTAGTCTTCTAATATACCCTTGATTCAGAGAAATTAGATTATTTCACAACTTTTTCAGCGAACATTTTGCTTTCAATAGTTAGCATACTTATCTTAACTGTAGCTATACTGACTGCCTCTTAACCTATGCTACAATGAAACTATTGAAATATCGGAGCCTGGATTACAGAACTAACTCAGTAGAAAGTATTTGTCATAGATTGGCTAAAAACAAATAAGATCAATTTACAGCACAAACCTCCCACATACAAAGTGCTTCAGTGAAAGTTAACTCCCTGCGAAATAGAACCAGCAGCATACGGAAGGCAAAATGAAGGCTTTCAGCACCTATTTCTGCTAGGTGAGAGAACATCTCCCTATCCGTAAGTTCTAATACATGCCAGAGTACTTGCAACTGCTTCATGACACCAGTTGGCCCTTCCATCTTAAAGTTTTCGCGCTGAAGAGTTACAGATATTGAGTTTTAGCAACTCAATTACAAAGGTCGGCAAAACCCAGATTTACATGCACACATACCATTCTCCTCAAAAGCATCTCAAAACACCAAAAGGCATCAGCATTATCCTCAAAAAGAACAACAAAGGGAGACAATAAATCACTCATACCTGCACGTTCAATAAAATCCAATATCAATGTCCACGCCAATGCATCAGCGAGACACACAATAATCGGACAAAGTTTCATAACAAAAGAAAAGGTACAACCTTGGCAGTATCCAGTTTCAGGATCCACCCAGGCACAGACGGCAAGAATATCTGACATGCGAGCCAAATTTTTTGTGTCCTCATAGAACTCGAGATGATTATCCGTTCTGACCACATCAACAACTGCAAATAAAATGTACTTTTACCACAGTAATAAGATACAACATGAAACGAGTTCACATAATTGTTGTGTAAAACAAATCACTAGTTCACCTATTCGGTGCAGCGTCCAAAGCCAATCAGATACTCTGTCTTCACTGGCTGCCTGTGCTTGAGATGTGGTTCCATTTGTGATTGGTGTTTCAGGTGCATCTGATATTCTAAGGCTGTCAAGCATCTCTGTTTCATATTCTGAATTATTTAACTGAGAAAGAGACTCGTGAAAATCAAGATGATGACTACTTTCCCTTTTAGCACCAGAAAATAGTGAGACATCGCTAGCTGGAAAAACATCTGTTTCCACAACAAGATCTGCATTATTGCTAATCTGAAAACTATGCATATGTTCAACTTCATATGTCAGTTTACGTCTTGAGGAACAATTATCCTCACATAATCTGAGTCCTTTTCTATCTTTCTTACTATTTTCAAATAAATTTGTTACAGGCAACGCAGGGAAATCCAAGTAACTTCCTTCGTCATATTTTGACCCAGATGTCTTATATACACATTGGGAACTGCAGTTGCATGGATCTGGAGAACATAGAAGACCAGAGGAATCATATGCACCTCCCATGGTGCTTCCTCGCATACTTACAAGGTCACCAGAATCACTTGAGCTTTCTTTGCAACATGAATATGATTTATCTCTAGATCTGCTATCCAAAAAACCGTTGCTGTCTTTTTTGCTTGCACTAGTTTCAGAAATTCGTCCAATTTGAACTTCAGCATCCCTTCGCCCTTCATCTTTCGAACTTGCCCTCATGTCCATAACTTTAGATCCTACAACATAGGCTAGAGAACCAGTTCCTACGCTAGAGTGCATCATTTGGCATTGCCTAACAAGATCTTGGTAGCGTTCCCTGCAGCAGTTAATCAATTTGCAATGACTCATTAGATCAATAATTCAAAAACAAATGTATTTTCTAAAGAAAGTGCATAAGAAGTATCACTTAGTGAACGAAATCGAAATTTAAAAGAAAAGATAACAAACAAAAGCCTAATAAGAATAAAGTTAAAATACTCTGATCAAAGAAATCAAAACCTACTCATTCATACCCTTTAAATTTCATCTCCCTCAAGGCACTAAATGTAAACTGACTATGGATACTGGCAACCACCCAGTACCATCAAGACATCCTATGTGATGCAGAGTCGGAGCATTTGGCTGATTTTGTATCGTACGGACCTCGCCAAAAAATTTAGTGGCCTTAAAAGAAGCTTGATTTGGACATGTCACCATCCCCGTGGCCAGCCCAAACCCACACTTTGCAATAACAAAGATTCTTTTTATTTGTTCAACTAGCTAGAACAAGATTTTTATAACACTACATGCTATATCAACAGCAAACAACAGATGACTGGAACTCATAAACCAGGTTATATCAAGGTTAATTTCAGGCAGAGGAACCACAACAAGAGGATAGAATCTTTCCAATAATAGATACGAATAGAATGGCCAAGTCCATTACCTCCTGGCTGTCCTTAATTGCCTTCGATATTCGGTAGTGCTACTCAAAGCGTAACAGCCCAAAAGAAATTCCCAGACTTCTGCCCTTATGGATGGATCAACACCCTGATATGCAAAAGAGTTTTAATTTTAATTGTCATACTTGAGTTGTTTTTCTGTACTGTGGATAGGATAAAAAACCTTTTTCCTCACTATTAAGAAAATATATTGTAGTTAAATTTTTCGTCAAACAAAAATACCTATAAGTGTACCAAAGTCCAATCAACTACATCATAACAATCAGCAAAGTATACCAAGAATAAAAAACAGATCCGCCTTATCTGGTTCTATAAGTGCATTAATTAGACAAAACCATACAAAATAGCACGTGCAATTTTATGAAAACATGATAAGTTCGACATATCCCAGAAAAAAATTTAAAAGATAGCCGGTTATTACCATATCGTAAATTCTACGTTTTAACAGTTGATGAGGGCATGTGTGCTCATCATCTAGATGGCGAGATGGATAAAGGGAAGTATGCCAAGAAAATAGCATTTGGTACTCTATGTTATTGGTATTCTCTAGCTTCCTTAAGACTAATCACCAGAGCACATACGTTATATTCTCGTAGTATCTTATGTGCAGAATGAATTGCTAATAGTTCTTCTAAAATTAGAATTATATATAATTTACTAATAATTAAAAAATGAAAACTCATAAATTACGTAATAAATTAATAATTTCAAAACCTATTAATATTCTATTGATAATTAAAGAAAAGGGTAATTTAGGAAATTTATATAAAAAAAAAGAAGCAAAAGACCAATCGATAATTACTCTACACCCTTCTTACTTAACAATATAGTATAAATATTTCATCATTCATATGAGCGTAATGTAAAATAAAACAAGCAGAAACTTCAAAATAAATTTCAAAATAGATTAATTGTGTGTGCAACTGTAAAGAACTCGGGGCCCAAAAGAAGGATGCCAAGGACTAGGTATCACAAAATAGCCTCTATAATGTAGCTTGATAACAATGCTTGCTTCATTTGTTAACCACTTTATGTTAAAGACAAACATTGTCAAGCACGCAGAAAAATATATTGGAGACGAAAAAATCATATTATGATCCACTACAGGAGGACCACAAAGAGTTGAGCGATCAAGCAATAACTGCATCTAGTTAAAGCAGTGAATAATAAATAAGCATGAAGAGCGAGAGAGCAGTGATTAGACCAATGATATAAGAGTTAATGCAGTAACTATGCAAAGCAGAACTTAAATATTTGTCATCAGAGAACCAAGAAAATCAAAATATAAAATACAAACTTGCAATTAAAGCATGTACCCCCAAAATAATTGATTTAAGCACTCTCTGGAAACCCAAAATCTTTCCATCACCATCAAAAGCCGCCTGCCACTTATCTGGCTTAAGCATTTTGCTTATCTGTGGATCAAAACAAGGAGAAAAGGTTTGATAATTTCAAACATTCTAAATATCTATTTTAAGAAATTTCCTTTCAGTACAGAAATAGGTTTTATGAAATTATAGCTTCCTAAAGATCTATCCAAATATTTCATTCGGTTGCAAAAAGACAAAACATGCTTAAGCAAACTTCGAACCCCACTCCAATATATCTTTGAATTATTTAGCATTTGATATCTGTAACAATTCAGAATTGGCCCAGCCATTTTAGCTGGAGATCAATATTCAACAGAAGTACTGAAGTAGCACTCACATAATGAAGACACCAAGATAAGCATCCAAGGATTAATAAAAGGTTACAAACAGAATCTGTACAAAACAAAAGTAGTAACTTGTTTATTTTCTCAAGAATTATCTTCACTTTGTCCATCCAGATTCTACTTCATAATTCCTTTAACATTGTATTTGTATAATTTAGTCAAGAAAAAACTTAAGTAATACTCGTAAGGCCATTCATTGACTTCTTTCAATTATCAGCTTGCAAAGCAGTAATCACACATAAGTAGAATAATACTCATGGGGTAAAGAGCCAACTCCCACCCACCCCCCACCCCAACATCCACCCACCAAGGTGCAGATAAAATAAAAAATAAATAAACTTTTATATCTAATTTCGCAAGAAACAAACTTCGTCCAAACCCCCCCTCCCTCCCCCCCGATAAAAAATGGGTATTGCTTCTCTCCCTAATCCTATGCTATCACCTCCCATGTCCTACTTCATCACCCCACCCCCATCCGATTTTGCCTCACTCCAGAGTTCAATATAGTCCCTCCAGTGCCCTAAAAAGAAAACTAACACACAAACAAGTGCATGCGTGCAGAACAATGAGATTTATCGACCAATAGCCTATTATGTTGACTGCACAACCTTTTAAAAGCATAGAGTTAGAAAGATACATAGCATTAAGATGCATTCTACATATTTCACATGTTTTTTAAAAACCAATAATCGAGGTGTATGTACCGTCCCATTCAAAGAGAAGATAGATAAAGAATTCACAACTTTTAACATCTAATCACTTGAACAGGCATTAAATAGATATTTGATAGATGGGAGGAAGTACCAAAAAAAGGGAGGAGCTGAGGTTTCTTACTGCTATCACAACCTTTATTTGTGGTTGATGAAGACAAGGTTCCCCAATATCGCGAACAATTGAGCTCACTCTCTGCAAATTCACAGCTCCTCCATTTCCACATTTCCATTGCTTCTCGTCACCGAAAAAAGACATCACCATTCACCAAAACCCCTACACGCCACTTTTATCATACACACAGATATCCAATCCATAGGCCGCTCACTCTCTGTATACAATCTCAAAAATCAGTTAACTCGTTCACAAATCCCAAGAGCACATCAGTACGATAAAACCTCGCAAATAACAAAATTGCATAAGAATAGACATCAAACATCTGATTTCGATAGCAAAAACAAATCGACAAACAAAATCGGCATCAGATATCAAACATCCAACATTGAACACGAGAATTCCGATTATGCTCAGCTGCTTCTGACACAAACAAATCTGGAGGAAATTCAAGGGATACTCATTCGACGGAGAAGGAGCAGGGGAAGGAAACACAATGTACCTGAAGGGCCAAAGCGATCTCCGATGAACAGAGATCAGACGGTGTATGAACTGAGAAGCCATTAACCCACGAAGACCGTTTCTTTGATTTTGATCGTTTTCTTTTTCGTTTTCCTCGAGTAGTGTATTTTTTTTCTTTCCTTTTTTAAGCAAGTAATTAATAATTAATTGTTGGGACTTGTTTGGCTTTTTCTGCCTAAAATTTGGTGTGTATCTGGCAATGATTTTATTATATGAGATTTAGGTTGTATGATAGATCGTGTCAATTACATGAAATTTTTTTGTATTTAATTCATGGAATAATTGCATTTTCCATGCTTACCATTTCTATTCTTTTTTTGTTAATTTTTTTATTCCTAAGAAAATCGCCATTTAAATTCGGAATATTTACATATTTACAATTTTTTGTTTTTATGTTGTCAAATATGAAATAATCATTTCAACATGCTATATATATATATATATATTTTTTTTCTTGGTTCTTTTGAACATGACGTTAACATAAGACTGATCTGCTGTTGACATGAAACTGAATCTCACATGCGTAACACCGCATGAAAACTATTACGAAAATGACTAGAAATGCTGAACTTTGAAAAATAAGAGACTAATATCAATTTTTAAAATATAAATTTCCAAGATTGTATTCAATTTCCCTTACTTTATTTAGCAAAAGAAAGATATTTATTCCATCAACTATTTTCCACTTCAAAATCACCCATGTTCTTCCAATATTCTGTCAGTGTGCGGCTGTATTATACGTAGGAATTTCCTGAAAATTAATTATGCACCATGACCATCATAAGGTCTATCATCTTCCCAGAGAAAACCACATTCTCCAATCCTTCAAATTACACAAAACATCATTAAAAAAATAAATAAAATTAACATTAAAAAATAACCCCCAAAGAAAAAGAAAGATATGATATACATGATCGATGCCCGGATATACACGGAAGCAGCGACAGTTCCTCGGTAACTCTAAACCACCCCTACAATTCTCAGCTAAGCAATCCCTCTAGAGCAGTAATGTACTGATAACAAAAGTCCAAAAAATGGGTACAAGTAGATTCACCCCACCGCCAGGCCAACCTGCATCACAGGACAATGAAGCCGTCGCTTTCAAAAAATGAACGAATAACTACTTGATAGATTACAGTATACTTCATTGAGCAAGTAATTGCCACTCGATGAGTGGTGCACAAGCTCGAATAACTGAGCCTATGCGTGTGCTTGAAAAATTATAAATGATCGGTTAAAGCTCGATTTGTTTACATAACATATAAACTAAATGTCTCATGCTCAACAGAATCACGCACCAGGATTACCCAAAGTTTTTGATGTAGGTAGAGCTGGCAACGACATTTCTGAATTCAAGCAGAACTAATTAGAACATAGTCTTTTTAACAAATTATCACAGCAAGGAAGAAATTAGCAACCCTTTCTGCACTACAGTTGGTGTGACATAAACTGAGAGCATTGACACAGTTGGATCGTGCCGAACTTGCATGATCCAAAAATAATCAACGCGATCGGAATATATATAACTGGGTGCAGCATCGAAAAATCCCAATAAATTGAGAGCTTCTAAAACTAATTACCTGGGGCACAAAGAGATATTGTTGTGACTGATGATGATGATGGCCATGGAGCTGCAATATTGTCAGTTAAATCACAAGTAAAGCTGAAACCTGTTGAATTATCATAAACCATATTTGCCGGTAAGCTCCCAAGTAAGCATCCTGCATCTTACAAGAGAAAATTCTGTCAAAATTGGTCGTGTAACTGTCCCATTGATTGCTAAACATTGCTAAAGAAGTTCCAGAATTACATGTTTCTCTTAGAACTAAAACCGTCGGAATTCGAGAATTAGACTTAAATTTCTCGTCACATACAAACTGAAAGGCCTAAAGCTGGCACCGGTGTTTGCCAAAAGTATTGACTTGAAAAACAAGAACAATTCCTTTAAAAAAAGGACAAGAAGAAGAGCTCAAATAGAAGCGTGATAGTAGATGATCTATATTCCATGATTGTGTTTCTCGATAGAATTTGATCTTGTGTCACAAAGAATTTTACCGCAATATATATATACATCGGAAATTGAAAATTAGATTTCTGAATAATTACAACTGAAGATGGCAAGAGAAAGGCCCTCATTTTCACTTAATTAATCCACCCAAACATTTTCGGTGAAAAAATCTTCTCAGATATACTAATCCCTAAAACTCGCGGATTACATAAGCCATCTTTCTCACATTTTTCTAGATAATCATTCTTATAACTCACTTTCATCACTACTCAAAAGAATATATTATTATATCATAAATCCAAATTGTAATATATAAAAATTTCATATTTCTTTAATTGAATAATTTTTTACATGATTTGACATTTGCAGTAACAATTATATTTTCCCAAGACAAAAACAAACCATATAGCTTAATTCCGTGACTCCCTAAATCAAACCAAACAAGCCCTCCGTGTTCTTCCTACTTTTCCAAATTCCCATCTTCTGATCAGTCCCAGTCATAGTATAAAGGAAATAACGAAGCGGGAGTAGATTAAATAACAAACAGAAACGCATCCAATACCCCAACATAAATACGTAGTACATAAACATATGAATGTAAACAAATACAAAAGAACATGTAAAAAAAGCAGGAAGAAAAGAGTACCTTGTTGACCATATGCTGCTCCAGCAGAAAAACAAAATAGCGAAACTGATCAGTGAAAAAATGATTTCTCTTGATAGATTGAACAATAAAAACAAAACAAATTCTGACCTTGGAGACTAAAATCTTTCAGGTCCACATCACAAAGCTCATAAATGTTTGTCATTAGCCCACCTTTTTGCAGCATAGACCCAAAAGAAGTCGCACATAATATTGCTTGCCGATTTGTTATCAACATTTGCCGCTGTAACCCCGCTATGTAAGAACTCAATGAGCTGCAACATGAAGGGCTGGGGGCAGCGACATTTTTGCATGCGGCAATCACATCGGAAGGCTGTTTTAACTCCAAGGGACAAGCTACATTCCAAAAGGCAAATGGTTACAAAACAAGCTTATTCATCGGTAACACAATATTACAAAACAATCTTTCAACAAATGAATCTCAAAGACTCCACATGAAATTCATAATATATTTAAATCTAGGTTACGCAAGGGAACTTTAGAAGATACAGTTAAAAATCAAATAATATATTCTGAATTTATAATTGAACCTCCCATATATTTTACTGTGTCCCAAACTAATCTATATTTACCCATCCTCTTAGGATAGTAATAGTTGCTTAATGCAATGTTTGCTCACTATATCTTGGTTTTGAATACTACAGATCACCGTATGAAATAGATCCTGAAATACAGAATATTCTATGTCGAGTTGAGTACATGCATATCACAAAAATTCATAAACTACATGTTGTTAGGGCACATTTAGTATATGCTGTAATCAATCATGTCAATCTTGACAATACAAAAATACACAAAAGGCAACAGAATAATTAATAAGCAGCGGTTAGTAGTCACACAAATAGCTTGTGATGATTAGCTGTGTGAAGTTGCTGGTGAGAGTGCATATAAAATGATGTCCTTTTGGACACGATCTGAAGCAACTTATAAATAAACGTGAAACAGACAATAACAAACCTCTGTTAACCTTGCAGGAGGACAATATTCGGAATGCTTTGTTGGCAGAATCATGAGAAAGTTTCATTGCGACCCATGAATAAACCACCCCTTTGCAATCATTAATCATGTCTCCGTGATCTGGCAGTCCTACTATGTTCTTTTTATCATTCATGAATGACTGCATTCCGGATATCTTAAGCGCGGCCTCCATTATAACGGGCTGACAAATTGGTCTACAGCATTCTTTCAGAGAATCAACTACGCTGCAAGCCTCCAATATTTTACTTGTGTTCACCATTTTCTCAAAATCTGTGATGCCCTTCACAGGACAAGAACCTCCAGTAAGATTTGAAGATTTTGTTGAGCATATTGTAGGTATCGAACTGTTGGCTCCTCTGCTGGCTAGTATACTGACGATATCTTTAAAACAATCATCAGCAACTGCATTTTGTAAGACTAAATTATCAGAACCGGCACTGTAAAATCCTTGAAATATGTGGAGCAAGCTACTAAACTGTGGGCAGCATATCACATTTCCTACAACTGCTGCTAACGGCTGATTACAGTCAGATGCTGTTATTTCCATGATATTCGAAATGGCAGAAAAATTTACAGGGCATCTTCCAGTCAAGACTGGATCGTACGTATTCGGATGGGTTGGATACATCGGTGGCAAAGATCCAACGGGAAATGAATGGTGTGGGATAACAGCTGGAGATATTTCAATGGGCTCAAAGCTTCCGGTATTCGGTGGACTAGCTAACACGGAAACTGAAGAAAAGTGAGTGCCCTCTGCTTCTGCCAGCAGAACCAGAACATTCTTAAAGCTAGACAACCAGAAAATCAATGGTAATAACCAATGGAGCCAAGAGCCTGCAAACCCATCAAACACGAATCCGAATCAGAACATTAGAAATCATTTTATTTGCATAGATAAACACTAAATAGCAGCTTTAGTAATGTCACAGGCATAGCAGTGGTGGAGATAGTGGTAACAATTTAACTAAAATCTTTTTAAGCAGTTCAGAAATCCAAGCGACACATTCCGATTGTTTTCCCAACATGGCCAATTATTATTTACCAACACTTTTACATCACGAAATGCGTAAGAGTCGATTAAGTGACATTAGGCTTTAATACCAATCATAGGATTGATTGTTAGCTGCTTTACAAAAACTATACCTAGTAACAATTCAAGCTACACACTTCAATCGTTCTCTTAGCCAGGCAATTATTGCTCCAAATGATATCATAAATGCTTCAATGACAACTAAGTTGTATAATACTTTATTTGACCTTAATCATATGACTTAGCAGAAGTCAACAGTATCATTGCTTTTAGAGGGCATAATCGGAGAATAAGATACACAAACATTTCCATGACTCCTTTTCCACAATATACAGAACATTGCTCATCCAAAAATACTAAAAATAAAGTTTAAGGTAGCTTACCCTTGACATAAATAGCAGTTTTCGAACAATCCATAACACCCCCGAACCATCAGGAAACATGAGAACTAGTGATATTACTCCACATGGCAATACAAAATCAAACTTGATAGGCCGTCAATATACCTATTAAACAAGTTAAACAAGACAACATGTCAAACTTTGATATATGTAAAGGTCGTATAGAAATACCCGAAGCATTGCCTCTCACAAAATAAGTACACAACGTCATTTCACACTTCATGGCACCATCTGAAAATTCTCGCAGGTTCTTCTTTAATACATTGTCCTATTTACTAATTTTGGAACTTTCATCTACACAACTGAATTCACTGATAACTCAACTGATATTCAACTTACATTGAAAAAATTAGTTAAAAGAAAAAAGAAACTGACTATCCGTCGTATCAGTTTTGCTAAAACGAAGAGGCAAATCTAAAATCCATCATCCTTACCCTCTGTTTGGCAACCCGGAGTTTCATAGGATTTGAAGAGATTCGAAATTAGTTGAAAAACCAAGCTGCGACAGGAGATCAAACCAAAACAAACGAGTAAGAAAATATAAAGTAGATCTGCAATTACAACACAAATTTAAAAATCCATAACAAAATCTAATTTTAACGTACCCAGCAAGAGATGAAGTGTCAATATGCACGAGTGAAAGGTGGGAAAATTAAGATGTGACTAGGGTGGAAGCGGCTGAGGCGGAGAAAGGAGGGTGGAGCCTGGAGGCGACGAAGGCGGAGGAACAGTAGACGGCGTCTCTGATATCTGGAATCGCGTTTTGAAAGGTGCAACAACAAAAAAAGTGAGGCACGTGTGATCTTCGCTGTACCGGTGGCGGAGGACGGAGGTGTTGGAACCGATGGTGGTCGAGGGTTTTTCTGGACGAGTGAAGGGATAGACTGAATTTTGGGAATTATTGAGTTTTGCAGTCTTGTTTTTTAAAAATAATACAAATAATTATAAGTAAATAAATTAAAAATTAAATCCTTTCAAAATTATTAATAAATAAAAAAAACAAAAACTTGTGTGAGACGGTCTCACGGGTCATATTTTGTGAGATGAATCTTTATTTGGATAATCCATGAAAAAGTATTAGTGGGGTGTATTCAATTCAGAGTTTTGATGACTTTTAATGACTTTTTTAAATGATGGACTTTTATGGATTTGATAAATTTTTATTGACTTTTATGGAATCTCACAGATTTATAAACAGATTTATGTAGACTTTTTTGCAAGATTTTTATAGACTTTTGTAGATTTTTTTTTATAGAATTTTATAAATTTTGTACATAACTAACATGTGATTTTTTATTAATTTCTTTGAACCAATAATTAATTGACATATATAACATATTCAATTTGAAATTATTTTTAATATTTATATTAATAAATAAATTTAATTATTTAAAAGTTAAATCGTTTAATCTTTACATGTATATATATGTGGGTTTATATGCATGTTTGTAAATTTTTTAAAATACATCAATTGATTAACATGTAATCTTATTTTTAAATTGATAATATAAATGTAAAAATAATATTATTTATTATTGTGTGAATATAATTTTGTATAAAAATATCATAGCTTACATATTAATTAAAAATACGAAAATGAATTTAAAAAATCATTGTTGTTACGAAACTATTCAATTATTAAGAATTAAACAACATTTTTTTGATCATCTTTTATTATTATTGAATATTACATTAATTTGTATAAATCATAAATTAAAAATCACAAAATCAATTCTATAATTCAAAATTTCCACGTGTTATTAAAATAAAAAAAATTATTAAATGAACAATCAGCCAAAAAATGAAAAATTTGAAAAAGAAAGATGAAAATATATATAGAGATACACTTCGAAAATTTGAGAGAGTAATAGAAATAGATGAGAGGAGAGAAGATATGAAGATATGTGATGTGAAGCGACAGAGAGAGTTAGAAGTTTTAAAAATCCATTCAAATCTTTGGGGTGAACCAAATACAATTTTTTACAATTTGTAGTTGTACCTTAGGCTTTAATGTTTGTATGTCAATCAATTCCATGGAGTTATTAAAAGTCCATGGAAAATTTGAATACATATAGACTTTTATAGAGTTTATAAAAGTCAATGTTGAATACCACTTGACTTTTTAAAACTCCATGAAAGTCTATTTTGAATACCACAAGACTTCTATAGAGTATGCAAAAGTCTTGATTGAATACCTCTAGATTTTTAAAATCTACAAAAGTCATTAAAAGTCAATAAATTTCTCACATTGAATACACCCCCCTTACTTTTTATGCTAAGAATATTACTTTTTATTGTGAATATAGATAGAATGGACCCGTCTCACACATGATACCTAGTCATAAAAAAAATTAAATATTAATAAATAAAAAAATTAAACATTTTCTAAGCTGTCGGGCTCTCAAACCATTGAAAACCAGGGCCAGTGGACCCCAGCTCCCTAAAATAATTTAAAAAATTCCTATTTATAATACTTTTTTATTATTTAAAATCATAAATTGTTTTAATTATTATTATTATTACTACTAAAACATATGAGCTCGTTGTATCTCAAATATTCATTGTTCACTTCTATGCCTCGTGTGAACCTAGATTTGTATAATCGCACCTAAAAATGTTACTTTCAATCTCACATATCAAATACAAAAATTGTATTTTAAGTATTTATTTATGAGATTATTTTGTTTTATCAACTGTTTAACAATGACATATTTCTAATTCGATTAAACATTCGTAGATGAAACGTTTGATTAATGGTTAAGAGTTTGATTCCCTTATCAGCGTCTTATCGGTTGAATTTGTCTCATAGGAATTGTCCAATGCAGTTTATCTAACTAACGTGATTTATAGGACGTTGCGCTATCCTAGAATTATCCACTGTACATCGAAAGTTATGTTGCGGGCTTCCAAGCTAAAAAAAAACAAACTTTCACACTTCTTGATTTAAATAAACCGCATTACTTACTCAACACAAATTGCATTAACATTAGATTTATAATAAAATTGTGACGATAATCATAACTTCTTAAATAATTGCAAAGTGGGAAAAATAAAATCATTTAACTTTCGATTCATTAGCATTTTTATATTAAAATCATAAAAAAAATATTAGTTCTAATTTACATATGCTTACAACTCCCGGGCCAACAGTCTCGGATGGATCGGGCCAGGCCCTGTGGTGGTTATCCACCTTCTAACTTGACAAACGTTGCCCCGTTGTATTATTTCACTTCGATTTCCATAAACAAGAGAACGAACTGGGAAAGCATGAGGCACAGCAGCAATAGTAACGATCGAGAAGAGGATCGAAACAAAGATTCGTCTTCTTTATCTTCCACACTTGATTCCAGATTCAATCAAACTCTCAGAAATGTACAAGGGTATGTATGCATGTAGATTGATTTTGCACAGTTCAGATCCGGCAATTTATGATAGAATATTCCACGATTTCACTCGGTTAACTTAGTGATCTGCTCAATGACATGCTGTATATGACTGCCCAATCGAATATGTGTTATAAAAGTTTCGATGGGTTTGTGGGATTTAAGCTTTAGGTTTGGTGATTGAATGTGGTGAAGTTTTTTGTTCTTATTCAGCTGAATTCACGAGATCGTGGAGTCTGTGACTTTGTGTGGGCACCAATTCCGCTTTTCATTGTTTGCTTTCAACTTCGATGGATATATATTTTTAATTCTCGAGTGTTAATGCGATTTCAAGACTAATATTTTTAGCTAGACTGGCACCATTTTGTATCATTTTCTTATGTTAAGCTTAGAGATATTTGATATTCTTCCTCAAGAAACTCTGTATCATAGTTAAATTAGTTATTTAAAATCGAGGGTGCTTGACCCAACAAATCTCGAATCCACCATTACTTTGTCTAGATTATACTTGCTCTCTGGTGCAAGTTATGAAAGGAGTGAATAGGTGTCTGTCTACTTTATCTCCTTTGAATGGTATTAAAGTTTCCTTCTGTTGGCTCCATCTGCACCCTGTAAACTGTGAAGTTTGCTCAGTGTGAGCTTTTACTTTAGTTGGCTAGCCTGTTTTCATATGATCAATTGATAGTATTGCGCACTTTCTTTAGGACCTTTTGAATGATTTTCTGTTGTTTCTGTGCCCAGGACGAATTGAATTTAGATGGTCCTGGTGTGATGCACTGTATCATTGATTTGTCCATTTTAAATTTTACTTGTGTATTGTTTTAACTTGCAATATAAATTAATCAATTATCCCACATTCCCATGGGATAGTTGTTCGCTATGTGTGTACTCTATTTTATTCTGATAGATTTTGGCCTCTTTGATCTGAATTACATTAAATAAGCTGTTGTGATACTAACAACGGTTCTATGATACTTTACTACTCTACTTGTTTCATAGACTTTAAAATGTTCAGTACCTTATATATTCTAAGATGCATAGATTGCTTAAGGGTCGGAGTTTCCCTGGTAAAGTATTGATAACGCGGAGATCAGAGCCTTTGGATCAATCGGGTTTTTATTCGCCAAACACCGGCAGAAGATATTCAGATAGTGATTTTGAGCATGGCGAACAAGTGGAGGAATCTACTGAGGTATTATTATCTGTATATTTCCATTTTCTCCTGCCCAAGAAACTTCTTTTTTATTCAACTTTTTAGTTATTATTCATGCATGTAGAACGAACTCCAAAACAGAAACAATACAAATGCCAGTTCATCTGTTAGCCATACAACTATGGGTAGCGAAACCACATCAAAAGAGATCCAGAAGTCCTCAATGGGAGCCAGAGCTACTGATTCTGCAAGGCTAATGAAGTTTACCAAGGAATTGTCTGGAGTGACCGTAACATTAGGTATCGCAAAATTGATTTTTAGTATTAGTTGTATTTTTAGCCTTTTGTCCGTTTGTAACCTTAGTATAATTAATGATTTTTATATTGGTATCGCCAGTTATGTGGTCATACTGTTCCTAAATTTTGATACTTGAGAATATGGCTTTAGATAAATTTAATATGCAATCTACTCTTGTCCTTTTGATTTGAATAGAAAAATGTTTTTCAATCATAGACTTATAGCCTGATGTCCGTCTATATGGCCGCTTTTCAATAAATTGATGTGCTCCACAGAAACATGACCAGTCAATTGAACTAAATATAGTTAATAGTTACTCCTGCTGATATATTCTTACATGTTCCACCTTTTGATTTTCATTTGCAGCATAGCATGAGTCTGGATTGACTAAAAATTATTTAGCTAAATGTTTGTGAATAACAGATTATGTGCAGATGCTGTTGAATCTTCATTTTGGTATTGTTTTCGAATCTTTTGCTAAAATTCAGTTGAAATAAAGATTCTTTAAGGCTGCATGCAATGTTTTAGCTCTATCACAAATCATATGTAAGCAAATGTATGAGCATTCATACACTGACAGGTTTTCCTTTGAATGCACCTCAAACTCTAGTTGTAGTAACTCAATTATTTATTTGAAATGATTTTCTGATGTCCAATTCTTTGGAACATCACTCAATGCTTGTACCAATTTCTGCTTATCAATCGGATCTCGGACGGGATTTGGGGAGGAGGGGCAGAATTTTTTGGGATGTGGCGATTCACTGTTTGAGTCGGTCCGTGTGGATGGAGAGGAATGGGAGAACTTTTGAAGATCAAGAAAACTCGATAGAGGAGTGTTGAGACAAGATTAAATTCAGAGCTTCATGCCGGAGTTAGAGGAATACAGAGTTCAAATCGTTATCGGTCTCAGATCTGTATAGAAATTGGGGTCTAGTATTATGTTAATCTATTTTAACTATGAGTCTCGCTTTGCTTTATGCGGACCTTGTGTTCGCTTTTTGTAGTTAATTTTATTTATCAATATAATATCGCTTCTTATAAAAAATTCTGCTTATAGGTCAATCTTATGCTAAACATTTCTTGAAGTCACTTTAGGCAGTGTTAAAGGCCATCTGAGTTGTGATGTAGAATGAGTATAATCGATGTGATGATCGAATGTTAATTGGGAACATTTTACGGCGTGGAAATACTAGTAATGGACTGAGTTTTGACAATGGAAGGACCCAATAAAGGAAAGACTGGGACTTGATTTAGACTGCATCTGTCATATGGAAAGAAGTAGCTACTGCATGTCCAAGCTGAATTAGATAAGTATTGATATCTCATTTTGAAGAAGTCGAAGCTTACATTCTTCACTAATTTTGGACATTGCGCCATCATAATTATTGGACTCATATTGCTAAGATATTTCTTGTACATTGTTGGACATTTTTTCATCTGGCCCGTCTGAAAGCAGATGGGAGATTAAGTTGACTATGGGATTTGGAGTTGCTGCTTGTAGAAGCATCTATAATATTCCGTGAATTTTTTATATCTATTTTATTTTTCTTACTTATGACATAAAATTATTTATCTGTAACATGCGGTCTTCCAGATAACAATATGAAATATTGGCCGCAGCTGATTAAGATCTCTATTGTTGCTTTGGTTTGTATTTGGAATTTGGTTCATATTTGGAATTTATGCCATCTCGGCTGATATATTGTCATAATGTGGAATTTATGCTCTAATTTCCTCTATTCGTCAATATGTTAATACCCCCTCATCTTGCAGAAAAATTGCGTGAATTAGCGTGGAGTGGTGTGCCTCCGTATTTGCGTCCAACTGTATGGAGACTTCTCTTGGTATGCCTAATTTCAAACTGAGTATTATTCTTTAGATGGGAGCATTATAATTTATAAATATATAGATGTAGATGTTAGATTATATTTTTTGAATTTTTTAACCAAATGTCTTTAGAAATATGAACTGCCGCATATTATCTTCCACATAAATGTAAGCAGTATACGGCCTATTTGGACCGTTTAGGAATAGTTGAGCAACAATAACAGCAATCAGAGAACCGATTAGATTAGGTTTCCTTAGATTTGACTGGTATTTGGGCCTTTTTATTTTTATTAGTAATAATCTGGTATTCATTTCCAGCTCCATTATTTGGTCAGGCATTGGTGTGTTTGTCCTTAAAGCTAGATTTTTTTTAAATCTGCATATGCCAAATACATGACACAGAGCAGTAAATGAGGTTTAGAAGTCCTTAAAGCTAGATAGGTTCCTTATTTCTGGGGGTTGGAAGGACCTTTTCCCATATTACAGACAAACAGCGGTGTCGAGAATCACCTCTGATCATCACCCGATAATATTTGACACCACAAGGTTGAAATGGGGACCATCTCCATTCAGATTCGAAAATGTCTGGTTGACGCACAATAATTTTAAAGAGTCTCTCGAAGAATGGTGGGGCAGTGGGAACACTTAAGGATGGGAAGATTATAAGTTTATGATGAAACTCAAAGAAACAAAAAACAGGGTTCTACATTGGAATAAAGAGGTTTTCGGAAATGTAGATTACAAAATTTCGGAATTAAGGAATAAGATTAGCCGGCTAGACGAGCGAGAGGTGGAAGGAATGTGATCAGAGCAACTAAATGAGACGCGAGGAGATGTGAGATGTGAGTTGGAGACAATGATCATTTGAAATTACAGACGGAGGGTCAGAAGGCAAAAGTAAAATGGTTGAAAGATGGGGATCAAAACTCCAAATTCTTCCATTCTTTTTTGAAGAGTAGGAGAAACAGAGCGACGATAGACAAAATAGAGTTGGAGGATGGGTCACTGATTTCAGATGACTTAAAGATTGAGAATGAAATCATTGGGTTCCATAATCAGTTATACAAAAAATCAGAAGAGGATGGATTGGGTCTAGACGGGGTGGAATGGAGGCCAATTACTTTGATGGAGGCCGAGCAGTTGGAACGGCCTTTCTCGGAGGAGGAGATCAGGGGAGCGGTGCTTGAATGTGATGGTGCAGAAGCTCCGGGGCCGGATGGATTTACTTTAGCATTTTACCAAAAGAGTTGGGATACGATTAAAGATGATCTACTCAAAGTGTTTGCTGAATTCTACGACGACGGTATCGTCAGTGGAAAACAAATGAAACGTACATTTGCTTGATCCCAAAGAAAAAAGATGCAACGAAGATTAAAGATTTCAGACCTATCAGTCTAATCACAAGTTTGTACAAAATTTTGGCAAAGGTCTTGACTAATCGATTGAAGAAAGTTATGAGCAAAACAGTGGCTGAAAATCAGTGCGCTTTCATTCGAGGTAGACAGATTACAGACTGTTGTCTCGTAGCAAACGAAGTTGTGGAGGAGTACAGAAGGAAAAAGAAAAAAAAGATGGATACTGAAAGTCGATTTGGAAAAGGCATATGACAATGTGGACTGGCGATTTCTAGACTTTGTGCTTCTAAAGAAGAGCTTTGGGGTTAAGTGGAGGAAGTGGATCAGGGGTTGCGTTTCTAATGTCTCGTACTCAATTTTTATCAACGGTAGACCAAGGGGGAAGTTCAAGGGGGGAAGGGGTCTCAGACAAGGAGACCCATTATCCCCTTTTCTGTTTAACTTAGTGATTGATGGTTTGGGTCGAACTAATAAAATTTTTTTGCTCAAAATCGGGACTTAAAATAAACCTCGACAAAAGTTCATTATTGGGACTGAATCGATCTGATGAAGAGGTAGACAGTCTAGCGGAAGTGGTGGGTTGTAAGAAAGAACAGTGGCCGATTAAATACCTAGGTGCACCTTTGGGAGGAGACCCCATGAAATCCGAATCTGGGCCCGTGGTTTCTAAGATGTCAAATAAATTGGCAAGTTGGAACAAAGGCATTCTTATCTAGAGGCGGTCGACTAACATTGATTAAGTCGGTGTTGAGCGCACTACCTACTTACTACATGTCACTTTTCATGGTCCCACAACGCGTAGCAAAGCAAATGGAAACTTTAATGAGAAATTTTCTGTGGGACGGTGCGGACGGGGAGACTCATTGCCATGTGGTTAATTGGAGTCAAGTGTGCAAACCAAAAGAGATGGGAGATTTAGGATTGGGGAGTGTTCGAATGAGGAATAAATCTCTGCTAGGGAAGTGGTGGTGGAGATGTGCGGTAGAAAAAGATTCTATGTGGAAAAGAGTTGTAGGAAACATTTATGGTTTTGAAGACAATGGTTGGGATTTAAGGGAGGCAAGGAATTCGACTTTCTGAAGTCCTTGGAAGTTTATTTCTCTGTCCCATTCTTCTTGTCAACACTTGATTGGCATGGTGCTAAAGGGAGGGAATTTAATGCGGTTTTGGGAGGATACGTGGGTGGGTGGGTTGTCTTTCAAAGATCGTTTTCCTCACCTTTTTTTTCTCACTTCATCTTCAAATAAACCAATTGATCAATTTTACTCGGTTTCAAAGAGTCAGGGAATTACGTCCTTTCAGTGGGATGTGAGGTTCAGGAGAGGGTTGAATGTTGTTGAGTTGGGTGAGTACACTTCCCTTCTAGGTATTTTAGAGTCAGCTTCTTTGAGTGTGGGTTCTGTCGATGTCAGGGTTTGGCTAGGGGAGCCATCGGGTGTCTTCTCTGTCAGTTCTCTTTACTATTCTTTTTTCCCAAGTTCAGATAATCTATCTTTCCCTTATTTCACAAACATCTGAAAGTACTGATCCCACAAAAGGTAAAGGTTTTTTCTTGGATAGTGGCTTTGGGCAGATTGCAAACTTGTGACAGTTTACAGAAGAGACAGCCGAGTACCGTTCTACGCCCACAGTGGTGCAGCTTGTGCAAGCTAAGTGAGGAAAATCAAGACCACCTGCTGTTACATTGTTCTTTCACAAGACGAATTTGGATCAAGGTTATGCAACACCTGGGATTCGAATGGATTTTTCCAACATCTTCAAGAGATATGTTTGTTGTGGAGAACGGATTTCTCAATGAAAGGGGAAGAAGAATTTTTTGGTACATCATTGTACATTGCACCTTTTGGTCGATATGGATAGAGCGCAATAACAGAATTTTCAGCGACAAAGATGACTCGTCGGAGGAATTATGGGAGAAGATAAGATTCACAGTGGCAAAATGGACGACTAGTGTGCCAATGTTTCAGCATTTACTTTTATCCGACCTAGTTAGGGACTGGTGTTTTATCTACTTATGAACTTGTTCTAGTTAGCTAATCAGTGGATGGACTGTGGTTTGCCCATCCACTAGCTTTGTAATATCAATTATTATTAACTTAATAAATTATTAGTTTCTAATAAAAAAAGAATAGATGTCATCAGATTTCATCGAATGTTTGTTGTCACATTCCACAGGTTTTAGAATTTTCACTCAAATATTATCTGTTGAATTAAAAAAGCTAACTGACAACAGGGATATGCACCTTCTAATTCAGATAGAAGGGAGGGAATTCTGAGAAGAAAGCGCCTAGAATATCTTGATTGTGTTGCCCAATATTACGATATTCCAGATAGAGAGCGTACAGATGAAGAGATTAACATGCTTCGTCAGGTTTTATAAAGTGATTTGTTTTTGCTTGTTATCACTAGTTTGTCATGTGGCCATGTACCTAATTAATTACGATTCTTCTATACTTTCCAGATTGCGGTTGATTGTCCCAGGACAGTCCCTGATGTCTCTTTCTTTCAACATGCAGAAGTCCAAAAGTCATTGGAGCGAATACTGTATACATGGTTAGAAACTTTCTTGGGCACTTATTGTTTGCTTTTATTTTATGTGTTATTTAGAATCTCTCGTTATGTGGGTCCCTCACATAGAAAATATTTAATTTAGGGAAGGTGATTAATATGCCATTTCCTTTTTTTAATGAATAATTCTGGAAAAATGGCTGTCTATGAATATCGTATAATAGTTTGCATAGATGCATCCTAATCCGAAACAACAGCAACATGCTGTGAAAGTACATTTCCTGTCCCAAAAGATAGCAATGATGATGCATAAAGAGTTTGAACAAAATTGTACACAATGCTACACAGTCGGCTCAGTTGATTGTGTTTTTGGCCTTGTTTCTATATCTATTCTTGCTTTCCTAATATAATTTTTTGAACCTTAAATCAATTGTTCAAGTGCAACTGCGCGAATAGTTGAGATTAGGGGTCTGAAAGATCGGAATAAAGCCAAATATGAAGAAAATTTAAAGGATTGAATTAGATATAGGCATATAGCTCTCGAAAATTTTAATATTTTTTGCTCGAATTTAGTTTGAATCAAGGTTCAAGTTTGAGTTTGGCTCGAAATATTTGGACATATTCACAAGCTACTCGAAAATAAAGATTCAAAATATTTATTTAATATATAATTATATCATATTTATAAATAATTAAATATTAAAATAAAGTACACAAGCAGCTCTCAAACAATCAAACAAAATAATCTGGGCTCGGATTAGGCTCGAAAAAAGTTCGAACATGTTCAAGTTCGGCCCGAATTTGATGATTTTTAATACGAATCAAATATTTTTCAAACCGGCTCGATTTGTGTACACCTCTAGTCAGGTATTTATGCCACCATGCCTGAAGTAATGACAAAAATATTTTAGTTGCCTTGTTCCTGCACCTTCTCTAAGAATTTTGCAATCATAATCTTTACGAGTCATGCAGTTGGCCTTTACTTTACCCCTTTTTGTTATTTCCCAATTTCTTTCTATCCACGTTCATATTTCTTAGTTCTTTTCTTTTCCCCTTCCAGGGCTATACGGCATCCTGCAAGTGGTTATGTGCAAGGAATAAATGATCTTGTTACACCTTTCATAGTTGTTTTTTTATCAGAACACTTCGAGGGTAGTGTTGATACTTGGTCAATGGCTGGTCTTTCTCCTGAAACAATATCAAATGTAGAAGCTGACTGCTATTGGTGTTTATCAAAGCTTCTTGACAGTATGCACGACCATTACACTTTTGCTCAACCTGGAATTCAGCGACTTGTGTTCAAACTGAAGGAATTGGTTAGAAGGATTGATGGTATGACCTTCACGAATTTATTCATCTTTAGTCTCATTCTCTCTCAAATTTGTGTATCATTTAAACAAAACAATCCCTTTTAGATTGTAATCTTGCCCATATTCCCATGAAATAGAAGCATTTTTCACAATTAGTTAAAAATCCCGGTCTTAGATTTCTATGCTTACTAAGGAAATATTTGAATTAAATAAATAATCATGTGCTGTATTATTTTTGTTCCTAGAAGCCAAAAACTTCGATGCAAAGATGGTCTTGTTCAGCATGGTTTGATAGTCTGAATGTTTTTATATATATTAACTAAAAATCTAAATGCATGCTTTGAATTAAGTTTACAGATGAGTGGGTGAAAGTTAATCTATGTGATAGGTTAGTTTTTGCCGATACTAGGTTGAGTGCCATGAGCAATTCACTATTGATCATGTAATTAACAGATGTCGTACGTAAACATTGTTAAACTTTCATGCTTCTCATTCACTAATGAGTTAAAATGTCATGGTGACATCTAAATTTTTTTTGCTGCATGTTTAAATTTCATTGTGATTACCCAAAGTTATATAAAAGTTCAGAGTAATGTTTCCATCTCGAAAGCTTCTCTCTATCAGTCTGATGATGGTGCTTCAATTCATTCTTTGCTCTTTTGACTTGTTTGTTTTCTGGATGTATTAGAACCTGTTTCAAGGCACATGGAGGAACAGGGTCTTGAATTTCTTCAATTTGCTTTCCGCTGGTTCAATTGCCTTCTTATACGCGAGGTTTAGATGCTGGCATTTCTTTTATTTGATGTGTACTTGGGTTGGTTCCCTTTTATGTCCACTGTGACTGAGAAAATGAATGGACTTATATGTTTTGTAGATTCCATTTCATCTGGTTACTCGTTTATGGGATACATATCTTGCTGAAGGAGATGCTTTGCCCGATTTCCTCGTCTACATTTTTGCTAGCTTTCTTTTAACGGTGAGCTGGCCATCTCATGAATTTTTTTTAACCTGATTCATGCATGATATCACAATCTTCCAACCAAACATAATAGTACTTCCATTCTTCCATGGCAATCACCCCTAAATTAAGTCTAGCTATTTTGTAACGCGCACGCACACATCTATATTACCAATAATGTATCCCGTATGCTGCTGCTACCATGCGCATATTTTTTTCACAATCGATTGCGTTGATATGAGGCATATTGTCACATGTATATCTGCAGTGGTCGGATCAGTTAAGGAAGCTTGAGTTTCAGGAGATGGTGATGTATCTTCAGCACCTTCCAACAGAAAAGTGGAGCCATGTGGAGCTAGAGATGGTGCTTTCACAAGCTTATATGTGGCATACCATGTTCAACAATTCTCCAAGCCATCTAGCTGGTTGACCTGATCTGACCGACACAACCCCACCTGACCTGACGGTGAAATAGTCGACAACCTTCTTGCACCTCAAGTTTATTTTCTCTCTTTCCTGTGTTTTTTAATCATACTTGAGTCCCCATCTTCTGTATTTTGGACGAAATCTTACATTTTTTGGTTCATCTTTTTACTTCGCCAAATTTCGCCTCTAAACTAGTTTTTGAAACTCACCAGTTGTAAAATAATTATATATGTAGCACATGTATTGGAGATGATGTTGCTTTGCTTGGCTAGCAATATTCTAATTCGTTAATCTCTGACAACAAATGTACTCAACTCGTTTCCTCATCTCTCTTCTCTTGGGATTTCTGTTTCAAACGGGGACTTGAATAAAGCCTCACCCAAGAACAGTTAGCTACTGAGCAAATTGGTAGACAGTACGCAAATAGTATCTAATTTTTTAATGTCTGAGTTTGAACTCAATTTTTTTGGACGACCCAAAACTCGAAACTTGGCTATTTTGAACTCGAGTTTGGTTCGACATAAAATTTGAATTTGAGCTCTAAATAATTATAAAACTCTACTACTAAAAAAGGACTCGAATTTGAGTTCGTAAATTCTTGGTGTCTTTATATACATCTTATATTAAAGCTCGTGCAGAAAATAACTGGAACCAGTATTTTGGTTAAAGAACTATTCCAAAATTTTCCACTTTGATTTGAATTTGATAATTTCGACAAAAGATATATATATATATATATATATATATATATATATATATATATATATATATATTATGTATGTATGTATATGTATGTATGCACGAGAAATTGTCGTATTCGTTTATTCATCTCCATTTAGACTATTAAATCGTTCTCTTTAAATTTGTATTTAGACTTAAAATTCAGAAAACGTTGCTTTATGAAAAAGAGTGAGTCGAAGAATCATAATCTGTGAGACGGGTCAACCCTACCCATATTCACAATAAAAAGTAATATTTTTTCATGGGTGACCCAAATAAGAGATCCCTCTCACAAATACGACCTGTGAGACCGTCTCACATAAGTTTTTGCCTTATGAAAATGTCCTAATTGTTATCAAAAGTGTGAAGTATAAAATATTCATTGATTATATATTTCCATTTCATTCAATATTTGGATCAAGATTTTGTAATATACTAGATGGTGATACTAGAGGGGATGGATCAATTGAAAAATATGGACCGAAAAGTATGTTAATTTTTTTTTTCTTGGAATTTCATAATAGTTAAAGTTTGATATGACACCGAACTAAGCGATGACAATATCTATTGAACTACACCCTTATTGTTGCATGTTCTGATCCGCCACACATAAACTAGAACGTACAGTTCCATTAGATTGGACCAGCAGATCAGATCTTCGTCACATTGATTCCCTGTCAAGAATCCATGCAAGATCAACTTGGGTGAACCAGTGACACGCCTCGCCTTGTCCTGGCCTTAGTTTCAGTATCTTAAACGCAACATGATCCTCCGGCCATGGTGAAGTATCCATGTGACATATAGCAAGAAGGGTGTTAATCAGAGCTCCGGTCTTAGGCTCGACTAAATCCACGGAGTACAAACTCGTGGAGGATAAAGAATGACAAAAATAAGCTGCAAAAGGAAGAAAAGCTTCATGGCACGCCACAATTCTACCTGTGTTAAATTTTTTAACGTTCTTAACCATGAGATTGGTATTTGATCCTTGGTTGCTCTTGGATGTTAAGGATATTAACTTTTTCCCACCCAAGGCTGACTTTGAGAAGCTTATCATTTCCTCGAGTGATCTCGGGCAGCTTTTCACTTGGCCCTTTATTGCTGCTGCGTTGCAGTATGAAAGCGTGTTCTCAATGGTTTCTTTGGTGGCTGCAGGGAATACTTTAGTAATTTCTCGGATGTTTAAAGGTATTTCTGATGCAATTTGAAGGGGGAGAAAAGCACTCTCTGAGAGCGACTCATGCAAGTTTGGGAGATGAACCATGTTTCCATTCTCGAGGATTGAAAGCCTGAAAAATGAAAATGGATCTTCATTTTTCTCGACACCTCGAAGATCCAGCATTCCTGCATTTGGATTATATGTTTTCTTTGTGGTGTATTCATTGCTTACTGTCTTGACATCTTCAAGCGCAGAATCACAGGCCAACTTTGCTAGTGAACAGAAATGAGCATCTGCATGGAATTCGGCATTCTTGGACATCATGTCACTATAATAATGACAATCATTTTTGCTCAAAGGGGACAGTTTCTTGAGGATGGGTTCTGGGATTTTGTTTCGCACGTTTTCGGACCAGAATTTGATTTGCTCGGAAGCAATATCTGAAGCAAAGCAATTGAATGAAACAAAAGAAGCAAAGAAAAACACGAGCAAGACTAGGGTGGCTGAATGAGGAGGGGTCATTTTTACTGCAAAATGTGAGGAAGAATCGCTCTAGAAAACCCATATTTATAATATTCAGGGAAAAAACATCAAAAGTAAAAAATCTGGATCGTGATATTGGTTCATGTTTTTCATTGGAATATTGGTACAAATGCCGAGTTTTAAAACTGAAAACATCTTTGGAGTTAGTGCTGACAAATATCTTGAAGACAGTGAATCCAACATTTTTATTTGTGTTAACAGCTGTTTACAATAAACAAACAGATCTGCACGTGGATATGCATCTCTAAACATGTTGTAGGAAAATAAAATAGGTTTATGGGTGTCATTTAAAGCTCGAATAATTCCAAATATCAAAACATTAAAATACACTAAAAGACACAAAATATGTATTATTTAATCTACAAGATTTCGTTATGAACATTCAAAACAAAAGAGAAAAGTATGACATGTTTTCTATAAATAAATAAAATACATATATCCACTTGCTGACTCATCGACATCCCATATATACGAGGAAGAAAAAAAAACCTAAAATCATTCCGAAAAATCCCAATAAATCAACGAATACTCTTCTCATATCATAGAACAACTTGTAAAGGAAGGTGAGGCAAAAGGAACTACCACGAACAAGGAAATCAAACTGAGATATCCCGAAAAACGGTGACAAAATCTCGTTTCAGATTAAATAATCTAACTCATCTTTCTTATAGCTACACACCAACACGGTACATACTTATATTTGTGTTTGGGTCTCTCAATGGCGCATAAATGCTTAAAATGAGACTTTACAATTCGAATTGAGCTCTTTGACTCAAATGAATAAAGATATGTGAGAATAGACTTGGGTCATAAAAAAGAAAAGAAAAATTGGGCCCATATGTGTTGATATATATATATATATATATATATATATATATATATATATATATATATATATATAGACTCGTCCACCACCATCTTGTTGCATTAAATTCTTTCAAGAAGTTCGCACAAACATCTCACAAAACTCAAAAGACGTCCAACAACTGTGGCACATTCACCCCATTCTTTTTTTATAAGAATTTGCGAAATATCGATGTAGGGGGCAAATTATCCGATAATAACTTGTTACCAAGTGAACATGTTTTATGAACTCGTTAAATTACATGTAATTTTGTGTGTGCAAAATTATCATGATATAATTATTTTAAGGTGAAGCTGATTATTCTGTCTATTAATTTAAGGGAAAGCAACTTCAATTTGGTGTGTAAATCACGATGCAGAAATTATTGTAAACACGAGATTTGATCACAAAAAATTTGGGGCAACAATTTGAGGGTCCTACAAAAGTAAAGACCTTATCAATACAAATCCAATGGAATTTCACAACCATTTCCATCCAAAGATTCAGACACTATCCACAAGTGATCATTTTCAGCATCACCTAGACGCTCAATGACATTCCATTCATAAACAGAGTAACAAGAGTCGGGAAAATAAAATGTCCCATTTATCAATCCCTCCAACTCCAACCACAACAAAACCAATCACAAGAATAGCTAAGGAGACAACACATTTGCCCTTTCAAAGGTTCTATAAGGTTCGGGCTTCCGGTCAAGGCGTTGAGAATCAGGCTGCTCAAGGAAGTCATCTCCAACGAAGGTTCGAGCCAGGTTTTCAAGCAAACATATATAGAACTGAAAATATGCATTTTATTGTTTATCTATTATAAATTGAGGAAGTAAATGTATGCGAATGTATGTAATTTTATTTAATTCTAACTGTGTAAGATTTGCTAAATATAATAGAATTGGTAAAAGGTAAGAAAGAAATTGCATATGATTCTGAAATGAAAATCACTCACACACATAACTAGAATACAAAGACTAGATCATCCAAACAAAACAAAACAAAAAAAAAAAAGAAAAGAAAACAGAAGCAATATAGGTCGACTTGAGTTTTATGACGCTGAATACCCAAAGTGTGTAATGCAGGAGCATTGCACTGGGATTGGGTGCTGTAGTGGTGGGGCTGAACATTGGTGGGGAGAATGCGAAGGCAGCAAGGAGGGCGCCACCGCCCCCAGTGCAAGAGAAAAAAGACCCAAGCGTTAGCGGTTTGATGGCAAAAGTTCTGGCGAGTAAAAAGAGGAAGGAGGTAATGAATGAGTCGATGACCAAGCAAAGAGAGAAGGGAAAGGCCATTCAAGAACAATCTCAACAGCCTGATTCGTCTGCCGACTGAGCCTTTTGCGGCATTTTAACTTGTGAACTTCGAGGGCAATTTGACAGCAAAAACAACATTATTTCTTATTGGGCGTTCATCCCCAAGAATTGTCAGCATCTTCTTTTATTACTTCCTGCTTCTTTTTATGGAAAATTTATGTGAGCTTTTTCTAGATACTTGGTTCTGCCCACCTGAGAAGACTTGCGCCGCCCCCAAACGCCCCGGATTCAATTTTTTGAGACGCCTCTGGGTTAGAGGGTAAATAGCTAGGAATGTTTAGGCACGCAGAGGGAACTTCAATGAAGTTTGATTATCAACTACAACAACCCTAAGCTTGAATAATTACATCCATGTCCCAAATCCCAATCAACTATAAAAAAAATACTATTACGATCAAATACCATAAATACATGGTGGCGTAAATAACCATTCAAAAATCAGTGATACTGGTAAAAGCAAAAAAACAAACAACTGACCTTTGAAGCTTGAATAATTTCTATTTGAATTATGCAACATTCTTTTCAACAACAAAAAAGAAAAACTTGATAGAAAATGCTGTTGATAGTAGCCTACACAATTTTGAAGACAAGTGTCAATTTTAAGCAATCATTTAAGGTACTAACATTGGATGCTTACCTTCTCACATCAAATGCAAGAGCTAAATAGATCCGCATATTCTTGTTAGCAACTACAACCTTCATCCCTGTCCAACTGAAGGAAATGAAGATACTCAAATTCAATATACTTCTAATTTATAATTCGACACATTTACACAACTGCATGCAAATATTACTTTTGTTGAAATTGCTGTATCACTTAATTTTAATTTAAGATTCAATGAAGCGAAGAAAAAATCCCCACGGGTAATACACAAGACTCGTTCAAAAATGCAATAAACTGCATGTAGCAAGTCGATACTGCAGAAAAATTGCATATATAAAGAAAGAGAGGATCCATAAAAATTTTGCAACAGTATACATGAAGCAAATAAGATAACAAAACCTCAGGAATCATAAAGAGAAGATCTACCTGGTACAGTCAATAACCGTAGATTGAACAAAACATCAGCTTTTGTGGTCCCCAAAAAATCTAGAAAGTGGTAAAGGGCCGCCAGCATCTACATTCTCACGGCTTGAGTGCTTGGATCTTGACGACCCATGCTTTTTTTCCTTCTTCCTTCTCCTCAAACTTGATTTAGACCTTTTTAACTCCCTCTCATCATCATCATCACTGCTTGAAGTTTCTGGTTCCGAGCCAGAGCTAATATCAGATCGCCTTGAATGCTAAGTCAATCGCAAAATAGTCGTACAGTTAACAGTAGGCAGACAAATTTCGATGTGAAGCATAAATCAAGGGATTAAAGATATATTTTAGGAGCAAATATAGGAGTAACCTTAGTTAAAGCAAATTACAGAATAGATTTTGATATAATTTCAGGACGATTTTTTATTTACTTTATTTTATTTAGTTTCTTATTTATTATAATAAGCACATAAATTGACAATTCTATTTCATTGCAAATGAATACTATGACTAATATTAACGTGTTTTTCCTCCCTAATTCGCTTCACCCCTTACTCCTGAGAAACTGTGATACAACATTGGAAACTGCTCTATCGAATTCATTAGTTCACAGGCAAACCTTTTGTTTCCTCAAAATATAAACTGGTGTTAGAGAATAAACCATGTATTAAGAGCGGAATTCATGCAATCCCATAATCATGACAATCATAGCTTTGCCAACTGGTTTTCAGAGTATAGCTTGAGATAATCACTTGCAACTATGTCAGGTATTACATTTTTGTGATCCTTTTTGGGTCATGAAATTCTCCATTATCACCTTCGCTACAATTTTTACTATCGTAGATGACAATTTAAAAATCAGTGTGGAAGACATAAATAAATGGAGAAGTGGAATAATCCACCTTTCGCTTCTTGCTGCTGCATTTCTTTAAATCTCTGTCCTTATCTGCAGGCAAATTTATGATTTAACAATGTCATAAAAAGCTAAATATTGCAGGAATACGACATCCCCAATTACACCGTACATTACCTTTTTTGCGACTGGATTTGCTGCTAGAGTGGTTTTTTCCATGAGAAAGTTTGCGAGCCCTTTCAGCATCTAGCTGAGCCCTATACTCTCTCATCATCCGATCTTTATCAGCTTCCAACTCTCCCTTTCTTACTTCTTCTTCCTAACATTGAAGCCATCAGAGCCACAGAAAGACACAAAAATATTACCACATAAAAAAAACATCACAACACAAAGAGAGAAATTACAGTAGCCAAACAAAAAGAACAAAAGGGTATTACTAGTCTTGAATTGAAGCTAATGGAAGAGATGAATTGGAAGGTTGAGTAACACATATAAAGAGGTCTAGTGGCCATCTTATCTTGGTTGGGCAAAGTGCAGATTAAGCCATATTTCCATGAAAACCTGGAGTTCCAAAAATAAGCCATGCAAAATTGGACAGAGTAATTTAGAGTCATGGGATAAGCTAATGAAGTGAAGTCGATGCCCTACAGAAGGAAAACAAAGTGAGACTAGAGGAAACATGGAAAGACAAAATTTGAGCTTGTTGAACTCCACTAGCATTATTGAAAGAGGATACACATTGACCTAGTGAATATTTAAGTGACTAGTTTTCCATAGATATTTTAGGTTTGCTGAGCTGTTGAGATCAGTATCTAGCTATACATATCTAGGGAATCAACCAAATAATAAATGTACGACACTCAGAAGGTAAATATGTATTTATTCTTGAAACATATGCTGTCTGTCTCATCAAACATGATTAAACATGGGAGTCAATTCTAAGTATCATGTGATACGCTGTACAATCCATCAACTTAAGTGGCAGATCCAGGAAACATGGTGGTTGGTTCATTTCGATTCACTCTTCCCTCCTCGGCATGCTAGTTAAATTTTCGAAAAAGGTCAATGGAGACCCTTTTTTAAAGTTGCAGTTTGACAACAACTCATCACCCAAATGGCACAGCCACATTACCTTTCAGTCCTAATTTCCATCGACATCAATAAGAATACTTGGTCAAAGGCTCAGAAAATATCAAAATACCGATTTGATATGTTAAATATGTTATAAAATATTTAAGGATAAATTTTCTAAAAAAAAAAATTTATAGATGTGTTGCAGACAACTTCTGGAAAGAAAGAAGACAGAAATTAAAAAAATGTTCCTGGATCAAGCTTGAGAAGGCTTATATGGAAAGAAAACAGATATACAAAGGTTGCTCGTAACTCAAGTTACAAATATGTAGCCACATAAATCACCTTTTGCCTCTTCTTGTACTCCTCCCATGTAATTGTATGAGAAGTCTTTAGACTTGCTAAACGAGCAGCATGCCATTCTGGTGAATGAAATGAACCATCCACCTGCGATTGTCCACATCAGAAGATGCACAGATCCAAAACAAACAGGGGAAAGCACTACTCTAAACTTTTCCAGCAGGAAAAGTCATTCAACAATCAATTGCACAGAAAAATTCAACACATCTCCAGTCTCCATGAATGTGAAATAGACTTCAGAATGATGAAAAACTTGCCTGCTCATATAACCATTGTCTTACCAAAAGTAACGTTATTATTGATCGAAAGAGTTTATACCTCAATACAGATTCATGGTTAATAAAAGTACAAAGTTTGTACTTTGGTTCCTAGGAGATGCAAAATAAACTATGTTCAGATCAGCCATTATGAAGCATCGATTCCTTATAAATTATGATAAGACGTCTTGTTTGCATTGCAAGAACAATTCTCACGTGTACCCTTCTCAGCATACTTTGTGTTCTGTGTTAGGTAAAAATATTTATTAGCAGTTCTAGAGGACTCATAAGCATTATAATAGTGGTGGGCTAGTGTTGCAACTGTTCTTTTCTCTCTTCATATATATATTTGTTTGGACTTTCGGACATACGGGCAACCACAGTCCACGACATTGTGTGACAAAACTAGACACAAATGGATTTACAAATATCAATAACAGCCTTTGACCCTTGGAGCATGAAGAACTGACAGATTTAAAGCTCCACAATCAAAGAGAATTAAGGATACAGATAATGGAGATATTTGAGTTATTTTAATATAAGAAGTCCGAGATTTATCTTATCAGACACAAAAAATATCTAAACAATCAATACCAAGAGGAATATAAGTTGAGAGAAAATTTAACTCTTAAAAACCGAATGTGACTTAGAAATCATTTCACTAATCAATTATCAAGGAAGACTAGGAAAACCACGCACACATAGCTGAAACTCAAGACACAAGTCTTCCAAGGTATACAAGGTTGATATCTTACTGATGGCAGTATCAGTTTCGTCCACGTGATAAATACACTCTTGGGCAATGTTTGGCTTCATTTTTCTGGTAATATGGTCCATCTCCGAAAATGAAATCAAACATCAGCATCTCATTTTCATTCTATTTTGTGAAAGCTTATTTCCATTTCCTTTTCATATACATTATCTGAATTCAACCATACAAAGAAGCTCTCTTAACATATAGTATTATAATAAAATACTCTATATTTTAAATTTTAGAATGCTCCACACACGATTAACCAAATATATATGATATGTTATTGTTAATTCAACAAACTCATACATGACATGATAATTACAGTAAAAACGTTACAATTCAGAAACAATATCAAACATACATCATGTTTCTCACTATGATTTCCAGAAACATATTGCACAAAACATTTCTCGGTAAATAAAGGAAACCAACCTCAAGTTTTCAGTTTCACCAACAAATAATAACCATGCGACCCTCGCAGACAAACACTGCCTAAAACTACAATCCACGAGCTCAGTTAGTTCAGAACTTCAAATCAGCCAATTTTGGCTCCTTTTCTTTTACATCAGTAATCATGACTCTCGATTTCCAACGTTCCCTATTTGATGTTAAGGGAACGTATTCCCTTGTCTTGCCCTTAATTCATCAACGTTGAAACCAAGCTAAATGATATATATTACTCTTTCGTCTTCATTAACAAATTTCTAAAAGGAAAATCACTTTATTTTGTGGAGCGCATAGTTGTCAAGGGCGCAAGGCGCGCCGAGGCGCACAAGGGCTCTGGAGCCTGAGGCGCAAGGCGCAAGGCGAGGCGTGCGCCTTACCGAAGCAAGGCGCACGTTTTTAAATTTTAAAAAAAAATATTTATCTTAGATTAATATATATTAAAATATGAAATAATTAAGTTACAATGTCACACAAAGCAACAAATAATTAATAAGTTCATAATAATAAGTAACTTGATTAAAATTCTTCCTTCATCCAACTGTCGTCGCGTTGTTGGATGTAATTCTGTTGCAGTTTGCAAAGCTCTTGTCGCTTATTTAATTTGTTAACTGGGCTGCTAGGGTTTGGTGTTGGGGTCGGCCTTTTACATTTTAAGTTAATACTAAAAAAAAAACAGAGAAGTTACATTTTAAGTTAATATTACAAAGGCGTGCCTAAGGTGCGCCTGAGAGCCTTTCCAAGGCGAGCCCAGGCGCGCGCCTGGGCTCGCCTTTGTAAATTGTTGAGCCTGGGATTGCCCCAGGCGCAACACCCGCGCCTGGTGGCGCCTCTCGCCTTGAGGCGAGAGGCGCTCGCCTTTGACAACTATGGTGGAGCGCACATGAAATTTTCAGATTTTTTAACAGTAACATAAGTAGTTTTAACTTTAATTTTTTTAAATGAAAATTTACATAATCATAGTAACACAAAAAAATAAAATCATAATATTATTAAATACACGTGAAGATTTAAGATCCTTTTAGCAGTAACCTAATAAGATAGATTAAATAAACCAGAACATTAATTTTTTTTTTTTTTGGAAAAAAGAAACTTCCATAGCTAAAATTATATTTAAAAAATTACATGATTTAAATAAACCAGAACATTAATTTTTCAAACAATATAAAAAACTTACCGTAGCTAAACTAATCTTAAAAAAGCCCTAAACTCATGTTCCAGAACAGCTGATAAATAATCAATAAAATTTTCTACGCATCAATACGCAATGGTATCTCAAAATCTTGGCAGAAAACTAACTCGATTTCACCTAAACTCTTCATATGCAATCCACCAAACATGAAATTTCAGCTCAAACACTAGTAAACTAAACATTCAAGATTTTTCCAGTAAATAAACAAAATCCACACCATAATAAACAAATAAATTATATGAAACGGTACCAACCATGCCATCTTCAACCTCTTCTGGGTCGCCTGAGCCCGAGCCAAGTCGAGATCTCTGCATCGCTTTGTATGCTTGATTTTTCCCCATTTATTCCTCGTAATTCTCGAATTGCGAATAGAAAAAGGAATCAATTCGAGGGAGAATTGAAGAAAAATCGAATCAATAGCACTGATTAATGTCGCGGGGTGAAGATTTGAAGCTGGAGTATATGCGATGCACGGAGGATTGGACTCTGGGGACGAGATTTATAGTAAGCGCTTATTAAATTAAACCGGATAAATTTCAAGTAGGTTGGCTATTGGCTGTTGAATGCATTTTTAATTGAGCAGGCCTTTTGTCTCACGAATCTTTATATGTGACGGATCAATTTTATCGATATTCACAATAAAAAATAATACTTTCAACATAAAAAATAATAATTTTTCATAGATGACCCAGATAAGATATCAGTCTCATGAAATATGATATATGAGACTGTCTCACACAAGTTTTTGTCTTTTTAATTTACCGTAGAAATGTGACATAAAATTAATTCGTGAGACGTTTTATAAAAGTTTTAGTATTAAATTTATTACTCTAAACAAGACTTTCAAGATCATTTCAAAAATCTATAATGTGATGAAAAAAATATTATGACTATATTTTTTATTTTAATGAAAATTAATTTTTGCTAGAGAAATTCAAATGTGATAGTTAAATAAATGAGTTAAACATAATTTGCCGAAATTTTTTAAATATATTTCTACTCATGACTCGTAATTCTGCTGATTTGGAGTCAAATTATGCTTTGAAGCTGTAAGACAAATATTATGATTTAGATTTTGCTAATTACACTGAATTTAAACAAATAAAACTGAGTGTATTTTCATGTAATTAAGATTAGAATTAAAAATAAAGTTACTTCTTTTCTTCTCAATGAGTTAATGAAAATATGTTCTGTATAATCATCCTAAATGCATTTTTCAAAACAGTTTTCCAAATAATATATAAGTATACTTTGTAATTTCAAATATATTTTGTAACTTAATTTATAAATCTCGTTGTATTGTATGGGTAACATTTATAAAATGCTAATAATATCGTAATTACAAATATTTTCTTCCAAGTTCATTGGCTTTTATGTCCCTAATCAGAGGTGTTTCTTGAAATACTTTAATTAACTGGAACCTCAGTGTAACATTACAAACATAGAAAAGATAAAAGATCATTCATTTCTATATATTCCTCTGTCAAAAAAATGTTCAGTTTCTTTCTTCCCTCCCATAATGAAGCTCTGCTCCGCTGGCCTACAGACGTCGAACCATTCGTTCTTCGCCTTGTCGTAATAGGTAACTCACGCGCATCTCATATCCTGTGGAAGAAGTCATGTTAGCCATTATTGGCAGCAAAACAATTGATATTTTGAAAGATCATGTTCCTGGGAACAAAATTAGGATTGGACGAATGACAAAAGAAGCTGATGGTTCATTGAGCAGCAGAGAGTCATTGATAGTAAACACCAAACAATGAAAAAAGTATGTGAACGGAAGGAGAAGACAATGCAAGCATAAGCAGCATACCAAGGGAGTTTGAAAGTGTCTTTCCACCATCCATGCTTAGAACAGTTTGCGATAATCGAATTCATCCGTGCAATGATCTCGGAAAAACTTGGTCGTGCAGAACAATCTGGATGCCAGCAGTCTTCGATCAACCTATCTTGAAACGTGGCACAGTGAACGAACAAGACAACACTTTAGCTTTTCAACTCAAACTGATCAGACATCCTAAGGCAACGTAGTATATATATATGGTATGGACAAAGAAGTGAGCAGTGCTCAGCAAGGAAAGTGTAAAAGATTGCATCGACAATTTTTCTTGTGGATTAAAATATCATTATCTTCTCGAGAAAAAAGCTTCCCATATAAAGTTTGGTTAAACTGAAGACACATAACATTCCAGCAAAAAGGACTCGTCCTCGTTGTGTCATGTGTGCTTGAAAAGTTCGTGGAGCAAATTTACGAAAACAGTTTAAAGAGAGGAAACTAATTCGAAGTACCAAATATATAGTGACCTCCCATCCTTTTAACATTAGCATCTTAATTGAAGCTTGAGATAAACAGTCAGAATTTCATAGAGGGCGATTAAGCAACAGATGAAAACAAACACAAAAATAAGGATGACATAAAAAAAAGAGAAAAAAGACCCACTCTCTTAAATCTGGAGGATATTTAGATTTTGACTTGAATGCTGGTCTCTTTTCTTCCAAGCAGATTAACTTAGCAGCCTCCTCAGGGGACTTGGAAGAGAATGGTCGCACTCCCTCAATCATCTAAACACGAAAACAATGGATAAGTATACAAAAAAATAATGAGAAGGCTCATGTAAAAGTCCAAATAACCTCTCAAATAGAGGTTGCAGGCTGCAGTGACATAATAGCATAGAAAATGGTGACCATTCTTCAAAATCACCAACAAATTCTCATTTAAAGATAACTGAGACCAGTTTTTGTAGAACAATATTTGACTTCAGTGATGTAGAAGAAACAGAACTTAGAAAAGAACTTCCTAGAATTATGGAGCAATATCTAATTGATATGGTAAGCCATACGAGTAAACATTCAGCCAAATTTCGACAGACATACTATAGACAACACGAATTCTTGGGCTTAATGTACGTACTTGTTTTTGCTAACTGAAAAACCGGGTCGAAAAATAAGTGTGTATTTAAATTCCATAAATGAGGAACACCAAATGCATGAAAACAAAATATACCTCATACATCATAACACCGAATGAGTGTACATCAACGCTTTTGTCAAATATTTCATCCTTGTAAATTTCAGGTGCCACGTACAAATCTGATCGATAGAAACATGTTAAAAATAATTGTGTCGCTTGGTACCAAAACAAAACAAAATTTTCGACCAAATTCCTCTACTCCTTTTCAAACTATGTCTTCATGGAATTATGCTAGGAAAATGATTTTAATTACTTCGTCAATAACTCAAAAGTGAGAAGCAGTACCAACTATTTTACACAAGGAACCTCACTTGAACGATCTATGGCCTCAGGTTGCACTAATTTTGCTTTGTCTGGCGACATTATTGATAACCTAATGACACCAAACCCTCCAACCTTCAGCTGCCCTCCACAATCCAGCAATATATTTCTGGCACCTTACCAATAATCAAACATTAAAAACACTATTCGATGCAAAAAGTAAAAATATGCATATGTCAAGACATCAACTTGAGAATTCAGTTGCCATACTTTGGTGTTAGATCACAATGGATGATTGGCTCAGGCTTGCTCTCATGAAGATAATTCATTCCCCTGTCGAGGAACCGAGATCCAAAATTTCAGTGTCCAACATAGAATGATTCAAAAATCTCGTTTAAAAAGAGAAGGGGACAAGGATGAATGCAGAAAAGCACCATCAGGATAAAAAAAAAAAGAACCAAATGCAAATAATTATGAATCAAGGACAACAGAATGAAGATAAGATAAAAAATGTTAAACAAAACACCAGTCTGCACTAATAACAAATGTGGTACTCACTTGTATAAAGCAGATTATGGAGATTATGGCCAAAGGCATAACAATGATTCAAACAACAAAGTACACATTTCAATGTGCTTATATTTTGGAAAATTGTTGTCACCTTGCAATTTCAAGGGCAAATCCCAGTGCTTTAGATGGAGACAGACGTCCTTTCTTCTGAAGGTAGCTACCAAGGTCTCCCTGAGAATTGCAATTATAAGTAAGCGATGAGCATCAAATCTGACAAGTTATTCATGTATGACAACACGAGTGTGTGTATAGGTGGGAGGGGGTGTGGCATGTATGGGGATGCATAGAAGGAGGGATGATTACTCTTGAGTGATGTTCCAAAACGATCATCATTGGTAGATTTTGGGTGACAGCACCAACAAATTGTACCACATTAGGATGTCTGACCTTCTCCAGCAGTGTTAACTCATGCTTGAAAGCATTTCTATAGTTTAATGCATTAAAACTATTATTTGCCGCTGAAGTAAGAACGAACAAGAACTAATTTCTAAAGGAAAGAACAGAAGAGAACATAAATAAATAACTTGGCACCAACTACACATTGTATCTTGAATGCGTGTCTTCTTAAATAGAACAAAATGTTCCATGCCCACCCTTCAACACAAATTTATTTCTACGCCCAAAAAGTCAGTCAAACGTATCAATATCGCCCTGAGAAGGCAACCAACTGATGACAAAGCTGTGAAACTTAAAACAAGATTGTGAGGCAGAAAAATTCATTTTACTATTTTGAATATGTGCCAAATCAGCAGCATACTCCTTTAAAATTTGAATTTAGAAAGAATTTTACTGGTTGAAAGCATAAATAGATCAAGCAAAAGAAAGAAAAGAACATTCAACCAAAATGAAACATGCACAAAATCTGAAGAGACGGGGATGTATACATGCATTCAGGGGATATATAGCTATCCTTGTCGAGTATCTTTACTGAAACTTTTGTGCCGTTCCATTTAGCAACTTGATATGATCCCTGTCCACGGATGGAAAGTCAAAAGTCAGACATATAAATAAATATACACAAATTCAGACCATGAATCACCCACGCACACGAGGAAAAAAAATTGTCTTATTACAAATGAACTGTTTGCAACTACATACTTGAAAAAAATGTACTCAGACAGATGAATGATAAGATATTATACATGCATCGAGCAGCAGTACATTGGATAATCAATTGGGAAAATATATATAGCTCCCAAAATATCAAAACAACCTTGGAGATGCCATCAGTTTTTCGAATTTGAATGTCCATTGGATTGAGCTCGTACTCCGGAACCTCTCGAGGATTTGCCACTGTCATCGGCGTTTTCCTGGTTTTCTAGGAAATGGCATACGATTTACACGAGTGTCACAAATGAACAAAAACCTTTTTAACATACAGAAGGACAATTTTAGACTTACAGGGACTTTAGCCCCGCGGGCCTTCAATATGTTATAAACTTCAATGTTCCCATAATATTTGGAATCAGCAGCAGCCTACCTTAATGAAAAAATCTCGTAAAATGCATCATGTTCGACTTAAAAAGAAACTTTGACTACTATTCCAACAATAATCGATCATATTCATTTCTAGCATGATCACAAAATTTTCCCTCTTACTAAAAATTGCATAGATAAACAAATGTACCGTGCTTCCCCACCGATCATGAGCATCGATATTGGCTCTTCTACTCAACAAAAGCCTCACAACCTCAACATGGCCTTCACATGCAGCAATATGCAAAGCAGTCCTGCCATCCAAATCAATGTTATTTACGTCAACCCCTTCATCAAGCAAATCCTGGACCCCTTTCACATCCCCTCTACTGGCCAGGAAAAGCAGCTGCATAGTCGAATCTAGATTCTCTGGCACAGCGAATCCATCGCCGTCACCGCAGTCATCCTCCAACGCACTTCTCCTAATCGGGTCCAACGAAGATTGCCGCCCAAAGCTGAACCGGAAATTCCTCCGATTCGGGTTGAGAGAATTCTGCCTCTGGAAAGTGAACTTCCCGCTCTTCCTCAAGGAACCCGTCGAGACCTGGCGGGAAATCCCTCTCTTCAACTGCGTAGCCTTGTCCATTTAATCATACATAGTAACGATCTTTCCCCATAGAAATACACCGCACCATAATTCCAATGAAGCAGATAGATTACGATGGCTAAAAGCTATGACTCCGTGGAGATCAAACAAAAGCAGAAATGGGTTAGATTGATTTCCGATGACAGAGGAAAAAGCCCTGTTTACGTGACAAGAATGGAGGAGAGAGCAAAGGGCATGCAAGAGAAGGAAAATACGTTGGTTATTGAGATCCCTCCATTGCATGTACCGGAAAAGGCGTTGCGTAAAACAAAATGGGTGATTATATATAGTAAAGCTATCCCGCAAAAAATTAGGATTTTCTGGTGGAGAGTTGCCCATGATATTATCCCAACCGAGATGAATCTTTTAACACATCATGTACCAAGTGCAGGTGTATGCCTGTTATGTGGGTTTGGCAGGGACACAACGGATCACGCACTATTCTTCTGTCCAGAAATCCGAGGATTTTGGAAGGACCAGATTTTTAAACAATTATTAAAACAAGTTCGAAGGCGCACTACTTTTGACATTTGCTTTTGGATGATGGAGCAATTAAGTAAATCTGAAGTTGAAAGGTTTGCATGCAGGACCTGGGGTGTGTGGAATGACCGTCTTCTGATTACACATTGCACAGAAGGCACAAGTAAATCTTTATTGAAGCATTGGGATGATAGGTACATTGAAGAATTCTGGGTTGCACAACGTGATGTTCAAGTTGGCAATCTCGATCTTGTATATAACTCACCAAGGGTCTGGCACCCACCCTCGATAGGACAATTCCGACTTGATGTGGATGCCGCCTTCAGGGATCAACAAAATGATTTTGGTGTTGCAGGAGTACTCAGGAACTCCGACGGAAACTTAATACTTGCTTTTGGGCGTCGCATTGAGAAACCACTATCTGTGGTACACGCGGAACTTATAGCTTTGAAGTGGGGGTTAGATCAGTTGAGGGCAAGGGGAATCTCAAACGTCCAAGTTTTCTCTGACTCTCATATGGTCGTGCAAACAGTCATGGATCCATCGCTAGATTTTGGTTATATTGGCTCGTGTGCTCAGGAGATCAAAAATATGTTCGTGGATCAAAGAGTTTTTAGCCTCAAGCACATGAGACGCTCGGCTAATCTTGTTGCACACACTTTAGCACAATTTGTTTTTTCTTCTGCTACAATCAACTCGATAATTTACTTCTGACCAAGATAAATAATGTTAGAAATTAAATTACCACTTTGGTATCGTCCAAAATATATATATATATATATATATATAAACAAGGAAACTTCCGTTTTGTCAATCGTCATCATCTAGAGTTTGTTGTTGATAATCTTCTTAATTATATATTTAAAACTATGATTTCATAATATTCTAATAATATTTTTTATACATAAATATTTTCTATCTTACGATTAGAGAGTATATGGTATATAGATTATTGAACTCTTGAATGTATCCATAATAAATAGTAAATACTTCAAAACTATTGACTTACCAACATATCATCATTATTATTAAACTTTAAAATAGAGAGACGTTGCAAAATTTTATAACGTTAAAAAATGAAGTTATGGCGAAATTATTTTAATTTATGAGTTTATTTGAAGCCTTATGGAACTACGCATTATAAAAAAAAATCTTCACAGTGCTTTCTACCATTACAAATCATGTACGAAAATATATATGAGATTGTTTAATGAGTCAATATTTTGAGATAGATCTTTTATCTGACTCGATTCTTGAAAAATAATCTTTTATGTCAAAATTATTGTTTTACTCTAGATATAGATTAAATTCATGTATCTAATAAATATAGATATATGAGATCGTCTCAGAAGAAAACTACTCTAATATATATGTAAGTATAATGTGAGACTGTGTTATATATCTATATTCGTGATATTATTTAACCCAATTCATAACTGAAATTAAAATTAATATTTTTGACATAAAACATCAGGCAGAAGATCTATGTCACAAAAATAATTCATGAGACGGTCTAATATAATTTTTTTGATAATGTATATATTAGCACACTTACTACAAATACAAACATTGACGATAAATCCGAAGGGAAGATATTTGATAGGTTCGTTATTTTTTTTAATTTGAGTGAAAAATTAAAAGAGGTAAGATAGTTTAATTCGAATGAAAATTTGAATAAATGTAAAAAAAAAAATCGAATTTATATTATATTTTAAGTTTAACGAAAAAATAAGAGGAATATTCATGGACTTTTTTTTAAAAAAAAAATCACAAATACAGAAAAAAAAATCACCAACACACATAAAAAAATATTTGTCAGCCTAACAGAGCCGTAACAGATGTAAGGCCAAACAGGCCACCATCTTGGGCCCGGAGGAGATCCAAAATTATTATTATTATTATTATTATATTATGTTGAGTTGATTTTACTGTAAAAAAAAATCTAGCTCAATATTAAATAAAAAGACCAGTTTGAATATTTTTGTTAATAATTGATTATGCTCGATTTTTTTTCAAGTTCGGTTTGAGCAATTTAAAGAACATCAATAAAGTTTTGGGTTTTATTTTTTTTAATTCGAAAAAATTAATTAGTGAATATTTAACTAGTTTGATGAAGTATTTTATGATGATTCGAGAATCTTGAGTCACAATGGACATTTTTACATTAACTGTGGTAAGTTGTGATTAAAGTTGATAGTCATAAGATGTTATTCAACAAATTAATAAAATCCAGTGATATTATACGGTGTTTGACGACATTGAATTATAGGTTAATGATATCGAATGATTTATTCTCAAATATATATGTTTTACAATTATTTTCCGTAATAAAAGGGTATATTTTACTCTTTGTCTCGAGTCTCATCGAACATGTGTACGACTCTGTTTATGAATTCATAAATCTTAACTAAACTAATATAGTAAAGGCAAAAATTTGTGTGAGACGATCTCATGGGTAGTATTTGTGAGACGAATCTCTTATTTGGGTCACCCATGAAAAAATATTAGTTTTTATGCTAAGAGTATTATTTTTTATTGTGAATATGAGTATGATTGATCCGTCTCACAGATTATGATCCGCGAGACGGTTTCACGTAATACTGTAGGAAATATATAAATTCTAATTTGAATATATATATACACGCACACGTTTAAAGAACCTCGACTAGTCCGCCCATTGACCCATAGACCGACACATAGCGCTTGTGTAAATTTCTACCGAATTTTCTCCTTCACCTTTTGACACTTTCCTTTTGGCTTCACATTTTACATACAGATACATACGCCCGCAACCTGTCCCCGCAGATCGCACACGCTTAGCGTGGAACTGCGTGTTTGCTTTTCAGACCACGGGGTTCCTTGTTTTTCTTCCCGACCTTCATCGCGCTGACTTTCTGGCCCTTTCTGCAGTCCGAGTTTCAGATAATTTCTTTGACGTGGGTGCGTGTTAGAAATGATGATGGCGGCTATGGAGTTTTTATGGCCGTCTATGGAGTTGTTGTTGCCCTCGTGGTGGGAGGTGCAAGTCACGTTGGTTTCAGCGGCATTCGTGGTGGCGGCTTACTGGTACTTCACTCTGGGCTGTGATGGCGGCGGCGGAGATGATAGGACTTTCATGGGTGCCGCCGGTGCTGATGTGATTCTTGATAAAGAAAAGGTTTATCCTCAATCTCTGGCCAGTTTGATTTATTCAGTGTCTCTCATTTACGTACCAGCAATTTGTCTATCAATATATTCGGTTACTCTTTTTTTTAGACACTTTATATTGCTTGTATTATATGGATGTCAATACAGTAATTAAGGATGATCAGGATGTTTTTCCTCAGTGCGTTTTCTGTTAGTTCATGATTCGCTATCGATTGATCACTGGATCATGCAAGAGATCTTCACCATTTGAAGTGTTGGTGAATCATGGGTGCTTGAACTTTTTTCATCTGATAATCCTTCAAATTTGAATCCGTAAACTTTTAGAGATAATGGAGCGTCAGTTGTTCTTACAATGATATCAAAAGATTATGACTCGCTAATCTTGGAAAAGTTCATTTACCACCCCAGTCTAATCATAGACTTAATTCCCTTTTTTGATTATCCCAAGTATGCAGCCCTATTTCTAAGCATATTAGAATTTTTAATTGTTTTTATATATAGTCCAGTTTTTACTTTTATTAACATTTTTTCTTGTTTTTTACCAATACACCTCTGATAACTAAGAATTGCAAAACATGCAACTATTTTTTAAATGAATTAATTAAATATACCTTAGGAAGTTTATTTGTAAACTTAGCATTTCTCATGTCTGTATAAAACAAACAAGTATGTATATTTGAGATGGAGAGAGTATTTTGTTAATTGTTTTTGATTTTACACGAATGATATCTTAACCACTGGATTACTTCACTTTTCTGAGAATTCAAATGTGGCTGTTTCATATGCATCATCAAGTATATTCTGGACCCTTAAAAGAATTTTCCGTGTTTGGATTGATGGATTTTTTTGAGCGAGGTTGCAAACCATGCTGAGAATGTTGGATTGCCTAGTTTTGCATTTTGAACCTCAATTTTTTTCTGATACAAGACCTCTAATCCCTTTCTGCTTTCTGATTCTGCTTGGGATTTGTTAAGGAACTCCTCGTTTTTGTTCAGACATGCCCAAAGTGTAACCAATGATTTTATGTTATTGTCGCTAAGTTGAGATACAAAAGCAGTTTCAAATAGTACTGGCTTCTTAATGGTTTTTTTATTTTCCACACCTCCCAAGTAATTGCTAGTGTCACTGTTCTCTATAATTTTTTGGATTATTTCTCTCTCTCAATATATAATCAGTTACCCATGAATTTGATTTTCTGGCAACATCCAGTGTAAATTAAATTCCCTTAAGATTTTACTCTGTAAAGATGTTGTGAACTTGCTAGAGAGAAAGATGTGATCTCTGGAATAATTTCTACTTTGCATGGCATACACCAACTCGAGGATACAATCAAATAATGTTTTTCTTGTTGTAGTATATCATAAGTAACAATTTAATAAGATGACAGTCTTTGAAAGATAATTAATTTGAGAAGGCGAAAGATATGATGGAGTTGACAGCTAAAATTACTCGACTTATATAAGTTCAAAAATGTTTAAAATTATTATTTGTTAGAAAAGAAATGTTTGTCTGGCTGGAATTGTATTTCTGACTGATTCACAAATGGTCCCATGAGAATTGCTTGTACTAATGCTGGCCTTCTCCACTAAGTTTTGATGCTTGGGAGTAGATATTTTCTGTCATGATTATTGCATGCAATTATAAAGTTTTTATTCTTTGTGCAATCTTGGATATTGTTTTTGTTATTTTTTCTCTGGAGTAATTTTCCTCGCATGACATGCAGTCCTACGCTTCTTTTGTAGACAGGCCAGTTTAAAGGAGACCCTCAAACTAATTCTGCTTACTTAATTAAGGTACTTTAAAATCATTTCAGCAGCAGGTATCTTGAACTGGTTTTAAACTAAACAGAAAGTTTCAACAACCTGTCTACGACCTTTCTTATGTTACGATAGCAAGTTCTGTTTCAGGTGGAACTGTTAGCTGCGAAGAATCTTATGGGGGCTAATTTGAATGGCACTTCAGATCCTTATGCAATTGTAACTTGTGGTGCTGAAAAGCGGTTTAGGTGATTTGATTTATCTATGTTTAGTTTTTTTATGAAATTTTCCTGCTCCATTCATTGTTGTGATGCCGTTTTTATGATTTTTGTTTTTGTTTCTGATTATGTTGGATGCTATATAAATGAGTGGGTGAATATTTTTATTGTTTTTTACTTATCCTCAATAAAAGAATTTGATGAGACAACATACATAAGCATTTTTATGTTTTCAGGAACCAAAATTATTCAGTTTTTTCCATCATATATAGTTTTACCAAGGATGGGATCTAGGACGTCGTGAGTTTTACTCCTACTAAGCTTTTAATTCTATAGTATCCTTAATCTTTGAAACTATTGGTGTTATAATTTCATCTATTTGCCTTTTTAACTATGTTCGTGTGATTGTAATGTTACCTCTCTTGGAAGTTCGCTTTACATCTTCCATGAGTAAGCTCATTATTATTTTAAGCTCATTAGAACTTCATAAAGTGTCATTAGATTTGTTGTTTCTTGCTCAGACCAAACACATAAAATTTAGTTTATTCCCATCTTTTCAGCTCATTTTGTAGCATTGAACCACCACTCCAAAACTACGCTGCCTGTTTCAAGTTTGTTTTGACCCGACCAAGTGACCATAGTTACTAAAAGCGTGCACCTGGCTGCGCCTAGGTGACGAGCCGAGCCAGGAGCACCCATTGTAACCCAGGTGCAACACTTGAAACAAGCATGCTTAAAGCGTGCGCCTCAACCTAGGCGCGAGGCATTGGAGAGGCCCAGAAGTGCGCACTTTAAAGAAGTTGACTGATATTTTGTAGGTAAATAAAAATTAACTCAAGTTCAACCAATTTTGAAACCCAATTAGCAAAGCTCATGGTTATTTAATGATAAAAAAAACCTATTATCACTCATTTATGCAAGAATTTTTATCAGAAAGTTCATAAGGTTTTTTTGCAAACTTTTAATGTAATCTTCCCCCTATGATGAAGATTTAGTTGAGGAGGATGAAGATGAATTTGATGATTTAGACGATAGTGTAATCTTCTATGCAAACTTTTACTCTAATTTGTTCTACACATGACTCATCATTGTTTGGGAAGATGACGGTGAAGAGGAATTCGATGATTTAGATATTTGATGCTTATTTTAATATACTATGATTTTTTTTTTTTTGATATGAAACATATATTATATTGAATTGTTTATTTATAATGTTTCCTATCTTTGTGAAAAATATGTAATTTGCGCCTCCATCTCTAGAGTACCCTAGCGCTTTAGTGTGCATCGCTCCCTAAATGACTATGCAACCAACTGAATTTTCATTTTCTGTCCTTGTTGACAAACTGATTGCACCTTGTGAGAAGAAAGATAGACTTGGACCATGTTGTATGAAATTGAATTTAACTCAGTTTTGAACATAGCAATGGAAGAGGGAATTGCATCCATAAGATTTGGCACGGAAACTTTTACGTCCTTCCTAAAAAACCAATGAATTTTGGATGTCGGACTCGGATGAACATGTTTTGAGTATGGATTGTACCTGAGAGCCAATATGGCTAAGATGTTACTGTGTCTAAAACTTGAGTACTCACTGAATGGTATAGTTTGGTACATGGGATAAGAGAGATTGATAAATAATCCTCTCTTATCCCACGTTTAAGACTTTTTTAGAAAGCCCGTGATAATCCGTGATAAATAATTTTATATAAGGATAAAATATTTTTTTTAGGAGACATGATAATTTTAATCTAATGATAAAAACACCACAATTGACTTAATTGCCCTCAATATATAAAAATCTTAAACCTTATTGTTCTCTCATTTTACTTGTAGGTAGAAATTAAAATCAAATAATTTTTTTTATTTATTTTTATATATTATATAATATGATAATATATAAATGAACTCGAGATAATTATATAAGTGAATTGTATAAACCTTAATAAAATTATTAGTATCACTCGATTAACCTTAAATATTTATATGTGACTTGACTCACAAAATTAAGGGCTCAATTATCATATTATATAATATATAAAATTAGGGGAAAAAAAATAAATCATGCAAGCACTGTCGGCGCATGAATAGATAAGAAATATGAACTCAAGCAACAAATTTGAAATTATAAAATTTTTTATGATAAAGTTAATTTTGTCATTACAATCTAATATATAAATTTAATCACTCTTATTAAAATCATATCAAACATTAAATATAATATCCTACATCTTATTTATCATTAACTTATCTTCATATTATATATCATATGTTTATCCTATCATGTGTACCAAATTATGCCTATAAGAACATATTCAACACATGGATATATTTTTTGTATGCCATTTGGGCCAAGGGACCCAGAGATACTAATACCGTTGGGTGTAGATACCTCTATAAAGATATTCTGTGCATTGGAATTATTCATTTTCTTTTTAATTTTGACAATGGTGAGATTTTGTTTTCAACTTCATTTCAGGCTTTGGTTTTTTTATCACAGTGTAGCCTGAAGTAGAGGTCAGAGAGTGGCATAGGGATTTGATACAATTGGTTTTAATAATTTGTACTATTCTAACATGATTTCTGCATTACCTTTATGGCATCTCGTGCAGGAATTTTAAATAGTTAATGATTTATTTGTTCTTGTAGTTCAATGGTACCTGGCTCTAGAAATCCCATGTGGGGAGAGGAGTTCAATTTCTCCATCGATGAGCTTCCTGTGGAGGTAGTTAACTTTACATGGAAAATTGTGGGAAACAGGGAAAAAAATGAAACATTTCATTATTTGGATCCATCTGTTATTGGGCTTTAATTCATTTATTATGAATTTTAGTCGTTAAGATGTATTAATTTTCTGCTTTATGATTTTATTAACTAAAATTTTATTGTTTCATATTGGTTTGTCTTTTTATAAAAAATAGAGAAGGTTTTATTTATGACCAACTTTTTCCTCTCCTTGTCAAATTATCGAATGATACTAGATTATAGTTCAGTGTATTTCATATTTCTGTAATATATTGGTTTATGGTAAAGTCAATTAATCTTCAGCCTTGTTTTACAAATCTATTCTGAACTCCATGAAAAGCAGTCCGATTACATGGATTTTAATTGCACATATTGCTCAAGAACTCCATTACACTCAAAAAACATGATTGTACTTCCAGCAACTTTGTCCATTACTTTTTTTTCCAAATACTTAAAACCTTTTTACAGTGTCTGGAATTTTGAAGGCTTCAGTCAGAGGAACTTAAGATCCTAATCTCATGTTCAACAAATAAATTCCATCTATATTTGCCCTGTTTGTGCTATGTCTTTCCATTATTTAACACCATTTTGTTTTTAATTAACTACGATGTCTCTCTTGCTATATTACGGAATGTTGGTACAGGTATCGGCAATTGAAAATCAACATATGACCTAGAGAATAAATTTGTAGATTTATAAATTTCATTCCCTAGCTTGTGTTGACACCAAGAAATACTCCTGAAAGTAGTGGAACATGGTTAGCCCTTGCCAAATGACTGAAGATATCTTTTAAGCAGTTTTGTTTGTGATTGAATTTGCTCTGATGAACATGTCCCTTTTTTCTAAGAATATGAACATGTCTTTAACATTCGAACACTTGCTTTTATTCGTCCCTTTTTCCTTGGACTAATTCTTCTTCTTTTTTTTTTTTTCTGTTTTCTTTACTAATTTTATTGGCAGATTAATGTGACCATTTATGATTGGGATATAATTTGGAAAAGTGCAGTTCTTGGTTCAGTGAATATTCCTGTTGAACACGAAGGTCAAACTGGGGCTGTTTGGTATACATTGGACAGCCCGTCAGGGCAGGTAACTTATCCTTTTCAAACTCTGCCAGCCAATAGATTTTGTCCTTTTTTCTGGCGATTGGTTTAAAACTCATTTTGTTTTTGGCTTGTCAGGTCTGTCTTCATATTAAAACACTCAAACTCCAAATGAACTCTTCCAGGTTGCTTTTGTATAACTTATGCTCCCCCTTTGGGACTTCTCGTTAAAAGTGACCGTCTCTTTTGTTAGTAAAATTTGTGTTCATTACTTTGTAAGAATGTAAAATGTCCAACATTCTTGGGTAATGACTCTTTGGGTAAAATACGTGAGATTGAATAGTTGTTCGGGTTGCTTTTCTGATGAAGTTGTTTCTGGTAACTTGGAGAAAGTTAAAAGTTCATTAATATTTGCACTTAATATTGGGTTAGACCTGCTATTTTGTCTAGAAATGCTCACTAACATAGCATGAGCAATTTTTATTTCTTGTTGTGAGACCTTTGTGAATTATTATATGGCCTTAAATCTACCTATTTTACTTAAACATAGAAGACATTGTCGTGTAATTTTGCTGGGATCTGGGAGTTCATCAATCTTGCTCATTTAATTTGAAATTTTAGTAACATTCTTTAAAATTTCTTGCTAAGCTCACATAGATGAATAAAATTTGAAGAACAATTGTATGTTCTCAAACAGTTATGCACACACATTACAATATCTTTCCTTTTAATATACATATCTTTACTTCCTGATTATTATGTTTTGACTTGGCACAAGCAGAATCAATTTTTTAATTGTTCATATATAAAGGATAATCTGCCCATTTGGAATTCATTTCTTTATGGCGACGGTAATGCCTTTCCAGTAAATTATCTTAACTAGTTTAATGTTCTTTCAGGTTAAATGGCTATGCTGGTGCTGTTAATCGAAGAAGAACTTTAGATAAACAAAGACCTACTGTTGTTCATCAGAAACCTGGGCCATTGCAAACAATATTTAATCTTCTTCCAGATGAGGCATAGTTCTCTACTTTCATCTGGGCCATTCTTAGTTCCAAACTCTCTTTAGAATGAGTTTGGTCTTGTGTTTGTCTGTTTAAAGTATCTATTATTTTGGCGACTGTTGGTAAATTCAGTTGCTGATATTAATCATTTTGTTTCTCAGGTTGTTGAACATAGCTATTCATGTGCACTTGAAAGATCATTTTTGTACCATGGTAGAATGTATGTATCAACATGGCACATCTGCTTCCATTCTAATGTTTTCTCAAAGCAAATGAAGGTCAGTTTCTTTGGAATCTTTCAAGCAGTTCTTTGTGAGGCACCTCCCTGAAACTTCCAATTTAAAAACTTCATTAGTTCTTGTTGGTTCAAGATTTGATGCTCTCCCTTTTATATATGACATATATTTACTTGATGCACAAATAACTTGGTTTATATCGAAAAGTAATAAGCCTCTGGAGCGTTTTATTGCAATTTGTGTTTGGAGTCTAACATGTGACCAAGCCCAGAGATATTGGAAATAGTCTTGAGGTAAAAACCAATTGTTTCACCTTCCATTGAGAGATAAATTTCTTTTACTAGCCGAGCCTCAAGTTCTTTTCTGTTGCAAATATAACGTAATTATTCATGAAATTTTCATGACCAATTCTCAAAAGGAAAAATATTTTCCCTTTTGTTTTTTCATTTTTTGGGCACGGTATTCTTTTCACCGTTTCATCAGACGAGATTCAAGTACATTTTGGCTGCGATAGCGCTCTGCGTGGTGGATACAAAAAACAAGTGTGTGAAGTCAAACACACAAGATGGAAACCTATGAGAGAGGCATATTTGATATGCCTCCAGCATGTAATATTTTAAATGTATCTTATAGTTCAAAGAATCATGTTAATATCGAAGAAAATATACGCAAATCATAAAAATAAAATAAACTACATAAGAATTAGTAGCATGGTCTATTCTGCATGCTCACTCTAGGTATTTTCTGTTTTAATACATCTGGAAACTGCTTTATATTCCTTTATTCAATAGTAGATTACATCAAATACTTCTCAAGCAATCCATGCAAGGAATATACTTGTTTTTGTCATCTGTGTTCTGCAAATATCATCTCCACTTAACTGTTCGATATGGAATGCTTATTCATCTTTTCACATATTTGAGCCAGTCCAATTCTTCATTATTTTCCTCATAATACTATATACAAACTATTGAATTATATGAATGGAAACTGTTAGTCAAATAATTTTCAGTCTTGGCTGTCAGTGCATTTTTGGTTTCTACCTGAAGTATGAGTCCATCTCCATGTTTACAGGTAATTATACCTTTTGGAGACATAGACGAGGTACAAAAATTCACTATCATTTTCTGCATGCTCATAAGCTTTGACTGGAAGTGTGAAATGATGAAATTGTTTGTTGGTTTTCCGTCTCAGATAAAGAGGAGCCAGCATGCATTGATCAATCCTGCTGTTACAATAATTCTTCAAACTGGTGCTGGGGGACATGGTGTGCCTCCTCTAGGAAGTCCGGATGGTTGGTAACTCTTCCTTTTTGGCTTCTGCTGGTCTTCTTGAGTTAATCTTGATGTATCCCATGTTTAACCGAGATTTGCATATTGCCTGTAAACCTCATTATCAGGTGACATATCAAAAGGGAATTTTTTTTAAGTCTCTTTAGAATTTGGTGCTTCGATCTTGGAAAATTATCATACACAAGTCTAAGATGGATATACCTTCTTGGTGCTGCTTAATTTCACTTTTACTCTGTGCGTTGTGGGGGAAACTTGTTCTCTTTTTAATCTTTTTTTGATTGGTAACATAGTATGCAATGTGTAAACTTGAGGTGTAAAGAAAGAGTAGTTGAAAAGTGAAAACTAGATGCGGTTCACATCTTATCATTTCATCCTGTGGAAGGAAAACTAATATTAATGCTACTATAAGCACAAAAGTGTTTGATTTGGTCTCATTAAACTTATATATTCTTATATAAAAGCGCACACTCATGTCGAATCTTATTGGTACTTAATGCCAACTCTTACCGAAGTTAGTTTAAGTATAAAGCAGTCTAAATTTGGTCTTGCTGAATGTGTATTATTATGCAAAAGTGTGAATTCATGTCTGTGTGCGTATAAGATACTAATTGTGTTTCTTTCAGGTAGGGTAAGATATATGTTTGCTTCTTTCTGGAATAGAAATCATGCGCTGAGAGCTATACAACGTGCAGTGAAGAACTATCATGAAATGTTGGAAGCTGAGAAAAAGGTTTGATTCTTGGCTTTTCGATCTTCATGCTTGCACACACCCTTGGGTGGTTATTTTAGAAGTGCTACCCATTATTTTTTAACATTTCAGCAAATGAGAACTTAGCTGCCTTTCATCTTAGAGTCAAAGTTGATATTTTGCATATGGTAACCTTATTTTCCATTTAGAGGTAAATGAAGAGTAGATTTGAATATCACGAGTCTTTTTATGTCGTTTTATGAATGGGTTTGATTTTAAATGGTTTAGCCACTGATCAGATGCACATATTGTCATAAATACAATTGCATAATGGACCCCTGTAACAATAACTTCGTGTCCGTACTCGTATTTCTAAATTGGTTAGTCCAAGTTGTCATAAGAGTGCCTCATTGTAAACTCTTTTAAACTTTTTTTTCTAACCTACGTGGGACAAGGGATACTATAATCATCTCTTTCACAACACGGCATTTTCATCGCGGATTGACCTTTTGTTCCACCAACGTCGAAAGGTAGTTGTAGATTCAAGTGGTAGTTTCCTATGGATGTTGCATTTTGCCCCGTAGATTCAAGATGTGGCTCTCACTAACGTAACATTTTATACAATTATTTCCCGGTGTTATTAGTGATCGACTTCGATACCATTCTGTCGTGCTCCGGACTCAGGCTCGTCCAACTACTTCGTATTCATTCCCGTTTTATGAAAATGATTAATCAGTGCTGCCACATGAGTGAATTGTTTCTGATTATAAACCATTTTGAACTTCTTTTTCTAACCCATGTGGGACAAGGTTACTACACATACTTTTCTGCGCTTTAAACTTCAATACTTTTAAAAAGCAGTAGGACTAGATCATGGCTTTTTTATCGTTTTAATTGAATGATATATTTATGTTGGCTGGGTATGAATCCATAATGAATTCTCCACACATTTTTCTTGAGAACTGCGATTTTGAAGTGGTACTTTGATAATAAGGCGGCACACATCATGAATGAGAATTGGAAGCATAGATTCTTCGATTGTCATGCTCCATTGGTGAGTAGTGACAATGAAAGAAACTTGACAATTAATGAAATTACCGTGATCATGGGGTGGTTGCTACTCAGCCATATTTGAAGAATATTAGTATCAGTCCGATTGCTATTAAAATTAGATTTTCTTTTTGTGTCCTCGTATTACAGATCTCTCTCACATGCTTGAATTGCATAGAGCTCCTTCACATATTTATGTGTATGTATACAGGAAAAGGAACAATCAGCATTGCGTGCTCATAGCAGTTCTCTCAGAGGCAGCAGAAGGCATTCTAAAGTCTCTGAGGAAAGCATGGCCAAGACCGAAAAGTTTCAACCATTCATCAAAGAGGAATGTCTTTCTGGAATATTCAATGTCTGTATACCTATCCTTTTATATTTGATATTAAGTTCAAGCAACATATTTATATGTATTGCTTTGATAAGTGTATTGTTCTCCAGGAAGTTTTTCCCTGCACAGCTGAGCAATTTTTCAAGTTTCTGCTAGATGATGGTTCGACTTTCATACATGAATACCGATCTGTCCGAAAGGATTCTAATCTCGTTGTAAGTAACAAATATTTGTTGAAAGTTATTCATCTACTTCATATCAGATCGTTGATTCTTCTGGTCAAAATGAGTTTAAATCTAATTCATATTTACGAAGGTTTCAATGTTAATTCAATTGTTCTAGCTTCAGTTTTTACTGATATGGACATCTAAATACTTATAATCAAGGGCGCAAGGATTTTGTGGCTCCCAGTTCGGAGATTACTGGCTTATCCCTCGTTTGGTGTCACATTTTCTACGACTATTTTGTACAAGGATTTTGGTCTTTTTCGGAAGTACTTCAAGCCATACACAGAGAAGTACTTCAAGCCATACACAGATTCACTATTACAAATAATTAATTTATTGCTTAGATAAAACAAAATAAAATGTCACTTGTACAAATCGATGTCATGTCTAGTCTAAAATATAAAAATAGGAAAATATAATTTCATCATCTTGCAGCCTACATGCTTGTTCCTTCCGTGTCCCGATTCTCGAGTTCTTGATTTTGTAAATTACAATAAATAAAAACATATGATTAAATCTTTCAAGGACTAGTGAGGGTTAGAATACTGACTAGTATATATTATTAATAGCAACATTTTGGTGTATATAGTAAATCAGGGTAGGTAAATGTTTTATGAACATGGTTGCGCTTGAAGAGAGCCTCACATGCTCTTCTTGCTATGAGGTACATGAGTTTGCAAGCAGTGATATCCCAATTAGGGCCATGATTCACTGGTGCATAAAATATTTTTCTACATTATTATCACTCAACTGTGGACCATATCCTCGTGAAAATATTGAAAAAATTTCTGTAAGTCTTCCACTGCGTATATTTAAAATACATGCTCGGGAAATGTCCGTGGGTGCTACACAGGTTCTTATGACCAAGACATCTTGAATTAGGTTCCAGTAATTATGTTTCCTTAATAGATAGTTGTGCTAGACATCCCATGAAATCTATCTCGAATGTCAAACGATCTGCGGTGTCATTCTTCAGGTGGTGATATAAACTGTGTTCGAAGAAAATGAGCTCCAAAAATATGATTTACTTATTTTGATTTGGATTTTATGGTGTTAATCATCTCAAGTTTCTTGTTATGCTTACTTCAGATGGGTCAGTGGCATGCTGCCGATGAATATGATGGTCAAGTCAGAGAAATTACATTCAGAACCTTGTGTAATAGCCCGATGTGCCCTCCAGATACAGCAATGACCGAGTGGCAGCATGCTGTCTTGTCAGCAGATAAGAAAAATCTGGTAGAACTTGACTTTTCTACCTTATCAATCATGCAACTATCTCATGAGTTTTATCTGCTCTTGTGGAATTAATACGTTAATATATATGCGTGAATTTGTTTACTACATAGGTGTTTGAGACTGTACAACAGGCCCATGATGTTCCATTTGGATCATATTTTGAGGTATGCTAATATACTATTAAGCATCAGTTTCCTATTCTTATTCTTCTGATCTTAATAATTTTTTTAGAGTATCCAGAATAATTTACATATTGGATGGTTAATTGTACAAGGATTGGCTGATGTAATCCACTGTCAATTATCTGAAGTTTGTCTCCCTTGTCTATTCTATGTTCTCTTCTTTATTACCAAGATGCCTTGTGTGAACCAGGTCCACTGTAGATGGTCGTTAGAGACGAACTCCGAGTCTTCATGCACCTTGGATATTAAAGTTGGTGAGTTTTGCAGTTTCTTAGTCCTCTGCTTGGTGGTTTGTTTGAGCTTGTTAGTGTGTGTTTCACATCATGTTCTTTCTTATGCAGTCTCTTTCTCTTTGCTCACCTTGTCTCCTTGAAAATGAAATGCATCTGGACACTCCATTTTATTATTTATTGGCTGAAATTTGTGGAGCATATTTGTTATCTGAAAGTCCTCAGGACACTGCAATTTAAGGTTTAATTTGAGATACACATTTTTGTCAATCCTTGTTGTGGCCATCTTTTGATTCAATATCTCGCTCTTTTTTGTTTTTATTTTTTTTAAAAAATTTATTTTTGTTGATATTTTTTTGTCATTTCATTTTTTATTTCTTTAGAGTTAGTATAAGAGTTTTTGAGGATCTGATGTCATCTTCATCAGAATCTGTGAATGAAATCTTCAAGAATTTTATAGTGCTTGGTTGCTAATGATGAGCAGTTAAAACCTTTTAAATTTAGACGAACATTTTAAATTTGAATGAGTGATGTGCATTCACTGTTTTACCATCCTCACAGGTGCACATTTCAAAAAATGGTGTATAATGCAATCCAAGATAAAAGCAGGTGCTATTAATGAGGTATATGTTTTGACTTGTAATTTATCGATAGTCATGTTCTACCATTCTTCTCTTTTTTCTTTTGAAAATTTCAATGTTGGTGAACAAAACCCAGAATGAAGGATGACAATAGTCTAAACATAATCATTTACATTGCAGTATAAGAAAGAGGTGGATGTAATGCTAGAAGTAGCTCGTTCATACATGAAGTTGAAGACCTCTGTCCCTGAGATACAAAATATTTCCTCGTCTTCTGCTGTCAGCCAAGAAACCATTTGAATGTTTACAAATCACATACAAAATCCTTTACACACATGGGATACAAGTCGCGTATACTTTTCCTTCTGGCGTTCATCCTGTTGGGAGTTCATCAATCAGCAGGAACTGAGTGTAATTTACACAACCATTTGTATTCCCATTCAGACGTGTTTACACCCTATCTCTTCGACCGAGTATAAGCGGTGCAAACCTCTGAGCCTTGTATTTGAAATTTTAGTTCTAGTACTTGGCACACATATTTGTCTTGTTACTGTTATTTGAGTTCGTTGTATACCAGTTGAACTCCGGTTAAGTTTTTGTTGTATGCAACTGTTGTGTATTTTTACACCCTTTCTGCAAAATAATATATCAAAATTATTGAAAGAAAGTCAAATCTTATGATAAATCAAATATTTACTTATTCTGAGTCATAAATACCAATATATAATAGAGACCGGGCTTTGGCTCAAGTAGTCTCACCTTTTTTGCCCCTGTAAGTGGTTCGAGTTCAAGCCCTCTCCGTTCCATAGTTTAGAAAATTGAAAAAAAAATACCAATATATAATATAAATCAATGTTATAAAAACAATATTGTAAGTGTTATTATATAATGAATAATTAAATAATTAATAAGTTTTACTTTATTGATAAGATATAATTTTTTAAAATATCATTTTCTAATTGAAATAAAAAATAATAATAAATAAATAATAAAATAAAACATCCTCTCAAATTTATAAAATAATTTGAAATTTTATGGAAAATTATGTCGATAATTAGACGAATACTTTGATTTTAGAACAAGCGGAGCCCAATTAGAGCCCATCGCAAATTTCAAAGCCCAACAAAGCCTTTGATCCATGGCTTGGTTTTTGTTCAGACGCACATCCAGCTAATTCTTGGAAGTTCTTCGAAGAACCCAGGTAAGGGTTTTTCTTCGCGCTCTTCATACTAAATCCGATTTCCATGATTGCGGAGCTTAATTGTGGCCGAATATCTAGTTTCTTTCATCAGCATGATAATGGAACCAGTCTTGATAATTTCGATGCTCGATATTCATATTTATGTTTGAAATTGTTTCAGTTTGATTTGCTACATTTCTTAGGTTTTATTTATTAGTAAAATACCGTGGTTTGGGACCTTAGCCGAGAAAATCTTAGTTCTTTTGTTGTTCGGCTGATTTTTAAGAAGTTTTGTTTTTGTTTGATTTGTTCTCTTCCGTGTACTTGATGCAATTCCCAAGCTTGAGTCATGGAGGATGAAATCGTTTCCCTGGAGTTCAGTTCATTGAAGTGCTGTGAGATTCGATTTTAACAAGAAGCTGGTGCATTGTGACGTTCCTAGGTGCTTTGCTGGTGAATAAATTTGGCTAGGAGAAAACAAATTAAATTAGAAATTTTTATGTGCAAAGCCTATCAAAAAAAGGAAGATAGTAGATTATTGAAACCAAATTTTCACGACCAACTCTCCTACCATTTCAGTGGTAGTATATGCTGTTCACTCTCTTCTGCGTTACAGACCAAGAATGGTGGGACTTATACTCTACATTTCCCTCTCCTACGGATTAGGATAATAAGTCTTTTGTCTCTAGCATTTTGGGTGAGTTTACTTCCTAGGCCAGCCCCTTGAGAAAATCATTGGAGCACCTTTCTGCTTCCAAGTAGGAAGTGAATTGAAAATATTATTTACATTTGGTTTTATTTATGGAAAGGACATTTTCTGTTGTAGATGTCACTATGTCAGATGAAAGTCAATTTAAAGAATATTCTTATGTATAGGATAGTTTGAAAATGGGGTAAAACTGTCTTTTAAAGAAAGATGTTGAAAATAATTAAAGTTGCTTGTATCGTTTCCAGAAATATTTTCCTTTCTGAAGATGTGACATGCATTGCCTTGTGCACTTACTGATCAGATCTTTTGATTTGACTGTACTTGAATTGGTTTTGTATTCTATCTTAATAAGGGTTAAAATGGTTCGATATTATGTTATTTCTTGAAAGTTATCATTATGTATATTCATGCGGATCTAAAGCTGCTAGCAAAATTATAATCCATTAATTGTATTACGAATAAAGCAGAATCAAAATGCAAGTGGAAACTGCACTTTCTGTGATCGGTCCAAAGCCAACAGAGTTATCGAATGTGACTCGGAACTTTGGGACATCAGTGCCTGGATCAAATGGCAAACAACGTACTTCAAGCTTGGAGGCACCTATCATGTTACTGTCAGGCCATCAAAGTGCAATTTACACAATGAAATTTAATCCTGCGGGGACTATCATTGCATCTGGTTCACATGACAGGGATATTTTTCTGTGGAATGTGCAGGGTGATTGCAAGAATTTCATGGTCTTGAGAGGTCACAAAAATGCCGTGTTGGATGTTCAGTGGACCACTGATGGTTCACAGATAATATCTGCTAGTCCAGATAAATGTTTAAGAGCATGGGATGTTGAAACAGGAAAGCAGATCAAGAAAATGATAGGGCACTTGTCTGTTGTGAATGCTTGTTGTCCTGCTCGAAGAGGCCCACCTCTAATTGTCAGCGGATCTGATGATGGGACTGCAAAACTTTGGGATATGCGACAAAGGGGTTCTATACAGAGTTTTCCAGATAAATACCAGATTACAGCAGTCAGTTTCTCTGATGCTTCAGATAAGATTTATACTGGTGGCATCGACAATGATGTGAAGGTATGGGATTTGCGGAGAACTGATCCTGTTCTGAAGCTTCAAGGTCATCAGGATATGATTACTGGTATGCAGTTGAGTCCAGATGGATCCTACCTTCTGACCAATAGCATGGATTGCAGTCTTCGAATATGGGATATGCGTCCCTATGCCCCACAAAATCGCTGTGTGAAAATATTGGAAGGGCATCAACACAATTTCGAGAAGAATTTGTTGCGATGTAGTTGGTCACCAGATGGCAGTAAAGTCATCGCTGGTAGTAGTGACTGCATGGTGCACATCTGGGATACTACTTCACGGCGCATATTATATAAACTTCCAGGTCATACAGGATCAGTTAACGAGTGTGTTTTCCACCCCAGTGAGCCTATTATTGGGTCTTGCAGCAGTGATAAGCAGATATATCTTGGTGAAATTTAAGTGAGTTGGTTGTTTCTGATGATTTTGTTTGTGAAGTGGCGATGATATGTAGCTTTTAATTATGGACCCGAGGACTCATGTTGACATAGTAAAGAGATTTCAGGGATCGCTGTGATTTACCGGATCTTTTGTGTTTGCACATCTACATTCGACGGCATTGTCATAAATTGTTGTAACGTCGAGTATTATCAGCAGAATTCAAATTAAATGTAGTTTCTCATCTTGAACAGGCGACGGCTACAAAAACTTTTAAGCTTTTGAAGTTGATTTTTGATGGTTGACTTGTTGAGATGTGCTTCAGTTTATGTACCCTATTAGATATTCCTTCCACATATTTATGTGCTTTCTATTTAATAATACCTTAGAAAAACTAGTTTGATTATTTTAATGAATGAAATTAAATACTTTTCATATTTTATTTCTAGATAAAACGTACAAAATGACATTACTATAATATCAGCAACGCATTTTAAACGTCAAACTTACTCCAACAATACCCATGTTCTCCTATTATGCTCCCATCTTCTATGTAGTTTTTCAATTTTTTTAATGATTTCATATAAATAAAATATGAGCTTAAACATTAATTTGTCGGCATGAATATTTCATAAGTTTTTTCTTTATATTTGCATTATAAGCAAGGTTGTAAATATAGGGAGGCAGTGGCGGGGCGGTTGATGACCGCCTACCACCTCAGTCGCCTGCGCAGTTGAATTTTTTGAAGTAATTTTTTTATAGATAATCATGCAATATAATCATTTTTATATAAAATGTGCAATTAAATAATGTTTAACCACAAAATATAATATCATCTAGATAATATGTAATTAATAAAGATTCATCATCATGTTAATGCTATTATGCTAACAAAGTAATATAATTATTTTTACCAAAAAACTAAGTTTAAATTTTTTAATTATGTTTCTGACTGCTGGCGGACGGTCGGTGGGCGACGACGGACAGATTGTGTGTTGTGTTTGATAGTTAAGAGTTGAGAGTGAAAACGAAAATAAAATAAAAAAGTGAGATGTGCTATAGTTTTAATATTTAAAATTAATTGACTTTGTCTAGGTTTTTAAAATTGTTGACTACAACTTAAAAATCTTGGCTGTCTGTCTCGTCCGCCTGCTCGCCACCTCGCCCGTCTAGCCTGCTCGCCGCCTCGCCCGTCTAGCCTGCCTGCTCGCCGCCTCGACCCACCTCCTCAATGCCGTATAGCTTGGGCCGTCTAAAGGTTAAAACACCCGCCTCATGCATAAGCGGTGCGGTCGTGGTCGCTTACCGCCTAGAGGGCCGCCTCGACCGTCATTTATAATACTGATACAAGAGTAAGTTTCTCGTGAGACGATTTTATATATATTATTCTAAGATGGTTAAATTGATTTATATTTAAAATAAAAAACAATATTTTTAACGTAAAAAAATATTATTATTTTTTAAATTAGATGGGATTGAATAATTATGTGAAAATTATCATGACATTCATAAAGATGTGGGCTTCTTTTCGTTTTGTCAAAGGACAAATATAGATATCCACTCCATTTCTGTCTCTCGTTCAAGCTTCGGAGAAGGGAAATCCATGGCGTCTCTGTTGAACCAGCCGTTGACTTCTCTCTCCGCGGTCAACAAGTCGGGACGCTGCTATCCTAAGTTCGTCGTCTCCGAGCAGAGCCGTTCGGCTGCCACAGGATTATCTGGTTGTAACAGTATTAGTGTAAGGAATACAAGTAAATTCGGTAAAGGAAAAATTTTGTGTAAAGCGGTGTCCGTGGAGCTTAAGAGCGAAATTGAAGGCCTCAATATCGCCGAAGATGTAACCCAGGTGAGCCTTTTGTTAGATATTGCAGCGTTATTGTTGTTATTTGTTGTTATTATTATCATAATTTGGTGTTTTGGGGTGATTTTACTGATGGGTAGTGGAGCATTCTTGCTGTGGATTTGACATTGTCTTTTTTCTAGTCAATTTTTTTTATATATAGATGTATACAAAAATCGCGTAGTTTATTAGCAAAAATGAAGATGGCTAGCTTTAGTTCCTATATTTTTTTGGTGGACTCTAGTTCACTCTTATGCAATTGATGCTTCATAACAGCTTATTGGGAAGACACCGATGGTGTACTTGAATAATGTTGTTAAAGGTTGTGTTGCGAACATAGCTGCGAAGCTTGAGATAATGGAACCATGCTGCAGTGTCAAGGATAGGTTGGTGTACTCTGGTTTTCGTTTGCGAAATTGGTGTTTGCGTTTTGTCTGAATTTTTCTACGTTTATCAGAATAAGAAACTTTTTGAGTTTTACTCTCTCAAGTTTTTGTTATGTTCAGTTTATTTATATTTGAATATTGCTTTCAGGATAGGATATAGTATGATAACTGACGCCGAGGAAAAGGGGCTTATAACCCCAGGGAAGGTAAGATAATTGGTCATAATTTCTGTATCTGGTCAAATATTTTCAAAGAATTGTGTTCACGAGTCTTCGTCTTTGCTTTGATTTATGAGATTTGAGCCCATGGACTGTGTTAGTATTATGTCCATCCTGATGTTTGTGAGATTGTGTCTTGTTGTCTTCTTTGCATAGCATTTATGATACTGACAGATACATTCTGAAATTTCGGTGCTAGAGTATTTTGGTTGAACCTACTAGTGGGAACACCGGAATCGGCCTTGCATTTATAGCTGCCTCAAGAGGATACAAGCTCATATTGACGATGCCTGCGTCCATGAGTCTTGAGAGAAGAGTTCTTTTGAAAGCATTCGGAGCTGAACTTGTTCTAACCGATGCAGCCAAAGGCATGAAGGGTTCTGTTCAGAAAGCTGAAGAAATATTGAAAAGTACCCCAAATTCGTATATGCTTCAACAATTTGACAACCCTGCTAATCCAAAGGTTTTTTCCTTGTGTATGTTGATGCACTATTATTTTAAATCCGAGTTTAGAAAGGGGTTCTTTTCTGCTGCACAATTGCATGATTTTATGAGTTGGGGTGAAATTGAAGTCATTGTTTAAATCATGTCTTTCTTCCCTTCATTTAATATTAGATACACTATGAAACAACTGGCCCAGAGATATGGGAAGATACAAAAGGCAAGGTGGACATATTTGTTGCGGGGATTGGCACTGGTGGGACAATTTCGGGGGTCGGTCGTTATCTTAAAAAACATAATCTTAATATCAAGGTATTATGTGGTTTTTTAGATGAATTGTATATAAATAATTTCTTTTGTCTCTCTTGTTTATTATAACAATAGTTGCTCCTGTCCATTAGGTTATTGGTGTGGAGCCCACAGAAAGCAATATATTATCTGGTGGTAAACCTGGTAAGCGGACAGTCAGCATTTCAATGTTGATAGCTAAGTGTAAATTTTGTATATTTCTAGTAGCTGCAATTTGCAACTGCAGGCCCTCACAAAATTCAAGGAATTGGAGCAGGTTTTATTCCGAAGAATTTAGATCAAGATGTGATGGATGAAGTTATTGAGGTCTGTTTCTTACCTCCTTAGCATTCTTTAATGCTTTTTTATAAAACTATCCCCAATTCTGATCATCCTTTGTGAAATTGTTACTGTTTTGAATACCAAGATGTGTATGTAGTAGAATATCAACCCTTGATTAGAACTTAAGCTGACACTTGAAAATTAGAATGCCTTCTTATTTAAACTTCACAATCCTAACATATCAATTGAAGGGAACTAGTTTAATTCACCTCTTTACACTTTTGTCCGGTGTTACGCCTGCATTATTTGGTTGTCCAACATGTTTTTATATGTCTCCTTTTTCACGAACGTTTTGACTTTGACTTTAGCCATTTTGTTCTGAGTGGCTTTTTCTTGTTCCATCGCCAGATATCAAGTGATGAAGCAGTTGAAACTGCGAAGCAATTAGCTCTTCAAGAGGGGTTACTGGTAAGTGCTTCATGTTATCTGGCAAGGTAGTATTGTTAGATAATAAATATTACAGGAGTAGAGATAATTTTTCAAACATTAATTTGTATTTTCACGTGTCAGGCATGGGCCTTATCTAACACTGATATATTTAAGATATAGGTGCTGCAGAATGAGGGCCTGCTATATCATTTTGGTAGCGGTGTCTTGAAATAATATGACTTAATATCTTTCTGTAGCATGCTTAGTGTCAAATTAGGACAGAGTATGGGTAAATAGTTATTTTAACCTATGATGGTTATGATGAGATGATATGCTGTTCGTATTTGTATAAGTTTGCACATGGTTGCTCCAAAGATGTTCTGACATAAATATGAGATCGGAAATTATTGATTTAATGAATTCAAGGCAGGAGTTATGTGTTATCCACGACATGGTGATAAAATATGCATTTTTTTATGCTTTAAAAGAACCACCCAAGTGCACAACAGTCTTTCGAGTTTCGAATGATTTAGTTGCTTTTATTTTGACAAAACTTGAAGGTAGAGTGCTGATTAGATCATGTGATTATGTGCTTGGGTTGTAAATACACCTGCGAAGTCAATCAATCAAATCATTCACAGTGGGATACATGATACTAAACATGATTATGATGTATGTGGAATTTGCTGAAGGGCATTATTTTTCAAGTTTTTTATTATGTCAGCAGGAATGCTATGGATTATGGATCTCAATTAATCATTAATTTTTACCAGGTGGGAATATCCTCTGGAGCGGCAGCAGCTGCTGCTATCAAGGTTGGGAAGAGGCCTGAAAATGCTGGCAAGCTCATAGCGGTATGTTGATTTGGCAAGCCTGCTCTTCTGCTGTTGCTATCTATTTGATTCGAAATTGGTGTATAAAAATTTCACATCGCTCATTTGGCCTGCAGTGATAAGTTTAATAGCTGAAGGTAAAAGGTCAAGTATAACATTCAATTTGTATGTTGAGTTCTAATTGTTTATGGTGTACTTGTTTTCCTTGCACGGTAGAGGGGAGATATTTCAGCACCTTCTATATTTTTAAAAATTCTGATGACAAACAATTCGTTTTGTTCTATACGCCAACTCTTGTTCGATTAAAAGGTAACGACTCTATGTTGTTGCAGGTTGTGTTCCCTAGCTTTGGGGAAAGATATCTGTCGACGGTTCTGTTCCAGTCCATACGGGAAGAGTGTGAGAAGATGCAACCTGAAGCTTGAACATAATCATTCTGCAGATCATGAATAAGCCTCGGATTCGTACCGTTGGTATCGCACTGATTTTTTGTGGGATTCCACAAATCATGTATGAGGAGGGCCAGTTTTTGTCACCACAATCTTTGAGTTCTCCGTTTGCTTGTTTTTCTGATGTATGGTTTTTCAATTGTCATGGGGTCGTTTTATCATAATGGAGGTGTTATTAGTTCGTCCAGTTGTGAAAATTACATGTTGGATTATTCATTTACATCATGTTATCAGTTGTATTTATCCGAATACTAAAACGAGAAATGCAATTCACATTCCAAAAACTATAAATTAATTCTAAGTTTTTTAAAATTATTATTGATACACAAAAACTATCGTTTTATGTATCAAATTTGTGATATGTATATTTAAATCAATTTTGTACGTTTTTTGTGTCAAAAATAAAATGTTATTGTATAGATCGTGTCGACTTATTTCGTGCATATAAATATGTAAAATCATCTAAAACAAAATCTTAATAATATTACTTTTAAAATATCCTCTGACTTGTAAACAAATTTCACATATTTACAATTTAAAAAAATGAGTAGGTCTTTGTGAGATAATCTCACGAATTTTTATCTGTGAGACGGATCAAATCTACCGATATTCACAATAAAAAATAATATTCTTAGCATAAAATTTAATATCTTTACATGGATGACCTAAATAAGAAGTCTGTCTCACAAAATACGATTCATGCGACCGTCTCACACAAATTTTTGTCAAAAAAATTAACCGCTTTGTCACAAGACTAATATCAAGCACGTTTAAAACTCAACATAAGTTTGAAACAAATAAATTTATAATTAAAATATTATTATTAAATTTATTTGAATATTGCTTAAGTATTATCATTAGATAAAAATGAGGTTGGGAATGCTAATTCCCGTTCTGTAATTGAAGTTCACGACGTTCTCAATTGTTTATTTATTTTTAAATTTCTTTAAACTCGGAATTTGATAACCCATCCCCGGAAATTATCGCCCGGAAAACTATTTGGACGAAACCCAAACCCGATATCCATTAGCGGCTTACGAATCTGGTGGTGGTGAATCATAGGAGAAAGCCGAAGCTAGGGTTTCACATCAGGTTCGTTCTCCAATCTCTCTAATCTCTAGTCGACCGGAATTTAAAGGTATTATTTTACATGGTTCTTTGTTTGGTTAATGGCTGGAATAAAATTTCTTGCTGAGAAATGAATTTGAGAGAATTTTGGTTGCTATTTGCTTGTCAAAAGAATAGATTTTGTTTCTATAGATTTGTTCGGGCGGACTGAGGTAGGAGTATTTTAAATCTTATGTGTTGTTTTTTGAGTAGATTTATGTATAAAACTGGCTATTGTTAAACATGATCCTGGGTTTTCTTTTCTTTTTTAATGGAAGCATGTAATATAGTAGAAGAAGAAGAAGAAAAGAGAGGGCAAAGGATAGATAGCCTGGAGACTACAGAAAAGTGACTCATAATCTTGTGATGAGCCCAAATCACCCACGGATTTCTTGTCCCATGGTTGTAGAGTCTACTGTAATATCTAAATCTTTAGAAAATTTTAACGAAGGGAGTTAGTTACATTAAGAGTTAATACAATAAAATCTAAATGTTAGAAGAAAATTTGACAAGATATCATACTGATTGTGTATAGAAAGAGGGTGAAACTAATGTTTACTAGTAAGCGAAATAATAACCATTGTCTTGTCTATCATCTTGGATATACTGCCCTTGGAGTTCAGACGTGTTTACTTGGTGGGGATTATTGAGCCTTGAAAACATGCATACTATGGCTAATGCTTCATGCTTGTAGAGAGCACTCCATAACCTTGCTCGGCTATAACTCACTCTATCTCAATGGCTTGGTCTTGCTTTGATTTGATCCTAGTTTTAATAAATATGAGGTAGGGGGATATGCGGCTAAAAAGACAAGCAGTGATTAGGGCAAGACTATGTCATAGATAGGTCACAAAACTTGTGGCTGTTGAAAGGCATAAGGGGGATGTATAGTGTGTTTTCCTTGCGTAATGGAGGCGAGTGACGTGAGTTAAAGCAGACTCAGAGGTAGCTCCATCTCAAGAATAGAAAATTAAATTTTTTTTTGAACAATTCAATTCCCCCCTTTTCGAATATATGAAATCTCCACCGACTTAAATGATATAACCATTTAGGCTCTATTTATTTAAGATACAACATTTTTGTCCAAAGATAAATATTTGCTTTATGGCAAATTAACTCTTTCCTTGACCCATTCTCTTACCTTTTCTAATATTATTTTATGCAAATGGAGATAATTGCAGAGTGATTCATGTTTGTTCTCTTGGATTCTTACCTTTAATCCGTCCACATCCAGTGTGGTGAGAAAGATATCTGAAATACTGTGAGGTAAATAAGAAGCATCCCAAAATATAAAAATTGTTGACGCAAGACTACACCAATTATTCTTACGACATGCCACCATAAGTTGGTCATAGTTCATCTCTTAACCTCATTTTTAACAAGTTTTACTGTATTAGTGATTTTAAATTTGGTTTTTGAATTCATGCTAACGTTTCAATTTTTTACTCTATTGGTTTACTAACAGACTCGTTTCTTAAACTTGCAGGCTCAGGGGCATACGTTTATAGGATTCTAGCTGTTTATTAAAAAGATGACTGGACTTTCTGGATTCCATGCCCTTGCACCGAAGACAAAGAATCTGCTTGTTGCTGGTGGCCTATCAGCTTTTGTCTTTGGGGTGTATTTCTATACTATGCGGGCTGTTGGTGGTACTGATGAACTTCAGCTAGCCATCGACAAGTTTGAAGAGCAGAAACATAAAAATGAGACCGAAGCAACCTTAATACCTAAGGCCTGAGTGATTTATTCTTTGTAAATGGAATGTTTGTGTGAGTCTTGAGTTGAGTGTCTTCATGTTTAAATAAAAGTACTGTATGATGAATATTTTGCAAGACTTCAATTTTAGACCAGTTATTTTACTGACAGATTGAACTTTGGAGCATGTAGAACAATATGCGAAGCGCGACTGATTTTGGGGTCTGCTAGTCTTTCGAAATGAATAGAATATTTTGGCAACAAAGAATGTATAAATTGTGTTTAGCCTTTATATGGTCTGATATAAATGTGGATCATGATAATATCTTCCTCCTAAAGATTTTATGTTTGTTTAAATTCTCAAATAGACATCAATGTTAACTTAATGGTGTAAAAGATGCTACGCACCCCAAAAACTAACTGTTTAATTGGAAAATTTTGCCAAATTCATCAGTCGTTTCATAAATTTTGATTTTGATTAAAAGTACACGTGAACCATGTTCTTCCTGTATAACTCAAATAGAATAAATAACATCAACACCCTGGGAGCAATAGTTAGGGCCTTGAGGCAAGGGTACGATCGAGCCGAGCTGCTCACAAATTAAAGTCATAACATGCAAGCACCAATCATGCCTATGTTCATAAATCATCAAGATTCTGATATACACGAAAGCCAGTAGTCAAACAGAACCAATGCTCATAAAAAATTGAGACCCTATTTGAATATTAAACCATAGAACCCAAGAAAAGAAACAAACCTTCGTGATTCCTGGACCAAATCAAAAGAGAATGAAAGAATTACTTGAAAGTTGGCCATCTCATTTGCAATAATATTCTGTGTTGGAACCAAATGGAGAGGCTGCGACGATTGAGATTTGACAAGAGCAAAACGGACTAAGAAAATAAAATATTTATCCATAATGAATATAAACAAAAAATTGAGGAAACGAGTACAAAGTTTTATCGAACAATTTCAATATCTTACGAATGAAAACATGTACCAAATAAATTATTAAATTTTTTATGAAATGTGAAATATAAATTATGTGTTTCGCTCTATAAAAATAAGAACAATCCAAATTATAAAAGTTGGCTGATGATAAACCTTGAATTTTTTTATATAAACATTAATAATAAATATCAACACCTATGCAACATTTGTTTGAGTATATACAAAACCCTTGTGACATCTCGTAGTCAATTTTTCACGAGACTTGTCTTTATTCCGATTTAATCCATAAAAAAATATTATTTTTTATAGTCGCTTATATTTTAGTTATCTTTAGTGATTTTTGTTTAACGAAGATGAAACCATAGATGCTATTTTTTACTAAAAAATAAGTACTTTCTCCTAGTATAATATAGTCCTTTTCGTAGTTACTAAAACATGGAATTGGTTAAAATCAATTTTATACTCATTTGATACTGATCCGAAAACAATAGATGCAGATCCTGCTTCTGATGCAAAAGACGGAAAGGTTCAAGTTTGTTTTGTTTTATGGTCACAAAAGCTATATGGGGAAACAAGATACGAACCAAACCATAACTTCACCACAAATGCTCCTATGGAGGCAATGGAACTAAACAAACTGGTATCTACAATCACTCCCAAAACATAACCCTTCACACAAAGGAACACCACATCGGAACTCGAAACAAAACAAAACCGAAAATTCGTTACGAATTTCCTAATACTAGTTAGGATCCATATCTGAAGTAGAGCTCAGAGCAGTACCTCTCGATCATATATCCAGCTAAATGGGATTTTCGATGCTTGCTTCGCCCTTCCTTGAGCTCGTTCCTCTAGCCTTCGGATTCTTGGAGGCAACCCACAGACATAATCCTGTGCTTTCTTCCCTTCTGATGAAAGTCCGGTTATACTCTCCACTTTCCATCTGTTCACCAAGTGTTCTAGGATGTCTGCATAGTCTTTAGCTGTGTAGACACCGAGTCTCTGAGCAACAGCAGAAAAGTGTTCGAAAAGGTTATCATCACGACCATCATACATCAAGTGGGCTGGCATAGATATCTTCTTCCTCATCATGTCGGCAAAGGCCAGAACTGTTCCATCCGGGTCGATCTCAAAGAGCTTTTCGGTTATCTTGGTGTATGCAGTCTCATGGCGCTTCTCATCGGCAGCAATTGTACCGCATATTTGAGCCAGTTTCAAGTCCCCATGCTCCCTCGCAAGCCGGGCAGTGTTTCCATGGGAGATAAAAGTAGCCCTTTCTTGAAAGGATGTATAGATAAATCCAAGGTATGGATTGTTCTCTGTCCGTGGGTCCTGATAAAGTTGGGAACCACATGAAAGCAGGCACTATGTTAATAGCTATAAGAAAAGCGCGGTAAAAAGATAAACTACGCGGTTTTAAAAATAACTATAGTACCCATGGTCAGCATGAATACAAACAGTTGGGGGACTATTGGCGAAGACTCACCATTCCTGATCCGATCAGATACTGTATAGTCTTCTCAATCTGTCTCATGTCTACACGTCCACATAGATAAAGATATTTATTTAGAAGGTCTCCATGCCTATTTTCCTCGGCAGTCCACGCCCTGGTCCAAATTGCCCATGGAGTTGGGCTCGCACCTGTTTCATCCCGTACACCATCCAAGGTATTAAGCATTGTTTGGTACGTTGGAAGTGCTTCTTCTGTGATCATATCTCCAATCAGAACAACAAAATAATCATCTGGAAGTTCCTTTGCTCTTTCCCTTAATTCCTTGACCTGATCTTCAAATCCATCAGATGCAGAATCGGGCAAGAAATCCTGAGGTTGCCAACACTTCTCCACAGGCTTAAGGTGGACCAGTATATTATTCTCAGCCCAATCTTCCATGGATTTGAAAATCTCAATCTTTTGAGGTGGCATCGAGTGTGTAACTTGAACATGAACCTCATGTGGAGGACCGAAAGGCTTTTTGACAGTAATCTCCCTGCGAAAAAATCAAACACGCATAAAGGAACACCATGGTTATTAAAGATAGAAAGGACACTGACGCTAAAATAGAACTGTTGATAAACTGTCCAAGCCATAGTTATTAAAGATAGAAAGGACACCGAGGCTCCAGGCACACACTTACATTACATTTCGCTTAAAATATACAGTCCTTTTACTCGATGAGCATTTAAAATGCACCTTGAGCCTTTAAACTTCACCAAAAAGCCTACTTTATGCAAAATGTGCGCACATTGACATATATCTAGGAAGAGACTATGCCTCAACGCGCTTTGTGCCTTGACACGATTCATATGCGCTTTTAACAACTATGTTCCGCATCAAACATATAATCAAATTTTGAGTATCGAACTGTATACGCATTAAAACTACAAATAAAAACATAACCTACAGGAGCACAACTCTCACGTAGGCCAGACACACCAAATAAATTTAAAACACTTCTAGGTTATGTTGGATTAAAGAATTCATATTTGAGCAACATATCTATAATATATATTTTTCTGAGAAACATATTTACAATTTTAAAATCAAATTATTCCAATTTTGGTGGATTCAAACTCTTCCATAGTCATTGACATGAAAGGTTAAGATTCTAACAGAAGGATTGGAAATAAATACAACTCAACACCATCCAGAAAAGTAGCCCTGTTTATGTTTGGTTTTTTGGTCAAATTTCCAGACTCTGCTATCGCTGGCCTGCTATTCAGATCATGTTCGAATCCAAATGACTAGTAGAGAAGTTGGAATGCTTGAGGAAATTTCTGCAGTGCATATTTAATTCACATCTTTTGCAGGGGAAAACAAAAGGACAAGGTTTGGAGAAAGTTTATCACGTTCTGGCAATGCATGCACAAACTATTACAAATTTATGAGCCATTAATGCTCGTTATACAGCAGCAACAAAAGAATTATAAGCGCTTTTACAGAGAATTCAAGAATTGCCCACCTGAGCAACACGATATTGATTCAATCACATGCATTTCATCAAAACCCATTAGTGTAAGAAATTGTAAAATCAGACAATAAATCCAAACCCAAAAATACCCAGATCAAAAAAAAAAAAACCATCTAATTTTAGCTAAAAATCCAATCTTTACTGAAAAAAAAAACCCAAAAAAAATGTGTCATGATTAAAACGCATTCATAAAAACAAAAGAAGAAACACTAAAGAAACCGTCGAAAAGAAAAGGGACAAGCTCAATACTTCGAACCAGAGCTAAGAGTGGAAGCCATGCAAAACTTGGGAGATCTGAAGCTGGCAATCGGCGGAAGCGCAGCATAATGGTAGTTCTGGGGGTGGCACTTGACGGCATTCAGCTTCAAAGCCATTTTCGAGGATTTTTTGGGTAGCTTTATTTTTCCTCCACAGAAAGTAAGAATCGGAAAATGCGAGACAGACAGAGAGAGACATACGGTGATGCCTTTCAGCAATTTATTCCGGAATTCTCACGTGATCTTCGAACGTGACAAAATCCAGCCTACCTAATTTTATGACATCTTTACCCTCTCCCGACTATTATTGGAGAGAGTTGGAGTACGAATACTAATCTGTGAGACAGGTCAATCATATCCTATATTCAAAATAAAAAATAATACTCTTAGCATAAAAAATTATATTTTTTCATGGATGACTCAAATAAAAGATTCGTCTCACATATTCGACCTGTGAGACCGTCTCACACAAATTTTTACCTATTTTAAAATATTTTTTCCCTAATAAATTAGTATATAAATTATTATAAATAACTCAATTGATATATCTAACTAAAAATAAATTTTACATTTAATATAATTTTTCAAAGTCTCAATTTATTATTTTTAAAGTCAATTAGATACACAATTTTATTCTCAAAAATATTTTATTAATTAATTTTAAAAAATTATATTTATTTTAACATTAATTTATGATAAATAATTCCTAAAACAAGTTATCTAATATTTTAACAAGTCAAAATATTATAGTTAAAACTGGCCTCCCTTCAATTTCCACCAAATTCAATTTAGGGTGGATTTGGGTTGGCACACAGCTCGCCCTACTTTAATTTTTTATATAAAAAATTAATAATAAAATTTTTTATTAAAAAATAAAATGGCAATTTATTAAACAATTTCTTTCACCTAACTTTCACTTGATCATATACTCCTTGATCCAAATTTTCATTTTTTTTCCCAAATCTTAAATCCCATTTTTTTCTCAATCAATTTCTCTTTTTCTTTTTTCATACCTTTGAATTCTTGTGGATTGAAGCATTTTGATTCAAAAATGTTAGTGATATTTTTCGTTATAGATTTTTACTTTATGAATTTTCGTGATACCATCTCAGCATCATTTTTGTAAGACAGATCTTCGAATCGACCTAACTCATAAAAGTATAAATTTTTTTTATGCCAAAATTAGTATTTGTCGTGATAATTATGGATCAAATCAACTCATCTCACATATAAATACGTGAATATCGTTCTTGAAAAGACTTACTTTTTATGATTAGTTTATTGGACTCCCTTTGTCTTTTACTTTCTTTGATCAATCAACATCAAGAACAAAAATAAAATTTTATACTTTTTTAAAACTCTACTCTTCGACTTGTCCAATGAGTTCCTTTCGGTTCCATTGTTCAAATCTAGCACAAGTATTTTGCATGGTAGTATATTCTTTAAAATTAGCTTTTTAGGTGGGGAAAACAAAGATGGAAATCGAATGGGTCCACTTCGAGTGGAGTCTCAGTTGTGATTAAGATAGATTTTTTATGAGATAGTCTCGTAAATTTTTTTCCGATGAGTCAATCATACTCATATTTATAATAAAAAGAAATATTTTTGACATGAATAATATTTTTTTATAAATGATCCAAACAGAAAATTTGTTCATAAAATTGACCAATAAAACCGTCTCACAATATTTTTGTGATTTATCGATCAAATATATTTTGTGTGTAAAGATAACACAACATCTAGTTTTAATAAATGGCACCAAATTCATGAATAATCATCCCACTTGGCACTTGCATGAATTCCCATGGGTATTTATGTAAAATCCACGACCTTATTGGAGTCTAACTTTATTCTAAAAATTTTCGATCTTCCTCATAAATTTTTTTAAAAAAATTTAATATTGGGGTAGGTGAAAGAGAGATTAGGCTCGAACCTTAGTGTCATCGAATTGATTCGATTAATGATAAAAACTCAAATCAAACTAATGATATCGATTTTGGTTTGGTTCGACTTTACTTGGGTTATAGCTTTAATTTTTGTCCAAATACATTTTTTTTATTTTTAAACATAGTTTAATTTTTTTAAAACTAGTAATTATAAATAGACAAATATCATGTACATACAGATAAACAATTTAATATTATAATATCAGAAAATGACATTACAAATTTTGCATCAAAATTTATAAATTCTCAAAATAAAAGAGTTCGGTCGGCTTAATTAAACTTTACCACCATATGTTATCACACTTCAAAAAAGGATTGATATTTACTTTATTTATTCATTTAACTTCAATTTAAGTAATTGAAAAGTCTAGAATTTGTAAAAGTAACATAAATTATCAATTTTCATAATATTGATAATATCATATAAATAAAAATCAAATGATCCATGCATACGTTTTTTAATATTATATCAAGAATCATTAGTCAATATGTTTAATAACAAGTATTAAAATCACCCCGACATCTTCTGTCAACTAAAAAATAAACACAAAATTTTAGTTCAATAAATTATATTTATTACTTTCTAAATCTGAAATAAACAACAAAATAAATATAATTTATTATTAGTATGCACGCCATCCATACATAAATTAACTATAAAATTATAGATGTAAATATTGTTGGATGCAATAATTGTCTTTGCTTGGTAGAGCGATGTTGCTGTGCGGTTTAAAAATTTGAGTGCACCATTACCACCAGCTATAACTTTTGGTAAAGCGGCAAGCACTCGGTCCAACAATTGATATCAGAGCTAAGTTCACGAGTTCGATAGAACGATCGAACCATGATGCTTGAGCTGCTGTGCAGTTTAAAAAATTTGAGTTGCACCATTATCACTAGCTATAGCTTTTGATAAAATGACAAACGCTCGACCCAACAAACATATTACTTATTTTTCAAATACTTAAATTAGGAAATATTAGAATAATTCGTAGAACATGAAATTTTCAGACACATACAAAGCATAAACGTAAGATGGACTTTCTTAAAGGACTCAAATTCAGAACAAGCTCGAAAATCTGGTAAGAATTCCAATCGTATGAATCATCTAACATCAATCAAACCAATCCAATTACTCTTCTTCTTTTTTTTTCCCAGATTATTTTACATCAGTAAGCTGCAACCAACGTATAATTCATTCTTACATCCAACAAACTGTAGAAAGAAAAAACATTCACAGAAAATTCGATAAGGTTAAAAAACTATCAGGATACAGAAGAAATCAAGATCACACAAATCTGTTAAAGGGCTTTCGTCCAACTGTAGCCGGCATAGAGACAGTCGAATCCATGCTTATGGCGTCTCCTAACAAATGCGAAGACTGGTGTTTTTCGGCCACCCTTTGAGAAGCAGCATCGTCGTTAAAGTCTTTATTCCACTTGAAAGAGCCGATGTTCGGTTTCAAAGGAAAAGAAAACAGTCTCTTGGAGTCATTACTTGGAGTTCCAGGGATCGATCTATCCTTGGGATTGCTATTTGCTCTCACTTTTGCCTTTGCTGATACTGTAGGCGTCATGTAATTCGGAACAGAAAAAGGAGGGCAACTGATCAAGCTATCATCATCTTTTAAAGGAATGTCATAAGCAGAATCAGCTGAACTTAATCGTGGTTTAGAGTACTTGATAGCCATTGCCCGTGGAGGTGTTCGACCTGGTGTCTGAAACTGTTTCGCTCTAACAGGGATTGCCGATCTTGATGACCTTGGTGTGAGAGTTTCTGGATAGTTTCTAGCAAGAAGTTGAGGGCTCGCTCTGTAATCAGAAATAGGCCTTGGTGGGGTAAAAGAAAAGTTTTTCGGAGTTGCTTGGTTCTGAGAATTGCTCGATGCAGGGAGCTGCCGTTCTAACCAGTTCCACCACCAGGGATATCCCTTTGATCGGATATCCAGAGGACTTTGAGCCGATTTCGGATCAGCTTTCCACAACTGTAAAAAAGGAGATTTTACGAGAGATGGTAAAAATGAGTAAAATATTGTTGCAATTTAATTTCAATATATTCATAAAACATGGAATGCCCAGTCGATAAAACGTGGTCTGGTTGTATGAAACGATCCTATGGTATATGCGGTACACCCATCCGTTTTATTCATGAATCAATGATTTGGATAGCTTGGGTTAGTGAGGCCAAAGCTATAATCAAGTTAGGTTGCGTATTTTAAAGAAGATTCATGTCTGAAGACTGAAGAGCCATAGAGAATCAATCTCACATATCATGACGAAGAATTGAAGGCATTGTTTAGCGTAATTGAAGGCATTGTTTAGCGTAAAGCCAAGTAACTATATTTGGTCAAACCTACACTTTAAAATATATTTACCCCGCGTCATCCTCTCCCAGTTATTTGAGCAACCTTTTCTTTCACACCACTTTTTCGTGCCACAATAATGTACTAATGGGATATATTCTTCCCAGCCACACCAAAAAGAGGGGTGGGGAAAAGAAAACCGAAATGTTACTCGTCAGCATGCACGCTCACATGCATGAAAGACACCAAGGTCCAAGTTGGATCAGGACAGAGAACTGTGAATATGGCCAAATGAAGAAGTTTAACGATACCTGGTGAGAATATGCATATGCCATGGCCCTCTCTCTTTTCATGACTGCCTCCACCTTTCTCTGTGACCTTGCTTCAACTTCCTTTTTAGTTAGCACACTTTCATCCCAATCTTCATTACGGCCACCCTTAAACTAAAATAACACAAAAATCTTCTTTCGGATCACAGAAACATTGATGCTACTGTCAATTATAGCAGACGATGGCAAGTGTTTCAAGCATTTGAGAAGATACTGGCTTAACAAATACATTAGACAACAAGAACTTACTTGTTGGTTCAAGGTCCATTTGCTTAGGGTACTTGCCACTTCCTTATCGTCCTTGTAAGCTTGGTGCTGGAGTGCCTGGTTTTCCAACATTTGGATCCTTCGTGAATGAATTTGTGTTTGAACCCTAACCAAAAGTTGCATTTGTTTCATCGCATTCATCGTCTGTCTCTTTACATTCTGGCCTCTCACCACCCCCTGAAGCCTCACTAAACCTCTGAAAGCTCTAAAACTCCTCCTTGCCTTTAAATTTTAAAATATCACAATACATTAACCATAAACGTATGCTTAAGAATCAAGATATGAAAGGTGTAAGTATATACAGCCTCAATTCTAGAAACATTTAATCGTGAGAACAGGATCCAGTTGTCTATGCCTGGATCAAAGTCCAAAACAAACACAGGTTTCATCAAAGTCACAATACATCATATGACTAGGTATGGAAATCCATGCATGCAGATGAATCATGTATTACACAAATGTTTTTATAAAACACTCTGCACAGGCATCGATTTATAAGATTACCAGGTATCCTCTACATGCTGCCTGGATCTTAGTGGCTGAAAGATGCTTCTCCCTTGCAGTTGGTTCTGGCCTCTGCACATGGCTAGTATCTTCCCGGCTTTGATTTACCTTAGGAGAAGGAACCTTCGAAGAAGAAGCCCTCGAAGTAACAGCTCTTCTTGGTGGGACCTTGGGAGAAACAGCCCTCGGAGATTGAACCTTTGGAGATGAGACCTTTGGAGAAAAAACTCGTGGAGGACTAGCCTTAGGGGACAAGGCTCGATGAGAAGTAGTTCGAGGCGAAAGGATCCTAGGTGAACTTGGCCTTCCAAGTGCAATGGGTGGAGGCTTTGGCTGTTCAGAAGATGTAGGATGCCTGATGAACAACTGATCAGCTTCCCCTAATATTTTCTCGATACTACTCGGCTCTCTGAACAAAGGAATGAATGATTTTGTCACACCATGCCTTAGATTGCCTTTCTTTTTTTCCTTAGTGCTTTTCTTATCTGATCCCTGAACAAATGTACAAGCTCCATAACTGAGGGTGGTACAAGTTTCAAATTAGATCTAATATGGTATTACTGAACCAAACACTAAGGCAGGAAATGGTTGGCCAAAGGCAGCTGAAATCACAAACAAAAAGCCCCTATGGAGGACAGTGCAACTAGACACTAATACTGAACGTGGAGTGTGATGAGACTTTGAAACCAACTCCATTTTAAACAATAAAGTATAGAGTTTCAAATTTTTTATTTATCATAGGATTTTGCTTCAAAACCCATAAATTTGTGACTATCGGCGACCTCGACATACATAGAAGGATAAAATCGAGTTACGGGTAATTATATTCTTGTCTTTTGCATTTACAACTAAATTCACACGCGCTCAATGGCCAAGAATCACATGGACTCGAACATGATCATATTTTTATACAATAGTTACAACGAATTCACGACGGCGGCTAACTTGTTTTTGGGGAGGACGAAGCAACTTAAAATCACACATAAAATTCTAAATTATTTTATTTCAGGGCTCCGCACCCCTGCTAGGATCCAACCTTAACAATCATTGAAGTTTGTAAGAATATCTTACATCAGTTAACTTCTCCCTTGAATTATGTGAGAAAACCCTTTTGATGGCTGAAAACCAGCTTCCTTTCTTTCCCATGTTCTCAGCATTACTCTCTCCTCCTGAGGAAAATCAAACGGCCGGCCAAAACGTTTAGCCAAATTCCATGTATTCAAATACAAATATTTATGCACGACATCTTTGTATTGTTGGTATTTAAGGAAGTCAACTTCCAAGTAAAGCTATGGATTACTATTAATATTGGTGAAAACATAACATTTGGCACTAATCACGACATCAGACATAAATAAGAATTAGTTGCAAGTCAATAAGAACATCCTCCACCAACCATGTGTATTTTAAATACAGGATTTTCAAAACTTACCAACTTTCTTCTTTCATTAAGTTGGTTAACTTGGAACCAAAATTTCCATTAGATTTGAAATGAAACTTTCAAGAACTGAAAAGGGTGATAAGGAGGTCATATTTCTTGCTAAATCCATGCCAAGTGTCCCAAAATTCTTGAATTCCAAATAAATAAATAAGGGAAACTGTAACAAAAACTTGAAAAATTGCTTATCAAGTCTTCTGGATTGAGCTTAGGCCACAAGCACGAAGAAAACAAAATTTAAAAAGCTGAACTCTTAAAGATCAAGGAATAATCTCCATGATACCCAAACAGACATGTACAAAAATTTCAACCCCACAGCCACCTTACTTAGAGACGAAATTCACAAAAATTACACTGATCTGCGAGTAAAAATTATGAAACTTTCACAAACTCAGTAAAAGAAAGAAAAAAATAACCCAGAATTCAAAATCCCATAACAAGTAGGAAAAAATAAAATAAAATTTTGCTCAAGAAAAAAAGGCTAAAAAAAGCATGCTAATCCCAAGAAATCATGTGCCTAAAATTCACTAAAAAAAGATTAATCACCTTAACTATCTCTGCAACTTTCAGGAGGTGCCTTCAAGAAAAGCTGCACCAAGACAAACTATGTCGCCACCACCCTCCCTCTCCCTTTCTCTCTCCGTCTATACAGACACAAACCTGGGAGGCATGGACACGAGACTTTCTCTCTCTAGCCCACTAACCAGACTCTTTCAAAGTGTACAATTTTACAACTCTTCCCGTCATATTAGCTTTTTCCAAGGCTCTGTTTGGTTGGGAATATGGCCAACACAACAAACTCTGTGTGTCCGAGTGCGTGTTTTTATGGTTCCACTTTGAATCAGATTCTTCCTCTCAAAAGATTGCAACTTTATTTACTTTTCTCCCTGCCCACCTTTAACCTTTTGTGTTTTTATAATTTTCTTTTTCATATCACATCAATATTAAATGTAAATCGTGGGAATCGGATTATAAAATCAAAGATAATTCTTGATCATTCACACAATACCAAGACTTTGGTACGCCTGTCTGTTGCGATGCCTGCTAAAAGACTCTGTCGATCAGATAAATCATTAAATTTTATTTAATATAATAAAATGAATATACTCAATCATGATGACTAATGATGATTGAGAGTTAAAAATATTAATTTCATGATGAAAAAACACACAGTAGGCAGGAAAGTTGGTCAGTCTTGTACTCGATGGCTTTTGGCCTTTCAATCCAACTAACTTTGCTTAAATGGGAAGACTATTAGGACATCAACATTCCCTGATCCCCACCCACTTATTAAACAAATGTTTGGTTCATGTTTCTCTATTATCACCTCAAGAATCGGTATGAAGCTCGGTGTGACAAATAATGTATTATGATCTGTATTTCAAGAAACTGGATCAAATAAGGTCCGTAGCTATCCATGTCTAAATTAATGCAAGACAAGCGATGGATCCAACCCAACGGCAAAGGCTATCCCCACCGGGTCCCCGTGGCAACCGCCAACGATGGAGACAGAGAATCTCCCCGACTAAACCGGCACCATTTGGGTCGTAAAAATTCAACAAGTCCATATTCGAAGATTTTTGATGATGCAATTATTGTTGATTCTCCTTAGTCTGTCCATGATTTGTGACCGTGGATTCCAAAATAAAAAGGTGTAACATAGACGGTTGGATCCCAAAAGTAACGAATATCGACAAAAATTTGTGTTTTGTCGTGGGGATCCGATGGTAATCACTACGATAGATCGTACTACAGATGTGGAAAGAAATTACCACTTGTTTGTTATAATCAGTGGTGGAGCCAGTAATACGGCTCTACTCGAACTAGAATTTTGATCTATAATTTTTTAATATTTTAAATTGTTCTATCCGGACTAATATCGAATTAATCCAAATTTTATATATAATATTTTTTTAAAAAAATGGGCTATCTAGGCTAAAGCCCAGATGTCATATAATGTGGCTTCGCCTGTGTTTATAATCGAGTGTCGAATTTGAGATCTCGTCTCAAACATGATATTATAGATTTCTCGTGACAATAACTTTTAGAGTGAGTCTCATTTGAGACCGTCTTACGGATCATAATATGTGAGACTGGTCATATTCATAATAAAAAGTAATACTCTTAGCATAAAAAGTAATACCTTTTCATGGGTGACCCAAATAAGAGATCCGTCTCACAAATAAGACTCGTGAGACCGTCTCACACAAATTTTTGTCTAACTTTAATTATTATACAAAACAAAAGAGCATCTTACTAACTTCTTTTATCCACTCTGATTATAACAAACTAATTTATACATAAATATCATCAAACATCAATATGAGAGTCACATGTTCAAAGAACAAAATGATAATAAAAAATTGTCTACTTTCTCCCCACATTCATGCAAACTACGTTTTTGGTTTTTATTTTTTCAGTCTTCTTCTTTTATATTGATTTTGAGATAATATTGGAATACCTAAAATTCAATCAGACAATTTCGATCGGCATATTTATATTTCCTAATTTATCAGTAATTAATTAATTAATTAAATATAAACTTTTCTTTTTCTCGGCAGATTATATTTCCTAATTTATCAGCAATTAATAGATTTAGTAAATATTTCAATGCATGCATGCTGATCCTCGTGGCTTGTTTTGGTAGTCATTTAAGCCTTCATAAATAATCCTAGATGAATTTTAAATCCAATGCAAGTGAAATGGCAAGTTTGGAAAATAAAGATAATTCTGTCAGATGCATTGATGGATTGCCAATAATTTCACACTTTAATGAAAAAATGGGTTTCAAATTTTGCATTTACCATCAAAATTACACATTCACTTGAAAATAAAGTAGATGAGATACTATCTATGTGGACATTATATTCACTTCATTTCAACGGGTAAGATCTTGTCACACATACAATTTTCAAAAAAAAAGTGTGTCCTATATATGCATGGGCAAATCTTGGTCATCCATCCTATCATAGGGTAATGCCCACATGGATAGGATGAAATAAACCGAGAATAAGAATGTTTGTTCTAATTTTGTATCTAAGTGACTAAGTGAATCAGAAAATATAGCATGATTTGTGATTCAACGGCCATGTATTATCAAGAATCGGATAAAATGATCTAAGTTGTGTTTGGATTGATGAATTTTAAATACATAGATTTCATATGTATTTTTGTTGTTTAGAGAAATAAGACCATAAACTTCAAATCAATTGCTCACATGTTTATATAGTATTTTATATTAATTAAGATTAGTTTCAAATTCACCCAATTATAATAGTATCATTTGAAATACATTTTACTTTGTCTCACTAATGAGTAAATAAGTAATGCACAGATTTATACTTTGATATATTGTTCATTGTAAACAATAAAATTATAATTGAAATATGGATTTCAAATCCACCTCCTTAAATACAACCAAAAATCTTTTACAAAAACTCTAAGGAGACCGACTCACGAAAATATATCTATGAGACCGTCTCATATGACTTATGCAACTATCTTTTGACCTATTGGCCAGAGTGAAACTCCAAAACCCATTTGGCCTTGAGTTCACTTCTGTAGTTCGATTAGATATGAATTTCTCCAATCCTATTTTATATATATATATATATATATATATATATATATATATATATATATATATATATATATATATATATATATATATATATATATAAGAATTAGAGAAAATGAATGAAGATATTTTATTTTTATTTTTTTAAAAAAATTGAGTTTGTAAGAAACAGGGTTTAATAATAAATGTAATGTGGTCCTGTATGGTGAAGAGTTTGGCTTGTAAATGATGGTGTCTTAATTATTGGCACTGTGCTGTCCAGATTCATACACGAGTTGCCTCTTTCAGCTTGTTTTCTTCTGTGATTCCCATTCCCATTACCATTCCACCGTGTTAATAGACTAAAAACATGTTCTCTCGAAAATGCAGAATCGATTCTCGTATAGAACATATGACTCACTGAAATATTGTGAAGATATGCTCTGAATATCGGTGTTCATGGTCCTCTCTCATATCTATATCTACTCAGTACTCATACACATATCTCGATTTATCATCTCGATTTGGTCAAAAGACCTCTTACTCATATAAAAGGGTTTTCATCATGATTAAACCAATTAAGGAAAAAAACATGAATTTTATCAACCAAACATTTTCTGGATTGCATAAATGTTTTGTACGTATCTGAGTGATATCATCCAATTATTCTAAACCATGTCCTCATCTGCATGCATAATAGATGGGACCAACATCCACTTTAGTACAGAAAAAAATATGATTTAGTGCAAATCAAATGTGACAAAATTTTGAAAAAAACTCTAAAATTCATTCTTGAAAATACAAACACCAAAAAGTACAAGAAAAATGTCTACCTCGAAAACTCGTTTTACAGAATTTTAAAATAAAAAAACTTATCATACCAAAGTTTGATATATTTTTCCAAGAATTCAATTTCAGGTCAGAGATCAATTATTGGATTGTAAATAATTCTGAATCGAATTTTTCATATGTAAATATTTAGCAATTGGTCTACTGCTGTCTGCTCATTAATATAAATTTAATGACTAACAATAACAAGCAAATAGAGGAGTGGGAGCATCCGATAAAATAATTGGTTAACTGGGGGCATTAGATAAGCAAATGACTGAGAATTTGAAGTGATAACGGAAGAAGAACGACAAAATTCATTACAACCAGATATTTTACTAACAAACGAGTCGTCTTGCAGACAGAGCATTACTTGGATCAGCCACCACCGGGAATCTGGCGTATCATATGTCCCATCTCTTCTTCACACTGAACATCAATGCCGACGAGTGTATATCATCTTGAGGAACTTGGAGCATGATCTGCACTTTCAACTTCATGGGTGCTGTCTTGGCTTTTCCATCTTCATCTCCAAACTGAATCACCAAGTATTAAACATAAAACTTAGTTTCCTTAATTCGTACAAGAAATTTCAAGGGAAGCAGTTTCCTTAATGGTATCTGTTTAGGGAAGATTGAACTTCAAATGGTTTGATGCACTAAAATGAGAATTGTTTTTACAACAGGTGCAATACCTGTAATTTTTTTGTTGATCTCTCACACAGATGTTCATAGATATCACATACAAATATTCGATACATGTTATCTAAAATACATCGTATAATATGGCCTGAGTCAAATAAACACACTATTTTTAATCCAACATAAATTTATCCACTACCCGATGCACACCGGAGTAAGTTATTTAGCAAGCTTGTAGTTATTAATTGGATCCCGGCTACGGGTAGAAATCTAAAAAAAATCTCTCGCCATTTGGAATGACTTCAGTGGCGGAAAGGAGCAGGTCCAGTCAAATGTTCTGGCATAAACCAAATACTAAGCCAAAAATGAAACATATAATTTAAATGAGCTGCAGGGTACGAATTAGTTATGACTTTTAGTACAACAAAAACTATTGATCCTCTATATTTCTAGTTCCAGCTAAGGTTTTGGTTCTGTGACAGCAACCTAGGGAATAACAGAGATTATCGGAAGTGGAAGTGAAGATAAAAAAAAGTCATAACTCATATTTAAGATGCGGACACCACAGTTGGCAGGATAATCAAGCTCTTTATGAGGGACTAGGTCATCCCTTTCTTATCTAGCCTGACCCTTTTTAGTTTGCATTGAACATATGATGAGTCAGAAGCAAAATTATAAATAAATCACTAGCAACCACGCGCTTATCAATTATCTGAAACATTAAAAGCAAATAAACTTACCCAAAGAGATGCCCAACCAAGCCGTGGTTCAGAATCATAACCTGCTTTGAATTTGTAATCCTTCCCAACTGTGTGTTTATAGACCACACTCCAATTGTTTGAGTCAAAGAAGTACAAGTAGCTGGCAACATAAACCAATAAAAACCATAATTACAGTTTTTGGGGTTGCTCACAAACCATAGATAAAACTATGGCAGTTTTCCAGAAATTTTCTTATATATGATAATTAAAAATTATTAACAGAAAACACCATGGCAATAATTTCAACGATAATGAATTGAATATTGAAGATTGAGAATGTAGTTAGGAATTAGGATCAGGTTATAAATTTATTTTAGTAAATTTGGTAAACAATAAAATACTCTGTTCAAACTTAAAATGGACTCTACATGTGGAAAATAAATTAGTAACTCAGGTTCTCGATCAGATAAGCTACTGGAAGCAATTGTGAAAAATCTCAAAATCAGCAGAAGAATTCCGAATCTTAGCACTCGGCGTATGTCTCAGAGTAGCTCCCTAGACAGTACGCTATATTTTAGCTTTCCAGCCCCCTTATAACTCCCAAACTGTCAAACAAAACAATGCTTGCAATTGTACTCATCAACCCGAATATTTTCTTAGTTCTTCCGTTCTTTCATTTTGGATGGTGAAAATAATAAAATGGTACTAGACCAATCTGGGTAAAGTTCTGCACTAGGATAGACTCCAGATAGATGGGTTTGAAGCGGAACTGTTGGCTATCTAGACAAATTGGTAAATCCCTCAAGAAAGACACTCAATTGAAGAATGCTTAGGTGAGGGTTCAAATGACCAAGGTAACTGCGGGGCACTCATAAAAAGAAACCCAGAGTCACAAAATGATGAGACTACGAAACAAGAGAGAAAGAAGAAGCATTGATGATAATCTTCAATCCGTACAATCGCTGCGAGCATCAAGCCCATCATCTAAATATGTCTACGTTATTTTCTATTCACATGATGATAAAGGTTTCAAGATGGTGTGATTAAAGTGGTATCCTCACTCACAAAATGGAATTCCACATCAGGCAGGCTCTACGAACGGCAGCTGCCTAAAAAGATTTTTACATGACATCTAAGGGATTTTCAGAATTTTTACTTAGCACGAGATTAGCATGGCCATTTGTTATACAACTCAATCTAGCCAGTTTTACAGTTTCTAAGATTGGCTCGAGGGCCAAAGGACAAAGGGTTTGAGGGGAATGAGAGAGATAAACTTTACCTTAACTTGTCAGAAGGACTGAATCTCCGCTTAAATGCACATGATAACACCTTCGAGGGCAGAGAAATGCTCGGAATGAATGTCAGTTGCTCGTCCTAAGAATTAAAAACTACATCAATGATCCTTTGACAAATCGATTAAACTCAACTTGGGGAAAAAGAAGTAAATCTTCAATAGGAAGTCTAAACGAAAATACCTTGAATGCATATCTTAAATTCAAACTGTCCTCACTGTATAGAGCAGTACACAATCCATTCAGAACATGACTTTTGACAAACCCACTCACTGCTAAAGCTTTCTTCTGATCTTCTTCCTCAACTTTCTCCTCAAAAGTAACTTCTCCAAGAGGAAATATCAACGATGCCTTTGGCTGCAGCCACAGTAAATAAATCATTCATAAATACATTTAAGGTCAAGCACTTCCATTTGCTTTTTAAATAATACCAAGGTTTAAGTTGAGAAGAAAAGCACATCACATAGATTTCACATTACCATAGGCTCACAAGTTGAAGCTTCCAAGAACTGGATACAATTTGAAAAAGTAAAGTTTAAAGAACCTGAAAGATTCTCACCTTTCCAATAGAAGGTACAGCAGATGACAATTGAAATTTGTAGTCTGGCCCCGCAAGATCTGCAATCATTGCAACCTCTCCTTGACGATCCTAAATGTAATTCATAAGTACAGAGAGGAAAACAGAATGGAAGGCATCACATTCAAAAATTAAAAAGAAAATGACAACCATACGAGCAAATGAATTGTTTGCTCCTCAAAATACACTACCATTTATTCTGAAGCTGATTTGACACTGCTCTTCCACACACAAATACATGACTAAAATCACTAAAAAAAACTCAACTCCTCCACGTAGTTGATCATTTTTTTAAAATCTACTTATCTGCAGGAAAACTAAAAAATAAAACAAGAGAGTTAGCTATTTACATGATGAGCACTTAGTTTTGCAATGCAAAAATTTACCCTTCAAATGTTGCTAATGCAACTGATTTAAAACATTTAATCGTGAATACTGAACAGACAATACTTAAGTGGAATCTTGATGGTAAACAACAAAAACATCAAAATTGCTCTTGAAACTTTATAAGTTATGAGATATATAAATTTCTTTTAATACCATATACCAAAAAAAAAACACACACGATGGCTGAGATGAGCACGCTCTCCATGGTCTCCATGTACTTTGGAACTGTAACTTTACAGAAACTTAAGAGGAAATAAAATTTCAATCTTGATTCAAATTTTGTGTGTTCAAATGACAAGGTTGGAGAGTGGAACTGAAATTGAAGCAAAACATATATATATAGCACAAGCGATTTCAACTCGCTCATTTGAGCCAAATATATAGATATGAGGTTTTGAAACCTTCAATCCAAATGAAACCTTAACACATTTGTGAAATGCCTCCTAAATGGGATATTGGTCGGTGATAAGTTACTGGCTAGGCGTTAACCATAACCATTGTCACATCCACGTTTATTATATTGAGTTGAAACAAAATTCAGCACTCAGGATGACATGGTATTGACACTGCTTGCCTCTCTACGAGTCAAAGGGGGGAAATTGATAACATCACTCTAATACTCGTAATTATCAAAATTCTTCAAGGTGTGTGAGAACAGCCAACAAGAAGATACTCTTGAGTAATCTCAACAATTGAAGACTGTCTTATGAGAATGTTAACACTCAAGAATTCTAAAGTTACTCAAAATGAACTAGTTAAGAAAAGGGTCAACACATTCTTTTGAAGCGAATGACAAATACCTTGACCGAGTGGTCAGCTCTGAACTGTAGTCCAGGAGCTATTTCGAACGATGCCTTGAGCAGCGCATCATTTTCTTCGACATCGTAGTGCAACGAAAAGAATTTGGAAGTAAAGGTAACTTGAGGATCCGAAACTTCCCCTTTGCTGTTGTTATGAAACGACAGCTTCAATTTGGCTAAATTATCCAACAGCCTGCACGACACCTTATTAAGGAAAATAGAGGTCTCGCTGTCATACTCCGACGTTATTCGGAGCTTCGGCCGCCCCTTTTGGAAAAACCCACCGAAGAAACCACCTTTGGGGGAGGCACCGCCATTCGGACCGACGTCACCGTCGGTGGTGGTGACCGATTGTTGGTCGGATTTTACTTCTTCCATTGCTGCTGCTTTCTAAATATTTTGATAAATTTGGGCCAAAAAATGGGAATTTTGTAGGCTTAGAGAAAAACGTGGGGCTTGAGATTTTTAGGCGGGGATATAGAGGAATTTTTTTTTCATTTATCAAATTTATTTTTTAAAATATATAATAATTCGACGATATAGATTTTCAAAATATTAAAATTATTATTATAATGAACAAATTATTTTATTATTTTTATAATTTTTTATAACGTGTTCTTATAATAATTTTTATTACATGAAATTATGAGTATTTTTTGTCGATTAAAACGATCAAGCTATTCGTGTTAAGAACATACGTTATATATGATATAATATATGAATATTATGTATTTTTTACATGTTTTGTTTATTTAAATTTTGACTTAGTATGATATTCTAAATAATAAAATATGAACTGAGATTTAGTATGATGATTTTTTTATAATTATGAAATATGAAAATTTAAGTATTTTAGGTTATGATAAATAAAAATATAAATAACTAACATAAATTATAATGCAACTAAAAATTTAATGGAAAAAATAACCAAAACGATCCATGATTCAGGGTTAAGTTCAAGAAACATTAAGGTTTTGTTCATGTAACTTATATGAGCAGTGTCTTTATTCATTCAACACATAAAACATGTGTAGATAATCACTCATTCAACAATGATATATAGATCAGTGATCATGATTCATCACTCAACACATATATTATGTATTGAATCGATGAAGAGACTACTCACATGGCTAGCATCTACGACATAAAACATGTATGGATGATCAATCATTCAATGATGATATACAGATTAGTGATCATGATTCATCATTCAACATACGTATCATGTATTGAATCGACCAAGAAATTACTCCCATGAGAACCATCTACGACATAAACAACAGCATGCAATATCAGAGGCAGGTTTCACTAAAAAGAAGATAATAATTTAAAGCCACTTTTAATTAGCTAGTTAAGTCTAATCGGCTACATTGGTGACACAAGTTTCCTAAAGTACCCATATTTTTTAGATTATATTATTTCCTAAAACTAATATTAGAAGTTATCATAAATAAAATATCATATATTTTTAAAGAAGTTTTCTTTAATTTTTTTTTTTAAAAAATTGTATCCAATTTTAAATGTATCAATAAATAAAATTAATGAGAATTGCTCGATTGTATTTAAAATTCAAAAAAAATGTATCCAATTTTAAATGTATCAATAAATAAAATTAATGAGAATTGCTCGATTGTATTTAAAATTCATTTCAATTTTGATATTTAAGTAAAGAAATTTGAAATCATGGGTGTAAAATTCACCATTTCAAATTCATTAATCCAAAATACAACTTTAATAAATTTGAATTCAAGTGTAATAAAATCTAGCCTGGTTAATATTTTTTTAAAAAAATTTGAAATTGTTAAATTTAAAATTTTAATTATGATGGGTGGCTAAATCTAAGATTAGAATATCATTAATTAAAACTTAAAAGAGCTGACCGGATTTTAAAGTGGTGTTTTAACACATTTATAAATATTTTTAATATATTATTTTTTTCATATACAATTATGCATGCTTTTATTTATTTAATTAATTAATATGCTAGTAAACTAGGCACACTCCTTTTATTTTTAAAATAATTAGTATAATATATTTTGATCTTATTAATGATAAATAAATCAAATAAATATTTTGTAATAAAATTTATTTTTTAAGGAGTAAGTATCTTGTTAAACGATGTCATATATTGATATTTTTTAGACTGAGTTAATCCTATTTTTGGTATAAAAATCAATATTTTTTATAAATAAAATCGAAATGGAATTTAATTTTATAAAGTTGACTTGATTTGTATTTTTAAATTTAAATAAAAAAGTTTCTTTAAATTGAAACCATGTGCGCATACAGCATCACTTTTGTGAAATCAACGGTAGGGTGTACGAATTGCTCTAGCTTCATGTCAGATCAGAAGAAAATGGAGAAAAGGAATAGTGAGAGGAGTCCTCTCCAAGATCTCAATGGACTAGTTCCGATGAATGAATCCAATTCCAAGAAAAGCTTAAACCTCTCTTATTCAAGAAGCAGAAGGCCCCATTTTTTCTCCAGATTAGCGAGCAATGCGCCCAACGATTCAGCTGTTGCATCAAAGGCCGCGTTGCCCAGAAAACCTTTTTTGCAGAAATCCAAGAAGAACCAGCCTAATCGCCTCTCCGAGTGGCAATCTGGTAAAAGATGCCCAAAACCAGTCTCCAAAAGTGGCCAAAGATCAACGCCTTCTGCTTTTGAGGTGAATTCCGTGCATAACTTGAAGAAAAAGTCTAAAGAATTTCAGACAAAAATGAATAATTCGCAAGAGACTTCTTCAGGTAATACACACGTGAAGCCATTCGAAAAACCTGGTTTTTTATGTGCATTTTGGCTGATGGGTCTGCTTTATATTTTGTAGAATTTGACGACAAAAGAAATGGGCTGCTCCAGGATTCATTTTCACGGACAGTTGATCATCTTGAAGCTCCTACTGTGAAAACACCTCCTGTCGAGGCCTCAGTCTCTCCAGATATCCAATTTCCTTCTGACTACAAGTTGATTGTTTCCCAGTCAACAGAGCCACCTGTTTGTTACGCCGATGGGCACCTTCTATCGGGTGTCGCTGATAAGAGAAAATGCAGGCGTAGAGGCAGTCTTAGAGGCTGTGAAAAGGTTAATCTTTTTGACATTGAATTGGATGAGATCAATGACTCACAGGATTCTTCAATTCCTCTGCTTTCGGAGGGTTCAGTAAGGTGGCATGAAGATCAGGGAAATGATTCGAGAAACATGTTAGACAAACGTAGAGTGATAAATGATAATGCTTCAGCCGCACTTGATTTGCCTTCTTCACCATCTACGTTATGTGGAGATGCATCAGATTCCGTCTGGGATGATATTATTAGCTGCAATGTTAGTATTAGCACAGGTAATGTGGGGAATGATAAGAAAACCAGTATTATTACACATTATCCTGTTGAATTCCAGGAGTTTTTGGGGCCTTGGAACAATGAAGTGGATGAGTCCTTGTTGGCTGTTTCTCCTATTTATTCTTCTTGCGGCAAAGCTATTATAGATGATGATTCTGAATTTTCTATGGGTTCGTTAAGCAGTAGAAATGTCATTCAGACTCCAAACTCGGATTCACACTCAGACTTGTGTGTTGGAGGGTCAAATGTGGAGGTTGATAATTTTTCTTTATTTCAGTCTGAAAATGATTCGATACCAAAAATCCCATCTGAGAAAGATGTTGGTTTTGTTTCCTCTTGGATTTCTGACTCTACTTTAGAGAATTTGACTCTGTCGGAGATGAGGATATCATGGAAAGATGGAATATTTGGCAGCAGAAATCTTGAGGCAGATGAATTTGATTGCTGCCGTTGTTTGTCAGATGAAGAGATTGGCGTCGATCAGATCTGTGTTCAACAGATGACTAAGCCACCTCCTAAGCTTGTTGAGGACATAGAAAATGACCTCGGAGCTAACAGTGACACCAAGAGACATTTTTCGGGGATTGCGTCTGGTGAAAATGAAGAGACAACAAATGTGGGGAATGACGGTGATCTCTCTCCTCCTATTATTCTTGAATATGAACCCTGCATTTCTGTTAGAGGCAAGGAAAAGTTGCCCCCGCATAGGCCTAATACATGTGCGGAGTCCATATGCACCAGTGGGGGTGGTCACCTAGTTATGTCCAGCGATTCAGATTGGTCCTATTTCCATGATATTACTTGTTTAAGATCTAATAGTTACAAATAAAAGTAAGTTGCTTTTTGAAATTTCATTACTTTGTTTGAATTATCATTCTCTATGGACTGCAAATTTAAAATTTAAGAGACGAATTGTTTCTTGTACTTGTTGGGTTGAAAAGCTATAAAAGACCAATTGTTTCCGGTAAACTAACATCTCTTATCTGGCTAGTGTCAAGCAGGATATAAGTCACATTCTGTTTAGTTTTATTTTATTATGTATGAATAAAACCGATCCCCAAAAAAAAGGCCATGAGGGTTCAATAAGGACAGTTTGTGCTTGCAAGTGGAGTAGCAAGTTCATGGAAAGATTGGGCAGTTCTTTTTCAACTTTTGAAAGTTTGGTGTGCTTTGTTTCGTGCCGCAATCAATCTTCTTGTGTAGCATGGCGAAACATGATGGAATAAAATGAGCCTGAGAATGGGGGATTATCCTGTATTGTTGAGATGTGATCCAAATAAAATGATGATTAGTAACAATTCCATTCTCAGGATTTGTAGAGCCAAATATGAAAAACAACTAGCCTTGTATGGTGTATCAGTTAGTCGATGTTCCAGAAAATGGAAATTTAAACTGGAAAAACATATGATCTAGACACGTATATTGTTGGATTATATGGGTTGGGTTCATAACAGGTGTCCCAGATTACATCAATATCTGGATGAGATTAGAGTCTTACATGGATTATTGAGACTTGATACATGTAAATGCAGTCTGGAATCTAAGAAAAAACGAACAGATAAACACACTTCAAACTTAAAAATTATTGCTGCTGCTTAGAACTTTGAAACAGGCTGACAGACAACTTGATCATATATCATAGGTAAGTATCTTTCTTGTGATATCAGGACAAGATATATTGCATCTCAATGTAGTCAACTTCAATGTCCTGAATAAAGACAAATAGCCAGCCATATATAACTCTGGCCATGGACCTATTTATAAAATACAAATCCACAAACATCCAATGAATCGATAAAACCAAGATCAAGAATGCATCATATATAAATAATACAGTTGGCCATATGATTGACCAACAGATCAGTTAAAACAAGTTGTCATGAATCACCACAGTGTTTTCCTGCGATTAATAGTTATCGTGCTTATTACTATTCAAGTGGCCATTGTTGATGGTACAGTACATATGAAGAGTGATCGTCTTTGCAAGCAATGCTCGGCTTGCGATGAAGATAGATGTCCTCCAAGTGAAACATATCCTCATATGACCGCATACGACAACACCCTTATTGCAGGTTCTTTACAATCTGAATATGTGAGCTTGGATGACAGAGGTGTTTACTCGGTGCCAAATATTATAGGCAGCGGCGGGTCCATGAATAATAACTCATATTTTGGGTGGGAGTCAACATCAGGCTCAGCATCCGGATACCACAGGTAATCAAAGAATGTTCATTGCATTTTAGCTACCTTTTTAGGTTAACCTCGGAGCGTGATCAAATATTTTAGAGCACCTCTATCATATCACCAAGGCACAATTTTACATCACCTTTTCAAGTATATCTTGACACAGTCAATTAAATTTTTGTGAAAATTTCATTTACAAGTCATTCAAATATATAATGTATTTGAACCATCAAGTACCTTTATTTTTATATTACACGAGCACTGTAGAAAAAGTATTCTACATTGCTGCTCCTAAATTTGAAATGGCAAGTCACAAAAAATGGGTTGATACATGGATATTGATGGAAAATAATTCAGATCAGAAATTGACATACTCTCTGTACTCTGTAGCGAAGCAGCACCCGATGTGAACCGGTTTTGAACTGGTTTGCAAGCTCGTTCTGACTTTGAATGGATTCAAATTTTCTTTGTTTACAATAGAATATTACTCGAGTAATCCACTACGTTGCACACTTCAAATTCTTGGAGATCTATAATTTGTGATGCTTCAAGAATTTAAAGAAATTATGTATGAACACTATGTTTCATCTCTATCAGATAATCCATCAGATTAAGTACAATGAATTATTCAATGAGAATCCTATTCCATAACATACATGGATGTACCGGATCCACCATCATGAGCCAAACACATTAGTCCCAAATAAAAACGAATTCCAGATCGAATCACTATTACAATTAGAGACTTCCAGTCGAGCAGAAATCTACACGAGTTGGAATTTCACCTGCTGCAATATATCCAGGTCCTCAATGTTTGTTTGAAATTTCAAAAGGTATAAACTTTATCTTGTTGTAAAACTAAGCAGATTTAGGAACTACATGGACAAATGCTCGGATGGGGGTAGCTACCTCACATTGGACAAGCATGGTCAAGTGAGACTCCAAGCACTTAAATCACTAAAGTACTTAGCTGATGCAGACTGGAAATCAATCACCCCGCCCCCACATTTGAACCATCGTGAATTCAGATTCTGGGTCTCGGGTAGCACTGGAAAATGCCTCACAGTTTTCAGAGGAAAGAGCGCGAAACGAACGGTAGGCATTGCAGACTGTGAGTTCGATGGTTCCAACACATTCCAGCTCTTTGCTTTCCGCTTTCACTACCACAAAGCTTTTTGTTGCTGCGGGAAGTACAATGAGTAATAATTATTCATACACGATAATCTATTATTATCGTATCGATTAGGCTCGATATAGACTCTGTGACTCAAGAATGTATCGAATTTCAAATTCTTAATCTTGAATGGAAGAAATAAAAGAAGCATTCTGTGTGCATGCATCTACGTCACGCAGAATTCGCATCTACAGTTTAGAATTTTACCAGCTATCCGTTGCTGCAAAATAAATTTGAGAAAAGAACGAAAAGTGACTGAAGATATATGTTTCCAAACGTGAGTGTATGCAATAGGCGAGAACGCCAAGTAAACAAGTAATGTTTCACTTGGTAAGATAAATATATAATAAGTGATTATCAAGAAGCACTACTGTTCTAGAAACTAAACTATTATTGGCTTCACTGCATGATACTTGTTTTTTGATACTTGTTTTTCGTACTAAGTCAAAGAATAAGGCAGCAATATCCCCATTGTCACAGGATAATTTGTTTCGAAATGGAAGAAAAAGGTTAACATGACTGAAATATTACATCTGTAGCCATGTTGATGGAATTATTACAATCAAGCAAACTCAGGTATATATGATAAAAAAATTCTTTTGAACATAACTACCCTACTCACGAGCGACAACCACGACTTGCTTTCCAACGTTGCGACCAGAGAAGAGCCCTATGAGGGCGTTTGGTGCGTTCTCTAGGCCTTCGGCTATGTCTTCAACGTACGTAATCTTTCCTTGTTTCATGAGGGGCAAAACCATCTCCAAATACTTTGGATAGAGGTGATAGTAGTCGAATACAATAAATCCTTCCATACGAATTCGTTTTGTCACCAAGCAGAACAAGTTCTTCACACCTTCTGGCTCCTCGAGGTTGTATTGTGAAATCATCCCACAAACAGCAATTCGACCCTTCATTTTCATGTTAAGGAGCACTGCGTCGAGCATGTTTCCACCGACATTTTCAAAGTATATATCAATTCCATCGGGGAAGTACCTAATCATTGTAACAGCATCCAACATATGGCACATACGATGAGAAATAACATACAATGAAAAGGGAATGATACATGTGGGAAAAGAAAAAAGATTAAATGCGTGTGTAAAATTCAAGAAAAAGCTGCTTTTCGGATACAAGTGACATTACGTACCATAGTTTATCACACTAGATTATGGCAATACGAAGGTAAAATTTTCACCTTTTTAACGCTGCATTCAAATCGGGTTCTTCTTTATAGTTGAAAGCATCGTCAAAACAAAATTTGTTCTTCAAAAGTTCCACCTTCAACAAAATAAATATCATCATAATCAAGCAAATAACAAGTACCGCAAAGCGTGGTGTAAAGAAGAGTGTATTTGAGGACGTCAATTACCTTATCTTTGGTTCCTGCACTTCCAACAACATAGCACCCAAACAACTTTGCAAATTGTCCGACAAGTTGACCAACAGCTCCAGATGCAGCGGAAATGAACACGGTCTCTCCCTTTTTGGGAGAGCAGACCTCATAAAAACCACAGTAAGCAGTAGTTCCAGGCATGCCTAAGTAAAAGAGAAATATACTGAATAAACAGAAAGAAGGGAGAATCAGTATTTAAGTTTTAATTTAATCAATTAGTCTCATTTAAAATCATAATCCAGTTGTACATTAAATTCTTTGTGTACCTAAACCATTGGCACAGTATCCAGAAAGGTATATCAATATATTTTTCGAGTTTAGAAAGTTTCATTCATTCTTTGGTATAGCTCATCTATCAGAGATCCTATATTCATCAATGGAGCTTTGTGGACTTCTTTTCCAAAACAAACTTATGTAACAAGCTTAACCTGAAAGATTGAGCATGAAATGATTCATACTTCTATTCGACGGTTTATTTTGTAGTTTTCATCGCTCAAAGCAATTCGAGTTCAAGTAATCAAGTCAACACACACCATCCAAATGATGTTGTATCGATGAGCCAGGGTTACATACTGAGGATTCCGGTATAATAAGATAGTGGTACATCTGTATGCTGAATCTTATAAAGTCCCTCCGTAGATTTGATGAGGCTATACTCCTCCCAGCCTGTCATGCCCCAAATCAGGTCACCATTCTTGAAATTGGGATTAGTAGAATCCACAACTTTGCTTACTCCATATCCCATCATTGGCTGCATTTCAGAGAAAATATCAGCACTAATATTTAAAAATCTAAAGCACCGGTTGACGCGTGAGATGAGATGTTATCAAAAGTGGAATGATCATTCAAATCAAAGGGTGTCCAACATAGTAACCAGTTTAAAGCACTTTCATAGTTATTCGCAGCTCCAATATTTTCCTTCATTAAAAACGTGGTCCGTAGCTTTCTATGTCATTTTAATCGATTGCAAAAAGTTATACAAACCAAAATCGCCGAGTTCGATTTCGTCCATCACAACGAAATCAAAACAATGAAAACTTCATCGCATTCTAGAATCTTATCACATCTGTCATACAAATAAACAGCACTCTTAGACAATGTTCGATGTGAAAGATGAGATTTTGACTCAAGTGGTGTCTCAAACTAAAATCATGATAAATTTCTAATTTGAGGGCTCGCCGTAGATTATTTTTTCCAGTCTCGAATAAAACGAGATTCCAAAACTGTAAACTACTTACAGAGCCTGGCACAAAGGACTCGACATAGCTCCCCTCCATTTTGCGCATGCGTGTGCGCATGTAAGGGTCGCAAGACAAGTAGAGATTCTTCACCAAAATGGAGTTGTCGCAGCCATCCGGGACTCTGAGTTTGATAACCGAGGTTTTCAGAAACATATCAGACTCCTTCGGAAAACCCTTCACGTAATCTTTCAACACGATCATCTTGTTGCTCACAACCTCCTCCCCCATTGGTCCTGTTTCTGGTTTTCTCCGTCGCTTTGCTGACGGAAGCGTTTGTTGTCGTGGCTTCGGTTTCCTTCTTATTTCGGCCTTTTTTCCAATTCCTCCTCGTGATAATATTATGGCTTTACGCTGAATCATATGGTTCTCGTTTTATTTATTTTTTATTTTTTATTTTTGCGACAGCTCACTTTCGTGGGTTATTGGGTAAATCTTCCACTGGATAGCATGCATACACGTTAATTATGTAATATACTGAACAAATATTATACGACAAGATTCACCAATAATACTTCAACGACACGAGAATATTTAAAAAGAGTGAGTCTCATGTGAGATCGTCTCACGGATACTAATCTGTGAGATGAGTCAACCCTACCCATATTCACAATAAAAAGTAATACTCTTAGCATAAAAAATTATACTTTTTCATTGATAACCCAAATAAGAGATCCGTCTCACAAATTCGATCCGTGAAACCGTCTCACACAAGTTTTCATGGATAACCCAAATTGTTAATTTTAACAATTTTTAAATAAATAATTTATATAAATTGGTATATAATCAAATTCAAGATACACTCAATGATTGATTCACACATATCAATATGAGGAAAATGACTGGGAATCGATTAAACTTAATTTTCTAATTCATTAATTGAAATGGTGAAATTTAAAATTTAAAATATTTATTTTCCAAGAATTTTATTTGGGATTTTTTTTTTTAATTTTACACTTGCATTTCAAGTTAATTAATCATGTTGTAGTTAGTGTCATAACTATGTTTTATAAATCTTAAATTTAATTTGTTGATAATATATACTTATATAATTTTTATTCTTTAATTAGTTGGTTCGATTTTCGTTTTAGAATTAAAATTAAAATGCGGAATTTTTTGTTTATTGTTATAAAGAGTTTTATTTATTATTTTTAAATTTCCCACATAAATCTTAGCTAGGTTACATAATTATATTTCAGTATTTATTGCCATAATTATATTTTTAATTATCAGATTGTTTAATTTTTAATTGTGTTTGATAAATTTTTTGTTCAATATGTAAGTAAATAAGGAACAATAGGCAAGAACAAGTATATATAAATTTTATGGATAAAATAGGAGAATATATGTAATTTTAAGTTATTAATAATTAAAAATCTAAATTAGGAAAAAAAGCAAAAGGTATGATTGTTCAATTGGGGCCAGTCCATCTGCCCTTTAGCGGCCCAAGGTTGCACCGGCCCGTTATCCTTCCACTGCAGAGAGCGGGAGGTTATCGCTGCTCTGTGAAACCAGCCTGACGCTATGCCCTCCACTCTAGGAACATCGAGACCCATACCTTCGTGTGGACCGCATTGCTCAGACTCTCCGCTTGGAATGGGCGGGCCAGAACGTCGCAACCTTTGGGCCGAACAGCTGGATTAGACCAACGTCCAATCATCCCAATGCCCCCACTTGGGTTACAGGCTCACGTTACTGAGCTCGGCGACCATCTGCTCTGAGAACCTTATTATTAACTGTTCTTGAGTATGATTAATTCCCCATGTGGGATACTCAGCTCTTTCACATTTCCCCCAAAAATAAAGAGGAAAATGACGACTTTCTGCCAATTCTTTCCATTGGCGTTACAATATTTTTCATTTTAACCAAATAATTAATTCTCTTTCCCCTTCTGTCTTTACATATTTTTCCTTCCTCCATGTAAATATACAAACATGAAAACTTCAATCACATAGTGCATCCAAAAATTTAAGCTTCTCATATCTCATCTCTCCCCACCCCACCCAAAAAAATAAATAAATAAATTCCGACGACCCCGTTTAAATTCGAGGCGATGATGTTTATTCACCAGAATGAAAAAACATGTCAATGTCTATCCCCTTGATCATGTAACTTAAGACCAAATTAAATATAGCAACAATTTGGATTAATCTATCCTCACACAAGCTAATTATAATTATGTAAAATTAGTGATATTTATATATTGACTAGTTGTGCTGAAAGTATGGCAATTGGAACAATTTTTTTTATTTAAAAAATGACAGTGTGTGTAATTGATAACAGAGCCAATATATGATATTTGTTCCAGTTGGTGAAGGGGCATAATGTACAAACAAATGGGAGAACACACAATTCTAATACTAATTAATTCACTTCACTAACCTTTTGCCTTTGTATATTTGCTACTTGCCCCTTTGCATGCATACAACTTGCCTGTGCTTCCTCCTTAAATTAATCAAACTCTCTTACAATATACAAACATATATATTGGTAACAATGATTATTAACTTGTTAATTGCACATATCTATCAACTTATAATGATATTAAGCATAAATATGTTCGTTATAAGGAGTCGTCGATTCGATTGTTCTATAAATTCGAGTTTCTGTAAACTTTTTCGTGCACGATCGTATACACTCTAAATCGAGAACGAAAGGATGATTCTTAATTTGCAGAGTGATTGGTGAGTACTGATTACAAATTTGAATAATGGGTGGTGTGATTTGGCTAACTTACAACCACTTGTTAATTTAATCACGCACTTAACAAGTAGGTCTTGAAAAGTACGAGTTTAATAATAGTTTTAGAAATCCCTTTGTACGATTTACATGCATGGCCGGCGAGTTCGGAGATGGGGATATTTACGGCAACTTGATTCATGAAGTTATCGAATTTTTTAAAATTGAGAGTTGAATTAAAATGAAAATGGGTGGAGTACTTGTTATATACTTGATGTTTTATATTGTCATGTGGTTAAAATATATGAGATATATTGTTACTATAATTATATATTTTGATAAAATGATATGTACTTATGATGCCGAAAATTTTATTTAAACTTATATACAAATATATGCAATCAATAATATAAAAATTCATTTTTTGTTGGTCAAATCAAAGCTAATACATGCATTTGTTTAAAAATAATAGTAATAAATTAAAGAGTATGTCTCAGTGTGAAACAGTCTCATGAATCATTATCTGTGAGACGAGTCAACCATACCAATATTCACAATAAAAGGTAATACTCGTAGCATAAAAAGTAATATATTTTATAAAATATCCATCTCACGAAATGCGATCTGTGAGACCGTCTCACATAAATTTTTGCCTAAATTAAATTGGTGGCACAATTTTTATTAATAGAAATTGCGTCATAATGTAAGTTCTCAAAATAACACCAAACTCGTTAAATATAAAAGAATATATATGAAGGGGTACTTTTTGAAATTTTGTACCAATAAACATTTTTACAAATTAATTCAACCAAAATTTAAGTTATAGTTTTAACGAATTTGTAAATCTGACAAAACAAATAATTTTTTTTTCAAAATAATAAATTTATATTTGATGTTTTAATTTCTATCCTACATCGGTGAAATACTTCGTATATATAGAAATAACCATCGGATACGATGAATTTTTATTAATTTAGAGAGACATTAATTTATCGATAAATTATTATTTATTATTTTAAAGATAATTTTTTTCAAATTCATAAATTAAATTTTATAAAAAAATCATGTTTCACTAACATCTCGATATTCATTGTTTTAATAAATAACAGTATATATAGTATCGAGCATATCACATATTCATAGAGTATTCCAAAAAATTACTATCTTATTAGACAAAAAATTATGTGAGACGGTCTCACGGGTCGTATTTTGTGAGACATATATCTTATTTGGGTCATTCAAAAAAAAAATAGTACTTTTTATGTTAAGGGTGTGTTTGGTTGAGTGAATTAAACAATGATAGATGATAGTCAAACACTTATCTAATATTTGGTTAAAATTTTAAGATATTTTAATAATCATTTTGACCTGGTTTAAAATCCAATTTTGTGGATAACTATTTGATTATTAATCTAACAAATCAAGTGTGATAGCCTATCAAAACTCAACAAATTATATTTTTCTCCCCTTATTTCTTAATTATAAAATAGAAAGAAACTATAGAAATTAAATTATTGATTAATAAAAATAATGGTTAGTAAGAGTTAAATTAATAATAATATATACAATTATATTAATTATAAAATAGAAAGAAATGATAGGATTTAAATTATTGATTAAATTAATAATATCATTATAATTCATGGGAATAATAAAAATATAATAAAAAATAAAGTTTACAAATTAATAAAAAATGAATTTTTAATATTTTTTTTAAAATTGCGTACTTATTAATTTCTTATTACTATTATTAATTATTTATTATATAGGTTAGGTAATTTTAATGTATATTGTGGGGATACTTTAATCATTTCATGCTAAACACAAAATTAATCTATAGTGTTAAAATTATTCCAAACATCATATATTTTATCTCACCATATTATTTATCTATATATTTCATTTTATAATCTATCTAATTACTAATCATTTATTTATCACATCACACATATCAAACATAGCCTAAGATTATTATTTTTTATTGTGAATATCGGTAGGATTGATTCATGTCATAGATAAAGATTTGTGACAACGTTTTACAAGAGATATACTCATCTATTAATATCCAAATGATTAATCTAAGTTGGTTCAAGTCGAAACCGAAAAAAAAAATATTATATTAGATAAATAATTAATTATTGTAATATTTATTTACGGATGTTTTACCGTATATCTAAACTACACCAATAAACACTCACACAAAGAGTAATACGACATAAACGAGCGACAAAAGTTGCGTGATTCAGGTTCGGTTTGGCCAATGAATTACGTGTTTCAGAATTAGTTTGGCCAATGAATTACGTGTTTCAGAATTACCAAAATTCATATTAAATGGCATAATGCACCGAACCGAATATTTAGACAAATCATTACTTTTTAGTGGTAGGTTTTTTGTGATACGGTCTCACAAATCTTTATTTGTGAGAAAAATCAACCATATCGATATTCACAATAAAAAATAATAATTTTAGCATAAAAAAGTAATATTTTTCATGGATGATCCGAATAAGAGATCCGTTTCACAAAATACGACCCATGAGATCGACTCACACAAGTTTTTATCGGTGTTTCTGTAATTAAAATTTTAAATTTGAAATTAACTTCTTTTTTTTTTTTCCAATTTGCGTGAAATATGCAGCGATTACCATAAAAATAGGGCAAAAAAAAAAGAAGTAGGCAAAGAAAGAATGTCCAGAGGTGAAGCACCTTGGTCTTCAAATTCAAAATCATAAAGCCTCCCACTTGGACTTTAAGTTGTTCATTCACTGAATTTAACCCCTTTCTTTTTTAAAAATCTTTCTCCTTTCACACAAACACATGTGACAAGTCATGCCATCTTAAATATCATTCAAAATATACATACCTATATAATTTTTTTATATATAGTATTAACATGTTGGATCATGATTATTTGGATTATGATCATATATATACATATATTAAAACTTTAATGTGAGATTGAAATGAGTATTTGAAAACATTGGTTTTTTTTTTTACTACATGGCTTAAAAGCCGATTTTCTTGTAATAATCTAATATTAAATTCAGAGATTTATGTCGTTGCAAATTTATCTTTAGATATTAATATATAAGAAATGAATAAATGAGATTATGTAATCTTGTCGATCTTATTATTAAATTTGTGTTGAACGATGAATCATGATCACTTATCCATATACGAACTACATTCCCCACAACCATATAAATATTAAGTTATATTTATAAAATGAAGGCAGGTTCACCAAACTCCCGTATAAACATAGTAATACTCTGCATTTTTCGTTGTCGTTCCATTACTTTTTGTTTTCGGCTAAATCTTCTGCATCAAAACTCCATTCCCTGTACAAAGACAGCGCAGAACTGAAAATATTTTGTATTGGGTTTTGGTTTTCTTGTTATCCTTCTCCATCCATCCTTACAAAGATCAAGCGTGAGATTATTTATAATCTTGAGGGGCAAAAAGATATCAGAGATTTTTGACCTGAAAAGAAAGAGTATTTTGTGTTTCTTGGTGCATTTTTTGGGATTAGCTTGGTTTTCTGGAAGGGATTCAGAAACATTACAGAAACATTATAGGTGTGTATTTATATATACATACTTTGAGCTTTTTTATATCACTTTTCTTTTTTGAATTTTTTCGTACAAGTTTTCTGTATAATTTACCTATATCTTGCGATGCTTGGTTTGATTATTTTGGCTTTTACCCTTTTTTGTAGAGAATCTGATGGATTTAATTTGGTCATAATCTTGTGCTAAGATTGTATCTGGATCTAGTTTTTTTTTTTTTTTTTTTTGTGTGAAAAAAATTAGAAATTATGCCAATTGTTCTCTAGCCTTTAAATTTGGCCCCGACAGATCAGGCCCTTGACGTATTAAAAGATTTGTTCACTTCTCTGCTAACTGAATCTGATGATGCTGGATGATCTTCTATGGCAGTTGGATTTGATTCTTGGGGGATGAGCTATGGTCTCAGCCAAAACTTGTGCTGCACTGAGTGAAACTTGAGGTTCTTCCGCGGCATAAAGAGATCTTGAATTCATTGTCCAACTCTCGATATTATTTAATCCTACTTTCCAAGAATATAGTCAATTGATCTCAAGAATTTGCTAAGTGATTGTATTTACACAAATGAGTGGACAAGAGGCGAAAACGAAGAACAAGGGATTGTCTAAAGGTTTCATCAATCTTCAAGATCCTTACTTGAACAGCATTATCAAGAATCAAGCTCCGAATCCTTTGAGGAAGAGCAGCAGCCAATATGGCTCGAGGATGTCCCGTTATTTCACACTCAAACCATTGTTTCTGCTGGTTTGCCTTACAGCGTCGTTGCTGATATTGCCGCTCATACTTCCACCACTTCCTCCCCCGCCATTCATGCTGCTTCTGCTGCCCATATGCATTTTAGCCGTACTTATGGTCTTGGCTTTCATGCCATCTAATGTCCGAGAGGTCACTTATAGATATGTCTAGTAACCATATAGCAAAAAATTTGAGAATCTACCATTGCCACATTGATTTCTTCATGGTTCTTTAGTTTATTTCTTGCTATGGCAATTGATCACGTGATCTGACCTGCATATTGTCACCATACTGGTTCTTTTCTTGTTTTTTTTCAGATGATATGTTGCTTTGTTTATCTTGGTTCGAAATAACTGGAGTGTAGATGCAATAATTTGTCAAACAATGAATGAAATAAATCAAGATTTGAGTGATGGCAAAAAATAACATCGGGAGTGAGTCTCATGTGAGACCGTCTCACGGGTCATAATCCGTGAGACGGGTCAACCCTACCCATATTCATAATAAAAAGTAATACTCTTAGCATAAAAAGTAATACTTTTTCATGGGTGATCCAAATAAGAGATCCGTCTCACAAATACGACCCGTGAGACCATCTCACACAAGTTTTTGCCTAACATCGGGGGCTTCTTCAAATAGAGATGTAAATGAACCAAACTGTTTGCGAGCTATTCGAAGCTCGGCTCGATGAGAAGCTCGTTTGAGTTTGTTTGTTAATCATATCAAATCAAGCCCAAACTCGATTTTTAAGCTCGAAAATTTAATCAAACCAAGTTCAAGCCTAAAGATATTCGGCTCGTGAGCTCGCAAACATGTTCGATAATAGGCTCGCGAGCTCGAGCACGAGCTCGGCTCGTTTAGGTGGCTCGCAAACATGATTTTGGAATGTTCAATAATATACTGATTTATGGTTTTTTTAGCTCTTATTTGTGTCGTTTTGGTTATTTATGAATGAATTTACAATTTTGTCTGATTTAAAATTAGTTTATAGATATATTTAATTTTCAACAAGTTCGATTCAAACTCAAACTCGAGCTCCATTCTATGCTTATCGAGTTCGAAAATGAGACGAGCTCAAGCCAGGCTTGTCAAACATGTTAAACGAGCTATTAATGAATCAAGCTCGAGTCTGGCTTGATTAACATGCTAAACGAGCTTTTAACGAGCCGAGCTCGAGCTTTCTCGAGCTCAGTAATTTCAATACAAACCGAGCTCGAGCCTGATAATAGAAGCTCGAATCGAGCTCGAGCCTCAAAAAATTTTAAACAAACCAAGCTCAAGCCTGATACTATTTGATTTGATTTGGATCGTTTACATCCCTATCTTCAAATATTCTCTATTGGCAAGAGATGCATCCAAATAGGGATGTGACATTTTCAATGAGTCTAAAGCTTTTTCAAAAAAATAAAAAATAAAATTGAGCCAGTTGGAATGTGATGATAGTTAAAATCAAATACATATAAGATGGTGGTCATACATATTAGTTGAATAAAAAAATGGAGTTCAATTTTGGACAAGTAAAGATTATCATGAAAGAAAAATAATTTTTCAACCCATATTTATATATGTGTGTGGGAGTGTCAAATATAATATATGATTAGAAAACAGTAGTATTTAAATTACCTCTTTGTGTATACCATCATCACATGCAAGACAGAAAGAACTTATATTGGACAACAAATTGTCATGTAAAGCCTCAGTGGAAAAAAGGTTGGCAACAGTATTGGTATTATAATCATATTATTATAAGAAAATACTGTTGCGTTTTCACCATTTATTTCAAATATAAAAGCAAGATTATACCGGCCAATATGCATACATGTCACGTCATCGCATAAGCTTTTCTTTACTCACATTCAAGCATGTTCAGTATCAGCGAAGTGCAGGCAACCAAAGATCTAAAATCTTCATTCAATTATTATCTGTACCATGAGAGAAAGAGAAGTCGAGTGAAAGAGACTATTGATTTTCAAGAACTCATGGGACCCTGTCTTACTAAGCCACGTGACCGGTGGCATTGAGCAAAATGGAGGAAGATGATGCTCCAAAACGGCCAGCAACTCTCTCCCATCGCCAGGTTTGTCTAGAACCACACCTCCAAGTCTTCTTGCAGCTTCTACAAGCTGCCCCCGATGCCTTTGTGATAGCAAGCACCCTCTTGACTTGATGCACTCCCTATAAAGCGGCAGGTAAGCTATCGCCACCCTCAGGGGCCCTGGCAGATCCCTTAAACATATTGGAGATTCACCCCAATTCGAAATACGCACGAAGTTGGAGAAATGTACTTCTCCTTGCCTCCGTCCATCCAAGAAAGCTGCCTCGGACCAATGTTCTTGAAGAAAAGCCCTGAGCTCAGGAGCAATAGCCTCATCATTGGAGCTGGCAATGCTGTCAGCAACAGAATAAGTAGCTGCAGGATCTCTTAAAAAATTTGAATGCAGGAGGAATGCAACCCCGTCAAGAGAGCCACCGCTTCGTTCGCCAGCAGCCTTGAGAATTTCAATGCTGAGGGCAGCAAGAACGTGCTGCGGAACATGAGGAAGAAGATATGCAGCAGCCTTGATTTGATTACAAGATATAGCAGCTGTAAGGGCGAGACAAAGTTCCATATCACGACAGTCCCTTTGAACAAACCACTCGACAACTGGCATGCAACCCCTCTCAGCAGCTCTCATCAGTGGACCCAAGAAAGCCATAGCATTACCCTCCTGCACTAGGCACTCCATTGTGCTAATTTTACCATAATGTGAAGCGAAACCTAGTGCCAGGTCAACATCCACATCCAAGCTGTTTCTTTGCGCAATCTAGCACCCCAAAGTAAATCAGAACAAATTAAAATAAAGTGAGAGATTTTTATTTAGGTTAAAGCTGACAAGTGCAGGATAAAAATGATGCAAGGGCTTGCTTCAAAACTTAGGGTAGAACAGGCAAAGTAAATGAGGGTAATGACATCGTTTTGAAGCATAAAACAAGGAAAATTAACATCATGTTATATGAACATGGGCAGCATTCTAAAAAACAATTATTATAACTATTGCTGGTCAACAGAGCACTATATCAAAACCCGTAGCTCATAAAATTCAATTCCATCGTATCAGTCTCAAATGACGGGCAGATTTCAACAAGAAAATATTATAAATGACTACCTTGGTTTTACGTTTTCATACAGCATGACAACAGCAATTTCTGTTCTCCATAGACTCTGTGAGTTTAAACTTAAACCATAAAATGCTAATGAGAAAGGACCAAAGATACAACAGAGTATTCCCATCTTTAAGGTAGTATTGAACTCAAGACCTTGAAAACTTGGTACCTCAACCATGCCAAGTTCTCCCTAGCCACTTGATACACGTTTCATTCACCTTGAATGGTGCTAGGTGCAGTCCCTCGATGTTTTATATATACTAAAACCCCAAAAGGCACATGACTGGGCTCAGGATACAAGTTGACCAAGTTTGATTGAGAGTGAAGGGGGTATGTTCCATGTTGCGAAAAATTGCAGGGGCACAATCTTAAAATGGCCAGAGGCTTGACACAAGTTAATATTAATGATACTAGTTCTCAAACAAACAGACCAAGTAGATTACCTGCAACAAAATACGAACAAGCTCTGTGCTCCCAAAACGTGAGGCCTCAAGAAAACATTGGTTAACATTGTCTGCACCCCCCTCAACCAGCATGCCTAATAATCCTCGGATTGCAGTAGCTGATATACCCGAGGCCCAACCAGGATCAAAGGAGCTAGAGAAAAGTGTAAGTGGAAAGCAAGCTGCGTCAAATGCTTCGGTAAAATCCTTCCCAGTAAGATGGTTGCCGGTTATTTCGAGAAAGGTCTTAAAAGCAGATAATTGTAGCTGGATACCGGCAGCGGCATTACTACCAACCTTGTCCCTATTTCCTTGGCAACGAGAATGGAAACTTATACATTTAAGAGCCCATTCGGTAAACTTTTGAACCTTGGCACCAGCTTCTGCCTTCAAAACTTCATCGCCATTACATTCCTGCAGCCTTTCGTGCAACCTGATAGGACGAAGGAAAAAATCTCTAAAAGCACATGCAAAAATGCCTGCAAACTGTATGGAGAAGTTATGGGGAGTGTTAATTCTCATCTAACATACAAATTAAGTACGTCAACTTCACAACAAGCTAGAGGAAGCAGCCAAGATCTCGACTGCATTTTGGCCACATCATATGGACTCCAGAATGCTCAGTTAATTGTTTAAGCCATTATTGTAAAAAGCATAAAAGAGGCATACTTAGGCACCGTATACATGATGTGTTGCCTAGTAGAAGTGCATTGTTTAGCACAGCTAATAGGAATCATGATATCAAGGTTGATTATGCAAGCATATGTAAGACTAGAAGCACAATAGGGTCATGCTTAGGCATAGTACACAGAGATGTGTAGCCTTGTAGCAGTGCATTCCTTGGCACACCTAATAGGAATGGTGAATCAAGGTTTTTCATGCAAGCACAAGTAACTAAAAGCAACAAGACAGGATGAGGGACACCTGTATATTCCTCATAAGCACAAAGGATCCTCATTAAGCAGAGGAGATTACATTTAGAGTCCATCAGAAGGTGTTTGAAAATTAAAGAGCTAGGTATATTAGCAGGACTCAAAAGCATTCCACGTCCAAGGTTCATAGTTTAAATATATACTAAACGAATGTAGATTTATTCAGACGGTACTTTTTGATAAGTTTTCTTTCTCTTTCTCCGCTTTTGTTTACATTAAAAAGCCTATGTTCTAGTTTGAATCATGGAGATCAACACTACAGCTGGTGGTATGTCCCTCATCTGCTCCATGATAATAAAAAAATAACAATTAAAAAGCACCTAGATACAGCCTATATCACTCACCTTGATGTACCTTAATGCTTGATGTGTTATATATTTACGGATTGCAAATCCAATGGCTGAATGACATGCAGTCTAATTATATTTTCATATCTGCTAGTGCAAGATGAACAACTTGTCTCTTATTGTTCAATAGCTTTTTATTAAAGTATATAATGTTTCCAGATTTTAAATCTTAGGCTTCAAGATCCTCGATTCAATAAAACATGACCTTGCCTCAAGCCACAGACCAAGGGGCCCACGTGCCTTAGTCCCACCTTCAATCGATGACAGATATTTAATACTGGAAAATATGCATTTTAACTGAGACAAAAGATATGTTCACTTAAAAAATGGGCACTAAATTAAAGAGGCTATTAGGGGAAATGAAGATCTATGCACTTCTCATTGTACAAGAGCTTCTTTCAAAAGGGAGGGATCTTCTTTACGGATGAGCTCACGGAGAGTTCGAACTGTCCTTTGGTTCCCAAGCCCTCGACAGTACCAAATTTCTGTTTTAGCCCTTTCCAATTGCGAGGTAAAGAATATGCATGTTTTAGCCTTCAATTGCGAGGTAAAGAATATGCATGTAACTCTCGAAAAATTCAATTAAGATTGTATGCCAATTGCCATAGCTGGAAAATAATTAATAATTCATCTTGCTCACATGATTACATAAAACAAAGAAGTTTTTACCTTTGTGCCATCACAGTGACCGTGTCTGCCAAGCTCATTGATCGGCTCTGGCAAGCAGAAACACAAGAAGCAAGAAACGATGTCCTAAGTGCAGCTCGAGTAAAATCATAAGCCCCATGGGTAATTATATTCTTGATTAGTTTATTGATTCCATACAATTCTTGGCGTGTGCTCAAGAACCAGATTGAGTCCAAAGAAATGCACAACGCATCGTTCAGAGTCTGAGGATCCGCCAACAAGATCAGACTCTCCGCGATCTCCCAATTATAAGAACTCACAGCCCCTTGAAACACACGACCTAACTCAATTCTATCCTGTCGACTGAGCTTCCTCTCGTTTTTCCCTTTCTTACAATCAGTAGCAGCTAATCTGGCTTTAAGTTTCTCTGCACCTGAACTAAAAGCATTCATACCCAAATCTTCTTTAATTTGAAGAGGAGATTCCCTTGAGAAAACCACATTGGCGTGCCTTCCTTCCTCCACCTTCTCTGAACTAAATACTGAATTACTCACCCCATGTTCCTTCTTGTTGCTCTGGCTTGAGAATCCAGCCTCAGCAGTTACCATTTCCGTCGCTGTTACTTTCTCAGAACACTGAGGTTCTTCCATATTAATCTCATCCCCTCTTTCAAAGACTTGACTTCCTATTTCATTTGCAGTCTCACTTTCTCTTCCTAAAGCAAAAACGTTCTCTGGCGCCATCCTGTCTTCCACGATCCTAAATCAACTTTATGCAACCATCAACCATTGGACTACGCACAGAGGAAACCTCAACCCCCCGCCACAGAGAGAACTATCCAACAAACCCAGATAACACATGCTGATCTGGCTCTGAAATTTTTTTCCCAAATTCAAACCTTCAATTTTCTCACCTATAGACTATCAAACGTTTCATCAAATCAGAAATATTTGACAGTCACCAAATAGAATTCACCTATCTAAAAATTCTGAGAAACTCCAAAACCCTGAATCTCCAAATTTTTCCAAGATCAATCCACCAGCAACCAAAAACCTACAGGCATCAGGTCATCCAAATTAACAACAAAATTGCATTAAAAAAATCTCGCAACCAATTGATGAAATCCAATCAATCCCACACACATCACCGTAATTAAAAATTACTAGAGATTACAAAAGGAAAACAAAAACATAGAAATGTAGACATAGATAAATTGACATACCTGAATAATTATGAGCGGATGAGAGGGAAGAGAAGCAAGAACCTATTGAGGGTCGTTGCCTTTTGTGTGGAAGAAGGCCCTTTGCCTTGCCTGTTTTGTTTTCTCTCTTTTTTTTCGTCGTTTACCCATTTATTATACTTTTTTTCAATACAAAAGCTTATATCAAACGTTCTTATAATGTTAGACAGATATTTTTTTTTGGTTTTTTATTAAAAAAAATTATTTTTTATGCTAAAATTATTAATTTTTATTGTGAATATTGATAGGATTGACTCGTTTCACGTATAAAAATTTGTGAAACTATCTTACAACCTACCTTTTTTTTAATTAACGTTCAAACATTTTTGATAAAGTGAAAGATAGGAAAATTGCATCCAAATTATTTATGAAAAATAAAAGTTGAATAAAACTTCATGTAAAATTTAATAAAAGTTAGAAGTGGTGCACTTTTAAAATAAAAACCCACACAACCTCAAGTCTAAAATGTACAAATTTACGAATAAATTTATAATTTGGTAATGAATTCAAGAGTAAATAGGAGAAAAACATTACTTCGTATTCAGCAATCAACGAACGACTAATTCTTAACCTAATAAAATAACGACGATGATGGAATATTGACAAAATAACGACAACAATATAAAAATAAAATGAGGAAGAATCTGGACGTAAGATGAAAAGGAAAGTTGCCGTCCAACTGGCTACTCCAATCATTGTGTGCAACAAATTATACATGGGTCACATTACATTATATATTATTGAAAATTGAATGAGTTGGTGTCTTTTTTGTTAGTAATCTTGATTTGAGAGGATTAGCTCGGATCAGGTGATATGTACACACTCAAACAAGAAAATGTTAGTGGGACGTCGCGTCGGAAACCTTTCCTACGTGATCACTCCCATTCTCAAGTAAGTAAAGTATTTACACAAAAGAAAATAAATGCTTAAGAAAATGAGTATAAAGGTTTTTTGTGAGAATGAATTGAATTCCTTGATTTTAACTCGACTTGAAGTATTTATAGGGTGTCAAGGCCCGTGACTATCCTTGATAATCGGACAGTGGCCACTATGCGAGGACGTGGCCCAAGTCTTGGCTTCATCATGATCTGAGAACATGGTGGGGACGTGCCTCCACAACTGTAGACGATATGTGTCCATGATCAATTGACTTAGTCTTCATGTGCTTTGGGGTTGAGGCCATGGGTCCAGACTTTTACAAGTTGGTAGTGGTCTGGTAAACTTCCTGAGTTGATTAGAAGACTTGGCTCATGAGGAAGCTGTTTCATTGTGCTTACAGAAATGGTTTGGTAACAAGGAGGGTATCGCTCATGCATATCAGTTCTTCGTTGGAACGATAGGAAATTGGCCTTGGAAACCTCTACTGTCTAGGACATTCATACTACCTAAGCATCTATTCATACTTTGGTTACTTGCACATCATAAACTCATGACTCGAGACAGACTGGGATTTATCAATGATCAGATATATGTCTTGTGCGAATTTAAAGATGAAACTGTTGATCATTTGTTCTTTGATTGCAGTGTTACAAATCTCATTTGGAAGAGTGTTCGTCATTAGCTTGATATGAAGAAAATAATGGGATCTCCGATGGCTATATTGCGAGCTTTCAGAAGACAGTGTTGAGGTACCTCGATGTTGAAAAGAATGAGAATAACAGCACTGGCTGCAAAAGTGTACCACGTTTGGAATATGCGAAATAGAGCAATGTTTGACCAAGAAAAATTCTGCTGTCAAGATATCGTCATAAAAATTAAGATTCACACCTATCGGTCCATTTCTGAAGCAATTAAAGTAGCAAGCTGAGTACGCGTGATTATTGTAGCATTTAATTTATACTTTCGTAATATGATAGCTTTTGATTTTTGATTTTATCCGGGAATGCCCGATATATTTGTAACATTAACTTTTTCTTCATTTTAATGAAATCGGATTCATTAAAAAAAGTTACAGATTCCCTCTTTCCCTGCCGGTGGAACTATACGAGAGCTGGGGTAGACACAGGACGTTTGAAATCTCAAGCCAATCGCATCAAACCCTTGTTTGACGTTGAATAAAGCATCTATTCGCTAATTTCTCATATCGGATGCAGGATTGAAGATTGAATTCTTGAAAAAGAGAGCCTATACGACAAGAAAATGGTGAAGGTCCGAATGAACACTGCCGACGTGGCGGCCGAGGTCAAGTGCCTCCGCCGCTTGATCGGCATGCGTTGTTCCAATGTATACGATCTCTCTCCAAAGGTATTTTCACGTAGCTCGCTTTAGGAGAGTGCTCAATTGCCTTTGTTCCTTTCTCTTTAGTCCCGTTCCCCTCTTGTTAGTTGTAACTATATAAAAATTGACTTTTTTTTATCCCTTATGTTAGAATTATATAAGAAGTCGAGTTTTGTCCCTTGGGAACAATACAATATTCAAATGAGTTTTCTTCCGACGTTTAAGTTATTGTTAAAGAAATCTGTTTTACTTTTCTTTCTTTTTTTGAGTTATTGTTTTTTGTTTGGTAATGTGTGCGAAATGTTTGCTAGACGTATGTGTTTAAGCTGATGAGTAGCAGTGGAGTGACAGAGTCGGGAGAGAGTGAAAAGGTTCTGCTGTTGTTGGAGAGTGGTGTTAGATTACATACCACGGTGTATATGAGGTATGATTCTACATTTCTACTGAATTTCATGCATTCTTTTTGTTTTTGGTACAATTCCGTATTTCATCGAGTGATCTTTTTTGAGGCATACACGTCAGGCCTGGCAACTGCAACATTCCTGGAAATATAGGAAAGATGAAAGTTTAGCCTTAAAGAAGACCATCGGCCACCCATCTAATTACTGGTCTTAGATTGCTTTCCACTGCCTTGTTCTGGCTGAAAAGTTCTTTTTCTGAATATTCTACATCTTTCTTCAGTACTTCTACTATATGCCTTGGCCCTCAGTTTTAAAGAAACTTAGAGGGTAGTAAAGAATTACTTTAATGCTTCTGTCTCTTTTCACACAGAACTGTGAGTTGGATACGAAGGAAGCAGAATGTGTACCCTTGAAAGAGAAAAATGTGTTTTGTTTGGTGTAAGACTCTTGGTAACAGGAGAAAAGAGAATTCATCATTTTGGTTTGTTCTAACTTCTAACATAGAAGGCTCGTTAGATAATTGACTGTTTCAGAATTTATTTGTGACAAATGGATATGTACAATTATACACATACATAATATTTGTAATGGGAATAAATATGTATATCCTGAAAATCAAAATCTTTTCTTCTTCTACACAGGGACAAAAGTAATACACCGTCAGGATTTACTTTGAAATTAAGGAGACACATACGAACAAGACGGCTTGAAGATGTGCGACAACTTGGCTATGATAGGGTATGCATTACTGGCTTCTGTAGGTATCAGTGAATGTTTAATCTTCAAAATTTTGAAGGGTTTCATAAAGTTGAAAGTTGTATGTAGATAATACTCTTTCAATTTGGACTTGGAGTTAATGCACACTACGTCATTTTGGAGTTGTATGCCCAAGGGAATATTCTTCTTACAGATTCTGAGTTTACTGTCCTGACTCTCCTGCGTTCACACAGGTCGACTACTCTAATGTGTTTTTGCATAGATCCATCATCATCATTCTTTTTTTGCTGTGTAAGCAAGAATGCTAATAGTTTGTGTGCTAATTTTTCTTGACAGGGATGACAATAAGGGAATTGCTATCATGTCGCGACATCGTTATCCAGTTGAACTATCTCGAGTATTTGAGCGTACAACTAGGGAGAAGCTCGAGGTAGCCTTCGAATCTGTGGTGCACGAGAAAAAAGATGAACATTTAAATAAGTGTGAAAATGGAAATGATGGTTCCAATGCCTCCACGGGTAAGCATAATACTCAAAAGAATACAAAGCCTGCTGGGACAAACAAGAATGACAATACTCGTGCCAAGCAAACAACTCTGAAAGTTGTTCTTGGGGAAGCATCGGGTTATGGGCCAGCTTTATCGGAACACATTATACTAGATGCTGGTTTGACTCCTAGCACAAAATTACATAAAGAATTCAAAATGGACGGTAATTCAATACAGGCTCTGACTGAAGCTGTAAAGAAGTTTGAGGATTGGCTATCAGAGGTTATTTCTGGCAAGAAAGTTCCAAAAGGATACATTCTGATGCAGCGGAAGATATTGGGAAACAATGATGTTGCTGTATGTCAATGCTATTATCTTTATTTTTTTCTTCATAAAAATCCAATGAAGAATCATGGATGTATATTTCATTTGTCTGTTTATGATTAATGGGTTTCCTCTTTTGCAGATCTTCGATGAGTTTTGTCCATTGTTGCTAAACCAGTTCAAATCAAGAGATTCCATGGAGTTTGAGACATTTGATGCAGCTTTAGATGAATTCTACAGTAAAATCGAAAGCCAGCGTGTGGAACAACAACAAAGGGCTAAAGAAAATTCTGCCATGCAGAAACTTGATAGAATCAAATCTGATCAGGTCTATCATTGCCTCTATGTTAATGCTTTTTTGCATTGCTGGTATTTAAATGTTTAGACATTGTGCAACCGATGCTGTTGTCTTGAATTTTCTTTGATTTTTACCTTTATCAGGCATGTGCTCTGAAATTGCATCACCAAAAATTGATTATTACGCTGTAAAGATATGCCCAAATTGAGGAAAGCTTATGTATTTGAGAAAACCTTGTTTATATATTGTAGTAGTCAATACCAAATTCTGCCTCTGGTGTTAAAAGTTTACCATGATGTCTCAGGAAAGTCGCGTGCATGCACTTAAGAGAGATGTTGAAGAGTGTGTCAAAATGGCAGAATTGATAGAATATAATTTAGACGATGTAGATGCTGCCATCTTAGCAGTCCGTATAGCTCTTGCAAATGGGATGAGTTGGGTTGATTTGGCTCGTATGGTGAAAGAGGAGAAGAAATCTGGAAACCCTGTAGCTGGCCTCATTGACAAGCTGCATCTTGACAGAAATTGTATGACACTTCTTCTGAGCAATAATCTTGATGAAATGGATGATGATGAGAAAACGCAACCTGTGGACAAGGTATCTAATTTAAAGCTTCAGTTTTTTTTTTTTGCTTAAACCTATGGTATTTCAGCTTAGTAAGGCATTGATATAAGTATGTGGACATCTTCTTAATTGTGAACGACTATTACATGGACACCATAGTCAAACCCAAACTTTTTAGGTTCACCATCTTTACTTGGGGTTTTTACAACAATCGCAGTGACAATGTCACGAACACAACACCGGCCCAGGCCCAGCAAGAATTCTCGAAGATACAGGTGTACAAGCGGCACACGCACGGCAGATTTAGGGGCAAGGATTAGGATCTTTATCTTATCGTTTTTCTTTGAACTTTCATAGGTTGGTTGATAGGATTTGGTTTGTTAGGATTTGATAGATGATTATCATCTCTAGGATGGGATAAGCTAGGGCTTTTCTTTTGTATTTATTGGTACCGTTTGTTTAATGAGATTCATTCAGAAAATTTCCAACAAAATTGTTACGAGATCGGAGGTTCTCTCTTTCGAGCCTCATACTCATCAAACTTTACAATAGGCCGTCAAGGAAGGAAGTCCAATAAAACAAAGTGGAATCTGGACTCCACGGTTTCCTTCCCCACGAGACCCGTTACTCGATCAACTACGCGGGAACGCAACAAATTGGTATCAGAGCAGGGAGTAATGGGTGACTCGGCAATCTCGAAACAACTCGATGCTTTCATGAAGATGTACATCGAGGACAAGAAGGCACAAGAACAAATCCAGCAAGGTTTTCGCGAGAAACTGGAAGAACTATCCCTCTCCATGGCTGCTGTGCGAACAGAATCCAGCCACCAGCAGGACGCGGACAGTAACGTGCGAGGCACGAACGATTACCGACGAGCCGGACACGATAGGGGAGAGGCTTTTTTCGGGGGACAGCGCCATGCACGGTTGGACCTTCCCCGATATGATGGGCTGGCCGATCCACTTGGGTGGCTGACTCACTGTGAATTCTTCTTCCGCCATCAAAACACTCCAGCAAACGAAAGAGTGGGAATTGCAGCGTTCCACTTGGAAGGAGATGCGCAATTATGGTTTCTCAAGGCAGAAGAAAGCAACCCCAATATGTCTTGGAATGATTTCAAAGAACAGTGCCACTTACGTTTCGGGCCAATCCTACGCTGTACTAAACTGGGGGAACTCTCTAAATTGAAACAGACGAGCTCCGTGGAAGACTATCAACAGAAATTTGAGCGATTAATGGCGAGGGCAACAAATTTATCACAAGATCAACTAGTAGAACTTTTTATCAGTGGGCTACATGATGTTATCGCAGCAGAAGTCCTCATTCATTTACCTTTAGATCTACCCAGAGCCATGCATCTCGCAAGGCTATATGAGATGCGTTCGGGGGTGCGACAAGCCAGTAACCAGACCACTATTCGCCGCAGTACTCCCCAACAGACAACAGGACCGTTTGTCCGAAGATTAAATCGCGCTGAGATGGAAGAACGAAAGGCGAAAGGACTGTGTTATAATTGTGACGAGCTATATCTTCCGGGGCATCGCTGCAAGAGATTATTCTGGATCGAAACTTTGGACGATGACACACAACAGGGTCACCCACGCCTTTCACTCGAAGAAGACGAACCCGAGGTTTCTATTCATGCCATTACGGGTACTCAGGGGGCACAAACCATGCAGATAAAAGGGACAATCTCACATAATCCACTGCTCGTCCTAATTGATTCGGGCAGCACTCATTGTTTCCTAGACAAATCCGTGGCACAACGACTGGGGCTATCAATGGAAACAAAGGCTACTCTTCAAGTCTTGGTGGCCAATGGGCGTCGGATTCCTTGCACGGGAGTCTGCCATAACATTGTCCTCGGTTTGGGAGGATACAAGTTCTGCATTGATTTCGTTATTATTCCCCTGGGAGTTTTCGGTGCAATTCTAGGAGTAAATTGGCTCCAACTCTTTGGACCCATACAATGGGACTTCGCCAAGATGTGTATGCAGTTTGTGCACCAAGGGCAGACGATTACGCTCCAAGGAAACACAGCGGAAGGCCAGCAGTCGAGTGGTCAGCTTGCTGCCATACACGTGCAGAAAGAAAATGACCTGGATTTACATAATCTTCTCCTTGAGTTTTCATCAGTATTTACGGAGCCTTCAGGCCTCCCTCCTCGCCGCCACTTCCAGCACAAAATATGTCTAGAATACGGGACGAGCCCGATTGCGGTCCGCCCATATCGCTATGCGCACTCTCAGAAGGATGAGATTGAAAAACAATGCACCGAGATGTTATCCAAAGGTTTTATTCGATATAGTACATCTCCGTTCTCATCACCCGTCATTCTAGTCCCAAAGGCAGACAAAACTTGGAGGTTTTGTGTGGATTACCGTGCTCTAAACGCAAAAACAATCAAGGACAAATTCCCGATACCCATCATCGAGGAACTGTTGGATGAGTTATTTGGTGCTTATTTTTTTACAAAACTTGATTTGCGAGCAGGTTATCACCAGATTCGCATGGATCCAGGAAGTATTCCCTTGACAGCGTTCCGAACACATCATGGACACTACGAGTTCGTAGTCATGCCATTCGGTCTCACCAACGCACCTGCCACTTTTCAGGCTCTTATGAATTATGTGTTCCAGGCCTACCTACGGAAATTCGTCCTCGTGTTCTTTGACGATATCTTGATTTACAGCCCTACATGGGAAAGTCATTTACACCACTTGCATATCGTGCTCACTACACTGCAGCAGCACCAGCTTGTATTAAAACGATCCAAATGTTTCTTTGCCCAACAGGAAGTCGCCTATCTGGGCCATGTGATTTCAAACTCGGGGGCTAAGGTGGATATGTCCAAAATCGAGGCCATCGCCGAATGGCCACAACCGACCACACCCACAGCGTTACGCGGTTTCCTAGGACTAACGGGATATTATCGTCGTTTTGTCAAAGACTATGGATTGATTGCCGCCCCGCTAACGTCTCTTCTTCGGAAAAATGCCTTCAAATGGTCCTTGGAATCCACAGCGGCATTTGACAAACTAAAAAGGGCACTCACGACAACACCTGTCCTCGCCCTCCCAGATTTTTCAAAACCATTTATCGTGGAATGTGATGCTTCTGATTCAGGTATCGGCGCAGTGCTCCAGCAAGACGAACGGCCAATAGCTTTCTTTAGTCATTCATTCGCTCAACAACACCAAAAATTACCCGCCTACGAAAAAGAACTGATGGGATTGACTAGAGCAATACGCCATTGGCGTGCTTATTTTTGGGGGCAGCCCTTTTTGGTGCGCACGGACCACTACAGTCTCAAGTATCTTCTCGAACAACGTATCGCAACGCCCTCTCAACAACGCTGGTTATGCAAGTTATTGGGGTTCAGTTTCACCATTGAATACAAGTCTGGCCGTTCTAATATCGTGGCGGACGCCCTATCCCGCCGCGATTCGTCTACAGCATATACCGCCGCTATCTCGGCCCCTTCTTGGGATTTCCTTACCGATCTAAAATCAGAACACGCACACTCGGACGAAATCCAACAGCTTATTCAGGACAACGTAAGGGCTGCTACCCATGACCACTGGGCATATACCGACGGGCTCTTACTGTATAAATATCGGATTTTCCTACCCAAGACATCCCCATTAACAACTCAAATCATTAGCTCCATACACAATTCATACCATGAAGGATACCAAAAGACATTACAGCGCGTTACTCGCGATTTCTATTGGGTAGGAATGCGCCGACAGGTACAAGACTTGGTGACCGCGTGCCTTATCTGTCAACGGAATAAAGTTGAGCACCTTCAACCAGCGGGGCTCCTACAACCACTACCGGTCCCTCACCAAATCTGGGCAGATATCTCGATGGATTTTGTGGAGGGTCTTCCCTCGTCACATGGCAAAAATGTTATCTTCGTCGTGGTCGACCGTTTCTCAAAGTATGCTCACTTTATGGCAATCGCCCACCCCTATACTGCTGTTTCGGTGGCTCGAATTTTTTTTGAATCTGTGTTTAAATTGCATGGCCTACCCGAGTCTATTGTCAGTGATCGAGATGTTACATTCACGAGCTCATTTTGGAAAGAATTGTTTCGGTTGCAAGGGACAAAACTTTGTTTCAGTTCAGCATACCACCCTCAATCTGATGGGCAAACGGAGGCAGTTAATCGAGTATTGGAGATGTATTTACGTTGTTTTACGAGCGACCACCCAAAGAAGTGGGGGGAATGGCTCGCTTGGGCTGAATATTGCTACAATACGAGTTTCCATTCGTCACTACGTACCTCTCCTTTTGAGGTCATCTATGGGAGACCACCCCCTCGTCTCTTATCTTACTGCCCGGGGGCCGCTCGCCTAGAGGCTGTGGATCAAGCGTTAATCTCTCGTGACAGACTGTTGCATGACATCCGAGACCGATTGTTGCATGCACAAAATCGTATGAAGGTACAATATGACAATAAGCACCGGGAATTACACTTCGAGGTGAATGAGATGGTCTTGTTGAAACTTCAGCCGTACCGCCACTTAAGTCTAGCAGCTCGAGCTCATCGAAAGTTATCTCCTCGGTTCTATGGACCTTTTAAGGTGTTAGAACGGGTTGGGTCAGTTGCCTATAAACTAGAGTTACCAGCTTCTGCCAAAATGCATCCAGTTTTCCACATCTCCGTCTTGAAACCATTTCGTGGTACGGAAGTTTGCGAACCATCACTCCCTACTCTTCACGTGGGAGAACAACTACCAACCCCGCAGGCCGTACTAGATCATCGAGTGCATAAAGGGAGGACAGAGCTTCTGATTCATTGGAAAGGATTATCACCAGCAGAGGCATCATGGGAAGAGGCGGCATTGTTCGCCGAACGGTTTCCATCTTTTATGTTTGCGGACAAACAACTATCTCAGGGGGTGGGTGATGTCACGAACACAACACCGGCCCAGGCCCAGCAAGAATTCTCGAAGATACAGGTGTACAAGCGGCACACGCACGGCAGATTTAGGGGCAAGGATTAGGATCTTTATCTTATCGTTTTTCTTTGAACTTTCATAGGTTGGTTGATAGGATTTGGTTTGTTAGGATTTGATAGATGATTATCATCTCTAGGATGGGATAAGCTAGGGCTTTTCTTTTGTATTTATTGGTACCGTTTGTTTAATGAGATTCATTCAGAAAATTTCCAACAAAATTGTTACGAGATCGGAGGTTCTCTCTTTCGAGCCTCATACTCATCAAACTTTACAATAGGCCGTCAAGGAAGGAAGTCCAATAAAACAAAGTGGAATCTGGACTCCACGGTTTCCTTCCCCACGAGACCCGTTACTCGATCAACTACGCGGGAACGCAACAGACAAGCTATCCGTGCCCTTTGTCATAGTTGCCTCTTTGTGAATAACTAATTCCCCACTTCCATAAGGTTCCCTTACATAAAAGCAGAAGGGAAAAATATATCTAAAGAGCCTTATTGCTGTTTGTTTTTCCTTTTCAGGTAGAGGTTGATCTTGCACTTTCAGCGCATGCTAATGCCCGGCGCTATTATGAGCAGAAGAAGAAACAGGAGAATAAACAGGAGAAAACCATCACAGCACATGAGAAAGCTTTCAAAGCTGCTGAAAAAAAGACGCGCCAGCAACTTTCACAGGTGGTTGATGACTTCAGTGAATTTTAGTACTTTTCTTAGTCTAATTGTTTTGATACCAATATGGTTAAGCTAATTTCTAACTTCTTTTCAGACTAACAGTTAAGATTTCTGACTTCTTTTGGGTTTGGTTTGGGTAGTTCCAAGAGCGATAGTTTATTGTATTTGCTGGACAATATTGTTGGAGCGGAATAGACAAATTTTTGACAGTTTAGAAGAGTTGGTTGAAGAATGTTGGGACAAAATTATGATTCGGGCATCTAGCTGGATTGGGAAGCATGTAGAGTTTAAGTATTTCTCAATATCAGATTTGATGAGGGATTGAGTTTATATTTGTTGTTGATTTGAGCATGGTTTTTGTATTTTTTTTGTTAATATATGGATTACTTGTCCGCGAGTTGTAATTAAATGATTTGAATTAATGAATATAATATGGTTTCTTATAAAAAGAGATTGCTGACTTCTTTCTTGCAACAGCGATAATGATCAAGTTTATGTACTCCATGTTTATCTATATAAAGATGATGTAGAATGGGCTAGAAACAAAAGAAATGAGACCTTGAGTATTCTAACAATTATGTTTCATAATCTCATATGAGAGGTAAGTGGAGAGTGGATACCAATAATAAAAGTAAGGATTGCTACTTTATAACTAATTGTCCATGGTTGTATATTTTTATTTTTCCAACTTATGTATCTACCTAGTTTATTCCATATGAGGTGGTAACACTTTTCCTTTACCTAATTTCCAGGAAAAAGCTATCGCCACAATTTCACACATGCGTAAGGTTCACTGGTTTGAAAAATTCAATTGGTTCATCAGCAGTGAAAATTATTTGGTTATCAGTGGACGTGACGCCCAACAAAATGAGATGATAGTCAAGCGTTATATGTCCAAAGGAGATTTGTGAGTATTAAGTAAATCTTGGTGTACATTGTATGAACTTTTCCAGAAGCTGTCTCTTTGCCAAGAAGTTTTAGTTATAATCTTTTCACATTCTAAAGGATTGTTAGCTGCTGAATGATGATTTTAAATTATTTGTCTGAATGAATTTAGGTGTTAAAATATCTAAATTCTGCGGTACGAGGTTATGTATGGCTTTTTGAATATTATGGAATACATCCACCATTAGATTCCTGATCCTTCTGGTTTTTCATTAGCTGTTTCTTTCATGTGTTTATTTTGGACTTGTTTAAAGCTTTCTTATGTGATAATTTTACTTCAACAGTAGAATTTAATGTTGTTTGCTTTTTTATGGCTAACAGATATGTTCATGCGGATCTCCATGGTGCTTCTAGTACTGTGATCAAGAATCATAAACCTGAAAGCCCTGTACCCCCTCTTACTCTGAACCAAACAGGATGTTTCACAGTAAGATGAAAGTAGATATTCGTGGTGAAATATCTGATTTCGTCTATTTGATTTGGGGAGTAGGTGCTTATCATCTCTTTTTGTGATGTAGGTCTGCCATAGCCAGGCTTGGGACTCGAAGATTGTGACTAGTGCTTGGTGGGTGCACCCCCACCAGGTCAGCAAAACAGCTCCCACTGGAGAATATCTTACAGTTGGAAGCTTCATGATTCGTGGTAAGAAGAATTTTCTTCCACCTCATCCTCTAATAATGGGTTTTGGAATTTTATTTCGCTTGGATGAGAGTTCTCTTGGGTCGCATCTGAATGAAAGGAGGGTAAGGGGTGAAGAGGAAGGAATAATAGACAAGGAGCAAACTGAACCCCTGAAAGAAATATCTTACTCTGATTCCAATTCTGATTCTGAGAAGGAAGTCTTAAAAGAAAAAGTTGAGTCTTCAGGACTTGCGAATTTGTCAGCCGAGAACCTATCAGGGGAGGAAGTCTCCAAAGTGGCCTCTGCCAGTGGCTTGAATTTTTCAGAAGTAACCAGCAATTCACAAGACACCTTTGATGAAACTAGTAGTGTAGTAAATTATGTATGTCATGATGAAGTATATGATAGCAAAACCTCTAAAACTGTTGCACAAGATCTGGAAGACCTAATTGATAAAGCCCTTGAGCTTGGATCTGCTACTGCTTCTACTAGGTGTTTTGGGCTCCCTTCTGTGGAGGAATCGGTGAGCGAGCATCACCATGAGGTGACAAAGTCAATGCAAAGAGATCGACCTTACATCTCAAAAGCTGAAAGAAGAAAGCTCAAGAAAGGTCATAAAGATGGTTTTGAAATTTCGACTGCGGAACATGGAAAAGAAACAGAAGATCACAACTCTCTGAGTCAGCCAGAGAATCAAGCTAAAATTTCCAAGCCGATTAATGGAAAAATAAGTCGTGGACAGAAAGGAAAATTGAAAAAGATAAAGGAGAAATACGCTGACCAAGACGAGGAGGAGCGGCTCATTAGAATGGCTCTGTTGGCTGTACGTACTGCTGGCTTAATATCAACCTTAACTGTTATTTTATTTCACTATAGATTTCCCATGAATCTCTGTTCCATTTGAATTTTTGTGTGTCAGAAATAGTTAGGAAACTGCTTGCTGATCATTGAGAATTCAGTTCTCTAATTACGTCAAAAGAGATGAGGAAAAATTAGTCAATCCCTTAGAAATGAACATGAATCTTAATTCTAATTTCGCGCTCTTTGGAATCCTTTAAAAGACACTAGCACTAATATGGCAACTCATAAATCGCTGGTTTATTTACATGCAAATTAATCTGCAGGCTGCAGGGAAATCAAAGGGTGTTGAACAGTCTGAGAATGAAAATGCTCTTCCAGTAACAGAAGCCAAACTTGCTACAGGTGTGGAAAATTAGAGAAACTGTTGTTTCATTGACTTTCTGACACTTGAAACTGATGTTGATACGATGTTTTTGACAAATATATATTCAGAGGAAAACATCAAAATTTCAAACTGCAGATTTTTGGTTTGTTGCCTTATAATGTCAGGAATGTCCATATTATGCTGACAGTTCCCTTAGAGTTGATTTTTACGCTTAAATAGTATGGGAAATGCTATCTCAAGATCTGCGTACTTCTTTAAGAGGTAGATCAGATTTATATTTGATTGATCATCCGCACAAAATATGGACATCTGGAATCATATTTACCGTATTTTATTTCTCGGTCATTGCTAAACTTCTTAGGCACTTTGTCCGAGTCCATCCTCAAGTTTTTTACTTGTGAATAGTTTCATTTATTTAGCCATTATGTTGCCTGCGGTTTTATTTTCATACGTTTCAGTCCATATTGAATTGATAATAGCATCACTTGTCTAATCTGCATCCATGATTTACTAAATCTTTTGGCTTTGATGTACCATATTCTTGGTGATGGGAATAAGGAGCTAATACTTCCCTTTTCATTTGCAGCACCTGCAGATGCTTCAAAGATATGTTACAAATGTAAGAAAGCGGGTCATTTGTCTCGAGATTGTACTGAGCATCTGGAGGAAACCGGGAAGAGCAAAGCAGATGGTAAGGTAGATAGGGGTACCAGTGAGATGGACAGGGTAGCCATGGAAGAAGATGACATTCATGAAATCGGTGATGAAGAGAAGGAAAAGCTAAATGATGTGGACTATTTGACCGGAAATCCACTCCCTATTGATGTCTTGTTGTATGCTGTTCCAGTTTGCGGTCCTTACAATGCTTTACAATCATATAAATACCATGTCAAGATAATTCCAGGCTCACTGAAGAAAGGAAAAGGTACTTACATGAAGTATTTCTTTTCATCTTGATTATTAATTGCTTGCGATGTTTATTTGAGTTCTTAGATTGAAATATGTACATTTTCAAAATAGCCATATGGCAGTTCCTTTCTGCTTTTGAGTTTTGCCATTTTGGGTATCTTTCCTGGCATTATTATCTGATTCTTCCCTAATGCAGCGGCCAAGACTGCCATGACTTTGTTTAGTCACATGCCCGAGGCATCGAGCAGGGAGAAGGAACTGATGAAGGCGTGCACAGATCCTGAACTTGTTGCTTCTATGATGGGTAACTCGAAGGTTTCAGCAGCAGGGCTAACTCAGCTGAAGCAGAAACAGAAGAAAATCAAGAAGACAAACAAGGGAGAGGTGAGCTAGGACAACAACAAATGGGTTACTCCGTACTAGAGGTGCGCGTAGAATGCAGCATTAGGCCAAGAAGTTCGAATCCATTTTTGAAATGTTGTTGATAGGATACGGAGTTATCCAAAACCTCAAATATCGAAAATGCATAATTCACCAACTTTTATAAAAATTGCACGATTTACATTTAATAACCCGATTTTTTGAACAAGCACGTGCTACGGCTGAAAAACCAACGTGAGTCTTAACATTGACTTGAGATTTCCTCCAACAAAAAAACTATGGAAGAAGATTATGTGATTTCTTGCTCCACTTTGTTGTGTCGATCAGAAAAATTTATATTTCGATAAATATATAGTTGAAAATATTAGTGATTAATAAAAGAGTATTTTTATACATTCGACGTAAAAAATTTCAAAATTTGGTTTTTAACTACAATATGGACGCATATTCAAAAAATAGCGTTAGCATGGATAAATCGTGCAATATTTATAAAAATTCAAGAGCTGAGATGTCTTTTCGATATTTCACATAAAGTTTTGATGCAAGTAACTTGTAAGATACATGTCAAAAGTAATGTAGATATTTTGTAAAATATGAGAGTTGCAAAATGATAATTTGTTTAACTTTTCCAAATAAAAATAGATTTCTTATGTATAAACTACCTGTGATTTTAAAACAATTTTTTAGGGAATTATATTTATTAACTTATTTTAGAAATTATCCATACATCAGTAACAAATATACCAATATATTTTTTTAACAGTTATGTAATTATTTTTGTTATAAAATTATCTCCTTAATCATAGACCAAAGAAATGAGTGATATATTTTTGCTTCACATTCAGTCAGATGAGAATGGTGATTATAGTTTGTCTATTTGAATGCTGCGAGAGGCTAGAGTATGTTGATATATCGATTGTGATAGTTTTGTATTTATTGAATTTGACTCAAGTTTATCGTCTGATAAATAAGTATATAAAAACGATTGTGCAAATTTTTTCTACTGTACAAATTTTTCTATGATGTTATTGAAGCTTATGTTAATTTATTACTTTGTAAAATAATAGTATTTCGAAATCAGTATTTCTCGAATTTATGAACACTCATAATCGCTTTTTGCTAAAGAATTAATTTTGAAGCAAATATTTCAACAAGTTCATGTTGTAAAATATTTCTGTGTCATTTTGTATGCTAACTTCGGCCTCTGTTGTTTCAATGCAGAAGTCAAGAGTATGAAGTGGATTTAGAGATGGATTACTCATTTGACACCATTTTTTTTTATCAGACATTCTATCATCCTTTAGAACTATCAGATGAACATATGGAAGAGAGTTGCAAAGATTGAGAACGCGGCTCGATCTGGTTTTTTCAGAAATTAGAAAGTTGTACAAGAAAGTAGAATAAAAATTTCTTTTATTTCTCATGCAAGTTTCATATTGACGCTGGCTGACTTAGCAACTCAAAATGTTCAAGCGACCAGAATCAAGAAAAGACGGTCTCCAGTCTATGAAGGCAATCCAAATAGCATAAGGAAGTTTTAGGGGAGTGTATCGATGTAAGGATTTTGATTAAGATTAAAAAAAAAATGTATCTGTTGGCCATTATATTGTTGATGTTTCACCCAACTTCTGCTTGGAACTTAATTGTTGTCGGTGTGACAATCTTCTATAGCTTTGTCTCCCTTCTTGAATGGAGAATACCCTTTCTCCAGCATCTTCTCCACCTCCTCGAACTGCAGCCCTTTGGTCTCCGGTACGAGGAAGAAAATGAATACGAGCCCAATCAATGAAAACCCCGCGAACAAGAGGAAGGTTCCAGCAGATCCTAGGTGCTCGGTTAGTGTCAAGAACGTTTCACTGACTATAAGATTTGAACTCCAGTTAGAAACCGCGGCAATGCCTCCACCGATCCCTCTATACTTGAGCGGGTATATCTCGGAGTTGACGATCCACGGGACAGTTCCCATGCCGGGGGAGTAGACGATGATGTATAGGCCGAGCAGTACCACCGCCAAAAATCCGATCTTACTTGGGCACCCTTGTGTATACCATGTTCGCTTATCTGCCCTGCAGACGCTTCTCACCACATCATTCATTTCGAGACAAGCGCCTGCATGATACTGCCAATAAGACAGGAAAAAAATACATCATTAGCAAGAAAAGTGAATAAATTACATGTTAATGCATCACATTCTTGTAAACTGGACGCACTAGGCTGCCAGGTGCCGAGCAGAAAGCACAGTCAGTGTCCTTAGCCAAGCATCTCATGCAGCCCCACGATGATGCGTCCGGAGCTTGAGTGTAGGCCCGGCAAGTAGAATTGGCACCGAAATAAGCAGTTTCCGCGCTGCTGACATCAGGGGCACTGGCTGAAGCTTGGAAAAAGACGACAGATAACACCACAAGACAGGAAATGATCCCCATCATTGAAATAATCATCAGTCTTCTCCTGCCATAACGATCCACGAAGCACATGCTGACTATGGAACCGAGAGCGTTCAGGCCTGAAGTGATGAGAGAGAGTGCCAGTGCTGTCTTATTCGAAGCAAATCCGGCGAACTGAATTATGGTTGGACTATAGTACATTACGGTGTTTATGCCCACGAATTGCTGAGCGACTTGAACGGTGATACCAGCGTATAGTCCCCTCCTGACTACATCATTACCCCATGCACCCTTGAGTTGTGAAAATATACCACTTTCCCCAGGAATTTCCCCTTGCTTTTCTTGCTCAATGGATGCTTTCAAAGCCTGCAACTCATACTCGAGTTCTTCAGGGGGGTAAATTTTTTCTAAGATGGACTTGGCCTCGTCCTCTTTACCCTGATAATTGTTTGACATTCAAAAAGACAAATTTTGCTTAAATTAAAAAAGGAGAACTCAAAGCAACTCCACTCAACACAATGTTTGAGTGTAACAGATTAAATTTGCAGGCAATACAGAAGGAGCAGGATTCCTTACATGTCTGAAGAGCCATCTTGGAGACTCAGGGAGTGACAGCATCAAAATGAACTGAACAAGTGCAGGAAGACTAGCTGTACCAAGCATCCAACGCCACGTTCCAGTGACCTGAAGCATATTCCATATTGCTTACCGATTAGTTCTTCCTTCAGAGTGTGAGTATTTCTTGTTTTAAGAATCAGTGATTGTGAAAAGAGAGAAAATATTAAAAAGCAAAAAAAAAAAAAAACACACTTACATGAGAGAAAGCTAGATTGATAAGGTAAGAAAGAAATTGCCCTCCGGTGATAAGCAAGCCATTTGTGCTGACAAGCGCACCTCTAATTCTATGAGGCGAAGCTTCCGAAATATACAGAGGAGCGGTCATGGAAGCCATTCCTACTCCCAATCCCACGAAAACTCTACCGAGGATGATCATCCATGGTCCAGGAGCAACAGCCATGATAATTGCACCGAAAAAGAACAGAACATCGGCTATCAAAATCGATATTTTCCGTCCAAACCTGTCGTTGATCCATCCACCCATTGCAGCACCAAATATGGCACCCGCAACAGCCATGCTCACGATGGTTTCCTATTTTTATGCAAATTGGTGAAGTTAAACTTTGATTCCGTGAAAATGGCTTATATCAAAGATAATATCTATGTATATATATACCTGTAGCCATGTCTTTCTATCTACCGAGTCAAAATCCTCCCTGATATACAGAAGGGCACCAGAAATAACACCTGCACCAAAATAAAACATGCATGTATCGATCCCTTTTCGGAAAGATTAATTTAAATGACAATTATTTATTTCAATTGATTTTTATAACAACAAACAATATTTTTCGCTATTATGATTTTACTCTCATTGACATTTTTAAGCACCAAAACTTTGAGGCATGTTATTGACCTGTATCATAGCCAAAGAGGAGTCCTCCAATGCCAGCTGATAAGGCCAACTTCATGATATAAGGTGTTCTCCATGCTGTTCTCCAACATTCAGTAAACTCGGTCTTATCTGCACGTGTGATCCCTCCCTCAACCATGTTGATACACAAAGACAAAAGGTAAGGAGTTTTTGTCGGAGAAAAGCAGGATTTGATCCCAAGAAAGAGAAGGGAATCACAGCAAGGACTCTTCTTTGATACAACAATGAATATATATATTTATATACACACAATATCTGCAAGAGACAAGATTCTGTCAAAAAAAATCGAATTCTACGATTGTAATATTATTTTTCATGCATATTTGAGAGAACAAAACCAATAATGAATCACCTTAACAGAAGACTGATGGTTCTTCTTCTCTCTTGAAAAGAATTTCAGCCGCTACAATAAATGTCAGAAAACTAAATTTTCAATGCCTACTTAATCTTAAATATATATAATATACGAGGGAAAAATTTTGTGGACCTCACGTATAATCAACAATATTGACTCTAAATTTAGTTAATGATCCCAGTCACGATAAGCACAAATTTTCGCATAGGAGATCAATGACTCCCAAGGAATAGTGCAAACAAGTCAAATTTTATCTCAAATTCCATGTACTCCGTACGAAACAAAAAGAAAAAAAACAGTAATAAAGTTACTTTTTTTTCCTTCTAACAACGACTTTGATGGAGGGTTATATATATATTAAAAGTTAATAGCTAAAACCCATTCTAAGAATGATTTTAATTATTTAAATCTTGAAAAGGGTCGACAAAAAGCAGGAAACTTGGAGTTTGCATGCCCACTTTTTACCCAAATTTCAACTTCTTCACTGATCAATAAAGCCGTAAAGAGAATGAACAATTTACGCTGATCAATTACACTCATATTCTTATCAATATTCTTATCAAGAAATATATATTCATACATTTGTAATCAGAATAAACAAGGACGGAAAAATTATATCCCATTTTCAAAATTCAGGTGCACGATTTGTGAAGTTGAACTGATGGATCTTGATCATATTTTTGAACTTCTTGATCGAAGTTTGCTGTCTCTGCCGAACTTTCTGCAACTACATTCCCATAAACTATCCTTTCGGAATCGATGATGGGTGTGGCGCCGCCCAGTTCCGCAGCATGCTCAACTGCTCCGGGCACACATGCGACGAGCTCTACGGCGGTTGCACCTCCTTCAAGCTCTTCCACCTCCTCTCCAACGGCACTCCACTCGATATTCATATTCAATTCCCACATCTTTACTATATTATGATGATGAAGTTGGGTTCTTTCCAACGGATAAACACATAATTATTAATAAAAAAATATTAGACTAATTTGTTTGTTGTCTTTTGAACACTTTTATATTTAAAATAAAGGAAAACACCGTCGGAGAAAAGTTGAATAAAATGAAAATGTGATTGTTTCATATTGAAAGCTTAAAGGAAGTTGCTCCTTTTTATTAGTTCTAATGTGGACTAAGAGTTTGGGTCCTAAGGATACCAAAATTTTTAGAAAGATGAAGACGTTGCTAGGTTAGATTTCGGTGAATTAAACACACGCGCTCGCCCATCCGACGCGGCGCATGGTGGTCTTTGACAACTATCAATCTTTTGGAACAAATTTATTTGAAAAATATATTTTGTCACACTCGCATACATGTACTCGGACAGAGCGAGGCGCGCGGATGCGCGCTTGTTGTTGGTTTGAGGGTCATCGAACAGAACATGGCGCGCAGCAGCGCGATGCGGTGCCTTACTGTGCGTAGACAGAACAGGGCGCGCGGCTCGCTCTGTCCGAGTGTGCGCAGACATAACAAGGCGTTCTTTCACCGAAACAAGACGACTACTCATCAAAGATTGCACATTTGTACGAAATATTGTGTTCATTCAAGATAATTTTTGATGCTCTATATATATCCCTTACATGCGTTCATTTACATACTTTTGGCATCGAATTTCTTCTCTATTCAAGATTTTCGTTTCTATACACTTGAAAGTTATTGCATTTTTTTGTTCGTTGATATCGAGAGCTTGTTGTGCCGCTACTCTTGATAGAAGTCGTTGTATCTTAGAGACGATTGTCGTGGACGTGAAGCACTTGTATAGGGCAATATCGTCTTGCGGATAAATGATTTATTCTTGCCTCGTTTCAGAATTTTCGAGAAGGACACCATCTCATACAACAAGAACATCATATTTTGTGTTTGCTATTAAATTTTTTTTTTATACCTATCAACATTATCATTAATTTCAATTCAAATCTTCATCTCCCCTAATAATATTATACATATCATATTGTATTCCAATATAACAAAATGTATTTTAAAGGAGTGATCAAAATTAAATACAGGTAATTTATAAAGCGGAGATTAACTATATAATATTCAATGTATAAGTCAAGTGTGAATGAGCAATAAATGATCATTATGTCGATTATACTACGACTATTGCATAATAAATCATTACATTCAACAAATATAATATATTATAAAAAAATTATAAAACCAAAATTATGAGTGTATTCACTTGAAAAAAAAAACCCAAAATTAGCATATATATTTTTATTATGGAGATTATATCATAATAATTATATATTATATAAAACCAAAACTATGAGTATATTCACTTGAAAAAAAAACCCAAAATTAGCATATATATTTTTATTATGGAGATTATATCATAATAATTATATATTATATACTGGGTAATATCCAAAAAATAATAATAGTAATATTTTTGGGGTTAGCACATAATTATCATAAACCCCTAGGGGGAAAGTGCAATAAAAATCTCCATCTCCCATTTCAAATTTGAATTTCAGGTGGGGCTCGGCACTGCACTGCTCTGTCAATGGAGTTTTTGCGTGTCGCTGTTTACCAATTCCCCAAAACCATAAATTCACAAGCAATTCCATAATTTATGCTCCATTCTTCGCTACTCATCTCGAATCAAAGCTTCAACCATGTCCAACGACGGCTCTTCAACTCGTCCGGCACTGCTGAAGTCACCGCAATATCTAGCAAGTGAAAACGGATTTGAAAGCCCGTCGAATCAAATGCAGTTGACTTCATCAAGATCTCCTCTTATTTCAATCCCTGACCCGTCTCAGTTGCAATCAAGAACTCACAACCAACTTCTTCAGCATTATTTTAAAGAGAAACCGGAATCATCCAGGTGTATTGGCAGCAAAACATTAGAGGCGATTGCGGAGACTGAGCAGATATCTTCGTTTCTGAAAAATCCCAGAGGTTACGCTAAAGGTAAAGCTGCTCATTCTGAACCCAGTTCAGCTCAAAGTACTCCTCAAGTTAGAAGTGGGCCTAAGTTTTCCAACTTCAGTTCTGCTTCGAGTGGTGGTACGCTCACCAGGGTGCTTTGTCCATTAGGCAGTGTAAGAGGAAGAGGAGGGGTTTGCCCGCGGGTTTCTAGGAGGATTTCAATATCAGATCCAGAACAGTTACTGGTTCAGGTTCCACAATTTGAGCTTGACGAGGACCCAGGGTTTTGGGAGAATCATAATGTGCAGGTCAGTTTTAACATGAATTCACTATTCATCCGGTCATATTTTTTGATGTTGTTGTACTGTTTGGAACTGCCGAGTTCGTGGGCCAGGGATGTCTAATTTACCTTCTTTTTTTTCTTCTTCTTCTTCTTGGTTTTTTAAGAGCATTTGGTGTTTGTTTTAATCTTCGTTGTTGAATGCAGGTTTTCATTCGGATTAGACCATTGAATAATAACGAAATTGTTTCACAAGGGTATGGGAGATGCGTGAGGCAAGAGAGTTCACAGTCGGTAGTTTGGTTAGGTCATCCCGAAACTAGATTTACATTTGATCACATTGCTTGTGAAAGTACATCACAGGTGCCCGTCTCTCGTGTACTTTTTGATATGTTGCTACATTTAATGTGAAACTTATTCTTATAATGACAGCCATTGTTAATTTCAGTTAAAAATCTTTAGAAATTTACGAGAAATTGCATGACCAAATATGTTCAGGAAAAGCTATTCAGAGTTGTGGGATTGCCCATGGTGGATAATTGCATGTCCGGGTATAACAGCTGCATGTTTGCTTATGGACAGGTAGACATATTTGAGACATTTTGTTGTTGGACAATGATTATAAGTCAGCCTTGATTGATCATAGAATACTTAAAAACTTATTGCAGACAGGTAGTGGAAAGACCTATACTATGATGGGTGAAACTGATAAGATGAATGAAAAGCTCAGTGCTGATCGTGGCATTACTTACCGTACATTCGAGTACCTATTCACGAGGATTACAAAGGTCAGACAGTGATGATATTTACTTATTTGGTGAATCTTATACTTTTCCTGGTTGCTAAATACCACTTGTGGCCATCTTTAAGGAAGAAGAGGACAGGAAGAACGAAAGATTAAGTTATAGCTGCAAATGTTCTTTTCTAGAGATATATAATGAGCAAATAACGGACCTTCTCGAGCCTTTGTCCACTAATCTCCAGGTAATTTAAATTTATCCCGATGAACTCAATTTGTATGGTTAAATTTTCAAGTACCGAATTTTTCTACTAAACTTTAATTAATATAGCTCAGAGAAGATTTGAAGAAAGGGGTATATGTTGAAAACCTTACCGAGTACAGTGTTAGAACAGCGAATGAAGTTCTCAAACTTTTGCAACAGGTGATGCTCAAAATTGAATATTCTCGAATATTAATCTTTGATCATTCGTTATTTTGAAAAACAGTTGGCTATTCCTTTATCTGGCATAGGGTGCTGCAAATAGGAAAATAGCAGCAACTCATATGAACAGTGAGAGCAGCCGATCCCACAGTGTCTTTACTTGCATAATTGAGAGCCGGTGGGAGAAAGATTCCACGGTCCACCTTAGGTTTGGAAGATTGAATCTAGTAGATCTTGCTGGTTCTGAGAGGTAACAACTGATGTCATGAACAGATCTTCGTTACGAGGCAGTAATCACATATGAAATTTTGTTTTGATAGGCAGAAAAGCTCTGGGGCAGAAGGAGATCGTTTGAAAGAAGCAGCAAATATAAATAAGTCTCTTTCAACTCTGGGGTAGAAGTTTCTGAACTCATTCCAATTCTAATTCTGCCATCAAATTTTCCTTTTGGTTTTGTCTGAATGAATATTTGGACATATAAACAAATACTATCTTCATCTTGTATGCCATCAATGTCCCTCCTGGTTTTTGGGAACTATTGCATGTTATAGCCTTCTCCTTCCTTTCAGGTTAGTTTACCTAGTTATTGTCAGATTCACAGAGTTCATGACTAGAAATTAATATGCATTCAAATTTCAAACATCTATAGGACAAGCGGATCCTGAAATGTTAGATTGTTAAGATTCTAAACAAACAAGATGATGTCTAGATCATAATATTTCAAATAAACAAACAACTCGTCAGCTTGGCAAGCTTTATTACAGAGATGTATACGATTGAAGCATGGAGAACTGTGCCAATTCGGTAGAACGTGCTATGTTGCTCAATTGTGGATATATTTTGGTTCCATTAATATTGTAGCGATAACTGTCAATCCGATATTGCCTCCGGAAGAAACTTTCCTCAGTTGAGTTTTATTGCTCATTTGCTTGTTTAGCTGAGCCATAGTGATGCTGTATCGATATTCTGATTTTTTCATTAACTGTACCTTTAGAATGGTAATAATGTCTCTGGTGGATCTGGCGCATGGGAAACATCGACATGTACCCTACAGAGACTCTAGACTAACGTTTCTTCTTCAGGTCAGAAAGCAAGCATCATGAGCTTCTGTTGATATGTATGTTTTGTTGTGATATACACCTCTATGGATGCAGGACTCTCTGGGTGGAAATTCAAAAAGAACAATAATTGCAAACATCAGCCCATCTACCTGGTATAGTAATTATATCAGTTTTAAATGGACGAGTCCAGTGGGCTTTTTCGAAAACAATGTCTTATCACAATTTTCTTTTCATTTTACAGCTCCGCATACGAGACTTTAAGCACTTTGAAATTTGCACAACGTGCCAAGCTTATTCAGAATAATGTATAGATTTTGATTGAGCTTATTTTCAGTGGAAGGATGAGGCTTTTTATGTTATTCTTTACTGATGCCTTGGTTTGTTTTCAGGCTAAAATAAATGAAGATGCTTCAGGGGATGTCATTGCATTGCAGCACCAAATCCAACAATTAAAGGTGGAAATTTGTTACATGAGTATTCACATGTAATCTTTGGCACCATGAAGCTAGTAATTTGTTCATTTATCACATAAACAGGGTCAGTTGTCATTCCTGATGAAGTATCAACATGCTTCACTGAAACCTATAGATTTTGCTCCAGATTCTGAAAATTATAGCCTGGGTTACTTTCCTGGAAGGTACGAGACATTTGATGAAACCAATGTGTATGGCAAGCATAAGATTCCAAAGGGAGGAATTAGGAAGGTATCACTCAACTCCAAGATAAACTTTGTTCCAACACAGTTGATAATCACGGAGTTTAACCAAATAAATTGTTTGTAGCAGACGAAGTACTTGGAAGATACCTTAAGTGGTGCCCTGCATCGAGAGAAGTTGACTGAGATGGATGTCAAAAGACTGAAAGCTGAAATTGAACGGATGAATAATTTGGTTTGTCAAGTCCACTTTCTAGACCTCTTATGCCTTCACTTCATTTTCTAGTAAATGACAGTTTAAAATCTGTTGGAAGGTTCATCAGCAAGAAGAAGAAGCTCAGCGTACCAAATTGATGCTCAGACTCCGAGATGAAAAGATACAACACTTGGAATCATTGTTGGATGGGCCAGTCTGTGCTGATAAATTTTATCAGGATGAAAACACTGCTTTACGAGAAGAAATTAAGCAGCTTCAAGAAAAAATTGATAGGAATCCAGAAGTAGATCGACTAGAACTGGAGAATTTCAGACTGCGAGAGCAAATTCGACTGTAACAATCATGAATGCATGTTCAATATTTCGGTGGGCTCGGTTTATACCCTTTAAAGATCGATCATTTTCCATTATTACAGGTATCGAGATTTTTCTGAACAAGGAGAGAGAGAGAGATTGCTTGATGAAATATCTGGATTACACAGTCAGGTCTGGTGAAATTATTGCATAATATAAATCCAAATGTTCACCTCAATCCACTTTGATATTTTTTATACTTTGTCCTGCATATATGAAGCTTCTAGAATTACTCGAAGTCGATAAAAGTTGTGCAAACCAACAGTGCCCTTCAACAAAGGTAAAATAGGTTAATGATTAATCACACTGCAACTCTTCAATCAAATTGCTGTATTTTGGGTATTTTTTGTTGTCCCCAATCTTAGATTTGCACAAAAACACAGGGACTTGAAGTTGAAAGAGAGTTGCAAAGGTGCAAGGAAATGAATACCGAACTAATTAGGTGAATCTGCCTGACTCAAGCTTCATTGCCTATACGCGCTCTCTAAATTTGAACAACACTACATTTGAACCATTGAAGTATCTCGAGTTCTTACTGTTGAGCGTTGATATCGCTCATCTTCATTCCTTTCTTGATTCATCTTCTTGTGTTAGTTTTCTTCAGCCATTTAAGGAAGCTAATGATAGTTTCAGATAAGAATTTAATTAACTATTATTATTCTAAAAATTTTCTTTGTTTGTCTAATTTGTCATGCATGGATAAGTGGTAAGTGACAGGAAGTCAATGAATCTTATTCCCTTCCAACAATGATAATATATCGTTTACAAACTAAAATTAACATATCGTTTCCAAAATAAAATCCCCCAAAACATAATTAGGAAATGTCTCCTTATACATGGAAAGAAAAACCTCAAAGAATATTTTTTCCTTTGTTCTATCCTAAACTTTTCGGGCCCTTCTACTGTATACCATTAGTTTTGAACTGCTTGGGCCTTCACCTTGGTCCGTAACAGTGAACCATTATCGTACTCTTGTATTGTAACGTGGCATGGCTTGTCCCACGTCACTTGTGAAAAACCCGCCTTATGGATTTATAACTTCTTGAGCACCTTATAACAAGATTGTAATGCGTCATGGTTCGTCCCAAATCGCTTGTGAAAACCTTGTCTTGTGGGTTCATAACATAACCTTTTGGATACCCTCCCCTCAATAGCTAGCTTTTTGATAGTGAGTTCTACCCAAGGGTTGTATAGTATCAGACCATTCGTTCCTCATTCCGGTGGGGTGAGGAGGGCTGCTACCCCCATACATGTGTGGTCCGCGAAGTCATGGCTGCTCACATGCGCATGGGTTCCACGAAGTAACCAACCGTCGTGGACGTCGGTTCTGAAAAAGGATGGATTGTAACGTGTCATGGTTCGTCCCACATCACTTGTGAAAAGGTTGTCGTGCGGGTTTATAAACTCTTGGGCACCGTCCCTTCAATAGCTAACTTTTGAGATAGAGTTCTACTAAAGGGTTGTAACAACTCCATTTAGTATGCCCCCTATTTTACACTATCAAGAAAGCAATAGCCCCACATTCATAGAAATGTTACTCTTTTTGTAACACAAGTTGGACTACTAATCTACTATCATTGAGTCAGAACTTATGGTACTTATGGTGTTTATTTTCTGTTAGATCGTAATCAAATTTACTAGTAATAGCTGGTCATGTACTTTTATTTTGTCGATTGTTCTTTCTGTAAACATTATGCTTTTCAGGGAAGTTGATGAATTACAACTACAACTTGGAAATAGCATGAACTGCAACCAAGATACTTTCGACTCGGTAAGGACAAATTCTATGCACTTTCCCAAATAAGTGCTAATATGTGTTCATTGTTTGGAATTAAATATATCCGTATAACATGTGAACGAAAATACAATGGTCATGAGTGGTGCTCATTTCATAGTAGGTAGTGTAACTTACAATGCAGATGAAGCACGTAGACTGTAGGTGATAAATTCCTTTTAATCACAATAACTGAAGAAAATGAACATTTTGACTAAATCATTTTTTTTGCTGCATCTCCGTGATATTTTCTAACTATGTTGCAGATTGAGAATAGTTTACCGAGTGAAAATTTAGTCGATGAGGCTACTTCCAGCAACGATCAATATGATGAATTTTATCATGATGCAAATGGTCAGAATATAAAGTTGAACTGTGACAATGTCCACAAACAGTTGATGGGTGCACAATCTTTGCTTAAAACCTTGAAATTGTGGCATGTCCAGCTGGATAAAGAACCAGAGTCTGTGCAGCCAAGAAATGAGAAGGGGATAAAAATACAGGATAATGGGGAAATTATGATGAGAGAACTCGAGGACAAATGTAAGGGCTATGACCGAGATATTTCTGGTTCAGGAAATAAAAATCCAAATGCTGCAATTGAGGGCAAAGAAGCCACTGGCATTGTGACTTTGCAAGCAAAGTTGGATGAGTTGTGTGGGGAACTCAAGGAAGCACAAATACTTAATGGGCAATACATAAGAGAACATACAACATGGCTATCTAAGGATTACGAAACTAAATTAGTTCAAAATGAGGTCGAATTTGAGGCAGCCAAAGCTATAATTCATTTACAAGAAGAGATGGATAGGCTTCAAAAAGACTTTCAAATGCGTTTATGCTCCTTGACTCAACAGAATTCAAATCTTGAAAGCAGCATATCAAATAAGGAGGAAGAACTAAAATATGTCTGTTCAAAGTGGGAAAGTGCAACTTTGGAGCTAACCACCTTTCTCATTGATGGTTCTAGATCCCTAGGAGATGCCGCTCGCCAAATAACAAGTATTTCTCATTCCTTTCCGAGTGCCAATGGTTGGGTCGGTGAACATGTTGAGAGAGCTGCTAAAATTTGTGTTGAAAAGGAACAAACTATTCTGCTACTGCAAAAGAGTTTGGAAGATGCACAAAAAAATGTGTTGCAAATGGAACAAAAACTATATTCCTTGAAGGGTGCGACGGTTGTGCTTACTAAGTATCAGCAATCTGAAAATTATTTAAGTGGAGAGAAATTACAGTGCTTTAAAATATCAGATGATTCAACTGATGCAAAAGAATTTCCAGAAAGGAAACCTTTACCAAAAGAGGGCCAAATTACTGAAAATCAGGCTTATGGTGCTTTATTAGCGGAAAATGTGCTCTCTAAATTTTCCATAGACAATATCAGAGGAAGTGCCGACACAATTATATCTTTAACTCATAAAAATGCTTTTGGAAGTGGAGATGTTGACACTGATGCTGCATCGGCAAATCTGAGTCTATCAGAGACTGAAGAAGCAGTGAATGGTTCTTGTATCAATGACCAGTTGAGTTCTATGACTGCATGCTTTCACCAAGCTATGAATAAGCTTTTCCATGTGGATTCAACAGAATCTTTGGTAGAGATGGATGGATGGAACCCTGATTGTTCAAATTCATGCTCCGATTCTTCAGTTCAAAGTGCAGGTGATGGGGATAAGTCTTCTTCAAGCAATAGATATGGATGTGGAAACAAACTAACTGAACAAATTCTTGAACCAAGGCCTGATGAAGTAACACAATTTAGCCATAATACTGCATGTTTACTTTTCAAGAAGGAATTCACAAAAGCTTACAAAACTTTTGGCAAGCTAAAGGAGTTCGTGGCAGTTTCTGTTCATGAAAAAAATCAGAGTTGTGCTGCTGAGGCTTTAAAATTGTCTAATCAGGATGCAATAGAGAACAGCATTAAGCGACTCGGAGATGTACATGATCAACATGCTAGCCGAAGAGTCGACAGCAGCAGCCAAAAATTGGGGGAGGTGAGATAATATCGAGTATTTTTATACACGCTTCAAAATATAATGTGTTCACTTTTTCCATGCTTTATTTCATTACAATATTGTGTTACATGCAGTTGGAAGATGAAGGATATAACTTCTTGACCAAACTTGAAGAGGCTTACGAAACCATGGAAGAAGCTGATTACATATTAAAAGCAATGCTAAAGGCAAATGAAAAGGCAAATATGATGACAGAAATGTGGAAGCAATCAGGAAAGGAATTAATGGCAGATAAAGAAAACTTGATTGAAGAGATACAACAGCTAAAATTCTGTATACTTCTGAAAGATGGAGAAAATGAAGTATTGCGAGATCAGATCCAGTTTAGCTTTATAGAAATAGCTAACATCTTAACTTCGCTTGAAGACTTTTTCATTCAAATGCAAACAGCTTTGGGGTTATCAGCATGCAGTGATGCCAATAAAGTTGTTGAAGAGACACGATCTTTCTTCTGCAGATCTAAATCATGGTTGGATGCCTTGTTTTGCAAGGCATTACAGAGCGATATCAGCATGCTTGTCTTACAGTGCCGAATGGGGGAGTACGTTCACAGATTCAGAAGAATTAACAAAATTACAAAGGCTGATAGATCTCCACTCCAAGAGCATTATTTAAATACAAATAAACTTGGAATTAGTAATATAAGTTGGGATGACAACACTACTTCTCATCCTGTTAAATGTCAAAGTGAAGGAGATCATGCTGCAGATAAGTCGGGAACAGAAATTAAAGAGTTCGACCCAGTCCATATTGACACTGTGAATAAAAACTCCAAACTCAAGAGGGAGCTGGAACGAAAAGATATCTTACTGAAAGGGTTACTGTTTGACTTCAGCTTGCTACAAGAATTAGCCTCCCACAGGAAAGACATTAAGGATGAAATTGAAAAATTAATTCTTGCATCAAACGAAGTCCAGAATGAGCTACAGATCAAAAGAGCTCTGCTTGATGACATGCAAGCCAAGAATGCAAAAGTTGAAGACCGAATGGCTGAAGCTGCGCTAGCTCTATTTAACTCAAAATCTGAATTAGATCAGGCAACAGAAATGTCGAATGTTTTGTCCGAGCAAAATGTGGAGTTAAAAGTTCTTTTGAAAGATCTTTATCTGAAAAACTCTGAGGCAGAGCAGCTGGTAGAAGAGCAAAGAGAAGCTATCAAAAATTTGGAAAAAGAAATTATTCGTTTATCTTCATCGCCAGAGAAACATTTAGTGCCTTCAACGGAAGATGTTGAAAAATCTTTAACAAGAGTGACTGCAGAGAGAGACCAACTTTTTGAAAAACTCTGTTCTTTGCAAGACAGGCTCGATATGGCATGTGCATTAGCTGATGAGAACCAAGCTGTAGCTGCAGAAGCCCGTCAGGTACGTCATTTTGGGTAGCTTTTTGAGATTGTGGAGTCGATTCAGGGTACTTCTGAATTCAACCTGAATTCCATAGGAGTCGGAGGGAAGTAAAATGTATGCTGAGCAAAAGGAAGAGGAAGTCAAGATTTTAGAACGATCTGTCGAGGAGCTTGAATGCACCATAAATGTTTTAGAAAAAAAAGTAAGTTTAGTGCTCTCTTTTCTAGAGAACTACGCTGCATTATCATTTTTTTAACTCTCGAGGATAATTTCGTAATGTTATGTTCTGACATTATATTACCCGTTGAAGAATTGCTTTGTTCAATATTTTGTATATATTTTACACATTTAAGGTACAAGAAATGGAGGAAGAGATACAAAAACATTGCACGATAAAAGATACACTAGAATTGGAACTTCAAGCACTTAGACGCAGATTATCAACTGTGGAGGATTTTACTGGAGGCATGCAATCAGATAGCACGAATTCGGTTTTGATCGAAGATCAACTTTCAAGGTTCATAAAATCTGTGATTTTTTCTGCATATTGTTATTCACCTTCAAAATCATTTCAAGTAGTCATACTATTCTGTTTTCAGTAAATTGCACATCAAAGCATTCGAGGCTAATGAGGCCCATTGCCGAATAAGATTTCTTGAAGAGAAGAACGCTGAACAAGATCACAAGGTTTGGTTATGATTAGCTTTTATTACGCAATCCATACTGTTAAATTTTCCTTGTATTCTAATGTAAACTGCATGTTTATACTTCAGATCAATCAATTCAAAGATTATATCTCTGAACTTGTATTGCATGCTGAAGCACAGGCATCACAGTACCAACAGAAGGTAAATAAATTATCATAAACCTTATATGAGTTGGTTCTTATTGGAATTTCGGATTTCACTCCCTCTTTTGGTTGACATTACTTTTCTTTAATTGATATCTGATCTTGAAGTCAACATAGTGCTTAATGATCGTTTGGCTTGCTGCTTTTTCAACTTGGGACAAATTAGTGGCCTAGAACTCATTCATGGTATCAAAGTTTTCTGAGTGCTGAAAGATGAATGTGGAATATTTACTGCAAGGGAGAAGAGAATTAAAAATTGGCATCCACGTGGGAAAATGCATTAGTTATAATCAACGCACAAAAATTTACATTTACTTTGGCTGTTATTTTATACTTTTTCAATTCTAATCATGTCAATTACAAGCAACCGCATTCTGTATTATGCACAGTACAAGAACTTGGAAGCAATGGTTCGTGAAGTTAAACCAGAACTGTTTGTATCTGTTGGGCCAACTATAGAAAGTGCTGATAAAATTTCAACAAAAACAAGGGGTTCTAGTTCACCATTCAGATGCATTGCTAGTTTGGTCCAGCAAGTGAATCAAGAAAAGGATCGGGAGCTGTCAAATGCTAGACTTCAAATTGAAGAGCTTGAGGCACTGGTAGCCAGTAAGCATAAAGAGGTAATACACTGTTGTTGTGAGTTGTGAAAGATATTTGATGGTCCCATCAGCCATAACTTAGATGAACACATTTCTTAACTTTGAGATCATGAAGTGATATCTGTGTAGTTTGATTTAGTACAAGATATTCTTGAGTAGCAAATTTCGTTTTTAGCTGATGCAGTTTTAGCCATGTTCCCTTTACTATTGGGTGGCCTGTGGCGCTTCTTGTTTTATCCTGATGGTTTGGGATGCTGTAAAATGATTTTTAGGTCTTGACTCTTGAGAAACCCCTTCATGCGCTCCATCTTTTTGGAATTTATTTTCCTGTAATTTGTCCATTAACACGGTAACCGCTAATGTATACTCATTCAGGTATGCATGCTGAATACCAGACTAGCCACTGCAGAAAGCATGACACATGATGTCATCAGGGATTTACTCAGTGTTAAGCTGGACATCACCAATTACGCTGTAAGTTCAGGCCCAAGCAAAATAATGTTCATGTTTTCTTTTATCAATATAACAGTTTGCATATTTCGCAAAATTCTTGTTATAGAACATAGTTGACAAGCATCAACTTCAAAAGCTTATTAAGGAGGCTCAACATCAGAGACGAGAATTTGCTGTGATGGTACTGTTTTACTTTCATTTTTTTGAAAAAACTATAGCTTCATGATTCACATGCATATTTCCTGTCACTAGGAGCAAGAAATTGTCAACCTGAGGAGTCATATTGATGAATTACATGAAGATAAAGAAAGGTGATTGATGCTGTTTAAAACGAATCCTTCCGAAATACTCCATTTTACATTGTTTTTTATTAAACCGACAATTACTAGGATTAATAGTGTTGATGTGACCATGACATTAATAAGGTTGATTTTTTATATTTTGCTACAGATGTATTATAGAAGTCAATAAAAGCAAAGCAGACCAACTTGGTTTGCAGATTATGCTGGAACAACTACAACAACGAAACCAGATGTTGATTGCACAAAACGACATGCTGAAGGTACAAGTGGCGCTATTTATCTTAGTGATGGGGGAGAGGAAGATGGTGGTCGACAGGGGGTGGCTCCCCTTCCCTCTTAAATTTTCTAATGTCCATATATAATTTTATATATGCTCGTTTTCCTTTACTTTCATTATCTAGTTTCACACCAACCCAAATGAATGCTCTGGTTTTGCTACTGATATATCTGAATCACAATAAGTCACTATAAATGTTGTCAAATGATGTGACGAGACCAAATTTTTTGTCTTGATACTCTTGCAGATAGACAAGAGTAACCTACAGAAGAAGGTTGTCGAATTAGACGAAATGGTGAAGAAGCTATTCAGAATGCAAGACGGCCAACACCATAATCAACAGCAAACAAATAGCTTGTTGATGTGGCCATTTGAGTTAGATCTTGATGAGAGGTTGGCACGTTCACAGAAAGTTCTTTCAAGGATCAATAATGAATTTGCTCAGTATCGTAGACCTGAGGACAAACTGGAGAGCCGTGGTAAAGAAAAAAGGTTTAGGTAGATGGTGACTACTTACTGAGAAAAATTATATTTTGATGCAGTACTACAGTCAAAAAAAGAAAAGAAAAGAAAGAAAGAAAGAAAGAAAGTTTGACTGTTGGTAGGGAGCAGAAGCCCTACTTTGCGTGTTGATAATGTATGGCAGATAGGTAATTACATTGGTCATTGATCAGTTATTTAGAAGGCTTAACCCAATCCATTTGTAGTAGCAATGTGCCAGGAAAGTGAAAGCTTTCCTACGTCTCTGGAGGAATTCTTTTTTTCCCATGTCTCTGAAAGTCATGTTACATTGATTTGGAAGTAGTTGAATGTTGGATGCACTGATTTGGAAGTAGTTGGAATGTCGGATGCATTCAGAAATGTCTTTTGCTTGTAATCTTCAATCTTCTAAATTACACTCTGATTCCTGACTCATTTGGCCAAAAGTGTCCAAACAACTGCATAATTCACACCTAGAGTTGAGTTTAAATCATTTAGTATTGGTGTGATAATATTATTATAATGTGGATGTACTAAAAAAAGATGCCTCGTGTTGAAATGAGGTAAAACAATTCCAAAACTACTATTTGCATTGCTCATAAAATAGACTGCCGCTAAAGTACTCGTTTGTCTTTCAAATAGGTTCAAACCAACATCCCGCAGAGATATCAATTAGGATAACAATTAGGGAGCGTTTGGTTCGGCGGTATTATTTTTTTTATCCTGCTTAGTCAGCTGTTTGATACGCGTGATTATTTAATCAAGTCAATATCTCTTATGAATGATTAAGTTATATTAGGTACGTTAAAATAATATCTCCTCACCCCCTAGGATTATTTATCCAACTCTTAATACCTCGTATTTTTTCAATTTTACCCTTCTCTTATATTCAAACTCACCACAACTTCCCGCCACCGACCGTCGCCACGATCGTCGCCGGCCGACCGCCGACGGACCGCCGGCTCCGGCGCGGACCATTTCCGACGCCGGTCGATTTTTCCGGACGGCCGTTTCCGGCCGCCGCCGCCGCCGCCGCCGCCGCCGCGAAGGAGAAGGGCAATTTTGTCTTTTCATCAGAAAATTCAAAATTATCCTACACTTAAAAATCTTACCAAACATAATATTAGTTTACACCATATATTACAATCCTATCACAATCATTTTCTTTATCATTTACATACTAATCATTAGTTTATCCTATCTTCCAACCAAACGTAGCCTTAACGAAAGATGGCATATACAAATTGTTTCATTCAAATAATTAAATTAAACAAGCACCAGCAGCTTCAACAACCCCTCCCGAATAAAAAATAAATAGTACAAGCACTAGCCATGTTTACCTAAACCATCGCACAAACTAGTGTACAATGAATGTATTAGTAACAAAAACAATGAATAATCAGGATTTGTGGGTGGGAGGGGACCGATTATGATACTTCATATATGCAGATACATAAATTGCTGAACAGGTTTCATTGTTTCAATGCCTGAATCATACTTCGATACTTTTTTTGGGGTAGTGGTTATCCTGAACAATTGAGGGTAAAGGTCAAAGCAGTCCACCAGCATTGCAACATAAAATATGTCATCAGTCCAATGTAACAAAGATTGACAAATGATTCTAACCTTAATGCATACATATATATAATGGACATCATTGTTCTTTCCAAATAGAGTTTCTCCCTTAGTATCTAACGGAATTGGAACAATCAGATCCTTGTTCTGATCATCTGAACTGTTTCCAGATTCAAGTTTCTCTGCATGCAATTAAATGAACGTTCCATGAACAGACTTACGAATATAATCATTTGGAGAACGGGAGCAGGCTCACAGAATTCAGATAAATTTTGAAGCTAATAAAATAACCAAGACCACAATAAAAGTTCAGCAAACCTATAGTGTGGAGTTTAATTGCCCAGGAGCATGAATTTCTCAACAATGAAAGTCGATATACAGGTGAACCATATGTAATCTGTCAATCATGTAAACCTCAGTGAGGGATGGACGCAAAGCACAAATACGCTTTAAATACAAAAAATCTGATGTTGTTCAATTGCACTAGGCGGGTTTGTTGCCCAAAGCCCCTAAATACTCATCCTTTTTAATAACAAAAGAAACAACCTACCAGATAAATAAAATATGATTAAATAAGTATAAGGACGATTACATTACCAGGATATATGCTCCTTTCTCCTTGAGAACCCTATAATTATGACCAACCACTTTGACTTATGGAAGAAAGTGAGAAGAAACAGTAACAAGCAAACTAGAAAAAATGTTCATAATACCTGTAGACTTCTTCGAGCATCCTACTGGCATTTTGCCGTGAGTTTTGACCACACTACAGGGGCAGAAAAATCAATATAACGATCAGGTTATTAAGATACTGTTGGAAATCATGGATATCGTGATATTTTGTGCTCGTGAGTCAAGATCTTTCAGATTGTCTAGATATCTTAGATTGATATTGTGTAAGTTCGAGGTTTTGTTTTCGTGATTTGTGTTGTGTTCAGGAAATTTTAAGTCCGTTCTTTAGCCCTGCAAATGCATAAATACCCAAATACATTGTTGGAAAAAACAGGGAAAATATTACCTAATCTCTCACAGATACATAAAATGTGACATGTATTACTCACCAAGAGAGAGTCCAGTGTTCCTGGAAGAATATTAAAAAGTATCAGCAACTGTTGTCGAGTGTATTGTTTCAGAAACCGGCAGAAACCGGCAGATATAATAGAAGTACCTTTATCAACCACAGCGTCAAAGGAATTTTCATTAATTGAACTCATATCTCGGACATCCATTATCATATCTGCTCAGACATTAAGGAAATTGTGCCTGAACTATGTGCTTTATACATCAAGAATAGTATATGTCTGACAGCAGTATGATTATTTCTTATTACTTATAATATTTAGGGTGAAAATTCTAATTGATACATTTTTATTCATGTAACGAATGATACATTTCAGCTTTGGATGATTGGAATACTTCTCTTTCATGGCTTCAATCACCACAGAGGATGAATCAATGTTGACAACCTCTTGGTATCCATCATCAACCATGCTTTCACTAAAGGCTGCAGAAGGAAACCATCATAATCAGATAACAAATTTTAACCACGAATCACAAAGAACTATTGTGTTGCTAATTTTGCGTACTTTTTCATTTGAACACAAATTAATGACTTCAATGGTAAAGGCATAGTTTGTTCCATGGCATTATAAAAGATGGGTCGTGGCGTTTCCTATGTAATGTGGTAGTCTGACATACTGGCTAGACTTTATTACCAAGTGATACATGGCATATCATAGCAAAGCACATGCTTCAACTTATGCAATTTTAGCTGTTAAATGATGTCACCTCCAATGTAACGCATAATTAAGATTAAAGGAGCTTGTCAAGATAAAATTTGGACATAACCACGCCAATTCTTCTAAAGGAAATAATATTCAATACTAGATCCATGCGTGCCAGAATTTGAGAATCCGAAACATCTATTTCCCCGAGCTCAAGCATGGGCAGTAAATTAGTTAATGCAACTCGAGATTTGCTCTCTTAGGACTAGCTCTTGCAAAGATCGAGGGGATCACAGGCAAATAAGCAACATCATCACACTTATCAATTAAAAGAAACGAAGAAGTTCCAGGGTTGATAACACAGATGCCATATTTGGATGCACTTGAGATATACATCAAAAGATTCGACTCAAAAACGAGTATATACCAGTGATCTGAAGCAACTTCGATGGAAAATTTAGACTTCGTTTACAATTCCAAAAAGATGAGGGAAAACATATCGTTCACAAGTATAACCAAGATAATATGACATCAGCTCCCATAACAAATTGTTCACACGAAAAAACAATTGAGCATTCACTCAAAAGAAACAACTATTAAAGATATAAAATGGGGGAAATACCGGAATTTCCACAGCCAACGACGAGAACGCGGTGGGGACGGGGAATGTAGAGGCGGATGAGAGGAGCGAGGGACGGGTAATTTTGGTACCAATCGAAGGGGGTGGAATCCTGTGCATATCGATTATCCCAGTACCATGACTCGCCGTAAGCCTGCGTATCACCGCCGACGGTAGCCGGAACGCGGTCCGCCGTCATTCAAGATTAATTTCCTGCGCCGCTGCCGGTCAGAGATGTGTTTCCGGGAAATATAAGAAAATTCAGAGGGTAAGTTATTAGCAGCACCGAAAAGGAGGAAAAATGTCGGGAAATTTAGGGAAAAGGATTCGAAGGTGACTTATTTAAAAAAATTCTACAAATCCATTTACATAAATATCTTTTTATTTAAGTTTAAATATATCATTAATTTAATTTTATAACATTAAATTCATTCATCTCATTCAGTCGATTCTAAACTAGGTTTCTTTTCTACCGACCATTTTTCATTTCCTTTCCGACGACGATTCTCAACGCAAATGGCTTTTCCCTTCCCGGCAATTCTTGGCACAGATTTTTTCAATATAAGCGAACTCAATTCGACAAATGATTCACAAAAAAAAGATAATATTAACGTTTATTTTGATTTATTGCTTATGTTTCTTCGACTCACTTGAAGAAAAAAGGGCCGACCCTTGTGCTTGGGTCGACTCAATGTTTTTTGGTCGACCCAAACATTTCTTAACTTTATGCAATTTTTGGTGTTATTTTGAAACCAACACTCATAATATTTGATGTCAGAATTATTTCAGAAAACTTTGATTACACATAAATCGCTGAAAATTTTAATCTACCCAATATTCTGCTTGGATCGACCAAAATAACATGTTGGGTAGATCAAATTTTGGTCTACCTACATTTTGCTTGGGTCGACTTTTTGGTCTACCCAAAATAGCTTGGTGTACCAAGCATGTAAGGTCGACCCAAGCAAAACATTTTCCTTGGGTGGACCAAGCTATTTTGTTCTACTCAACATGATTGGTCAGACTCAAGCAAAATGTTTAGTAGACCAAATCGACTAAGCTTGGGTCGATGTAGTGCTTGTTTTTGTATCTGAGTTCAGTGTTTGATAATCATTGGACATTGTATTGATCTTTTAATTATTTGACATTGTATTGATATTTTTAATTTCGATTTAAGTATTTATGGTGGAATTTTGTTGTCGGTCAGTTTTTGGGTCGACCCTGGTGATTTTTGGGTCGACTATGTTGCTTTTGGGTCGACCATGTTGATCCATGTTAATCTTTGGGTCGACCTTGTTGATCTCTGGGTCGATCCATGTTGATTTTGGGTCCATCAATGTTGTTTTTGGGTCGACCTTTTTCCGTAACACGTGAATCCATATATCTGACAAATATCATCGGTAATTACTTAATTTTGACAGATAATTAAACAATTTTGACCAATGTTGCATGTTTTTAATATATGGATCACATAATTTCACAAATATGTTTTATAATGTTACATGTTATGACATATGAGTCACAATCACAACTATGTTACATGTGTTTTGACATATGAGCCTCAATTTCACAATTATGTTATATGTTTTAACATATAACATAATTTCACAAATTTCACAATTATGTTATATGTTTTAACATATGAATCACAATCTCATAATTATGTTACATGTTGTTTGAACATATGAATCACAATTTCACAATTATGTTACATGTTTTAATATAAAAATCACAATTTCACAACCAACTATGTTACATGTTGTTCTAATATGTGAATCAAAATTTCACAACTATGTTACATGTTTTCACATATTAATCACACTACATGTAACATTGGTGAAATTGTGACTCATATGTAACAATACATGTAACATAGATGAAACTGTGACTCATATGTCATAACATGTAACATTATAAAGCATACTTTTAAAATTATGTGTTTTATATGTTAAAAACAAGCAACATTGGTCAAAATTGTTTAATTATCCGTCAAAATTAAGTAATTATTGGTCATATTTGTCAAATATATGGATTCATGTATTAGAAAAAATATCGACTAAAAAATAATCTTGGTCGACATATTTGATTCATGTTGCTTTGCTTTTGGGTCGACCCAAAGATATATCCTACAAAAATTAAGAGAATGAGAGTAGACAAAAATTAATAAAAATAAAAAAATAAATATGGCAAACCAAGTAATTATGGTGGACCAAAAAAAATTTCTTCTCGGTCACCCAATATTATGTTGGTCGACCGAGAAGAATTTGACCAGTAATACTTGGTTAACCAACTTAAATTTGGTCGACCAATTTTTTGGGTGGACTCCTACTTTTTCTCAAAGTAGATTTTGGGTCAACTAAATTGGTATCACGATTTGGGGAAGAAAGAGTAGATGACTCGTAAATTTTAATTTGAGGAAGATATGTGTCGATCGAGAAGAAAGAGAAGAGAAGAATTAATTAAATCAAAGAGTTTAACTGCAGTTAATGTAATAATCAAAAGTCAACTCCTTGTTTTTTAAAAAAATCAGAGTCTTTGTTTTTTAAATGTTTTCTGTCTCACTCATACTTTTTAAATTATCCCGAAAAATTTCTTGTAATATTTATTTTGTCAATTCATTATCATATAAGGTTTGTGAAAAAAATTATTACTGAATGAATTTTGTGCAAAAAATAATATTATATTTTATTTAATTTAATTTTTAAAAAATATTATTTTTATTTCAAAAATAATTTTTTTATTTGAATATATGAATTTAATCGACTAATCTAACATATATATATATATATATATATATATATATAATTTTATAATTTTATATTATTAAGTGTGAGAACTTTAGAGTAATTACTTTAGGACACTAAAATATTTAATTTTATAATTATCATTCTTATCCTACTAAAACCTCCTCAAGTTACTCCATATTTTACATAGAAAAAAATCTAAACAAATATTCTTTTTTAAATCGAACAACTCTTCTAAATTGATAATAATTTTGTCTTAATTGTTTAATATTATTTGATCACATTAAAAATAGTAATAACACATGTAATACGTTTGTTTATTTTATTAGTATATAATAAGAATCATCTCACAAGAGATCTAAAAATAAATTTTTTATACTAAATATGTTGCGATGTGATAATTGATCAATTGTTTATGTATTGCGGACGTTACTTAAATGTTGCATTGATTTATTTTACTATTTGAATTTGATCCAATTGTTTTTTACATATAATTTTTTTCATTTAATACAATTTTTGTTGATATTTCAGAATTTTAATACGATATTTTGTAAAAATATAATTATCATAATAAAAAATTAGGCATATTTTATTATTTTTTTATATTTAATAACAAAAAAATGCCATTTGAATCTAATTGTTAATATGTTTTGCCAATATTGAATAACAAAACAAATAATATGGAAAATTTTATTTTTATCTATGTTTGATGCAACAATTCTTGGGGAAGTTATTGAAAAATCCCCAATCAAAAAATTTCTTTGGCTTCACTCCCTGCCCACAAAATTGTGGTACTATGTCATACAAAATGTGGTACACTTCATATGGAAATGTGGTACACTTCATGTGGAAATGTGGTACTAAAAAAGTACCTAGGGACTGAACACAAAAAAAAATGGCGGCTGGGGACTGAACCCAAATTTCCCGACAATTCTTTGTCACTCGATTATTCCGGTTCCGACATTTTCGCGAAATGTTTCTATTTTCTAATTTAATTTAATTGGAAAGAGAAGTGTTCCAATTTAGTGAAACAAATCTCATATCCGACCCCACCAATGAAAAAATTAATTTTTATACGAAAATATTATTTTTCACTTTATTATGAATCAAGTCGAACCATTTCACAATATAAATTTGTGAGGAGTAGGTCTCTCGTGAGACCTACTCACTAAACTTATTCTCTATGTGTTCAGTTTGTCGATATTCTTTAATCGTTTTTATTGCTAGTTTGATTTAAATGATAATTACATTGAGTTATATATATATATATATATATATATATATATATATATATATATATATATATATATATATATAGCTAAACATTTATTTCATCAAATTTATTGTGAAATGATCTTACGAATCAATTTTGTGAGATGACTATTCCTATTTAAGTTATTATAAAAAATTATTTGTTATATCAAAAATATTATTTTTTATTATAAATATAGACATGCTTAACTTATCACAAATAAAGATCTGTGAAATTTTATCATAAAAACCTGTTTATCAATTAATTACTTACACTAGTCAAACTTCCATTATAAATAATCTGAGTCAAAATTTGAATTATAATAATTTAAGGCATTGAGATCCCTGGTCATGGATTTTCACAGTTGATATATGCAAATTAAATATCCGATTTAGATAGCATAAAAAAATACATATATCCAATTGATTTATTTGTTTTTGTTGTCGGTATGTGAAGCATCCAATTATTAACAGAAATAATAATAATAATAATAATAATAATAATATATGAAATCGGAAAACATCAGTGGCGCGAGAGCCGTCGGTGTCCGCATTCAACAACCTGTTGCTGGGTTGTCACTTTTAGACGCTTTTCATGTATTTTCTGAAAAATCGCTATTTAGATTTAATTCAATTCTAAATATTAGATTAAGATGAGAATTGTTCAAATCTATATATATAAATCTCAATTAATTAATCTAGTTGATGTAAGACATTAACACGTATTGGAAAGAGAATAGTTGGACAATAACCAATCCGGGTAGTCACGAAGAAGCAAATTTTGCGGGTTGTTCTATATCTCACGAAGAAAGATTAAAGAGTGTTACACGAAAAAATCTTCCAACGTCCATGTTAATTGTCTCACATCGGTTGGATAAACAACCTGTGAGTTGTATATATGGTCTTGGACAATCCTTCCCCTTGAGCTAACTTTTGGAGTTGAGTTAAGTCCAAATTCTAATCTTAACAGTCCAAGTCATAGATTGCCCAATCAAGTAATAAAACAAGATATGACTAAATGTAAATAAGAACTTTGCTTCGGACAACAAATTACCCCAAATCACAATTAAAGAGTCAAAATCAACTTGAGAATTCAAATGATGGTCGCATGGACGGTTTATTTCGTCTTCCTTGTAATCTGTAGAATCTTAAATTATATTTTGAATATATCTCTTATGAGAGAGTCTCGTATATTTTAATTCATAAAACGAATCAATTCTGCTGATATTTATAATAAAAAAATTAATATTTTTTCATTGTGACCCAAATAAAATTATATTTCACAAAATTGACATGTAAAACCGTCTCACATGAGTTTTTATTTTATATTTTTATGTTCATTCTCGAGGATATCATTTAGTTTGTCATACATGAATGTAATCACTTTTGATTGATTGGTTTTTAGAATAACTAAAATTTTAAAAATGTAATAAAGTAATTGATTTATAACCATGTAAACAAAAGTATGTTATGACATTTAAATTAAATTATTTATTCCCTTATTCCAAAGAAATTTACACTTACACTAATTCTTTGATTTGTAAAATTGTTTAGTTGGTTTAGGACATATCTCTTTCACGGAGACATTGGGGATTTGAATTCCCTCAAGGTAAGATATTATGAAAGGAAGTTGATCATGAATTACCAATAAGCTTCAAATTGATTTTTCTTGGGTCGATACCCGAGTGGTTGACGGGGACGGACTGTAAATTCGTTTGCAATATGTTGAAAGAAAACAAAATTGTTTAGTTATATAATTGAAAAATTATTATTTATTAAATTATTATTTATCATATAATAATAAATATAGAATATATTTTTTTTAATTTAACACATTTTGGAAATATATTTTTTTAAAGTGATTTTTAATTTGTATATAAAAAAGAACCGAGTAAGCGAGCTGTATCCACCTCAGCCTCCATGAATCTACACTGAGATTCCATCCAAAGGGGACGCTGTTTGGTCTCTATATATTTGTCCAATCTCCGCCTGCCTTCTTCGCACCGCTTTCCTCTCTTCTCTACGTCTCTTCCGTTTTTTCGCTTCCCGTTTCAACCCTAGGTATGATTTTCTCTCTTTGTATTTCTAATTGTCAATATAATTTTTCTTGGTTTTTCTTTCATTTGCGGATAATGGAGACATGTTGAGTGCTATAGATCTCGTGTTTTCTTGGAAAATGCCATCTTTTTCTCTCTTTTGGTATTTGTGGTTTTTTGGGATGTTGGGTTTTGATGGGTTGTCAACTCTTGAAAAATCTTAGTATTTGTGATGCTGTTTGAAAAGGCAATTTGTGATGCTATAATAATAATAATAAAAAAAAAGGTAGTAATCCAGATCTACGAGTTTCTTGAGTAAATCTAAGGTTCAATGGAGTGTGAGTGATGATCTCGAGTAGAAATACTTTAACAGAATCTGCATTTATATTTTTTTTTCTGCAAATTTGCTTCGATTATTATATCAGTCGTGTGGTGAGCCAAATTGTTTAATTTGTATGCATGTTCTGTAGATGAGAGAGATGGAGACTTTTTTGTTCACATCGGAGTCGGTGAATGAGGGACACCCTGACAAGCTCTGCGACCAGATCTCCGATGCGGTTCTTGATGCCTGCCTTGCCGAGGATCCCGAGAGCAAAGTTGCTTGTGAGACTTGCACCAAGACTAATATGGTCATGGTGTTTGGTGAGATCACCACCAAGGCTGATGTTGACTACGAGAAAATAGTCCGTGACACTTGCCGTGCCATTGGATTTGTATCGGATGATGTGGGTTTGGATGCGGACAACTGCAAGGTTCTTGTTAACATCGAGCAGCAGAGTCCTGATATTGCTCAAGGTGTCCATGGTCATCTTACCAAGCGACCTGAGGAGATTGGTGCTGGTGATCAGGGCCATATGTTTGGCTATGCCACGGATGAGACCCCTGAATTGATGCCCCTTAGCCACGTTCTTGCGACCAAACTTGGCGCTCGTCTTACTGAGGTTCGAAAGGATGGTACTTGCCCATGGTTGAGGCCTGATGGTAAAACCCAAGTGACAGTCGAGTACTACAACGAGAATGGTGCCATGGTTCCTATTCGTGTCCACACCGTCCTGATCTCGACTCAGCATGACGAGACCGTGACCAACGATGAGATCGCTGCCGACCTGAAGGAGCATGTCATCAAGCCTGTCATTCCCGAAAAATACCTGGACGAGAAGACCATCTTCCACCTCAACCCTTCTGGCCGTTTCGTCATCGGTGGCCCCCACGGTGATGCTGGTCTCACAGGTCGCAAGATCATCATCGACACTTATGGAGGGTGGGGAGCTCACGGAGGCGGTGCTTTTTCTGGAAAGGACCCGACTAAGGTCGACAGGAGTGGTGCATATATCGTTAGGCAAGCTGCCAAGAGCATTGTCGCGGGGGGGCTTGCTAGGAGGTGCATAGTTCAGGTTTCTTATGCCATTGGTGTGCCAGAACCCTTGTCGGTGTTCGTAGACACCTACGGAACAGGAAAGATCCCTGATAAAGAAATTCTCGATATTGTTAAGGAGAACTTTGATTTCAGGCCTGGCATGATTTCTATCAACCTGGATCTGAAGAGGGGTTCCGGTAATAGATTCTTGAAGACTGCTGCTTATGGCCATTTTGGTAGAGATGACCCCGATTTCACTTGGGAAGTGGTGAAGCCTCTCAAGCACGACAAGGCTCAAGCTTAAAGAATTGGAACAACCAGCATGGAACACTCTTACCTTTCAAGAATTTTGGTTTCATTTTTTATTTGATTCACTCTTCGTGTTATACTTTTTATAGACGTGTACGTCGTCGCCTATGATTAATGTTTAGAGTTGCCTACTTTTAATGAGAACTTGGATTGTATTTTTTGTAGTTGGAAATAGGAGCTTGAATACGAGGAAAACTTGCTTCGCATATTCATAAAAAGAGTCGTTTACATTGAAGATCAATTTGCTCTTTTAACAGGGGATCGTCAATTGCAAGTGGGATGTTCGATTACAAAATCGCTTTCACAGGCTTGCCAATAAAATTTCCTAACCAATATAAACTGAAAATGAAATAACACAATGTTTATGTCCATATACATCAATAGACCCCTAAATAATGAAATATGCCGACACTTGGTCTTCGATCAAAGAGATCCGAAACCCAACTTAATCCAAGGTAATATTGCTCACGCTCCCATGAACTCGGTCCATCTTCATGAAAAAATTATGATGACTTCAGCTTTCCTAAAACCTTTCAGTGCATATAACAAAATTTGTGTCGCGTCGTCGAGTTAAAGTGCAACTATGAGTATATGAAATACTTACCATTAATTTGAGGTTCACACATCTTTCAGTGGAGCAGAGTGTGAGGTATGCTTCTGCTTCTTGGATAGATGGTCGGTGGTCCAGTGCAACTAAGAGGTAGATGAATACTTACCATTAATGTGAGGCTCACACATCTTTCACTGGAGCAGAATGTGAGGTATGCTTCTGCTTCTTGGATAGAAAGTCGGTGGTCCTTCAACCGGCTCCATGTCGGCAACCCTGATAAAAGGAATTGCAGAGACAGTGAATTATGATTTACTGTCAATTCATCATATCTCATACATACGCCAAAACTTTTCCACCATAAATATAAGGAAGTATAAAAAGGGCTTTTGAATCAAAGTGCCACCAACTCGACAAGCATCCCGAAATTTGTTAGTGGCATCGTCAAACATTAGCGTAACATGTACACGTAAATAAGCTGTAATAGTCCCCCCTAGGTAGAAGTGAATGTTTTAATTGGTTAATTACAAGGCTTGACTACAATGACTCTAATTGAACTCTATGAAGCAGACGATTTATCAGTCATTTTAAATTGGCAGACAGTAGCTTTTACCACTCCACATAGTTATTTAGTGGATTTGTAGCTGTTTTGACAATTGCCACTTCCTGGTTTTTCTATTTGATGAGTACAAATAATGGACATGAATAAGCATTTATTTTCAGAAGTCAGAACAAATAAACCAACGCAAATTTGTATCGGAGACGAAGTTCAGTAGGTTTAATACTTGTGTCATGTCGAAGTCTAAGTTCCAGGTCTGAATATAGAGCCAGAGATACAGTGGATATGAATTGATAAGGAGAAGACCATTTTCTGAGAATTGGACAGGCTGCTTCAAAATCACGTATCAAATCCATGTGTTAAGGTGCACTAAAAGAGTTGGAAAATACCTCCACATTACAATGTAAGGCCATTGTTCTTGACAAAATAATTGCTAGTAGGAAGAATGAATTAAGTCTAGTCTCGGAAAAAGGATTAAGGGATCTATTTTATATGAAGTGAATTCAAGTAGAACAATTCAATTTCACCCCCTACAAAGAAATACAAACCTAATAAACAGAACCAAGTACAGAAATGTCAAAACAATCATTTTAAGAAGCAAAAGGAGAAAAGAAGTAAACCTGGGTACATCAAACCGCGTGATCGTTCCTAGGACTTCAGGTGAAGTTTAAGTCACTTAATAGGGAGTTGTCTTCGGTTAGAGTTTCTTATCCATGGTGGAGATCAAGGGTTTCACGAATTCGTATGAAACAGAGTATTGATAATGCATCTCTATTCAAACTTATGTTATATCTAATACTTAAAGGAGTCCAAAAAGAGACCAAGCGATAGCCCAGCCTTCCAGTAATTGAATATGATGATTAAGTTCTTTATGTTGTCCACAAAATTTAGAGAATACTTATACATAAGAGCCCCAATCCCCTCCACAAGAGCCATGGCCAAAGCAGCAGACAGCACATCCCAGTCTCCTGTTTGTCCAATCGCAGTGGCAAAAGCAGTTGCGCAATAGAATCCCACCAAGAAAGAGAATAGTTTGACGGGAAGGTTTCTCCTCAACTCCTTTAATCTAGTAATCAACATAACTCGAACAGTTTGGATAGCCCTGATAAGCCGAGTTCCACCACGTGAGTCATTTGCAGAAGAAGAAGAATTTAGCCTACTGCCATCGGTTGCACTTCTAAGAGACCATGTCATCCTTCTACATGATTGTATGTAACCAAGTTTCAGCTCATGCAATGTATAAAGCATGCCAAATTCATTTGGGGAAAAACAGAATATTGGAGAATAAATATCATCAAACTGCTTTTTTATGTAGCTAGACATGATTCTTTAAGTAGTAAACAAAAAACCATATAAAACAGCACGGTCTAAAGACCCACTTGAATTTGTCGACCGTAAAAGATTGACCCTTGGCAACGGAAAACGTCAGCAGAAAGGGCGTGGGCGTCGATTTGCCAAAGGAAAAAGCAACAAGCAACCTTGACTTGGAAATTTTAACACTCGGGAGTCTGAAACCAGTCAAATTGAGAGACGATGGCATGTTCTTGGATCAAACCATAGAGGAACCCGGAGACTGCAATCCAGATGGTCAATAAAATAAAAGCAATATAATCGAATTCCTCCATAAAATACAGGGTTCGGAACGAAAAATCAAATTACCAAATCATGAAAATAGAAGATACTACACTCACATTATTAGAAAATAATAGAAGCCCGGATGAAAATTCGTCGAGAAACTCAGTCCCTTCTCAAATCTTGACGCCATGATAACGCCTCCATGAACATCAGATCAAAAAACACAATTATGTTATACTTTAACTGCTAAAAATGATGGGCAGAATTGGAGCAAGTTTTCCATTGAAGAGGAGTAAACGAATGTAAGGTTTGAGAAATGAGGTCTGATATTCACCGGAGACGAATGGTGTTAACTTAAACCCAAACCAAAACACCAATAATTTGAATTAGGTTAGGAGCAAAAACTTAGGTTGACACGGTTTTATGGGTCGTATTTTGTTGGATTGATATTTTATTTATTGTGAATATTGTGAATATCGGTTACAGATAAAAATAGCCATATCGTCTAACAAAAATCTATTTTAGAATGGTATGATTTTTTATTTTTTATTTTTTGGTTTTTTAACGAGGGGACAGGGACCGCAATTGGTCATTATTTGATTGGTAAACATTGAGAAATGTGGATGTTAATAATATATGAATATTTTTATTTATAAAAGAAAAAAAAATAGACAAACAAATAAGATTAAAGATTTTAGTATTAGCAATTTTTTTAAAAAAGAATGAGAATAAAAGAAGTAGAAATTATATGGAATGGAAATTGATGAATTTTTATGTTAGTGGGAAGTTAAATTGTTACTAGATTAAAATTTGAAAGAAGTTATTTTGTTAATGTTTTTGTCCATAAATTGTTAGTTAACAATGTTTTTATATGAAATTCGATGATATAACTATTTCGGACCAAAACAGTTTCTATAACATGCTAAAGCTTTATAATATAGTAAAGATTACAAATATTTTTTTTGAACAATTATTTTTTCTCTTAAAGACATTCATCATCTTTTTCAAAATAATTTTTATCAATGACAAATAAAACCTTAGACAAAAATTTGAGAGAGAGAAAAAATATTTCATCATAAATAACATAGAACTTTGATGTATAATTTTTTGTTGTTTTTTTTTAAAAAAATGTTGTACAAAAAATAAAGGAAACTTCAAAAAAATCCTCAAAGCCTATTTTAATTTAGGCAAAAATTTATGTGAGACGGTCACACGGGTCGTATTTTATGAGACAGATCTCTTATTTGGGTCATCCATGAAAAAAATATTACTTTTTATGATAAGAGTATTACTTTTTATTGTGAATATTTGTAGGATTAATCCGTAGATAAAGATTCGTACGACCGTCTCACAAAAGACCTACTTTTTAATTTATACATGAGTTTGAAAGTAGGGGTGGGAAAAAATACCGAAATACTGAAGTACCGAAAAAAATACCGAACTTACCGAAAAAATCGGTTCGGTACAGAATTTTTTTTCCCGGTATTTCGGTATATACCGAAAATAATTTATTATTATTATTTTTAAAAAAATTTAAGTTCGGTATACCAACATTTTTTCGGTATTCCGAACTTAATTTTCGGTGTCGGTATGGTATCGGTATGAACTTTTTTCATACCGAATGTGTGGTATATCGAATTTCCGATATTGGTATAAAAAATTTCCATACCGATATTTACGGTATGATATATGGTACGATAGTTCGGTACGATATACCGTATCGTACCCACCCTTATTTGAAAGTACTTTTTTTTAGTACATACTGTCAAGCATTGTTTAGTTTGGACTCCCCAATCCTTTCAAAAATACTAAAATAACCTTCTTCGTGACTTTTGAAATCCCCAAAATACCAATGTTATTATATTATTTATTAATTCATTTTCTTAGTATATTTATAAAATATAATTTCTTGAACTTTAAGAGTTAAACAATGTGATCTCAAAGTGGTTAAATTTTTTTGTGTATACTCCATTCAATCAAATCTTGATAGCAATTTTTTCAAAAAGTAAATTTCTCCATAACAACCAATATAAAGATTAGCTTTGGGAGAAATAATTTAATATGTTGATTAAGTTGATAATTTTCTACATCTTTTAAAAAACAATTTACTTGAATGGGGAGAGAGCATGAGAAGACGTTTTCTTGGCCGATGGTAAAATCCAGAGTTATCAAAATATGTCAGGCTCGTCTGATTGACCTGTTGCTTATTGCCAAATAGGAGATTTGAGTTAACAATTTCTTCTAGCTCATCCAAATGGCGGGTCGGCCCACCCCACAAATGGTAAATTGGGGTGGATTGCTGATCAATCTGTCTCAACACGTCAAATATAACTAAAAATTGATGGATTTTCGTCGCGTCCTGTCAAATAAACGGGTTGGGTTCCGTCCAAATGGCAGGTCAGTCTGTCTCGCTACGCTAAATGACGGGTTATGATCGTCCCGTCCTATGACTCGTTTTGACAACTTTAGTAAAATCTATAAAATTATTGAAAAAATGGTAACTTGGAGTCGATGAAAGAGAAATTGAATATGAAAAAGGAAAAAAAATAGAAATTCACGTGTAAGCCGCATTTGTGTATTTAAATAGCCCATGAATTGATATATTATATATAAATCAAATCGAGGAGTTTGAAACAAAACAAAGGCCAAAGCCCTGAATGAAACTTGAACAAAATTACTGGAATCGAGACAAATCCTAAAACCAAATCCTTTATTCCACCTCCCCTTTTGTCTAAATCTAAAATATTTAAACTCCAAAGATTTAATAAAAGATACATACATGCACACTGATGGATAATTAATTAACTTCTTACAACGTAACAAGCATTCTAAAAAGGGTCACTCAGACCCATACTTCAACAGCTCCCACCTGAAGGGACGGAAACATGGATGAACTTCAGGCGAGCTTTTGAAGAGCAGTGCGGCACACACACAAACTGCGGCTATTGCCACCATGGACAGCATTGCCGGTTTGTAAATCCTCACGGATGATCTCCAACTTCCATAACCCCCCATTTTCTGCTCACATTGGCTACAACTTCGAGGTCTTTCTGTTTCAAAAGCAACTCCTGACTTACCCAACTTACCCGTGTTTCCGATTTTCTGTTTAGTGGGTACGGTGTTGTCTGGAATGTCCACTACAATGTGACTGTTTAGCAATTTCTTGTTCAGCTTCCGCTGAACTAGATGGATGTAGGAATAATGACTGCGGAAACATGCGTAATCATGAGGTGTCAACCCTGTGCTGTCTTTAGCATTCTTCCATGCATCGATTCCCACCTGAAAAAGAAAATGTGATTTCTCGAGTTTAGAAACACCCATCGTTCTTAACCATGCCGTGCTTATTAAAAGCATACAAAGAAGGAGCATACCGATTTGGGATCTTCAGTTAATGCATCTAATACACTCTCACGGCCATCTAGACAGGCCGCTATGTGAAGAGGAGTCAGCCCTCCTGGCCCAACAGAATCAGGTCTAAACAAATACTGGTCCTCGTCAGCTTGATTAAGTTTTGGTCCCGTTTTGGTCAAAGATTCACTCGGACGGTATTCTAAGAGAAACTCTATCATGGACTTGCTATTTCTCCGGACAGCTTGGTGAAGAAGGCCAATGTCCAGCAACGCGAGTAGAATGGAAGTGTGTTTCCCCGGATCAACGGCACCATCCAAGAAAATGCTCAAGAGCTTTTCGACTACAGCACACCAGTCATGATCAATGGAGAACTCGATAAGCCACCTGAAACGTTTTAAAGGGAATAGATCCACTTTAAAACTGGATTCACCCAGTCTATACTTCAAACGGCTTCTCTGGAGAAGCCAACCCAATTCGTGCATGAACTCCAAAGCTTGGTTCCTAGTCTCTAATTTATTTGTATCTCCATCGGTGACTCCAATGATGCTCTCTAGGGTACAAATTTCTAAACAGACATCCTTCTCTGCAACGATGAAGGGAAAGAAGCTGCTGCTGAGACCATGGTCTTCAACCTAATATATACGAGTACAAACAAAATTTATTACATACAAAGGGTGAGCATGCACCAATTAGACTGTAATTTCACAAAACTCTTAATGAAACAAACAAAATATATTTTTTATTTGCGCATCAAAGCAATGAATACAACATCACCTCGATAAATCCCCTTCCAACTATATTTGGCATGGTGCAAGAGAAGTTAAGGGATTGAATCTCATCATGCTCCATGAATGACTCTGCTCCTGTTCTAGCACCACAATTTTCCTGAGCCAGATATTTTCCATCTATTTGGCATAGTAACCTGGACCAAAAAGCCAAGTGAATGATATAAAATTGCTTCAGGCAGTGTTCGGATTCTTTATGAATTTGGATTGAAGGATTTCAAGCCCATCGCATATACTTGAGCAAAAATAAATTAAGTATTTCAAATTCCAAATCTTAGTCCAACAAAATTTTGTATACAATATTTGAAATCATCTGCACCTAGATCTCATTTCGAATCAATGTATTTTCAGATATTTTGATTTTAAATCCTCTTTTAAATTCAAATACCTCCACAAGACGCAGCCTTAGATTTTCCAGAACTTCTTAAAGAATGAACGATTCAAACAACCTTGTCTAAACCAAGAGATTGATGCATGTAAAAAGAATACCTTGAAGTTACAAGGGAAAAATTGAACCCTTGGACAAAAAACTGAACACTCTCTGAGGCACAGACGGCAATAGGACTGATACTTGAAATTCTGCAGCTTTGATGATATTTTAGATGTGACGGTGTGTCTAGAACAACCTGGCCTGTGATCAAATGGAATTTTTCAGTGTTATTGACATTCAAGGATTTTCCATTTCTCGGAAACAGAAAATAATTTGAAACAAATAATAGGACCAGAAAATAAAATATACCGTCGCAGACAAATGAGACGTGATTCTGTACTTGAGAGTATATCCATCCAGTTTTCCAAAACGAATCGTTAGATGAATCAAAAAGCCTCCTCAAACTGGAATATAGATCACAGTACAGCTGGAGGCCAAAATAATTGTGACAGTTAGATGCCGTTTTCTTAAAAGCTGTATTTATTCCCTTTTACAATAGCTCACGTAATCAAACTAATCAACATCCAGTTTGATTATTCATGTACTCACAGCCTCACTGCACTCTAACTCGATTATTAACTTCCAAAAATTCTAGCTGAATAAAAATTTACCTCCTCCCACATGGAATTATCCATACGTAGGTATATCGTCAGTATGACACAACCAGGCCGGATGTAGCTTTCTATCTCTGTAGGACTATTGGATAGCCAATCAAGAATCTGAAATCCATTGGGTAAGTTTGAAGTTCCAAACCACAAACGCGCAAATTTAAGTCATTGTGAAAATATTTAACCTTGAAAGCCAGGAACAAACCTGCTTTCGCACAACAAGAGGGAAATCACTTGGACCTTTCCCAAAGAGTTTAAAAACAATCCGATCTGTGCGACTCTGCGATCAAATTGAAAATTCTGTCACAATGAAACCCAACAAAAAATGGTATCTCAATGCAAAAACTACTTGAAGTTATTTCTTCCGTCCTACAATTAAAGCATTCAAAACATGGTTATCAAATAATAACACTTGATACAGCACTAGTTTAAGAGGCACTAGAAGTTGTGGTGAGGAGAATAACATATCCTAGTTCGGGAGCTGAATACACAGTTCAATCAAAATGAAAAATTATATATGTATTCTAGTCATATGAAAACAAGAAGATATATGGGGTTGGGTTTTAAAATAGAAGCTTTCAATGTAGGAAATATATAAAAGCTCTACAATAATTTTAGTTAACACCTGCTCATCCCCACTGGATGTAGATGGCGAATGGCTTGAAGTAGAACCAGAATTCCCACTGTTCTGAGCAGGAAAAGAATTTCGAGAATCTTTATACAGCCAAAATGACCTAGAAGGAGATACATTCCCTGTATTTTCCGGGGCAACAGTGTCCTCAAGACCGTCCATGCAGTCTTGTGAATCATCATAAACATTATTTAAGTCAATGTTACTCAGTTTTATCCTTTCTATCGGAGTATCAGAAGCATTTGCTTTGATCGAGTTGCTAGCCTTTTTTATTAAAGTAGATGAATTGTCTGTAATTCCACCTTGAGAATTATCAGCCAGCATCCTCTTTTGTGTCAGATCAGATGCAGATATGATCACACCCTGCCCAGCATTTCTACTAAGGTCCTGCAGATATTAATAGTCAGAAAACTAACCAAAAAACGAGAATATTCAAGTCTTTGGGACCTTAGGCACCTTTTCGGTTTCCAGATATTTATCCACGTTCTGCAAATCCTGAGAAACAGGTAACAATGTAGCAGGGTTCCTTTCACCAGTTGTACCAGCAAAATTTGCAAGGTTTCTTAGGAGATGAGATAGCAAATCCTGATTGTCTGTTTGATCTGAGTCATTGGCTGCAAAGTAATTGAGTGAGACAATTCATGATGAGTCACAAGAACTTGAGTGAATATAGAACGTCTTGGATGAATAAATTTAAAATGACAAAACAAGAAAGACTAAAGAAACAGGTTTGGACATAGAACACAAAAAATCAAACAGGAGGAAAAATAAATGAAAACATGGAAGCATGAGTGATGGTGTGCAATTGAAGCACCCACAGGTCCCTATAACATCCTTCTAATAGACGATCAATCAGACGACTTCTTATAATTAGATGTGTTTGTCTTGAAAACATAGGTGATGAAAAAATGGCATATAAATTTCCTGGACTCTCGCTGATACATATCAAAGCTGACAGCAGTAACTGAGCCTTATCTACGTTCCAAAATCTAATTTGAACCCTACAACTAATTAGCATCTACTGTGAAGATTGTAGTGATGCCAAAATTTATCTTGGCTTGACCTAAATGATTATTGTTGGCCATGTACCTCCTTCAGTCAACACATATTTTGTTAAAAAGGAGAGAAAACAAAGGAAGGAAAATGTAAAAAAAGAAAGAAAAGAATAATTGCAGCATAAAATGCATCCTACTCTAGTTTGGTGATTGCACTTAAATAGTAGTTTATTTATAGATTTCAACAGGCACATGGATGATACTCCAATGCATATAAACTCCCTTTATCCACGTCTACTATCTAGATAGCATGACTTAAGAAAGTTGATTTATTTCATCTTAGTCCCACTATAAAAGATTTTTTTTCTGACAGGTGATTCTAGTTTCAGGGATCCGGTAGTTCATTAAGATTAAACAAGTATGTGTTACACAACAAAAAAAAGAAACACGAAAATATATACAGCAACTAGACTAGCATACATGAAATGCTCGATCAAAATTTCAAATTAAGCTAGTTCTTTTTCACATAATGCAGTAAAATGGCTAAGATAGTGCCGCATAACAAATAATTTAGTCAGATAGTAACTTACAATGTATATTGGAGAGTATCTTTAGCAGACTAATTAGTAAATAATTACTTCCCCGCTCATCATTAAGAGTTTCTGCATTTACAACATTTTCAGGATGAGTTTTCCTTCGCCTTTTGTTGTGACCTGCCAATCGCCTGCGACAACTCCTCTTCCCTTCATCAAACTCTTCCAGAACATGAAACCTGGAGAAAAATTAATACTATCTTAAAAATCACAATGGCATACTAACCAGTGGTTCTACTATTACTTGGTTTTATAGCAGACTTCCAAATAATTTCAGAATGCATACACAGTCCAAATATACAACACAAGGCAGCATAATTCTGAGGAACATATCCAGATTGGTGAATGTGGAGTGAAAAGGTATTAAAGGTAAGGAGTTAGATAGGAACTGCTGATCCTACGGTTTATGGGCAATGCTAATAATCCTTCCACAAAAATATTTAGATGAAAGAGTGACCTGCTGCACTGCTGACAAAACCGCTGCATGGCATTTCCCACTAAAGCTTTGGTAGCCTTAGAATGCACATCACAAACTTTATGCCGTTTGTGATAATCTTTCGCATTGCTCAAGTCCGCCTTACAATCCTCCACTTGGCAAACCGCACGACTACATGGTACTCCAGAAATTTTGGTCTTCTTACTACTCTTACCTTCTGACTTGTCTACATCCCCTTCCGTGACAGGATACATTTGTCCACCTAGCTTCAGATTCAGTGATCCACACTCTTCATTCACCTTTTCGGTTTCAACCTCAACACCCCTCCTACGTTTGTCCAACTCAGCCCGTTCTCTCTCAATTCCATCTGACCCCGATGAGAAACTATAGGAGGCTCCGTTATACGCCGGAATTTCTGATCCAGCCGGAAAGAACTGTTTACTTCTACAGTCTGATGGGACAGAGTTCAGAGGAGCAGCCACAAACAAATCGCCATCCCATATCCAGTCATTCAAATCCCATTCCACACTCCTTTTTCCCATGGCCTTCAAATCGGGAGCCACTGGACCAAAGAATTGATGCAACTTCCCACCAAACTTCGTCTCCATTTATGAAAATCCAAACCACCACAACAGCCAAACTTCAAAACGAGAGAAAGTGACCAGAGTTCCGAGAATCTATATTCACAAAAACAAGGGCAAAGATTGAATCTTTCCTGTGGGTCTACAGTAAGCTGATTAAATACAATTTTCGATCAGCCTCGCTAGTACCCCAGAAATTCAACAAGAGCACGATGACACATCCATGGATCCAAACAAGAACACCCCACGATCCAAAATAACTCTAATCTACCATTAAGATCGATTCGGGGTACCACATAACGGACAGACCACATCTCCCAACACTTTAACCCAAAAAAGACTTTACCTTCGATCAAATACAAAAAACCCAGTATGTATCCCTTGAGGCCCTTCTTTGTGTATATCGGGTATTTCTTTTTCCCACTGCCTGTACAACATATGATAAGATAGGACTAAACCTTCCGACAAAACCGAAAGTGAGATTCGATCTGCGATGTTTCTGCTCTGACCGAAAGATCACCAGCGATTTAGAGCTCCACAATACAGAAAAGAGAGAGAGAAAAATCCGAACCCGCGTTCTATCTATTATCAGGGTCAGAGGAAAACGTAAAAAAAAATGGAGTACGCGATACAGAAAAATAACCTACAAATACAATAACATTTGCTAGTAGAAAAGGTACATAAAAATTTGACCCCAGCTTCGGGGAATCTACAGCCCCCACAATCCAGTTCCCTCCGTCCATTGCTTGTCTCTACTATCACAGTAAAAATCGAAAAGAAATAGAACTTAATTTGTGGAAATTATCGAGGAAATTTTGCATTTACCAGTGAATTGAATCTGCTCTGTTATGTGTTTGTTGAAATTGGAGTGACAATTTTGATACGCTCCGCAAAATTATTTTATAAAAGTTAATCGATGTTAATGTATATGTACATAATTTATATTATACTAACAGTTCAATTCAGGGTTATCTACTCTTTGCACGCAGACTCGATTATATCGGACTCGAATTTTAAACTATATGTGAACTTGCCTTCAAAAAGATAGTGAATCTGCCCTTTCTTCATTTAATTTTTAAATTGATCTACCCGGGCTAATCAATCAAATTTCCAGGATAAAAAAATTATCATAGCCGATTGGTGATCGTGAATTGTTATAGTTATTAAATTTGTTTTTCACAATATTTTGATGCAATAAATTGTTGATATAAGAAAAAATTATATGGCAAAACTTTGTGTTGAGACAGGTCTCACAGGTCGCTATTTGTGAAAACGAATCTCTTATTTGGTTCATCAATGCAAAAATATTACTTTTTATGCTAATAGTATTACTTTTTATTGTGAATATCGGTAGGGTTGACACATCTCACAGATACATATTCGTTAGATCGTCTCACAAAAGACATACTCTTATTCAACGAGCTAATAGTAAGTCAAAATGATTGTGAATTATTTGATGGGTAAAATGGAGCAAGTTGCAAAGTGATTTAATGTAGTAAGCATGTGTGGGGTTGGGAGAGAGTACATGGAGAGTGTGACTCTTCATCAAATAAAAAGAGATGCCTCTCAATACCCAACTTCTTCTGCATCCTTCATTTTCTGAATTTATCTTCATTCAATTATCTTTTTTTAAGTTATTTTTTCCAAAGAAAATATTAATACCGATGATGTACATGTTAATATTTCGATAATGTTATAAATTTTTTTTAATGTGAAATTGAAAAGAACATAAATGAAAGGTAGAATGTCGATTTTAGTCTTATATATATTTGAGCCTAACATTTTTAGACATGTATAATATGTTGAATCAATTATAGTCCTATAACTATATTTCGATTATTAATTTTAGGTATTATCATAAAAAATCACGTGATAAATTACTAGTATCATCGGGGAATTGTTGTGATACGTGGTTTAAAAAAAAATCACAATAATTTTTATGTCAAAAGTATTATTTTTTACTCTAAATATGAATAGATCGATTCAGTGTGACGCACAAATCCATATTATCGTATTATATTATCATCTTTCCCATCTTGTTCAGCCCATTATGGCTTGGGCCCGATCGGACAAAAACATTTTAAGCGACAAACAAGCGGATGGTAGTTAGTATTGGTGAGTTTTCAACCGGGAAGAACAAAACATAGAATATGTTCGAATGATACATTTGATTCGTGAGTTCGTAGAGTAGATACCAGTTTTATAGATGGTTTGGAGTTTGATTTCTCTTATTAATATCTTTTTAGACGATTTTGTCACACGTGACTTACACAATACAATTTACATGGCTAACATAGGTGTAAAATATCGGGCTACGTCAAAAATTTATCTAACGCACGTAAAAAATGGCGGAAGTAATTTCCGCGAGATAATCAAATAATTTTCATTTGGATTTCAGTTTATATTTTATTATACAATCAATATGTTCGGAAAAAAACTTTATAATAATATACATGATAAAAGACAAAAGTATTACCAATCGGTTGACCTACACTCAGATTTTTGGGTGCATTTACACTAGTGTCCATTTGGAACAATGGGCCATTTTCCCATTTTTGGACAGCAAATAATGGAGTATTTTTTGGAGTTCATGCTTTTTAGGATATGTCTTTCGTGTAATAGTGAGATAGATCGATTTGATCTACATACAAGATGTAGCTAAAAAAGAATTCTATTTTGGGGTAACTGAGAAAATATGGGGGTTGTTCCCGTAGTACGATAAACAATAATTTCGTTAAAACACCAAAAATTATTACAACACAATTTTGAAATATTTCTAATGTTCTAAAAGTGGTTTGAGTTAACAAAGTTAAGAAAATAAAAGGGAAAAATTATAATTTAATAACAAATTTTTCTGATATAAAATCAATAATATATTTAACCAAATATACATTACAAGCTTGATCACTACTTAGTCGCAAAGTGGTGTGATGATCGAAAGCTGGATAATTAAAACACGATAATTATCTGTGTTACGAAGATTTAAACATAATATTTGAACAGTTTAAAAAATTTGAGTTTCAACCGAACATTTTGTTAAATGTTGAAAATAAGATTGTTAATCTCTGCACTATTTTTTATCATTTTTAGAGAAACAAGTAAAACCAACCATGAAAAAAAAATAATTGAAAGTAGGAAGAATTGAAAACGATGTGATTACTATTAATACTAGGAAAGCCAAAAAAGTTGATAGGCGATAAGTGTATAATTCAGTAGGGGATTTTTAATAATAGAAGGGGATGGTATGAATAGGATGATTGCTAGGAAGCACGCTAACCCGGTGAGATGGATTACTCCACATTTGTTACTCTGCTGCCGATGGCTAGCTCGCCCTCTGCCACTGCGAATTTCTGTCAAATCTAAACTCCGAATCCAATCTGTTTCTGAGATATAACCCCCACCCCCCCCCCCCCCCCCCCCCCCTCTCTAATTCACGGCTCTACAGAGTATGCATCCATGCATATCTGGTGGATATGTGGCCCGGACTTCGATGTAGGAGGTAAAACTCGGAACCCACTTCCCCTTTCCTTCGGATTTTCGTTGTGTTGTTCAAGATTTCATCTTTGCAGTTTCTTTGTTTTTGTAGTGTGCGTGGCTGCGTGCCTTTGTATCTGTGGTTAAAGATTCAGTTGTTTTCCTCGATTTGATTTACGTGATTTTGTTTTTAGTTCTTTTTCCTTCATTATCGGGTGCGATGTATTGCTAAGGTTTGTGGGCTGATGTAAGAGGGTAAGAGCTTTTGGGGATAAACTGCTGAGGTTGAGAAACGGGAAACTAGTTGTCTTACAGCTATGCCTTCTACATCACCATTTATACAGTTTAATTTATGTCCTGCAATTTGAATGTAAAGTGATAGTGTGGACACAAACAAGCATAGGTTACGGGAACAATCTAGTGAATCCTGAGTAAAAATAACAGCAGTTTATGAATGAATCTGGATCTCACGTGGGCGTGATTTTTCCAGATACTGCTATAGTGATGCAGCTTGAGACTGCTGATTGTCTTAAATCTTTGTCATTCATTCATGAGTATTAGTTCTTTTCGCATGTTCAGAATCTCAGATGAGTGAATGTTGCAAGATATTATCGAATGTGCATATTATCTGTGAAATAGTGCATATGATATTGTGTGTACATTCTTTCTCAATCACGGCACTACATGTTAATCTCCTTCGTTGGTTTTTCTCAGCTTAGTCCCTGGGGCTGCTGTTTTTTTCCTTTGATATATCTGGACAAGTTTGAGGCTGAGGGCAATTTAAGGATTGGGATCTGTTTAAATTGGCCAGAATCAGATGCAAATCCATGATACGGTGAAGATTGCCCATGATTATGGAACTACTACCTGACCTTTCTTCTGATATCCTTATTTCTGGTTAAGCATGTTAGAGATCACCTGTTTTTATTGCTGAGTGGAGCTTGACCCTTCTGAAGACCCGTTGCAGCAGAAGACCGCAGTAAAAATGATAAATAGATCATTAATCTTAACATATTTCTACCTTCTAATCTACATTACACTTTCTTCTGGAGTTATTTTATATAACAAGGTACTAGATTTTGACTATCATTTCTGACACTCGGCTCTTTCCCTTGTGTAAAATATGTGCAATGTCAGCTCCAGTATACAACTTTTAAGTCAAACTGACATCTACTCTCATGTTGAGCATAGATTTTCATTTCATAATTTATTAATGCTTTCACAAGTTTGGTCTTTCTCAGCTTACTTTTTAGTTACTTGTCATGCCCCCGTTTTCATTTCATAATTTGTTAATGCTTTATCCTGGTTGCTATTGATGTGCACTGACATTGACTTTTGTAGTGGGTTCTTTCTCCGAAATACTTTAACTTTCCATTTCCAATAACACTTACTATGATACATATGGGATTCTCCGGTGCAGTGGCATTTTTCCTTATTCGCGTCTTCAAGGTACGTCTACCTGCCACATGCTAACTATAAAAATTCTCTTATCATATGGTGTCACCAAATCATGCTGTGACATGAGAAAAACATGCGTATTGATATTTTACCCATATTTATTTAAAACCCCAAGGAAAATCCGTCTCAACTGTAAAATTTATTTTCATATTGGATATTTCACTATTAACATTATTTTCTAAGTACTCCTGCATTTTAGAATATTACTCATTAGTGCGGGCTCACTTTGATGAGGCATATGCTTTTGTTGAACCTTGAGCTTAGGATCAAGGGCGCATGGATACCTAAGTTATCTTGCGAATATAATGGTTGTCGTTTTATTAATCAGTTGCAAATGCAAGAACATATTTCAGCATGAAAAATGAAAAAGGGGGAGGTGCAAATATTTCTCTCTTTATTCGAACGCTTACTTTCTCGAGTCCTTACATTTTAAGGCATTTAAAATTTTAATTATGGGTCTGCTGTGATTTAGGATTCCAGTGCAAGGGGAACCAAAGTAGGAAAGTTTGATTTGATATGCGCGCGTGCGCACACACACACACCAAAATAGGAAAGTTTGTTTTGATACGCAGACACAGACACAGACACACACTCAACCTTCCGGTGCAAGGGGAACCAAAGTAGGACAGTTTGATTTGATATGCGCACACACACACTAACCAAAGAAGGAAAGTTTGATTTGATACGACACACACATGCGCGTCTTTATATATATATATATATATATATATATATATATATATATATATATATATACACACTCACACACACATTTATCAATTATCATGATTATGGCTTTACATTATTGGACAAAACAATATGGATCTTTAAAGCATGTTCTTTCAAAGGTGATCGGTTGGCTAGTGCCGTGGAGTAATTCCGTGTCCCAATCCAACTCCTCATCACAAAATGCTGGAAACACCTCAAAATATCAATGTTTGGACGACTTTATTTATTTTTTCTTACTTAACATGATCTAAACGAAATTTACTGCAGGTCGTGTCTCCAGTTAAAATGACTTTCCGCATGTATGAGGGTTATTCCACTTTATATTTATTCTGATTTTTCCTATATTAATCTTATGTTCCTATAAATATTCTTTTTTGTCTTCTTATTCTCCCTCTTGGGTTGCAGATATGCATCTTGTGTGATCCCAATTAGTGCCTTCTTCGCATCAAGTCTTTGGTACGTACTTAACAGTGACGATATAGAATTTTAAACCAATCGAAATCCAAAACACGTGAAATGAGGAAATTTGAACCTCATAAATGAAGGAATAATTTTTGAGAACGGAATAGAGAATCTGAAATATTGGACCACCAAACATGAGGAATAAAGAAATGCATTAGTTATTTAAGTGCATGGAATTAACGCATAGCATGATGGTCCATGGACCATGTACAGTGCCATATACAGTAAACTTGTAGGGGATCACTTGAAGTTTTTTGTTTCTTTATGTAAATTGTGAGCTATGGATATGAGCAAATGTTGTACAAAATCAAGGTGAACTTTTGTCATAGTGCTCTAATCCTATTTGATGATACCAACTTTTCCCTGGGTCCGGTCTGGTGAGCTTGAGCTTCAGATCAACAACGTTTGAATCGGAGCGGATGGAGAACCACCGGTTTATACAGACTAAGGTACTGGAAGGTGTCGAAAATTTTCCCGACACGACCACTTCGACCTCTTGATCGGATTTAGGAACGGAGAAAAATGAGAAGATTCAATAAATGGTAGTGGATATATCCTTCTCCCCGACCATGAAACATATATGGGTATTTATAATGGTTGAGATGACTTCTTCCCATAGCGTGTCGAAGTCTATTTTAGGTAAATTTCCTTATAAAATTAAATTCTTCTCCCATTACTGTCAGTCCGGGCCGGATTCCTTGTCACATCTAACCATGCGGCGAGATTCTAGCACATTTAAAGATTATTCACGCAATTCTTCTCCAATCACTGCCAGTCCGGGTCGGACTCCTCGTTACATCTAATCATACGGCGAGATTCTAGCCTATTTAAAGATTATTCACTCTTTTGACATGTGACAGTTCTTAGGATAGGAACAAGCTCGGGCTTGGGATTCATGTCACAAGCATATGTGCTGGACATAACCTTACTCCGATCGCTGATTGGGCTCGGACACGTGTAATTCGACTATCCGGGCTCGGACGAGCGCCAGGACTCGGCTGAGCACCTGGGCTCGGCCACAGGGGCTCGGCCGAGCACGGATATATCCACTACCACCTATCGAATCTTCTCATTTTTTTCTGTTCCTAAATCCGATCAAGAGGTCGAAGTGGTCGTGTGTATAAACCGGTGGTTTTCCATCCGCTCCGGTTCAAACGTTGTTGATCTGAAGCTCAAGCTCACCAGACCGGACCCAGGGAAAAGTTGGTATCATCACTATTATTCTTAGCTCTGATAAAATCAACTATTCCTGAAAACTATAGCACTAATGACTCTTCCTATTTTCCACAGGTTTGGTAACACTGCTTACTTGCATATATCAGTGGCTTTCATTCAGATGCTCAAGGCCCTTAGTGAGCAAAACAAACAACCCATCGATGATTTTATATCATTATTAATGTTTTTCGAATCTAAGAAAATTTTTTATTCTTGCAGTGCCTGTGGCAACATTTACTGTGGCTGTTCTGTGTGGTACCGACAAACTAAGATGGGACGTGTTTTTTAACATGGTTTTGGTCAGTGTTGGAGTTGTCGTCTCCTCTTATGGGGAAATTCATTTTAATGTGATCGGCACAGTTTATCAGGTTACGGGCATATTTGCGGAAGCTCTGAGACTGGTCTTGACTCAAGTCCTTCTACAGAAGAAGGGCTTGACTCTAAACCCCATCACAAGCTTATACTACATCGCGCCGTGCAGTTTCATATTTTTGCTTGTGCCTTGGTACTGCCTGGAGCAACCTGGGATGGAAGTATCTCAAATTCAGTTTAATATGTGGATCTTCTTTTCCAATGCCATTTGCGCTCTACTGTTGAACTTCTCAATCTTCTTAGTGATCGGCAGAACTGGTGCAGTGACGGTTCGAGTTGCCGGTGTTCTCAAGGACTGGATACTTATAGCCCTCTCAACACTGATTTTCCCAGAATCAACGATCACTGGTCTGAACGTTATTGGCTACGGCATTGGTAAACATATTTTCACAGGCGCATTAATTGAACTCTAAATATGGCCTCTCATTCTAGCTAATAAAATTTTCATGCAGCGCTTTGTGGGGTAGTCTTGTACAACTACTTGAAGGTGAAGGAATCTTCTCAAAACGTTCCTGAAAGGATTACAAAGGTAACATTGAATCCAAAAACACTATTTTATCTACGGTATGTTAGCTTAGATTCCTTGGTCGGTTCAGGATTGGGTGTTCGAAAAGAAGTCATCCGATGTATACAGAACAGATGGTAGCAGCATTGGTGATGCTGACAACGAGGTTGTAATAGACGAAGAGACGCCCCTTGTTCCTCCCAGTTCATCGTCCAGGTTGTCTCATGTTGGAAGAACTCAGATGCAGCAAAGTAGTCGTAATGTATGAACTAGTACAACTCAATTTTTTCACATTAGCCAAAGTACATGCCTTTTACAGTCTATTTTCTATTATTTTGATTGTAAATTCCTTGTACGATGAGGTTTATTTCACAAGTAGCCGTTTGTCGATTCACATTCATTGCATGGCATGTAATCATCAGTCGACTCTATAACTTTTATCCGGTGACAAATTTATTCGAGGCGTTATAAAAAGAAAATCAGAGAATATTCACCATTGCTTGTACCCGAAAATGACACGAGGGAAAAAGAATCGAGAAAAGCATAAATAAACAAGATTGACATATCCATTTGTTCTCGTCACGCAACATCTCGTTTATTATACATGAAGAATAACAGCAATCAAGCAGAACGGAAAAAAGAACAAATAACGGATTAACAAGCCACTCATGCTATACATGTGTATAGAATAAATTATCGTACACATATGGACATCTCAAGTAGGAAGCTTTGAAGAAAATTAAGACACAAGGCAGCACAAATTGGGTCATTAAGGGAAACTCATGAAAACTTGGATGGGTATTGTAACCCTTCAATCACAAATTTACCAAAAATGGTGCGCCGGCCTTACATACAGTAGTCTCCTTGTTGTTGGAGCCGGAGGAGCCAATCCAGGAATATCCCGTATGCTTTTGTTGTTGGGATTCACTATCTAAGAAACACACAACTCTCATGCAATCAATACTGGTGGAGAGTGCATAAAGTAGAACTAAAACAAATAATACATATTAAAAAACGAAAATATATGAGATGCAATGCCATACTATAAAGTAACAAAACACATTCTTAAGTTGGTACGTGCCCCAGAGAGTCTGGGCTGCAGTAAAGATTAATATTAAAAATTCTAGACGCGCTAACAAAAACATCGAGTATGTCAGTCACAATTAAATAACAAAATCAAAATTCTAAAAAAACGTATGTTAGTTACACGAGCAAATGTGAAGGGTAGATATTAAATGGTAATTCAAGTATCATTCAAAATCTCATTAGCTGAGGGGTGCTTAAAGCATATACCTTAAGCCTTAAAGATGTGCGAAGGTGCGGATGTAACTAAAAGAAACTATGCCTTGACATGTCAACATTTTATAAACTCATGAGAGAGTCTTCAACATACAAAACTATTAGATGTCAAGAAGGATATACAAGAAAAAGATTCCACATTTCTTATCAATGAGAAATCATTATCATTAATTAAAAATGGCCACATGACACGGATAGTATAAATGGAAAACAACTCGTGCGCAGCTTGAAATCAACTAATATATTGATTTTGAAAAATGGATGCCGTGTTAATGTCAAATTTAAAGTCCAAAAACTAAAATACCTTCACGACGATTATGGCAATAACCCCACATACAATCAGAAAAAGAAACATCATGATGCATTTATCAGTCGCCACCTGGAAAACAAGAGAACTTGATATCAATAAAGTCAATAAAATTGAGAAATCTAATGAAGTATACACTTGAGAAAAAATAAAAATTAGACCATCTTTATAAAAAAAAAAACCCAATCCAATAAGCATCTCAAAATATTTCAATTTTCTTAGGTTTGACCAGCAATTTTTGCACATATAGCTACCCGTAGCCTCTCACGTGGACACAGGCAGTTTCATTTTGTATAGAATTTTCAAGGTGTTGCCTTGTAACATCGTATAAAAGTGACAGAGACAAGGAAAAAGAGATGATGTTCCCAGCAGATGTACCTGCCTACCAATCTCCTTAACAAGCTGGGATGCCTTTTTGATAGAGAATTGGATGGTGTCCAGTTCATTGACAATGCGACCCATTTGTTCAGTCTGCCATATTTAAAAAGATAGATATGATTTGGCAATGAAATACTCGAGGACAATAAAAAAAGTGACACAAAATTTCACTCACTTGTCCCTTCAAAGTAGTAGCAGTCTGTGTTCCCACTTCGACTGCTTTGATGAACCACCTAAATAATCATAGAATTTAGAAAATTTTCAACCTGTAAGAATTCAGCATGTACTTTCATCTACCTGCTTGGAGCGTTCAATGGCTTGGTCAGTTTCATCCATTCTCTTCGTGCCAGCATTGATAAGCTCCTGATTTGACATTTCTATATCAATCCATGAAAATGGAAGGTGAGATATCAGCAAGACACAAGGTGATTGAAAACTTTTTTTTGCATAATATTATATGCAGATTACAGTTCAACAGCATAGCATTCATATCAAATCAGGTAATCACCATGGTGTATCATACTAAGTAGAATGACACTGTTAGCTGCTTCTCTGATTTCAACAATAAGAGTACCAATTCAGGTTCCACATTGAATCGAGAAGCAAAGGTAGACCATTGACTGTGTTATTACCATTCTCATTTATAAAGCATTAACTAAAGTTAAGATGAAGGATCTTACGGACAGGACACAAAATATTTTAGGAAGAAGTGGTTAGATTCAACAAAAAATGAGCATGAAGTAAATAATAACGAATCAGCCAAACAATGAATTTAAAATTTCAATGAGACCAAACGAGAGCACAGGGAGGTATTCTCATGAAAGAAAGAAAGAAAGAAGAAGGAAAATAAGCAGGCTGACAGAGACCATGGATTTAAAAGCTTTTTAAGCATATGGAATCATCAAGGTTTGAACATAAAATATTTTCTAAACATAACAATTTCGCTAAAGAGAGGATTAAGCTATCCCAATATGGCGGTGCTTTATAGATGAGTTAACAAGAATTTTTTTTCAAAAAACAAACATGGATTTAGATTAACAGTTCGTGTCTGTACATGAGTACATCTATCAACGATAATATAATACGCGGACAGGCGCCATTCTTTCCATTTTTACTCATAGAAGGTAACTGCAACAATGCAATCCAACTAATTAATAAGAAAGGCGGGGTATGGACCTGATGTCACTTGAACATTCTCATCATCTGTAGGCTCAATTCCACCAGCTCCCATATCGAAGAGTTCGACCCTCTTATTTCCAAGAGAGCTCATGTACCTGCACCACCATTGCAAGATAGACATAGTAAAGAAGAAAAAGCAAAGAAGAAAGACAATATGGACAGGGAACTGATTATTCATATCAAAGATTACATCAATGTTTCCAAAATTTCACAAGCAATCTTTCATTATTGTTTATACTAGAAACATCATCATCATCATGCATCAGAATCACTCTTTTCCACTCTGAACTTCCTGTCTTGGTTAAACAAGTAAAAAAAGCAAAAGTAAAACGGATGCCATTTAATTTGGAAACATCACTGCCCTTTCTTAACTCTTCACTGGAAGAAAATATAGAGGGACACATGCCTTAAAAACTCACACATTGAGAAGAAAAAAGGGAATGCAATATGAAGCTAGTTACAAATACTCTTTCCTACTTTGAAGAATTTGTCTACATTGAACAAGCACATAAAGGAAAACCAATGCAATATAATTTGGAAACATAACTTTCCTTGATTACCCCTCCTTGGAAACATATGTAGGTGCATTCATGCTTTAAAACTTTCAAGTATTAAAAAATGACCGGGGATGCAATCAAATCTACAACATCTCATGATATAAATAATTGTTAAAGAGAAGAAATTGCCCAAGAAAATAGTATCTGAAATTATTAAAATGACACGGAATTCGGAAAAGCATTGTGCTTATGTGGCATGGATTTGATTTAAATCATGCTTAAAAATCGTGAAGGACAAGTACCAGCTTCCCGTTGGAAAATAGAAAGACCAAAAGGAAATAATCAATTCAAAACTAGATTGACCTAACATGACAGTTTATCATCAGTCTACATATGCTTCACACTTAAAATAACAATGATCCCACCTTATGATGATAGGATATTAGAGCAAAGGTGAAGGGGCCTGACTCCTGACAGAACTGGGAATGACATAACATTTTGCATCAAAGCAACAAGTCATAAGCCAGACCCAAATATCAACTATAAAAATCTGTGGATTCAAACTTGCTTCTGTTTTCACCGTTTAACAAAAACCAAATCCTTGGCCATGATCAAAATGACAGCATTTTGATCATCAATCGACTATAATCAGTGAGTTATTAATTAAAACAGAAACAATGCGCTTACGTTTTCCTCAGGGCTACATATGAATTCAACTCTTTGATCTGAAATAAAAAAAGGAAATAAAATGAAGAACTTCATAAGAGCAATAAATCAAAATCTGCATCAGTATGCAGGTGTTCTGGGTATCAGGATGCTGTGAAAAGTCTAAAACAATGATCTAGACATGATGAACTCAAGACACAAGACCCATGACAAAATCAAAAGTATAATAAATCAAAACATTAAGACCACATAAACCACCAAGAACTTTTAGAAGACAAGTTTATAATCATTTTTTACAACAAAGGCTTACATTCCACCATTCAAAACTGATCATTATGTTCTGTGTGTGTGATAATTGAAGGCAATGATGATTGTTAAAATAACATCCAGCAGTATGGTGCCCACTTATATAACCTCTGTGCTATACTGCTACCTAAGAGTGAGTAAGACTAAGAAGAAACTAATATAAATTCTTCTTTTTGGCTTGCTAGAAATATTAAATTGCCTCAGTATTTAAGGATGCTTTTGTGTATGATATGCTGTAGAAAAGAATAAATATATTATTTGAAAATGTAAACAGTGCCATGACTAAAAACATCAACATATCAGTATAGGAGTATTCTTCAGAACCTTCAAATCTAAAAGGAATTCAAGTTTCTAATATACTTACCATGGATTGCTTCTCATCATTTAGCTGCTTGGTAATCTCAGGAGAATTTTTGCTTTCCTCATCTTTAATTTCGCGGTCAAGTTCTTTAATCAATCTGGTCATTTAACATGTGATCAAAAGTGAACAAAGGGCTTTTCAAGGCATAATGCATGCAAGATTGACAGAAATAAATCCTACGACTCTGTACTCCAGTTAATAGCCACAGTTCAAAAAAGAGTCAAAAGCGAGGATGAATCAGACAAGTGTTCCAACGAGCATTCCATACATGTAATAGGTGTAACTCTCTGAACACAAAAGTGAACAACACTATAGAGAAGCCAAATTACAGAAATAAAAGGTAAAATTACCTTTTGCACTCCCTCATCTTCCCGGTAAGATCCTCTAGCTGTTTGCTTTGTCTGTTGGAATCTTTAATTTTATCCAGCTTTTGAAAGCCATTTCTGATTTAGGAATGAGAGACAGTGAAGATTAATTACAATAAGGTGCCACTATTAAGACTAGCTTGCACTAGAACATCAAAAAATTCCCAGATGGATAAAAAGTAAAAGGCAAATGTCCATCCAGCCTCATAAAAAAGTGATAACTCTTTCACAACTTACTTATCGAAAACAAATATCCAAACCATAGGCCCATATCCAAAATCGCTAATATAAAAACGTGATGTTGCAAGGAAAATAAGAAGACCATTAATAATTCATATATACAGATAAGCGGAGGAATGAGGATAGCAAGTTAAAATCGAAATTGACTTGAAGAAAGCTCCTCATCATGCAATTGGGCCAAATAGGTAATACTATCAACAGTTGAGAAGCTTCACTAGGAGACACGATTCAGCGTTATACGGTCATTAGCATTGCAAACACCAACCAAACACAGCATTCTAATAATGTAGTCCCAGAAAGGATGAGGAGCAGAAGCACAAAGAGGACTTGATGACTTCAACCGATATCAGATAATTGCATTCACAAGCAACACAGAAAGTCAAAGGAGAACATAACATAAAAAGCAGATCTTCAAGAAGGTTTAAAAAAATTTAAGTTGAACAACCATCCAAAATATGCCGTAAATAAAAAAAAAGGCAAATGCCCCAAAAAAGCACATAACCAGGCCGTAGATAAAAGCATGAAGATAAACACTACGCAAGGGCACGCATGGCATCGCGAATTTCCCCATGAATCTGCTCCATTTGAGGGTTCATCTGCAACTCCAAGTTGGCCATATTTCTGCCTCCCTCTCTCTATTTCTCGAGTGTAAATCGTACACGAAGAAATTCGTCACCGGCAAATGACGGCAACAATTCCCCCCAAAATGCAACCTCTCAAACCATCTGTTTCCCAGAGATTACAAAAAGAAAACAAAATCGCAATTTGTTATGCCTGACAGAGGATGATGCGTGGGATGCAGAATTTCAAAGCAGAAACAGATATCGTTGGTGAGAAAAAAACTGAATTAGAGATGGTTTAGGGTTCTCCGATTGGGGGTAGAGAGAGAGATGCAGGGAAAAAAGATGACAGATAAAAGTGGGTTGTCGCAGGCCAGACCATAAGTATACTGTATTAATCATATTTTATTATTATAAAAAAAAAAATCATCACTAAATCTAATTCCAAATTTAATTTTATACAATACTATAACTAAATCGAAACATTTAAAATAAAACACTAGTACTCATGTAAAACGATCTTATGAGTCAATTTTTTGAAACATATATTCTATTTGAGTTAACTATGAAATTTTTAATTTTTAAGCCAAAAATATTAATTTATATTATAAATATAGACATGTTTGGCTCGTCTCAAGAAAATTCGTGAGACCGTCTCACAAAAGAAATATGTCGAATTATGTTCATCGTGCACTGCATTAATGTTTATTTAATGTTTTTTTGGTAGGATATTATGCTTGACACTTTATCTGATAATATTGAACAACTTGAGTTTGTTGTATCTATCTTGATCTGTTGAAGTCTGATCAGTTGAAGTGCGATTAGAGTTTGAACAATCCACTCTGAATGTTTCTTTGATAATGTGGTCGCGTTAGAAACATATTCAACAGATGATATTCTAGTTATATCTGCAATTTGCATTTCTAATAGAACTATGAGCACCTTGACATGTCAAGTGGCTAGAATCGTGTAATTATATAAATATGACATCTATACCCGAAACACTAACTCGACATTGTTTTGTCATCGTTAAAACTTAGATTATTTTAAACTTAACACATTATTTAAACTTAACACAATGATAGGAGAAGAATACAAAACTTCTCCCAATAAAATATAGAATCAGATATATATTTGTCATATAGATTAAATTTATTATTATACATACAAATTTATTATTATTTACCAAGTGTTTCTAATGGTGTATAACTAATGCATTTTGTGATAGAAGCATACTACCAAATATAGATAACTGCTAATTTATTTAGGACATAACGAAACGAAAAGATACTACCAAATATATGCAACTGCTAATTTATTATTTTTACAATTTTAGTACTTTGTATCAAAATTAAATTTATCCTGTTATAATACAAGTGCTTGAAAATTTATGTAAGTTTAATAAAGTTTTTAAAATAAATGACTGAAAATCTGTATAAATGCAAATTATGTAAAAACAATTCCGGAAACAAAAATTTTTAAATGCAAAATATTGTACTTGGTTCAAATATTGATGAGTTGAGAGTTCACTAGGCACGCTGGGCTGTAGCCCAGCCCATTTTTTTTTATTTAGCGACGGTTTTAGCGACGGTTTTTGATAACCGTCGCTACTTTTGCTATGGTTTTAGTAAACCTGTCGCCGATGTGGATCGGCGACAGTTTTATCAAAAACCGTCGCAATTATTAGCGACGGTTATTGCTAAAACCGTCGCTACATTATTAAAAAATAAAAAAAGGTGGATCGGCGGTTTTAATTAGCGACGGTTTATTCAATAGAACATCATTACCACTTTGATGTTTATAATGCAGCAATAGATTTCATTTTGATGTAGTTAAATACTCGGTTCAATGAGTCATCGGTGAAACTTCTTTCTCTTAGTATAGCTTTAGATCCTAAAAATTCATTTGATTCATTTAACAGTGATGATATTTGCAAGCTTGCGAAGAAGTTTTATCCTGGAGATTTCACAGATCAAGAAATTGTTGTTTTGAAGTATGAATTGATACATTTATAAACTCGATGTGATGCAGAATTTAAAGGTTTCTACACTTGTTGAGTTGTGTCAGCAATTGACCGAGAGTGGACGGTCAAGTGTTTATGTTATGTTGACTAGATTGATTCATCTTGTTTTGACATTATCTGTGTCTACTGCCACTATTGAACGGGCTTTTTCAGCAATGAAGCATTTGGGTTCAATATGCATGAGTGAGAGTAGTACTGAGACGAGTGATCACTTGAGAAATTTCCGTGTGTTAAGCTATTGACATTGAGACATTTGACTTGGTTCGCTAGGTGAGACGTAAAAGAAAGACATTGAATCTTAACGAGCAATATTATATATGTTGGGAACATGATTACCGATATGGAAAAAATAAGATCGATGTTTGGATCTGAAACTACATTAGCACTGAGACATATTTTTCTCCGAGCTCGTGAACTTAACAACTTGACACATTGGCACCCAAATAAGTTCAACCCCTCATGTTCACTTGTCGTTTAGTACGGAGCTTTACGCTGACACAAGTATAATGAAATAAATTTGCGTATTTGCTAACAATATTTTTTGACCTAATGGTAAGCGTTTGATCTTAAAATCATTTTTCTAAAATAAATGCTTGTAATAAAATATAATTGAAATTTTATTTACCCAATTAAAACCTTTTTAAAACTCATATATAAATAAAACTTACAATTTAAAAAATCTCCAAAATATTTATAAAAAAAAAGCGTGAATATGAGAGAAAAATATGGTAAAAATAATCGAAAACAATTGTAGAAGGCAAAAACTTGTATGAGACGGTCTCACAGGTCGTATTTTGTGAGACGATCTTTATTTGGATAATCCATGAAAAAGTATTACTTTTTATGCTAAGAGTATTACTTTTTATTGTGAATATGGGTAGGGTTGACCCGTCTAACAGATTGTGATCTGTGAGACGGTCTCACATGAGACCTACTCATGGTAGAATATCATAAGTTTGTTAAAATGTGAATTTCAAATTATAATTTAAAGGAAAAAATCACAATCTTACTTCTAATTTTTTAAAAAATTACAAAAATCGGAATAGAAATAGATGGCAAGGCGGGCCAGCCCACCATCTCAATGGGCTAGAAATCTCCAACTCAACCGATGGTCCGGCCCACATAAATTAAAAAATAAAAATTCATTCTAATTAATTAAAAATTCATCTCATTTCATTTCATAAATATTTATAAAAAATTTCAATAAAATATTTTGTTATTGACTTCACACTTCTACATTTTACACAAAGTAATTAATATAAAAATATTCACAACTTTCATTAAAACTAATAATTAACCAGTGCGATACACGGTATAATATTATTAAAAATTAATGAAAATGAATAGATATTTAAACTGAAAAAATAATATAAGTTAAAAAATAAAAATAAACTATTTTTCATTAATTTCAAAATGCTTTCTTAAATATAATGCATGTCCATTAATTTTTTGCCTAATAATCACTATCATATTTCAAAATTTTAGATGTGTTAGCCTAAGGCAATGACATAATTCTTATCGTGTTTAGTGTATTGATGTCGACCACTAACCTTAATATATATTTAATTCTTTAATTTTCGAGAAGCTATATATTATTATTTTTTAACATATGATAAAAAAAAATTTAAATCATATTCAATGAAATTAATGAGATTTTTTTTAAAAAATCATGAATTTCGTCTAAATCGACATTCACAAACATTTTGTGACATGTCACGTGTTTGACACATTTGAATGATAACAATAATTGTTTCATTAATATCTTTATCCAAATGAGTTGTGATTTTATTTACAAAATATCTTCATATTATACACAACGGCCTACTATTCCGAAAGAAAAATGAAACGTGTGATCATAAGTAAATTATGTATAAATCAGAAAAGTTATTTAATTACATTTATTATGTGTTTTTCAAAACAATGTCAATAAATTTTATAAGGTGTCTTCTAATAAGACGCTTACTTTCTTTAGAATTGGTTTAATCATTTCCACTACGGGAAATTTTATATTATAATGTATCCGTTAACTTTGTAATATAGAAGAAAATTATCACATTAGTAATACGTAATAATTAAAATTTTGTACAAATAGATGAATAATATTTTTTACTTCTCAATCATGAAGACAGATTTCAAAGTGTCTTGTTGTTCTCGTTGTTTTCATCTTGGAATGATTCAACTCATATATGATGCTGAAAAGATGAGTCATTTCAGAATTCTATTTTGTAGTAGATAAAGTTAGTAAGATAAATAGAATAAAATTGGTTTCTAATATAATATGCAATATTGCATTATTTATAATTTTAAATTCAAATAAGATATCCCAAGGAACAAAAATTATATATCGGATGCTTTTGATGAAATTATATCATACATTAGCTATTTCAAATCATAGAAATCTTGAATTGTATCCATTGGGTGTCAAACATTTCTGATTATTGAGGATAATATACATGTTTATTGAGAGTAATTTAATATCCATTTGAAACTCATTTGAATCTATCTATTTAATTTTGTTGTTCTCTCTTATTTGAATTTTTAAGAAGACAATTCAATATATACAATATACATATGATTTTTGAAGAAAATTACTACAATAATTTTTTAAGATTAAGTTAATTTCGAAATAATATGTATTTGAGATAAAAAAATTATGATTATTAAATGGTAAGTTAATGTTCACTAGAAAAACTTGTTGTAATTATAACTTTTAACACTCAATCAATTTTATTTTTAAAAAAATTAAATAAACTAATTAAATATTGTATTTATTTGTTAGTAAGTAATTTGGGCAGGAAATTACTTAAAATAGAAAAATTTATTTTTGAATGATTTACCTAATGAGTGATACTGAACATTGCAATCATTTATATTTTAAATTTATTTACACATTTTTTAATTAAATTGATTGATATAATGAATGCAAATTTTTTATTATAGTTTATGTTGTCAATAGAATTTAGTTTTAATTTGAGTAAAAAATAAAAAACATATAATACATAAATTACATTTGAATTAATATAAAAATTAATTAAATTCAAAATTAAATTAAATAAATTGATATAATCAATGCAAACAATAATTGAAATGATCATTTATTGCAGTACACATATTTCAATATTCATCATAAATATTTTTTTTTAGAATTGACATTTTGACGGGAAATTATTATTTTTGACAAAAATTCTATTTTTATTTTATATATATATATATATATATATATTCAAAATATAATTATATTTTTTTTCATTTTTCTTCCAAGCATGCGGGAGTTTCAAAGCCTGCGACCAGTGTGGGTCGCGGCACGCCCAACCTATCTATATTACTCATTCAATTAACAATTAATAATATTTCGTATAGTGTCACATCAATTCTAAATCTATGTGAAATTCAAAAGCGATAGTTCTCGAAAGAACATAATTTTATTATTTTTTCAAAAATAATAAACGATATTCTTTATATTATTATTTTTCAGTATTAGTAGTGTATTTTTAAATTTTAACAATTTTTGTTTTTATATCAAGAGCTGATGTACGCCAAAGTCGTATAGATGTCATATCAAGAAAAAACGACTAAAATTTTCAAAAAACAAAATAACAAATTAATGATTAAAATCACAAAAATAAATATAAAAAACATAAAAATTACAATTTTACGTTTATTTTTTTGATTTAGTCTTGTATGAGGTCAGTCCTATTCATATTCACCCGTGAGACCGTCTGACACAAGTTTTTGGTTTATTTTTTCTCCAGCCGAGACCGAGTTAACCCAACCCGAGTGAGTCTGCCTTCGACGCTCACTTTTCATCCAAAAAAGGTTCGATGCATATTCTCTCTCTAAAAACCAACAAATTTCTGTTTTAACTGTCCTCACTGTAACTTCCTCTGCTAGCTTAACCATCGTCTCGTATACGCCGTCCTCCCTTCGATTTCTCCTCGTTTCTTGCATGTTGTTTCCCAATAATCCGGTGGTGGTGGGGGTGCTTTCGATTTCTTGTTTTCTCTGGTAATGGCGGCTAAGAAAGCTTGGGAGGGCTTCTCCAAGGGGCTCGTGGAGGAGGTGCAGAAATGTGGTAGCATGAAGCAGACTGGTGTTAGCCTCCGCTACATGATGAAATTCGGATCCCGACCTACTTCCCGGAATCTACTCATCTCAGCCCAGTTCCTCCACAAGGAGCTGCCTATTCGGATCGCTCGCCGTGCTATTGAACTCCAGTCCCTCCCCTATGGCTTGTCTCTTAAACCTGCTGTTATCAAGGTACTCTCTTCTCTGTGTACGTACATTCCAGCTGAATTCCTTTCCATCTTGTGTAGGACATATATCCCTTTTTTCATATTTCAAGTATCGGTAAGTGTTGATGTGGTTTCGTGTTGTGACGATCGATTCCTTCGTTCTTTCGTTACTTGGAGTTGGAGAATAGAAATTTGGAATGGATTGTTTATTTTATTCTCTGGTTTGACTATGGAGGTCAAGTGTAGAAATTTCGCAGACCATGTGGAACGACTGAGTTGACTCTTTTGATGTTCTATCTTTTATTGTAATCTTTTTTAAATGGGACTTGAGATTCTTTCCACGCAAATAATTTAATAGAAAAAGGAGCTTTTGAGAATGGAAATTGGCGCAAGTGCCTTTTGATGTGATTATTCCATAACTGTTTGCTCTGTGAGAGTTCATGTGTGCTGTTGTTGCTATGTTGTGGATGAGATAACTGCTCTTTTTTCCGTAAGAGTTGACATTAGGAATTTGCGCAGATCACGAGCTTGGTTTAAGCTCAGTTTTTATCCAGCCACATATAATTTTTATTTTATTTTTATAGCACATAAAATATATCCTGTGGATACTGGATTATTTGTTCTGGATTGTGTGTATTTCATCTATTGTTGTTTTTGTCTGGGTGTTCCTCCCCATTTTGGGTCTGTGGTTGAATTTGTGTGTAGGATAGCAAGTTCTTGGTCTGTAATATCATTTATTAGCTGCTGCAGTGGGAGAGAGTGGGAGGTTCCGGGACGGTCGTCATATGTTTATATTCGTATATAATCTAGTGTGAGTGAGATTCTGCCTCCCTTGAGTACTAAAAATCTTTGTTTTTAATTTTGCCTGCCATATGTGTAGCTGACCAGTAATTGTATGACGTAGCCTGTTACAGCAATGACATTACGTTTTATGTTCTTTTTTTGTTTTCTAGGTAAGAGATTGGTATCTGGATTCTTTCCGTGATCTTAGATCCTTTATGGATATTAAGGATAAGAGTGATGAGTTGGATTTTACGCAAATGATTAAGATGATAAAAGTCAGGCACAACAATGTGGTCCCTATGATGGCTTTGGGAGTGCAGCAGTTGAAGAAAGATATGAATCCTAAAACTGATTATGGGAATCTGGAGGAAATTCATCAGTTTTTGGATCGATTCTATATGTCTAGAATTGGGATTCGCATGCTCATTGGTTAGTTTTCTTGCTCTTGAGTTGGCTTGCGTATGTCTTGTTTTGCTATTTACTTGGAATATCCACTATCACAAATTTGAATATAGTTTTGGTGTTGTGAAATTTGCTAAAATATTTCATGTTCCACTCAAAACTATGTTGAGGTCAGGGCAGCATGTGGCCTTGCACGACCCAAATCCAACTCCTGATATTGTCGGCTATATAGATACTAAAATGTCTCCGGTTGAGGTTGCAACAAATGCGAGTGAGGATGCCCGTTCCATTTGCTGGCGGGAGTATGGCAGTGCACCAGATGTTAATATCTACGGAGACCAAAATTTCACATTTCCGTAAGTTAATTGATTAGGTCTAGTTTTTAAAATTTTTATACACGTTCCAGCTGTATGTTGTCTTTATACATTCCCTGAAAATCTTTGAACTTTTGGAAGTTTCTCTATTCAGATTTTACTTCTGTTTACTATAATCATATCTTCTTTTAATGCAGGTATGTACCGCCACACTTGCATTTGATGGTTTTTGAATTGGTTAAGAATTCTCTTCGTGCTGTTCAAGAGCGATATATGGACTCCGACAAGGTTCCACCTCCTGTCCGAATTATTGTTGCTGATGGACTGGAAGATGTTACGATAAAGGTAGGTGTTTTTCCTCTCATATTCTCACCATTCCGAATCGAGAATCTACTATTTCCCTACACTTATATATGATGCAATTATGGTTGGTTGAGAATCTACTATTTCCCTGCACTTGTATCTGATGCAATTATTGTGGTCGATTCTCTGTGTTCTTTAGGTATCTGATGAAGGAGGTGGAATACCAAGAAGCGGCCTTCCTAGAATTTTTACATATCTCTACAGTACTGCAAAAAACCCCTTGGATGAGCAGCCCGACGTGGACCTTGAAACGGTAACAACTATGGCGGGGTATGGTTATGGTCTTCCCATTAGCCGTCTTTATGCTAAGTACTTTGGAGGGGATCTGCAAATTATCTCCATGGAAGGATATGGTAAATTATTTTCTCAAACATTTCATTAGCAGGCCGATGCGACAGGCACTGGCCTTATAAATGCCTATAATCCCATCTGCTAACTTCTTGTTTTCCATACAGGAACAGATGCTTACCTCCATTTGTCCCGGTTGGGAGATTCTCAAGAACCTTTGCCTTGAGGGTCAAAGTTGCCCGCGAATGAATTTGAAGAAGACGAGCTTCCGTAAATACCGGCACACCCAAAAGAATCTAATCGTCATTTTGGGTGCACCTTATTGTTGATCAATATTAAATGACTTGTAGAAATGATTGTTTTTACTTGTCAACTGCACATTGCTTTAGATCTTTCTGAAATTTTCCCCGTTTTGGTTATCTCTATACCTTTACTTGCGTACAAGAACTAAGTCATATTCTCCCGTCTGATTAAAACTGCTTGCGTAATATACACACAAAATACCAATTTCAGGTCTTATAATTTCTCAAACTTGTTTTGCTCCTGTATAAAATATATGTTAGGACTTACTGTCACGTGGATAGACTGAACCTTTTATTAAAACTAATTAGAAAGAATGTACATATTCTGAATACATAGATTTTATTCTAGGATTGATGCAATTTAAGTGTCCTGATTCTATTTCTATTGCCGAGCTTATTGAATCTATTTCGGGTTGAACTTTGATGTCTAAACTTTACTCGGCAATTTGCGGTCTCTGCCAGATCATTAATTAAATGCTTAAAAAACAAGCAAAGAATGAAAAAAAGTCGAGGTTATATCTTTGCAGCTCATCATTTTTGGCCGACTGCCGAGTTCATCAGTACTCTATGTTAAACATAAGATAATGCGAAGAACGTGAAAACAATAGCAAGAATTTTTAGACTGATTTACTTTCATGATTAATTTTATAATAATTAATAAAATATCAATATTTATAACTCTATTATTTTTTAATAATAATCATCATCTTTGATTAGATGTTATTTTGAAATTTAATTAAGAAATTATTTGACAATTAAAAATAACTTTATTACATTCATGTTTTCAGTTTTTGGTATCCATCATTTAAATGAAATAAATCTATTATTCAATTCCTATTCTTATTCCATTCCTAAGTTGATTTCGTTTCTACTTTATTCCATTCCAATATACCAATCGTGACCTAAGAATATGAAATTCAGTTAGAAGCACACGTCTTCAAAATAATAGTAATAACAAGGGAACACACACTATTGCACGGGAGCTCAACTAGAGATATCCATTTGAATAACAATGCATAGAAAAAGCTCCTGCAGGCTGATTAATGGTAAAAAGGTCGCAGTTTTTAAATTGTGAGTATACTAGTGCTTTCTTTTCTTCTCCTTCCGCTTTCCTGTCTTGCTGATCTTCCATTTGCCCACCCCACCTGGCCGCTTTACTTCTTCAATTTCTCGAACTTTACGTTTCCTGCATAAAATACGAATTTCAGAAAATCAATAACCATGATGCATGACCCGCTTTGTTCATTGTAACACCAAAGAAATTGTCTAGAAATACAGGAGTCAGAAACATCATCAATGGGTTCAATGCCTATTTTTAGCAGTATCTCCATGCAAAAATAAAAGATATGTGCAAATCTGGCAAGCACAAGGTACCTATACTCTCCAAGGGTTCTATCTGATAGCAGCTCATCAGCAAGGCTGGCTTTTCTCTCTTTCTTAGTCAGCCTGCCTGTGTAGAACTCTGTTGCCGACTCTATGACAGTGCCTACCTGATAAATTATCAGGTGACTCAATGGCTTAGAAAACAATAATGATCATTCAGATGACACGTATCTTACATTAAACTACCAACTTGCCTGAAAATACTTGGGAAGTGTTTTTGATTTTGTATCACCCTTCTTATAGTGTCTCTTTGGATCAATGACATTTCTCAACTGTAACAATCATAGAAGACAATTTCTTATCAAGAGAATTCTTGTAAATAGATATATTAATACCAGCAACAAGACATTATAACAAGATTGGTTTCCCGGTTGACACTAGCTGTGGAACCAGTCAAAAAAGTTATTAGCAGAGATCCAGCAAAAACTCCATCTTTTTCATTGATTCTAAATGTTAGAAGCCTGAACTAGTCACAAAACCAACAAAATCAACAAAGAACAGCAATTTAGATCCAACCAATTCATATAATATCTTACAGAAACCTGAATAACCTCACAATAAGCCATACAAGAACAATACTCAAAAGGTAATCACATTCTTGAAAAAGATGGATAGCCAGATATCATCTGTCTAGGAAGTTATATCATTTCAGAATTTTATCATCTTTTGCTTTATCAGAAAACTGTTGGTAACATAATATTTCGGCATAATATGCAAAAGTTGGCTTCTTTTGATGATATACTGTTCGGGCAGCAGAAGACAGTGATTAGGAGGGGATCACCTTCAATAGCTGGAGATCTTTTTTCAGCTCCGGAGTAATAGTTTGAGCAGGCATGTCAAACCTATACAAATTGAAGGCCAACCCACATTACAAAATCATCTTTTGCCTACCTGCAGACTACAAAAGAAGCGAGTTGAAACAAAATAAAAGAGTACTAGTTACCAATTGCTGCCAGCGGTGTCCTTGATTTGTTTCTTAACAAGTTTATTCAGATATCTGGGGTTATTCGGAGGAACAAAAAGGCCATCTATGAGCTGAGAATTTTGCTTGTAGAGCGAAAAGGATTCAGCATTGCTTTTCGATGAAGAGCTTTCCTTTTTAGGAGATGACGATTTTAACAATGGGATTTTAGGTTGCCATGAAAGCCCAATTAAAGCTTTGTCTTCAGACATGGCGAAATCTCTCGACATCTTTCAGATTTCGTATGAAAAGGTCACTCGAGGGCACAGCTCTAACAATTTTGTAAATAGGGGTTTTTAGTCGCAGGGCAGACAATTTTGTAAATTAGGGTTTATATATATATATATATATACATGATTTATTTATTTATTTTCTTTTTTTATTCAAAAAATAATGTTTGAAATTAAATCATTATTTTTAACTTGTACCCCCGAAACAAAAAGATTTTCCCAATTATAAAATCCTTTTCATAGTTTAAGTTTTTTTTTTTTAAATTAAGATTATTCATTTTATTTATTCAAACACCCATTCTCCTTTTGTGTTGTACATATTAATTTTGTATTTTAATGATATATATAATTACAATTATTTTCGGTGTTAATGATATTAATAATTTATGATATATCCATCACAAACGTGATAAAATACAGATGATGGATTTTCATTTTTAAATCAATTATACAATCATATATTTTATCTAATTTTTTTCAATATAATATTTACAATTTTAGATAGAAGCATTATTTTTATGCAATCAAAAAAATTAACGCCAAAAAATAAAAAAATTCTTACTAACAATTTTCAATAGTAACAGAAGAAATTGTTGAGCACCATTTCGAGGGATAAAGCTGGTCAGTAAGAATTTCTTTATTTTATGGATTGTGTCGATTGAATTAGTTAATTGTCAGCAAAAACCAAAAAGGGATGCTCCTTGCCCTTTCTTCTATTATCATGTTTTTACAAATTTGGCCAACACTAAATAACTTCACAACTTAGAGAGCAGCAAGGTCATATTTTATAATTACATATATACACTAAATGAGAGAGAAGGAAAAATCAAGCATACTGCATTTTAAACAGATTAGGATGCACTAGTTGATTGGTGTGAGCTGAGAGAGTGACTACTAATCGGTCGTATCGTCATCGTCATCGTCGTCAAGAAAGTTAAGATCTTGATCATCATCTGAAGTCGCATCAGTCCGAAAATTCAACGGTTCTACCATATCTGCAAGGGTGGCCATCTCCAATGATCCTTCGTCGAACTCCAGCAAATCATCCTCATATGCATCTCCATGCTCCGTGTCAGTATAAAGGGTGGTGGCCTGTTGAAATACGATGGTCGAGACAAAACGTTAGGAGTTGCATTAAAAAATTATGATGAAAGTTGTTCATGGAAACTTACAAGCATACTATCAAATAAACATGCTTAGAGAGCAAGTCCTAAAGGGGTAATGCTTAGAGAGCAAGTCCTAAAGGGGTACCTCATCTTCGTGCAACACTTGTTTCTCTGTCTCCACAACCCAATCATACAATGAACTTTCTTGTAGAACACTGTCAAGAGACACAGAGTCGCTCGAACTTTTTCTTATCTGGCGCTCCCGAAGCCTCAAATTGTAGTGAACGTACATAGCCTCGTTCAATCTTGTTTGCGCCAAACGATTGTGTCTCTCTCCATAGATCCGATCATGCATACTCCAGTTGTGCTCACACCCAAAAGACGAGCAAGTTTGACTTAGTATACGCACTGCTATTCGTTGCAGCTCCAAACAATTAATCCCATGTTGTTGCCACCAAGCAGCTGAAGAAAAAGAAGATTGGCTTTCGTGGAAATACTCTTGAAACATGTAATTTATCAGACTATCTCAAATGGTATAACCTGGATCAAGCTCTGATCTAGTACTGATAGCCAAGTCAGTTCCGAAATCAGCTTTTGCAGAACCAAAGTCGGAAATCTGGTACAGTAAAGCCAAACATTAGAAGAATATGTACACGCACACAAGGTTAGAACTCTTCGTCTAGAATACAAACGTGATAAACAAGTATGCTCACACCTGCATGGATGCTGAGACTCTTCTAGCACTGTCTGGTTCCAATCTAACAATGCATGCATTCAGGCCTCGTACGACATCCGGATGCTACAAAACGCAAATTAAACAAACATTATAAAAATGCAAAGAAATTTGATTCTTGACTTCTTCAAGATCCTACCAGGATAAAATCTGCACGATAACGGAAAGACGGATTCAGGAAATAAGCAGCCAGATAGAGGGGATGGTGAAATAATGAACTCCATTGATCGTCAATCAATCTCCAAAAGGTTTCATATTTGCGTGCATCATCATTATGATTGTTTTTAATCGCAAGCTTTGCGCTGCACATATCATTGTAAATATATGGAATAGAGAGTTTCTCATCGCTATTGATCTCTTGAAGCACTTCGATTATAGGGTCCACTAATCTTTTAACAAACTGTAGCTTCCTCCAAAATAAGGAATCCAGCACAATACTTTTCACCTCTTTACCCTGGTCCAACTTGGAAAACTTAGAGGAATTCCACTTGTTTGACTGAAACATTCTTCTAAGACCAACCCTATGGTGAAGCAAGCTTAGTAATGTGGTAAAACTTGAAGCATACTGAGTGATAGACGGCCTCAGAAGTTCCTCACCTTTAGTATATTCTTTTTTCATAAGATTGTACAACCACGCCGAATTGTAAATTAACTTCGTAATTTTTTGGCCTTTCTCTATGCAATACCCCACCCTATTTAGTTTCATAAATTCTTTGAGTATTCGATCAATACAATAGGAAGCACAAGGCGTCCAAAATAAATTTGGTCTCTTCTCTTCCAGCATCTTCCCCGCAGCCTGATAACTGGGAGTATTATGTGTGATTACCTACAGATATAGTTATCGCCAAGAAGGAAGAAAGAATGAGGAGAGAGTAGTCAATCGGTAAATAATAAATGATTTATTTACATTTCGTGTAATTATAAAGCATGTGTGAAGCAAAAGATACCTGTACTACATTTTCCTCCCCCATGTCATCCACCACTTTGTCAAGCAGTTTATATAAATAGGTTGCATCGTCAACTACACCTGTGGCATCAACTGAACAAACAAAGTGCACACCACGAGGGCAAGAAACCAAAATATTGATCATCGTCCTACCCTGAAGATTTTCCCAACTATCTGCCAAAATAGAACACCCCGTAACTGCCCAGGAAGACTTGAACTCTGAAAGGTAGTTCTTGATGGTCGATATCTCATCCTGTAAAAATCTACCAGATAGCAAATGGCTTGAAGGCCCTTTCAAATCTGATCCATACTGACCAATCGACTCCAACATTTTCTGAAAGTACTGGGAGTTGGCTGCGTGAGAAGGCACTCCCGCATGATAGAAGAACTTGCAAATAGCAGAAATGACTTCTCTTCGGGACCTTTTAGAGGAACCAGTTTTCACTTGGTTTCCACATACTTGCATCTCAGATTTGGGCATCTTCAGGACATTAGCATCAAATCTTGGCCTTTTTGACAATGATTCAGTCCCATTACACAAGGACAGCCCTTTAAAAGTTCTTCCAAAATCTCTTTTATATCTTCTATCACCAAGTACTATTTTATCATTGCCAATATGACAGGCAGCTTCATCGTCTTCGTCTTCTGAATTTAAATAAAAGGTGGATATCTCCTTAGTGCCAGGTCGTCTGTGCCTCCGTCCTGTGCGATGCCATTTCATGTTCTCCTTTATCTTGAGATAAACTTCTTCCGGTGCATTATTACAAGGAGCAACTTCACCAGGTATCCTAGCCAAATGTTGCTTGAACCGGTTAATACCTCCACTAACTATCTTCTCACAATAGTTGCATTTTACTTTCTTCTTCCTGTCATCCTGAGGGACACCATGTTCCCAACCAGGGTCAACATATCCTAATGAACGAAGCGGAGCCATATCTATCACCAATCCTTTGTCACTTAACAATTGCTTACCTTTGTTCCTGTATGCAACAGGCTCTTCCTCCTCCACAATATCATTGTCAGCGAAATTAAAATATGATTGTTCATCAAATTCAACTTGCCTTGATTTCTTACCAATACGGCACCCCTCTAAATTTGCTCGCATTTTCAGGCAAACCTCCTCTGGAGCCTTGTCACAATGCGTTACTTCACCAGAAAGCCGAGCTATATGCTGCTTCAACCTGTAGATTCCACCGCTAACTACTTTGCCACAGTAATTGCATCTGACTTTTTTCTTCCTATCATCTTGAGCAACACCATGCTCCCACCCCGGATCCACGTACCTGGAGGAGCGATGCGGGGCCATCTTCAGACCATCCCAGTGGAAAGCGTATAGACTGTCCGAGAAAAAGAATAAAAGGTTATCAGTAGTTACCGTTTCAAAGGCATTGAGAAATCTCTAGCGCTGTCAGAGATTTGGGAATCTCTGAACAGTTAAATATTAGCTAAGGGAAGAAATCCAAGTCCAGAATCCAGACTAGAGCAACTTTTTGAACAATTCCCATGATGACATGATTAAAAAGCGAAATTCGACAATTTAAAAGGAAAGAAATCAATCCTTTCACACCGTAAACGTCAAAAGTGATCAGAACCACCTCATCCATCGAACAACGGCAGTGAGAAACTCACAAAAGTCTCCGAACCAATATTTCACCATCACTGACAGCACCAGAAGTTCACCTCAATCCAAAAAAACTTCTTAATAATTCCGTACTGTCGTTATTTCAACATTTACATATACGCATACACTCATCAAAGATGACATATTCAAGATATTTTGCAAAACTATGCTTGGGATTTTCATACCTCGAAACTTCAGGTTACAAAACCAGGAGAGAGGATTCCCAACGGAGGAATTGAAAGTGTAGCCGCTGATCAGATTCTGATTTTCTCGAAATTATCAGTATTGAGTTGGATCGGATCGAAGGAAACGAGTGGTGACTCTGTGAGTGGACATTGCTTTCTACTTTCTAGGGTTTCTTCCCTTTTTATGGTAATTATTTTTAGGCAAAAATTTGTGTGAGACGGTCTTACGGGTTGTATTTGTGAGACGAATCTTATTTGGGTCATCCATGAAAAAATACTACTTTTTATGCTAAGATAATTTTATTTTTAATTGTGAAAATGAGTAGGGTTGACCCATCTCACAGATTAAGATCCGTGAGACGGTCTCACATGAAATCTTACTCTTATTCTTATTGAGTTAATTTGATTATATTTCTTGTTTATTAAACTATACTAATAATAACGACAATTCTTTCTTTGCAGCTTTTTGACATTTTGCTTGACATTTATGATAAAATTACCATCATCTTCATTAATATGGCATCTTATTGTAATTTCACAATTATAACATTTTAATACATGTTTGATAATGGGAGGATACTATTGAATTTCAGAACTATTGTAAATGAATGGATGAATGTCTGTTTATTGGAGTCCTGGATAACGGTAATCGTACTGAAAATTGAGTTAACTAGACAACGTGACTTCGGCGTGAAAAGTGATTCCGATGAACAACAGGTGATCAACTCGTATATATGGTTCATCTGAATAACGTGACTTCGGTCCAAAAACGTAAGTTCATTTTGATTCGAAAATGATTAAGTATACAGAATTTGTGTGAGTACGTTGGGAAAAACGCTACACCATATGTTTGGTGAGAACCATCTCTTTAGCCTATCAGTATAATTATTATATTAATATTGACTTCAGTTTGTTTTATAATCATTATATTATTTTCGTTCTGATACTATTTTCGTTTTTGATACATCATATTGAAATATTACGCAATTATATCATATTTCGACTTGTATATTAAGTAAAAAAATGTTAAAATTTGAGAATATTATATTTCGAATTTATGGTTAAACAAATTTCATGTTACTAAATATTCCCCACATCATTTTCGTTTAATTTTCGTTTTTCTGACATTAAAGGAATCTGTATACTTCGGGAATCATTTGTTTAAAAGAAAGGAATCATTTTGACTTGCTGAGATTTTTTATGAGTTGATAAATTCTACTTTTTATATTGATAATGATATGGGTTTTCTTTCGGCAAATCCTAATTTTAACTGCTTTAGCAAATAATTTCATACTTTCGGAAACGGGTCCATTATTATGGGAAAATTGGTTCTATATATTTCTCCCGTCATCTAGACTAATTTTAATCTTTGGATCTAGACTCTTATAGATTTACTTTTGAACTTTACCGAAAAAACATCGAACCAAAAATAATTTCATTTCAAACGTGAGTGTAACGTGCCACGTGACCAAATGGACTGTGGCCAAAATAATTTCATTTTCAATCTCTCCACCTCAACGAAATCCGAACTTTTAAGATCACAACACAAACTTATAATGTATTCTCTTCACTTTCATCAACAATCATTATAAAGTGTTCTTTGTTTCAGCTCGGAGCCCTGCTGAATTCTCATTTGTATTTTGTTGTAGCTGTTCTAATTCTAACCTTGATGAGAGGGGATTTGAGATCCAGATTTTGCTTGCATGGTGGTGGACGCCCGAGCTCAATGGAGAGGTCAAATTTGGTAATTATTACTTGTTTGCTTAATTGTAATTTTTCACTCGGCTTGGATAAGAACAAATTGCAAATTTTAAACTATACAAATTGGATATCTTTTCACTCTTTTTTGCCCTACAGAAAATATTCACAAGATGTCATTATTATTAGTCTCGATGAAATCGTTCATTAGTTGAATAATATCATTTTCATACTGAAACATCATTTTACATCAAAAGGAAGAAAAGAAGTGCAAGTAAATCCAGGATTGCACATTCCTTTTCTGCTATATTTATTCACATATATGGTGAGGGAATGTACCATCTGGTTATTACATTAGAGGTATATATATCTACACCAGGGGACATGTTACAGGAGTGGTGCCTATTTGGCGATGTCTTTCTAGCCGGGTTACACATGCTTCCAACCGTAATGTCTCCGGGCTTGAGTTTTCGTCGACTTTAAATATTCACGCGGTTTCCATTTAGCTATAATAGAATGAGTACACAAGAATTGCTTTACCAGCAATGTTGAAGCCACAATCTTTCACAATGCAGTGGCTGAGAGCTGCTCTTGGATTTGAGGTACACCCAACTCGTTTGAAAATTTGTCACACAACTGCATAAATGAAGGTGGGTGTTAGAAATTATATACAAGCAAGAAAGGGACTGTTCAAGAAATGTTACCTGTTTGTACACTACAGGATCACCGCATGCTTTTCGCAACTCAACGACGTACAAGGATGGACTTATCTCAAAAACCTGCAGAAGTAGCAATATTTACCATGATTTTCGAGCTAAGAAAAATCAAGGTTCAAAATCAGCATCTGATGTCCCATGAACTTACTTCTGCAGCAACTGAGAGACTCCCAGACGCATTCTGACATTTGCGATCCATCATGACTTTCAACTGTACGTATTCAAAATTTGCAACGCATAAGTCAATTAGAAAAACATGTCGCGTTTGCCCTGAATGCAGGTCTTTATGAGTGAACTAACAGCGGATAGGAATCAGTATATAAAAACTAACCTTTCCGTTTTTCTTTTGGACATGAAATCCCATTTGTATGACTGTTTCTTCTATCCTGTCCAACAGTTCTTTTGGAGAATGATTTGATGTAAATCTGATCTTCCTCTCAGAGACATCCTAAAAATAAATAGTTCACAAATTTTAGTATTAATATCGCTAACTTGTTCCAAAAGATATATACATGTGTTATCATCACTCTTACCTCTTTTTCAAAGAATCCCGAAAGATCTAGGCAAGAGGACATTCCGATTAGCTTAAATGCATTGATTAGTGCTGGTGAATGATGATCTTTTCCTGCATCTGAATGCTAAACAGCAGATTGAGAATGCATTAATTTCAGAATGGAATAAAATTAACACAAAATAGATTCAACAATAAAGGATTTAGTTCTCACAGCCTCATTTGAAGATGATACATCATCATCTGTGCAAGCATTTTCATTTTCTTCTTCCGTGGGATCTAAAGGGGTGTAGTCTAGTTTGAACCAGTCATTTTCTTTGATCTCATCCCTGGTTATCCGTGTACGAGGGTTGGGATCTAGAATCCTCTTTATTAGGTTTCTGACCCCAAGAGATAACCATGTTGGTATATGAGCTTCCCCCTTCATAATCTGATACACAATTCAGAACATTAAACTCCAAAAGATGGAGTAAGAATTTTAAAATTATATCATCGTGCCTGAGAAGATTTTTTAGGGATCAGACACCGAACCTTCTGATAAAGAACTGCGAGATTTCGATCATCAAAGGGAAGGTATCCTGTCAGAATCACGTATAAGATGACGCCACATGACCACGTATCCGAGGCCGCACCATCATATCCTCTATTTGAGAGAATCTCAGGGGCAACATAGTTTGGACTTCCACAAGTTGTATGCAATAAGCCATCATTCTGAATAGGTATATTTCGTTAGAAAAATATAATTAAGCGAATAAGAAGAAGATGGTATTGAAAATATCATAATTTAAGGAGTATCTAGATTCGTGGGCTACCCTGAAATGTTGAGGCAACGCACTGAGGCCGAAATCTGTTATCTTAATGTTTCCATTTGCATCAATCAACACATTTTCTAGCTGCATTAATTTATGCAAACAACACCCATTAGACCATCGATAGTTGTACTGGTGGTGAAGGAAGGTTGCATTGATATTGGCGTCGCGTGAATTCTACGATCATTTACTCATAGTCATTACATCACTCACCTTGAGATCTCTGTGAAAAACGCCTTTGTTGTGACAGTAACTAACGCCATCAATTAACTGCTGGAAGAGCTTCCTGCCTTGAGCTTCCCGGAGTTTCCCTTTGGATGCCTGTATACCATGAAAAATGATAAACTGTAATTATAATAATGTATGGTAATGTGAAATTCGTTGATAGTTATTGACCGTTGCACTTGCCTCTAAGGTTTTGAAAGGGAGGAAAAGGCAATAATTTCAAGATTCTTACAAGAAAAAGAAGCCTAATCCAAAAACATTTTCATACGCATGGATAATTCTAAAGAGGACAAGTGTACACCAAAAATTATACAATTGATATTCCGAAAATAGATTATTTAGTTTCTTAACAGAGAACTAACAAAATATATATATTAATCCACGCATGCATCATGGAAAAGATACTTACAATTCTATCAAATAATTCACCACCATTCACGTACTCCAGGACCATGTATACCTTGGTCTTGCTCGCTAAGACCTGTTCCCATATTCATTCAAGTAGATGTTAGCACCAGTTGTCCATAACTTAAAACATTAAAAAACATGCAGCGCACTTGGGAGACCGAGAAAGCAAGAAACCCCCAATTTTCTGATGACGTATATCAAGACCCACAACGTATTTTTTGTGTGTGTGTGTGATATTACCAATTTATCGTCATAATTACTGTTGTTACATGTTACAATCTCAAGTGTCAACATTATATTGTTGTCTTTATTGTTACCATGTGGTGTGTGAACCCAATCAGGAAAAAAAAGAAAAGAAACAAAAACAAAAAAACATGTGTGTGAAATTTATTGGGCGAGTCACATTCATACACCACAAGAAGACGTATATGATGGGGCCCAAATACGGATGATGAAAATGAATCATCGTTATCTATTTTCGCTTTTACACTTTTGTGTGTCCACCACAAAAAAAAAATCCTCCTAATCTTGCTTCCAGTGTTCGAAAATACGTTGTTTAGACGTGGTTTTTGAAAAAAACGATATCTTCAAACGTTGTGGAAACAATTCATCGTCGTCGTCGTCGTATATAACATATAATTTTTTTCATTTTCAGTTTTTTTTAAAAAATTATTCGACATATTTTCTATCCATTTGTATTAGATAACGAAGACGAATATACCATTAATTTGGGAGTAAGTTTCATGCGAGACCGTCTCACGGATCTTTATAATCTGTGAGACGGGTCTTTATAATCTGTGAGACGGGTCTTTATAATCTGTGAGACGGGTCAACCTACTCATATTCACAATAAACAATAAAAAGTAATAATCTTAACCTAAAAAGTGATACTTTTTCATGGATAATCCAAATAAGAGATCTGTCTCACAAATACGACCCGTGAGTCTGTCTCACACAAGTTTTTGTCTTAATTTTTTGTTTAAATATGACATAATTGTGTTATTAAAAAATAAAAAGATAAAAAAAATTAGATATTTAGTTTGGAAAAAAAGTAGACTGACTGTCCACCGTCCACCTATTACTTTTTAGAATTCTTAGATGCATCAAACAAAAGAGCCTTTTCCCTATTTATTCCGTACGTTGTCTCTCCCGTAAAATCGCAAACAAAGAAAAATTGGCATTTATTAAAAAAAATCATCGACATTTCCGAGAATAAATATCATAATTTGCTTAATCGATTTGAACAAGAAGCCTTATCCAGCAATTGATTAATTGTTAACAAAAAAGTGAAAGCCCGATTGGATGTTTCTCACCAAAAACACAAAGCAACGAAAGATTAGTCTGGTCATGATTAGATTTGTCGTTCAAAAAATGGCGAGGTAGCTTTAATTCTTATACAAGTGCGAGGCACACACACATACCTCATATAATCTGACAACATTTGGATGTTTGAGAAGCTTCAAAGTGCCAATTTCCCTCTTAATCTGCACTCCTCCAATCGAAATAAATATGTCAGAAAAAGGGAAAGAAAAAGAAGAAGAAAACAATAATTCACCAAAATTACTACTACAAGTCTAAAACAACCCCAATCGATTGAATCACAACACGGAGGAACAGGAAAAACAGGTAAAAATCCAAAACGGACGCAAAACCGTCGACCAGAAAGTTTCTCAACAATCGATCGATTGATCAGCTAGAGTACCTGCTGGGTGAGCTTGAGGTCGAGAATCGTGTTCTTCTCCAAGATCTTGATGGCGAAGGGGCGGTCGGAGTCGGTATGCCTGGCGAATTTGACCTTCCCGAAATTCCCTTCTCCCAGTGTCCTCCCGAACTCGTACTTCCCCAACCGCATCCCATTCTTCTTATTCCTCTTGCAGATCGGCTCCTCGTCCGATCCTCGCAATTCTTCGTCATTTCCTGCGTGCAGAAGCACCATTTCCGGCGATTAACCTTAGAGTTTGCCTGCTCCGGTACTTGAGAAACACTGAATATTTAATAGCACGATGGTTTTGTGCAGCTATATATAGATATTGATTATTGGATTGGGTAGTAGAAATTGAGGCAGTCTCCTCTGTGACTCGTTCCAAAAATGAAAATTTTAATATGATACAACATTTTATTAAAATTATAATCGGCGAAAATTTAAATATTTTAAATTATATATCAATTCAAACATTATATTTCGATTATTTCAATGAGCAGTAACATTTATTGTATCTCAAAAATATCTCTCACAATAATTCAAGTACTTATAATCAATGTCAGTCTGACCTTTGATGCAAAATAAAGATCCGCATGTTGGTGGTCATAGTTCAGCTCAAATTTTTTAAACAACACAACAATTCAAACACTACATATAAGTTGTTATATATCTAACATACACAAATATTACATTTTGATCTAAAAAATGGTCTATTTAATTATAAAGAAAATAATACAAAATATCAAGTAATAAAAATGAAATGTAGTAGAGAGATTATTTTAAGAAAAAACTTGTGTGAGACGATCTCACATGTCGTATTTTGTGAAACATATATTTTATTTGGGTCATACATGAAAAATACGATTTTTTATTGTGAATATCGGTAGGTTTGACCTGTCTCACAGTAAAAATTGGTCTCACAAGATACCTATTCTTTATTTTATTGTGCGTTTCTTATAATTTTCATTTTATGACATTTTTTTAGGGGCATATTGGTACTTTCGTAATTTGCTTGTTTTTCACGTGTGTAAATAATTAAAAAAGAAGGGATGGCCGGAAAGTTTGAAAAAAGAAAAAAGTTAATCTTATCCTCTGATTTTTTATCTTTTGTGATTAATATTTGTTTCACGTGATACCAATAGAGTTTCGAAAGCTATCGTGGAATATTTTACTCTATATAATTATTTACATTTAAAACAAAATACACGTGGCATCTTTCTAGATGATTACGGAAGCAAAAAGAGCTTCTTCTTTTTGAACATCATCTCTTCCACGTAATCTTTTACGTGCTTTAGTGCTTATATGATACGTTGTCTTTTTTTATATATATATAAAAATTCTTTGGATTTTAAATAGTTTTTTTTTTTCAATTAATTTGATTAGTTGTGAATTTTGTGTGAGTAATTTTGTTTTGACAAAAATATGAGACAAAAACATACGTGAGACGATTTCACGAGTCTTATTTTGTGAGACGAGTCTCTTATTTAGGTCGTACATGAAAAAATATTACTTTTTATGCTAAGAGCGTTACTTTTTTTTGTTAATATCGGTAAGGTTAACCCGTCTCAAAGATAAAAATTCGTGAGACCGTCTCACAAGAGACGTACTCTAAATATTATAGATAACTTGTACTTTTTTATGATCAACATTCAAAACTCATGTTCAAATGTACAAGTAACACATAATTTAATCATATATTGTATGATATTCTTGCCTCATAGACTTAAAAATCAAGACTCAATTGTAACAATCTTCTCTCCAACTAAAAAAAACAATTTCTTGATTAGTCCAAAAATTTCTAAAACAAAAATTAACATACCAAGTCATTGTCTCATTAAATCACTGCACAAATTTCCCATAACTCCATTTCACATCAATTGCAGCGGAATGGGCCAATCCGCAGCCCCGCAAAACTTTCGTTTGAGCGGGTTAGAAAATTATCAATCCAATTCATCTGGTTGACCGTCATGTCCGTCAATTTTTTGTTATATTTAACAAGTTGGGCCGAGTAGTCCGCAACTCGTCATAGTCCGTCATTTAGCATGATAGGTCCTAACTCATTTTGACAACTCTAATAAATATACTTCTAGCTAAATAATGTTTAGTAATTATATTCATTCACTGATAATATTTTTTAATAAATATAAAAACCATAAATAAATAATATTTTATGAAGAATAAAATTTGACATCAATAAAGTAATCGCAATAAATAATTTCCTTATGATGATAAGACAAACCCTTCTTGATCACAATTCACAACAATATGTTCATATTGAAGGAAAGAAAACGATGATATAATAACTTTTTATTTGTATAATTTTATTTGAATTATAAATAGATTTGTCTATAATTTTTTTTTAATTTGGATGAATTAGTTAACAATTTAATTTAATTTAATTTAATCTTTATGAATGAGATTAGCCCTTAAATGATTAAATCAATTTTTATATGAACTCCGACCCAATAATATTATATTTAAAATTGTAAACTCCAACTCAATGTGTTAATAACATCATAATATATCTTAAAAAATAAAAATTACTATTATTAATATAATCAAGTCGGGATGAGAATTCCATCGGGTTATATTCCCGATTTCTCTCCCTATAATGACAATATTGATCGGGACAAGAAAAATCCCGACAATGGGTCGAGAAAAACGCAGGTCAAGATATATTTGGGATTTCTAGAGTTTTTGTCTACCTTAATTGTCACGTCTCGAGCCAGGGTTCGCGCCTGCGTAACTGCACAATGAGCTCCTATAGCAACTACTTCGTATTCGTCATCGTTTTACGAAAATGATTAACCCAAGTTGCTATAGAAGTCCATTGTAAGTCATTATAAACTCATTTTAAATCTTTGATTTTTTAGATGTGGGACAAAGTATTACATTAATATTTTTAACCACGGATATCAACTACACATAATCGTTCTTGGTGTCACATTTAAAAATTATATATATATATATATATATATCATCTCCAGTCTAATTATACAAAAGGGATGGATTATCCGGACGAGACAATCATCTGTACAGTCCAGAAATATTGACAATCAGCTGTAGAGTCCAGAAATATGGGGTATGCATCAATTATTTGCGTGTTCGATCCACTTGTCTGCTTTCCGAGCATGAAATCAATCAACAAGAGTAATATTGCAACTAAAATTTGGACTGTATAGTAGAAGTTGAATGGGACTAGTTAAAGGTCCCTTGGATGAAAGGAATAGGAGAAGAATGGCCGATACGCCGAGTGCCTTGTATGATTGAAGTGTTGTAATCCTAGGCGGGACCCCAACAATAAAGCGCAAGACGGATTAATGGTAAACGAGTCTTTCCATTATTTAGGTGTTGGAAGGATCAAAGGGGTTAACGTGCCAACCCCCGGGGCTGACCAAACGTTCTAACCTCCGGACGGATCCCACCGAAGTGCTAGATGGACCAACGGCGAACGGATAAAGGGGATATGATGGACCCCAATCACTGAGAAAAGTGAGATAAAGAAAGCAACTTACTCTGAGCGTCCAGGGGCGGGTGGCTAGATTGAAGCCACCAGGCCTTTTTTTTTTTTTTTAAAAGAATTTGTTATAAAATTATTATGTAAAAATAAAATACAATAAAAAAATATTATTTTACCCCTCTTTCGAAATTCCCAATGTTTTAAATTAGAATTATAAATTTTCAATCTCAAAATTTAAATTACAAATGAAAAATCCCGAATCTATTATTCTAAATTTTTTCTTGTCTCTCTCAATTGATTATCTAAGAAAATATATTATTTTTGCTTCAATTTTAAATTCTCAAAGATGTTAGATTGCTATTATTATTATTATTATTATTATTATTATTATTATTAGAATAATTTTTACTAAAACTCGAACAATCCTCTCCTATCTCTGAAATTTCTTCACCCAATTCAACCTGCTTATCCCTATTCCCACTCACAACACCGACCATGTTCTATTCGTGAAAATAAAATAAAAATTGTTTTTCGGAGAATGGAAATATTGATGTTAATTAATTCAGTTTATATACTTTAGAACAATTAGTAGATTACAAAAATACAAACATTCAGTTTGAAAAGCAAAGAACGAAAGATGGATCTGCAAACCGGACTTATCGACATATGCGTTTTCTAATTTATTTATTTGGCAAAAACTTGTGTGAGATGGTCTCACGAATCGTATTTTGTGAGACATATCTCTTATTTGGGTCATCCATGAAAATTTATTACTTTTTATGCTAAGAGTATTACCTTTATTTATATGCTATAAATAAAAAAATGAGAAGAAAAGACTTGTCTCACATTAAGAAATGTGCCAAATAAAGTCCTTTTTATCAACTCTAAGTTTGAACTAAAGTTTTGGGCCCCAAAAAAGTATAAGAAGTTTTTAGAAAAGGGAAGACGTTGATAGGCTAAGTCTCGGTGGAACACACACGCGCCCGTGGCCGACTGGCTTAGCCCGTCCTGGTGCACCGTGGCGCAGTGCGCTCTTTGACCAATATTAATCTTTTTGAAACAAATTTATTTGGACGCCAGAAACGCGCTATAGAGCGCACAAGCTATCCAAGATGCATCCGAACAGAATAGGAGCGTCTTCTCGCTTGGATGTTCGCCTACTGCTGGAATAATGTGCGCGAGACAGAACCAAGCGCGCTGCTGCGCGCCTCCTGCTGGTTTTGAAGAGAGTGCGCATCCTTTGGCTTGTCACATGAAGGTTGAATCTGCTCCAGGCTGCTGTTTGCACCAAACAATATGTCCATTGACTACTCACAGAGAGTTGTAACTTTTCTACGCATCCAGGTCAGTAAAGTCATGTCTATTCTACGTATCCGGTGGTCAATTAGAAATAATTCCTCTCATACATCATTAATTCTTCTTCTTGTCATCTTGCTGCATATTATTTCACTTCATCCTTGAAAGTTGTTGCATAATTTTGTTCGTTGCTTTCGAGAGTTTGTAGTGCTGCAATCTCTCTACTTGAAGTCGGTGTATCTTAGAGATGATTGTCTGCAACGTATAGCACTTTGATACGAGCAATTTCGTCTTGCGGACAAAGGAACATCATCGACTCGACTTGCTGTTTATGTACTTGTTCATAAACGAGACAAAGATAATCAACAATATCTAGCTCTATTATTTTATGATTTTGCGCTAACACGTTATATATTTATTAATATTTTTTTAAAAAAATCACTCCTAAAAAATGTCTAACTCCATCCCAGTCTCTCTAATGCGGATAAATAAAGTTTTTTGCCCCCATCCTACTGAAATAAGTTTTGAAATTTCTTAGTTAAGATCATGGACTTGATTTATTCTACTCAAAAGTTAACTAAAAAAAGAATTATACAAATAGAACTCCCAAAAAATTTAATCCAATTGACGTGACATCCAACATACTCTCTTACGCCAACTAATAAACATTAGAACGTGAAATTTATAAGATATTAATTAATGACTCGTAAAGATAGTCTAATACATATAGATAATCTATTTTATGATATTATATTAAGATAATGAACTTGTATCTAACTACAACCCAAAAATTAACTCAATGTGAAAAGATTGTTAAGTCTATATATATACAACTCTACAAAATTTAATATATACCAGTGCACAATATTTTTTATAATTCATTTGATTTATATTTAAATGAAGATTAAAATGTAATTATTTGAAATAACAAAGAAATACACTATGATTTTGGTATATGATTTAAAAAAATAAAAAATAAAAAGACCTATGTTGAAATTGATATTACAACTTAAGGCTTAAAAACAGAGACTATATCTGTTAAGTTATATATGACGTGCATTAAAGTTTTAACATTTTATATATATATATATATATATACATATGACCTCAAGGCCAGATGAGTTAACCACAAATCAAAGCTTCTGATTCAAATCAAATGAGTAACCCAAGCTACTTTAGTTGTCAATTAGAAATGCGATGTTGCGGTGCAGGCATATGTTCACGACTCTTGAGTTTGTCAAACAAAGGGGAAAAAAAGTAGCACTCGTATGTTTTTTCTATTTTATAGCACTTGAGGTGACAAACTGGGAGCTAAAAACCACAGCAGAACAGATGGTGCATGCATGCTTATGTTCACAGCTCTTGGTGGTGACTTAACTCATCCTTACCCGATCCATAGACCATACGTCTCTTCCGCCTTGGATTTGGCTGCTTCATACCTCTCTTTTGCTTTCTCTTTCGCCCGATTCACCGTATCTTCGGCTTCAGCTTCTCTCTTCTTGCCTTCATCCACCACTTTTTTCCCCATATCGCAGACCACCTGCTCTACTTTATCTTTTGCATCCCCGGTTCTCATAAGCATCCTCGACCGATTCACATGCCTTGTCCTTTAGACACCCAGCCTTATCTGCAGTATAATATCCAAGCACACACATAAAAATAATCAAACAAGTTAAAATAACGTCAAACATTATATAATTTATATTTTATCATAATGTGTTATTTATCCTTTATTTTATAATCACTCTTATTATATATAATTTATTTATCTTCTCACACGAACCAAAAAATCTTATACTATCTTGGTCATCAGCAGATTCAAAGCCAAGGCCTTCAGATAACTTGTCCTTTGCCCAAGATTCTGAACGATCGCCACTATCCTTGCCATGTTTACCCGCCGCCTCTTCTTCTATTCTTTTCAATAGTGGCCTTGCAGTCGACATTAGTAGTATTGTTGATCAAAAGCACTACCGCCGCGACCACCAATAATGGCACGAAAAGTACTCTATTGTTCCTCATGGTGAATTATATCGGGAAACGAATACAAGAACTAGAACAACTATAGCGACCAGAACAAGCGAGACCCGCATATGCGGCGTGCAGACTATATGAATTAAGCTTGGCAATCAATCGATCAACAAAAAGATCGACGAACATGGAGATATTTTAGTGATTCTGTACATTTTGTATATTATATGGTTGAGTTGGAGCTGAGACGATGGATACGATGTACGGTGGTAGCTTTAGTTATAGATTAGGTCCCTTAGTGAAACGATGAAAAAATTAGTTCACAAAATATTTAAAATATCCGAACAAAACTAAAAGAAGAGCTTTCTTGAAACTAACTGCAAAATCTGTAGATCATATATCTATGGCGTCGTTGATCACGATGATACACGAGTAAGTTAGCTAGAAGAAATTATGTGAAGACGGATATCAAAACTAATCAATCAATCAACTGCTTCCTATGGGTTCACGTTCCGGTTCCGGTTCATTGTCGCTCGTCGGCCCCTCAATCAAAAGTGGAGTTTCTGGTTCTTCCACCCCTTTCGCCTTGCTGTAGTTCAAACAAACAAACAAAATCAGATCACGAGAAGAAGCGCAGGCCATTCTTGATTTTAGGAAATAAACTGTTGCTTTTCTTTTCCCTTTACATTTTGAAATATTCACTGAAATGATTTAACAAATCGTATGACTATTCAGTTTTTATCCCATTTTGAACTACATGCATGAATATGAAAACTAAAATTTGAACTGCACGCATGAGCATGAAAACTAAAACAAAAACCATGCGCCGTGTACATTACACTGGATCTATGATTCCAGGGGTACTACTACTATATGGACAAAAAATCAGGCAGTTGTGGCAGCGTAATTTTTAGTAAAGGAAACATGAAATATGATTGTGATGCATGAAACAGAAGTGATAGCGTCATTGTCATCATTCAATGATGAGTCAACTGCGTGGAACATGACTAGGCGGAGATATCAATATCTTTGGATCTTAAGTTCCCAACTGCTTAATTGCTTAGAACCTTAAGTGTGAAAGAAAGAGGGAGAAAATATAAAAACTCACTTGCATGTTTTCTTATTGTGGCCTAGGCCCTTGCATTTACTACACTGGAGCTGGCGCTTAATGATATCCACAGAGTCCGCAAATTTCATCTTCGGTCGGCCTGGAGGGCGCTTTGTAGGCGGAGGAGTTACAATAGTTGCTTCTACCAGCACTTCACTTTGCTCTTGTTTCTCCACATTTGGTATGGGGTTGATCGACTCCAAATAAGTCAATCGGTAGCTGTCTGACGTGAAGTATCTAGAGCAATAATCATTGAGACTCCTGCCAAGGCATTCAAGAACAGCAATAGCATGACAGCAAGGCAATCCTGTGAGTTGCCATCCTTTGCAACTACAGTCCCAGTGATCAATATCAACAATGTCAACAGATTCACCACGGACCTCAAATACACTCCCATGTGAGAGTAACACTTGAAGTGACCTTGATTTTGCCGCCTCATTCTGAAGCCTATCCTCCATAAAAGGTGTCAATCTTGTGACCCACTGGCTCGACTCAAGCCTTCGCCTATAAATCAGTTCCATGATCTTGCCACGCAATACATCAATCATCTGAGTAATTGGCAACTCATCCACCTCAGACACCCAACTGTAAAACTGTTGGCCAAAGTTGGATGTCATGTGATTGTATCTCGCCCCACCAAAAAATGCATTAGCCCAGTGATCTGGCTCGCTACTAATGACCCAATTATAAGCCTCATCTGAGATGGCCTTTATGCTTTTTACACAACTTTCAAACACCTCGTGTTTTGGTGCATATGCAGCCGCATAGAAATCTTGAACCATGAGCCGCCTAGCATCATGTGAAAATTGTCCTTTCAGATCTTTATTAAGTTTCTCAGCAAGACAGCGCAGACAATAACCATGGTAGCATCCCTTGCCAAAAATATCGAGCAAAGACGCTCTTATGCCTTTCTGGAAATCGGAAACAAAAGTAATTTGCTCAGATGTTGAGAGAGCAGATTTTAACTGTGACAGAAACCAGTGCCAGTTATTTTCGGTTTCTTCGTCAACCACAGCAAAGGCTACGGGGAAAAAATCATCATTTCCATCTGCGGCAGTAGCTGCTAATAAAGTTCCTTGGTATTTTGAGTAAAGAAGAGTGCTATCAAGAAAAATAAGAGGGCGACACTCATGAAAGCCAGATATTGAGGCGTGAAACGAGACAAAAAGTTGGCGGAAGCTTGAATCTTCTTTCGTACTCAATGTGGCAAGACTACCGGGATTAGTCTCCATTATCTTCTCACAAAAAAGTGGTAACTGAGAATACGCCTCTCTGTATGAACCCTGAAGCTGCTCTCGTGCAATCTCCTTGGCTCGCCAAGCTTGCGTATAATTCAACTGAATGCCATAATCACGCTTGATGTCACTGGCTATGTCTTTCGGCTTGTAATTTGGAGAAACTTTCAATTTTTCCTTAATGATGCTTCCTATCCATCCCCTTGTCGCCCTATAACCAGCTTTTACAGTAGCCCCTTCACAAGTGTGCTCTGGATTCATTTTCTTTATGCATATTAGTTGAGTGGTAGCCAATCTAGATGCATATATACGCCATGGACAGCCTTCCGTTTTGCACTTGGCAGTAACACGATGACTGTCATTTTTCTTATATTTGTAGGTGAATCCATGGGCAATCGAGTACTTATGCAGAGCTTCACGGAACTCGGCAAACGTATTAAATCTTTGGTCCACACCAGTGATAATATTCTCCCACTGAGTCGCTGCTCTACGATGCTTATCTTCATGGCCATAAGGATAAGCATCAAGTGTTGTAGTTTCGATAGGTTCATCTAAGACAATCGCATCATCAGTTTGCATAAGGTCCACAGGGACATCAATAGGAAATTCTGAGTCAGAAGCAATCGTCCTGCTAGACCTGTTTAAATAAGAAAATCAAACATTCCAGTTGGAACATAATAAAGTGACCTCAACAAAGTTCAGATAAAAAATTGGCATACATGCAAGTACAATTCTGTGGGCAGGGCAGGGGAAACAATTGATATTCAACATGATACAATTGCAAGAAGAAAAGTACCTACTGGCAGGCATATTGGACACATTTCGGGCAGCAGCAAATATGAAAACCTCAACTTGGTCAGATTCCTTAAAGAAGTTAACCATGCGGTGAAGGTCCTTATCCTTAGATATACTAATGAGGGTCTTCCTGTTCCCAGGGAGAAAATACTTGATGGCCATGCCATCCACACTGCATTGAAATGTTTCAGCAAGTTCATGTTTGAAATCTTTCAATTGGGTGTGCTGATCCAGGTCCAAAGCATAAGCTTCCCCGCCCGCATAATACAAGGACCCGTCATCCTTATTGCTCACAAATTCCCCTCCAGATTGGCATATGGCTATAATCTTCTTCGTTGTACCCATCACAATTCACATAACCTGTATCAATAACTACTGGAAAAATCACATTAAATTTTAACAAACGGGAACAAAATCAAGCGAAGAGACGACAATGTTTTCCAGAAAAAAAAACCCTAACAAAAACAATAATGCACGAACTTTCAGCGGCCAACAGCACAAAATCAGGAACAGTGTCGTTAAAAAAATCCAAACCATGACAATCCACAGTCAAGATTAAATCTTTATACGATTTAAAAGAACAACTCGACCTAAAAAAAAAAACAAAATCACTAATCGCGCAAATTCGATGGTACAATTCCGTAAGTATTAAAATTCACTGAGAAAAACGTAGTGATTCAAACCAAAAACATGCAAAGACTTTACCTAAATTGAGCTTGACTTTGTCGGGGCTCCTGGGTAGATGGAGGGAGAAAAGAGGAGACCTCCTCGGCAGTCGGCAAGGGCCTGGGAATTTTCCTGATACTAAGTCAAATCTCAACCGTTGGTTAATGCCAAGCTATCCCGCATCTATGGAAGTTACGGCATACACGTGTGCAGAATCCATTAAATTAAATTTTCGTTTATGGAGATTTTTTTGTAAGACAATCTCACGAATTTTTATATGTGAGACGATCATTCCTACCGATATTTACAATAAAAAGTAATACTCTTAGCATAAAAGATAATATTTTTTCATTGATGACTCAAATAAGAGATCTGTCTCACAAAATACGATCCGTAAGATCGTCTCACACAAATTTTTGTCTTTTCGTTTTACGTATTTTGGGGAGAGATTAAATTTTTCTTATACTCGATTCATTCTGGAAAAATATTTTATTTAAATTAAAACATGTTAGATTTTGTTCAAGTTCGGGAATTTTAATGTTTGATCATTATAATTATGTAATAAATGAATATATTTGAGGTATTAAGTCTTTATTTATGTTGCTCACAAACATATTTGATTATTTTGAGCTGAAATCGAGCTCTGGTTAAAAGATAATTCAAGTTAAAAATATTAAAGTTTTTCAGCTCGAGTTAGTTATCATATTGAATTCGAGCTCGAATATATATAATTCAATTCGATCATGAATACCCTAAGACTCGATATCTCGTCCCAATGTTGGGACGTTGGTACTATTATCCCAATAATATGTAATTTTTATTTGCAATTGCAAACAATTTTGTTGAACATCTTACCGAGTTTTTTTTTTTTACATTTGCACAAATATTTTAGTTCGTGATAAGATCGTAGCTCAATGTTAGTCTCCTACACATTTGAATAAAAATGATAGAAATATGATAATAAATTTATTATCATCAAAATTAAGATTGTTAATATTCTGAACTCAACATTACGTATTAAATGGTTATTTTGAAAAAGAATTTTTTTAAAAGTTATAAATAAGTTTTTTTTTAAAAAATCAAATCTATATACCAAACAATCAAGTCTCCTAGGTTTTATTTGGGAGTTGCGATTGCAAGGAAACTTTAATGAAAGAATTTTTTTTTTTTACGGATATAAGAAAAGTAATATTTTTTTATGGATGACCCAAATAAGATATCTGTCTCACAAAATACGACCCGTGAGACCGTCTCACACAAGTTTTTGTCAAAAAAGTTTAATGAGACATTTTTTATTTGCGGAAAGAAGATTGATTGATAGGGAGTTGGTAAAAAAATTGATAAGAGATAAAAATATTTCTCTTAAATAAATAACAAATGTGATGTAGTCAAATAAAATTGTCACATGAACTATGCAAATTCAAGTAGATGTTGATGTGGGACTGTGAGATCTGAGTATGTGGATATCATTTTTGCAAACCCTAAGGGTGTGTTTGGTTGAGTGGATTAAATAAGGATATATTAATAGTCAAATATTTATCGTTAAAATTTTAAGATGTTTTAGTAATCATTTTGACCTTGTTTAAGATCCAATTTTATTAATCAAATAGTTATCCATAAAAGTAGATCTTAAACCAGGGTCAAAATGATTATTAAAACAACTTAAAATTTTAACGATAAATATTTGACTATTAATCTATCTTTATTTAATCCACTCAACCTAAGGGAAAAATAATGAATTATCACTTACATAACGAACAGAATGTCGTCACACTAAGAATACCCCGATGAAAATCCTTCTATACTCAAATCATCGATACACAAGACAAATTAAATAAAGATGTTTTTAAGAGCTAAAATGAGAACTTATCTTCAAAATGAAAGCTTGCACTATTTATAGGCATTATGATGACTTTGTGGGATTGGTTTAGATTATCATAATTCAAAAATAAAAGACTCACTTTTGATTAAGTAAATATTTATGACCCATCAGAATGGTTATATGGGATATGAAAAAATGATGAATTTAATTAACATAGTATTTTGATGTGAAATTAATTATACTGATTAACAGCATTTTTTATTTAAGGTTGTATTTAGATTAAAATTTGATTTGGAGGAGTATTTGATTCGGGATGAATTTGAATTTTTATTTACCTGAAAACTACTTTTAACATTTTTGTAATGTTACAACTGATTTGATTGTTTATTTTTTCAAAAATATAAACCTTGCATGCATTGATTAATTTGCTCATCTACCTATATCAGCATGTCTATTTAATATCTTGTGGACCTTAAATTGATATAAAATTTTATTTTAACTTTCTAAAGAGCGTTGTTGGATCCATATTGTTCGTAGTGCAACATTGGCAAGTGACGCGTCCATTGAATTTTACATGTTAAATAAAAATAACCAGAATATCATTTAGTAAAGTCAAGAATTGGTTTTGATACCAATTGAAATCATTTTATTTAACATAACTATAAGGATTGTGTGATCAAATAAGTTTTGTCTCAGATATTGTAACACCTTGTGACAACATGCAGCACAATAATATAATACATAAATTAAAATAATAATACAAAGATATTTGGCAAAAACTTGTGTTAGACGGTCTCATGGGTCATATTTGTGATACGGATCTCTTAAATAGATTATCCATGAAAAAGTATTATCTTTTAAGCTAAGAGTATGACTTTTTATTGTGAATATGGGTAGGGTTGACCCGTCTCACAGATTAAGATCCGTGAGACGGTCTCACATGAGACACACTCAAGATATTTATGCTCAAGTAAGCACACTTGTGCGATGTCACATGACAAGATAATCATTAGAAAACAATCGAGTTTACAAAATCAATATTATCTAAAGAACTAAAAACTATCTTCCTTAACAAGTCAATGAGGTAAATTGTATCATAAAATATCAATAACAGAAATAAGCAAAACACAATAATGTAAAATATGTGCGGACGAAATTCGGAGGGACAAAATGTACGGGTGTTGCCTTCAAATATCTCTAAGACGTCACAATAACACAGTGAAATAATGATGTTTCGTCTTTGCGATTCCTTCGAAAAATTCTTTTGTATTTCGCTTTTCTCGCTCGTAGTGTTTTTTTTTACTGTTCGACACTATTTTGCAGTAATTATTCTTCAATATATATAGACTTGTGTTAATCTTGATGAAATTCCTTGAATTGGTTCTTACCAGATAAGAAAAGTAGTTATTTATTAAGAAACAAATTCTTTTAAAATGTATAGTTTAAGAAACTCAATATCTAGAAAAAATTTAACTATGATGCAATAAAATATTTTTTTTATTACAAGTAAGAGGGTTTATGGAAAGAAAATTATTTGATGAAATTGTGGTTTTTTTGTTTATATGCGTTGGAGTTCTTGTTAATTTGGAAAATATCTTCTGATTGGGCTGCGAGTAAATAAATTTGTTGCATAAGTGTATCTTAAACGAGCATGACTCTCTCGAACATTAGTTTAGAAAAAAGGAAAAATCTGATGAGGGCAGTTACTTAAATAAATCTAAAATAGGAAATAAATTTCAGTTTAAATGTAGAGATCATATGCCATTAATTATCTTTAAATTTTATAAATAAACCTTCGATACAATAAATTTATACATCATATGATTTTGTCATACAATATATATATATATATATATATATATATATATATATAATAGTTATGAGTAGGTCTTGTGAGACGCTATAAAATATTTATATTCATGAGACGAGTGGATGAGATCTATATTCACAATGAAAATAATATTTTTGACAGAAAATAATATTTTTATAAGTGGGATCGGGCGGCTTGAATATCATAAAATCGACCTGTGTAACGTTCTTAAAAGAGTTTTGTGATTAATTAAAACATTAAACACCATGACCATTTCAAATTTATGTTTTCTTGTACACAAAAATTTATGTGAAACTGTTTAACAGATCAATTTTGTGAGAAATCTCCAACCTGACTCGGTCTACAAAAAAATATGATAGTTTATGTCAAAATTATTGTTTTTCACTGTAGATATGAACTGTGTATCTCAAAAAAATTTGCATCTACTTTCACAAAGCATTTTCGAAGGTATACAATTTGAATTTTTTTTAGTATTGTTTTAAATCAATTCACGGACCTAGTCTATTAATTCGTATTTTTTTTTTCAATTTTAATCACATTCATCGGAGTGCTGACATCGACGAAAATTGCTAACATAGTGTCGGTCATAATCTACGTGTATGATGTTGCTTCAATATTCCGATAAAAATGAATAAAAATAATAATAATATGCAAATTAGTGGATTAATACCTCAAATCGACTAACAACAAGACCAAAAATGAAAATCGCTCAAATTACTGGAAAAAAATGTAAATTCTACTTACATGTAATAATAAATATTTAAATGTTTGTATCACACATCAATGAATATCAATTTAAAATAAATTTATTACCCACTACACGTTTTTTTCAATTTGTTGAAATCATTAGTTTATTTCAGGTGATGAGCGAGTAATTTCGGAGAAGAAATTAATAAACCTCAAACTTAATAAATGGAATATATTTGATTTTAAATTTTTATATTTATGTATTTTATTTACAGTTGAAATCCAAATTCGACCCGCCCAAATTTCTCCCAAAGCCCAATAAATTTAGGCATTTGAAAATTTATGCTCACCTCCAATCGGCCCATTTATGATTTCGATTACAAACAAATCACTTGATTTATTTTTTTTTACAATTTTTTTTATTGAACTCAAAATTTAGTACTAACTAAAATTTGTCCTCAACCATCAAATATATATATATATATATATATATATATATATATATATATATATATATATATATATATATATATATATATATATATATATATATATATTGCGGATATGGATTCTCTTGTGATATATATGTATGTATTTTAATACCAAATTATTCAATTAATTTGTTCATTTATTTTATGTCACCAAGTACAAGTAGTTACAACTATACAACAATTTATATAATTCTTGGTTGAACAATTTGAGTGGATGGGGTTCAATATAGAACTCCTCGTTTTAAGACATTAATTAAAATCTTGGACTTGCTTAAAATTATTTGGTGGAACTAATGGTCCAAACTTGCCATCATAAGAGCAAGAGAGTTTGTTAAAATCACTATCGTTTTACGATTCCGTTAATATTTTATCGTTTTCTATCATCGTTTAAGGCTGATCCAACGACTTATAATCGTTGTTTATATTACAATCGATGCAACTTAAGTGCGTTTATCAACTCTAGGTAGTGTAATGACGGAATTAGGGGTGTTTTTATAATAAAAAATATGACAAAGTTTAGGTAGAAAACATGGTGGGGACATCGGATTTAAGCATGGGAATATGGGGAGTTAATAAGTTAATTTAGGTCCGTGGACGTTTCGATTGGTGGATAGGGAACCCCGCCGTTGTGATTATCAAGGAAAAAAGTCGTTAATTAATATATTATTCGCCATAATACAACAAGCTAAGAACAAGTCATCAAAGAATCCAACGAGCCATGTTTGCTTGTGGGAATACAACCTTTTTTTCCCCTTGAGATACTCTTAATAAATATTACTGTTAGGTATAATAATTGTATCTGTCTAAGTAGAACTAATCTAAACGTAGTATTTGAGCTAATATAGAGTTTAAAATATTTGAGTTGCAACGTTGCTCCCAACTATGAATTGTGGTAAAATGGCAAGCGCTCGCTCGGTCTTAATATTGGTATCAGAGGAAAAGTCACGAGTTTGTTTCTTATTGATTGCAAGGAGTGCAGTTATTGAAAAATAGATTGTAGAGTGCAATAATTGTCCATGTTAGATAGAACAGTCGAAACGTTATGCTTGAATTCTTGTACAGTTTAAAAGATTTGAGTTGCATCGTTACCATCAAATATAACTTTTGACATAGTGATAAACGTTTGATACTAACATAATATGTCCAAAGTTATGAAACAGATAAATTATAAACGTCCAAAATTGCACCTTTTTTTGTCGTGCATATGTTTATTTACTATTTTGATCTTTTATATAATCAAATTTCAATTTTAGTAATATATTTTTCGGTTTTTCACAATTTCAATTTTATGATTTTATAAGTTAGGTTGGTTGAAAACTCTTTGTGATATTTTCACAATTTAATTTTTTTATGATGTAGTCAAACGTTAGTCCTTGGATTATTAACATATATGTCAAATTCCATTAAAAAAATGAAAGACGTTTGTAATCTAATAATATTCGTTTGTAATCTAATAATATTGAATTGTATTGGTCTTTATTTCGAAAGTTAACTCTTCAATATTAGAAAAGTCCATGTTAAATTAGAAAGTCCATGTTAAATTGGTTTATCCTTTGACATCGGTTTTTGTGACACGAAATAATTGTTTAAAGGCCTATTAATTTAACTTGAATCTCGTAAAAAATAAAGAGGTTAGCTAAGAAAATAAAATAAAACAAATACAAAATAACAATAGTTTAAATTTCTAATACATTTTCATACATAAAGTTCACGTAAAAAAAAACTATAGACCTCACATTGAATAATAAATATGAACCGTCGAATACACACTCAAGAGAATATCATAAATAGTAGGTTGAACTCAACCAGTTTACGATATCAAGATCTCGAAAACGTTAAAATTTGATAAAGCTAATATTTCTATAATCATAAATCATTGATTTGAACCAAATTTAGAGCAAATCTTTCTCCCCATTTATTGAGACACAAAGCAAAATGGGAGGGGCATTGTGACAAGTTGGCCATAGGACCACTTGCTTGCATGTTAGTCCCACGAATGACTCCACAAAATTTGTCCTAAAGTATGAGAAATTTTGCACCCCAAACAAACAATATATATTTTTAATTATAAAGTTGAAATGAGTAATTAAGAACAAGACAGCATATATTAATATTTAAATAAGTGTGATTATAGATTGATGGTGGTTTATGATTTTGACAAGATTGATTCCATGGCATGAAGAGACTGAGGACCAGATTGGGTTTAGATTTATGTGCTCTCTGCAAAACAAAATTAAATATTTATATTTTTTCTTTAAATTAGGAATTAGGAGAAATATTTAATTTTCTTTTTGTGTGTATTTGCAAACTCATATAAATATGTAATATTTAACACTTTCAGGTCAACAAACATCAGATGTCCCATTTTAACCAAACAAAAAACTGTAACATTAAAAAAAATTTGTATTTTTATTCATGACATGACATTTGAGTCGTTATGTAGTTTAAAATATTTGAGTTACACCATTATCAACAGTTATAATCTTGACAAAAACTTGTGTGAGACGGTCTCACGAGTCGTATTTTGTGAGACGGATATCTTATTTGAGTCATCCATTAAAAATTATTATTTTTTATGTTAAGAGTATTACTTTTTATTGTGAATATCAGGATTGTTGACCCGTCTCACAGATTAAGATTCGTGAGACCCTCTCACAAAGACTTACTCTTAGTTTGATCCTACAAAAGTTGTTGAAACCTTAAAAACTAGTCGGGAGATGCTATAAAATATAGACTTGGAAAAGATTATTTGATTAAAGGGCATTTTATTTTTCCACATATAAATTATATTATAAAGATCGAAATAAGTAAACGAATTTATTTATTTTTTGACCTAATGTGCTAAGAATTTTTTAATTGTGGACAAAACAAAGATAAAATAAAAAGGGACCCCATCCGCCGCGAATATATACATAACCTAAAATAAGTCACCCTGTCCCTTCGTTATCCCTTTGTGTCATAGTTCATAAATTAAAATTGAAGTGCACTGTCACTGTGTGTGCTCTTTTTATTCGATGATCAAGGGAAATAATATATTTCATTTTATTCTTAGTCAAATATTATTTTAGAATTAATAAATAAAGTAAATAGTGATATGAAAAGATAATTATTTTAGAATTAATAAATAAAGTAAATAGTGATATGAAAAGATAAAATTTTTAATATTATCCCACTAAATTAAAACCCCAAATCATGATAAATTTAACTAATTTCACGATTATATGTACACATTCATCGACTCGGAGAATGAGATGATGATATGATATAAATTTATAAGACAAAAACTTGTGTGAGACAGTCTCACATGTCGTATTTTTTTAGACAGATCTTTTATTTGCGTCATGGATGAAAAAAATTACTTTTTTATGCAAAGAACATTACTTTTTATTTTAAATATCGGTAGAGTTGACCCGTCTCACAGATAAGATTCGTAAGATTGTCTCACAAGAGACATGCTATATTTATATACACACACACACAAAATTTTGATTTGAAAATACATTTATCGTGCACACTTATTTTAATAATGTTGAGATATCACTCATCTATTAGATATATAATTTTTATATATTTCATTGCATCTAACATGTGACTTACATCTCAGTAGTGCTCACATAAGTATACAAAATAGGTGTGCAATATATCAAACTATATTTTATATGGACATCATATAGCATTTTTTTGTACAACATACTATACTACTTTACATGTAAACCTAGCTTTAAGTAAAAAAAGAACCCAAAAAATAAAGCCACCAAACAATATTACTTCATCTTCTTTAACTTAATCACATTAGGGATATATAAATAATATTGATCCCATATTTTTTTACTAACCTTTTGTTAAATAATACGAAATTATTGCATTTGCCACATAATCATAACTAAAGTTAAAAATATGATCAACTAGCTAGAATATTGCTTATAGCCAAACATGGGATGAATTTATAAATTACACTAACCAGTTTTTTATATTTATTTATGAATTGTGTGTCGTGGGAATGTACCATCCGACACCAATGATTTCTTACAAAAGTTGGAACAGTATTTGTTATTTTTTATTTTCGAGGAAAAGTTGAACAAATTGATTTTTTTATACTTGTCAAAATAATAAATATCTGTTTGATCCCATTCTTTAATCCATTCCCCATTTTAGAATTTTATGTATATCTTTCGAGAGAAAATATGTTGCACACTTATCATATATATGTGTAATCACCAATTGAATACGATAAAAAATATAAAAATTGCATATCGAGTGAGTGTCAAATAATCGGCGCTCACATAAGCGTGCACGATAAATGTACAACATATCAAAACGTACACTTATGTGAGTATCGATGAGGTGTCAGTCACTTATTGGATGTTATGAAATATATAAAAATTGCACATTCAATAAGTGAATGTCACTTCATTTGTGCTCACATAAGTGTGGACGATGAGTGTGCAACATATCAAAACTTTATATATATAATGTCAGTTACTGCACTAAAATTTACATTTTTAAGAAAAAAATTATGTTAGCAATTTTGATCATGTGTGTATTTTATTCTTTGCGATTTGATTTGTCTATTTAATCAAAATTATTCTTGTTATCGCATTATTTTATTTTTGATAATTTTAATCATTTTTCACCGAGAATGCTGACATGAGATCCACACATGTAAGTAACACATCATTGCCAGATAGAAAAATGACTAAAATTTCCACAAGAAATTATAAATAAAATACTAAGATTGAAATTCGATAACATAGAGAACCAAAATCACATAGAGATGAACATACATATCAAAAATACAAATTTTCAACTACTGAATAAAGACATAGAGAACCAAAATCACATAAAGATGAATATACATATCAAAAATACAAATTTTCAATCACTGAATAAAGACTTGAATCATATTGTTGACAAGAGTTTTAACAAATTAGTTGACTAAATATATTATTATATATAATACAAGAGCGTTATATACTAACTTTATGAAATCATGTTGTAATTTTGGATTTGCATAAAACAACATCCATTTTATAAAACTAACTGTATGATTTTACTATATTACAATGATATTTTTTATTTTTATTTTATTTTATCTTATATCGTTTAAATTAAAAAAATTATAACTTCAATTTAAAACTAAAAGCTGCTTGATTTCTTATTTTTTTACTGAACACACATATCGCATGTATCACAATACGCTAATAATAATAAAGAATCATATCATTATTTATACATTATTTATACATCATTATACAATTACACGAATGGATAATATTAAAGTCTAAAGAAGCACAACGTTACCTCATGTGATTTAACCCCATTACGGGGTATTATTACAGCTAAAGCTAATGTAATAATATTTTACTCTCATCTTTGAATATGCTCGTCACTCATGTTTTTATATATACTTTATATATATGATTAGTGACGATGTATATTTATATGATCATCAGATGAAATAATATTCATTTATTAGATGTACAAATCGTCGACTCGGTTTACATATGAGTTTGAGCATTAGCTGAAGTATTGGATTATGTACAAATCGTCACACACACACATATATAGGCAAAAACTTATATGAGACGGTCTCACAGATCGAATTTTGTGAGATATATATCTTATTTGGGTCATCCATGAAAAATTATTATTTTTTATGTTAAGAGTATTACTTTTTATTGCGAATATCGGTAGAGTTGACCCGTCTCAGTGATAAAGATTCGTGAGACCGTCTCACAAAAGACCTACTTATATATATATATATATATATATATATATATATATATTCTCTCAATGTCTCTCTACGGTCTTTACGCTCCATCCTCAACCTTTTCTCTCCCCACTCGATTCTTCTTGTTTTCTATTCGCCCTAGGTTTAAATTCTTGTGCTTTAATTTGTTTATAAAATATTAATTCAGATCATTTTTATACTGTTTCGTCTTTGCTGAAAATTATTATTTTTCCTTGTTTCCTGTTCTATCTTAATTTTCTTGTAGTATATGGCTGGTTTGGACTTAGGTTCAGCTTCTCACTTTGTTTCTCAGCTCCAGAGACCTGAGGTCCATCTTCAAAGATCTGAGGCTGATGAATCGAATCGGAACCGGTTTTCGAATGAAAATACTGATGATTCCCATCAGGCTTTCGATTTAGTCACCTCAAATAATAACTCCGGTGATGCGGTGGAGCGTAGGCCCAGAGGCCGTCCGGCGGGATCCAAGAACAAACCTAAACCACCGGTGATCATTACCCGGGAAAGTGCAAACACGCTACGGGCACACATACTCGAGGTCAGTAGCGGCTGGGACGTGTTCGATGTCGTGGCCACCTATGCGCGGAAGCGGCAGCGAGGGATCTGTATATTGAGCGGGACGGGTACGGTCACCAACGTCAGCTTGAGGCAGCCCTCCGCGGCAGGCGGCGTCTTAAATCTACAAGGCCGATTTGAGATTTTGTCATTGACCGGGTCTTTCCTTCCGCCGCCTGCGCCGCCGGGAGCTACCAGCTTGACTATATATTTGGCTGGCGGGCAAGGACAAGTGGTGGGAGGCAATGTTGTCGGCGCTTTGATCGCCTCAGGGCCCATTACCATCATTGCGGCATCATTTACTAACGTGGCCTATGAAAGGCTCCCATTAGAGGAAGAAGAAGCAGAACTCCAGATGCATACGCCGCCATCAGCGTCCGAGCCTCTGGGCGGCGACGGAGGGAATGGTTGTGGAAGTGGAGGAGTGGGAAGGAATCAGTTTCCTGATCCATCGTCAATGGGGCTTCCTTTCTTCAATCTGCCACTCAACATGACTAATGGGCAGCTCCCAATGGACGGCGGTGCATGGACCGGAAACTCCGGTGGCGGTGGACGGCCATCGTACTAGGGCACGTTACAAGTTTAGAGAAATAAGTATCAGTAAGAATTCTCTAAAACTTCTTGAATTCTCTTGTACATTTAAATTTTTATTACTATATTGTTTGTGCTAATTATCATCATGAATTAGACTTTAATTGAATTTTCTTGCCTGTGATGAACAAAATTATCATCTTTTCTGGAACTTTTGATGAAATTCAAGACTTTGTGCGCACATTTCTTTAATGCAACTTGTTATGTAATTTTGAGATACATACATAGTTTCTCTCTTACCAAAATCCATGATAAATTTGATAGATTTCCTAAATTTACTTAAGAATAAACTTGATAGATTGCTGGCACAACACAAGAAAGATCTGTGGATGAATCAAGTAATTTAAAATACTTAACAAATAAGACAAAATTCTTCTGTCTCAGTGTTAGGAGACCATGGACTTCCACAATGAAACGTAGATTAATGCAAAACCCGAATATAATACAAGTGAATTTACATGATTTAATGATAATAAACAAATCAAATAGTGTGTAAAAAAGTAAAAGGGGAGAAAAATTCTGCTAAGACCAGTGGTTATGTCAAGAACAAAGAAAATTCTTCTTCTTTTTTTGGTGCAAAAAGAAAAAAGCACAAAAAAAAAAAAAACAACAACTTGCCTTGATTGACAGATTAAGAAAAATGGTTCATCTCTAGGAATTTACAATCGGTATATAATTCTTCATGAGTTGAACTAAATGCGTAGAAAAACATAGAATATACGATTAGAGCTGGACAGAACATCAAATACTTTATGTTTATAATTTTTATTGTAAGAGGAGATTAAGCTATAATCACATGCCAAATCAAATATATGTATTCCATACATAATACTCTGATATTTAAATTAATTAAAATTACCTAACCTGATCGTCCAGATATATTTATAATCGGTTTGAATGAACTTCTGGGCTCGAACTTCTTTTATGAATCAATTATGTCACAACTATATTTTTCGTTCAGTTGTATATATATTTCATATAATGATAAATTTATTAGGCTTTTTATTTGAAAATATATTAGGTAAGATATAAACTCTATAAAACAATTTTCAGTCCTAATTCAAAATTTAAACGTCCGTACATTTCGTACTTTTCTTGAATTTTTTTTCACTTCCGAAAGACTCCAGCCCCTAGTAGTAACTACTAACCACCTTTTGGTTAAGCCCTTTTTCTTAATCCAAAAGTGCTCTTCACACATTTTAGCTTTAATACAGCTCTTAAATTTGACCTTAAAAAAAGGAAAAATCATTATCAAAAACTTTAATATACACAATACAAAATATTCATACGATTTTGTCTGACAAAGTGTGTGCATAATAACTGCAACATATCGCGCGCGCGCACACACATATATATAGTGATGCTCAAATATGTGTTCACAGTAACTGTCCAGAAGACATGCGAATCGTACCCGTGACTTTTAATACCATTACTCAATCCTCCTTCCGTGATTTAAAAATAATTAAGAAGGATCATTAAAACTGAAAGAAACCTATATACTGCGATCAACAATCTTCTTCAACGACTAATTAAGCTGAAAGAAGGTTATTTGCCTGAAGTTACATATAGATATATAACAATGTAAATAAATATTATATTTCATTAATTTATAAATTTAAAAAAACTACACATAAAGTTTTAATTTTATTTTACATCAGTGGTGATATCTATCTTTCCTCTGTTGAATACGCGCACAAACCCTAGCATGCTAGCTAGGGTTATATATACCAGGCCTTCAAACTCTTTTTTTTTTTTTTTGTAGTCACTATATTAAATTAATTTATGTAAAATAAATGTATAAAACAACATTTTGATTTAATTAAGGAATAATGCCAATAAGATGAATATCATCTGTGAAACAGTAAATAGTAATTTTTATCATTTTATTTATTTTTTACTTATTTGAATAGTTTAATTTTTTTTAAAATTAAATGAATATTTTATTTAAATGAATGATACTCGGGGATGAACCAACCCAAACAAATCCCAACAACCTGATGGAAATAGATAAAAATCATATATTTATACAATAAATATAATTTATTTGTTGAACATATATATATTTAAAATTCCAAGTTTGTTTAGGATCAAAATGGCAAAAGATGAAAAGAATTGTTTACAAAGCTTATTTGCATTGCCCAAAATGTGCAGTCGACATCCAAAGGCCTCTCTTGGGAATCACAGGTCTGTTTTTATTAATCCACTTGCTTATACGCATTTGATGATATATATGTAAAACTGGTTGTTTAATAATAATGAACTCACTTATTTTTGTCACGTAACTTGCACGTATCTTTTTTGCGTCATGTTATCCGTCACTTCACAATTTTAACTCATTAACTTATATTGATAATTTTTCACCATATACATTAGTAATGTTCGTCGTCACGTCATCCAATCCAATGATAAAAAGACTAAAATTGGAAAATAAAAAAATTAGTGGACTAAGACCGAAATTAAATTGACCAACAACATGAAAAAAAAATGAAAAACATGCAAGTTAGAAAATAAAAAAACTGTAATTTTTTATATTTATTACCATATTTCCATATCTTTATATAGTTTTTGAAACTAGTTGATAAATACTTACTTTACATTAAATATTTAAGATACATATCTAATAATAATGTTTTTAAATGTATAATGGATGTTAACAACAACACAAATATTTTAAACTGTATAATATCACAAATATCATGCTTCGATTGCTCTACCAACAAAGACAATTATAGTTTGATATCATATATGCAAATCAAATTTTTTTTTAAACTTTGCATGATTCAAACTATTTTTGCAGGTGTACTTAATATGAAAACAGACATAAAAACTCTAACTATAAAGGTTGAATGTGAGATCGAATCCGAAAAACTTTTAAAATACATGCGCGAAAGGGTGCACAAGCACGTTGAAATTATACCACCTAAAGAGAAGATAGAGGAGAGAAAAAAGAAGAGAAGAAAGTAGAAAGAAAAGTAAATATTGAGATTGATGGGAAACAAGTCGGAGAATTTAAGGAAATAGAGAAAATAGAAGTTAAAAACATGGAGGGTGCATGAAGTCCCATACTTCATACATATGATGTATATGCACTTCAATTCTTTAGTGATGAAATTCCAAATGCTTGTTCCAAACAAAATTATTTTTTGATTATCAATCAAAGTGAATGAAAAATAAATTGAGTTCTAACTTTATCGAGATAAAAAATTGAATCGAAATGATTATATATTATATGTATATTTAAAAAAAAATAATCACACGGCATGTGATTATGACGCCTCAATTGAAGAGGCGACATTTACGTACTTGGTCGAAAGGTAAAGTCGTCTATTGAGATAAATAATTTTAGTGAAATGATGCAATATTATTATGTGAAGATGTATGTCTTTTATTTATTTGCATTCAACACACAATTTTCTCTTCTCTCATTACTCTCTAAATTTACTTATGTATGTGAATTTTTAAATATTAGCGCTTAAAATTCAAATTTTCAAGATATAAAATCTTGAGTTTGGATTTTTTAAGCTTATATACTTAAATTTGGCTTATATTCGAACTTTGTAATTAAATTCAAGAATTATATTCTAGTTTTCAGTTTTTTAAGCATTTGCGCTTAAATCCAACTTTTATAAGATTTAAATTCTTGGAATTGGATTTTTAAGTTTAACACTTAGATTTCGAAATTGTAAAGTTTGTTTACATCTTGATAACATTCTAAATATTTCAAAGTTCGTGTGACTCTAAAATTTGTATTGTTACTATTTTAAGTCGTAATCGTTGTATCTTGCGAAACGAATTGCCAACAATCGTTAACACCGAGGTGAGGCAATATCATTTTAAGAAAAAATAGTCAAACTTTTGCTTTAATTATTTCTCTCGTAGTCATTTGGTTCACTCATTTTTATTCCGTGATTTTCCAAGACAAATAAAAGAATATACCAACAAGCTAAGAACAAGAACTTGCTTTAGTACAATTTTCATCAGATAGAATTTCTAGCAATGTTTTAAAGAGATCTATCCCATTTTCTTCTGCAACATGAATGTTCCATCGATAATCTGATCTTGAAACCTTTGGATCACTGAAATTGTGCAAAATCTTGCTTCTGAACTGCCTCTCTGAAGCATGACCGCCATGCACGGATTTCATGCACTCAGAATTCAACAAAAAATGTAGAATCCTTTCGTACCTTCTTCTGAAAATGAAATCTCACAAGCTCGGAACGCTGCGAAATCCGAAGAATCGAGACCAATTCATCGTGTTTAGCCGAAACTGGCGCGAAAAAGAGGCTTAGGACCAATATCATTACAAGATCAGCTATATATAAAGTTAATATCCATGTTTTTCTTGTGAAAATATAATTTACTGCATTACTTTCATATATTAATTTCTCATTATTCTCTAAAATACTAAATAAAATATAATTTTCACATTATATTACATTTTAAAATTTAGTGAAAAATGACATCATGAATCTTGATTTATTGATTGTTCGTAAATTGATATTATTATATATTTTAATCAAAACTTTAGTATAATTTTTAAAAATAATAATAAAATTTATTCATCAAATTCATTACAAGAATTTTTAATTTTTTAAATATATTTATTTATTCATTAAAATTTTGATAGAAAAAATAATATGTGATTTTTTTTTTATATCTCTTTTAATTTATTTTAATGAATTAAAGCTTCACTCAACCAATATATCTAATGCAATGATAAATAAGTTGATTTGACGGCAGAAGATTACTATCATCATATGAGTTTTATCTCAAATGGTATAAATATTTTTATATAATAATCCTTTAAAATAATATTTAAAATTTCAATATATTCATTACTTAATATCAATAATTTTAAATAATATTCAAATACTCATAGTTTACTAATTTTAATAATTAATGACATAAAATAACCGTATATGTATCGCACAGACGAAATACTATTTTAATTGAAAAGGAAATAGGATTTTTAATGCACAAAATACCAACATAAGAATTGAAGGGGGCAAAGTTTATACGACCTACGCCATATATAGATGCTTCCCCCTATGATCACCACCAATAACAAATATTTTATGCATTTTATTATTAACAAAATAATTCAATAAAAATACAAAACATGTAATAAATATTTTAGTTTAAAGACATAATAACAAATATTGCTTAAATATATGATAATTATGTTTCATATATTTAAATTAATAGTAGAAATTGTGTAAAGTATTAATTAATTCTTAAAAAAACAATTGTTTAGGAAATGTAAATAATTCATAAAATAAATATTACTTAAAAATTAATGAGATCAATAATAATAATAATAAAATGTCCAAGAATGTCAAAATAACTTTCAATAAATTGTTTCAAAATAAATATTTGATCAAACATCCTCTTTTATGAATCTTTTATGAATAAATTCAATAGTTTGAAAATCAACTTGTAAAAGAATTTAAAATATACTTAGTATAAACATTAAAAATAAATATTACATGAACAAAATTTATAATATCGAGATACAATAAAAAATTCAAATATAAAATATAAAAAATATTGACAATATTTCTTAATTCTATAAAAGAAATTATTTTTAAAAAGAGAAAACAGCTCTGCACCCAACTAAATTTTTTGGATTTGATTTCGGGTCTAACCCGATTTGATCCGAACTCCAAAACGTCAATTCTGACCTGATTTTTTTCGGGTCAACTCATGTCGGGTTCGTTTCTGACATGTTAAGTTATATGATATATATTATGAAACAAGTATTATATTGTCATGTGGAGTGTTGGAAGATTTTATTTGATAACCCAAAATGTCTATTTCATGTAGTTCAAATATTTACGCTTCAACTACTCTGTATACCTAAGCCGAGAGCTTATTCATTCGAATTCATTTGCAAAATAAAGGTTGTCCACAAAGTCTTACTTTATTAATAGCAGTCTCCCTCTACGGTTCGTTTTGCATTTATATAACTGGAATTTTTTTTTTTTTGGTATGTACTATTGTTAAAAAAATTAGAACACACACACACACACACACAATCTACTTAAATTGTACAGTAGAACGAATCGATCTCCGGACCCAACCAAATTGAGGACGATACTAAATTGTCGAGTTTTTTTCCTTTACAAAGCAACATCAAATTATTGGACATCTAAATCTAATCATTAGGGAAAAAAGGTTAAAATTTTAATATATATTAGTTGAATAATATATAGATAACCATACAAAGACAAATATAAATCTTGTTGGCCTAGTTAAGTACTGCGATAAAATATTAGATAATTATATGAAATTGTTATGATACGATGTTATTTATAAAATGAAACGTTTTTTTATTGTATTTAAAAATATTATTAATAATAAAAGGCAAAAACTTGTGTGAGACGCTCTCACGGGTCGTATTTTGTGAGACGGATATTTATTTGGGCCATCCATGAAAAAATATTATTTTTTATACTAAGAGTATTACTTTTTATTGTGAATATTGGTATGATTGACACGTCTCACATATTAAGATCCGTGAGATGATCTCATATGAGACTCATTCATAATAAAAACATAATAATAACCCCTTTTTTTTATCCCCGAAATATCATAAGTATATCACAAAAAAATTTCATGAGATCGTATCATGAAATGATTTTGTACCACATATGTTCGATCCAACTCGTAAAACAAATATCATTTTTATGACAAAAATATTAATTTTTTATAAATATTATAAATCGAATCCACTCGTGAAATAAAATATATGAAATTATCTAAAATAATAATAATTAATAAATAGTATTAAACAGTGTAAGATAATAACAAGAATTGGCAGTGTCTTCACGTGGTATCGATCCACTTATCATGTGACACCAAGTCCCCACTCCCTGCCTTCTGTGTTCTCACTGTTCCAATCTCACACACACACACTTGAGTTTCCCCAGGCCTCTCTCTACTTTGATAAATGCACACTTTTTGAGTCTTGTTTCTGTAAACCCATCAAAATTCTTGCTCAGAATCATAAATGTTGTGGGGATATATATAACTATATTATAAACTCAGACGCTCGTACCAGACGTGAGTGTGAACGTGAGCGGGCTGAAGATGGGTTGTTTGCAGTCCAAAACTGCCAATGTCCACTCCCCTGATCAGGAATCTTCACAGCCCGACTCAAAACCGGATCTGGGTATTCCTTGTTTCTCATTGTTTTGTTCTTCTCATCAATCTCTTTTATTGGATTTTTGGTGTGTGTTTTTGTGTGGTTTCAAGTGATTAAGACGATTCTCACATTGTTAGTAATTAGTGAATGATGGTTTTTAAGTGTAGAAGTTTTATTCGTCGGAATTGACTTGTCATCTCATATCAGTTCGTGTGTGGATATTGAGTCTGAACTTATATTTTCTTTATGGGGGAGATTTGCAGAAATAATGGGTGCATGATATACACAGAGATGCCTAGTTTTGCCGAAAAAAGAGATTTTTTTTTGCCCAGGCTCATTTGTGCGACTTACTCATGCCTATTTGCTTAGAGCCATGTTCAACCTTATTACAGTTTGGAACTTATAAGATCAGATTTGTTCCTCTTTGATTCGTTTCTCCTCGACTTAAGTTTTTAAGTAATAGGTTTGGACTTATAGTTTGTTTGGCATGTACACAGTATTTGTTGTATAATGTTCAACCTTTTACATGTTAAAACTCGAGGATGTATTTATTCTTTTATGATCATTAAATGTTTTTTCTTGAAGGGAATGGTGACACAGTGGATCAAGATCAAGTCCCTGCATTCAAAGAATTTGGGCTTGCAGAACTTCGTGCAGCAACAAATGGATTCAGCAGTGAGCTGATAGTTTCAGAGAGTGGGGAAAAGGCACCTAACGTTGTCTATAGAGGGAAACTTCGAAGTAATCGGCTTGTTGCTATTAAGCGCTTCTCAAAGCAGTCGTGGCCTGATGCTCAGCAGTTTGTGGTGGGTTTTCTTCATCATAAGGGGATTGATCTCTCCTTTTATTCACATTGCATAATTTTTATTCCCCGTGTTCTTTATGGTGGTCTAAAAGTAGTTCTTGGTACTTTGACTTGATGTCTCCTATGTTGGATTTCTTTGTCACTTTATCAGTTTTAAATTGGTGTCAATTATACTATTTTCAGTTGCATATTAGGGGTGTAATGGTTGTAGATTCTTTTTTGGGTGGGATTATTTTAAGTTATTTAAATTTACTGATTTTTGTCACAGATATTATCCTCCTCCCAAAAATTGGATTTGTGGTCCCTTTTTTTATCTACTGGGACAGAATTATTTATTTGTTATATATAATGGTGTGATTCGCATCATAGATTTATCTGCTTTGGAAGCATACATTGCATTTCTATGCAATCAATTAGACCACTTGTCTTTGACAGACAAGCTCTATCTGACTGAACCACTTGATTGTTTATAACGACAATTATGTTTATGGAAATCTGTTTCTTAGAAGAATTTTGTTGGACTTTGAAATCACATTGCCAATAATGATGCTCTTGATCTAATTCATTTGCAGGCAGAAGCTGCTGGGGTTGGCAAGGTTAGACATAAGAGATTAGTGAACTTAATTGGATGTTGTGTAGGAGGGGATGAACGCCTGTTAGTTGCCGAATACATGCCCAATGATACACTTTCAAAGCATCTCTTTCACTGTATGAACACGTTCATTTTTCTCGACTGATATAATTCTTAACTTCAATTTTTATTTCCTTGATTTCATTCTAAGGCTTATTCTCTGTTAGCCCATAACCCTGATTGGACATGATGCCACTCTATTTCTATGAAAATTTTGCGTTGTAAAACATGGTTTTTTAATTTATTTTGCAGTCTCTTACAGTGTTCTTACTTGTTTGATTGTAGGGGATAAACAGCCTTTGCCATGGGAAATGCGCGTGAGAGTTGCATACCATATAGGACAAGCTCTTGACCACTGCAATTCAGAAAATCTCAAAATCTATCACGACTTAAATGCTTACAGAGTTCTTTTTGATGAGGTTAGTAGCTTGAAATTAAGTTTCTTTCCAATTATTGCCATTTTCTACTCTTCTTTCAGTCTCTCATCTGCATTTATGATGCATGGGAAAGTACAGAGGATATGTTTATCTCTCAGTTCTGGAACACAAACTTCTTTTTGGATGTTAAACTTAAACTTCATGATACTCCCTTAGGTGTTGTTTTACTTGAGACACAAACTATCTAAATTGTCATAGAAACATAAAAAATATGCTCTATCCGTCGATACCAAATAATATGTATCGAGATTTACAAGTCTGATTGGATTGGTTTTTACGTACAGGATGGTGACCCCCGACTATCCAGTTTTGGCTTGATGAAAAACAGTAGGGATGGAAAGAGTTATAGCACCAATTTAGCTTACACTCCTCCTGAGTTTTTGCGTACAGGTAAGTTCATGTAAGCACCACTCCTTGGAACTATGCCACATCATTTGAATTTTGTTTAGTGTATAGTTTTTTGAGTTTCATTCTCGTATGCATTCTGTGTGACTCAAACCCGGACTTTCGTTCTAGTGAACCAGTTCTTTCACCACTTGTATAATGAGTTTACAATTAGTTTTATTGAATATAGAATGCATATCCATGAAATTTTTAATTTTAGAATCTTGTCTTCTTGCACTATTATTTGTGCGTAAATCTGTGGCCTAGATTCGAAACTAAGTTGAAAAGTAACTAAGAAGACCATTGCTCTCATACATCTTTGTTGTGAAGATTGGCCTCCATTTGATGGAATGCTGAATCACAAGTCATGACTTAAATTTTGTACATTTCCATTTGATACTTTTTGAAGAAATAGGAAGTAATGGATGCAAGTAGGCTGTGCCTTGCCTATCTTGACTGGTCTGAAAGATTGGATGTCTGTCCTTGCTAGAGAAAGCAATATATAATCATATCGTACAGTCCTCAGTTTCTTTCCCTTTTCAGCCAAGTTATTCTTTTAATGATCTTGGCAATCAAAATTGGAATTCGTGTCATGGTCTGCAAGGTTGTTGGTTCTGTACGTTATGCAATTCACCTATTTTTGGTGTCTTGAAGTAGGAACATATTCAGATTTCAGCCATTGCCCGGTTTGAAAATTTCACTTTTATGCCTTATTTTCTTAACAACTTCAACTTTTATACTTTTCTACCTTAGATAATTTCTATTTGTGTTTGAACTCTATACTGTTTTGTTTTTATTTGGTTATTATCAAATCTTGCAATCTTTGTTTTGTAATTGAATTACCAGAGTTCTTGTTCGGTTTTTTGATAATTTAACAATATATTTCATTTCTTTGTACCTTTTCAGGCAGGGTGATCCCAGAGAGTGTGATATATAGCTACGGAACCGTTCTTCTGGACCTTCTGAGTGGAAAGCATATCCCACCTAGCCATGTATTTACCCCTCCCTTGCTAAGAGTGCTAATATTTTGATAACTTACGTGGTGCAAAATGAGCAATTGACGTTATATAAATAGTTAATATTTCGATGTATGAAAATAAACTTATGTGTATGTTCTTTCAATGGGTCTCTAGAAAATTGCACGTCTGTTTTTTCCTCCAGGCATTAGATTTGATCAGAGGAAAAAATGTTCTGCTGCTAACGGACTCGTCTCTGGAAGGTCAATATGCTAATGACGATGCTGCTGCATTGGTTGAACTTGCCTCAAAGTGCCTCCAATATGAGGCCAGAGAAAGGCCTGATTTCAAGTTTGTTCTTACGGCTGCTGCACGTCTTCAAAAGCAAAAGGAGGTAAAGCTCACAATTTTTTCACCTGTCATTACATGGAGAAGAGTTGTTAGAAATGAGGGAAAAATGTTTTGGAATTGTATTTGATATTATTAAGACTATGATAAATTTTTATATTTAGTGTTGGGGAAGTTCTTCTTTTATAGGTATTCGATATATTTTTCTCTTTATAAAAAGGTGAATTTTGTATGCTAAACTAAGAGTAATGGAGTTTTAGCCCTTTGGTCATTGACGTAGGCTTTCGTGGCCAATTCACGTAAATATTGAGTTCTCTTCTTCATTGTATTTCTACAATTTAAATTTCATCTGGGGCCAGCTACTGAGCTTAGTGTACAAGGTTGACCGACAAACAGATATCTGCTGTTCTAGGTTGCATCACATGTACTAATGGGTTTCACAAGAACCCCTGTGGTTCTTCCGACCATGTTTTCTCCTCTTGGAAAGGCTTGCGCGAGGATTGACCTTTCTGCCGTTCATGACATCTTGCACAAAACAGGCTATAAAGATGAAGAGGGTACAGACAATGAGGTCAGATTATTTTCCCGCTTTTTTTGTTAGGAACTAATAATTTTTTATTTTGTGACACTATGAAATATGTTGTATGAGCTTCATGCATGGTTTAAAAAATTTGATTGGTTCTATGATCGTCAACTATAAATTTTGGTATGACAACAACACTCAGTTCTACATACTTGACTAAACAAATGAAAGTCAGGTCATCTTATGTTAATCAATATAAATTGGCACCCTCTCCTTATGCTGGTATTAGGTCTCTCTTTTGAATACATGTTTTTGTTATCTATTCCCATTTAGTGTTTATGAGAGGAATTTTTTGTATCATGCACGCTCACTCTATGTTGTAATTGGTGAAGCTTTCTTTCCAAGAATGGACGCAACAAGTTCAGGATATGCTGAATACTAAGAAATTTGGCGATATTGCATTTAGAGACAAAGATTTCAAGAATGCAGTTGACTACTACTCCAAGGTTTCTCCTTTTGGGTCTCATTTATTTGGTTTGATGGCGTAGCCTTTTTCCACGCCAACTTTAAATTCCTTTCTGCAAGAGACTTCATAAATTCCTTCAAATCATTAGTTCTCGGTACCAAAGCAAATCATCATATGTATGCTTTGCCGCCGATGTGTTTGAACTCACTGATCAGGTTTTCGGTGTCCTATAAGCATCCCAAATGCTGTAGTTAAAAGTTCTTTCAAGGGTTATTACCTGATAATAAATTTCATAAGCGGTTCATTCTACTGTTTCTGTTAGAAAATAAAAAGCAAATTGTAGAATCAGATTTAATATAATTTGATTGCTGGTTGGTTATAGGAAATGTTGCTACCATATTTATCCTAAAACCATGTAGATTTTTTTACCTATATGAAGAGGTGACGATTGTATTACAACAAATAAATTTTGATGAAGTTTCAATACTTTGGACCATTGTGTCATGGATGAAGGTCTTTATGGTCGAACCTCGTAAATCCTGTATTATGTTGTAGTCTATCCTCACTGTATTTTTTTAACTTTAAAGTTCAGCAAAATTCTGACCTGTAAACCGTTTCACCTGATCCTCTATCCACAGCTAGTATCGATGATATCTGTTCCCTCTGGCACGGTTTTTGTGAGACGGGCGTTTTCCTACTTGATGATAGGCCAACCAGAACTAGCATTGAGAGACGCTATGCAGGCTCAAGTTTGCTTGCCTGAGTGGCCTACAGCCTTCTACATGCAAGCTCTGGCCCTTTCTAAACTCGGAATGGAGTCCGATGCTCAAGATATGCAAAACGACGGAGCCTCGTTCGAAACTAAGAAGCAAAATAGTTGGCCTAGCTAAACTACTACGCTGCAGTATCCTTGGAAAGTTGGTTTTCTTGCTGCTGATGGATTTAGATTCTTCTATGCACCTCGCAAGATTGGTCCAAGGAATTGAGCATCGAATTCTTGGACCTGTTGTAGCAAAGTTTGATGATATTTGTTGTAGTTAAGTAGGTCCATAAAAGAAATGTATAAATCACTTTTTAGGCCAAAGTTATGGAGAGTTGGATTTATTACTTGTGATTATACATTGAGATGAAATCATCAGCAATATTTGGTGCTTCAAATCGTGTTTATATTTTATTCATCAAGTCTCGTGAATAACTCCAAGATCATAATCTGAATAACACTGCGCTCTTAAATGAATCTTAGTGTCAAATTGTTTAGTCTGTATCCCCGTCAGTGAGATTGTCATTGCAATAATGCAATGCGTGTAATTGAATCTCATTGTATCGAAATTTTCCAGTAACAAAATTGTAACCCCCGCGTAAAATTTGTTCTAGCATGTCACGGATCACCGTACAAATAACTTGTGTGAATCATCTGGTTGCTGAGTTGAAATGAACTGGCGACGTCGACTTTTCATTAATGGGTTTGATCAATGGAGTGTCGTAATCTTTTGCATATTTATATTCTCGTGCTTTTGGTCTCTCCTTTTCAGACTATGCAACTAAACTAAGTTAGAGCATTTCATATGTTTTTATGTTAAGAGCTTGAAATCTTATTCCATCGAGTTGCTTTGAAGCTCAATCTGAAACTCAAAAAACAAAGGATTTTGGTTTCGAGTTTAATTCAAATTATGGTTGAAATTCGAGCTGTTTGGTCAGAAGTTAATTTATCGGGGTTTATCAAGCTCAAACATTTGCCACGAACTCGAGTTCAAAAGGTGTCCAGATTTCAGATTAATTGGGGTTCAACACCGTTCACGGTTCACCCATATTTGCATTTGGATTTGTTACGGAAGACGGAATAACTGGGATGTGCATTTTTCCAGACGAGGAAATCTCCCATCAATCATGGAGTTTTATTTTTGGTGAATTTCAGGTATGGCTAAGTTCCCTTCAGATTGAAGGTAAAATGCTGTGAAAATCATCTATATTGTATTTAATCAGTGTCCGACATGAACATTCGGTGAGCACGAAAGATGTGGTATCAAATGTGGTGTAATACTTGAAATAGGATTTCAAAATGAAATCGTGGCATTCTTAGCAATTTCATGCAACTTTGCGAACGTTTCTTAATCTTATTTGCTGTAAAACCATAGATTAATTCCCAGCAGCTTTGCTAGGTAGAATTGCTTCTTGATAAGCTGGAAAGCCCGGAAGGATATGCCAAAGATACCGTTGTTTAAAACATGTTGGAATTTTTTCTGACAAATGTATGGCGGAACTAGAATAATTTCTTTCGAGCCAATGCTTGGTTAAATTTCCGGAGTTTTGGGGGGATCAAAGTTCTTGCTGCAACTTGGTGTTGAAGCTCTGTGATCTCATGGAATACTCTTTAATTAACCTGGAAAAGAAAGAATTTTCCCTTTCCAATAGCTTGGCTGGTGTGTCATACTCTGCTATTCTGCCTGCTCAAGAGTAAAACAACAGTCATGCATTAAGATTCATACCGTTTAAGTAGGAGTATATTTTGAAAACACGCTAGGAAATTTATTTCTTACGATGGTTCTTACCATCACTCAAAACCAAGACCAGATCACTGTCTATAACGGTGTGGATCCTATGAGCTATAGTGACAACAGTACGATCTTTAAATTCTTGACTTATAATCTTTTGGATCGCCCCATCAGTTGCAGAATCAACCGATGCAGTTGCTTCATCTAGAATAAGAATACTGCTTTTCTTTAGTAGAGCTCTTCCAAGACAGAAGAGCTGCCTCTGGCCAACGCTCCAGTTATCTCCATTTTCAACCACTGTCAATGTCAGATGTTTTAATTTGTTTAGTTCAAAGAGTAACGACTTTGATTGAAATTGAACAACTGGCAGTAAAAATTAAAAAAACTGACCAGCAGATTCTAGCTTCTCAGGCTTCTGGCGTACTACACATCCTAGTTGACATTTATCCAATGCCTGAAAAGAAAGCTAACTCAGAAACAACTTTTTATATCCAATGGAATTTCTTGAATGGGTTATTTTGTTCACAGATTTTGACAAAGCGACGAAGTTGTTTACCTATCAGTTAAAAGCTTATAGTTTTTGCTCACTTGGGTGATGACAGCGTTGTGTCAATGCTTGAAGTGACTTTTATTTTAAAAGTTTAATGCATTGCAGTAAAGCAAGATTTTGCCTTGCAGGTGATTGCCACATGGAGGCTATATTGTTATAGATTATAGTCATGTACCTGCCATATCTCATTGTCAGTATATTGCTCTAGAGGGTCAAAATTCCCTCTAACTGTTCCCTCAAACATGGTTGGGTCCTGTGGTATGATGCTGAGCCTTGATCTCAGGTCTTGAAGGCCTATCTTTGATATATCAACATCGTCAATGATGATGCTGCCTTCTCCAGATTCTACAATTCGGAAGATGGCCTGTATGAGGGTTGATTTACCGCTCCCTGTCCTTCCCACTACCCCAATTTTCTTCTTTCCAGGGAATGTGCAAGTAATATTTTTCAAGACAAATGGTAGATGTTCGGCATAGCGTATCTGCATAGTCATGCATTGAATCGGACCCCAACATGTTGACTTAGCTCGACAAGATGAACATGTGAAAGTATTACCTGTAGATTTTTGAAACAGATTTTTCCGATATCTGGCCAGTATGCTGGTGGTTTACTATCTTCAATCACGAGGGGGGATTCACTTGCAATGTTTGAGTACTGAAGAATCCGTTCAACCGATATCATTTTATTTTCTGCGTTGCATATGTTCCATATGACTGAAGCTTGCAAAACATTTAGATTTATTCCATAAGTGACTGCCAGCCCAGCGATGCCTGTGAAAAAGGGTCCATGAGTAAAAATCAACAGAAATTAAAACCATGTTCGATCATTCTGGTTAGCCGTAGAAAAATTTGTTGCTACATATAGAAACATAAGCATCATAATATGTTATGCGTACTTGGGTTGATGATTCCTTCTGGGAGAGTAACTAACAAAACTAATGAGAAGGCGAAAACGAAATTGGATAACTGGTTCAATCTGAAAGAAAGCCATTCCATTGCTGATACATTATGGAACCATGGCTTTGAATGGTTGTCAATGAGGCAAAGGTTTGCATCAGTGAAGCGTTCTTGTTGGTTAAAAGCTCGAATTGATGCTGCTCCAGAAAGTGATTCTGCAAAATGGTGGAGGATTGGGGCTCTTTGAATCCCTGCTAGACGAGCCAATTCTCTCGCTGTTGGTATGTAATATTGCTGAAAATTCGAAACAATCATGAATCTCATGTTCTCTAATGCTTGCAAGAAAAGTATGAATAAATGATTCCGAAGGTAAAGGATGCGTTTTAATACATACAAATACAATAATTTGGTGGCAAAGTCCTATGCCTAATAGCGCTAAAAACAGTACTTTACCTGGTATCGAATGCATATAGCTGTCACTGGGATAAAAATGACGAATACTTCCCATGCAACTTGTGACATCACTGTAATAGTTCCAAGAAGCTGAATTATCGAGAAAGCACACCAACCTAATTTGTTTGCCATCTCTAAATCCAGGACACTTTGGTCTGTGGAAGCCTGTTCTCAGCGTTAATGTTTGAGGATGCCCTGAAAATTTTAAAATTGGTTTACCAAATATAGATCTACTCTAATCTACTTACCCGGTTTAAGATTCTTCCTGCAGGTGTAGAGTCGAAGAATGCCATTGGAGCACGGAAAATACTATTCAGCATTCTGCTGAATAGCTTTTCTGATGTTTGAAGACCTGCTATAGTGACAAAAGAGGCTCGGACTAGGACACAAAGTGAACTAACAACAGCAAGAAGTGTATAAATAAGCAACACAAACTTCATTCCAGCCACTGGCTTATCCCCTCCTGTTGGGCAAGCCCAGGCCATCCAATAGTTGCTGGCAACCTGTAACACTTGGAATGATGTTTGCGCAAGAAGAATGACTGGAACTAAGGCACCACCTTTTACAGTAGTCAAGTAAGACATGTATATTTCTTTTCCAATGCTTCCTTTCTCTCTTTCTTCATCCTGCACCAGTCTCCCTTCTTTCTCAGTTATTTCAACACATAGACTATGCTCAGAGTTTTGCTTAGTATGAAGGAATTCTTGATTTGTATTGGTGTCTGTGTCTGTTTCATTGTCAACAACGACGCACTCAAAGGTTCTACTCGAGCTTTCAACTGTTAGGACCGCATCTATAGCTTGGCTATGTGCTCCAACTAGAACTTCAAACCCAATATTTTGTTTCAAAAGTTCCTCAAAAGTCCCAGCTTGTACTATTTTTCCATGTTGCATCACCTGTCAATATTTTGGTTATGATGTGAAAATGTTGAGTATATCTGGAAATTATTGTATTAAACTATAGTTCATTCGGAACAAATATGAAAAATAGAGCTGTTTCTACAGTCTAGGTATTCCATGTTGCAGTGCTTGTTTTTATTTCATATGTTCCGATATGTGCAACGATGAGCACATAAAGAATCCCACTAAAATTTCTTCAAATAATAGGAGATCTGACATTTTATGGTTTATTTGACCGAACACAAGAACTGGCATTGTATGTTTCTTGTTGCATACCAGAATGAGGTCAGCTGCAGGAAGAAATTCAACTTGGTGGGTAACATACAATATCGTTTTGTCCTTGAGGACCCCCATCAAGCAATCCTGTAGAATACAAATAATAAATCTAATCAGTTTTTTCCACGGTACATGATTGCCATAGTTGTCAGCACAACATTAAATTTGTAACAATTGCTCTACATCCAACTGGCAGCAAAGTCACTAACCTGAAAGAGTTGTGTGCCTGTGTGAGCATCAACTGCGCTGAAAGGGTCATCAAGAAGATATATATCAGCATCCTGGTATACCGCCCGAGCAATTTGTATTCTTTGTTTCTGGCCTCCACTCATATTTATCCCTCTTTCTCCTATTTCTGTCAAGTCTCCAGCAGCAAATAGATCAAAATCCTTTATCAGGGCACAAGCTTTGATTGTTTTATCATATTTGGAATTTACAAATGGCTTTCCAAATAGGATATTTTCTCTTATATTCCCAGTCAATATCCATGGAGACTGAGGAACGTAAGCCTTCGATCCACTGATCTTCACCACTCCCGACAGTTTCTGCATCTCACCAAGTATGCAGGAAAGTAGACTGGACTTCCCAGATCCAACAGTTCCACATATCGCCACTTTCATTCCCCTTTTTACTTGCAGCTGTATCTGATCAAGTGTTAGATTTTGTGCTTCTGTGTCCCATCTGAATTTTCCATGATCGATCTCTACGTGGAATTCTGTCTCATTACTCGGAACAAATTGGACTGCGTCTGACCGAAGCTCATCTTCTTGCAGGTAGGACGAAATTCTATCCGCTGAAACTTTCCCTTGTGCAATCGCATTAAGCATGTCCGGTAGATTGAATATTGGATCTTGAAGCATTCGAAAGGTAGCCAGTGCAGACAAGACCCTCCCAGCTGTGAGCGGAATCCCCATCAAAACACATCCACCAAATGTAATAACTGAAATGAAGGCCGGTGAACCCCAGAAGATGAATGCCGATAATGCTGTCAACCTTAGTGACTTCCAAAGCCAATTGTGTTCTGTTTTCCTTAAACTTACTATCTTCTGAAGATAATGACTATCCCATGCTTGCAATTTAAGTGTCTTCATATTCCGAAGAACTTCTGATGTTGATTTCATACGATCATCCTTGGCTTCCATTATCTTTGTCTGGTAATTCTTCTGAAATCTTGTTAATGGTATGTTTCCAGCCATTATGATTACTGTTACAGCTAAAGAAACTAGAGCTCCCATTCCTAGATTCATATGCAAAATATAAAGTGCTAATGAGATTTGTATTGGTAACATCCAAAGTGTATTCAAGTACCATACGAAGTCTGTGATTCTTTGTACATCCACACTCATATAATTCATGATCTCTCCACTGGTTCGGCTCTGGCGGGATTGGCTTGACAAGATTAGGCCTTTTTTATAAATGTGAGAAATCAAAGCAGCTCTAAGCCGAAGACCCAACTGACGAGCTCCAAAAATCCACTGCCTTTGTGCTATCGTCTCGACCACCTTTGCTCCGAGGAATCCTAGCGCAAGAAGGTAACCACTTTCTATAGTCCTAAATTTCTTATTATTTAGGAAACTCACGAAGTCATTTATAAGGTATGGCCCTACATAAGAAGTTGCAGCACTTGTGATGGCAAAAAGTGCATTAATTGCTGCTTTCTTCCTTGCAAACAAGTACATTGCCTTGTAAATAGATGGGGTTGCAGTTTTATCGTTTTTCTTGACATACTCAAGGCATTCATCAAAATCCTTGGATAGAAAACCCGCAGAATCCTTAACATCGACGTCTGGGACTTCATCCTGATCAATTGGCTTCTTAATCCCTAGATCAAACAATGGATTGAGCCAAGAAAATGTGACTAGTTGGACAAGACTGGCACTGCCGTAAGGACTCTCTCTCTCTACTCCAGCTAGCTTTTCCTTAACCCCATTGATAAGTGGAACCGTGAAATCAGCTAAACTGCCATACCCTATGCCTGTTTTTCCTCTAATCGATACACCTAACAAGCAGACAGAAGCAAGAAAACCGATCATATCAGCATAGTCTTGCATTCTAAGGCGATCATTGTTCGTTGTAATGCAATGCACATCAACCACAACCCGAGCAAGGGATAACAAGAAGCTAGACGTCCACCAGAATCTCAAGATCCACGGAAACTTGAGGTGTGTTCTGTTTCTGATTCTGTACAGCACAATCAGCGTGATCACCCACGATACCACTTGCATAATCCTGGAGACCACAAATGGAACTGTGGATTCGCATTGAGTTATCGTTCTTCTTTGCAACACCAGCACCATCACACAATGAATACCGAGCATTATAATGGAACAGATGATGCTAAGTTTGTAAGAGAAGCCATATCTATAATCTGTGGGATATTTTTCGACGCCATTAACTTTCTTTCTGCCTGCGCAGATCGAAGCCACATGTTTTACGAAGTGGAATGACAATAGAGCGAGGAATCCAAGCTGCAAAGTTATGCTGGCATCTTCCCAGAAGCAGGGAGAGATTAGTTCTGGCCATGCTATCCGAAATCGATTAAATTCGAAATCTGTTCATCAGAAAACAACACAACAGTCAATAATAATTTGGAAACAACATGAATTATCTGTCTTGTTTAGTCCTAAAGAATCTTGCAACATACATACATATATACACACGTACACAGTTCAATTCAGTGGAATAATACTGTCTGCAATCCAAACTCATATCAAATTTTGGACTAATTTTATTCACCTATAACTGGATTTCAAGATAATCGTTTAAAAACTAATATTAACATCCAAATTCACTATATTTTATTTGGGTTGCTTTGAATATTTGAATTCAGACTCTTTTATTCGTTCTAATCGAACTTGAAACTTTCTTTTTAACTAAAATCATTCAAAACCTAATTTTTAAATCTTAATTCCAGCAACCTCGTGTCATGGTCGTTTCTTTGATTAGCAAATCTAATTCGCCGTGTCATCTTCTTCTATTTATTATGAGGAGAGTCCTACTCCGGCTACAATGAGGTGTTTTTAGTTTTAGAGAATTAATGATTTTCAAAGATATTAATGATTTTCAAAGATTCGGCGCAGTTCAAAAATTTAGAGATATCAAGATTTTATACGATTTCAGTCGTAATAAAATTTTAAAAAGTTAAGTCATATTGAATATTGATTTTTAAAAACTCTATAAAAGTTTAATATATTCACAAATTTAATAGAATTTTAACGACACAATGAAAATCATCAAAGACAAGAATTAAAATATAAAATACGACTATAAAATGTCAATTTTATTTTATTTTTCATATATAAAATCCATTGAATTCTATGAAAAAATGTATAAATGTCTATAGAAATCTTCCTAACTCTATAAAAATCTGACGACTATACAAAAGTCTATCATTTAAAAAAAAACATCATTAATAAATCTATTCAATGAAGACATTTACACAATAGCCACTTATTTGCAAATGTGAAAAGTCTCTAGTTCCGCAATTTGCTAATTCGTACACAATAATTACCTTTTAATTTGACTTTTTCATTGCTCTAATTGAAAAAATAAATAAATCCATTTAGACAAAATATCAATGGTAAAAAAATAAAAAAGTAAAAAAATCACACAATATTCTTCAATATTAAATAATAAATAAAATACGTAATACGAACCAAAAATAGTTAAATTAAATTAATATCCCTAAGTATTTTTATATTTATGAATTCAAACGACAAATACCAAACCAATTATCATAATAATATCCCTCCTATTCACTCATTCATCCATTGTGAAGTGTAAAGAACAAAGGGCCACGAGCAAATAGACAAATTATCTAAAGTGCATGTTTTCTCTTTTTCCTTGAAAGTGTGGGTTGATTTCATGCCCTCTCGTTTTGTTTTATTTGTTGGATCCTAATGGGAAATTTAAAATAAAAAATCATCTTATTTTTTAAATCAATATCATTTTAAAAATAATATTACTATGAACCAAATAAATTCACTTACTAATTTAATTTTTAATAATTAAATTTATTTCTTACATCGATTTATAAATCAAAGTTTGATGCATACATCTAACGCGGCGCACACGTAACGTCAATTAAAGGGACATCAATGGAGATATATATTATATATATATATATATATATATATATATATATATATATATATATATATATATATATATATATATATATATATATAATATTTATTATCGAAGCATGAATTTTATCGAAAAGTTTTGGATCTAAATTAGTTAAAACCAATATTTATTTATTCCTTTGAATGACTTATTTTAAAATGAAATTTACCAAATATCATAACTAGGAAAACTGTTTCCATTCTTCTATTTAATTTCCTCTTTACTTATTCCAGATTTGGTTTATTTATATATCTTGTTTATTCAAAAAAAATGTTTAGATTACGTTAAAATACGATGAACATAATTTAAAAATAACTAAAATATATCACACCGTCCCACGTAGATAAATTAATACATCTCTTATAAAACAATCTCACAAATTTATACATGTGAGATCGTTCGACCCAATATATATATGAAATTGAAAGTATTATTATTTTTTTCTTGAGTTTGGTCAATTTAGAGATTCGTCACACAAAATTGACTCATGAGACGATTTATAAGATTTTTCTTGTAGAATATATAATATTACTTGGGATAGATGAAGTCGATAAATTCAAGCTTTTGGGAGAGTGTATGAGAGCAGCTGAATCTATAAACATCTGGCATCAAACATTCTCATAAAAATCAGATTAAATGTTCACTAAATTCCGGCAACAATAAAAACATATAATTTCGAGTTCTCGGGAAGCGGAAATAAACAAATAAAGCTTACGTGAACTGCTGAATAGAATCTCTTCCAACACCATTTTCTCCTCTGTAATGAACTATGAAAACAAAGAAGAAGAAGAAGAAGAAGAAAAGGAGGGAAAAACAGAGAGAAAGATTGGGAAGAAATGAGTTTTTCTATATTCAACAGAGGCGATATTGATCGATATATATATACACACACACAAGGGAGAGACTAGGTGGAGAGCTTGGAAGCACAACAAGAGGTCACCATATTACACCACCAATAATTGTGTTTATTAGGTATTTAATATATGACAAAAACTTGTGTGAGACGGTCTCACATGTCGTATTTGTGAGACAGAGATCTTATTTGAGTCATCCATGAAAAAATATTACTTTTTATACTAAGAGTATTACTTTTTATTGTGAATATGGATAGGTGTGAAGACCAAAGCTCATATATAAAATCCGATTCAAGACATCGGCTCACATAGGACATACTCTTTATAATCAACATCTAGGACATCAATGGCTTAAAGAGGAGCCTACCTTAGGGATGTTCATGCCTCATATAAATGGGGCTTACATCGACTATACTATATATATCTAAAGTGTATGTAGTCATCTTCGCCCTTAGAGCTCTGCCAATTGCCGTTTTAGTTTCTTGAGCATGAATGGTATATGGTTTTCTACTATATTATAATTTATATATATATATATATATCTACTACTATGTAGCTATATTGATAATATATCACATGATAATGTTCTACGTATTTAACTTTCGGGAGTATCTCATTGAAATATATATATAAACTATATATATAATATGTAAAACATATGACAAATTAACACTTTGAACTTTGTTTGAGCATCGGTGGGTTTAACTAACATTGGTGTGATGAAATCTATAGAAATAACATCTACGCATCCAATAGATGAGTATTACAACTCATCGGTGCTCACAAATGGTCGATAAGTGTGCAACATATCAAAACTATATATATATCACATGATGTTAAAAATTTGGCCCTCACATGATCCACAAACAATTATATTAGTATCTCGATTTACATGTTGATTTGTTTTTATAGTTTGTTTTCTAAAAAAATTGAGGCTTAATAAAATTTTGTAATTTGTTAAATTTATGTGATAAAATAAGGTAATATTATGATTATCAACATTTATTTGCATAAATTTTGGTAAAGTGTCAAAAAATATATATATGGTAATAGATTTTGTATTAAATAAATAAATGTATTATGACACTAATTTGGTTGAGAGTAGGTTCCTTGTAAGACGGTCTCACAAATCTTATATGTGAGATGAGTCAATCATACCGATATTCACGATAAAAAGTAATACTCTTAGCATAAAAAGTAATATTTTTTCATTGATAACCCAAATAAGATATATGTCTCATAAAATACGACATGTGAGACCGTCTCATACAAGATTTTACTTTTGGTAGTTGAATCTATTAGGACAAATTTTATAGTGTGTATATATATATATATATATAATGTATATTTATCTCTTTGTAAAGTTGGTAATCAATATATCGAATTTCAGTTTCATGGTATTATCTTTGTTTTGTTTTTGCAATTTTTCGTTTTTCGAACTTTACGCTTTGTCAATCAACAGTCTCATTGGAAAATAATTGAAATTGTAAAAGAATTTAAAGTTACATAAATAAGATTGAATTTTGAATATAGAGGACCCAAAAAAAAAAAACAATCATAATTTTAACCTATAAATTAAAATTCGAGCCAAATACATACATCATCAAAATCATAATTTCCCCTAAACTAATTGGTTGTGTTAAGATAACCACTTTATCTATGTTTAAGTCCTAGGTTACCGATTGTATCTAAAGTCCTAAGTTACCAAATATATCTAAAGTCCACTAATTTTTTTAAAACGAGGAACTAGCAACGTCTGCATTGAATAAACCTTAGATATCTGCAGTAACCTGCAAACCAAACACATCATGTAAATCTATAGAGAGCTACCAATATTCTCAAATAGGACAATATTTTTGTGAGATTCGAACTTGTGACTTATACCTCATAATTTAGACACTTAATCAACTCAGCTACCGACGTAGCATCTAACGTCCTCTATTTTTCGATGGATACACTTCAAAGGTTTAAAATAAAAGTATTTGTTCTCTGCATTCTTACTTATTTTTAAAGGTTCCAATGATTTTTTTTTTAATTTATTCCTCTCTATAAACACATGACATCTAAATATATACTCAATTTCTACACGTCCTCTTTCTTTAAATTCAGTTGTTTCCAGGACATTATATGTGGTGCGATAATATTATTTTATTGAGATTAAAACAAGACAAGGGTGGTGGAATATAAAGTCTATGCACGCATATTCTCCCCACTATGGAATGTTTGGAGTTTGGTTGTGTGGCTGTAATGGAAATTCCCTGGCTGTATCAGTGACTTGATTGATTTAATTAAATTTGATAACTATTTTTTTTTTGTCGCATTCATCTTAAAATTTGTGATAACATTATATTTTGGGGAAATTTTTCATTTTGATCTTATGTTTTTCACGGTTTTTGTTAATAATGTTATCAGTTTTTAGTTTCAGTAGCTTATCTTTTGATTTTGAGAATTTTATTCATTTTTTGTCATTGAGAGTGTTGATATAATACTATACACGTCAATATCACATCGATATCACATCAATTTTACGTAAACAAAAAAAAAAAAATAGATTGCAAAAAAAAACAATAGATAAAAGATACTATATCAAATATACAATTTTCTTACGTTCTCTTGTTTATCAAAACAACATGATTCAATTTCTTCATGTACCACATATTTTATTATCGGGTCGCAATTTGAATAATTGACCACTTTATTTCAAACTTTTCAAGTAACCAACACATATCTTAAAAAACACTTAATATTTCTACCTAAAAACAATGAGTAGGTCTCTAGTGAGATAGTTTCATAAATCTTTATCTGTGAGACGAGTCAATCCGATCGATATTCACAATAAAAAGTAATACTCTTAGCATGAAAAGTAATATTTTTCATGGATGACCCAAATAAGATATCTGTCTCACAAAATACGACCTTAAAGGTCGCCTCACATAAATTTTTGCCAAAAACAATGGTCCCAACATCCAACTTTTTCGAACACACCTTATTAGAATGTTATTTGTAAATATTTCATGTATTTTCATTCTTTATTATATTTTTAGTGCAAAAATCGGAAATGTGGGAATTTATATTTGTTTATATGAAAATAGAATGTACCTTTTCATATTATTTAAAAAGTGGGGTTTTTTTATGTGAGTAAATATACTCATGGGAAAAGTATTTTAGGAATATATCATAAACTCGAAATCAGTTATCTTAGGGCTCTTTCAATAGTATCGGATGAGTTGGTCTCTTGTGAGACGGATCTCACGGATCTTTTCTGTGAGACGGGTCAACCCTACCCATATTCACAATAAAAAGTAATACTTATAGCATAAAATGTAATATTTTTTCATGAATGACCCAAATAGATATTTGTCACACAAAATACGACCCGTGAAACCGTCTCACACAAGTTTTTATCCTATCGGATATTATTTAGCTGAGACAAGATTTTTGCTATAATAGATATAAGTAGGATAATCAATTTCTGACGAAAAAAATAAAATAAAATAAAATATCAAATTAAACTTTTACGAATGATAATGGCATACCTCATATATATTTCACATAATTCAACTTTTTAATTCACGTCATACAATCAAGGTTACCATCATTTTTTAGATGATTAGATCTACATTTCAACGACGACATTTTTTGGACGATCAAAGAGAAATAATGCTCTTTGTGAAATTAGTAATCAATATTATCGAATTTCAGTTTCATGGTACTATCTTTGTTTTTGTCTTTGTTTTTTGTTTTGACAATTTGTAGTTTTTTCAACATAACATTTTGTCACGTTAATATGGTTGTTAACGTGTGTAGTTTCAATCAACACTCTTATTTAAAATAACTAAAATTGTAAAATAATTTAAAAAGTAACTTGAAAACTAAAGTTATTAATGTTAAAAGAAAAATTGCTTATCAAGAAAAAATATTATATTGAAATTTTAATATAGAGGTAAAGGAAAATTTAAATTGAGGAGAAATTAGAGACAAAAAATGAAACTCATTTTTCAAATTTCAGTGGAAGACTGAACATATCCCTATTTGAGTAAGGTCCATGTGTTTCGTATGGCATTCTTTAAAAATCATACAATAATTTTGGGGAGATTTTATGGAGAGAAAAACAATCAAATGTGCAACTTTTTGTACAATTTGTTCGCGAGAACGAGTAGGTCTCTTGTGAGACAGGTCAACTCTACTGATATTTACAATAAAAAGTAATATTCTTCGCATAAAAAATAATATTTTTTCATGGATGACCCGAATAAGATATCTGTCTCACTAAATACGATCTTTGAGACCGTCTCACACAAGTTTTTATACAAATACATTGAAAGTATTTCTCCCAGTGTAGGATAAAATATTTTTATAATTTGCCTGAAAAGGTAAATACGATTTTGCTTTCGATTTTTATTTTTATTTTTATTTTTTTGACAAAAAAATAAAAAAGTAAAGATAAAGAAGATTTTGCTTTCTTGCTCGTTATATTGGTTTGCTTTTGACCGTGAAAGCACAGGGAAAACGTACTTCTGATCCTTTTCGAGGGCTAAGCTCTACTAAAGAGTTTGGTTGCCAATTCAATAATAGAGTTCGATGAAAGTGAGGTTTAATTTTAAAAAAAATGTGAAATTTCCAAAAATGTATATTATATTTATTTTTACAAAATATAAAACCTACCCCGTTATTAAATATTATCTTACATCTATCGTTGCATGTGCATATGTTTGAATAAATTTTGTTGTTTTATTTAATTTGGTTAATAGTTTATGTGTGTTTTTTAATTTACTTTTTAATTAAATTTATATTATATTTTTTCATAATTTTGTATTTGGTATTTTAAGGGCCATGTGTTTCCCATATATAATTCCATTTACATTTCAATTGAGTGATTAATATTTCTAAATTTCTAAAAATATTTCACATATATAATTGTAAAGAAAGAAATCAATTACTCTTTAGTTTATTATAAAAAATAAAAAATAAAAAACCCAAACGCAACACTGAACAATAAAAGATCATTACCGATTGGGAAAATATTTATTTTTGGATGAAAACAAAAAAACCTAGTCCATTGATGTTAGATTTGATGAAGTAAGTTGAGCACTTGATCAATGGTTAGGAATTTGGTTCCTCCCACCAACACTTCCTCGAATGAACTGGTCATACAGACTTGTCCAGTGTGATTTACCTCACTAGTGTTGTTTGCAAGCTATTGCATTAAAACAGAGGTGAACATAAAAGGATAACGGTTGTGGATTCCCACATCATAAAAAAATAATAACATTAATGAAAAGCACAAAAACTCATTCTGTTTCATTGGTTGACTTTGTGATATGGATATTTGACATTACCAATGAAAATATAATTTTTTATATGGAAAATATTTTTTTCTTGCAAAAATATCGTTTTTTTGTTATTTACGCAATGTATGGCGATTTAACTAAAAATATTACTTTTTATGTGAAAATTATATTATGTAATATATATTGATTTGAGTTAGAGATATTATATTTTAAATAAAACGTCAATTTAGTTATGTTTGTTTTGAAGCATGACATTTTTTTTATCATTTATCTTTCGTTGAATCAATATAGTCTTGAAACTATATTGTGATGATCAATTTTAGTCTTTTCATCCAAAACTATGTAATTAATTAGTGATATCATCGTTAAATTTTTATAATTAGAGATTAAAAATATCTTGTGACATATAAATGTATTTATCAATATAATTATAAAAATTTAATAATGAAATTCGTTATTTATTTTACGTAATATGTTTTGTAAAAAAATTATAATTTTCAGTTAATAATATTTATTAAATATAAGTAATAAATATTAAAAACACATCATATATAAATTACATATATATAAATATATGAAATAAATAAATGGATAATGTGAGTTACTAGCGATGCTTATTAAAAATAGTTGATATATTTGAACTGAGTGTGAAGTCTTAAAAAAGGTTATGAGTTAACATTTTTTTGTAATGAATTAACATTTTTTGTTTTTATATGACCAAAAAATTGGTTGATGCGACACGTCTTGCAAGAAAGAATGATGATTACTTTTGTCTTATTTGGCCACGGAAAAATAATATTATATATTTTCCATAAAAAATTACGATTTTTGGGGAAAAAAATTAATAAATAATTTAACTTCAATCATTTCATTTTTTTAAGGTGGCGGGCAAGTGAACCTCTTCCCACGTGTAGGGACCCTTTTTTTTAAAAAAAATTTTTTAGCAATGATCATACAGATCATCATCACTCGGTAAAAAAACATTTAAATGTATATATATATATATTTATTACATATTTATAGACTTTTTATTCAGATTGATATTTATTAATTAAATATTGATATTTTAATATATTCAAATTGATATTTAGTCATTTTTCTGATGTGTCGCTGACATGTGTAATGTCATATCAATATTTTCAATAAAAAATATTAAAATTACAAATAATCAAAAAATACCGCATTAAAACCAAAATTCGATGATACCGGATAATAAAATCACGAAAAAGCAAATGTACCAACCAAAAATGCAATTTTTTGCATTTTACAATTAAAAAAGACAAAAACTTGTGTGAAACGGTCTCACATGTTGTGTTTTATGAGACAGATCTCTTATCTGAGTCATCAATGAAAAATATTATTTTTTATACTAAGAGTATTACTTTTTATTGTGAATATAAGTAGGATTGACACGTCTCACAGATAAAGATTCGTGAGATCGTCTACAAGAAACCTAATATTAAAAAAATATTGTTATTTATCTCTCACACACACGTGTGGGTGTGATTTGGAATAAATAGCTAAAAATAATATTGAAGGACTCCAAATATGGGCCAAGTGTGCACTTAATGGGCCAACAAGGTGTTTACAAAAACATTTCTCAAAAGTAGCCCAAAAAGTTTCACACAGCCGCCATGGCATCAGATGAAACAAACCGGAGCCCCGAGATCAGGAAAGACGCAGTACACAACCGATGGGTGATCTTCTCGCCGGCCAGATCACGCCGGCCGTCGGATTTCAAGTCCAAATCTGATCCCAACAGCTCTAAGAACCAATCCGAATGCCCTTTCTGCGCGGGTCACGAACACGAGTGCGCGCCGGAGATATTCCGGGTCCCTCACGAATCCACATCCGAATGGAGAATCCGGGTCATCCAGAACCTGTATCCAGCTCTCAGCCGGCGGCTGGACTTCACGGACGGAGAGAGAGACGGCGGTTTGGCGTCGCTGCCCGGGTTCGGTTTTCACGACGTGGTGATTGAGTCGCCTGCTCACCGGGTTCATCTGGAGGACAATCCCCCGGCTAGAATCGCTGATGTCTTACTCGCCTACATCCAGAGGATCGAACAGATTCGGGAATTTGATTCCATTAAATATGTTCAGGTTCCATTCCAACAAATTATTACTTCTTAAATGACTGTTATGAAGTGATTTTGAAATGTGAATAAAGATAACATTTTATCAATTGAATCCGAACAATAAATGAATTTGAAATAATGGATTTTTAAATCTTTGACTTCAAATGACTCGATCTAAAAGTACTTCAGTGGATTATTCCATTCTAAATAGGCATAGATATGTTAAATCCGTATTTATTCAGGTGTTTTTCCCTGTTTTTCTCCATCAAACAATATATTGTTTAACTTCTAAATGGAATTGTGTGATGATTTACAACAATGCTCAGTTTAGATAACAAGATCGATTCACCGTGGCTTACCTGTGATTGTATTTGAATGGGATGCTGACTCTAATGTGAGTGGGGAGTAGAAATAGTATACATGGAGAACTTGAATATTTTTACTTAATGGTCGATTGCATACTCAGGATTCATTATCTAGCTCAATTAAGTGTAGCTGAATTCACCCTTGAGAGCACACTATTCAGGCTTAAAAACGATAGAATCGTCTCTATATGATTTACATATCATTTAATCAATATATGTTATGTAGGTTTTTAAAAATCACGGTGCCTCAGCCGGGGCGTCCATGAGTCATCCACATAGTCAGATTATGGCGCTTCCAGTTATTCCTCCCACAGTCTCTGCTAGGATCAATAGCATGAAGGAATTTTTTGTGCAAACCGGAAAATGTGGTCTTTGTCAAGTTAAGACGGATGATCTACTAATTGACGAGTCGAACCATTTCATTTCGGTTGCCCCATTTGCTGCAACATTTCCTTTTGAGATATGGGTTGTTCCGTGTGATCACTCTTCTCATTTTCATGAGCTTGATCACGAGAAGGTAATTAGTTCTTCTTTTTTTCTTATAGTTATCTTGTTTTGCTGCCTTAAGCCTTAAGTTTGGATTATAGATAAAAACAGGGTACTTTTTCTTTCTTTACCACATTTTCGTGATGTATTGTTTTTTATTTGGATGGTAAGCTCTTGTTTTGGACTTGTGATGAGAGACTCCCTCGTAAATGCAAAAGAAGAAAAAAAGAAACGAGAAAAAGAAGGGAAATTAATATGATACAAGGTTATCAATCATAACTCCAGGCGTCCGAAGTGCCTATTCCCCATGTCAACAATCAAATATAGCCTAACTAGCATTAGGACTGAGAATAGAATGACGAAAATGAGTATTATCACTTTAAACACAATTGGTCACAAGCCGTTGAGTTATCATACTTTGGTTGGCCTTTGTCATTATTTCATTATAATGTGTATTGACAGTAATGTTTTTAACCTATGTTTTGGCATTTTTATTTATTTTCTTGAAAATCGCAGGTACTCGATCTTGCTGGGCTCTTAAAGCTCATCCTCGTTAAGATGTCTTTGCAACTGAAAGACCCGCCCTATAATTTGATGATACACACTGCACCACTTCAAGTCGACTCCTCGGAGTTACCATTCACTCATTGGTTTATACAAATAGTTCCCCAGCTGACATTAACCGGCGGATTTGAATTAGGAACGGGATGTTACATAAACCCTGTTTTCCCAGAGGATGCTGCTAAAGTTTTGAGGGAAGTGAATGTTCCAAATCAATGATTGATGTATTCTCAAATCTCAAGAGAATAATGATACTACCTATTGTCTATTGGTACATTCGTGGTTGTAGCAAGGAAATTTAATTCAAATATATAAAGTGGTTTCCGACCATTGGCATGCGTTTTTGGGTCACATAACACACATAATGCATGGGTATATGCATTTTAGAGTAGTGAAATTTAAAAACAAAATCGTGATCCGATAAATGAAGTACGAAGTGTGTACAAAATAAATTATGTATTTTTAAGATAATGTTTTTTTTTGTTGTTGGATGAGCTTTAAGAATTTATGATAACATCAACCTAAACAATTAAGCGATAAAGCTGGGTTTTAATAATTTACAGTTTGGGTAAGATTTTGCTATAATTCTCAAAACTCGAGGACAAGAACTTGTGTAGAACGGTCTCATTGGTTGTATTTTGTGAAACAAATATCTCATTTGGGTCATCATAAGAAATATTATTTTTTATGCTAAGAGTATTAGTTTTTATTGAATATCGATAGGATTGATCCGTCTTACAGATAAAGATTCGTGAGACTGTCTCATAAGAGACCTACTCAAACTCGAGACCACGTCTTAAACGCGAAATAAAAGTTATTGGCAATAATTTTGATTTTGCTTAATGGGCTTGTGGTAGGGGAATTTGTAGCGCGAAATGGATTCTTCTGTTACGGGCTTCGGAGCAGACACACTTGGCGGGAATTATTCCCGCCAAAATTCATTATTAGGATGCCCTAGTCACATTCTCATGCACGAATCCGTGATTGCCGAGCGATCAGTGAAGTTTCATTCATGGCTGACAATTCCCCGCCGCACGATAACGATAATCGGCCGCGCGATAATGGGGATCGGCCATCGAGTCCCGATTCTCCTACATCAACGGGTTTCAACACTGATCAATTGCCGCTCAACTCCAGCCAGAACTATTCCGATGATGACGACGATGAGGCCTCTGTTGACCCGCCAATCATCGGGGACGCGCTCGAGGACAACGTAAACGATGATGAAGAAGAAGAGCAAGGAGAGGATCTTTTCAACGACGATTTCATGGAGTCAGTCTCAGTTTACTCTATTTTTTTCTGAAGAAAAAGCCTATCTTTTACTATGAATTATGAACGAATCATGGATGATTTATTGTCTTATGACGTGATGGTTGTAGTGATTACCGGAGGATGGATCAGCAGGATCAGTACGAGTCGCAAGGGATTGGACGATTCCATGGAGGATGAGAGGGATTTAAACCAGATTATTGCCGACCGCAGAGCCGCTGAGATTGAACTTGATGCCAGAGAAGTTCACGTATTTAACAGCAGGATTCCCGAACTTCTTCGCGAACAAGGTGCACTGCTGAATTATACACTTCTTGATCAATTTCCCCCCTTTCCACGATTTTTCCGCATTGTGTTATTTTTAATTTATCTTCTGGAACTTATCCATTTCCTTTTTAGCAGTGAATCCTATTACTTGATATTATTGAGAATGCATTTTTTCTTCCTGTACTCCTGGTTCTTTCATCTGGCTTTGGTGGTTGGCAACTTGCTAAGACGTCCAACTTAATCATTAATTTTAAATGTCACATCCTCGACCAGACGAATACAAGGTTACCTCTTGAAAGAGTAGTCTTTGGCCTTGTTTCTGATAGGGTTGGCTTCTACATAGCAAGGAGCAGAAAAAATTCTCATACGAAAACATGCTATTGATATATATCATGCTGTCATGTATTTGAGCACACTATTAACTTTTTTTTTTCTTTTGAGAATACCATAATGTGAACTTAGAACAGCTCAATACTGTTTTTTTCCTACCTTAGACACCGATGATGATGGGTACAGACCATCGAAAAGAACGAGATCTGAAAGGCCTCCTCCGTCCACACCGGGAAGCACAGATGATGCTGATGGAATGGCTAGTTCTCCAGGTAGATCCCAGAGAGGAAACTCGAGGGAAGATGTCCACATGACTGATCAGACAGATGATGAACCCTATGATGTATGGAGTTCTATCAAGTTTTAAATTGGCCAACTCTGCACACTGCCTATCAATTAAATTAAATTCATAAAATGTACAAACAAGTAAGTTTATTGGTGGGCTATTGTTTTAGGATGAAGAAAATTACGAGGGCGAATTTGAGATGTACAGGGTTCAAGGAACTCTCAGGGAATGGGTTACCAGAGATGAAGTAAGGCACTTCATTGCCAAAAAAATCAAAGATTTCTTGCTCACATATGTGAACCCTAAGAATGAGCAGAGAGATTTTGAGTATTTAAGGCAAATAAATGAAATGGTAGCTGGTAAGACATCTACTCCAGCATGAATGCAGAGTTGATAGTTTTCCTTTTCTCCTGTATAACATTCAATAGATAACTGCTGAATGCTTGTTTATGTCAATGAGTTGCACATGATATGAACCTGCCTGCATTCGAACTTTTTGATTTTCATCTGCAGTTAACAAGTGTAGCCTTGAGATTGATTACAAACAATTCATCTATATACACCCAAACATTGCCATCTGGCTGGCAGATGCTCCACAGTCTGTCCTTGAAGTCATGGAAGAAGTTGCCAACAAGGTTGTATTTGACTTGCATCCAAATTATAGGAAAATTCATCAAAAAATCTACGTGCGCATCACGAACCTACCGGTGTATGATCAGATACGCAACATCAGGTATTATCGGGTCTGTCAATGGTTTTTCTAAGGAATGTTTGTTTAATGTGCTATTTACTTTTCATTTGTTCTTCACAGGCAGATACATTTGAACACTATGATTCGCATTGGTGGGGTTGTGACCCGACGCACAGGGGTCTTTCCTCAGTTGCAGCAAGTTAAATATGACTGTAACAAATGTGGAACAGTTTTGGGGCCATTTTTTCAGAATTCATATTCCGAGGTGAAGGTTGGTTCTTGTCCAGAGTGTCAATCAAAGGGACCATTCACTGTTAACATTGAACAGGTTTATGTTCTCTTTCTACTATTTTCATTTAAGCCCAAGTTATAAGTGACAACTGTTCTAATTTGAACTCCTTTCTATGCTGCAGACAATATATAGGAATTACCAGAAACTCACTCTCCAAGAAAGCCCTGGAATTGTTCCTGCAGGTCGACTTCCGAGATACAAGGAAGTAATACTGTTGAATGATCTCATCGATTGTGCCCGACCTGGAGAAGAGATTGTAATACATCACATTTTGAACCTTTATTTTTCACTGTAGCTCAACTCTTTGCTAAATCTTTCATTTGGGTGACATATTTTATTTTCATAATCCAGGAGGTGACTGGCATATACACCAACAATTTTGACTTGTCTTTGAATACAAAGAATGGATTTCCTGTCTTTGCCACTGTTGTTGAAGCAAATTATGTCACCAAGAAACACGATCTCTTTTCAGCTTACAAGCTTACCGAAGAGGACAAAGAAGAAATTGAGAAGCTGGCCAAAGATCCCAGAATTGGAGAACGAGTAGGTTCACCAGTCTTGACTGAATACCTTCTCTATCACTGATTCCTTTAATGTCGATGTATTTTCCTACTAAACTTTGTTTACTTTTTAATGTTTTAGATTGTTAAGTCCATAGCCCCATCAATCTATGGTCATGAGGACATAAAGACTGCAATAGCTCTTGCTATGTTTGGTGGCCAAGAGAAAAATGTTGAAGGGAAACACAGATTACGAGGGGATATAAATGTACTCCTGTTGGGTGATCCAGGCACTGCCAAGTCCCAGTTCCTCAAGTAAGAACATTTTGATCATTTGTTTCTGTGTGAATTATAGGCTAATATCAGCTGAACAAATCATTAGGTACGTCGAGAAAACTGGACAAAGGGCTGTTTATACAACTGGTAAAGGAGCTTCTGCTGTAGGTCTCACTGCAGCAGTTCACAAGGATCCAGTCACACGAGAGTGGACCCTTGAAGGAGGGGCTCTTGTTTTGGCCGATAGAGGCATATGTCTTATTGATGAATTTGATAAAATGAATGATCAAGACAGGTGAGAAATTGTTTGAAGATGCATGTGCTCTTGGCTTCATTACATCGTCATTCCTGTAAAAGTTACTTATTATTCAGGGTAAGCATTCATGAAGCAATGGAGCAGCAGAGTATTAGCATATCAAAAGCCGGGATAGTCACATCTCTCCAGGCACGCTGTTCGGTCATTGCTGCAGCAAATCCTGTTGGAGGAAGGTATAAAATATAGAGGTTCCATTTAATGTGACGGGTTAACTAATGATATATGAAGCATCAGCTTTCAGTGCCTATTTTTGGCCTGGATAGATTGACAATTTGTGTAAGAGTTATCAGGCCTATGGGTTCTATTACACAAGTTACTTAAACTTGCTCGTTTGATAAGAAAACAGCTTAAGATTACTTAGGCCTCGTCGAGGGTGAGCATGAATGAAATTTTAATTTAATCATCTTTGTTTCTCTTCGCCTGCTTGGCTCTCTTTCTTTGTAATATGGTCCCAAATGAATCTTAGATTCCAACAAGAAAAAACAGAAAGGCTGTCTATATGATTCCAAATGCATAGTTGCATATTTATTATTTCTCTTCTCCATATCTCTGTACTTTTCAGTGACATTACTATTTCAATGCTTTTTAAAACAAAAGACAAATCAAAATAGTTTTGTAGTATTTTCTTTTTCTTTTTAACATTTTCAATAATGTTGACTGCCTGAAATGAGCTTTTAGCTCTCCCGTAACTGTTCTTTATATTTATTCTGGTAAACGTCCTCTTGCAGATACGATTCATCAAAGACATTTGCTCAAAATGTGGAGTTTACTGATCCAATTGTTTCCCGCTTTGACATACTCTGTGTCATAAAGGTCTATTTCAGTTTAGTTTACTGTTTTGTTTACTTGTTGCTTAAAACATTTCATAATCTTTTATTTAATACTTACTCACCAGGGAAATATTTTAAGCATGTAGGATGTTGTAGACCCAGTAACTGATGAGATGCTGGCACAATTCGTGGTTGATAGTCACTGCAAGTCACAGCCTAAAGGTGCCAACTTGGGTGACAGATCCACAACCAATTCTCAGGATGATGTTCAAGCTTCCGTCGGAAAAACTGAGTGCGAGGTCCTCGTCACTTAACTCTTGCACCTGTCAAATACTAAAGTCAATCGGATCACATATGTTCTGATTTACACTTGTGATATATCTATGCAGATAATACCCCAGGAGTTGCTAAAGAAATACATCACGTATGCTAAACTGAATGTGTTCCCAAGGTTGCATCATGCTGACTTAGACAAGCTTACTCAAGTTTATGCTGAATTACGAAGAGAATCATCTGTAAGATTTCACTTGTGCAAAGTTTTTTTCCCTGAACAAGTGTGAACTGATCAATGATAAAATTATCTTATTTTGTTGTATATTGTTTCTAGCATGGGCAAGGAGTTCCTATTGCGGTGAGACACATAGAATCAATGATACGAATGTCTGAAGCTCATGCGAGAATACACCTCAGACAGCATGTCATTCAAGAAGATGTGGACATGGCTATCCGTGTCCTGCTTGAATCGTTCATCTCAACCCAAAAGTTTGGTGTGCAGAAGGCTTTGGAGAAGGTATGTATGGATTGGCCATTGTCATTGTGTGAAAAACTTTTGTTCAAAAGTGTTAATTTTTTGGAGCCAAAGCTTCTCAATCTGAAAGATTATATTAAAATGATTTTAAACTTCTGCAGAGCTTCCGAGGATACATGGTATTCAAAAGGGATTTCAATGGTGTTGTTCTGCACCTTCTACGAGAACTTGTGAAGGATGCCCTGCAATTCGAAGAAATCATGTCTGGTTCTGCTGCAAATTTTTCATATATCGATGTGAAAGTAGCAGAACTGCAAAGCAAGGTAATTTAAACTCGCAAGTTGGACTAAAATTTTGCACAAGTTCCTTGAATTCTTGTTTTTATCGTTTAAGATTAAGAGGGCTGATCAAGTAAAGGTAGACTAACTCACAAACTTCCACTCAGGCACTCGACCGTGGAATCACAGATCTGAATGCTTTCTTCAGCAGCCCGGAATTCTCTGGTGCCAACTTTGAGTTGGACGAGGCAAAGGGCGTAATAAGGCATCATCTTGCACACTGATAGCCCTCGCCTCACTCGTCAACTTTTATCATGACCTCCGAAGGGCAGGGCACACGGGGAAACTCCACAGTATGTATACTTGTGGTTTTATATTGTAGCGTTGAAAAATACGGTGCTTTGTGAATTGATTATTGATGTTTTTATCTTTGACATAAATTTCCTTTGAATATGTAGTATGACCTTTTAAGTAAAACCAGCATAATGCACGCTCGTTGCACGTAATTTCAATTATATTATAAAAATTAAAAAAATATGATTTTCTAAAAAATAATTGAATCATTTTGTTATTTATCTGAGCTTAATTTCTTATCATATTAGACGGTTTATAAGAATTTATATAACTTACTTTCAAAATTGTTTCCCAGATTAAAATTTAAGTAGATGATTTTATGTTACATAATAAATTGTAATGTACATAATATACAAAATGAACTGAATTTTTTTTTAAAAAAAATTATATATTCAAACAACGAATAAATCGACGACTCATTTGAAGGCGGGCCAACGGTCTGACCGGTTTGGGCAGCGGGTCAAGGCATGTTTTTTTTTACTTTCTAAAATTTTTATCTTATAATAATTTTTGTATTGTCGATAAATGATGTCAACTCGGATTTGCAATAGATCTGTCTTGTGTGAAACGGTTTTTGGCACACTAAATAGGTCTTGGGGCAAGCCTTAGCTCCATTTTTCAGACATGTGCAGCTATGAGGCGAGTAATGGATTCTATAAGATCTGATCATGATCAAACTCGCTCAGTATATAATGCATATAAATACTCCTAGGATTTTTAACTTTTCCTTTCTTCAAGTCGTCAACGGCTAAGCGCCTAAGCCGTTTTTCTCATTTTCATTTTTGAACTATATAATTAACTTCTTAAATTCCTAAAAATTTCTTCTTGCTTTTAATTTCACTGGTGTCTCCCACACCGCCTGTCCTCTAACCATCACATACGAAACGGTTTAGGTTCAAGTTTCTATCTTTCATATTTTCGCCACTGAGAAGATATCTCCTTATTATTGCATCTCCACAAATTGTCATACACAAACACTCATAAATCTTGTAAATTATCATTGAAATCATGTGCTTGCAGAAATGTTGGCTTAGTTGGGTTTCCAAATCTGATCTTGTAAAGTAACGCTAAAAAAATTCGAGGTCTCGCAGGTTTCACAAGTCCAACCCGTCCCGTTTCGGATTCAAGGTGGAGCGAGTCCAAAGCGTATTTAAAAGGAGTAGGGCGGGTAATGAGTACATAGTTTCTTACATGGGATAAGTCTCAAGTCTGACCAAACTCTCTCTACACAGTCTCATTGTTATCCATGTTGATTAGTTTTGAAATATTTATATTATTTGAAATGAGTTATAAGTTTTAAAATATTTATATTATTTATAACAGTCTACGTATAATTGATTAGTTTTGAATTATTTGATGTATGATATTTTTTAATTTTTTTACCAAATTTTTTTATTATTTATCTTTTTTTGGAAACTGTCTAGTTGGCGGTCCTCTCAACCTGTTGTACGACGGAGTAGGCTGATCCATCAACAACTCTACTTAATATTAATAACTGCAACACTTGTATTGCATCTTAATCGAAGAATTTCAAATTCATAGATTTCGATTGTATTTTATGATTAATATTGAAAAAATATATAGTTATTTATATATTAAAGTATCATTTGATCCACTATATTATTTATTTATATTTTTATTCATATTTTTATCCAATTCAATCATATGTTTGGTACATCATATTATTTATCCATATATTAATCATTTATCTCAATCAATCAAATCATCACTCATTTATCTCACATCTATCAAATCATTGGATTGAAATTACAATATTACCCAAAATAAATAATATTATAAATGTTTTATTAATAATTTTAAAAAAACAAAACGTGAATATCACATTATCTTAAATTTAATCAATTAAATGAAATATTATATAAATGATCGTTTTTATATATTTTATTATTAAAAAATATTACTTATTTTCATACTGTATGTCATATCAAGCAACTTAAATATAAAAAATGCGAGAGAATTTCAAATTGATTGAATTTACACACGTGCCGTTACTTTACGTAAAAGTGGAGTGGCAGCTACTGCATCTTCCGCGACTTCAGTTGGCGCGATGGAAGATCCTTGTTCAGCGAATAGCCCCCGGAGGATCCTAAGCTTCTCCAGAAACCGGAGAGCTCACGTACCTTCTTCTCCGGATTCAGACGACCGCTATCCCACCGGATTCGGTGTTTCCGGCGAGCACGGACCTAAACTTTCAGAAGTCTATGGATTTGTCGGATCCATCACCACGGTTGTCGCTACAGGTGAGTTTCAACTTCTCCGTTTCTTAGGTTTTTTTTCCCTAGCAATATATGTAATGTTTGCTTATTGCACAGGTATTTTAATTCCCTCCAATGGTTATCTTGTAAAACTACTGGTTTCTCGTACCGATATCAAATTGGGCTAAAATTTCTATAGATAAACCTTATGAGGTTGCCTAGTTTCCAACTTAAAAGGGCAAAGATGAATGGGATGATTGGATGAATCACAAGAATCAAATTTACTAGCTACGCATTATATTTTTCCTTTTTATGACTGTCTCTGCCACGTTCCTCTCTACTGGTTCGTCTCCAAGTTTTTTTGTGTGGTGAAAATCGGACTTTCTAGATTCTGTTTTTTCGTTTTTCCAATTCAAGAAATTTATTTGGATAACTGGATGTATCATCACAGAAATTTAACAAATTAAAAATTGCATCTTTCATTCTTCAAGATTGTAGGTACTTAATGTTATTGAAAATTTATCCTTTTTTTTTACTGAATCAGCCATTTTCATAGTATGGGCGTATTTTCCAGACCATTGGTTACATTCCATGGGGATCTATTACTATCCAAACAGGTCAGTATTTTGGATTATGTGCTTGCCTTGTCAGGTTTGGAACGTTTTTCCAATTCTTTTTGTCCATTCATATGCTTTTTATATGCTTATTCTGCACTCGCTAGAAAGTTATCTAAACTAGCAACTTAAAGCAGCTGACCTTTTACAAATTGAAGTGGTCCTAACGGCATTGATTATTCGTTTCTCTTCTTTCTGTTATAGTCCAATTCCAGTTTATTGAGTTTACTTACTACAATATATCACTTCAGTGAGATCGGAGCGGTTTCCTTCTCCAGTACACTACTCAATTAGGATGAAATTTTATTGGGATCAAATGTTTCTTATTGATTTTTTACGCAAAATCGCCAATGCCACTATTTGAAACGCTAGATTTTAAATGAGCAAAGGGGATTAATTATTGTTGAAAGAGACTGGGCGTGGTTGTCGTGGCACCAGGCTGCCGAGGGAAGATTCTGATCTTAACGGTGAAGAAGGTTTAATATTCTAAGCCTAGTTTTAGCCAACTTCAACCAGTATGCCTTGTTTTAATATAATTTAAAAAAAAAAAAAACCACCAGTTTGCCTGCATGGATAACTGTTATTTTGTTACAGTGTTTACAAGCTTCACTAAATGTTTCCGCTTTCACATAGTTATTATTTAATATAACACAAACTATTGTAAGACGGTCTTATGAGTCAATTTTGTGAGACGAATCTTCTATTTTGGGTTGCTCATGAAAAATTATTATTTTTAATTGTAAATATGGACATGGTTTATCGGTCTCATGAATAAAGATCCGTGTGACTGTCTCACAAGATACCTAATCTTAATATAATATGTCAGCTAAACCTGTCAAATGTCATGTAATTTCGTAATGAGACTAGTCATTTGTATGGTATGGATTGCGAAAATTTTATGTGGTATCTTGCTTGAAATTTCTATAGATTTGGTTTATTTTCTACTTACCATTGCGTGCATAACTTTATCAGGTATTGGACATTGGCTGTGCCGACATATGTTGTGGTCACAATCGTACTGGCTATTGGATTTTATACTGGTCTCAACTTTTTGGCTACCCCTCCTCCTACATCCTTGGGCTCAATGTTTGGTACGCTGACTTCTTCTAAATTGCATTACATTTGGCATGCCCTCTTCTCAGGCTGTTAGTAAACCTGAAACAAACAGGCTTAATAGAAATAATTGTGATGTGACTTGATTATTTACCTCCGATAATTTCATCACCTTGCTTCTGCTCTCCATTGCAGATGAATTCAGTATGGAACCGCTGGATACCATCCTCTTACAAGATGACGATGATGAGTACCCCATTGAACCTATATATGACATTGACATCAACCAAATTAATGACATCGTGTTTAGCAATCTGAATGATAACCCTGTCACGGATATAGTCGCTTAATGGTTGTTCAAAATCTGTCTATTATCTGGTAAAAAGCTATCATGCAACTACTGGGGAGGTCCTGCCCCCTTTGATTCTTCTCTCACTTAGAGATAAGTTTATGGAATTTATTCGCAAGGTTGAACACACACACACACACACACACACACACACACACACGTGTATATATATATATATATACATCTTGAAATGAAACTAGTGAGGAACTTTGGACCTTTGGTACATACTTTTGTGAAGTTATAATGCATTGCCCTCCTAGAGAAATATCCAGAATGGCATTTTGGAATCGATCAAATTATGTTAGATTCCTTCTCTTTGAAAAAATAAGGATCCCAAACCATCCCTTCAACATCATGTATTCCATTGAGTTTAGGAAGACTTTTTTTTTATTTATCAAAGTTGAAGAAAACTTTTAATGTGGCGTCAAACACGAGACTAGAAAGCACATTAAACCAGAAAAAAGAGATCATAACCCAAATGACTTATTTTGATACGTGCATTTTCGACATGTATTTACTTTATTTCCTTGTGTTTCAATGCTATTAGGATAAGATATCTCTGGCTTACATGACTACAAATGGTGAATTAGCAAAATATGTAACACAAATATAACAGAAGATTAATTCTAACGTAATTCATTATGGCGTACAATCTAAGTATAACGTAACAGATCCACTTGCATCAAAAGATACAAATAATATTTCATTCAAAAACACATTTCTGTACATCCAAACACGGTAGCCTACTCATTCGTTGTGCTAAGCAGCGGGCATAGCAAAAATTGAGCTGATTTGTGGGCAATATTTCTATTGTCAGGAACCATCATTGGTTCGATGTGTTCTTCATATCTGTGCAGATGCGTAACGTAATAATCCCAGGAAATGACAATCTGCTTTATGTCCTGGCAATACTTCAAGACCTTGGAGTTTCTTGATGGTTTTTCAAGTGCTTTATCTTTGCTAACTGAGAAACTAGCAGTTCATGCACTCTTCTCTTCAACTGCAAGATTTTAAGGGGGAGCTGTTACGTCTTTTGGAATACAATAGACTGCAATGCAGTTAAATGTAGCAACTACAGAGAGCCACGTGTTACATCGTAAGTGTTCCTACAGGATGCTCACTTGAGCAAGGGATAGCAAGAGTGACAAATAAAGATGTTGAATCCCTGTCAGTAAATTTAGTATGCAAATTGGTGCGATTTAAGGTGTTTATTAACCATTAATAGGACCAACTTGTGCGAATGTGCAACCAAGTGCACTGGGGAGTTTTCTAGCGAATTTCATGTATATAATGCGTTCCAAACTAGCATAGCATAAAATGTCTATATAGTGAATCCCAACTGGTTTGGCAATGATACGGTTTGCGTGTTTCTTGCATGCCGGCCACAGAGAATATGGAATAGTGTGAGATTATGTTAGCCGTAGCCGTCCCGATAACGTTAGTTATAACGATAAGTAACCAAAAGATAAATTCATTGCAGCGGCACTCTGCATTTCGTTCCCCTGCAAGTTGAAGTTTAAATGCATACCTCATCAATACCCACTTCAGTTGTGACTGAGACACGCAAAGCTCCATCAGGTCCAATTTGACGATACTGTGCCAGCTCTGAATTATCAGTGCTACTATCTTCTGTGATGAAGACGACAGGAGAATCCTGTATCAAATCACACTTGGAGACCACATCAAGCCAAAGATGGTCACTAAACCTCTCTCTTATTTCTCTGTAAATGGCAAACTGTTTAAAAACCACCAAAAATGGCAAAAATGTGTCAGTACCCATTACAGCCACAACATATTCATGCAGAGAGAATTTAGGCATCTTGGTCATTCAAAACAAGGGCACGTAAAAGGTTTCCGACTGTTGCATAAACTTGCAGATAGCAGGGCATTAGCCTCTAGCCTGCTTATGCAAATTCCATCTTTTCGGTCAATAAATTACACAACAGCAAAACACCAGCTATGTGTACAATGGTCGTTTGAGGTACTATTTTCTATCCCAGGAGCACAACATAAGCATTATAAGCATAAGCATAACAGCTAAACAAGTAACTGGAAAAACTCTACATAATACTCGATAAATTGTAGGTGCTGGTTTTCCCGTAAACTGGACCTTCTATTCTGGAGGTATTTTTCAATGGGTAATTATACCACAATTTTATGAGAAATTTAGGATGAAGTTCATATGAAGCATATCAAGGGACAGGTACTATACACAATCAAAAATATTAATTTCTGGCGTATTAGTAGAACACCAAGCAGTCTATAAATTAGGATAAAGGCAGGAAAACGAGAGCAAACAACTGATGCATTTAATTGTTTCTGATTATAATCATGTCAAAAAAATTCAGTGAGAAGTTTATTTCATATGGCACTTGAGAAGAGGCTCAAATCTGATGCAGATCCGATGGACTCTGGCACTTGTAGTCCAGGAAGAAAAAGAAATTAAATACCTGATCAGAAGGTGATGTCCCACACTCTCCAGAGAGATCATGCACATAGAGTACAGCAGTTGGCAAATGAGAGAGCACAGCGAGCGTCAATTTTTCAAGATTATTCCTATCTTCTGCAGGTTAAACAAGAGAAGATGTGTTCAATTACACGGCAAAACAAATTTGTCAAAATTAACAAACCAATGATAGCAATCAACATTATTATCCTGTACCCACCAAAAAAAAAATCAGAGCATGTTCGTCATTCATGATACTATAGTCATACCAATTGCAGACGTCTAGACCAACCTAAAGTTCATCTAAAAAAGAGACGCAAGTCTATGGAAATATTATACATCTCGTCCTAAAATGGGACAAGATTGCGATCCGTAGATTAGCTGAACTCAATGCATGACCCACATGAATAGGACAACAGACTAGTGACACTAAGATTAACCTTTTAATAGTATCTAGATCAAGTGACGGAATAATTCTGTTCCATATCGACCTTATAATGCCTCCACACTCAATGCACCAAACATCAAAAGATGAACTTAAAATGCCCATTACAAACTATCATTTCCTCACAAACCAATTCATCATGTGTGCCAAAGAGAGAGTACTCACTAATTAGGAAAAGAATCGATATAAAAAGTGCCTTACCGTCATGTCTCCTTAATAGACCAGGAGTATCTGTTACCTATAACAAATTAAAGTTTGAGCATCAACATAGATGAGAGATTTTGACATGAAGTTGTGATCCTTCTAAATTAAGTGAACCTGAAAATTCTGGAAGCTCAAGTTTATGTGACCCATCAAAATTCCTCTGGTTGTGAACGGATAATTGCAGACCTGAAAAGGTAGTGAATGGCGACTAGTCGACGTTAGAATATGACAAAAATGACAGCATCGAACAGTGGATAGTCAATAATTGCAAGCTATGAAAACAGATAAATGGAGTAATGCATAAAGCAGTTTATGTGGACATTTATTGTCGCCTCTAAGAAAATTGGACATTATTATTAGCAAAAAAAAAATTCCTTCGAAATACAAAATTCAATAAAATCATTTCAAAGATTGGTATGATATATAAATATATACAAGATAAAAATCTCAGTGTCCATAAATGATTGTGGGAAGCATAATCATAGATAACCTTTTAACCAGAACACAAAAACTAAGCCTTGAATTAGTAAATTCCCACGAAGCTTATTATAATTAACATATGTGATCGAACTCAAAATGATCTACTATACAAAATGATGTTTGATCATCCAGATACATACCTCAGGCTTTCCTGTTGACAGTAGACGTACCAATGATGATTTTCCAACATTAGGTGCACCAACAAGACAGAGAGTGGGTGTTTCCAAATCGATTACAGGCATTGCCCGCAAAGTCTGTCAACACGTCGATCATAAAAAGTGAAAAATTACATTCACCTTAACTAGATCAGCACTACCAAAATGCAACTCCTATTTCATAGCTTGCATAAACATTTCTAGAGGACTAACAAAGTATATCATAAATTTTTAATTTACATTACGAGAGATATCGTACAGTAGTTAATATGAACTTTTACTTGACATAGTGCTTAGATTAATGTTTTAAAATTCATGTCATTTCCTTGTACTCAATCCATCACGTTCTAAACAAGACAATTTACCTTAGCAATGTTCAACAACTCATCTACAGCTCTTCCTTCACAACTAAAGATTTCTTCAATTTTATTCATTCCCTGCAGACAAAATCCAACAAAAATTAGCTAAGAACCTACAGTCAAATGAACTTCAGAGTATGCATGTGTAGAAAAGCTAACCTCACTCAAGCGCTCCTCAGCTTCACGCTTTGAGAGTGACTGCCAGGAATCATTTAAAAATTCAGCAAGAGAGTTTTTGTAACCAGTACACAAATATAGCCAAGTCTATTTTAGAACGATGATGCAAAGCATAACTTGAATGAGCTCGAATCTTGGAGTGCGAGAGTTACTATGTATTCATTTGATAACTTGTTTCAATGATTTAATAGCTGTCTTTTCCATCTTACCGCAAACTTTATGTTTAGCATCTGGCTCGTGAACCGGTTAACATCGCCTACACTGGTTTATAAAATTGAGATGCTCCATTTACACCGTAACTTAAGTTCTCATTGGAATAAGTGTGACCGATGATTATCAAGGGAAATTTATAGCAGTTTACGCTAATTTTTTTAAAAAATTCAGTCAAAATATTTCCTCCAAAATATTTGCCGCTGAAATGAATATTTTCATTATATAACTTATATTTACATTTCTTCGTTATGTAGATGACATGGACAAACTGTTAACCAAAACATGAAGACAAGACACTAACTCTTCCTCCTTGAACATTACGAGTCTAAAGTATTTTAAAAATTAGGTGGCAATAATTAAACAACTGCAGATAGAATAAAACCATCACATTGCTCAGTCCCTAGCACATGGTTTACCATATTAAGCTAATTAACATATATGGTAGAAAAAGCACCTTGGCACAATGAGCTGCGTGTTCTTTTCCTACCGATACCACTTTCTTCCGCAACATATCAACCTTGCCCAACACCTGTCAGTCAGGAGGAATCTAGAACTAAATGAAGCATGGAAGGCAAAGTTGCCATGTAAAATTATTTAATATGAAAACTCTTCTGCAGCAGGAGTATATGACCATCAATTTATGGTGATAGCAAGAAAAATATGCCAACAAGCACAACAAACAATGCCGAAGCCCTTAGTCACATAGTCAAATGAGAGATAAAAGGATTGAATAGTGAAGGCAGTCTCACATTCAAAAGAAGTGGAGAAATAGAGCAAAAAATACCAAGGGAACCTTCTTTAAATAGCACGTACCTCCTCATAGTTTCCATCTCCAAGAGTCAACTCAATTAAAGAACGTTCATAAGGATGCAAAATTTTTTTATTGGGGAAGTTCTCTTTGTATGTCCTCAGTGGAACCGCAAGCTCCTGAATTTAAAAGTGGGCTAAACACTAAGCAAGTTCTATTTTAAATGGTTATATTAATTTGGATATTTATGTCAAAGAATTGACCTTCATTAAAGCATCAAGTTGTTTTGCTCCTCGATTTTTTTCACGTTTCGCAATATTAGCAATGCCTGCCGAGCATAACTAAATACGGCTTTAATTAGAAATTTGATATTGCGGCCATAAAGGAGAGGGAACTAACCAATTACCCTTTGTGGGTGAGATTCTCTTTGCCTTCCTCAATGCTGAATAAAGGATATCAACCGACGGCATCACCATGGGAAGCTTTTGAAATGCACCAACAGCTTCTAAAGACACTGCCGCTTGGTCCTGAAAATTAAACAACAAATTGCATAAGATACCAACCCTTTGACGGTCTACATCACACAAACATGCTTTAAAATAAAGGGATACAATGACCATCCGAGTTAATATAGTGAGGATTAATTACTCCAATGAATCATGATTCATAAACAGGAATGTGGTCTTACATTAGAAAGACATGAGATTCTCAATTGCATAAATCACAATTCACACCGTGAATATTCATTGGTCAGTTCAATGTCATATTGATTTTTTAAAATTATTCAAGACCGTGATTCTTACATTTGGATGGACTAAATTCAAATACGGTAGTTTCATCTCACAAGACACAACCCTCAGAAAAAAGCCAATTCAGGGTCTAAATAGAATAAAATGAAGTCGAATTAGTTTGATTTATGCCCCAGCTCAGTCGATGTTTTATGCATCTCTATACGGACAAAAAATGGCTTTATTTAGAAAGGAGATGGAGATGGGTGGCAGAAGATGCAAACAAAACCAAGACAGACCCCTTCAACCTAATTTGGCGCTGATATCATGGAGGCTATACTTTATATTGAATAATGAACTAATGGTTCACAAGAGAGCTGTATTTTAGATTGAATAATGAACAAATGTCTCACAAAGAGTAACAAGAATGTGAATCATGATATGAGATATCTTAAGTATTCTCAAGTATCTAAAAAAGGATCTATTCAAATTTTCCATAACCAAACTACGTTAAACATGAAAATTGAGAAACTGTCTAATTATTAATTGTTTTCTAGTTTTTACAAACTTTTACAACGGTGAACTCGGAACTGATAGTAACAAAATTAAGATAAAAATCAACTGATGCAGAGTACGCAAATAATTTTTTCTGCATTTGATTTCAGCTCAGACAGATCATACCACCCGACTAATTTTTCCGACAGTCTGAGGATTGCATCCATCAGTTATCCACTCTAGAGAGTCATCCAATTTGCGAACTTTTTTCCAAGTAAATTAATATATGATAATAACCCATGGATCCTTGTCTAATTAAAGTTTTACTGAAACCGTTCGAACAACCAATATTTTCTACCCAAAAATAAAAACAGCAATTATACCGGACTTTTGCTCCCTTGCGAAGCATCAACACTAGGAACGTAGCTTCCATCCACAATTCCATAGGCAGTGGTCTGAATTTTCTTGCCGAAACACACCACCGGACACACAATCTTCGGAGGCCCAAAATTGAGAACTACGTAAAATAGGAGGCAGCATTTTAGATTATAAAACAACGAGAAAACACCAGCAAATGAGAGCAAACGTACCTTTGGAAAAATTGCATCTTCTTAAGATTAGAGAGGTCGTGGGACTTTGCCGCAGCTGGAGTAGACAGCACGCGCCGTTCATCTTCTCAGTCTCGCTAATGGAGGATACTCAAGAGGACACGGGGAGCTTATTTCCTTGGGCCTCTCGTCATCTTGTAAATGGGCTTACTGAACAATTAAAATGGGCCGAACCGTTATTGGGTGGTCCTATTTTCCTCTGAACCGGAATTCGACCGTGTACAATTGCAGTTTTATAAAAAAAATTTAATTTTTAATTATACACTGCTTATTTTTTTCATTTCAAAACCAAATGTAAATTTCATTTTATGTTTCAAAAATTCGAATTTATTAGATGTCAAATAAATAACGACTTAAAAAATGAAATAAAGATAGCTTTGCTCTACAAGTTTTTGTGCTTTCTCTTTACAATTTATGAATCTTTGTTAATTTTCATTATAGCAATAATAAGGCAAAAACTTGTGTAAAACGGTCTTACGAGTCGTATTTTATGAGACGCATATCTTATTTGGGTCATCCATGAAAAAAATTTAATACTAAAATTTTTCTCTTTGATTTTAAAAAGGGTAGACTATAATTAAGTTTCGATATTGAGACGTCGTCTCAAATTTGAGATCTTGGTGTCAGATGAACTATAAATCATCAACTACTATTAAATTTTTATATTAATCGGTTATAGTATAAGAAGCTACTAACAAATGACATTATTCTAAAATACACACTAAGTTATTATAATAACCTGAAACAATCATATGACAGATTATTGGATAAACTTTTAACATGGTTTGATATGGAATGTAAGAGTTTAAAGGTTTACCAGAAATATGCTATTTCTCATAAAATATTTTTCAAAACTAATTTCTCAAGAATTATTCTTTAAACCAAAAAATATAACCAAACATACCAAATTTATATATAAACAGGTGTAAAGCCTAATATAACAAACGCATTTGACTTCTAAATACATAGGATTCAAAATGTCATTAATTTTATGCAACATATTTTATGGTTTTTGGATGTTTCGGGGTTAAGGGATCTTATCCTTTTCAAATCAAATTTCTATATACAAAATTGTATTTTCTTCTTCAATTTTTTCCCTTTTTAGCCAATTCAATTTTTTCCCTTTTTAGCCAATTTAGATAGATATATTTTCTAAATTTCTGATTATCTTTTACAATTTGAAATCAGAAGCAAAAAACCATAGATTCATTTAAAAATAAAAATAAAAAAAATTGGAAGATTGAAATTTTGGAATTGATTTTGTTATTTTGAAGTCATACTTTATACAATTAATTATAATATTAAATTATAACAAAAGATAGCCCAAGAAACTAGATCGTTTAATTTTTAAATAGTTGAACACTACGTAGTTTAAAGGGCAGTTTTTTCGTGGCGCCATGTTGCCTCTTCTTCAGCAACGCTCCCTGCATTTTAAGACCAAGATCAATCCCCCTCCACCGCTCAACCCCACCCACTTCTTCCAAATCTGTCGGCCACGTCTCGAACCTTTTCTCCTAGGATATAGTGACATAAATGAAGGCCAACAGACCAAAAGTTCGAACAGTAATACTATTCCATGAGACGGAAGTTTCTCATTGACAGAATATAATGTGTTCTACATGCCTGAGACACTTAAAATTCCTAAATAGTTGTGAAAGTTTAAACAATACCAAAATGCACAAAATGAAATTACAAGGTAACAAAAATGAACCAGTTTCGCCTAGACGGGTGGACCAAAGACAGATTCTAAACACAGGTAGCCAAAAAACTTATGTACAATAATATCTGAGACGTAAAAGTCATAGATGTATCACTGATCCTTACATGAGGTAGTACAATGAATAATAGGTAAAAAAATACATCCATCAAGCCAGCCAAACAATGTAAGAATTGATCCCTGTTCTAATGACAATCAAGATTTTGTAAGCGTCGGTACCGTGTAGTTTATTAAAACATACATATTACAGAATAACATGTCTCCACCGCAACCTGAAATTCATCGAACCCATGAGGCAGAATCAATTTCGTCCCTTGCTTTCTTGTATAATTCAAGTCTTTTAGCATATTGCAGTCTCTTCTCCATCAATGCTGGATCTTCGTCTAACAAGTCCGCGAGTTGCTTACCCTACACAAAATCACCGAATGACAAGATTTCTTTAGAAAACGATAATCCCAGCTAACAACAGAACCATAAAAGAAATAACTATAGCGACATTTAATTTGAATACAATTATGCTCTATTTTCTGTTAAATTGCATAGTCTAGATTGAATACCAATTACACGAAAGATATACCAATGAAAGAGGAAACATACAATACCTCTTTCTTCCCAATCAGAATGTAAAAGTGATTTAGCAAATTTTGTTTGGCCTCCTTCACTTGACAGTAAACCACGGCCTTTGGAATTGAGTTCCTCAGAGTCTCAGACACCATATTAACATAAGATGAAACATTTGATCCTATCCTCCTAAAATGTCCATCACCATAACGATCAATGGGTGGGGCAGCTGCTGAATTTTCCCTTGGATTCTCCTTTGGGTTACCCCCTGGGTTTCCCATTTTCTCGAATTCCTGGGGTAGTCTCCGGAAGAATTCAACAGTCAGATAAGACGATTCCATATCAACCAATCTAATCACTGTTTTCTTGCCCTCCTCACGAAACCGTTCCAATGCTTCGTTTGATGCCCCAGCAATTGCTGATTGCAGAGATGGAAAACGCTTTAATTCCTGAGCACAGAAATCAAGAAAAAGATGATGTATGGGTACACCCAAAAAAAGAACCAACATACAACTATGAATAACCTAAAGCTAACCTGACATTCCCCAATTGACTTTCTCACAAGTTCCTTTAGAACAAAGTGAACCTGAACATAGTTTTGTTGGTCGGTCATGGGTACAGAAAAACATAAAACAGTCAGTGAAGAAATGACTCCAAAAGATATACTTACGGCATCCACAGATGCTTCGGCTGGCCCCCTAAAATAATTTAGTGAACCCTCAATAAGTCGTCGGTAACCTTGCTCAGGAGCAATCAAGTGTGGTTGATAACCATCAGCTTCTGATACAATCCTTTTCACATTCTGCAATGAGAGATGTCGATCAAATGGAAGCTTTCTCAAAGCAGCTGGCAGTTGGTTGTCAAAAACTCCATAAACCCGATCACCGCCTGGTCGGCTGACATAATTAATACATACTGCTAATTAGAACCATGAAACATGCGCATGCATAGAACAAAGAAAGGAGGTGTAAAATGAAAGAAATAGCCACCAAAAGCACAGATAGAAACATACCCTCCATCAAGATGCTCCTTGAAAATTCGGTCAAAAGCACGGCAAAGTTCTAAGATGGTGTACAATTGAGCCTGAACATATACTTCAGTACCAAAAAATTTGTTTATTTTCTAATCGATAATCAAAATTAGGTAATAAGCTCACCCCTGCATCGACAGCTACGGGCCTTCCGAGGTGATCCAGCTCAGCATCTAGTTCATCAATGCTTTTGTTGATCAGTGAAGTGATACTTGGTATTCTAGCCCTTATGACAGATTCCAGATGCTAAATATAAAAACCAACAGTACGAGACTTAGATGATGCCAATAACAAGAGCACTACTCATGCAACAGGAAAGTCAAATTTAAAAGTAAAACAAGACTACCTTCGAAAGAAGCTTCGCAAGATACTCGGAGCCCATTTTACTTGCCAAGTGTCCATAGTCGGGACTTGTAGCAAAATACTCACGTTCTTTCCGCCTAGCAACAATCATATCAACACTTTTGTTGATATCTGCTTGTGAACGATTCACAACACCCACCCATGGGTGTTGTAAACGATATGATCTTCCTTCCAGAACCTATTGAGGGTGTCATAAGAAAGTCATCGAGCAAGTCGAGAGATAGAATCTTTACATGAAAATTTTGAAATGCAATGGCAATACAACGGAAGACAGAGGAGACAATAACAAAAGAGTTACGAAGATAAGATTTACGCCAAAAATTGGAAGACGATAAGCAAATCTAAACACATCAATAAACAATCATGAAACTGAATTAACATGAAACTTTATGCACTTAATGCAAGAATGCTCAACAAAGGGAAAAAATAGTTTGTAAGAGAATAACACCCACTGGCAATAGCAAGTTCTTGTTCTTGTATGTGCAAACTATTCTGGTTTCAACAGAACAATACATAGCTATAGTTTATATTTTGCTGTGGTTCACTCTTTCCAGAGTGCTTGTGCTCGAGTTACTTGTGTGTCTAGAAGATAGTGATAGGTACAAAAATTTACATCCACTGCATTAGTTCCTTTGTCCATCAGATCTAGCTTAGTCAGCACCCCAAATGTGCGTTCACCTGCATAATTGCAAATAGAGCCATTTAAATTGCAACACAGGTGACAAGACAAATCTCAGTCAACATTCATGGTTTAATTTATATATGTCAAGTAAAACCTACCAGATGGATCCACTTCTCTTGAGAGTTTAATGGCATCCGAGGTTGCGATATCTTGGTTCGCAGGAGATATTGCCAATATGATACTGTTGGGCTGCGAACGACACAAAACTATCAGTACAATAGTTAAATTGCAACAAAAATAGAAAACTCGTATAAAAAAAATGACGCCAGCCTACTAGCCCAAGCAGCGACAAGAAACTAATTAGCTCCTGACTAATGAAGCTTTTACACTATGAAATTGCAATAAATGTTTTACAAATGCTTCCTTATATTTATAATCCTACAGAAATATTCACATTCCAGGCTTAAGGTAGAAGAATATTGAGTTAACACAAAGACAGTAACGGATAGTAAAAGATAACGATTTTATTTTTACCTTCTCAACATAAGAGCGAACCATGTTCTCGATATCTTCGACAATGCTTTCTTGTTGCCCTCTGAAAGAAAACAGAGGTTTTCTCACTACATAAGGTTTATTCAAATGAAATCGTTACCACTGGAGGAGAGAGAAATTTACCAACAGCAACTTTAGTCAAACCAGGCAGATCAATCAGAGTTAAATTGACAACTGCAGTACAATGATTTAGAAAAACCCACATGTGAGAGAAAACAACAACATTCAGAACTCAAAAGTGGAATTCTGGCCATTCTCTTTCTGCTGAAACAATCAGAAATTATTGCCAAAACACAACATTACCATCGGGGGAGTAGATGCTCAGGTGAATAGGAACAGGAGAAATCATCTTTGACTTCCCTGTGACTCTGTCAGTCTCATCCTGAATCTCCTGGCGAACCAAGGCTGCATGAGAACATGTGAGGACCAAAACAGTTCCTTTGTTTGGTAAGTACCAGTGAAACAGTTAAAATTTCTGATTTTTAAATGATAAAGGTAAATAATAATTATATCATGTACACCACAACATAGATATTAAGCGGAACAGGACTTACAATGACAGCACAACTAGGACCCTACTTAGTATTCACAGTTGAAAATTTATAACTACGATCAAATCCCACTGAAGTGAGATCCTTTTTTTAACACAAGAACACTGAGTTTTGCCACTTTCTATCCAACAAATTACACCAATGACCTCAACAAGTAAATAAACAAGGAGGGCCGGGAAGACACCACAAATAAAGTACGCAAACCAGAACAAAGATAATTTCTAAGTCATTCCTAAACAGCACATACAGAAATCAGTGAATCGTCTCCGTGGTAGATGCCCAAACTCAGCATATTCCTGCTTTTCATCTTCAGTTTGTTGCAGTTGCAGCACCAAGGGCCGCCTTGTAACAATGCCTACAGTCGATAATTTTAAATGAGTTCGCAGGATATTAATGAAGTAGCCCCACTAATCAATCAACTCAAGCATGCACTTCGAACATAACCATCTATTTCTAAGGAAAAAACGAGACAGATAAACAGTAAGAACTAACCAGAGCCTCGAGGAAGAAAATCTCTCCCCACGATGCTCTCCAAGACAGATGACTTTCCTGAACTCTGTTTTCAGGTTAAAAAAAAAAAAAAAACCCTTCAATATGAGTCATAAAATAATCACAAACCACATGAATTACCCACACCACTTATCTCACAACTAAAAATCGACAAAGAAAATCTATTTACCTAACAAACTTAAAACATCTCAATATATTTGCTTAGATCAGCTAATTTTACAAGCTACTGACAAGAAACTCACTGAGTTTATATGAGATTGCGATTCATGTGACGACAGATACCTCAAAACAGCTGTAAATCTATAAAACAAGTACCTGTCCACCGACAACGGCGACGGAAGGTAGAGCATCCCAGAGAGAGGAAAAAGACTCGTCACCACCTCCGTAATCACCAAGGGCTGTGCATGCCCTTTGAATCCTGTTCACCAGCCCGATCAAACTCTCCATTGTCGCCATAATTCTTTTTTTTTCGAAGGAAAAAAAAAACGAATTTTATATCGTTCTTGAACAAGAAATCAAAATCGAAAGTACAACTAACGTTCTGAATTAAATAGGAGAAATATATTGGAAAAACAATCAACAAACCAAATCTAATTGAAGTAAACGAAAGATGAAATGTTGTAGAGAGAGAGAGAGAGGATTTGAAGTTGGACTGATTTTTTTCAAACTTCAGAATAAACAAAATATGATTGCATTTTGGCCCTTCAATTATAGGGAATTACCTTTCACTTCTTTGTTATTTTTCATTGATATCCCCTTTTATTTATTTTCGTCGATGAGATGTCACTATGTCGTAATTATGATAATTTACTCTTATTAGTTCGCGAGTAACTCGATTAAAATTCGACTTAAATATATTTTGCATAGTTCTAAAAAATGTTTGAATCAAGTTCGAATTTCAATTATTTATACTCGAATAATTCGTGAGCTATTCAAGTAAAATAGACAAATTTAAATAGAGTCGAGCTCGAGTGATATCTCGTGTGCATCCTAAATATCATAACAGTTTATTATCAACAAATCCACATCTACTTAAAAATTTTGGCATGTCGCCTTAAAATATATCTGAATGCCTTCGGGATTGCGATTATTCAACTGTTAGTTTATATTATAGTTCATATAAGGATATTATGATACTTAATTATATGATTTTTCTATTTAGCATCATATATTCAGCATTTTTTTACCAATATATTGACTGTAAATTACTTATTTAAAAAAACAAATTCATCGAGTTAATATATTACATTATTAATATTAACAAGGGACTAAGGCGGCAACACTACGCGAGGTTAAGGGTGCAATTTTTATATAATTAAGGGAATAATGTGATAAAATCATTGTAGTAATGTGTTAGTTAAAAATAAGCAGGCGTGTGAGACTTTTATTTTAGGCATGGTTTTAGAAGTTTCCGAAATCTCCCGTGAGTAGTGGAAAACAGTAGTTATTTCGAATATATTTTTGAGGAAATTAAGGCGTCTTTTGTCGTCTCTTCAAAAATCGTGTGGTCTAAATCTCAAATACATATTTTATTATGGCAAAAACTTGTGTGAGACGGTCTCACGGGTTATATTTGTGAGACGGATCTCTTCTTTGGGTAATCAATGAAAAAGTATTACTTATTATGCTAAGAGTATTACTTTTTATTGTAAATATGGGTAGGGTTGACCCGTCTCACAGATTAAGATCCGTGAGACGGTCTCACATAAGACCTACTCTTTTATTATTACTCTCATTCTTTCAATTTTATTTTGACATTGACATTTATTATTTGTTGATCCCAGCGTCCATTCATTCATTTTGATTCATAATTTACATTAAATGAAGATATTTTCAAATTTATTTACACTTTTTAAATAATTATCACTTAAAATAATAATATTATTATTTTAAAGTTTTTTAAATCATATCATCTTATTTTAATAGTCTTAAAATTAAAATTATATTATAAATTTGAAATGAATGAGTATAACGTAGAAAAAAATCATATGTTATTTTCATCAATTTCGAATTCTAAAAATAATATTAAAAATGAGATTGACATAATCAGATAGTATGAAGAGATTTTGAGAGTGATTTATGAGGTAAAATAATGTGTTTATATGAATGAAATGATTTGTGAAAGGATATGAGTATTTATAAAATGAAATTCTGTTTATCTATTAACATAATCGATAATCAGCCGTTGAAAATTTTAGTTTTTTTAAAAAAAATTATTTCACTTTTATTAAAATAATCGTTTGAAGAATCCTAAAAAAATTGCAACTTGAATTTTAATTAATTTATTGAAAAATATTAAAAAGAAAATATATATATTAAAATTTATGTATTGAAATCCTTAAACACTTGAGTTGCATTGAGATAAAAATTGTGAGACGTCTGTAAAATGCATAAATTTAGATTATATCCACAATTTTACACATACAACGTTTGTACAAAAATAATAGTATATATAATACATAATTCGAAAAATTTTAGAGCTGTCAATGGTCGTTCACTTTGTATAATTTTTTAAGACTACACCAGAAATTTTTTTATGGGAATTACGTATAGGCTGTGGGAGGTCAGTTATTTTTGTCACAATACAGTCATTTTGGGTGGATACGGTGACTTTGATCCTCTTTTAATAGAAAGGGTTGTGAAGATTTAATGTTACTTCTTCCCAATCTGTTCGTCTATTCATTCGTTCATTTGTTTGGGGTATTCTGTGTCGTCAACTTTTCAAGGATATATGCTATGATAATTTGAAATTTGAAAAGTGGGCAAGTGGGCGAGCTTACCGTTGGAGCTGGGCAGGTCGGATTAACATGTATGGTTTTTGCACTTTATATAACATTATCCTAATATTGATCAAAAAAATGTTTTTACATCAGAGATTTTATCCGGTACATATAGAAAGATAGCGATAGAATGTTTGCTCAACGATGGCCAAAGCGTTGGACTGTCTAACAAGATTATTATATAAACTTCTACAATGACTAAATTTATGTCAGACCGTGCCTATGTATCTGAGGAGCGACAATCCTTAATACGTTTCATTTAGAAGTCAATGAACTTCACTATAAACAAACACAAATTTTGGTACAAGTCTAGCAAATTCTCAAGACTAAACTTTATGGATGAGTAGATTAATACAAGCAGATTTTTGTTGCAGTGGAAGGTTTAAGTAAGTCTTGGCAAAAGTATTGGAGCTTATATATACCAGCGCAAGTCTGGAACATGTGAAAAGAGGAGTAACCTAACAAGACGGGTTCTTCAATCATCCTTGTAAACCAATTTCGCGTAATCGGGCACCCACATATTGTCCGTCACATAATTTTTAATTTCGTCCTGCAAAAAAGTCATCATATTTATATCAATGTAGCAGTTAGATTCAAACAATGACCAAGTGAGTCAATATCACAGAGGTGGCATGCCAAACTACATTAACCAGCACACAAAAGGATTTGCTTTGCTCCTTTAAATTGTTGCCAGAAACAAACATAAATACTGAGATACCGAATCTCACTCAAACATAAAAACAGAGAGAATATTCAGGAACGAACACTGATATTTAATTCGTGTGGGAAAATTCAAATAATATAGGAGGAAGACTTGTATTTAAAAGAATGAGATAAAAATTTGATTTTTTTTGGGTTCAACAGACCATCAATCCTCTCCACTGCTAGCTATGCACCTAATATTATTAGAGGGCTCCTAGTACGCATTCATGCTAACCTTCCACTAAATTAAGGGATCCAACTCGATGAGTTGGTGTGCGTTGTACAGGTAGCAACCATGAGATATTCTGAAAATGATTTTCCAACTATTTTAGCATTGGTTTTGAGGTTCTCGAATTAGCTACATACATACCATCTCTTTAAAATAGAAGACATCAAATATTTATAATGGCCATCCTCATCCATGGTAGGTGAAGAGAAGGCCTCAAAATAAAAAGGAAAAAGCCTCAACTGCTTGTCCATGTTAATGAATATACCTTGTTAAATTTCTGCAATTCTCGGGCATCTGTTTCGCGATATCCTTCTGCCAGATCCTCTTCTATGGCTTCTTTAATGACTGCTGCAGCGACCTCCTTTGTTATATCACGTATTCTGGTTGGATGTTTTGAAATTTAAGAAAAATAACGGCGTGGTTTGAACTAAATAGTAATTATATTCATACACATGCTTGAATACCTCGATATTGATGGATATATTATTCCTTTAAGTACCTCTTCCTCAGTCATATATGCAGCTAGGCTGTAGTTATAAACAAAGAATATAATTGTAGTGAATATCCAAGTAAAGAAATACTGATAGGCCAAAGATCTCTTCCCAATATCATGTAACTGAAATATCATTGATATTTTCCCAAAAACGAAGCAGAACCTAATAACAACAGTAGAGCAACCACTTTGTAACCGGTCACATAATGGCAGTTTTTGGTATTTGTTAGCACAAAAGGATTCCAATATTTAATATTTTTACTCATCGTAAAATCCAGATGATTCGTATAGTTCAGCTTCAATTGAGAAGCACCAGATGCCCTAATAAATTGTTCAAAAGTTCTACTTGTTCCATATATACACAGAACAATTTAGGAGATGAATATCTTTAGGTAATAGACTAAATTTGAATGCTCTATGGAGTACCATTCGGCTGCTGCCTGTAGCATTCCATCTGAGACAATCTTAGATCCAGATAAAAGTGTTCCAAGTCCAATCCTGCATCATTTGTCAGAAAAATTAGGACAAATGATAACTATATCAGTTATCAATCATAGATAAAAAAAATCAGCATCTAACCCGGGAAAAAGGAACATGTTGTTTGCCTGGTTGCAGTGGCCAACATGACCATTTCCTGTGAAATTTTGTTCCCTTTAGTGAACACAACAAATTTTTCAAGAGAAAGAACAACTAATTATCTTAGACCAAATAATTGTAATAGCCATTTGTCTGCCTATATTCTCTATATCACTGGTTTTCGCTTGCACGCCATTTACCAGCCTACATTCTCCACATCCCTGTATTAACTAGCATGCTTCGCTTGGTAATTCTCTAGAATACATACTGACATCCAAATGCACTCGCTGAACTATCTGTGTAGATACACAACCATAACGTAATAACTACTCCTCTCGTGAAACCTCAAAAGAAACATATTGGTCACTCAAAAGATGGCTATATCATGTGAAGCGAGCTTGAAGGCCATTGACATTATCTCTATTATATCAGTTTCTTAGCATAATACACTGATATCAAACAGTTGCCAATCTTTGAGGTTTCATTTTTGGGGAGTTTCTTGCATTCTAAGATCCATTCTTACTTGAATAGCTACAGAAACAAATCTAAAACCATGAAAACATTGTAATCTCTCTTCATTGCTTCACTAATTTCGTAGGTGGAATGGAGAGAGAGAAAATTGGGCCATGTGACAGAGTGTGCTTACATGCAACATATCAGTGAAGCATTTTTAAAACAACATGAAAGTTCCTTGATCATGAGCAAACCATTCAGATTGCCAATTATGTGAAACACAGTCAAAGCACTTTTTTCATCAACAAAGACATTGATCTCCTCAAACGAGTTTATATATAAACTGGAAGGATTTATATTTTCAGGATGGATCCATAGTTATCTGACGGGGGACAAGGCAAAACTAGGAAACCAGCATATAGGTCAATCAAAGTGAGTTTCCCTAGGCAAAGTCTATAAGAATAAACCATATGCTTGAGCAGTAAAGAACTTCAATTTATGACTTGACATTCAACTATAAAGAATCTTAGCAAATATGCGTGGAGATAGAATTTAACTAAAGAATTTGGGGTCAATCATGTTTAATATCTGGACAGAACACTTTTTAAACATCACTTCATAAGAAAGCACAATCACATTTTGGGTTGATAGTGCTAGGAGGGTCGTTGTCATGCACACTCTTCATACATTATTACTCATTTTTACAGACAAATCTCTACTTGGAACATGCATGCAATGGCGAGAAAGTAAAAAAAAAAATATGTTGGTAATTGGAGAATTAAGCACAATTACGATCCATACCTAGATTAACATTGCTAAAAGGGCTTCCACTTCCAAATATGATGTGTTCTCCGACAGTGGAAAATGCTTCCTCAGGTGTGCATTCAGCTGATAATAAATTTTTAAAAAATTATGAAGTGAAAAAATTGTTCAGATAACATGCTTAAAAAATATATCAAACATTACCATTTCTTGTAGGATTAGACATTGGAAAAATTGCTGGTCTAGTCGAAGTTGATTCTTTGAGAGCCTCTAGAACCTGAATAAAAATCATTTATTCTAGTTACTGCTCCAACGGCATCTAAATATGGATGGGATCTAAAAGAAAATGCAACAAGAACTATATATATGATTAAGACATCTTACAATGTTAGGAAAAATAAAATGTTAGGAAATAAGAAAACATGAAAATGATATCCATACCTCTTTGGAAAACAAGCCCCCAACAGCTGACAAGCCAAGAAGCACATCTGGCTTTACCTGCCGCACCTGGTTAGATATACACATAATTTTTCATGATTTTAACCACGTCTCATGTCTAGTATTGAAGACACGCAACAATGGTTCAATACACTTAACATTTCACAATATTTATGTCACAGTAACATAATAGACTGTTCCAGACATTAAGAAATAAAACAATTGAAAGGTCCTGAAGGTTTAGGATACCGACCACATCAGCAAGCTTTGCCCCTTCTGTCAGCCCTTGGCGTTCAGTTTCTTTGACTTTCCTAGCAAATGGGAGAGCATCTGGATCTATGTTTTCACGTGCCTCCGTTATGAGTCCCTAAGTCAGAAAGCATTATACTCGTAATACAACAATTGCTGCGAAGTAAGAATAAAAAAAACGCAGTAGATGTCTCAGCCTAAATAGTCAGAAGCACCTTTATTATCAATCACAAAGTAAATTTGATCGCAAATCAACATCAAAAACCAAATCAAATATACATCACTAAACCACTTACGTTGGCATCAACAACCCAAAATTGGCTCCTTGCACTTTCAAAAGCAACTTCAGTGTCTCCTAGCATTCTTGCCATTGTTTTTCTTGCGGCATTGAGAACTCCAATTCCAGCACTGCAGTAACAAAGATTCACTACCTTTATGATTGCACAATAGAAGAATGTGTTTCAATCCATGTGAAATATTTAGGCTTTGGAACGAAGCTAGACTGATGATAGGAGACTTCCGCTAATACAATTCATAAATTAATGATGTCTATTTGAAGGTTTCATCAATGAGAAGAATCAAATTTACTAGTAGGTATGCATGAGAAGACACATACCACTAGAAAAGTTAGCCGGGATTCAAAAAATTTCTCCAAATATACTCTTGATAACTATCTAATCGAAAATTTATTGTTCTATACCTGGTAAATAATTCACCTCGTTTTTACTCTCTACTTTAACCTGCATCACTCAAATATTTTACCGATAAGATAGTTTTCTTGATTTGGTTGAATCAAATTAATCTGGAATGCATTATATTGATACACGCTTCATCAGATTCTTTAAGTTTCATTGTATCCATGCGCACTACATGGTCAATCGCTCAGCACATCCCTATTGACTTGGTATGGACACTTCTCTGGAATCTTTTACAGACAAATGCTTCATCAATCTATGACACCATGCTTCTTGTAATATAGAATTTCCACATGAAGTGATCAATGCCTAACAATTTCTTAGGAGTAATTACTCTTCTGTTATTCAATTCAGTCACTAATACTAAATATTTCTTACAAAGCTGGGAAGAGGGAAAATAGGCATGTCATTCAAAATAATCACATAATATTTAAGACTGATACTATAACTATCTAATACTTCTGAAGAGAATAAGAAAGGACGGTAACAGAAAAAAATAAGTTACCTTCCAGCACCAGCAACAACGGTTTTCATTTTTGGGAAGTCAATCATTGGTCTACCTTGTGCTCTGACTGCTCCCAAAAGACCAGCAAGTGCAACTCCGGCTGTTCCCTAGAGTGGATATTGGCATGTAACAATGTATACAACATGATTTTTAATCAAAGCAGTAAGACTCGGCAACCAAAATTGATTTATACCATGTAACCACTTGGGAAAAAAATTTCCTTATCAAATCAAATTGAATCAAACATTAGATTGTGTCACTAGATTTGTAGGAGAAAGCAAAAAATTATCGCAACAGTCACCATGACTAGGATTCAGTTTGTGCATTTATGTATTCAGAGATGAGTAATCATAAAACAACCACGGCCTAGGTAATTCACTCTTGTTTATTCGAACTCCAGGATCCCAACCTTGGAAGCTTAAGTTCAATTTTGCAAGAACAAGAGATGGGTTACATGTGAAAATATGTGCACATCACCGGTCTTATGGCCCGAACATGCCAACATGTCTAAAACATGATATGCTAATGTACCACTCTCTCCAGCATCTAAAGAATTTTCAATGAACCACCAATCTATGATATGATTTAAAAACCTACGTTAAATAGACAGCATGAATAATCATGAACTATATACAAGTGACAATCCTTAGGGTGCTAAACTCTCAACTACTCTTGGACACTCAATTTAAAACTGCCCACCTGAACATCGTCGTTGAACATTCTGTATTCTTTCCTGTAACGCTGCAGCAATTTGAAGGCCCACTTGCTTTGAAAATCTTCAAACTGCACTAATCTTATATGCATTAATAATCATACTAAACCTTGCATAATCAGAAGAAAATATCATCCTGCAAAGCACATAAAGAAGCACCTGGACAATCACATGTGGCCAACGAGTAAAAACCGCTTCCATGAATTCATCAATAACAGCTATATACTCCTCTCCATCAAGGCGATGCTGTTGCAATCCCAAATCTGTAAGGTTAAAGTGGTAAGGTCGTTAAGAAATCCTCAGCATGGCCTATATATCTTCACAGCCCTGAGAGATGGAAAAATTTTCAGAATGCTTGGGAAAATGTCTGATAATGTATGAAAAAAGATGGAGTGGGTTTCCGAGAAGTAATGCAAGGCAGTCTTTATCTATTATGATTGAAGATAAGACAATTACACAAGGGGTCTTCTAAAAGCTTCTCGTTGTTCGTTCCAACATCAATCATGACAGGAAGTACCTATGGCATCAAACAAAGATGATCATAAATGAGCCTCTTCAATTGAAGGAAATGATATTCAATATTACCCTTGTTCAACAGAAATAAAAACCTGCCTTTTAACTACTGGCAAAACAAAAAATTAGATCAACGCTGAGAAAACAAGAAATATAAAATGGAATAGCACTGGTGCCCAAAAATTAATCTGTATTTGCAACTAAATCATAGGACATGATATAGAAGATGCAACTCATTAAAGGCTGGAAATCCAAGAGTACTAACATACAAAGAATCAGGAAAGGGGGAAAGATAAGCAAACTATGATAGAGGCTCAATTTCCAACATATTTTTTATGTGAACATACCTAAAAAATCAAGTAAATGGAACTATATTACCAACATTATAAATCTTATGACAGGAGAACTATAAAAAGTTAAAGACAATACACTTTGCTTCTTAAAAACTAAGAAGTTCTTGGGTCCCACTTGGAAATTTTGGGAGATTGCTACTAAAGAAAAATGTCATTTTTGGAATTATAATATATACCATCCTTGATTTCCTTAATTCTATCCGATTTGGTTTTTCTCATAGATATTTAGGATGTTAGTTTGCTAGGGTTCGATTTCACATATCTAATGCAATTTTATAGATTAAGAAAGAACAAGATAATACTCTCTTAGGATTTATCCCAGCAGCAGCAACATAAAGGTCCAATTTTCCAATCGCAATTCCAATACCCTGAACCCCAAGATCTCCAAGACCCAATATTCTGCTTCCGTCAGTTACAACAATCATATCAACCTGTATAGAAAAAGGAGGTAATTAAAATGCAGTAAGATGCTGCTGAAGAGACATTAAAATAATAATAATTTAGAAACAACGCTGATACGTTTTCATACTGTACAGCATTACTATTTACCTGCCACTAGGCATTATGTAAGTGTACAGGAAAAAAGTATGTCGAATCAAGGCCTGTGAACCTGTTTGTAATGTTTATTGGAAAGCAATTTGATGTCTACTCACCTAATCTCTATGGCATTTAAGTGACTCGGAGTCTTCTAGTACAAACTCATTCATCACTCATCAGGTAATTGAAATGCATGACGCAACTTTCATTTGATGCTGGTGATAACATATGTAGGAACAACAGAACAGTTACAACTTAAAACTTAGCTATCTAGCATCAATTAGTGAAGCAAAAGAACCGCCCTCAGATAGACATTATCAGATACTTTGGATTTTGACATGACAGATCAATGTCTTTGGCACACTGAACTGTTCTCAAAAATTGAGCATGGAAACAGCTAAAGTCAGCAGTGTTCTCAGACAAAGACACTAACAAGAATAACAAACCTGGTCGGCTGGCCAATTATAAACCATAGACATCATTTCTCCGCGATCTGCTGCGCTAAAATACATTCCCCTAGGTCGTCGGAACAAGCCGCCATAATTTTGACAAACATGACCAACGGTTGGAGTATAGACTATGGGTGCATACTCCTCAATATTGTCGATCAGAACCTGTAAACATCAAATCGAGATTACAAAACGAGAGAGAGAGAGAGAGAGAGAGAGAGAGAGAGAGAGAGAGAGAGAGAGAGAGAGAGAGAGATAATCAACTATATCACAAGATATATATATCCATCAAAGGTGGTGTTCTCGGATAACGTAATAGTGAGTAAAAGGTTGAGACTTGTGGTGAGTAAGCAAGAGGATTCCTGGGCATGGACATCAGAGAAGGATAAGATGCCAATTGTAAAGGAATCAAAGGCATTAAGCAAACAATCCACTTTTGACTGGTCCAACCTATTCGACTATCAGTAAAATATTAACAGTCTTAATGCATGCCTTTAGTTTTGTTGTCACAACGGGATGTCAGTGTTCTCTCAGCACGTGCATCAATTTAACACCATCAATGGTAACTTTCCATCAATTTAGTTTATTTGCATTAATTTTATCCTTCCATCATTAGATATGTTAAATAAAGTTAGCAAATGAAAATAAAGTAATGAGTCTGATTTCGGAAGTACATAAATTAGCACTAAGACATAAAAATTGATTATAAGATGAATAACTAAAGAATTTACCTTGATTTTGCATGGGCAACCAATATCATAAGAATGTTGTTTGATTTAGCAAACAGTCAGGAGATTATAGTGCAGTATCAATGTCCTACTTGAGAGGACGATGATGCAGCTACCTCGAGAACTTGAAATATTTCATCTCTGTTGCCATAGGACTAAGGAAAAGAAGTAAAGAATAGTTCACTGACCTTATAATACATTGTCTCGTTTCTATCATGCAAGCGGTTAAGAATGCGCCATTTAGCCACACTGTATGGATCAGATGGCCCATCTCTAGCACTTACTTGAAGCCTTTTCAAGTCCACCACTGTGATTTGAAGAAAGAAAAGCAAAGACAGGCACTATAAGAAAATGAAACTAAAAAATGTTACTCCTCGACTTAAAAACTCAAAGGTCACTCTTTTATTCAAGCACTTCTGTGGTACAAACTGGAAAATATTGATTTCTACACAAGTTCGATCTAATATATACAAAATGACAGGCCTTTCAAAGTCTGATAGACTCTCTTTGTAGTCTCTGAACACTGTAACATTCTTAATTTAAAGTAGTTTGCAAATTTTCCTATTCTTCAGCGACTCTCAAGTCTTCGGGCGATAGCGGCCAAGTGGCATTTATCTCACATTGCATATCTGTTTCGCAACGTCTGTACAAATAAAAATCCTTATGGGGGTCTATAAATAACAGATAAAGGTAAATATATCTAGGTTTATTACTTTACAATCAATTCAAAATAGTGGTAGGCTTAGAAGAACCATTTAGCAACACTAATCACCTCTTAATTAGCTTATCAATCCCTGTAGCCCGGATCTTGCGCCTAAATAAATTATTTCCAAATTTGATAGTCCTCTTGTGATTTAGAATTCTTCAATACTTTGGGCAAAACCGGAACTTACCTAAATATACTATTTTCTGAAAGTTTAAAACCCGACCCGTGCGTGGTTATAAATGCTCAGTATACACAAACCAGTATCATTTAGACATAATTCATACAAATCAATCAGTGGATATAACTTACTAAACCGCTTGATTTGTTGTTCAGAAGTCATTACACTTGGTGGCAGTAGACCACGAAGGTCGAGACGATCACGTTCGGTCATGGAAAATGCAGTTCCCTATATAATTAAACACGACAATGAGAAACCAAACATCCAAGATGTTTGCTCATCTCCAAACATAAACAAAGAAATAAAAGAAGAGTAATTTTTTGTGAAAGAGACGTGATAAATGTCCACAAAAGACTAAACACGAGAAGAAACTAAAAATACCAATGCCGGTAAAAGAACTTGTTACTGTGTACAATTTCTAAGTTATCAAGCAAAATAAAGAATGATAGTGGTGGTGCAAGGTATATGCTGGACAGTATGGCTAAAAAGAAATCGAAGAATTTTTGAAGATAACGAGTACAATAGAGATCAGTGCTGGGATAAAATCAAGACAAAAGTTGCTTTGTGGATCGGAATTCATGATAAATTCAAGAACGTGTCGATCTTAGATATTTTGAGAGATTGGGCTTATGTGTATCATTGATACCGCTTGATATTATGTAACTCTTGTTACTAGTAGACAAATAGTTCACAGTGTAAATAACTCTTATCATATCATTAATAAAATATTGTTTCGTATAAAAAAAAAAGATTAGAGTTAAAGCATTGACATAGAAAGTGTCATTAATGTCACAGATACCAAACTCCTCGGACCATTGTCCAATGGATCAGAATATTAAATATGGTTTTGATAATTGTTCAGTTATGCGGGTATTTTACATGTTCCATAGCAAACCATTGCTGTTTTGGGCTCTCCCCTTGATTTTAGGTTTCACAGTAAACCATTACAGTTGTGGTGAAGTCAAGTAATTCAAATATTTTCAATTACAACTCTGTTTCATGATACAGACATTATGCACTATGCCAGCTGAAATTGATGGTACGTGGTCATCCGAATTTTGTGAAAAGTGCATATTAGTCCTGCTTATATTTCTACATTATTTCATAGTGTGATGCATAAATAGGATGTTGTACCTAACCCCGTTTACCTTACTTTAACCTTCACATAACACTAACTAACAATATACCGTGCAATTTCAGTACTATCAATCACGCACTCCTCGAGAATCACCAAACCAAACACTTACTCAACCTTCATACGTGCAAACAGGATCAATTTAGAATTAACAACCAAATCACAGCCAGCCATCCAAAACTCAAACCACCACTAACACAAATCCTAAAGATCTTTAAATCACAGCACGCACGAATCCCACACACACAATTAACCCAAAAAAACGTCGATCGCCTTTCGTTCTCACCTTGTTGAACCATGGATCGTGAAGGATATCAAGGCTGCGCTTGTTAACAATGGTAGGACGGTGGCCCTCCGCCGTGGTGAAAAACCTCGAACCATTCACATTCACCGCGGCAACATTAGCCCGCCGAGAATGCAAACGCTTCAACAAAGCGGACGAAATCTTCGTCTGATGCGAAAAATTCACCATTCTTAGCAGAGGAAATCGAACATGTAGCTCCAGCAGTAATGATACAGTTATTTATGTTATCAGTTTACTTCACCGAAGAAATCGTAATAGGCACAACACATTGACTAATGCCAGAGAAAGTGGATGCATGGGAAATTGTACTTAAGGTAAGAAAAACTGTACGTTGGCATGTGAATTAGTAATTAAATGTATATTGAGAAATAGTCAAAATTTTCAGTGGAGTAAAAATGGAAAGTTGTGGTCGTCGGGTCAACGGATTTTGAAGTTCGGGCAAACGGAGCAAATTGCGGGTCCGTGTTGACGCAAGTACTCTGACCGATCAGATAGAGGAATCGCAATTTTACACCCTGTAAGATGTGATAATTGTAAATGCCTCCTAAAGAATTAAAAAATGTCAAATTAAAATGAGTAGCTCTCTTGTGAGACGGTTTCACGAATATTTGAATGTGAGACGGGTCAATCCTACCGATATTCACAATAAAAAGTAATATTTTTAACATAAAAAATAATATTTTTTATTAATGACCCAGGGGCGGATCTAGGATTTCGACACTGGGGGGCCGCTTACAAAAGACAAACAAAAATTTAAAAGAGAAAAGACAAAAATTCTACGGGTTACATTGAACAAAACATCAACCGTACGTTTCTTAACAACGTACGGTTTTGATAATAACCGTCGCAATATAACGACGGTTTTGACAATAACCGTCGCTGATATTGCAACGGTTTTCCGATGGTTTGGTTAAATCCGTCGCTATATACTAAAAAATTTTTTTAAATTTTTTGGGGGGGGCCGTGGCCCCCGTTCGCCCTACACTAAATCCGTCCCTGTGATGACCCAAATAAGATATTTGTCTCACAAACTACGATCTTGGAGTTCTGACTGGTCACTCTCGTCTCTTAAATTGGATGAAAACAATGGGATGATATTAGGTAATAGTTAATTATAGGACCACTACGAATAATTCTCGGCATGACTGGAATATAATTTTTACATATAAGAGGCTTAGCGTTTAGCCTCTTTTGTGAAATTTTTAGTAAGCACAAATTTTTTTATAAAAATTTAATTTAATTAGTTATTACGTCTTCTATTTTTCAAATATAAGCTAAACATTTGTTACGTATGTTGTAATAACACGTGCCTAAACGCAATTATTAATAATTTTTGTGACTTTTTGTCAAATCTTTAAAAATAATATTTGTTAATGAGTATTTCCTTTCCATGATTGAACATATTATTTTTTAATCTGATTATTTTAAAATTTCTAATATTGTTTGAAATGATAAATTCATTACTAAACAAAAAGTGTTACTTTTATTATTTTGAAAATTTTAAAAATACATATAACAAAATAAATAATATTATTGGTGATAGTAAACTAAATAAAAATATTAATATTCAAAAGAATAATAATAATTAATAATATGAAATTTAGTCGTAGCAGCAGTAATAATGTAAAAATTATTAAATAAATGCTAATTAATAAAACTGACTTTTTTCAATTTTATTAAAGTTGAGGGCGTGATAATAACTATATAGGTATAATAATATTAAAAAATATTTTGTATAAAATATTTTGAATATATTATATATAATATGAATAAATAGTAATTAATAAATCAGTTCTACTCCACTTGATTTTATTTTTATCAAATTCACAGTTACATATTTTTATATTAATTAATAACTCTGTTTTACGACCGATTGATTTTATTTTATATGTAATACCTTATATATGTTATATTTATATCTGTGGGTTATGTTTCTAATAAATGGATGTATTTACGTCATGTGTAAATAATTTTAGATTAATCGAGTTGTTTTATGATTTCACTAATATTATCATAATCTTATTTCTATGTTAATTTAAGTGATATGATCATTATTTATTAATTTTAAATTAATATTATTGCAATATTTTATAATTTTAATCCTTATATTTTTTGAATAATACTATTTTTTTATTAATATATTACTGTCAATAATATTATTACTGATCTTATTACAAAATAATAAAAATAACATGTTTTGTCTATTTGGTTAGCAAATTAATAAATTCATTATTTTAAACAGTGGGTTTTTCCTACCATATAATTTTTAAAATAAATCGATAGAAAAATATCATTTGATAAGAAAAAAACAATTTTTAAAATTCGAACTACCTTTTGCCGAGAGTTTTAATCTTTAATTCATTTCCATGTCCATTGATACTACCTATAGTAGATGAAAATTTCGACGGAAGGTGAATTTACATTCCTTGTTCAAAAAATTTGGACCCAAAACAAAAAGTACTATGTAAAAACCACATGGTCAAGAGTTTTATCATGGGAAAATTTCTAAAACGAGGCCTATTTTTTAAACATATCAGATTCGGGTAGAAACCTACTGACCCTGAATCCATATCTCTGCAATCAAAACTATTTTGTAAACTTGATCTTTCCACGAGTGGTCTATCAAAGGGAAATCCACTAAAATATCTTTTCTCAGGAGAAGTGGAGAACATAAACTAAAAATGGATCCTCAACATTACTCATTATTCGATCAAATGTGGCAAATTTTCTTTCAACTGATTACACACAGTGTAGCCTGCTTCAACATAGTCGATATCATACCTCTTGTGATAAATCAAAGGCTAAATCTGAGATTTGCGTTTGAAAATGCGTTAGTCGATCAAAGCAAGCAGATCACCTGCTTTGCAGAAGCAATGCCTTGCTTCCGTTCCCAAATCAATCTGGAAAAGCACAAACACAAAACATAAAGGTTTTGGACCTAAATTTAACAAACTACTCGAGGGTGGCACATAGTTATTCTAGTCACATATTCAAGAAACTAACCAGCACACAAAACTCTGATTTCAGAACTTGTCTCAGAAAATAGTAACATATATAACAGCTAGGGAATTTACTAAACACGGGTAAGTTATTGTGTATGATATATCAAAGACTAATTCAAAGCATCCCAGCAAGTTTGTTTAAGTTTTAAATATTATCCCATAAAACAAAATCTGAAGCATCTTAAAATTATTGAGATGAGAGGTAAGTAGGAGGTGTGAGAGATGGTGACTCTCGTCTTATGATGATGGATTTGATTAAGGAAATAAAATTGATTTGTAAAGGTTGTCCGGCCAAAAGATTATATAATGTTTAGGAGCTCAATCAAGTAATAAATTTGAAAAAAGATCTAACGTTCAAAATAAAAACTCCAAGATTTTCTAGGAAAAAAAATCAGAAGGCTTGAGGAAACTTGTTCACCATCTCACATCTACATGACAGTTACCAAGGTCTCATCCAAGTTTCAAACATATTGTGCTCTCATAAAAGTAATCAAGACATTCAATGGGAAATCCTAAACTGCGTACCTCGTAAGCATTTACGTCAGAGAAAAGAACCTGCAAGGAAGGAAATTATCAAGTTTGGAATGTGACAAGTCTGAGATAGTGCGGTAGACACACAAGTTACAGAACTGCCAGCAACATTTGAATCTTTTTACATATAATACAGATCTTTTTGACTTTTAACATATAAAACAAATCTTGATGTCTAAATACAAGAAGTACACTCTTCACGATCTCACCTTCTTTCCACTCTCCACTCCCCCAGCATCAGCACCAACAGAAAGAACCTGAAAGGAAATGTTAATGAGACAAGAAAAGAAGAGAATCTGAATTCAAATATCGGATTTATCAAATCAGGATATGCAATACTAATGACAAATCCCAACCAATAAATATTGTTATTCATCACTCACCTCTCCCACAAGGTACCGTTCAAATTTAACTGCTGACTTGGGTAACAAAACTCCCCCAGCCGATTTCTGCACGGAAAAGAGCTTAATGATCTCTATGACACTAAAAATGTTACTAGGAATAGCAAAGTATGCAATACATAAAGTGCTCAAAAATACACCGAATTTACAAGATAAGAGAGAATTTCTACATATCGTAGCACAATTAGCAACACACAGAAAGCAGATGAAAAAAGCAACCCGTTGAGATTCTTCAACAATTTGATATAAAAAATGCTATATACAACTCAATGGAGATCAAAAACCAACACCTGCCAAAGATTGGTAAAGAATTCATTTCATCACATAAATACTAAAATATCCCATTTGTTTAGCCAGTGGTGGCCCAAAGAAACCCACTCAGGGAGGTTGGCATAATGTATTTAGATGGCAGAAATCAAACTTTTTTTAAAAAAAATACACATGATTTGATTCTTTTTCCCCCTCACTCGACCACTCCACAATAAGTCGCGAACAAAAATACCTCAGGCAGCTCCTCAAGACGAATCAGGACTCGATCAGCTTGAGGCACAACCTACGCGCAAATAGAAACAAGTACAAAGAACCCCATAACTGCATAGCCGTAAATTAGCGCAAACAGGTTACAGAAGAGCGTAATTGAAAAAAGAAAAACCTTCGTAGGTTCGTATTTCTTTACAATAGCATTGACCCTCAAAAACCTCTTCCGCAGACCTGACAAAAAAAAATCAATCATCGAAAGAAATGTAAGCACTCAAAAACTAGCATCGTTAGAAAATTAAAGAAATGGGAAAATGGAGCTAAATGTAACAGAAATTAACCTGCGGGTCTTCCACTCGAGAGAGACGGCAGGTCGACTTTGCTAGAAGCAAAGGGTTTAGCAAGGGACATGAAAGCAGACGCCATGGATAAGGAAGTTGGAGCTTGTGCAGTGGGGTGTGTCTTAGGGTTGGTAAATTTGGTTTAAAACAACTTTCAACGCACAAAAGATGAATCTACGGGTCTAAGAGTTCTAGATAGTTCGACCCGGTAACCCGACTTTTCACCCTCTCTGTCTTGTATGTCACGCCCCTATATGCAACTCTAAAAATGGTCCATCTGACGCTAATGTCTCTCTCAGATGGGTCGGCGCGGAGCGGGTTGCGACGGGCCGATCGAGATCGAGACCGGGATGAGAAATTATCAGTCTAATTCAATTTAAGATGGGTCGTGGATTAGACGAGACAACTCAATCAAACCTTCTCCGTGTCGATCGAGATGAGAAATTATCAATCTAATTCAATTTAATATGGGTGGTGGGTTAGACGAGACAACTCATCAAAAAATAAAATATATATAAAAAAATTACATTCTGTTGATTTTTTTATGAATTATTGTGTAATGAGACAATGAAAATTTTGTGCTGAAATGTTAATTAGAAAAAGCAGAGACAGACGAATGGTGGATATGTCGTGACTTTGTATAAAAAAAGTGATCTAAAATATAACAAAAAACGTATATAATTTTTTTTTGGAAATAATATTTTGAGTTATATTTGGAAATTGTGTTTGAGAAATAAATATTTCGATGTGAAATTAGTGTGAAGCTAAAATTAACCAAATCCATCGTTAAATGGTGGTGAGTAAAAATGTATGAATAGGTCTCTTGTGAGACGGTTTCACGAATTTTTATCTGTGAGACGGGTCAATCTTACCAATATTCACAATAAAAAGTAATACTCTTAGCATAAAAAGTAAGAGTAGGTCTCTTGTGAGACAGTCTCACGAAATTTTATCTGTGAGACAGGATCAATATTACCGATATTCACAATAAAAAATAATACTCTTAGCATAAAAAAATAATATTTTTTATTTATGACCCAAATAAGAGATCTGTCTCTCAAATACGACCCGTGAGACCGTTTCACACAAGTTTTTTGTCAAAAAGTAATATTTTTTCATAGATGACCCAAATAAAATATTCGTCTTATAAAATACGATCCGTGAGACCATTTCACACAAGTTTTTGTCTTTTGAGATATGATAATAAATGATGTATAATATCTTTAATAAATGAAGGATAATTAAGTTTACTGGCTAAAAGGATTAAAGTGTTCCGTGCATTATTAATAAATAATAATAATAATAATAATAATAATAATAATATATTGAAAAATCTATACTATCTTATTAAGTTTGAGACATTTAGAATAACTAACTTTGGTATCATGGTCTGTTTTAATAATTATATATATTAATAAAATGTCAAATTTTTAATGTAAGTTGTACGTAGTTTAGCGGATAGAGTCATTGTTTCTTGAGGTTTAAGTTATAGGTTCAATTTTTTAATTTATATATCAAAATTAGAGTGTAATCCCTCACTATTTCTTATAATTATATTTTGATCCTCATTTAAATATAAATCAAATGAATTATAAAAAATATTATACAAGCACGCAACACGTATGCACTAGTATTAATAAAATCTTTAAAAATATTGTATAAAAAGCTAAAAGTCAGAGGAGGTTTTCGACATAGATGTTACATGTAGCCAATTAAATGAGGTTTGGGTACGTCAAAATTTCGAATTTGGGAGCGCAAATCCAAGTGCACAGCTAATGCTCCCGTAAATCTAAATTCCAAATTTAGATTTTCGTTACCTGTGTTCCACACAAACGTTAGAGTATCAAGAAATAACTCGCGAAAACAATATGACATTCAAGTTAGGGATTATCCGAAGATGATACAAATTGAAGAATGTTAGAATAGTAAAATGTCTGAGTAAAATAAAACATTTTCTTCAAATGTAAAAAGTTGGATATAGATGACAATTTCTCCGCAAATTTGGAGCCTTGTAAAGACAATCCTAAATGTGGCGGGTTCGAGGGAACTTTGAGAATGATATACTCATCATTGAACTCGTCTCGATAATAATAATAATAATAATCATCATATTAATAATAATAATGTAACACACCAAATATCAATTGAGTGTTTTAATGAACATATATATATATAAATACTAATAAAATAGTAATTAGTTTTTTTTATTTGTACAAATATCATAGAAATAAGATTAAACACATTATTTGTATCGGGAATTTGGATAAATTATAACAAAAATAAACATAAAGAAGTATAAACTAATAAAACTTCAACGTCTTTCAATAGTCAATATCGTATTCTGTGAGACGTATATCTTATTTGGATCATCCATGAAAAATTATAACTTTTTATTGTGATATCGGTTGAGTTGACCCGTCTCACTTCGTGAGACCGTCTCACAAGAGTCCTACTCCGTACTCAATGGATATTTGAAGAAGCGATAACGATGGAGATAAAGATTTAATCACGGATTGGGATAAAAATTCTCCAAACAAACAGAAACTAGGGAATCAAACAAGAGACGAGAACTAGCATATTATTAGGAGGTCGGGTTGAGGATGATAAGCCTACTCCATTTTCATCCCTATGATTGGAGCTATTTATAAGGTTTTCAAGGTCTTTGTGAGCTTGCTTACTTAGGGTTTATTTCATCCTACCTATACGACATTGCCCTCATGATAGGATGGATGGTCAAGATTTGTCCATACATATGTAGGACCCACTTTTTTTTTTGAAATTGTATGTTTGGCAAGATCTTGGCCATCCATCCTTTCATGGAGGCAATGCCCACATAGATAGGATCTCCTTAACCCTTAAGGATCCCTCCCGCGTGATACTCGCAGAATGTCCTCAAAATTCCCATTCTCGATTAAATCCGAAAACATGACCCCGACCCGATTTGTAGAGCCCGACTCCATAGTAAAAGGAATCAATCATCGTCTGCCAGGGGGCCACCATTCCCAGCTTTTGTCCTTGAACCCTGCAACTATCCAACACCATTCCCAGACCCTTTTGTTTTTTCCCATTTTTCGTGCATTCCCATTTAACCAGCTAAGCCACCATTAACAAAGCTACATACCTTTTCTTGAAACTAATTTTCTCATCCCCACTCACGGAGAAACCAGACTTTCTAGACTTGCATTTGGATTTGTTCTCTGGTTGGTGGGCTACTACTAATGGTGATGTGGCTCAAGATACTTTGTTACTTCCAGTGGATTCTTCTCTGTAATTTTGTTCTGTTCGCAGCGTGCGTTTGCTCCAAGAAAAGTGGTAAACCGACCTTTTTCTTGGCTCTGTTTTCTTTTTTTCTTCTTCATTTGCTTAGTTTTCGTATTTTTTGTTATTATAAGTTGGATGACGGAGTCAGAAAATGGGGGCGAAAATTTAAGTGTGATTTTATTTCTTTTTGTTATCTTGGAGAGAACGATGATTCTCAATTGGAATTCTAAGCCTTGCATTATCAAATCATGCTACAAGCTTCGTTTATTCATATTTTCTCAAGTGTACCTTTGTGTTTGCCCATGTTCTATGAGGTTGTTGCTGCCATATTCTAGTTATAAACTAACTACAGGAGACTAAGATTATGGATCCATTGCCAAAAAACTTGATTTAGGATTTCAATGTCGCCCCACGGATGTTACTAAAGGGTGACTTACTGTGAGACAACTGCTAATTTTCCTGTGATTTCTCGAAAGGATTGGGGGGGGTGTGCATGAAAATGTTTGGTAATTTGGAGTAGGATGAAAAGTGTGATTTCTTTGAGGTTGCTGTTCATGTATTTTCTTGAAAACTCGGTCAAACAAAAATTTAGAGTAGGATGAAAAGAGAGAAGAATATCAAAGATGACAGAGATTCAAGAATTTGTCGTAGTTGGAGAGAATTCAGAATCCTTCAATAAACAACTGGAAAGATTTCTAGAATACAGTCCTGAATCCTGAATACTAATTTTATGTTGTGTTTTGTGCAACCTTGAGAACTCCCAAGCTAGATATTAAGCCTTGAATGTAGTATAAAAAACATTTGAAATAGGTTTTGGAACACAAAAGTGTTGATCAATGAATTTAATTGCATGAGATTTAAGAGAGTTCTATAGGTTTGAGACAGTGTTTACAGTCAATTCTCTTCTACCGTAAAAGCACTATATTTAATTAGCATGACACAAGTGGTGGAGCAGTTGACTTCTCAAATCTTACCTAGGTAATGTGGGGTTCGAGCAATATAGAATATGCATAAACATTTGAAAAATAAGACCTATTAAGAAGCTCAGTTCATCACAGCAGCTTGAATATGAACCTTTGTTTGGTGATTTACTATCTTCGTCGGTCTTCTTGCTTCTAAGTCGGTACCACTTGCTTCTACATCTCATTTATATATAACTCGTCAAGTAACTAACTATACATGACCTGTTACTGTTTCATCTATAAAACAGCAAATGCAGCAACTGATCTTGCCGATATAATTAACAACAATAGAACGTCCCCAAAGGCTCCAAAACTTAGTGTCAGCCCTGGACTTGGATGCATCGCCCTACAGTATGCAAATGCTTGCAAGGGAAACTGTAGCTCTAACAACACTATAACTTGCCAGCCACCAGAGGACTATTTTACCGAAATATTTGCTCCCAACTGTGGCGTTGAACTTCCCACTTTGGGAACCATATCTGGCCACATATTGGGGTGTCAAAAGACATATCTTGAGCCATCGGAAGCATTTTCACGCGTACTAATTCTAGATCCGAAAACCCTTTCGTTATCGAGGAACAGAACGTTTAGCCAAGTTGGAGTAGGCATATTGGGAGGCCACAAGGGTAAAGGGCCGTATATTTGGTGTGTTTTGTTTAGTAACAGCCAAAGAAACACCACCTTTGTTCTTGAAAATCTTGGTAAAGGGATTGTGCAGACGAGTGGGTGTTATAGTGGAACCAGTTTGGCATGCAGTGCAGGTCACCGAAATTCTTCTGTGTTTTTTATACTTTCGCTGTTTATTTTTACTTTCTATTGTTGCAAGCTCATTTTTTCATGAACAATATATACTCATTGTGTGAGTGCATGAGTTTAATGTTGGAGGAATTATGGTTAAATTTGCCGATATTATGATTTTTTTAGTTAAATATTAATTTATTTAAACCAATAAAATTGATGTACGGAAAGTAGCTAATCAACTTAATCAATATGACGTAAATTTAAATCCTAAAAAATTTAGTACATATAATTAATTCGGTCAAGAATCGAATTTTGTTATTTTATTTTAGAGTAGATATTTTGTGAGACTGTCTTACGAATATTTATTTGTGAGGCATGTCAACTTTATCGATATTCACAATAAAAAGTAATATTTTTAGCATAAAAAATAATATTTTTTCATGGATGACTCAAATAAGAGATAAATTTTCACAAAATACGACACGTGAGATCATCTAACACAAGTTTTTGCTTTTATTATATTCAAAAGAAATTCCAACCCCACTTATAAATTATAATTATAAATACCTAAAATATTAATACGCCACATTTAATAGGCGATGTCGTTATTCAAGGTTCGGGTAGGATCTATTGAAATTTGGTTGAAATTTATTATATGTTTATAACTCTTAACTTTATTTTCTGATGAAATTCACTATTACAATCAAAATATTCAATAGAGATAAATATTCCACCTATTTTTATCTATTTGGTACAAGTGATCATTGCAACACTTACTTTTATTTCATCAATATTTCAAATTATCGTTTAATCTCTCATTAATTTTTAAAATTATGACAACATCATTTTATATAAATATAATGACTATTCGTCGCTTTCTACAATATCATATTATCCAATTTTAACAAATCAAATTAATTACAAAAATATCATACAAAACACGTAATGCATACGCTATGGCTGCGTTTGGTTACATGATAAAATAAACTAATGATTAGTATGTAAATGATAAAGAAATTATTGTCGTAGATATGTAATATATGTTAGTATGTTTGGTTAGATTTTTAAGTGTAGGATAATTTTGAAATTTTTGATGAAAAGACAAAATTGTCCTTCTTTTTTTTCTTCTTCCACTCCGACGCGGCGGTCCGGCGGTGGTCCGGCAGCCGACGTGGCGGCGATGGCATCGGTCCGACGACGACAGTCAGTCGGCGGTCTGGCGGCGGCGATGGTGTTCCGGCAAAGGTCCGGCGGCGGCGATGGCCCGACGTATGTCCGGGGACGGCGGGGGTGGCGGTCCGACGGCGGCGGGGGTGGCGGTCTGACGGCGGCGGCGGGGGTGGCGGTCCGGCGAGGGTGGCGGCGGCGGTCCGGCAGCCGAGGTGGTTCAATAACGGTGAAAGAAGAAGGGTAAAATTGGAAAGTGGGTAGGGATAGAGGAGGGATTAATAATCATACGGAGGAAGGAGGTATTATTTTATCACACGTAATACCACATAATCACTCATAAGAAGGATTGAGCTAGTTTACTAAGAATCGTACCAAACGCAAGATTAGGTGTGATAAAATAATCTATCACACCTAATCCGCCCAACCAAACGTTGCTTATGTATGAATATAAATAAACACAAGTAGGATGATCAAAATCCCAAAGTACTCGTAATTCCAATTGCAATTTTTTTCTAATGTGTATAATTGCTCAAATCGCTTACTACAATTTCAAATTGGAAAGTTCACAAATTTTTTAAAATTTATTTTTACATTCAACAAGTGTAAAACTCGTCGATCTACAGCTGTCTTTATATGCATGAAGACAACAATTAATTAATATATTAAAAAAAGTCATTTTTGACATTTTATAAACCTCGGCGGTCAATCCGTCGACAAATCGACATGGATAAACTATGTACTTAGTACATGATTTTACGGAAAACAAAGGGAGACGAACCATCCAAATCCTATTTTTTCAACTCAAATATCAAAGAGTAGGTTTTTATGAGACGATCTCACGGATCTTTATCTGCTGTGAAACGGGTCAATCTTACCGATATTCACAATAAAAAATAATATTATTAACATAAAAAGTAATACTTTTGATGGATGACATAAATAAGATATCTGTCTCACAAAAATTTATTTTTAAGTGTTTTTTAACTTCTCGGTATGATCTTTGAATAATTCATTGGCTAGAAGCGTGGATTAATGTGTCACTTGAGTTTTTACAAAAAATAGAATGTTTATATTATAAACTTTTTGCATTACACAAACGCAAGAAATTTTACTGAAAATGCATCGACTTTTTTTAATTTATTTACGATGTAATTAGAGGACCTTTTGGTAATTAATCGCAATTTAATTGAAAGATTATCATTTAAATTATAATCATCAATTTGGACATTAAAGATCCAACTGAAATTTTTAATGATGAGAAATATTTACAAACAAACTCAGTTTGATTAATTATATTATATTTTCTAAACTAATAGTAATTACATTTAACTAGGCTAATCGCAGAGTACGTGGAGAAAATATATATGGGAATTATGTATCGAAAGTACGGACTTACCCCTGAAGTTTAACGAATTTATAAATTAAATCCCTGAAAGCCACCTGAAGAGCTCGCTGATTTCCTCTCCGACACTGTTCGCCTCTAGATCCTCGGGGGCAGCGGAGACAGGATCACTACGGCGACTGCTGCTGGAGAAGAATCTACCGGAGCTCCTAAACGACATTGTACGAGAGATAGAAACGGAAGTCAGCCGGTCCACGTAGTCTCTTAGCCAGTTCCGGCCGCTTGAAACCTCCGCCGCCAAAACATCCCCCGGAGGCTCATGTGTCGGAACTCCAACCGATGAATCTTTATCCACGGAGGTGCAATCTGAGATTCCTCTCCTGTGAGCGGTGGACTCTGCAGGAACCTCGTATCCGTTGTCACCGACAACGTACTCGAAGGAACCTATTGAATATGACTGCCGCTGTCCATTCATATCCTCCGCCTCGCTCCTGCGGCGACTGACACTCCCGATCTCAATCCGAAAGCTCCCGCTGTTTCCGTTCCTGAAACTGTTATCCCTAGTGCCGCGGTTTTCGGACGAGAGGATTTTATCGAGCACATCTGCGTCGGAGGGGAGCACGGTGGACCTGCAGAGAGGACATGTTTGGTTGGAGAGTATCCAGGTATCGATACAAGCAGCGTGGAACGCGTGACAGCAGAGAGGTAACAAACGGAGCTGATCATGGGGCTCGAATTTCGACAAGCAAACTGCACAGTCTCCGCCGGTGAGGTTACCGGTCACGGAACTGAACGTGAACAGTGGCAATGAATCGAGTACACTGCTCGACGGCGCGTGGCAATTCTGTCGGTTGGAGAAACCACGTAGCGAGACTAGATCATCGGCCGTGGAGAATGCTCGGTGGAATCGGCAGGAAAGTAAGCGGAGCAGAATGTATATGGAGGCAGAGAGTATAACAGAGGAAGCGATTATTATGATAACCAGAATAATGGAAGTTGAAGTTGAAGTGGAAGACTCTGCTGCGTCAACGTACGGTGGCGGCACTTGAGAGATGACGGCGGTCGGCGGCGGCGATAATGGAGTTGACATGTTGGAGTAGAACGGAGCTGTGGAGCGAGAAGTGGAGATGATTATAGAAATGAGGTATTTATGTAAAAGCTTGTCCGGTGGTTTTGGTGTTATTTTTGTTGGATTAAGTTTACATGGTAGATTGGCTCATTTTACTTTCTTTTTTTAAATTAAAAATTGTTTTGAACTTAGCTTTTTTGGAACAAATACTTTGACTAGTTTTTTGTTCACCTTCTTCACTCGATAAATAATTTCAATATATAATCTCGTGTTTGATTCGAATTTTATATTAGATTTAATGAACTTATAACATCAAATTTTAATGGTTTTAAATAAAAATTATTAATTCCCCACCCTAACCTTTGGTTATATTAGAATGGGAAACCTGGTTAACGTGTGTGAAAGGGCGATGATTTTAATTGAAGTGAGTTGCAGAGATCAGGTAGAAGAATTTAATGTGACGGGAAATTTTTAGTTCAAACCCATAAAGAAGTGGCGCAGTATATATGACAGGGACCGGAAATTATTCGCTGATTTCCACGCACTGCACAAACTCAGCGGACCCATTGTTTATTAACTAATTGATCGATTTTATAACATTAATATTTAATCCGATTTAATTTATAAAAAAATATTAATATTTTTTTTAAATTTAAATTGTTTTAATTTCGTCTCACGAAAATAAATATGTTTAACAAAAATATATTCTTTATTTATTGATCAATATTTTTTTTTCAGATCAGGGTTATAACCATAATCTTAATTTTGGTTTGTCAAATTGGTTTTGGTGATATTCTACCGTCTCTTGGATTTGTTTTTGTGTCATTCAAATGTTAAATTGATGTAAGATAATAGTATGGTCGTGTCTATTGAAGAATTTTCACAATCACGATATAGTTATTTTGTTATTCATTTTTGTATATGTGTGGATAATGTATATTATTAGTAAAAGAAGCACATGTATTGTATGTGTTGTTATTATTTTTAATTTGATCAAATAATACTAAACAATTAACTAAAATTATTTTAATTTAGAAGAGTTATTTGATTTAAAAAGAAAGTTTTGTTCGGATTTTTTTCTATGTAAAATATGGAGTGACTTAAGGAAATTTTTAATATGGTAAGAAAAGTAATTATGAAATTAAATATTTTGAGTAGGTCTCATGTGAAACGGTCTCACGAATCTTTATCTGTGAGACGGATCAATCCTACCGATATTCACAATAAAAATTAATACACTTAGCATAAAAAGTAATACTTTTTCATTGATGATCTAAATAAGATATCTGTCTCACAAAATACGACCTGTGAGACCGTCTCACACAAGTTTTTGCCAAATATTTTGTGTCATCTAAGTCAGTTACTTTAAAGATCTCAAATTTAATAATATAGAATAGAAGTATATATCCATAAACGATAATTAGTAAATTTATAATAATATACAAAACAAAATATTATAATTTTAAATTGTGAAAATAAGATCAAATTAAGCTTTATTACAAATATTTAGCATTACATTGTAAAATCAAAGATTGATGCATGGGTCAAACATAAAAATATTTTATGAATTTTTTATTTTTTTAGATTTTATAAGTATAAGAGACACTGCCCTTTCCTTTTCCAGTTGATATTTCCATTTTTATTTTTAATTTTTTTTATAAAACTGTTAATATTTTAAATATGCATCGTACGTTTCGTTTGTGGAATTTTTATACCGAAAAATACCTAACTTCCAACGTCAAATTTGAGACATTATAGCTCGCCTTAGTTATACTTGGTACGACAACGACCTCCCAACCAATAAGTCCCAATTTAAATATTTTTTTTAAAAAAATATTTTAAGTAACTAATGCACATTATTTGATTTATGCCTTGAGTTCGTCTACATGTCTTCTTAGCTTCATTTTGTGAATCTGTCTCACACTTAAAACATCGATTTTAAATAAGTTACGGGTCATCTGTTTTTCGCTTCATTTGAAGATATGCATGTTGTGGGGACTCGGATACTAATCAAGTTCTTAATCATAATTGGGACTAATTAATCAATTAAAAACATGATCTAATTTTTTTTTTTTTTTAATGCGGAACGTAGTGAAATTAAACCATATATACATATCAGTATATAAAATTCAAGTCCTGTATTACAACACATTTATTCAAACTAGGGTTTGACAACTACTATCAAGTGTTCAACCCTATCTCTAGTCCAAGTCCGGTGCCACCACTCTAATCACAATCTCTCTCTTCATCTCCTGGACCCTGATCCTGTCCCACTTGTTGTCAAGTACACATACAGACAAGACAACAGCCGGATAAACCGGTGAGAATATACTCCCAGTATAAATCAACGAAACATGCAATCATATAAACAATATAAAGCATGTAATCAGGTAACAAATATATGTAACAAAGTATGAAACATAATCAATATCAAACTGTCGACAATACTCGTAGCTACATCATTCAGACTAGACACAATCCTAGTCTAGGGATCCCGATTCCAGAAGCTGGCATGCATATATCGACTAGCAGTAATAGAAAAGACTCCAGTTCTATCCACGCCGATATGGTATCGACCAACAGTAATAGAAAAGACTTCAGTTCTATTCACATCGATACGGTATCGATTACCAGTAATAGAGGAAGCTATTATTCTATCCACATCAATATAGTACCGATTAACAGTAATATAAGCAACTCTAATTCTATCCACATCGATTAACAGTAATAGAAGAGCTACTAATTTATCCACATCGATACAATACTGATTAACAGTAATAGAAAAAGCCACCATCCTATCCACATCGATAGCCAAACATCCAGTGACAGTCTTTGGCACAACCGCCAATACACCATCTTATGACATCGTGCAATGTGCCCGTGGTGATCCCACCACTAACGGAACTTCTGTCATAAGATTACTCTTCTAATACCTGTAATCTATAACTCAAGAAAACAAGTATATCAATCAATCAATGCAAATATCAATGCAATAAAGTAAAGTATGTGATTTAGGGAAACTCAAGTCTAAACCGACTCAAGTCCATCTCCCAATACCACATTGACTTATACCTTTCTTTCGTCGGTTCCTGGCTCAGTCCAAGTCTTGAACTCAAAGCCTGTCTGGTATTGACAATATCAATAATCCCATATCAATATATCAGTCAATATCATAACAATCTGATCAATCTGGGTTTAATTCAAAATCAACGGTATAACGGTACAATTTCAGTAATCCCGTTAATACTACATCATCAGATAACAGTTACAATCCATAACTCATATTTAATACAATCCGTAATCCCGTCACAATTCAAATCTGTCCGGTATAACTCAATATACCCTAAAAATCCATAACCATTCCATAATCAGTCCGTTTCTCCATCTGACTTCGATTCTACGATGTCTAACATGTCAAGAACATGATATATGAATCCTATTAAATTCTGACAATAGCATAATTTCAAAGCATGTCAAAACGTAGCAAAACTTACGTCAAAGTGTAGCATGCGTCTATAGGATTACAGTACTGAAGTCGGATTACAATTCAGACGGACGGATTTCTCACAAAAGGCGTAAGGATTTTCGGTGAACTTTCACTGACCCCTTTTCTCGATTCTTACCTTTCTTTCCACTGAATTATGAGGGATTTACGTATATATATTCTAAGGTGCTCGGTTCATGATACGTGTCCACTTTTCAAATCTTTTGGGCGGCGCTCGGGCGGTGGTAATTTACCGCTCGGGCGCTGGCTCGACGCTCGGGCGGTTGAAATCTACCGCCCGGGCGCGGGAGGTTCTATCCTCGTCCTACATCCTTGGCGCTCGGGCGGTCAAAAACTACCGCCCGGGCGCCACCTCCTCTGCCCAAAACGTATTGCTATTGGACTTTGGCGCTCGGGCGGTCATTTCTTACCGCTCGGGCGCCACCAGTTCTGTCCAACAATTTTGCCCTTCAAATATAATCTTATTTCGTGTCCCGATTAATCCTTTCGTTATCATATCAAATTATAAATCAATAATTACCGATTACTAAGATTAAATTTTCGGGCATTACACATGTTGTGATCTTGTTTATTTATTTGCAATAATATGTGGATCTTTGACAATCTAAACGTGTATTTTCTCGATTTCATATTTTAATTTTAGACCGAGTTTTTTTTTTTTTTTTTGTAAATAAGAAAAAAATCGTATTATAAAATGTGAAGGACGAGGGAAAATATATCTCGAAAACTACTTATTGTAAATGAGGTAAAAACCTCAGTTTTACTTGTTCAAAAAAATAATCTTTTGGATTTATAAATTTTCAAATGAAATTTAATGTGGAGATTTACGGTGTCTCCATTAATTTGGTCCACCTTACTTGCTCTGGTTTTCACTATGAATTTCTTTTTATTATATCTTCCATTTTTCTTCCTTTTCTCCTACATGTCCTATATTCTTCTCTCTTTTAGATTTTACTCTTTCTTTATTATCATTTTAATGACTTTATCCTTTTATATATCCAAACACCTTGAGTTCTTTTATTCACAACAATATACTTTTTTTACACTTTTGCAACTCATTATTATTACATCGAGTGCGTATTATCTTAGATCGAGTAAATTCAATCGTAACCCGTATTTATATAGAGTATGTAGGTAGCGTACATAGAAAAAGAACGAGTTGGCTCGAGCGAGTGAGACTGCACACATCCACGTCAGTCTATTCGAAATCATAAGACAAAACATTCCATCTTTTTTTTTAAAAAATTTTGTAATCTTGACATGTTACGTTTAAATATATTGCCGGATGCAAAGATATGAAATATAATAAGTAGAGGAGAAGCTAAGTGCAAATCAGGTGTAGACCAAAAGAATAACAAAATTGACTTGGTTGGGCACATTTCGGCTTTCGGAAAGCAGGCACATTAGTTAGTAGAAGGCTGCGAAATCGCATCATCCTAAAAGTTGGCTACAAAGTTTGATGATAATAATTAAATTTTTTTATTCCTTGCCCCAAACTTGAGCTATTGTTTTTTTCAAAAAAAAAATACAAAATAAAACTTGAGTTGTATATTGTTTTTTTTAATGAAATTACTTCCATTAATGTGTAAAAAGTGTTACAATGCAAATACACCGAGCATCCCCAGGAGATAAAAAAGTTTGAAACACATCAATACAAACCAAATACAACACGAAATCAATAATCTATGTCAACGCACGAAACACTTCAGTCGAAGTCGGAATAATCCTGAAGACGTGAATCTGAATTCCTAGTTACTGCGACAACATTGGGCTTTTCATTTTCAAATATAAGATTGTTTCTTGCATTCCATATATAATACACTGTAGCTGCAAGCGCAGTACAACACATCTTAGTTAGTGTGGAGTTTCTCTTATAAACGCTTCGAAACACCTTGAGTATTGCTGCCGTTGTGCCATGTTTCTCATATCGATCTTTTTTTGAGAATTGTACGAAACTATTCGACAACATTTGATTGCAAGATGTGATGACAATACACGTGGATAACGTAAGATTTATAACTTTAATTCTTTATAGTGTTTGATTTAAACGTCGGATGAAATAAAAAAAATATACAATTAACAAATATATTATCCTTAGCACCAAATTGTGCCTTTAACATACAATAGAACATTGATTATTGATATTATGGACAAAAATTTACCATTCCTTTTGCATTTAATTTGTTGGAAAATAATTTTCATCATTGACTAATTGGGAAAAAAATATCATATCATTTACTTTGATTGATTCTTTAGTTTTATTAATTTCGTATCATTTACTTTGATTGATTCTTTAGTTTTATTAATTTCAATTTTTTGGGGCAACATTCTATGCCGATACACCTAAAATTTTAGGTTAAAATTTGATATTCTTCGAATTAAGGGTCACCCATTTTTTTTTGTGAACTATTTTGTTTTAATTTTCTAAATGTTAGATATTTCCTCGTGAAACCAGAGGTGTAAGATCAATTTTACTTATTTATAATTTGTGGAGCAGCTATTAATTATGATGCGCGCTTTACGTATTTGTATACTATTTTTTTATAATTTATTTGATTTATACTTAAATGAATATTAAAATTTAATTATAAAAAATAGTGAGAAAGTACACTGTATATATAAATTTAAAACTAAAATAAAAAAAGAAAGAAAAAAAACCTAAATAGGAATAGAACATACAACTTAATGTTTAGAGAATAAAAACTTCGTCCATTGAAATACAATAACCTACATCAAATTTTTAGAATAAAAATCCATTGAACTACAATAACTTACATCAAAATTTTTGAATAAAAACTTTGTCCATTGAAGTACAATAACCTGTATCAATTTTTTAGCATTTTAATAATATATATATATAATTATTTAAACAGATATCAAAAGTGAGTTATATTAAGTGACCCAAACTTGGATAATATAGTATAGATACTGTCAGTATCCGAATGTGTTACTTGCTTGTATATATATTTTTTAAATCGTTTTTAATGAAAATGTGTGATTAGTTTGATTTATATTATAAAATAAGAAAATAATTATCGATATTTATGAGAGTAAAATTGGAAAAGTATCAAAATGTAAGGATGAATTTGATTTTTGAACAAAAAGACGTGATATCAAATTGTTTTGTCTTTACTTGGTCAACTTTAATATATAATATAAAATAATATATATGTTGTTAAATAATGGGGAAATTGCTCCTAAATCCCTAAACCCAAACTTAACTTGTTCCTAACTCCCTAGCCATCAAAAACTCTCTTTTAACTCCCTAAACCTATAAAATTGACAAAACTACCCTTATTCTCTATTTTCTTTTAATTGATCCTCCGCGCTTCAAAATTGGTATCAGAGCATGGTTAATTTATTTCAAACACGAAAATTTTATTATTACTAGTAATTAAATGTATGAGAAGGAGAATTTCGAAAAAATTATGAATCCGAACTTTAGTTCGAGAAAATAATTTACAAGAACTATTCCAATATTTTGGAATATACACAAGTTTATCTAACTATTGTTAGATATCAGAAACATGAGAACAAAGGTATGTTCCAATGGTGACCACCAAGTTATGGTACAGATCTGATGGAAACATCAGACATATGACGGTATATGTCATATATCAAGAAATGAAAGGATTTAGGAATCCCCGAAATCATTTCAATCTCTATTCCAGAAATATTAGTTTCCGAATAGAGCTATTCAGATGTTCTATAAAGCATCTGAAACAACTCATTGAATCAGGAAATTTATCTCCTGATGAAAGACAGCAGTGTTTGCAAAACCTTGCATACACAAAAGGTAGACTCTTATAGGCCGAAAAGACCAGATCTTCAATGGTCTGTTAAATATGCCAGGGACTACCATCCAGTTCGAAATTGAACTTATTTCCCTAGAAATAATTCAATTAGAACAAGAATTACAGCGAAGTACATGCTTCACTGAACTCAGAACGAAAGGTATGCGTTTACAAGGTTTAAAGAACCGTAAAAACATACTTCAAAATCTACTCAGAAGAAATTCTTCAGAGAACAATGGATCTGTATAGACAGAAGATCTACAAAGGGAAGCAACAGCACCCTCAGGTAAAAATTTATGATTCAGAATAATAAATTTCTGGAGATAGTACCAGACTCCTCTAAGCTCTCTCTGGATCTTAGAGAAATACAGAAAACGGTACAAAATTATGGCAATATGCTATATTATGTACCTCAAAGGATTGAAAAGGTCCTAGAGAAACAAGAAGAAATTCTTGAGATCTTAAAGGATATTCAAACAAGAATACAGAAACTAAAACAACAACCAAGTTCTAGTAGAAGAACTTCAGGAGGCTGGTTACCACCATCTTTGGTACCGAACCTTTGTTACATCAACAAGGGAAGGCCAGAGTGGTGTCAAAACCTTTAACTAAAGAAGAAAAGATGATCAATCTAATCAAGTCTGTCTCAGAAAAGAAATTGATCTGATGACAACTTTAGAAAGGATTGGTTTGGAGGATCTACAAGAGCTTGCAGAATCTTTCGCAAATCTCAAAGTTGTAGATCTAAAGATGAATACAGCAGTAGGTGAAACACCACCTGCAATAACCTGGTCATCTTCTCAGGAACCACCAAGGGAAAGTATGGGATCTCATAATGTAAATATGAGAGAATCTCAGACTGATTTCCATACTGGTGGAGGATCACACCCAGCGGGAACAAGGGCAAGGAGAACTCAAATTCCTCTGCACCAAACACCCTATGGGAAAACTGTTTTAGATCCTATACATCCTTACGGGGTTATGCTTAACCTTGATGTATTGGACTTCAAAAACAGAGAAGATCTCATAGACGATTGGACATCTGCTATGAGGATCGCAGCAGGAACACTTGATCTCAACAAAGAAGGATTCATTAAACTTTTGGAAATGAGTCTTATAGGATCAGTAAAAATTGCTTGGGACATGACTTCATCAGACATGAAAGAGTCAGTCCTAGTTGGGGAATCTCTTAGTGAGATCGCTGGAAAGATGGCTACCCTATTCAAAGCACACTTTATACTATTTCAATAGTCAAGATACAGAGAAGAAGAAAAAATATACTCAAGCTCTGTATAGTCTTGAATTACATGATATATGTTTGGTAGATGAATACATTATGTTATTCACCAAATATAGATGGAATTCAGGAGTCGAAGAAGATATAGCTATGCAGCTTTTCTTCGCAAAAATGCCAAGTCCTTGGAGAGAAATGCTCATAAGGGAATACGTACCTGGTAATCCAGATACATTGGGAAGAAGAGCCTCTTTCCTTAAAGGGAAATTAGCATAATGGTGTCACATGGCAGCATTACAAAAGAATTACAAACGACTAAGGGGTATCAACAAAAGAACTCCTTTGTGTTGTAAGGAAAATGATCTTCCAAGAATTATTGGAAGTAAACCACAGAAGCATAAAAGGAAAAGTTTTAGGACTCATCCTTATGCACGAAGTGGAAGAAATTCTTGGAAACCAAGAACCGTATGGTCTAGACAGAAAGCCAGATCTTATAAATCTGGACAAAGAAGCGGACCATCAAGAAGTAGGATATCATCCCAGGCATCGAGTTCATCTCGAAGCACAGGAAGAACACCTACAAAGAAAACTTTCAGAAGAGCTCATACGCGAGCTAATGAAAGTTTCAAAGATTGTAATTGCTGGACATGTGGAGCAAGAGGTCATATCTCAACCAACTGTCCAGAAAATGAGAAAAGAGGTATTAAACGTTTCGATCCTACTCCGGATATAGAAGATGCAGTTTATTACCAAGATCTCATTCAAGTATACCGATTTGAGGATATTGCCTCAGATGAGAGTATATATGAAGAAGAGGAAGTCTTAAGTCAGGAAGAATCTGATGGAACAGAATCGGAATCTGACTGAAGACGAGGTGTTTCGACACGAAACACATGAAGATTTGTCTGGGTTTTTTAGCCAGACAACAATATCTCATAACATGGTTCAAAGAATCATGAGAGAAAATCCAAGTCTACAGAGATACCAAGGTTTCTCTGCAGGACAGGTAGAAAAGTTCTTAGGAAGTCTTGGCCTAAGAAGCAGAAAGCATCATCTAATCTATAAAGTTTCTAGAAGGGAAATGACAATCCCAATGGAACTTACAGGAAATAGAATGGAGATGCAGTTAATTCCTTCCGAAGAAATAAAGGAGGAATTACAAAAACTCAAGATAGAAGTAGCAAGGACTATGTCCTGGATTCATATAGGAGCAATCCAGATTATGATAAAAGCTACTTTCAAAGAAGGGATAGATTCACCAATTGATATCGCCATATGCGATAAAAGAATGGGGAATCTACAAGATTCAGTACTGGGAACAATCTCAGGAAACATCTGTGCAGGAAAAATTGTAGGAGTAATCTATCCAAGGATAGCCTACAACCTGGCAGATCGAGATTTCAGCCGAGCCTTGACATTACATCAGAACTTCAAGGAAAAAAGGTTGATGAAAGAAGGCAATAGACCATATTCTATTATCTATCAGATTTCATATGCTCTATCTAATACACATCATTCTGAATTGTTTATTAGAAACGAGTTTATTGAAATCCCTGAGATATTTGGAAAAGTTGCGCAGGCAATTTATCCAGAAAGAATTGAGTTTCCTTTAATACAGGAAACAGATATCCAGATCCAAGACAAACCGATTCTACAGAGAAATCAAAGTCTTAGACTGGAACCAAGAAGACTATCTTTTCAAGGAGATAGAATTACAAGTTACAGATGGGATAAAAAGCCTGTCATAGAAACCCAACAGGAGTTGAAAAGTTCTTCTACAATAGGAAAGCTCAGATGCCCAGAAGGTTGGAAGGAAGTAGAAATAGTATTTGACATTACAAAACAAAGGAATCAATTTCCTTGTAATTCAATATACTATTTGGAACAACCGATGATAGGAACTTATCAAGGACTGATTAATATCGGAGAATTGGAGGTTCATATTCAAGGAATTCCAGGAAAAGAATCAGAACGACTGATTCTTGGGCTAGAGTTTCTCGAGGAACATAAACCTTGGAAACGTCTAGAGTATGGAATGGAGTTTATGGCAGAAGATAAAATGTGGAAAATCCAATGACCACAAGTCCATTCTCCATATACATTCCAGTAGGAATGTTGTATGAACAATATAAGGCAGAATACTTTGCTGCATATATTGATTCAGGTGCTGGAATATGTACAGCAAAACGAGGAGTTTTTCCAAATAATTTGGAAGAAGAGTTACCCAAGATTGCTGGAAGAGATTTTTCCAGAAGAATCTTAATCTTATGTAAAGGGATTAAGATGACTGAAATCATGATTGGCGGTGCTAGACAAACACCTTGGTACAAGGTAAAGACACCACCAATTTATTTTCATGATACAGGAGCTGACATATTGTTAGGAAATAATTTCCTACAAATGTTCAAGTCCTATACACAAGAAAATGAGACTAGAAGATTAGTGTTCACAACACCATGTGCTCACAAAATCATAGTCCAGAGACTTAGGGAGGCATTTTACAGAAAATTGCCAATCCAGTTTCGCAGCAAGCGTGGTGATTCAGGAAAACTTCTGAACCCAAAAATGAAGGATTCAAGACGGTTTGGAGAAACAATGCTTCAGTTAAGAGCAGATAAGGAACTCCAACCAGAAGATATAGAATGCCTTAAGATAACTCTACATACAAATGAAATAGAGTTTGAATCTAAGGTATCATTGGAAGATGTCAAGAAGAGGATCAAAGAAAATTATAACGAAGATCCTTTGGCATGGTGGGACAGAAATCAACTCAGGGCTTGCCTTAAGATCAAGGAAGGCAAAGAATATGAATTTGTCCGTTGTAAACCCATCCCAATGAACATCATTGATCAGAGGGATATGCAGATTATAATCAAGGAACATTTGGACCTTGGATTAATCAAAGCAGGTATGTCACCATATAGTAGTCCAGGTTTTCTGGTAAGAAATCATGGTGAAATTAAACGAGGAAAACCCAGATTGGTTATTAATTATCAAGAAATTAATAAGATTCTGGAGTTTGATGGGTATTTTATACCTAGTAGAGAACACTTGATTAGTTGTATTCGCAATGCCAAGATATTCTCTAAATTTGATTGCAAGTCTGGATTCTATCAGATTCGGATGCAGGAAGAAAGCAAGAAATTCACAGCTTTCTCCACACCTCAAGGACATTATATTTGGGAAGTATTACCAATGGGATTGGCTAACTCACCCCAGATATTTCAAAGAAAGATGGATAATCTTTTCAAAGATTATTTCAAGTTTATGTTTGTTTACATCGACGATGTTTTAATAGCATCCAAAGATATGAATGAACATGTTAAACATTTGGAGATTTTCTCTAATGTTTGCAAGAAAGAAGGACTGGTTTTATCTGAAAAGAAAGCAGTCATTGCTACAAGAAAGATTGAATTCCTCGGAATTGAAATCGATGAATCAGGAATAATTCTGCAAGAACACATAGTAGAAAAGGTGCAGAATTTTCCAGAGAATCTCAAAGACAAGAAGCAACTTCAAAGTTTTTTAGGGGTTGTTAATTTTGCTGGGATGTTTATTAAAAACCTAGCAAAACACAGGAAGGTGTTCAGTCCATTGTTGAAAAAAGATGCTAGATTTATATTGACAGACGAACACACAAAAGGACTTATCCATTTAAAGAAGGTTTGCAAAAATCTTCCAAAGATGGCTATTCCTCAAGACGAGGATGATCTGGTATTATATACCGATGCCAGTGATCATTGGTGGGCTGCAGTATTAACAAAGCTCACACCAGATGGAGAACAACCATGCAGATATTGTAGTGGGTTATTCTCAGACGCAGAAGCCATAAGATGGCATATCAACGAAAAGAAATTTTATGCAGTAAAAAGGGCTTTTGAAAAATGGCCGTTATTTTTACTTGCAAAGAAATTCACTTTGAAAGTTGATAACACTCAAGTTAAAGCCTTTTTGAGGAATAGAATTGAGTCTAAACCGGAGAAGGCTAGATTATTACGATGGCAAACTTTATGTCAAAATTATATTTTTGATATTATGATAATAAAATCTCATGAAAATATTCTTGCAGATTTTTTAACAAGAGATGGACAGCATTGATATTGATGCTATTATCAAGATGCAGAGGCATTTGAGGGAACACCTTGAAATGCTTCAAACCGAGTTCAACAAGTTAGCTGTTAACGCAGAAGTTGCGGGAAGGCTACAACAAGCTGATAAGAGAATTGTCTCTGATCGAATTACAGGATGTTTACAGGCATATACTCAGTTATGGTCTGTAACGCAAAGGCCTATCCTCCAGGGCATTGAAAAACCATTGGTTTCTCAAATGGAGAGTTTTCGAGTACAGGACTCTATACCTGTAGTGGGGGATTCAAATACCCCTTGCACAAGTGTTAAGTCGGGATCATCACGAGATGAGTCGGCTGAAACAAAAATTGAGACTCCTGATCCTTATCTTGAGTCCTCAAGTCAACCCTTCACCTCGGGGATTGAAGAGGGAGAGATCAACCTTAGGCCTCGTATTGACAAAGGCAAAGCTAAGGTTGGTACTAATGAAGGTGTAATTTCTCCATTTCAGGTTTATCAGCAGAATTGGGAGAAATTAAAAACACGTATTGGCATTAACCCAGCTACAAATAGGGTTGATGTTTCAGGAAAATATCCAATGGTATGGATGAAACCTAATTCATATCCCAAGGAGGTTAAAGCTTGGTATGAATTTGGGGCTCTTGCCTCAGTTTATACTACATCACCCAGCTTTCCGGAAATCTCAGGTTTACCAAAGTGGATCCAGGAAGCTGTTCACGAGACTTGGGCAAACAATGATTATTTGTCCAGAGGAGATGTTTTGGAGCTATACTTCTTTAGTGCAGCACCAGAACCAGCAGGGAAAGGTTCTCACGAAGCCTTTCATTTCATCAAGCTAAGGAGGCCGGATACAAATGTCCAAAAATTTATCAAGGATCCTCCAACAAAAGAAACACCCCTGGTTGCTTCAATCACTGAAGATGACATTTCTACCAGAAGAGCTTGGGGTTTATGGGTCTGTCTTACTGAGATGGACAAAGTCAAGTTTCCGTTCAAATTCTACAATCATTCAGTGAACGGATCATTCCTGTTGAATACCATGACAGGAAAAACAACAAGTTTTGCAGAAGATTTATTTGAAAAGAAAAGAAATCTCTTGTGGAACAGCAAGCTACCGGCAAGCAAAGAGACTCGCCGAAAGTTCTGTAATATGGCACACATAGGAAGATGGTCGGAGAACATCTGCTCTGAATGCCAAATACAGAAAGAACCAGAGTTCGGTAAAGGTTTCAAACCAAGATCTGATCGGAAACATTTTACCGAAGCAAGGACAAGTGGGGAAGGACCACATGCACATTTTCCTCGAGGATACAAAAAACCGAAGATTCCTCGACAAAATTAAAAGGGACATGTGACCCTCCATTACAAAAAGCAGGACCACTACCATGTGAGTGGTAGAATCAGGACAACCACTAATTAGTGGTAAAGGACAAATTGACCACCAATAACAAATGGTGGATGACTCAGCAAGCATTGGATACCAATCTAAAAAGAATCCAATGAATAAAAAATTAACTGGTCCCGAAAAATTCATCCATAAATAAGGACAGAATGAAAACCAGTTAACATACCAGAATCAAAACTTAAAAATGTATCGAGTATATTTGAAAGTTTTGAAAAGAAGGTTAACATACAAGAGGAAAGAGGCAGAAGCTCTTAAATGGTTAGTAAATCATTTCAAAGAGTATAAAAAAGATGAAATTACTGCCGATATCCTGGAAACTCATCGTCAATGGTATCTAAGAGAGATAAAGGAGGATGAGAAGTTGATGTCTAGATTAATAATCTAGACAGGGACCCTTCAACCACTACATGGTCCCCAAGCAAGCTGTAAAGGCTAATGAAGATTTGAAATCCGAGTTTCAAATCCGAAAAAAGCCTTCTATAAATAAAGCCGGAAGAAGGAAGTGAAGATCATCAAATATTTTCTCTATTTCTTTCATACAAGGTTGTAATATTTTCCTTCAAGTTTTATGTGTGTTAAGAGTTCAGCTACGATAAGTAGCTAAACAAGTTTCTCCTCCTCTACAGGAGGTTACTATGTAATAAATAAATGTTTGTGTTTGAATAAAAGAGATCTTTGCTTTTAGCCCCTATCATGTATTATTTTCAAAATTTGATCTTTTGCTGTACGCTCTAAGGTAGGAAACGAATTAGAGCTGTGCTAAGTATTGCTGAAGGAATCTGCTTAGTAACCATCGGTTGCGATCGTGTGGTTGGACTGTGAGGAGCAGTTCGTAAAAAACGGTGGATATAACCCGGTGGTACTCTAGTCAAAAAGGTAAAAGATTCAATTTATTTTACGGAAGCATGATGGGCCTTTTACTACAAAAAAGAAATCAATTATTTAAAATAAATATATAAGGGCAAACTTGGAAATTTGAGGGATATGGGGAGTTGAAACAAAGTTTTAATGGGGTAGGGAGTAAAGAGGAGGTTGAGAATGGAAATAGGGAGTTTTTGACAATTTCCCCTTAAATAATTAGTCAAGCTAAAGTCAGTAGATTCATTTAATGCTGTTAATTATATATTTTATTGCGAATACATGATTATTATACCAAGTATACCCCATATATTTAATTTTTAAAAAAATTATATCTCAAATGTATCAATATGATATGTATTCGAGTTTATCTCTATTCGTAGTTTGGTGAGATGTCCACATATTCCACATCATCAGTTTGGTTCATCGATACAACGATAAACTATATATAACATAAGAACGATAAATCGAAATATTTGGATAAGATAATAAATTATATTCAGCAATGACACGTTGTAGAGTTTGAGCCAAATATTAAACAAAAAATAAGGATAATTGGTAAAAACTTGTGTGAGACGGTCTCACGGGTCGTATTTTGTGAGACAGATCTTTATTTGGATAATCCATAAAAAAGTATTACTTTTTATGCTAAAAGTATTACTTTTTATTGTAAATATGGGCAGAGTTAGCCCGTTTCATAGATTGAGATCTGTGGGACGGTCTCACATTAGACCTACTATATCTTTTTTCTATATCGAACGATATTAGGTATACCATTGAGATAGCACCGACACTCAAAAAGCTACTCGATATTAACTTATTCATTAAAATTGGTTTCTCTTTAATCCATTTTGAATTTTAACATTTTCCATCATCTCTACGAGAAAGAAGGGCTCATTATTCAAATTGTAAACATGCGTTACGTACACATATTTCTACTATTTTTCACAATAATAATTTATACAAATGAGGGACGATCACTAAAATTAACAGATATTTAGCAAATTACAAGATTTTGCAAGTGTTGGGTTGTGTGTTTGAAACGAATGTGATAATATTTTTAAAAAAAGTTTTTATATTTTGTATAAAAATTCGGGAGACGATCTCGTATATTTATATTCGTGAGACATGTCTCATTCATATTTGGAGTGCAAAGTAATATTTTTGATATATAAAAATAATATTTTTTATTGAATGAGTCGAATAAGAAGTGAGACAGTCTCATAAAATAATCGATATTGTATAGAATTAGAAATTCTATTGAAATTTAAATCTAAAAAAAAGAAAAGAAAGGATATTCATAAAATAATTGATATTGTATAGAATTAGAAATTCTTTTGAAATTTTAATTAAAAAAGATAAAAATTTGTGTTTGACGATCTCACGGTTCGTATTTTATGAGGCATATATCTTATTTGGTTATCTATGAAAAAATATTATTTTTTTATTGTAAATATCGGTAAGGTTGACCCGTCTCACCGATAAAAATTTGTAACCATCTCACATAGATCTACTTGTATTATATATATGCACACCTTTGTGAGCATCGATGAGTTGTCATTCACTCATTGGATGCGCAATTTTTTTATATTTCATCACATCCAATAGGTGCTCACATAAGTATCTACGATAGATATGCATGATATCAAAATATATATATATATTAAAAGAGTAGGTCTCATGTGAGACCGTCTCACGGATCTTAATCCGTGAGACGGGTCAACCCTACCCATATTCACAATAAAAAGTAATACTCTTAGTATAAAAAGTAATACTTTTTCATGGATGACCCAAATAAGAGATCCGTCTCACAAATATGACCCGTGAGACCGTCTCACACAAGTTTTTGCCATATTAAAATAAGATTTTGTTAGTACATACATATATATATATATATATATATTTATATATATATATATATATATACCGTGAGACTTGATTTGTACATACATATTATATATATATATATATATATATATATATACAGTGAGACTTGATTTGTACTAACAAAATCTTATTTTAATACATCTAATTCCCAACCGCACAGGGGACAACCGCTGCTTCCTTAGCCTCCACCAATTAAGCGAGCGGAGAGGTAAAGATCTATAAATGTGTTCATCTTACAAATTGTTTTTGCTTTTGTTCGATTTTAGTATTGTTAATCTCTGATTTTAGTTTGGCAATCGTATTTACGAAAGATTTGAAATCAATTTCCCGCTGAATGGATATAAGCTTTTCCTTGTTTTGGTTTCACCTAAAATTATCCCTTGTGCTTGGTCCACACTCCGCAGTTCGAGTTATCTTTTTTTGATTTTACATTGGTGATGTTCTACTGACGAAGTGTAGTCTGTTGAGCACGGATAGAGATTATTTAAATGGCTGGTTTCTACCTCTACTTATAGAAATATGTTGAGAACAGTCACCGAGGTTTATGCTATGATCACAAACTTCTAAGTTACTCCTACGCATCTACCATCTATTTTTTTCATTGTCCTACTTTTTATGTCTCAAGTGTTTGGGGTATTTCTAAATGTATGTAAATTAAAAACATGATCTTTCCATGTCAAATCCAGAACCATGAATGGGTCGCTGCAATTGAAATGTACCCACCTAAAGTGATGCCTCAGAATTGCCAGCTTTGGGAGCCCGTTCATTGAAACCTATGCAACTGTTGATATATGTTTTTGTCTTTCGGGAATGAACCTCCTTCGAAAATTATCCCCACAGGGTCATGCATTTGCGAGGAAGTCCTTCACATCTCTCAAGCTCCCCGGCAAATCCCTGGATGATATCACCTCTCCTTCTCTAATCCATGGTATTCATGTATTCCATTGCCCAGTAAGCCCCTTTTCCTTGCATACAAAAACACAGAAGCACATTTATATCATAATATAGAAATGCAAAATCGTTATTTTGTGGATATAGTCTTTTTTGTTGTTGTGGAAGGAGATAGGTACGGTTATTCTCAATTGTAAATAACAGGATGAAGTGTTAGTACGCAGAATTGTGATTCCACAATCTGGAACATTTTATTGAAGAAATACCCTACATATGACATATTGCACATTTAAACGCTGGCAGTGTCTGGTTGAATATAACATCTCCATTGAAAACATTTATTCATTAGAAGCACACATTTTCCATTTACTTATGTGAAAGATATATCGGAAACACTTAATAGAGCATAAGAATGGATATATACATTTTTGGTCCCTAAAGTTCACCACAAATATATTTGTTCCTCACGCGTGTAATAATTTGGATCCCTAATATTGTATAAATTAGACATTTTTCGCCTCTGCCGGTACAGGATGTTCAATTCCCTATGTCTGCATTCACATGTACTGCACATCTGATTGTTGTTGATGGTAACCTGGGGGTGCATATACTTGATTTTAGTCCATAAGGTTGATCATTACTACAAATTTTATCCCACATATTTCACAACATATCTCTATCTTAATTTGTAACATAAATACATTGAAGTTTATTTGCCAATGATGAGAATATCACCACTTTACAGCGGGATAGTAATTGGTTATACATATTTTTTATTTCTAATGTTTTGGATCTAGTTTGACAATAGTGTGTTCTTTACAATATTCGTCTCGTGTCCTTAGAGTACATGAAGAAAAATTGAAGCTTAATTCATTTAGGAAGAACTTTAATGCTCTCTTCATGAGTTACATTATTGTTTGTAAATCATCTTTACCTTCAAACTTTCGTAGATTTGAAGAGTTGGAATTGAAAGGAAAAAAAGACCGACTTATCGTCAAAATTATACAAAGAGCTAGAATTTTAAACTCTAGAATTTTTAATATTTTAAATTGATATACCCGGGCTAATATCATATTATTCTAAAATTATACAAATTTACCTATAATTTTTTTTAAAAAATTGGGCCAGCCCGGGTAGAAGCCCACATAGCTCCGTCCCTGGATATAGATTGAGCTGAACCATGGAAAAAACTTGGCTGCTTTATGGGAGAAATTGATTTGATATAAGATAGTTGTAAAAATACATAGAGAATGTCGAAATTTAGTCCAAAAGGGACATAAATAGGTCACTGGGATTATTTCTATTACTCATAACGTGTGGTGATAAAGCATAATAGATGTTTGTATGGAAGTTATTGAACCATGGATGTAAAATTTGAATGATTGAGGTTATGTAAAATCAGGATGAAGTCGGAATTGTGGCTAAATTATCGGAATGCATAGCTTCAAGGGGCGGCAACATTCTGAATGCTGATATCTTTGTCCCAGAAAAAGAAAGTGTTTTCTATGCCAGAAGGTTCTGTCCCTCTCCCATCTCCTCTTCCTTTATCATCTTATGCCTTTTGTTGTTCTTTCAAATGTTTTATTAGCTTTTTCTGTATATTTTAATGTCATTTTTGCTACATTTTGATTGGGTTTCAACGTTAAAGCTAAACATGTATTGCTACTCTATTGGTTTTGTGATAAAGTCCAATATACTGTAGCAAGAAATTTGTTGTAACCGAAATCAAACTGATATTAATCTTTGCAGTTGCATGTAGTTGAAACTTGGGAAAATGCTTCATTTGCGTTTTTTGATACATTGATTACGTTATATCATAAAATTCAAATGATTCTACACTTGATCATTTAGCTCTGTATATATGTTGATTGATTAAACTGTTGTCGCAGAATAGGTTGTTGTAACTAAAAATGTTTGCTAGCAATTTGTAGCACGAACTGGCTGTCACTGTTGGTTCTTCAGACATGCAAACAGCGGTGGGTGTGCCTCCATGATACATTTCTTTAGGAATTAAATTTTTAATTCAGAATATTGGAATGGTATATTTTGTTTTCACTGCACAAGAAAAAGGTTTGAAGGCAAAATTAAGAGTTCAAGTCCAGCCTCTAGTAATATGACAGTCAGCAAATTTTGAATTGTTGTTTTATTGAATGAGCGGCGCCCAACTTTGTTTTCCAATTTTAAAAGTGCCAAGACAGATGTAGCATGGGCACACGGGGATAACGATCCCCAATGATTTTTTGAAATGTGGTTATTGGTCCTGTAGATCTTCGCTTAGCTAGCTGCTGTGATACATTCTCCAGAATTAAAATGATTCAACTTGAAGTATATGTAAAAGGGGAAAGTGCTTCCAACTATCTGTATTTTTTGCAGGTGTTTCATAGTTCAGTTGTTTGTAGATGTGATTCACCTGCATTAACATGTTTTCATATGGCAATTGGTATGAACTCCTTTATAATTTACAGTGGGTTTGTCTTTGACCCTGCTAAATGGCCACGGATGCAAATGGATAAGGATTTCTTAAAGCTATCAAAGACGTTTAATGCAATGAGATCTGTTGTTCGGGTGCCCAACCTGGATCCTAAATATAAGATTTCAGTTTTAGCTTCAAAGCAGGTGTGTTAATCCGACACCAGCTTGTGCTGGCTAGCTTATGCTGCTTTTTTTTTAAAGTATTGTTTCTTTAACATGCACTGAAGCTATTATCTATTGGTTCAGGATCACTGCCTTGTTGATTTGTTACATGGATGGCAGGATGGAAGGCTTCCAGTTCATATTACATCAGTCATAAGGTAAAATATAAGAAGATGCAAGCACTGTGTGTAATTGTCTTTAGCTTTGAACAAGTTATTCAAAGTGCTAAAGAGAGAAGTGTCACAGCAATCATGATCGAGGTCCAAACACCCATGTGCTGAGATTTCTTGAAAGACATGGAATCCCTTACCATTTTTTGGACACAACTAAAGAAGACAAAAGTGAAGGAGATATCTTGAATTTGGTGAAAGATACTGACTTTCTCGTGCTTGCTAGATACATGCAGGTGACCAGACGCTGAAATATTTTGCATCGAGTTGTATAGACATGATTTGTAGATAAAGCACAAATTATCTGGACTTGATAATGGACATTTTGTATCAACTTAATATGATCAATTATGGTGTAGGAGTATTTTTATTTTTCTGAAGCTCTTGTTTTTTTACACGGGCTTGTGGTAAATCTGTGTTAACTGTCATCTTTAATTGAAATTTGATATTTATAGATAAATCAACCATCTCGGGGCTAGGATTTATTTTTCTTCTTTTGGAAATAATGAGAGACATTGGACATGTTCCATGCCTTCTTCCAAGTTCTGAGGCACTTGGCATGGGCATACTAAATCAATGCTGTGAGGAAAGCTAATCCAAAAATGCATGATTAGTGAGAAGGTTATCCATTGAACCCATTTGCATTGATTTTTTACGTCCTTTTTTGTATCTCAAAATCTGGAAAGATTGCTCATACTTCTGGCTGTTGACTTTGTTTCCAGCTTCCGTGGGAAGAATTTCTCTCTTTATGGCACACAATGCACTGACTGCGTTTTAAAATAGCAGTTTATTGATATCAGGTATTGTCTGGAAGTTTCTTAAAGAGCTATGGGAAGGATATTATTAACATTCACCACGGCCTATTGCCCTCTTTCAAGGGTGGGAATCCATCTAAGCAGGTTCAATTTTTAGAATTTTCTTCATGGATGCCTGTATCATTAAGTTTGATATTCATGATTTACATGTTGCATAACATTCACAGGCCTTTGAAGCTGGTGTGAAATTGATTGGTGCAACAAGTCATTTTGTCACTGAAGAACTAGATGAAGGCCCAATAATTGAACAAATGGTAATCACTCTAATGCTTGAACTTGATAACGGCTTTGTTTTAACTACCATAATTCCATGCATGTGACTACTTGAGTCTCTCGCATGGTTGCTTCATCATCTAATACTCTCAAATCAGTTAGCAAACAAACTTACATTAATCGTATGTTCATTAGATGCATATTTTCTTAACCCAAACATAAGTACATAACCTTTCAAATGCTGTCATAGCGAGCTAGTAAATGGAAAACACTTTCTTTTCCCGATGTTAAAACATTATTGTACATTGCTACTGCGTTTCTTTATCCAAATTCACATGAATGCTCTATCGGCAACAGTCATCTAGACGCCAAACCCAAGTTAGTTCGGTCTTAAGTTTTTGAATGGTGCCGCCATGAAAGAGTAAGGAAAATCAGCACTTGGGCACAAACTGTGATAACATCTTCATGTAATATATTGTACTATTTGTTTGTACATCTGGAAAGACATGATACTCCTCGATTATTTTAGGTGGAGAGAGTTTCTCACCGGGATAACCTGCGGAGTTTCGTACAGAAATCTGAGAACCTGGAGAAACAATGTCTTTCACAAGCGATAAAGTCATACTGTGAGCTGCGAGTTTTGCCTTACGAGAAAAACAGGACTGTTGTATTTTGAGCCTAATGGCTGAGTGAGAGCACGACTCATTTATACTTCATTTTTTATCAGGAGCTCAACTATCCTTATTCTAACTACTTCACCCATTTTTTTATGGCATAAATGAAGTTAAACCTTTTTAATCAACTGAAGTCAAATTTGCATTAGAACTTCAAGTCTTGTATCATGACGAATTTCAATCACAACATAAGTCAATGAATTCCATTGAGATTACACTTTATTTACCAAAAACAGAAGAATTAATAGCAGGTTCTTAAGGCGAATATTTAGTTATTACATTCGGTCTTTTAAATGTTACTTTTACCTAAATCTGCTTGGTTCTTTAAGAAAGAAAAAGAAGAAAAAATCTGCTTGGGTTTTTATTTGCAACAGTCATCTACTTTGAAGCAGTGTATAAATGGCAGCCGACACGGTTGGCAGCTATTGGCCGCACCGCCTTTACCCTTGACGGTCGTGTAGGCAGCGAAGGTGAGATGGGGCGGGAGAGGCAGGCCGGTTTAGACAATCAAAAAGTCAACAAAATTTTAAAAACCCTAGTTATTAATATATTATAGACTCACACTTCAAAACAAAATTTAATATATTACATTTTTAGTATCAATATGCATACTTATTAGTTGCATTTATGTTGATATTTGCACCTTGTATAAATTGTATTCTATTTTATGAAACTTATTTATATATAAACATTATTTGATTTGTATGTATCTCGCATATATATAATTAATTATAAAAAATAATATAAAAAGCGTCTATACTTAGATAATTAAATGATTTGACATCTAATCCTTTTTAGGATTTAAAATATTTAGTAACTGCAGATTGAGCTCGATCATTTTTCTTCTTTGGAGTCCAGGCTCCGGCTAGTCAGAGCCACAGAGTATATGAACAGATACAGCTTCAAATGAACATATAAATTCCATATAATACAATTTTCCATTTTGTTACATTCCTGAAGTATTACACATCTTAAAAACATCAGCTGAGCATAAATCACAGAAAGTTATTTGTAGATGTCTTTTTACAATTGCTTTATCAAAGGCATTATTTATGTAACAGTTGCATCATCAAGATGGTATTGCCAAATTTGAGGCAGAACATTCTCCAGCACCATCACAAACATTATGTCTGCAGAGAGGACATACCCTGGTGAAGCAAAGCAAAATAGTGAGAAAATGAGTTATTTTAACGTATACATGGGGACGTTTCTCCTGGTGTCCGCACGACCCTTCAGTCATGTGGGCCAGGGATACCATGTTCTCTTTTGGCGTCGTAAGTCCCACGATAAATCAAAGGCCTGGATTGCATGATGTGTAACACGCTTGTTGCACCATAAATTTATAGGATCAAACTAGGTATCATAGTCATGAAGTGACAAAGAAATACCTATTTATTTCTTTGAGCCATTTATCGATACAAGGTACATGGTATTCGTGATTGCATGGAAGAACTCTTAACTTGTCCTCATCTTCATAGTCAGCTAAACAAATATAACATCTGTCGAGTATGTGCGACCATGTATCAGACCAAGAAATTAAACTTGAATAATATACGGTATCTGCAATTTCACATGGTAAGTTTGTTGCTTATGATTTCTTTTCAATTTAAATGTAAGTAGAAAATGAGACAAACTTACTGTTGAACATTACTGGGATCACGCTCAATGTTTTTAACCTTCTTGTGATACTTGAGAGGAAACGTATCCACGAGAGACTCTGGAGCAGGGAGTGGGACAAGGGATTCTGATAGTGACAAAGACTGATGATGAATTTCGTTCAAAACCTGTATGATAGATATCAAGTGAAATAATTCAGTGGCCGTAGTTTCAAGGACCTGCCTTCTATTTTCCAGTAGGATGTTATAGCTTTACTTATTATCATATATAAAAATATATATAATGATTTTAGTCTCCCCAATTTTTTTTTCCTCCAGATTTAGTTTCACCCTCCCTCCGTCGCTTTTCTGGCTCCACCATTGCAACAAAAAGTACCAGCAAGATCATAATCCAAGAATATGGGTTAAATTTCTCATTTACAACACTGATTCGGCAAGCTTACATTCAACAAATATTTGAAAAATCATCTAACACCTTTAGTAACAGAATTAATTTGTTTTTCCAAATGTTTCAAGCATGCCAAAAGTAAGTTTCTTGTCTAATATTGTTCGAACCACAGTAAATAGTGAAGAGCTAACGAGAAAAGCAAATTGTGAGAGGGGAAGCCAATGGAATCGAGGATTTACCTCAAATAATGCCTCGGCAAGCATGATTATTCTAGAAATACTTTCAAGAGTACTGGATTCTTCAGCCGTAAGGAATGAGTGGCATGAGCATGTACCATCAGGGTGGAGTCCGGATACACACAATGTAGTTTCCAGGCTTCCCTCATGAAGGACACTGCCTATAATTCTTTCCGAAATCTATACATTTGAATGAAGTGAACGGACAAGGTTAGTTTATGTGTTGCATGAAAGAAAAAATAAACTACTTTCAATAAATTTCGATCGATCTTGTAAAGTTCATGTAAAAATTCGACAGATCGTAGTTAGATTCCCTTACAAGCAAAGAGTATTCAAATTTCTTATAGTATAAATTATGTGCGTCTATAACTTAATGATAAGAAGTATTTGGGCCTCGACAAATAGTTATTATTGTACTAATATCTTCATCAAATTTTAATTTTAAAAAGGAAAATAGAAAAACTTGTTTGTAAATCATAGTTACGCCCATACATTTTCTTATACAAGCTTCTTCGAGTGCAAATTACTATCCATATAGGGAATGTTAATGAAAAAGTATGGAGGCATTTTCTCACTTATGTGATAAAGTCTAATATCATCTACAGGATATCTTGACAAGAGTAAATCCAGTTTTAGGCAAGTGTCAATAAAAATTGCAATAAAAAACTAAAAATCACCTCCGATCTCAATTGCCGTCTCCTTTCACTTCTATGATGATGTCTAGCACTGAAGGAATCAAGATCATAACCAGCTCCATTATAATCAACATCACCACCTGAATCGAAAAGCCACCTCATATGGGAGCCAGGATGGGAAAGATCACCGGTTAACAAAATGGTCGGTGATTCACTACGTCGTCTAAAGCTGTGTCTTGATAAAGTGTCCCAAAATAGCCTCCCGCCGTTTCTTCTTGATTCGTGACTTCTTTCCCCAATGCTACTTGATAGCAAATTTGAAGAGATACTCAGCTCATTGAGATGAAGCACGTTTCTCAAATCCTGATCACTATTAGATACAATAAATCCTGGACTAGAAATGGTTGTCACGTGAGAATGGTCATCTCCAGGGAATTGAAATCTCGGAAAAGAATCAGAAACCACAGAAAGAGACCTTAAATCGGAATGATTGTACTCTAAACCCACATCTGGATGATGTTGAAGGTTGTCTGAATCTGCACGTGAAACAGTGAATCCCTGTGAAGGACTTCTTGATTGATCATGGGCTGAGCAAAAGAAAGGTGTGATTTCTGCCGTTTCATCAGGAGCACCAGCAGTAGATATGCAATTTGTTGCATTCTCAGAAACCAATTCTTCACCAGGCTGTCAGAGGACACACTTGTAATTTCATGATTTCTATGTCAAACAATTAGAAATAAAAGGATATATTATGGGATTGATATTATTAAGATCGCAATGTTCTTTGACATTATATGATTGTGATTTAGTTTCAGGAAAGATTTCCTAAAATATTTTTAATGTTTCTCGCCTATATAAATTTATATTTGACATGATAGAGTTGAGATTTAGTTTCAGGAAAGATTTTCAATAATAATTCAACGTGTTCTCGCCTATATAAATAGGTGATTTTAGTCTAAACCGAGTAATCGATAGATTTCTAAAATCTGGACCTTACGTCATAGATGTAGGTCTTAATGGTCAAACCATGTAAAACCCGTGCTATCATGCATTCTCTCATAACTATATTTTACGATTTAGAATTCAACAGTTCTATTTCTAGCAATCATGAAAACATGCCTGAAATGGAAGAGATTCTGTTGTGTTCGAGAAATATGTCTGATCTGTGCTTGTTTGAAGATTTATCATTGAAGATTCCTCAAAAGCTTCGTCGATAATACTGTTATTTCTTCTAGACGAGTCTCCGTTCTCATAAAGGGAGCTTGTGCTTACCATGTGTGGGCTTAAGACTGAAGATGATTCTACCATCGAGTCATGAAAGTCACTACTGACTGGAGCTATTTTTTTGGTATCGGTAACCAATGACTTTTCTGGACAATCTTCTAGCTTCAAGGAACAAATTATAAGAGAGTCAAAGTCAGCATTAAAGATGAGTTATGGTGCATGTAGTATACCCCTTACATAGAAATTTAAATTTTGAGTTATGAAAATCCAGCTGAAGCAAAGCATTTTTGACAAGTTCATATAATCAAAAACCAGATGAGTAATATTGCTACTCACCAATTCCCCTCACATGCACCTGAATCAAATACATAATATTATCTCTCGCATAAATTATTGGACTAGATATAGTTGTCGCTATATCAAAAGTTATAGCGGCTAGCAAGTAGTTGCTGAATTCAGATCTTTTAAATCATATAAGAGTTGTTCCAGGTACTCTACAATATAGACAACCACACAGAATAAAATGTGCATAACTAATTTGTTTGCAGCAGATTCATTCTTCACCAAGAACTTACCCAATAGACCCAATTCCGTCCAATGCTACAAGAGTACTATCTTTTTCAAATGTCAACGAACTGAAAATCCGGGGGTAAACTTCATTTTTTTTTAAATGTCAATAAACTGAAATTTCAGGCGTAAGCTAAATGGAGTAATAAAATAAACATCATATGATACTTTAAACAACTCTGCGCACAGACACGGATTCATATCATGAACCCAAGGCATTTGACCCATCGTTACCCATCCCACACCTAAAAAAGAACAGGAAACATATGATATTTTCTCCCATTATAACATCAAGTGATTACTCCCAATCGATATCAAAATTCAAAACCAGGGATAAAAAATTCAACCATCAAGATTCGTACCAACACACTTCAAACAGTTCATACAATCAAGAAAACCTCGATGAACACAACGAAAAGGTCTTAATCCTAGCAGCAGACATAACCTGCACCAATCACGTAATCTGTATGAAAGCAAAAAAACAAGATACCAAACAACCTCAAAGGTTGCCTTCGAATTGAAAGAAGCGCAAAACAAAGAGGAAAGTTTGCGTTTTGCGCGGTTGATTATGGACCCACTTGAGCTGGATAACTTTCTCGCCGACGATGATGATTTCGAGGAAACCATGAGACTGCTGTTCGAACCCATCATCTGCCGGTTCTTGGAAAATTCAAGATTATTGTGCCGTATACAGAAGCCACTTAGGTACCGTTTGGCTATAGGAAGATTGAATTATTATAATTTGAGTGATAAATAATCGAAAGATGTAGATAAATAATATTGTCCGATAAAATATAGAAAATTTTATATGAATTAATAATTTGGATTAATCCTATGTATTTTATAATGATCAAAATACTCTTAATATCAATTTTTCTTTACCACGTCTTTTCCATTTGAAATTAAATTATCATTCTAGATTAAAAATTAATTTGGATATGTTTTAACAAACATATATTTTACATTTCCAAATAAAACAAATTTTTACTATTTTGACAAAACATTCAATTATATTATCAAAATTCAGTTTGTTGGTTGATTCAATTAATTTTATATATAGTCTCAATATTTAACGGTAACTTGTAAAAAAATATCCGTTAATGATTGTAAATGTGCTTGTTGTCGATTTATCTTCTTTTCCGGTAATAGTTGACTTCCGACAGAGACTTTCAATCTGATCCTTAACACTGATCGGTAGGAACTAAAAAACTGTATTACTTCATGTTCTGATCCTTAATCACTGATCGGTAAGGCCCTTGTAACAATTTGGTCTAAAGTGATAGCATGTCGTTTTGAGTTAAATCAAAAGTCTTTTAATTAGTTTGATAAGTTAATTTTTAAACTGGATATCAATTTGAGTTTGCGATCAGTTAAGTTACTGATTTCAGTTTCTTGCTCGAATTGAGTTGGGACTTCGGATCTTTTATCAAACACCAAAACTAAATGTTTCAACACAGTTATTATAAATTTAATTATATTTTTTGCTAAATGATATTATTATTAAAATTTTATGACGTTTCTTATATTTCAAAAATAAATATTGTTTGGTACATTTTCGGAGTTGGAAATGGTTTTGTGCTTAAATAATATTACAAATAAAATATTTTATGATGTTTCTTATCTTTCAAAAATAAATAAAAATTTTAAGTACATAACCATTTCAAACTCCGAAAATTTACCAAACAAAACCCAACAGAAGTAATTTATCACTTTAAATCCAACTTCCATTTTCTCTTTTCGAATTATTATTATTTTTTGTTCTTCTTGTTATTTATTTTAAATTATTTACTATTACTTAAAATGAATTTTTTTGTAAGCAAATGTTAATTCTTATATTAATTTTATTGTATAAATTTAATTCCTATTTTATTATTTTAAAAGATAAAACAAAAATTATGCACCAATGGTTACACACTTTCTGCTGTGTGTGTGACATGACATGACATAAAAATTAAAAATATATGTATTTCCCCAAAATTAAATTAAAAATATTTTCAAATAATTATTTCCAAAGGCCCAAAAACAAATGCAAACGTAGCCTAGAGACACGAACACGCACATTGAATGCCGCAGTTTGACTGTGATTTGAAATGATTTTATATTTATAGAAACTAAAGTGAAATGTCAAATTAGATAGATATAGTATTTTAAATCATGTTTATTTAGTCTTGTAAGTTGATTTTTATTTTTTATTTTAATTATATAACTTGTTAAATTTTAATTTTCATTATATAATTTTGATTTTTTTTGTTCTTGTCTTCTTTTTTTCTAAACCACGAAATATAAATTTGTTTTTTGGCTAGAAAACCGAGAGCTAACTATTCAGATATTGCTTTATTAACATCGTTGCACTCTTACTTATTTATGTGACAAGAATAAAGCTTATATTAGACATATTAAAATATACATAAATAGAAATACAGAGAAAAAACAACCCGTTTTTTTCTCATTTTGAAGTGTTCATTGTCGTTTTGCTTTATTTTTTGTTTTTTATCAAATGAATTATAATATGAGTAATATGATATTTATTCTCTCCGCATGTGGCACGTATGAGAGAATCAGTGTCAAAAAATCATATTCGGTGGATTTAAATGGTTTCGAACAAAAATGACAAAAAATAAAAAAATAAAGTTAATTTATGAAAATCGAACTTTCCAATGTATTATGATGATAACTTTTAGGTATTCTTGTCTAAATCATGTCATTAAATGAAAGATAACAATATTATTTTTTTTATAATTTATTGGTTAAAAACTATCTTGTAACATGCACTTGTGTTTAACAATATAAGTACAAAAATTCAACAACGATATTAATATTTTAAATTCATGATTTAGACTAACTTAGTTGTATAACTGTAATTGAATCAACAAAAGATATATAATTAAAAATATCACATTTCAATATATATACCACGAGTAAATTGACATTTTGTCATAAATCAATTAGCGTACGATGAGTCGATGACCTCTTATCACATATACTTTGTAAGTAATTGAATAGAGCTCTCTCATATAACATAAGCAATTTCCACGGTACGTTTCAAACTTCGTCATTCTTTCGTAAACGAGATTTGATATTCATATTTATTTTTCACATTTTCAATGATATACTTAATCTTGTACGAAGGATCAAAATGAACAACTCCCAATAGCGTTTGTGCCACCATATCATTGTTGAAGTTCTGATGGTATATACCAACATTGGTAGTTATACATGTGTGAGGCACGTCATATTTTTTTTTTTCTAATAACCAGTCTGGGAGTTCAAAGAAGCATGTAGACCCCATCGACAAATGACCGTAGAAGAATGATTTCTGCAACGTAATTTCTACAAATTACGTGTGATATCCACGACACGATACTCGTGCCTGAAAACTCTAATGGAATAATCCTTCACATATGCGATGAGATCCTTCTTATCTTTAAATAACATATTTACGCATAATTCACCTCTTCTCGGATTATAATAACTTGTTCGCATTCCAGAAGGTATACTGACAAAATCAGAAGGCTCTTCTCCAAAAACATTATGGAAAAATGATGGCATTTCATATGTTTCAGAAAGAAATGGTAAGATTTGTCTCTGTAACGTCTCACAGAGTGGTTGACGAGATGATGTCCCCTTATTAGGATTTGAATGTGTATTCACATCTTCATCACCATTCACTTCTTCTTCTTCGAACTCGTCATATGACATATCGAGTTCAGTATCACTCCTAGATATATCATCATTAGTGGCCAGATTCGGACAACGAGCCCTCGTATCTAATGTCGTATTTGGCCAATATGGAGCACGATTTTGTTCCAATGAGCCAATGATATATTGATCCCACGACCCACTCACATTATCGATATTTATAATTTTATATTACCGAAACCTTCTGTGACATGCGGAACATAAGATTATAGATCCTGAAAACCATCATATATAGAAGTATCATGTTGGTTATTGAACTTTGAATCAGATGTATGTGGAACGTGGTTCAACAAAACCAACACTATGATAAATTGAATTTGTTTTCACGTATAAATGCAACATATGCATATTGCCACATTGCATTATAAACTCTAAAGCATCATCATCATCATCGAGATTGACTTGAATTTTATGCCAAGATGGTCTTTTCATGAATAAATATTTGGTGACAACTTCAGAGTAAAATTCATTGGATCGATTCTTAACATTTTATGCACAACTTCAACCAACTCCAACAAGCTAATAGATCATAATACTCGTATCGGTCTAATACATTGAATACTATATTGGACTGATCTATTACCAATAACTATATGACCACCAAAATATAAGAGTACATCGATATTAGACATTTTGCCAAACAAAATTGAGAGAAAATTTAAGCAGAATGTTCGAAAAAAATATCTTTCAGGAAATAAAATTTAGAACTCATTGAAAAATCATCAGTGATCACAATATTTTATAGATTTGTATACGCGTCTATAAAATTAATAATATATTGTGTAAATATATATCATATGCGTGATTAATCCGACGTATTTCAGAAATCACATGAAAAATTTGACAAACGATTCAATTATTCAAGGAAAAGAACAAAATGAATTAATTATCACGGACTTCAATATCCACTTTGTGTAATTATTGAACAGAAAACGAATAAAATAATTAATTGAGCATCCATGCTTACTAAGCACGAATTTGGTGAGGTGGAAGAGCATATGTGCTTCGTAAACACGGATTTGGTGGTCACGTACTCAGCGTCCGTTGCTTTCGATCATGTTTTAACGCATTTTCGAATACTAATTTACTTTTGAAATATATATTTTTATTTTAAATTTAAAAAAAAACCCATATTTATGCATATCATAATATCTTCAATTTTTTTTTCACATCCTGATTTATGGGATGGGAGGGACTTAAAACTCGAATAGGAGACCATGTGACTTGTGAGCTAAGGCTCGGTCTCGTAATATCTTAAAAATCCTGGAATCTATGTTGTTCAATGTTTAATTAATTTTAACTGAGTAAATCTTAATGTAAAATTATCAGTAATTAATTATTTAGAATAAATCATATTAATTTCATGTGAGACGGTCTCTCATATCAATATTCATAATATAAGCGATATTTTATTTATAATTCATCTATACTACTGGTTAGACATGAGTTACTTTTATCCATAAACTGTTGGTCCCACGTGCGGAATTTGAGATAATAAAACCCGAAAATAAAGAATAAACTGGACACCGAGATTTACGTGGAAAACCCCTAAAAATTATTAGGGTAAAAACCACGGGAAAGATGAAAAAAATTTCCACTATAATATTTTGTGGTGTTTGTTCTCCTGTATTAAGAGAGTTTGTGTTCTCTTTGGAAACACAGTGAGTGAGTTGTACACCAGTAAAATATTATAGTGGAAATCTTTTCATCTTGCCCGTGGTTTTTACCCTAATAATTTTTAGGGGTTTTCCACGTAAATCTCGGTGTCCAGTTTATTCTTTATTTTCGGGTTTTATTATCTCAAATTTCGCACGTGGGACCAACAAGTGGTATCAGAGCCTTGGTTTAAAATTTCTTAAAATTCTGAGTATGCTCTGTGGTTGCAGCCTAGACTGATCTTCCACATCAGAAAAGATTTTTCGAGATTTTTTATTTAAGACGGGATTATTTTGTCCAGTCTACTAAAATTGTTGTAGACATAATGGCGGGAAGGTACGAGATAACAAAGTTCAACGGAAGCAATTTTATGTTGTGGAAAATAAAGATGCAAGCAGTTTTAAGAAAGAAAAATTGCTTGGCGGCTATTGGAGATAGACCGGTGGAGATTGCGGATGATGGAAAATGGAATGAGATGAATGACAATGCTGTTGCCAATTTACACTTGGCTATAGCTGACGAAGTTTTGTCAAGTATCTCTGAGATAAAAACAGCCAAAGTTATCTGGGATACTCTGACAAAGATGTACGAGGTCAAGTCGCTACACAACATGATTTTCCTAAAGAGAAGGCTTTATACTCTTCGGATGGAGGAATCCTCATCGATGACCGACCATATCAATACACTAAATACTCTATTTGCCCAACTCACTTCCATGGGGCATAAAATAGGGGAAAATGAACGTGCGGAGCTTCTACTTCAAAGTCTACCAGATTCATATGATCAACTTATCATCAATATTACCAACAATATTCTTATGGGCTTTCTAAGATTCGACGATGTCTTAACTGCGGTTCTCGGAGAAGAAAGCCGGCGCAAGAATAAGGAAGACAGGTTGGTAACTTCAAAGCAGGCAGAGGCTTTGCCGATGATAAGAGGAAGATTTATGGACCGTGACTCCAGTGGGAGCCAAAGGCGAGGTAGATCAAAGTCGAGAATTAAGAAGAAAAATATTTACTGCTTTAAATGTGGCGGTAAAGGGCACTTCAAGAGAGAGTGTACGAGTATCGATAAAAGTTCTCAAGGAAATGTGGCCAGTACTTCAGGCAGTGGTGAAATATTATTCAGCGAAGCTGCGAAGCAGCAACAGTTGCGGAAGGCAGGCACAAATTTTGTGACACATGGATAATGAATTCAGGAGCGACGTGGCATATGACGTCTCGGAGAGAATGGTTTGATCATTATGAACTAATCTCAGGAGGATCTGTATTCATGGGAAATGATCATGCCTTGGAAATCGTTGGGATCGGTACTATCAAAATTAAAATGTTTGATGGCACCATTCGCACCATACAGGAGGTACGACATGTGAAAGGACTGGCGAAAAATCTTTTGTCCTTGGGGCAATTGGATGACATCGGGTGCAAAACTCGGATCGAGAACGGGATCATGAAAATAGTGAAAGGCGCGCTTGTGGTTATGAAGGCGGAAAAAGTTGCTGCAAATCTGTATGTTCTTTTGGGAGAAACACACAAAGAGGCAGAACTAGCTGTTGCATCAATTGGTTCAAGAGAAGAATTAACGGTGTTATGGCATAGAAAGCTCGGGCATATGTCAGAACGAGGGTTGAAAATTCTCTCAGAACGGAAGCTGCTGTCGGGACTTGCAAAAGTGTCACTACCCTTTTGTGAGCATTGTGTTACCAATAAACAACACAGATTAAAGTTTGGCACTTCTACTGCCAGGAGCAAAAGCATATTGGAGCTGATTCATTCGGATGTTTGGCAAGCACCGGTTGTATCCCTAGGAGGAGCGAGATACTTTGTTTCGTTCATTGATGATTTCTCTAGGAGATGTTGGGTGTATCCAATCAAGAAGAAATCAGATGTTTTCCAGGTCTTCAAAGATTTCATAGCGCGGGTTGAACTTGATTCAGAAAAGAAAATCAAGTGTCTGAGGACTGACAATGGAGGAGAATATACCAGTGACGAGTTTGATGCATATTGTCAACATGAGGGCATCAAGAGACAATTCACGACGGCTTACACACCTCAACAGAATGGAGTGGCGGAGTGGATGAATAGGACCTTGTTGGAAAGAACAAGAGCTATGTTGAGGACTGCGGGTCTAGAAAAGTCATTTTGAGCGGAAGCAGTCAAAACCGCTTGTTATATTATCAATCGTTCTTCTTCAGTGGCGATTGATCTGAAGACTCCGATGGAGATGTGGACTGGGAAGCCGACAGATTATTCTCATTTGCATACATTTGGAAGTCCGGTGTACGTTCTATACAATGAGCAAGAAAGATCGAAGTTGGATTCGAAATCCAGAAAATGTATCTTCTTGGGTTATGCTGATGGAGTAAAGGGGTTTCGCTTGTGGGATCCTACTGTTCACAAGCTTGTCATCAGCAGAGATGTTATCTTCGAGGAAGATAAAGTAAAGGGAGACAAAGACACACTGAATTCAGAAACTACTATTTTTCAGGTGGAGAATAAAACGGACGAAGGTCAAGTTTCTTGTGAAGCAGTACCAGAGCACGAAGAACAAGAACATGTTGAGTCTGAGGTTTCCAATCTGAGGCAGTCAACTCGAGACAGAAGACCACCAGGTTGGCTTTCAGATTATTTCACTGAAAGCAACATTGCATATTGTCTATTATCAGAGGATGGTGAGCCATCGAGTTTTCACGAGGCTACTCAAAGCTCGGATGTATCCTTGTGGATGATAGCAATGCAAAAAGAGTTGGAGGCATTAGACATGAATAAAACTTGGGATCTTGTTACACTACCACGAGGAAGGAAAGCCATTGGAAATAGATGGGTCTATAAGATCAAGCGTGATGGCAATAACCAAGTGGAGCGGTATCGTGCTAGATTGGTGGTAAAAGGGTATGCTCAGAAAGAAGGCATTGACTTCAATGAGATATTTTCTCCTGTGGTTCGGCTTACAACAGTCAGAGTAGTGTTGGCATTGTGTGCGGTGTTTGACCTACATCTAGAACAGCTAGATGTAAAAACGGCGTTTCTTCATGGAGATCTTGAAGAAGAAATCTATATGCTCCAGCCAGAAGGTTTTGCGGAAAAAGGCAAAGAGAACTTGGTTTGCAGGTTGAACAAATCTCTGTACGATCTCAAACAGGCGCCGAGGTGTTGGTACGAGAGATTTGATTCCGAGCCTTGGATACAACAGACTGAGTGCAGACCCTTGTACGTATTTCAAGAGGTCTGGTGATGATTACATCATTTTGCTGTTGTATGTGGACGACATGTTGGTAGCAGGCCCCAACAAAGATCATGTTCAAGGATTGAAGACACAGTTAGCTAGGGAATTTGATATGAAGGACTTGGGACCAGCAAACAAGATTCTAGGGATGCAAGTTCACCGAGACAGAAGTAACAGAAAGATTTGGCTTTCTCAGAAAAATTATTTGAAGAAAGTCTTGCAACGCTTCAACATGCAAGATAGTAAGCCAATTTCGACCCCTCTTCCTGTTAACTTCAAGTTATCTTCCGAGATGTGTCCTAGCAGTGAAGCAGAGATGATGGAGATGTCTCGAGTACCGTATGCATCAGCAGTGGGAAGTTTGATGTTCGCCATGATATGTACAAGACCGGACATTGCTCAAACAGTGGGAGCAGTTAGTCGGTATATGACGAATCCTGGACGAGAGCATTGGAGCACTGTTAAGAGGATCCTTCGATACATTAAGGGTACCTCGAATGCTGCATTATGTTATGGATGATCGGATTTTACACTCAGGGGCTATGTCGATTCAGATTATGCAGGTGATCCTGATAAGAGGAAATCTACTACTGGTTATGTGTTTACGCTTGCAGGAGGAGCAGTAAGCTGAGTTTCAAAATTGCAGACAGTTGTGGCGTTATCTACAACAGAGGCAGAATATATGGCAGCTACTCAAGTTTGCAAGGAGGCAATATGGATTAAAAGGTTATTGGAGGAGATCGGACACAAACAAGATAATGTTCCTTTGTTTTGTGATAGTCAGAGTGCCTTGCACATCGCAAGGAATCCAGCCTTTCATTCCAGGACGAAACACATTGGAGTACAATTTCATTTTGTGCGAGAAGTAGTAGAAGAAGGAAGCGTGGATATGCAGAAGATCCATACAAAGGATAACATAGCTGATTTTCTGACCAAGCCAGTGAACACTGATAAGTTTGAGTGGTGTAGATCCTCAAGTGGTCTAGCGGAAACGTAAGCAGCAGGGAATGACAAGATTGAAAGGATGTGTGGAGATATGTTTGATTTTCAATCAAATCTCCAAGTGGGAGAATTGTTGGCAATAAATTTGGTATTGATGGGGGTTGGCAGGTGATTGTTGGCTGGTGATGGGTGATTGGTGATTGGTGGATGTCTTTATGACAGCCACGATACACGTATGGAGGGAGCTCTATAAATAGAGCTCCTCTCCCCCTGATTCTATCATCCCAAAGTTCCTTCAGCTCTTCTCTTTGAGCATCTCTTCTTCTTTGAGTGCTTAATATTATAATATTTGTTAGGTGTTTGTTCTCCTGTATTAAGAGAGTTTGTGTTCTCTTTGGAAACACAGTGAGTGAGTTGTACACCAGTAAAATATTATAGTGGAAATCTTTTCATCTTGCCCGTGGTTTTTACCCTAATAATTTTTAGGGGTTTTCCACGTAAATCTCGGTGTGCAGTTTATTCTTTATTTTCGGGTTTTATTATCTCAAATCTCGCACGTGGGACCAACATAAACTAGAGTTACTTTTGATTCTCCCAAAAAAAGGAAATGTCAACACAGCCGCGAAAAAACAACTATCTATCCTATGCATACATGAAGTGCGAAACAAATTTTTTCATAAATTGAGTCGAACAGAGAGAACGTCTCACGAAATTTATTAATAAAATGATATAAAAGAGAGTATGTATTTGGACATGATAGAAAGAATGATTTTTTTTTTTATAAAAAAACACACGTCCAATGTGCGTAGGCCTTCAACCTTTTACTTTTAGGCCACGAGTTAAAATTCGACCCTACATCTTCCGTTAGGGTCGACATGAATAGCATAGATCGCAACGTGGCAGCAATTATTGGGTGTTTTGCTGGCAGCATCTCGTGGCCTCACGTGTAATTAAGATTGTTTATTTTTATTATATATTAAACAAATGCTAAAATATTTATTTATTATATATATATATATATATATATATATATATAGAGTTTTGATATCCTTCACACCTACCGTGCACACTTTTGTGAGCACTGATGAGGTGTCACTCACTCATTAGATGTGATGAAATATAAAAAACTTGCAGATGTAATGGATAAGTGACACCTCATCGGTGCTCACAAAAGTGAGCACGGTAGATGTGCAGGATATCAAAATTGTATATATATATATATATATATATATATATATATATATATATATATTAGATAAAATGTGAGATGCCCGTGGGCAACGGGCTGAATTTCGGGCACGGGAGACAATCGCCTCGGAGTTTGGGCTTTATTGTGGGTCCAATTCACATAGATTCTTCGTTGGATTTATTTTAAAAAATGGTGGGTCCCATTTGTGTCAGTATATGGGACGTGGGGTCCATCCTACGCAGCTCCAAGGTGTAATGATGGGAAAGGACTGAGTGTGTGGGGACTGATAAATAATAATAATAAAGAATAAAACACGTTCCCACTGTTTCATTTATTTTACATAATTTTTTGTTCAAAAAAAAAATCTTGTATAATTTTTTTTTTTAAAACTTTATATTTTATATTAAATCATATGATTTCGAAAAATAAGATTTTTTTTTATTTCACAATGATTAACCGAAGTTACAAAATAATTGTGTATTTTATTTTTCAATTTATCGTCTCATCTTTTAAATCTACCGATTTCTGAATATAATAGTGTATTCTAATATATGTTTTCAAATAATCTTTTTTGTATGCTTTGCCGTTATATTGTATTACATTTATCGAATACGAGGATCTGTTACAAATCACATTTAATTAACATATAATTATGACCTGTATAAACAACGAAAAGTAGGTCTCTTGTAAGACAGTCTCACGAATTTTTATCTGTGATATGGGTCAACTCTACCGATATTCACAATAAAAAGTAATAATAAAAATTAATAAATTTTCATGAATTACCCAAATAAGAGATCTGTCTCACAAATACGACCCGTAAAACCGTCTTAAACAAATTTTTGCCAACCACAAAAACGAGTTAAAAACATAATAACACGTTCAAATATAAAATAATGAAATCAAAAAAGTATTTAAATTTCGATAACATTAACAACAATATACAGAATCTAGCAGGTGCAGCTAACACAGTAAAATTTAAAATAATTATTTTTTATTTACCGAACAATTTACATCGCGACCTTATAATATTTAATTTGATTAATAAATATATTAAATCGGCATATTCAACTCATCCAGCCATAGATTTAACATGTGACGCAGAACAAGTAAACCCAATTTACGTATATATAAAAGCATGTAATATAAATATTCCTAAAAAAATTTGTATATTATAAACAACATAATTTAGGAATATATATAAGAAAAACATATGAAAAATGAAATAAAATATTATTTTTTAACAAATTTTTATTTTTACTTTTTTGTGTGAAATGAGTGGTTTGCCTTCAAATACTGGCAATCAGAGTTGGGTAAAAATATTTATTAATTTCCTTTTCGATCAATGAATAATAATACTGTAATTTGACTATAAAAAGAAAATAAATAAGCTAGTTATATATTCATGTAAAAAAAATTATTCAAATTTTAAATTAATTACATATAAATAAATAAGCAAACACGTCCACTATTGATCTACACAATTGACGGACACATATTTTAATTTTATGAGAAAAATTTCTTATTTGACTACTAAAAAAAATATTACTTTTATATTAAAAATATTATTTATTACTATAGATATCGATATGGTTGATCCGTCTCACGGAAAAAGATCCATGAGACCGTCTCACCAAATATTTACTCAATTATCAGTTAATAAAAAAGATCTAAGATATAGTGAGGCAGAAAAGCTCATGCATGCGTTCAAGATTATTTACAAATGGTCAAGAGATCGATCTATGTATTAATATTTTTCGGATGAGTCTATCGCACAAAATTTTACAGTACAATTTATCTAGTTAACATATATCACCTGTAATTATTTAATTTGTGGGATTACTAGGTGTACATAAAAAAAATAACAATTATATACATTGATATTCAATAGAAATAAAAAGTTCGGTTCTAGCAGGTGATTCTAGGTCGAATGCAAACCTCAAATTTACTTTAAGCATGAAATCACGAAAGAGACCGTTAGAAAGGGCCGAGATTGTGTCCCGACGTAACCTCTTCGATTTTCAAGTCAAGTGTTGAAAATAAAAATGAGAGAACAGCTAGGAACGTTGCTAAAAATCAATATCGCGAATGAATTACTTGACACTTGAACCTGATGTTTATAGGAGAGTATATGAGCTTGTCATGAGCCATCTATCTTGGTTAGTGAACGAGCTGGAAGTCTAAAATCTGGTTTGGTCTTGATTTTGTTGGATAAAAAATAAATAAAAATTCTCCAAACTAGAGATATACATTTTTTCTTCTTTCTTTTTTTTTAAAAAAAAAAAATACCACAAACTTTTGGTCCCCCCCAATAATTACGATGCACTTTGCCACACGACTCAAGCCAAACAATCACTAATAATCTTTAAGCATTGTTAAATATCAAGCACAACTTTCCACTGTTTCAAGATTTCCGAATTCCCATACCATGGGCAACCAATTTTATATCTTTGATTTTTTTTTTTAATAAAAGTATATATTTAATTGTGTTAAACAAATTTATATCCCCTACCAAATTTTTTTCGATCATGGTCACTCATCTATATGATCGACACAATATTTAAAAAACCAAGTGTTCATATTCTTTGGATTACATCCGATGGGGTTTTGTTATCACATGAAATCAAAACTATGTTTTTCTACTATGTTAGGACCGAGGAACATTATAAAAATGAGATGATTCAATTCGATCCATAACCACATTAAAAATATATTTTTAATATAAAAAATATAATTTTCTACGAGTCACGTTGAGTTGAAAATCCATCTCATAAAATTGATTGTAATATAATCTAATAATAGTTTTTATCATCATTTCCTAGGCAAAAACTTGTGTGAGACGGTCTCATGAGTTGTATTTTGTGAGATAAATTTTTTATTTGGGTCATCAATGAAAAATATTATTTTTTATGCTAAGATTATTAGTTTTTATTGTGAATATTAGTAGGATTGACCCATCCACAGATAAAAATTCATGAGACCGTCTTATAAGAGACTGGCTAGTAAATGATCACAAACCACCAAATCTTATTTCTTGCTTTTTTTTTTTTTTTTGGACTTTTTCATGCATATTGATAAATATAATTTATTATCTTCAATAATTTTAACAATGGAATAAAAAACTGGCCTCCACCACAATCGATTGCCAGCTCTCCAAATTCCATCTATATAAAACCAACAATAATTTCCTCTACACTCGAACTTTCTCTTCCTCCCCCCAATCGTGCACCGCCGGGGAAACACTGTCGCTCCACCCTAATCCGCCTCACCTCCTCCCCGATATATACAAACATGAGGCCTGCTGCTGTATCTCACTCTGGATGTGAATACGAGCACTCTAAACCCCATTTTCTTGATTCTTGCTTCCTTTGTCATAAACATCTCTCCCAAAATAGTGATATCTTCATGTACAGGTACTTTTCTAGCTAAATCTGTTTTCGTGTTAATACTCAAAATCTTCATATATTATATTTTATGCTGTAAATTTTTATTTAAACATGTGTTTTTACTCGTAATCTGGAATTGATCGTGGAGTTGAAAATGTTATTGGGTTTATTTGCAGAGGGAACACTCCATTTTGCAGCCAAGAGTGTAGGCAAGAACAGATTGAGATGGACGAATCCACAGAGAAAATATGGAAAATTTCATCTTCCAAGAATTCAAACTCAGAATCTACCAAAGAATCTCATACCAAGAAAACTGTGCGGACGAGCACTGTGGCTGTAGCTTAAAATACAAAAAAAAAAAAAAGCAATTAAATTAATCACATGCATACTTCTTAAAAGTAAAGAGAAAGATATTTATCAGTTTTCAAGCATTTATGGGCTCTGATTCATCAAGAAAATGAAGGGTCTCTCGATTCAGAGCTGCAACTTTATTAATCCGCCAAGCATTCTTCTTCTTCTTCTTCTTCTTCTTCTTCTTCTTCTTGAGATTTAAATTGGTGTTATGAAAAGATCGATATTGATTTAATAATATTGGTTCCCACTCGATCAAGATGTTTCATCTGGTAGCTTTTTATTATGATCTGGTTTTTTGCGACTGTATTTTGATCTTTTACAAGAACAACAACAACAAAAAAATATAGGGTGAAGTGAAACTATTGTAAAAAAAAGTAAAACACACACCAAATTTTTTTTTACATTCCAATATAGCTCTCGGTACAGAATAAAGATGGATTGCGTGGTAAAAGTAAAGATTGCAAGAGTAGTATCATGTGACAATGTTAATACGTGAGATGATCCAATCTTACCCAAATTCACAATAAAAAATAAATTTTTAGCATATAATAATATTTTTTCATGGATAACCCAAATAAAAGATGTGTCTCATAAATAACGATCTATTATAGACGATCTCACACAAATTTTTGTCAGATTTTGCAAATAACCACAATCCAAGTAGATCCATTCCAAATTTATTTAATTTTAAACAATTCAATTCAACGCAATTGCGGATGTCAATGATGAATAGCAAAAATAACCGACAACAATTTTAAACAGTAAAAAAATAAATATTAATTTTTGATTTTTTTTCACAAAGAACAAAAGAACGATATGTTTTTTAAGCTTATGAGAAATTAAGGGTTACTACTGCATAGAAAGTTTGAAGTACTGATGATTGTTGATGGTAATTTCACGGGAAAAAAAACTTCGAAAAGGCAGAAGGCAAGACACTTGGAAATCATATGATTAGGAAAGAAACACCGGTTTTGTTGAAAAAGTATTAGATTATTATAGTTTCAGGATGTGTTTTTCAGATTAATCCGCGTTAGGCAAAACCGGTGAAGATCGTGGCCAGATGGTATATTACAGAATCATATCTTGCTGGATAATTTATACTCACGGTACATGCGAAAGATCGTCAAAAAAGCAGCTCATCATCTAGCAACGGAAGCTATTAAGAATGATGTTATTGGAAAATGGTTTAATTGTATGTTTTCATCAACCTTTATGAATATTGTATTGACAGACTCTTTGGAAATTAATTAATGGATATCTGTGACTTATTTCAAAAAAAATAAATAAATAAATAAAAAATTATTGATATAATGTAGTTAATATATTTGAAATTTTTTAAAAAATATTATATAAAAAATATTGATGTCATTTGAGATAATATGAAAGAAATATAGTAATCTTTTACCATCAAATTTACTTATTTACAATTACATTTCATAACTGAGAAGAATGAAATTATTATTAATAAAAAGAATTATTAAAATATATTTAAAGAATCATATATTATTTTTTCTATCAAAATTTTAAAGAATAAATAAAAAAATGAATGAATTTTGATTAAAATATTTAATTATTTGGGAGATCATGTTAAAAAAAATAATAATACTAAAATTCAGATTAAGATGCATAATAATAATTTCAATTTAAAGACATTCAATATACAAAAAATTCACGATAACACTATTCACTAAAAATTTAGAAAATTTAATATTATATAAAATATTTTTTACTTAAATTTATAAATAGCATGCATAACTAATTATATAAAAATATCACAAAACCCGAAATCATAACCAAAATTAAATAAAATGACATAATCAATGTAGACATCTATATGTACTTCATATTTTCAAAATACATTGTATTCAAATTTAAATTTTTTTAAAAAAAAATCGGAAAGACTTTAAGTTTAAATGTAGTTTATACTAAATTTCTGATTAAGATGTATAGTAATAATGTCAATGTATGAACAATCAATATTCCAAAATTTCATGACGACAATCTTCATTAAAAATTATAAAAATATAATATTATATACAAATTTATTTTTTATTTAATCTTTTAGATATTTGTAGAACTAAATATATAAAAATATCACAAAATCTAAAATCATAATCAAAATTAAATGAAATGAAATAATCGATTTATATATTTAAGAGTAATACTTAGCTGGGAGACGGATCAATCTATCGATATTCACAATAAAAAGTAATAGTCTTAGTATAAAAATTAATAATTTTTCATGGATGACCCAAATAAGATATCCGTCTCACAAAATACGACCCGTGAGGCCGTCTCACACAAGTTTTTGTTTATATTTAAACGTATTTTATATTTTTAAGATACATTAAATTTAAAAGAAATTGAAAAAAATACACTTGATTATTTATTTATTTGCTATTTATTTTCAAAAAATAATTAAAAAACTAATGTTAAATATATTCATCACCCTTTCTCCGCACGAGAGGTGTATACAGTGGTCAGTGTATATATAGATATGTAGGCCTATGTGCTTTATTGGGAAATAACACGAGTGCAAGATGCCATTTGTCCACTAAAAAAGCCACCAAATTTTCTTTGATGTTTTCTTTATACGATGTGGGAACTTGAGTCAGTTCGGTATGCATTGATAAATCTTCGGACCAAAACAATTGTTTACGTATTATGTTAATCAGATAAATCATATTAGAGTGGGTCTCACGGATCGTAATCTGTAAAATGAGTCAACTTCATCAATATTCACAATAAAAAGTAATACTATTAGCATAAAAAATAATTTTTTTTATGGATGACCCAAATAAAAGACTCGTCTCACAAATACGACCCGTGAGACCGTCTCACACAAGTTTTTTGTCATCATTATTGATAGACTCATTCAAGAAAATATTAATAGGAAAAATCGAATAAATACGAAGCGCGTGATATAAGTAAATATCACAAAATTATATAATCGCGATAAAGTAAATTTACTATAGATTGAGAATAATATGCCGTGAAATTCAGTCAAATTGATTTGCAATAAGAAAATCAGGATTCACATTGGATGTCCATTAATAGGGAAATTAACAACAATTTTAAACATGCAAAAAAAAGACAAAATTAAATACTGACAAATTTCACAAGAGTGCTGCTGACTCAACGTTGATGAAAGTAAGAAAAAATTGGCACCTTTCAAATCTTCAAACTAGCTTTTATAGTTTGATTCCACCAAAATCTTTGTGAGGTAAAACACTTGCAAAGAAAAAGACTTGCTTGTGCTATTTGGCTCCAATTCAGATAAATGGTATGCTTCTTGATCTCTCATGTTTCGTTCTATTCTATTTTATCGAGATATTAAAATCGATCTCTCGTGGATTTATTTGAATGTATCATTTCCGACACACAAATTTTTTTATTACGACATTGGGGAAGGGGTGGACCGGTGATTTGAACGCATGAGGAAGATGTTTATGTGGCTTTATCTAAGTGATGTTAGCGATATATATTTCTTTTTTTGAATGTACCGATGTAATGAAATGCGATGCGGTATGCATTGATTGATTTGTGTTCAAGCATTTGTTCCACATTGTTTTTTAAATCTGGATACCATAACTCGTTGATCGGAAAAAATTATTAGTCAATCGATGTTCAGTAAAAATAAACGTAATTTTTTGTGGTCGGATAAAAACAAAGACCAAAGAGGTGAAAAAGTATTTAAAAAATTATTTTACGATTCGAGACCCAATTATTATTAATTTTTAAAAAGAAAAATTGTTCTTCTGGGAACTTTAGAAGGCTGGAGATAAATTGATTTATAAGGTGTGAGGCAAATATTACTAAATAGTAAGTTAAATATAGGTTTAATTTAATGTAATAAGAGAAGTCTAAAAGGGTCGAATTATGTATACATTTTAACTGCGATTCTTCGAACTTGTGATCCAGAGAGGTGAAGGAACAGGATCGAGGAGAGATGATGAGATTCAGATTTCTTCTTCGAGTTCTCGGAATGCAAGTCATAGTTCGGGTGGAATTGGAATCTTGTCGCTCAGGGGCAAGGAGGATGTTGTGGGAAAATCACGGAGCGAAGTTCCAAGCTTCAAGAATGCAAATCCTGGCTCAAACGGAGAATTTGGCGACCGTGATCGTGGAGATTGGGGAAGAGGAAGAGAGGGGAAATTAATTTCAGGCCGAGAGTGGATCTCCACATCGGTAACTCTGCCGCTCATTTCTTTTATGTTTCTTCGTAAAGTTTTGACATGCAGTTTATGTTTTTCTTGTTTGGAAACTAACACAAAATAGTGTATCAGTTTTTATTTTTTGGGGAAGTTGAATCAGAGGTTGCTGAGACTTAAGCTGTAGGCGATTCTCATTTTTTTGTCCATGTGTAGGGAGTGACGATGAACGCATGGATCCCAATGATATCGAGATTGAGAGAATTGATGAAGCTGAGTTTAGGAATAAGAGAACACATTCTATGCCAAGGCCTTCAACCAGGCAAGAATCAGATGAAGGTTGTTCTGCAGCCACTTCCAGGAAACATGTTACAGGTATGAGCAAAGAGATATCCTTTGCTGATCTTTCTAGATCCTTTTCTCCTAATAATTCTAGAGGACTGTGTAAATCAACTTCATTTGTAGAAAAAAAGGTGGCAGTTTGAATTTATTTCCATTGGCTAGAGCTTGATTTGGATTATACAGCAACTTCTTATGGAATATTTGTATCACATAGGTTATGACCATAGACAATAGAAATATAGCGGTGTTATGTGTTCAAGGATTGGAAGGTATTCTTCCTATAATAGGATGTCTTCACGTGCAGATCAAAGTTCAAATGTCATCTAGTTATAAAAGTTTCAGGATCCTAAAGCCTCTGTTGTCCTCTTTCTGTGAGATCAAGTTCTATTTGGTTTGTCTTATTAAAGATCTACTGTCATAAATCAATAAAAAAAGAAAAATCTTTAGAATTTGATTCTTGAAACCCCGAGAGTTTTTGAAACCCCAGGAGTTTAAAGAGCCTGAAAAGAAGGCCATTACTCCTATGTGATCAAATCTTACCCTTCTCTTGCTCAATCAAGAACGGAATGCTACCTTCTTAAAGAAGTTATCTAGAAGGCTGTTGTAAATAATGGTGCTGATGCCAATTGCTGCAACTCAATGGTAGTTTTCTCATACTTTTCATTGCAGGGAATAACAACATAGATACGGGTCTCCAGGACATTGAGATTGAAATAATCAACAAAGCTGAATTTATGAAAAAGAAATCAAGTTCTTTGTCAAAGATAAGGAGGACGTCAGCCAGGCAAGAATCAAATGAGGGTTATTCTGCAGCAACTCGTAAGAAGACAGCAGAGTGGATGCAAAAAAAGATATTCCCTGCTGGTCTTTCAGGATCTGTTTTGCCTGAGAATGCTGGCAGTGATACTAAACATTGGCCGCTAGATAGATCAAGTTCATTTGGGAAAATAGCTGATGGTATGACCTTATTATTTTAATCTGCTAGCTGTTACTTGGATCCTGAATTTCAGTCGGTGTTTTTTTCATGGAGATAACATTAGGCAATAGAATTACAGCAGTAGTACATAGGCCAAAGATTAAGAAGATATTTTCAGTGTTGGCAAAAGATGCATCAGTTCCATCCTCACAACAAATATATGATTTGCATTTCTCTTCTCCATGAGAACTCTGCTTTTCATATATTCTTTTGACGCTCTTACTATTGAAGATCTCTCTCACTGTCTAAGTCACATGTTCTCAACCTTCAGAACCTGATTTTGGGGTCGCCTTGACACTAGCTCCTCCATCACTACCCCATGAATTTAGAAAGCCTAATGAAAATTGAAAAGACTAGGGTTAGTTTTCCTTTTCCATAGGAATTTTCCTTGACACTAGCTCCTCCATCACTACCCCATGAATTTAGAAAGCCTAGTGAAAATTGAAAAGACTAGGGTTAGTTTTCCTTTTCCATAGGAATTTTTATTTTCTTCAATTCTAAATTGCTCACACAATTGAAGATCACAAACGATGTCTGAGTTGCATGTTGCTAAATCTTCAGAGTTTAATTTTGCTTCTTGTTTGACTCCATCCTCCTCTGTCACAACCCCAGTAATTTAGAGTTCCTTGGAAGCCTAAAGGAAAAGAAAAGACTGTCAGTTTTGTTGATTTCCTCCAAGATTCTCTCTGTGTTAAAGAAACCACTTATGCTACTTGTACTACTTAATTAGTTGTTTCATCTCATTGCAATATCTGTGAAGGGAATGGCCGTGAATATATGTTTCCTCGTGGTGTTGAGATTGAGGAAATTGATGAAGCTGAGTTCATGACCGGGAAACCTCGTGACATATCAAAAACAGGCCCTTCAAACAGACAAGAAATAAATGAAGGTTATGTCACCACTTCTTGGAAGAGTGTTGATGGTGTGAGGAAAAACATATCCTATTCTGCCTTTTGTGGATCTCTTTCTCCTGAGGATGCTAATAACGATTCTGGTCAAGGACAGCCCAACAAGTGGAGGCCATGTGTAGAAAAAGGTGATGATTTTGAATTCATTTATGATGTGTCATTTAAGAAGTAAATGCTGTAGTTTTGTAAAAAATTTTACCACTGGTACACCTAAGTAGCAGTTTCCTTGTTTTATGTATTCATCCTAGGGAATGACAACGAAGATATGGATCCCGAGAAAATTGAAATTGAGAGAACTGATGAAGATGATTTCAGGAATAAAAAAACACATTCCTCGCCAACGATAACTCCCTCAACCAGGCAAAAGCAAAGTGAATGTTGTCCTAGGAAGAAAGTCGAATGTGTGAACAAAAAGATATCTAACTTTCACTCTGGTTCCCTTTCTTGTGGGGATGTTAGCGTCGATTCCAATGGAGATCCAGACAAGTCAGGTTCATTTATGAAAGAAGGTGATAATTTTATTTATTTTGTTTCACCGCATGCCAGTTGGCACTTGACCTTAGATTCACTTCTCAAGACATTTGTACTGCTACTTAAATAACAGTGTCTCATGTTGTATGTATTAATTCTAGGGAATGGCGGTGAAGATATGGATCCTCAGAAAGTTGAAATTGATATAATAGATGAAGCTGAGTTCAGGAATAAGAAAATGCATTGTGTGCCAAAGGGAGCTCCTTCAACCAGGCAAAAGCTAAACAAAAGATATTCTGCAGCGGCCTCTAGGATGAAAGTCAAATGTGCAAGCAAAAAAATATCTAACTTTCACTTCTGTTCCCTTCCCGCTGAGGATGTTAGCGTTGATTCTAATGGAGATCCATACAAGTCAAGTTCATTTGTGACAAAAGGTGATAATTCGATTTTTTTTTCTGTTTTACCTGTATGTGAGTTGGCACAAATTTGTTACTGTTTGGGTCATAGGTGAGAATGTTTGTCTTCAAAGTCAATATGAGTGCACGTCAATTTAGAAAAACGTCATACCTCATTTGAGTTCTCATGTGTGCAAAGATGTTAGTTATAGTCCAGGTTTTCATATTTTCTAAGTATTTTCTAAGTATACAAGATTTCTATGAAGTCAGAAACTATTGAACAGAGGAGTAAAATGTTTTGAACAGTATAATCACACTTTTTGGCAGAATTTCTCAATTTACCTTTTAAACATCATGTCATAGATGCAGTCAGCTGTTTCAGTTAAAAGATCTTTAACATTGCCTAATTATCAGTTTCTTTTTACCAAATAATTGATTCATGCAGTTAGGTCCGTGGCTAAATACTTATTTTAATGGTAACAATTCAATGAGGTGTTTGGATGTTGGAAATTGTAAAGAGATATTGATGGCCTAAAGCATATTAACTTGGCAGCAGGATTTGCAGTACTCAATTATGTGGAGCTAAGATTGATAAATACAGAGGTGAAATGAAAGGGTACATGCATTGCCAATATAACAGTAATTTGCTTTATGTCACATATAATTTTGCTGCTTGAATTGTTGAAGCTTTTTTCTTATCCAGATCTTTTGAATATTTTTTAGCTTTACACTTAATATTGTAACAGATCAGCATAATGTAATGGAATATTCTTCTTTATTACATCATTTTTAGAAAAAAACTGATTTGGCATATATGACAGCCATGGCGAATGAAGCTGAAGAAATTGAGTTTGAAATGATGGGTAAAAATTGCATCAATATAGAAGACTCTATTGACTTCAGAAGAAAGAAGATTGGTCAACGGTGGGACAAAAATTTCCATGATGATGTCAACAGCCACTATCATGAATGGCTCAACTCTAACTCAAGCATTCAGTCCAAAAGAAAATTGAACATGAGTGGCGATGATGATGATTTTCTAAAAGCCGAGAAAATTTGCTCAAGCGGTTTGGAACATGATAATGAACTTGGTATTGCAAATCGGACTAGGTCAAAGACAAGGATAGTGAAAAAATCTCCTGATGTTGATAAATATTTGTCTTCCAATGAGAGTATTTTTGAAAGTAGGGATGATGAAGATTTTAGAGTGGACAAATCTTCCCCCTCTGATAGTTGGGAGCCACAGTACTACGATGTACAAGATAATGAATCAGTGAAGGTGTCAGCAGCTAAGTTTTCAGATTACAGTAAGAAAGAAAGGACTGCTGTAAGGCGCTCTTCCAAGAAATGGCACTTTCCTAATCTTGACAGAGAAGAAGAAAAATGTGATCAGCTCTCTTGCTTTTTTAGAAAGAAACGGTTGAGTATCGATGCCTCAAGCAAAAGAAATGTGGAAGGGACATCGTACAAGCCAAATAAAGTCCCAGAAGAAAATTATGACGAAAAGACAATTCTTTGTGACGATTCAAATGAAGAAGAGGTCTTTAAAAATAAAAGTGATGGTATAGAAGAGAACTTACCGAAATGCCCAAAGTTAGATCAGTTGTACACTCAGAAGCACGGTGATGAAGCAGGAGCCAGCGGCTCCAAGGACCATTCAAAAGATGAAGATAGTGATCCGATTGATTTTGGGGTTCAGAGTGGATGTAGTCAAGCCAGTTCAGGTTTCCATGTCCATGATAACAATGATAAACTGCCTGTGGCTGATGGAACAAAGCACCTGAGAAAAAGGAAGCAAGTTTCTTCAAAACGATATGATTTCTGGAAATTGATGGCAGACTCTATATTGGAAAGGGGACAAATGCCTGAAGAGATAGAAAGTGATGAAGGAGCTAAACACGCACCTGTACCTAAACTTCAAAATAATCTGCCTTTGAAATTCAGATTTGAGGACGAGTTACCAAAAGCAGTGGAAAAAACAGAATATGAGAAAGAGATAGAAGGATTGTTTGCTGAATTAGATTTTTCTTGGGCATCAGTGCAGATGGGTTCATTCAACTTCCCCGAGGTAAGTCTAGCTTAATCACTATTTGTGATCTCTGATTCGAAAGCATGTTTATCGTTTTAATAGAGAATGTGAACAGTCTTAATGACTATTTTATGTGGTATAGAGATGCTCTCCACATTTCAATTCCTCTTAGAAAATTTATGCCCCATATAGAAACTTTCCCGGAAACATGACTGGACATTTCTTTTAGTTTAAATTTTCAAAGAAAGAGATGACACTGTTACAACTAACTACTTCTTAATAAATTTTCCCTAGTCAGGTTGTTTGTTGTTAAAGTGGAAAATTCTCTAGGTTTCTTCTGTGAACAGAGAAATTTTGGAGACTGATTCATAACAATTTTCCTTTAACAGTACATGATCTGTGCACCTTTCTCTGGATTACTTAAGAGAGCAGTTATTTTACCCGATATTTGATCAGATAGTACCTATGGAACCATCTAAAAAATCTTTTTTAGTGCTAAAATGATTTTCGTTTCTTGGAAATTTGAGCACATGTTTCAGTTTGACTTGCCATATAGACCAATAGTTAAGCTTTTGAAGTTGGTTAAATGAACGAGAATAATACATGTAAATATATTTCATGATATGTAAGAGTTTTTTTGTCAATCTACAGAGAGTTTGGTTTAACCAATCTCTTAAGTAATTGTTAGCTGGATATCTCTATGAAGACTGTCGTATCAATCAACTCAGGGGCGGAGGCTCACTCACCCGCCCCCTCTCAAATTCTTAGAAGTTTGAATATTACATGAAAAGGTGAGGGTTTAGGGGGTAAGGGAAATGGAGGGGGGATGTTGTCTCCCCTCTTCCCCAAAATTTGTAATGTTTATACAAAATTGGTGGTACTTTTCCAATTCTTTTAATTATAAAATTTTATATACAAAATATTATAATGAATAAAGATAATTCCACCCAAAATTTCATTTAACCTTGCCCATTTACCTAATTTTTTCTTCCCAAGCACCTAAATCTCAAATTTACAACTCAAAATACCTAAATATAATAGATAGGCAAATAGATTGTATTTTAATAATATGTTTTCCAATTTTTAATTTCTCTATATTATTATTGATTTTCAATTTTTAAAATTTTACTTGTCTTCTTTTTTTTTCCAGAATTGATTGCTATAGTATTTATTATGGATGAATTAATGGAAATTTGGCACTTTAATTATTTATATTTTTAGGTAATTTATTTTTATTCAGTGGTTTCTATTTTTAGTTTTTATTATTTCAAATTAATATTATGTTTTAGATTTTTTAATACATATCTCAAATTTAGTAAATATTGTTGTTACTTAATAAAAACTCCCTTGGCACGGCGTGAATATATATTAATTTTTTTGTATTAAATGAATTTCCTGTGAAAATCTAGAGATTATATTAAAATTTTAAACTTTAAACATGATTTTTTATAATAATTTTGTATGTTATTAGTGATATAATTATTTTAAAAACAAAAATTATAGATAAAGATAAAAAAAATATTTTATTAGGATAATATAGTTATAGATAAATGAAAATATACCGAAATAGGTTTTCTCATATTTTTTTAAAATAAAAATGGAATATTTTTGTGATTTTAGAAGATAGGTACTTTGGGTTTAGCAAAAAACGATACCAAAGTTTGTTACACTAGTCCCCTTTACCTTAATAAAACAGTATAGATTAAATAATGTACTATAAATTTTAACTTAATAATAGTAATAGTTAATAATTATTAATAATTTTGAAAATTTTATTTCCGCACCCAACCCCCCTCAAAACAAAAACGTCTTTTGCCCCTGAATTTATCAATGGCATAGTTTATGGTGTAAGCTATATGAGGAAGTATGTTCATATGTATTCCACTATTATAAATAGTCGACCTGAAACTCCTAACCTCGGGATACTGATAACCGCAGCAAGAACCATGCTAACAAACTGAAGAATCAGATGACCGTCAGTTGCACCTCTATTAAGCTGGACTAATTTTTTTACCATGAGCAAGAACTAATTTTAGACCAACATGGTTCAAAAAGTGCGATGACTAATGCTCTTTCTATGGCCTGCAGGTTGATAATGTAGATACAAATGCTCATGGTGAAGAAACTCAACAATCCCGGTGTGCCAGAGGGGATCACGAGTTGTTCTTGCAGGATGACATGGGGTTGGTATGTATATATTGTCCTCATGTGGAGCTTGGACCAAGAGATGTAATGCCCATGTGGGTAAGTAGATTTCTTTTGATCAACCCAGATTGTTGATAATGATTTGAGCTAATTAACCTGAATCACTGTCTTCTGCCCATGTGGGTAAGTAGATTTCTTTTGATCAACCCAGATTGTTGATAATGATTTGAGCTAATTAACCTGAATCACTGTCTTCATTTCCTGCGGCGTTGTTCATCTCACTGGAAAGAGTTCTTCTATTTTCTAGGTTAATTGTTTTCTTTTCATATATGATCTTAATTTAGCTGGCAAACATACTGCCGTCGAACTTATGCAGGTAGAAAAAAATTGTAGAGTATCAGGAAGGACAAGATCTTCTGAAATGGGGCAGCTTCTCGAGTTTGACCAACTCGATCTCACCACATCTTCTGAACACGATTTTACAGATTTCGACAATAATGGAAATGGAACAGTTTGGGACGTTAAGCCTGGTATAAAAGAAAGTATGTACAAACATCAGCAAGAAGGATTTGAATTTCTTTGGAAAAATTTGGCAGGCAGCATCAATCTTGCTGAATTGAGGAGTTCTGATCCTAGTGGAGTGGGTGGATGCATCATCTCTCATGCTCCAGGAACTGGGAAAACCCGTTTGACTATAGTTTTTATAGAAACTTATTTAAAACTGTTCCCAAGTTGCCGACCAGTTATAATTGCTCCCGCGAGCATGCTTCTAACGTGGGAAGAAGAGTTCAAAAAATGGAATGTCGAGTTCCCATTCTATAATCTCAATAATCTGGAGTTCTTGGGCAATGAAAACAACACCGCTCTCCGACTTTTCTCAGGGCCTAGCGGCCAAAACAAGGAGTTGATCCGCATGGTAAAGATTTATTCATGGCATAGAGGTAGAAGTATCTTGGGAATCAGCTATAGTTTGTACGAGAAGTTGGCTGGGGAGAAATACAGAGAAGATAAAAAGAGAAAGAAGAATAAGAGAGTTGCAGTTGACAACAAATGTGAAGCTTTAAGAAAAATACTTCTTGAAAAGCCTGAATTGGTTGTTCTTGACGAAGGGCATACTCCTCGTAATGAGAGAAGTAATATTTGGAATGCTCTCCTCAAACTCCATACCAAAAAGCGGGTCATTCTTTCTGGAACTCCTTTCCAAAATAACTTTGCTGAACTCTTCAACACATTGCGTTTAGTGAGACCAGCATTTGCTGATGTACTTTCGCAAGCAAAAAATTTTTCTGCGGAAATGATTACATCAAGGAAAATGCCCAGGAGAAAACATGAGGGGAAAAATGCTCGATCAATATCAAAGGCCATTAACTCTGCTGTGGAGAAGTTGAAACTTTCCATGTCACCATTTGTGCATGTACACAAAGGCACCATTCTTCAACAAAGTCTCCCTGGATTGAGAGACTGTGTTGTCCTTCTAAAACCCCCGGCCTTACAGAAGAGTTTAATTGATAGGTTAGAAGGGTTGCAAAGCACGTTTGAATTTGAGCATAAGGTTGCATTAATATCTGTGCATCCATACCTTCTCCAATTCTGTGGTTCAGTTGAAAAGCAGTGGCTTGGAATTGACATGGGTGCAATTGAGGCCTCTAAGCTCAATCCCAACGAAGGTGTGAAAACAAAATTCATCTTTGAGCTTGTCCGCCTCAGCTTGGCAATGAATGAAAAGGTGCTCATATTTAGCCAGTACATTCAACCTCTAGAACTCATAAAGGATCAGCTGAAAGAAATTTTTATGTGGGTGGATGGGAAACAAATTTTCCAGATGCAAGGGAAGCTAGATCAAAGGCAGCGTCAACAGATGATTAACGTATTCAATGATCCACAGAGTGAAGCAAAAGTCATGCTTGCCTCGACAAAGTGCTGCTCAGAAGGTATAAGTTTAGTTGGGGCTTCTAGGTTGGTCCTACTGGATGTTGTTTGGAATCCCTCAGTTGAACATCAAGCGATAAGTCGTGCATACAGGATTGGGCAAAAGAAATATGTTTACACCTATCATCTGATGACTTCTGGGACGACTGAGAGTGACAAGTACTGCCGACAAGCTGAGAAGGAACGATTATCTGAGCTTGTGTTTACCTCTTCTTCTAATGAAGGTGAGAAACATAAGCAGCCTGCTACTGGTATTGAGGACAGGATCCTTGAGGAGATGGTTGGTCATGCAAACCTAAATGCAATGTTTGAGAAAATTATTAACCAGCCAAAGGATAAAGACTTAACTCGAACTTTTTGTCTCACATCTTGAGGATGTGCACAGAAGCATTTCAGGTATCTCTATCTATGATGTGTGTTGAGTTTCTTTATTAGATTTAACAACTCATAGTATCCAAATGACTGAGTACTTTAGACAAATCCCATTTATCAAATGAAATGTCCTCTCCAACTGAGATGCCAGAAATACCATTATTATATGGATCGACAGAGGTATCCCTTCTTGATCTAAACAATGACTTTGAAGCTTTTATGCATGTATGTAGGACCAATGCATTATCACTAAGTGACCAGGAAAACACCAAGTACTTCATCATGCACATGTTTGTCACCTTTTCTTATATGAAGCTGGCATGCTAATTGCTTCTTCCTGATTGTCCTTGCTCAACCGACTTTAAGACGAGTATTTTGATGTCTTTAAGATGTCAGGAAGCAACGGTTTACGATAATAATTTTTAGTTTCAAATGTTCATCATAAGAACATAGAGATATTGTTGGGGAAGTATATCATATTTGTTAAACTATCTCGTACCAGGGCATATCCGCTAGTGAGAGCAAAACCCTCACAATTACTTTTCCGATTATTTGTCGGTTTCAGATTTCATGTACAAATTTTTTTGCCTAAGAACCCGAACTATTGTCAGCGTCCCTTGTCAAAATTTCACTGTTCACTTTTGATAGCTTTAGTGTCCATACGTGCCAACTTTGATTATCTATTTTTCTCAAATTATTATATTCCCTTGTTATTACTAAGAGGAATATTATTTATTTAGTTTTCACTATTTATTTGCAGATCCAAGTAGAAGTCTCCTATCCGTTATCCGTCAGTTGTCCCGTTTGTATCATCAACTTTACATTTTCCGAAGTGTTAGTCCGACTAAATTTGGCACATGTTACTTTGTACTGTTTCTGAATACGGGAAATTGTTGGCTCAAGTCATCCATCACCACCTGCAAATCGCAATTACTGGAGAACATTTACTTCTGTTTCATGAAAATTGACTGCTACAGATTGATTTTTATTGGATAGCTTATATTCATGGATTTTCTGTTATTCTACTGTAAATTTCTTCAACTATTGCCAAAGATTTTAATTTCAGGAACAAAGGGGACTCCTGACATATTCCCCGTACTTTTAATATCTTTTGAAGAAAACTCGGTCGATCTGTGTTTCAGGCTCTGGCAAAAACTCACCACCTTCTAAAATTGGATGGCATTTCTAGTAATTATGCATCAACTTAAAATGGTGACTGCATACTTGCAATCAAATGCAATTTCTCATCCAAAATTCGCCAGTTTTTTGGGTTGAGCTTACTAGTTGATAAGAAATAGAGCTAGCTCAAGCTTTAAATGAGTTCAAATCGAATCGATCGGCTCAACTTGTGGGGGGCACATTTATACATAGCTAAACCAAGAAAGATGATTTGAGGTGAATTTTACTTCTTAATCCCTTCTGTTTGCCAGAATGTACAAGTCAAAAATGAAGAAAACCAAGGTAATTATTCTAGCAAACAACTAAAAATGCGGACCAGATATTTTATATATACAAGGATGATAAAAGTTCAGTTCCTGTTGGAGGACATAAATATTCGATTATGCGTATATTGGATGCTCTGCTGACCCTTGTGATAAAATCATAATAATAATAATAATAATAATAATAATAAAATTCTTGACAAAATTGTAGCATAAGATCGTAAAGATTAACCCAGCATAAAATCCCCCTTTAATTTATATATAATATTATAAAGAAAGGAATGAATCTCTACAGGTTGTAATGAGCATCGCTAGCCTTTAAATGAACTTATCCAATCTCCAAGATTTTTTTGAGCCCGGAGGCCTGAAGTTTTCAAGCTGCAGATTAGAGCTTGAACGAATCTCGTTCAATACTGAATCACCTTTTTCTGATTTGATGATCTCCAAGATACCTCCAAGAACTTCGGCTGCAAGCCCAATTTCTACAAGACGCCCTTGCTCTTCTCCACCTTCATATATCAAATGCCCAATTGCAGAAAGTGCAACAATCTTTTCCAATATAACTTGTGCAAGAATACGACTTAGGAACTCTGCTGCCCTAGGGGCATCGTTTACAGCATCCTCCAAGACACAGAGAACAGATTCAAACCTGTTCGAATACAAATATTTTTCAGACAAAGTAAAATTCTAATGTGTAATTTATTTAAAGTGAACTGGATGTAGCATACCCTTTGATGAGCTGATCCTTGTTTATCGTGCCATCTTGACGTTTTACGAGGGTAATAAGCAGCTTCGTCAAGAGATCTCTTTCCACGTCTTTTCTCTCAAAAGAATCTGTGACCCAGATAGATATCATAGATGGATAGAAGGTGGGGGTATTCAGATCCTTGATGCATAAAGCAACTTCATTTTCGTCTCTTGCACTGGAAAAAATGAAGACAGATTTTCAAGTTAATCTGTATCAGTGCATAATGCACGATGATGTCTGCTATAATTCAACAAACTAAAATCAATAGAAGTGAACATCCTCGGAACAATATTTCAAAGTTCAAACAACCAATGAAACCATGATACACACTGGCGGCCAAACATAGTTGTAGATATAAATACAATCCCACCGGCCTCCAAATCACCTACCCACGACCACTTCCAACATGATATAATAGTTGAATAGAATCTTTCATAAAGTTCCAATTCATAATCCAAGTACAATTTTAAACACCATAAACTGCACACGATTGCAGCTTGTTTCTCAAGGAACTATTCACTTCATGCAACTAGTTTTATGAGGAGAAAATCAACAATCCAATGACAAAGGTTGGCAACCTATTCAATGCTGTTTTTTTCTTTTTTACAGAAAACACTCCGGAATTGAAGAGCATAGAAACAAGAATATTTGACCTTTCAACGAACATGGAAATACTAGACACCCTCAAAGGTGATCACACCAAGGAAAAAAATATTGGTTTTCAGGTAATACCAACTTATCTCATTCTTAGGGATTTTAGATTTATCATGCATTATTTCGAACAGACTGCTCAATGGAACACCGGCGGACATTAATAAAAATAAACATACTGGAGATATGGTCATACCCGTAGAACTCCTTAATTGCAGCCATGGACTTGTCCTGCAGGTACTCTTCTGGCCACACTATTTCTGAAGATACATCTTGCATACTTATTGGGGATACACCACGAGTTGGTGGAGAAGCAAGAAGAGATCTATCAAAGCCATGGTCTGTATTTCTAATTTCTCTATTTCCATAGGCAACTTTTTGCTCTGGGGGAAGTGACTGGTCATAATTGGGCGGAGCAGCAAACATGTCAGGCAAATATCTTGGTGCGAAATCCTCTCTTTGGCCATAACGATCTGGCATTGAATTGAATCCATTCAGACCAGGTCTCACCCTCCTTTCATCTCCAGGATTTGGCATCTCAGGCAAAGGAATACCAGGTGCTGATTGCTGCCCCCTGAAAGCCATTCCCCTGGCAAGACCACCTTGAGGCCCAAGAGTTATAGGCTCATCCCCAAGAGGTCTTTGCGACAGAGGAACAGACATTGTCCTACTCTCAATGGAATGTCTCTCCTCGGTCCTAACATCCTGAGAACCATAACCACGTATCTGAGGTTGGACGGCACGGAAGCCGCTCATCTGGGAATTTGGAGAAGACAACATAGTAGGAGTTCGAGGAGAAAAATCTACATGTGGGCCCCGTCGGACAGAGCTACCCATACTCGGAGCACGGCCTAACCTACTAGCTTGTGCCTGCTTCTCTTGGGCAGCGTCTCTGTGTACCTCCTCAATTTTTTTTGGACCTTCAACTTTCCGCCTCTGCTGCCACCTATTCTTTCTAAGATCAATAACATCTTTAAGCATGAACCTTACCCTAGATGACAGCTTCATATTATTTGACAGCTTAGCCATAATGTCAAAATAGAAATCCATGTGTTCCTTTGCTTTATGATGATCTATCATCTCACCAATCGTGCTCATCAATTTGCACAATGCTTCGATATTTTCCTCATCAGGAGTCTGATACTGACCCAACAACTTATTAATGCACTCATGCATTATTCTGGCAGTTAACATTTTTTTCTTGTACAGCTCTCCAATTAGTCTAATATTACCCAACATGCGTCTCCTAGCTTGGAGTCTCTTCACTTCTCTCTCTTCTGCTGTAAGCATATTTTCACCTTCTTCCTCCACTTTATTTGCCTCCTCTTCCTCTCTTTCTCCCCTCTCAAATTCTTCTTGACATTTGTTCAGGAGCAGCGTTTTGAAAGTGATTGTTTCATTGTCCACTTTCAAATTAGGTAAATCTGCTGCAAGGTGAAAACAGAAGTTGGCATACATTTCACAAAAGGTGGGCTCCATCAGAGCTTTATCAAAAATCTGGGAGATCACACCGGACAAAGTAGCAAAATTGTCAATGTTCACTTGTTTTACTTGCTCGAACAGCTTCTCAAAGTTTTGTGGGGTGAGCTTGTTCAATATGGACTTTAACTGCCTCTGTTTTGCTTCTTCCTCATCAGTGATCTTACCCACCTCATACTTTTTGTCAGCTTTGTGCATGACTTGCAGTGGAGTCTGAGGAGAAGGAATAAAACCCTTCTGGAAACTAGTTCCTCGTTGCCATCTGTCAGAATCGGAGGTATTTCTTTGCAGGCCTCCATGTGGACCAAGGGGCTGAATTGGCCCAGAGAGAATGGCACCAGAATAGTGGACGGATGTTTGACCCCGTGGATTCCTCAGAACACCATAATTGCCTCCCTGAGTATTTCGAAACCCGGTAACATTACCCACATAACCAACATCCACTCGCGTGTCTCCTCTGCCTGACACGAGGGGTCCAGAAAATTTACCCCATTTGTCATCCTCCCCCAAGTCACTTCCACGACGATCTAATCTCGAGCCTCCAATGGGCCTATCGATATTTCGTCCCGGACTAGGGTGTGGCTCATGATAAAATTGGACATTAGATACCATCAATGCATCGGCAACATCAGAAGTGATTTCAAATCCTTCAGGGAGATCAGTACACTGCTGTGCAAATATGAAGAGAAAATCACGAGAGTACCGTTTTATCACCAATATATCGCCATCTCTATCATCACTCTGAATTTCATTATTTGATGTTTCTGACTGTGGAGTAGGGATATCAGCATCATTTTCCCAGTCATCTGGCTCAACTCTAATCAGAACTGGTTTCTCAGTTAACAAGGCATTTTGGTGAGGGACATCAACAGATGTCTGCTTGATGCTAGAACTTGAAACGTTTTCTAAATCCTCTACGAGCGTCGCAGTTTCTTTCTTTTCCTCTGGACCCTTATAAGCCGTATACAAATCAGAACTCGTTCCGGCAGCATCTGCTTTTTTATACAAATCTTTATTTCTCTTCTTTACTCTAGGCGCAACACTTTTTTGCACATTTGAATCTGACAAGATTTTCTGATTGGTGATAGCTGGAGAAGGAGAAATTATGCCATAACTATTGGAGTCACTGTCTTCATTTTCATATATCAAAGCACCTTCAAGAGATGTGACTAAAACAGGGGAAGACACCAGATCTACCGTAGCAGGCCTTGTGCTAATGTTCTCAGGCATGCGTAAAGGCATATCTGAAATTTTAATATTTATATCCTGTGAAGATAAACTGTTCACAGACGCAGAATTCTCAACATCGCCACAATATGCTGTGTGAGTAGACTCAAATACACGATCATCCACTTTGGTAATATCACAGCAGTAACCTGAAGTCTCTTCTGTCTTTTGCTTTGCCCGTTCCAGTAAATCATCTGCAGTAGATGAAACCTCCTGCAATGAACTCTCCTCTATTTTACAAGTTTCTGATGAATCGAAAGAAAGAGATTTCATTGATGCATCCAAACTATCCTGATCGGTGATCAACATTATGGCTTCACCATGTTCCTTTCCACCAATTGTGTCGGGTTTTAACTGGCAGCTTGTTAAGTACGAGGTGCCTAAACTCATAGTATCACTGGTCTTCCTTTTTGCAGCACCTTCCTTTGAAAGATTGGAAGCCTCAGAAGACGCACCTACAGTTGTTGACAACAATTCCTTCACAGGTTCAGATACCATATTAGTTCTCGAAGAGGTAAATTTAGTTTCTACAGCTTCACTTTCTGAAAGTTGAGGAGGATAATTTGAATTAGAGGTTGATTGACAGCTGACCTGAAAGCGTGAGTTTATAATTATGCCAATAAGCCATGATAAACCAGCTCAGAGTGAACCACCACATACAACAGGACTGTAAACTACATATAAAATACCTGATCCTGGTAGACAATGTTCTCTGCTTTTTTCTGTTCATTTTTTATGGGATCAGGCACAACTATTCCATTACTTGATTCCTCTGCCAATGTGCTTGACTTTGATGCAAAACCATCAGCAGCAGAAAATGTAACAACTGATGTGGTGGGCACATTAACCTCTACATCAATAGAACCTGATGGCAACTCAGATGTCAATGATGTTCCTGCTCCAGGCTTTGAATCTGGCAAAACACTAGAAGCCAAGGGCCCAATTTCCTTTTGTGGCCGGGGCGAATCATCCATGTGTGACTTTGAAGGCTTCAAAGACTGCACTTTTCCGACAGATATATAACTTGTAGGTTGTAATACCTCTTTCTCCCCATGAGGGTCAATGGCTGGCCTCATAGTTACCTGCAGAAAATGATATAAAAAGGTCATGACATCTTTAAAAGCTGACTCCGTCCAAATTGACAGTGTTCACATTTGAGGCGTGGTTTTTACAAGGCTAATGTGACAATACAGCAAAAATAGTTTCACACAAAGCAATAACCTGTTTATAGAACTTCGGTGGCTGAGAAGTGGGAGGAACCTGAGTACTATTAGGAGGAGCAGAGCTCGCAGCAGGAAAATAGAAAGAAGTGGCATTGTAAGGATTGGTATAAAAATTCATTGGGTGATTGGGAGGAAAGGATGGAATATGCTGTGATTGAGGTTGCACATTAGAATGTGACCTTGGACCAGGTGAGCCATCAAGCCTCAACTCTTCGTGAGTATCTAGGATGAGTGATCTTCACGGCTTTACGAGATCCGCTATATTTGACAGCCTGCTGCTGAGGAAACTGTGGGACCATGTTCATTCCCATGTTTCCCAACTGAGGAGGCAACTGAGGACCAATTTGTGATGGAAAGTTCAAGGCCTGTCCCTGATGCATCATTCCTTGAGCCTGCATTGGATGTGGTGGAAGACCTGAAACAAACATTGGCGGCTGCACTGATGGGTTACCCAGTGATAAGGGCAATGGCATCGGCATTGGCAATTGCAATGACGTTCCTGACATAGACTGAGATTGAATTTGTGGATTGGGACCGCCAAATTGAACAGTTACTTGTGGCTGGTGAAATTGTAGCTGCATGGGCATGCCAGGTACAGAGAGTACAGAAGGCTTCTGAGTTTGAGCCATGGGTGGTGCAGCGGAAACTTGAGTATCCCTCCTAGACTTGGACACCGGCTGAGATTCACCAGCATTAGATTGATCAAAAGCCCCAGCATCCTTTTTTGTCGGAAGCTGTTTGGGTATGGATGGAAGTGGTTTTGCAGGAGCAGCAGTCCTCAAAGATTGAAGCCGGGCCTGTCAGACAAGAATCATCAAATCATCTGGTGAGCAATTGAACTTAACAGAATAACTGCTGTTGTCGCCACATTTTGCATGCCAATTATGTGATCTAGACAACAGGCTAACAAACAAAGAGAAGTTGATGGTAGGTAGCTCAAAATCTTGTCACGTTCAGGTAAATTAGATACAAAGAAGATATAATGAATTGCCGCCACAACTGTTAACAACAAATCATCAGAATCCTTAGAGTTGATTCTAGGCAAGGCCCATTTTTTCTCGCCATATTTCCAAAAACAGGTGAGAGAAAAATAATTAATTGAACTTCTCTGCTGAAGTTACACTGATAAATAGATGCATTTTCCCTAAGAAAAGTAAAATAAAATTTCTTTCTCTCCCACATAACACATTATTTCATTCCATTTTGTCCATTCAATCCAAGAAGGCTGTTAAAAATTCAAAATCAGCCTAATACTATACAGCATCCAAAACAATTCTATTTTTTATCGAAGTTCAAAAATTTTGATGGCAGAAAATGAAAGCATCTAGCTATCATCTATTAAAAACAAAAACCTGATCCTTTTTTTGCTCATCCAAACTTGGTGGTGCAGAGCTTGTTCGAGCAGGTATCTACAAACGAAGCAGAAAATATTGTGTTCAGGGGCTAAAATCATTAACAAGAAAAAATGGGGTTCGAGGCATCAAGTGATTCTTTGTACTTCATGCAACTGAGACATACCTGCACACCATTCACAAAACCAGGACTTATGGATCCAAACTGCAAGGGAAATGACCTCGATGCGTCTCCTGGAGCTGGAAAATAGAAAAAGGGTAAACATTGTCAATCACACAATTGTCTAGATATCACAATCTTTATTGAAATGGTATACCAGTAAATACATGTTTGAAAAAAATCAACATATTAACTATTTAAAATAATTTGTCATACGCTTTGCAGGCGTAGCAGGGGCCTTGGATTCAGAACTAGCAGTAGAAAGATTGAATGATGGAGCCGCAACAGAAATATCAGAAGATGGAGGCCTTGGAAGAATTTGGTTGACTTGTTGAGGTATAGCATCCATCGGATCGAAATTGGAAGCTGTATTGGTAACTGGTGCCTTAGACAATCCTAAATCAAGTCATAAAAATATATTCGGTCAGAAAACAAAAACCTGAAAACATAATATCAAGGAAGATCAAATTCTGTAAGTGGCAGATTAATATTGATCTTCTCTTTAAATTGAAAATTTGTGTTTGGGCTGGTTTTTGTTTTCCCACAACAATTATTCCACTTCTATTCCCTACACTTTTTCAATAACCATCAGAAGACATCAATCCTACCAATCAAATCAAATCTAGAAAATATGTTATCCAATCACTATATCAAAAATATTTTCTTTTCCTTTCCCATGTCTCTTATATCCCTCAAATATCTAGAGCAGGTGCAGGAAAAAGTTAAATCACTTAAGTTTGCAAAAGATAGCTACAAACAAATGTGCCATGTAGCAATTGTTGTTTCAGGCATGCATGCGGTTTCAGGCTCTACAGGTGCAAGTTAGTGCAACCAGAGGTACCCCAAGTGCACTAACATCGAAGAGGATCACGCCTACATAACAAAGTGCAGACTCCAGATGGGCCACAATGCACGACAGCCCAGGTGCAAACTTTTGTGTCCTGTATATTTTTTTAACACGCAAATTAGGGCTATTATATATTTGGGTCAAATATCCATAGTTTACATCTTTCAGCGCTTCAGCCGATGGAGTGAAAAAACACAATTTTCACGCACAAAAAAACACATCATCCCAATCCTATTATGTAATTGTGTATTGAAGAATCCAAAATATATATTTGTGAGTGAATAAAGAAACACATCCTCTAGGTCCTCTAATGTAATTTCTTTTGAAGGAATCTGATCAACCTAAATCAACAACTTCCAACCAAAACATATCCTCCAGCAACGAGGACGGGCAGCAATCTCTGGAAGGTTTGATTAGAACTTTCTTAGGTATTTTAGTGTGATTTTTTTTTTCATTTACTTTCATTGTAATTACAATCACTCTATTGACTAAAATTTAGTTTAATCATTATATTAGCAAGTTATTTAGGTTTTTTTTGGCTGAAATCATGACTTCAAGGGCAAATATCTAATGCTTATGTCTGAAAAGCATAGTTTATTGCTAAAAATCACAATTAGGTGCTTAATCTGAGATTTTTTAATCATTTGACCGTGGTGGAATTTAATTGAGCAGAGTTTGATATATGTATATACATATCAATTTTTCACCTCATTGTGCCCTGCTTTTGAAAGATGTGTGCCTTGGGCTCTCCTACCCGTCGACACCTGGGTGTCGCTTGTGTCCTCAATAAGTATGCATGCGGCCAAAACTTTTAGTTGAATGTTTAACATCAAAATTTAAGCTTATGTGGACATAAATAAGGTTCCTCAAGAACTAATCAAAAGCATCTTAATCCTCCCAAAGAGATGGTTAAACAAATACAAATGGGAGAAAGCAAACCACTCACTGTCAGTCGGCTGCTGTTTATGAACATCATTCTGCAGTGCTTGTGATGCATATGAATTACTAGAATCTGTACTCACATTCGGGCTTCTTGGCATTGACTGCACTCCTGGTGCATTGCCATTATATTTCTTAACACTGCATGTCAGAAAACAACACACGAAAGCAATTCACTAGCGATAATCAAAATTCAAACATACATCATCAATCTATCAATTCACGCATAACCACATGCATGATTCATGAACAAAAACAAGAGATAAATGAGCGGAAAAAAAACCCTCAACTGAAGTTTAAATATATGAAGAGCGTACCCACGATTAGAAGAATTTAAGGGGGCGAACGAGGCGCCGCCGCCACCACCCTTACTGGAGACACTCCCAGAGAATTGGCGCGGCTGATTGAAGCTCCCAGATCGACCTGTTTTTTTGTTCTGCGTAGACTCACTCCTGTCAGCCCTTGATTGATTATGGGACATAAATCCTAATCTTCGGGGAAATATAATCGCCGCTTTCCCAGATAATCTCCGTAAATCTGTTATCCTACACAGATCCACCAAAAAAATTCAATCAAAACCTATAATTGACACACGCCAAAAGGGAAGAAAAAGAGGAAATAATCTAAACGGCAGTTAAGTAATCGATGAAAGATTGCGTTCTGATGTTAATTAAACTAAAATTACCTGAATTGTAGAACGTCAAATTAGGGTTTTCTCATGGGGAGAAATGAATGGCGGGAATCATGACTGCATATCCACAGAGCAAAATCAAAATATACGAAGGGAAGAACAAAATCTGTGCGGAGAACAAGTGATTAACAATAATTCACTGCTACTGAAAAAAAAAACTGTAATTACATTCATGTAATTTCATTATTATTAGTTTTATATTTCAATGAATACTTTTCTGGTTTATCCGGAAATTAGTGTTGTATAAAATATAAATCTATATATTAATGGTATTTAAATTATGTAAATTTTGTCTAAAAATATAGAGAATTTAGTATCTTAATTCAAGCTATTTTATGAGACGGTCTTACAAGTCAATTTTAAGAGATAAATATCTTATTTAACACTACTTATCAAAAAAAATATTATTTTTTATGTCAAAAATATTACTTATTATCGTAAATATTTACAGTGATTGACCATCTGTCTCACAAAAAACATAGTAAACTTATTATTCATCACAAATGCGCTGTCACGATTCCAACTAATAATTCCCTTATGAATTCAAATTGATTGTTGCTTCGACACTAAAAAGGACTTAATCGTCTAAGAAACTGTCCTAATTTTCCTTGTTTATAAGGCCGTGCTTATTAAGAGGTAAGAGGCAAATGAGTCTAATGATTCAAGCTCATCTCTTTTTTGAGACTTAAAAATTTAAAAAAAAAATTAAATATAATATTAGTTATCAGATAGCCCAAAACCAAGTATTTATTAAATGAAACTTATTTAGCATGTTATCGATTTATTTTCCAATATTCATCTGTAGACAAGCCTTAATCGACTCCAGTCGTTGCGTCGTCTCTAGTTTTGATTGAAAGACCCGTGAGGAGTTGTAAGTCTATTTTCTTGTTCGGGCTTCTAATTTTTTATTGTAGTTTTTTACTTTCTTCGGGGCTTTATGTGGTATCTATAATCTACGATTTTTGACTGAAATTTTGGTGGATATAATGTCTATCCGGCTTTCGAATGCTCATATTGCTTATAAAATCTTGTTGATTGTCCCGGTCACAGTAGCAAGTGCAGAGCGAAGTTTCTCAAAGATAAAGCTCATCAAAACTTTTCTCTGATCAACCATGTCACGAGAAAGATTGAATGGATTGGCTATGTTATCGATTGAGAAAGAAATTACTGAACAACTTGATTATACAGACTTGATTAGCATTTTTAGCTCTAAAACTGTTAGGCGAGTTGTTTTTTAGTGTTCATTTTGGACATGCTTGATATTTTTATTCATTTAGTTTTTTATATTGTCTTTAATGTATTGATTTAATTTGAAAAATTGCTATGAAACTAAAAAAAATATGAACATACATTATGATTCGGATGCCTCTTTTTAAAAATTAGACTCAAGCCCAAATATTGTTAGGATCGACCTGCTTGTTTCAATCATTCGATTATTTCAATCTCCAATAAAAAATGAGGTTCAAATAAGCATATATTATATAGTAATAATTTTATGTGAAATAAACATATATTACAATTTAATAATCTTCACAACTTTTTTTCAATGAAATCTAATTTTTTTTACGTCAAATAAGTAATTATTACAAAGTTATATATTTTACATAAAAATGATACTTTTGACCAAACAATTAAGCATGAAACACAAAGTAATAATTTTTATGTAAAATAAGCATTTACTACATAATATATTTTATTATTATTTACAATGAAAACTAATATTTTTTTCCTCTTAAAACTAATATCCTTCATGTCAAATAATAATACATTAGCAATATTTTTACACAAAAATAATAATTTTAACATAAAAGTAATATTTTTCATTTTAAATTAACATATATTACAAAATAATATTTTTAGAATGAAAATTAACACTTTTAATCTAAAAAAGAGTAATACTTTTGATTTCAAATAAGCATATATTACAAAATAATACTTTAGACCTAAAAAATAATACTTTTGCGATGCACACTAAAACCTTTTAATATTAAAAATAATATTTGTTAAGATAAAGCCAATGAATCAAAAGCTATAGTTGTTGTTATCCAATGTTCAACTTCATTTATGATAGCAAAGTGTTCACATATTTGAGTTTTAATGAATCGAGTTGTTAGATTCATGAGTCCAGGATAAGTGCATGCATGTCTATCTGCTAATGTTGTTTCACATCTATTAGATATCAGTCCTACTCTTTTCCTACCGTCGGTCTTGTCCCATCAGATACGGTATTACCCGTTAAGATCCGACGTCATTCTTTTACGATCCATTTATTCAACCAGATCAAGTAGCGCAATGTCAGCAGCTTGACCCGTGAGAACTTATCGGGAGGTCATTCATCCTAGTACCACTCTCATTTATGTATGCTTTAATCTAACATTTTCTACCACCAAGAAGTATAGAAATATGCTTCTAGGTAGATTTGAAATCATGACCTCACTCTGATATCAATTGTTAAAATTAAGCGCTTACCACATGATCAAAATCTATAGTTGTTAGCAACTTTGTTTCTTATATTCATGGCAGCACAGAATACACCTAGATGTTATGGGTCGAGCTGTTACACTCATACGTCCGGATAGGTGCATGTCTATTTGATGTGATGTTTCATATCCTTTATAAACCAGTCTTACTTTTTCCCTACTATCGGCTATGTGTCCAGCAGAGATCGTATTACACCATAAGATCCGACGTCAATTTTTTACGACCCACGTAGTCAACCAGATCAAGTAGCGCATTGGTCAGCAATTTGATTAACGATAACTTCTCATAACAGAAAGTCACTTATCTCAGCACTATTCTCACTCATGCACGCTTAACCCAACAATTATTTTCAGTAAAAGTAGCATAAAATACAAAATAATTATTTTGACATAATATATAAAAATAATACTTTTGACCAAAATATAATACTTCATTTCGAACAAGCATATATTATGAAGTTAGAGTTTTTACCTAAAAAATAATACATTTGTCTTGAAAAGTAATAAATTTGATAATAAAAGTAATATCTTTCAATTAAATAAGCTTGAATCACAAAGTAATATCTTTTTACAAGACAAATTGTATTTTGCAGTAAAAACTATTAATTTTTAATATTTTCAATCAAATAAGTGTATATTACAAAGTATAAGAAATAGTACTTTTGCAGGAAAACCGTTAATTTTCTTTTCAAATAAGCATGTGTAATTTTCTTTTCAAATAAGCATGTGTCACAAATCAATATTTTTGTGGTGAAACCAATATTTTTTGACCGAAAAATTAATTTTTATAATTTCAAACAATCATATATTTCAGAGTAATAATTTTGACCTAAAAAGTATTATGTTTAACATAAAAGTAATAGTTTCAATATTAACGGTAATATTTTCAGTCAAATAAGCATAAATTATAAAGTAATATTTTTGAAGTGAAAGTTAATATATTTGAGCTAAAAAGTAATATTTTTTATTCTAATAAGTATATATATTACGAAATAATATTTTTGATCTAAAAAATTATATTTTTGCAGTAATAATTATATTTTTACATAGAAATAATACTTAATTAGTATGTAAATGATAAAGAAAATGATTGTGGTAGGATTGTAATATATGGTGTAAAATAATATTATGTTTGGTACGATTTTTAAGTGTAGGATAATTTTGAATTTTTTGATGAAAAGACAAAATTGCCCTTTCCCTTCGCGGCGGTGGCGACGGCCGGCCGGAAACGACTGACGGGGGGCGGCGGCCTGAAACGGCCGGCCGGAAAAATCGGCCGGCGCAGGCGGTCGGTCGGCGGTCAGCCGGTGGTCGGACGGCGGTGGTCGTGGCGGCGGCGGTCGGTGACGGGAAGTGATGGTGAGTTTGAATATAAGAGAAGGGTAAAATTGGAAAAATAGGACGTATTAAGAGTGGGATAAATAATCCTAGGAGGTGAGGAGGTATTATTTTAACCTACCTAATATAACCTAATCATTCATATGAGGGATTGACTTGGTTTAATAAAAATTGAACCAAACGAGTGATTAGGTGGGTTTAAAAAAAATAAACCCACCTAATCTCAAATAAGTGTTTATTAAAAAATAATATGTTTACAGTGAAACATAATACTATTGTATTAAGTAATATCTTTCAGTCAAATAAGCGTAAATTAAAAAGTAATAATTCTTTTACATAACAAATAATAACTGCAATGAAAATTAATCATTTTTACATAAAAAGTAATATTTTTCAATTAGATAAATGTATATTATGAAGTAATATTTTTGACGTAACAAGAAATAATACTTTTGAAGGGAAAACTATTGTTTTTCATGTCAAATAAGCATAATTACAAAGTAATACATTTGCAGTGAAAATTAATATTTTGAACTAAAAAATAATATTTTTTATATAATCTTTCAGGTATTAACCTCTCATATTGTAGATCATGTACCATCATAGATACTTTGGTAGGGTTTCCCTGAACAACACGAGAAAACCCCATTGTACTATGAGAGTCATACTGATCTGATACCATTTGTAAAGCCTTGTATTCGACGATTGTCCTCATTGTATCAACACTGATCTTTCTAGCATGCTTATGTCTCAACTTACACGCACTTTGATAAACTTCCCAATATGTCAACAATGCCAGAATTACCCTAAGTAAAATATACTTAACTTTGAAGTTTTTAATTAATGAGTTATCGAAAAAAGATGTATCTTGTTTATAGGAGTGATGAATACATATGATAAAAAAAGTTAATTAGTTTCTTATGATATAAATTTGGTGATTTTTAGATTAAATTAAATTGATTAAATAGACAAATATTTATGTAAGTAAAATTCTAATTACATTTTTAAACACATTGCATGGTCTTCAACATTTGAAAATAATATAAATAGTTTATTCTTCATGCTACTTAAAAATTAAATATTCAATCACTCACAAAAAAATTTACGCAATTGTTTTTTTTTAAAAAATTATAATTATATAATATAATGTTTTCAATTAAATCTAAGGAATAATCATATTATTAGTTATGATTCAATTTTTTCTATAATTATCAATAAGGTTGACATTCAAAAATATTATAAAATAAATTTAAAACATAGAAACTAAGAAAATAAAAAAAAAATTAACATAATATAAACGATATCCAACTCATCAATTTTTTATCAATAAATTTTTTCATATAAAATTCATCCCCCGAACAGAAAATTCTAAATCTGCCTTGTCATGTGAGAAGAAATGTTCACTTTAGATACACTCTTATAATATTACTATCAGGTTTGCATGAAATTTCTCTTTCAATGATTTTGAAGCTTCTATGCATGTATGTAGGACCGATGTTTTCTCACTAGACGAGCAGGAAAACACCAAGTGCTTCACCATGCAAATGTTTCATGTTTGTCACCTTTTCTTAAGTTGCATGTGAGAAATATATCAAGAAGCTGGCATGCTATGATTTTCCTTAGCTTGCGCAAATGACTTGAAAACAAGAGCATCTTGATTTCTTTAAGATGTCAGGAAGCAAGCAATTTATGATCATAATTTTTAGTTTCAAATGTTCGTTCGTCATAAGAACATAAAAGAGATCTAGTTGGAGAATAACATAAAAGAGCTTTTATCTTCTAATATAAACGATTAGTACTGAGAGACTCACGCGCGATTATTTTTCTTAAATTAATGTATTTCTTTGTTGTCATCACCAAGAGGAGTATTATTTATTTAATTTTAACTATTTGTTTGCAAGAGCCATCTCATATCCTTGTCAATTTGGGTCGTCAACTTTACACTATGGCGTTGGAGGTGAATTTTACTTATTAATCATTTCTGTTTGCAAGAAAGTACAACTCAAAAATAAAGAAAACTAAAAGTAACTATTCTAGCAAAAAAAAAACGAGGACCAAATATATTAAATAAGATCGAACATTTGTCGTTCTACAAAAAATTATAATTTATGGTAATGTTAAAACTCAAATCTTTTAAACCGAACAATATTCAAAACGTCATGGTTCAACCACTCAGTCAAGAGAGAAAATAAGGCAAAAACTTGTGTGAGACGGTCTCGCGGGTCATATTTGTGAGACGGATTACTTATTTGAATCATCCATGAAAAAATATTACTTTTTATGCTAAAAGTATTTCTTTTTATTGTGAATATCGGTAAGATTGACCCGTCTCACATATTAAGATCCATGAGACGATCTCACATGAGACCCACTCAGAGAATAATTACATACCAACAATCTTTATCCTGATAATTACACTCTTTGCAATAAGTTTAAACCAAAGTCTTGACCTCGACACTTATACCAATTATAAATCGTCGTTTTACAAAAAACAATAACTGATGATTTTTTAAACTATACAATAATTCAAACGTCATGATTCAATCTTTTTCTCAACAAACAATTGTTGCACCCCAACATATTATATACAAAGATGATAATAATTTAGTTCCTGTTGAAGATGTGTTTCATTGGATGCTCCGCTGGCCCTTGTGATAAAACTATAATGATCAAATTCACGACAAAATTATAGCACAAGAACGAAAAGATTAACGCAGCATAAAATCCCCCTTTAATTTATATAATATAAAGAAAGAAAGAAACCAATGAATCTCTACAGGTGGTAAATGAGCATCGCTAGCCTCTAAATGAACTTATCTAATCTCCAAGATTTTTTTGAGCCCGGAGGCCTGAAGTTTTCAAGCTGCAGATTAGAGCTTGAACGAATCTCGTTCAATACTGAGTCACCTTTTTCTGATTTGATGATCTCCAAGATACCTCCAAGAACTTCGGCTGCAAGCCCAACTTCTACAAGACGCCCTTGCTCTTCTCCACCTTCATATATCAAATGCCCAATTGCAGAAAGTGCAACAATCTTTTCCAATATAATTTGTGCAAGAATACGACTTAGAAACTCTGCTGCTCTAGGGGCATCGTTTACAGCATCCTCCAGGACAGAGAGAACATATTCAAATCTGTTCGAGAATGAATCTTTATTCAGTAAAAGTAATACAATAATGAGTTATTTTACTCAAAGTCAAGTGGATGTAGCATACCCTTTGATGAGCTGATCCTTGTTTATCGTGCCATCTTGACGTTTGACAAGGCTAACAAGCAGCTTCGCCAAGAGATCTCTTTCCACGTCTTTTCTCTCAAAAGAATCGGTGACCCAGATAGATATCATAGATGGATAAAAGCTGGGGGTATTCAGATCCTTGATGCATAAAGCAACTTCATCGTCGTCTCTCACACTGGAAAAAATGAAGACAGATTTTCAAGTTAATCTGTATCAGTGCATAATGCACAATGTCTGCTATAATTCACCAAATTGAATTCAATAGAAGTGAACATCCTCAGAACAACATTCAAAGTTCAAACAACCAATGAAACCATGATACACATGGCGGCCAAACAAAGTTGTAGGTATAAATTTCCCTTTGTCATCTAATTCACGAACCCACTACCACTTCCAACATGATTAAATACTTGAATAGAATATTTCTTAAAGTTCCAATTCATCACCCAAATACCATTTTCAAATAGCATAAACTGCACACTACATCTTACCGTGCAGCTTGTTTATCAAGGAACTATTTCCTTGTGAATTAAAAAGATGGACACTCTATACCTTTGCATGTAACTAGTTTCTCGAGGAGAAAATCAACAATCCAATAACAAAGATTGGCAACCTATTCAATACTTTTTTTTTCAGAAAACACCCTGGAATTGAAGAGCATAGAAACAAGAATACTTGACCTTTAAACATGGAAAGACTGGACACTCTCAAATCCTCAAAAGATGATCACACCAAGAAAAAAAACATTGGTTTTCAGGTAAATTACCAAACTTGTCTCTCTCTTAGGGTTTTTAGATTTATCGTGCAACTTGAACTAATGACATCTTCCTAGTTCCATTAATAAAAACAAACATACTGGAGACTTGGTCATACCTGTAGAACTCCTTAATTGTAGCTATGGACTTGTCCCGCAGGTGCTCTTCCGGCCACACTATTTCTGAAGATACATCTTGCATACTTATTGGGGGTACACCACGACTAGGTCGAGAAGCAGGAAGATATCTATCAAAGCCATGATCTATATTTATAATTTCTCTACTCCCATAGGCAACTCTTTGCTCTGGAGGAAGTGGCTGGTCATAATTGGGCGGAGCAGCAAACATGTCTGACATATATCTCGGTGCAAAATCCTCTCTTTGGCCATAACGATCTGGCATTGAATTGAATCCATTCAGAGCAGGTCCAATCATCCTTGCATCACCAGGATTTGGCGTCTCAGGCAAAGGAATACTGGGTGCTGATTGCTGCCCCCTGAAAGCCATTCCCCTGGCAAGACCACCTTGAGGCCCAAGAGTTATAGGCTCATCCCCAAGAGGTCTTTGAGAAAGAGGAACAGACATTGTCCTACTCTCAAGGGAATGCTTCTCCTCAGTCCTAACATCCTGAGAACCATAACCATGTACCTGAGGTTGGACAGCACGGAAGCCGCTCATCTGGGAATTAGGAGAAGGCAACATACTAGGAGTTCGAGGAGCAAAATCGACAGGTGGGCCGCGTCTGACAGAGCTACCCATACTCGGACCACGGCCTAACTTACTAGCTTGTGCCTGCCTCTCTTGAGCAGCGTCTCTGTGTACCTCTTCGATTTTTTTTGGACCTTCAACTTTCCGCCTCTGCTGCCACCTATTCTTTCTAAGATCGCTAACATCTTTAAGCATGAACCTTAACCTAGATGACAGCTTCATATTATTTGACAGCGTAGCCATAATGTCAAAATAGGCATCCATGTGTTCCTTTGCTTTAGGATGATCTATCATCTCACCAATCGTGCTCATCAATTTGCACAACGCTTCGATATTTTCCTCATCAGGAGTCTGATACTGACCCAACAACTTATTAATGCACTCATGCATTATTCTTGCAGTTAACATTTTTTTCTTGTACAGCTCTCCAATTAGTCTAATATTACCCAACATGCGTCTCCTCGCTTGGAGTTTCTTCACTTCTCTCTCTTGCTGCTGTAAGCATATTTTCACCTTCTTCCTCCACTTTATTTGCCTCCTCTTCCTCTCTTTCTCCCCTCTCAAATTCTTCTTGACATTTGTTCAGGAGCAGCGTTTTGAAAGTGATTGTTTCATTGTCCACTTTCAAATTAGGTAAATCTGCTGCAAGGTGAAAACAGAAGTCGGCATACATTTCACAAAAGGTGGGCTCCATCAGAGCTTTATCAAAAATCTGGGAGATCACACCAGACAAAGTAGCAAAATTGTCAATGTTCACTTGTTTTACTTGCTCGAACAGCTTCTCAAAGTTTTGTGGGGTGAGCTTGTTCAATATGGACTTTAACTGCCTCTGTTTTGCTTCTTCCTCATCAGTGATCTTACCCACCTCATACTTTTTGTCAGCTTTGTGCATGACTTGCAGTGGAGTCTGAGGAGAAGGAATCAAACCCTTGTGGAAACCAGTTCCTCGTTGCCATCTGTCAGAATCAGAGGTATTTCTTTGCAGGTCTCCCTGTGAACCAAGGGGCCGAATTGGCCCAGAGAGAACGGCCCCAGAATAGTGGACGGATGTCTGACCCCGTGGATTCCTCAGAACTCCATAATTGCCTCCCTGACTATTTCGAAACCCAGCAACATTACCCACATAACCAACATCTACTTGCATGTCTCCTCTACCTGACACGAGGGGTCCAGGAAATTTAACCCATTTGTCATCGTCCCCCAAGTCACTCCCACGACGATCTAACCTCGAGCCTCCAATGGGCCTATCAATATTTCGTCCCGGACTAGGGTGTGGCTCACGAGAAAATTGGACATTAGATACCATCAACGCATCCGCAACATCAGAAATGATTTCAAATCCTTCAGGGAGATCAGTACACTGCTGTGCAAATATGAAGAGAAAATCACGAGAGTACCGTTTTATTACCAATATATCGCCATCTCTATCATCACTCTGAATTTCATTATTTGATGTTTCTGACTGTGGAGTAGGGATATCAGCATCATTTTCCCAGTCATCTCTAATCACAGCTGGTTTCCCAGTTAACGAGGCATTTTGGTCAGGCACATCCACAGATGTCTGCTTGATGCTAGAACTTGAAATTCTTTCTAAATCCTCTGAGAACGTCGCAGTTCCTTTCATTTCCTCAGGACCCTCATATGCCATATATATATCGGAACCCATACCGGCAGCATCTGCTTTTTCATACAAATCTTTTTTCTTCTTCTTTACTTCGGGCACAACACTTTTTTGCACATCTGTATCTGACAAGATTTTCTCATTTATGATAGCTGGAGAAGGAGAAATTATGCAATAACTACTGGAGTCAATAGAAGGCCTTGCGCTATTGTTCTCGGGTATGCGTAAAGGCATGTCTGAAATTTTAATATTTATATCTTGTGAAGATAAACTGTTCACAGACGCAAAATTCTCAACACCTTCAAAATATGATGTGTGAGTAGACTCAAATACATGATCATCCACTTTAACATCATAGCCGCAACCTGAAGACTCTTCTATCATTTGCTTTGCCCGTTGCAATAAACCATCTGCGGTAGATGCAACCTCCTGCAATGAGCTCTCCTCTATTTTACAAATTCCTGATGATTCTAAAGGAAGAGGTGTCATTGATGCATCCAAACTATTCTGACCGGTGATCAACACTATGGCTTCTCCATGTTCCTTTCCACCAACTGTGTCAGGTTTTAACCGTCTGCTTATGTGTGAGGTGCCTAAACTCTTAGGTGTGTCACTGGTTTTCCTTTCTGCAGCACCTTCCTTTGAAACATAGGAAGCCTCAGAAGACGCACCTACAGTTGTTGACAACAATTCCTTCACAGATTCGGATACCATATCAGTTCTCGATGAAGCAGATTTAAATTCTACAGCTTCAGTTTCTGAAAGCTGAGGAGGATAATTTGAATGAGAGGTTGATTTCCAGCTGACCTGAAAGCGTGAGTTAATAATTATGCCAATAAGCCACGATAAACTAGCTCAAAGTGAACCACCACATACAAGAGGACTTAAACTACATATAAAATACCTGATCCTGGTAGACAATGTTCTCTGCTTTTTTCTGTTCATTTTTTATGGGATCAGGCATAACCATTCCATTACTTGCTTCCTCAGCCAATGTGGTTGACTTTGATGCAAAACCATCAGCAGCAGCAAATGTAACAACTGATGTGGTGGGCACATTAACCTCTACATCAACAGAACCAGATGGCAACTCAGATTTCAATGATGTTCCTGCTCCAGGCTTTGACTCTGGCAAAACACTAGAAGCCAAGGGCCCAATTTCCTTTTGTGGCCGGGGCGAATCATCCATGTGTGACTTTGATGGCTTCAAAGACTGAACTTTTCCGACAGATATAGAACTTGTAGGTTCTAATACCTCTTTCTCCCCATTAGGGTCAATGGCTGGCTTCATAGTTACCTGCAGAAAATGATTTAAAAAGGTCATGACATTTTTAAAAGCCGACTCCGTCCAAATTGACAGTGTACACATTTGAGACATGGTTTTTACAAGGCTAATGTGACAATACAGCAAAAATAGTTTCACACAAAGCAATAACCTGGTTATAGAATTTCGGTGGCTGAGAAGTGGGTGGAATCTGACTACTATTAGCAGAAACAGAGCTAGTAGCAGGAAAATAGAATGAAGGGGCATTGTAAGGATTGGGATAAAAATTCATGGGGTGATTGGGAGGAAAAGATGGAATATGCTGTGACTGAGGTTGCACGTTAGAATGTGACCTTGGACCAGAGCCATCAAGCCTCAACTCTTCGTGAGTATCTGGATGAGTGATCTTCACGGTTCTACGAGAACCGCTATATTTGACAGCCTGCTGCTGAGGAAACTGTGGGACCATGTTCATTCCCAAGTTTCCCAACTGAGGACCCATTTGTGATGGAAAGTTCAAGGCATGTCCCTGATGCATCATTCCTTGAGCCTGCAGCGGATGTGGTGGAAGACTTGAAACAAACATGGGCTGCTGAACTGATGGGTTACCCAGTGGTAAGGGAAATGGCATCTGCATTGGCAATTGCAACGATGTTCCTGACATAGACTGAGATTGAATTTGTGGATTAGGACCGCCAAATTGAACAGTTACTTGTGGCTGGTGAAATTGTAGCTGCATGGGCATCCCAGGTACAGAGAGTACAGAAGGCTTCTGACTTTGAGTCATGGGTGGTGAAGTGGAAAATTGAATATCCCTCCTAGACATGGAAACTGGCTGAGATTCACCAGCATTAGATTGGTCAAAAGTCCCAGCATCCTTCTTTGTCGGAAGCTGTTTGGGTATGGATGAAAGTGGTTTTGCAGGAATAGCAGTCCTTAAAGGTTGATGCCGGACCTGTCAGAAAACCATCATCAAATCATATGGTGAGCAATCGAACTTAACATTCTAATTTCTGTTATCACCACATTTTGCAAGCAAATTATGTGATCTAGACAACAGGCCCACTAACAAACAAAGAGACGTTGATGGTAGGTAGCTCAAAATCTTGTCATGCTCAGGTAAAATTAGATATAAAGAAGGTATCGTTGATTGTTGCTACAACTGTAAAACCACCAATCATCAGAATCCTTAAAGTTGATTCTAAGGGTTTTCTCTCCTTATTTCAACGGCAGGTGAGAGAAAAATAATTAATTTAACTTCTCTGCTGAAGTTACCTTGACAATTAGATGCATTTTCCCATCCAAGAAAAGGATGATAAAATATATTTAGCTTTCTCACTTAACATATTATTCATTACATTTTGTCCATTCAATCCAAGCAGACTGTCAAAAACTCATAATTAACCTAATATTATGCAGAATCCAAAACAACCAACTATATGCTTATCGAAGTTCAAAACTTTGATGGCAGAAAAGGAAAGCATCTAGCTATCATCTATTAAACATTTGGATAATAGAAACAGCAAACCTGATCTTTTTTTTGCTCATCCAAATTCGGTGGTGCAGAGCTTGTTCGAGCAGGTATCTAGAAACAAATCAGAAAATAATCGTGTTTCAAGAACTAGAATCATTAACAAGTAAAAATGGGGCGAGAGACATCAAGTGATTCTTTGCACAATGAGACATACCTGCACACCATTCATAAAACCAGGACTTATGGATCCAAACTGCAAGGGAAATGACCTCGATGCATCTCCTGGAGCTGGAAAGTGGAAAAAGGGTAAAATTTGTCAATCACACATTGTCTATAAATCACTATCTTTATCGCAATGGTATACCAGTATATAAATGCTTGAAAAAATATCAACATATTAAACTATTTAAAATCATTTGTCATACGTTTTGCAGGTGTAGTAGGGGCCTTGGGTTCAGAACTAGCAGTAGAAGGATTAAATGATGGAGTTGCAACAGAAATATCAGAAGATGAAGGCCTTGGAACAACTTGGTTGAGTAGTTGAGGAGTAGCATCCATCAGATCGACATTGGAAGCTGAATTGGTAACTGGTGCATTAGACAATCCTAAATCAAGTCATAAAAATAGGTGCAATCAGAAAACAAAAACCTGGAAACATAATATCAAGGAAGATGAAATTCTGTTAGTGGCAGATTAATATTGATCTTCTCTTTAATTGAAAGCTTGTGTTTGTAATGGTTTTGTTTTTCCACAACAACTATTCCACTTCAATTCCCTCCATTTTTTAAAATAACCTTCAGAAGCCATCGATCCTTATCAATCACATCAATCTTCAAAATATGTCATCCAATCACTATATCAAAAATGTTTTCTTAACCTCTCCCATGTCTCTAGTATCCCTCTATCTAGAGAAGGTGACAGGCAAAACTTAAATTACTTAAGTTTGCACAAGATAGCTACAAAAAAATGTGCAATACAACCATTGGTTACAGGAACGCCTTCGGATCGCCTAGATGACAAAGTGCAGACTCCAGCTAGGCTACAAAGCATGACAGCCAAGGTGCAACCTTTTGTGTCCTATGATTTTTTTTAACGCACAAAAATTAGGGCTCCAATATATCTGGGGGAAATATCCACTGTTTACATCTTCCAACACATCCATCGCTGGAGTAAAAAAACCCAATTTTTTCATGCACAAAAAAACACATCCCCCTTATCCTATGATGTAATTGTGAAGTAAAGGAATCCAAATATATATATTTGTCCATGAAAAAAAATCCTCTGTGTCCCCTAATGTAATTTATTTTGAAGGAATCTGATAACACTGAATCAACAACTTCAAACCAAAAATATCATCCAGCAATGACGATGGGCAGCAAGCTCTGGAAAGTTCTATTAGCACTTTCTTAGGTATTTTAGGGTGATTCTTATTTTTTCTTTCATTTACTTTCATGGTGATTACAATCATTCTATTGACTAAAATTTAGTAGTTTATTGTTTAATCATCATTTTGGCATGTTATTTAGGTTTTATTAGCTGAAAATATGACTTCAAGGACAAATATCTAATGCTTGCGTCTGAAAAGCATAGTTTATCTCTGATAACCACAACTTAGTGGCTTAAATCTGAATTTAGAACATATAATTCACATTCTTCGTCAGATTTTTTAATCATTTGACTATGATGGAATTCAATTGAGAAGAGTTTGACATATGTATATATACGAATCAATTTTTCACCTCATTCTGCCTTGCCTTTGAAAGGTGTGTGCCTTGGGCTCTCCTAGGCCCCTCGGCACCTGGGTGTCACTTGTGTCCTCAATAACTATGCATATTACTGGCAACAATTTTAGTTGATTGTTTTGGACAATTTTGTCCTCAATATTTTAAAGCTTATGTGCACATAAATAAGGTTCCTCGAGAACTAATCAAAAGCATCTCAATCCTTCCGAAGAGAAGGTTAAATAAATACAAATGGGAGAAAGAAAACCACTCACTGTTGGCCGGCCGCTGTTTATGAACATCATTCTGCAGTGCCTGTGATGTATATGAATTACCATAACCTGTGCTCACATTCGGACTTCTTGGCCTTGAATGCACTCCTGGTGCATTGCCATTATATTTCTTAACACTGCATTTCACAAACAACACACCAAAGCAATTCACTAGCCATCATCAAACATCCATTATCAATCGATCAATTCACGCATAACCACATGCACGAACAAGCACAAGAACAAGAACAAGAACAAGTCGTAAATGAGCGGAAAAAACCCCTAATATGAAGTTTGATTACATGAAAAGCGTACCCACGATTAGAAGAATTCAAGGGGGCGGAGGCGCCACCACCCTTACCGGAGACGCTCCCGGGAAATTGGTGCTGCTGATTGAAGCTTCCAGATCGACCTGTTTTCTTGTGCTGCGTAGACTCAATCCTGTCAGCCCTTGATTGATTATGGGACATAAATCCTAATATTCAGAGAAAAAAAATCACCGATCAATCAAAGTCATCGAAACCTATAATTTCACGCACGCAAAAAGGGGAGAAAGAGAGGAAAAAGTCTAAACGGCGGTTAAGCAGTTAACGAAAGATTGCGTTTTGGTGCTGATTAAACTAAAATTACCTGGAATGTAGAACGTCAAATTAGGGTTTTCTCATGGCAGACATGAATGGCGGGAACGATGACCGATATCCAGAGAGCAAAATCAAAAGTAAGAAGGAAGAAGACGATGAAAATCCGTGTTGAGATCAATCAAGTGATTAAAATTTACGAAGATTAAAATCCCAGTCCTAGTGGAAAACAAAGCATAGCTGTAATTGTCAACGTGTAGTATTTTTGTTATACTGTTTCGTATATCATTTTATGGATTTTCACCCGTGCGATGAATTAATTTTATTTTTATTTATAATAATAAATAATATTATTAACATACAAATTAACATTTTTTAAATAATCTAAATAAAAAATCCATAATTTACATTTTTGTAATGATCATATGACATGTAACGTCCCGAGATCGAGTTCGTGTCTACGTGACTGTACAACGAGTCTCTGTAACAACTACTTTGTATTCGTCATCTCTCTACGAAAATGATTAACTAAAGTTGTTATAAAACTCCATTGTAACCCGTAATAAACTCATTTTAAATATTTAATTTCTATCATGTGAGACAAAAAATATCACAAACATCCCTCCTTCAGAACGCGACGTCCTCGTCGCAGCCTGACCAATCTATCCACCAGCACCGAAAATCTAAAGGTGACTCATACAAGTTCAAGAGGTGGCTCATATGCACGTAGCACTTTGCTCCGCAGGCTCAAGATGTAGCTCTCATGCACGTACCACTTTGTCCCGCATAATATGTATTTCTCGGTGTTCGTGATCGTCTCTGATATCTTTCTGTCACGCTTCGATCGCGGGTCTGCGTCTGCATGACTGCACAATATGTTTTTATAACAACTACTTTGTATTCGTCCTCGTTTTAACGCAAATGATTAACTCAAGTTAGTATAGAAGTCCATTGAAACATATTATAAATTTATTTTTAATTTTAACATGTGAGAAAAGAGATATCACATCACATTCAAGAGTTGGATATATGATTTTAAGATTCTTCGGTTGGGGTGGATATGATTAGAATATAATGAATTTTCTGAATTTAACTAGTTTTTTTTTTTTTTTACTCAAGTATAAATCATTATAAATTTTCTCACAAATCCAAACGTAACCTCTAGTCTTCCCATTTCCAACATTTTCTTGAAAATAACTCTTGATACAACATGTCTTGATTACACATACAATTGTATCAATCATCTAAAAAACTTCAAATGACTAAGTCCATCTCCAACTCATATCCTCTATTCTCTACTCTATTTTTAAAAACATTCTCCAACCCATATCCTCTAAAAATATTATAAAATACTCCATTTCTTTTTCTTTTTTTTTCATTTTAAAAAACATACACATATAATTATATTATGTATTATATAATCGAACTTAATTAATTCGATAAACATAAACACTAAACCCACTTCCTCCCCATATCTTCATTCTCTCTCAATCACACGTCTCAATTTCCAGTGTATTTTAAACAGATTGCATTTCTTTTGAAAAATATTTTAAAAATATGATTTTTAAGTATAGTTTTAAAATAACAAGGAATAGATGTTTTTGATATTTTATAAATGATTGAAATCAAAACATATTACTTTAAACTTTTTTTTATATAATAATTGTCCAAACACATATTTGTTCTTAAAACAAATTTTAAAACGTTTTATAATTTTGTGCAAAAAAAAAAAATTTAAGTACTTGTCTGAACAGAATCTTGGTATTCATACTCGAAACTATCTTTCATTCCCAAATTTTAGAATGCTAATTTTTAATAATCATATTTATTTTTATTCGTTCATACCTTATATTGAAATATAGAGAATTGAGAATTTTCAATGAAAAATTCAGACTTTTAAAATTTTATAATTAATAATAATTAACATTAGTAGTGTAATTTTTTGTTCGACAAATCATTGTAACTGGGAGATTATCTAGTTTTTATCTTTTCAGTTTTTTTTCTTAAATGTGAGCTATTTGTTAATTATTAGGTTATATATTATTCTTATTTATCTTTTTTTAGAATGGTTGTTTATTTATTTTTTGAAATTATTATTTTTCTGACAAAACTTATTTATTTACTGTTTCATAATTGGTTGTGCAAGTAAATGTCAACAAATAAGTGTCAATGGAAAAATGGAAGATGCCCATCCTTGATTACTCGTTTATTTATCAACAAGACTAAAATTAGGCAATGACGTGTTGTAATTAATTCTCAACTCTATATTTTGTCATGGCCCACATCTTGTTAGAATATTTCACCTTACTTCATGGGGTACTACCCCATGAAAAGATCAAATACCCAATTTTAACCACATATATGTGGGGTCCACCAATTCATATACGGGGTCCACCAAATTCTTCAAAATCAACGACCCAGATCACGTGGGGCACTGACCCCACAGGTAGCATCGACCTTTCCCATTTTGTTCATATAATGAATTCAACACCAAACTTGTTTGGTGTCGGAAAAAGGTAAAAAAAAAAAAATTTATTGGGTGCCTAGACCTCAAATATCACAATTCAACAGCAAAAAATAGGTTTTTTTTAGGTGGTCATTTTAAGCAAAATGTATGGAATAAACAGAAAGATATACTAAAACCAACGAACTAGTAGTATGAACAAAACAGTAGCACAATGCTTAAAATAAAGCAAACCGAGGCCTGTATGAAAATACAGTGTCCTTAAAACAGATTCGTCCCCTCCGAGATGTGCTTCGAGGATGAACTTGGACGTCTGTTTCCCAGGATACAACGGAACAACCAGCAGTGACTTAGCACGAGACACTACTACGACGAACTGAAAGCGTACCTTTACTTTATCACCGAGATTTAACGGAGGCCAAAAGAAAAGCTAACAATATGAAATGCAAGAGAATACTTGAAAGAGAAAAGATTTTCATTTGCTTGAAATGGGGAAATGAGCACACTATTTATAAGCCCCCAAAAAGCATACCAAGAGTCATGCAAGATTAATTAACTCAATTAATCTTCCCATTAACTCAAGAATATGAAGAGCCACAAGTTTTCAAGTAACTCAAGAATGTGGAAAGTCAGAAGACACTCCACAATAATGAGCCACAATCAACTCAAGAATGTGGAGAACCAAAAGGCACTTCCACATTCAAGACATGTAATTTTTATTCAAATTTCCAAAAATCCTCCACATGAATGAAAATTGATATACATCTCGGTGACAAAGTTCTACAGTTGAATCCTGCTTAGGATAGGTAGGTGTATTCCTTTGAACCTTCCCTCATGAAATATATTTGCTTTACTAGCTGACCAGTAGACATGATGTCCTTGAACTGTTCTGCCGTTTATGTAAATTAAGATATATTTCACACAAGACTCTCCCTGATACTATTCAGTTCTCATGATTGTGTTCGTTTTGGCCATGAACACACGCCTGGTTCTGTGAGAGGGTCTAGAATTGAGCCTTGCAATTCCTTCGAAGCGGCCCCACTTCTCTCTCACATAGGTGATTCTATATTCTTCTCATCAGAATCATTAAAAGCCGTAAGCTTTTCCTCAACATTCACTGTTTCATAATAGGAATGGACTAGGGATAACCCCCACAGTGATTCTCCAAATTAATGCGATTAGGTTGTCCTATTGAACCTAGTTCTTGGGATCTCCAGTCAGCGTAAGTTGGGTTTTCCTTCGCACCAATTTATTCTATAGGCTTGAGCCCCATTCCCCTTGACATTTTCGCAACTAACTCTCTGTTTAACCCTTTGGTTAGCGGATCCGCTATATTATCTTTTGACTTTACATAGTCCACAGAGATAACTCCAGTTGAGAGTAGTTGTCTAATGGTATTATGTCTACGACGTATATGCCTAGACTTACCATTATACACATTATTTTGTGCCCTTCCAATCGCAGATTGGCTATCACAATGTATGCATATAGCCGGCACAGGTTTTTCCCATCCTGGAACATCTTCTAAGAAGTGACGCAGCCATTCAGCCTCTTCACCACACTTATCAAGAGCTATAAACTCAGATTCCATTGTGGATCTGGCTATTACAGTTTGTTTAGAAGATTTACACGCAATTGCTGCACCTCCTAAAGTGAATACGAATCCACTTGTAGATTTTGAATCTTTCATATCAGATATCCAATTAGCATCACTGTATCCTTCAATAACAGCAGGATATCTTGTATAGTGCAGCCCATGATCACGAGTGTACCTTAAGTATCTTAGCAATCTGATAATTGCTTTCCAGTGTTCAACTCCTGGATTACTCGTGAATCTACTCAATTTGCTTACTGCATAGGTTATGTCTGGTCTTGTACAACTCATTAGGTACATCAGACTTCCAATGACTCGAGAGTATTCTAATTGAGACATACTCTCACCTCGATTCTTTGATAGATGTTGACTGGTATCTATCGGGGTTCTAGCCAATGCAGAGTCATCGTTATTGAATTTCTCAAGTATTTTGTCAACATAATGTGACTGACTTAGGACTAGCCCTTCTGATGTTCTATGGATTTTAATTCCAAGGATTACATCGGCTAAGCCCAAATCTTTCATGTCAAATCTTGAATTCAATAATTTCTTGGTGGATTTGATCATCTTATCATTACTACCAATGATAAGTATGTCATCTACGTAAAGACATAAGATGACATATCCAAATTCAGTGTTCTTTATGTATACACATTTGTCATATTCACTGAATTTAAATCCACTTTCTATCATGGCTTTATCAAATTTTTCGTGCCATTGCTTTGGTGCTTGTTTTAAACCATACAGAGACTTCACCAGTTTACATACCTTATTTTCTTGCCCGGTCGCAGAAAATCCCTCAGGTTGTTCTGTGTAAATTTCCTCTTCTAAATCTCCATTTAGAAAAGCAGTCTTTACGCCCATTTGGTGTACTTCAAGATTCCGCAAGGCGGCAATCGCAAGTATCACACGGATAGAGGTTATTCTCGATACAGGAGAATATGTGTCAAAGTAATCAAACCCCTCACGTTGATGGTAACCTTTAATTACCAATCTGGCTTTATACTTATCTATTGTTCCATCTGATTTCTTTTTCCTTTTGAAAACCCATTTACAGCCTAGTGGTTTGCTTCCCGGAGGAAGATTTACTAATTCCCACGTATGGTTTTGTAAAATGGATTCCATTTCGGAATTGATAGCCTCTTTTCATAGAGGTCCCTCAGATGAACTAATTGCTTCCTTGAAGCTTTGAGGTTCACTTTCCATCATGAAAGTGATGAAATCCGGACCAAAGGATTTCTCAGTCCTAGCTCTCTTGCTACGTCTAGGTTCAATGTCTTGATGAAGCTCCTGTTCTTCATCAATTGTTTCATATAATCTTTTGGATGAACTTGGTTCTTCCTTAGATTTGCATGGAAACATGTGTTCAAAGAACGAAGCATTTCTTGATTCCATTATCGTATTCTTGTGAATATCAGGTATTTGAGATTCGTGTACAAGAAAACGATAAGCGCTACTGTTTTGAGCATATCCAATGAAAATGCAATCAACAGTTTTTGGTCCTATCTTTACCTTCTTTGGAGTGGGTACTGCTACCTTGGCAAGGCACCCCCACACTCGCAAGTATTGGTAAGAAGGACTTCTACCTTTCCATAACTCGTATGGGCTTTTATCTAGCTTCTTTCGGGGCACCTTATTTAAAAGGTAATTTGCTGTTAGAACAGCTTCCCCCCACATGTTCTGTGGTAAACCAGAACTTAATAGCAACGCATTCATCATTTCTTTCAATGTGTGATTCTTTCTCTCTGCAATGCCATTTTGCTGAGGAGAATAAGGTGCAGTTCTTTCGTGTTTAATACCGTGTTGAGCACAAAACTCAGCAAATGGTGATTCATATTCACCTCCACGATCACTTCTTAGCACCTTAATTTTCCTGCTAAGTTGGTTTTCAACTTCACTCTTATATTGGACAAATTTGTCAATAGCTTCATCCTTACTTTTAAGGAGATACACATAACAAAATTTTGTGCTATCGTCAACAAAAGTAATGAAGTATTTATTTCCACCACGAGTTTGTACACCTTTTAATTCACATACATCACTGTGAATTAAATCAAGCGGTTCACTATTTCTTTCAATAGTTCGAAAAGATGATCTTGTTAGTTTTGCCTCAACACACGTTTCACATTTGTGTTGTTTATCAATTTGGAATGCAGGAATGCTTTTCATGTTAATTAGTCTACGAATTATATCGTAATTAACGTGTCCAAGTCTACCATGCCATAAACAAGAAGACTCAAGCAAGTAAGCAAAAGTATTAACTTTATTCATCACGGGCTTAATAGCCATTACATTTAGTTTGAATAAACCATTACAAACATAACATTTGCCAACAAACATTCCACTCTTTGACAAAACCACCTTATCTGACTCGAATACAATGCGGAAACCATGCTTGTTAAGAAGCGACCCGGACACCAAGTTCTTGCGAATGTCCGGTACATACAGCACATTGTTTAGAGTCAGTTCTTTTCCAGATGTCATCTTCAGAACAACTTTCCCTTGACCCTTGATTTCAGAAGTGGCGGAATTTCCCATGAACAGCTTTTCCCCATTCTCAGATTCCTCAAGAGTAGCAAACATCTCCTTGTCGGAGCAAACATGGCGAGTGGCACCAGTGTCGATCCACCACTCCCTGGTGTTTGAACCCACCAGATTAACCTCTGATATTACAGCACAGAGATTCATGTTCGAAACCTCATGAGCAATGTTCTCTACCACATTCGCCTCTCGGTTTCTCTTCGGCTTCTTACATTCAGATGCCTTGTGACCCATACCATCACAGTTGTAGCATTTTCCGGAGAACTTTTTCTTTGACATGCCTCCTTTGGGTCCCATGTTCAACCTTTTGCTGGAGGAGGAAAATGTTCTCTTTTTCGAGCTTTGGCCATGCTCGACAACATTTGCCTTAGCGACAACAGGAGAAAATAATCGTCTTTCCGAACTCTTGTTGTCTTCCTCGATGCGAAGTCGAACAATGAGCTCTTCAACATTCATCTCCTTTCGCTTGTGCTTCAAGTAGTTCTTGAAATCCTTCCAAGCTGGTGGTAGCTTCTCAACAATAGCAGCCGCTTGAAATGATTCGCTCAAAGTCATCCCCTCACCGTGAATCTCGTGAAGAATCACTTGGAGTTCTTGAACTTGGCTGATAACCGGCTTTGAATCCACCATTTTAAAGTCCAGAAAGCGACCAACAAGAAATTTCTTGGCCCCGGCATCCTCGGTTTTGTACTTTCTGTCAAGGGATTCCCACAGCTCTTTAGCCGTTTTCTTTTCGCAAAACACGTTGTAGAGAGAATCTGCTAATCCGTTTAGTACATAATTTCGGCACAAGAAATCAGAATGATTCCATGCCTCAACCGCACTAACAGATTCAACATCTCCCTCACCCTCGTTGAGTTTAGGAGCATCCTCCGTGAGGAATCTAGCCAGGTTCAGCATCGTCAAGTAAAACAGCATCTTCTGCTGCCATCTTTTGAAGTCCACACCAGTAAACTTCTCGGGTTTTTCACCGTGACTTGCTGGAACAGCAACCACAGTAGCACGTGGGGTACCATGAGGGACAACTTGAGGAGGGACAACATGACCAGTTTCCCTTTGCATGTTGGTTTCAGTAGCCATATCTGAAACAACACGTAATGAGTAATATGTTTTAAGATTGTTAAGCAAAATGTATGGAATAAACAGAAAGGTATACTAAAACCAACGAACTAGTAGTATGAACAAAACAGTAGCACAATGCTTAAAATAAAGCAAACCGAGGTCTGTATGAAAATACAGTGTCCTTAAAACAGATTCGTCCCCTCCGGGATGTGCTTCGAGGATGAACTTGGACGTCTGTTTCCCAGGATACAACGGAACAACCAGCAGTGACTTAGCACGAGACACTACTACGACGAACTGAAAGCGTACCTTTACTTTATCACCGAGATTTAACGGAGGCCAAAAGAAAAGCTAACAATATGAAATGCAAGAGAATACTTGAAAGAGAAAAGATTTTCATTTGCTTGAAATGGGGAAATGAGCACACTATTTATAAGCCCCCAAAAAGCATACCAAGAGTCATGCAAGATTAATTAACTCAATTAATCTTCCCATTAACTCAAGAATATGAAGAGCCACAAGTTTTCAAGTAACTCAAGAATGTGGAAAGTCAAAAGACACTCCACAATAATGAGCCACAATCAACTCAAGAATGTGGAGAACCAAAAGGCACTTCCACATTCAAGACATGTAATTTTTATTCAAATTTCCAACAGGTCATTCTTCAGATGTGTTACTTTATCTATGTTTATATATTATTTGATGTATATATATATATATATATATATATATATATATATATATATATATTATATTATGTGTATGAATAATATATATGTAAAATACAACCATGTTTTATGCATAAATATATATTTAGAATTTCCTATCAGTATATCGTGGTTTTTTTAAAAAAAAAATTATAAGAGCTATGCGTTTTTTTAAAAATTTAATCAAATTACTCTGAAATTTAACACTTTTTTTTTTAAAATAAGAAATCGATATGCAATAAGCATGGAAAAATAATTACTAATGCATTTTTATTTCAAATTACGATTATCTTTGATATGATGACTTGTATTTTGTCACATTACCACTATCAAAATTAATATTACTCTATGTGTCCGATATATCATTCTTAAATATATAATTGATGTATTATCCTAAAGGTAGCATTTTATTAATCGAGCCGCCCTAGGAGATTTAATTCTTAATTTTTTTATTTTAAAATTGTTATCCGGTCTATGCAACAATTTTAAATATAAAAATATAACAATTTTAAAATAAAATAATTAAGAATTAAGTTTCTTGAAGTTGGTTGGTTAACGAGATGCTATCGTTAATGTAGTACCTCAATCTTATATCTAAAAATACATATTTCAATACATTTGGTAATATTAATATTGATACTGTTAACCTGACAAAACATGAGTGATTAGATTAACAATTATGGTAACTTGAATTAAATACATACTCCATTATTTTTCCCTGCTTCTTGCATATCATAACTTTAAAACTTTTAAAAAACCATCCTAAATATATATTTATTCATATAATATGATTTTATTTTAAACATATATTATTCAAATATTATAATGTGCAAAAATCCCGCCCATACAAAAGACGGGGTTTTGTTTTGTTGCTGTCCTCTTTTTCCTTGGGCGGGGCAACATGAAATTTGTTAAAATTTAGAAATACCCGGTAGTTTGATAAAGATTTCTTAAAAATATCATTAAAAAAAACCATATATCATATAAGTAGTGAATTAAATTATACTTTACATATCATAAGATGAACTTAGACTTCACAAATTTGTATTTATAGACTCAAGGTTGTATATGAGCACCTAATTTAAAAGAACAACGTATTAAACGTCTATCAATATTTTACATGAGGTTTCATGCAACTTCGCCTTTTCACAGAAAGCTCGACTTTTCCAGTGATGCAAATTTCCCAACATGATACATATAAAATTCACACCAGACTCCCTATTATTGTCTAAAAGATAAAAAGTTGATCCAACTCAAATTCGAAGAATCCAGAATGAAAGTTATAAAGATCAACGAGCAATACATCACTAATGACATAACAAACCAAATGCGCAATACATCACTAAAATTTTTCCTCCAATAAACATATACAATCACAAAGAATATCCCTGTTGCAGCATACTAACCATAAACAAAAACAGAAAATAAAGGAGAGAGAAAATATTTAAAAAATGTATGTCGAATATCTAAAACGTGGAAGTATAAAACACACTATGTATGCATAAAACCGAAATATCATAATGAAAATGGCTTCGCATACACATCGAAAGGTTCGCATGCAGTTAACTGTGGCTCCTGTTGACAAGAAAAAGCAAACAAGATCATCAACTGTAGCTATGTCAACAAGAAAACATTTGAAAGAATGCATAGAATTGGAAGAGCTTCTAGATTTTAAACATTAATAATAATGTGTGATCAAAGAATCACATTTGTTGAAGACAAAAATTCATAGGACAGCATCGTAACAAAGTTTGGTCCAACTCATTGTTTTGAAAACTTTAGAGTTCTCACATGTTTATGGATCACTGCTGTGTGGACGGACATAACCAAATTTTTACGTAAATATAATTGCTGAATTTTAAAGCGATAAAAGTATGTTGTACAGAGAATTCTAACACAACATTCAAGAGCTAGGTGTCACATGCTGATTTTTTAGATCAAAGCACCGTGTGACGCTTAGACAATCTTCTCTGAAAGATGCTTAAATAATCCTTAACAAAACAAGAACACAAAAGAATTCAAGAAAGGTTTAAAAAAAATGTATTGTTGTTATAACTCGAGAAACTCGAGATTGTGTATAAATGAGAGGTATGAGTCTATTTATACTAGCCATCCAACTTTCTAGAGTATTTTTCTGGAGTATTCCAAATTGCTACAACACTCTATATTAATACAAGCACTAACCAGTCATGTCTAGAATATTTTGGATCCTTCTACGCGATTCTAGGATGCTCAAGGCCCTTCAAGAACAAACTAGACGGTTCCATTTGCTTCAAACCAAACTCTAGTGTGTCCCGGAATATTCTAAACTTTTCTTTCTTCATGTGGGGATAAAACACGATGGATCTTTCTGGATTGGACTTAGACTCTTGCAAGCATTTCTTATTGACTCGCATGCCAAGTTCCGGTCCGTGACATAGGACTATTAATCTATTATCTATTTCCATAGAATTTCACATTACACTTTTATAAATGTGAATATTTTGGGATGAATAAGCTAGAAATGTTTTCTAAGAATTAACTAATCACATAACATCGAATTTTGATTCCAAAATATATTTTCTGATTTATTAAAATACCTGTCTGAGGCCGCCAGTACTAACACTACCTCCTGTGAGAAGCATACTAATAAGCGATGTAACAGCACCATCCCCAAGACTACCACCTGAACTGCCAGCATCTCGAATAGCTGCACGCATGGCAGTTAATATGGTCCCATATGTGGTTCCATGTCCACGCTCGATGGCTTGAATAAAACAGAAGGTCATGGCACCTGTTGATGTGATTTTTGATAGGGCCTAACCGAAAGATAGAAAAAGAATAATATTTTAATATGTTTCTTGTTTCTTAAAATAATATATTAACGTTCCTATCAACATCTTGAACTTACAGAGGTATCAGCTGAGGTTTGATCATCATCACAACCGCTAAAAGAAATGACCTCACCGCCATTTGATCCTTTCCACACACCCGATCGAGGACGATGGTCCTCCCACCCATATTGTCCACTCCTGTTATGACATAAGTAGCAAACCATGATATTTAATACAACAAAAAATCATTCTTTTGCAAGATGTGCCAAAAAAAGAATACTAATGACAGACATACCAAGTGACAATTTAATACTACTTCTTGTTAAGATTGGAACTTAGACCTAACTCAACCCCAAAAGCTAGCTCAAGAGGGGAGAATTGTCCAAGACCATATATACAACTCCCAGGTATTAAATATCACCGATGTGGGACAACTAACACATCTCCCTCACGCCCAGGAATGAACATCTGGAGCATTAAGTTTACAAATGACCCAATTATGGGCAGAACGAGTGTCTCAACTATAGGCAAACACACCCCTCTCACGCTCAGAAATGAACATCTAGAGCGTGGAGTTTACAAATGACCCAATTACGGCAGAACGGGTGTCCCATCTATGGGCAAACACACCCCTCTCACGCCCATGAATGAACATCTGGAGCGTGGAGTTTACAAATGACCCAATTATGGGCAGAACGGGTGGTCCAACATATAACGGTGGAACTTGAGCTCTGATACCATGTTAAGATTGGAACTTGGACCTAACTCAACCCCAAAAGCTAGCTCAATGGGGGAGGATTGTCCAAGACCATATATACAACTCTCGGGTATTAAGTACCACCGATGTGGGGCAACTAACACTTCTCAAAGATGTGAGACGATTTAAATTGGAACCATGCAAGACGAACATTATAATTTTAGTCTACATGATTAAATGCCACCATGAAAGTATTCGAAAAGTTTCAAGAACTCTCAGTTTACAAATCAAAGAAAACATTAGCCTCCAAAAATTCTTAAATTCTAGATATTTCCCACCATTTGCTTGCATTTTGATCAAAAACCAAATAAAATTCCTCTTTGTGTCATGGTAACGACTCTTCAAGAAATGATTCATAAATAGGAATGAGATGGTGACTGTAAAACTGATCAAAGAACCCCATCACCCTAAGTGGTAGAAGGGATTGGTATTTTCTAACAACCTGCTTTCTCTTAGACGACTAACTTGTGAAAGCGAGAAACATACTGGTCATTATAGTTTCAGTTTTATGCAAAAAAACAGATTCCTGAATGGATTACTCTACAGTGCACCCCAATTGACATGAGTAACTAATGGATACCCAAATAAGATCAATAAGAATATAACATCACTCTATCGTGTAAGTGACTGAAGAAACAACCTAATTCCATTTTCAATCGGTCAACTAATTCCATAAATCTCATTTATATCAAACACAGAAAACATTCCAGGTCTACAAACCAAGTGCCCGCAGTTTGTTTTCCCACTTTATTGGTTCCTGAGTCAGTAGCCTGATTTAGAGAAATAATGGGCTTGGCCACATAATAGCTTGAAAATTAAAGCCCACGGCTCCATGAAGTATTATTCGCAACTTAAGCACCATACTTCTCTAACATCTTTGGCACCATTTATTCTTGATAATTTTATGAGATACCAGTCGTGATTCCAAAAACTACCACCACCTACTTCTAATGAGACATGATAAAAAGACAGGATTATGTTACTCGTGAAAATATAAATGAAAGGTGCTTTAAGCCTACCTATTCATCCGGCATAGAAACGGTAAGTCAAGAACTGTTCCGCTATGACAAGCATCTATTATCGCATGAAGCTTAACCCCGTGAGGTAGAGGTCTCACAATAGATGCATTAATCTCGTCATCTACAATCATACCCTGTGTTTCAAAGTCAAGAGGACACAAGGTTTCATCATATCCATCAACTTCATCCCCGTTGTAGTTCCTTTGCCTTGAACCATGGCCAGAATAATGAAACACCAAAGAATCTCCAGGTTGACATCCTTGTACAAGCCAATACAATGCCATTCGCATATTTTGCTTTGTTGGAATTCTGTACGGGTCTCTTTCTTCTTCTGCATTTGGATTAAACATGCCATGATAGAAAATTGTACAACTTCCCCAATTTCATGACTTTTAATGACTAAAACCTTTTTAAATATAAAACATGGTGTAAGCAATCAAAGCAAAGAAAAAGTATCCACTTCACAGTACTTGTGGCCACAAGGACAGTAACTTAAAACCAATTGATAACTCTGTTTTCCTGAAGCTATCAAAGTATAATCCCCTCATACTCATGAAAACACCTTCATTCTTCTAACTAATTTCACAGTACGGAAAGAAATAGTTCCTCAATACCAAAATTAAAGAATAACATTTCAGTACTCACAACACTACAGAGCATCAACTTAGCATTATCAGAGTATCCCACTGGTCTATCGATGGAAGAATTCCAACAATGTAGCACAAAAACCTTCTACACACTACACAAATAGCAGTTTAACATTTGTAGGCCCCTTATTGAAATGCATAACTGGCTAACAGGATTTTTAACCCTAACTATGTTTGCATCGCAAATTCCCCCAGCACTCATTAAGTATCCAGAGCATAAAGCATCCGATTCCAGGGAAAAGAAATAAAATATCGCCCTTCAAGTTTTACCAAAGCACTAACCATCTTTGTGCCAATTCCAAAACTTCTCGAGAAAAGAAAAACACAAATAGCCAAATGCATACAAAAGGAGAAAAAACAGCAAAAAAGATGCGGATTCTTTTCAATCTTTCTTGATTTACCAGTGAGCATGAGAATCGAAGCTTCTGGAAACTGGAACTTATTGATCAAGAGATATTTCATGCACTTAGCATCATTTAAGCATCCCTTCAGCTCGTGGCGTGAGAACCTGTACGATATGCCGACGATCACAGCTTTTTTACGGCCGTGAGGATTCGGCGGGGGGTTCGGAGGCGCGTGGTTGTAAGGAGAGGGAGGAGGCGGTGGTCCTTGCATCATAGGCGCATGATGTTGTGGTGGTGGAGCGTTCCGATGGTCGCCGATCTGCGTAACAGCCTGACAAATGGCACAGCGGATGGATCGGGCGCCGCCGGGCGGCAGCTGCAATGGAGTACGACAGTTGGAGCAATTCACTAACATGAACATAGCGGTGACGGCAGTAGGAGGGTTCTAACTTCTAATGATCACCGGCTTGGACAGGACGAAGAATGGTCAAAACTCAAAATCCAGAGACACACAACGCGGAGAGGTTTAGGTGGATTTTGGATCGCTTTCGCATTAATTAAATTGTATAAAATTACATTTTTGACACATTTTTCTTTCTTTTTTTAATGATCGCCTTTTACAGCAGGACAACGGAAAAGTTGATATGACAACGGAAATGGATACAGCTGAGATGTCAACCCTTTAAAAACAGAGTAGGTCTGAGACTGTCTCACAGATCTTTATCCACGGGTCAACCATATCCATATTCATAATAAAAAATAATAATTATAGCATAAAATGTAATACTTTTTCATGAATGACTCAAATAGATATTCGTCTCACATAAATTTTTGTCTTAAAAATAATAATTGTCGCCAAGGATTTGCCAACTACTTCAGAAATTATTTTGTGTTGGGGTCGATATATTTTAAATTCATGATTTTTAAATATATATTTTTATTTAGAAATATAAGACTTAAATTAACATCTTATATGTTAATATAATATTTTTATTTTAATCTAGATGAATTTCAAATTAATCGAATAATATTTTCATTTGATATTCATTCAAATATATATTGGTGACATGTAAATCAGTATTTTAAAAAAAGTAAATGGTAGGCGGATGATTATCTATCTACCTCCTAGCGCCTAGACGTCGATTGCATAGGTTGTTTGTTTAAGCCCAAACACCTTGGGACAATGGGCCGTTCATGAATTTTACTACAAAATATAACTTTTTTGTCTAAGTATTATATTTTTGTAAATATATATTCTTAATTTCTTATAAAATTCAAGTCAAGCAATAACATATAAGATGATTTTAAAACTTTCCGAATTGAAGCCGGACTTGATGAAGTAATAAATTCACCGAACCAGATGGAACTAGCGGTTCAATTTGATTAAACCCAGAGTTTGAGCCATTTTTTCTCCTTTTATAATTAATCATAAGAAAATTAATTAATATATTTTTGAAGTAAAAAAATCGAATCTTATTCCTCTAAAAAATGAATATTGTTAGCAAATTTGAGCCTATAAATTAATTGGGTTGGCCTAAATAAAAAGCTTAATATTAAAATGTCGAAATAAAACTACTGAATGTAAATACATACATGATTTTGTGTGCATGAATTTTACTTTTCAGAGTTTCAAATTTCATCGGTGACATACGACTGCGCCACCGCCACCGCCACCACTGCCGCCGCCATCGTATGCACAATCACGACTACTTAGATGATATCTTTTAAAATTATGATATAATTATAAAAAATATGAATTTAAAATTTCCGATCATTTTTATAAATAATAAAATTATAATCAAAATTCATATGTTTATCCGGTTGTAACTTATTTTGAAATATGGATTGGGCTTCTTAAGCCCAGAGCCGACTGGGCTTTCAAAATAATATCAAATAATGGGCCAACTATTTGGAGTGAATTACTATATCAAGGAAGCAATCTACATTTCGTCACTAGGGTATCTTGTTCTGCAGCAGCTCCATCTCCGCTCCAATGGTACTCCCTCTCGCTCTCTCTTTCTCACACGAACGCATAATCTGTATCGCAGTGATTTTCGTGTTTTCGAATATTGGGAGGTGATCTCTTTCAATCCTCTCATGCTGCACTTACGTGCTTGCTGTTAGAATGTTGATTTTTATTTTTTCTTGTGTTCAAAGGTACATCAGGTTGTTAATATCATGATAGTTCTTGTGAAGCGTTTGACTGTTCTTTTTGTATCTGTAGAAATATGAGTGTTTAAATTTAAGCTAGGTGGATAATTAGCGGTAGATCTTTGTAAAATTTCGTTTTTTTATATTGTATACTAATAATAGGAATTAGTATATTTTGTGTGCTGTTTTTAGTTAGAAATGATTTCTAATTCTGCTGGTTGGCATCATTTTCTTCTAAATTAAACTTCATTTTGAAGCAGTGTCCTTTTATTATTGTAATGTGGGTTGACTATCTGGTTTATAGCTTCGTAAAAATTTGGTTGATGCACTAAATTGCAATCTGCTTCTCATTGAGTAAGGGTGACATTTCTTAATTAGATCCTTGTTTATAACCATGTGTACATTTTTCTTTTCCGGGCAACTTGATCGGACCTTTCATCCAGTACTTGAAAATTTATTGATTTTTATTTTGGTGCCTTTCTATACTTTTTTCTTTATTTTTGCATATGTTAATAGCAAACTTACCTTTTACGTGGGCATTGGTCATTTGTCTTCAGGATCGTAGTATACATCTTGTTTAATCAATTTTCAACATTAATATAATTTGCTTTCAGAACTAATTCTGTCACACTATGATTTTATTCTTTTGCATCGCAAAGAATTAAAGAAAGAATCACCGCACAAACACAATTACGATACTTGTAACACTTTACTAGTTTTCCAATGTAAAACCAAACACACGACCAAAAGGTACCTTAAAAAGTTTACCTTGGGAAAAAAACAAAGAAGCCCTACCAAACATCTCCCATGTACATCAGTTAGCTGTGTATTCATTTTTGTTATTTTCTTCGTGCAGGCCAAGAGAACCAAGAAGGTTGGCATTGTTGGGAAATACGGTCAGTTGTATTTCCATGACTGCTTTATTTCTCACTTTGTTTTCTATCCTTTCATTGTATTCTTGTGTATATTGGGTTGTCTAGTTTTTTGCCCTTAGCATGTTATTAGAGAGGTGAAGATGATGAGTTAACTTCTGTCGTTGATTCCTTACCACCATGAAAATTGTGTTTGATGTTTTTTCATTAAACGGGTAGATATGAAAGTTGAATTTTTTGTGGTCTATTTATTTGCACAGCCAAATATTGTTCCATTTCATAACTGGAAGATTGTTTTTCTAATATGTCAAATCAATTTTGATTTCATCTCGGGATAGTAATTGTTGGTCCATGCTCGTGGCTTGTTGCTTTGAAGGAAGGCGGTGATGCGTTAACTTCTGTTATGAATACATTGTGACCTTAATGTTGCAAAAAGGTGTATTTCATGAACTTGTAGATCTGAATGATGAATCTAATGGTAGTGCGTGCAGTCTTTTTAGTGATCCAGTGCTTCTTCATTTTCGATTTTTAGCCATTCACCGGGTGCTAGTTTTTGAATTCTTAGTGGTAAACTCAAGATTTAACTTATTCTGGTACACCTACTGCATTTTTATGTCGAATTTAAAACATTTCAGGCACCCGTTATGGTGCTAGTTTGAGAAAGCAGATTAAGAAGATGGAAGTTAGTCAGCACAGCAAGTATTTTTGCGAATTCTGTGGGAAGGTATGCAAGGAGAATTCAGTTTCTGACCATAACTTATTTGTAGCACGATCTTGGTCGATTATGGGTGTGCTGAGTGTGATAGTTCTGTTACAGTATGCAGTGAAAAGAAAAGCTGTTGGCATTTGGGGATGCAAGGACTGTGGCAAAGTGAAAGCAGGCGGTGCCTACACATTGAAGTAATAATCTTTCACATCTCCATCATGTATGAATTACTTCATAGTCATGTATCGTTTTCTTACTTCTATGTATATCATGTATCTTGCAGCACTGCTAGTGCTGTGACAGTTCGGAGTACCATCCGAAGACTGAGGGAGCAGACTGAGAGTTAAATTAGTGAGATAGATTGTCTTGCCATTGTTTTCCTATTTCACATTTCCATCCCTAATTGAAGTGTTTTGACTCCATAGTTGTGATATATGTACTCTTCCATAATATTTCCTTTTTCGAGATCTACTGTTCATTTCTCATTGTGCATTTCCCATTTTGTCACATGAGATGTATACATACTTTTCACTTTCTAATATCTATTGATCTCTATCTTTTGAGATGGATTCAGATGCTAAAACTAAAATAAAAGCGCATTTCGTTATTAAATTAACATATTGTATGTTTCGGTGTTTTGAAAAGCTGAAAGACGATTTTAATCGTGTTTGATTGTTGACACATGGGAGAATTGTTGCTTTCAGATAAATGGTGAGACAATCTATTGTGAAATAATCTTTCATAGATTGAGATTTCTATCGGAACTATGAGTCTGATTTTGACTTTTCTCTGTCAATTTATCCAGACCCGAAAGGTAATAAAGCAAGATTTTGTCGACAACTGTTATTTTGAAGTATTGTTTGGTGAGAACGATGAAATTTTAACTTTCTTAAATTTTATGATAATGTGGCTTAAAAAATATCTATGTTATTTTTTTTTATTTATGATCCTGTCACACAAACTAAATGGTGTATGTTGAGCAGCAAAGCCATCCAACTTGAACTTCTGTGATCCCAATTTCCGGGAAAACTGTTCGTATTTTTCTCCATAAGCATTTGTGTGCTCACATTTGACAAATTTTTGGCTATATTTAATGGTAACAGTGTAATTCAAATATTTTAAATCGTATAACATCTTAAACTTCATGTTTCGATTGTTCTACACAACATGAACAATTATTACACTCAATAAGTGGTATTCAATATATAATTTTGTAGAGTTTTAAAATTCAAGTGGTATTCAAAATTAATTTTTAAAAAATTTACAAAAGTTTAGATGTTATTAAAATGTCGTTACATTTTTAATAACTTCATGAAATTCATTAATGTACAAACATTAAAGCTTAAAATACAACAGTAGAATGTCAAAAGTTGTATTTAATCCAAAAATTGAATGGATTTTTAAAACTTTCAACTCACACCCAAACACATAGTGTAGCTCTCTTACCTCTCTCATCTCATCGCATTTATCACCTTTTTTTTTTTCCAAAATGTATCTCTACATATACACAAGTTAATTCTCTATTTTCACCTTAAGATATTTTCTTTTTTCGCTTATTGAGATTTAAATACTTTCTAAAATGTTAATTTACTATTTTTTACAATATTTTGAAATCAAAATAAAATTACTAATGTGGTATAAAAATCTGGTAAAAAGTATACCGAAATCCATGAAATTCTATTTGCAAATATGTGAATTACTAGGATAAAAAAATATCAAATTCACAAAATTCTATCATTTAAAAAATTTGAAAAATAGTCGGTAAGAGTTTTCTGATATAAAAATAAATTTTCCCGGTAATTTTCCCTCAGAAGTCATTAATGAAGTTTTATTATTTTATTATTAACATATGTTAGAGAGAGGTGAATATCCTCATGTGTTGAAAAAAATGACATTTGCACATGCGTCAACACCCATTTGTCGGATCCTGGTTTCATTGTTGAGTTGGAAGATAAGATTGGGAAAAAAAAACAAATTAGTTTTGGCTTCATTAATCAATAAATATGAAATTCAACATCACAGCTATATTTTGTATTCTGCTGAAATTTTACAGATAAAAAAAATAGTTATGCTTTCTTGTATTTCAAATCTTACCCTAAGCATTGTCATCTGTTGTTATTGAAAACATTATTAGTGTGAGTAGGTCTCTTGCGAAACAGTCTCATGAATCTTTATCAATAAGACCAATCAATCCTACCGATATTCACAATAAAAAATAATACTCTTAGCATAAAAAATAATATTTTTTCATGGATGACCCAAATAAAAGATCTGTCACACAAACTATAACTCGTGAAACCGTATCGTACAAGTAAAGCCTATTAGTGTTTATCCAAATGTTTGCTGAATGAATCAGCAGAATATGACATTTTTATCAAATTCAATATCGAAAAATACTGTATCAAAACTGGATTGAAGTCAAACGCAACATTCTTCAAGTCAAAGAAAAAGAATTACTCGAGACATGCAAAAACATAAAACAGAACAACTTGATTAATAACATACATATATTTCTTGATTTTCTCAGTGTACGCAAAACATTACTACAAATACAAGACCTGACTGGATGGAGTAGGAATTCCCCTGTATACCATCACTTAATTCCATACCTATTTAAACTTTACAAAAATTAAGCAAAAAAAATTTCTTCAAACGACTTGGGAGAGAAATCTCTCTCCTCCCCCCGCTGGTTTCTCGAAAACTCAGGTTTAGTCAAGAAACCATCGTATGTTTGATCAAGAAAAGTAGTAAACTTGAAGGTGTAACAAATACCGTTAGAGTCATATCCTGCAACGATTTTTCGCCTAAAATTCATCACCGGTGCTAATGATTGAGTTGGTCGTCAGTTAAAAAGTTATAAGCTACAGGAACTGGTATTTCATCGCTATTGCTTCTATGATGCATTCGTTTTTGCACGGCTTTTACTGCTGCAACTCTGGCAGCATTGGCTGCCAGATTAGCTGCTGATACCGCTCGGTTAACTCTCTCGTCTACCTTGGCCACCTCATAAGCTTTCTCCGCTGCTCGTCGAGCCTCCTGAAAGGTTAATGAAAACTTGGTAAACATCCTAGAAGATGGGAAACACACCCTAGAATTTCCGTTTAACAATCCATGATAAGATCAATGCCCAACACCACCTTATCTACCACACAAAAATTGGATTAAGCTGATAAATAACATCGGAGAATGGCAGTGGAGCATGAAAAATTTACCTGAACAACGTTAAGCACTCTCGAGTGGTTAACAGCAACAGGAGACACAGGAGAGATGCTGCTCTGAGTGCTAGGCACATCAAGAATTCCATTTTGCCAATGGCCTGATTGAGTTTCTCCATTCCTGAATGTGTACAATCCGAGCCCCTGTCTTCTACCCTCATGCCAAGCACCTTCATAACGGTGGCCATTCGCAAAGAAATAAACCCCGAACCCATGCATTTTATCAGCGAAGTATTCTCCAGCGTATCTATCCCCGTTCCTGCAAAGAAGAATGGTGGAGCAGAAATTTAACTTAGAAATGATTGTTAGTTACAGCCACAAGTTTCTTTCAATTTATCAACCATAATCAACAAAATAAAGGACATAGCTAAAATTTAATATCATATGCTGAAATATAGTTCCCAGAGGAAATCCTCCGTACAAAGAGACTCACCCTCTTTTCCCTATCCTAAGCTAATGACCACAGTAAAACAACAAAATGACAGATGATTCACACAGTGCTCTACCCCCTTCATTTTTTTTCCTGCCTCTGTATCTAGATTCTTCCGATGGCTTGTTTTGGTCTAATCCCAATATTTTAAAGCTCTTGACAATATTTAAGTCCTCAACTATACACGACCATTGTCTACAATTCTTGCATTAACTAATTTTGAAGCCTGTAAATGGGATAATTCTTGGATACCAGAAGTCACTGAGGATTCTACAAAGGGGTCATTAATCTTTTAAGTTTAACAGGGTACCAAGAAATGCAATGTTCTAAATTCGACCTAGGCGCTAGGCACCGCGCACCCAAAAAATGATAGTCCGTGGCCTTGGGCGGTGACCAATCGGCCTATGCGTCCTAACCGCCACGGCCGATTAGGGCTTTTATGTTTTTTTTTCTGTTCTGAGCTTTTATTTTTGAATTTTAATTTAAATTAAAAGCCCAATTTAAAAAATGAAATGTTATTTTTTTATAGGTTCTAAACCAAAGTTCAATAAGAAATGCAATTTGTTGGTGTGCCGTAACACACCAAAATTTATCACCGTCAGCAATCTAGAGTGACAGAACTTCACGGTGATGATTTAAGTCCGAAGAAGAAGAAAAGAATCACAACAATGATATTGAGTATGTGTCCAATTACGAACAAGTTGTTGAAAATTATGGAGAAGAAGAAGTGATTTGCGATATTCTATTAGTTATGTAATTTTGAACGCATAAGTTATCGTGTTGGAGGTATAATATGTGATTTATTATGTAGATACCGTGAAATCCGCATCAAGTCCTTGCCCCGCCTATTTGGCCTAGGCGCGGGTCTGCTAGCGAATTTTAGAACCTTGGTCAACCAAAAAATGCACATCTAATCTAAAACCTCAAAACGTCAAAGGAAAAATAAACTACAGTAATCGAGAACACAGTTATTTTAGATGGAAATGAACACCAAAGACAACAATAAAAGATGTTGGACATTTGAAGCATATCTATACAATAATGTTAATAAGTAAACAAGTACAATGAAATCGAAAGAGATTCTACTTCGCTAGATATGTTTTAAAACACAGCAAAGTGAACAACACAGCCACAACAACAATTGAGTATATTCAAACTTCAAGCTCAAATACCGAAATGGACTAAGCAAACAAATAATAAGCATATAAGAGTGGTCAATTACGAAGAAAACGATGATTATATTACCTAAAATGGTAGTGTCCAAGGCCGTGTTTAACACCCCATTTAAATTCACCCACATACCGGCTCCCGTCCTCACAAGTATGAATTCCACACCCATGGCTCTGCCCATTACACCACTCCCCAGCATACACATCTCCTGTATAAAACCTATACACTCCATAACCATGCCTAAGCCCCTGCCTATGCTGTCCTCTATACCGGCTCCCACGAGCCCACGTCTCCACCCCATAACCATCATACTTGCCATCTATCCAATCCCCTTCATATCTTCCACTCAAGTAATAGTAATAAACTCCATTCCCATTACATTTCCCCTTGTGAAACTCACCCTCGTACACATCACCGTTGCTATACGCCTGCACATAACACCCCGATATTGACTTCTTGTCTGCCTTCATCCGCGACCCAATTGACCAAAAAACTGGTAAATGCGGTCGACAAACATGATCCTTCGAGCTAATCTTGATCGGAAACGACCTGGAAAGGAACAACCTTATGGTGGGAAGCCGTGGAATGGCCAAATTCAGAGAAAACAAAAGCGCCGCAGAAAAGGCAAAGGCGGAGAGGAAATCAAGAATAAACGAACTTGAAGGATGGGAAACCAGAAAATAAAAGAAGGGAAGGCTGAGGAGAAGGATTAAGCGAAGGTGAGGGCGGAAGCGGCGGCGCAGTAGGCGGAGGTGATGGTGGAAACGAGTCAAGAATTTCTGAGATCTGGTGCATAAAATATTGAATCTTGTTGGTGGGTTCTGCGCGGAAACCCCGTATCTATGGAGGGAATTCGATAGAGTCGGAGTTTTGGCAAGGGAAGCGGCGAACTGTTGCTGAATATGGGGTCTCTTGAAAGGGGTGGTGGGCCTGAGGGCAAACGCATCATTCGACTCCTGCTGCTGTTGATTCTCATCGTCTATAAGAATCTGTAGGGTAGGATTATTCACAGAAGAAGGCTGGTGAGGACTTGATCGGATATTATTAAAAAAGTGGGTGTGTTTCTGGGAAAGGTAAGAAGGGGTAAGGGGTGGGGTAGGGTTGAAATCGGAAGAGACGCCGCTGCTTTCTGTTCCGATCTGTACTTCAGATTTTTTCTGATGCATTAAATATACAAAGCCAAATCCTTTCCCTTCAAAAACTTCCACAAAGAAAAAACAGTATTTTCCACAATTCTCTGCAATCCGATTCGTTATTATCCTCTGAAATTATGCGATTAGCTTCTTGAAATGGTGGGAAGAACGAATTTGTGGGTTTCTATGTACGGAATGATGGGGAGAGTGCCAGATAGAGTGTGTGAGAGAAAAACAAAAGAATTGAAGAAGAAGAAGAAGAAGAGCGAGCGAAGAGTCCGAGGAAGGAATGGTGCGTGTGGTAGGATGAATTTGAAACCAGAGGCGGCCGGCCGTAAAAGCAAATGCCTTGTTCCCTTTTTCCATAAAAAGGTCCTGCATTTCCATAAAAATATTATTTTTAACATAAAAAATAATATTTTTTTTTTATATATGATTCAAATAAAATATCTGTCTCACAAAATACAATAATGAAAATATCTCACACAAATTTTTACTTATATATATATACATATTCAATATGAGAATATATATTTATATAACAAGTGAACAACGTAACAAAATTATATATATATTGTATTATATTTACAAATATTATTAGTTATGTCTTGTGTCAAACGTTTATAGGTTGATACTTTATTAGTTTAAATAGGAGCTGCCTTTTTTAGTTTTTAGTCGAATCATAAACCGCTATTCTGAAAACCAAGTTACGACGGGTACCGAACAAAAAGCTCGAGGTGATAATTGGTCCTTTACAATGTGATCAACCAATTATCACCTAAATATAACAAGGAAAATAACATCACCAATTTTTCATTTGCCATTTATTTGAATTCGAAATATTTAACAGTTTTCTATAAAATAATTAAAAAATAATTTTAATTTATGATATCTAATATCCAAATAGACCTAAACATAGAGTTGGTGGAATACTAGATTTGACATAAGCTAATCCTCGAGCTGCAAAGTACGGTAGACCTTTCCAAATTGGTTTTAAATTTTCAAAATTTAAAAAGAAATGGCACGTTAACCATGTTCTATTAATCAATCAAAATCAAGTTTTTTAAAGAACAAGTTGATTTGATTTATTGATTTCTGAAGAACAAGTTGATATTATTTTTTATTTTTTTTGGAGGTTTTACATAAATCAAATTTAATTCAGGGTTAGGTTTCATTTAATTCAGGGTTAGGTTTAGATATATATATTAATGTAACGACGCTAAAATTTTATTATTTATTGAATATATGTTTCATAGGACCCCAGAATATATCAGGGTTTTACGATTAATTGATTATAAACAGTCGAGTTGATTTATATTGAAAATATTTAAATAAAATATTTTTTTAAGTAATCAGCATATTAAACTATTCATAATTTTTAAAAGTTTGACTTTAAGGCATAAAGAAATATATATATATATATATATATATATATATATATATATATATATATATATATATATATATATATATATATATATATATATATATATATATATATATATATTTCTTCGAATACATTAAAAATGTGTTAAATCATATATGTATTTTTAAAATTTTAGTATTACTAAAAAATGACCTTTGTTTTGCTTACGATAATCTCAATTTTGTGGGAGTTGATATCTTCTGTTACGTATAACTCAATTTATTTAATAGAAAATCCAAATAAATAATACAAAAAATAAGTAACTAAATTTGAGGTTAGAACCAGAAACTTCTTCATAAACCCAAGATATTGATGTTAAATAATAAAATAATTTTATTTTAAGATGTTCTCATCAAAGGGGTCGAACGATAATAATATATTATATTTGATCCAACAACTTTTACATTAAGCAACTTAATCCATGATAGCTTGAATTAGATCTAGATCTAATTTAATACAAGATAGTTTAATTCAATCTAGATCAAAAATGGTCTCTTTTGTTTTTTTAAATCAATTTAATTTGTTAAAAAGATTTAAAAATAAAAAATTCGATTTGAAAATATATAGATCATATAATGTTTGTTTCAATGGGCAATAAATATTGCAAGATATAGAGATATCATCAACTATTGTTTGCTTAAACTTGAAAATGCTCCTCCCCTAAGTGCAAATGTGTAATTTACACAAAGAAGCAACAAATTTAACTTCAAATTTTACCTTTGAACCTTTATCGGAAGGTATATCTATTTTTTGAAAATGGAAGGTATATTTATCATTTAACGAGTTTGGATACATAAATTACAGCTTTAAACAAATCTTTAAATAAAATCAGTTCTTTAAAATGGTTTTTTCTTAAAAAAAGTTGGATAAAACATTGAAAAATATTTTTAGATTTATTTTTAAATAAAAGTAAAAAAAACTCAAAATTCGAAATTATAATTTATAAAAGATACTTTCTAAGTTTTTTTAAATAACTTTTGTAACCGAACGATATATTCTTTCCAACAATTTTTTTAAATTTTTTTTTGATTGGTTGGTTTCTAATCTCTCGAAAGAACGAAGCACTAAAAATATTCCACAAATGTGAAGAAAACGATTCAAGATTGGTTTAATTTTTCTTCGTTTGTTTTTGTTTTTCAAAAAAGATAAGCATGTGCCATCCACTTGTGTAATCTGCCCATGTTTAAATAAGCACAAACCACAAGGCTGACATAAATTTAAGTATGCACTCAGACGTCCTAGTTCGCGACCTGAAAACGAAAGTTAACAAGAAAAACTTACACGAGCCCTGAAATTTAATGGTTAATTTACTCGACAGATGAACTATAGCTTCTGCATCAGTTAAGCAACTTGACGCATCAATACCTGCTGAAGCATTTCGGCGAGGCGAGCTTAAAATCCCTTGTGTATTGTAGAGACCAAATGAGTAATAAAATAAGAATTATGAGCTCGATAGCAGAGGAGTGAGAGCTAGCCCATCAAGGCTTGTGGAGCTTGAAGCCAAATACTCTGGGAACATAGCTCTGTGTCGGCTTTTGTGGCTTGAGATGTCCATAAGTCATCAGGAACAGATGTGGGAATGTTGTTCCGAAATACGATCCATCAATATCTTTGACGGTCAAGGAAACTGTATCTAAACTACGTAAATGGTTTCAAACCATCAATAAGGGAAGCTCTTTGAAACACCATTAATCAAGGAACCATACTTCAACAGTTCCATCATTGAGTGCCTCTCCGTCGACTATTATAAATATTTTATAACATGATTCAATACAAGGATATGAAATGCAAATGATATGAGAGTTGTTAATCTTCATTGCCAAAGCACACCGTTCAATATCCAACTTATTTAAATTTCCTATCATGCTTGTGGGGAGCGTGGAATTGTCCATCAAATGATTGGAATAAACACGGCATAATGTTTTTCAGTTGTTTGTGCATAAAAATACTGAGAAATAGCTTATATAGATGTAAATTCACATAAATATGGGATTTGACCATGAACATGGCACTTATATTCCCTTGTTATTTCATCATACGCGCAATTCCATGAATACCAAGAACTTGAACGCATATGCCAGATAAAGAGTGAAGGGATAAAGTCTGAATGGACAGATGCACCCGATACTAAAATGCAAATGAACAATGCAATTAAAGAATCAAAGCAAGAGTACAATGTAAGGATACTGCCTTGGTACTTCGATCGGGGGTAGTAAATATCTTCACATTTGGGACAGTATATCTTCACGGTACTTGAGCGGGGGACATCTGATTGTCCGACTGGAAGGCAAGGCTGTCCAGAGCAGTAAACTCTTGGACATCTTCCAAAGTCGTAGCTTTTGTACTTCTCCAACTGTTTTAACATTAAACTCAAGTTATAGGAGACTTAACCAACACAAAGAGAACAATAGTAAACCTATAAATAAAAAAACTCAATCATGTTACCATTGCAGCCATTCCCTTGGTTGTCAAAATGTATCTGACATGAATCAGGCCGTAGAGCATTTCAGCAGCTGATTCAACCAATTCATTCTGTTCCTCAGTAAACATATCACCTAAATGAAGCCATCATGACGATGATGCCGATGAAAATACTTTTCAATTTTTGTATAATTAATTATTAATTAATTGTATAAATATGTAAGTTATGATAAAATTAGAAGTAGAATAATAAAATAAATAATACAACACACAAGTTTTTATCCCAACAAGTGGAGTCGACAACATGAATCCTCCTACGCCATTGTGGTGTCTCTAATTATATCATCATCTATATGTAGATAATACATATCATGCTTAACTGTTATTATCCAAGTTTTTTTGGGTCTCCCTCTTCGCCTATTAAAGTTCTATAAATAAATAAAAAATAAAAAAAATAACAATTCTACTATTAGTGCTCAAAAATTTGACAAGTAAACAATCCTAAGGCTTTAAAGCTCGAGCTTCACTCAAAAAGGTTCTGAAGCTGTTAGAGATTGACTCAACAAAGTACTGGAACAACTCAAGAGAGTTTTAGTCATTGGCATATTAGGCCCATCTTAACAGCCACATGGAATTATGATCCTGCAAATTATAACCTCAACTAACAGGTCCAAGCCATTAAAGGAACAAAGCTCCATTTCATTTTAAAACAATTCATACAACAGAGTGCTTACACCACACCTAACATAATTAGGTTTCTTTCAACACAAAACAACTTAAAAAAAAAAGCAATCAAAACAACATTTTAAAAAGGTCAATGACACCAACATGCTTACCATGAGAAGACTCAACATCCAGAATTAGGTCAAGCGCATAATCATAATAGGGAACCTGACTGCTCAATCCACAAAGGTTAAAATCATCTTGAATGTACTCATCATCAACTTCACAGAAGAACTCGTTTCCTCGCAAGTTGCAAAACCATGAAATCCAAGATGTATCGTCCCCATCAGAGCCACTGACATCAGACTCTTCACTGTCTGTCTCAGACTCCTCTGAAAAAAAGGCATTCAAAATCAAGTTCTTTTCATTTTTAATTGATCACTATACAGCTGCATACACAGCACACAAACAAAAACATGTCTTTCCTAAGTGTACAAAACCAGATTCATGTCAGTCCATAAGTGTACAAAACCAGATTCTTATGTGCATGCATGGAAAAGAATCCACTGCAGATCACATCATTGAATGTCATTCACTCTGCACTTGAGTGCAAGGCACGTGGTGATGTGCACAAAAAAGGAAAATCCAGTGTCAAATGCAAGGAAATAAAAGATTCTAAAAGGCATTCTCTTTTGTCAATCTGACTCAATGTATTATATTTGCTCAAGAATCCTATTCTGTAAATAGCAGCTACTACAAAATAACGGGAAAAAGGTGAGAGATGAGAAATCGCCCCTTAAAAAGTGTGATTTCTCCTCCGTTTACAAAAAAACTGAAAAAGAACAGAGGAAACCCTGATATCATCATGTAACCTCTGCCCCGTGTTTCCTCTGCGGCTCTGCCCCACGTTGCCTCCGCCCTTTGCCCTTGCATTTAACATTTGATATTTGGAAGATGAAGATGATGATTACAATATTTGATACCTCGAGTTTCATATTTTCTATAAAGAAATCTGATATCATTTTAATATTTTTAGAATATTTAATTTACAGCAATTTATTTCCATAAGGCATAAGCTTCGTTTTGCGCTTAAAACCCAAAGAAGAAACTTGAGCACTTAAATGCGCCTTGAGCTTCTAATTACTATGAAATAACTAGAATAATCATGTTTAGATCAAATTACAAATAACTTCACAAAAGTCAGTTTTACTTAGGAAATTAATCGTCAACAATGATATCCGCGGATTCAAAACCTTACTGACAACTTCAGAATGTTTTATCTATCATCTGATCCAGATCTACCAATTTCACATAAAGAACAGTTATTAATACATAATCACTTGAATTTCAAAAACTACATAAAGACAAGAAAATCATGAGAAAAAGTAACAAAAAACGCACTAAATTCAAAAACAATTACAAAAAAGGCTCAGGAAAAAGAAAATCACCCAGGCTCCAAAACATTTCAGTAAAAAAGATCAACCCCAACAAAATAACCAAATTACCATCGGAGCATTTGTTCTTGCTAGTATTGATGGTAGATGAAGATCTATTTTCCCGGTGTTCAATACCCTTTCCGGTAGCCGCGGTGACGGCGGAGGTCGACGTGGCGGTAACGGCAGCACCCTTGTTTCTAGATGTAGAAGGAGAAGACCTCTCCAGATGTTTGTCCAACGCATCGTTGATTCGCTTCCGATCCAGCAAATCTCCTCCGCCCTTGGATGAGCCACCTCCCCCTCGATCTCTGTACATATTCATCTATATCAGAAGAAGAAGAACCGAACCCACTACCAACCCAACTGCATAGATTCGTGCAGTGCGTATGCCGCGCAAGAACGAGACGGAGAAAACTAGGGTTCCCTTTCTCGTTACACAATGGGGGGGAGAGAGAGCCAATGGTTCAGCTGGAGCTTGGAGTGGAGTTGTTTGTTTTTCCTTTTCAGATTTTTTCTCGGTTTTTGGCAAAATAATTGAAACTTGTACCTAACTCAACCTAAAAATTAGCTCAAAAGAGAGTATTGTCCAAAATTATATATACAAATCTAAGATTATTTATCCACCGATGTGAGACAATTAACATACTTTTCTCAAGCCGAGGAATGAATATCTGGAACGTCGAATTTACAAATGACCCAATTATGTGCAGAATGAGTGGTCTAATTATAGGCAGTTCAACACATAACTGTGGAACTTGGGCTCTGATACTATGTTAAGATTAGAATTTGGACCTAACTCAACCCCAAAAGCTAGCTCAAGGGGGGAGGATTGTCCAATACCATATATACAACTCGAAGGTTATTTATCCAACTGACGTGGAACAATTAACATACGTCATAACTATGTGGATATTATCTCCAATTCATTTCAACGGATAAGTTTTTGCCACATACAATTTCCTAAAAAAAAGTGGGTCATATATATGCATGAGCAAATACTGGCCATCCATCCTATCATGGGGACAATGTCCCACATGGTAGGATGAAATAAACCCGGTTTTCCTCCAAAATTATGTAGTAAAATTGTTTTTATTTCCCAACCCAAAAAATAAACAATTAGGCCTAATTTGCACATCGTTCCCTGCAAATCTTAATTCTTGATCACACCATCCATATTTTTTTAATGTCAAATTATATATGCGTGCAAACTCAGTCCAAAGTTTACTTGATATATTTATAAAAAAATAGTACCTGTAGGTTTCATCGTTGTAAAAAAATTGGACAAACTACGTGAATTTTGTATCCATTTAACGTGTTAAATATTCGATGATTTTTAATAAAGTTTTCAAATCGAGATCTATGATACAAGATCAAAAAAACTTCAACTATTTATTGCTATATTTCTAAACTTTCTAAATATTTATTCAGAATCATATGAGAATGAAAAGATATAAAAATAATCATATACAACTGAAGTTAATTCGTGAGACTTGTTAAAAAATATGAGATAAGTTAAAGATCATGAAAACGAAAGTATACATTGAATAATGAGCAAATATTATCGTATAGATGAAACGTGAATATCTGTAAATAAGGATTTGTGACAGTTTCATGAATTGTAAACCTGATTAAAATTATATTTAAGAACAATTCTAAAAATAAATGAAAAAACAAGTTGAACTGCATATTACATCAAAGGTAAATCATCGAACTTGGCAGAATTCGCTTCCTCTTACTTCCCAACAATTTGAGACAAACTCAAATTTTTTAGTTCACATGCCAATCTCTAGTGCTTGGCATGCACATTTTGAATTGTAAAGGGTTCGAATGCAATTAAGCACATGTTCATCATTTATTGTATTCTTGTTGGTTTCTCAAGATATTTTGTGTGCCTCGAAGTCTCATGGCGTGGAATCCATCTTCCGGATAAGTCCATTTCATGAAATATCAATTATACATGAAAAATTAAAATTGCATTAAATATTATGTTTTTTTAAAAAAAATTAAATTTAGAAACTTTAAAATAGACTAAATTTGTATTAAAAAAATTGAAAATGAGCAAAAACTTGTGTGAGATGGTCTCACGAGTCGTATTTTGTGAGACAAATATTTTAGTTAGGTCATCCATGAAAAAATATAACTTTTATGCTAAGAATATCAATTTTTATTGTTAATATCGGTGGGATTGACCCATCTCACAGATAAATATTCGTGAGACCATCTCACAATATACATATTCTAAAGTAAAATAATATTATCACACTATGGTATCAAGTATTTTGTCTCAATTATAGTTCAACTATTATATATCTTATTGTATAATTAAAGTTGAAACCCTTATAATAGTTGAATTTTAGTTGATTTGAAGAAATCTTATTTAAAATTATAATTATACTCCAATTATATAATTTTATTGATGAAACTTTTTTTATTTTACTAAAAAATCAAATTTGAAAATCCTTCCATCATATCCCTTTTAATTTCAATTCCATTCAATCTTATCTTTATTTTATATTTTAACATTTTTAGATGATTGTATCACTCTTAGTAAAAAAAATATATAAACAAAGATAGGATCGAATTTCATATATAGTATAAAACATTATTTATTTTTAAAATAAAACAATTTCTCCACACACTATATATTAAATTTTCACGGGAATAACAACCTAACGTAATATTTTAATCTAGACTTATCATTATTATTATTATTACTAGTGTTTTTTTTACACGCATTGTGTGATTATACAATTAAAATAATTATCTAAATACAATATTTTTTGTTATTTTTAAATTAATAATTTGTTCGTATTTTTTAATTAAAAATGATATAGTCATCTAAATATTTAGAAATATAGATACCGGATTTAAAAATATAGACCAAAATAAGACTGAAAGATTTAAAGGAAAAAATGAAAAAAAAAGTATCAGTAAACTTATACAATGAGGATATAATAATCATGTTTAAATCATTATTTCAGTTGTATAAGCTCGCAAAACATACAAATGAGCATTAATAGAAGATAATAATACAATATACATAGAAAACTAATCTTTCGGGCACCTTTATGAACTCAATTGAGATGACGTCTACTTATTATAAGCAAAAACTTGTGTGAGACGGTCTCACGGGTCGTATTCGTGAGACGGATCTCTTATTTGGGTTATCCATGAAAACATATTATTTTCTATGCTAAGAGTATCACTTTTTATTATGAATATGGGTAGGGTTGACCCGTCTCATAGATTAAATCCGTGAGACGATCTCACATGAGACCTACTCCTTATTACAAACATTCCAAAGCCATTTTTTTTTAAAAAAAAAATTAATTTTTTCTAAAGTCTCATTCTGGTCTGGGAGTATGATGTCTCTTGTTAGACGGTTTCACGAATCTTTATCTGTGAGACGAGTCAACCATACCGATATTCACAATAAAAATTAATATTCTTAGCATAAAAAGTAATATTTTTTCAAGAATGACTCAAATAAGAGATCCGTCTTACAAAATACGACATGTGAAATCATCTCACGGGTAAAATTTTATTTAGGATGTGAATTGGGCTCTTGATGTTAAACTAGGAGAATGTTGGTTTTTTAGGGTTTTCGTTGCGGAATATAAGTTTAGGTGTTGAATAAATTCTCTAACCGCACGGAATCTGAAATTATTCCCCGAATTTTCCCTATCAATTTGTTCCCATGAAAAAATGGGTGGAATAAAGACAAATTCAAAAGGGGATTTTTAACTAGCCATTCATACCCATTCTAAAAAATTCATATATATATATATATATATATATATATATATATATATATATATATATATATATATATATATCTTTTGCAACGATGACCACATATATCTTTGTACCCATATCATTCGATATATATCAAATATAAAACTCAAAAAAAATATTTATAATACTAACCATCTTGCCATTCACCTAAAGAAATAAAATAAAACTCACGCACGCAGCCGGACAAATAAATAGGAGAGTCGGAAAAACTAAGAGTAGCAAATACAAATTTCCGGAGCACATTCGAGCAAGGACTATGTAGAACTCTATTTACACGTTTGATGATATGCTACGTTTATGTTAATACCTCAATCGTGTATCCAAGTGTTCATATCTCAACACCCGATTAACATTAATGTTGATAGTGCTAATATATCGAAACATGTGTTATTAGATCAATTGTCAGATAGAGTTTTCTGAGTAGCTTGAACTCAAATAATATTAAACAAAGAAGAAGGTCTCTTGTGAGACGGTCTCACGAATCTTTATCTGTGAGACGGGTCAACCCTACCGATATTCACAATAAAAGTGATACTTTTAGCATAAAAAGTAATATTTTTTCATTAATGACCCAAATAAGATATCAGTTTCACAAAATACTATCCGTGAGACTGTCTCACAAGAGTTTTTGTCCAAACAAACATAGCAAGAGTAAGATTTGGAATTTTGAGTTAATCTACAGAATATTTGATGAGCTCAATTTCAAGAACATGTAAATATAAGAATAATAATGCCATTTGAACAATGCTTTATGCTATGCTGGTCATGCAAATTGAAAGATTTTGTTGTATTTTAAATATTTTCACATGGGATTTTCGTCATCCATTTGGAAATTATGTGGGGAGTGGTGAGCTGTAAGAGAAAAATTGGATACTCTGGTCGTGTCCTAAGAAAAATTCATGTAACTGTCTACCGACCAACCCAGACTTTCATGAGAATAAAGAAGATTTTATTGCGTTCCAGCCGCGCTTCCCTCTGCATGCAATTACCAAAGGGATAACACAAAGCATATCGGGTGAAATAAAAACAGTAACCAATTTCGAAATGAAATTAGCAAAAAAGAGAAGCTAAAAGTGTTGACATTTACTCTTGTCGGTGCTATACACTTCTAAGCCTGCATTAGAGATGAAAGAGGTGATAATTTTGAAATTGAAGCAGACTTCACATACGTAGACTTTCTTTCACCCTCAATAAGCAACAGAACATGAACTTGATCACCGAGCAAAAATACAAGTCAGTGTGTGTATAAAATTCATGATCTGCTATGGAGGAATCATGGCAATGATTGGTCCATCTGCATAGTTTAGTTCGGGGAATAATTCTTGAATGTTGAAAGATAAACTTACTAGTCGGTAAGGTTTTAAGATTAGAAAAGGCAGTGGCTCGACATGTTGGGTTTGGCCTAACTTTATCCCAAGCTCAATATCCTAAAGCCCTTTTCCTTAAAGCCTTGGCCTACTAGGGTGTTATGACATATATTTAGTACCCTTATTTTTGTTTCTCGGCAGCCAAGGCGTGAGAGTGAGACAGAAGACAGTAGCGACTAGCGAGAGATTGAAAGAAATCTGTCGTGTGCTCTTCATTCTTCTTCTACGTATAGTGCTTTTTGCTTGTTGTATGTGAGCCCTTCTCTTCCCTTCTTCCTCTGTACCCCTAAAGTGATATACGAGAGTGTGTGAGATTGGAAGTTGCCCTCGGTTCCTTGTGTTGTTTTGATCAGTATCGTTTCTCGCATTGGTTAAGTTTGTCTACTGTGTGTGGTGAGCTATGTGCTTAGGGGTTATTTGCTTAGGGTTGAGTTGGTTATCAGTAACCGGGGTTTTGATCGGAAAACTTTTGTGGTATTCGCTTTGGTTTACTGCGTATTTACAGAGGCCAAAATCGGTTCATCTGAGACTTAATATATTTGCAACTTTCACCAAAACCACAAACAATACAATATGAGTTTTGAGAAGAACTGAAAATTGAATTTTATTCCACTGAAAATTGTTGCTTACTGATTAGAAATAAGAACTCCTCTTTAAATAGTCTTAAACTAGATATTATTACAACACTATTTCAAAAAATAAGATATGACATAATATTTTATATACAAAATGAGTGGGAACACATTCTAATCACTACATATTCTACTAGTTTACGGAAAAGTGACACAAAATTACATCTAAAGTGACATAATATATTGTATACAAAGATTTTTCATACTGTTTGCAGTAACACTCAAAGACCATAGATTGCGCAGACTCCTCAAGATGGCTTCAAAAATCAAGGCTTATCGAAGAAGAACACAGTTGATCAGATTTAATTCAAAATCGAGAAAGATAAACAAATCATGGGTTTTTAAGCCCAAAAATCAAAGTAAACACAGAAACCAGGGAAATCAAACATGAATATTTGAGCAAATAGCTTACATTTTAAGAGATGCAGTGTACGCAGGTAGCATTCGGAATCGGAAATTCGAGCTGCACTCGGATACGCGGCTTTCGTCGTTGCCATCAAGTTGGCGCTGTTCAATTTGAGAATAATCAATATAGTTCTCAGTCCAATACACAGTTGGGTTGGGCCCAATTGATCCTCTTCAGATTATTACATCATAATATAAATATCCCACCGCGCCGCATAATTTTTTGAAAATGGACTAATATTGACTTATGGTGCCTAATAAGCTCATGAAATATTTTAAAAAACACAAATTAAGTTTGAAAAAACTCTTATTATGGGAAAGTAATTTGATGCATAATTAATTGTGATGTTGCTAAAAAAACATAAAGAAATCATCTAAAAAACATTGAGAAGTAATTTGTCTGAATGAATACAACTGAACATAATTTTTTTTTGACGGTCAAATCTTGTAATTTATTGAAAAGTTAAGATATCCTTTGTTACAAGATGAATTAACAAAAGTGGGAAATCCCCAGTCTCCCACACGAAGTGAGACGAGGATGAAATAGAAAAAGCAGCAATCGAATGGGCAACTACATTTGCCGATCGCCTAATATGACTAAGGATAATGTTACTTTGAGAGTCCAAGAAACTTCTGATATCTGTAGCTAAGGACCCTGCATAACTGATGTAACTTGATGAATCGGTAAGTCGTGCAATTGAGCGATCTGTAAACCACCTTCAATTGCGAGAAGTTCAGCACACGTAATAGACTGAGGTTTATCAATTTTCCTTCCAAATGCTAGGACTGGTTGTCCCTCGTGGTTTCTGACCACCTCTCCAATTGCATAGTTATTGGAATCTTCATTATAAGCGGCATCTACATCCAATCTAAGTTTGTCTTCTGGTGGAGCAATCCAGACCTTAGGTGAGTTACACTTGTTAGGTTCCCTGGTAGAAGATAGAGCTAGTCTAGCAAGTTGGAAGTCATGTAATAGAATCTCACTCCAATCTGCATTAATGCCATCAGAGCGTCCTTTTTTCTTGTGGGTCAAACTCATTTGTTCAGACCAGGTTGCCCATGTTCGCATTACAAACCTCTCAAATTCTGGTTTACTAAGCTTCTCCTTCATCCATAGAAAAATATCAATCGTAGGTAAATGCTAACCTATTTCACTAACAGCCAGAAGCAGGACCCTTTTCAGCAGGTTTTGACTGTGGGGCACACAAATAATGCGTGGCTTGTCGAATCACAAACTGACTGACACAACGGGCACATACCAGAGACTGGGACATGATGAGACAATAAATTTTGTCCTGTAGGTATTATATCATGTGATACTCTCCAACAAAATATCCTGACTTTTGGAGGGATTGAAAGAGCCCAAAGGTATTGCCACCAACTCTTCAAGCGGGAGCTCGAACTAGAGATGGGAGAGTCATAGAATCCCGTAGCTACCTTGTACCCATCTCGAACTGTGTAATTTACTTTCGGATCAAAGAGCCAGAATCGATAGTCCTCACGGTGGGTCGGAGAGATGGGAATGGCTAGAATCTCTTCCACCAGGTGATGTGAGAAGTGTTGTCGTACCAGTGATTCCTTCCATCTCCCATTTTCAATAAGGTCCTTAACCACCATATGGTTGTCCTGTGTCCCAACTGGAACGACTCCTCCTCTACAGTTCGGAATCCATCTTTCCCCCTTCACGGCAATCTTAGCTCCATCTCCCACATGCCAACAAATCCCATTCTCCAGTAGAGGTCTGCTCCACAACAAGGACCGCCAAAGGTAAGATGGATTATTACCCAGACTGGCCTTCATGATATCTTGGTGTCTAAAGTACCGCGCTTTGAGGACTCGAGCTACCAGCGATCCTGGATTCTTTATGATACGCCAAATCTGCTTAGCTAACAATGCCTTGTTGAATATTTCCAGGTGGCGGAAACCCAGTCCACCCTTGCATTTTGGTTGGCACATGGCTTCCCATGAATTCCAATGCATCTTTTTCTTTCCCTCATCAACTCCCCACCAGAAGTTCGAACATACACGCTCTATCTCCTCACAGACCGATTTTGGAATACGAAAACAAGACATAGCATATGTAGATATTGACTGTAGCACCGATTTTATCAAAGACTCTTTTCCTCCTGCTGAAAAGTTTTGTTGCCCCACCCTTGAATTCTCTTTACTACCCGCTCTACCAAATACCTGAACTGCAGCTTTTTATTTCGAGCGGAGAACACCGGGAGGCCTAGATAAATTTCATGACCTTGCACCATAGGAATAGCCAGTCGAGACTTAATGTTTTCTGCTAATTGTACATCCGTGTTCGGGCTAAAGGACAAAGATGACTTCTCAAAGTTAATAAGTTCACCGGAAGCCCTCTCATAAGATACAAGACAATTCTTGATAGATTCGCAGTCTGCCATTGTCGCTCTGAAGAAAAGCAGGCTATCGTCTGCAAAGAATAGTTGAGTAATGGCAGGACATGATGATGCTATACGAACAGTTAATAACCGTCGCTCTTCAAGAGATAGAAGAGCACAAGATAATCCATGTGCACATAATACAAATAAGTAAGGAGAAAGAGGATCTCCCTGTCTAAGGCCTCTGCTTGGGATAACATTTCCAATAATGTCACCATTTAAAGAGAAAGAGTACCTAAAGTACGCACACATCGCATAATTTTTTCCACCCAGATTGGGGAAAAGCCCAGTCTAATCATCATACCTTCAAGGAAGCTCCATTCCACTCTATCATAGGCTTTGCTCATATCAAGTTTCAACGCACCATACCCTTTCTGGCCTTTTTTTTCTGCTTCTGATCCAATGTAACGCTTCGAAACCCAGAGTAATATTATCAGAAATCAGTCGACCTGGGATGAAGGCACTTTGGAACTCATTAACTGTCTTGTTTAGTATAGGACTCAACCTATTCGTCAAACTCCGGGCAACTATTTTATAGCAGACGTTGCAAAGGCTGATAGGACGAAAGTCCTTCATAGTCATAGGATTTTGAATTTTCGGCACCAGTGTAACTATTGTAGCATTCCAATCCTCAATATCATCCCCTCATTGAGTATTTTTAAAATTGCCGCAGTTGTTTCCTCCCCGATTATATCCCAAAATTTCTGAAAAAAGAAAACAACTTATCATTCGGTCCTGGGACTTTATCTGGGTGCATGTCAAATAAGGCCTTCCGCAGCCAAGAATGGGGCACAAAAAACTGAGTTTATTTGATATTTATAGCATATAATCATGTTTTGGACTCCTTTTCAACTATTATAAAAACTTCTACGAAATTGTCTCAGAAATATTAATTTTTATGCTAAAATTATTACTTATCACCTGCCGAATACTCATCTCACAAAAGAGTAGATCTCTTGTGAAACGATCTCACAAATCTATATATGTGAGACGGGTCAACCCTGCCGATATTCACAATAAAAAGTAATATTCTTAGAATAAAAAATAATGAATTTTCATGGATGACCCAAATAAGAAATCTGTCTCACAAAATACGAGTCGTGAGACTGTCTCACCCAAAATTTTTGCCCTCACAAAAAACTTACTATTTCACTATTGTATTACTTTCCTCTTAGAACTCCAGAGAATCAGATTTAGATTTTCAAAATAAATGATATCCCATTTAATCATATTAGCCCATGGCTCTCGAGTCCTATCCATATCTCCATTTTAAAATAGTACTGTAGTGCACCGATGTTCCCTTCTCAGTCATGTAATCAAGAAGGAATACGCATATGGAGCAAAAATGATTTAATCGAAGTTTTTTTTTTCAAGAGATATACGTCTCCATGGTAAAAATCAGAATTCAAAAATGATTTAATCGAAGTCTGTATGCTAAAAAAACATAGAGAGCTGAAGTCTCCAACACCCACAAATTAAGATCGTTCATAACTTCATGTTCGGTTAAGTTCACATATTCAAGAAAGACAAGCTCTAATGTAAACATTCAAAGAAGAAGATACCTTTTGGACGCAGTGAAAGTTTAAGTAAATCAATTCAAGAACAAGCAACCATATCCCCGATCAAAATTAAAGAAAGAAAATGGAACTTCCAAGTTACCAACATATTCGACACTCTTTGCTCGACCAGTTCACAGAACAATAGCAATCCCTAACAAATAAGCAGCTCAAAGTCTTGACAATTCCAACTCCATTTTTAGTACCAATATCAGCTGCACTCGGATGTTGAGCACAAAAGAGATCACTATCTTGAAAACTACTCGTGACTCAACTTTCGTGCTCAGGAGAGGACAATTTTCTCGCCTTTTTAGCATGTCTCTCGGAAATTGTTCTAGCAAATGCCTCCACGATCCTCTGTTGTGACTCGAGTATCATTTCCGTCCTCTTCAACTCCATCTGCATTCTCGATTCCTCCATCTGCCGCGTCATGTCCATTTTTACCTTCTCCGTTTTCAAGATCCCCTCTCCCAGGGCTTGTATAGCATCCACAATCTCACCCATACCAGCAGCATCATCTGTTTTTTTGTTTGAAATCTGAGCCGTACTTTTCCCCAATTCACTACTCCTAAAAAACCCATCCCCCAGAATCATGCTAGAAGTCCCGTAGCCAGTAGCAACAGAATTAGTAAATCTGGGGTTAGGGTTATTAGGATATGGTTCATCAACGTCGTTGAATCTACTATACGCTTTCGACAAGGCGGGCCCTGCTGATACCATACCCGGGATCTTGATCCGGAATCCGGATGAAGACCCATTATTTGCGGGGCCTTGATCGACACCCTTCTGATTCTTATTATACAAATCGTTAACGCGCTTGACGCTGTTCTTATGGCCAAAATCATCTTCTTCATCGTCCGAGGAGGGCGGAGTGGGGTTATTATGACCCTTTTCCATAGCGTGCATGCTCTGGAAGTGCGCCCACGACGAGGAGAAGCGGCGGACGCCGCCGTGAGCGGCGGCTCTTTGGATCTCGGCGCGGTATCGCTTCCGAAGCTTCTCCATCTTGTGCCGACACTGCACGGAGGTCTTGGGGGGGCTGGCGTGGAAGTGTGACGCGACGTCATCGGCCACCTCCTGCCAGTGGTTGGCCCTGAGGTTTCCGCGGTTCAGAGAGTACCATTTCTCTCTGTAGGCATCGATGAGGACGAGAGTTTCCTCCGGGGACCAGCAAGGCGGCGGGAGGCGGCGAGACGTGGACGTGGCCGCGATAGCAATGGAGGGGAGGGCAAGAGTGGCGGTGGGAATATTGTCATCATCACGGGGGGAGGAAGAGGAAGGGGATATGATGGTAGCCATGGGTGGGTATGTTGAGATGTGGCGGAGGAGAGGGTGGTTGTGAGGGCATAATGAATGACAGATGGTGGGTGGGTCAAATTTTGTTGAAAGGGAGGAGCGGGGGCGGCGGGCGGGGCTGACTTGGTTGGGGATCTACCAAGATGAGTGGCCACCGCTCAGGGTGGGGAGGCTAACGTGGTGCAGCGGTGCTAAAATGTGCCTTGTCTTTAGAACGCCTGTCATATTTGATTATTACTATATTATTTGAAAAAACTTATTCTAAGTAATTTTGTTTTTAAATATCTAAAAATATAAGTAGAAGTTGAAAATTATGTAAAATAAATTTTTTAAATTAAATAATTACCGTTCTGATATTTGTTAATTTTTTTTGGTTCTCCCAATTATATAAGTATATCTATATTTAATAATATTTTTCTTATGTAGCTTATTTAATTCGAGGTGTTGCATATTAATTAAAAATTAATATTTTTCAGATATTGAATTAGGTAAATATGAAATCTGTTTAACAAAATTGATTGATAAAACAATCTCATAAAATTTTTTATGATATTAAAAAGATAACAAACCATTTATATAAGCACTCATTAAATAAGGTGAAATTGGAAAATTGTTTGTATAATTTATATTTCTAACTAATTTTGTAATTTGTGTGTAAAAAAAACAGATTTATATAATTCGAATGAAAGTAGTATAAAAGTTTTTTGGTGCAAAAAAAAATTAGATCTATATAATTCGACATCTGAAGATGCATCACAGAATATATATCAGCAAAATAATAGAATTCTTCGTCGTTAGATAAAAAAAAGGTTCATAGATAAGCGTAAAAAAAGATGCCGCCACATTTTATGGGTGCTAAAAGCAAGAGCATCTTACCACAACCCATAAAAGTGGGAATATCTTATCACTAGTACAAATTAGAGGCAAAAACTCACGGTGAGTTAGTTTATTAGTCGTATTTTGTGAGACATATATCTTATTTGAGTTATTCATGAAAAAATATTACTTTTTATGCTAAGAGTATTACTTTTTATTGTGAATATTGATAGGGTTGGTCCGTCTCATAGATAAAAATTCGTGAGACCTTTTCACATGAGACCTACTCCAAATTAAAAGCACCATCCGTTTTTAAGCATATATATTATCGATTATGTTTGTTGTGAGACATATCAATTCGATATATATTTACATGAATTTTTGTATTGTTTATTTAAATGGATAGCTCAATGTATCCATAAATGTTAATTAAAAAAATAAGTATTTTGCATTTAAGGTATTAAATTAATATAAAAAGTTGAATTTTCCCAAACTATGTAATAGAATAATTCTAATTTTAACATTTTCGAGTTGCTACGTACAATCAATGGAGGATACCCAGACATAAAAATATTCAAAATTTTATAAATTATTTGATTTTTAAGACAAAAAATCTACCCCTCAAAATAATTGCTAAAGATTTCTTCCATGTTCGCCCACGCATCAAAGGTAAATCTTCGTAAGATCCAAAACTAGTAGAGAATCAATTTTTTGCCTATTGCTATTGTCTACATCTCTCTCAAGTTGGCACATGCACAACTTCATATCGTATTCGACTAAAAACCAATCATTTCAAATTGAAGAATTTTTTACCTTCTTGCCTGATCCGAAGTCACTATTAAAATATTTTAAAAAATTATTTGAGCAAAAATTAAATTTGATTATCAAAATAAGTCGAACTGAACCAATCGTTTTGTTTTAGTTTGGTTTTCACTAAACCGACAACATTGATTTGTTCCGGTTTTCATCACATCTAGTATATATACTCATGGTCCAAATTTTATGTTTTAATCTAGAGTAGGTCTTTTGTGAGACGTTCTGACGAATCTTTATTTGTCTGACAGGTCAACCTTACCGATATTCACAATAAAAAGTAACAGTCTTAGCATAAAAAATAATATTTTTTCATGGACGGTCCAAATAAGAGATCTGTATCACAAAATACGACCGTGAGACCGTCTCACACAAGTTTTTGCCTTTAATCTAATGTACGTTTCATCTACATATATAAAACAAAATTAAATGTCATTCCTCATTTATAAATGTAAAATACGTCCCGTATGAATGAATGAAATACGGAATCTTGAATTCACAATGCTACTCACTTTGTACAAGCAGAGACCTTTCATTGTTACCATATATGTGTGTGTGTAGATAATGTGTAACTTTTTAAAGTCCTGTGAACTGCAAGAAACAAAGCTGCATATCAATAAAAGTAGATAAAATATACAGCCAACAGGCTGTTAATTAGTAGAAATTCAACAACAAACTGTACACTGATAAGGGAAAAAAATAAAAAATAAAAAATAAAAAAAATTACAGGACATAAACCTAAAAACAAAAAAAATCAAGAATCCCTGATCATAAACTTACCACTTTTACAAAAAAATTTAATATTAGATTTTTTTAAAAACCCTATAATCTCATACGGCAAGTTGTTGTTTCTGAAGGGCTGATTCAACATCTTGATGATCAGCACTAAAACACAGATGAATTTTTGCAGTAGAGAGAGAGAGAGAGAGAGGGCTGATCTTCTTCAAAATTAAGGTTAGGACTACGAAGAATCATGTGTCTGTGGAGGTGAGAGCAGTAGGTCTGGAAATTGGTGGGGCTGACATTCAAATGGAACCCTAAACCAAATAAGAAATCCAATTCAAGAAAGTTTATTTCAGATGTGCTGATTCCATGAACCTTTGCGTAGTAAGCATTGTTGTAGTACCTGAAAATGTAACGTTAATTAACTTAAAAGATAAAGTAAATTATATATAATTCGGTTCTTTAGATATGATGTAGGGATAATATAATGATTTATAACTTTAATAATTTGAAGAATTTGAATCAAACATTGGATGAAATAAAGATGTGTAATCAATTAATTATGTCTTATATTCGTATCAAACGGTGCCTTAAATATCTAAAAAAATTGATGGGTTATAAAAAATTTACTAGGGCCGAGTTGATAAATAATATAGTTAAAAATATATTAATCATATATATAAGGCATAGAAACCTAGTTTTTGAGAAAATTATGAATAATTTGAGTACTTAACCACTCCTGTAGTACTTCGTTAATTAATTTTTGGGGCTAGCTGTTTAGTTGGGTGGGACTAATGTGTAATTAGGATTGATTAGTTAATAATTTATTATCACCCCATTGAATGTTCTTAAACCACAATTTGACATTAATGTATATGATTTTTTAAAAATGACATTCTGCGATGTATTTAAAATACACTCGATGACGTCATTTTTTTGATAAAAAAAAATGGTTGACAAAGTCTATTTTTTTAAATATCTCTTTTTTTACATGGTCACACGTAAAAAAAAACTTACATGGAATAATGCAATTTTAACATTTTGTTAGACTGTAGCTATCAAAAATAAATGCAAGATTAAGACCGGAATCATATATATCATCCTCAACAATATTTGAGTGTGATACTCACTGAAAATTTAGGGTTCGGTTTCAGCAAGTGACACTAGTCTAGACGCAGGTTTCGAATTTGCTCTGTGCCTGAAATCACGAAGGAGACCATTAGAAGGGGCCGATAGTGTGTCCCGACGTAGCCCCTCCGACGTTCAAATCAAAGATTGATGATATAAGAGATAACAACTAAGAGTGTTGCTGAAAAATAATATATAGACGAATGAATTGAACACTCAAACCTGATATTTATAAGAGAATTTGGTTGTGGATGGGCCAGGAGGTCCAAAATCTGGTTTTGACCTAATCTTAATGGGCTCATCTATGGGATATCAGAATGGCTAGTGTTTGAACTTTGAAGACTCAAATTATTAAAGTTTTGAAAAAAATGATGGAATGAGGTGAAAGATGGATTTTGTCCATAAACCTAACTTTACTTTTATGTATTAAATTATATTTATAGGTGTTCAGAATAATCAAGAAATAGAACTCTACCAATAACTTAATTAATTAATTAGCTAGCCACACACAATGCTAAACCTCTCATAATTAGATTATCATATAACTTAGTTTCTGAAAGAAAATAATATGTTTACAAATAAACTAATTCTCAGGAAAATTATACATAAAAGTTTTAAGTTTCTTGAAAATAAAACTCAAAAAGAACAAAATATATATGAATTAAATCAAAGTAGTCACCTGTTATCCGTGAACTTTGAAGATAACATGACACTGGTGATGAGCAGCCTGTGTACGTTGTAAGAATTGATCTGCAACTCCGGCTGGCGCTGTGTGAACCGATCAAGATAAACGTAAGCAACGACGTAGCAAGAAGGGCTGCAGTTTGCATACTTGAAAAGTCTTTGCAGATATCTTTGAATTGAAGATACTGTGACACTGGTTATGTTTTATCAAGAGTTGACTTTACACGATATATATTACATGATAATTTAGATTGATGAAGGAATCTTAATGGGATTAAGATTATGAATCCCGGTAAAATTGAGTTAGTATATTTTTATTAATATGTTATGAAAATTTGACAATGTGTAACATAACCATACGATAAAAATATACAAAAAACTCTCCTCACTCACAAGGATTTTCGGCCACACTCTTTAATTTCGCAAGGAATATTCGGCTACCCTTCCACCACCGTCGCACCGCCCCGACATCGTCGCTAAGCTACCGAATTTGTAAAATTTCAGCAATCCACTTTCGACGCTAAATTGATCTAGATCTTTAGTGCGATCTATACAAGAAATCTAGTATCTGATCGTGAACCTTATTTGACGATCGAAGAAGTATGAAAATCAATTCGTAATGATTTACAAAAAAGACAAATTCTCCTAATCCTATACTGATTTGATGTTTATTGTTAAATACGTAAAAGTAAACATATGTAAACACTATATGAATGTTTTAAATCACACGACACAATGATATGAATGCTCGTACAAAGAAAGGAAATACGATTAAATTCGAATCGCGTCCTCAATTCAATAATAACTAAAGATCGTTGTGTTGTCCCGATCTTTTGATTCAAGCAAATTTATGATTTTCACCCCTAAACTATGCGGTTAGTAATAAACGATCACAAAAGAACAACCGATACTCAAACGAAACTTCAAAGAACTCATCTTTGACAATCCGCATAATATACGATCGACAAAGGCCACGAAATAAAAAGTTTGATAAGTTTGATTTGAAACAAAGCTAAAGCTTTGAAAGTTTGAGAGAAACTCAAAAAGTTTTGTATTCTATGAATGATAATCTGGAAAGTGTTCAAAATATCGTGTATATGCTGGTTACATACTCAAAAGATACTGAAATTTAGTTACCAAAATAATTAAAACTTTAAACTAGGAAACTAGGACTTTTCCACGTAGGCGACAAGCTGGGACGGTAAAGTTTGGCCGCCCTAGTGTGGAGTGTTCTGGAATTCTGCATTTGGACAATGTCTTTTATGCTGGGGCGGTAATGTTTGGCCGTCCTAGCGCGGAGCTATCTGGAATTCACCTCTGTAGCAGTACAGGGCGCGCTGGGGCGGTATAGTTTGACTGCCCCTAGCACGTGAGCTTCTGGTCCGGAGTCATTCTCTTCATAATGTAGCACTTGAACCGCATTCCACTGACTCCCAAACTTACTTCCGTGAATCACGAACCCCTCGGGACTTGGTTCCTTGCTTGCAAGCTCTACTTGATTGCTCATGAGCCCATGCAATGACTTCTTTAAATCTCTACAGTCGTCTCCCTCGTGATTGGTCCCTCCGACAACTCTAAAGGATCACATGTCTTCTTTGGAGCTTAACCTACCATGATCGCATCACGACGTCAATGAATATTTTGAATGTCATAACAAAATTTTTTAAACTCACATTATGTCTTGAATATGAGAAAATAATACTCCAACAAAAGTGACGGAGTGAGCAATGGTGCCGTAATCTGCCATGGCTGAGTTGATCAGGGTAATTTAAACGAAGAAATTCGTAGCTTAACCAAAGAGTTTGTATAATTTTTGTGTACGCTTGAGTATGTTATATTTGTATATTTAATTTATAGCATATGATTGCGTATACAAATTGTTCCAAAGAAATACAACTAGTAAAAGTCAATGCTAAACTTATCGATCGTACGACCCTTGGTTTCCAGGAAGATTCATGCTCTCAGCGAAGAATGCTAAATCAAATTTATTTATAGTTTTTTTTTACTTTCTATACTGCTAGAGAAGAAAGGGAAAATCTAAAGGAAAAAATATAGATTAAACACTAGTGCAGGAGATTAGGATAAATATTGATGTTGTTATGATAATATTAAAATAATTCTATAATATTTGATAAAATGTTTTAATTAATTTATAAATTGAACCAAAACTCTTAATTATTAAATTGTAAATATTCGGTTTATTTTCATTCACATCTCCTATATTTTGTGCATTAATAGACACAAAATTTTTTTTTAATCAAATATAAAAATTCAAAAAAGATATGAATGTCAAATAAAATAAAATTAAAGATAATGAACGTACCCAAATTACCGGTAAATATTCATAGTCAAGTCAAGCCTTTTTTTATTTCCCAGATTTTCAGTATACAACAAAAACATTCAAATTAAAATCTTCAATACAAAATGACAAGAGATTTTATTTATGTGGGCACTATCTTCACTTCATTTCAACAAGTAAGATCTTGCCACACATACAATTTAAAAAAAGTGAGTTTTATATATGAATGGACAAATCTTGACCTTCTATAGACCAATATCCACTAGGATGAAATAAACCGTAAAATCAATCCCTAAACCCACCCGTACGATAGATATCACACCAAGTTCTCAACCCTCTGACCGACCAAACCCTCAAGATTTTCAACATCCAAATTCACAAAAACTCCTTCTGTCTTGCTCAACACTGCATGAAGGACAACAACAGGAACTGTGGCAGCAATCGTCACGAAAAAGTGAATCCCGGCACGTGTAAGAATCATCTCAACCCCGCATATAACAAACAGAAGAAACAAAACGAATCGTCTGTCGATTATCTTGTGAAGCAACGCAGAACTAGGAAGGCACGGAGCAAAAGAACATATAGGAACGCCACTTCCGTAGTGGCAACCAGATATACGATCGAGACCTTGCGTTTAGGCACGAGGGTTATGAAGAGAACAGTCCACACGAATATAGCATAATATAAGCTGAATTTTCCTAGGTTCTTTATGATTCTTGCTGCTGCTGATTCTGGAGTTGAGGGGATGTTGAAAGGGAATGAAAAAGTGAAAGTGTAAAAGGTTTTTGCTGAATCGACATTCGATTCTTTGCGGTGGTCGTGGGAGGCGGGAGGTGGCGGAGTTGGGGTGGATAGGCGTTGTGTGGTGGTGCCGTAACCTTCCATGGCTGAGGAAATCACTGGAATTTAAATTGGTAGCTTAGAGTTTGTATTAATTTGTGTGTGTTATATAGCATGATTGCGTACAAATTGTTCCAAGGAAATGCAACTAAGTCAAGTCAATGCTGTACTATCCTCTCAATTATATTAAGTTTGACATCTTAAATTTGAGACATTAATAAAATATTAAATTTTTTAATATAAGTTATCAGTAGATCCATGGATAGAGTAATTTTTTCTTGGGATTTAGGTTATAATGTCATTTTTTTAATTTTTTTTATTTTTCAATTTATTTTATAATTTATATATCAAAATTACAGTATAGTCTTTCACTATTTTTTATAATTATATTTTGATTTTCATTTAAATATAAATCAAATTAATTATAAAAAAATATTTATGTGTGTCGGTGCACTAATATTAATTAAATATAACCCTTGTTTTCTATGAAGATCCTCTCTCTCAGATGACTCCCAAGTCAAATTTTTATTATTTTAGTTAAAAAAAACTATCTCACAGTAATTTTTTTGTTTTATAAATTGTATAAAAAAAACTCGTAATTAATTAGTATAATATATTCACAGTCAAGTCTAGATTAGACCTTTTACCTAACTTTCGCGTGGAAGTACGCTGGTTTTCAATGACGCGGTATTCAAGACTTCATATAATATATCGAATTTTAACTCAATATCGTGATTTACAAGTTAGTGTATAATTTAAAAAAAAAGTAAAAATTTGTGTGAGACGGTCTTACAGGTCGTATTTATGAGACAGATATTTTATTTAGATCATCAATGAAAAAGTATTACTTTTTATGATAAAAGTATTACTTCTTATTTTGGATATCGGTAGGATTAACCCGTCTCACATATTAAGATTCGTGAGACGGTCGATTCACTCTTTCAAAAATTATTTAATGTACATAAAAAAGATAATGATTAGAGACCGAGGATTTCATCTTCATAAAAAATCGAAATATTATATTATATAATTGCTTATTTTTTTTAGGAATTTAAAAAAATTGCAATGGCCAAACAGAAAATTTGAAGATATAATTAGCTAAAATTCTAGCAATAGTGGAATCGATTTGTTTGATACTAATGAAACTGAGCTACCTAGCAAAGTTTAACTGGACTAAACTAAAACTACTCACAAAAGCCGAATTACTATATTAAAAGATAAATTCATATATCACTTATATATTACAATTATGCGTTTATATCGAATATATTCTGATTGCTAACCAACCATTGAGTATGTGGTGGACTGAGTCTTGGGATTTCAATATTTTCCTCTAGATAAACACTACACGTTTTCCATCATCGGGGGACTATATATATAAAAAGTTTTGATAAGTGAATATTCACTGTTAATATTTTTCTGATCAGATTTTACATTCATTTATTGGATATAAGATGTCATTTTAACTATACTCACATAGATATTTTGTTGGACTTACAGCATTTTGATCTATTGAACTTGTTCATTTGAATGCAATATTGGACCAGTAAGATTTTGATAAGTAGATCGTAAGTGAGAATATCTCACATATGAAAATAATAATAGCATTAGTGAGATTATATTTATTATACCTGGTGAAGTGTAAGAATGATTGGTCAAGAGGCTCTCACGCTACACCGGAAAAGTCTTGACTTGTGTGTAAGTGTATGAATGTGATCTGAGTGCGTCGAACGTCGGACCGGTCAAGACAAAATTGCCCAACAATATTCACATGACTTTTTCTATTTTTTATTTTCGAAAATTCAATTTTGGACGACCTTCCATCTAACAGACTCAGACTCTCTATATAGACGGCCTCTTACCTTACCTGTTGATGCTCCAACTGACCAACTTTTGGCCTCTTCGGACGACCAATTAGGGACTGTCCTTTTATGTATTTTCCTGAATAAATTGATAATATTTCACTTTTGACTGATTATTATTTAAAAATGTATTAATTTGTTATTTATAAATTAAGTTATAAAACTACAGTACGTCTCTGAGATGGATCGACTAAATTCCATGTAAGATGGATCAATCAAGTTTATATCAAGTCCACAGCCCAAGTCATATCTCCGAGCACTAACTCTATTACAGCCATGGCTTCATCCACATGGACAAGAATTAATTGCTGACTAAAAAGCGAAGTTCGAACGCTTCCCGCGCTCCCAATTCTTCTGGAGCTCCAAAGTTGCTTCCAGAATCGGGGAAAAGTGACCCGACCGCAAGAGCTAACGGGAGCTCAGTGCACCACAATTCCAATATAAATCAGCGCAGACCAGGCAGTTCAGCAGACAGTAGATCTCAGAGTCAAGCTCATGGGGCTGTTAATCCAAATGAGGCAAAGAGGTTTACAATCTTAGTTGTCATATCTATGCTGATTTTCGAGCAGCAGAAACCAGTAGCAAGAACAAGCAGACTTCAGATTTCAACCGAAATACTTTTAGCAAATTACGGTAAGTGGGCTTATGTATAAATATCTTGAAATCCGTTTGATAATTCTGTTTTAAAGTTCAGTTTCTGCATGATTTCTGATATATGATTTTGAAGCACTGAAACTCCCTAGTGAACTAATGGTAGGAATATATATTCTGAACATTTCTGAATTCTGATTCTGATTCTGGCCTCACCCCTTAGAGGAGAGAACATATAGGGGATTGATATCAGTTTAGCCATGAAATTCACTAACATGTTCAGTGCCTACTAATTCTGAATTCTGTTCTGAAACCTGTAAATTTTGAATTCTGATTTCTGTTATGAAATACGAGTTTTCAGTATATTATTGTATTTCTGTTTCTGTTGAAAACGATTTCGAAAACTGGGAGTTATTCCCGCCCCTGCTTACTGAGTGACAATCATATCACTCACCCACCAATCGAGAAGGAGTAGGCACGTCAGTTTGTGTGGTTCTTCTGCGTCACAAATTATGGATGCGCAGAGGAGTTGTTCTGAGCCAATGCTAGAGAGCTCAATATCGGCGGCCATGCCTCAAAGAAGTGTGGGTCTCTGGCGTCCAAATTGATGCGCAAGAGGAGTTGTCGAGGCCAATTCTTTATCGGCCAATTCATTATCGGGAAATGGCACGACCATTTTTTGAAAGCGTAAAGTTTGGTGGGATATCCGTCGCCGATGCCGAGGATTTGATATTTCTGGGTTGATGATGATTATCTGATAAAGCCATTTTAAGGTATATGTTATTCTAATCAACTGTCTTTGTATTTTTTCTCTCTTCATTTTGTTCAGTTTAAAATGCTAGCTAAAGAATCAGTCTTTATTTACGAATTGACGGGGTTATCGAGTGCGATCATTAAAATTGTTATCCCTTGAACTTGTGGATCATTCTTTTTGAACCACAGGATATGTGGGTCGTGATCTCGTGACGTAGCTTTTTCTTTATTATCTTTTTTATTACAAATTTGGATGAGATATGCTAGGAGATTGGTTTCAAATCTAGCTTTTACGCAATATACAACGCAGATTTTGCTAATTTTGATTGGTTTCTCCACCATCTTGAAATAATGGCGGCTGAAAAATTTCCTGATAAGAATAATGTGGGCAGTAGCTGTCCACTATTGGTAACAATAATCAAGAATTTGATTCAGTATGCTACAATTTTAGTTGGTTCGTCTCGGGGAAACTCTGCCTTAAGAATTATTGAACTTTAAGTTTAATGCGCGGTGGAGTGGTAAAAGATTAATGGTCATTTGGATTGGAAAATCGCCTCTGGAACATCAAACTTCTTAGTTACGAATAGTGTTTGTGGATAAGTTATATTTTTATTTGTTTGGATGGTTTTATCTTCGAAGTTAATAAATAATAGAGCAATCCTATCTACACTTTATATCGAGCTCCACATAAACCAGATTGATCAAGAAGTGAGAGAACTTATGCATAAAAAGTCTATTTTTTATTGGTGATATCATTCAGCCGTTCCCAAAGAGGGAGATAAGTCTTATATTATACAGAAACAAAATTTATCTGGGCCAAACACGATACCAAACAGTATTGATAGGCGACGTACCCAGGAATAGGTATGACGGGGGCAAAATGGTTTCGTGAGGGGTGACTCAATGCATTCGAAGGATGTGAAACTAGTCCATGGGAAAAATGTACTCATTAATTTTACATATTTGCCATTTAATTACTGGTTCACACTTCACACCTTCTAAACTGCTATTTCTTGAAAGTGCTGTGACTCTTTAAATGTTAAAAATTTGAGCATGAGCTCGATAGAGATTAAAGTCTAAGAGATATCTTGGTTTTCATTTGACATGGATATACAGGAGCAGTGACTGTTTTCATGCCATGAGACGAGTATGGATTCTCATTGTTATTTTTGTTTCGCTTTTGCTATTGTCTTCATCATCCATCTTGTGAGGTTTTTTTTTTCATTTCAAAACTTGTTTGGCGAAATTTATCTTTGTTTACCTTCATTTTGCTGATGAGCTTGGATGTGTGCAAAATCTTTTTTGCTGGCCAGAATACTATATTTGGTCCCCAGACGTGTCGATATATCATTCAAGATTTTGCTACAGATAGACCTCAATAACTAGAGGAGCTGATATTTCCTCGTACTTCGAGTTTATTTGTTTTCTCAGTCTGTTTTTTTAAGAACAGATCAAGTTGATGTGAGAAGATGGATCATATTCAGGACTGAAACTGGAATAGACACCAAAGAACTTGTAGATTTCAAAAAACGGCTGGAAAATGGTACTTGTGTTTTATTCCAATTAGCATAGGATTCAGATATGTAGTGTAATCTTTGTGAGTTAAAAGACTCATTTATCTTCAAATCATAGGGTAGCGCCTTGCTTATTCTTGGTTCTTTATGTTTAAAACTGCAGGGAGAGGTCGATGGAGAGGTCGCGCCAAGTCACTCAAGAGACGTCGCCTTGTTGGCTCTTGTGTAGTTAATTTTAGAGCCCTATAGCTTTCTTTGACTCTTAATTTTTTATATCCTTTTACATCCTTAAATCCGAATATTATGTCGAACGAGAGAATTAATCTTAAAATCTCAAACTTTTAATTGCGGTTACATTCATCAATTTTATATGTACTCATAACTAATCCATTCCATTGGAGCAACTCATCCACCTGCATATAAATTTCAACTGTATGTCAATTTCAATTTCATCATTTCTTCAAATCTCTGAACAAGATTTAAAGGGTACGGGCATATACGAGGAAAAGCGAAACTGGCATGCACGCTTTCTTACCAAATCAGCTGTAGTTACTGTTATGCGCTAGATGCTCATCAAAATTCTCAAGTAGAAAAATCCAAGCACAAAAACTGGGAATCCTTGATGACATTCTGACTGAAAAAAGGAATGTTGACTCAGTGGAGATGCATCCCGACTCCACAAATGCAGGGGCACATTTCCTAATTTCTAAAAACTAATTTGTTGAGGAGTCGGTATCATGTGAGACCGTCTCACGGATCTTAATATGTGAGACGGGTCAATCCTACACATATTCACAATAAAAAGTAATACTTGTAGCATAAAAAGTTATACTTTTTCATAGATGACCCAAATAAAAGATCCGTCTCACAAATAATACGATTCGTGAGACCGTCTCACACAAATTTTTGTCTTTGTTGAGATAGTTTAAAGAAAATGAAACAAGAAAGAAGGAACAAATAAAAAGGGAACGTTAACATAAGCGATGTCACTCTCACTCACACATATATGAATAATAATAATATAATAATAATAAAATCTAGAACATGTCTAATGTACATAGTATGTGTTGTATATATACAAGGGATCGAGTTCATTTAAAATGAGGCGAAACAATCTTGTTCTGGGGAATTTGAATCGTCGCAAGGCGAGTGGTTGTGTCGGCCTTCGTAGGTCGTTATTACCATCCGACAGTCCTCCGATAGTCGCTCGACCCTCTTCTTGACTCGACAGTTGCTGTGAGTACATCGGTAATAACTTCTACATAATAAAATTTGATAAACCATGTCTCAGAATGATATAGTACGTATAATAACAGTAGGAAAATTTAAATACTGCATTTTACTCTAAATTTGTTTTCAAGAAGGTGAATTGAGTATGAAATATAAGTACACAGCATGTCTAGCAACTATACTGGCCATCGAAATAATAAGTTAAATTTACGGCCATTATTCCATTTAGCTTCATGTGAAGTAATCTTAGTCTAATTTCTTCATCAATTTGCATATATGAAACAATATAGTCTAATTTCCTATTAATCCATTAGGATCAGTTAATTTGAATGAAAGAAAAAACATCAAAATAATAAACTAATAACGAAAAGATTTTGAGTTTTGGGGCAAGATTAAGTTAGTGTGCACCTTGGATGAAGGCTGTTCTTGACAACTTTCTGTCCATATTTCCTCCATTTGTAACCATCATCAAGAACATCTATGTCACTCCTTGTCTGGAAACAAAATCTTGGCTCCCTTAGCTTTCTCCTCACTTTGACTTTGTTCTTATCTGATGAACCATTCCTCCACCTGCGATATGTATTATACATCAATCAGTGTTTTTATATATGCGACTCCGATTCCGGTTATTTTATTTAATACTTTTTTTTATATAGAATTGTGAAAAATTAGATCAAGATTCAATATCCAACATTATAAACATCAAACACTTGGTGTGTGTGTGTGTAGTGGAAGCAGCACTCGTCCTTCTCAGATTTCACTAAAAATATATATTCATCACATGATCAAAATGGCAGGCATATATAATTGAAACAAAAAGACATTCTTTTTGTGGGATTTCTACGATGTATTAAGATCTTTCATTAAATATATATAAACATATCAATCCCTTAAAATCACACTAATTCTCTATTAGTTCTATCCGAACCCGATATTTTAACATATTAATTATTTAAGCCTAACAGAAGCATTTTTTTGGAGAAAAAAAAAAGAAACAGGAAAATCCTCCCATTAGGATTAGTCTTTCCGGCTCAAAATTCTCTATTTCCATTTCCAAATTAACATTAATGTTATAAGCCATACTTCATTTTTTTTTCAATTTAACGACTGGATTTTTTTAGATAAACCAATACAGTAAAAATGTAAATGATAAACCTGGCTATTATTCAGACATGTGGCCTCAGATTCAATGTTTGAAATATTATATTTTGTTAGGTTTGAGAATCTGAACTTTACAAACATCCCAACCGTATATACTGGCCAGATCTTGATGAAAAATATCTGTAGGGTTTCATTGTAAGTCAGTCAAGAATATGTATGTACGTACGTGGGTCAGATCCCTCTTGATCCAGTGAAAAAACATGAACGCACGATCGATAATTGGTTTGATGATAAGATAAAATCCAAGATCGTGCGCTTAAATAGTAAGAGGTTATGCCCGAGTTAAACTAGAAGATGGAAGTCTTTTTTTCGTAAAAAAGCTAAACCAATTTCATGGAATAACAAGGAAAAAGAAAAGGGATTCAAGAAAATATCAAGATACCATGAATTGCCACCTTCATTGTTGTTTGCACTGCAATTTTGATCGTTTACTGACTTGGGATCCAGAGCTCCTATCTGTAATATAGTTTTTATCCATTTAGTAAAAATTTCTAGAAGAAAACATTTTTTTTTAATTAAAAAATAACAAAGATCTTGGACTTGAAGCAATCAGTAATTTAAAAGTAATGACAGCAATTTGAAACCTAAAAGTGTACCCAAGATTTCCAAAGCGAAATGAGTACAGAAACCCAACTACCTGATCGTTATTCCATGAGGGTCTGTTGACGAGCTCTGTATGATTGAACCTTAAGGAACCAGTATTGCTTGCAGCAGCCGCGGCTAACTTGGCGGGGCTGTCGCCGTTTATGGGAGACTGCAGCGATGAGGGAAGCGTCAAAAAGCTCACGACTTGATTATGATCTTCAAACTGTACAAACCCCATTTCTTGATGAGGCGCAGAAAAGGAAACTTGTAGGTGATCGTAAATGGGAGGCAGCCCTCTTTCTCCTTCCATTATTTGAATCTTTTTCTTAGCTTTTTTCAAAGGAAATATTGATGATGAATTGAAGAGAAAACATCTTGCTCTGCAGCTCTTATTTTCTTTCTTTTCCCTGCTGTATTTTGCTAGTGGATTGTGGGATACTATTGCATATTCACAGTACAAATGTGTGGGGCGTAATACTTATACTCGTGCCTCTTCGATGGGGTGGTGTGTTTTGTTTTCTTTTGGTCAACTTAAACTCTCCATGGAATATTGTGCAGTGGATCTTCAGATAATTTCTAATCTGTTGTGTTTTCTTCAGTGAATATCGAGCACAATCAACTTCAAGTTTTGGTATATAATTGGATCGATCATTTTCAGCCTATATTGTGTTGAGAGATTATTTCGAAATTTAGACCGTGTGTGAATGAATTCCAAGGCACGTTTGTAACGCTTTCTTTTAAGAATGTTTTTCTCCTTCACTTTAGCCACAGGGATGTGAACAATTTCTTTCAGGATACAATGTAATTATTTTGAATCTGTAGGTGACTAAATCAAATCAGAATTCAAATGATTTTCTTGAACTAAGATGCCATATATATAGAGATGAAACAATGATACCGAACGGACACGACTCTTCATGAAACAATGCATCCTTTCATGAAAACGTGTCATGAAACAATGTGTTGTTTTCAAAGAGTTGTCTTACCATTTGCGAAAAGTTGTGTTGATTCTGAATAGCTTTTGCTCACGACCTGACCGGGCAGGTCGATCCCCGTAAATTTCGCAGTAGTAACTTTGTTTGTTATCAACAATAAAATAAATTATGAAAAATTGATCTAACATATTGTAGGATCGCGAAACTATAGCTAGTGATATCAATGTTATAACTCAATCGATACAACTATTGCATTATTAACATATGTATATCTTGGAAAAACTTATGTTAGACGGTCTCACGGGTCGTATTTTTGAGATGGATCTCTTATTTGGGTCACCCATGAAAAAATATTACTTTTTTATGCTAAGAGTATTACTTTTTATTGTGAATATGAGTAGGATTGACCCGTCTCACGGATTATGATCCGTGAGACAGTCTCACATGAGACACACTCTGTATATCTTTTGTGTTGGAATCGAGAATAAAATCTAAAAATCACGTTTTTTTTAAATTTTGACATTCCTTGCTTGCTTTCTTCTATTATTTTTATTAAAATTTCACCCCCTATTAATAAAGAAATATCTTATTTAGAAAATGTAGACCACATATATACATCATGATTTTCTTCTACACAAAGTCAAACATAGATATAGCGTATTTATTTATATTATAATTTATTAATTATTATATATTGTCGCAAACATTCGGGTGTGTGAAATGGTCAAGGGGAATATGGTCGAGTGGGCAAACGAGCGATATTTGAAAGGTAAAAATTTGTGTGAGATTGGTTTTATGTGTCGTATTTTGTGAGACGGATATGTTATTTGTGTCATCAATGAAAAATTATTAATTTTTATGCTATGAATTTTTCTTTTTATTGTGAATATCGGTATGGTTGTGTTGACATATCTCACAGATAAAAATTCGTGATATAGTCTCACGAGAGACCTGCTTTATTTGAAAATGTAATTAGCTTATATTGACCAGATATAATTAAGTAGCAGGCCTCCGAATCAAAACATAAAAACCATCTATTTGAATTTCTGGAAGAAAAAAATTTGCATGAGTTCGAAATTAGAACTTTCCGTTAATTAGTTGGGTTGATAAGATTAATTGTAATATTATTACTATAATATTTGAATAGGATATAGAATAACATTGAATAAATAATAATATTTCGATAATGCAAATTTCCTTGTGCAACATGATACTAAACATATATTTAAAATTAAAGAAATAAATATTTAGGGGATGATATATTTAACATATAGATAAACAATCGAATATATGGTGAATATTTATTTTAGTGAATTGATTGATATAAATATATCTCCTTAGTTAACAGATTATATGTAGGACCGAATGCTTACCGTTTTACCAATAACTATAACTAGTGGTAATGGTACAACTCAAATCTTTTAAACCGCACCACAACTCAAGCACCACGGTTCGATCGCACCCAACATTATATATATATATATATATTTGTGTGTGTGTGTGTACTTTCAATCTTAGTTCAACCCGTTTGAACATATAATTTCCACTTTTGAATATACAAGGATGATTTCGTGACTCAATCAGATAATTCATCGGGTCACATTTGCACTAATCGTCACGCCACAAAAACTAACGAAATTCAAGAAAACCATTATAATTTGCTAGTCACGCTTAAATTTTTTTCCATGCTGTTAACATTTTAATCACAAAACTCTTATGAGATCGTCTCACGAAAGAATTTTGTAGAGACAGATATCCAACTACACACGATTCATGGAAAATTTTTATTTTTCTTTCTAAATATGAACCGATCCAACTAGGGATGGCAATGGGCCGGGGCGGGGGCGGGTGCCATTCCCATCCCCATCCCCGAACGCCATCCCCACCCCCATCCCCGCCCCCATTCCCAGTTTTTTTCGGGTTTCGGGAATCCCCAAAACCCGAAACCTTCCGGGATTCAACTTACCATCCCCGTCCCCATCCCATTTCAAAATATTAAGATGCAAGACGATGACGATTCGGATATTTTCTCAAACCACAACTCATTATATATATTATTATTTGATATAATTTTAATATTAATATTAATATCAATATCAACACTAATAATATTATTAATATTTTAAATTATATTATAATACTAATAATACTATTATTTTAATATTGATAATATATTTTCGGGGCGGGTTAGGGATTTCGGGGATGGGATAGTAATCCCAATACCCGCCCAGAACCCGACCCAAACCCGAACAAATCGTGGAATCACCATCCCCGTTAGCGGTTTTTTCCCCACAGGGCACCCAAACCCGCGGGGGAAATTGCCATCCCCTAGATCCCAACCTGGCTGTCTTAAGAATCAATTTAACAGTTACTCTTTTTCCAATATAAAGCTGCAATGCATTTGGCCAAAGAGAACTTATAGGAATGTGGTCCGTGAATGTAAGGTCTCCATCCAAGTTAAATAGGAATGTGGGCTACTCCAATCCAACCGCCTTACCAATCTCTGCAAAAAGATGGACATAAACAAACAAAAGTGTTTATCCTATATGATATAACTTATGAGATATAATTAATCTAATTTTCCAATAACAAAAATGTTAGTCTTTCCTTCACCAAAAACTGCATTTGGACATACAAAACCTCTTATTTGCGGGAGAAGTCGTAGGTTCTAGCATGAAAGTAAGTTTTTTGTGAGACGATCTCACGAATCTTTATTTGTGAGACGGGTCAACTTTATCGATATTCATAATAAAAAATAAGACTCTTAACATAAAAATAATATTTTTTCATGGATGACTCAAATAAGAGATCTATCTCACAAAATACGATCCGTGAGACCGTCTCACACAAGTTTTTGCTCCAACGCATGAACTTCGTTCTTGGTAGAAAAGTGAATTCAAAAAAAAATTCTAAACGATTTGTTGATCATAATCGATTACCTTAAAGATTTTAAAATAATAATTAGTTAGGTCAAAAATCTATGCACACTAATTATCGCTTGCGTGTAGTTACTTAAACTAGAAAGCCAATTTTAAAAAGATAACACTAATGTTGCTATCATATTAAAATTTGTAAAATAAATCAAATATTTTTATGAAGATTTGAAATTGACTAAACGACACGTGGGGGCCATATTCGGAGTGTAGGAGATCATTTTGCTATCCTGAAAATTAACTTTGTACAACTCTTGCATAATTATAACTTTTTAGGGATCACATTATCAATAGAGTACTCACATGTATATCTTGGGATTAATATCGTAAACTTCACCTAGAAATTTATCGGGGGCTAAAGTACAGATTTGACATTACACACGTCAATGTCATCTCGATATCATGCATGTCAATGTGACATTGGCACCACGTCATAAAAATTAATAAAATTTATGAAAAAAGAGATTAAAACTGAATTTTAACAATATGGTACAACAATCAAAGTTCCCTACTACTCGATCACTGCTTATCTAAAAAATGTCATTTTTTGTGTATACACATATCATTTTTTAAAACATTTTCACCATTGGTGAATATGATACATTAGTTATATTACTTTTGCTTGTAATTCATTGGGTAATTCTATATATTAACCATGTTTTCAAAATAGGATTGGACAAGTCGGTTTGACCGGTCAGGATTCGACTACTGTTCGAACAATATTTAAAAATCGTCTTAACAGTCGAAATGGTTCACTTTTTTTAGAGTAATATTTTTTTTAGAAATTTTAGAATTTAAATATATTATTATTTTATATAATACTGAATCGGTTCAGTTTGAAAACATTGGTATTTTATATAATATATATATATAATATATATATATATATATATATATATATATATATATATATATATATATATATATATCATATATATATATAATAGTGAACCATTTTGACATAAATATTTTGTCAATATTGTTTTTAAAACATAAATATTTTGTCAATTTATTTCTGAAGAATATTCTCCTCCAATTTGACACTAAATATAAATTAAAAGAAAGGAAAGGATATTGATGCATGCATGGCTATGGTGGTGTCTATAGGATTATGCTTTAGGCAGTAATAATAGAAAATAATTTCCCTCAAAGTAAAAAAGAAATCTACCTTTTTGTTTTGAAAAGATTTTCTGCAGAGATTGGTGTAATTTAGGACAAGCACGACTAGATTTGGAGGGATAGGACAGAATAACAGTCTCAATTCTTTATAAAATAAATTAGATATAGAAAATTATACTTTAATCATATATATTTGTCCTTATTCAGTTTTTTTTAGTCTTTCTGTTTGTTAAGTTTTAGTTTCACTCAATTTTGCACATGCTTTCAACATGGAGCTGATTGGACCAGGGCCGGAGCCAGGATTCAAAATTATCTGGGGTTGGCTCCGTCTCATACTATATTTAAATCTTCAACTTGAAAATTTATTGCAGCTGTAAATACATTAAATCGATAGTGGTACTCAACTGTGATTGAATCATTTTTTGGTAAGAACGACCTGTACCAGATTTTAAAAACTAAAACCAAAATTCCAATTAAACAAATTGATTTTTTAAATTAATTCAGCTCGATAAGTTATATATGTTGAAATCAATATTTTGTTCACCCATAGACTGAATTGATGTATGGCTTTATCTTAATTCCAAAAAAGATTTTTAAAATTTTTTACTCTTAAGAATCATTGCGGTCAAAAGCCAAAGTCAATTCACATCATTTAAAACCAACAGTAAAAAAATAATAATGAATATTGACAAACATCAAAGAATAATATGGACATTAATAGAAAACAAAAACTTGATACATCATTTAAGTCATTATGCACAAAATTCAAATCACTGCTAAATCATATAATATCACATACAATGATTCACATGCAAATTTTGCGTAATTTCTCAAAGTCATTACTTTATTTTTCTCAAAATCAATTCTGATAAACATACACTATAGTTCATACTAAAAAAATTAAAATTCTATAAAACTTTTAGTATTAATAGAAATTAAATAAAGATATAATAAAATATGTAGTAACTGCATAATTGTATTATCATATTAGCTAAATTTAATATATTTGTGTGCTATTGTAAATATAGCCTAAAAATATATTTGGGACTTAAAGCTAATTTTAAAAATCAACTTATAGTTCTTAAACCTTTTGAGCAAAATGCGAGTGAAAGTCAAATTTGATTATAGGTATTTACAGAAGATCATTTTAGAAAATTACATATAGTTAACAAAAATTCTTCAAATTTGCATCAATAAAGCAAAGGTAACCAAACATAAAAATAAAGCAAAAAAAAAAAAAAAATACAGAAAAACTAAAAAAAAAAAATTGTAAATTTAGGTGGGGCTGAGCCCACCCTAGCCCAAGGGTGGCTCCGTCCCTGGATTGGACGTCGATACAAACATGTGCAGTGTCATGTCAATATTCTTGTTATACATAGACTAAAATTTTAAAGAATTGACATACACACGACTATGTCGTATTTTAAAATTGTAGATGATAAAAAATACAAAGTGAGATTAAAATTGTAATTTTTATTCTATATTAGATTATAAATTTTAGGTGTTAGAAATTGTTCTCCGTTCAATGGAGTAAGGCTTGTGTTCGCTTTTAGCACATAAAATCGATCAATAACAATTATACGTGCGATTATGGGTTTTTTTTTTAATGGTCGAATTTAGATATTTTTATCGTAAATGTTATTTGGTTTAAAATGCACAAAAATATTAATTTTTTTTAAAAAAATCTATTTGCAATATATTTAAAAATGAATATCGCTATATTATATCATAAAAACGAACACTTTCTTGGTTTTTGTTATTTTAATTACCTTCTCGCATATATTTTAATATTTTTATTTATTGTAATTCAGCAAGCAATAATGAAATTTTTATAATCTTTTTTCTGCATATATGAGTTTCTGATGCAAGGACAATAATCCAATCATTTCACCCAAGCAATTTGTTTTTAAATAAATTAAATGTATAATCAATTTGCATTTTTTTTATGATTTAATGCTTACAAAATCATACTGTATAAATTTTTAAATAAATTAAATTTATAATCAATTTGCATTTTTGTTATTGAGTAGGTCTCTTGTGAGACGATCTTAATAATCTTTATCTATGAGATGGGTCAACCATACCGATATTCACAATAAAAATTAATACTCTTAGCATAAAAAGTAATATTTTTTTATGTATGGCCCAAATAAAAGATCTGTATCACAAAATACGACTCGGATCACATAAATTTTTATCTTTATTATCATTTAGTGCTTGCAAAATCATACTGTATAAAGTATCATCTCTTAATATATTTTTATATAAATTCAATACTAAGAATGACGAAATTAAGATTCTGTCCACAGAAAGGGATTGGGTACTGATAGAAAATCTGACAATTTCGTAATCATGTTTATACATCAACTATTCCTTGCGTGCACCTTGGTAATAATAAACTATATATATTTTGTATATTTATACTATTAAATAATAAATAATAAATTTTTATATTTACCAATTCCCCCAACACAGTCAAAATTTCAAACTGAAAAAGTTGGTAAAAATGGAACAAACTTTCAATCCATTCTGTGATAAGTACAGATATTCAGGGAATATATGAGGATTAATCATTAGCTATAACATCACAATATATTCGAATTTCTACTGATTCCAATTCTCAATATTTAGCATGGAAAAAAGCCAAAAAATCAGTTAAGAGTAAAAAATTATTCCAAAGTATATAAAAAGACTTTTGCAAATCATGTTTTTTTTAATGTTTATCAATTTACGACTTTAATCATTTATATAATTGAATTTCCATTTGAATTTGTCAATTTTTTTGTTTTCGTAATTTTATTCATTTTTATGTGATTTTGATGAGTACAATGTCAAATAGATAATTTTGTGAAAATGATTAAAATTACAAAAAAATAAAAATAAAAATAAAGAATTAAAACTCAATTTTGATAACAAAACAGAAAAACTTGTATATGAAAGATGGAATATATTATTTACATAATTTTTTGTAGCTAAGTGTTTTCTATTCTTTTAACCAAATATTTACATCATTATTTAATTTCACATTATCATTTAAGAGTGAGTCTCATGTGAGACCGTCTCACGGATTTTAATCTGTGAGACGAGTCAACTCTATCCATATTCACAATAAAAAGTAATACTCTTAATTAGCATAAAAAGTAATACTTTTTCATGGATGACCCAAATAAGATATCTGTCTCACAAATACAATCCGTGAGACCGTCTCACACAAATTTTTGCCATCATTTAATAAAGCAATTCATGAAAGGCATCATTTCGATTTTCTTTGGAAGATATTGAAATGACCATATCACATGTATGTCCAGCAGTAAGTTTACACTTTTCATCTTTATTTTCCTTATTTGAAACTATTTCCAAACATTCATTTCGTATTACGATAATATATATCTTTTTTTTTTTTCTGAATTTTATATTAATATATTTTAGAAAACTACTATTTTTCGATAACGCGACAAAGCTACTAGTGAAATCTAATTAATTAAAAAGAACAATGCTTGCAGGGGCGGAGCTACATAGGTATATACCCACGATGGCCCAATTTTTTTAAAAAATTGATATTTAAATTTTTTATAATTTTGAAATAATATGATATTAGTCTGGATAAATCAATTTAAAATATTAAAAGATTTTAGAGTTTAAAATTTCAATCGAGACATAGCCATATTTCTGATTCCGCCATTTGATGCTTGGTTTCATCGTCCATTGCATGACATTTCTAACACTTTCAATAACCACTACAAGAGTGTGGGTAGTGTAATACATTTTTTTTAATTCTAAAAAAATATCTTTGAAAAAATAATTGTTATCATATGAACAACAGAAAAAATAAGCATTAATGTATGTTATTTTTTTTAAAAAAAAACATGAATAATATAAATGTTTTAATTCCAGATTAAAACTATTGGAGTTTTTTCCCTGGTAATGTAAGATCTAAGAACATTACTTAAATTTGTGGGAGGATTGTTTATCAAGTCAAGTTTGATTGTTTCAATCTTTTGATTCTCTCCTTGTCACATGTATTTAGATTTATGTATATTTTCACACAAGAGCGCAATTATTGGTAGATAAGTTGTTGAGTACAATAATTGTCCCTATTAATTAAAGCAATCGAAACATACTGCTTGAACTGTAAGTTTTAAAATATTCGAATTGCACAATTGGATGTACAATTTCATCACATCTACTGGATGTCGTCTCAACGGTGCTCACACCTTTCCAAAGTGGGTTACCCAAGAGATCAATTCACATACACACATATTCCATTCGATCATAAATGATATTGCATAACACAATTTGATTTGTAGGTTGAGATAAGAAATGATGAAACGAAAGATAATGACGACATAGTTATTCTTCAACTTCCATTATTGTAAAACTCAAATCAAACACGAGATGATATAAAAATATCGAATCTATATCTTCAAAACCAAATAGTATGACATCGTATGCACATTATTTACTGTGAATCTGTGATCTAACAAGAATTAACATAATGTAATTGGAATGTGAGATGAAGAATGGGATCGGAGAAGAAGCTCCACTTTGAAAAATCAAAAAGAAGCTTACCTACGGATCCGACAATCTCATGATTATTCATTAAAATTTCAAAAGATTAATTATATTTCGCAAGTTGAAGCAAATGGGGATGTAAGTAAGTATGCGCTGAATTCCATGCAATAATAATGAATGCTTCCTTTCAATATCAAATCAACCCTTTAGATATCTTCCAATTTTCTATCATTACCACACTCCTCTTCTAATTTGGTGGTGGATCCCCATTTCTTCCTTTTCACCTCTGCTTTATTTTTATTTTTTTTTTATCTTTTCTTAAAGCAAAATTGTGAACTTCATCCCGTTTCGAACGTCTGCTTAACATAAGAACTCTAGAAAAAGAGACAAAGGAGCTAGGGGACGACTCTTTCTCATATTATTCGGCAGAGCCAAAGTCTTACCAGCCAAAACCTTACGCCAAAGATCAAGGTACTGAACAAGACTAAAATGAACGGCATATACTTTTTTCCACCCGTCCAAGTTTCAACAAATTATTTCACTCCAAACTGAATAATTTTGTATTTTTTCTAAACCATGGAGACAATTATGAAACATATTAAATCTAATCTAATATCTAATCTAATACTGCTATAAATATATGAATTTGAATTGTAAATTTACATAAACGTTCTTATCTTCATTTAATAATAACCATTAATATATGTTTTTTTTATTTGTTTTTCATCATATCTTCTATTTTTTGGAATGAAAGAAATTTAAAATAAACATACTTCTTTTTTATTTGTTTTCATCTATTAATTAATGAAATTTAAAACTATTATAAATGTGATGAAATTTGCACAAATTTTCTAAAAAAAAATATCTTTAATGAAATTCTAAACGATGATATTAATAATTTTTTTTTGTTTTGTTTTCTTCTAGCTTCTTTAAAAAAAAACCGCATCTTTAATGAAATTCTAAAAGATGATATTAATAATTTTTTTTTTTGTTTTTTTTTCTTCCAGCTATTAATGGCTTCTAAAATAAATGGAAGAAAAATGAAATTTAGCCATCATGTTTTGGAATAAAATTTAAACGTATCTTCTATTTTTTGAAATGAAATTTATACTCCGTTTTTAAAAAAAAAAAAAAAACTGTAGGACCGAGTGTTTCTATAGCTAGTGGTAATGGTACAACTATTCTTATATATATATCAAAGGGATAGAAAAAGAGAAATAAAAATGAATTCGTTTTAATGTAAAACAAATTACTTTACATCTACATTTACTTAAAGTGATTTATAATATTTTTAATTTTTTGTATGTCTTTTAAATATATTTTTTCTCAAAAAATAAAAGTTTTTAAAAATATTATAATTATCTTCATATTTTATGCCTTGTCAAATTTTAATCAATGAATATTTGTAGAACTTGTAGCTACTTTTTAGGACATTATTTATGTATAGAACTTTATAACTTCAAAATATATTATGAGAAATTTAAAAATTATGGTTCATATAAAAAAAATTAATATATTTGTTTTTTGTTTTATTAATTTGAATACTCATAGTCTAACTATATTATTTTTACAATTTTAAGGTTGAAATATTAAAATATGTGTCAAAGTGACAATAAGAATACGGTTTTGATTATGGATCACATTAATAAATATTTTTATATTTAGATAGAATATTACAAAGTTATATATTCATATATATATAAAACCTAAAACAATTCAATTATATTAATATTCAAGAACTCGGGCAAAAATAAATTCTGAATTTTATCGATGAATTGTAGATTGAATTAATTATTAAAAAATAAAAGATAGTATGAGTAATGTAAGAATTATTCTCCTCATATCATTTTTGTATTCTCACACGTGCAACGTACGTGCGTTGCACGTGCATATCTTCTAATATGTGTTGCACGTGTGTTGCACGTGCATATCTTCTAGTATGCTAATCGATAAAGAGAGCCCAGGACACAATAGTACCATTTGATGCTCTTTTCAAACTAAACTTTGTTTTGTAGGTCCTAAGCCCTCTTCAGAAATATTGCCTTAGTGCTGACAAAGATTCAGAAAGTGCAAGGCTGAATGGATAATCGTCTACAGTAAATCTAGCCTCAAACTGAAGTTCTTTGACATTTTGCGTAGCAAAAAGACCGATCAACAGATGAAATTGGTTGACATCAAAATAATGACACGAAATACGAAGCTGGGTGACTTGAGATGCCTCTCTCATAAAGAAGGTCCGGAAAAAGAATACCCAAAACTTTGATAAACACTCACAATAATTCAACTGCAGATATGGCATCTGGACCAGAAACACATCAAAATCAAATTTCAATGGAAGGGACAGAACTCCATATGTTCCTCCAATTTTTTCCTAATGCACTGGTCCGAGTAACATCAGTGGCATCAAGAAATGAGAGAATGTGATAGAGAATATCTATAGGCAGATTGCTCAGCCTATCTTCACGGACTAGCTTAATAATTTGTGCACGCTGAGTGTGTGACCATTTGTAATATGCACGATCCATAGATGACATGACAAGATATAGCAACAAAGATATGCTCGAGATATCCTTTAAATAATGCAATAAAGCATACTACATCAGGTTTCTGCATTGTACTCAGGGAAACATCCACTCACAGAGTTTTAGCAATAGGATGCAGAATAAATCTGGAGAAATGTTTAAGAAAACAAAGAACAATATGGTGTTTACATTATACATTCCTGAATGCTAACCAAAACACAGCAAGCCAAAGTGCTTGTGACGAACTTTTATGAACATATGGTGAAAATGAAAAGGCTATGTACAGACTATATAAGCTACTCTACTCCTGAAGATTCTAAACATGAAGATACAAGATATATGAAATACATAATTTTAGAAACTAAATATCAAAGCGATTGACAGACAGAATCAAATTAGAGGTTCTAGAAGTAAATCGAATTAATCAAACAAACTCATTTGGTGCAAGTAACTAATGCAAGGTTGGCAAACAAAATCAGCAAACTAAAAATGTCCATCACCGTGCTCATCCATAAAATTATTGCACGATTGAATTGTTGCTTGGGAGTGAGAATAAAAGTTCATCTTCAAAACAAGTAAATCGGAAATATAATAAATTGGATCAATGTTCTATCCTTTTTGGAAAATTGTTCTCGGCATCACAATCAGCGAAAATGCATAACTTTGTGTGAAAAGTATATGATAACTTAATAAGAATCCTACAGAGAAAATTCATTTCGTCTAATTTAGCATTAAATTCGGGTGCCATATATTCAAATAGAAAAACGAGAACTGAAGCGCAAAATTCACAAATGACCTAACATTTGTTGCATGATTATACCCTAGCAAATGAACATGAAATTCACCAGTGATCAAATAAGGGCGAATTGGAAAGAATTTAGGCATGCTCATATAAATAGATGCAGAACAAATATAAGGGGAGGAGGGGAAGGAGGGGGATCTTCACGTTAGAGGGGGAGGCGGCCGCATTAGAGTAAATAGAAAATAAGAATACCTAAAGAAGAATGAAAGAAGGAATGACAGAGAAAAAGAAAGATAATATAACTGAACAAAATTTACTTCAATAAAATTAACAAATCCAGTTTCTAAGCATGAGATTTCATTTAGAAATATAAAGAAAGCGCTTTCCAAAAAAAAAAAAGAAATCTAAAGAAAACAAGTAACCAATATTTGACTGCACCAATATTGCTCCAAAAGAAATTACAAGTCCAACTGAAGAAAAACTTTTAGGGGAAAATCACAAAATAATATAAGGGGATTTAATGTTGCACTAATAGATAACGGTTTTGTCGCATCGTATGTGCATTTGTCAAAAAAGTGCAGAGCTGCGCCTATTCACGAGCAAATTGCTTTTATAGCCATAGCAATTAGCAAAACCTTGGCTGGATCTTGTGTTTTTCTCCCATGCGCAAGGCGCACTATGTCAACACCCTCCTTTCTCTTCTTTTTCTATCCCTTTGTTTGTCTTTTCTGAGTTTCTTTATTCTCACCATGATATGCAACATTCAACAGTACCTGTTATTATTATAATAATTAGTATAAAGATAGTAAAAATCTCTGGATTGAGCGTTAAAATCTTACGCCGATGTCGAGGCTAATTAATTTATTATCATCTGACAGATTTTTCTAAAACATGCTATAATTTTGTAGAACCACTTTTATTGCTAAAACCTGACTTCATTCCAAAGATTGCACCTGCATTATCAGGAATCTTGATGAATTACATCTAATTAACACTTCTGCAAGGTGCACTTGTGTGTGTTTCACAATAAACACTGCTAGAAATTTGTTACGCATCAAAATATGACATAGCACAGGAATCCCATCAAAATAGGGGCTAAGCAAAAGAAGAAAGCATAGACTGAATTAATTGCATAAATGCACCAAAAGGAGCTAAGATAAAATTTACTTACTAAAAAATAATTTAAAGAATCAGCCGACCAAATTGCACGAAATAGAACGAGCAAACAATAAAAACTGAAAAACACATTCATCGACATTATAAAACTTTATACTAAAAAATCCAGCATGCAAGTGTAAGAAATTCACCCAAGAGCATCTCAAATCTCGTGCTGAAATACCCATAAAATTCTAGAGCAAAATATCAAACCAAATCTGCCCTATAGTTTCTTGCTGAGGTGTTGACAACCCTTCCACAGTAGTAATAACCTTAAACAATCACAAATATCATTAAGTATGAAGAACTATATTCAGATATCAACGGAAGATAAAAATAAGTTATGGTCGTAATTTAGTGCATCCAGCTATAAAGTATAACCACTGATTTCTAACTTCCATTAGGCTCATCTCCTTCCAATCAAAGGAGAACCCATTTCACTTTCCACAATATTGCCTTTAATTTCCTGAAAATATACAATCCACCCCGGTATATTCTTCCCAGCATAACCATTTTAATAGTAAAATTCAATCGGCGAGTACGTAACGTTTATCTGCTAATAGCACAGTGAATTTTAAGCATCTTTCTTTGTGTGTGGTTATGAAACAACTCCAGCTAATTCTATCAGTATAGATACTATAGCTTCCTGAAATTCTGCTCTCAAAAAATATATAATGCGGATAAGATTAATGTCAAAACTGTCAAGCCTGAAGAAGGAATTATAATAGCCTTACAAGCTGGAAGACCTGAAGAAAGATGCATAACACAAAAGATAATCCGAAAACTGCAGGGTGAAAAAAAATCGTAATCATTTAATCAATGACTATATACCTTTAAAAAGAAAGCCGATAACTTCAAAGATTTAACCAGAATAATCCCTTCAACGACCCATGAGGATAAGATTGACAGCAGCAATCTGGCTAAAATACAGAGGAATTCCCAAACAGAGCACAATTTCCAGAGCTGTACTACCAAAAAGCTCCGTGCAAAGCAACGTAGGAGGGAGGCGCGCCTGAAAGTCATTTTGCTGGTAGTCATTGAAACTCCTGAATTATGAAAATTTTCAGATAAATATGTAACAGCAACCCGAATCAATTCTCTGTAGGATTTCCTATAGAAACTGGAAATTTCCACTGGTTGGAATGAATTTCTGAAATATTCATAATTCTGAAGGAAGTCGATCGTGTTTTGTGGAGACTACGAAGCGGATATTACGGTTCCCGGAGAATCTCCGGAAATTAGATATGCATTTGACGGAGGTTTCATCCACAAAAGATTAATTTTCCGAATTTTGTTCGATTTGGGCACATCTTTGCCACGGTTTGGTGCAGTCTCGAACATCCTTTCTGTTGGCTCATATTTCCCATTCTATGGCGTCGACGGCAGCGGTTATCTTCATCAGGCTCGCCGGAATTCATCGGACGGTGACCATCAGCTGATTTGGTTGGATTATACAATGACCAATCCATTTCTCAGCCCACTTATAGCCCAACCCATTTTTGTTTCAAAATCGGGCCCAAATTTCCAATTTCCCTATGTCTCAACTTTCATTTTGGTGATTAGTATCTCCTGAAATCTAAATAAAAAATTCTAATATAAATATATTTTTGTTATTTAAAATCCAATTTTTTTTTTTTTACAAAAAATGATAAATAATCAAAACATTCTTTTAGTTTTTTTTATTAACTTAGTTAAAAAAAGAAATATTTTTATTTATGTTGTGTCACTTTTAAAAATAAAATTTGGATGCAAATGCAAACAGAAAAGAGAGGTAGGTGTTTTTGCTTAAATTTAAAAAACACAGGGTCATTTATGATCAGTTATTTTTCATAAGGGGTTTTCGCTTTCACAGGGTGATAAATAATATGTTTCTCTTATTTGGTTACAAATTCTAAAATTTGATTTAAATTTACGAATTAATTAAAATGATAAATAGTTAAGATACAACTTTTTTTAAAATTTAATTTAGAAACTCTTCTAATTTTATCAAACAATATAATTTTCGCTCAAATTTAGCAAGAAATACAACTCCAGCTCCATGCATGTTTGTTTTTAAATTTATTCATATTTATAATTTTATTAAAATAAAATATCTTTATTTAAAAACTCGAAATGCTTTCCGAACATACATGAGTTGGATCATTGTTGATAATTTTACATAGAATCGAATGTTATTTAAATTGGCTTGACTCATTTAGATCAAAAGAATTTAGAGAGGAAAGTAGAATAAAACAAAGTTGCTTAGAAAGTTTTGTGTCGAAAAAATCCAAGAATAAATTTTGTGATCTAATAAACTCATTGATGTGATCGGATAAAAATATGGTGCAAGTAGCGTGGGCAATTTCACCGGGTCGAGTTTTGGAATGATGAGGAATGAGAGCCTAGTGAGATGCGTCCGAACCGAAGTCTTCTTCTTCCGAGAAAGATCAGTGGTGACATATAAACATGAAGATAACCACGTGAATGGACGCCACAGAGATGTTCGACGTGACTACTCCGATGCTAAAATCAGCATGTGAATGATGAAAAAATCATGTAGTAAAGAGAAATGTTGTATAAATAGTGTATATTCTAGAGAATAAATGATGTGAGCAAGATATATATGAATGAATGCCTTCAATGTTTAAGTAAACCTGATATTTATATAAAGAAAGTTAATGATGACCTTGTTTTCAGTGTTCATTTACTAATTATGGATGGTTGCTCATACCCTGTTTTCTGACACCAACTTCTCTGACATGTCAAATCCATGCAATTCTGACAATAATGATTACCAAGATAAGGTATTTCATACTTGTGCACTCGAGTGCGGTGCTATCATCAAGGTAACTTGGGTAGAAAACCATCACCCGATAACTTGTCTGGAAGCCCGAGCTTCTGGTTGCTCGAGAAGATGTTATCTCGGAAATATGTTTGCCCGGCTATTTGTCGGATTAGTCCAAAACTTCTCATAACTTGATCTATGATCTGAGATCAACTGATACCCATGACCCGCGCCTCCCGAGGATATCACCATCCATCCATCAATTTTTTCAAGTTAATGAGAGGTTACTTTAAGACAGTATCTCAATCTGATCAATATCATAGGTAATTAGATTTAAGGTTAAGATAGTACCTTTTAAGTTTAGCTTGAAATCAAGTAATTTTTCTTTAAAAATATGTTACGATCTAAAACAGGGAAAGAATGAGCATTTCTCCGTAACATGTACCTATTTATTGAGTGATGGCCGATAATACATACCGCAAAACGTTTCATTGTTCAAAGCTCTAATTAGCAGACAAGGCCTACGTGTGACACACTCACAAATGATCAGTTGAAAAAACAGATCAAACCCCTACAATCTACAACAAACATCTAATTTGAATGATAAAGAAGAGAAGCATCCATTAAAGATTGCGATTGTGTTATCGACTGAGAAGGGCGTAAGAAGGTAAATCTTCGAGGCGTGTTATGTCTTCCTGCAAAAGCTCTGTTTCCAGCTGCCGTCGCGTGGCTTTCATCACAGCCTGAGTTTAGCATGGAAGCCGAAACATGAACTCCAAATTTAGTGTACACAATGGATCCAATTGGTAGCAAGTAAAATAGAAACAAGTGATTTGAAATTTAAAAAAAAAATTGTTTTTTCCTAATTGTTGAAATTATTACAGAAATGTTAATTCACAACATTTGATTTTTGTATACTTTCTTTAAATCAAGTAAAAATGAGTTATATTGCATTGTAAAATTAAAATAGTATATTAAAAAAATATGAACTCAAAAGTTATGACATATAATTTTAAGAAATGAAAACTTACGTTAAAATCCATGTAGGAAGCATGCATAGCAAGCCACTGATGGTCCATTAGCTTGAATGCTATACAATATAGAAGGTCAAACGCGGATTCATTCTCTGGCAGGTTAATAAACAAAAGAAATCCGTCATGATCATCAAAACTCTAGGAACATAAATTAAGTTCAATAATTAGCGATTGTTAGAAGCAAATCAAATTGATGGCCATTATTATTTCCCCGGCTGTCCTTCTACCTCCGAGTGAAACTGCAAACTATACCTGCGAGAAACTTCAAGAAGGTTGCTCCCACGAGCATTTGGGGCTTCACTGCAAAAAATAATGTAACAGATTGGCTTGTTAGCAAAGAGTACAGCACTTGTTGCCTTTGAGTGAACATCGTGTGGCTAGATTCTACCAGTACTCAAATCACAACATTGTGGTAAGCATCATAAAAAATCTAAGCATGAGAAGTTTAGCAGTTCATATTTGATGCGAGCAAGAAATGAGAAATCATGAAATACAGACAAGTGATTGATAGAAATGACAATGCTTCATTCTCATCTCTGACAAGCGTCTGAGAAAAAATCTAGAAAAAACAATTTCAGAAGCTCAGTCGACACCAACTATTGGACCAAGAGTGAAATGGAAAGTTAATAAAATATATTGCTTGCCGACAAATAGAAAGCTAATAAATGTATAACTTTTCCATTTCCAATATGGTAGAAATAGTTCTAGGCACAATATAGATACAAAACAGTTTCAGAACACTTTTAAACAAAACTGCAGAACAGGCATCACAGCTAATTCTTTTTGTAATTGCTATCAGTCACAAGTTGAAGGGATTATTGAGGTCATTTGAAGAAGAAACACAAATAAACAGGCAAAATGAAAATGAGCTTGAGGCTAAACGTCGCCGTGGCACCCCCTTTTGACTATATATTCAAAACGCTACCTGCTTCAAGATCAAGCATCTGAATAAGCATGAATGTGATGTTGACACCGGCTACGGCAAACGGGTATTCCCACATCGCCCTATTGCCTTCTTGTTTCCGAAGAAGATCCTGAAAGGATCTCTGTGGAGAAAACACAGTATGATTTCGCCAAAACATAGATTTCAATAATAACTTTAGGAAAACAGTCACAAAGAAAACCCTACATAGGATTTGGAAACTGTTGTACAAATGAACAAGTCAAATGAATCCAACAGAAGGAACTTGCAAAGTTCAGACCAGATTTTTTGCAATAAGCTTTTCTAGTCCTACATCATGTCCAAACAATCTTCAACGCTGCAGATACGAGGGCCAGTGGCTGCATCCCACAGACCGATTAAATGCACCATCAATTTGTGGTGCAAAGAAAAAATGTGCATGAATTTCAACTTTTCCTCAATTTTGTTCCCGCTTGGGATGTTTCCGCAGGAAGTAAATTTCCATTAATTAAAACACGGCTCAGGACTTCAAATTACTCTCTTTATCTCAAAATTTTAATTCGTTGCCAGAAATTAAACCTTCAGATCAATTCCACCAAAAATCACCCAAACATAAAAGGAGATCAAGTTTGACCAACTTATTAAAATTTCAATTTCATGAATTAACAATCTGCAATTAAATTCAACAGAAGTAGAAAGTAATACGGGAAGCCGGATTACTACAGAATGAGATTAATGGCATGTGACCAAAGCTTTATCGAATCAAAGCAGTTCAAAACCAGATGTAAAAAAAGTTCAAACAAACAATGAGAATGATACGCCACTTATTGGAGAGGGCCCATCTTATTTAACCACAAACCAAAACATGCACAGACCAAGTTTATACCACATGCTTGTGCAGGCTTGCACTAGGAATGAGAGATAGTAAACTTACTGGAAAATTCCTCGCGAAGTACAGCAAATTTTCTAATGATATGAATCCACCACCCCTAAAAGATAAACATGTCAAAGGTTTCAAAAAATTTAAATTCACCAATTCCAAAACGAAAATCGTAGGTTCACCGAGATCTAAGTCAACTTGTTTCAAGAGATTGATAGAGTTCTATGAATATTTGAGTACCGAAAATCAGTAGATGGATCTTTTCCTTGCCAGCCCATTTCCTTCCATTGATCCGATATTAAGCCACAAAGTTCCTCCTTAGGAAAGGCAGCATGCCACAATTCCCGCAGAGCTTTCTGTGAATCAAAACCAATCAATTTGAAAGAACGAGAAACATCTTACGATTTCATAGTTAATCATGACTAGAAAGAAGGTTTCCGTTGACATTGCTCCACTACTCATGAGTATCTGACACATGCATACAGCATAGCATCTTCATGAACTACTATACCTGATGTTCAGGAATGGAACTATCGTAGGAAATATCTATCCGGTTCTGTAGCCTCTGTAAGCATCTCTCCTGGCACATGAGGTAAAATGGAACATCAGAATCTAGTGAATTAGGTGTCAGTTACGGGACAAAGTAAGGAATACAAACAATACAATGAAGAACTTTTCGACCGTATGAGGCTGATCGATCAGTACACAATTTTATGGTGCCTAAGTTGTCAAAACACGACTTAAGCACAATGCGGAAGAGAAACAGATATGCATTGAATTCACAGGCATTCTATGAGCATGAGTGAACCATATTTCTCCGGCCATTCGTGCCTAGGCCATCTAGGTTTTAATGCCCCGCAACAGTCCTGATCAGAGCATGGGAGTTTGAAGGCTTCACCTTCTTATACGAGCAACACAAGCCAATTTGGATATAAGGAAATTTGATCAAGATGTAATGAGAGAAAATCAGATAAAGTAAACCAAGATAAAGAAGGGCTAGAGAGACTCCGTAAAACAATGCTATGCAACATTGGCACCTGAAACACATACGTTACTATAAACTTTAATTCAACAAGAGTCGAAAATCCGAAGCAGCAGAACATTACCTGTGCAGGTGTCAAGTCAAATGATGGCCTAGCATCACTGTCTCTTCTCTGAGCACAAACGCATGAAAGGCCTCTGCCAAGCCATGCAGCTGATCCTGCCACAACCTCCTCTGTCACAAAAGAAATAGATCGGAAAAAATTAATAATGGGAATGATGCTTTGTATTTTTAAACATATCCTGGTGCAAGTAAATGATAAGGCAGAAATCAGCTTCCCCCTAGATAACAAATAGCAACTTCATACCTATCACAAGAATTATTCTCATGTTAATGTGCGATCATCTTTATCTAAGCATGATTTACACACACACACAAATACACATTCAAATAGATTTAAAGAGCATTTCAGGCAAAAATGAGCAGTAATCAGTTGGTCTGAATCAGTTCATGTTTGGTCATTGGTGAGTCTCCAGCATCTCTATTTTTGTCAATAGAGCTACAAATAGTAAGAAGACAAAACTCATTTTACAAGAATAAGAAGAATAGAAAGCAACCAAGTCAGATTCCATTTTAGGTCGGTGACAAAAATATAAAGTACTTTCTTATGATACAATAAATTAAAGTACAACTTATAAATAAATTCCTGTCTTGAAGTTTATTGTTATACAAAATTCAATTATGCAATATAACCAAGTTCCATTGTCATAAACAGGGGCAAGGGGATTAATTCACTTGTCCCAAATGTTCGAGCTCTTGGGAGACAACAGTTGTATTTTAACATGCACGTACCAGTTGGTTGTTATTAGGCAATAATGGTCATGCAACACTAACTTCGTGAAAAACATGAGCTTTTCCTAACTTTGACATACCTTGAAATTGTTCATCTCGAAAAGAAAACTAACGGGAGACAGCCCAATTAAAGTTATTAACTCTAATGCATATAAAGTAGACACCAAAAAGTCGACTATTAAGAGCCCTTCATAATATTGAAATCTATATATGATTTCTTTAAAATTGAAGATTTAGCCTACCTATCCTCTCTCGATTGAATTGCTGCCCTTAGTCATGATAGTCTCAAATATAACATGTTTAAGGAAAATATTTACATAATTTATGTTCTGGTCAATGAGTCCAATAAATTTTTAAAAACTAAAAAATCAATCAAATATAACATGTTTAAGGAAAATATTTACATAATTTATGTTCTGATCAATGAGTCCAACAAATTTTTAAAAACTAAAAAATCAATTAGTCCAACAAATACCACTCCACAAGAAACTTACAGAGATAATGTTCGATCAATGATTTATTAATATAATAACGTACGAAATGGAACAGTTACTCTAATGTAACATAACATATTGTCAGAGCCACAGAATAAGTGAATTTTCACCCTGAAGCTAATTTAAAAGTGTAAAATATTCGAAAACAATGTCTTAACAGAATTGCAAGAATTTTCAAGCTTCAAGCAATCCATCAAATCATTAACAGATAGATAGCGTGAACATACAGAAAACACTGTGGACGAATTTGGAAACGGCCAAAAAAAACCGACCCGAAATCTCAATGCACTTAGGCATAACAAACGAAATCTTTCAACACACAGATCCATAATCCCCACGCGTTTCATTATAAGCAATTAAGCATGAATACACAGAGACACATACACACATCCATCGATAGGCACTCATACGAACAAAAGGTAGAGAGAGAGAGAGAGAACAGTGAGAATAAAATGAGGATACTGATGATCGATAGGTGAACAATGTTAGGAATAGGATAACAAGCAAATTACAGAACGAAATAAAATAAGATATATAAAAAAAACGAAAAAAGGAATTATACCAGATGTAGAATGGCAAGCACTTCCGCGATCGAGCCCCTGCGAAATTCGCCTCACCGCTACAAAAGATCCTCCGCTTCCTCTATCTTCCATCCACTCACTAATTATACTCCAGTTTCAGTCAATTAACAATTCCTCCACATGATTCCAACCTTAACTGAAAATCATGCTATATCTCACAACCGTCTCTCAATCAGATTCCACGGATTCACATTCAAATCATAAAAAAAAAAAAAAAAAAAACCGACGCGATATGTGCGATGATTGGATAAGGAGGAAACCGTTTCTCGAACTGCTCGCGATCAGGAAAGGAAAAACTCCTCCTCACGGTTTCAAGATCTGCCTCACACAAAAACCGAATCGAAACTATTGATTCTCTATAGATTCGTTTGCATGTGTCGATTACGGAATACAGAGAAGAATGCAGAGATTATTCAAGCCTTGCGATCGTATTCCTGCAAAGAAAATTTCATTATTCTCTATGGAAATGGAGGTTTTGTTTTATTATTGTATCTGTTTGAGTTGGGTGACCTGCGCGTTTGTTTTCACGGAGGCGATTCTTTCAAGGGAATGGGACAGTGATCTGGATTGTATAATTTTTTGTTTAACATTTTTTAATATTTTAACATTTTTAAAGAAATTAAATTATAATAATGATCTGATTTTTTGAACAACTCAACAACTTCGAGTTAATATAATAGTTGTGTAAATTATATTAATCAGATAAATCTTCTTGGAAAAACCATGTGAGAGGGATTCGTTTGATAAATTGTTGGTAAGAGAAATCTCGACTATTAATAAAGTTGATGTTCTCTTCTTAAAAAAAATTACATTTGTTTGATAAAATAGTACAATGCAAAAAGATTATAAATTTAAGTGGAGGTTTTTTGTGAGATGTAATCGCGAATTTTTATCTGTGAGACGGATCAACTCTACTATATTCACAATAAAATGTAATACTCTTAACATAAAAAGTAATATGTTTTCATGTATGACCCAAATAAGATATTCGTCTCACAAAACACGACCCATGAGACTATCTCACACAAATTTCTACCTAAATTTAAATGGTCCGGCAAATGGCAACTAGGATATATTAAAACTTAATTGTGGTTTATGTGAAAAGGAATGAATAGATATTATTTTAGATATTTAACATTTGATATATGAAAATATGTAGTATTTAAATAAAATTAAATGAGTTGGCGATATATTAATGCAACAAGAAGTGTTGGTGTATAAGTAATTAATTCAATTACTCGTTAATATTTATGAAGGTGTCAAAATGGGATAGCTGGACTCATAATTCGTTGCAACCCGCCATTATATTGGTCGGCCTGCTTTTTTTCGGGTCGATAAATTATCAACTCAATTCATCTATTTTATACTATGAGATGTGTAAGTTGAGTTTAATCCATTTTACGGACACTAAGCTATGAAATTAAGCATATCCTTTTGTTCTCCTCGAAGTTTAGGAAGCTATGATCTCAAAATATGTGGAAATAGTAATCTTGAAAATAATTAAAAAGAAATAGTTATATGGTCGTATTTTTGGTTGAGTAGGTTTGTTTTTTTATGTCTTTGGTCATTATTAGTACATATGTCCTATTTATATTAATCATGTTTCTTTTCTTTTTTTGGTTTCAAATATATAGACTATAATGTATACCAATATTTTTTTTTCTACTTCTCTGCTAATATAGCTTCATTAACTAAATCTTGTACAACTTACATTATTTTTTAAATGAATTAAATATAGATAAAATACGAAGTTTCTATTCAATGGAAAAACAAATATGGATACAATATTAAGTTTTTTTTTTTATGTGAATTTGTTTTTTTAATCATTTTCTTAATATATGTATTAAAACAAACAAACTTATATAATTGAGACGGATGAAGTAGTGGTTTTCATTTTTAGTTTTGTATTTTTCAGTTTTTAATGATTTTAGTCATTATCATTAGATGTGATGATGTGACATTAGCTACACAATCAGTGCTGTATTCAACGTTAAATCGAAAAAAGAAATAAATTTATCCTAAAAAAATAAATGATTGAAATTGAAAATACTTAATATAAAATATTAAAATAGAGACAAACATACATTAAAAACATCTATAAATTTTTATTTCATGATAAAATGAAAATTATATTTTATTTCATAAATTTTATATTTTAATATTTATTTTGAATCATTATCATAAATATTATTAAATCATATGTTTAAATTTAGTTCATACGTTATTATTTAAAGAGTAAAACACGAATTATATATTATTGTCCTTAGGTTGTATAAAGAATCACGTGAACAAGCTGCGATGGTTCATCTCCCATATAATATATACAGTGCGAGCCATGCATGGGTCATGTGAGAGCCTACAAGATAATTGGGAGTACCAATACTTATACCAAACACGTGATTACTGATCAATAACCCTTTTATCATGCCAACTAAACTAACCCTCAAAGAATATGATACAGAAATTGATGAAACACAATGATTTTTTATGTAATAAATTTATATTTACTGAATAAAAAAGGTGTGTTGTCTTGATTATTGCAATTAGACTTTTGTCAAATCTAGAGTTTCAAGGTTTGTACATAAATAATTATATTAGAATCATTGTAAATCAATGTAAATATTGGATATTATAGATTTTTAAAAAGTCAAGTTTGATTATCACTAGACTTTTTAAGATTATAGAAAAATCGAATTTGAATACCTTTAAACTTTTATAAAGTTTATAAAAATCTATGTTCAATATTCTAGATTTATAAACTCTAAAAAAATCAATAAAAATAATTAAATTTCCAAGATTGAATACACACCACAATAGACGGAGAAAACGTGTCACGGAGCTGTGGAAAAGTTGGACCATACACGTTCTAAATTCTAACCTTTACCTAACCAAACCTGCTGGAGCTGGGCCTAAATTTCTAGTGGGCCGAAAGTTTTTTTTAATTAATTTCTCGTTACGTGTTTCGTTAGAACTTTGCCTACATCTGAAGTGGGCGGGGACCAATGGGGTCCATCCACTCAAAAAGTAAAGACAAGTAGCCCAACAATCACCACAGCTAAGTTGACACATACACAAACAAATTTGGATGATTGGTGATCTATTGCGGCCTACTTAGCTAGTGGATGAAACTAATTATATTTTATGTATAATTAAAAAATATAGATATTTATAGAAGTTTTAAGATTTAATGTTGATCCACTCTTCCTTCGCCATTGTGCTCCACTGAATCAAAGATACTTTTAAAAAAAATCAAATGTGGTGAAACTCAATCGCACTCACTTAAAAAAAATAAAATTAGATCATTATGGGGTGAAATTCACTTTTCATTTGACTTAAAACCCGTATGTTCATCGAGCACGAGAGTCTTAATGTTTGAAACGAGATATCAAGTTCCAAGACCTAATTATAACAGAACCACTTCTCATGCCCTTTCGACGAAAATAAACATATATCATTAAATCAACACATCAACTCAGTTGGAAAATATCGCAAATATTCAAATTTCAAAGAATGACTTCATCATTGAATTCAACCAATGACAAAATATATATTATACAAACTTAATTTTCCAAAACTCATTAATGAGTTTTTAAACAGAAAATTAATTTCAACGGTCCATGGGCTTTCACGTTCCTAATTTCTGAAATTTTTATCCTTTTTAACATCTAATTTTTGTTTTTTTTATGAAAATAAAACAAACTTTTTTAGACAAAAAAATAAAATGAAATAACTAAATATAGCTTTGTGACATCTAGTTTGATCAAGAAAATGGTAACACTTTTCAAATATGATTTTTATTCAAGTCGAATGAATCTTTTAAAAAACTGAATCATGGTCATACATAATGCATTTTTAAAGCGCAATTTCGTTTTTCGTTTAAAACCTATTTTAATAGTTCATTAATGTTCAATGAACTCCATATAGTTCTCCCCAAGATACAATATAGATCAATAGCCATAATCCAACACCCAATTCATTATGGAAATCACATCTCAGACGCACCAAAAGAAAAAACGTAATTATCGAAAAAGTTATACATACAATCAACCAGATCCTTTGTCAACCAAGAGAGTAATAGATTGTGCATTTGTCTAATACAAAGAACAGAGAAAATGCATATAAATTTTACATAGTTCATGCCATTACAGAAGATGGCACTAACCCATAGCGTATTTCTGGGTCCAGCTCCTTGCAGTTTGCTCATATTTGGCTCGGTCCGTCTTGTACATATGAGCGATTTCTGGTACCAGTGGATCATCGGGATTTGGATCCGTCAAAAGAGAGCAAATGGAGAGCAATACCTGAATATAGTCAAGTCCAATCACTACCTTAAATAAACACAACTCGAGATCACTACTGTGTAAAAGGAGATTGCGAGCAAATTAGTGATCTCCTTTGAGTAAAAGATAAATGTAATAAACTTGATATGACAATACTAAGTTGGCACACTATCTCATTGTTGATCCTTTTTTTTTGGTCGGCTAGAAATATTTTCCCAAACTCAGTTCAAGAAGGAGGTCCCAACTCTGAGCTCAATTATTCAGACTTGGGCTTTAACTGGCATGGTGCACATTTGTGATTAAGATTGAAAAAAAAGGCAGTAGAAATTAGGATGTTTGCATATGCAATTCCGGTCCGCTATAAGGCCATTATAGTTAAGCTGATGAGAAATGATTCCGGTCAAAGAATATTAACCTTAGATATGGTTAGAGCAGGACTCCACTGCTCCTTCAAGATATCAAGGCAAATACTGCCATTGCTGTTTATGTTTGGGTGAAAAACTTTTGTCCTGAACGCCACCTGGAAAAATAAAGACACGATGAACTTTTCTATAAGCCGCAATGCAAACACAAATTAACAATGTAGTGTAGTTGATTGCACTGACAGTTGAAAATTATTGTAAACTGGGATTCAAAACAAACTTGATATAAAAAGCATACTTCGGTGAATTTGTTGGGTTTTTTATTAACAACTAACAAAAGCTAACACAGTCTACCAGAGTTTTAACTTGCAAAACAAGAGGCAAAATAAGAAAAAATTTGGAAAGGTCATAATGCACGGACATTGAAGATTCTGATCTAATTTTTTAATGATTAAAGTATAGGAACAAAATAATCATGCAAATATTCTTTTGGCTATGCTATGTCCGACAGAAGAGCGCCACTGATTAATGGTTAGTTCTCATCCGGAAATCCGGAATGCAACTGGCAAAAAAATTTAATCCATCCATTAATCACCTTAGTTCTCAGTACCTTCCGATAGCGTTCACTTCTGTTGTTCAGATGGCATCAACTCAATATACAAGGATTGTTATTAATTGCATTTATATATGACACTATTCACAAGGTAACTCCCAATATTTTCTTTATTTCAGTCCATTCCACAAGAACTAATATTTTCTGCTTCTATTTTTTCACATAAATATAAATATTCTTATAATTCATAAATATAAATTAATTCACATAAATATAAGTATTCTTATAATTCACCTCTAATCAAACTACCAAACCATAACAAACTCTGGCAACACATCTAAACATCTTGATGAGGGTCAAAATCATTGGAAATATTAAATCTCAGCTACAACCTATACAGAAAAATTATACAAGCTTAGATAAAAACAAATGTAGGAAGAATTAAACAGGCAGTCAGACTCAGAATATTATGCAAAAAGATGACGATCATCCACAAAGTTATTTTCTTATACGATATAACGATACTAAAGCTTCAGCTGATGGATCCAAAAAGTTGCCTCCCAATAAAACAAATGGTTTTGTATTATTCTCCAACCGAATCTTGTCACACACTAAATCAACAGGTGATGCTAGAAAGAGCCATAAAAAATCCAGACAGCATGACCTTTGAGGTACTCTTCTTCTGTCAGCTCCAACCAATCATTCTAAGACAATTTAACTATTCACATACCTTAGGAGGTTTGAATGGATAATCAGGGGGGAAATGAATAGTGACTAGAAATACTCCTCCTGCATAAGGGCTATCTTGAGGCCCCATTATTGTTGCTTGCCAGTGAAACATATCCTCCCCAACTGGACCTGCCAATGTCAGAATAACAAAAGGAACGTCACACCTCCATCTGTAGAAATAATCTACATATTCTATCAGCTATAAATCTACAATTCCCTCTATCAACAATTGTTAGTAAAAGCATACAAGTGAAAATGCCAACTCACAACACTACTATATGAAGAAGAAAAAACAGTATATGAAGTGTTCGAATGATTCTCCAATTTTAAAGTCCAGAAGGCAGAAACACATCCTGCTGTGACTCTCTTCTGTTTGAAAACCTCGAGATGATCACTGGAATTCCTGGCAGTGACGAACTCAAAATCTCAATATACATGCTTGAATTATGCATACATATCTACCTATCTAGTATGCACCAACAGTCAACTAACATGACAAACAAATCTTCCACCTAATCCTTGTTAATTAAACTTCGACACGAAGCGTCAAATTTCTTCATGGAAAATCTAATAGCACAAACCCACAGATCAACACCCAAACGCTCTAAAAATCACATCAAACCAAGAAAGAAATACAAAATTGAAAAAAAAAAGGATAAGAAAGAGTACCAGCGCTGCATGATGTGGGTGGATCTTTCTGAAGATCCTTAAGCTCCTTCAAAATCCGTTTCGAAGCCATATCAGCAAATCGACGCTCGAAACCACCGATCTGCTATCTATATTTCGAAAGGAAAAATGGTGAAATTGGTGTGTGGAGAGAGAGAGAGAGTTGTGGCTGTGGACTGACTGACCCGAGGAATTCGATTGGAAGAAATTTTGATTTGATATTTCAATAATTAATTTTCGTCTGGTTCCTCCCCGGAAACTTAACAGTCTGACTTTAAGGATTGCAACGGGTGGGTTCGGGCCAAACCCGCTCCATAAAGAAAAATTCGGACTCGAATCTGACCACCTCGTCTCTTTTTTAGACTTTGACAAGAATTAGATAAACTATTAATAATAATATATGCTATATTAATATATTTTTATTATATATATATATATATACACACACACGCACATATAATAATATATATATTAGATGAATGTTATCATCATTTGTCGACCAGTAAAGCTACGATATTAAACTTTGATATAAAATTGACGAGATGCTTGATAAAATATTTATTTTGTAAAATATTGATTTTTTAAATAATTTATTGAAAATTATTTTGTGATGCTGGAACATTTTTTATTGTTATTGATCTCATTAATTTTTATCATATAATATTTATTTTGTGAAGTATTTGAATTTTCTAAACAATTATTTATTTTATGAACTATTATTAGTTTAGACAATTTCTACTCTTAAATTTAAATAATAAATCCATGAAACATAATTATCATAATATAGTTAGGTGATGTTTTGTTATTATTTTTTAAATTAAAATATTTATTCTGTGTTTTGAATTTTTATTCGATTATTTTGTTAAATAATAAAATAATAATGTTATATAATAAAAAGTTATATATAAAAATTTTATATATTTTTAAAAAATAAAAATTATAGGGCTGATTTGGATGAGTCAGGTTAGTCGGATTTGTTTGTCTGGATTGGGTTCGGGTCAAATTTGAGTTAATTTTATGCTCTCCGGATCCAACCCACCCAAATTGATTCCACGTGCCCTTCCAATAAAATCATAATTGAACATTTGTGTCTAATAATAAAAGACCAAGTAGCCAACCTTGACCTTTGGCCCTCCGCTCTTTGATGGTCGTCGCCGCCGGCTTCAATCCACCGTCACGGACACTAGAACAGCACTACAGCGTCTGAACATGGCGGAAGAAGAAGTGTTAGCAGAAATTGAGGCTGTACGGGCTGTTTACGGTGACGATTGTCAAATCATCAAAACCTATCCCCCACACCTCCACGTTCATCTTAAGCCTCGGACAGCCGATGTTTCATCTCAACAGGTTTTATAATGATTGATATTCAATATTCTACGGATAATTAATGATTGGAAAATTTTGTCCGCGGATTCTTGTTGTTTTAGCGGTTTTCTCTTCCTTAATATGGGCTTTTTAGCTTGCGTTGGCTGAATTTTTTTCTGATGCTACGTAGTCTGTGGATTTATAGACTTTGCAGCAGTTCAAGGAAGCGTAACATGACTGAAATTTTTTTTCTGTGCCTGATGGAAAATATTTCCTTCACTGTTCGTCTTGAGCAAGCCTCATATCGTAATATATTCTTGAATTTCTTTGGTATTTTTATTCGACATGCTGAATTATTATATTCTTTGCAGCTTTATTAATCTTTGACTAGTACTAGATAATATGGGCCATTCTAAGTTCTATCTATTTAGTGGCTTTTGCCAGTTCAACTTACGAATGAATTTTGAAGGTTGCATTTGAAAAAAATAAACAAAACCTTCATTCTGTAGGTTGATGACTCCTTGTTTGTGGGATAGCAGTCCTGATTATATGCATGAAATGACTACTTTTTTGTTTTTCTTAATCTATTTAATCTGTGAATACAATAATCTCTTCTTACAGCTACACAGTTTTCAATAATCTCTTCTTACCACTACATAGTTTTCAATTAGGCTTTATGCATTGGGTGTTGAAGTTAATTTCTTTTATTTACGGACAATTTAAATTTTTTTATAACATTTTTCTGTGCAGTTCGTGGAAGCGATTCTAGGAATTCAGACCAGTCCTCAGGTACACTCACACCTTGGCGCTTCCATCTTTTGGTAATAGAATCTTGGGATGATACATTGCTTTTCTGGTACTTGAATTGCTATCTGTTGGCTGTATCATGAAAGATATCAAAGTATTTTGGGCTTTTTCTCCTCACTTAGTATTTTTTACACAAGTTTTTGGTTCTACGAGGATATCTTCTTTTTTGCTTTGGTATTTCTACACTTTGATTTTTTAACTACCATCTTGTATTATTGAAACGTAGGTTAGCAGTCAATTTTTGTGTAAATGCCAATGTGCATAATATTCAACATCTTTTGTTGCAGTACCCTGAAGACCCACCAGTTATTTCTGTTGTTTATTCCAAGGGCCTTGATGAACAGAGGCAAAAACATCTGATATCCAGCCTTCGCGACAAAGCTCTTGAACTTGTTTCCTGCCTTATGCTCATCATTCTTTGTGAGGTACCCAAGTCTGGCATTTTGGCGTAGTTTTTTATTTTTCCTAAATGAGATGGTATTGGGCAGGGGTCTCTATGTGCGTGGACATGTTTTTCCTGTGGTAACTGTTTAAAGGTCGAAGTAGTAGTTTCCTTAACCTTGTTTCGATTTATTTTCCCTTCATTACCCCATTTTTCACCCTTAGGTTTTTAAATACTGAGTGAATTTGTCTCAATTTTTGATAGTCTTGATTGCTACATGTTATTTTAGGAAGCTGCAGAGATGCTCTCTAGTATGAATCACCCTGATGGAAGCTGCGCGTTATGTTTATATCCAATAGTTGATGAAAACGTGGGGAGCAATTCACGACCCTTTATGAAGTTAATGTCTTGCTTTCATTGCTTTCATTGGTAAGTATAGTTAATACCCTGCAATGGCTCCTCTATAACTATGAATATATCGGCATCTGGAAAGAAGGGGATTTTGATTTTGTTACTTAAGTAGTCATTATAATCTTGAGTACCAAACTGGTCAGCGGGAGCTTTTGAATTGCGCTTTTCTAAGTATGTTTGGAATGAAGTCAATGATCCTGCAATGGCTTGAGTTATTAATTTATGTAATTATTTTGTTAACTGTTGCAGTGATTGCTTCATTCGATGGTGGAATTGGATCCTGACGCAATGTGAAATGGGCGTTGCCAATTCATCTTGTGCTTCAAAATCTTCTGGAAGTATGCAAGACTAATTTGTGTTTGAAATAGTATTTGTGTTGTAAATTGTTCGCTTCGCTCAGTTGGATTGTGCATCTTGCTCTTACTTTTGTTAGTACTAAACAGTCCTACTTTCTTGCTACAATGTTTTCTTTACATCATACTTGTGCATTATGAATTAAAATTTCTGATGAATCTAACTACTATTAATATTTTCAGACATTTTTTCGTCTTTTTTTAGTACTTCTGACTGCCACCCTTCAACAATCTATGGGTTAATTTCCTTGTGTATCAACTATCATGTGAGTGTCTCATGCAAGCATTCTCTAGTGATATTTTATTTCTCCAAATATAGAGGCGCTGAGTTTGTTATTTGTTATTGAAGTATTAGCGAATACAAATAGTTCATAGTTATTGTTTCTGGCATTTGCATTTGGACCTGTGGCACAAACAATGTTCGAGGACAGAGCTAGAGCACAGGAGATACTGGGAGAAAGTATGATTTATTGCTTGGCAAATTTCATTTTTGTGATCAATTATAAGAAGATTGCCATGATGTGGGGGGTTAAGGTATCTACCTTCCTCCTACTGGTTGCATAGTTTGGTCTCTTGACTGCTGTGATTGAAATGGCAGGCCACCTCTTTTCCCGTTACATATTTCGGCCGTGTATAAAAAAGAGAATGGTAAAATAAAAATGAAGATAGAATGTGTACTATTAGTCTAGAGGGTTTAAATTTATTTTTAGGTGGCCAGGACTCTCTTCTATCACGCATGCCAAGGTTTATTTTCACACCATAGTTTAAAATTGCTATGATACTGAAGTGCACAATTGAGAAGTTGCCTATGTGTTTCTGGGTCAAGCTTAGTGTAGGAAATTACTATCAATGCCTCATTACCCCACATTTCTATATGCAGGTACTCCATAAATTTACAGTATTTATATGCAACATATTTTAAATTTTGTGTTGGTATAGTTGATGAGTTGAATGAGTATGATACGATACAAGTTGCATAGTCTGCATCCTGTATGTAGATAGTGATTCTGATCATACTTGCTATTGTTTAGACAGTGGACAATATAACTGTTTGGGCTAATTCGAATCATCTGCATTTGTTTGCCAACTTTTTGTGTATAATATTTTTGCTGTGAGATTATTTGCCAGAAGAATCTTATGTTTGGAGCTTGACCTGTAAAGTTACTTTGCATCAACAAAAAAATAAACTCTATATGGTCGGGGAAAATATAGAATTTTACGTTGATTGAATTGAAATGATTTCGAGTTCTGTGAACTTGATTCCGGATTCATGAACTTGATGTGATTTCACACCATATTGTCTGGGATATAATTGCATACTGTAGGTTAGTGATTAGTTCGTACTGCTTATGTGGGGGATTTTGAGTTGAGTTGATGCTTACCTTTACCTGTCTTAGAATCTTATTACGTGGTCACCATAACATTTTAATTACACAACATCACAACTCTGTACTTTTCAACTTTTTTCTTTACCGATTAACTTGCCATTCTCTTCTTTGTTTTCGTTTTTGTTTTCTCCCGTTTAGTATTTCAGCAATCCTTTATTCTGTCTTTGTGTGTTCTCCAACTTCACCTCACTGTATACCAACCTTAATTTTACATGTGTTGTGCCACTTGATGCATTCGTCAATTAGGCTAGTTAAAGAAAGAGAAGGATATCACATTTCACACCTCTTTTGCTTTTTTCTGGAATTGAATGATTTTGTTCCTTTCTCTAACCTCATAAGTTTGAATCACTTTGTCTTTCATCTTTAAATTCTACTTGAGTTGGAGTTATCTGATATTTTGTTGTTACTCCTTAATTCCTGATGAACTTATGTATCTTGTGAAGGCTTGCACGAAATGACAGAAGAAAGTATGCCCAAGTGCCCTGTCTGCCGTGAAATTTTTCTCACCAAGGATATTGAACATGTGCTTGACTTTACTGGGACTGTTACACATTTGGTATGTCAATTAGGCATTCAGAATAGTTTTTCTCTTACTTTCTTTGTTGTTTCTTATTATATTTTAAATTTGATTTGTTCTGAGAAAGTGATGTAATTTTATCCGCTGCTCTTCGTATCTAGATTGTGTTGTTACTGCAAACACGAAGTGTAATCGTAATTACTTTTGTTTAGCTCAACCAATTATTAAGATTATTTAATTTCTTTGTAACATAATGTTTTATAATAATTATTTGATTGTGTTTCTTCAATTGTAGGATTCCGATGAAAATGAGGTTGACAAAGATTTTCTTCAGTCTGATTCTGAGAAACTCAGGAGACAGAAATTTGAGACTGTTTTCAAACTTCAGCAAGAAAATAGTGGCTTGATAGAGGCAAAGAACACTGAGGTCTTGGTGTCCGGCATGTTTCTTCCCCAGTCGGTTTTGTCACATTCGACCGAGTCCAACATGGTACCCAATGAATCGCGAAAAGAAGAAGTCGTAGCTAAATCCAGAGCAAATCCGGGAAGCTCCTTCACCAGGCCTGGCTCCAAGAAGCACAGCAAATCCAACCCAAAGATGCACGGGCCTCAAAATTCAAGAAAACAATCAAGGCAGTGGATTGTAAAGGACGATAGTTTTTGAAATCAAGTCGTCGTTTATTATTATTATTGTTTTTAATTTTGCCCCCTCATTTTTTGATACCCTTTTTAGTAGTACTTTGATTGAAAATTGGAATCAATGATATACTTGTTACTGTAAGTATATTGCTGTTTGGACCAGATAGTGATATGTCACCAGAAAAAGTATTGATCCAAAAATCTGACTCTGGAAGTTAATGTTCGATTCCTGTTCCAGCAAACCTATTATATAATCCGATGGACGACGTTATAGTCGTACGTTGCATTGATTGCTTAAAAAACAAGAAAAAGAGGTTGGCAGATGTTCGATCATTTGAGTGGCGTGGGCTTGTCTGTCGTGTTCTTTGCTGATGATAAATACAATAGATCCGAATCAAATAAATGAAGCTGCTAGTCGTAAGTGCCTTTGCCATTTATTGGAGACAAAAATTTGTGTGATAAGCTCTCACGGGTTATATTTGTGAGACAGATTTCTTATTTAGGCCATCCATGAAAAAGTATTATTTTTTATGCTAAAGGAGCGTTTGGTTCGAATGATAAAGTGGGATAGATTATTTTATCCCACTTTATCCGGCGTTTGGTACGCGTGATTATTTAACCAAGTCAATCCCTCCTCTGAATGATTAGGTTATATTAGGTCGGTTAAAATAATACCTCCTCACCCCCTAGGATTATTTATCATACTCTTAATCCATCCTATTTTTCCAATTTTACCCTTCTCCTAAATTCAAACTCACCACCACTTCCCGCCACCGACCTCCGCCGCTGCCGCCACGACCGCCGCCGGCCGACCGCCGTCCGACGGTCGAGCACCGGCCGACCACCGACCGACGGCGCCGACCATTTCGGCGCCAGCCGAAATTTCCGGCCGCCGGCCCCCGCCGGTTGTTTCCGGCCGACCATTTCCGGCCAGCCGGCCGCCGTCGCCGCCGCCGCCGTCGAGAAGGGGAAGGGCAATTTTGTCTTTTCATCAAAAAATTCAAAATTATCCTACACTTAAAAATCTTACCAAACATAATATTATTTTACACCATATATTAAAATCCTACCACAATCATTTTCTTTATCATTTATATACTAATCATTAGTTTATCATATCCTTCCAACCAAACGTAGCCTAAGAGTATTACTTTTTATTGTGAATATGGGTGAGGTTGATCCGTCTCATAGATTAATATCCGTGATATAGTCTCACATGAGACTTACTCTTCGCTAGAAGGACACAACCGTTTCACTATTGTGTTACTGGAAGGGCTTTGGTACACTCGGTGTTTGAGTTTCTCTTTGTCATATTATGTTAGTCATTGAAGTTCTATGTTCCCTCGAACTGTTTGGATCGGAGATTTGATTTTGAGATAAAATATTTGATTAACAGATAATTACTCGAAAAAGAACTAGTTTGAATTTTAAAACTATTTTCAAGTAGATTTACCCAAATGAAACAAGTAAATTCGCTATTATAGGTATGAAATTCTTAGGTTCAAATCAATCAATCCAAATACAATTTTAGATTATGTTTCAATTTAGGTATTTCAAACAAAAAAAAAAAAAAAATTAAATCTATGATTTCAAATCCATTAATTTGGATGTTATTAAAAATGCATTGACAAATCAAATTCATTCACGTTTGTCAGTAAAATCTATTAATCCAAGTAGTATCCTCATGGAATACAATCAAATTTACAAATTCAATACTTGATTTTTATATTTTTAATACGTAAAATTTATGTTCGATTCAAACCTAATTTGATAGAATAAATTTGCAAAATTGTCGGCAGATATCTTAATTTAAGATTATATAATTCTGATACTTTCAGGATTCTATTAATTCATATAATTAGAAAACCTACTTTGGGCCCAGCCTAATGGTCATATCCTGGAAACTAAATTTGGAAGGCCCACAATCAAAAAGTATTATTATTTTATGTTCATCCCATTAATTAACCACCATAAAGCCCATGATGTTAGTTCCACAAAAATTAGTCAATAAAAGTCATATCTAACGGAACTTCCTAAATGCCAGTGTACCAACACACGCATTGCATGCTTAGACAATATTTATTATTATTCATCTGATTTATATTTTAATGATGATCAAAATGTAATTATAAGAAATAATGAGAAATTAAACTATAATTTTGATATATGAATTTAAAAAATAAATAGAAAAAAAATCAAAGTTGAACCTACAACTTGTTACTTAAAAACAAATACAATATCTACTAAACTACATGTGACTTTCATTAAAGTTTTAATACTTTATTGATATATATAATTATTAAAACAGACCATGATACTAAAATTTAGTTACTCTAAGTCTCAAACTTAATGATACAGTATATATATTTAACATAATTCAATTTTAGAACTAAATTATTTTTCTTAATTTCTATACTTTTTGTATTAGAAGAAAAATTAGAAATTCTTAGCAGCCAAGATTTATATGGATCGATTTCAATAAAAAAAGTATTTAGGCTTCATTTGGACAAGTACTTTATAAAAATATTTTTGTTGTTTTATAGATGAAAAAACCTAAAGTATGTGTTTAGAAAAGATGTTTGTAAAAAATTCTTGAAAATATTTTTTAAAATTGTTCTCCAACTGTAATTTTTAAAGAACAATTAAGACGTATTTTTTTTATGTTTTTAGAAATGAAGACGATGATGGAAACCAAAACATATTACTTTTTTTATTGTAAAAACTTTTTTATAAAATAATTTTTCAAATACATATTTATTCTTTAAACAATTTTCAAAATTTTTTTTTGTAATTTTTTTATAAAAACGCTTTATAAGTATTTGTCCAAATAACACCTTAATTTTGAAAATAATTTATTAAGTCGGAACTTTTATAGAAGTCCTATATTCGAATAGCATAGTTAAAGATTACTTTTCGAATTGGCAAAATTAATAAGTTGACAATCTGATTATCTAAAGGCCAAAATAATATTTTAGTCACTCCACAATTATTAAAACTTTGAAATTTAAGAACACAAGTTCCATTACGCATAAACAAGACGCATTGAATATATATTCAAATATTCAATCGAATAAGTTTATTGTGAGACGGTCTCACGGATTTTTATTCGTAATATGAACCAACTCTATCTATATTTAAAATAAAAAATAATAATTTTGGCATAAAAATAATAATTTTTCATGTGCGACTCAAATATAATATATGTCTCATAAAATTGATACCGTCTCATAAGAGTTTTTGTGGTCGAACTCGACTCGATTCATACACGCGCCTAATTTATCGTAATAAAGTTAATAATAGGTTTGAAGTAAATAAAATTCCAAAAAACCTATCAAGGAAAAAAAACTTGAGTAATTATTCTATGATATATGGAAGCTATATTGTTGTGAACCCAAATTAGCAATGGTAACAATTTAGCTTTCTAAATCTCGCGTGGATCCATTGTATATATATAAAAAACTATAATAATCTCGGGTCGATCCAATATCTTAGATATATATATATATATAATCTATACTATTTATTAAGGCTGAGCACCTTATAAAAACTGCCAAGGAGGACACCATCTTTTTTTTCCAGTTTTACCCTTACAATTATAGTAATATTACACTTTTGTTTTTTTGTTTTTTTTTTTTTATTTCAACACACACTTTTATTTTTATTTCAATCATTAAATATCAATTTAGTCCCTCCATAATTTGTCAATTTTTACTTTAGTCTATCGATAATGATAAAAAAAAATTGTACACACACGCAACGCGTGTGCAGAGTAACTAGTATTTATTAAAGCTGAGTACCTTATAAAAACTGCCAAGGAGGACACCATCTTTTTTTTTTCCAGTTTTACCCTTACAGTTATAGTAATATTACACTTTTGTTTTTTTGTTTTTTTTTTTATTTCAACACACACTTTTATTTTTATTTCAATCATTCAAATATCAATTTAGTCCCTCCATAATTTGTCAATTTTCACTTTAGTCCATCGATAATGATAAAAAAGATTGTACACACACGCAACGCGTGTGCAGAGTAACTAGTATTAATTAAAGCTTATTAACCAAAAGCTTAACCGATTATTTAAGTTTTGAGTTTCATCTCAACTCACATCACATAATTATTAACATATAAGCTCGTACTAATAAATTCGACCCAACAAGTTTTTCGAGAATTGAAAGTATGAGAGATCTTTAAATTTATGTATCATCTTGTGCCTCGACAAAGTTTATTCTTACCATCTTAGCGATAACAAAGCGACGCACTTTGTGTAAAAGCGCTCTTTGTTGGGATAATTGGGCTAATCTTTTTCCATCACTCGATCCCACTCACGATCCTAACTTTTCTTATATTTTTTTTTTTTTTTGTAAAATTAACTCAATAATGGTGTGTAGATCATTTTAATGGATTCATTTTCCATGCATTTGGAACAAGTTCAATAATTAGAGTTAGAGAAGGCTTGAACTTGATATTAAAGAGGCGAGTCGTGCTTTGGGTGTGGAAAAACTTGATATTAAAGAGTTTAAATTGCATGCATAAAAATAAACACAATAAATATATATTATATATACAGTTTTGTTATGTTTCTCGCCAACCGTATAAATCTCTGTACCCACCAATGAGGTGGTACCCATCTATTGGATGTATAATTTTAATACGTTTCATCGCATTTATTAGATTAGTGTCATCTCATTGGTGAACACATAAATGAGCATGGTTTGATTGTTTCGATGGATTCAAATTTTCAAAATTGAAGATATTTTGAATCCATGTCTCAACTTTATTCCTCAATTACAAATCCGAGTCCATCATAAACATCTACGGGATCTGAAATGATAGATTTTAATTTCTTAATTTTTTATGTGAGATCAAAGATAAGTAATGGAGTGTGTTGAGTGCAACAATTGTCCTTGCTGGAATAGTGATCGAATCGTGGTGCTTGAACTGATGTGCAATTTAAAATATTTGAGTTGTACTATTACCACCAGCTATAACTTTTGGTAAAGTGGTAATCATTCAGTTATACAATTACTATCAGAGCTCAGGTAACATGTTCGATTCACATTGATTGCAATGAGTGGAATTTATTTGGATGAGATTTTGGGTTCAATAATTGTCCATGTTGAAAAAGCGATCAAACTGTGTTGCTTGAGCTGCTGTGCGTTTAAATATTCGAGCTACACTATTATCACCAGCTATAGCTTTTAGTAAAGCGGTAAGCGTTCGGTCCTACAGAGTGTGTATGTAAAAAGATCCAAGTGTCTCACTATGATCTGTATACTGTTTTTTTTTTTTTTAAAAAAATTCCTTTTCTGTTTCATAATTCGTTGAGTGTAGTATTTAATTAATTATTGATAAGTGATCAATCATTTGTTTATGTTCTGAATTAAAAAAATTAAGAATTTGCTTGAAAGAAAATATAATTGAAATGATTTTTTACATGACTATGAAAAATAAAATCAAAATGAAAAAAAAAATGTCAAAAAAAACTTGTCATTGTTTCAAAATAAAACCCCCAAAAAAATAATATATCATTCAATATATACTTCTCTTTATAACTTGTTATCCATCGTTACATTTTTCATTATTTCTAAAAAAAATATGTTTATTGTTTCATTTCATTATATTTTATTTCTAAACTGTCTCATATGTAATTGAATTATATTAAATCAATAGCACAAACATTCTTAAAATACATAATATTTAAATATAAAAAAAAAGTCTAATCTATTTAATTAAAATTTCTGCAATACTTCTATAGAATTTCTATTTCCCTTCTTCTTTTTATGGAGTTGTAAGCCATAACCGCGACTCTAGATATCCACTTGGTAAACTCTCAGGCTAACGTAATAATCTGAAATCAGTTAGTCAGGTAAATCACACAGGATAAAATTTGTGCAACAGACTCAACCAAAAAACTATTGGTATGAAAAATTTTACTCTTGACTGTTAATAAGATGTTCACTTATTTTACCGACTCGAACATGCTTGTAAACAAATTATGTTTTTTTTTTAATGGAAACAACAGAACAAATAAGTGCTGAGCACTGCACTGAACCAATATAAGCGGCGCAGGTTGTCGCATTGCTTTAACAAAAACAACGACATATGTATTATGAAATTTATACAAAAAAAGGGTACTATTTTCATGTCCGAAAATGCAAAATAAACAAATTTGTGGGCTCCGATTGTTATTTTATTCAATTTTCAAATCTACTTGAAATATAATTGTAATATACATTGCACATATTATTATTATTATTATTTTGAACTCAAATTCTGATAATTTTTATACTTATTTTATTACTACAATATTCCGACCAAATAAATAATCAAATTTATTAAAAAATGATAAGATATTTAAAATTCTAAAATATAATTTATATGCGCATATAATATATGTATAGACATATCGTTAAAGTTAATTCCGTGGGACCCAAAATCTGCCAAGTTATAGCCAAAATAAATAATTGGATCTAACATTATTTTGGATGAAATATTCTAGTATACAATACACCATATTTCATGTTCAATCACGACACGTGCTGATTTGATTGTTATACAGTTTAAAATATTAAAGTTATATCGATCTATACAACCAGTTATAACTTTTAGCAAAACAGAAAACAACGTGATTCACATAATAAAAAAATAACTCGTCCTTGATCGTTCTTGAACTTCTTTTTTCTATCATGATCATTAAAATCTATACTTATCACCATTTGTGGTTTGAATAATTCAATCCACCGAACAACTTGCCTTTTCTGCATCTTCAACCCAAAAGCTAATCAAAGCAAACCGAGCCTAGACTAAAATTGAAGATTCTAAAATTTCTACACGATGTTATTTATTTTTAAAAAAAAATTTGTCTAAGTTTTTGAAGAAAAGTTGCTAATTTCTCTAGTAAATTTCATTTTTTTAACGTAAAATGAAGATAAATATCATAGAAGAAGGGAAATAAAATAAAGATTGTTCAGTTCGAATTCGATTTAAACCAAAACCCGAAATTAATATTTGACTTTATTTTTCTTAATTTCTACGTAGATTTCTATTGGGTGCAATAATCGTCTCTGCTTGGCAGAGCAATCGAACCGTGGTGCTTGAGCTGCTGTGAGGTTTAAAAGATTTGAGTTGCATCATTACTACTAGCTATAACTCTTAGTAAAGTGATAAACACTCGGTCCTACGATTTCAGTAAAAAAAATTTGTTAATCAAAAGTGTCGAAATCACAGCTCTGAATAAAAAATGAATACCCAAATCAAATAATGTATCCTACTGTTGTTGAAGATGAAATCGTGTCTCCCAAATGGAGAGGGTCAATTAAATGATGATTTATTATCGTTTTTTCTGAAATTAATGAATCTGTACGGCCTAAATTATTGAAGGACCCAAACCGCTGCATCGGCCCTATATATTCAGCAATTCAATAATACGTCTAAGCCCATTAAATGGGTTTTTTTTTAAAATAAAATTTATAAAGATAAATGTAAACGACTCACACCACTCGTGAGTTATTCGGAGCTCGGTTCAGTGAAAATATTGTTTGAGATGTTTGCTAAGCTTATCGAATCGAGTTTGAGCTCGACAATTTTATCGAGTCGAACTCGAGTTTAAAGATATTCGGCTTGTAAGCTCGCAATCAAGCTCGGTTCGTTATGTTACTCGAGCTCGTATAGTCTGTTGGACAGTAATTGTACAATAACTCAAGAATTGAAAGTCAACATGCATTATCCTACTTCGATATCTAAGTGAAAAATTATAGATTTAAGTACTGTAAAATGATAAGCTTACTCTCATAATTTTTCACATCTTTGTCGGACTTTTTGACTTTGAATGCTCAACAAGCTCCAGCCAAACTCGTTAAACATGAAAAACGAGTTATTAATTAAGTGAGCTCTAGTTTTTTGCGAGCTTAGTAATTTCAAAACAAGACGAGCTCGAGCTTCATGATAAAACCTCGAATCAAGCTTGTGCCAAGCTCGAACCTATATATTCCTTAAACGAGCCTAGCTTGAGCTTGATACTATTCGACTTGGCTCGACCAATTTACATCCCTAACTGTGTGCACGTATATGAGTACCAATTATGTGACGTCCTATTAGATGTGATGATATTATACATCCAATATACATGTGTCATCTCAACGATTCTCACATAGGTTCTTAGTCCATGAGATTAATTTTATAGATTATTTGTTAATATTTATAAAAAGTTATGTTTTTAGTTACAATGATATCAATTTTTATTAAAAAAATAAAATAATTTTCTCGTTAAATTTTTTTTAAAAAAATGTTTTTAAAAAACACGGGAAACTTAATTAATTATATTTTAAAAATATTTTATTCACATAAAAGCTACCATAAATCGAATAGTTGAAAATAAAGTGAAGGCTAATTCCTAGGGTTTCTTTCAAGGTTTTCAACTCGCATGGAACAAACTTTAACGAAACATTTAACATAGTGTTATGAAAAATTCATCGGACTCACACTAGAATAGAAAAAACATCTGATTACTTCATGCATGCTCTACTTGGCTCGAGGGGGTATGAATCAGAAAATTAATCTTAAACAAAATACGAAATTCTATATTTCTAGAAACAATTTTGAGCTTTGTTCGCATGAGATGATGATTGTTTGCATTCTTCGATTATCGTTCGCATGAGATGATGATTATTTTGATTATTGTTCGCATGAGATGATGATTATTTTGAGCTTTGTCTTCATGCTTTTTTTTTTTCAAAGTGATTTCAGAATCTTCAAAAGGGGATGTTCTTTGGTACCAAGTAACCATTTAACTTCTATGTTATGCAATAAAACACAGTCCTAATATGGAAAGCTCGAAAAAGAACACCTGGGGCGCTTATGCGCTTGCAGCATGTGCTCGTAGCAGCTAGGGTTGTTAACGAGTCGAGTTTTATGATTAATATTGATGGACGAATTATTGAACTAATTATATAGTATTTATATATATTATTTTGAACCCATGATTAGTGGTGAATTAGTTTTGACACGAAATTTCGATGTATAATTATTTGCCCACCAATATATATGTCTATATTCAGATTAATTAGATCAATCTCGTTGCATAAGTTTAATCACTCGTTCAGTATGTTAACAAATTTATGGATAGATTGAAATTTCACACAAGAGTTTACGCATAGAGATTATTGTGCTATAGAATATCACAAAAACTCTTGTGACACTTATTTGACCTGATCAATAAAAATTATTAATTTTTATGTCTGAAATTCAATTTTTCATTGTTAAAATATCATTTTTGTTAGCTATTTGTGACAAAAATATGGGGAAGTGTAGGTTGTTTTGAGTCAAAAGTATTCGATCAATTAAAAATATTATTTTTTATATCCAATATTCATTTTTACTGAAAAAATATCATTTTTATGTTACGAAGAAATATTATGAAATATATGTTGTTTTGAGTTAAAAGTATTCTGTAGGATCGAGCGCTTACCGCTTTACCAAAAGCTATAGCTGGTGGTAATGGTGCAACTCAAATCTTTTAAACCGCACAACAGCTCAATTAGCACTACGGTTCGATCGATCTACCAAGCAGAGACAATTATTGCACCCAACAATCTCTCTCTCAATAATTGCACTCCTTGCAATCAATGGGAATCGAACACGTGACATTGGCTCCGATACCAATTGTAGGACCGAACGCTTGCCGCTTTATCAAAAGATATAGCCGGTGGTAATGGTGCAACTCAAATCTTTTAAACCGTACAACAGCTCAATTAGCACTACGGTTCGATCGGTCTACCAAGCAGAGATAATTATTGCACCCAACATATTCGATCCATTAAATATATTATTATCTATTTCAAAAATATTGTTTTTAATTATCAATTTTTTTTTTATATTATGAAGAATATTACGTAATATATATTGATTTGAGTAAAAAATATTTTTTTTATTTAAATCCGTCCGAGCGCGGTGGAGTTGATCTAATCGCATAGTATTTGGATGAAGCTCGATTAAGTGATTGATGGGTTGACTTTGTTCGCCACCCATTATTATTCAAATTAATTATCGAGTCCTTTTGTAAACAGACAAGGAGACTGGAATCGTACTAAAAATATGTGAATCCAATAAGATAGGGAGGGAATTAATTGTGGTCATAATTCATTTACTATTCTACCACTTTATATTTTGTAAGATCCAGTTTGGTTCCCCATTTTGTTCGTCATTTGTGCTTCCATTTCTTTTTTTTATATATATATTTTTGGGTCTTGTGTTTTCACTTTTCATCCCACAAAAACCAAATTCAATTGATTCTGAATTATTATATCTTGTTCAGTTATTCACATATTAAATTATACATATATATTTTAAGCATATGGAATGATCAAAATATGTGATACCTTATGGAAGACAGGTCCATCAAATGTCCTATTCTCCCTGGTCTATTCTTAGCCCAAGTGGAAAACAAGCACATCAAAAGCTCAAGTATTCTGCTATAAATACCAGGTTTGAGCATATGATTATGAATTCAATATATCGTTTTCACCAGCACCCTTAACTGCTCCCTATATATTCTCAGTCACTGACTTGAGTGCCGGAGGAGCTACGTCAGGACACCCTCCTGGCCCCTCCTAACGGTCTTCTTCTTGATTTCAGGCTCAGGGTAATCTTAAAGCCCACGTCTGAACTAGTGACGCTCGTTGGGATCAGACTTTAAATTTCCCGTGAGTATCAATATGTAAGATTCTAAGAAATTGAATATTATTATGAAAATGTTCAAGAATGCAAATATTAATTTAATTTTAGTTATGATCAAGGAGAAAAACGAATCTTATTATGAAAATATTCAAAAATATGTGGCCATAATATAGGTATAGGATGCAGACTAACTAATTATTAAAGTTAAAAAATGAGTAAATGGTACATATTTTCTCCATCAGAGACTGAACTCAAACTCAAGCTTTGAATTTGTATATTTAAAGACAATATAACCTAACATTACACGAGTCTTTAACTTCGTACTTCAATATATATATATATATATATATATATATATATATATATATATATATATATATTTATATATATATATATATATATATATTTTTTTTTTTGATATGCTTCATCATATCTAATAGGTGAGTGTCTCCTCATTGATGGGATATAAAAGCCTACCAAACTATATATATCACATTTGTAATTAAATATATTTTTCATAAAAAATATACATTTTTACCGCCTTCATTATAGCAAATTGATATTGGACAAGAATTATGTCAATATCAAGGTGTCCAAATTAGGGGTGGATTATTATACTGTACAGTACGAAAATTACGATATAAAAAATTCATATCGAAATCGTACCGAAATTTTGGTACGAATACCTAACATATCGATTATACCGAAATTATATGGTATACCAAAAATTTCGATACGGTATCGATGTATACCGTTTTATACCGAAAAAACCTTATATTTTTAAAATTTTATTAATTTATCGTTTTAAAATATTATATATATTTTTCGGTATTTAGGTATTCCAGTATATATCGAAATTTTTAAATTGCATACTGGTATCGTACCGAAAAATTCGGTATTGTTACCGTACCGTACTGAAATATTCGGTATACCAAAAATTTGATAAATTCGGTATTTTTTCGGTACGGTAATTTTGGTATACCGAAAATTCGGTTTTTTTCCTCACCTCTAGTTCAAATTGGTTGAGAATGCAAGCACTTGAACAATTATCATATATATGATTTATTCGACCAACACATTCTCGGACGATTGTTTAATTTCGTAGCCTTTCCGAAGGGCTGAGATAAAATGTTCACGATCACTCTAGCTAATCTTTCGAATATTTTTATCAGAACATTTGCAACCATAACATTAATGTTGGTAGATTTCCACTCCTAGCATAGTCAACCAACGTTGCATTCCATTAATTCTCTTAAAGGTATAAATGTTTGGTATTAACCGTATGATACACGAAGGAAACACGCGATGAGACTTCTTCTATGGTGAGATTATAAAATAATCGCGTTGTATCGATTTTGTTCTACATTGATTGAAAATGATTATAAATGGTTGTAATAAAATAAAGATCCTAATATGTGATACGGATCAACCCTACCGATATTCACAATAAAAAGTAATATTTTTTTATGGATTACTCAAATAAGAGATCTGTCTCACAAATATGACCCGTGAGACCGTCTCATACAATTTTTTGTCTTATACAAATCAAAATATTTGAGTTGCACTGATACCATTATTTGGGCTAAAATATTTAAATTATGCCCCCAAATGTCAATATTGTGCAAACAACCATCAACTATAAATTTTGATATAACACTACGTTTGACAGTACGATAAGCATTAGAGTCAATGCCATTGATTGTGATGAGAGTAATTAGTGGAAAATGTACATAGTGTCATAACTGCTTTTGCTAAAAATGCGATCGACATGTGATGTTTATATTGTTATATAGACTAAAAGACTTTACTTGCATCTTTAGCACCAATTACAACTTCTGATAAACAGTCGATTTTATGAATAATTACACACACATATGTATAGAAGAACCGTTAGATTAGAGAGCTTATCAAATGTCGTCGATAGAAATAATCGAAGCATGTAATAGGATCTTTCAATTTTTGATAATCGAAAAATAAATACGTAAGTAATCAAATAAATAAGAATATGAAAGGGTATTGACAACTTGTCGTATAAGTAGAAACATTGATAAATCAAAAAGTGTTTTCCATTGTTAAAATATCATTTTTGTTAGCTATTTGTGACAAAAATATGGGGAAGTGTAGGTTGTTTTGAGTCAAAAGTATTCGATCAATTAAAAATATTATTTTTTATATCCAATATTCATTTTTACTGAAAAAATATCATTTTTATGTTACGAAGAAATATTATGAAATATATGTTGTTTTGAGTTAAAAGTATTCTGTAGGATCGAGCGCTTACCGCTTTACCAAAAGCTATAGCTGGTGGTAATGGTGCAACTCAAATCTTTTAAACCGCACAACAGCTCAATTAGCACTACGGTTCGATCGATCTACCAAGCAGAGACAATTATTGCACCCAACAATCTCTCTCTCAATAATTGCACTCCTTGCAATCAATGGGAATCGAACACGTGACATTGGCTCCGATACCAATTGTAGGACCGAACGCTTGCCGCTTTATCAAAAGATATAGCCGGTGGTAATGGTGCAACTCAAATCTTTTAAACCGTACAACAGCTCAATTAGCACTACGGTTCGATCGGTCTACCAAGCAGAGATAATTATTGCACCCAACATATTCGATCCATTAAATATATTATTATCTATTTCAAAAATATTGTTTTTAATTATCAATTTTTTTTTTATATTATGAAGAATATTACGTAATATATATTGATTTGAGTAAAAAATATTTTTTTTATTTAAATCCGTCCGAGCGCGGTGGAGTTGATCTAATCGCATAGTATTTGGATGAAGCTCGATTAAGTGATTGATGGGTTGACTTTGTTCGCCACCCATTATTATTCAAATTAATTATCGAGTCCTTTTGTAAACAGACAAGGAGACTGGAATCGTACTAAAAATATGTGAATCCAATAAGATAGGGAGGGAATTAATTGTGGTCATAATTCATTTACTATTCTACCACTTTATATTTTGTAAGATCCAGTTTGGTTCCCCATTTTGTTCGTCATTTGTGCTTCCATTTCTTTTTTTTATATATATATTTTTGGGTCTTGTGTTTTCACTTTTCATCCCACAAAAACCAAATTCAATTGATTCTGAATTATTATATCTTGTTCAGTTATTCACATATTAAATTATACATATATATTTTAAGCATATGGAATGATCAAAATATGTGATACCTTATGGAAGACAGGTCCATCAAATGTCCTATTCTCCCTGGTCTATTCTTAGCCCAAGTGGAAAACAAGCACATCAAAAGCTCAAGTATTCTGCTATAAATACCAGGTTTGAGCATATGATTATGAATTCAATATATCGTTTTCACCAGCACCCTTAACTGCTCCCTATATATTCTCAGTCACTGACTTGAGTGTCGGAGGGGCTACGTCAGGACACCCTCCTGGCCCCTCTTAACGGTCTTCTTTTTGATTTCAGGCTCAGGGTAATCTTAAAGCCCACGTCTGAACTAGTGACGCTCGTTGGGATCGGACCTTAAATTTCCCGTGAGTATCAATATGTAAGATTCTAAGAAATTGAATATTATTATGAAAATGTTCAAGAATGCAAATATTAATTTAATTTTAGTTATGATCAAGAAGAAAAACGAATCTTATTATGAAAATATTCAAAAATATGTGGCCATAATATACGTATAGGATGCAGACTAACTAATTATTAAAGTTAAAAAATGAGTAAATGGTACATATTTTCTCTATCAGAGACTGAACTCAAACTCAAGCTTTGAATTTGTATATATATTGTTTTGTTACGTTGTCCATCAAACGTTTCAACATTTGTGCTCACCAATGATATGATACTCATCTATTGGATATACAATTTTGATATGCTTCATCATATCTAATAGGTGAGTGTCTCCTCATTGATGAGATATAAAAGCCTACCAAACTATATATATCACATTTGTAATTAAATATATTTTTTGTAAAATCCAAGATTTCGATTCTTGATCGTGATAGTATTTGTAATTTTAGATTGGACAATATCATGTTAAACTCAAGAATTTGAATAATATCGTGTATATTTTTTTCGGAATTTGAGATATACAGAGGTACGTGGATGAAGATTTAAGCAGGGAGATAATCCAATCTTGGAACTAAAAATCTTGAGGATTTTATCATGTAATTTTCGAAAATAATATTGGAAGATTTGTTAAGGATTTTCGAAAATAGTAGGGAGAGCCTACGCGATAAATGCAGTATTGGGAAATATTTAAAAGTTCAACTACCGGGATTTTAGGAAAAATAATCCAAATATTATTTGTGGAAAAATACCACTAAATTTCGGATTTAAATAAGCAAATTTGTGGGATTTAAGAAATATAATTTTTATTATTTTAGGAAGTCAAAAATCTACCGAATATTGGGAATTAGACATAAAAGTCGAAATTTTGCAGACTGAGCAAGGCATAATTTCGAAAATTATCCTTGGGATATTACAATTCGAAATTTAGGATAAAGAATAAAGGTAGATTTGATCACGATTTTAGATAAAGATTTGATTCAGAATCAACGCGATTTGATACACGATCAGGATAGCAGCCAACCCCTATAAATAGGAGGGCATGGATCTCGAAAATTCACACCATTTTACACCTCATATTTTCGAGAATTGTGCCTCTAGTTCCTTAGGATATTTTTCGAGCACAGCGAAGCGCTGCCGCAGTCCAGCCACCGGAGTTTTCACGTTTTTCTCATCAAGAATTAAGGTAAGTAGGCTTGTTTTAAATTGTGTATTTTTCGGTGCATGAATTTTTCGGTTTTTGAAATTTCGGTCGAGTACAATTCTTCGTCTACCCCTTCTGGTTATGATTTCTGCATGGGTTTTATGGGGACACTGTGAGGATTCAACTTGATATGGAAGTGAATCCCAACTATGATATGACCCTCATACGGTGGGGATATAACCGATTCGGCCTCGTCCCCTTAGAGGAATAAAAATTAGGGACTGACGTCAGTAAACCATTGAAAGTAGAGGAATCTCAGTGTCAGGTCAAGGATATGAATGTGGTATGAGTCAAAGTATGCGTGGTGTGTGTGTATGTGTTTCGAATTTTCTATGCATTTTGTTGTGTACTCGAACGGCCCCCACTTGCTGAGTATTTCCCAAAATACTCACCCCTTACAACCTTCCCAGATAAATCCGAAGATAAATCAGAGGAGCAGGTTGAGCAAGAAGAGTCGGATAAATTTTGGGGCTGGTGAAATTATTTTAATACCGAGAATTATGCTGCAAAGATTTTAGAATTTAGTAGGTTTATTCAATTGTAAACGCTTCCGCAATTTATTCAATTTATTCAGTGGTAAAGACATTGGTTGTTTTTGCGAATTTATGAAATAAACTGGTTTCGGTTTAAACTGTGCTACGAGGCTGGTCGTTTTTCGATTTTGTGATTGATAAGCGACGCCGGTGTCAATCCCGAGTTTCGGGGCGTGACATTTTTCATAAAAAATATACATTTTTACCGCCTTCATTATAGCAAATTGATATTGGACAAGAATTATGTCAATATCAAGGTGTCCAAATTAGGGGTGGATTATTATACTGTACAGTACGAACATTACGATATAAAAAATTCATACCGAAATCGTACCGAAATTTTGGTACGAATACCTAACATATCGATTATACCGAAATTATATGGTATACCAAAAATTTCGATACGGTATCGATGTATACCGATTTATACCGAAAAAACCTTATATTTTTAAAATTTTATTAATTTATCGTCTTAAAATATTATATATATTTTTCGGTATTTAGGTATTCTAGCATATATCGAAATTTTTAAATTGCATACTGGTATCGTACCGAAAAATTCGGTTTTTTTCCTCACCCCTAGTTCAAATTGGTTGAGAATGCAAGCACTTGAACAATTATCATATATATGATTTATTCGACCAACACATTCTCGGACGATTGTTTAATTTCGTAGCCTTTCCGAAGGGCTGAGATAAAATGTTCACGATCACTCTAGCTAATCTTTCGAATATTTTTATCAGAACATTTGCAACCATAACATTAATGTTGGTAGATTTCCACTCCTAGCATAGTCAACCAACGTTGCATTCCATTAATTCTCTTAAAGGTATAAATGTTTGGTATTAACCGTATGATACACGAAGGAAACACGCGATGAGACTTCTTCTATGGTGAGATTATAAAATAATCGCGTTGTATCGATTTTGTTCTACATTGATTGAAAATGATTATAAATGGTTGTAATAAAATAAAGATCCTAATATGTGATACGGATCAACCCTACCGATATTCACAATAAAAAGTAATATTTTTTTATGGATTACTCAAATAAGAGATCTGTCTCACAAATATGACCCGTGAGACCGTCTCACACAAGTTTTTGTCTTATACAAATCAAAATATTTGAGTTGCACTGATACCATTATTTGGGCTAAAATATTTGAATTATGCCCCCAATGTCAATATTGTGCAAACAACCATCAACTATAAATTTTGATATAACACTACGCTTGACAGTACGATAAGCATTAGTGTCAATGCCATCGATTGTGATGAGAGTAATTAGTGGAAAATGTACATAGTGTCATAACTGCTTTTGCTAAAAATGCGATCAACATGTGATGTTTATATTGTTATATAGACTAAAAGACTTTACTTGCATCTTTAGCACCAATTACAACTTCTGATAAACAGTCGATTTTATGAATAATTACACACACATATGTATAGAACAACCGTTAGATTAGAGTGCTTATCAAATGTCGTCGATAGAAATAATCGAAGCATGTAATAGGATCTTTCAATTTTTGATAATCGAAAAATAAATACGTAAGTAATCAAATAAATAAGAATATGAAAGGGTATTGACAACTTGTCGTATAAGTAGAAACATTGATAAATCAAAAAGTGTGTTCCAAAGTGTAAGGACAAGAGCCACGTCACACTGAAAACTACAGACTCTCCGTCCACTAATTAAATATGAGGAGTCTAATTAATTAATTATTAAAAAAGCGGCCAAAATAATATCTGTTATTCCCATCTCTGACGTCATCGTTGGACCCTCCAGGCTCCTAAGCGCTACCCAGTCAATATACAGTATCCCCATTTTGGCGGTTTCTCTCTCCGAGTCTGTTTTTTTTTTTTTTTTTTTAATATATATATATATATCGAGATATCCTTTCTTTATTGATATTTATGATTAGGCGAGTTTTGTTTGAGGTATATAAATTTCTTTGAATTTATTAGAAATTAAAATATTTTATATTATATATTTAATATTGTTATCTTTTGAAATTATTTTTTTTAAATTATTTTTCAACTCAAATTCATTTTTTGAAATTAATTTTTTTTCCATGCAAAAGCAACATTAAATTATTTATAATAAATTTAACCAAAACTCACCTCATGTTTAGGGATGGCAACTTTCCCCACAGGTTTAAGGCCCCGCAGGGAAAACCCGAAACGGAGATAGGGATCCTCGATTTTTTCGGGTTTGGGTTCGGGGATGGAGATTTTTTTAAATCCCCGATGTATTTCGGGACGGGTATGAGATTACTATCCTCATCCACGAAATCCTCGAACCCGCCTCGAAAATAATATCAATAATAAAATAATAGGATTATTAACATTAATAATATAATAATATTATTATTATTTTTTAAAATATTGATAATCTTATTATTATTAATATTGATATTGATATTAATATTAATATTATCTCTAATAATTATAGATAATAATAACTTTTGGTTTGAGAAAATCTCCAATTCGTCATCGTTTTGTCATATTAATATTTTTGAAACGGAGATGAGGACGAGAATGAGAAGTTGATCCCCGAAGTTTCGGGTTTGGAGATTCCCCGAACCCGAAAAAGCAGGGATCGGGGCGGGGATGAGGGGTGGGGATGGAATTCGGAGATGGGGATGGTAATGGCAAACCCACCCCTGCCCCGGCCCATTGCCATCCCTACTCATATTATTATCATTTCACCGACATTTTGTTATTGGTAGTTAGAAAATGTCAGAAATACAAGTCATGTTTGGTTTGGGTTTGGATAGTTCCTAGCAACATTAGTTTTGGGTAAATATGTATAAAAAAAAAAACTTTCATTATATTTTTTGGAATATATAAAAATTATATATATATTAATTGTTTTATTCAAGAATGAAATTTAATTATCGAAGTCAACTAGGTAAAAATGGGTCACATGGATAAGAGAAAAATTATTTCGAAATTTTAAAATACAACGATCAAAGTGATGGCAAAAATTTGTGTGAGACGGTCTCACGGGTCGTATTTGTGAGACGAATATCTTATTTGGGTCATCCATTAAAAAATATTATTTTTTATGCTATAAGTATTATTTTTTATTGTGAATATGGGTAGGGTTGACCCGTTTCACAGATTAGTATCTGTGAGACGGTCTGACATGAGATCTACTCTAAGGTGATAAATTAGAATATAATAAAATAGTATGTTCTTTCTGAAAAGTGATAAAAAAAAAGTTATATTATATATATGATCTAAAAAAAAAGTTATATTATATATATGATCTAACGCTTGACGTTTTATCAAAAACTATAGTTGGTGGCAATAATGCAACTCAAACCTTTAAATTGTATAGCATCTCAAGCCTTATGTGCCTAGCTACTACTCTCTCAGAATCAACAATCTCTCTCTCAATAAGTACAATCCTTGAAATTCATGAAAATTAAACATATGACGTTAACTTTGAAAAACAATTGTATAATCTAGTAGTTGTCATTTTATCATAAACTATATTTTGTAATAACATTACAATTCAAATATTTTAAACAATTAAAGCTTATAATAGAATAATATAGGGAAACAAGCTTTCATTGTTATGTTTGTTTCCATTATAAATAATTGTCAAATATCATTTTTACGAACAAGGGAATTCGATATACATTTTTGAGTTCAAGAGCTAGCAGTTGGTCAAGGCCGATTGTTCCACGCCTCTTCCGATGACCTTCGAATTAATTCTTTTTCTGATTCTGGTTGGGCAGCATGCCTAGACACACGTAGATCTCACTGATTTTTGTATTTTTCTTTTTTTTTTTTGACGATTCTTTGGTATCCTAGAAATCTAAGAAACAACGGACTGTCTCTCGGTCATCTGCAGTGACGGAATATCAAGCAATGACTAGTGTTACTGCTCAATTCACTTCTCAAGTACATGCAAGTTGCTCAAGATGAACAAGCCACTCTCTTTTGTTACAATCAATCTACAATGCACATTGCTTCCAATCCGGTATTCCATGAAATGACCAAGCATGATGAAATCGATTGTCATTTGGTTCGAGAAAAATTTCATGTCAAAAATATTACTTTTATTGTAAATATGTACATCGTTGACCTGTTTCACGAATAAAGATATGTAAGACTATCTTACAAGAAAATATGTAATTAAAATCCTTCACAATTACTATGAGATTGAAAGGATATTTGAAAAAGAATTTAGGCAAAACACTATAATATTTATACCACATATACATAATACACGGAAGGTTCGATCCTGGGTGTGGGGGCAGTGCCCACACTCAGGATCAAGGGTTGAGATTCATATCATGGAGAATAAAAAAATTAAAAAAAAAAAAATTGGGCCAGAATTTTTTCTGGCCCTTGGATTACCCCTGCAGGCAGTATACTCCTATAACATGAATTCGTCATATATATAAATATATATATGTATATATATATATATATATATAAATAGATTATCAATTTATTGTTTATCTATAACTATCTTATCTAAACAAAATATTGTTTATCTTTATCTATGTTCTTAAATTTTTTAAATGATCAAATCAGTTTAAAATTTTAAAAATATTATAAAAAATTATTTTAACTTTTTTCCATTTTGGTATCATCTCTAGACCTTTAAAAAAACATTATTTAATATAAAAATTTAATATGTTTGAATGCATCGCCTGTGAAAGGATATTAGTATGTATTTGAAGAAAATATAATTTGAAAACATAATTTAAAAACTACTAGAGATTAAGTGGACACGGAGTTATGAGTAGTTAAAAAATGTAGAGCAAGTTATAGTCCAACCTTTTTTTTTATTATTACAACACATGCAGGGATTAGAACTCGAAGAGTTAGCTAATCTGACAGAGGACGAGACCACTAGACTACAAGCTCGGTCTCATAGTACACCTTATTTTGATCACTATTTTTATTATCTTGTGGATTAGTATTGGAAGATCACTTGCATAGACACGTATATCCGTATATACACACAACAAACTACATATTTAAATCATGACTAGGTTTTCCGTGAGACGAGTCGATCGACAAATAGCTGGTGTGAAAAATAACATTCGGGTAGGAAACCAGTCTCACAGAATTAAACTTTGTGATGATATTACAATGGATTAAATTTCATATCTAAATATGAATAACTATAAAATGTCATCGTCAATCAAGATATGAACCAAATTATTTGACGTAAGTTCGCGTTCCTACTGTTTGCTCATTCCACGCACCCTTTAGTGCCATTATAAAAGGGCAATCCCAACCTCCCTATTTTCTTGCAAATTCAAGAGTCCCACAGCACAATTGAATAATATCTCAGCCACTACGCTGCCCTACCCCCACCCAACTCAACCCCATTTCCTAACAAAAATCAAACATGCGCATTTCATCTATTAAAAGCGTACGGCCATGCACCTCATCGAGCGTACAATTCGAGCTCCCCATTGCCTTTAATACAAGACCCACCAAGAAAAACTCGAGCGTTGCTCTTCGAACCCAGAAAAGTTACTTAAAATGCGGATTTAGTATTAATGGATCCAAGAACTTGTCCTTGATGGAACCAGCCAAGGTTAGCAAGAGGTGGAGGGAGTACCAAGGGATCAAGAACTGGGAAGGACTACTCGACCCACTCGACGACAATTTACGACGCGAGATCATTCGTTATGGGAACTTCATCGAGGCAACGTACCAGTCATACAATTTGGACATTTCATCTCCCTTGTATGGTACTTGTCGTTACTCTAAAAGAGACCTACTCGATGAATCGGGATTTAGCAAAACGGGTTATAGAGTTTGTAGGAATCTGACCGCCAACTCCGGGATACGATTTCCGCGATGGATGCCAACATGGATGGCCATGCAATCCAGCTGGATCGGTTACGTGGCGGTTTGCCAGAACAAGAAAGAGATCGCCAGGCTCGGCAGACGGGACGTGGTGATTGCTTTGCGTGGCACGGTCACTTGTCTCGAATGGCTAGAAAATCTGAGGGCAACCTTAACTCCCCTCTCTGGCACGGGCAACGGTTCTGGTTCCGACAGTTATCCCGATCCCGACTCGGAAGTACCGATGGTGGAGAGTGGATTTTTAAGTTTATACACCTCCACGTTTGAAAACCGGCCAAGTTTACAAACTCTACTGAAACAGGAGATATCACGAATCCTGGAAAAATACAGGAATGAACCACTGAGCTTCACCATCACCGGCCACTCCCTAGGGGCGGCTTTGGCTACTGTCGCTGCCTACGACATCAAAAACACTTTTGGAAACTCTCCCCTTGTCACCGTCATCTCCTTCGCGGGGCCTAGAGTCGGGAACTGGAGCTTCAGATGTGAGCTGGAGAAGCAAGGCACCAAAATCTTGCGCATTGTCAACTCTGACGATCTCATTACCAAAGTCCCAGGATTCGTCATAGAAAATAACGAACAGAATCAGTTTTCAGACAATTCTTCATCCAACAACGCTGCGGCGGGTCTTGGCGGATGGGTTCATAAGCTGGTGGAGGATATGCAATGGGTCTACGCCGATGTTGGCTGCGAGCTGCGGCTGAGCAGCCGTGACTCGCCGTACTTAAGTGGCATCAACATTGCCACGTGCCACGATCTCAAGACGTATCTTCATCTCGTTGACGGATTTGTGGGTTCAAACTGTCCCTTCCGGGCCACAGCAAGAAAAATAATTAACAAAAACCTCGGCACCGGATAATTAATTAAGTTCCCTTTTTACGTGGAAAATTTGGTACATAAAAAAAAGAAAAAAAAAGAAGAAATTTTGTATATAATTTTTAAAAAAAAAGTTACTGGTTTTGTTTACCCTAAAAGTACAATATCCACACAATTACTAATGCCGTCCTGGAAGGATGCAATTATTGACTTTTTAGTGTCCCATCATGCTCAAGAACAGCACATATAGAATCCGTATGGACCTGCGTTTGTATAATATTACACTCTTCGTCCCACATACAAATTATTACAATCATGCAATTATTTACGTATTGGAATTGCGAGACATGTACTTTTGTTTACACCTGGCTTTTTGACCAACGAGACCAAATATCCCGATTTTAGGAACATCTCCACTACATCTAATTTCAGTCTTAGCCTTTTGTCTATGATTAATGTGAAACTAATCCGATGCTGACTTGTTGATACAACACTAACATAAATAACGTCATGTCAGCACTTACGATGAAAAACTAAAATTAATATACTATTTAAACCAAAATTTGACATTATAAAATCGCAAAATAACATATATAAAAAAGACCAAAATGAATGCAACTTTCCCTTACATATATCATTTCATATTTGATGTGGGAATAACAAATAATAATCTCCTCTTATATACACATGATTTTTGTGAGAGATATTTCAATAATTTTTTTTTTTACAAGGATGTAAATTGATGGGTGAATTTATGGTACTTGAGTTTCCTAGTCCACAAGTAATGTGTTGTGCCACGTAGACGTTGTAGTGACCTAATTGGAAATGTTGGACGGTACTAAAAAAGTCTAATTTTGTTCTATTGATGGAATTTTAGGAGAATTGCATACCACCGACCCGCTTCCATGACAAGACACTTAAATACTAATCATGCCTAACCAAGCTCACCTCCGTCCATATATATTAATTTGAACAGGATCTTATGTGATATCGTCTTACGGATTATAATCTGTGAGACGAGTCAACTCTACCCATATTCACAATAAAAAGTAATACTCTTACAATAAAAAGTAATATTTTTTCATGAGTGACCCAAATAAGAGATATGTCTCATAAATACGACCCGTGAGACCGTCTCACACAAGTTTTTGCCAATTAAGTTTATGTCCATTATGTAAGCACCGCTAAGATAACATCAATTTATTAAATATACAGTTTTAGCTCATCCAATACGTAATCACCTCAGTGGTGAGTGTCCATAAGATCACGCGCACACATACACACACAAGTGTGTGTCTGAGCTAACTATACTCGAGCTGGATTTTAGTTTGGCTGCAATACTCAATGTTTACGAACAAAATCGAGTTTTGACGAAGCCACTTACAAGCAATCGATCTATATTAGGGGGAAAACACCCGTTGTAAGCTAGAGATATAAATTTCTTCTGTTTCTAAAAATATGCCTGTATTCTTCAAGAACTAATTTTTGTTATATTTTTGCTAACTACTTTACTTGTATGTGTCTTTATTTTTTCATTGTGAATTTATTTTTTAGTCTCTCCGCTGCTAAAACCTAATGTAAATTGTTTTACTTCGTGTACTTTTAATTATGGGACAAACAAGTATTTATTACACTGTAAAAAAAGGGTTAAAAAATTGATTGATTGTTTATTTCAAAAGTAGACATTTAATTCCGGGCCACGACTTCGGTTTCATAGTCCATACATGCAAAATCGGGCCTCCGTCCAGATATACCCATATTAATCCGAAAGGCTGAAAATGTCAACCTCTGCGACCTTCATATATGTATGCTTTATTAGATTAACACTTGATTTGACTTTGAAAATAAAATATGTTAGATTCTAATCTCGTATAAATTAATAATAATAATATTAATGTTGTTCCATATGCACAAAAACTCTTACAAAATTGTCATACAGATCAATTTTGTCATATAGATTTCTAAACCGACCCGTAGAAAAAAAATATTATTTTTTATAAATCAAGAATGTTACTTTTCACTACAGATATAGATCAGGTCGACATATCTAACAGAAATACATCCGTGAAATCATATCACAAAAGATGACTCGGTTGTAACCTTTGATCTTGCACTCTTTTCACGGTAGAGCCGAAATGGTTCGTGCATCCCCGTGGCCGATCTAGCTATATGAAGCGGAATGGCTAGTCCAGTTGAGAATCATGGTTGCGCTTGGAGACAGAAAGTGAGAAATTGGCTTGGATTGATCTCTAATTTGTTTTATACTTTGATGAGATTGAAAACAGATCGTTTGAACAAAATTTATATATGCAACGATCCCTATAAGTTTATATATTTATTTTTCCAAAACCAATTTTTTGGATGGTTTTTAATAAAGAGAATTAATAAACATCATCATTCATGAATTCGATCAAATTTGATGTGATTTGTTGTGTTACTATTTTGAGAAGAAAATTAATATAGTATCTTGATGGATGATCGTGAGTGGCACAAAAAAGAATTAAAAAGTTATATACCAAAATATTTTTGGGTCATTAATTTGATTAATCTCATCCATACAATAATAGTACCAACAGAGCAGATAATATATATACTGTATTATTAAGTGTGAAATACTTAAAGTAACTATTGTCGAGAACACCAAAATCATGATTATTTTTCTTACCTTACTAAAAAAATACTTAAGTCACTCCATATTTTATTCAGAAAAAAATTTAAGCAAAACTCTCTTTTTAAATCGAACAACTTTCTTCTAAAGTGAAAATAATTTCGTGTTAGTATTATTTGATTAAATTAAAAATAATAATAACATATGCAACGCCTATGAATCTTTGACTAGTATGTATTATGTTTTATTGTATAAGTTATGGCCATTGGTTATTTATTTTATTTCATGACCAAGTTATTATATTTTTATTATTTGATTTATCATATTATTTTGTGCATAAATAATTAGGTTATTATGTCTTGTAACTATCGTGTTATCTTATAAGAAAAATTACAATTTTAATCTAATAAGTAGGTCATTTTTGGCTTTTATTATAACCATAAGTTTTCAAAACTTGATTTTCATGCAGTCATTTGAATTTTTCTCCTGAAACCATTAAATACATTGCATATGATTTATTTTATATCAATGCTCTCTTATGTCACATTTGCAGCGAGAATAAAACATATTTTTTATTATATTAAAATTCATCTAAGAAAAAAAAAAGAAAATATATAATTTAGACAAAAAACCTCCAATATTTCAAAACGAAAGGAAACTTTATATTTTTTTTTTATTTTTTATTTAGGTAGATTCTGATGTGTGTGGTATATGTTCTATTCTTATCACATAAATTGATGTGTGTGGTATATGTTCTATTCTTATCACATAAATCATATAGGAGAATATTGACGTCAAATAAATAATATTCGTTATTTAGTGGTTTCAGGCGAAAAATAGACCAAAACAAAAAATACAATTTACCATATTAAAATCAAACTCAAACAAATTATAAGAAACTAATTAAAACACAAAACACATTAATTTACATGACTAATAATGCAACTTTTTCCTATAGACTTAGGCAAAAAATTATGTGAGACGGTCTCACGGGTTGTATTTGTGAGACATATCTATTATTTGGATCATTAATAAAAAATCATTATTTTTTTATGCTAAGAGTGCTACTTTTTATTGTGAATATGAGGAGAGTTGACCCGTCTCTCAGAATAGGATCTGTGACAGTCTCACATAAAAATCACTCGTATACCTAAGAATGATATTTTACGACACTGTAATTATGTATCGTTCAACGAATCAAAATATATATATATATATATATATATATATATATATATATATATATATATATATATATATATATATTGACAGTTGCCAAACATGCAAGTCTTATAGTTATAGTTAAAAGATTCTATCAAATTTGTTATCACAACGTGGGTTGGTCGTACATGTAATGATAATGATTGGGATATAAGAAAAAAGACGTTTACATTTTAAATATAAAAATTAAAATTCATATATAAATTTTTTAAAAGTATATATAATCATATAGTCCAAATTTATTAAAGTTTCTCAATCAAAGCTGGTGATTTTATCCAATAACCGATGACTGGTATTGTATTTTAATAAAAAAAAATTAATTATATTTAAAAACATATATATATATATATAATTTAAATTTTTACAGCAAAACAATGAAGTTTTCTTGAAATAAGTTGCACTTGCTAAAAATGTCGTGGGACCTCGTGAAGTAACAAGGGAGTTGCACATATACAAATTAATTGATTAGGACCGAATCCCACCGTCATGGTTTTGACATATTCAATCGCAGCAAAAGTAACAGTCTCTTCTTTTTGGGTATATTTTATGAAAAATATTTCTTGAATAACTTAACACTGTGATTTGTCTTATTTTTTAATCAAATTATGTAGGGCCCAAACAATAAACTACACGGCTCATTAATTAAATTTTTAAAAATTTGGTATGCAAAATGGTAATGTTTATCTAATATATTTGTTATTATATCTTGTGTTAAACTTTTATACTTTACTTGTCGATTATTTGGCCTATTTTCTTGAATTTATGTAGTTGGACTCATTTCAAAAAATAAAACACAAAAAATTGTGATACTTATCTATTTTACATATCTTTATTTTCTATTTTTTTGAATAAAATATTATATTTATTATTTAAAACAAATCATATATTTTTACAATATTGGTTCATTATATTTATTATTTTGTTATTTTGATAGTTTATAGTGATAAATTTCAATTTTGGCAACATATCTTACAATTTTTGTCAATTTCAATATTTTTTCTATATAGTTGTTCATATGATACTGCATTACGTTAGAGCCATGTTGATGCTATGGCGCACGAAGAAAAAAATGCAAAGAGATAAATATATAACTCGTAAATTATATTTTCCTTATATCTATTGTTTGGTTATTTTTAATTTGAAAAGCGAGCTTTAAGGTTATTATCAGAATAAGATTTTTTTTAACATATTGCCTCAAGCCCTGTGAACCACATGTATGGCTATGGTGAAAAGTCATATATTGCTTGGGAATTTCAATATTTAGTAGTCTATTACATCAAGCGGTTGACGTTGTTATATGATCCGGTTGGATGCATAACCTATAAAAGAGTTTCGTTCATATGTAAGACTAGTTTCCGATAAAGACAAAACCAACGGTAAAGAACAATAATAGTGGTCTTTAGTGATATGAGACAATGTCAACGATGAAACATATTTCAATCTTCCTTGAATTTATGAACCTAACAGTCCGATCAATTAAACATCTTAATGACGATACCCCTCCTATCTGTATGTCTTTTAATATAGATTTATGTACTGCGACAAAAAGAAATGAAATTGTGTTTCTATTAACAACTATATAATTGGTTTAATGTTAAGCGTTTGATCTAACAAGTTTCATCTCGAATATCATGATATATATATATATAATATATTTTATCACATAAAATCAAAATTTATTAGGATATTTGAAAATTATACCAAAAGAAAGAGATTAATTTACGTGATATGCTCTCCCTGGATTCTAAACATACAAATGTCTTTCTCTTACTCGGAATATTTATTCATTTACAATTACAATCACTATAAATTATGGTCTTGAAATTAAAGAATTGTCAAAATTATTTAAAATTTTCCATTTTATTTAAATTGTAGAGTGAAAAATTTCTCCGTGATTATTTAATATTTATTATTATCGCCACATATTATTAATGATCCTGGTCGGTGGTAGACACACACACATAATTATAAGTACTTATTTTTCTATGTAACTTTAATTTTATCCTTTTTGTGAATTTTTATATGAATGATTGCATGAACTTTTTCATTCATACCAATTTCACAATTGGTATTCGGGAAATTGGCTTTTCAGTTCTCAGCCGTCGATTTTTTTTTGTGTTTAGTCCCTGGATACTTTTTTAGTACTAATTTCCACATGAAGTGTATCACATTTCCACATGAAGTATACCACATTTTGTATGACATAGTATCACAATTTTGTGAGTAAAGAGTGAACCCAAAAAAACATTTTGATTGAGAATTTTTCACTAATTTCCTCGACTTTATTTATATAATTGTTGACTTGATTGATACTTTTTTAACAGCTAGCTTCCGAAATTTTTAAATGATTACACGGTGTAATTCAATGCTCAAACAATCCTCTCATTTGTCAATGTTTCTATCATACAATATCCGACAATCGATCATATTATATTATATTAATTACAATCGACAGTAATATTAAAGATACAACCAAATATATATATATATATATATATATATATATATATATATATATATATAATTTCTTGGCGCACAATGAAAATGCCAGTCATGATAGAATGTACTTTGCTGACTTTTTAACAAAGGAATGAATGGCCTCTTCGTTGAAAACATGCCCCAATTTTGTGTTTTCAAACTTTTAGATTTTTTTATTAAAAAAAAAATTGACTTTGTGAACTTAATTGTAGTCAAATTTCTGCTAATTATTAAGATACGAAGCTGATTAAACATAGTGCTACGGAATTTCTAATGTGAAATCAAAATGTCGTGTATAACGTGCTTATAATTAACAATAATTATTAATGAAATTAGTTTTAGTTTTAATGAAAATAAATTATAAAAAGATAGCTTTTGGAATTAATTAAACCACCTAAATTAATTGACTCCTAACCCACCGTCTATGGTCGGAGTAATTATTTTATACAAATACAAATTACTTAAATGTTTAACAATATAGTAAAATTATTCACAATTAAAAATTAAGGTGCTGCTTTTTATTTTATTGTTTTTACTATATATTTTTTTAATGATTTGTGACATTTATTCAACTATTTTAACTCCATCATGACCACTAAAAGTAAGAGACAAAGATTTGTTAGACAAATTGTAAGAGTGGAATCTAAGATTTTAAAGTTTTATTTGGTATATGTTAAGGAGTGAGTTTTGTACTTAACTCAACTCTGAAAGCTAGTCTAAGGAGGAGGATTGTCTGAGCCCATGTATACAATTCTCATGGATTTTATTCAACCGATGTGAGACAACTAAAATACTCACCTCACGACAAAAAATGGACATCTGGAGCCGTGAAGGTTATAAATAACCCAACTATGGATAAAACTAGTGGTCCAACTATAGACAGTTTAACACGTAACGGTGGCAACTGAGGTATGATATTATGTTAAGATTGTGACTTGAACCTACCTGAACTCCAAAAGCTAGCTTAATGAGGGAGGATTGTCTAAGTCCACATATATATTATATAGTTACACTTGATGTAATATACTATAAATGAGCGATTGAAAAAAAAAATAATTATTACTAATGAAATTAAAGTAATTGTTTTTGAACTTATAATCAGTAATATGAACAAATTTAAGTTTTGAATAGGCTGTGGGGGCCTCGTGGTGTGACAATTTTAAAGGTGTTTAATTATTGTGGCTTTTTTTCAAAGATAAAAATAAAAATTAGTGGGGCTTCAAATTGACACTTATAATTTTCTATCATAATTTACATGAAAATATTTTTTTTAAAAAAAATAATTATAATAATAAACAAAAAGAGTGGAGCATGTGGTTTAGAACCTAACATTTGTTATATATCAATAAAAAGTTAACCCAATTCATAAATAAATAAATTTACTATACATAAACGATCATGTTTACAATTTCGAAGACACGACCTTATTTCATCTCGTATTTGACTCAAATCCATCAATAGTCAGTTATAAATCTTTATGTGGTCCATATATTTTAATATATTATTTTCATAATATATAATTTATTATCTCATATCACGAACTAACATGTCTCGAACTATTTTATTTATTAATTCTTTTTATTGGGGAGTATAAAATTAAATCCCTCATTTTTTTGGGCTTAATGAGCTAGTGAATTGGGTCTAGCAAATGCAAGCCCGCGATATTCAATCGAAAAGGCCCATCAATTTTGACATTGGTTTACATGGAAAATGTTGGGCTCACACGTTGACATCTAAAATGGTCGATTAGTGTAATAGAAGTGAAAAAGAAACATGGAACATGGAATGTTTTGCATATGTTGTTCAAAAGTTCATCGTATATCATGTTCATTTTATGTTTATATAAACTTGGAAATTATTGGATGAAATGTAATCAAATGTTGAATATACAATTTGATCGATAAAAACACTTAAATATGCATCGGTCTTTGGTACACATTCTTGACATATTGGAAAATGAAAACATTTTTTGATATAGAAAATGATCATCCAACCAATTTTATTCGAGGCTCAAATTAAATTGTTAATCTCTTGAATTGTTTATGCAAAATACTTAATATTGTAATCTATTATACGTACCAGTCTCGCATTGATGGGACCATAATCTGGTCTGGTAAAGTGGATTGAAATAAATGGAAGGAACATCATCAATGAGTCGAGTGTTTGGGGCAGAAAATTCGACTAATAGAACTTCTGTGAGACGAGTCGTTCTGATCTATATCTACGGTGAAAGTAATAATTTTGATATAATAGATATTTTTTTCATGAGTCGAGATAGGATCCGTATCACAAAATTGATATTTGAGACAATCTCATATGAATTTTTGTGAAATGATACTTACACGTAAAACAAATTTTCAAACGTAAACAACATTTGTGCGTTGATAATTATTTGTGAATTTTATGAGCCGGCTCTTGAATTTACGTAAGCCACCCTTGGAATCTTGGTGTGTGTTGGATAATTTCTCAAGTTGTGACAATTATGTTGCATTATATATATGACAATTTGGGTTAGTCATTGATAATGAATATGGACTATGGAGTAGTTGATAAAAGGGTGCATTGTGTGGTCGCATTTTTAATGACCATAGCACAAGGTGTGACATAATAACATCATAGATGATCACCAACAAGAACACCGAGATATAGTGTTATGAAAGCAAAGTGATGTGTGTACAAAAGTCACACCTTGAACCTATGGGCGAAATGATATATTCACGGGAGTCGCCTTTAGATTCCCGACTTTGGTTGATCGATGAATCAGACCTCGACGAAGATACCACGTTCGGAAAGAAATTATATAGTAAAAATAGTTTATAAAAGATTACAATGGATTTTTATAACTACTTCAGTTATATGTTCAACGTAAAATCATGAATGCACAAACTTGAGCCGAGGACGTGACAAATATCACATTCGTCAACATAATCAGAATTCTTGTACCGATTACAACAAATATCTCATTTTCAGACATCTTCGTGGTTTTTAACCTTTTTACATGCATATTGAACAAATTTCGAGACACAAGTTAAAATATCCTTTATTATTTATACCGAAAACATTTTCGGACCAAATTCCGATCGGGTTGATTTTAACCAGACTGGAATCTAAGTTAAAACCGTAAACCATAACAATTTTAAAACAAATTTCACAAACATTTCAACATATGCGTGCGATTCACCTTTATACATATATCATACACGAAATTTAATCATAATAGTTGAGTAGCGAAGCACAATTTTTTACCAAGATGGAACGTACAAGGTTCCTGTTACCAAATCGGCCGCCAACAAACAAGACTAGGCACACAACATAAATTTATTCAAGTTTTTAATCTTTCTACTACCATAAAACCGAAAAATGCAATAGCACGTTGATTCGTCACTTCTTGATGATTCTTGACAATAAGATCCACGTTAACTTGTCACTCGATGATAATTGACTACAAGATCTGTTCTTCAACGACGATAATTGACTACAAGATCTGTTCTTCAACGACGGCTCTTCTCATCCTTTACACTTTTATCATCCGCGTCGTTACTACGGGGAGTGTATTGGCTTGTTGAAGATGGGGAGTAGCCAGGTGCACTAGGAGAATATCCTGCACTTGGGCTGTACGACGAGCCCAGACAAAATTAATTAGGATCAAATGAACGAGACCAATTTCAACTGAAGTTTATTGTCAACTTCGTGTGCTCTGCACTCACCTGTACTGTGGAGAGCTAGCGCTAAAGTCGGGGCTAGCACCAGAGCTATATGGGCTGAAAAGTAATGGAAATACAAGATAAAAAAGAAAATAACAGATGATGTGCCTCTAAATGTATTGTAGCCATCTGTACTTGACAATATAAACACCAAACTAAGCAACGTGTACATATAGATGACCTTTTCAATCTAATCAGTCAGCCAGATTCTATCCATTAATCGACATGGTCCAAAAAATTTAGGGCAGTCGGTTACATAATGATAGTTTGCGAAAGGATTAATGAGTTGGTTAGCTTATCGATGTATCATAACCATCAAAGTCACATATTAAGACAACAGCAGCCTGCAGAATCCTGGAAATAGGGATAAACTGACATAGCAAACTACTCTATAACCAGAAAACTAAGAGGACAAAGAGAACAGCATGTAAATAGGAGTACAGTACAGGCATTGAAAGTAAAAATCCAAATGAAGTTCTAAACTACACAATGCCGGAAATACTTACCTGCTTGGACTGTAGCTTGGACTAGAAGGAGAATAAGATGGAGATGTTGGGGAATATGACGGAGATGTAGGGCTGCAAAACAAAAATAAAGTAGTAAATTACAGTCTGCAGACCCCTCGTCCAACAGACGACTTTCCTATTGCCCTTCAATCAACACAATCAATCATATATAATCATTCTGCCAAATTTTCAAAGCTGTAGTAGGTACTTAGGAGTCAATAAAAACCTTCACAAAAGACAAATGGTTAGAAAAAGATTTCGCCAGTTTACCTATAACTCGGAGAAGAGGGACTGTAGGGACTTGAAGGTGTGATCTTTGGACTTGTAGGTGAATATGCAAGAGACGGGCTGTATCTTGCTGAAGGGTTGTAACTCGGAGATGTGGGACTGTAACTTGGAGAGGTGGGACTGTAACTAGGGGAGGTGGGACTGTAACCAGGGGAGGTGGGACTGTAGGCGGGAGAAGTTGGGCTATACGATGGTGAAGTTGGGCTGTAAGATGGGGACGTGGGGCTGTAGGAAGGTGAGGTCGGGCTGTACGAAGGAGAGGTTGGGCTGTACGAAGGAGACGTGGGGCTGTAAGCAGGAGAGGTTGGGCTGTATGCAGGAGAGGTTGGGCTGTAGCTGGGAGACGTGGGGCTGTAGCTCGGAGATGTGGGGCTGTAGCTGGGAGACGTGGGGCTGTAGGTCGGAGACGTGGGGCTGTAGGAGGGGCTAGTAGGAGAATATGCAGGGCTTGTTGGGCTATAACCAGGAGAACTAGGACTATAGGTTGGGGAAGTGGGGCTATAGCCAGGGGAAGTGGGGCTATAGCCAGGGGAGGTGGGGCTGTAGCCAGGGGATGATGGGCTGTAGCCAGGGGATGTAGCAGGAGAAAATGCCATTCCACCAACGTAAGGAGAAAACTGAGAATCGGTAATGGGAGACAATCGCAGATTTGGACTCAGTAAATAATTTGGTGACATCATGCCATCGTGATATGGCGTGCCAGTGAGTGGTGAACGGGCAGGCGTCATGCCAAACTCTAGTCCACCATCAATGTAACTAGGTAGAGGGATCTCAATAGCTTGCTTCAGCATCTCTTCATTCAGATACAAGGAACAATCTCCAGTGCCAATTGGGGCAAGTTGTCCTAACATAATATTTTCAGTGACACCCCTAAGACGATCTGTTTCTGCAAAGACAGCAGCATCCAGTAGAATGTCCACTGTTTCTTCGAATGAGCACCTCATCATGGGGCCAGTATCATTGCGGTTGATCCCATGACGAGTGATAGCCATCAAATGACCACGGTAGGTCATGGTATCACACAGTATAGCCAAATGTCTATAATTCACGTAAGATCCATCAAAAGATATGACAACACGCAGCTCATCTAGCAAAGCTTTTCGAACTGCCTCAATTCCTAGAACTTCTATAACTTCAATCAAGTGATTGCTCGTCGTTCTCTTTGCATCAACATCTTCATGACACATGACAGCCAAAAGATTGACACCCTCAGTATCCAGCATCCACTCATTCTCAGCCTTGAATCCTTCATTCTCATCAAACCTATTCAGCTTACTATTCTTAATGAACACTTTATTGATATCTGGAATGCCTCGAAGAGCCATTTCTGTAAGCATGTTACTTTCAATCTTTTTGAGGAACACATCATCCTCTGCAGATTCATCATTCAGATCACCTTTCGGAGCTTCATCATTCATGATACGAATCCGAAGGATCAGCTTCTCGGCATTGTCATCATTAAATATACAAGTCAGATCATCATCAAATTCAAGATTAATTTTCTCTGCTATATCAGCCATGCTAAGCTTCTTGTCCACCATCATTTCCCGATTTAATTCTATACGAAGCAACCAAGGAGAGATCTTATCTGGGTCAATCTCCTCATCTGGCATCTCATAATAGGACTTCACAAACTCGACATCTTCCTCAATGACTGTACTCATTGGATCTGGATCGTACCATACCTCAGTAGCTTGTGTAACACTTCGCAAAGTAGTGTATTCGAGTGCACACTGAACATTCTTCGCCCTCTCCTTGGTTTTACTCACATCAGACTTCAAGTATACTGAGAGAGAGGGTGTTTTGATTTTTTTAGCAACATTAATGATCTCCCTCAACCTCGGAACACCTAAAGTAACATTCTTGGCACTCACACCAGCATAATGGAAAGTATTAAGAGTCATCTGAGTCGCAGGCTCACCAATAGATTGTGCGGCTACACAACCGATCATTTCCCCTGGTGCTACCAGAGACTGCAAAAAGCGAGATTCAATCTCACCAATAACCCATTCGAAAGCTTCACGTGTAAGTCTGTATTCCTTCAAAACCCTTTTACTCGCCAATGCACTACGTAGTAAAATATTGAAAAACAAAGTAGCATTCTTTTGGGCTTCCATACTCAAATAATCATCACCAACAACAACCTTAAGCCTTTCTTGCAACTTATCAACAGCTTCCACAATCTCCATTGGGTGTATATCAGAAGGTCTACGGAAATCAACCTTAAAAGTTTTCTGTGCGTTTAAGACAAGCCTTTTAATGTTAACGGGCAAAGGCCAAGAGTTATCACCTGTGGTAGCTATCTCCGTCCCAAGTTGGTATCTATCAACTTCAAGTTTCTGAACCTCAGCGTCAAATACATTGCGGATTTCACGAATTGTTTTAAGATCTTCAACAGATTCTGGAGACATGTAATTAGGATTCCAGTTTGGATTATCAATCTCATATCTGTACATGTCATTGAAATCTGCTTTTTTCAGCTTCAATGACTCCAGGGGTTGAGATTCAATCCAAACAGAATCCATACCATCTTCTCCATAGAGAAACTGAATCACATCCCCTAAAGAATTCCTGACGGTTCCATCATACTTGACCATTATATCCTCCATCGCCTTCACCAATCGCCTTTGAATGTATCCAGTTTCAGAAGTTTTCACTGCAGTATCTATTAAACCTTCCCTACCACCCATAGCATGGAAGAAAAACTCTTGAGGAGTCAGCCCTCTAAGATATGAGTTCTCCACAAACCCACGACTCTCTGGGCCATAATCATCTTTGGTGAAGTGAGGCAGCGTACGATCTATGAACCCAAAAGGGATTCGCTTGCCTTCAACGTTTTGTTGCCCCACACAAGCAGTCATCTGAGATATGTTGATAAAACTTCCCTTAGATCCAGCTGTGACCATCGCCTTAAGGTTGTTGCTTTCTGACAAGCTTTTCTGGGCACTGCTACCAGCATCATCACGGGCCTTATTTAACACCTGAGACAAGCACAGCAAATCAGGCCTTCTCAAGTCATTGAAGGCAAGGTTAACATATTACATACCTGATTCACTCTGTTTTCAAATGACTCCATCATTGTTCTACCAGGTTCAGCCTCTAACTGTTTTTCTTGCGCAGCTCTAATGAGCTCTTTCACTTCATTCTTTGCATTAGAAATAGTTTCATTAATCTTCTCCATTGTAGAAGCATCGGCAATTGTGTCACCAATTCCAATGCTAAAAGCATTCTGCAAAAGCCAATAATTGACAAGCCACTGTGTGTGCCCCAAAAATTTGCGAGCTGCATCTGGACCGACCTCTTCCCTGTACGTATTCCTTTAATTAAATAAAGAACTGAAAAAAGAATCCTACCGTGCAATAGTTCCTCAATGTTTGTATTCAAATTTAACTTAAGTGATAAACATACAAACATGCAGTCTCTTATGACCATGTTAACCAGCTACCAAATCCAATCACAGAATCATTTTACCTATGTAAAGCTCAAATAGAAAATCATAGCAAGTACAATGGTGAAAAAAGTATAATGTGATTCACATAAACAATATTTGTCATCTGGACATGGTCGTAATAAGAAATATACAGCCGTTCATAATTAAGTACATTTTCCAAAAGAGACCATACCAAATTACATGTATAAGACTTCCAGTAGATGTCCCAAGTGTCTTCTTACATAGAGTGCCAGAAAGTAACTCCCCTTTCTCTATCCGTACTTGAGTATCCCCAGGAGTTATAAATCCCCTTTCACTTTCTTGATGCCATGATGAATATCTCAGCAAATTTATTTGTTTTGGTATGATTAAATTGAACACTTGCTTCCCAGTCCAGAGAGGCCGAGGTTTCAAAATCGCTGGAGCAGGTACTTTGCCATCAAAATCCTCCCACCACATCAGAATGTTCATGAAAACATCCTACATTTAACCAAAGATAAAGTCAGACAAAAGTAGATACAAGTATACCAGTAAATAAGCAGAAAAGAGAGGAGAAAGAGAGGAACTCCTGGATGCCACCTTCTCAATAAATGTATCCCTTTTGGTAATTTTACGACATCCTAAAAGTGTATCCTGGACTATTCCCATGACAGGCCGATTTGCTTGAGGTGAGACAACGCATTTTGGAACCATCATTAATTCTAGCACTTCAGCTCTGGTTTCAAATGACTGGGGCACATGCATGTTCATTTCATCCCCGTCAAAATCAGCATTGTAGGGAGAGGTAACAGATAAATTCAATCGGAATGTTGAATAAGGCATTATTTTGATTCTATGCCCCATTATAGACATTTTATGGAGACTTGGTTGCCGATTGAACAGGACAAAATCTCCATCGTTTAGGTGTCTCTCCACCTACACCACAGATTAAAGCAACTGGCTCAAAATACAAAATAGTATTCTAGGCCCAATCTAACTCATAGGGAAAATCTCACCTTATAGCCAAGTTCCAGATGTTGATCACTGCTTTTCTTTAAGTACCGGAGATCCAGCCTTTGTCCATCATCCCTAATTATATACTTGGCACCAGTTTTACCAGGTGGAGGGTGTGGTCCATACTCTACAAGCTCTTTCAACCTGTTCACAATATCAAATTTCGATTGATAAAATCAGAATTCACAGAGAAGATAACAAATAAAAGAGAACAGGGTAAGAGAACAACCTCTCAATGTTATATGGGGTAACAGTTTCTGGGTATGTGAGATTTAATGCAATACTCCAAGGTACGCCCAGTTCATCGATATTGATGGTTGGATCAGGTGTAATCACAGTACGAGCCGAAAAATCTACCCTCTTTCCCATCAAATTACCCCGTATTCGACCTTCTTTTGCTTTAAGTCGGCTGCATATCGATTTAATCGGCCTGCCAGATCTTTGGGTAGCCTGATGACGCCAACAAACTATCAGGTTAGATAAGTGATGTCATCAAGAACAAATCGAGTTAATCAGTGAAGCTTTAAGAGCAGATAACGTACCCGGGGCTGTCCTGGTAATTCATTGTCAAAGTATGTAGCTATATGAAACTGCAACAACTGCGCAAACTCAGAGATGATGTGCGCAGGGGCCCCATTTCGCTCCTGTCTCTTCAAGTTTTCATTGTGCCGAATGATCATTGCCAGTTGATGAGTTAAATCATCCTGCATAACGAGATTCAAGAGTCAAGTCACCCACAACGAAAAGCAACTGCCAAGGGAGTGGCACTGTAACTTTTCAATTATAAGAGGACAGACCCTGACATACTGATTAAACCTACAGAAATACCAAAAATAAATTAATGCTCGTGACATGAAGCTCCTTGTAATTGAAGAGATCAAGAATAAGAGGCTTGCCTCACTCCTAGAAGAAGTATCCATCATCACAGAAGGTCTAACAGGTGGGGGAGGAATTGGAAGAGCTTGAAGAATCATCCAATCAGGGCGAGCATATTTTGGATTCAAACCCAATAACTGACAGTCTTCATCAGTTATTCTCTTCAGAATGCTAAGAACCTGAAACCGATGACAATGAGTAGAAAACTACTAAAATCATTTTTCACTTGTGATGCATAAAATGAAACCTTCTCTGCAGTAAGAAGTTGTTTCCTCTCAACAGGTTCAGGAAGCTGGTCCTGGTCATCATTTTTCTTCTTTTGAAGCTTGTACTCAGCCACCATCTTCATGCCATCAATAGAAATTTTTGGCTGCTGAGCACCACATCCACCCCTAGACTTCTTCACCGGTTCATCAGAGTCTTGACCGTGCACATCAATTTCATCACCACCTTCACATTTGGATTTGTTCTTGCATGCATCTAATATCTTCTTTAATCTATTTTTTGGGTTCCTAATTCTCATTGCTTGCTTAAACTTTGGCTCTTCCTATCAAATTCAGAGCACAAATATTAATATTGTACAGAATGAATTCGTCAGTTGAGTTTTTTTTGTTTGCTATTCGGGAGATTCCTTAATTCAATAACTACCATCTTAAACTTGGATTATTGAAGTAGTTAATCACCCTGGTTCTGCTACTATTTTTTTAAGACATTCATCTCCACAAGGAAAAAGTTTGAAATGTTTATAAAATAGAAGCACCAATAGTCAGTGTATGACGGAGTGAATCAAAATAATATATAATGCATCTGTCTTTGCAAGCTCGTAATTTCAATATATAATAGGGTCATCGAATATACCTCGTCAGCCAAAATTTTGGAGCAATTAAAGCAAACACAGCGAAGAATGCTGAGAACAGTCTTCATGAACCCAATATGAAACATGGGTTTTGCAAGCTCAAGATGACCAAAATGACCTGGACACTCAGCCATGTTCGCCATACAAGTCTCACACTTCATCTTCCGATCAATTGTCCCCAGACGTGGGTCGCTCAGACCCCCTGGCTTCGGCTTTCCTCTTTCCGTCGTCTCGCTGTGCTCTATGTGCACCACGGACATTTGCCTCTGCAAGAACACAAACCCGCGTAAAGATAACAAAAACCATCATGTTCAGTTGAATTATACAGATAGTAATCGGCTGAAACCGAGTTCTTTCTAGGGTATTACGATTTCATCAGGGCTTAGAATGCCGAATTGGACGACACGGACTTTGGAAACCTCCGCCGGAGAATAGGGGAAGCGCAAGTCCATCGATACAGTGGATCGCAACTCCAATTCTATGGTTTCCCAATTTGGGAAAGTAAACCGTTTGGCAAACAAAATTGTTCGAAGCTGCTGTCAATTTCACGATTTTCTCTGGGTTCTGTTTTTGTTCCAAATGGTACCAGTCGGTCAGATTTTGGAATTCGTGGGATGCTCGGAGATGGATCTCCCTCACCACGCAAATCAGGAAACGAAACGAAACCCTTTGGATTCGTGTGGTATTTATAGACGGAGACGCCGCCCTAGGTTTCATTAGGGGCTGTTTGGCATTCGGCATATATATTCCTATTCAGATAACAATCGATTGGTCATTAATTTTAAAAAGATTTTTTCAAATGGCCTCCATATCCATTGGACGAATAGCTAAAGGTATTAGTATTAATATAAAAAGTATTATTGAAAAAAATTATAAATTGAATTAAAAATTAATATGATTCATAAATATTAGCATTACAGTAATTACACTCCAAAATATAGAGAAAATCATTTCATCAAAATTGTTTATAAATTTTATGAGTGTTGGAAAAAAAAAATTGCATATTGAACCAAAAATTGAATAATGGTTTAATTTATATCATCTGGTCTAGTGATGTAATTTGGATGGAGAAAATTTAAAAAGGGTATTTAAACATTTTTAAAATGAATAGATCTCTTTGGAGACGGTCTCACGAATCTTTATTTGTGAAACGAGCAATCCTACCGATATTCACAATAAAAAATAATACTCTTAGCATAAAAAGTAATATTTTTTCATGGATGACCCAAATAACTGATATTCACAATAAAAATAATATTCTTATCATAAAAAGTAATATTTTTTCATGAATGACTCAAATAAGATATTTATATCATAAAATACGATATGTGATACCGTCTCGTATAAGTTTTTGCTTTTTAAAATATAGAAAGTTACACGAGTTCCAAAAAAATATAGAAGGCTATATTGCAAAATGCAAACTATTTTAAAGATAAGGCTATTTTTAAAAATACGGTTTTGAAGTATTTGGTTAATTGATCACATTTTATTCATGAAATAGATTGAATCGGTATTAGTGACAAAATAATTCTATTAGATCGAATAAATATCATGTATTAGAATTAAAAAATCAATTGAACGATGATTTTCTAAGCCGAGCTTGATACAATAAGTTTTAAAAATTCGAGCTCATCGAAGTTCGATTTTTTGAAAATCGATTATCTTGAGCTCGATTTATTCCAGGATAATGATAAAAATTTAATTCAAATATTTTAAATTAAATCATGAAAACATGTTGCTTATTGAATAATTAGTAACAAAATAACGATAAATCAAATTAATAAAAGCTTTATGATATTGTTTCAAAAAAAAAAAAGCTTTATATTATAATAACAACTCCGACTCAGCGAAGTTTCTATTATCCCAGTAATACTGGGCCCATTAATATTTGAACTCCAAGAAACGGATATGGCCCAGTAATACTGGGCCCACAATACATACCAACTAATGGGTCCGAATATAACTGGTTCACTAGCAGGCCATACAAATTCATGGTACTTATGTTTTAGGTCACAACTTATTTGGAAATAGGCTAAATCCAAGAGAATCTACTTTATGTACAAAACAAGTACATCGATTTCAAAAATATCGGTGAATTTCAAATATATTTAAGATGAATGTCATTTGAAATCAATTGTTTGAATCTTTCTTCATATCAGATACATCAGTCTTAAGCGCAACACAAGAGAATAGTTTTGTCTAAAACACTAATTTATTTAAGAAGAAAATTTCTAGCACTTAAATATCTTCTGATAATATAAACGTTGCATGAAACAAAGATGCATAATCTACTTGCGTCTCGTATTTCGCACCAAACGGTATGTGACTGAATTAACAAACAATTTTTTGGTATGAGATATGTGGTGTGTGACACACCAAAGTGTGCGTTAGTACTTCCAGCAAGAAGGGAGCGGCTGGCACAAGTTCATTAGAAATCAACCCAGACTAGATGCAAATGGGAAATTAGTGAGCAACTAAAATCACGAAGACTATGACACGTGCATATGTTTAATATTAGTGGAAAACATGAAAAGGTATCTGAGAAAAGGTGAGTCTATGTTGTACCAGGAGTTTTACTCTCGATAAATATGTGTATGATGATCTGCTGATCATCTTATACAAAACAACAATCAAGAGTAGATCTCTTGATGTAACATAGACTCGTAACCAGTACGAAAGAACCACATACGGTTCACGGTTTAGGTAGATCGTGTCAACATTGAAAATTTTAAAATGTCTAATTGATTTTAAACTAATTTTGTACATAATATATTATAAATTATGTATTATTTCCATACTAACCATGATCAAATGTTGAATAAAGAGGAGTATAACTACACCAGCAATAACTAGCACAATCGGAAGAATTTAAACTAATTTTGTACATAATATATTATAAATTATGTATTATTCTTGTGAAAATTATAACCATGAGCAAAACTTTTATACTCTTGAAATAACCGTTTGGTGTGAACGAAGAGATTCAACGTTTTTGTATCATCTCATGTTTGACTCAAGTTTTACAATATTTAATCATCTTCACAAATAATTATGTTATTGTTTGCGCAAAATATTGAAAACATCGGCTTGCCAGACATGGATCGTGTCAAAATCCGATAAAAGTGTGAAAATCTAACTTTCAGCCCTGATGTTGTGTGTCTCGATTCGGTCGTCGATTCTAATCTTTGGATGCAATTTAATCAAAAAATTATCTTCAAACGACATGGATACAAGATTATTTCACCAAAAAAAAAATTAATATTTTTTTTTTTTACGATTTAGTAAAGTCGAAATATTAAATCTAAAATCCGAAAGAACTAAACTAGCTGCTGGAAATTAGAATTGGAAATATCAAACTAGCTAGAAATTTGTTGAAACTAGTAACTTAGATTTTGCATAATTTCAGAGAGAATTATGATACAATGTTGCTGATGAGAGCTCGCTCATCGATTCTGTCAATTTTCTGCTCTTTTAACAATTAAAAATACAATTTTATATAATAATAAATTAAAAATACAATTTTATGTAATAATATTTAAAATCAATACAATAATAAATTCAAAATGTAATTATATAGTTAAACAAAATGAAAAAATTAATGAGATATTATAAAATTAACTATCGTTAAAATTCATTGAAATTAAGTCCAATAAAATTTAAAAATATTTGTCTCGAAAAATAATTAAAAATACAATTTTATATATAACAAATAAAAAACAAAATTTTTTTCTAACAGATGGACGAGTCCTAGTATCGATCTACTTTTAGGTCCAGTCCATCTCATTTCGATTTGACAAGCCTACTCGCAGATTTATGTTAGGGTCCTCGAAAAGTGAATTGTAGAATATATATTCACTGTGCTGTTTCTCTTTTTTATACTATATTGTGATCTTTTCTATGTTGTCGGATTTGACTTCAACCAATGATCCATTAAGCTGAGTTTGTACAAATGAAAGACTCGTGAATTGTGCGCCTCGTGCTCGAGAAGTATATATGATATCCTATTTACGTAGGCACTACTTTATTTCATTTCAACGGATAAGATCTTGTCACATATATAATTTTTTTTAAAAAAAAAAGTGGGTCCTATATATACATGGACAAATTTTGGTCATACATCCTATCATGTGGGTAATGCTCACATAGGTAGGATGAAATATACCCTCGAGAGGTAGCTTATAACGTAATTATTATTATTAAAACATGTGAGATATTATCTAAACCTTTGATTAACATAAACTGGATAAAGTTCACGACCTTGTATATATGATAATGAGACAAATCTAAACTCGTTTTCATATTAAACTCACTTTAAAAAGTGTATTTAGACTCGTCAAGTAGATCCATATTGTACGGGTGTGATATAGACACATATAATAACTATTTAATTTTGTTATGAGAAATTAATATATTATATTGTTTAAATATATTATATCTACTTACTATAAAGCGCGAATGAAGTTAGAAATGACCAGTTTCCTCCCGGTTGCAGGTAACGTCCCAACATGTGTCTCTTCCATCACATGACAGACAAGGGACACAATAGCACGTGGGCTTGTCTCTGCTCTCCACCACAACACATCACTGCAAGTGGGTTTGACATCCTTCTTTACCTCTTCGTTTTCCTCTTTCTTCCTTCGTCTTGGAGCCTCGGTCTTCGTCTTCCCACCATTGCACCGACAACTCCACCACAACAAATCACTGCAGGTGGGTCTGACTTCCTTTTTTGCCTCTTCGTTTCCCTCTTTTCTTCATTGTTTTGGAGCCTCGGCCTTTGTCTTCCCATCATTGCACCGAGCAAAGTCCAGCAAAAGAAGTTTGCTTGTTGTGTTGTCTGCCCCTTTCTATTGCAGTTTCTCGGGCTTAACTCTGTTGCGTGGCGTACCTCCTTCTTGGCATTTGTAAGCTCCTTATGTGTTAACCTCCTCAAGAACCTTTACTTTACAGCAAATGGCATGTTTAAGAATTAGATTAATTTTAATGAATTATTTCAGAGTATATTTTATTGTTTTCATTGTGTAGAAAACGTAGCAATTGTCCCGATGTATAATTTTTTATCATTTATGTGAGCAAGTTGCTAATCAGACAATACTTGTTTGGTGAAGTTTATTACTAATTACTAATCCAGAAAGAACTACTTGGTGTATTATTGTAATTTTTTTATAGAACAAATTTTGCAAGAAAGTCATTTGTTTGTGAAAATTTATGAAGAAATGAAAAGGATAGATAAGTTTAGGAGATCGAGTAAAATATTATTTTTTTTTGGATGATCATAATTTGTCTACGGACTTTGGATTATTTGATTTTTTTTTTTTATTGATTGATCAATTATTTCGTGAAGAATAGAAAATAAACCTCCCCAATTAATCCATCATTTAAATAAAAGTTAATAATAACAATGGATCATTAATTTTGTGATCAAATCGGCGTGAAATCCACTGTCTAGAAATCTCATCAGCTTCATCACCCGAAATACAGTTATATATATGTAATCAAATAATAATCATTTACCAAATTATATTATGTTGAAAAAATCAATTATCATTAATATATTATTTTTGACATATTTGCATGGAAATGATCAGTATGAGAAGCACCCAGATAACAAAATACAGGAAGTGGTTGCGAACGTCGTGGTGGTGGGATCCGGCGGCTACACATCCCATAAAGTCATAATCATTTCTAAAACCAAGACATGATTAGTGAATCCGAATGGCCCGAAAACAATCCAGCCCCAAATGAGACGACCCTCCATTCAGAGAAACAATAACGTTTCATTCGAGAGCGCCCAAAAATTCATCGTGCCCCGTTGTGTTTCACAGTGTCTCCAGCCTCATCGTCTCGCTTGATTTGCGGTGTTCATGATGTTGTGGTTAGCCAAAAGAGTATTACTAGGAGTGGAATCTTGAGAGTTACCATTTGTCTTTTTTTCGGATATTTAATTTGTGGGAGATTGAATGTTATGTCTATTGTGGAATGAGTTCGAGTTGAAGAAAGTCAGTGTTACGTATAGAAATATTAGATTAAGCCCATAGATATTTTGTGCCCTTTTCATTCGGCTTGCCTCCGAAGAGTAGTAACATTTTGGTGAATATTATATAAATACATTTTTCAAATATAAATATGAGCCAAAGGTTGGTACCTGAAATTCATCGACAATTAATTTGAAATATTCGGTGTAGAGATGTCCACTATTTAAATGCGATCTTGATGTAATGTCTTAACGGTAGCATCTCATTTTTCGACTTCTTTATATAACATACATATATACAAAGCAATATCGATTTCATTAAATGAATTATTTATTGAAATCCTCTAACATTAGTTAATGAAATCAAACATGATTTTAACCATGTTTAAAATTTATTTATTTTTTTTTAATTCATTAACATTAACCAATGAAATCAAACATGATTTTAACCATTTTTAAAACTTATTATTTTTTAAAAATAAAAAATAAACCCTCCATATTTACACCAGTGTGGCTAACAGGTAATTTACTTCAAATATTTAAAAATGAAATACAACTTCACTGTATTTTTTTTCTTGTTTCCGTTGTGTAGAAACATATAGCAATATATGATTCAAGTTTCTTATTTTCAAAAGCATCCACTGTAAAATTTCAAAAACCGAACTATGTGTCGGCGATCCAGTTATTTTATAACCTTGTCGAACGTATATAATATTGATCATTATTTATTAAATTCAACAAAACCAGATATACATATGTATCTATTACCAAATATTAAATAGGATAAGACGACGAGTACACAAAAACTCTTTCAAAAAAGAAATATATGATCCCAAAAATATCCTAAATCCCAGCTTCTACTCAAATGAAAAATAATCAACTATATACAATGAATATTTACAATTGTTATATGTATCTATTTTGTCGTTTGTCAGTATTTTTCAGTATTACGATAACATTTCAATAAAAATTTATTAAAATCGAAAAATTATTTAAGTTAAAGATTAAAATCGTAAATTAATCGATAACAAAATAAAAAAGTGTAAATTATGATGTTGAAATTGTAATTTTTCACGTAATGAGAAGAATAGATTTGATCATAATATGCATTGAAATTTATGTTAGCAAGCCAGACAATCATATTTTGGTGAAGTTACTATTACCATTTACTAACGCATACAGAACCAAGATTTAATAATAAACTATTTCGAATTGTGATGATATATAGCGAGTTACTTTAGGTTGACGTGTAAAAATTTGCAATATTATATTAAATTTTTGTAGAAAAAAATTTGCAAGATTATTATTTTTGTGAAAATTACAAAGGAAATAAAAGTTAGGAGATCGATCGAGTGATGTGTTTTTTCCCTTGGGATACAAAGGAATTTGCGTTATATATGTCTGTGCGCGTAGGTGTCCAAATTTCCCAACTTAAAATATGCAAAGTAAACAAGCTAAATAATTCTATACATTCCCATATATGTAATATCATATTAAAAATATTAGCTCAAAAATCTACCTAAGATAATTATATATTATTGTTGATTATATATAAAATTTATCAACTTTTCAATCGTTCTAATCAATGCTTCCTATAACAAAAAAATATCAATTAATATTCTTAAAACTGTAGGCCATATGTATCTCTATCTCTATACATAAATAAACATTAAACTGGTCAATTAGATTATGAGACTTCATATTGACACGTTTGTTTCTCCCTAAAACACTTTGTTTTCCTAAAGTACATGACAATAATTATTTACTGTTGTATTTTTTATATAAAAAGTTTGTATAATTCTATTATTTGTAAATTCTTCCGAAGTGCATAGACTGTTATCCAACCATTTCTTATTAACCACGCATGTATTGTTATTTTTAAAATTAGCTAAGAATATGAATTCGTTTCATTACAAAAACATACATACATTTTCAAAATTGCTATATTGTTTATAACATTGTTAATTTTATTGACACGTGACATGAACAAATGATGACTAGCTTTTTTTGAACATCACAGGTGTCAGAAATATATCAAATCTTGTGGTGACTCAGGTTTCTAAGTAAAAATTATATCTTGTAATTTACCACGTTTCAATAAGTACAGATGACTAACCTTCTTTTATTGCAATCGACAAAAACAACCACGATATTTATTATAAATTATCTATGACTAAACACATTTCATATAATATATGAAAATTCACTTTGCACCCTCCATTTTACTTTATATCTACTTATATGCTTAATTACCTGAAGCTTAACATACTTGTTATGTTATAATTTTTCAATACCCATCCTTTACTAACTGCATGTTCAATATATCAATCAAAGTCAATGAAAGCCAGTCCTTACTGTACATATATCGATTATGGACAATGTCAATACATTTATCTATTTTAGAAAGAAGCTGAAGAACTACTACGAAAATTTTACTCCAACCCAGTATGGACCATCATATGACGAAGAGTGCTTAACATGGAATCAAAGATCTTGCTCATGCTAGACTATGCAACAGATATTGAGACAACCCTAAATACCAATGAGCTCCATCAAAACAATCATGTACATTAAATGAATAATAAATCATTTATCATAGTATCGAAAATGCTTAGTTGTAGTCCATGTGTATGAATATATTATAAGTTTTATATAGTGCTTGATCAAATAAACGTATATGAAACATGCTCTCCACTCACTACTCTGTGTATTTACTTTTTCTTTTCCACATAATACATCAACCAGCTTCCTGTTAATTTCTTTTGCTTACATGTTACTGACCCGCGCTTTCTTCTTAATACGAGTTCCAAACAATTTCTATTCATATACTTTGATTTTTATAGTCAATCTCTCGTTGTAGTCATCTATTCAGCTATCTTGGATTTAAATTAGCTTTCATGTTTAAATACCTTAAAAACTCAAAGTTACAAAATTAATAAATAAGTCAACAAAATTCTCAAGTAAAAAACGTTATATCTATTGAAGTCCTGTCTACATTAACAAGTTTTCAAATTTCTTTGATTATACTAAGATTTTCAGTGCTCTTATCAATTGTTTAATGGCTCATAGTATAACTAATATTTAAGTTACAGTTCCCACGTTCATGAACCCATTAGCGTCAACCATGTCATTAAGTGTGGCACCCTTACACCCACTAGCATGATTTAAATATGAATACTATATTTTCGAATTTATAATGACCTATTTATGGAATAAATCCTTGACTAAATTTTAAAATGAGCAAATACTTTATGTCCAATTTGAAACATGTTATTAAACTTCGCTAATTTGAACACCAACTCAATATTTTTCCTAATTATTTTCACTTTTATAAATTCTTTGTTTTTCGTGTTTTTTACTTTGTTAAACATAATGTCAACTTGAAATACTAATCGTATGACTGCTAATATAAAAGAAAATAAAAAATTACTATACTCATAATATTTGTAGTTTTTAAAATTAAATTATTAAATAAGACTAGACAAATATGAACACATAATTAATTGGTCTATAGACAAATATAAATGCTCATATGTTAGACTACAAACATGGGTAAGGCACCTCAAGAATTGAGGTGCCCCTACCTAGTATAATTGAAAAAAGTAGATCCAAGTACTGCATAATAACTATGTAATTATAGTTATGAGAATCGATCGACCCGTCAGTATATATATCTATACGTATAAGTAATAACTATCTAATTTTGTTAAAAGGCAATCAAAGGAAAAAGGGTTGATCCATAGTCCATTGACTGGAAAAACGTAAAAAATACAAGTGTGGTATTCCACAATTTCAATTGACTGGAGAATTCAAGATTTTTGTTGATTGGTATAGTCATATGACAAAAACTTGTGTGAGAAAGTCTCACGATTTGTATTTTGTGAGACAGATCTCTTATTTGGGTCATCCATGAAAAGTATTACCTTTTTTATGCTAAGAATATTATTTTTTATTGTGAATATCGATAGGATTGACCCGTTTCACATAAAAAGATTCGTGAGATCGTCTCACAAGAAACCACTCTAGAGATATAAATAGTATTTTTGTGGTAACAATAGACTTCTCGAAAGTACATCGATTCATTTATATGTAGAGTACGTATATGCACACACCCACACAAACATCATGTACAACTTAAGTGGATAGAAGTCTAATATTTAAGATATTACTAGTGCATCGACGCACGTATTGCTTGTTTGTACAATATTTTTTATATTTCATTTGGTATATATTTAAATGAGGATCAAAATATAATTATAATAAATAGTGAGAGACTACACGGTAATACATGAATTAAAAAATAAACAGAAAAAATAAAAGAAAAAAAAAACCAAAGTAGAAATCGAACCTACATGCTTATGAAATAAAAGTTCTAGCTATTCAATTAATTGTTACTTACATTAAAATTTTAATATTTTATTAAATAATATTAATAATTATTTATTTTAAATATTTTAAATTTAATAATATAATATAAAATATATAATAGATAATTAACAATTTAATGTCGGTAGAATACTCAACATGCCTAAAGATGGCGCATAATAAATATCTATAGCCGACCATATAGGGATAATCAAGAATTATAGCCATCCCAATCTGTACCAAGTAATATAATTAGTAATTATCTGATGAAAGAAAGCATCATTTTTTGGTACAATCGTATCTCCTGAAATCCAAAAAACCCAACAACAAAAAAAAAAGGAAGAAGAGAAAATCACAATTTGTTTTCCAATTAGTGAAAAAATTATTCGACTTTTAAGATTAATATATTAAAAAAGAAGAAGAAGATAGATTTAGCAAAAAATACTTGAGATGATTAATTAGCATTTTAAACAAGAGAATTAGTGATAGAACCCCAATTTAACAAGACAAAAACTTGTGTGGGACGATCCCACGAATCCAATTTGTGAGACGGATCTCTTATTTGAGTCATACATGAAAAAGTATTACTTTTTATGCTAAGAGTATTACTTTTTATTGTGAATATCCGTAGGGTTGACCCGTCTCACAGACTAAGATCTGTGAGACGGTCTCACATGATACTTACTCATTTAACAAATATTCTTGTATAGTTTGCAAGCATATTCCCTAAATCATTATCTTATTAAAGGATTAGCTATTAAATTAAAATTGTTTAATTTATCCCTACCCTTTTTTTTCCCTGCAGAACCCTTCACGGAATAATTTGCATGGACTTTGAGAAAAACTTTCCCTGTGAGAAAAACCTAACTAAATAGAAAAAGGGCTAAAGAAAGTGTATTAAATCTTAATGGGAATGGACGGTACTAGGGTACTATATATGTTAATAAAAAACAATAATAGGAGATTAGTATTTCAAAAAGAATTCCTCCGTGAAATATTTCTTCTAAATCCTGTTTTATTTTCTCTAATGTATGAAAATATACTAAATTAAATTTATATTTTACGTCAATGGACGATAAAAAATTTAAAAACTGTTTGATAACACTTTTGAAATAACAAATGAAAATTCATTGTAGAAACCGGAAGTAAAAGAGAGTATATTTCAGTGTAGCATACGACACAACATGCTGTTGAAGTCTGTAAAACTGGAGGGAAAAATATCTGAATCAATTGTTTTTCTTATTCTACACGTTTGTACAATGATGCCCTTTTATACACAATGAAGTAAAGAGAAGTAAAGAAAGCGGGTTATGCAATGAACACGCTTATGCCTATGTGAATATCAACTAATAAAATGAATACTAACTAACACTCCCCCTCAAGATTGGTGGAGGTTTAAAACACCAATCTTGGACAGCAAGTAGGTGTGTTGATCCTTTCCCAAGCTCTTGGTGAAAATGTCCGCGAGTTGATCGCTTGTGGGAACATAAGAGGTTTTGAGTAACTTGGACTGAATTTTTTCCCGTATCAAATGACAATCTATTTCGATATGCTTCGTTCGTTCATGATAAAGCGGGTTGGCAGCGATATGCATTGCTGCCATGTTATCACAATACAAAGTGGCTGGTTCTGTAATAGACACACCCATCTCTTGAAGCAATCCGGTAATCCATACAATCTCACAAGAAGTAGTAGCCATTGCCCTATACTCAGCTTCCGCGGATGATCTTGAAACCGTGCTTTGTTTCTTAGTTTTCCAGGGCACCAATGAATCTCCTAGCTTCACACAATAGCCTGTGAGAGATATCCGAGACATGGGGCAGGCATCCCAGTCGGAATCACAATATGCAGATAGGGACAAGTCACTGTGAGCAGACAACAAGATACCTAAACCAGGTGTGGACTTCAAGTAGCGCACAACTCTAATGGCAGCTTCCATGTGTGATTTCTTAGGTGCATGTAAGAATTGACTGAGATTCTGCACCACATAGCAGAGATCTGGTCTAGTGATAGTAAGGTATATCAACTTGCCTACAAGCCTTTTATAAGTATTGGAATCTAACAGTAAAGAATCGACAGCAGCCAATGAAGCCTCTTGTTGAATAACCGAATCAAGTTCGTGACTTGTAAGCCTAAGGTTTTGCTCCATAGGTGTTGTACACGGCTTGGCACCACTCAAACCCATTTCTGAAATCAGTTCTAGTGCATACTTCCGTTGACATAAGTAGATTCCTTCATTAGACCTGGCAATCTCAATACCCAAAAAATATCTCAATGGACCTAAATCCTTGAGATGTATTCTGGAATGAAGAAACAGCTTCAGCTCTTTGATAGAGGAATCACTATCACCAGTTATTATGATGTCATCGACATACACAAGTAACAACACTATGCAATCAGCAGTTTGTTTAATGAATAAGGAATGATCATGTTGTGACTGAACACATCCTGCATCCTTCATAATGCTAGAAAACTTATGATTCCATTGTCTTGAAGCTTGTTTTAGCCTATATAAGGACTTTTTTAACAAGCAAACCTTGGACTCCCCCTGTCTTCTATAACCCAAGGGCATGTCCATGTATACCTCTTCATCTAAATCTCCTTGTAGGAAAGCATTTGTCACGTCCATTTGATGTAAGTTCCAACCTCTAATGGTTGCTAGGCTCAACATACACCGAATTGTCACAATCTTGGCTGTGGGTGAAAATGTATCATGGTAATCAACTCCATGTTGTTGTGTATATCCCTTTGCCACAAGCCTCGCCTTGAATCTATCCACGGTTCCATCAGCTTTATATTTAATTTTGTACACCCACTTACATCCTATCGGCTTCTTATTGGCAGGGAGATTAACAATAGCCCATGTATCATTTGATTCGAGGGCTGCAAGTTCCAAATCCATAGCCTCTTTCCACCTAGGATCAGTTATTGCTTCATGATAGTATTGTGGTTCTTTTTCAGAAGAAATTGAAGTCAAAAAACTTTGATAAGCTGGATGAAATCTTGAATATGTGAGGAAATTTGAAATAGGATAACTGGACTTGGCTAAATGACTATGGGGCAAGGTTGGACAGGTATAGTCTTTTGTCCAAATAGGTGGTGTTGTATGTCTAGTCGATCGTCGAGGAACTGAAGAAAGTTGCTCAGGAACAGCAGGTTGACATGGCAAAGTAAGATCATGCTCGACAATGGGATTGCATGGAAAAGGCGAGCACTGCTGTTCAGATTTAGAAAAGGGAAAGATTTCTTCGTGAAACACCACATCTCGAGAAAAAAATATTCTGTTATTATGAAGGTTGAGTAACTTATATCCCTTTTGTGTGTTTGAATATCCCAAGAATACACATGATGATGCTCTAGCAGACAGTTTGTGAGGGATAGTCAAGTTGGTAGCATAACACAAACAACCAAACACTCGTAGGTGATTAAATGAAGGAGTTTTATGAAATAAGACTTCATGAGGCGTTTTGTTTCCTAAATAGGGAGTAGGAGTGCGGTTGATCAAATATACCGCTGTCAAAACACAATCACCCCAATACTTCAATGGGACATATGACTGAAATCTCAAGGCCCTAGCTATGTTTAAATTGTGTCTATGCTTTCTTTCCACAACACCGTTTTGTTGTGGTGTATATGGACAAGAACTTTGATGTATTATGCCAAGAGATTGAAACAAAGATGTACATTCCCGTTTAAAAAAATCAGATGCATTGTCGGTACGAAGAATTTTGACCGACATGCTAAATTGATTTCGGATGAGCACAAAGAAATTTTTCAGGATGTGTAGGACATCTAGTTTAGAATGCATCAAGAAAACCCAAGTTCCTCTAGAAAAATCGTCAACTATGGTAAGAAAATATCTCTCCCCATTGTACGTTTCTGTCTTGAAGGGTCCCCAAATATCAAGGTGCAATAATTCAAAAGAGCATGCAGTTCTAGAGGTGCTTGTACGTGGAAAACAAAGACGAGTTTGTTTTGATTGTGGACATATAGAGCAATGAGGTATAGAATCACATGAAGATACAAAAGGCAAGAGTTTCATTCTAGCAACAGATATATGCCCCAAGCGTTGGTGCCAAAGTGAACTGCTCAATGAGGAACAAGCTATTGTATCATCAACAGTCAACGTATTACAATGAAACTTAGAACTAGAGGTAGGAACTTTAGGTAAGGAAGAAAAACCAGAGTGTGAATTGCTTGTATCATCCAAGTGATAAAGTCCATTCCATTCTCTACCAATCCCCATTATCTGTCCAGTCTTGAGGTCCTGAAAAACACAAAATTTGGGGTAAAATGTAACATAGCAGTTGTGTTCTTTGGTGAGTTTAGAAACAGAAAGCAGGTTGAAGCGAAAATCTGGTATTTGCAAAACTCTGTTGAGTATGATTGAATCTGAAAGAGCTATAGAACCTGCTCCACTAATAGAAATCTTACTGCCATTTGGCAATCCAACTGTCCCAGAGGATTTAGCTATGGACTTAAAATTTTGCAAGACCAATGAATCTCCTACCATATGCTCATTTGCACCGGTATCTATTATCCAAGGAGCTTTGGTAGAATGAGATAAAGATAATGAGTCCTTTTTCCTTGTACCTGCCATATTTGCCATAGGTTCATGAGAAGTCTCAGCATCACACTTTCCAAGCAGCTTTAAAATCTCAGCATACTGAGCCTGACTGAAAATTGGAGTATCTTGAGCCGCTACTGTTGATGTGCTGACTGAATCACGCTCAATCGCATTTGCTTCAAATTGTGGCTTTCTGTTCTTCATCACTTTCTGAGGAACAAACTTACCTTGAGGCTTGAACGTTTTATGGCATGGAGGATATCCATTAAGCCGATAACAAGTGGCTCTAGTGTGTCCATTCCAATTACAATAATCACATTTGAGAAATTCTTTCTGCTGTGATTCTCTTCGATTTTGATTAGAAAAAAATACCGCAGCTGGTGTCTCTACAGAGATGATAGCACGATGAGATTCTTCTTGGGAGATTATTGAAAATGCTTGTCCCACAGTCGGTAAAGGAGTCATCATAAGAATTTGGCTTCGGATTTGAGAGTAACTCTCATTTAATCCCATAAGAAACTGAAGTAATGTAGTGACCCGTTCCAGAATCACCTACTAGTCAAGAACTAAGCATGCAATCAACCTATTTAACAATAATCAGAGATAACAGCGGAAAAAGTCAACAACAATAATGGTTATACAACCCAATCGAAGTCTAGACTAACTCAAAATGAAATACCCAATACAACCATATCGAATCAAAACAATACCGATAACTAAACCAACCAGCTACTCAACGTCCTCCTCCTGCTCCTCCTGAGCTGTCCAACCTGAGGCCTGCCCCGTGGGAATGGGGTGTCCAAGATAAACAAAAACCGAGGACGTGAGCGATAAGAACGCCCAGTACAAAAGTATGAGTATACAGACCTATATGAAATGCACATGCTATGATCATGATACCGGGGTAGTCAAGAAACAGGAGTCACAAAAGGATCTCAACAATGCTCAGTCTAGAGGCGCCAAGTGGATAGTGCCGCGCGGTCCAACCTCTGGGTCACTGCATCCACTACAAGACAGACGTGGACCTAAAATGTCCCGGACCACCGAAGCCCTCCCGACCCGTCGGCCACTGTGTACTCTCGGTGTCCATGCGTCCACAAGACAGGGCTGAGCGGTCCCAAGATATAGCTTATCTCGAAAGAGATACAGCTTAACAGTAAAGGCTATCTCGAAGGAGATACGGCTCAACATGAAATGCAACGTGCAGTAATAACCGTGACATAATAGCATGCATTATATGACATATATCAATGCATCACATAATCATGCAACACATATAAGAATGTATACTCAACCAGGATATCTCGGATAGTACTTTCGTACCTCTATCACAGTAATCCTAATCCACTGGAACCACCAGACAACAGGTCTAATCCAAGCCTATTCATCAAGTGAAAACCATCACTAAACTTATCTACCAGACTTAACTAGATAATCCTGAGATAAATACTGATAAAATTCCAAACCTTCGTCCGTCGCTAGCCCGTTGATGCCGCTAGCTCCCAACTAGAGCACAGCTCTGCTACAAGACCAGCAGCTCCCCGCTAGTGCCCAAATCTCGGAACAAGACTAGAACCTGTCAGAAACGACTGAAATGCTATGGAACTCTCTGAATTGGCGAGTCAAAATGAGGAAATCCGACCACTATTTATAGGCCATGTTCGGATCCTCCGAACACCACTTCGGAACGTCCGAACGCTACGTGTCCATTGGCTCTTGACAGCTCATGATCGGATCCTCCGATCATACACTTCGGACCGTCCGAACATGCACGTGTCCAGCTGCTCTTGACACCTAATGATCGGATCCACCGAACCCACTTCGGACCTTCCGAACTCCCACGTGTCGATCAACTCTTGACACCTAATGATCGGATCCACCGAACTCACTTCGGACCTTCCGAACTCTTCGGTGCTTCCGAACCATCTTCGGACCTTCCGATCATGACTCGGTCAAAATTACACATTAAACCTTCTTAATCACCAATACTCCGTTAATTACCCAATTTGGAATTCGGGCTACTACATTCTCCCCCCCTTAAAAATGATTTCGTCCTCGAAATCAAGCTTAGAGAATGAACAAAATGAAATAACAACATCATTACCCTCCAAATCTAAGGAACAACCCATCACTAGACGCTTAGCTAACCCCGAATGACCCATCGGAGTAGAAACAGAAAGAATGACATCTAGAGAAACATGCGGTAACTTATGACGCTTAACAAATCGTCCTGGTCACCCCAACGACCTACACTTCCCTGACTACTCTCATCACCAAAATGGTCAGCCATTGCTACAACATAGAATAGGGAAACTAGTAAATTGGTCAACGGAATTCCCAAAACAAAAATCTATATCCCAAAATCGTATGCATGCTCTGATACCATAAATGTAGTGACCCGTTCCAGAATCACCTACTAGTCAAGAACTAAGCATGCAATCAACCTATTTAACAATAATCAGAGATAACAGCGGAAAAAGTCAACAACAATAATGGTTATACAACCCAATCGAAGTCTAGACTAACTCAAAATGAAATACCCAATACAACCATATCGAATCAAAACAATACCGATAACTAAACCAACCAGCTACTCAACGTCCTCCTCCTGCTCCTCCTGAGCTGTCCAACCTGAGGCCTGCCCCGTGGGAATGGGGTGTCCAAGATAAACAAAAACCGAGGACGTGAGCGATAAGAACGCCCAGTACAAAAGTATGAGTATACAGACCTATATGAAATGCACATGCTATGATCATGATACCGGGGTAGTCAAGAAACAGGAGTCACAAAAGGATCTCAACAATGCTCAGTCTAGAGGCGCCAAGTGGATAGTGCCGCGCGGTCCAACCTCTGGGTCACTGCATCCACTACAAGACAGACGTGGACCTAAAATGTCCCGGACCACCGAAGCCCTCCCGACCCGTCGGCCACTGTGTACTCTCGGTGTCCATGCGTCCACAAGACAGGGCTGAGCGGTCCCAAGATATAGCTTATCTCGAAAGAGATACAGCTTAACAGTAAAGGCTATCTCGAAGGAGATACGGCTCAACATGAAATGCAACGTGCAGTAATAACCGTGACATAATAGCATGCATTATATGACATATATCAATGCATCACATAATCATGCAACACATATAAGAATGTATACTCAACCAGGATATCTCGGATAGTACTTTCGTACCTCTATCACAGTAATCCTAATCCACTGGAACCACCAGACAACAGGTCTAATCCAAGCCTATTCATCAAGTGAAAACCATCACTAAACTTATCTACCAGACTTAACTAGATAATCCTGAGATAAATACTGATAAAATTCCAAACCTTCGTCCGTCGCTAGCCCGCTGATGCCGCTAGCTCCCAACTAGAGCACAGCTCTGCTACAAGACCAGCAGCTCCCCGCTAGTGCCCAAATCTCGGAACAAGACTAGAACCTGTCAGAAACGACTGAAATGCTATGGAACTCTCTGAATTGGCGAGTCAAAATGAGGAAATCCGACCACTATTTATAGGCCATGTTCGGATCCTCCGAACACCACTTCGGAACGTCCGAACGCTACGTGTCCATTGGCTCTTGACAGCTCATGATCGGATCCTCCGATCATACACTTCGGACCGTCCGAACATGCACGTGTCCAGCTGCTCTTGACACCTAATGATCGGATCCACCGAACCCACTTCGGACCTTCCGAACTCCCACGTGTCGATCAACTCTTGACACCTAATGATCGGATCCACCGAACTCACTTCGGACCTTCCGAACTCTTCGGTGCTTCCGAACCATCTTCGGACCTTCCGATCATGACTCGGTCAAAATTACACATTAAACCTTCTTAATCACCAATACTCCGTTAATTACCCAATTTGGAATTCGGGCTACTACATTCTCCCCCCCTTAAAAATGATTTCGTCCTCGAAATCAAGCTTAGAGAATGAACAAAATGAAATAACAACATCATTACCCTCCAAATCTAAGGAACAACCCATCACTAGACGCTTAGCTAACCCCGAATGACCCATCGGAGTAGAAACAGAAAGAATGACATCTAGAGAAACATGCGGTAACTTATGACGCTTAACAAATCGTCCTGGTCACCCCAACGACCTACACTTCCCTGACTACTCTCATCACCAAAATGGTCAGCCATTGCTACAACATAGAATAGGGAAACTAGTAAATTGGTCAACGGAATTCCCAAAACAAAAATCTATATCCCAAAATCGTATGCATGCTCTGATACCATAAATGTAGTGACCCGTTCCAGAATCACCTACTAGTCAAGAACTAAGCATGCAATCAACCTATTTAACAATAATCAGAGATAACAGCGGAAAAAGTCAACAACAATAATGGTTATACAACCCAATCGAAGTCTAGACTAACTCAAAATGAAATACCCAATACAACCATATCGAATCAAAACAATACCGATAACTAAACCAACCAGCTACTCAACGTCCTCCTCCTGCTCCTCCTGAGCTGTCCAACCTGAGGCCTGCCCCGTGGGAATGGGGTGTCCAAGATAAACAAAAACCGAGGACGTGAGCGATAAGAACGCCCAGTACAAAAGTATGAGTATACAGACCTATATGAAATGCACATGCTATGATCATGATACCGGGGTAGTCAAGAAACAGGAGTCACAAAAGGATCTCAACAATGCTCAGTCTAGAGGCGCCAAGTGGATAGTGCCGCGCGGTCCAACCTCTGGGTCACTGCATCCACTACAAGACAGACGTGGACCTAAAATGTCCCGGACCACCGAAGCCCTCCCGACCCGTCGGCCACTGTGTACTCTCGGTGTCCATGCGTCCACAAGACAGGGCTGAGCGGTCCCAAGATATAGCTTATCTCGAAAGAGATACAGCTTAACAGTAAAGGCTATCTCGAAGGAGATACGGCTCAACATGAAATGCAACGTGCAGTAATAACCGTGACATAATAGCATGCATTATATGACATATATCAATGCATCACATAATCATGCAACACATATAAGAATGTATACTCAACCAGGATATCTCGGATAGTACTTTCGTACCTCTATCACAGTAATCCTAATCCACTGGAACCACCAGACAACAGGTCTAATCCAAGCCTATTCATCAAGTGAAAACCATCACTAAACTTATCTACCAGACTTAACTAGATAATCCTGAGATAAATACTGATAAAATTCCAAACCTTCGTCCGTCGCTAGCCCGCTGATGCCGCTAGCTCCCAACTAGAGCACAGCTCTGCTACAAGACCAGCAGCTCCCCGCTAGTGCCCAAATCTCGGAACAAGACTAGAACCTGTCAGAAACGACTGAAATGCTATGGAACTCTCTGAATTGGCGAGTCAAAATGAGGAAATCCGACCACTATTTATAGGCCATGTTCGGATCCTCCGAACACCACTTCGGAACGTCCGAACGCTACGTGTCCATTGGCTCTTGACAGCTCATGATCGGATCCTCCGATCATACACTTCGGACCGTCCGAACATGCACGTGTCCAGCTGCTCTTGACACCTAATGATCGGATCCACCGAACCCACTTCGGACCTTCCGAACTCCCACGTGTCGATCAACTCTTGACACCTAATGATCGGATCCACCGAACTCACTTCGGACCTTCCGAACTCTTCGGTGCTTCCGAACCATCTTCGGACCTTCCGATCATGACTCGGTCAAAATTACACATTAAACCTTCTTAATCACCAATACTCCGTTAATTACCCAATTTGGAATTCGGGCTACTACATTCTCCCCCCCTTAAAAATGATTTCGTCCTCGAAATCAAGCTTAGAGAATGAACAAAATGAAATAACAACATCATTACCCTCCAAATCTAAGGAACAACCCATCACTAGACGCTTAGCTAACCCCGAATGACCCATCGGAGTAGAAACAGAAAGAATGACATCTAGAGAAACATGCGGTAACTTATGACGCTTAACAAATCGTCCTGGTCACCCCAACGACCTACACTTCCCTGACTACTCTCATCACCAAAATGGTCAGCCATTGCTACAACATAGAATAGGGAAACTAGTAAATTGGTCAACGGAATTCCCAAAACAAAAATCTATATCCCAAAATCGTATGCATGCTCTGATACCATAAATGTAGTGACCCGTTCCAGAATCACCTACTAGTCAAGAACTAAGCATGCAATCAACCTATTTAACAATAATCAGAGATAACAGCGGAAAAAGTCAACAACAATAATGGTTATACAACCCAATCGAAGTCTAGACTAACTCAAAATGAAATACCCAATACAACCATATCGAATCAAAACAATACCGATAACTAAACCAACCAGCTACTCAACGTCCTCCTCCTGCTCCTCCTGAGCTGTCCAACCTGAGGCCTGCCCCGTGGGAATGGGGTGTCCAAGATAAACAAAAACCGAGGACGTGAGCGATAAGAACGCCCAGTACAAAAGTATGAGTATACAGACCTATATGAAATGCACATGCTATGATCATGATACCGGGGTAGTCAAGAAACAGGAGTCACAAAAGGATCTCAACAATGCTCAGTCTAGAGGCGCCAAGTGGATAGTGCCGCGCGGTCCAACCTCTGGGTCACTGCATCCACTACAAGACAGACGTGGACCTAAAATGTCCCGGACCACCGAAGCCCTCCCGACCCGTCGGCCACTGTGTACTCTCGGTGTCCATGCGTCCACAAGACAGGGCTGAGCGGTCCCAAGATATAGCTTATCTCGAAAGAGATACAGCTTAACAGTAAAGGCTATCTCGAAGGAGATACGGCTCAACATGAAATGCAACGTGCAGTAATAACCGTGACATAATAGCATGCATTATATGACATATATCAATGCATCACATAATCATGCAACACATATAAGAATGTATACTCAACCAGGATATCTCGGATAGTACTTTCGTACCTCTATCACAGTAATCCTAATCCACTGGAACCACCAGACAACAGGTCTAATCCAAGCCTATTCATCAAGTGAAAACCATCACTAAACTTATCTACCAGACTTAACTAGATAATCCTGAGATAAATACTGATAAAATTCCAAACCTTCGTCCGTCGCTAGCCCGCTGATGCCGCTAGCTCCCAACTAGAGCACAGCTCTGCTACAAGACCAGCAGCTCCCCGCTAGTGCCCAAATCTCGGAACAAGACTAGAACCTGTCAGAAACGACTGAAATGCTATGGAACTCTCTGAATTGGCGAGTCAAAATGAGGAAATCCGACCACTATTTATAGGCCATGTTCGGATCCTCCGAACACCACTTCGGAACGTCCGAACGCTACGTGTCCATTGGCTCTTGACAGCTCATGATCGGATCCTCCGATCATACACTTCGGACCGTCCGAACATGCACGTGTCCAGCTGCTCTTGACACCTAATGATCGGATCCACCGAACCCACTTCGGACCTTCCGAACTCCCACGTGTCGATCAACTCTTGACACCTAATGATCGGATCCACCGAACTCACTTCGGACCTTCCGAACTCTTCGGTGCTTCCGAACCATCTTCGGACCTTCCGATCATGACTCGGTCAAAATTACACATTAAACCTTCTTAATCACCAATACTCCGTTAATTACCCAATTTGGAATTCGGGCTACTACAAGTAACCTCTGTTGTTGATCATGTTCAATATATTTCCTAGCTGTTGCACATTCACAAGAAGGAAGAGTTACCAAAGAGGAGTATTCATCCCACAGTTGTTTTAATTTGCAAAAAAATACTGAGATTGTACTATCTCCCTGTGTGATCCTTCCAATTTCTCGATGTAGAGTGAAGATCCGCGATCCATTCACTTTATCAAATTGCTCTTTTAAGTCAGACCATACAACAGATGCTTCAGTAGCATATACAATGCCACGAAATATATCCTTACAAACCGTATTGTAGATCCAGGACAGAACCAGGGCATTACACCTCTCCCATTGTTGTGCTGTGAGAGATCCAGAGGCTGGACGGTTACAGGTGCCGTCTATAAATCCAATTTTGTTCTTCGCACGCAGTGCCATTAACATCGCACGACTCCACACTCCATAGTTCTCAGTGCCTACCAACTGATCAGTAACTAAATTCATACCTGGGGTGTCCGAGGGATGAAGAAATAGCGGATCGTTGAAATTGGAAGTCATCGCCATCTCAAACTGAATCTCCTCTGCAATATTCAACCGGGAAGCCAGCGGAGAGTTTAATTTCCGAATTCAATCTCAAGTGAATTCAGAATTGCACTGATCACTCATCGACTTCGTTGCTCTGATACCATGTTGAATTCTGTAAAACTGGAGGGAAAAATATCTGAATCAATTGTTTTTCTTATTCTACACGTTTGTATAGTGATGCCCTTTTATACACAATGAAGTAAAGAGAAGTAAAGAAAGCGGGTTATGCAATGAACACGCTTATGCCTATGTGAATATCAACTAATAAAATGAATACTAACTAACACATGCATATGCACCAATTACATGTGTAGGACCGAACGCTTATCGTTTTACAAAAAAACTATAGCATGTGGTGGTAACATTGTAAATCAAAAATTTTAAATCGTACAACATATAAAACCTTATGGTTCAATCATTATCTTATCAGAGACAATTATTGCATCCAACAATCATCCTTCCAATAATAACACTTCTTGCAATCTATGAAAATCGAACAAATGACATTGAGTACTATGATACCAATTATAGGTCTCAGCGCTTGTCGATTTATCAAAAGTTATAAATGATGAAAATAATACAACTCAAATACATCTCAAGCGTTATAGTTTGATCGCTCATATAACATGAATAATTATTATACCTCGACAACGTGTGATTGTGTATAATTTTTTTTTTTACCGATGTTTGATTATAGCCTAGGAGAATATAGTGTTCAAATGACAAGACCAAAAAGGGCATGCGAAAGATGGAAAAGTGGTGTAATTTAATCTTTGAATGAAGTGCTTTGAACCTACTCATTCGTATAACCAATTCCGTGTTTCAAAAAGAAATGTAGTTGGCTAGCAGCCTTGGGGTAGGTAATTTAATTTAATGTAATTTTTATGCATCTATGGTTTAATATTTGGAGGATCGGTTTTGACACTCTTGAAGGTGCTTCAAACACAATATTCTCTATAAACTGCAATAGCTTGTTTTCTAAAAATGAATACACCGATTAATTAAGTCGAGTTTGGTTTTCAAACTAAGCGGAAGACACTCGAAATAATCATTCGGTAAGAAGACTGAACAATTTAAAGTTTTTATCTTGTGTAAACTGAATAACTGAAATAAAAAGGATCAGTGCTGGCTTGTACCAATTCAGTTATGGGAAAACTGAACTGATCAAATCAACTTTAAAACAGTAGTTAAACAGTTAAAGATACAAGATATGTTTATGGATGTTCAGAGACTTCAACTGCTCCTATGTCACTCTTCTACCACCTCAGGTAGAAACCACTAGAAGATTTTGATTTATACAACACATTATAAAAACTTACTCAAGAAGGACAACACCCAACCAGAACTCCTAGAACTCAAGAATACGGGCAGCACCTGACAATTCGCATAATGTTTAACGTCTCTTATGTCAAGACTACAAACACAGTGTTTAATGTCTTTGTGTGAGGACTCACTCAGCTAAACAATAAGCACAACTCTCTGTATATGTGAGTGATTGTGTGTGAAAGTGTGAGAACTTATCTAATCAATACAACACGAAAGTGTTCTCACACAACTGAGCTAATTGCTTCTAGTAAGCTGATATGAAATGAGCATGCCATCTGTTTTCTTCACACAATAGTATTTTGTTGTTGTTATGCTTCTTCTTCAATGATCTTGATCTGGTATTTATACTCGCTTTGTACATGAAGACTCAATAATAATGTCTGTTGTATTTGCTTGTGTTTCCTTATTATATCTCTCTTCATTCTGACAACTGTTCTGGAAGCTTTCCTCGTTTAACATTGTTTCAACGTCCATTATTGTACCTTCGTCTGTGAAGTAGCTTGTAGCTTGCATATTCTTGCTTAGCTGGATTCCATTTGATAATATTTTCGTGATATGTGAATTGATCTGTGATACCCTTGTCCCACATCTAAAAAATCATAGATTTAAAATGAGTTTATAATTGATTACAATGGACTTCTATAGCAACTTGGGTTAATCATTTTCGTAAAGCGAGAACGAACACGAAGTAGTTGCTATAGGGGCCCATTGTGCAGTCACGCAGCCACGGGCCCGGGGGCGTGACAGAATGGTATCAGAGCCGGTCAGCGGCATGGAACACCGGGAAATAAGTGCTATGCAGGGCAAAGTGCTACGTGCATGAGAGCCACCTCTTGAACCTGCGGGGCAAAGTGCTACATGACGGGAGCCACCTCTTGAACCTGTAGGAGTAACCTCTAGATTCTCGGTGCTGGTGGATCGAGGGGTCAGGTCGCGACGAGGACGTCGTGTTCTGAAAGAGAAGTGATTGTGATACCCTTGTCCCTCATCTAAAAAATCATAGATTTAAAATGAGTTTATAATTGCTTACAATGGACTTCTATAGCGACTTGGGTTAATCATTTTCGTAAAGCGAGGACGAACACGAAGTAGTTGCTATAGAGGCCCATTGTGCAGTCACGCAGCCGCGGGCCCAGGCTCGGGGGCGTGACATAATAAGTTACAAATGATGCTCTGAACTGGCTGATGAAATAAGTTTAGACTGATTTCACTGTATCAGTTGTTTTGTTCAGCTGAGTTCTTCATCAGTTGGACTCTTCATCAGCTGACCGCTCTTCTGCTGAACCACATGTTAGCTGGACAATCAATTAAACTGGTCTTTGATACATCGGTTGGACTGGTTCAGTTTTGGCAATCAGTCGCCGTCTTCATATCTTAAGTTTTAGCTCGAGAATTGATTAGTTCAGGATATGATCAATATAAGCTTTTATGCGCACTAGATAAAATTTTTAGAACATCAAAATCAAGATTACGAGTCATAAAATGTTCCAACAATATTGGACCCGGAATATTCGATTTATAGGGTATACCACAACTTTTTTATATTGTTTTAGGCTGCATTTTGATATAAATTAATCAAATTAAAATGTCCAATAGTAAATTTAGATTGAAAAGTTTTGTTTGATATATATATATATATATATATATATATATATATATATATATATATATATATATATATTATTATTTTTATTATAAGTATTAATTAATTACTAGTATTACGATAGAGTAAGGTTGAAATTAATCTATAAATTTTTAATTTTCTGATAAATAATTTGCTGACTTCTTATTTTAACAGATTTGTTTGGGACTAGACCAAATGTTTGGGCCAAGTGGAACCAAATGTATCAAATAAAGAATATATTTGTTCGCTTTCATATAAAACAAATACAAAAAACAATAAAAATACAAAAGCACTTCCTTTTTCAATAGATCAATTAGTTTTTGACTTGGGGGTATGCAATGTGTAATCACCAAGTACATTCCCACTATAAAATGTAATGGCTAAACTTTGTTAATTCAAACTAATCATTGTATTGAATTGAATTGATACCTTTGATGACAATGTATAAAAATTTAGGTACGATTTGATACATTTTATATGATGATTTGCGAATATATACGAGTAACTTTCCGCCTAAAAAAAATTCTCTTACATTCACGAAACATAACAAAGCTTCACTCAATCACAATTTTTAGCTCCGTCGCAACCATTGTTACTCTTTATGATCAAGACTCGTGTGGTTTAAATATCGAAAATATCAGTCATGTTATTTGTCTATCTGCTACATTTTTCACAATTGGAATTATAGTTTTTTCTTTCGACGTGGTGCTGATGTGATATTTACACAACATATATTGACTCTAATATGAAATCAACACTTTCGATATATAAAAAAAAACTAAAATTCCCAAAAATCGAAAAATATGAAACTAAACCTGAAATTAGATGTCAAACTCACAAAGAATAAAACCTATGGTCACCAAAATTGAAGCTTTTTCGTAATAACTATCCTTGCTTAAAATTTGAAATAATTAAAAATCTAAGTGGATAATTGCGCCGGGAAAAAAAGAGTTTGGAAGTGGTCGTGATGTCATCAAAGTCAAAATTGTGCTCTCACGGATTTACACAAAAGCCCACGTAATTTAATTGTTATTTAAAAAATAATTAATTAGTATAGAATAAAATGTGTGTGTTAAGGGCAGAATTGGAAAGGAGAAGTTGAAAAGGAGGTTAAAAGGAATACGCTCTGAGACGCGCCGTGTGAATGGCACGTGCCACAAAATGTGGACGGAAAATTAGATATTCTCGTTTCTTAAATGCCAAAATGTTTTTGTTGAATGGGGCCCATGCCAAATTCGTGAAACCATCTTCCCAAATCAAACTGTTTGAATATAATTAGAAATATCAAATTTTAAAAATTGAGTTTAAATAAATATTTATTCTTGAATTGACTTTAGATTCAAATTGTTTTCTATGATCCATAAATTTGAAGAACGTTTCTTGGTATTTTGAGTTGAATAAATATGAACGTGTAATCTTCGAACAAACCGAACAGATTAATCAAAGTTGTATTTAGATTGATGAATTTGAAGTTAAAAATGTAATAATAAATATATTTGTTTGTTTGAAATTTTTATGAATCCACTTGACAATAAATTTCAGATCTTGACTTGTTATTTTTTTAATCCTTATAGTTGTGGATTTCAAAAGTATATTTCAAATCATCTCTTCAAAATTCAAATACCCCTCACGTTCATCTTATTAAATTCAGTTGAATAAAAAAAATTCAGTAGACAAAAACTCTTGTCAGATGATCTTATGAGTCAATTTCATCACTCATAAAAAAAAGTTACTTTTTATGCAAAAAATATCACTTTTTGTTGTAAATATGAGCAGAGTTGACCCGTTTCACGAATAAAAATCAGTTTGAAAATTTCAAGTTGGACTCCGGAAATAACAATATTCTATTTGATATGTTATGTATCTATTTCTAATCGCGCCCACGGATTCAACAATTTTAATTGATTTATAATTATATCAATAAATTTTACTTGGATCATTTCATAAATGATAAAATATAATAGAATATGTCTTTTGTGAGACGGTCTAACGAATCTTTATCTGTGAGATGGGTCAATCCTACCGATATTTACAAAAAAAATAATAATACTCTTAGCATAAAAAGTAATACTTTTTAATGGAAGACCCAAATAATATATCCGTCATACTTGTGAGACCGTCTCACACAAGTTTTTACCAATATAATATAATTTTGTTTAAATTAACGTGTGCTGAATGTTATTTCATTTCAATGAGCGCGCGACAAATCCCCGGAAACTACCTTCGTCGGTTGCAAATGCTACATAAGAATCAAATTATATTAGTGCTACTTTTAATAGGTTAGAGTATTCAGGAAACTGAACCTGATTTGAAAATATGCTGCCGAAAAAATAAATTAATATGCAATGAAACATCTATATATATATATATATATATATATATATATATATATATATATATATATATATATATATATATATAAAATACTAAATCTCACAATTCAAGCCATACTATTATAATCGAATTTAGCACACGAGAGGTGTCTGAGTTGGTGAAATAGACGAATGTCTGACCAATGATCAAGAATTTCATTTCTTCCTAGCATTTTTTTGGACGACCATGTGACACACTAGAAAGAAGCAGTTATTTTTGAAAATAATGGCCAGAAAGAAAAAGTATGTAAACTGATGATTTAAATATTATATAGGGATAGTTCTTCACCCTTTTGTCAAAATATAATAATTTTGGTTAATAAAAATCAATATTTACTCAACGGTATGTGCACAAAAATATTGTAGTTTATCCCAAACGTTTTTTTGGCAGATAGAAAGTGAGCTCGAGTGTGCATATCCCCACAAAATTAGCCAAACTATCACTTTCACGCGAATGCAAAACACCAGCCCACCAACCCTCCTTCGGCCTTCCTCACTCCTTCATGACCTTGCTTTTCTCTACAAAATCCATTCCACGCGGAGTACTATAAATTCACATCCCAAGCTCAGCCACAAATATTCACCAATCCAACCTGCTTCTTTCCTCTGAAGCCTGGATCAGAACAAAATATATTGAATCACTAACAGCAAACCTTATATATTAACTATACTCAGATCGGGTTGGTGCGTGATATGAAGCTTGCGACTTGTAGTAATAATTCTATGTTACAGGGTTCGAACAGTGGTCTGTTTAGTTCGAATAGCTGTGCGGTGATCTCAAGCAACTGGAAATTTGGTGGGAACCATAGTAATTTGAATATGAAGGCTAACAGTTCTTGGAATTCAGATGAAAGTGTTACGGGCCAATGTCTCGCTTCGAATGCTGCCAGGATTAAGGATAAGTGGATGGAGTTTCAAGGGATCAAGAATTGGGAGGGTTTGCTGGATCCATTGGATGACGGGTTGAGGGATGAAATTCTTCGTTACGGGGAGTTCGTGGAGGCGGCTTATCGGTGTTTCGACTTCGACACATCGTCCCAGGGTTACGCCACATGCCGTTACCCCAAGAGTTCGATGTTGAGTGATTGCGGAGTTGGCGTGGCTGGGTATAAAGTGACCAAGAGTCTGCATGCCACTTGTGGTGTCAACTTGCCTAACTGGACCGAGAGGATACCAGGCTGGGTGTCGACCCAGTCGAGCTGGATCGGCTACGTGGCGGTGTGTAATGATAAGGCCGAGATCGCTAGATTAGGGAGACGCGACGTTGTGATCGCCTACCGAGGTACCGCAACGTGCATGGAGTGGATCGAGAATTTACGTGCCACATTGACTTGCTTGCCTTGCGACATGTCGCCGTACAAGTGCGATTCGATGGTACAAAGTGGATTTTTAAGCTTGTACACATCGAGCGCGGAGGGTCGCCCTAGCTTACAGGACTCGATTAGAGGGGAGATAAACAAAATCCTACAAAAATATGCCGATGAACCCCTAAGTATTACCGTAACTGGACACAGCCTCGGAGCAGCATTGGCGACACTAACGGCTCACGACATCAACACAACATTCAAACATGCACCTTTAGTGACGGTTGTTTCGTTCGGTGGCCCGAGAGTTGGGAACATAAACTTCCGTAGCCAACTAGAAAAAAACGGCACAAAAGTACTAAGAATCGTGAACTCGGACGATCCCATAACTAAAGTCCCCGGTTTCGTTCTTGAGGAGAACGCGCCGCAAAGAACAAGGAACGGGGGCATGGACGACGTGGTCACGGGGCTATCAAACTGGCTACAAAAACGCATGGAAGAGACACAATGGGTGTACGCAAAAATCGGCAAAGAACTTAGACTTAGCAGCCGAGATTGTCCCCATCTGAGCAATGGAAACGTAGCCACATGTCACGATCTAAAGACATATCTTCATTTGGTTTACAATTTTGTTAGTTCAAATTGCCCTCTGAGAGCCACGGCCAAGAGGGTTATAGAGAAAACATCAGGAGAAGCAGCGGCTTTCGTCTAGATCACAGACAAAAACTGTTCCAGATTGTACGTATGGATAGATAGCTAGACAGATAGATAGCACACACATTCATTCATTCATAAATAATCTGTTACAAATTCACCCACCAAATTATTATGGCAAAGTGCATGGCAATTATGGGCATTGGCCCTTTGCTAGTCGAAGCCCACCAGTCTACGATAATTAGGTAAAATTATTTTGCAATATTGAAATAAGATATAGTCTTATATAAAGGATTTACTTTCAAGTTTTTTGAGGTATATATCAAATTGAAATATAATGTTTCGGCGAAATTCGTTTGCTTCCTGGGAATATGATACATACTAGTGGGGTCGAAGCGCACACTGTGCGCACAAAATGTAACGATAAATATGAAGTATATGTCATAGTTTAATTTGGATGGAAAACTGAATAAAAAAATGAAGGAAAATTTAACTAAATCTGGAGTTATACAAAGAAGAGAAAATTGTTTTTTTCGTTACGTATCTTTGTTTTCTTGTGATTTTAACAATATATGTTATCGAATTTTCAGTTGTAGTCTTGTATCTTATGACTTTTTGACAATTTTAGTCATTTTTCATCGGAATTGTCGATGTGAAACTACTAACATCAGCACTACATTGATGTTACATCAGCTCCATGTCGAAAAGACTAAAATGCTACAACAAAAAGCATAGCTAATGGACTAATTAAAATTTGACAACGCAGGTAATAAAATTTTAAAAACAAACAAACATATATAACAAAATATGTAATTTTTCTGAAAAAAATTTCAACAATATATTAAAAGTTAGCTCATTTAGGGAATATAATTTTAATTCATAATATAAATATTGCGACTTATTTCCACATAAAAATGTGGAAAATGCTTAGATTAATTCGTTACATGGACTTGAATCACTCATATCCCCGAATTTCGTTTATTTAGAGGTGATTTTACTCGACTATGTATAATAATTATACTCGACTATATATTTAGTGTGTATGATGGATGTGTATCATATCAAAACTATATATATTGTGTAACAACAAATCAATTTTTCCATGATATATTGTAAAACTAAAATGGCCATAACGCGCTTAACCAAAATGTGTTGATAAATCAATTTTTTAATTTGTGTTGCTTTATCTTAATATTTATTTATTTTTTTATTCTCCTCTACATATATGAAATTAGACTAAATAGAATGATTCTTCAAATCTCATACTATGGAGGTAATTATAAGATTGACATATGTTTCGAACAAGGAGTATATAATTTTAAAGTTGGTGGTTTTGAATGTAAGTCTTATGCAAATATCTAGCTATGTATATATATATCTTCAAAGGTAATTGTTTTTTTTCCCTAATAACAGTACTTTAAAAAAAAAAGCGCAACAAATTTTTTGGACAGCTTAATCAATTCATAATGTAATTTTGGTACAGTATGAACACAATATTTAATATTTTTTTTACGTGAATACTCATTCAACTAAACTTTGAAACTTAATAACTTTCATGTATATATGTAAGTGATTGATTATGTGTGATTATTTAATCTATTACAGTGTGTATCTCTCAAATATATCCTTCCACTTAGGCTTGCTCGTTTTCTAGCTAATTTCTTCATGTAAGTTGCATATGCTTTGAATCTCCTTTCAAAGCTTGTATTTGATATTTAAAATGTTATGTTTATAGGTTCCAATAGTGGTACATACGTTGGACACAAGAATATAACCATTTGAAAAGATTTTGGATAGTTTCTAACATTATAACGGTTGTTTCCGCCCTGCTGTATGCTTTTAATGAGCCTGAATAATTTTGGGGTGTGCTGTCAGTTAGGCTTGTCAGCTAATCTGTTCATTAAGTTGTGCTCGTCAGCTAGACTGAACCAAACTGATGAGGTCTGCTGAAATCAGTCTTGCAGAACTAGTTGTATCATAATTAATTATCAGCATCTTAAAATCCGATTCAGACTTTGACATGTGAATATGATTTGTAGGTCATTGTATTAGATTCGTAACGCGTACTGAATCGTTCAATTTGGATAACTGAGCTGATCAAGATGACCAAAATACCACAATTGCTCATACCAAGCTGATTGTTGTTTTTGTTACAAGCACTTTGATTTTGCAACCATCGATTTGCCTAGATAACATTCGATTCAGCTAAACTGACGTGAAATAAGAATTGTTCCAAATTGAGTTTTTGTTCCGTAGTTTTTAATGGCTGATCATTTGCATCACCAAAATGTGAGATAACATCAAAACACTGCAATTTGCAAGATTTCCAGTTTGTCTAAATTCGAGTTTCAGCTTTCATCTTGAAACAGCAACTTCACATTTGATTAAATATGTCAGAAACACAATAACAAATTTTGGTATCGTCAAAATTAATACTATTAGAATTTCTAAACCCCACAAAATAACTCTAAAATTGGAATCCATTAGCCCATGTTTGTGAGCACTAATAGCCGCCACGAGATATTAACACGAAAATATCGTAAAAGATTAATTTTTTTTCTAAGATGTTTGCGTGAATATATCGAGGTGTTAATAGGAGACAAAATAAATGAAGGGATGAGAACATTATCATAATTAAGAGGACACAAGCTATAAATCATATTTCTAGGAAGACTATCTATTATATATCATATAAATAGTATAAAAAAAATGAAAATAGACACATTTTTTTTTATAAATAATTGAAAACTAAATGAACATATTTAAATATAAATTTTTCGAAACTAAACAAACATGTTTAAATATGAATTTTTTTAAAAAATAAAATAAGCATAAATTCAAAAATTTTGCATACAAGAGTTTTAGAATTTTGCATATTTCGATGATTGCAAATTCCATTTTTTTTAATCAATCACGATAGTAAATTTTTTTTACTAAAAGAGTAGTTAGACACATATATACAACGTCTTTTACTTTTCTAGAATTATGCATATTTTTTCCAGAATTATGCATATTTAAATGTTACTATTATGCCAACTAATAATCATATTACTTGTAAAAATAAAATAAAAATTAAAACCGACACATATATATCTTTTTTTAATTTAAATAAAACTAAACCAACACATATTTAAATAAGTAAAATAATTTTTTTAGAAATATAAAATGACTAAACTTTTTTTAAAATATATATTATAAAAATAAATAATTTGTTAAGAATATATCGTTTACGAGTTTATCACGATTTTGAAAATGACAAAAATTCCATGAAACGATCTCACATTTCAGTTTTGTGAAACGATTTTCGATTTGACATAACCCACGACAAATTTTTATTTTTATATTAAATTATTTTCCAATCTAGGTATGTACTTTTTTTACTCGTTTTTACCGATAAAGACATAAAATATATATATATATACATATATATATATATATATACATATATATATATATATATATATATATATATATATATATATATATATATATATAAAATGAAGAACACAATATTGGAAGATAGAGAAATGAACAATAGAGCTCAAACTTTTTCTATATGCAAAAATTCTTCATAAAATAGATATTTACGTTTCGTAAAATAGTCTGTTAAGTTTTAACATATTTAATTTTTTTGTTTAAATGGAGCTACGGAACCAAACATGTAGCTGCTAAAATAAAATGAGACTTTAAAAACTCAATGCATCAAATAAGTTAATGTAATAAAACTAAAATAATATAGATTAATTTATAATTTGGAAGAGGAGATCTCAAAACACTACCAAAATAAATATTTGGAGACTAATATAATCTCATAATTTTGTGAAAAATGACAAATATATTATATAAATTAAATGAATCGTAAAAAAGATGAAGAAAAAGAAACGAAAACAAAAGACAAACCATCGATAAATTAAACTAACTAAATCAAGGAAACCAACGTAGCGTCAAATAATTTAGTGAAAAAACGTATAGAACGAGAGAAATAAATATTCACTAAAATAAAATGAAAACTTAAAATATCCAATGCATGAAATAAATTAATGTAATAAAACCAAAATAAATATACACTAATATACAGTTTGGATGAACCTCCGTAGCCCTTGAATCAAGGCTTAAGACATCATCCATACAGTAGCATTGGAATCATCGATAAATCCCTTTTTAACTCCGATCAAGGTTGATATGTTTATTATATGCAAGAACCTTGTCGTAACCAAACAAAGGGCTTGAGCTCGAGATCCGAGGCCAATGAAAAGTATCCATTTATTCAATATTCATCGGCGGGTTTTACGGAACCAAACCGAAAATGTTGTCTGAACAATCCATTTCACATGCCCACTAAACTGAACGCTTCTTTTCTTATATTTTGTTGGATTCAGCAAAAGACAAACAAGGGAATATTATTTCTTTGACTCTGCGTGTGTGAACTTCTCTAAGTTGAATTGATACTGAGTTTAATCACTTTTGAGAAGGAAAATTATTTGTTGTTTTTAGTAAAGTTTACATAGAGACCATCTCCAATTATCTTTCTTAACTTCTTCATGGCCCCATATTTTTCATATATACATACATATATATATATATATATATATATATATATATATATATATATATATATATATATATAAGAGTGTAACATCTGTAAAAAAGGGAGAATTTATTTATTAATCTGTTGATAAAAAAACAATTATTGATGTAAGCACTTGCATATACAGAGATGATATCCCCATTGCCAAATAATAAAACAGGTGACGAGGCCAATAAATTCCCAAATATTTACATATTGCACAAAACGATACCTGTAAAAAAATAAGCGCCACCAAGGGAAAAGAAATTGTCTGTCCTTTTTTCTCATTTTAGCTTATCTCAAAAAGGAAAACAGAAAAGGAAGAGCAATGATACAACAAGTTCTTTTTATAAGTGTTACAGGGGTAGACCTGAGATTTCTGGATGGGGGCGACTTAACTCACATTTCTGAAAAATTTATAATTGAAATCTGCTTCACGTAGATCGTCCCCCTAGATGTTGGTTCTACTTAATGGCGTAAGAACGGGTGCAAACGATCTCTAGAGCTTCTGTAATCAAGGCAGAAAAACTGGCCATGGCTTGGAAAACTCCAGGCAATCCAGTTTGAATGTTGTTCAATGTCATTGCTCTCGTCACCTCCACAGCCTTCGAATGTTTAACCATCTCGTCTTCAACCCGCCTCTGGCAAGTAGCGAGCTCGGCTTTTTTCTCAGCCAGCGGGTCCCGTGCATCCAAAACTTGCCCGTTTTCAGGCCCTGTATCGGGAAGTCCTATTCCAACCATAGAGTAAGAGTGGTAGTATTTCTTCTCAATGCTTCTGAGAGATGAAGCCTTTTTTTCGAGTTCCTTTGATACGGTTTCCGTACGTTTCTTGATTTTCAGCTCCTCCGTCTGTTTCAATAAGATTGAATGAACAACATTTATGAAGCTCTTGATGGCTTCGGACGCAACTGTGTCAGGTAATCGGTCCAGGGCCAGTTTCCATTCGTCAAAGAAAGCAAAAACCTCAGGAAGTTCCCGGCTGTTATTAGCTGGTTCAGTGTTAACGGGGAGGATGGTAAGTTTAAACCAGCCATGGAGAGAGCAAACAAAGTCCCGTTGCAACTTTATGAGACGGCAGAAACTTGAATGCCATGCTGACACAGCAGATTCAAGATCGCGCGTCGCCTGCTTGTGAAAATCAGAAGTTGCTTCGACTTCAGTTGTGCGGTTAACTAGGCCACGAACTTGCTGCACTATGTCGTTCTGAACTTCATGATACTGATTCATTGATCTCCACATGTACATGAAACTGCATTTAGAAAATGGAGACAGTGAAACTAGAGGTCAAAGAGATTTGAGTCACATAGATCGCATGCACAAACTTAATTGGATTCTCAACACCATAATTAGGATTTACTCCACTCAAAACAAAGAAGCTCAAGCTCAGGCTCTAGAGCTAAATCCCAAGCTAATGTTTAAGATCACAAGATGACTTATGAGCTCATCAACAACTAATATTGAGCTCATGCTTGTCAGAAGCTCGAGTTCAAAAACGCTTTAGCTCGATTAAGTTAGAGGTGATTCAGCTAGACAGACTCATTAACCAATTTGACTCACATTGAACCACCAACCAAATACTTCGACTTATGTCAAGTGCATATAATCATTAATGATGTTCAAGGTCTTGAGCGGACATTCGATGTGGTTTACTGTCCGCACCGTGTGATTATTCACATCAAACATTATCAAAATCCATTTTCTACAAATCAAACAGAACCCTATTCTCAACTTTCGAACAAATGGGAACAAGCTTGTACTTACCCGTGACAGAGTTCAACTAGCTGTGGGACAAGGTCAGTGTCTCGTAGAGTGACAATAGCAGATAAGGTAGTTGACACGGCCTGAGATGTCACGGAAATCAGAGATTGAAGCCTCTTTATTGAGGCTTTTGTCTTGTCCAACTTGGCTTCCTCTTCACCCCGGTACTCCTGACTTTGGAGTGTTGACAACTTCCTCTCATGCTCGATCTTTACTCCTTCTCTAGCCTACATTGATGATCAGGGACACACTGACATATATCAATTATTAAGTATGATAAATTCTTTGGTACAGACTTGTACAGTTTAACTAGTATCTATTATTATCTTGCTAAATGTTACAGCGTCAAAAACTGTAGAAACGAAACAAAGATCCTGTTCTTTAAGCGACGGAAAGATACAGCTCCAATTCCTGTGGGACTTGCTATGCAATACCTTGTTACATACTCCTGGAGCATTGATTATCATTATGTCATGTGAATCTACACATGAACCACGTAAATTAATGATAATCAACCCACCAAGTAAATATAGCTGAGTGTCTAAGCCGAGAAATAATTAGTTAGACTGCCTGAATAGTTATTTTCTCAGCAAGAACTGATCGAAGTGCTAAAATATTCAACTTTTTGTGTGTGATGACAGGCACACACCAGCTTGAACTAAAGACAAAGGCTATTAGAAGAGAGGACCCACAAGCATGTTCCAAGTTGACATCTTAATATCATTCCAGGTTGTTGGTATCACACAACACAGTCATTCGGTGCAATTTAGTCACTTCCACTAAAATGGAATCTAAAAATCATGATTACAGAAGAAAGATACTACGATATGCATTTATGATCTGGCGAACACGAAATTCGGGTGAGGGGATGGCTCCATGAATCGAGTTGCCAGGCTTGAGTTTTCCAAAAAATTACGGATAAAATTCCAAATTTAAAATTCCGCATAAATTTTAAATTTGGACCATAGCCACCCCTCATCTCTGCTTGATCCGCGCTTGCATTGCACTTATGGATAAGCTGAACCCCTTGAATAAATAATCACCATTATTCACCACCACCCAAAAAAGAGACACCATGTTGCAAATCTATGTAATCTGCCCAAACTTTTACCAGGAACAGATTTGTCATTTGGTTAGCAAGATGCAATCAAGAAAAGGAATAACTTTATGCCATTGTCCACTATGGCGTCTATGCAAGCTTTAAAGAAGAATTTAACTTAAATTGAGACAAGAAATACAAAAGTTTGATTATGATAAAAATGAACTGAAATGAGGAAATTTGAGTTTAAATCGGTACCTTCACTTCTTGATACAATTTCTTTTCCCAAGCCAAGAGCCTTTCCAGAGAGGAACAAAGGCTCTTTGGACCAGCAGATTGCTCGATTGAATCGGGCTCAAATCGGTACTTCACTGCCAGAGGAGGCTTCGAAGTCCAGCTCGAGCTCAAGTTACTCAACATTCCACTAGAATGATACACAGTCTCTGTAACACCAAATCAAAATCAATTAATGCCAAAGTTCTAATGTATCCCACCAACAATTCAGAACACAGACGGAAAAAAGGGGCAATCGTCTCTCAATATTTGCAAGTCCACGAGCTAATTTGATCCGAAGACTGGATATTTTGCAACAGAAAAAAAGAAGAAAGAAAGAGAAACTAATGCTAATTGCCAATTAAACTCTCAAGAAACAGATATTGGAATCTCAGAATCTGAACAGTCGCTCAAGAAAGAATTCTTGATTCGAGAATCCAATAACAAACTTACTTCTCAATTGCTTGAAGCTCCGATCAAATTGAGCCCTTCCAATTTCCAGCATCTCCGAAACTTGCTCTCCCGCAGATGCAGCCTTGTCAAAATACTCCCTGATAGCCGACACAATTTCTGCTAAATCTTTGTGCCTCACCACAAGACTCCTATCAGAATTTATCCCTTCACCATTCCCATTCCCCCAGCTAACCGAAGACTTGCTATCATCACCAGACGAAAGCTTATCCATTTTACTCGAGAACTTGGGGTTTAAATTCACATTGGCATTTCTCATATTATTATTATTATTAGCAGCAGCAGCAGCAGACCCTTTTTTCGACGATCCCAAATTTGATTGTGCCCCGTAATCGGATCTTGATTCGGAATCCTCTTCGACATTATCATCTGATGAACTGCTCGTGGTGCTATAATGATCGTGATCGTCCCATTCGCTGCATTGTACTTCTTCTCTCTCAGTCTCTTCCTCTTCTTTGTTCTCCCACTGCCCTTTCTTGGAGTCTGGCATGGGACCCGGACCCCGCCTCATGGAGTTCTTCGCAGTACTATTGGTTGAATATCGAGAGTAGGATGAGTAATTTGAAGCCCTGTCGTCGAATTTCTGGTTTTCATTCACGCCGAAAGGTTTCTGACGGTGATCACTTGAAAAGCTTGAAGCTTTATCATCGTCTTCGTCCGAGGAATGGTGGTGTTCGATTTGGTTCTTCGCGTTTTGGAGTTGGTGGAAGTGTTCAGAGTCCGGCGGAGAAGGGGGAGGATAGAAATCATCCCAATTCCATACAGACGAGGCCTGTGAGGGGGTGGTTGAATAAGTTGAATTTGCTCTCGCATTGTAAGTGAAATTATTGTGGTGGGGTGGTGGAGAGGATGAGAAACTTGAGTCGGAGAGGATGTGGGGTACTTTAACGGGCTTTTTCCGACGAGGTGGAGGGGGTGGTGGCTGCTGTTTTTTTTGGTGCTGATGGTGGGAAGAGGCGGTGGACATGGGGGGTGGTGGAGGAGGGTGGAAGGAAGGTGAAGGCGATGGGGAAGGGTTCGGATGAGAGGGGATGGAGGTGGGAGGCTTAACGGTAGCGGCCGAGGGGGTGCGGAGGAAGACAGCGGGGGTGTGGTGTGAGACGGAGAGGGATTCGCCGGAGGCAAACGCAACAAGGGCGGAGCCTGTCATGCGTAGTGACCGACAGTAATCAGAGTGAGCTGCTGCCAGGTGGTGGCGAGCATAAACAGACTCCTTCATGAGGCGGCGGCGCTCCTTGCACCGTCGCACAGTATCCTCATTGTCAAGCTTCGACGCCGTGCAGCCCATATCGTCACACCAATCTCAATTTTCTCTATTTTTTATTTCGTCAGGAAAAAAACAGAGTACTCAAACAAATTGGAAATGGCCCCCTGACGGAGAGAGGTGGCGCCGCCTTATATTACCGGCACCAGGGTGGCGGAGATGGCAAGATTTGAACAGCGGGGAGCTAATTCCTCATCTCTGTAATCGTTTGACAAACTTCTCTCTACTCCACTCTCCTCTATCCACCATTATAACACCAAGCATAGCACATAATTATTATTTATTTTTCAAAAAAAATAATGTGACACTAAAAAGTTCCTAGAATATTATTTAAACATTATTTGATTCAATTGGTATAGAAAACGAGAAATCTCAAGTATTGCTTTTATGGGACTTAATATTTCACGACAGATTCAAATAAAATATTCCTTTAATAAAATTGACTTTTGAGATCATTCCATAAGATTTTATGTATATATTTATATAACTATGCGAAAATTTTCAACTAATGCGATAGAGTGGTAAAAAAAATTAAATTGTGAGCTTTGAATCTTATTCTTGATATGAAGTTTCATTTTTATGGTAACATATATTTATTGTCGCACATTTTATAATTTAAATATTTAATTTAAGACAAAATTCAGTGTGAGACGGTCTCACAGGTCTTATTTGTTAGACGGATCTCTTATTTGAGTCGTCCAATACTTTTTATGCTAAGAGTATTATTTTTAATAGTGAATATCGGTATGGTTGACCCGTCTCACATATTAAGATCCGTGAGACGGTTTCATATGAAACCCAATCTTAATTTAATATAGTGTTCGGGAGCTCATAAAAACGTACGATCCAAGTAAAGATCTTACGTTAAGTTTGGAATTGAAGTTAGAAATTAAAGAACTATGAAGTTGAATTTAAAGAAGGCATTAAGCCTAAAGACAACAAGTGAAAAAGGTCAAGTTGGTGAGGAAAAAGTAGAACATTAAAGATACATTTAAAATGGTGGGGGCCTTTTTATGAAAATTATAAATTTTCTGAATTCCTTTTTTGACCTTTTATTACTATATTTTATATATATTGCTCAATTTTTAATAAAAGGTGGGCATATCCAAAGCACCTTTGGTCAAAAGATGTTCTCAGTTTGTGGGAGAATAAATTCTTAGATCGATAGATAAAGTGAAAGTTTTGCAAAACAATAAATGTTAGTATTTATTACCAACATAAAAACTCTCAGTATTATTTGCACAGATTAATTTTGTGAGATAGATCTCTGATCAGACTCAATTCATAAAAAATATTATTTTTATGTTAAAAGAATTAGTTTTCATGATAATTATGGATCAAGGTAATATAAGAGACATACTAAGTCACCAGTATATAAATCACAAGGAGTTTTATGCTAATTTTAAAGATTTTCACCTGTTTTCAGATATTACAAGGAGTCAAAATCATTTCACACAACTTTAATATTTAAAAAAAAATTAACATCGGACAACTTGACATATTAATATAATATTTTTGTATTAATTTCTACAATATTTCAAAAAATATTCATAAAAAATAACTCGAATCGAGACAATCTGTTCAACGTTGACCTACAAAAATTTGATTTCGTTTCTTGATTATGCAATTTTGATTTAGTATCTTGATTATGTAATTTTGGTTGGCGAGTGAGATAAATAGTCCAATTTCAATATATTACACGTGATCCACTTTTCTCTATAATTTGAGCAAACTTGTGGACGAGGGGGCCGAAAGCTTCCCCATGGTACCTTGCCATTCTGGATTGGAAGAAACGTTTTTGATCCTCGATAATGACCAGGATTTTGAAATAATGTTTGTTGTGGTTCAATTCTGTTCATATTTATATATAAAAAAAAATATCATGTGTGACTCAAATAGTATATTAATCTTACAAAATTGATATATGAAATCATCTCACAAGATTTTTTTGTGATTCGGAAAATCACACTTTCATTCTGTTTTACTGTTAGATTTATGATGATTTCTTTATTTAAAATCATTAGTATTTATTACTATAAAAAGGCTTTAGGTTAGACCAAGTGCATCGATCAACAAATGAAACCTTGAATTGCGAGTAGATAAATATGTCTCATCTTTTCATGCACGAAATCGGCTACTTGGAAATCTCCATAAAATTTACTCACCTTTTTTGGCACAAATAAAATAATAATAAAGGTATCAAAAAAAAATAAAATAATAATAAAAAACCATAGGTTTTTAAAACATATTCTATCTATCTTAAAAATATATATTCAAGTGTTTATATTTAATATTATTTTTTCTAATTCTTTTACCAATGGCAAAAACTTGTGTGAAACGGTCTCGCGGGTCGTATTTTGTGAGACAAATCTCTTATTTGGGTCATCCATGAAAAAGTTACTTTTTATTATGAATATCAGTAGGATTGATCTGTTTCACAGATAAAGATTCGTGAGACCATCTCACAAGAGACCTAGTCTTTACTAATATATCATTTTTCATGAAACAAATTAGTTATTTTAAACAAATTTTTACATCATATCAAAGCACTCATTAAATAAAGGTAAATGAGATTTTTTTTAATAAAACCTGAATTTTTTAATAATTTTTTTAAATTTGTGTGAAAATACACATAAAACTAAATATTTGGGACAAGAGAGTATGAATTATTAATCCCCTCAAAGTCCAGTGTGTATTATTAATACGAGGAGATGCGTTGAAGAGGCTGCATTCCATAGAAAATGATTGAACCATTTATTTTTTTCTAGTTGTAATATTTTGTTTCAACTCATAAAATGGAAAGGAAAATATTAAAGGGACACTTATTGTTGCCCCCACCTCAAATTAATTCTTGTCACCATTGATTTATTCCAACAAAAATTGGTACACCTACTTTCTTTTTTCCTCCCTCCCTCCCTCCAATGGGGACCAATTTCTCCCATCGTCACAACACATAGCTTTTCCCGAAGAAATTGCCAATTATTCCCTTGAAATTAAAAAAAAAATTAATTGAAAAACAAAATTTACAAATAAACTTTATATTATATCTTTATTTAGTATAACATGTTTTCCAAGATTTGGATAAGCCAGACTGACTAGTCCATGAATCATGTATCCCTGAAGCACAAGAAATTTGACAATCGACCTCTCGGAGAGGTTTAGTGCCAAGGCCCACGTCTAAGAGAAGCATTTTATAAGATTCCGTTACAATGCTATCCAACGAGTGGCATGGCTCCTTTGTGCCTTTCAATGTAAAAAAAGTTTGGCACACCTCATTGAAGGGTACGGCAAAAAAATAGTAACAATTCACACACACAAGGAGCTTTCCACAATTCATATTGCACTTCATATAAAATAGAGAGATGGGAGGACCCCTACGTCAACCCTATTGCAAATTCTTTAGTTTCAAGTAAAATATCCTTGCGTCTGGTATGATGTTCAAAGTACTCATTGGAGTGATCCAACCTTGATGCAAATGCGAATACAACGTATATTTCGTAATTGGATCGAGGCTGTCAATCCGAGCTAGCATCAAGCAAGGCAAGAAGTCGAGACAATCTTAGCTACAATCTCTGCCCTTACCTGAGTATCTTCCAACTCGTCTCAAAACATTAGTCATCTTTTTTCAAGGAAATAAGAGTCAAGGATAATGCGAGGTATCATCTTCTGAGGAGAGATCTTTTATGAATACCCGAGATCTACTTTCCCTATGCCATTTGGATCCCGAGAATTTATGGAGGCGATCGCGTAAACATGTTCTACCATTAGTTCCATAACTTGGGGTTCAAGTGCGCTCATATCCAGTCTGTGATATCAAGATAATCTGTTGTATGTCACAATTAAAACATTTTTGTTTGAAAGAAGTCACAAAAGTTTTGCAGGTCAAGTTCCATTTTAATGCAACATTATATGCATATGGTTTTTTCCTTCCATAATAAAGAGTTGGGTGAGGGGGGTCCCTACCACGTTTTCTATGTCCAACAGCTAGCAAAAAGGAAGGGATCTTCCCATTTACAAACAAACAGGTAGATAGATACACACATTATCATCCATCCCCACAGAAACTACTCGGGAGTAAATTAAAACGGTTCGGGAGATTCTATAGCAACCTCCTCTCGCAGGGTCGTTTTTTCAGAGGCATCTGAATTGCTCTCATCTTTGTTAACAGGGAAACCGAAATTCTCAAATAGACCCTGTACCGTTAAAACGTCGGCGTGCGGTTAGTGAATTTTTGAATGATGTCATGAGTGAAGGACTAGGATATATTAGCACAAGCTTACCAATGCATCATTAATTGCGTAAGCCACACAGTAGTGCTCCTGCAAGTAAGCAATATTGGGTTTAGATAAATGTTTAAGAAACGTTTAAGTGACCATAAAGGGTCATATATCATCCATTTACATCAATAAAATGCAAGAAACTAGTTCTCACGAGTGGTCAACTACCTAGATTTTAGAGAGCATTTAGATGTAAAGATTTGAAAGAAGCCATGTATGATACCAAAAAAAAAAGTGTCATCCATGGTGTCAGGTTGCTTAGAGCATGCTCTGGACACGGGCGGGCGTCGTTCTCAGGAGTTTGACAGACGAGGATTAGGAGTTTTGATAACAGCAATAACACTTTGATAAACATGCAGCGACTGGAAGTTACTAAGTGGACGTGCAGTTTAATTCATGAAACATGCAGCGACTGGAAGTTACTAAGTGGACGTGCAAGCTCAGACATCTAAAGTGATTTTATTTTCAGGTCACTCGAACACCATTTAAAACGTTAATTTTGGTAACAGTAGCATAGTAAAGCGCATTTAATCTTGAAATTATTGGAGAAGACTTCTGCTCTACCACTGTGGGATAAATTAATCTCATAGCATCCTCTTCAAAAGACGTATTTTTCTCGAATAGAAAAAGGATGATAAAACTACTTTATTTTTGTCACAACAGAAAAGCAATAAAACACTTGCCTGCATCATGTACCACTCTTCAAATTCATCGAACAATTCTAGTCGTTCAATCCTAATTAAAAGAAAAATGAGAATAATTAAAAAGTATATCCATGTGCGTTCAACCTCCCAAAATAAAGATAAAAAGAAGAGAAAATGCACACAGAAAGAATAAACCTTTAGAACTTAGATAAAGACACTTTACAAACTCAAAAACAAAAGAGGGTTTCTAACGGAAGTCATGGAACCCTTCGAAACTTTTTGGTTTCGGATTAGAATACTTCTTCGTTGAACAGATCACAAAGAGATACTAATATACATAAATGAGTCCCAGCCAAATTCTGAAATAAAGTTGGGTCCTTACAACTGTACCTCATTAATTAGAATATTTTACACTTATTTTATAAAACTCTTATAGTTGTTTTGGGCCTTTTGGCTAGGACAATAATATCAAGATCATAGAATCATCCACCACCAACAGAAATAATTACGTTCAACAACACAGGGAACACGCCTAAACGGGCAAAACCTTTGCAGCCTCAAAAATAAAGCACCTTCCTAGTGTATAGCAACTCTGGAAAATGTGCAAACTCAAAGAAACATACTTCCCAAATCATAACTTCTACTATGTCTCATCCACATCAATCAATCTCATTCTTTCCAAATTCTTAAACTGACTATATACTGGTGAACAATAAGTTGATTACAAGTGCAAGCATCCATCCAAGGAAACATCATTTTCACATTATAACAAGGCAAACATGGTGTAAAATAACAACTCCGGAAAATGTGCAACCTCAAAGAATTAACTTCCCCATAATTTCTTCAAAGACCAGAGCTTAGTTCAACAGATTGACACCTACAATTTAGGTTCAGCCTACACCATCAACGAATTACTTCAATCTAAATCATGTAAACCATAAAGAATACATAACAGCACCATAAATTAAATCAAATGAAAGGAAAACAGTTAACAATTCAAATATAGCAGAAAATTCATCTTAGGACTTAGATAATACATCTGCTTTTTACATAGCACAAATACCAAGGTAACAATACAGCAACACAGGTTACAACATTCGTAATTCATGCAAGCTAAAAAATGATGTACCTGCGCCTTTCTTGGACTTCAATAAAAGAACTGTAAACTCTCAACATGTCCCAGGCCACAGCACTCTACAAATAATTATCGGTGTCAGATATTTACCATATGAGTACTTAAAGCTATGTAACAATTCAAACGAAATCCAATGTAGTTCAAATATAACCAACTACTGTACAAAATGAGACAAATATTTTTTTAACGTTTTTCCATGTAATATTGAGGGACAACACATTTTGCAACACTCAAGTCAAAACAAAGGTAATATTTGTTATATTTTTTGCGCTATCTGAAAAACCGTGTTTAGAGGGATTATACTGAGAAATATAATGCATGTTCAGTTATCTTTCGAAGGTGATATTTTTCCTGTATATAATCTTGTTATACAAGAATTTATTGGGTACATGACGTCACATCATATATTAGTAATTTTAATGGTGTGTTTCGTATTTTAAGATTTTAAATATAATATTTTGGATTAAAACATGACAATAACAGAGTTTTTTGCGGAATCCAGTTAAAAATAGATGATATGTCCGAAGATATGAAAATGTGACCGACCATATAATTTCGAGAGAATGAAAAGGAAATGGTGTTGTAAAGTTGATTTTATTTGGGGATAATGAAAATGTTTTTTATGAAAAGAATTCAAACATGGTCCTAATCACTGCTCACATGACAGTGAGAATACCTGCCATCCATGATCAAGAAAAAGTCTTTCCTTTGCATGCAAAGTTGGAGTATCGTAAATGCCCAACAGTGCACATCCTCGACTCTGAATAAAAAACAGCATCAGCAACTCCAAAGCAACACGTTTTCAATTGACATGACATAAACGAAAGGCTATGGTCCTTTGTTAAGAATGAAGACGAATACATGACTTTCGAAAATAGATGCCCAAAGAAAATGATTGAAAAAAGGTTCCACATTGAAATTAAAGCCAAAAAGAGATAGAACACTCGAAATTACAGCTTTCATCTGATAAATGTAAAGGGCCATCCATTAGAAGGTAAAACTGTTTCTTACTCCTGTCTTTTATCATTTTGTAATGAGAATACTCACTTTAAAATTTACTCAACAGAATAAATAGTTGGACGCTCCTTGCAGTTCTGACGAATAAAAAATGCTGGTACCAAACAAAGAGTTATAGACAGCCAACTAAAATGCAATGTGCAGTTCTTTTTGTTCGCGTTATAATCTTTCAAAATATTGGTGTATCTAGAGTATCTCATGGTGATAGCCCCAAACTGTCACCAGAACATGGCATCCTGAATTTCTTTTCCAGAAGCAATAAATATATTTCAACCAAATGAGCATTAAAAAGGAATTTCAACTTATGCCATCGTTAGCAAAATAATGGGCGCATATGAGGTTGATGGGGTAGCAAAAAAGATTTGGTTGGACAAGTGGGCAGGTTCAGGATGCAAATCTTTGCAGTGACAACTGATGCTGCTAATAAAAGCACGCATCTTCAATGTTCTCTTCCTCTTTCTCAGCATTTAACTAAGCTCCAACATCTCAGAATCAAATTAAGGAGAAAATGTAATTGCAAAGAAAAAATAGAATCAGCCATGTAATGGAGAATGGAGCCATGACTAATACTGATTCCAAGCAAAGGAAATCTATAAAACAAGGTAATGTTGCAATACCTCCAGATTTCTGATCATCTGTTGCCCAAAAGCATCATCAGGGTGAATCTATTGTTAGCACAAATGTAATGTCAGTTCATTGGAGTCTGAAGAGAATCTAAGAAAACTAAGTTAATAGAAGAAAACGGAAACCAATACCTGCTCGTATAAGAAAAATACAGCTGTAGAAAATGTTCTAGAAGCCCAACTGATTATAGCACGGCTCGACTCTGGATCTATGTATATCAGAACGCATTCTGCAATTATAAATGTCGGCAAACTGATAACAGCATCAGGACAGAACTTAATCATCCACTAAATCTTATAATGTAAAATTAATGAAGTGATAAAAATGAGCTCTGGGAGCAAATCATACAAAAAGATGGGGAAAATAAACCAAAAGCAGACAAAAGAACTCCCAAGATGAATTAGGAACTGCACTGGACGAATCAATATTTCAGAACTTTCATATGAGTGGGGATTTTCAAGTCACAAGGGGTGTGTGCATGTGTATAATTACTATCTTCCAGTGGTAAATCATCAACGAATATTAATGATGCAAAATAACTAAAAAAAAACCCAAAATTGCTGGGCATTGGCCATCAGTCATCAGATTCAGAGGATGGGTTGGTTGGAGGGTGGAATTCAAGTGTGGGTTGATATGGAAGCAGTTAATTGTTCAAAGCCTGCGTCTAACTTGACAAGGTGTGCACCCGTTCAGTATCAGTGAGCCTGGTGTCTCCGAGCGCATCTGTCTTGAGCCTGATAAGCCTTGATCCAGAGGTACACCTTTAACAACACCGGTTGCAATACCAAACAGACAGAGCAGACAAGATCACTACAGCATGAACATGCAGCAACGGAGACCACTCGAGAACCCACTTAACAGTCCAATCACACCTTTGACTAATGAGGAGCGTTAGCTAGGTCAAAAATGTTGTTCGTCGTCACATAAGCATTAATCCCAAATTATTTGGGATCAAAAGAATTAGGCACAATAACTCTGGGTATGGTATTGTAATATAAAAATAATAATCAGAAAATTACTGTCATGAAATCGGGAAAATAAAATGAATGTGGAACATGTAATGATTGCTTGACTGGTTAGCGAAAACAAAGAGCTGCGGGTGGTTAACTGAAAAAATTAATTGAAGTAAATACACGTACCTTGGATCGATATTAGCCAGAGAAATGATATCATCCAATTTTTGTATTTCACGCAAGTCAACAGGAAGTAGTTTGTAGTGATTGCCAAGCACTTCACCTTTCTCTGAAGAAAATCAGGAAGGAGATAAACAGAGGGTATTTACAATCTTAGCAACTGAAAAGCAACCAAGTATTCCAATATGGAGAATCCATCAAGTAGAAATCACATTAGGATCACAAATCTAAATGCATAATCGTATCAACAAGCCAAACTGTCATCAAAGACTGCCAAAGAACATCTCAAAGATTTTCGATTGCCAAGCGCAATAGATTAATTGTGATAAAAATGCAAAAAATTTAAAATCAGGACTACAGAAGCATTTTGCTGGAAAAACAATCTCAAAACGAAAGCCACATGATTGTGACATTATAGTCAAATCTCAGTAAGGGAATTTTGAACTAGACAAATTATAACTAGGGTAGTAAGTTCTATCACCCAAAGTTTGGTGTGAGACATTTCATTCAAACAAGTTCCTGTAGCCAACATATCATGATTGAGCTCTCTAACATGCCAAGCCTGGCAACATTTGCCAAAGCTTGAAAGAATCAATCTTTGGATAAAGAGTAAAACTTAGAAGTTAAACAGCATTCTTCAAGATAATTGGCTACAGAACAAGTACAGAAAACTCAATTTTAAAAGGGAAAGCTACTAAAAAAAATACCAAAATCTAAGACAAAGTATGACCCATCTAAGTGTGACAAGCTGCATTAAATCTTCCAAGTATTCTTGTTAATGCAGAGAAGCCACGTGACATGACTTGTTAATGCAGAGAAGCCACGTGACATGCGCTGCACATGGCAACCCAAAGAGCAAAGAATATCAAATACTATCAGATGCATGTTGGCCAAGGTTGCACACAATTACCTAACTAGCTCATTGCATTAAAGTCTATCAACACCACAATACATCATAGATTCTGAATCATTTATTGGAAAAAGATAACAAGTATTTCCATTTTATGAAAAATAGAAGGTGTTCCACATCACAGAATGGAAGAAAAAAGAAAGGGGAAAAGGAAAGCATTTTGAACTGCATGCCTCACATCTGAAAACATAATGAAAGCGATTTTCCTTGTCTTCGTTTCTTTGAAATTTTTTGGCAAGTTTTAGAATCATTGTATTCCATTCAAGATAGTTTTTTAACACCAAAAAAGATACGTAGTTAATTGATCAGCTATGTCTGACAGGAGAACATTAATTTTTGAAAACTCAAGTCTTGGCATCAGTAAATCATTACATACCCTGAGAGATCGTCACATCTTCACCAACCAAGTTCCTCAACTGAATAGATTTTTCGATAAGGGTAGCTTTCTTACTAGTCACCTAGCAAGTGGGAACACATAAAATATGAGGAGAGCATCACAAGACAGAACAAAAACTTTTAAAAAAATAAATTAAAATAGTAAGTTTACCCTTTTTTTACCATTATGAGACTATAATTAGTTAATTAAACATGAAAGATGGTAGCAACTAGTAATTATAAATAAATTAAAAATATCAACTAGATGAATTTTTCCGTGGATAAACAGAATCTGTTCTCACAAAAGTTTAAATACACACACTATATATGCGAGAGGAACTTTTGTGTGTTTGTGGATAGATAGGAAAAGAGTGGGGGTTCAGGGCAAAGGGGGTAAGGAGACAGTTAATACTGGAATTTAACAATTAATAATGGAATTCTACCTCTTTGAAATCAAGTTCCACGAATAGGTAAGGTGCTTTTCCTTCATCCTGTTAAAAGTAAACAGTACATTTTATGAACCAATAAAAAATTTCAAATAAGACTGGTAAAAAAATTTTAGAATTGATTCCTACTATTTACCAAGCAAACTTTAGATGTATATGAAGACACGTGGAAGCATTCACAATAGCTTTCAGAGGAGCTTATATTATATAGGAGTTGTTCTCTCACAAATTCAAAGTGCATTCTGGGGACTTCTAAAAAACATAAGCTGACAGCTCCAAAAACTGAATGATCTCAAACGCTTTCTTCTGATTGAATAGTAAAATGTAAATAATCTCTAGCATATGAGATGTTTTCTGTGCTCAAACAAAATTATACAGTCTCTGTGTGTGTAAGTAGCTGCCTTCAACCAACAAGTGGTTGGACACAGAAGAGAATAAAGAACCATCGGCAGATAGCAAGACAGCAGAAAACCAAATGTGCTCATAAGTGTGAAAAAGCAATAGAATTGCACAAAATGGGTTGTGAATGGCTTGCATATTTAGAAACAAGTAGCTGGGTGATGTATCAAAAGCACTCATAGGCTCCAAGAAATGTAAGTTAACAAGTGATATGTTTGAGTTGCAAAGATGGGTACATGAACTGTTCAAGACAATAACTAGTCTATAAACCAGATATTCTCACGTGAAAACCCAAGCACCTGCAGCTGAAAAAAGGTAGTATCAAAGCCAGCTCCCAGTGACAATATTTGCTTCTTGGAATTGCCTTTCTCGTCAGTGTCTATTTCGCAATCAAGAAACTGGTAGAGAAGCTTCCTTAGTGCAGCGTATCGTGCAAAATACCCTTTACACATAATACGCAAAGGCCAAACAATAGTTCAGTTAATGAAAGGTTCTATACTACAGAAAAGTCCTATGTCAAAACGGGATTTGAAAACAGCCAAAAAATCATACCACGGTTGATTATTGGGGATCGTCTTACTGGCCTTTTAACGAACAAATGGACATAGTCATCCGTCATGTATCCCTTTTTAACGCAAGACCTGAATGCAGCGAAATCGAAGATTTTTAATATCCTAACAATCAAAATACTGCCACTAAAGGTAAAAAGAAAATTCCCACCCGATTATATCCTATACGGAGTTTCACAGAAATATGAGAAAAAACGATACCAAGGAACTGAGATAAATAAATAAAGCCTACAGCTTGCTGGCGGATGCGTCGTCGTTGGTGGCTTGAACTGCCGCTCTGTTGCTCCGCCCCTCTGCCGCCGGCTTCGCCATCGAACTTAACCACGAGCAAAAATTTTAGGTTTCGTTTGGATGTGAGTTTTTTATGAATTAGTCTTTTGAGATATTTTTCGGTATATATATATTTTTTAAACTATTAATTAAAATATAATTTTAGTATTTAATGGATAATAAATCAAAAATAAATTTTAATAAAGGTTTTATAGCTAGAGTCAAAATAAATGAAGAATTTTATTTATACAAATAACAATCTTTCAGATAATAGTATTTTAAAAGCTTCTCTGAAGAAGAATTTGAATATATTGTTTCAAAATTTTATAAATATTGTGAAAACCAGAATAAATTAATACATTTTGTTCCTTGATTTTTAATTTTTTTAAATCATTCATTATATATTATATTTCTATACTCGAAAAAAATTATAAACTTATTTTAAATTTAAGTCTTCTGTTTCCGATATAGAAAAATTATTAGAAGAAAAATTTAAAAATCTTAATTTAAATACTATTAATGAAGAGTTTGAAAAAATTAATTCTTGAAATAAATCAAATGGGCAGATAAACATACCCAAAACAAATGTTATTACGATAGACTCACTCCAATAGATGTTTTTTTAAAAGAACAAGAATATATTTTCTATTTTTATATTTAGATTAAAGTTCATGTCAAAAAATTTAAAATTTACGAAAAATGTCATAGTGCAAAACTTTAGAACGTTGGAATTACAAATCTATATATATATAAAAGCAGAGTTTTTGCCAAAAATAGTAATTTCCCGCCAAAATGTCATTACTAAAAAAGGAAAGAGATATAATGAATATTGATATGTGTGTACTGCAATAAATGATCACTTCAATTATTGTTTACATGGATTATATCAATTCATTTAATTCAAATTTGAATTTAATTAAATTTATATTAATTTAAATGTAATTTATGTATTATATATATTTTTATTTTTTTACTCAAATTAAAACTAAACTCTATCGAAAACGTAAACTATATTAAAATTTCTAAATTGATTATATCAATCATTTTAATTAAAAACTGTATAAATAAATTTAAAATACAAATGATTGCAATGATCACTATTATTCATGAGGTAAATCATTCAAAAATAAATTTTGCTACTTTAAGTAATTTTCTGCCCAAATTATTTCCTAAAAAAGAAATACGATATTTAATTAGTTTATTTAATTTTTCAAAAAAAAAAAACTTGGCTGAGTGTTAAGAGTTATCACTACATCAATGTTTTTCAATGGACATTAATTTACCATTTAATAATCATAAATTTTTTATCTCATATACATATTATTTCGAAATTACCTTAATTTGAAAGAATTAATACATTGAATTTTTCTTTCAAAACCATACGTATTTTGTATATCTTTAATTGTCTTATTAAAAATTCAAATAAAAGAGCATAAGAAAATTATAAGAGATAGATTCAAAAGATTTTCAAATGAACATTAAACTACCATCAATAATCAGAAATGTTTGACACCCAATGCATGTCATTCGAGATTTCATAATTTTAAAGAGTTAATGTATGGTATAATTCTATCAAAAGCATACAATATATAATTTTTGTCTTTTGGGAGATGTTATTTGAATTTTAAATAATAAATAATGCAATATTACATATTATATTAGAAATCAAGTTTATTATATTTATCTTACTTAATTTATCTATTCCAAAATTGAATTCTGAAATGACTCCTCTTTTTAGCACTATATATGAGTTGAATCATTCCAAGATGTAATATTCGTTTAAATTTAGATTTGTTCGTTGTTATGAACTACCTACATATGGAAACAACGAGAACAACAAATATTAAGTTTGAAGTATGTCTTTCATGATCGAGAAGTAAAAAATATTATTTTTATATTTGTACAAAATTTTAATTATTACGTATTACTAATGTGATAATTTTCTTCTATATTATAAAGTTCATGTATATATGACAGTATAAAATGTTCCGTAATAAAAATGATTAAACCAATTCTAAAGAAGGTAAATATCTTATTAGAAGATACATTATAAAATTTATCGATATTGTTTTGAAATACACATAGTAAATGTTAATAAAATAACTTTTCTGATGTTACATAATTTACTTATGATTTACATGTTTCATTTTTCTTTCGAAATAATAGGTTTTTGTGTATATTATGAAGATATTTTGTAAATAAAATCACAACCCATTTGGATAAATATATTGATGAAACAATTATTGTTATCATTCAAATGTGTCGAACACATGTCATGTCACAAAATTGCTTGTGAATGTAGATTTAGACGAAATTACTGAATTTAAAAAAAATTAGTTCTCATTAATTTTATTGAATGTGATTTAAAAATATTTTTTTAACATGTAAAAAATTAAAAATATACTGATTCTCGAAAATTAAAGAATTAAATATGTATTAAGATTAGTGACCGACATCAATATACTAAACATGAAAGCATCATGTCATTGCCTTAGTCTATCACAATCTACACTTTTGATATATGATAGTGATTAATTGCAAAAAAAAATTAATCGACATGTTGTATTTAATAATTTTTTTTTTAAAATTAACGAAAAATAGTTTTATTTTTATTTTTTTTTAATTATAATATTTTTTCGATTTAAATATCTATTCATTTTTCACTAATTTTTAATAATATCATCTCGTGCATCGCACGGGTGAAATACTAGTATCGAGATAGTAAGTGAGATTTGTGTGCCACCATGTATCACTGTTCTGGAAGTCACGTGCAACCATTTTTCTAGGAGATTTTTTTTAAGAGTAGGTCTCATGTGAACCGTCTCACGGATCTTAATATGTGAGACGAATCAATCCTACACATATTCACAATATAAAATAATATTCTTAACATAAAAAATAATATTTTTTCATTGATGACCCAAATTAGAGATCCGTCTCACAAATACGATCCGTGAGACAGTCTGACACAAGTTTTTCCCTTTTTTTAATGATTAAAAACTTTCATATTGAACATATTTTTGAATTATTAACGGATAATTATTAGATTTCGAAAAAATTAAAATGATGATTAAGGTTGTTTCGATTCTCCGACATCGTCTAGATTCAAGTGACAAATATTTATAGTATTATTATGATCAACTTATAATATAGACATCATTATATTTTTATTATAGTATCGGAAGAGTTTGTGTATTTTGTTTACTTACATAAGTAAAATCACAAAATGCTAACACAACGGATTAAAACTTTAAATACAACAAAATATGATTTCAAGCTAAAATATGTCACTTTTTTTTCATTTTAAGGTATAGTACTTTGATATCTGACATTTACAATGAATAGAAGAAAAATAAAAGAGATTTAGTTTTTAGAGACCCAAGGATGGAATATTTGGTTTATACATTATAACAAATCAAATTATAATACAACAGTGTAATAATTCAATATGATGTGTCGTGCAAAAGTGATAAAGCGATATAAACTTAAGTAACTTTCGATGTAAAACTTTTTCCTACTTACTCAAATAGAATCAGTACAATGCATCATTTACGAGCTAAAGAGAACTTACGTACAATTTCGGACCGAAATCAAGTTGTTCAAATGAATCATACACTCGGAATGATATCACATTGTTCATTGAACTCACTTTCTAGGTCGTAACAACATTGTCATGTTCGCTCAATTTCCAGTACATTAACTTTGTCAAGAGCTCCAATTAAACTGTTATTTTTTAATTCATTTATTGTAATGATCTGACATCACTCATCTGCGATCATTATTCATAGGACTTATTCAGCCGAGACACTGTAGCTCTTACTTTCCCAGGATTCGAACTCAAGACCTCATATACATATAGGTCTTTGCAAAGTAATATTGCACGTGACCGAGCTCTGACCACCAACCGCAACATAATTTTTCAGCTGGTAGGTCTTGTTGAGTTCTATAATTTTTGCATACAAAGTTTACAGAAAATCAATCGATTTTGCTCAGAATTCATATTTCCATAATGATTTTCAAGGAGTTTTGGTTGCGAGAAAATGCCTAATTCCGATGATCTTTTGGGACTTTGGCTGAAGTACACTACACGATACGATGAACAATTTTTATTTTATATTATAGCACAAAAAACAATGTGTGTGATGGAAAAACAAAGATATCAAATCGATTCCTATTCCACCAAAGAAACATGCATAGATATATTTAATTCTTCATTAAAAATTCATAACAATTAGTATAATGGTCAAAAATTCCAAAACTTGAACAATAAGCAAAAAATATGTTCATAATTGTTCGTCTGAGGCAGGGGCGGATCCAAGATTTTATGTTTGGGAGGGCCGGCTCACCACCAACTATGAATGTTTTAAGTTAGGCATTTGACCCTTTGTAAAAGCACGTTATTTAGTTTTCGAAAAAAACTTGCAGAAAATGGAACGCGGACAATATGTGTAAATCTGAAAATCTATAATCATTAAACTAATTATAGATACTTTTTTATGGACTAAATAATAAAATATATCTTATATAGTAATTATTTTAAAAAATATATTCGAGGGGCCGTTTATAGAAATTTTATTTTTTTTATCAATCGATTTTGCTCAGAATTCATATTTTCATAATGATTTTCAAGGAGTTTTGGTTGCGAGAAAATGCCTAATTCCGATGACCTTTTGGGACTTTGGCTGAAGTACACTACACGATACGGTGAACAATTTTTATTTTATATTATAGCACAAAAAACAATGTGTGTAATGGAAAAACAAAGATATCAAATCGATTCCTATTCCACCAAAGAAACATGCATAGATATATTTAATTCTTCATTAAAAATTCATAACAATTAGTATAATGGCCAAAAATTCTAAAACTTGAACAATAAGCAAAAAATATGTTCATAATCGTTCGTCTGAGGCATGGGCGGATCCAAGATTTTATGTTTGGGGGGGCCGGCTCACCACCAACTATGAAAGTTTTAAGTTAGGCATTTGACCCTTTGTAAAAGCACGTTATTTAGTTTTCGAAAAAAACTTGCAGAAAATGGAACGCGGACAATATTTAAATCTGAAAATCTATAACCATTAAATTAATTATAGATACTTTTTTTATGGACAAATAATATATATACTAAATAATAAAATATATCTTATATAGTAATTATTTTAAAAAATATATTCGAGGGGGCCGTTTATAGAAATTTTATTTTTTTTATGATCAAATAATATATATACTAAATAATAAAATATATATTATATAGTAATAATTTTTTTAAAAAAGTTCGCGGGGGCCACGGCCCCCCGAGTCCTACACTACATCCGCCCCTGGTCTGAGGCTAAATCCTAGAAACATGGTGGCACGTTTGGTACACGCGCCATCTCGCCGGCGTGTGTACGATCTCTAGCCGCATATTTTCCAATTAATGCAACCTTTTAAGTTCTACAACATTCATGAAGAAATGATTTTGAAATTCTCAAGCGATTTTGCCCATAAAGTATATTTTTAGAATGTTTTTCAAAAATAAGCAAGAAAAGGCTTTCCGGCCACCTTTGGACGATCGGTCAAACGTTTTGTAAACTTGACAACACAATCAAATAACATTTACTCATTTCGTAAGAACAAAATCCTTTGGGACACAAAAAACTAAAGGCTTGAACATGCTACACCTCCATCACCGATTGTTTTTTGGGTAACTATTTCCAGATTTTTTATGCAAGGATTGTGATTTTTTTGGGTGAATTTTCTTTTTTTCACTCTATTTTCTATCTCTATGTTCTAAGTGACTTTTCAGAACTAAAATACACGAAAATATGACGATTTATCTGATAACTTGGAATGTCTAAGTAGGCATAATTGCATGTTTTTGGGTTTTCCATTGTCTAAACTAAATTATGTACTAATATAATATTATGATTATTTTTATTATGGGTATTTATTTAATGTTATTTTTATCAGTAGTAATTTAGTTATTATTAGGATTATCTTTATTTTGGATGAATTTGTTTCTATTAATGAACTATCATGACACATAGTCCTATTTTAAATTATCATCTTTAAATAAGTTGAACACTTGCTTCTAGCACAAGGATGCTACAATTATATTTTATCGGTCTATTAAAATATATTTAGCTGAATGTATGGTTTATTTATTGAGTTTTAATTTTATTAATACATAATAAATAGAAAATATTATTTTATTATATATTTATAAATATGTTTAAATATATATAATTTATTGTTGAGATATATTCGTATTAAACTATTATTTAATAATTATAAATATTTTAATAAAATACGATGATATATTCTTTTAATAAATAGAGTATATTATTTTAAATTAATCAAAAAGAAATTAAACATTGTAAAAATAAAAATGTGTACCTAATTGAATTAAAAGAAATTTAGATTAAGTTGAAAATTTATGAGTGGATCTCATGTGAGTCAACCCTACCGATATTCACAATAAAACGTAATACTTTTAGCATAAAAAGTAATACGTTTTCATGGATGACCCAAATAAGAGATATGTGACAGATACGGCCTGCCAAAATTTATTATCAAAACTCCGAGTACTAATAAGAGGCTTACAATCTGCGGCACCCGAATAAAACTTCGGGTGCAAGATAGCCCTCAGATAATGGGAGACCCACTCCAAACAAGACATTGCATCTGGAGAGCTAGTGGGGTGAGCCGACTCAGAAACCATAATTAGATGAGCTGGTGAGCCGACTCACCTTTTGACGGGTTGAGAAAATATCAATCTTACCAATATTTTAGGTGATGAGACGAGTTCCTCAAACTAATTTTATGTATAATTTGAGATAGCCATTGTTTGGACAGATCGGGGGTGGATGGAGAAACTTCACACCTTAAGTCATTTATTTTATACTAGTATTTAACCCGTGCGATGCACGGGCTGATATTATAAAAAATCGGTGAAAAATAATTAGATATGTAAATTGAAAAAAATAATATAATTATAAAAAATAAAAATAAAACTATTTTTTCGCTAATTTTAAAAAACTTTCTTAAATACAACACATGTTGATTAATTTTTTTGCCTAATAATCACTATTATATATCAAAATTTTAGATTGTGTTAGCCTAAGGCAATGACATGATGGTTATCCTGTTTAATATATTGATGTCGGCTACCAACCTTAATACATATTTAATTCAATAATTTTCGAGAAGCTACATATTATTATTGTTTAACTTGTGACAAAAAATATTTTTAAATCATATTCATTAAAATTAATGAAAAATACTTTTTTAAAAATTCAGTAATTTCGTCTAAATCCATATTCACCAACAATTTTATGACATGACACGTATTTGACACATTTGAATGATAACAATAATTGTTTCGTCAATATCTTTATCCAAATGGGTTGTGATTTTATTTCAAAATCTCTTCATAATAAACACAACAGCCTATTTTTCCGAAAGAAAAATGAAACATCTGATCATAAGTAAATTATGTATAAATCAGAATAGTTATTTTATTAACATTTATTATGTGTATTACAAAACAATGTCAATACATTTTATGAGGTGCCTTCTAATAAGATGTTCACTTTCTTTAGAATTGGTTTAATCATTTCCATTACGAGAATTTTCTATTATCATGTATCCGTGAACTTTGTAATATAGAAGAATATCACATTAGTAATATGTAATGATCAAAAATTTATATAAATAGATGAATAATAATTTTTACTTCTCGATCATGAAAGGTATATTTCAAACTGAATGTCTCGTTGTTCTCGTTGTTTCCATATGCAGGTAGTTCATAACAACGAACAAATCTAAATTTAAATGAACATTACATCTTGGAAAGATTCAACTAAATTTTGGATTAGATAAATTTAGTAAGATAAATAGAATAAAAATGATTTCTAATATAATATACAATATTGTATTATTTAAATTTAAAATTCAAATAAGACATCCCAAGGGACAAAAACTATACATTGGATGCTCTTGACAGAATTATATCATACATTAACTCTTTCAAATTATGAAAATCTCGAATTGCATGCATTCGGTGTCAAACATTTCTGATTATTGAAGGTAATATACATGTTTATTGAAAGTAATTTAATGTCCATTTGAAACTCTTTTGAATCTATCTCTTTTAGTTTTTTTGTGCTATCTTATTTAAGTTTTTAGGAAGACAATTTAAATTATACAATATACATATGGTTTTGGAATAAACCACAACGCGTTAATTCTTTCAAATTAAGGTAATTTCGAAATAATATGTTTTTGGGATAAAAAAATTATGATTACTAAATGGTAAATTAATGTTAATTGGAAAACCTTGTTGTAGTGATAACTTTTAACACTCAACCAATTTTATTTTAGAAAAATTAAATAAACTAATTAGATATTGTATTTCTTTTTCAGTAAGTAACTTGGGCAGAAAATTACTTAAAATTGAAAAATTATTTTTGAATGATTTACCTCATGAGTGATACTGAACATTGCAATCATTTGTATTTTAAATTTATTTATGCAGTTTTTAATTAAACTAATTGATATAATCAATGCAAAATTTTTAATATAGTTTATATTTTCAATAGAGTTTAATTTTAGTTTGAGTTAAAAATAAAAAAAACATATCATACATAAATTCATTTGAAGTAATATAAAAATTATTTAAATTTAAAATTGAATTAAATGAAGTGATATAATCAATGCAAACAATAATTGGAGTGATCATTTATTGCAGTACACATATGTCAATATTCAAGATAAAATCTTTTCTTTTTTAAGAAATGACATTTTGCGAAAATGACTATTTTTAGCAAAAACTCTGTTTATATATATATTTAATAAAAAAATAAAAATATATAATACATAAATTAAATTTGAATTAATATAAAAATTAATTAAATTAAAATGAATTAGGAAAATTACTTTTTTGCAAAAACATTATTTATACAATATATATATATATGATATATATATATATATAAATATATATATAATATACTATTTTTAGGCTGAGACTTATAAAATACAGAGGACCATCTTTTCCAGTTTTACCCTATATGAATATTCACTTTTGTTTTTGACAAACAACTTTATTTTATATTTTATTTCAATCATTCATATATCAATTATCCTAATATTGTATATTCACTTAGTCATCATATGATATAAAAAAATGTACACAGCGTCTATATATATAAAAGATGTGCGATACGATCGGTTCTAGCTAAAGCTTTTTGACATCTATGACCAGAGTGCCGTGTGAGGGTGTAATTGCAATTATACGGGCGGAGGAAACATACGGCTTATGTTAGCAACATCCCAGAACAGAAACTGACGCTATAAATATATCGTGCGTCTCCAGACACACAACGCACCAAATCTGAAGGGAAGAGGAACTACAATGAGCTCTCCAAGTTTCTAGTCCCGAAAACCCTAGATTATCACTGATTTCTGATCATTTTCGTAGTTATTTGTAAATTTCACAACTTCTGTTATTGGATCAGCAGCAGTCATTTGAAATCTGCAAAAAATGGACATTGAACAAAAGCAAGCGGAGCATATAGACTACTTTGTGAAGCAGGCGTCGAATCTGAAGGGCTCGGCACTGGCTAATGTGATTGTTGAGGCCACCTCTCACCCAGCCCTCTTTGCTTTCTCTGAGATTCTTTCCGTACCTAGCGTCATCGAGGTATTACGCTACGTGCTTTCGATTGATTTTGTTTCGTGATGTATGGAATTTAGACGTGCTCTCGCGGTATGTGAGGTCTCCTGGGTTGTGATTTCGATAGCGCTTGTAGTCATAGTAATATTAGGTTGTCGGAAAGCCGGTATGTTTTTCCATACCTTTTTTAATTATTTAGGATAGTTTTGGGTTAGATAATTCGCTACCCTTGTTTTATCATATATTATTTCGGGAAAATGGTTCTCAGTGGAGGCCTGGAGGGTATCAGTAGCGTTATGTTTCTTAGTTTTCTGGGACTGGTCTCAGCTTAGTCATCTCAAAATCATGAACATAGGCTGGATAATTTACTAGGAGATGAAAAATTGAAATGAATACAGGCGTACAGCTATTACACCGAGGCTTTTGAATTCAGTGAGATTGAAATGGAACGGTAATGATGGATAACCACCAGAAGTTTGCAAATTATAAATGAATTTGGGCAGTCTCATGGATATGCTCCCAAAATCATATCATTTGGCTGAGGATTGACGTGCTAGATTTTGAACTGAAGTGATTGATTTAGCGGGATAAAATCCTCAGCTTGAATGGGACACATTCTAAGCATAATTCTTCGCGGAATTCATAGTTCAGGGTTTGGGCTTATGTGATTTTCATTTTTGGGGGCTTATGTTATTTTGAGTTCTTATATAATCATAAAAATCTTTCAGTACAGCATAATTTTACTTCATGGGGAGGATGGTCTGGAATCTTTTGCCGACAGATTTGTTGTTGTTTGACATGTTTTCTTTTAATACTGTGACCGATGCAATTGATTTTGCTGATGTTTGAGTGTTTCATTGCTTTCACATGTTGTGTACCTTTGTATGCTTGTTTCCTTTATACATATATTAACATTTTGGACCAATACTTATATTGTTCCCCTTGTTGATGGATATTGGAATTTAAATGGTTTTCTTGACTTATTCTATGATATGAGTCGTCATTCAATCTGAGGTTGGTTGTGAAATTGCCAGCTCTATGTTTCTGAATTTTCTGTGATTGACTTGTATCTTATATCATTTTTAATATTTATGATAGGCTCCAAATTCCAAAATATGCTGAAAGATAATAGTTTGTAAAGCTAGGTAGTGCAAACACGAATTTCTGTCTGAAATGATCAAGTGCAGTTTTACTTAACGCTGTCTTAAAAATTAAGTAATTATCACTGGTATCAAACAAAAGTTGAGAGCAATCAGTATATTCTTTTGCTTGCTTTCATGTTAATATGTACAATATTTAAACATTTTCTTTGGTATTGAAACTTCTGAAGAAATGATGTTTCTATGTCAATATTTCTTTATGTTTGGACCATTGTGCAGCTTGAAGGAACTGAGAATGATATTTTCCTTGGTTTGCTTCGGATGTTTGCATATGGTACATGGAGTGAATACAAAAGTAAGTGGCCAATCTGTTCAATCATCAATTTTCCCAGGTTTTCAATTTTATGTCTCAAATTTGCCTGAATTAATTTGTAAAATTATTAATGGTTATAATATTGTTTGGACTTTCACGGTCTCTCAAGTCTCAAAATGTATTTACTGTGCCTATAACTGTTAATGTATTATATAGTGTTCAATGCTGCCGCAATGAGATGTTTCTTTCAATTTGGTGGTTTCTCCATGCATTAGTTTTACAGATTAGTTGTGCTGCAGGTGATGCCAGCAGGCTTCCACAATTGGTTCCGGAGCAAGTCCTTAAGCTAAAGCAGCTGACAGTGCTCACTTTGGCAGAGGCAAATAAGGTTCAACGACTTCTTTTTTCTAGTGGGCTCGCCTATGATTGTGCAGTTGTGTGTTAGTTGAAAATGTGAGAGATTTGATTGTTAGCTTATGTTCTTGGTTTCCTTTATATTTGGTATTACTGTATTAGTTATACTGGTCTTTGATTTTCCTGTCTTTCGTAATTGTTTGCGAGCGTATGAACTTTTTGGCCCTTGGACAGGTATTGCCGTATGATACATTGATGCATGAGATGGATGTTACAAATGTTCGTGAATTGGAGGATTTTCTCATTAATGATTGTATGTACGTGGTAGGTTTCATTTCGCTATTCATTCCTGACCAACCATTAAATTGACTCTTAAGTTTTGGTTCCTTCAGATAAGGTGTTTGCTTTAAACAACAATGTATTTTTGCAATGTTTGTCTGCAATGTTTTTGTTTAATTGTTTCCTTTGCACAAGTTATCCATCTTGTTCATTATTTCACCTTTTAAATTTATATGCTTCATATTTCATATTTTAGATAAAGGACCCGTGATCTTGACAGTAAAGTAGACAAAGTCATTTATTTCGATTCTTTGAAAAATTTTGTAGGATAAATGTTATTTTTGTTGCTTATATGAACAGGGGATAGTCAGAGGAAAGCTGGACCAATTGCGCCGATGCTTTGAGGTCAATATTATAGTTTTTTAACCTCCAGTAGCAGATCACTTATTTGGCGATAATTAATTGCTAATGAGCTAATCTAATGTTTGTGTGAGTTTGTAGGTGCAATTTGCTGCAGGGAGGGATCTTAGACCTGGACAATTGGGTGGTATGATCAGAACGCTGTCAAATTGGTAATATTTCTTTCCTGAGGGTTAAATTTTTATATATTTTGTTTGTACCTATGCATCTTTACTGCTTGAGTTTCTGAATATAGATTGATATATGTGGCATATTCCATTCTCGGAAAGTATTTACCGTGTTGGGAAAACAATACAAATATTAAATTCTAGAGTAAATATTTGCTATTTTATGTTCAGTAGCTGCTTCGAAGATTGGAGGATGGTTCAATAATTGGCACTTATTCCATCTCTCGTTTGGAAGTTGCCTCTATCATTCCACACACTTGCTTGCCTTTTGATTAAAATCTTTCTCAGGGATCCTCATGTTGGAGTGCTTTGCATGGTATATGATGATAGTATGATTGCCTGTGGCTGTCTGGCATTAAATTCATTTTAATAAACAGCTGACATAGCAGAAGCCTGCTTCAGTTCTTTTGTTATCATATCTTGTTATAAATTTGGTGCGAGAAAATGAATGTAATACGATTTTCAACTCTAATTTTTTGCAACGCTTTCCTTTCAATGGCTGCATGTTTTCCATCTAGTATCTAAATTATTTATGTAAATCTTATTTTATTGTCTCTTAGGTTGTCCACATCTGAAAATCTTCTTGTCTCAATTCAAGAGAAGATTAAATGGGCAGATTCTATGAGTGAAATGGACAAGAAGCACAAAAAGGAAGTAGAAGAAAGAATTGACGAAGTGAAGAAGACACTATCTGTGAAGGTCAGTTACTTTTGTCAGTGAAATAGACAATATTCTCTGTTTCAATGTAGTGTCATTCAGTTTACTGCATGTGTTAGTTTTGCTGCTAAATATGAAAGCCGCTTGATGGCCTCGTGAATTTTGATCAAACTGTGTCAGGAGAGGATGCTAGGCTCTCTAGAATTGACTTGAGCACTTAGGTACCTTAACTTTCTTGTTATGTTGATGGAAATTTAATGCTCAGTTCATGGATATTTTTGAAATTTTAATTTCATGAAGTGAGCAATTCTGCTTGGTCAATTGCGGGCATTTATATTAAAGTTGATTTATTTTAAAATTCAATTATTTACTTGTTTGATGTAATAAATAAGACGTTAAAAGTTTTAGTTTTTGCCACTTTCCTTCTGAATGCATTTGCAAAGTTTATTTGGCTGGCACATGGCCTTTCTTAGTTTCACAACTTGATGCTTATGATATATGTTTTCTTTCTTTTACAAACCATGGCACATACGCATGAACTCTATGTGTGTTTTTCGGTGTGTCTTACTTACGTTGTGGCAGAAGTTACAAACTGTGAGCAGGCCGACCTTGATCACCGAGGGCATGAAGAGATCTCTTCTGAACTGGGTGGAGTGATGGACTATGAGGAAGATCGCAGCCGATCTAAGAGGTAGCATTTGATGCCCATACTTTCGCCACTTCGGGATAACGCTACGAACGCTCTACATATTCAACTTCAACATTGGCGTGTTTTCCTCTCTTTTAACCTTCTCTTTTATGGCCTCTATGCGTTAAAATTACGTTCATGCTTTCAGGAGATTAAAGTCAATATTTCCAACCCATTGCTGTAGCTAATTTTACAATAAATCGAACTCAAAAGTCTGACTTGAACTCGGGCTCTCAAGTTCAACTTGAACCACCAAAATATTTTTTTTCATGAACATGTTATTGAACATGAGATCAAGTTCAAATAATATTGAGCTAATCGAGCTGGATCAACAGGCTCCTGAGCGACCGACTTACCGTACAACCTTAATTTCTTAAATGTGGCTTAGCTCGTAATGCTGACTTCTTTTATAGTTTTAAACAGAGGAGCGCTTCATTGTTTAGGGAGTTATTGTTCCTAATAGATCCATGCAAAGATTTATTGTATGACTTGTAAAACGTGCAGGAGACGACACCCTATAGTTCGAGGAGATAGAGATAAAGAGGAGAACCTAGGATGAATCTGTCAGACACCTGGCCATTTTTTGGACTCCATGGTATTGGGATGACGATGTGCTCTTCGAGAGGAGACGATCCTTCAGCAGCAGACCTGTCAGCCCACCTAGAAACTGACAGCATTTGCTTGAATTACCTTAAATGCTTTTAATTTTGAATGACGAGGGAACGGGATATAGTGTACTTGGTCCTTCCGTTCATTTGCAAACAGATGATGTAATGATCATGAATTTACGCAGGAATTCCTTATTTCGACTTTGTTTTAGTGTAATGCTTGAACGAAAATACCAAGGACGAAATTCTATTAGCCAAACAGCTCATCTTTCCCTTCCCACAGATGCTAAAAGGTTGTATTTTATTATTATTATTTTTTACCAAAGACTAAAAAGGTGGTTTTGGGTGCAGCCTACAGGGTGCCTTCTTGATTAAACCAAAGTATGAAATCATGTTGCAAGTATGTTAGAAAATTATGAAGCCTCGAGAAATTGTGTTCATATTTGATTTCATTTTGAGCATTTTGGAAGATATATTTTCTAAATATGCTTTTGAAATTAGATTTGAAGAACATGATCTACGTTTGATTTTTTCACTAAGAAAATGATTTCTCTGTTCTATCATATTTTTATACTATAATGTGTAATCAGTATGGATGTATCACATAACACATCTTTACATTTGGTAGCTGTGAATGCACATTTTTACTAGGAATCGAGAAAGATTTTCATATTACTGGGCCGCTTCAAGAAGCCTGATGAAGCAACATTTATTACAACTATACAAACAACACAGGAACACGAAATAAAACTCTAATAATCCGAGCTTCAGTTTCAGGGATTCCTTTCCTTATTTCTCGAGCCTTGGGCCTCATTTGATCCTGCAGGAAATGAATAATTGAAGAATGAACACAAAATCTCAGAGAGTTCATCCTAGAAATTGACAAAGAAATTAATAATAAGAAAAGGAAGATAAACATACTTGTTACAGTCAACAGTGCGGGAGACGGGGATATCCAGATGAACGCCGCACTGAACCGGGAGGCTCTGCGCCAGCGCGTCCTTCATCCCGGGGTACCGATTTGCGGCGGCCTTAACACAGCTGCAGGCGGCCCTCTTGTCTGCAGTCGTCCGGCCCATCCCTTTCACTGATTTTACACCGTTGCAGCATGCTGAAGATGGTTTGTTTCCGCCACGCCCGGTGAGGTAGCTGATGCATGGCATTAGAGCAGTGTCCACTTGACCGCAACTGATGGTGTATCCAGGCTGAGCCATGAACAGAACCAAGGCAAGAATTGCGAGCACTGATATTAGAGAACCACACTTCATATTCTTATGGAAATATTCTTCTTGTGTTCGCATGATCTTTTAAGGGAATCGATTAATTACTGTTTTTATGGTTGTGGTTGTGGATCTTATGGGTTTCGAGGCTATGAAGATGGGGGGTATTTATAGGTTTGAAAGGCTTGATTTTTCAAAAGTGAATGTTATTTAACTAAAGTGTCGATATTCGTACACCAACCATGTCTATCTTTGTGTCAATCATACTCATATATTTTAGATATATAATCTTGATATATTTATCAAATTCAATAGATGAGTGTAATATTATTGGTAAACACAAAGATGATAATATTTGGTGAATATCATAACAAATATATTTATATTGAGAGATAATATCAAATATCAACAGAGTTGACCCAGCTCACGAATATATATATATATATTATATATATATATATATATATATATATATTATATATATATATATATATTATATAATTATTTTTTTTTTGAATCTTTAGATATAGTTGTTTTTCATAAAATAAAAGTTTTTTTAAAATGAAATAAATACAAGTTTTCACCATTTACAAATATACTAAATCATCCTTTTATATACCAATTAATACTGAAAAATCAACTATACTGTGGATGTCTCGAAATAGTCTCAAATCCAAACACGCGAGCCTCTTTACAACCATCGAATAAAGAGTACGTAGGATGAAATAAATCCCATGAGTACGTAGTTTGTAACTGCTTTTATCGGTTTGTCTTTATTCTAAAACTTGAGAAGTAAATGTTGGCTTAATCTTTTTGGAGGCATCTGCAGGCACGAGATTCATTCATGCTAGCTCATTGCTCACGCTTCTCGGCCTATGCATGATTTAGTCTAGGACAAGTTTTCTTCAAGACTTATTTCATTTAATCCAATCCTAGATTTTTGGTTGTATAAATTTGATATCTGTCACACATATTTTCAATCAATTTAAGGATGTTTTTTTCAATGTGTGCAATTCTCGTCCTTTTTGCAGCCTGAATAGAAAATTTCACGCATCTTCTTCTTTTTTTTTTTTGTAGTTTGCATGCATGGTATGTTTCTCTACTGATCTGCATGTTACTTAGTACTGCTTCTTACTTCTTTTGCGCTTCTGTTTAAATTTGGTTCTCTTTGATATCGGTCATTGATTGAGGGCATTCAGTGCGTTCAATGGACATTGATCGTCGTCGCGTCGTCGTATATAGTAAGAGATCTATATGTACGTACAGATAGTATATGTATATAGAAGTAAATATGATGATGCAATAGCTGTAAATGATTTATTTAGTTAATTGCTCGAAATGTTATGGAGTTGTTGATCACAAGAAAGAATGATATTTCTTCATGTGATTCATCATACTCCATTGATACAAGTAGGTTTACAAACCATAATATTATTGAAAACTAAAGAGTGGTTTAATTTATTTCTGAATCAAATCTCCTGCATGAACTTCAAACTTCACTTTATATCCTGCATGCCAAGAGAAAGAAAGAAAGAAAGAAAACGTTACTATTCAAGTAAAAAAATATAAGCAATAACATGTATGTATCAAAACAAGAAGAGTTACACTGACCTGTCACAGTCGACGCTGCGAGAAATAGGGATGTCCAACTGAACCCCACACTTAGCCGGAAGACTCTGAGCCGCCGTATCCTTCAAGTCCGTGTATCTGTTAGCAGCAGCCTTGACACAGTTGCAGCAAGTCCTTTTGTCTGCCGGTGTTCCGGCCATCCCTTTGACGGCTTTCACGCCATTACAGCATGCCGGAGTTGGTTCAGCTTCACGTCCCCTGAGGTAATCGATGCATGATAGTAAAGCAACATCTACTTCACCGCATGTGACAGCGTATCCAGGCTGTGCAAAGAATTGGACAATGGCAAGAATAGCGATCACGGGTACCACCACACGGGAGTTCATTTTCTTGATGTTTGGATAATGGGAGCTGTTTCTTTTTTCTGGTGATTTTACTCTTGTAGTTAATTTGAGTTTTGGCTTGGTTGAAGGTGTTCTTGGATCGGGTATATATAGGGCTGGAGGCGCTGTATTCTGAAATAAGCAGCTGTTACGCTGTTTTGGATTTGCTTTAAATAGCAAAGATGATATACTCTTGAAACTGTTCTTATCACTTCGACAGTTTTGCTCAGGTACCTTTTGAGCCTCATGTGTTCATTATTATACCATAACAGTAACAAACTCATTGAAGATTTTTTTCTAATTTATTAATCTAATTTTAGAACAAAAGGATGCATTCACAAAAAGTAATAAGACAAAAAATTGTGTGAGACGGTCTCATATGTCGTATTTTGTGAGACAAATCTCTTATTTGGGTCGTCCACGAAAAAATATTATTTTTTATGCTAGGAGTATTAATTTTTATTGTGAATATCTGCGGGGTTAACCCGTCTCACAGATAGAGATTCGTGAGACCATCTCACAAGAGACTTGCTCAAAGAATAATATTTTCCTCCATAAATCAGTATATGGTAAACATATTTATACCCAAAATTATAATCAATGACAATTAAAATCTTATAGATGCAGTTCAATGAATCAAATATTCTACGTGTTGGTTGTTGTGTGACATCGTGTGACAACTACAAGCTATTATATCAGATTGAAGATTTGCTAAGTGCGCATCGAAAAATATCGTCTGAGAATATTATTGAATTTGAAAACACTTGGCTTGTGAAATCGTGTGTGAAAATATTTTTAAGTTTTATTTGATCTTTAATATTTATTATACTCATTAATTCACGATATATCTAGGTATTAATTTTTATAAATATTTACAAGAATTAAACCAGTTTACGCGAACGAATCAAATCACAATTTCAATTCTAACTTAACCTGATCGTATTATATGATCTAGTCAGAGTTAATTTGAGTTTATGTGATTCAAGATGCATGTGACAGACGTAAATATTTATTTTTTTCAAATTTCAACACAAGATTGAATCAACTTATTATGTTACATTTACATAAGATGATTTCATATATTTCAGCCATGGGTTTGAAAGTTTGGGTCTGAATTAAGGACTCAAACAAACGATAATTTGATCGGTTGATCACAAAACGCCTTAAAAATTGAAAATTGAGCAGGTCTCTTGTGAGACGGTCTCACGAATCTTTATCTGTGAGATGAGTCAACTCTACTGTTATTCACAATAAAAGGTAATACTCTTAGCATAAAAAGTATATAATTTTTCATGGATGACTCAAATAAGAGATCCGTTTTACAAAATATGACATGTGAGGTCGTCTCACACAAGTTTTTGCCTTGAAAATTAGCCAAATAATTTGAAATTAAAATCCATCAAATCATTTCATCCAAGCAAAACTTTTGGCACAAGTCGGAAAAATACATATCCAACTCATTTATGCTAGGGTTATTATCCTAGCTCCTCCGATTCGTTCACTGGCTAGACTTATTGGCCATTTTACATTTGCATTTTATACGTTATGAAAAACTTGTTTTACAAATTTCCCCATAGTACAAGGCTATGTTTGGTAGCCATGATAAAAGAATTATCTTGTGTTTTGTTCATTTTTTATTTAGTCTTCAAGCTCTTGATTATGATTGAAAGCCCTTACTAATCATGTTATTTGTGTGATTAAATATCACTACTCAAAAGTGTGATAATATATAATTTTTAATAGTGATCATGATAAGATTGTATATTAACCATAATACCCTTGAATTGTCTTTCTTCAATATAATATGAAAATTAAATTAGTGAAAATTTTATAATTAATAAAATATTTAAATTTTTATTATATTTTTTATATATTAATTTCATATATTTTTATTATTTTCAATTATTTTTAAAAAACAATAATATTGTAATTATAACTAAAATTTATTCAACAATAAAATTAATATTTAAAATATTATTATTTTAATTATTAAAGCAAATGCATATTTACAAATTTATTTCTAATAAATATATTAAATTAATTTTAATAAATGTTAATTATAATTATAAATATTTAATTATCTATCCAATTATTTTAAAAATATATATTTAATTAACATTTGAGACATTTTGGTCATTATAACAATAAAATTTACAAAATTAATCCATCATTTTAAAATCATACCAAACATCATGTTATTTATCACACCATACTATTAATTCATATATCTCATTTTTTAATAACTCTAATTATTAATCATTTAGTACTTATTCTATCATACCTACCAAACGGAGCTTAATAGTACTATTTCTTAGACTCGAGGGTGAATAAACACACTTTTTCAGCTCCGGCGACTGCGCCGCCGTTTAGTCGCCTTGCTCGGCTCTTTCATTGCACCGTCGGAGCCAATAAGATGCGGAAAATTGAGCCTGGCTCGTGAGCCACGCAACTTGTAGGCCGCTTGATCATAAGCCAATGCTGCATCCACCGGTGTCTCGTAAGTCCCCAGCCAAATCCTCCTCCCTTTCTTGTCTGGGTCTCTTATCTCCGCCGCAAACGTTCCCCACGGCCGACGCCTCACCCCTCGGTACCTCTTCCATTCGTGCGGCGTTTGATGTTCACGCGCCGCTCCGTTTTCTGCCATCAGGTCTTCACATCTAAACCCATAATATGGATTTTTTGAGCTGTGATCCAAATTTGACATCAAATCGCTGAAATGTCGTGCCCAAAAAGAGTCTTCTAAGCTTGGTTTAGATTTTGAAAATTTGGTGAAAAAGTCATCTGGAAAATCGGAATCATCGAGGAGATACTGTTGGATTGAATCAAGAATCATGGCATCATTTTTTGAAATGGTTTCTGAAAACATTTTTGATCGAGAGGGAGAGAATAACTATGGGTTTTATCTGTTTATTTATTTAGTTTCTTCCTTAAAAACGACAAGTCAAAGAAATGTGATTTTCTACATAAACATTCGACGGGCTTTCCAACTATTTATAGTGTCTGCATGCATAGACACCACGAAAAGTTCCATGTGAAAATTAAGACAAATACAAATAGTTTGGTATACCATTTGGATATTGATCATGCATTAATTCTAATATACTGTGTGTCAGGTGTACGCAAAAATATTTTTTATAATTCATTGTTTTATATTTAAATGAGTATCAAAATATAATTATAAAAAATAACGAGAAATTAATTAAAAAATAAATAGAAGAAAAAAAAAGAAAAAAACCCAAGATATATATATATATACACACACACTTGCGCGAAGGTTTTAGTCTAAGGATATGTCTCTTGTGAGACGCTCTACTGATATTCACAATATAAAATAATACTCTTAGCATAAAAAGTAATAATTTTTCATGGATGTCCCAAATAAGAGATTTATCTTACAAAATAGGACGTTCCCATGAGACCGTCTCACATAAGTTTTTGCTTTAGTCCAAAACCCACTCGCTTGTTTTTTTTTTTCTGATCCATTGAGTATTTAGATTTGATTTTGATGCAATAACATTGACATTTTTTCAGTTCAATTTCATCTTTGTGTTGATTTAATATCGAAAATGTTGGCGTGAATTCATAACCGATATCAAAACAATCAAAAAATAAAAAGTTGTGTACCAAAATTAAATTTTGTAAGTTAATTTACTAAACTAAAATTGAACTAGTTAGCGAAAAAAAAAATTCTTCGAGATATATTTTTGAAATTGGGCATGTGATAATAAATGTTTGCACGTGTTCAAATTTGGGTTCTACTACTTTTATACCTACCATGCATAACTTTCAAAAAAAACAGAAGTCGATCGTCCAGTAAATTTTTTTAATAATTAAATATAGTCAATTAATATTTATGTAAAATCCATGCAGTGTGCCACCAAATACATTATTTTATTCAATCTTGTTCCATTATCTGATATATCTAGTCATTTATATTTTCTAATATATCAATTAAAAATACAATAGCACGTGTCTATTACATATTTAAAATTCTTTAATTAAGTACGTTCACATTCGTCAATATTTTTTTTGTCCAAATAAAATAATTTTAAACCATCTATTTGGTATTAGAAAATGTTGGAATTATATTTGTCACAACGTTGGAGGCTGGTCGTCCGAGGCAGTTAATTAATATTTATGATAGATTATGTTAAAGTTTTGTCAATATTGTCGTACTTCAGTATACTATTTGATGCATTTTCTTAAGCTATAATTCGGTTGCTTCGAACTATGTTCTAAAACCATAAAGCTTATATAAATAATCTAATATATATTTTTTAATTACATTACGTGAACCATTTGATGTGAATGATGAGATTCGACGTTCTTACGTACATCGTCTCCCATTTAATAATTTGAGTTAAAAAAATAGCTATGTTATCCTTATGTTTCAGTATATCATCTTATCTTATGAGTCAAGCAGTATTGTAACGTTACAAGATCTCTAATAAGAATGTTGACAGGATTTTGGAACTGGACACACGCATTTAAACCGAGTAATTCGTGGACTTTGATCAGGATATGAGACTGTATTTGGATGGATGAATTTGAAGCTAAATATTTCAAATCCATAATAGCAAATTCATTGGTTTGTTTAAATTGTGTTTAGATTGATGATTCAAATTCCATGAATTTCAACTATTTTTAAATGCATTTTTTTGTTTGTTTAGGTAAGTAAGACCATAAACTTCAAATCCATATGTTACATATTTATATTATATTTTATGTTGATTAGGATGTATTTCAAGTTCATTCAATATGATATCGTTTGAAATTCATTATACTTTGTATTACAAATGTGTAAATAAGTAAGATATGAATTTAATATCTCATATATAGTTTTATTGTTTTAATCACAATCCGTATATTTCAAATCCATCTAACTTGATAATGAATTTAAAATCTAAACTAATTATTTTTTTTAGTAAGTATGGTGGATTTTAAATTTATTACAATATGAAATCGTTTCAAATCATTTCTTAAAATACTCTTTCAATCCAACTGCGACGTGAAACATTCACTACAAGAAAAATGATTTTCCGCAGCACGTTATCAACAGCGTGAATTAAAAGCACGCTGTGAATAGTGCTTTTAACGGCAGCGCTGTTAATATTGTTGCAATTGACAGAAATAACGGCGTGCATCAAAAGCACGCTGCGGAAAGTAATATCTGCAGCGTGCATTTATGTGTGCTGTAAATATTATATACTTTCCGCAGCGTGCTTTTAATGCGCGCCGTTAATAACATATACGGCGCGCATTAAAAGCACGCTGCAGAAAGTAATATTATATACTATCCGCAGCGTACCATAATGTGCGCTGTTAATACCTTATGCATTCACGGCTTGCATTGATAGCACGCTGTGGAAAATGTTGAGAAATTTTAAATTAGCGACGACGGTTTTATAGAAACCGTCGCTAATTTAAATATTGCGACGGTTTTCTAAAACTGTCGCTATGTAAACCGTCGCCATTTTAAATCGGCGACGGTATCAAAATGACCGTTGCTTTTAGCGACCGTTGTTAGTAAACCGTCGCTAATTGCCGAAAATCAGCGACGACTATACCTAAATCGTCGCTAATAGCGACAGTTTGTTGTGAAACCGTCGGTAATAGTCGTAAATTGTCTATAAATATCCAATTTTCGTTCCACTTTCTTACACACTATTTTACGACACTTAAAATTTTTCTTTCTTATACGATTTTAATTTCGATTTAGGTACATTTTTTTGTTTCAATTTTTGGTTAATTTTTTAAGTGTTTTAATTAAGATCATGAGTTTATTTATCATATGTGTATTGTATTTTTTTAAAAAATTTACTAAATTATAAGTAATTTTTTTTATTTTATGCAGATTTTAGCGACGGTCTATAAAACCATCGCTAAATTTAAATACCGTCGTTACAGTTGCAAAATCGTCGCTACATTTAAACACCGTCGCTAATATTTAGCGACGTTTGTCACAAACCGTCGCTAATATTTAGATGTTTTTTTAACATTAACGGCGTACATTGCGCGCTGCAGATAGTGTATTAACGACGTACATATGCACGCTGCCAATAGTTTAACTATCAACAGCATACTCTGCACGCCGTTAATAGACTAAACCGCAGCGTAAATCGCACGCCGCCAATAGTGTCAAACTTAAGACGGCTTTCAACTTTACAGCGTGCGTCCCTTTCTGCGGCGTATATTGTACGCCGCGGAAACCCACTTTTCTTGTAGTGTATATTTATAGAGGTTTCAATTTCAAGAATAAAAATAAATAAAAGAAATATAATTGAATTCGAGTATATTTTTGTTGTTTATCATGCAAAACGTAAGTTTCAGTGAATCTTAATTCTACATCCAATATTTTCTTTATTATTTGAAGTAATATTCCCACGTGAATGTTATGGTTTGTTGTTATATGGTTCTTTTTATTTAGCATATAAAATGCATTTTCACAAATGATTGTTTATTTCACACCACAATTAAGTTTCTTAGATAAATTGAAATTTATAATTTTCTCAATAAAAATTAAGATTTCTTACTACATTTTTATAAAATGTCAATTGTCACATCACATCGACACAATGTTAGTAACATAGAATACTAAATAAAAAAGAGATAATTTATATCACCAAAATTATATTTTTCTTGGAGTAGTTCTCTTCTGAGACGGTTTCACCAATCTTTATCTGTGAGACGAGTCAAACCTACCGATATTCACAATAAAAAGTAATACTGTTAGCATAAAAAATAATACTTTCGTATTGATGATCCAAATAAAATACATGTGTCTCACACAAGTTTTTGTCATTTTTTCTTGATATTATAAGATTGGGTTGCAGTTTCATGAGCTTGATGCGAGTTTGGAATGGTATGCTCATGAGAATTGGCCCAAGTACATATGGATCATGTAATAACCTAAATTTTGTCATTCCCTAATTTTTTATGAGTGAAGGAAACTATCGATTCCCATCATATTCTTAAGTGGATTGTGAATATAAAAAATTAAGGTCCAAATGTTTATCTTTTGAGGGTGGATATTTACTCTCCATTCTTATCATTTTCCATTCTATTTGTGAATAAATTTGACACATATTTTACACATAAAGTTGGCTGTAGATAACAGAAAATAGAATGTAAATATCAACTCCTTTATTGTTTCGCCAAAAACTACAGTTGATAACAATGTTATAACTCAAATATTTTAAATCGTACAACAGTTTAAGCGTCACATTTTGATTACAATTAAAACACCCCAACAATACCCCTCCCACTATTTTTATTCCTTGTAATATATAAGAATAAAATTGACTTTGATACCAATTACATAATCGAACACTTACCACTTTATCAAGTAATATAGGTAATGGTAACATCAATTATTATATTTTAAACTATGCAGCAGCACAAGAGCCGCTCGCTTTCACGAGAGATACAATTATTACACGGAACAAAAAAAACTATAATAATATTTTAATTTATTCATATTACGCATCATATTAGAAAACAATAATTATATTTTTCTATAATGTTAAAAGAGATAAAAAAAACTTTTATTATGTGAAGTAGAAATACAACTCCTCACTACCATGGTCGTTGGCTAATTATTGTATACAATGAATAATTGCGCTCCATTTTATTATTATTAATCTACACCGTGAACAGCCTGCCAATTATATAAACCTTTAATTTTTTCTCATTTCCTATTCTTTAAAATTTAATTTTTGGTTTTATTTCACATATTGAATTTTTACATAGTTTTCCCTTCATCTCACGGGTCAATTTTATGAAACGGACTTCCGATCGGTTTCAAATCAATGAAAAATACTACATTTGAATCATAAATATTAATTTTCATAGAAATCATGGATCCAATATTTGAACATGAGGCTATATTGTTAAGACATCTCATATCGATTAAAAGAGCGGAGCTTATATGCTTGAGAATTGGACTTAAAAGATAGATGTTCATGTCTTTACATACTCTTAACTAGCAATTGGTACAATTACTGATAATGCTGAAGATCTGGGTACAAATGATGTTATAACGAAGGATATCCGAAATTTGTTGGAATCGGACATGTTTTTATATCTATTCAATGCTTTTTATCCATGAAACGAATCAACTCGATATATACCTACAATGCAAAATAATATATGAATTTTTTTTAGTATAATGTGGGAGAACATGAGTCGTGTTAAAAATTTTATATCTGAATTTGATTATTTCGGGTTATATTATCCGATTATTTTTAAAATATATATTAGATTATAAATTTAATTAATCAAAATATATTTAAACTTAAAAATACAAACAATATTAATATGTTAACATAATCAACTAAAATATAACTAAAAATACATCATTTTATTTTAATTAAATTTGTAATCTTATCTAAAAATAAAAATTCAAAATTAAAATTAATCATGCACATGGACTATCCCATATCGTGTAGAAATTTACTATTCAATACCCGAACCCGAAAAAATGTTAGTCTTCTTATTATTTTTAAAAAATAATAATAATATTCCCCATTATGCCACCGGATTGGTCGCTATATGGTTGTGGAAACAGAGGGGGAAAAAAACTAAAATCCAGGGTCAAATTGCTAAAATTCAAAACATTATGGGTGCAAACTGCATTTAAACCCAAGGATCCACATGGATAACTGGATATCTGTAACGTTGACTGTTAGATGAGCCGTTGATAAAAATTAAATTCTAATCCTCGTTTCTTAGTTTCCCACCTATCCAAGTGTCCTTCATCAATTTGGTTTTGATTATTAAATTATTATTATTACTGTATCCATTCAATTCTCCAACCATAATTTTCCATGAAAACTCAAAAGTTGCTGGAACTCAGAGATTAACAATTGGCGGATTCGAACTACCATTTGCAAGAACAAATGGCCCTCAAAATTTTCTTGAAAATATTCTTATTTCTATGTATAGTTTCAGTTATTTTGACCTCAAGAATTGTTCATTCCATCCCCTTTGTTGTATTTCATGGTAACTCTGAGGTTCTGCTGTGGATTTTATATGTTATATTGGAATAAAAATGATTCATGCTGCCTATATGTTGTTGACTTTTTGGAATAGCCTGTCTTGTGAAATTTCTGCTGTTTCGACAGTTACTAATAAGCGGTTGCATCCATTTTTTTAAATTTGGGTTCTGTGATATTTTAGTCTCAGAGTTTGATGATTTCGTAGATGGCAAAAATTTAAGGATCTGTGTTTTTTTGGAGGCGGATTTGGTTCTTTTCACGCTTACTCTTACTTTATGGGGATTCACTTTTCTTGGAAATATCAATTCTTTGGTCTCTTTTTCCATCCTTATTATCCTGTTTTATTTTATTTTTTTAGCTGATGGGAACTATGTTAATTTGATGAAATGATGAATTCAGAGGATATATTGAATTCCCAGTTTCAAGATTCTACAAATTAGACCTTACAGTAAAAATCCAAAGATTAGATATTAAATATGGCTCTCATTTTGACCTGTAATATTTCAGGAGTCTCTGACAGTTGCGATAATAAAGGAGTCTCACATTTCACCAAGGTTTTGAGTAATTGGTCTGGTTCACCTGGTTATTGCATGTATGTTTTTAATTCAATTCGTACGAACATGGATATAAATTTGATCTGCATAGAGTACATTTACTTCATATTTCGCTTTTTTAATATTGAAAAATGGATATAAAATGTGGATGTACTACCGCCTTCTGTATGCCAATGGTTCATTTTGTCATGTTTTTGTATCTTAGAGAAATTGGAAACGGTGAATGGGATTCTTGGACAATGCCCTTTCTAAAGCAGGTCCGTTGTTTCTGAATTATTCAGTTCGTATTATACAGAAGAACATTATTATTACAATTTAATGGAATTTTCTTTTTCTTTTTTTTTCTGGTTGAATGGTGCAGACTGCCACTGCTTGCAAAAAGGTATGCTGTTCTGTCCGAAGAATTATCTTAATTGACCCAGAATGTCTTGCTTAGATTGAATGCCTTTTTAACAAATAGGTGAAGAAAATGAGTGAGCTAAGTGATGGCTACAACATCATCGGGCTTTCGCAGGTGGGAATCTGTTTCTATCCCCATCATCTCTCAAAATCGAACCATATTTTAAATACATTTTATGGGCTAATTATATATGATGTTTTTCCCATAAAAAACTCACTGATGCATATTATTTTCTTTCGGTGACGGGAGGAAATTTTATTGAGATTGAGTTTTGTTTTCTGGCTAACGTATTTCTATCATGGAAGAAAGATGTGAAGTGTGAACCATTCAATAATTGTTTCTGATGTTTTTATGTTTGACATATGAAAAAATGGTGTTATCATACTCACTTTTTATGGTTTTCATTTGTTGATGAACATCTGTCTCTAATCTCATACTTTCCAGGGTAATATGATTGGAAGAGGAGTCAGTTGAGTTCTGTGACGGACCTCCAGTAAGTACTGATCGAGCACTTTGATAAAGAAATCTGGGTAAAAATTTCATTCTATAAATTCATCGAGTCGTCAATACTTTTCAAGCCCCAGACTGTACAACTCTACTCTTTTCAACTTGATGCTCTCCTTAGCATATTGTAGGATGGAATATTTATGGATATTCCAAAGCTAGAGGTACTGAAAATAGTGCAAATTAATTTTTTGAACTGTACAACATCTTAAACGTCTCATTTTGGTTGTTGCCTCCACATAGGGAGTCACACAGGACAGTTGGGGGCAATTGGTTCTGTAATGCTACCTAAGAACAGCTTAGTCGTTACTCTATTGCCATACATGCAACTAGCTGCCCTCAAAGTGCCTAATCCAACTCAATTTCGAGAAGCACGAATCCTCTATCACTGATTCACTATGGTCCCTTTGAATGGTTTTTAGATGTGATAAACTGTTTGTCCAAGTTGTATATTGTCCTTTCGAACTACCACTTATTACTTCCAGTTCTTACTCTTTCAAAATTTGGAGCCTCTATATACCAATATCACAATCTATGTTCAAGATACCTGTTATTATGCCTTATTTTTCTTAAATTGACACAGGTGAGAAATCTTATTTCTCTGGCAGGTCCACATGCCGGGATTGCATCTGTTCCCCTCTGCGGAGTAAGATTTCTTTCTAGCTGCATTTAAGTCTTCTGAATTATGGATCCATAAAATATCCAAAGTTCAATTCTTTGATGATTATTGGCTGATGCAAGTAGGAAAACTCTGTAGATTTGTTTCTTAAATATGAGGACTTCTATATCTGTTTGCTTAATCTGTCGCTGCAATGTTTTATTAAAAGACACTAAAGCCAGCAGAGTTGAGATAAGATTTGACCCGTTTCTGTTTATCTTTTCATTTGTTTAGTGGAGATACTTCAAAAGGTGCACAACCATAACTGAAATTTCCTTCTTCTAGAAGCAACCATCTGAAAAACTTGGAACGGTGCACATCATCACCTTTGATGAAACTAATACAGTCAGATGGTAAAAAAAAGTCTTTAAAAAACACTCATGATTACAGTAATTGATGGTAAAAGAGAGATTTGCCCTTACATTGCTCTTCAATTATCTTGGAAAAACTTTACCGTGTACAGTAGTGTTAATAATCATGTAATATATTACTATATTATGATATATTTGTGATATTACTTTATTATGATCAAGTTAAAGAAAAGATTTTCTACCGTATTTATCGCCAAATATTTTCGTTTATATAAATGATAATGATAGTATTAGTTCTTCATGGTTTAATCCCATATCGTTTCTCATTCTTTCTTCATTGTATATTCACCATTTGTAATTGAATAATATAGCCTGTGGAAATTGTTTGCTTTGGCCATCTGGTTTAATTATTCTTGGTCTTGCAGTCTGCTTTGGTTTGCATTCTCGTGGACTTTTTGATCGAGTTGGCAGTTTATACCGACTTTGTTCAGGTTTTGAAATCATTCAACATGGCGTTGAATTTTAAATTTCAAACCCCAGATTTTCAGTTCCTGAACTTGCAACATTTCTTTTCTTGATTTCACTTTTTACATCATGGGAATCTACATCGTTTTGAATCATCTCAGCTTTGTGTCATTACAGGAACATTTGGCACCGTCTAACTACATTAAAATTCCTACTGTGAGTAAAATTCTTTTGCAAGAATTGAATTTATGCTTATAAGTATGAAACATTAGCGATCTTCTTGTTTTTATTGCCCATGCATATAACTTTTTATGTTTCGAATCTATGCATGTCGGAGACATTTCCCTTTTAAATGTCTTCTTCTCTATAACAATGTAACATCAAGTTTTTTTCAATCGGTTTTCTCGAAACAGCGATGAAAAAAATGTCTGATCCTTTAATTGGTCATTTCACATTTAATAATGAGAGCTTCAAAAGATAACACAGTGGACACGCATGAACTGGAGTTTAGACCAAGTTTGTTTTCTTGAAGCAAACAGATGATTGAATTCCAAGTCATTTTGGCGTAGTTCGATACAATTTATCCTCTTTAACATATCCCCACGTGTTTAAGGCTTGACGCCTCCATTTGAACATATAAAATTCTGTCGACCACTTTATCAGGATTTAAGTGACTACAAGGATGGATGCAAGTTCCTCCCTAAGCTAAATAATGAATTTCACCAGAATTCCACGTACAAAGAGCGGTTTTCTAGCTTGCAGAATTTGGTACTTATAATGGTAAGTTTGATATAATGGTTCTGATTACCTGTTAGATACAAGAAATCTTACCATTTTCCTCCAGTTTCATGTATATGCATATGGCTCAAGCTATTGTTTCTTACCCAGTTCGAGAAAGATAATGTTCTAGTGCCGAAAGAGACCTCTTGGTTCGGGTACTATCCAGACAATTCGTGGGACCCCATTTTGTCCGCACAGCAGGTATCTGTTTCTTATAATACGCCCATGATTCGTTATGAATCTGCTCTCCTTGAACCCACAAGTTATTGGAAAGTTTGTGTCTGCATGGTTTTTATTAATGTTATTCCGTGTTGAGACATTGAATCAATCGAGTTTTTCCTTCCGGCTGTACTCTTGAGCTTATATCTCGACCTTCAGGCTCTCAATAAGAGCCAATACAATAGAGGGACGACGGGGTAAGGCTCACTCACCGTCGGACTTGAATCAAGATTAAGGTCCAATCGGATTAAGATGTGTGAACTGAATATAGATACCGTGCTAGTGTAACTCACAACAAATCCAAAGAATGCCATCAGTTCAATCTTGTGATCATGCATGCATGCTAAAGCAAGCTGCATTGTTGAATCTTTACAGACAACCCTCTACACCGAAGATTGGATCGGCCTGAAAACACTGGATGAAGCTGGGAAAGTGAAGTTTGTAAAAGCATGTGGAAGCCACCTTGAAATCTCTTATGATGAAATGGAAGAACACATACTTCCATACTTGTTGGAGAATTCGACTACGCGACACAAATCATCGAAACACTCTCCTTTGAGGCTGGTATCTGGACATGACGAGAATACAATTAAGCTGTATTGAGATACTAACATTATTACCACGAATTTTACATGAAAATTTGGCAATTATGAATTACATCGTCTGTGTTCGTATATTTGTAAAAACACACTTTTAATTTAGCTCTTACGTTGAGTGAAATAAATATTATTTGGGGTAACATCGTCCATTCGATAAATCATTACATCAAATTACATCTAGAAAAGAAAATTTATTTTTAACTAAGTAGGTATTAGATTCTCCAAAGTTAAAACAAAATCTTTATGAAATGTTTTCTAAACACTATGTGATAGAATGCTCCAATATAAATTTAGAATTAGATGACAGTTTTTTTATAGTTATAAAATAATAATTTTATCATTTCTAGTTGTTTTCCCAGAAAATTTAATCTAATTGATAAAAATGTCATTTTAAAAAGAGTAAGTCTCATATAAGACCGTCTCACGGATCTTACCAACACAAATTTTTGCCATTTAAAAAATATATCGCCACTGTACATGTCACTTGGTCGTTGGGCGACGGGGTTTCTCTGCATAGCGTTGAAACCCGAAATATTGGAAAAATTACAGGTGAGAATTGAATTGTTTTCGATTTTACTGGGCCCGCCTGTTGCGAATGATGTATGCTGGGGTTTTGGTATAAAGGATCGAGTTACATTGCCTCTTCTCCCAAACCAAAAGTTACTAATTTTGGTCATGAAGTTGGTATGTATTACTTTCTTGATTTTTGGGGCACTTTAGATTCAGAAAATCAAGCATTAATCTTTGTTGGGAACTTGTGGCATCCACTCCATGGTCTATAGATGGATTCTTGAAAGCGCAACCAGAAAGAACACACATCCATGTAATTGGGCCATTCCATTCTTCTCTTCATCGTGGGATTGAATGCCTGAAGGCTTCTTGAAAGAACTTGAATCCTTTAAATGGCGATATGGGTTCGTTTCTGCAGTTCCTCGATGGATCCCCCATGCTATCTATGTTAGAGTAACATTTTGTTTTAGTTGCACAGTGTTTGTGATTTTTTTTTAAGTAGTTTATTTGGTTTTCTTGTAAATTATAACAATAAGATTCATTTAGAAAAAGTAACAAATGCATTATGGCTTACATTATATTAAACATTTGGTCTTGTCCTAATAAATCTATGATGAATTTCAATATAATCATTTTTATGGGTAGAATTTTTACCTTTACGAAGATATATGCACGAGTATACACATTATTTTTTGGTTTTTCGAATGACATTGTTATTGCACACGCTTATGTATTATTTGTTTATATCTGGTTCTTGTACTCTCGGGACTAATTTGTGTCGGAGTGGTTCTTTATATATGTAGTGGAATTTTTACTTCATCTTTTAACAATTGTAGTTTTGATAAAACCTTCACTTCTACTAGTGTTGGATTCGTTATGGTGGCTCTAGAAAGACGCATCGAAGAGGAATGCATGATGATATCTTCCTTGAGTGAAAATCATTATAAATAGGGAATAGCAAATAACATGTAGCTTTTAATTATATTGTAAAAACAATTGAGAACTATCATATTCTGCATCTGGTATCTGTTTATTAAAATTTCAGTTGTTTAAAGTCACCTTTTGTTTTCTCACGGTTTATGATATTTTGTGATTATTATGTGAATAGGAAGGGAAGTCTGTGCAACTGCATCTGTCCTTCAATATAGCTGTCAACAACTGCAATATTTCATGCATTTGTAATTTCTCAGGTATTTTTATAAAATTAATGCTGTTTTCTTTAGCCCATTTAGCTTTGAGTTGTCTGTGATATGCTATTCAATTGCTTTGTCTCATCGTTCTGTAATATCACTTTTGAACTCGGTGCCTTCTCGATATTTTTCTTCATTTGCACCAGCCAAAAGACTTGGTGAAACAAGAAGAAACATGAAGTTGATATCATACATTTGTTGCACGCATTTGTGTTAAATGCAACAAAAGAACTAATCTGTGGAAATGATGAGACTGAGTTGTAACCCTTCAAACTTGCGGGATTCATTTATTTTTGTAATGTTTATGTTATAGGATTCCAAGAAGAATAGAAAATTAAATTGTATCCATATTTCTTTATCTAACAATATTTTTCCTTTTTTCAGGAACTGCATTTATTGTGGTTGCAGAATGGGAGTCTATGGAAGTTGAGGGATATCGATCTAGATTATGGTTGAAGTCCTAACTTTGATGCATGCGGTATATCATGTTTTCTTGGTTTATCTTGATTTCTCTGTATGTTACGGAAAAAAGTGAACTGCACATGAATGATTTTAACGTTTTCGATACAAACAATTAATGTTGACCATTGGTTTGTTATAATGTCCATCGTTGGATATTATCACCTTTGGTTCTTGATTTAAGGGATTGTGTTGGTGTATTTAGAGTTTGAAAAGGTAGGCAGAGTGGTTATATTTATTGATATGAATCTCTTACTCACTGAAGTGTATCTTTAATTTGTTATCCGAATATATTAATCAAATCAAATGATCTAAAATTATAACCTACTAAAGTAGATCTTGATATAGTCCTAGACAACTGTCATCAGTATTATAGCAAGGAAAATGTTATCTACATACTCAAAACAAATGGATTATAAATCTAATTTCCAACCAATCATAGATGTAGCTATCCTTGCTATCTTTCCATCACTTTTTTTTCCATGTTTAGATTAACTTTTGGCAGAGCACATGAAACTTGCTTGACCTCTTCTGATTTGTATTTCAACATTTCTGGAAAGAAATCACACAATTCTTGGATGAGACTGCTTGTTCTCGTAATAAGACGAAAAGAAATAAAATTCTTGATGAAAATGTAAAATGGAAGTATAAGACTTCCATTCTATCAATCTTATGAAAAGACAAGTTAACAACTCAAATTGGAATTGATTTAGATTGATATATGTTTAATCAGTTGCAATTGCGGCAAATCATTTTCTCCCTTCTCCATATCTCAGTGGCACTTGCTCAGGTAGTTATGTGGATGATCATAATAATCACTCGTGTTCATTCTCTATTGCATGACCTCTCTCTTTTTGCCACGTGTCCCTTGTCCATTGATCTGATATTGGATTTCTGATTTTCATATGCCTTTGTATCAGGATACAATGCTCTCTACAATAATTTTCACACACCCACAACTGATTCTCCTTTGTCTTCCTCTATCTTGGGGTTTCCTATCGCCATACAAGACAACGCATGGAGTTGCCGCAAACCCATTTATCTACAGTCATCACACTTTTACTTGTTTAGCTGAAGTTTGAAGATGATTTCTATCTATAACTAAACCTACTAAAAATGGTGGTGGTTTGTGGTATGACTCATCTAGTTTAAGGCTCAATGGCGGTTTAGACCATACTCTTTAATCAGGAAAAACTCAATTATCTTCACCTCTCTAGGAAGAAATCTGTTTGTTGTATCTGGATTTTGGGTTGTCCTTTAGAAACTACACTTTTGGAATGTTGATCCAAAGGTAATTTTTCGAGGTTCCCATGAGTCAGTCCAACTCCACCTCTACCAAATTTATTCCAATAAAATTTTGTAACTTTGAATTTCTCTGTTGAGTTTTTCCTCATAATTTTCCAAACCTTTTCTAACAATTTGATAGAGCGGAGTCTTTACCATGGATATGTTTGATGCAAATGTGTTCCATATGTTTGATGCTAATTTTTTACGGGGAGTAGAATACTACTGTATGTTGGAGTTTACTTCTTGTTTCAATATTTATTCTTTTCACTGCATATCCTGTAAATTAATTTTGTTCAGGTTTCTGCAACATCTTATTTTCTACTTTAGCCATTTTTGCGTTACTATCGCTTCTTACAAAGCCTTGCTGCATCTGGAAGTGTCTGTTTTTGCATGCTTATATGTTAGCTATCTGATGGCAGAATGAGCGTCACTTATCTAAAGGAGAATTTATCATTCATATCTGAGACACTCTAATTTTGAAGCAATCTCGGCAAATTATGGCACTGATAATGTGTTTTTTACTTTCATGCAGTCAATTATGAGTGAATCACTTTTGCTTAAGGCAGACTTGATTTAGCTCCTTTTTCGTTTTCTTCATGGATGGTAAGCAACTGAGTACTGATGATGTAACAATATATGCCCGTTGTTTAGTGGCAGTTGATAGGATTTGGTATTGTTATACATTGGATTATGCTGAACCGTATTGTATCGCTCAGAATCTATGAAATAAGTAGTAGCATTTTACGGAACACCAATGTTGCAAGAATATGAGCGCATACATCTACTTTAAATGTTTTAGGTTAAAATGATTGTTGTATTTTCATGCGTCCTTGGTTAAAGATATATTTTTGTACTTGCTACTGTACCACCATGTACTCAGAATTTATATCAAAGAATACAAAAACTAAATAAATTCAACTGAAGAGGGTTGGTCTTTAAGATCCCTTGAAATTTCAGATTTTAATGGCACACTTGGTGTTTTTGGACAATTATTAATGATACAGTGCGTTGGTGAAAAAGCTGTCAAATTATCATAAACATTCTGGTAATCTTTTGACACATCATTGCTGACAAATTAAATAAATCCAGCATCTTGATTTTTTTTCCATAAGAGCACAAATTTCATTTATTATTCCATGACATCAGTCCACCTTTCTCTCTCTCAGAATCTCTATAAACTGCATTTTCTGTTCCATTCTTCTTATCCTTACACCATTGCATTCTCTTACAATTTATTCAACTCTCTGTGAGGATCTCACTCAGCGGTTTCAAAAGTTTCCTGGGATTTTATTTAAAGTTGTTTGTATTAAAGTAAGTTTAGCTGTCTCTCTTATCTCTGATGTCTCTTGTTACTATGCCAATGTCTTCTTCCTTCCCAAAGGGTTTCCAGTTTTTTAGGTTCAATAAATTTCTAACACATACATTTGAAATATCTGAGAAATTTCTGAACCAAAACCTAGAGAAATAGGGAAAAAAACTCAGTACTTTGTTTTTTGCCTTATGAGATGGGAGAAATTTCTGATAAACACATCTAAGAAATATATAAAAAAGTTGAAACCTTGTTTTCCTATTTTAAATTTCTGCTTAAAAGATACCTAATTTGTTTCTGTAATTGCAAGTGAAAAAATACTTGTATGAATATATATACATTTTCCTATTTTAGATCTTTGAATGAAATTGTGTAGATGCTTTTCTTTTTTGTAACTTAATTATTCTATCCGATTGTTTCAGGGCTTTTTTAATCCAGGCTTTCTGAAGTGGAAGAGAATTTAATCATCCCATTTATATTAGTATATCAGAATCTCATTCAAGAAGTTTCCGGTGCATGCAACTGTATATTTGTATCTACGCAGTTTATATTTCTAACTATATGCTGTATGTATAATTTCATCTACATCTACACACGGGCAAGGCAAGCTCTTGCATGATTAGTGCACATTTAACGGGTGCATCTTGATTTTTCTTGCATGAGTTGCTATGGTTCTGCATAAATTTTGGTTATATTTTATGCTCTGATGGCTATCATTTTATTTTATTTCTCTTTCCAAAGCTTTTGATTCAATCAACAAGAAGAGCAAAATGTCATTACCAGGATCCTCTATATCAAGCCCACTCTTGATAAATGACAATGAAGAGATTCAATCACCCAAGAAAGATGATAATCATGTTAACATTGTGGAAGTACCTGAAGGTAAGAGGGAAAAAGAACCAATTTCAAATTAGGTACTGAATTTGGGTTGTCCAACTGTTTTTAAAAATATTTGCCAAAAGGTTGTCATATATACATTGATTTATGATTATATGGTTAATATTTATCGATATATTTGTTTCTTGTAAAAGAAGCTATGGGATTTCAGAGACAGAAAGATGTTGCGGAAAAAGGCGAGCAACAAAAGTTGCATGGGAAAATAGGTAAGGAAAAGAAAAGGAAAGAAGAGGAGTTTCCCGAGCTCCCTAACTTCTCTCTTGAGTTAAGGCAAGAAGAAATCTCTGAAGACATCTACGGAATGACTGGTAAAACACCTTCGAGGACACTAAGAAAGAGGGAAAAGAATGTCCAGAAACAGATTGAGGTAGCAAACAGTTTATTGATCTGATCATTTTGATTTTTTTTGTGATTAAATTTTTTTCCTTTTATGTCTATATTTTTGGTTTTTCTAGTTAATTTTTCCCGGTGAAGGTTTAAAAGGAATAACAGTTGGCAAATATAAAGTCTAGGAAGGTATCATTTTCACACTCTTTTTTTTATGTTTAATGAAACATTTTATCGCACACATCATGAGAAGAAAAAAGAAATATCTTCGTAGATGTTACCAGTTATGAATTTCAAGTAACTTTGCTTCTTATGGGGAATATAATTTTTTTGCTCATTGTTTCCTTCAAGCCTTTTGTAGATTTCCGCAATTCTGATGTGCCAGAGTGGTCTTTTGTGCGTCTTTTGAAGGTATGCTACCAACAAAGAAAGAGTGAATCAATATCACACCATATCTGTTAGTTTTTTTTCAATGAGTTCAAATTTGTATCCTGAGAAGTATTTGTTTTATCCAAAAACTAGTTGTATATGTCCATGCAACTGATGTACATAGATTGAATCAAAATAGAAATGATTATCTAGATACTCTAATTCCCTTTCTTTCTTTCTTTCTTTCTTTTTTCTGTCGAAAAATAAAGATTTCATTGAACACTAAAACTTGTGATTAAAAGAGTACGAGACATAAAAGTGGAGATCAATTCAACAAATGTAGCTTAACGAAGTACTTGTACATGTTAAGCATTGGTCGTTCTTTTTCTGGATAACACACATGAATTAGTTGTCTTAGTAAATTGATGTGCACATCAAATATTCCTTTCTTACCTTCCTTAACAAGCTATATTTGAGGGTGGTTATTTTTTTATAAGCTTAATTATGAGCCATAGAAGCATGAAGATTTGTCTGAATATGATATTTAGTTTTGCAACTGTGATCCTTTTATATTAGGGCTGCAAACAACACGAGTAGCTCTACTCAAGCTCGGTCAAAAGACTCAAAACTCAAGCTCAATCTCCATGGTTTGACCGAGCTCGAGTCGAGTTCTAGTAGCTTGAGCCCGTAATCGAGTCGAGCTCGAGTATTTGATGGTCTGGTCGAGAGCTACTCGACTACATATATATTTAATTATATCTATATATATTTTTAGATTTATTTATATATATATATATATATATTTATATATTTGTTTATGTATATATTTATTTAAAAATTTTAAAAAAAAAACAAAAAAAAGTTATTTGAGCACGAGTAACTCGAAACGTTATCGAGTTGAGTTCGAGCTTGAAAATTAATATTCAAATAAAGTCGAGCTCGAGTTCGAGTATTTCCATATTTTTCCGAGTCGAGCTCGATGAGTGTGATACTTGGCACTACTCGAGCTCGAAACTTGACTAGATGCAGTTTATTCGTCAATTGTTTTGTGACAATTTGAATTTTTTGTCGCTTTTTAAGTGGTACTGTAAGTTTAACCATTGTGCATGTGGAGGCAAGTCATTTCGAAGAAACTGAAGCAAAATGGAAATCATTATTCTTCTCATCAATCTACATAATCATCTATATGCGTGGATTACAAATGGAAATAGACGTTAGAATAAATCAGTGCAAGAGTTTGCGCTATTGAAAGTGGGATTTGTGTAACACGCAGAATCTATGATACATTTTACTCTCATTTTATTTTAAAAAATAAAATTGTGTTAATTGTGATATCTGTGACACACACAATCTATGATACACTTTACTCTTTATGTAATTAAAACACCCTTTTTTAATTGTAATATCTGTCCATCTTCCTGCACTTTATCTCTTTGAATTTGTTGTGATATGACATTAAAGTGAACATTTTTTAGACATCTTAGTAGTGGAAGAAAAATTTCGTTTGTAGTCCTATAATTGCGGGTTTACATCTTGGATCCTCTATGTATGTTATCATCAATTACATTCATGGAAATACTACAGGACAATTCATATTTGTCCTTCTTGTCAAAACATTCTAATTTGTTGGTTAAAATTTCCTAAATTGGGCCATGAATGGCTAATTGATTATCAAAAAATAATTATGAAAATGAGACTAATTGAAATACCGTTTAATTGCACCGTAAATTTTAGTATGAAATGTTTGTGATTATCATCTTTAGTATAAAAACAGTTTATCAATAATCTAGTTTAGTTCGCCTTTGCCAAAATAGTCATGAAGTTACTATTGGTATCACATAAATAAAACACTAAAAATGTCACTCTCCCATAGTTACATGACAGTATGATATTTTGGCTCTTATAGGTTGACAGTTCATTCTGTCTGTTTATACGGATTGGTGTTCTGCGTTATATTTTTAAAAGACTATACTGTTATGCAGATAATTGTTGCTCAACTTATTACACTTGTGTACAAATAAATCGTGGTCTACTTTTTTCACATCATGCCAGAAGTGGTATCAATTGTTGAGATTCTTGTTAATGCTTGGGAGATGCTATTGTGTGGAGAATCAAAGAAGTGAATTTTGACTTAGGGTCTGGATTGGGGATGATGATTTAGTACAGTAAATGCACTTTGCTAGGTCACTGTACTTGCACAGATCTTTTGCAAACATATTAGTGGTAATAATTTTCACCGACGGTGCACTTGTTATATACACAACTCCAGTTTTCGGAGGCTATATTTGGATAGATTCATTGGTTTCATTGGTTACGTTTGGACAAAAAATTAAATAGTATTTGCAAATACTTTAAAAAATGTTATTGAAATTTTCCATTACGGAGTTTTGCTTCTTTTACAAACTTGCTTAACTTTGTCTTAGTATGTTGTTCACAAATGCTACTTTTTGGTCCAATAAATTTCTGTATACAATTTGAACATATTTGATAATAGTTCTTACCGTGTGCAATTTTAAATCGATGGATTTCTAATTGTGCCAAATTACAACACATGTTTCCTACCCAAATTCATGTATCAACCCCAACCTGTCATCCTTTCTAAATTATTTCTGGTTCCAGTTCTTCATTTTTCAGTGTCATGCATCATCATTTATCAATATTTACGGTGTTTGATCTGTGTACAGGGTGTCTGTTGTGATGCATGGAATATATATGGTTCAGCAAGGATGAAAATGCAGAACAGAGAACTTCGAAAATGGGGTTTTTCCCCAGATCAGATATATCTAATCGAAAATAAACTATATGATCCTGGACAATACTAGGTAAATTTGACATTGGGACGATAAATATATATGATCGGGGATACTTTTTTTTGTTTTTGGTAGGTTAGGGTTTGAATCCTGGTATTTCCCAAGACAATATCTTAACAGGAACTTTGAATTTCATAAACATGCTAGTCTATTATGTTACTCTAGAATTAAGACCTTCATTATATTTTCATGCAAACGACAATATTATGAACAATGGATTCTTTTAAAAATTAAATTGCAACATGTCAAAGATATAATGAGTTGAGGATATTACTCAAGTGGCAACAATACATACATACACACAACAAATGTTGGTTACCATGTCACGTTGGGCTCGCATCGAAACCGGCTCATGGTCAACGAGATGGTTGATCGGGTCAACGGTTTTGACGCTCGTAAATGGCCATTGGCGTGCCGGTTACGATTTTTGTCTTTAAAAACCGTTGCCCCTTCGAGACCGACTATTTTTATTAATATTATAATTGAGCCCTTGAAATAAAAAACAAAATATAAGAAGTTCTAGGAGAGTGACATAAATTATGACGCTTGCAGCTCGAGATTTACGATGATAATATCATATTTTAAAATTTTTAATTGTGATATTTGATTTATTGAAAACTTTTGAATAGAGATTATTTTTATTGATATCAGAAAATATTTAATAGAGTTTTCATAAGTACAAATCTTTTTTTTTTATTCTTTAAATATTTATTGAAATAATAATAATATTTTTTATTTAAAAAAGATATGCTTATCCAGACCTGGACTCGGCGATTAACCGAACCCGGACCTGGACCGCCAGATTCACTACTCGAACAATATCACATCTAGGAAAGTCGCGATTAAGAGTCGAGATTTTTCCTTACCTAATCCAGCGGGTCCGACCCAGACCCTGACCTCCCCATTTGTCATAAAATAAAATATTAATATTAAATGATAAAAATGCATGCAATATCAAGAACATAAATTTATAGGCCTTCTTCTCCACGCCATTCTTTGTAGCCCCATTCTCTCTCTAAACTCTTCATTCTCTCCACAGCCGCAAATCCTTTCTTCCTCAAGCTTTTATTTAACAAAACCCTAATCCCAGCGCACATACTTTCACAGTACGATACGTATGTACGCGTATAGGCATTTTGGGTTGCGTCATTCTGTCTTGTAATGAAATTACGCCGCCGATCACGCTTCAGATAGGTGTTTTCTTCGTGTTTGGGTGTAAATAGTTGCTTTTTCTTGAGTGTTGATCGTCGATATGGCCTCTACAGTTCCAGAGAAGTCCCAGCCGCTGCATAATTTCAATCTTCCTTATCTTAAGTGGAACAAGGACGGGCACTCCAATGGTCACCACCAGCGCCGCCGCTCCGTGAAATCACCGTTAAGAAGACCTAATCCGTCTCCCGTGTCTCCACTCCGTCAATCTCCGTTGAGAGATTCCGTTTCGGCGCCTTCCCCTCGCCGGCAGTCTCCCTTACGCGATTATGCGTCGCCGTTAGCGTTTGAGTCTACGGATAAGTTGGTGAAACAGTCTAAGATTGGCGGCGGTGAATCTCCTAACCAGTCTTCTGAAGGCGAGTGGATGAAACACTCGGTGATGGGTAGTGACTCGGTCAAGAAGTTACCGATCCGTGGGGACTCTTCGAGGCAATCTTCAAAGCGTGAGTTTTCTTCTGAATCGGAGGCTTTGGTGGGGAATAAAGGTTGTTTGATTGAGTACAGGAGGAACCATTCGAGGATTCCTTCGCGTGTAAGTCTAAAGAATGGAGCTTATGCATCAAATTCTGAACGAGCCGAGGAGAAACCGGGAAAGAAGCAGAAAGTGATAGATGGCGGATCAACCGCAGTTAATAAATCAAAAATATTGATAAAATTTCCTCCCAAGAACAAATCTGAAGACGACGGTATACTAGAAGAACTGAGGGAGCTCGACATTAATGATGACAAGGATGAGACTCGCTTGGTGGAAGAGGAGGGAAAGACGGGTAATAATAACGATGAAGAAACAAAGATTTGGAATTTGAGGCCGCGAAAGCCTATCAACAAGTGCGCCAATATGAATGGAGATGGAGCTAGAGTTATTGCATCGGTCCTGTCTGATAAGAATAAAGCTCATTCACCCTCGAAGAATCTGACCAATAGATCAGGGGAAATTGAAGGGAATATCGGTGGAGGTGGAGGGGGCGAGAAGAAAGTGAAGAAAAAACTCAGTGTTTTGATTGCCTTAACGAAGGAGGAGATCGAGGAGGATATTTTCTCTATGACTGGATCAAAGCCAGCGAGGAGGCCTAAAAAGAGGGCCAAGAACATACAGAAACAAGTGGATGTAAGAAAACCTTTGTACAGTTGTACTTTAATTTGATTAGATTGTTTTGGATCGATTTTTTTTTTGTTTTTCGTATGGTGTTTTTATGCCAATTTTCTATTTGAAGCACAATATTTCTGATATAATGTGTGTGATTGCAGTTTGTATTTCCTGGAATGTGGTTGGTATCTATAACTCCGGATTCATACAAGGTGTCAGAGAATTATCTCAAGGTATAGTTTCAATCTATTCAGTTTGGTTTCGTGATTGGATCCTTGTGTTAGTTTCTCACTATTTTCTTACAGAAATGGCTTTTTTTTCTACAGGGTTAGATACCATCAATGGATGTATGATCATGCACTCATATGCTATCCTGGAAGTATAGTTGCTTGGCAGTCCCATTTTTTGCTTGTCTTTGAATGTAAATATGGATTCTAAGTAATTTCTCTTGAATTATGGGTTCAGAACGATACATAGATGGTGCTAGCGACTCCTGTTCAACTTGAATTAGTTTTTCTGCTTTTACCAATTATTCTTCTTTGGGATTTTTTTTGGCCAAGCAGAAGGGGGTGATGATTTATTATCTGACTTTTACTCTATATGTGATAAATCTGTATTCCATTTTCCAACGCACTGATTGTCAATGTTGTGTAATCGGATTTGGCTCAACACTGAGAAGTGTGAGAACGATGCTGTAACAGTGGCGGAGTAAGAGTCCTTATTCCTACTAAATTTCTCTGTTGAATTTTGAATTTTTTTAGTTTTAGAGTTCTTGCTCTGCTGCTGTTTCTTAATCCAAATTTGAAGATAGGTAATTTCAGGGAAAACAACATGAACAAAAAACTACTATCAGACATGTTTTGAAGATGTTTTCTCTGATAACCAGCAGCCGCATGTATAGAGAAAGAGTGACAAAGAGATAAAACACCTGATACATATTTTTCGGTTGTTTGTTCAATATGTAATAATTTCTATTATACGTTTGAGATTTCATGTAATTGCTATGTACATATTAATATTGGTTTGAACTACTTTTGAGATGACGAGTGAATAATAAATATCTCCTGGAATATTATCTTTCGCATCCTTCTTGTGTGCCACGCGAAAAAAAAAATGTACTTCTGCACAAATGTATCTTTGTTCGAGTTTGCGTTTGTGCCTAATAGACGAAGTAGAAGATCGGAAGAGTGGTTTATACGAATCAGTGGATGAAATCTGATATTTAAAAGTTGTCTTTATAGATGGAAGCCTTGCACCAGCAGATTTGAACGCCTTAGTGAATGTAGAACCAGAGCTGTTGTTAGTATAAGAACTGTTGTCGTATCTGATCTTGTTGAATCTGATCTATCTGTTCCACGCGTTTCGACATAGGGTGTGAAGTTAAAACTTCTTGAACTTGAAAGGATAAGTTGAACCTTTCTAAGTTTTTTGTCCAAAATTTTCAAATTAGATGGTGCTGAAATTTGTATGCTGTCTTTTCAAGATTGGCTCCTAGAGATTATTGGCTGATGGCCCCATTTCCTTTGTAAATTCAATTGAGTTTTATCGTTGATTATGATATTCAGACGTCTCTTTCTGTCTCTTTCCGTGTAATATGATAATTATTAGAGAAGGGAAACTACGCTATAAATTGATGCAGCTATTGCATAGAATACGCGGTGTGTGCATAATGATACACTGACGGAGATATTACCCAGTCTTGGAACAAATTAAGGAATAACATGCCGATCATTAACATATCCAAGTTCAACTTGATAGCTTTGCGGTGCGTTGTTTCTTTGTACAAGAACTATGAAAATAGTTCAAAGACTTCCTCTCTTTGGGTTCCAAGTTGTTTTACGAATTGTTTTTTTTATTAGAATTTTTACGATATGAATTATGATTTTATTATTTTTCAAATGCCACCCTTGAATATAATTTCTTGTATTTATTAAATGAATCTCAAGTTTTACCAAGATTTGTTGATATCTCTTATTGAGGATTACTATATTGTCATCATAAAATAAATTTCTCCTCCAAAATAAATAAATACCTCAAAATTATAATACGGAATTCTAACTGGACGGGAAATACAGCTAGGCCCAAAGAATGAGACCACAATTTGGGCCAGGGCCCGTTTCGTAGAAGAACTCTCTATCATATTTTGATGGTAAACGCTGAATGGAAGTGAGATGGAAGAGGAAGGGAAAGGTGGAGACGTCGTGACTGGGGTGGAACAGTACTGGTGGTGGGCCGCCGCCAGCGCAGCTCAATTAGGGTGGGGGATCTTCGCATTCAGAAAAGGGCACGCCGGAGACTCGAGTCTGATGCCCTTTAAGGCGTTCTCAGTCGCCTCCCTATTCGTCGGTGCCTCCGCCTGCGCCGCCACTGCTTCTCTCCGGGCTTCTGGCATCCATTCTGTATGTCTTCTTTAATATCCATCTTTCTTTTCTGTTTTGATGGAATCGAATATTGTAGTAAGCTGAGATTAAGGGTAAAGAAAAGAAGAGAGCAGAAAAGATTAAATTTTTCCATCCATTTCCACCAGCATCTGAAGTAAAATTATACTCTAAATTTATAACGTATTTTCCTTTCTTTTCCTTCCATTAAAATCTCCCAACTTCCCAAACAATCGAAGTTTATAAATTTCTTTTCTTTCCAAATTCCAGATCAAGCCTTAAACTTGTCACTGTAATTTTCTGTTTGGTTGAATGTTACGTCGTAGGTAGGAGACATGAAGGTGGTGGGTGCAAATATAAGGACCGGATTAGGAGTACGTCCTAGAGAAGGCAAATGAGTAGATGGCGAAGATACAAATACATTTTTGGTTTTTTAAGTTCTCTATATAATGACTCTACCAACTTCTGTTAGTTTTGTTAGTATTGGAATGAATGATTTCCGACCCCATAAAAAGGGGAGGAAAAAAAACAAAGAAGAAAAATCAAATGAATGCGACTACATTGAACATAACTTCAAAATAACATCTGTGAACAACTCCTGCTATGGTTACCGAAATCGAACATGACTCGCATTGTTTTGACACCGAAATTTTAAACAAAAAACCCACAATTTCATTATGTGATGGGTTTTTGCTAGTAAATGAAATCAAAATCCATGGAAAGTTTTCAATTAGTTGAGCTGGTGAAGGCGATGTGACTTCCACAATTAGGCACATGAACTTCCACTGCTTGTCTACCTTGTCTTTAATTAAACATCTCTGCGTAAACTTTGCCAGCTCCATTTGGACCACGAATTTGGAAATTAACCTTCAACAACGTATGTATGTCAGTCAGCCTTGAAATGTTTCGAATCTAGTTTCAGCAATTTAGTGAATCTAGAATCGTCACCCTGGGCTCATGATCAATTGATCATGGATATTGGATCCAGATTTTATAGAGAGAGCATGGGGCAATGTACTACATAAGGGGACAAAACTTTGATTTTGGAAAAATAAATAATATAAAATTCATCTGTTCTTCCCGGATTGATTGTCCCCCCTCTCCTTTCCCCCCTGCATGCAAAATAACTCTTCACTGGGTCAGGGGAATCTGTTCTGTAGCCTAAGAAATGTCATCAAATTCTTCTCACAGACAAATATGGGGATGGGGATTTTTTAGAAAAAATTTAGTTACCACTTACCACAACATGTTCAACACCGTCTTCGTCAGTCCATTTATCATTGGGTATACGTGGTCGTCGGGCAGCACGATTCCTACTTTCCGAACCTAATCTGTAGCTGGTGGGTTCCAATCCTAACCCACCCTCCTGACCTGTTGAATTGGAGGGAACTGGAATCATTTCCAGCAGCCAAGATACACACACACACACTGAAACTTTTTTTTCCCAACATTTAATGCATCTTGTTGGAATTAATTGCATAAACAACAGTTCAGCCCCAAAAAATTATGGCACAAACGTAACTAGTATTTAACACAACCCATCTTTTCATTAAAGTTTATGTTGCTATGTTGCTGTCAATTCGTCTTTATTTAATTTGTTTATAATCAAGACTTCTCATTTGAACCATTTTTCCCCCTCAAATAAGAATTCTAGACACTCAAAATGTCGTACCCATAGATGTGTGCCTTGACTGCTTTTTTGCATACGGCTATTAGTTTCTAAATTTGAAGAAGCAAATATATCTCATTCATCGACAGAGTCAACAACAGAAAGAATGATATAATCATGGTGGATACTACTCACTTGGTTGTCATTCTGAATCCGGTCAATAGCCTTCAAATAATGAGAATCGCCAACGCGGCTCACTCTTTTGGTTCGAATATCAGTTCCTTGAAAACCCCATATGCTGCAGCCCTGCAAGAATGATAAGACTCTGGTATCTTGAAAGTTGAAACCAATAACAAAGAGCAGAACACCATGTAGAAATTCTTAACTGGAGGGAGAAGAACCTCAGATTCTTTTTTCCTAGTAGACTCGGTGGTTCCGGATGAAAACAGAAGAAGTTTCTCATAATTTCATCTAACCACCAATTCGATGTGAACTACAGAATAGATAAGCAAGGACTATAGTATCTTATCGTTTGATCATAATAACTGTCAAAAGAATTCACAGAACGAACATAATATAAGCTTTTGGGCCATACATTTATATGCAAGCAAACAAAAGAAGTCTCTAAAAAAACGGTACATTAATTTGTTGCCTTAAACTGTTCACAACTTATAGATCAACATCCTGGCGGTGCAGTATCGATACATGAAAATTTCGTGAGGCCAATATACTTTCCTTGAAAAAAAAATCGAGGAACCATGCTATTTTTAAACACAAGGGTTAAATATTAGTTATTGATTTTGAACTTTAAAGTCCCGTTTTTGTGTTATATTATCAGAAAGATGATTTTGTAGCAATGTCTTGAATAAATAACAATTGAATCAACAAGAACCATCCAGTGGCAGCCTTTCTATTCCTGCATGGCTACTAAAACCTTGTGCCAGGGACAGAAGAAATAATACCGAAGATAGTGTACTAGCACTGATTCCCTAGTTAACAGCAACTTGAGTTTGAAGCACCGTACCCAACATATCATTCTCAGCAGTGAAGGACATGACGTCTGAAAGACGGTAAAATTGCGTTTATTCCCTCCCTATTCAGCACTTGCAGTTGCAAAGCAGTTAATTATATATTTTAAACTAAGGATATAGAGAATTGTTTCTCAGTTAAACAGCTAAAATAGAATTTGTATATCGTCAATTCCATATCCAACAATTTGGCTGTTCCACAGTTTTTCTGGTTCTATACCTTTCTTTGCCTCTGCTGAATTTTTGAGTCATACAATCTATTCACATTTCAACCTTGACAAGATGGAACTATTGAACCGAACTAGCCATTCTCATTCTGTTCCATCCATTCCCATGCAATCTATTCATACTCCAATTGGTTTATTACTTATGCGACCATTCCAAAAGGCAAATTCAACTAGAAAAACACTGAATGCCTCATTGTTTCAACTCTGGAGGAGTGATGATCAATTATAATACCACAAGATAGGCTTCTTCACATATAAGAGCAATAAAATCATAAAAATCTTAGCAAAACAAAAGCTGAGGACAAAGAATGAAAAAATCCAATCTTCGACATACCCTTTAGGAAAAATCACCGATTTCAGATATTTCTGCAGCCAAAAATGAAAATTCAGCAAAGCGCACATCAGGTACGGACTTTGAGGCTTATGCTCCAATCCATTGAATGGTGATCAAGCAATATTTAACCATTTTATTCTTCATTGAAAACCCATTTCTTTTAAAGAGATTCATCATGCTGTATTTGATTCGTAACAGCCTTTTGCCTACCCTTTTTTCGCTGGTTTTTTTAATATCTCAAGCAGTTCGGCTCTTAGATTTCAGAAAAATGAGGATATTATTATACAGAAGAAAAAACATCAGATGAAGATTCAATCTAATAATATCTCGCATAATGAACAGTCGGTTTTTTCCATGCATATCATGTCCAACGTGAGTGTGTATACTACGCTTGGGTATCTCAGTACATCACATATCTCACAAAAACAACCTGATAGAAAGTTTAGTCGTCTGAACTAGACAATACCAATATATTGAAATCACTATTAAGCAAGATCAATAATCACTAAACATGCTTCAAAGTTCTTATAATGATCTACATACATTCGTCACCAACTCGTTGATGACGTCTCGATCTACGCGTCCCGGTTCACCTACTCTTTTCGAGTCGAAACTAGCTTGAAGCTTCTTCACTCTAAGCTAAACTGACTAGAAAACCTAAGGTATATGGGTTAGAACTTGAGAGAGAGAAACTGAGGAAAAGCAGTGTAAGAGATCACTCTCGACGAAGCACTGTTTGATTCCACCTTCAATCTGCCAACGATGTGTGTATTTGGGTTTTTTTAATATGCTATTCTTGTAATTAGGCCTTGGAGAAACAAAAATGGCAGTTGCTGGCAATCACATCAGAGTGCAATCATTTGTGCAAGATGGTGAAATGGTAGTGCCACGGCAATATATCCAGCCCCAACACCAGGCCGAATCAAAATCATGATAAAAGAATTGATCAGCATCTTCCAACTGCGCCCATGATAGATCTTTGTGATGTTAATTCTATCCGTGAAGAACTGGGAAAAGCCTGCAGGGAATGGGTGCCTTTCAAGTGATCAATCATGGGGTTCCACTTGAATTGCTAGATGGAACGATGAGGGTGGGCCGTTCTTTTTTTAGGATTGTACTGTGGATCAAATCTCGGTGACGCATGTGACGCCAATTCCCCTGCTTCTGAGGGCTACGGCAGCCGATTACTAGTTTGAGGATTAGAATAAATGTGGATATGAAAAATTTTGTATTGTGTAGGAATGTTCATCGGTCAGTTCGGTTTTCGGTTTTTTGTTTTAGCAACATATAATCCGATATTCGAAATGTTTTTCTTTGAATCGGTGTGGTTTTATACCAAAATGGTTTGGTTATTTCGATTTGCTAATTCAATTTTGGTACAATTATTTAAATTAATAATATAAATTTATTATAAAATATAATGTGTTAAGTAAAATATTTAAATATAAAGTCTAAATCAATTTTATAAACAACAATCAACTAAAAATTATTCAGAATATTCTTCATTCGCTAAATATAATCTTAAAAAACATATAATATAAATAAAAATATAAATAAATTATTAATTTAATGATAATCTAAAACCGTTACATATATAATCCGAAACCAAACCAAATAAAATTCACTTTTAACATTTATATCTGAATTACAAAATTCGTCTTTCAGTTTTTGGTTTTTTCGATTTGGATTTTTGGTTTTATCCGAAGTTTGAAGATCTCTAATTGTGAGTGTCAGTGTATTTTTCTACTGCCCCTGTCCATTTTTTTTCCTACTTTTGATGTTGCATCCTTTGCTATATCACATGAGCGTGGCAAATCTACTCTAAATAAGATAAGTAGAGAATGTCTGAAGTAGAGAATGCGGCAACAAGTGTAATGGTACGCTTCTAATCTTCTGTTATACATATGATACTATTGTGATTTGAAATGCATCGTGAACTGACCACAGATTTAATATGTGTATCTTATTATAGAACATTTGACAAGCATCGAAATGTGGCTTGGATTTGACACAGAAGACTAGCAAAAGTAAAAGATTGGCTGTCACAAAAAAACCATGTAATAAAAGATTCAAGATCTTCGTCGATTAACCGTTGGACAAGTTATACCTTTCTTCACCGCATCACATACCGAGAAATACTTATCTTTCATATCAAGAAAGACAGTATCATCTTTACTAAATTCCCTTGAGTTATACTCCACCTTTGCTCCTCTATATATAACAATTCCGAACACCTCCACAAAAATAATCTCATACATAGATAATTCCTCCAAGTCCCAACAATGGCTCAAGAATCACCGAGTTTTGAACAAGGGATCCGTGAGTTGATCTCGTCTCTTACGAGTCATCTATCCAAGATACAACATACAAATAGAAAAGGAGGAGATTCAAGTACGGAGAAGAAAGAAGAAGCCGAAAATGGAGTTGGGATCATCACATTGACCGGAAGCAATGTCGGAGCCACCATGCGTCGTAGTAACGGTACCCGGGCAGAGGAAAACCCTGTGCCTCAAGATGGAGAAGGAGAAGGAGAAGAGCTCACTGCATTTGTAAATGGTAACTTTCAGGCCATCAACAACTCAATCATGTTGGATGGAAGTTACTCAACAAATGATCCAGGTGTTCATTTGAAAATCATCGATTTTTTGAAACATGATGACTCTGACAAAAGTGGAAAGAACAAGGGTAGCTTAATTATCAAGTGAACAAACTGCGTAATATGTGATCATTTTATGTAACATGAGCTACCAGCGACTTGTTTACAACTGGATTATGAAAAATAAATTGGATTTACATAAATTGTATCCGAGTTCATGTTAGGTTATAATCTTGGTGTCTAATTAATCTCTAAAGACTTGCTTATTGGGTTATAAACTCCATTAAGCTACTCTTTATTATAAGTTGTAATAATTTGTATATGTGAGACATTTGTAAGTGTCGACCTTTTGAGAAGCCGATGTTTGAGACCGTCACTCTAGATGAGTTTCACACGTCTTTCAGTATTCAGTGCATGCATCATGCACCTTACTCCATCTTATAATTATGTTTTTTTCTTCTTTTTTTTACACAATTATCAACGCTGATTCGATAATAACCTTTTACAAGGTCCTTCCGCTAAGTCGAAGAGAGCACCAATGTTATGTTATAAACTCAAGAAACATCAGACCTAATTCTAGAATTTGATTTTATATAGTAATTTCTAATGGCTTTTAAACCTTATAAATTTCATTATGCCCCTACATGATTACGTCTATGGCATAGCTACAGATCTCCGATGCTATAATTGTAAGATATTATTTTCAAAAAAAAATAATAATTATAAGAATATTCGTCATAGATTGTATTACGTATCTGGTCACCGACAATCGACATTGTGTACTTCCTTAAAAATAACCATACTTCGAAAAAGTTCGACGAACCATCGGTAAGGACTCTCTTTCGATCATTTTGATTTGAATTCAAAAGGAAATAAATTTTCGCCCACGGGTTCGATCTCGACCTTATGTAAAAGTTGTAAAATCCTTGGCATAGGAAATTTTTTTGTATCGCCTCGTTTGCAGGATAAGATAAGATTTTAAAATGTCATTAATTTTATGTAATATTTAAAACATAAATTTAAATTGTACAAAATATAAATTTGTAATGAATTTTTTTCAATGGAAAATATGTTAATAAATTACTCAATAACTCATAAATAAAATAAATAAGGGAGGACCTACCAACAAATTGGGACCCACTTGCACGTGAGCCATGTTTCTCATATTTATATAGTTCAATAGTATTGTTTAATTTTCAGATTCAATGGCTCCAAAATTTTCTGAAATATAATAATATGATTGATGGGATATTATTATTCTATTTTTATTACAATTAATTAATAATAATCATAGTTTATTTTGATCAGATCCTTGATATCCCAATTTAATATTCTTCTTTTTATATATTTTTTGACATATACGATTAAGATAAAATAAAAGAAGATGCACCAAAAAGGTTAAGATTTTATAAATGAAATAGCATTTCTAGTTTGGATTCTTTTGAGCAAGAAGAATTTCATCAAATATCGATTTTTTTATAAAAATCCAGGCTTCAAATCTCTCTTCTTCTTCTTTTTTTTTCCAAATCGAATCCATTCTTTTCGACGTGATCGATTAGTTCGATTATGAATGCTAACCATAAAATTTTATTTTTGGTAGATTACAATCTTTAAATATTTATAAAGTTTTTATTTTTTTATTTTTTTTTTGTGTTTCCATATAATCCTTCCCGTTTGAAAATGTGAAGAAAAAATCAGGGTCTAACATGCAAAATTGAGCTATATGAAGGGTGTAAACTCTAAATACCCCCCAGGATCAATTCCCATGTGTGGCGGGTGTTGGACGCATTGTCTTCATCCCTCGGAACAAAATTCAGGTACCAAGTATTTGGTAAACACCAAAGAACTAATGATTCTGTCCAAAAAAATAGAGCTAATGATAATTGAGAAAATAGGTGTATTTTAAGATGACGATAAAAACATTATTACCCAAAAAATATTGATAAAATTTAGAGATAATTGTATACTATATGTCAGTGAAATTTCGAGATTGTTAAAAACTTTCTAAAAAACAATTTTTCCACTCCCTATGTTTTCGATTCTTGAGCACACGCACTTTTGTCCGTACGTGTTTTTAGAGGTACAAATGTTCAAGATTTGGAATCATTAGGAATTAGAGGATATTTTTTTCATGCGAGGTTTTTAGTAATCTCGGAATTTCAAAAAAATAGTGTATGCAATTAACCTTACGATCTAAATATTTTCCCAAAATTCCAATATTCATTTGGTTCATTTTGTGAGTGTAACAATTTCTAGAGTAAACGAAATCAAACCAAGTTAAGTAAAATGTTTTAGATTAATAATTGATGTATCAAATTTAAGAAACTCAAGAATTCCCTAGATTTTGCAGCCTCTGTCTACGGCCATGGCCGGGAAACATGAACAAATTTGTTCCTCAATTAGCGCGCCTACTCAAATTTAGCAAGCAATTTTCTTGTATGGTCCTTATTTTAATTAAATTTTGTGCGTGTGTGTGTGTGTGTGTATATATATATATATATATTCTAGTCTCCACATGTTCACTAACTGAAATCTTGGGAACGAACTTCTTCGACTTCGCGTTTGACAAAAAAAACATTAAAAAGTTACGAGGTGTACACATTCATAGATTATTTTATTTGAGCATAAAAATTCTTATGAGTAGTCTCATGAGTTAATTTTGTAATACGGATCTCAAATCTAATTCATTAAAAATTACTAATTTTTATGTCAAATATATTTTTCATTAAAGTTATGGATGAGATCGATCCGTTTCACAAAAAATATTCTTTCACTCGAGATGGATTCAACAAATTTAATAGATTAGAGTGACCGATTATATTGTATATGTATAACTTCATATTTCATGCATTAGATCGAAAAAGTTACATGAGAGATTTTTATTGTTTGGTTAGATATAAAACTGGTATGAATGTTTCTCAATTGAAAATTAAGATCCAGTAACAATTGATTTAAAGCTTGTCGGTCAAACATCTTGAGTAGTAAGATGTGATTTCCGTATTTATATTCCATTTCAGTTGGAAAATTCAGTCAGATATTTGGGGCGATATGAGTGATCAAGGGGTAGTAACTCATATCACATGAGAAAACTTCGAGCAGAGTTCTATTACTATTAATGGGTGGCTTTGGTATGGGCATATTCATCCCAGGTAATTTAGTCTTATTGTTCTTCATTATCTGCATATGACTTTTTTTTACTGGATGCTCATTTTATATAGACTTTTAGTTTAATGTTTCTATCCAGTAGACGTAGTTATTGGTAGAACTTATTGAATCTATCGTTTGGACTCATAATATATTAAAAGTTGCTCATGCTACTCCGTCGAGAGCCTCAAACATTGTACAAGGACGTGTTGTAGGAGTAACCATTTGATGTCAAACAAAGCGTGTCGATGATGGCTAATATATTTGATGATTCCACATGTTTATATCCCTGCAATTACTACAACGGCCGGGCCCCTACCCGTTTTGCATGTGAAAAATTCGCGAAATATTGAACGGGCACAAAAAAAGATGGCCCGTTTACCCCCAACAACGTTTGTGAGTTTGTTTGTCCATGGTCCATACATTTGTAATTTAATATTACATAGCTCTAATAATATTAGTTAAGTTAGTAACTTTGTATTGATTCTTTTCTTTTCTTTCTACAACTTAAATAAGGTGAAATTAATTATTATTTATGAAATTAAGAATCAAATAGATTTAATGCGTATTACTAGTTAGATAGGAGACATATGGTTCACTAATTATAGATAATAATATGATACAAATTATAAAATAAATAAATTTAAACAGTATATTCGACGGTTAAGTCGATGTTCTCACATGGTTTGGATGGACAAGATTCACACACATATGTGATTTAAAAAAAATTTGTGGATCCCATGTATGTGTGGCTAAATTTGGGCCCTTGATTCTATCATGAAAGTAGTGCTCCTACATGTAGGATGGAATCAACAGACATCTAGGTACATGTCAAGCATATCATTTGTGCAATTTAACCAAAAATAACAACTAGAATTAAACAATATTAAATACCAAACCATATGTTATTGTGAGTAGGTTCTGTGAGATAAGTCGAAAAGTAATATTTTTTTCATTGGTAGAGTCGAGTCAGAGATGACGTTATTGGGATTTTTGTGTCACACACACACACACACACACACACACACACACATATATATATATATATATATATATATATATATATATATATATATGATAAAGGTACATTTATATAAATGTGATGGACCTTGTGGAAGGATCCTATTTCATGTCTCCTTGTTCACATTCTGTGTAAGCTACTTGCTTTTAACATGGAAGAAACATTGTTGGTGAATGTAGCTCAAGACAAAGTTTCTACTTTCCCCACCGCGGCCTCCACCTCCTCCTCCTCCTCCTCCGCGTCATTTTCGCCATCTTCGATTTCACCTTCCACCTCTTCTACCTCTTCGTTAACTACTGGACCTCAAAGCACATTAACGAGCTCGAAAAAGCGTTCCAAATCTCAAAACCTCACAAAGAAAGGCAATAATCAAGATGGCAAGCGGAAGACGAGTAGTGGAAGCATCAAACATTCGACGTATCGCGGTGTCCGGAAGCGCAATTGGGGCAAATGGGTGTGTGAGATCAGGGAGCCCAGGAAGAAATCAAGAATATGGCTCGGGACTTACCAAACCGCCGAGATGGCTGCTCGAGCACACGACGTGGCGGCCTTAGCCATAAAGGGCAAGTCGGCTTGTCTCAATTTCCCACACTTGGCTCATGAGTTTCCCCGCCCGACCTCCACCTCGCCTAAGGACATACAAGCCGCCGCAGCGAAAGCCGCCGCCACCACGTTCCCGGATGAAGTCGAACGAGCCACGCTGGCTAGCTCTCACTCCTCCACGAATTTAGCATTGAATCACAGGCAAGAATCAAGAAACTCGGATTCAACGGCTCATGATGATGATGATACTTTCTTCGACTTGCCAGATTTATCCCTGGATAATAATATAGATCATAGTGATAAATACTGTTATTATGCTTCTTCATGGAAGATGGCTGGATCCGACATAGGATTCCAGGTTGAAGATCCATTTTCATGGGAGTTTTAGAAAAAAAAAATTAGTCATTACTTCCCAGTTTGCACCACACAGTTTGATATTTAACTTTATATTAATTTTTCCGATTACAAGAACATCATATGATGCGAGTGGTGAACAATGTAAAAAACCAGGGAAAAATGTATTTTTGATCTCACATGTTTGAAATTTTTCGATTTTGGTCCTCTTGTCGTGAAATTTAATTCAATCTCAGTCATGTATCTCCCGATTTTTTTTTTCCAATTTTAGTCGTATCTAATCAAGAACACTGCTTTAACATCAAACACGTCAGCATTACTTCGAGAAAATGAATATAAAAAATTTAAAAAAAAATAGTGGACTAAAATTGAAATTTGACATCTTAAAATATAAAAATTGCGGAGAAGAAAATATATAATATCAAAAATGAAATGTTTACTATTTTATAACAATATCGTAAAAGTAAAAATTATTTTGAACAGTTTCATATAGATAATATTTACTTCCCCTTTTCATTCAATTATGTAATAGTTTGCTTGGGTAATTAAGGATGTTGAAATTAAAGTTCGAAACCACGAGATTTTTTATTGTTTTTATTTTAATTTTTGATGCACATTAATTGATAAAATCAACCTGCTATTCTACCATGTGCAAGACTTATATTAATGGTATTTATTATAATATTCCACATTATAATCTAATTAATTAGTTTCAATTAACTCAAACCACCTAAGTCATATTTTAACCTCAAAAATATGTAAATTTAACTATTTATTTAGACGGTCCAATTATTACACATGAAGCGGAATCATGATGCAAGAAAGATGTGTATAAGTTGACAATTGCATATTATTATTATTATTATTATTATTAGTATTATTAGTATTATTATATTCAATTTTTTTTGTGGGTTATAATATATAATAAGTGATTGGTGACCTCATCATCACTATCTCCTCTTTAATTCATGGTCTATTTCATAATTATTTTTTTACAAATTTTTTAGAGTGAGTCTCATGTGAGACCGTCTCACGGATCATAATCTGTGAGACGGGTCAACCCTACCCATATTCACAATGAAAAAGTAATACTTTTAGGATAAAAAGTAATACTTTTTAATGGGTGACCTAAATAAGAGATCCGTCTCACACAGGGGCGGAGCTGTGTACTTGTATACCCGTGCTTTAGCCCGGGTGGCTCCATTTTTTTTTAAAAAAAAAATTATATGTAAATTTTGTATAATTTTGGAATAATATGATATTCGCCCGGGTAGATCAATTTAAAGTATTCAAAGATTCTAGAGTTAAAAATTCTAGCCCGGGCAGAGCCATATTTCTGGCTCCGCTCCTGGTCTCACAAATACGACCCATGAGACTGTCTCACACAAATTTTTGCCAATTTTTTAATATATAGTTGGGTATTATATACGTATAAATTGAGAGAAAAAATTGATCTATTTGTCCCCAAAAGATCTTTGCATACATATGAAAATGTTAAAAGGTTTAATTATATTGACTAATAGCTAGAATATATACATATAAAAGTTGATAACCAATGAGGTAGAGGAGTAGGGGCAAACACAACGACGGAGAGAGATCCGACGTCGTTCGTTGTATGCTTACACTTATGCAAACATGACGACGGAGATAGATACGGCGAAGTTCCTTGTATTTGGAAAATTAGAAGGAAAAAAAAAAGACTTGGAACTTAATATGGTCTGATTCTTCGAGATTAGAGAAAGGGTTACTTAGAATAGAGTTGACCTTGGATAAATTACTTCTTACAGCAATGCTAATTAGTTAATTAGCAACACTAAAATAGGGCAATAATTATGCATTAATTGTCATTTGTTTGACTAATTAATTAACATGATCGATGCATGGAATTATTTGCCCGAGGAATGTCTTGGTGACATGATTGGACGATGGAAAGTCTAACATGTTTTTGTTAGCTTTGGTGGCCTTTTTTTTTGTGGTTGAAAAAGCTAAGAGGTCTTGTCTTAAGTTTACGGGAAAAATATTTATTATCTATTTATCTTTTATATTTTATTAATTTGTAAAAAAAAAAAAACCAACGGGTTCTCTAGTCTTATGGCATTTATTATTTTAAAAAAAAAGTATAAAATAAAATTTTTATATATGTAAAATAAATATTGTTTCACTAATCATCATTTCACTAGTTAAAGTAGGGATGGCAATTTCCTCCGAACTCATTGGAGGATCCGATACCCGACCCGAATAAAAGAGGGTATGGAGGGATTTTTAGACCCGATTAAATAATTGGATAATCGGGTATGGGGATTTTCGAGTTTGGGTATGGCGACGGATTTGATATAATCCGACCCACGCCCTACCCGAATACCCGTTTAAATTAATATATAAATATACATATACATATGTATGTATATATGTATTATATATAGTAATTATATTTATTTATATTAAAGATTCATTTTATAAAATCCAAGTAAATCGATACTTTTCTTTTTATTTTATATATATATATATATATGTATATATATAGTAATTATATTTATTTATATTAAAGATTCATTTTCTCAAATCCAAAGTAAATCGATACTTTTTCTTTTATCTTCACTTTCACTTTCACTTTTACGTTTCAAGGTTTTACCGCTCTTTTATTTTTCATTCAATTTCTCATCTTTTTCATTGGTAAGTTTATTCCATGCTTGACTTTATTTATTTTTATTAAATTGCATACTTTTGTTCCACTAATATGAACTATTTTTAATATTTTGTTATTTTTTTATAAAGTTTACTTTGCAAATTTTTATCAATAATAATTTTTCTTATTGTTCATTTAAATAATTTAAATATTCATAACTTCATTGAAGAAATTTAAATTTGAAAAAATTCAATTGTATATGATAATAGAGTATTTGGGTAGGGTATGGGTATTCGATAATCCGATGGGTATGGGGATGAGGATGAAATTCAATATCCGATGGATATGGGGATGGGTATGGGGATGAATTTAATAAATGAGTATGGAGATGGATGTATCAAATCCGACCCATACCCTACTCATTGTCATCCCTAAGTTAAAGGGTGGTTTGTGACTTTTCGCACTGATTTTTATCTAATACGATTTATTTGATTAATGTAATTTGTGTTGTAGTTAGATATTTGATTCCGTATATATCGAAAGATAGTTACTCGAAGTTATAGTATAATAATAATAATAATAATAATAATAATAATAATAATAATTTCGCTAGGTAAAGGATGAGTTGGTGCAATCATGCAATATAACTAAAGATTTTACAATTTTTTTATGTATATAAAATTATTATTAAATAAATACAAAATCATCTGCCTCGTCAATAATTCCTTTCACCATTTCAATTTTTCCACGCGAGAATGTCTTTTTTCCTTTTTAAGGGGAAAAAGGGAAAAAACATGAAACTTATGTTCTTTTTTTGTGTTTTTTTAGTGAGAAGAAGTTTGTTATAATTGGATTTTGTATTTTAAATATTAGTTCAAATTTAAAATTTTAGTGTTTTATTGTTTTTTTTTTTGGTGAGATTTTACTATATCGGAAGATATAATATATTTTTATCAAGTCTTGTAATACCGTGAAATTAAAGTCTTGATGTTTATCCTATATAAAACATATTGTTAAGATTGGTGTTAAGTTAGAGAGGGTGAATAAATAATCTTAGAAAAATTTGAAAATATTTTGGTTGGGTTAGCAACACTGAAATGAAATTTTTGTCAATTGTATATCAACAAGTCAGCAGTTTATCATTACACATAAATAGGTTCACTGATCATAAGGTTTGAAGTACTTTGAACACAAAAATGGTTTAAGGTAAGAACAGTTGGCTATCAAAATATTGAACAAGAAAAACTTAACTGAATTGTAAATAATACGAGTTTGTTTCTGGATGTTCGGAGACTTCAATTACTCATACGCCACCCACTCTTTGTTGCTAAAGGATTTCACTAAAAAACTTCGACAATTACAACACTTACAAATGCTCATTTCAGGAGAACTAACCACACAAGATAACTAAAACTCTTTGTAACTCACTAAAAAAAACTGATCAATACACATAGTCAGATTGCAAGTATCTTAGAAATAGAATATTAAGCACAAAAGATCCTTAACGATATGATTAAATCATTTGTGTGTGCCAAGAAATATTAATTAGTTTGGTTCTTGAATGCTTGAGAATGTTTAATCTTCTTCAAAGACGCGAGAGCGAGACTGACTGATGTATTCCTCTATTTATAGACTTTGATCCAAAGATCGATAAAATCAAATCTGATGTTTGTTCCAAATATAGCAGTACTTGGTCACGTATTTTCCACGCTATTTTCTTTTTTTGACAATAGTACAATGAGAAAGTGCTCACGAAATTATGTTATTCTATCAAAAATACAAAAAATTATCTGATAATTCAGTCAAGCTCTATGTAAATTGCAGAATTTCAGAGAATGTTGATCCGATAAACCTGATTAATTGAATTATGATTCGGCTTCTCAAATCAGTCATCCTCTTAATTTCAGTTGGTTTCTCAATTTAGTTCGGTAAACAATAAGGGACTATAAAATTCTATTTTCGTTAAAGACTTCCATGTATCTTTTGTTAAATTACTATAACTTTAGAGACAAAAGCTTGTGTGAGACGGTCTCATGGGTCGTATTTGTGAGACGGATCTCTTATTTGGGTCGCCCATGAAAAAGTATTACTTTTTATGCTAAGTGTATTACTTTTTATTGTGAATATGGGTAGCGTTGACCTGTCTCACAGATTATGATCCGTGAGACGGTCTCACATGAGACTCACTCAACTTTAAATTACTACAATTTAATTGATCTAACACCTTTGTACTTGGAAGACTTTCATCATAAATTTCAAATTCTCATTGCTTTATTTCACATTCAAAATTTCACACCATGATAAAATAAATGCAAAACTAATTCAAAAGTAAATTTATATACATATTTTTTAATTTTGTTTATACAATATGCATGAAATATTTATTGGAATAGTTACGTCGCCCCGCTCATTATGAATGCACTAAATACGATGCCGATCATTTTGATATTCGTGCTCAGAATCTAGTCAAGTCTAAAGATTACTGACAATATCTCACATTTAAAAAGATATATATATATATATATATATATATATATATATATATATATATAAATCGAAGAGACATTTAAAAAGATATTTCTATTACAAAAGTTCTTTGTAATAAAATATTAATAGGGTCCATTAAATATTGTTTTGGTCTTTGTTATACAAGGTCAAATTCAACTTGTGGTGAATATCGGAAATTTGTTTTTTTTTTATATGCATATGATGAACCACGATCAAATTTAAAATGTCAAATATCTTGCTTGCGAAATTAAAATTTGAATACTTTTTAAACTCTCAAATGTTTTGATATATTTATAGAGAAAATTTTGTGTGTTTTCAAGATAATTTATGTAATACTTGATATTTTTAAAAGAATTTAATGCAATTTTTTAATTATTATAATTAAGTGATGCATTAATGGTGGGAGTATATTGTAATATCATCATGCGAGAGTAGGGGTGGGTACGGTACGGTATATCGTACCAAACTACGATAACGTATACCGTATCGAACATATCGGTATGTAATTTTTTGATACCGATACCGATATCAGAAATTCGGTATACCCCACATTCGATATACCGAATTTTCGGTATGAAAAAAATTCATACCGATACCGTACCGACACCGAAAATTTTGCCGGTATACCTGAAAAATGTCGGTATACCGAAAACATTTTCGGTATACCGAACTAAAATTTTAAAAAAATAATAATAAAAAATTATTTTCAGTATTTCGGTATATACCGGAATACCGAAAAAATAATAATTTCGTACCGATACCGATACCTGCACATATGGTATACCGATTTTTTCGGTAATTTTGGTATTTTTTCGGTACGATATCTCGGTATTTCGACATTTCGGTATTTTTTCTCACCTCTATGCGAGAGACGGTAAAATTAAGAGGTATCCTCGGTTAATTGACTTTATGTGTTATACTTCATTCATCTTATTATATTTAGGTTTGCGATATATTTTCACATAAATGAAGAAAGTCATAGAAAAAAGAAATTTTACATTAAAATCTATCTTTTTATTCTTATTTAATGAATATTTTAATAAAATAAAAAAATGTTTAAAATAGAAGGGTATTTTGATAAAAGAATAAAAATATTGATAAATATGGAAATTAGACTATATAATTGAGACATATGAAAAAAATATATATAATATTTATATTAGAACAATTTATTTTGCGTAATATAAAATACAAAATAGAACAAGAATTAAAGCGGAAAAATATAGCTGACTATAGCAAAAACCCAAAGCCGACGACCTTAGTAGTGAGTCAATCGAGTCGCAATTTTTTTTTTTTGGAAAAATAAATTAATAAAAGTTTGGAAGAATAAATTGATCTAAATTAATTAATGAGTGATTAAGTTGAGTCACGTGGTCCTCAGAATTCCATTTGCACAGTACAGACATAAATATGAAGCTTAATTCAAGCATTTGAATTAAATAAATTATCCAAACAAAATTTAGTATGACTTTTGTATTCACTATTATTATTTTTTAAAAGAATGAACCTTTTGTTCCCTAATATGGAATTACATTTCTCTTTTTCTTGGTGAAAAAGCGGATATTAATTTCAAGAACTTATATTAAAGTGCAGCCTTTTTTGTTTTTCCAATTTGAAGGTTTTCTTATTTTTATGATTAAAAAATTAATTATAATGAAGGCAAAAGCAGGGAAGAAGCTGTAATGAAGAGCAAGGGAGACAAATAAATTTTTCACATTACTTTCTTTTACAGAAACTACAAATATGAAGAGCGTAACACAATCTGTACAATGAATGCATCAAGAAATGTAAAACAAACTCGAACAAAGCTGTCTAATCCTTGCTAAAACTACTGTACCTTCGGCAAGCTGCCTATGAATATCTCAAACACGAACTTTCCGACTTATATGACGACCCAAAACCTACGACATACTGCATCGATAATATTATTCATTACCACCGAGGTAATGTATATAAAAATGCATAATTTTTTTTTAAAAATAAAATGGGCAAATCCAGGTTGATTGCAACTTTTTGAGATTGGATCATCTGTTCTTGGATTGAAGCAAATGGGACGGCTATTCAGTTATGTGAACATGGTACTTGGAATCAATGATAATGACTCAGGAACACACTGGACACTTGTGGTGACGACCTTACCACTAGTGATCAGATGTACACAGGTCTCACGTCGTTCGCTCCAAAACTTGCAGCACAAACTGGACACTTGCGGTGACGAGTTTCAACAACTCTTTGCACACAAGGATTACAGAACAGATGATAGCATTTTGTTATAACAACCTGCACATATGGAAGAAATTGAGCAAACTGTGTCAATATTCGAGGACCAAAAAAAGATCATCAAAGCAAAAGGGATGATGGTGTAGTTAAATTCAACCATATTGACCACGACCATTTCTCATTCTTGATAAATTTCCAGGTCCCCGAAAACCACATAATATTCTCTTTTTTTTTTGCCAAAAAACCACATAATATTCTGTTGATGTTAAAACTTAAAACTCATGTAAATCTTACTTCTGAGCTTTGCATGTGAAATATAGCGGCAGCTGGTTACACTGACGTAAGAAAGGCTAAATTACATACCTTTGCTCGTAAGCCAAATAGAAGGAGAAGAAAAGTGAGGGTGCCAGGTGAGTTGAGTCAAGCTTCTTGAGCTTGAGTTTTTTGTTTAGATGATTTCGATTCTTTTCATACTTTTATTATATATCCGTAATAAGTAAATTTAGGAACTAATTTTGTTAAAACTTCGAGTAATAGATAAAGCATAATAATGAATTCTTTTAAAATAATATTTAAATAGCATTCCCGAGATTAGATGGATCTCAAACACAGCCTGAAAATATAATGGAAAGCTCGACTAGTTCGCAGACACAAAAAAAAAAGAAAATAAAACTGTGCATAAAACCTTGGAAAACACTGCAAACATTCAGTTGCTTGGATGTTTACATCATCCACAACATGAAAACATGTTGAAAGATATAAAAAGTCATACCTCTTTTCTCCGATCAAGGCAAATGCCGCACTTCAGTATATCCACGTATTCCTTCAGTTCCTGCTGAAGCTTTTCGGATGTAGAAGAGCCTGGTTGCAACTTTAGATGTTTAACCTTAATCCTCAGAGTTTCTATGTCTTCTTCAACTCTTTTCCTCTCAAACCTAATAAAAAACACAGTTCATGAAGCTGGAAATGAATTTGTATAAAATGGATATGATAATTAAAGAACACTGAAACCTTTCTTTCTCTAGTTCTATCTGCAGCCCAGTTAGACATTTGCGACTATCATCAACCCTAGATTGTGTTACTTCAAGAATGTCCATCAGCTGCTGAGATGATTTTCTCGTGTCTGACAGTTTTTTTTGGATATTTTCCAAGTTGGTAGCATTTCGGACTCTATCTTCAGTTAGTCTCTGGATTTGATCTGATTGAGCTTTCAACTGCAATGAAAAATCTCGAGTTTTGTTGTCTGAACAAACTAAATAGCGTTCAGTACCATATAAGCAACTTAATTACCTGATCTTCAATTCTACCAGCTTTTAAGTCATATAAATCTATAGTTGTCTTTGTCTGCTGTACAGTTTGCTCCAATGTTTGCTTCTCCATGAGCAGAGCAGACTCCGTATGTCTTGCCTGAACACCCTCCAAAAAAAGCTGTGATACAGAAGCAAAAATGGCCAGGTGAAACTTCCAATAAATATTACGATCTAGAAACTACTCATAAATGTGTTGCGCACTTGCGCCTATCAATACAAGGTAAACACCCCAAGCAGCAATACCATCAAACCAAAGGAAAAAATTGATTGCAAAAATGTCCCTCTGGAATGGCATAACATCATAGTTGTAACAGTTCACAGTTGCAAGGTGAGGTGCACGCCTTATCGAAGCAAGGTGAACTATTGATTTTCAGAGTGTCTTCAAATCATCATACAAACAAAGAATCATTTTTGTTGATGAATTTTTGCTTTCTACAACTTAATTATTTTAGCAATTTCATTTTTGTCATATAATGATATAGTAGATTAATATTTTTTTAAACTCTGTGCTGATTCTTACTTCATAGGGAATGCTTGCTGCTGACTTTCATCGTTGCTGCCCTGCCTCTTACATCTTAGGGTTTACGTTTTGGGCTTTGTTTTTTTTTTAATCAGCTCTGGACTCTGGGCTTTGCAACCCATTTTTGTTCGAAAAATAACAGAGATGCCGAGTAGCCTTCACTCAAACTAGGGCAAAAAAAAAGAGCTGTCTTCACTCAGGGGAGCTTAAACGTGCCTGAGGAAAGCTTCTCAGGCACGCCCAGGCACGCATGACGGCATGAGTAACCCAATACGGCCAGGTGCGCACCCAGGCGCAGCAGGCTCGCCTGGTGGAGCCTCTCAACTTCACACCTTTGACAACTATGCATAACAGATTGCATATGCTACAAGAATCTCAGATGTTGGATAACACTCAAAAGTTAACCATTTGAATGAGTCTGAGCGTCGCAAAAGCAGCAGCAAAGACAAAGCAACTCTCATTAGCAGGATTTACTTAATAACTGTAATGGAATAATCTATTTTCCAAAATCCAACAATTTTTATCTCGTGTTATTGAATTAACAACTACAGGCAAACATGTAAAAACTTGTCTCTAGAAATCGTGCTAAATTAGGAAGACCGGTATGTGATTACCTTCACATTATAGTCATCTCTCTCGGTGATTTGGTGCAAAAGCTGTTGGTTTTGAGTCTGCATGTCATCATATGCTTGCCCAATTGTCTGTGACAAATAAAATTCAATATAACTAGAGATCATTTTGCATTGTGAGCGTCCTAGTGCATAAATATTTACAGAAACTTCCAGAACAGAAACCTCTATCTCAGAAAGATAGGTCTCAGTCTCTTCGTGTTTGGATTTTACGACATCAGAAAGTCTTGATTTTTCCCTGAAACCTCAGAGGAGAAAAACTATAAGATTAGTTGGTAAACAAAACTTTTCAATAAAGAATACAGACCAATTCTCAAGAGTCAAAAGGTATGTTTATTCCACCAACTCCATTCAGTAATCATACACTGAAAAACAAAATGTTGTGTGCTTTGCAAATGTCCTGTTAGCAATAGATGGGCCTTTGGGCCCTATATGAATAGAATTCTCTGTTGCTGCATGCCACTATACCTTGCAACCAAAATCACGGGCCCCAATTTATTAGAACTTGTGTTTTCTATTGCCACAAATTCTCTAATTTCCATGTTTGTCAGGACCTTTAGTTTCCAACCTACATTTGACTTGTTATCCCTGAGTCAGATGGTTGGACTTTAGTAATTCAAAAGTTAGACGGTTGACCAATGTCAGGACTCGAGAAATTGTCTGAAGAGAAAAGACAAATATCTAGGGCCTAGGGTCAATTTGAATACAGCAAGTCCATTTACTTTGGACATTTCCAACCCTAACATTCATGTTGTATCTAAACCAGAAAGCATCAATCAAACAAATTTGTCAACCTGCAGTAGTAGAAATATAACAAAATTATACCAACAAGGTGCAATATGACAAGAAAATTATCATGTCTTGAACCTATATTTGTCATTCCAAATACTAGATCAATAAGAAAGGGTCGGATTCCGTCCTGGGGTCAAAGGTAAACACACAGCAATTAGTGTTACTTCCTAACATGAAAAATGTAATTATAAAAAATTAATGAAACTTATAAACTTCTTATGAAACCACACCAAGTTATAGAAGATTAAAAGAAGCAAGCACTGGGAGATGGGGCATCTGAATAGATTCAGAAGCAGACATAACAAAGACAAGGAGCAAACCTTTTAGAGGCATCTAACTTCTGTCTTAGGTCCGCAATCTCAGTTTCTGAGGCAGCTAATCTTTGCTGTGCTTTGGCCTCGGCTTCAATTGCAACTTTAACTCGCAACTCTAAATTGTGTTCATCAAGAGAAGATTTCAAACTCTGAACTCGAGCCCACGCCTTGATCTCAGAGTTCTTAGCTTCAGTAACTTCCCTGAATACATGCCATGGTTAAAAGCACAGACATTGAATATGATTTGTAATTCAAGGAGATATTCAATTCAAACCAACTCAAACAACTCTAGAAACACTCTTCTCTAAGGTTGATTACTTGCCGGTCAAATAAGCGTTTCGATAAAGTGGTGCCTTGGACAACAACGTTTTAAACATTCTCAAAGAACTTAATAAATCTCTAGGAGTAAACAAGATATAAAATTATTTAGATCATAAATTCATGAAACATCAAATCCATGTTTCTGAATCCTCCAACTAACCTCTTAGAAAAGAAACTATGAAAGCAAGAAGAATGAATAATAGTAGATACCAAGGGCAGTAAACAATAAAAATGCATAAACAACTTATCTCAAGATCCTATACAATCACTTACACTACATGTTTCAGGCAAAAAACCACAGCCACCAGACTAAAAAATTGGAAACACTTAAGAAGGGGGGACTATTCATACACCGGCAAAAATCCTGATTTCTCTGCAAACTCTATCGCCACGAAGTGCGTCATTGTATGTTTGTCACGTGTAGCCAAACCCAAAACATAACAGATCATGTCGTCAAGCACTGAACTTCCTCCCAGATTTTTCACAAGGTTTGCATGATTAGCAAGTAGCAACATTCAAATGAACAAACTTCTTTATCTTTGACACAATCATTCTTTAGAGTTTAGATAGCAACACTGTTTACATATCCAAAAAAAGAAAAAAGGGCAAAGGTATTTCACAGTTAACAATAATTCACAGACTGTTGCACGAAATAGGTGTATAATTGGGCGGCATGCCGCAGTTTGACATTTAAAACTAATTAAACCGTGACAAAGATCTATTTTATAAGTAAGTCAGCAGACATTGCCCAAGTATTAAGAATAATAACAGTCCTCCCAGCTGTAAATTAAGATGAGCTGATCATAGTCCAATAAGAGTCGCTTAAAAACAACATTGAGGAATGCTAACCTTGAATCAGTTGACTCTTTTCCATACATTTCCACAAAAAGCTTCAAGTCCAACTCAATTAACTCTAAATCATGGACCTGAACCAAGAAAGAATAAACATAAAAGACCAGAACGGATAAATTTAAAAGCCCTTAATCCATCTCTTCAATTTTTACCAAATTAATCCAAGGATTTTATCAAAAAAAATCCAAGGATATTATAAGTTCTCATAGAAGAGGTCAGACGGAGCCATACCGAGCTTGCACCATTTCAAGATATATGCCATATTGTATACAAGATCAAGGCAAGGCGTAAAAGGTTATTTGAGCTCTAAATGCATTCTTATCTCAGGTATGGTAAATAGAAATTATTCACCAGAAAACAAAGCACAAGCCCAGGATGATACATAAATTCATTTTGAACTTTATTTCAAGTGTAAGTATCATCAGTCAAATTGATCTAATGCAAAAATAGGTATATCTCCTTGTGTTTAATCAACAAAAAGTCACAACTCATACCACAGCTTTCAACTTCTGTATTTCAGCCTTTTGTTGAGCTGATCTAGCAGTATAACTTTCCAAATCCTTAACCTGCATATATTCATGGAAAGTAATACCGGAAATAATTGGGGGGAAAAAAGGCCAGCCCAAAAGGTGACTTCAAACATATAAAATTTAACCTTGCAATCAAGAATATTTGTAAGGGATTGAACATCAGCTCGCAAACAATGTACATCTGAAGCAGCCTCCTTATGTTTAATTAAATGATTCTGCATGCTCCCCATTTTCTCAGGAAACGAAGAAACCAATGCTTTAAATGCTGCAATGACTTCTTTCCGACCTAAAATTGAAATATAATAAGGATGATAATAAATTGGCACATAACTTACAGTGAAGAAGTGAAAGGACGCACTGAGTGAGGATAAGAGTCAACTTCATATACCAGGTTCTTTTAGTGCATCTTCCAGCTTGGTCTCAATATCAGTTTTCTCTTTGATGAATCTCCGTATCTCTGTTTCCAAGTCACTTATTCTGGAATCAGCAAAGGCTGACGATTGCTGAAGAACATCAATTAATTCACTTTTCATGTGATTTTCCCTTTCACGCCAGAAAAGAGCATCTTTCTCAACCTTGGTTTGAAATGAAGAATCAGTATATCTACCAAAACTCTTGACTGCGTAAAAAGGAATCCCAAATGAAACCATCAACCAGTTACAACCTGAAGTTGCTCATAGAGAGCCTGATAATGCACTACATCAGCCTTGGTCTTCGCCAGTTGATCTTTCAGCAAGAGATATGCTTGGGATGAGCAAATAAACTTCAAATTTTTCAGATTGCTCTGTCAAATGTTTCATTTATAATGAATATTTATATAAGTGAGAAGAAAAACCAGAAACAAAAAATAAGGAGAAACTATAATAATGACCTGCAAAATTGACAACTGCCTCAATATATCCAGCCGATCTTCATGGAGATGCTTGAGATCGTGCAGTCGAGACGAGGATTGATCCTGGTCAAAATATTAATCAGTCAATGTACCCCCAGAAATGAAATTATCATAAATAACAGATATCAAAATGCAAGTATCTACCAACAGTTCCTTCAATGTGGATTCCATGTCGTGCAAATCTTTTTGTTTGTCCCTCACTTTCTCGCTAGTGGGCTGCTTATTTCCTCGATTCAGGACAGGGAAAAATGTTTCTTTCGCCACATCTCTTTCTGCTTTTAGGATTGCCAATTTACGGTTATTTTCTTCCAAGTCAGCAATTGTACTTTCTAGTTCTCCTTAAGACACAAAAATATGATAAAAATTCTCAATGACTTGTACATTTTACAAACTACCATAATAATTAATTGAGTATACTTCAGATATCAAAAAATAATTTAGAATGCCACAAAACAGATGTTACTACACAAGGACCAAATAATATTATTATAAACAGGAGACTTAATTTCAAAAAAAAAAACAGGAGACTTAATAGACCACCACATTCCATTAGCCACTAGAGGAAAAACAAAAAGCACATTTAGGGAAAAATAAATTTGGGAAAGACGAGCCTGCCACATAAGGGCAGAAAATGAGAAGGGCCCAACAGTCCAAGACCCTCGTGTACGCAAGAGTCTCTCCTGGTACTAGTGCTGCAATTTTCAGTATCATGGCACGGCCTGAGCAGCTCTCGTGTCACTTCTACATGTATCTTTCTTTGCATACTGCGTCGCGTACTAACATATAAAAGTGTTAGTAAGATGGTAAGGTTCAAGCTTAAACCACTAGAAAACCACCTAGTAGAATCAGAAACTGGTACCAAGTCCCTTGTTGATGTGGTTTGAAGTTTTAAATGGATGCTGAGGTTCAAAATAAACCCCGGAGATAAAGGCAACCTGGGAATTGGCATCAAATATTCATGGCAAATAGATTATCTTTTCCCCTTTGTTTGTAACATTTCTTAATACATTTATCAACAGACAAATAAAGCCTAACCAAGCAGGGAGTAAACAAAGATAATTTGGTTTCTATAAGCTATAAAATTTAAATGGTGAATAATGTGTTTGAAATGGTAATAATGCGTGATTAAGCAAAAGATTTATACTGGATAAAATTTGCTGTGATAAGGAATCCATCAAAATTGAAGAAGAATTTTTTAAAATCAAAACCTGGCACTTGTTGGGTACTTGGGACTTGGGAGTTGGAATTGGAATAAAGACAACTCTTTAAGTTGAATGAGATGAACGGGTACATAATAGGGCGGGTAGATGAAAGCCTCTAAAACAACGGAAAATAATGAAGCGGTATTGAAAATTGAAAGAAAGGGAGTGGCAAAATGAGAAAGGAAAACATGAGCAAATTCATCTGATCAACCTCTTGTTTTTCGTAGGGGGCAGTGTTTCAGTCACTGGTTAAATATTTCAAAGCAAAAGAGAATTAGCATTGAATAACTTGAAAATCTACTGTTTCTAAATATTAGTGAATATTATTGATAATATCATCACAAACTAAAGCAAAATTACCTACTCTTAAAGCATATTCAACATCATTAGCTACAAAAGAAAGGATTCATACTATCCATGTCCCATGACATAGATGTGGACTATAAAAGGCATCTACAGCTTATGCAAGAGCCAAGGACATTGAAGAGCATACTGAAGTGAGCGGACACCAATATAAAGCATAAACATTTCATTGATAACAGTCATACAGAAATAATATTTTTTAAAAAGAAGAAAACATTAAAAAATACCTCTCAAACGCTTAAGATCGAATTTATTCATTGCCTCATTGTCTCGGTGCCTCTGTAATTCACCAGCTAGCGATTTGTGTTTCACATGAAGATTGAGAACTTCAATTCTCAAATTCCTAACTTCTGCATGACAATTACTAGGCACCACCCTCTGGCCAAGTCCTAAAATGCGTACGGAGAGAAAAAGATGTAAGAAGAGAGATGAAGGCAAGAAATACCAACAAAGGGACAGGAAATCATAATTTATAAGGAAAACAGATTTAAAGCTGATAAGAAACTTGGTCATCAACTTTAAACAACTTAACGTCTGTTCACATTTTTCCCATATAATCTCACCACAAGATGAAATTGCCTCCAAAGATGCAGCATACAACCAAACCTTCAAACCACTTAGGTCATCCAATGTAGCTACTAAATTGCGAAGTATGCTCTTAGCCTTTTCACCATCTGTTTGTCTATCTATTTCCATTGGTTTTGTATCCGTAGTGGTTGAGCAACTCTCAGTTGCACCAGTTTCCAGTAGCCGGCTTAGGAATGCATCTTCTGGTGGTGAATCGCCATCTAACAAAACAAGCAATTAATATAATTTTATCAGTAAATGAAATTTCATGTAACAACGGTTGAAATGAATATTCAAGGAACCACAGTTCATGATCAACAAAGCATAATTCAGGCTGTCAAATATTAAAAAAACTAAATACACAACTTGCTATAAAGTCAATAAAGCAATAAAGAAAGTTAAACAGTAAATAAAACAACCCGTTGGCTGGCATTTTCACAATCAACTAAGCTCTGAAAAGAATATATCAGAAGATAGTAACAGAGATCTAAAAGTCATGAAAAAGAAGGTTACAAGCATAACCTGTACAAAATACAGAACAAACAACATATATTCGAATGCAAATTGCCGCTGCAAACTTCCCCCTTTGCTCTTCCATTATAGAACCATAATATAAACTATTTACTAGTTTTTATTTATTAAATTTCTTTACAACAGAATGTCCAAAAATGGGTTTACAGGTGTGATGGAAGGGAGAACAAAGAAAGAGTTTCATGTCAACATGAGGCTTCACTCACCCTCAATTGTATTTTTGACTTCAAAACCTTGTCTGCGCTTCATTAAGACCTTTGTACCTTTAGAGCGTGATTCCATATCACCAAGCAGCTGGCAAAGAAGTGAAACAATTTTAAAATCAATACATAGAAAATTTTGAATATATGCCCAATGATATATAAACATTTCTGCTTCATATGTATTGGTTACATGAACCACTTACTCAGTGGTAATTTTATGAATGACAATTTTTCAAATATTGTGTTTGTTTAATAGACATCAGACTTCAAGATAGTTTGTGACTTCGTTCTTTGGTAAACAAATGAATAAAAGACCTCTTCTACAAGTATTATCTGCTTCACTATCACTGTCAACCCTAAATGCCCTATATTCATCTTCAATTTACTTACTGACCAACCATACACCCAGTGATAAATGTTTCATGGGTTTCGTTCTCTCCACCACTGTTGCCAACCGCAAATAAATTTCATGCTCATTACACAAAAGAAGCCTAATAATCCATGAAAAGTATATCCATGATTTCAAAGAAAAGAAAAGAAAAATCATATACCAACAAAATCCGATGCCCAACTTTAAATTTTGAATTACGCTAAATGACAGGAAATCTACCCGACCGAAACATAGGACAAGTTTCCCATTGGTAGTAAGAGATAAGGGGAGTTTAAGTTGATAAAGTTCCATTCAACCCCCAACCCCACCCCACCCCACCAACCCCCTGCCTCAACTTACATTTGATGATTGATTTGAGGTCATCAGCAGCAAGGAAGTGAGTAAAGCAATTATGACTCTGGACTTGAGTGCCTTTATTTTATTTTATTTTATTTTATTTTTCTTCCTTTATTATTTCTCAATCCAAAATTGGTGGTTAAGCCAATTTTGAAATACAACCTGTATCTTGCTATAATATGACAGGATGCTTAACAAATACTCTTGATGTTGGAATGAACACCAATTAAAGATAGTGAAAAGAATTAAGAAAAGAAGAGAACCCATATTAGATTTCCTTTCCCAATCCCACTTCCTGATTTTTGGTTCGACGGTGCCTTAAACAGTTTGAGCATGTGTAACAAATAAAACAGTAAACTGTAAAAATAAAAAAAATAACAGTTTGTAAATACAAATGCCAATTCAAAATCTTTAGTAGTCAATCTATGTGAGAAGAAGGTAATTTTATATGGAAAACCAGCATAAAAAAGATATACCTCCTCCCATGAATTATTTACCACATCTAATGTCTTCGCATAAAACTTTTGCTTGTCTTTTAGCAGGCTCAATCTGTCTGCCAGACCAGTAATCTCGGCCTTTTGAGTTTCCAACTTCTGCATGAGTTTCTGATTTTGAAATTTAAGCACTGCCACATCGAGCTACAGCATTGGAAAATAAAAATTGAAAGTTCCTTCACCAATAAAGAAATAAAATATCAAAATAAAAGTACAATTGGGACATGGCTATACAATAAAATACAGCCAACAGAAAGATCATAATCAAGTCATAAATGACCACCATGTTGTAGATATGTTCCTGCTAAGTTTCTCCTTCCATTAAGCAGAATTGTTAGCTGAGAAAGCTAATCATGCCCCACAAGTCAAGAAAATCTAGTTACAATGGAAGTCAAGAAAATATAGCTACAATGACTTAATAATCATGTATCCATCAAGAATGGGTAAAAATTCAGTGGCAACAAATAACAAAATATGTTAGAACTAAGTTGGTCCACTGCAACAAACAAGTCCACAACATGTCAAACCATTAATCGCACTCATGAAATCAGAATTCATATACAGAAGCTCATAAAACTGATTTTATCATTTCTGAAATTTGCAAATTATTGACAAACATGAACCCATACTCATCCCAAAAGAAAGTATATGCATACAAAAAAAACCTGGCCAACCACCAGACAGTAACTTACCACTCAAAATCAAACAACAGTCTGCAAACCCCAATTCAAAAGATCGTGGTTTTGAACAATGAAGAAAAGATAAAGACAATTTTGCACCTTTTTTTCCTCGGATAAGGGCACGAATGTGTGTTTCTTAGCGGAAGCCGCAGTGGGTGATATGGAGCTAAAGTGACGTCGTTTCCTGTCAGCTTCACCCGTGCTCCCCATTTGAAACCCGCCCCCTCAAAACCCTAGAATCATCAATTTCCCATTCCCCCACATGAACGAAAAACTCAATTCGTACCCAAAGCACGGAAATCTAACAGAACGCACACTAAAACAAGTGCCAATACAAAAAGACTGATCCTTTTCACCCTCCACGAATTGAATTCTCGGATTTCGAAGACAAAAACAGAAAGGAAAAAAAACATTCACTTCTCTTCGATTTAAACACAGAATCGAGCGATAAAAGAGACTGGTTTGGTTCAAACAAAACAGAAGGTGTAAAATAAAATAAAAGGGGAAGAAGAATGTTTGAAAAATCACCACTCGCACTGAAAGCTCTGAAAACAAAACAACTATGGGAGAAGAGAGAGGGGGGGGGGTTTTTCTTTCACCTTTTTTCCTGAATACGACGGAGGAGCATTCCGGAAATTCAAAAATTGTCGAGGGCAGTTGAGTCATTCGACTTTAAATTACGTGCGAACGACTATTGATGTCAATGGGGTGGGTATAGGGTGGATTTGGCTAAACCCAAGACCCTCCTCATTAAAAAACTTTGACTCATTACTCGTCTCACGTTAGTTAAATTAAATATTCTTCGGACCCACCCCACCTCGCATAAGAAACGGGCCTGGGTAGACCTGTTAGACCCGAATTTTTTTAAAATAAAAAAGTAATCTTTCTTGTCACATGACTGAATTTGAAACAGACAAGCCTCTAAATACAACATTGTGGAAAATTAATTCATATCTTCGATCACACTTAATAATAACAAACAAAATATTTTCACGACATAAAAATTAGATAAAAAAGAGTTACTAGCTCTCCAAAAAAATCTTGACATCTAAAAAAATAAGTCATAACATAATTTAAACATATCAATATAAAATCAGCGAGTAGGTAATATTTCAGACACATTCTTCTGGATCATTCTTCATCAAGAATGGTGGGACAAGTTGGTAAACTATTTGAAGAATTAACTATAAAATTAAATAGAAAAAATACATTGAAAAAATAAAACTGTAATTTCAAATTGTAAAAAAAATTAATTTAAAGCGAGAAACTACAGTAAAAAAAATTAAAATGAAAGTACAATAACAAAATAAAACTGTGATATATTTACCTTTCACCTCACCCCACAACCATCTTCGCGAGCACATCAATGTCTCCAAAGTCGTTGGATTAAGTCTATTAAGACGAGGACCAACTATTCTTCCACTATTGCTAAAAGCAGATTCAAATGCAACAGTTGGCATAAGAATAGCTAAGATCGTTATGGTTGAGGTGAGCTACTAAGAAAATGAAAATTAATAAAACTAAAACCTTAGAATATTTATATCCACATATATGGGACGAGTATGGGGGTATTATAGGACCCATGACCCGTCCCATATCCGGACAGGTCTGAAAAATTGGACCCGAGACCCGCACCATTACCCATTAGGTATGCCCAAACTCACCCCATATACGCGGGTCCATTTCGGGTCTGGGTAAACCCGGGACTCATTGACATCCCTATAAACGACTGAGTTCAGATAATAATCGACGTGTTTCTTAGGAAAGGGTCAAATCAAATAGATGATTTAGCTTATGTAGAAATGATCTTTACTTGAGTCGGGGCTCGTAGTCAAGAGGTTTCATCTTTGTCGGATTAGTTGTCTCTCTGAGTTCGAATCTTTTTGTATGTGTTGTAATAAAAAAAATACGATCTTTACTACATTTAAAAACTCCAAGGTTTATTTTCACAAAATGTTGGAGAAGATTAACATTATTTCAATGATCGAGGTTTCTCTTTTATTTTTTACTAATGTTTTTTTATGAGATTTGTTAAGTGAGATTTATCCGAATAACGTGATTTGTAAAATATTATATTAATTTGTGAGTTTATCCAATATATATCGAATGACACTGGTTGCGAGTTTAGTTATGGTAATAAGGATGATAGTAGGTCTGTAATGAAACGGTCTCACGAGTCAACCTTGCTCTTGTTTATAATAACAAGCAATATCTTTGATATAAAAAATAATATTTTTTCATTAGTGATTTAAATAAGAGATACGTCTAATAAATATACCATCACAAAAAACTTTGGTCAATGAAATATTCATTTTGATAAAAAGATGTTTGTTATTTGATTGTCCAATTGTAGCCTGAATGTTATGCTTCAACCACTTAAAAATAACATGCCAATATGAGCATATATCATGTTCTTGTTTTGTGTCACAATTATATATTTCAAAAGATTTTCTCAGGTTCGATTTTCTCAAGTTCGATTCGATTTGATCTCAACCTGAAAACCCTCCATTCAAATAAGATTTTTTGGGTTGACCGGGTCCACTTGTTTGGTCGTCCCATATTTTGACACTCCTAACAATCAATCATGGACTATTTCGTATCATTCCACCAAAATTCATCACTAATATTTTTTTTTAAAAAAAAATGATATGTGATTTGCATATATTTGTTTTATTAATTAATGTGATATATGATCAAATACCGCCAGTAAATGAGTAAATAAATTAAACTATTTAATTTGTACATGCATTACTATGATTTATTTTGCTCTCAATTCAAATACATCATGCGAAAACAAGGTTGAGCTCAAGTGTAATAAAGAAGAAAAATCACATCATTAACATTTCTTACATTAATAAGCGTGTATCAAATTGCAACGGTTTTTTAATTTTGTCGTATTTCAAAAATTACTGTAACACTCGTAAAAAAATTACTTGTGTGACAATCGATGGTTAATATAATATTGTATGTGATATTTTTTGCGGTAATAAAATAACTTAAATTTAAATTCAACTTTTTCATTGTGTATAAAAAAGAAATCTAGAATGAAAAATATATAAAAATAAAGCATTGATAACTCACATGCCTTGGCTTTCTCGATCCATAATTTAGTATTTATTGCAGCATTATATTAATTAATTTCTCATGCAAGTTACTTTTTGCTCAACCTTCCAACACTCTGAGAATATGAATATATATATATATATATATATATATATATATATATATATATATATATATATATATATATATATATATATATATATATTCCATCACAAGCTACGCAGAAGAACCCCTTCAAACGTGATTCCAGGTCCAAAAGCCAGAGCCAGCCCCCATTCTTCTCGATCAATCCCCTTCTTTAATTCCTCCCTCATGTATTCCATCACATAAAACACAGTGTTGCTGCTAACATTTCCGAAATCCATTAAAGCCCTTCTGCTACACTCCAACTTCTCTCTTTTCAACCCGAGGGTGCTCTCCAATCGGTTGAGGATCGCCGGCCCACCAGGATGAACCGCCCAGAACAGCTCGTTATAATCCTTCAAACCCGTTTTTGCAACGAGTTTCTTGCAGAACTCTTCGATGTTTTCGTCGATTTTCTGAGGAAGATCCCGCCCAAGTTTGAAGTTTATCCCTTCTTCCGAAAGGTACCCATCGATCACATTCTGTGTCCCTGGCAAGAACTGCTGCACCGCGTGGTTCAGTTCGAAGAATGGCGATTCAGTCCCAAGTAACGGGTCTGTCCCTATGATCGCCGCAGCTGCGCCATCTCCAAATAATGCTGCCCCAACAAGGTCGTAAGGGCGGGTTTTATTCGGTGGCCGGAAGCCAAGAATGGTTGTTTCGGAGGTGGTGAGTAAAACTCGGCTGCCGGGATTATTCTCCGCTATGTCTTTGGCCACCCTCAGGCCTGTCACCCCACCGTAGCAGCCTAGAAAGTAGAGCATGACTCGGTTAACGTCGTTTTTGAGGCCTAATTCAGCAGCGAGGTAGAGGTCACCGCCTGGGAGGCGTATCTCGCTGGATGAGACATAAACAAGGTGCGTGATGTGCGATACGGGTCGGTTCCATTGTTTTATGCATGCTAGGCTTGCTTGTGCAGCCATTTGGACGACGGCTGGGTTCGCTATGTCAAGGCGTTGCTTAATCGTCGGAGAGCCTTCGGTGGTGAGTTCGGGGTATTTGTCGAGGATTTCTTTCGACATGACTGTGTATCTGGTCTTCACAGTAGTTGTTTTGCCTGAAATATGAGGGAATAACACAGCATAAATTATAGATATATAATATATGCTTTTCATGAATATTTTATTTAATTTGTTGTTATTATTTTGCCCTCTAGATTTCTAATTTGACATTAATCTTAACGTAATTTTTTTGTTTTGTATATCACATATACAAATATCTTTCGAACAGATAGTCAGGCATATGTGATCAAAGCAAACTTAAGGGGAAAATATGAACATTATGATTTGTTGCTAAGTAAAATGATCACTTACACAAACGCTCTAGTTTCTCCTTGATGGCTAAATCATCGCACTTAGTGTCACGAATGTATCCCTCAACCAAGCAATCTTGAGGAACAACTTGACTCGGGAACGCTTTCCCGATAGCAAGAACGGTTGCCTTCCCTGGTGTCGGTGTGCGTTCAGGCAACGAATTAGCACATTTCTTGGATTCACCATTGCCGTTGATCTGCGACATGGCTAAGATATTCCAAAGTTTTGGTGGGAATTTGTGTGTAAAGTTGCATGGGATTTGGGAGAATTTAAATGGGATTTTAGTGTGGTATTGGAGAGAAGTTGGTGACAAAGGAACACTAGCATGAGTAATTAAGAATGTTCGTTCTCTAATAAGAATGGTTTTTCTCCAAGTCGTGGGTTGGGAGTGTGAATGTTAAATTATTTGGAATTCTTCTTTGTGCTTGTGTTCTCTATGTGATAATTACTAGCGGTTCAAATTTCGTGTTCCAAATTATAATATTCAAAGTTCTTGTTTTATATATTCTAAGATTTTATATTAATATATATTATTAATAATATGATGCAGCTATCTGTACATATACAATCACCTAATATATACATGGAAATATGGAATGGAGGATCGGAATAAAATCATTTGAAATATATAAGAAAAATGGAGTATTTAATTGTCGAATAAAATATACTTGTATATGTTGTATTTAGATAGAACAATGAATCCATAGATAAAATTTTGAATACGTATTTATTTATTTATTCACATAATTTATACGTAAAGTAGAATGAATTTCAAATACAACCGTATTGGGCGAACTTGAAATTTATCATAACTAAATGAAATATTATGTAAATATGAAATGAGCGAATTTAAAATTTATGGTCTTGTTTTTTTAAACTACAAAAATATATTTGAATATATTTGAAATTCATCGGTCCATAACAATTTCAAATAATTTGTAGATGATTAACATGAGCTTTTGAGCTCTTATGTATTATTTTAAAAAATGTTTTAAAATATTTTCATAATATAAATATCAAGATTATCAAATAAATATATAAAATATTTGCATATATATATAATTTTGTAGTTTAACATTCTAAACCCATATATGTATGCTCTAAATAGGGATGTAAACGATCCAAACCAAATCAAACAGTATCAGACTTGAGCTTGGTTTGTTTAAAATTGTTTGAGGCTCGAGCTCGATTCGAGCTTCTATTATCAGGCTCGAATTTGGTTTGTATTGAAATTACTGAGCTCATTAAAATCTTGAGCTCGGCTCGTTAAAAGCTCGTTTAGAATGTTAATCAAGCCAGGATCGAGCTCGGCTCGTTAAAAGCTTGTTTAGCATGCTAATCAAGCGAGGCTTGAGCTCGATTCATTAATAGCTCGTTTAACATGTTGATTGATATGATTAACAAACAAACTCAAACGAACTTTTTATGGAACCAAACTTCGAATAGCTCGCAAATCGTTTGGTTCATTTACATCGTCCTAGACTATAAATTAAAAATTTCCTATTTTCGCGCCAAGCATCGAATTAGCGCAGCAAACTGAGCGCAATCCTCATTCGTACAGTATTCCGCCATTTTTGAATTAATAATTAGAAAGAAATTTTACTTTTGATATAAGTTTGATGTGTCTCTTCAATTCCCTTCTTCCGAAAGTTAGTCTGATCGATCTCCCAACTTCCTTCCTTGTGCTTCTGATGCGTTCCTCTTTTATGGTAAGCTTTGCCAACCTACCTTCGACCTAAGTTACCTGCTTCTACTGATGATTAAACTTTGCTTACTGATTGATTTTCGCATACGGCACTTAACTACGTTTAATTAATTGTTTCTGCCTTTTGGGGGTCGGATAAGTTTAGGGTTAATTTTTAATTCGTGGGTTTCTCATTTTATTATTGGCTTTTGATTTTGAGAGTGGAAAATTATTATCTGATGTGGTGAGAATGGAAGCAATAATTCTTGAAACGGCGATAAGTTTATATCTTTTGATGATAATGGATTGCTCTTTGCTTCGTTCAAAGCTAACTCCGTAGGTTTTGCATTTTAATATGGGTTTTTGTTTTAAGTTCAAAGAATGTGTTTTGATTTATTATTTTTCAAGACTGTGTGGTTCGATGGATTTCGTCCAGGTCGTGTAGGAAAAGATGGGATTTCTAATCTGTCGATTTATACATTGGATCGATGGCTCTGCTGTTGACGGCGGATTGAAATGGCATCGTATTAGAAATATTTAGGACTATTTTGATTGATGAACCCCTAAAATATAGGGACCAAATTTGTCCTCATATTTTTTTCATTTCTACCCTCTCCCTCATATTTGTTATTGTTCCCTCTCAAATCCCTCTTTCGTTCACCATTTCTATTTCACCAGCTGGCTTCAAATTTATTTAGGGATAATGTCCATTTTCGTCCTTTTCGTTAACCGCTTATCTCTAAATTTGTCTATATCCCTGTTTCAAAACCTATAGGTTTCATCACTGAAACTATTGAATGAAAATGAGACTACCCGGTTTTAAAAGTTCCTATTTGCGTGTTCTATTTCCATAAATAAATTTATTTTTTAAAAAAAAAATTAATAAAAGTAATTTTTTATTTTATGAAAATATTAAACCGTCGCTAATTAACGACGGCGTTATGAGAAACCGTCGCTACTTAGCGACGGAGTTTTTAAACCGTCGCTATTTAGCGACGGCATTAAAAAAACCGTCGCTAATTAGCGACAATGTTTTAACTCGTCCCTCATTAGCGACGGTTTTACTATTTCCATAAAATAAAAAAATTAATTTTATTAATTTTTTTTAAAAAAAAATTAGAATCGGACTATGATAACAATATTAAGAATCTTAACTAACACTTAAAAATTTACAAAAAATTAAGGTGAAAAAGTTTATCTTAAGTCGAAACTAAAATCATGTGAGAGAAAAAAATTTTAAGTGTTGTAAAGTGATGTGAATGAAAATGGAAAGAGAGTATATTTATAGACAGTTTGCTTTATGCTTTTGGTAAAATAGCGACGGTGATTGCAAAACCGTCTATACTTCAAGGTTAATAATATTACCGTCACTATTAGCGACGGTGTTACCAAAACCCGTCGCAAACTGTCTATAAATATACTCTCTTTCCATTTTCATACACATCACTTTACAACACTTAAATTTTTTTTCTCTCACACGATTTTAGTTTCGACTTAAGTTAACATTTTCGCTTTAATTTTTTGTAAATTTTTAAGTGTGTGTTAAGATTATTAATATTGTTAGCATAGTCCGATTCTAAGTTTTTTTTAAAAAATTATTAAAATTATTTTTTTTAATGAAAATATTAAACCGTCGCTAATATTTTGAAAATCCGTCGCTACTTAGCGACGGTTTTTATAAAACCGTCGCTAATGTCAAGTCAACGTTACCCCTAACGCCAAACTAACGGTAAGGATCAATTCGGGAATATTTTGAAAACATGAAGGATTAATTAAGCAGTCAAAAATCACAAGGGACTGAAATGGGAAAAGCGGTTAACGAGAAGGACGAAAATAGGTATTATCCCAATTTATTTATTTTGCTCCCATATATTTTTTTTTTCCCTTATAAATCTAAATTTGTACTATAATCCTGTTTCAAAAACCCTATAGGTTATCAAGTCACTGAAACTATTGAAGAGAAAAGTAAGAGTAAAATCCCTTTTTGTTTTAACAATTGTTCCTTCCAAATCTTGAGTGTCCTTCCAGTCAAGTTTGATTCCTCCCTGAAAGCTTGAATTTCCCCTCCGCCGATACATTTTTTAAAGAACTCTCCGCGGTGTCAATGACTCATTTGATATTTTACATTTTTTCTAATAAAAAAGTGTACTTGCAGTTACAGATGAAAGATTTTATGTTTGTTTTTTGTTATAGCTGTTAGAAAGAAGGCATTCAGAAAGGCATAGCTTTTTAGTGAAATGCAGGTCTGACAGTGCCTTAAATGCAGGAATTGCAGTTTAGTTTGAAGTGAAATGCAAGAGCTCGTCCCTTACGATTGCTTGTGAACTGATAGTATTTATCTGGTATTGTTTGATAGTTTGCAAGGTAATTTTGGTCACTGGCAGTTTGCTAGAAGCGGGTAAAGCAACGGTCTCCTCAGTTTCCAAAACATTATACAATGTCTTCTGAAATCTTCTCCGATTTCGACATTTCAGAGCATGTGAGTTTTTTCTCATAAAAATAGTATGTATCCATGTGAATAATTCTTTTTTCAGTATGTATGTATTCATGTTTTTGTTTGCATCTATGCTATAGGAAAAGGATAAATTGGTTGGGGAAGTCATCCGTTATATCCTATTCAAATCTGAGCAAAATTCAGGTTGTCCTATAAAAAGGGATGAATTGACACAATTGATTACTGGTAAAAACTATAGGCAAAGAAATTTGCCTGCTTTCGTGATAAATGAGGCAAAAGCTAAACTCTCCTCGATTTTTGGCTATGAAATGCGAGAGCTTCAGCGGTCACGGCCTTCAGTTTCAGCTAATCCAGGTCGTGCTTCACAATCGCAACAGGGTAAGTTTTTTATGATATATTTTTCTGTGTTGGTTTTGGTGAATACAGTTGTCTGTATTAATTAATGTTAATGCGTTTTATGTAAACCTGAATTTTGTATGAAGTAAGATTTTTTCAATTTTGGGCTTACATTCAAGGAACCTGAGATTCGTGTTAACATTTTTGTTGGTTGGATCAGCATTTTTTTTTATGTGTTGGACTTAAACTGAATTGTGAAGAATTAAGACACTTTTGAGGATGACCAGTGCCTTCACAGAAAGAGAGAACGAGTAATCAGAACCCCAACGATAATGAATGTCCCTAATCAATACTTGTATAGTTTCCAAAGGCGTCGTCAATGTTTTCAATCATACATAAACAACACGGTACCAAACCAAGAATGCAAAAGCATCATCTCAGTTTGACTTGGAAATTGGCAGAACAATTATTTACCAAGCATAAACCAAATTTCACCAAGATTTGAAATGATTTCGAACTCAACCTCTCCAACAAATCAAAGATACTGAATCTGGTTGGACACTACTGTATCTAGATCCTGATAAGTTCATTTAGTTCGCAATACTCAAGAATTTGCTCTGGATAATATTCAATAATTATGTCAAAAACCCATTCCCTACATATGCACACATAAATTAAAAATGAAACATGTATGGGCCTAGAATAATGTGTAGGCTAGCCGATAAAAATTGTCAGACTAATAATCTAAAAATTATAAATAAACCTAAACCTTAGGTGAACTATCACTAATTAGGCCTTCATCAATAAATTTTTAAGTGAATCGCACCTATTTTAAGTCTTTTTTGTACTCTTGGGCTTCAATCAAATCAATGCATTCCAACTCTTCCCCCTTGAATTGGCCCACTTTGCTTTCGTGAACAATATCACGGACTTAGCTATTCAATTGGATAACAAATGGTTCTCAGCCGAGCTTCTTAGCATCTTGAACTTGGCTTAATGCACTTCCATTCTAAATATAGCAAAGATGAACTTCCAAAGGTCGGCATAGATGGTCCACAATCATTGACTGGAGTTATATCAGACTCATTTTTTGTCAAATTCCACTGCCATTTTCTGAATTTATTTCAGTATTTATCGGCACTACAATACACTAGAACTATTAACTGACCGAGTTGTGCACGTGCAAAATCCATTTAGAAAACAACCTCTACCAACAAAGCTATACAGTTAGCCATTGTACTTGAAAAGTTTTGAAGAAATGACACGAGGAATAAAACTTTTGTGTTTTAAATTGTATTTTAGTGAAAAGCTTTTACGATAAGGGTCAAATCATGTAAAATGCTTTCTATAAGTATTATAATATATTTTTGTATTCATATTTGCGTGAATAATGTTTAGGAGTGGGGTCCTGTACATTTAAAATACATTGAATTGTGTTAAAATATAATATAATAACATAGTATTTTTGGGAAATGATGAAAGGTGAATTAAAGTTATGATATGTTATAGGTTTAAAAATTGGTGAAAATGAGAGGGTAATGTTTGGTTTTGTTTGTCTGGATTGAAAGTATGTCTGGGACAGCTGAATCAACCAATTGCACCCTCCTCTTTTCAATTCTTAGTGCTCTTCCAAATGCTATGTTCTAATAGTTTCTTCAATGCAGCGATATCTGATGCAAAATCGTACATAATCGTAAGTCAAATACCCCCTGATGTCTACAGAAAATTTGTAGAGGATACAAACTCAACACACTTGGCAGGTTTCACTTTTGTCGTCGTTGGTATCATTCATTTAGCAGGTGGCAGAGTGGAAGAAGGTGTGCTTGTTTTCTTGATTATCAGCTTTAGATTCCACGATAAAATGTTGTATGCTTTATTTGTTAATATATTGCCTTGTCTTCAATTTCAAGAAAACAGTGCACATCGAACTCAAGTTAATTCTCGCTTGTGCATATCAATAAATATTTGTGAACTCACATATTATTAAAATGGTGAAATTGAGAATGAATGACCGATGGGGTTATGATTTTGTATCGTGCCAGTTCAGATATTATAGATTTTTTTTCAATCTAAGATTGCTTTAATGTATAAAACTATTGTGTTGTCTCTGATTCTCCAAGAAAATCTCTGGCATCATCTGAGACGAATGGGGTTGCAAGAAAATCAGGAGAATCATCCAAACTTTGGAAATACCAAACAGGCACTAGAGGCGCTCGTCCAACAAAGGTGTTTCTTACTGTATTTATTGGGGGCTTTGATTGGCCTAATGTTATAATATCTGATCTTAGTGTGCCTTATGTATCAGATATTTGCAGAAAGAAAAAGTGAATGGCCCTGAAGGCAATACTGTTTACTATGAGCTTGCTGAGAGAGCTCTTGACGGATCAACTAATGACAAAATCAAAGAATACATATCTCAGGTTCTGTTTGATGTTATTCTTTTTTGTCTACATGGTGCTATCATATCATTATTTCCTCCTATACTTTCGACGCATCAATTAATGACAAAATGAAAGAATACTTACCTCGGGTTCTGTTTGATGTTATTCTTTTTTGTCTACATGGTTCTCATATCGTTTTCTCTTCATCCTCTCTGAATCTTTGTTGCCTGCTGTTACATTATTCTTTCTTGGCATTTGAATTTTTTCTCTATCTCACTTTTCATGTTTATGTTCTGAAAAAACAATGGCATTTTCATGGCAGATCATCCAAAAAGACGGCAACCCAATGGAGGCTGATTGATTTTCTTTCTTTGCTTCCTCAAGTTGAGAAGTTTTCGGCTTATGAGTTGCATGCTGATGGGTTTTGATGCGCATGGTACTTTTGGAGAAGATTGTATTCTATATATAACAATTTTAAGTTAAGATATATCGATATGATGCTTGGTTGTTGGAGAGCCGAGTTTCTGATTCAACGGCATTTAGTGGAGGGAGTGTCTTAACGTTATTTAATAAAAAATTTAACCCCCTCCCCTGCTTTCCCGTGTTTTTCATTATTGGAATTATGTTTTCAAGTACAGACTTATGGTGTAAGTTTTGGGTTCTTCTAATCAAAGATTATAAAGTTTTAGAAGCAATTTATGTTTACAAAATAATGTATTTGTTGGGCTTTACCAAAATAAGGCATTCTTCCGTTCTAAATGGCTGAATCAATTTACATTAGAAAGATTATAAAAAATGAATTGTCTATTTGGGGTTTTTTTATTAAAAAAATTACGGAAATATCAGAAAATAAATAAATAATTTAAATAATAGAGCGAGCACAAAGACCGCGACCTCCTGAAAAATTAAACAGGGGCGGTGTTCAAAACACTCCTTTTTTTTTAAAACTAACATCTCATTTGATCAAATATAAAATGTTTTTTATGTGATATCTCGGGATATATCCGGTACTCGGGTCATTTTTAGTCCGAGTTTTGGGTAGCCAAGAAAGTGGAGCAGCCCACCCAGTGCTTGGAAGGAGCGTGGGTAGCGCGAGTTCGAGTAGTACAACAAAGAAACATTACTCTTAATCAAGGATATTCATCCGGACATTCCAGTACAAGTGTCATCTTCAAGTTCACATGTATGGGGCGTAATGACTTAATCATCATTAGGAGGTCTTTCGGTGCATGTGGGGTTCATGTGACTAGATCGAAGTAAGTATGAGTTGTCTGACTTAACAGTGTCAGTGAATAGAGCATGGGCAACCCTCTCGCCATGAGTATCATCTGAGCACTGAAAACAAAGTTATCATTTACATCTATCCTATAAATACCAGGTTTGCTGAATATTAATTCATTCATATATATATTCTTGTGCAACAAACATACATTATGTATTGAACAAATCATGGTTACTCTTTTGGTTTTGACCCAGGATCGTAGAGAAAGATTGATCCACTGAAGTTGTTCTAGGGACTTGAATTTTCATGACAGAGTATGTCGATCAAATCTAGACGTTGATCTGCCCCTTCTTCTGTTGTTTGTTCCTGAACCAAGGAAATCGAGTAAGCTCAAATCTGGCCCCTGAGAACATTATAGAGAATATACTTCAACATTTGAATGTTTCCAGTGTTATCTCATCTCATATATAGACCAGTTACACAGTACACACTCATATTTGACCTCTTACTCCTGATCGTCTATATCTAATCGTATTAGGATCCAGTTTCCTTTTCTTATTACTCAGCAATATGTTATTGCATGCTCATGGTGCGTGGCAAGATCTATGTTACTTCTGAGTTGTCTGGTGTTGTGTTTCTTGATCAAGCCAGTGGACTTCCTTCTACATGAATATTATGTGTTGTGGTCAACTTTCCCACATTCCGCTCATACACCTCAATTCTCCAACTAGGGTCGAAGGAAGTTTTCTCCGCAACTTTCATGTTCTTGTCTGGCTTAGGTGTCGTAGTCCTTCTATTCCTTAACAAATATGGCCTGTAAATCATCATACTAGATTTGCAAATGACTTCTTTTTCGCAAGGAGTCCGTGACAGTTGTGTCTTTTGTGCGTGGGGTTCTCTGATTCTCTCTTCTCCTGCGGTTTCATGTGTTAAAATATGAATCTGGAGGTGGTCGGTACTGAACCGTACTGTACCGAAGATACCGGTATGAGTATGCTGGAGTTTCGGTACGGTATCGATAAAATACCGTCATATCGAAAAGTATATATAAAAAAATTCATTCTCTTGTAATTCCAAGGCAAGTGATTACCAATACTAAACAAATCCCTCAAGATAGTCAAAGAAACCTGGAAAGATATATACAAAACAAGTCCATCTAGACAATAAACACAAACAGCAACATGTGTAGAGATTCAAGACATCAATAAACACCAATAAACTTCAATCGCAACATGTGCGACTTCTTCATCTGCTATCTTTGCAACAATGTATGGGGTCCTATGATTTCTGAAGCCTGTCAGCTTTTTAACAAGTCGAGGCCTAGCATTCAGTCCTCTAGCTAGCTGTAAGGTTAGACGACAGATATAAGACTTTTCAATAGTTTAAATTCTTAACTATAAGTCGAGTTGCTACACTGAACTTCGATTTGGACTATTCCAACAAGATGAGTCAAAACTGAAGTTAAATTCTTTATTTTGACACCAAAAAATATTTTATATTTTTTAAAAAATTAATTTTATTATTTTAAAATACTATATATGTTTTAATTTATATATATTATTTCAAAAATGTTGGTATATACCGAAAATTCAAATTTCGGTCAGTTACCGTACCGTATATTTCCGTATCGATATCATACCATACTGAAAATTTCGATAAATTCGGTATTTTTCGATACGGTAACTCGTTATACCGAAAATTTGGTATTTTTTCTCACCTCTAAATATGACGCCCTCCCTCCATTCATTTATTTTTATTCTCTACAATAATATGATCTGAGCAGACTTTTTTTTTTTTGTGTTCTATGGATAGGTTATAAAAGATCACAAATTTTTTTTTGTAAATAATAAATTTATAAAACATGTGTCCGGAATGATTGTTGTTTTTTTGGTGACGATGATAACTAAAATAGAACTTATGTTATATGACGATTATCAGATAAAATAACAAAAAATAGCTCATAGTTTATCGTAGTATTTGCATTTTCCGTAATTTTTGGCGAGCCTTTGCGGCGGGCGTAATTGATGTGGAATTGGCATAAACCGTGGAACGGCTTAATATGGAGGCGAAAACTCGAAAATCTTTTTATTATATTATTATAAGTAATATTGTCAATTTGAAATATTTATGTTCGACATGATATGAAATGAAATTTGAATAAGATTATAATTATTTATATTTAAGTGCAGAAATTAAATATAATTTGGGAATGTATACCGTGAGATTTTCAGATAAAATAATAGATTTGAATCTTACCATGATATATTTTGTTCATGATTCTGTGTTAATTAGGTAAAAGGATATTTTGTAACATAAAAGTTAAAAGAAGTTTGGCGGATTTTATATGAAATATTTTATATGTTTTCAAAGCTTATGATTAAGATTGTTAAATAATTTATAATCTATTGCATCTTATTTTAAAATTATTTTTTTAAAAATAATTTGGATAAACTAGCAGACAGACAGAGAGAAATCGATCGTGAGAAAAATTGATTTGAATTTTTTTGGGATGCAAGAAAAAGATTGATTTTTTTTTTAAGAATAAAAAATTGACGTTATTTTGGTTGTTTTAAATAAATCTTAAACGATTTAAAAAATAATTTGGTAGTTTAAATTTGTGTTACTATGTTTAAAAGGTTTAATAGAGATAATGTATGTGTTTTGGATAAATATCGCTAGGGTGGATATCTCGTATCCGAAAACTAGCAGTTTGTCCTGTTGGTCTTCCAGAACTTATAATGACATCAAAAATAAGTTATTCGCAGGCCCCTCTCAACCTTAATAATGGAATAATAATATAAATTTAATCTGCCAACATGTCACCAAAATTTAATTTGAAAAATTCCCTTGCAGCTAGTGGGATTTTTATTTATTATATTGGAACATATTTAATTTATATATTTTTCTATTCATATTTTATTAATTTTAAGAAAGAAAAAGACTTTCAAATCTTTGTGAAATCTTAATTACTGGCCATGATGTTTTTGCACCCCAAACATCGCCATCACCGCAAAGAACACCACTACATTAAAACCTAAATAATGCTCTTCTAGTCTAAGGCTACGTTTGGTTGAAGGATAGAGTAAACTAATGATTAGTACGTAAATGATAAAGAAAATGATTGTGATAGGATTGTAATATATGGTGTAAAATAATATTATGTTTGGTAAGATTTTTAAGTGTAGGATTATTTTGAATTTTTTGATGAAAAGACGAATTTGCCCTTCCCCTTCGCGACGGCGACAGTGGCGGTGGTGGCCGGCGGTCGGGCGGAAATGGTCTGCCGGAAAAGGTCGGCGGGTGAGAGGGCCTGAAACGTCGCTATTAGCGACGGATTTGCCGGAAATGGTCTGCCGGAAATGGTCTTGCGACGGATTTACCGTCGCCGATCTTGTTTAGATCGGCGACAATTTCTGAAAAACCGTTGCTATTAGCGACGGTTTTTGAGAAAACCGTGGTTATTAGCGACGGTTTTTGAGAAAACCGTCGCTATTTGGGACAGATTTTTACAAACCGTCGCTAACTTGAGTTTGAATTTAGGAGAAGGGTAAAAATGGAAAAATAGGAGGTATTAAGAGTGGGATAATTTATCACACCTAAATTGTCAGTATTATTTGTCCAACAAATAGTAGCTACAGTGCGGGCTTTTCAATTTTATCACGGGCCCTCGTATTTCCTAAAAATCCAACCAAACGGGTGATTAGCCGGGATAAAATAATCTATCCCGGCTAATCACCCGAACCAAACGCAGCCTAAATTGACAATTAGGGCTATGTCTACAAACCACGTGTCATTCAATTAGACGTGCCACGTATGCGTAGGCCGTGAGTCAACATCCACTATTTTCCACCACGAAACCTTAATTGTGAGAATTAAATACCTCAACCAATAAGTTGAAGATGAATCTTTTTATATATTTTTATAAATTAGATATAATAATTTCATGAGTTTTTATTTTTTATTTTAACAGTGGTCACCCTTTACTCGATAAAGTCAGTTCGATCCTAGCATTTGGATAGCACGTATGCGAACACTTAAGGGCAACTTAGGTTTCAGTACCTAAAGTTTTTCAATTTTTGTTTTAGTACCCAACTTCCCAAAATACCCTTTATGCTTTAATTTAAATAATTGATTTTTTCTTTTAAAATTTAACGGCCCATCATGCTTCCGTAAAATAAATTAAACCTTATACCTCTTTGACCGGAGTGCCACCGGGTTATATCCACCGTATTTTACAGACTGCTCCTCACAGCCTAACCACGCGATCGCAATCGATGGTTACCGACGCAGATTCCTTCAGCAGCACTTGGCACAACTCTAATTCGTTTCCTACCTTAGAGTGTACAGTATAAAATAAAATTTTGAAAATAATACATGAGAGGGGCTAGAGCAAAAGATCTCTTTTATTCAAACACAAGCATTTATTTATTACATAGTAACCTCCTGTAGAGGAGGAGAAACTTGTTTAGCTACTTATCGTAGCTGAACTCTTAACACTCATAAAACTTGAAAAGAAAATATTACAACCTTGTATGAAAGAAATGGAGAAAATATTTGATGATCTTCACTTCCTTCTTCCTGCCTTATTTATAGAAGGCTCCTTCGGATTTGAACTTCGGATTTCAAATCTTCATAAGCCTTTACAGCTTGCATTGGGGACCATTTGGTGGTTGAGGGGTCCCTGTCTAGATTATTAATCTTGACATCAACTTCTCATCCTCCTTTATCTCTCTTAGATACCATTGACGATGAGTTTCCAGGATATCAGCAGTAATTTCATCTTTTTTATACTCTTTGAAATGATTTACTAACCATTTCAGTGCTTCTGCCTATTTCCTCTTGTATGTTATTCTTCTTTTCAAAACTTTCAAATATACACGATACATTTTTAAGTTTTGATTCTGGTGTGTTAACTGGTTTCCTTTCTGTCCTTATTTATGGATGAATTTTCGGGACCAGTTAATTTACTTTTATTCATTGGATTCCTTTTAGATTGGTATCCAATGCTTGCTGAGTCATCCACCATTTGTTATTGGTGGTCTATTTGTCCTTTACCACTAATTAGTGGTTGTCTTGTTTCTACCACTCACATGGTAGTGGTCCTGCTTTTGTAATGGAGGGTCACATGTCCCTTTTAATTTTGTCGAGGAATCTTCGGCTTTCGGCTTCCTCGAGGAAATCGTGAATGTGGTCCATCCCCACTTGTACTGGTATCGGTAAAGTGTTTCCGATCAGATCTCGGCTTGAATCCTTTACCAAATTCCGGTTCCTTCTGGTTTTGGCATTCTGGACAGATGTTTTCAGACCATCTTCCTACATGTGCCATATTACAGAATTTCCGACGAGTTTCTTTACTTGCCGGCAGCTTGCTATTCCACAAAAGATTTCTTTTCTTTTCAAATAGATCTTCTGCAAAACTTGTTGTTTTTCCTGTCATGGTATTTAACAGGAATGATCCGTTCACTGAATGATTGTAGAATTTGAACGGAAACTTGACTTTGTCCATCTCAGTGAGACAGACCCAAATACCCCAAGCTCTTCTGGTAGAAATGTCATCTTCAGTTATTGAAGATACCAGGGGTGTTTCTTCTGTCGGAGGGTCCTTGATAAATTTCTGGACATTCAAATCTGGCCTCCTTAGCTTGATGAAATGGAAGGCTTCGTGAGAACCTTTTCCTGCTGGTTCTGGTGCTGTACTAAAGAAGTATAGCTCTAGAACATCTCCCCTGGACAAATAATCATTGTTTGCCCAAGTCTCGTGAACAGCTTCCTGGATCCATTTTGGTAGACCTGAAATTTCTGGAAAGCTGGGTGATGTAGTATAAACTGAGGCAAGAGCCCCAAATTCATACCATGCTTTAACTTCCTTTGGATATGAATTTTGTTTCATCCATACCCTTGGATATTTTCCTGAAACGTCAACCCTGCTTGTAGTTGGGTTAATGCCATTTCGTGTTTTTAATTTCTCCCAATTCTGCTGATAAACCTGAAATGGAGAAATTATACTTTCATTAGTATCAACCTTAGTTTTGCCTTTGTCAATACGAGGCCTAAGGTTAATCTCCCCCTCTTCAATCCCCGAGGTGAAGGGTTGACTTGAAGACTCAAGATAAGGATCAGGAGTCTCAATTTTTGTTTTGGCCGACTCATCTGATGATGATCCCGACTTAACACTTGTGCAAGGGGTATTTGAATCCCCCGCTACAGGTATAGAGTCCTGTACTCGAAAACTCTCCATTTGAGAAACCAGTGGTCTCTCAATGCCCTGGAGGATAGGCCTTTGCGTTACAGACCATAACTGAGTATATGCCTGTAAACATCCTGTAATTCGATCAGAGACAATTCTCTTATCAGCTTGTTGTAGCCTTCCCGCAACTTCTGCGTTAACAGCTAACTTGTTGAACTCGGTTTGAAGCATTTCAAGGTGTTCCCTCAAATGCCTCTGCATCTTGATAATAGCATCAATGTCAATGCTGTCCATCTCTTGTTAAAAAATCTGCAAGAATATTTTCATGAGATTTTATTATCATAATATCAAAAATATAATTCTGACATAAAGCTTGCCATCGTAATAATCTAGCCTTCTCCGGTTTAGACTCAATTCTATTCCTCAAAAAGGCTTTAACTTGAGTATTATCAACTTTCAAAGTGAATTTCTTTGCAAGTAAAAATAACGGCCATTTTTCAAAAGCCCTTTTTACTGCATAGAATTCCTTTTCGTTGATATGCCATCTTATGGCTTCTGCATCTGATAATAACCCACTACAATATCTGCATGGTTGTTCTCCATCTGGTGTGAGCTTGGTTAATACTGCAGCCCACCAATGATCACTGGCATCGGTATACAATACCAGATCATCCTCGTCTTGAGGAATAGCCATCTTTGGAAGATTTTTGCAAACCTTCTTTAAATGGATAAGTCTTTTTGTGTGTTCGTCTGTCCATATAAATCTAGCATCTTTTTTCAATAATGGACTGAACACTTTCCTGTGTTTTGCTAGGTTTTTGATAAACATCCCAGCAAAATTAACAACCCCTAAAAAACTTTGAAGTTGCTTCTTGTCTTTGAGATTGTCTGGAAAATTCTGCACCTTTTCTACTATGTGTTCTTGCAAAATTATTCCTGACTCATCGATTTCAATTCCGAGGAATTCAATCTTTCTTGTAGCAATGACTGCTTTCTTTTCAGATAAAACCAGTCCTTCTTTCTTGCAAACATTAGAGAAAATCTCCAAATGTTTAACATGTTCATTCATATCCTTGGATGCTATTAAAACATCGTCGATGTAAACAAACATAAACTTGAAATAATCTTTGAAAAGATTATCCATCTTTCTTTGAAATATCTGGGGTGAGTTAGCCAATCCCATTGGTAATACTTCCCAAATATAATGTCCTTGAGGTGTGGAGAAAGCTGTGAATTTCTTGCTTTCTTCCTGCATCCGAATCTGATAGAATCCAGACTTGCAATCAAATTTAGAGAATATCTTGGTATTGCGAATGCAACTAATCAAGTGTTCTCTACTAGGTATAAAATACCCATCAAACTCCAGAATCTTATTAATTTCTTGATAATTAATAACCAATCTGGGTTTCTCTCGTTTAATCTCACCATGATTTCTTACCAGAAAACCTGGACTGCTATAAGGTGATATGCCTGCTTTGATTAATCTAAGGTCTAAATGTTCCTTGATTATAATCTGCATCTCCCTCTGATCAATGATGTTCATTGGGATGGGTTTGCAACGGACAAATTCATACTCTTTGCCTTCCTTGATCTTAAGGCAAGCCCTGAGTTGATTTCTGTCCCACCATGCCAAGGGATCTTCGTTATAATTTTCTTTGATCCTCTTCTTGACATCTTCCAGTGATACCTTAGATTCAAACTCTACTTCATTTGTATGTAGAGTTATCTTAAGGCATTCTATATCTTCTGGTTGGAGTTCCTTATCTGCTCTTAACTCTTGAATCTTTCATTTTCGGGTTCAGAAATTTTCCTGAATCACCACGCTTGCTGCGAAACTGGATTGGCAATTTTCTGTAAAATGCCTCCCTAAGTCTCTGGACTATGATTTTGTGAGCACATGGTGTTGTGAACACTAATCTTCTAGTTTCATTTTCTTGTGTATAGGACTTGAACATTTGTAGGAAATTATTTCCTAACAATATGTCAGCTCCTGTGTCATGAAAATAAATTGGTGGTGTCTTTACCTTGTACCAAGGTGTTTGTCCAGCACCGCCAATCATGATTTCAGTCATCTTGATCCCTTTACCTAAGATTAAGATTCTTCTGGAAAAATCTCTTCCAGCAATCTTGGGTAACTCTTCTTCCAAATTATTTGGAAAAACTCCTCGTTTTGCTGTACATATTCCAGCACCTGAATCAATATAAGCAGCAAAATATTCTGCCTTATATTGTTCATACAACATTCCTACTGGAATGTATATGGAGAATGGACTTGTGGTCATTGTATTTTCCACATTTTATCTTCTGCCATAAACTCCATTCCATACTCTAGACGTTTCCAAGGTTTATGTTCCTCGAGAAACTCTAGTCCAAGAATCAGTCGATCTGATTCTTTCCCTGGAATCCCTTGGATATGGACTTCCAATTCTCCGATATTAATCAGTCCTTGGTAAGTTCCCATCGCAGGTTGTTCTAAATAGTATATTGAATTACAAGGAAATTGATTCCTTTGCTTTGTAATATCAAATACTATTTCAACCTCCTTCCACCCTTCCGGGCATCTAAGTTTTCCTATTGTAGAAAAACTTTTCAGCTCCTGTTGGGTGTCTATGACAGGCCTTTTATCCCATCTGTAACTTGTAATTCTATCTCTTTGAAAAGATAGTCTTCTTGATTCCAATCTAAGACTTTGATTCCTTTGTAGAATCGGTTTGTCTTGGATCTGGATATCTGTTTCCTGTATTAAAGGAAACTCGACTCTTTCTGGATAAATTGCCTGAGCAACTTTTCCAAATATCTCAGGGATTTCAATAAACTCATTTCTAATAAACAGTTCAGAATGATGTGTATTAGATAGAGCATATGAAATTTGATAGGTAATAGAATATGGCCTATTACCTTCTTTCATCAGCCTTTTTTCCTTGAAGTTCTGATGCAATGTCAAGGCTCGGCTGAAATCTCGATCTGCCAGGTTGTAGGCTATCCTTGGATAGATTACCCCTACAATTTTTCCTGCACAGAGGTTTCCTGAGATTGTTCCCAGTACTGAGTCTTGTAGATTCCCCATTCTTTTATCGCAAATAGCAATATCGATAGGTGAATCTATCCCTTCTTTGAAAGTAGCCTTTATCATAATTTGGATTGCTCCGATATGAATCCAGGACATAGTCCTCGCTACTTCTATCTTGAGTTTTTGTAATTCCTCCTTAATTTCTTCGGAAGGAATTAACTGCATCTCCATCCTGTTTCCTGTAAATTCCATTGGGATTGCCATTTCCCTTCTAGAAACTTTATAGATTAGATGATGCTTTCTGTTTCTTAGGCCAAGACTTCCTAAGAACTTTTCTACCTGTCCTGCGGAGAAACCTTGATATCTCTGTAGACTTGGATTTTCTCTCATGGTTCTTTGAACCATGTTATGAGATATAGTTGTCTGGCTGAAAAACCCAGACAAATCTTCATGTGTTTCGTGTCGAAACACCTCGTCTTCAGTCAGATTCCGATTCTGTTCCATCAGATTCTTCCTGACTCAAGACTTCCTCTTCTTCATATATACTTTCATCTGAGGCAATGTCCTCAAATCGGTATACTTGAATAAGATCCTGGTAATAAACTGCATCTTCTATATCCGGAGTCGGGTCGAAGCGTTTAATACCTCTTTTTTCATTTTCTGGACAGTTGGTCGAGATATGACCTCTTGCTCCACATGTCCATCAATTGCAGTCCTTGAAACTTTCATTGGCCCTAGTATGAGCTCTTCTGAAAGTTTTCTTGGTAGGTGTTCTTCCTGTGCTTCGAGATGAACTCGATGCCTGGGATGATATCCTACTTCTCGATGGTCCGCTTCTTTGTCCAGATTTATAAGATCTGGCTTTCTGTCTAGACCATACGGTTCTTGGTTTCCAAGAACTTCTCCCACTTTGTGCATAAGGATGAGTCCTAAAGCTTTTCCTTTTATGCTTCTGTGGTTTACTTCCAATAATTGTTGGAAGATCATTTTCTTTACAACACAAAGGAGTTCTTTTGTTGATACCCCTTAAGCGTTTGTAATTCTTTTGTAATGCTGCCATATGGCACCATTCTGCCAGTTTTCCTTTAAGGAAAGAGGCTCTTCTTGCCAACGTATCTGGATTACCAGGTACGTATTCCCTTATGAGCATTTCTCTCCAAGGGCTCGGCATTTTTGCGAAGAAAAGCTGCATAGCTATATCCTCTTCGACTCCTGAATTCCATCTGTATTTAGTGAATAACATAATGTATTCATCCACCAAACATATGTCATGTAATTCAAGACTATACAGAGCTTGAGTGTATTTCTTCTTCTTCTCTGTATCTTGACTGTTGAAATAGTCTACCCCTATAAAGTGTGCTTTAAATAGGGTAGCCATTTTTCCCGCGATCTCACTAAGAGATTCTCCAACTAGGACTGACTCTTTCATGTCTGATGAAGTCATGTCCCAAGCAATTTTTACCGATCCCATAAGACTCATTTCCAAAAGTTTGATGAATCCTTCTTTGTTGAGATCAAGTGTTCCTGCTGCAATCCTCATAGCAGATGTCCAATCGTCTATGAGATCTTCTCTGTTTTTGAAGTCTAATACATCAAGGTTAAGCATAACCCCGTAAGGATGTATAGGATCTAAAACAGTTTTCCCATAGGGTGTTTGGTGCAAAAGAATTTGAGTTCTCCTTGCCCTTGTTCCCGCTGGGTGTGATCCTCCACCAGTATGAAAATCAGTCTGAGATTCTCTCATATTTACATTATGAGATCCCATACTTTCTCTTAGTGGTTCCTGAGAAGATGACCAGGTTATTACAGGTGGTGTTTCACCTACTGCTGTATTCATCTTTAGATCTACTACTTTAAGATTTGCGAAAGATTCCGCAAGTTCTTGTAGATCCTCCAAACCAATCCTTTCTAAAGTTGTCATCAGATGAATTTCTTTTCTGAGACAGACTTGATTAGATTGATCATCTTTTCTTCTTCAGTCAAAGGTTTTGACACCACTCTGGCCTTCCCTTGTTGATGTAACAAAGGTTCAGTGCCAAAAGATGGTGGTAACCATCCTCCTGAAGTTCTTCTACTAGAACTTGGTTGTTGTTCTAGTTTCTGAATTCTTGTTTGAATATCCTTTATTAATCCCAGAATTTCTTCTTGGGTTTCAAAGATTTTCTCAACTCGTTGCGGTACAAAATACAGCATATTGCCATAATTTTGGACTGTCTTTTGAATTTCTCTAAGATCTAAAGAGAGCTTAGAGGAGTCTGGAACTATCTCCAGAAACTTATTATTTTGTATCATAAGTTTACCTGAGATTTTACCTGAGGGTGCAGTAGCTTCCCTTCGTAAATCTGCTGTCTATACAGATCCATTGTTCTCTGAAGAATTTCTTCTGAGTAGATTTTGAAGTATGTTTTTCCGGTTTTTTAAACCTTGTAAACGCATACCTTTTGTGCTGAGTTCAGTGAAGCATGTACTTCGCTGTAATTCCTGCTCTAATTGAATTATTTCTAGCGAAATAAGTTCAATTTCGAACTGGATGGTAGTTCCTGGCATGTTTAACAGATCAATGAAGATCTGGTTTTTTCGGCCTGTAAGGATCTACCTTTTGTGTATGCAAGGTTTTGCAAACACTGCTGTCTTTTATCAGGAGATAAATTTCCTTTGTTCTCCTGTTTCTGATATCTAACAATAGTTAGATAAACTTGTGTATATTCCAAAATATTGGAATAGTTCTTGTAAATTATTTTTCTCGAACTAAAGTTCGGATTCATAATTTTCGAAATTCTCCTTCTCATACATTTAGTTGCTAGTAATAATAAAATTTTTGTGTTTGAAATAAATTAACCATGCTCTGATACCATTTTTCGGGAGCGCGTGGATCAATTAAAATCAAATAAAAGACAAGGGCAATTTTGGCATTTTAAAATTTCTTTTCTCTCACCAGGTACTAAAACACAAGTTCTTTTATCTTGGGTACTGATACCCAATTAACCCAACACTTAATATAATAATTGTAAGAGAGTCAGATGTATTTTTTCATGCCATGAAAAACAAATGTCATGATTAGAGATAGCAATGGGGCTGAGTGGGGGCGGATTTGTCATCCCCGTCATTGTCCTCGGATTTCATCATCACCCTTATATCGGTCTTGATCCTCGTTTTTCGGGTTTGGGGATAGCGGGATCAAATTTACATCCCCGCCCCCATCCACATTTCAACAATATTAATTGAGCAAGACGAAGACGGGTCCAAAGATTTTCTCAAAACAAACTTATTATTATCTATTATTATTAATGATAATATTATTATTAATATTTTAAAAAGTAATATTATTATATTATAAATACTAATAATATTATTATTTTATTGTTAATATTATTTTCGGGAAAGATTCGGGGATGTGGATAGTAATCTCATATCCGCCCCGAACTATTTTTATAATCATAAAAAAAATCCTCTAATCCAAACCCAAATTCGAAAAAAATCGCAGATCCCCGTCACTTTCTCGGATTTTCCCCACGAGGCTTCGAACCTGTTAAAAAAAGCATCATCCCTAAATGTGATTGCGTACTACCGTAAGGCTATGTTTGGTAGTCATGGTAAAGAATGATTATTAAATAATCATCTCTTATCTCGCGTTTGGTTAATTTTTTATTTAGTCAGTAGGCCCTTGATTATGATTGAAACCCTGCATTATTCATGTTATTTGTGTGATTAAATATCATTCCTCCAAAGGTGTGATAATGTATAATTTTTGAATAGTGATCATGATAATATTGTATATTAACCATAATACCTTTGAATCTTCTTCTTCAATATAATATAAAAATTAGAATTAGTGAAAGTTTAATAATTAATATAATATTTAAATTTTTATTATATTATTTTATAAATTAATTTCATATCTTTTTACTATTTTCAGTCGTTTTAAAGAAAATAATAAGGGCGAATCCAGTTCCAGCCAAGATTTGACCTCAACGAGAAGGAAATAGAAACGAAATTATGCATGGATGTTATATATAATTCATTGCTTGATTGACGGTTCAAATTCTAATATAGGTTGAATCATAAATAAATAGACAAGTTAGATACATGGACTCTTGACTAATCTTTTTTTTCCCTTTTCCTTTTATTTTTTTTTTAAAAAAAAAAGAAGAAGAAGGAAAGCAATATAATTGTACGTGGCAAAAAAGTATATTAATTTTACCTTGTTGTGTAAGTTGCCATAAAGGTAAGAGACAAATATCTTGGAAGTTACATCCCATGAAATATAATTTATTACATGGTCATTGTACCAATATATTCTCGTAGAAGTATTCGTTTTTTTTATTGATAAAGACATAAATTGATATTTTTCAAATGAGACCGTTTATATTTTTTTATGAGTTGAGTCGTGTCAGAAATCTACTTTACAAAATTGTTATATGAGATGATTTAACATGATTTTTTGTGTTTTTGAAGTGTATAATTAATTATATGATAGGAACTGTTTATAAAAGTGGAACGATGATGTATTCATGCGAGAAATCTACATATAATCTTTTTCGAAAGCGAAAAAAAAAACTATAACTGGGATTGATTCATAAATACTTTCAATGAATCTGGTAAAGTTATCGGATTTAGGTATTATGAATATTTCACATTCTTTTGAAGAAAAAGTCAAGAGCATTAACTTCTCCTTAGTTAATAGATTCGACCAAACAAGCCAAAGCCACTGTAATAGGACAAAGACAAAAAAACACCCTTCTAAAATTAAACGATTTAGAAAACATATATTATTAATTACTAATTTTTGTTTGGCAAAAACTTGTGTGAGACGGTCTCACAAGTCGTATTTTATGAGACATATTTCTTATTTGGGCCATCCATAAAAAGTTATTACTTTTTATGCTAAGCTAAGAGTATTACTTTTTATTGTGAACATCGGTAGGGTTGATCCGTCTACATGATAAAGATTCGTGAGATTGTCTCACAAGAAACCTACTATTTTGTTTTTCTAATCTTTTGTAACTAAGTATCAAAAGATGTAATTAATTATAATACATTAATATTTGGATTAAGAACTAGTTCGATCTTTAAGATAATCCACCAACTTGGGAAGATGGATTTGAAATCCATGGATTTATATTATACTTTTATTGTTTACAATGAAACAATTGATCAAATCATAAATTTACACGTTATTTATTAACACATTAATTAGACAAAGTATAATATATATCAAATAACATTATTATTAGATGAACGCTTGAATTTATCCTAATTAATATGAAATACTATATAAATATATAATGAGTTGATTTGAAATTCATATTTTTAAAAGTAAATGTGAAAACATGCACCATAGTTATATTTTTAATTGTTTTTAGTGATAAATTATTTTAACATGTATGATTCGCATTAAATTATAGAGTGGGTCTCATGTGAGATCGTCTCACAGATCTTAATCTGTGAGACGGGTTAACCCTACCCATATTAACAATAAAAAGTAATACTCTTAGCATAAAAAGTAATACTTTTTCATAGATGACTCAAATAAGAAATCCGTCTCACAAATACGACCCGTGAGACCATCTCACACAAGTTTTTGTCTAAATTATATTATTCTCTAGTGCATATAAGGGAAAGATATCATCTACGACAGTTCCCGATATTAAAATTTTAAAAATCTAAATTAATACACAACATTTATAAAACTCCCAACAAATTATATTAAATTTAACGCACATCATTGAAACAATATTATTTATACATATTACGTGAAACACCAAAATCACGAGAACTTTACGTAACATTGAGCGTTTGTCGTTTTAACAAAAGCTACAATTAATGGTAATGAGATAACTCGAATCTTTTTAAACTGTACATGCTCTACCAACAAAGATAATTATTATAGCCAACAATCTCTCTCAATAACTGAACTTCTTGTAATCAATGAGAATCTAATATGTGACCTTGACTTTGTAAAACCGAATACTTGACGTTTTACCAAAGATTATAACTAGTGATAATGATGCAACTCAAATCATTTAAAATGTACGTACAACAGTACAAATATCATGTTTCAAATACTCTTCCAACAAAAACGATTATTATATCCAACACCCTACTAGAATACATGAACCCTACTAGCATATATGAACTTCTAGTCTCGTGTATTACACGGGTAAGTAAAACTTATTTAACTCTAAAAAAAAAAATTAAATCTTTCCTGCTAATTAATATCTTATATATTTACATGATATATACATAAGCATTTCTTAATTAATTAAACTGGCGTGCTTCGTTGATTTATTAATCAGCACATAACATCCTTGAGAAGCTTGTACCTACGGGTGGCGGGACGAGGCGACGGGATTTTTCCGGCGGCCTTATCCGTTGAGGCGCTGCCACCGTCGTGGCGCACTTGTTGCTTGATTTTTTCGCCAGAGTACGGTGACCGCACTTCATTGACATGGCCAGATCTATTATTTCTTGAAGATGAAGAGTTTGCATTCCTTGGTGATGAATTCTTTTGCTCATATTGGCACCAATCGCATACTTCGACAGGGCCCGTAAATTCACTGTAGAAGTTGCTGCAGTACCTATCACATATCGATCCAATATCCACCAAACATATAAAAAAATATATTTTCAAGCAGTCAAGAGTTGTAATAACTCGATTAGAATATGCTTTAGGCGACACAATCACACGGGTTTCACATAATTAATTAATTAATTTTGTGTGTGTGTGATCAAGAATGATGATGTTGATAAGCCAGCAATTATATATAAAATAGTCCCTTTTCCTATCAGAAAACCATGGTGTAAATGTTTCTAAATGGATTATAAGAAAATATGGCAGGCAAATTAAATGGGGAAAAAACAATCAAAATAACTATGAAAGTATTCCCAAAAAAAAAGGACCTCAAACACCATTAGCGAGTGTCATCGTATTTTGATAAATCGGTGTTTACCAAAAGTGAAAGTATTGCTACAGACAACATTAAAAAAAAGAAGAAGAAGAAACTGTGAGACTGAATAATTTAAAGACTGTAAATTTTCTTGTTTCAAATCACAGTGCATAATTTCTGGGATCGATCGCTCAATTTGGGCAGTCTCAAAAATCCAATCAGAGTCATGATCGACCATCATTCAAAAAAAACACACGACTGCAAAATCATAGAATGGCACACATACACACACAGAGAGAGAAACACGTATGATGTGTGTTTATATATATAGAGAGAGAAGGAGGAGGCGTACGAGTGTTGGAAGCGGTTGCGACAGCCTGAGCAGCGGAAGAGCTTGTCCTGGAATCCCACGTCGCCGCACATACAGCACACAGTCTGGAGATCCACCATTTTTCTTCTTCTTTTTTCCTTCTGGTCAGCGATATATCGTCGAAGAAATTAGTTAATCTCACACGTAGTGTGATTATATATATATATATATATATATATATATATATATATATATATATATATATATATATATATATATATATATATATGGAGGAGGAGTAGGAAGAAATTAATTATGTGTAATATACGTGGTCTTTTAGTCGGTGTGAGTCTCTCTGATATCAATAGTCACACTAAATTCCCACATAAAATACGGAATTGGCTCTTTATGTGGAAATATATTTTATCGTACCGACCTAAACAAGAAAATTCTTTCATGCTGTCGATTAATATTTCGTCGTACATATCTCTTTTCAAAAAAGTACATGTATGTAAAGAGAAAAGGAAGAGAATATATTTCCTTCGACCAGAAGTGACAAATGGTGAACTAAGAGACGGATTGATCTGATCTATAATTATCATATAAAATGATATTTTTCCATTGATCGGATAATTGCTAGTTACTATATATTTGATAAATAAGTTTAGAAAGAAGATTAATCAGACGCGGCATCTGTGGAATTACGAAGAATGTTTATGTAGGTGTTTTTGATGGGGATAGACCGGTTGGAGACAAAAGGAAAGGACAAATTCGTCCCCGGTTTGCTTCATTCCCATCCCTCCATGCCTTCCTTTAATTTATTTTCTTCCTTTTTGTGAGACAGAAAGTTTGTAGCGTGAAGCACAAGTTGTTTCTTTCATTGCCAAAAATATGGCATTCAATTATTTACTCCTGACCACAGCACATGTACTGGATACTCATTTAATTCAGGTTTTAAAAATAATTAATAATAATTTTAATCGTGTTTTTTCACCTGAGTGATGAGATGACACCAGTAAATAACAACGTTTCACCAAAAAGATTTGACGTCGATTTTCCATCAATATGACTAAGAATAGAAAACATGCAAGCTATAAATTTAAAAACGCAATTAACTTACAATATTGATCATTTTTATCATAATGCTGATGTAACAACGAATAGGTCACTATTTTTCCGTTGTCATGTTATCATTGCGTGTGGGAAATACTAAAAAAATGTAATTTATAAGACCAAAAATATTTTTTTTCGAAGATACCAATTCATGAATAACACCACTTAAGTGCATATCATAGAGATTGCATTCCATTTTTTTTTAATGACAGACATATACCATAAATTTAAAATATAAAAAGGATTTATTTAAAGTTGAGAAAAATCACGGTCAACTTGGCATGATTAGTTGTCATGATAATGATAATAATCATAGAGTTGGGATACAATCGTCGTTTTAATCATATTTAGTGGAAACAAAAGAACAATATTACCGATAATTTGAAAAACTTTTAACAAAGTCAAAAAATCATCGTCACTTCCATGGTAATTGATAAGGATTGGGTTTCAAAAAAATCACCAATATTATTATCCCACCATTAATCATTGCACATTCTTCTTCCAAATTTGTATTTAAAAATAAAGACAGGAGACAAAAAAGTTAAAAAATTTCATATTTAGTCCAAGTAATTCAAGTAGGGGAAAAAAATAAAGTTCATTAAAATTACGATTTTAGTATTGAATTTCTGACTCCATCACCGGAAGACATTGCAGTCAGGGTAGGTTGAAATTTTCCCAAACATGAGATTAGTTACTTCAAACTCCGATATATTTTATTGTGGTAAAAGCCAAAGGTTTCTCGGAGTGGCTAGATTATTAGGAATTATTTAAAATTAAAGATAACAAATCTAGCATTAAGACGAGAACAAAAACTTGTGTGAGACAGATCTCTTATTTGAGTCAGCTATGAAAAAGTATCACTTTTTATGCTAAGACTATTACTTTTTTATTATGAATATCGGTAGGGTTGATCCGTCTCACAATTAAATATTCGTGAAACCGTCTCGCAAGAGATCTACTCTAAGACGAAGAGATTAATTAACATTTATGGAATGTTGTTTTGATTAAACAAAAAGCTAAATGATTCCATTCATGGGATTTTCGATGTTGACCTTTTGCAATTTGCTTTTATTTATTTGTTTGTTGATTAAAAAAAAAAAAAAGATGGCTTAGTTTGAATCGAGTTGTACATCATCAAATCTTCACTGTAATACAACAGACTAAGATTACGCAGACGCGATAAGCACAAAATGGGACCCGATTTAGTTTTCATTTTCATCAATGGGGACATCCATTTATTTATTAATAGAAATAAATTTATTTCTATTCTTAAAAATAATTTATTTATTTATTTATTGATGTTCTTTTTAATTTTTTATTAAAAGAATGTAGAGTAGGAGCTAGTTTTGTTATGTTGAAGTTTCGAACACGAGATTTTGTCTTAAATTTGTTATATTAGTGTCAATAAGCTTATGTTATTGGATGAGATTTGAATTCAATGATTTTGAGAAGGCAAAAACTTGTGTGAGACGGTCTCACGGATCATATTTGTGAGACGTATATTTTATTTGGGTTATCCATGAAAAAGTATAACTTTTTATGCTAAAAATATTACTTTTTATTGTGAATATGGGTAGGGTTGACCCGTCTCACGAATTAAGATCCGTAAGACGATATCACATGAGACCTACTCTTTTGAGAATTGTTTTCCTCCTCTTGTCATTCACTTATTTGTTCTAACCCACGAATAATTTAGAATAATTAGAAATGCATAAAACATTAGAAATGTGAGAAAATGACTGTTTCCTAAATATTTGTTTATTTTAAATGTGTTACATGTGAGTTAGATTATAAATATTTTAAGTTACGTTACTGTGGAAATCGTTTTGACATGCATCCATTTTCGAATTATAACTTTTCATATATATAATAATCGAAATACTAAAATCCTAAGGGATAACAACATTATTTGAAATGTAATGTGAACATTATTTATTTGTGATCATGTTAGCGATTAATTTACAGTCTTAGTCCACTATCTTGCTTTTTATTTTTTTAGTCATTTGGCATCAGAATGTTGACATGACATTGTTCACCCCTCGTATGTTTAACATTTTTATAATATAGTTACGACTTACGTACTACTCGTGAATGCCGATATGATCTTGATCCATATGATTTACTCCCTTTTGCATCGAGTCACTTTAAAGTTTGTGATGAGAACCAATTGCATCCATGAGAAATGGAGGTTTTAATATTCAAGCTTGAAAGGAATATTTTATTCCTATTGAATCTATATTCTATCTAATTAAAAATATTAGAATTTTACATTTATATTTATTAGTCTAATTAGACTAATTTAAATTGGTCAAGATGATAAAATTTATTCATAGATAATTTTATTATCGGGATTTAATTTAGGAACTTATTTCTAATATATAACATCCTATATTTGGATAGAGTTTCATTCCTAATAAACTCTTGTTTCCTTGTTTATAGGATGTGGATATCTATGAAAAGATATTTAGGAAAAAGAGGGAGATCTATATAGGTCGAATATCGAGAGAAGAATAAAGATGCTTTTTGGAGGGATTTGCTACAGTCGCGGGAGCTTTTCTGAACCTGCACAAGTTCGGTATTGAAGATTCGAGTGAAAAATTTGGGTGATTGATTAACAGATTTACCGTGTTGCTGATTGATGTTGACAATACTTGAAGAACAACTTTGTGTGATGGTTGGAGAGTGATTTCGTTTGGTTTTAAGCAATAAGTTCTTATTTTATGCATCTAGTATTTATGTGGTTTATTTTGACAGATTTTTAGTTCCTTGGAGTGTCAAGGAATTTGGTTTTTTTATTCTTACTAGTATTGTTTTGTGTAAACAATTTACATATTTTTCTAGTTAATTTTGCCATGAGTCATTGCACAAATATTTGTACTTGTGCATAATTTAAATCTGGTATTTATTTATTAAAGTTTACATCTGTATTAAATAATTAAGTTCTACTGTATGTTGTGTGCTCGTGTTGACAATACCAAAGTACAACAGTAACTTCTGATATACACAATATATTTATTTCTTGTATGTTTATGAGCAACGACCTCTTTTCAAAGATATGTGTATAAATTATAGTTGAGAATAGAAGTCAAGGGATCTATATGGGTATGTTTCCTTAAAGAATAGCACACCCACATTCTTCTTATCTTTCGCATATGCCCTTTCAACACCCTTTAACAACCCATTATCTCAACCTTAGTTAATAAGGACCGAAAAGAAACGTGTCTTGTCTTATAAGACATAATTTTTCTCCCAATTTTTTTCTTTTTTTCATAAGATTTTGCTTAACAATTTTGTCATTTTATAATACTGAATTTTTTAAACTCTAGATTTAATTTTTATTATTTGGAAGAATTTGATTCATAACGAAATATTATTTTCCTTACTTTGTAGGAATCTATCTAAACTTATCAAGATCAACACAAGTCTATATCTATTGAAGAATAGTTGATACACATAGATGCGTCGGTCGAAGGTGTCAGAAAAGCGAGACAAGCAATATACGCAAGAATTTTCAAAAAAAAATCTCAAAGACGAAGCATCGTAATTATACTGTATTTTCGTTGAGTGTTGGAGACATCTGAAAACAACACTTATGAAAATATTGATTGAAGATTTCATTGTGTTGCTTAAGTTTTCATTTGATTAGATTTGCATTCATAGGTTTCATTTTAAGTCTGGTTATTTGCTTTATGATGCAATTTATTTTCTCAATTTGTTGAGGAAATTAATTTTTATTGAATAACTAGTATTGATTTTGTAAACTGACTTTATTTTTCTAGTGATTATTTTACCCCGAGCAATCGTGCAAGTATTTATACTCGTGCATAATTACTTCTGAGTTATTTTAATCAAGTTAAATTATTTATGTGATTATTAATTATTATGCTGCATGCTCTCATAATATGTTACAAAATCTGATATAACATTTATATTTGATACACACATATATTACAGTTTATGTTAAACAGAATACTTTCAAAGACAAATATCGTGCATTTTAAATGTCAAGGATCTCTTGGTTTAACGATAAAAGTGAGACATCAAAACTTAAAAAGTTTGGAGTTCAGATCTCATTCGTGTAGGCAGTGTATGTAGTTTAGATACGAAATTTGAGATAAAAAATAATATAAATTTTTTTTTTTTTTTTCAGAATCTTAAGTTCTTATAGGACATTCTGTGTCCATTGCAGTATATGTCTCAAGGAAGCATATCCGAAAACGCCCTTCATATTTTGCCAAAAACATATCAACAATTATGCACTTTAGGGAAGCTAGCTTCAGGCGAGCACCACCACATTTTTTTTAACCAATTAATGAAAAATCGCGTCGAATTCATTTTCGCTGCACAAACAAAGAGTTTATATATTCCATACACACCGACCACCACTAACGCGAAAAGGTTTTGGTCCATGGAACCTTATTTGACACCATAGATTTCATAATCTAATGGCCCGTCGCAACAAAGCTCATGAAACATGGACTGTGCTAGGGGCTGGAGGGACTCACAAGACTTGGACGGGTTCATGGATGTGATGCAAGCTTCCAAATCTTTTTATATAGAATATTTTTCGTGTGTATATTCATATATATAAATAAAATATTGTATATACTGTATGGTAATCGATAGCTTGGGATATTTTGTTTCAATATAACCTTGGAGATATTTTGTTTCGATATTTATTTTGACGATGAGTTATAAATCATCTGACATCAATATCTCAAGTTCATACAAAGTCCTGGATTCGAAATCACATTTCGAAAACTCTTCCCCAACTAAAAAAAACTACAGATATATATATCACTATCAAGTTCTTCTCTATGTCCAAGTGAGGAGTATCCTGTTATGGTCGGTAAAAAGGGGTCAAATAGACCAAGATATTCCTTATTTCATTACGTGTGAAGGAAAATTTGAATATATTATTACAGGCTATAATATGAATCACTACATAGAATTTCCAGGATCACCAAATGGATTTTTTTCTCGCGTTATTTTTGTGTTGAAAATATTATTTTTCATGGTAGATATAGATTGGATCGACCCGTCTCACTAATATAAATTCATGAGACCGTCTCACAAAACACCTCTTCTTCAATACAAGCAATCAAATTAAAATTATCCACCTAATATCGCACATTTGATCATGTTGGCCTAATTGGTTATTAAATCGAACCGACTTTCCAATTCGTTCATCTAATTCGGGTTGACTGAATGTTCCATCAGATGTCACGAGCCGCAGCCGGCTAAATTCCACATACATACTCAGAGCTAACAAAGAGGAGGAAGCACTAAACTGACACAGTTCGAGTACAGGGACATAAGAGAAGTGACTCGAGTAAAATACTACTCCATACTTCCTTTCTAAACTCGAGCTCGATTTTTCTTCGTTGGTTCGAAACTCAAAAACCAAAATATTTCGAGCTCAACTTGGAGTATGTGTTGTTCGAATCAAATTCTATGAAACAAGGACTTGGTTTATGGCTCGTGTTCGAGAGCTTGTTTAATTTTAACTATATTACAGAATATATCAAAGCTTGAAAGCTATTGAAAAATTTCGCTTGAAAATATGTGGTTGGACATATTTAATCTTATGGTCGAATTCCATAATATTCGAGCTAAGCTCGATTCTCTGTAACCTAAGTTCCTTCTTCCTCTTTAGCTTTTACAATTTTCTATTCTTCGGCAGAGCAATAACATTTTCATAACGGGTTGGGTCCACTAAGATCTTACATGTTAAAATTTTGAAGAACCAATACCCGTTTCAACCCGTTAGAGCCCAAACATATATCCGACCCGACTCATATTTGGAGTTTCATGGGTTACACATGTTAGACATTTATATTTACACTATATTTTGATATCTTTAATTTTTAGGTAATGTAATCATAACAAAAAAATGGTAAACATGTTGATATGTTTCTTACGTTTTATGAATAAAAAAGAATAATATAAAATACGAAATTAAAAATATATTTATCATTTGCTTCATTCCGAACTTTATAGACATAAAGGCATATAGAGACATTGTTTAATATTATATATATACACATATATTAATATAAAAATTAAGAGGGACAATTTCATCCGAATCTCATGGAGAATTCGATACCCAACCCTATTGAGGAAGGTATGAAGTTAATTTTTTACTCGATCAAATAAATGAGTAATCAGATATGGAGATTTTCGGATACGAGGATGGAAGTGGATCTTAAAGAATTCTACTAATACCCAACCTGAATATCGGATTAAATTAATATATATTTTTCCTTATTATTTTCAACAATTTAATAAATATCAATATTTTACTCGAAATGATTCAAATTTAAGAAAATACAATACGAAGTTTCGACAAATCCTGATAAATTTAGGAACATATGTACGTGAATTTAATAATATTCTGAATTTTCAATGTAAATTCAGAATTTTGATTTTAGCTAAGGAATCATTAGCCAACGTCAAGTGGTTTATAAGCAGCAGGAGAACAAAATTTTGAAAGACATTGCAAAATCATAAAATGGGCTGGTTCTTTTACATAAAAAGGTTAAAAAAATATGATCCAACGTTTTAGCAGAATAATACTTGAAACAAAAATAAACTTCTCCCAAAATGTGTTCCATCCAAAAGTCATCCACCACCCAGACATCTAATCTTTGCGAACAAAGTACAACTTACCCATAACATGAAGTATGGCGACAAAAGCTATGAAACCAATGCTCATTATAAGCACAACATTGGGAGAAATCTTGAGTCCCGGGGCGTCATCTGTGTAGAACTGGAGCATTGTCCCACTTGCACCACCAGGGGCTCCACTCCCTGTTCTCCTCCTACGAAGGTTGGCTGCAGCAGCTGCTGCAGTGCCTCTCTGGGGACCAGCTCCACCTGTGGCCATTTCTGCACCAAAGATTTCAATTCTCAGAAAAAGGCATATAACATCCCAAGATGAACAAGAAGCAAGGCTAAGCAAATGCATATCAGCACAATAGCAGTAAACTAAAGGGGGAGTGAAGAAATAAGAGCAGTTATATAATGAAAGGAAAGCATGCGTATGCTTAGGTCGCCAAACAAGTACGTTCTTCAGGTAATGGAAACTTAGAGTAGACATATGCTGACAAACTGAAACAAAAGGCCAACACAATCCTGGCCAACAAACTTGTTCAACGGGTAAAATAAATGGCTTCCAAAGCCAAAACCATCTGTTCAAGTTTCACCGAGAGTGTGATATAAAAAATAAAATGTTCATGACTATCAAGATATCACCTTCATTCAAAAGATTCCATGACTCTCCAACAACTGTTCAGAGACATTTTAACAGCAGTAAGCAGAAATAACACGACACATATATAAGGCAAACTACAATGCGTCCACATCACACTTGCTAGGAAAGTGTCTGAATGGGAAAAAAAGAGAGCAAACATTAGAGGCATTGGTTCAATTAAACATGGGTCCGCAATGCATCATTCAGGTCTTTTAATTAGCTTCCCCTGTTCTACTGACACAATGGTGTAACACACAATTGCTACTGCAAACTGAATTCTTTCTCAAGATTTATAGTTGGAACTTCATTACACAAAGAATGGATTTACCATGACCTCATGCAGATTTACATTTCAGTATACTTAGAAACCTTTTCCAAACATCATTCAACAAACAAAAAAAACAAATCTTTTCAAACATAAGAGCAGAATATCTATCAGACCAAACTGTAACAATCATCGCTCAAGAAGTTTTGACCGGAAACATAATTCACCCCAAATTAAGTAATTTCATCGTCTCTAAAGTCCGAATAGATCTCAATGCCCAGATCTCATCCTTCCAATCGAATAAAAATGACAAAACTTTCCATATCGGAATATGCAGTGTTCATCCGGATATATATAAAAAAAATCAATTACCCATATGAATGAAGAAAAAAAACACCCATAAATTCATCGAATTACAATCAAATATCGAATAGAAGAACAAAGAATGCAGAATAGTAAACCAACCTTTCTCGATAATAATCAATAGAATTTACGCCCCTCTAGGGTTTTCTCAAATCAGGTGGATCGATCAGAATTCCTTCCTCTTGTATCGTGCCCTCGCGTCTTTATACCTCCGTCGACCGTCTGTCTATAAATCAATTTTCTAAAATACCTAACGAAATTAATATTAATAATAATATAACAGAAATTTAATTTTTAATATTTAAAACAACTTATATATTAAATATATTTCTATCTATCTAAAGTAAAGTAATTGTCTAAATTTAATTTTTTCACCTTTCCGATTTTACCAAAATAATTTCATAATGGACTGGAAAATCAAACTTTTAATATTTTTAAATTTCAACATTAAAATATTAGATATTTTTATATTTACGTCTTCTGCTTTTTTGAAAAAAAAATATTAAATTCAAAATATAATTTTTTCATCAAAAAATAAAATTATAGTTTTAAAAGTATCATATGTTGGCATTATTTTGTGGGCTCACGTAATTTAATTAATTATATATGACCAAATTATCTAATAAAATACTCAATAAAGCGATCTAATTAATTATTGGTTTCCAAAACATTAAATAAATTGGTATGATTCACCTTATGTGTAGAAATCCAGCCCAATTATTTCTTCTATGATGTGTTGAAAACTGCTAAAGTTATATAAGGTTATGGTCCCCAAGGCACAAAGAAATAACACAGCGCACATATTCTAGATTTATCTCTTTTTCTCATCAAAGGTAAGAATAAGATGGTCGATTCTTTGTTGCCTTGGAACATTCATAATTCCGACACTAGATCAATCGATGAATTCTGATAATTGTTTACTGTTATTTATATTTTTTGATAATTTGACGTGAATTTCTGATGTATTGTGATATATGGATTTAAGCACATTATTTATAGATTTATTTTATTAAATCTCCAACATCATACAAATATAATATTTATGTTAAACATCATTTGACTGGTTTAATAACTCTTTAATAGTGACTTAAATAGTAGGAATTTCTTATTTAACTACCAATAAATATATGATTCTAAAAACTAATTATATACATCATTTACATTTATGTTCAGTCAAATTTTTAAAAAAATTAATAGTATTAATTAATCCTATTTTTAAAGATGGTATTTAATCACAATTTTAAACATTATTATTTCACCTAATCAATAAAATTTATTTATATTATTATTCACTTGATTATATTTTATAACTTGAAGTTTGTGTTTATTGATTTTAGATGTGCACGCACAACATAACGGCAAGAAGAAATATTAGGAAAAGGGTTAAAAATTGAAGTGGCGAAAATGAGCCCTTTAAAGAAACCGCATTCGTTAATTGAGATCAACGTTGCATGCTCAACTAAATGACTAATTAAATATAGAGTATGTCTCTTGTGAAACGAGTCAATCCTACCGATATTTACAATAAAAATTAATACTCTTAGCCTAAAAATTAATATTTTTTCATTGATGACCGAAATAAGATATCTGTCTCACAAAATACAATCCGTGAGACCAGTTTCACACAAGTTTTTGCTATAAATCTACTGATCATGCATATTAATTTACTAATATTTTGATTCCTGAAGATACATGCCTAAAAATTCAAGAAAAAGTTCCAACAAACTGAGAAACAGATATGAAAACCTCTTGATAGCCTTCAAAATGGACTGAGCTCCTCAAATAAGTGGGTTGTATTGATAATTTCTCGTCAGACTCGTCAAATATAATTAAAAATTGACGGACCGTCTGTCTAACCAAATAGGTAGGTCAACTTGGCAATTTCCCCACCTGCCCTGCCCTAGAGCCATATCTGTGTTTGAAGGGGCCTGAAGCGAAAATTTAAAAACAAGTTCTCTTGTTGCTATAAATAATGTTAAAATTCAGTTAGAAAATAATAAATACAATAAATACACAAAAAACATTATATTGCATAAAAAAAAGTCATTAAATATTTGAAATAATTACACAAATAATAATTGTCTAGCTATTTTAGATAAAAATATATATCAAATTTGTATAATCCAGTTTTCGGATCATTTATTTGTCAATTAACAACATAGCTAACTCATTTAGTTTATTTTGTGATATTATTGATCGAAGATAAGTGTTTATTAACTTCAACTTCAATAAACTTATTCTTACTTATGCAACTGTTACTAGTTACTAGGATAGTTAAAAAAAAAATTTATATGTATTATAAGTATTTAAGAATAAATCATCCAATTTTTCCAAATACTGTAGCATCTTAAAAAAATTGTTGAAGTTATATACAATACTTCATCAAGCTAGTTAAATACTAACTCGTTAACTTTTCCAAACTCAACAAATGCCTCCTTGATATTATTTAAATTATTCAAACTGAACTTGAAAAAAAAATCGGGTTTGATCAATTATAAACAAAAAAATAATCAGATAATTACTCTTATTTTTATTTAATATTGGGCAAAAAAAAATTTATTTCAATATGTCAACGACTCAATATATATGTTGGACCCCCCTCAAGAACCGTATCCTGAGGCGGTGGCCTCCTTGGCCTCATAAAAGGTACGGCCCTGCCCTGCCCTGCCCGCCCGCCCCAACTCATTGATCTGTTTTGACGAGTCTACTTGTTGACATGAATAAGTTTTAATTAGTGTATATTATAGCTTCATAATAATTTGATTACAATTTTCTATTGTATAAAATTAGTGAGTGAGTGAGTGAGTAAAAAAGAAAACAAGTGCATTGAATTTGGAATTAATTACCCTTTTTCTCCCCTTTTATACACATAAATTTTCAAAATAATAAAATGGCACTGCTACAAAAACGCAAAACGACAACGGATTAAATCCGTTGTCGTAGGCCATTTTAAAATTATTATAACTGAGGGTGTTGTTAAAAGTCCGTTCAACGACAACGGTTTTTACCTGTTGTGGTAGGTAGAATTTGCGACGGTTTTAAAAACCGTTCCTAATAATTTTAGCGACGGTTTTATTATAAACCGTCGCCAATTAGCGACGGTGAGAACAACCGGCGCTAATTAGCGAAGGTTATGACAACTGTCGCTAACGTAGCGACGGTCTTCATATCATAACTATCGCAAACATTAGCGACGGTCTTGTATCATAATTTCCGTCGCTAAAATGTTTCGAAAATTAAAAAAAATCGTTTAATAATTTAATAAATCTAAAAGAAACTGACAATCGAAATAAAATCGTGTAATAGAGATAAATTTTAAGTGTTATGAAGAAGTGAGAAAAATTTTATGAGTTATGAAATAGTGAGAAAAATTTTAAGTGTTTGTAAAATGATAAAACTTTTATATGTTATGAAGTAGTGAGAAAAATTTAAGTGTTGTGTAAAGTGATAAAATTGTGTAAGAGAGAAAAATTTTAAATATTATGAAGTAGTGAAAAAAAAATTAAGTGTTGTGTGAAGTGATAAAATTGTGTAAGAGAAAAAAATTTTAAGTATTGTGGGAGAAAATGGAATGAAAATGGAGATATTTATAGATGGTTTGCGCGGTATTTTGTTAAACCGTCTAATTTCAAATTAGCGACGGACAGCGGCAACCGTTGATAAAAGTAGCAACGGTTATCGATAAACCATCGCTATAGTGAGCGACGGATGTTCTAAATTGGTCGCTAATTTTAAACATGCAACGAATGTCTTGAAAACCGTCGCTAGTGTGTAGCGACGGTTATAAAAAGCCGTCGCTAATTTGAAGTTCGCGACAGGTTATAAACACCGTCGCTATATTTAGCGACAGTTTAGAAAAGCCGTCGCTAAATGTGGCAAAGTTTTTTTTAAAAAAACCGTTGTCTTTTGTCCAAAAAAAACACTAATAGACAACAATTTTTAAAAACTGTTGTTGTTTTTCAAAAAAAAAAAACGTTAATCGACAACGGTTTTCAAAAACCGTTGTTGTTTGTCCAAAAAAACACGCGAAAAGACAACAGTTCGTAAAACCGTTGTCTTTTGCCCTAAAATAATGCTAAAAGACAACGGTTTTCTAAAAACCGTTGTCTTTCAGCGTTTTTTTAGGACAAAAGACAACGGTTTATGAACTTTTGTCTTTTGGCATGTTTTACGGTTTATGAACTATTGTCTTTTTGGCATGTTTTTTTAGGGTGTCGTTGACACCCTAAAAGACAACGGTTTTTATAAAATCGTTGTCTTTGACCTCCTAAAAGACAACGGTTTTTGGAAAACCGTTGTCAAAACTCACCTACGACAACGGTTTTCATTAAAACCGTTGTTAAAAACTATACGACAACGATTTTAACAAAACCGTTGTCGTAGAAGTGTTGTCATTGGGCGTTTTTCTTGTAGTGTGGTTTTGATATTAGGCCATTGCGATATAATGATAGTTGGCTTACTTCCTAGCTACCCATTTCCCACCTCCAATCCAAACATTTCGACCAAATATAACCTAAATCAATGCAATTTTTTTTAAAAAAATAAAGTTAAACTCCAATTAATTCTACATTTATTATGCTCCCTATTAAACAAGAATTTATTAAATGCGACATGGCATTTTAAGCTTTTTCGACTTTTCGAGGAAAAATGTATAAATCCACGATAGTCAAAAGGATTTTTAGGAAATTTAAATCTTGCATTATACATTTGTAGTATAACAATGCCTGCAAGCATCGTTTTTAGTAAAGTTTGTTCCTATTAATCAAACTCAATTTCACACACACACACACACACACACACACACACACACACATATATATATATATATATATATATATATATATATATATATATATATATATATATAAAATTTAGTTATGCTGTAACTCTTTGGTGTTCACATCGATGATATGACATATATAGTGGATAACAAAAACTTGTGTGAGACTATCTCACATGTCGTATTTTGTGAGACGGATATCTGATTTGGATCATCCATGAAAAAATATTACTTTTTTATGTTAATAATATTATTTTTTTATTGTGAATATTAGTAGAGCTGACTCGTCTCACAGATAAAGATTCGTGAGACCGTCTCACAGATAAAAATTCGTGAGACCGTCTCACAAGAGATCTACTCATATTGGATATAAAATTTTCATATGTTTCATCACAACCAATAGAAATATATCACCTAATCAGTGTTTACATAACTAAATATCGAGAGCGTGCTTAAAAATAATATTTACATAGATGAGATGTAATGAAGAATACAATTTAGGGAATATATATGTTAATTTGTCATATGCAAACGTAAACTACACTATTTTCATTTCACAAGTGCACTACTGCGCATATATTCCCTGGGAAGGAGTAATGCTTGTCACCTACTCCTAATTCTACTTTCCCCTCACTTGTGAGCACTATAAATCTCTAACAATTTTCCACCATTTTCAACACACTCGGTGCGTGTGAAAAGATTGAATACATTTTTTTTCAGCTTTAGGCGGGCACATGAAATCTCCCATGATGACTCTTTATGCAGCAAAAAAGGATCCTTTAGCTTTAAAGATGAAAGGGGCTGATGATCCTTTCTATTCGTATTCTTCAACCTCAGGTGAAGGAAGCTATGACGAGGATTCATCTTTTGATGCTGTGGGTTCTGTTGTTCTGCAAGATAGAGGAAGTGAAACGGATTCATCGAAGAAGTACCCCAGTTGCAGGAGATCCAAGAGGGTTATAAAGTCAAGAACTTGTGATTTAGAAAGGATGGAAATGGAGGGTTTTTTCCGAGTTAAGAAATCAAAGAGTTTTGGAGAAGAAAAGGGAAAAAATGTGAGTATTCACTGTTGTAATTCATTTGTCGAGACTGAACCATTGAGTTCAATTTTAGACAGAACACCGGAAGAAGATGTTGCTTATTGTTTGATCATGCTGTCCAAGGACAAGTGGGAGAGGGATCATGATTTTGAATATCGAGCTCGGATTCGAATAGAAGACGAAGTAAAGAGAGGTGAAGACGATTATTCAGAAGATTTTCAAAAGGTTACAACGAGTAACAAAGTTAGAGGAAAGTATATATGTGAGGCATGTAATAAATTGTTTAGGTCCTATCAAGCTCTTGGTGGGCACAGGGCAAGCCACGCGAAGATCGGGGGGGATACAGGGAGGAGCAAGAATTCCGGTGGTGGTTCAAAGGCGGCAGCGGCGGTGGAGGATAAAGTACACGAATGCGCTTTTTGCCCGAGAGTCTTTAAATCAGGGCAGGCACTTGGAGGCCATAAAAGAACACATTTTCTTGGAATTTCAAGAAATGTTATAGAGACTGTTGGCCCTTTAATGGTGAAGCCATTTTCAAGAATTTGAGTATGGATCTTAATCTCCCTTCCCCCCTTTAACGACGATCACACGATCTTATCGAAATCGATTGCTTCTGATGCAGAATTACACCAACTGAATAAGGGAGTTTTGTTATTTTAGTAGTAAAGTTGTGATCTGTAGTGTGGTTTTCTTCTTGGATCGGATCAGAGGCAACCGTTTACAAGAAAGAAGGGGACTCTTTGGTCAAACAATTTTTCCCCTTCCAAATGTAAACTGCAATTTTTTTTTACCAAGGAACATGTTCTTGTTACTGTAACAACAAAGCAAGGATTTTCATTGATATAAGCTGATTATATATTTGAGTTGCACTTGTGATTAATGCTAAATGACAGTAAGATGTTTTTGACTAATTTTTGTATCAAAGGACAGTTTGTCTGAAATCTGAGAATAAAAATGGCAGGTAGAAAGTTCAGAAGATGTCTGGGTTCATAGCAAAGAATCGTTGCTTGGTTTTAGAAGTATAAAGCAGTGTACGTGCGCTAAGCATTCGGCTCATGCAGATGCAGGATCAGTGATTAAATGGCCGCCACACATGCCAAGGGTAATCCTTATTTATCAAATAATTTTTTTAAATATGTTAATTAATTTTTTTCAACAGAAATATTAAGAAATCCTTGTATGTGTGTTTATTTATTTTTGTTCTCAAGTAAAGCAGTACCTATGGTCAAATAAATCGATGGCATTAGTTTTAAAGTAGGTATAATATGCGATACAATACTTTTCGTTTAAATTATCATATATTACATAATATTTATCTATATCATCACTGACAAATAATGATATTTTCAAATAAAAATAATAATTGAGCATAAAAAATAACATTTTTCACAGATCGAGTCTGTCTCGTTTCACAAAGTCGACAGTCTCATATTAATTTTGAGTGAGTCTCATATGAGACCGTCTCACAGATACTAATCTGTGAGACGGGTCAATCCTACCCATATTCACAATAAAAAGTAGTACTCTTAGCATAAAAAATAATACCTTTTCATGGATTACCCAAATAAGAGATCCGTCTCACAAATACGACCCGTGAGACCGTCTCACACAAGTTTTTGCCATTAATTTTTGTCTTAATTTATCCATTTTGCTTCCCATGATGTTTGTTCAAATATATTATCCTTTGTCACCCCCTCATTGTTTATTTCCATGTACCGTTTAAAATTGGTTAGCCTACCTTTAGCGTTACATAGAATAGAAAACAGATAGATATGGAAATTTTATAAAATATCATATTTAATTCGATAGTATATATATCAATCTACTTACTTATCGACACACAAACGTGGAAGGAACTAACGCCTAGTTAGGTTCCAATTTGACAAGACTTTCGCGTGGCTGAAGAAGACGAATACAAATAATATTTGGAAGACAAAAATTTATGTGAGACGGTCTCACCGTTCGTATTTTGTGTATGAAAAATTATTACTTTTTATGTTAAGAGTATTACTTTTTATTGTGAATATCGGTAGGATTGACTCATCTCATAGATAAAGATTCGTGGGACCGTCTCACAAGAGACCTACTCTACTAAGAATGGGGAAGAACTCATAATTTTAAAGAAAAATTAATTATTCGGTAGAACACACTACGTATCTCACATAAATTCCGACCACTCCTTGCAAAAAATTAGTCATAGTTCGAGTATTTTTTTTATATTTTTCGTTCCACACTCTAGCATTAAGAATATTTTTTGGTCATATTTCAGCACTATTAGATTATACTTTAATGTTTTGTAATTTCTTACTGATTTGTAGATATACAATCATGTTAAAGATTTTTTTCATCAAATTCCATTGTTTTTTTTTTAAGTTTTAGTATTATATTTGTACAGGAGATTAGAACGAATGATCTAATTAAAAATCCATTCTCATCGAAATTTTAGACGTAAGATATTTCATTATTTTTGTTAAAAATTGGTGCTTGAATTACTTGACACATCCACGTCATAAAAATATTATGCAAACATATCTATGAAGAAAATAGACTGGGATGATTATTAATCAAAGTAGGTATTTTGTTAGACAACCGATTAAGCTGATCTATATTTAAAATGAAAAAATAATATTTTTCATGAATCGGATAGGATTGAATATTCGTATCATAAAATTGATTTTGAGACAATAAATTAATAATATATATGTAATCCAACTCTATCCATTTTCTTACCATAAAATGTTAATATTATTAATCCGATGTATGATCACTGGTTGCCTAACTAGGGTTAAAGAGAACAAAAGAAAGATATGTACACGCGTGAATTGTAGCCATACACTGACCACTCTCCCTCTCCAATGGGAGCATCCCAGCAGATACATACCTCGGGATCAACCTCTCAAATATCCACGTCCCCATTTCAAAGAATTATTATTATATTTTTATTAAAGGTCATTTTCATCATTTTCAATAAAAAAATATCTCCATTTTCACCATTATTTTCATATTATATTAACGTTTGAATCAAAATTCATTCCGTCTCAAATATATATTATTATTTTTGTCTTTGTTTAATTAATTCATTTTAAAAATATTAAATATTTAAGACGATCAAAAAATAAATTAATAAACTTATATAATTAATACGAACAGTATATACTATATTAACGTTGATTGATTAAGTTTTTTTGAGACGGTATCATAAATCTTTATCTGTGAGACGAGTTAGTAATATTCTTAACATAATAAGTAATACTTTTTCATAGATGACCCAAATAAGAGATATGGCTCACAAAATACGATCCGTGAAATCATCTCAGACAAATTTTTGCTCGTTTATTTTCTAAAACATACATTTGATTTGATTTTAAGGTAGCAGCACCTAATTGAAGATTAAATATGACGAGAAATTTGATTAATTGGTAAGTGTGAGTTGAAGAACCGAATATGCTGAGTAGTTCACTCTACCCGCCACTCTCATCACGCAAAGCATATGCTCTCCAAATATTCTCTCTTTTTCCCAATAATAAAACCGACCACTCCCCAGTTTCCAGTTTAATTCCTCCATTCCCGACAAATTTATCTGCAGCTTCCATTGATTTTGTGACCGGGGAGTATGAAATTTGGGAAGAGATTGAAGAACCAAATCGAACAGTCTCTTCCGGGGTGGCGGGACTATTTCCTGTCCTACAAGGAGTTGAAGAAGCTGCTGAGGTCGATCTCCTCGGCGTCGCCGCCGTTGGAGCGTGGAAAGGCGGAGGCAGACTTCGTTTACCTGTTGAACGACGAGATTGACAAGTTCAATTCCTTCTTCGTCGAGCAAGAGGAGGATTTCATCATCCACCACAAGGTTAGTACTTTTGCGATCAATTTTCTGTTTGCAATTGGTTCTGTTTTAAGATTCATTGATATTGATGTATGGTAGTATATATTCCAGTTTCAAACTCATTAGATCCACTGCGTTTTGCTTCTGTTGAAATCCCAGTCAATTTAAGTCATTGTAATCAATTCCATTCAAAGCCCGTTTTTTTTTCATATATATTATATAGGTTTTCAGTATGTTCTGTTCAGTTCTTTTTTCACAGCGTGAACGAGAATAAAATTGGTACTGTTGAGTTGGGCTCCCTCACGAATATTTGTAAGATTCGATCGTATTATGTGTTGGATTGGATATTCAACTTATCAAGAGTATATTCGCCAATATCGCTTCTGTTGAACGGAGGACTACCACTTTTTACATATAATGAGAAAAGCGTGTTATTCGTTGGAAATTGTCATTGAGAATCGTGTTGTGTAATTTTATTTTGGTTTTTGGGAAATTTTTTTGAGCAATGTCACAGTAATTCAAACCCAGAGGGAATACATGTATATTGAGGCTTTGACTATGCTATATGAGTGTTGACATATGTTTTTTTAACGCAGAAAATTCCAACCTAGTATAGATGGATTTCATATCTTAGGTTATAAACTCAATAGGCCTGTCGACCTTTTGAGAAAAAGTAGATGTATAGAACCTCTCAAAATGAAATCCATTCCAGGTAGCAAGTTGATTGATATAAATAAGTTTGATTAGTGGTGAAGCAGGATGGTTCATTTTTGATTAAGGAAGGGTTAGTTATTATAAAATGATGCAGGAATTGCAGCAGAGAATACAGAAAGTGATGGAGAACCGGAGTGATCAGAAGGATTACAAGGAGGAGTTGGCAAAGATCAGAAAAGACATAGTTAACTTCCATGGTGAAATGGTCCTCTTAATGAATTACAGCAACATTAATTACACAGGTACAGACTTTATTACTTACATTTATATTTCATATATCTATATTTGAATCAGATTTCTTTATATGAGAATTAAAAACACTGAAATCATATATAAACTAACCTCAGGGTTGGCTAAGATACTCAAGAAATATGACAAGAGAACAGGTGGAGTACTTCGTTTGCCCTTCATCCAAAAAGTGCTGGAACAGCCCTTTTTCACCACCGATTTGATCTCAAAGCTAATCAAAGAGTGTGAAAACACCTTAGACTCCGTGTTCCCGCCATCGGAATCGGCTGCTGGAACACGCCGCGGAGAAAAGGAAGCGTTAGCGTTAGCCGGTGAAGGAATATTCCGGAACACCTTGGCGGCGCTTCTCACCATGCAGGAGATGAGAAGGGGAAGCTCTACTCTCAGCCATTTCTCGTTGCCGCCGCTGAAATTCCCGGATTCCGACATAATCCACACCTTGCAGATTCTTCCGCCTATACAAATCCCCTGATTATATTTTTGGTGATTTTTAGGACAAACTCTCTTTTATATACATATAATGTTTTTTGGTTTCTTGTTTTGCGGTGTGATATGTACGATGGGAATATTTTGCACCTAAAAAGTTTTTAGTGCAATTAGATTTGGCCAAAACTCGAGATCCAAAATTGAACAACCTAATAATTATTCAAACTACTTTGAATGCATATGTTAGCAGGCAAGCAAATGGCAATTTGCAGGAGATCGTGGTGGGAGATCGTGGATAGTTGTGGGGAGTGGAATAAACTTTCGTGTCGTAAATAATAGAGAAAGGATCGACTAAAGAAGGAGACAAATTATCGCTCAATAAATTGCAACACTGTAAAAATTCTTTTGCATTACTTCAAGCAAATTTCACTTTTTAATTCCATATTCTAGATATTTTCTTCAGTTTTATTCAGTTGCTAGCTTTTTCATCCGCTTTAATATATTTTTATGCCTTTTAATTTCCTTCAGATTTTGTAGATACAAAATTATGTTCATAGTTTAAGTATTCAATTTCCAGACTATTTTCCTTTGTTTTTAGCCTAGTATTTTATTAGGATATTAGAAATTGCAATCAAATTTAGTTCATATGTTGTATGATTTCTTAAAAGTTAGATTTCTTTACTTTTCACCCATTTTACCTCTAGGGGAAAGGATAAAAATATGGTCTTTCTTGGGATATTTTGTTTCTCGTGACTCTCCATCTCTTTTTTTTTTTTGAAATGAAATTTCATTAATCATGCAAAGTCGTACAAATATTCATAAAAGTTTGTATATGTATAAAGCATGTCTTATGGGAGAAAGATGACCAAATGAAGTGTAATGATGCACATAAATATATATGGGGAAGAGACTGAAGCGAAGTGAAGTGCATATATGGATGTTAGGAAAAATGTCTAAATTGATGCAAAAGTGTATTATACACAGTTAACAAATAAAACACACGAATATCAATGGAAAAATTCACAAAGTTGCTTCCATTTTGTCAAACACTGTGCTTTAGTAGTTTTATGAGGCCAATAAGTTTTGGCCAAGGGCGTTCATGTTTGTCCGATTGTGGCCAATTTCTTTCAATGACTCCCCAGTACCAAGAAATATGGTAGCAACCAAAGTTCCTGGATTTGTGAGTTGATCTAGAAACTCGACATAGCTACAACAAATATAGTAATACATCAAACTCCTTCGTCGTGTAACAGTTAAGTAAAACGGTTTGTTTCACCCTGTCCGTGCAGACAGGGCAATGAACGGCTCGGATCACTCCACATGAGTGATCCGAGCCCACCACCCTGTAAAAAAAAAAAATTTGACTCGGAAAAATCCGAGTCGTTGGATCGACCTCTGCGGGCACTGCCCGCAGGGATAGGGTCGACCGAACCAAGTAAAACTATAGAAAGACCAACCAATGACAAGGGATATCCAAATATATAGGCTTACACAAAGTGAACAAGTTAAGAAAGCCATAGATATATCTTTCACGGTAGGTGTAAAAGAATGGATAAGTGGAGCAGCCAAGACATAGGCCAACATGGTAGCAGACTAGCATTGACATGGGGACTTGACGAAAGTGAAATGAGGGAGGTAATACGATCCAAATTTCAAATAAATTGAAATGAAATATCTATTTAATTTGAAAATTAAATTTGAATAATTCAAAAAATCCGATTTTTATTTTTTTTTAAATCACAGTAATCAGTTTATTTAGTGCGATTTTGATTTTTTTTTTAAAAATATGTAAATTTGAAATAGAACGAGTTTCCAAATAATTTTTTAAACATAAAATGCTACTATTTTTATTTTCTTCTGAAAATTACATTATTTTTTATTATTATTATTATTATTATTATTATTATTATTATTATTTACATAATGAAGAATAATAAAATGGATTTTAAAAAATAAAGTAATATATCGGAGGAACTTTGAACTGCGATCATCCGATTGTGTCTCTAAATTTCGCCCCCGCATAAGAAGAAATTCGATTCTGATCCTCTGGAATTCTTCCTCGACGGGGTTCTTACGATTACGAGGTTTGCATCTCTTCTGGGACTATCTGAATTTCTTAGATTTCTGTTCGGTTAATCTCGATTTCGATTGGTAATGGTAAACCTTGGTTAATCCACCTATTCAAAACCTATCAGGTTAATACGAATTAGTGAGTGGTTTTAATTTATGTATCTCCTCTCCCCTACTGGAAAGATTTCTTGTTTATAACTTATGTTTGAGTTCCTCGCTTTTTTTATGCGTATTTATGCGCTGAAAGATTCTTTGTTTGCTGCTGCTGAATTATATACTACTACGATAACTTTCGCTGGAAGTGTAAATAAGTTTTGGCAGAGAAATACTTATTTGAATATTGCAGCTGAAATAGCTAGGATCAAATGGGATGAAACATTTTTATTACCGTGCTAAAGAAAGTGCAATAACCTAAGACTGGATAGCTGGTAGCCTGGTTGTGATACCTTTGTCCCGCGTCTTAAAAATTAAAGATTTAAAATGAGTTTATTATGAGTTACAATATACTTCTATAGCAACTTGGGTTAATCATTTTCGTAAAGCAAGGACGAATACGAAGTAGCTGCAATAGGGGCCATTGTGCAGTCGCGGGTCCGGGCTCGGGGCGTGACACTGGTACTCAGTGGTTTGTCCTTTATTCAAGAAAAAAACTGGAGGTAAAATTTGAAAAAGTATAGCCATGGAAGATTTTGTTCTTTGTTGGTGCTTCGTGGAGAATGTGCTCTTTGAGTTATTTGTTTGCTATTGTTATCGTAAGCGTATAAATATGTGGTATGTGCTAGATAGATTTGTAAACTAGCAATCGAGTTGATTTTTTTTAAAAATGTTGATATTTGAGATTGATTTTTGTTTGAACTGGAATTCCCAAAAGTTTTATGATGGCACTTGCCTTGAACATAAGCTTGCTTTTGACTTCGAAGAACTATGACGTATCTATTTTCAGAAAGTTTTTGGATTCTGCTGTGCTCTAGCCATATTCACGGTTCACCCACCTCTCCATTTTAGTTAAAACGATGGGCGGTCTATATATTGAGGTCTCTGTCTATTTTTCAGGTAATCTGAACGTGTAATCGGACTTTTTTTTACCATTAATCTTCAGTTCAAGAACCACAGTATGACATCATCGACGCAGCCTCTATTTAGTGTTCCAGTACTTACCGTCTCTCAATTGCATTATAAGAACCCGATGCGGAAATTTCAAAATCTGCAATACCGGAGTAATTTTCCTTGCATTAGTAGGAAACTTTGCCCTATTGTTCATGCAAATATGTCGCCATGGGAACCTGCTCCTACAACATATGCCCCTGAAAATGAAGTAAAATTACTGAACTTTGAAACCGTGAATTCTTCTGGTGATCCAGCAGAAGCTTCAATAACTAATAATGAACAACTTGTAGATACTAACAATCATCCATACATTCAACTCCAGCACCTTAGATGGCCTTTATGGTTTCTTGGCCCAACTGTTCTTTTAGTCACAGGCATGGTTCCCACCTTGTGGCTACCGGTTTCATCAATTTTCCTTGGTCCCAACATAGCCAGCCTTCTTTCATTAACAGGACTAGACTGCATTTTCAATCTTGGCGCCTCCCTCTTTCTTCTCATGGCAGATGCTATTTCCCAGTCGAAGGACAATACTCAAGGTTGCATCAGCAAACCTCCCTCTAGTTATCAGTTCTGGAACATGGTTGCAAATGTTACCGGATATGGTATCCCCTTGGCAATAGTTTTCGGTTCTCAAAAGGGATTTCTTCAGCCTCAACTTCCCTTCATTTCATTTGCGATTCTATTAGGTCCTTACTTTCTACTTTTATCTGTGCAAATGCTTACCGAGATGTTAACATGGCACTGGCAATCACCCGTGTGGTTAGTTACACCGATTGTTTATGAGTCATATCGGTTGTTGCAACTGATGAGAGCACTGAAGCTTGGTGCTGAACTCGGTTCACCATCTTGGATGGTGCATACCATTCGGGGATTAGTATGCTTTTGGGTGCTGGTTCTTGGCATGCAGCTCATGAGGATTGCTTGGTACGCTGGTTTTACAGTTCGTACTTATCAGCAACATTCTGCTGATGGTGTGTGATCAACAGTGAAGCTCATTTCAACTACAAAAATTTGTAAGATAAAAAACTACAGATTTATATTTAGCATCATAAAGGCAGATGCATTTGTCAAATAGAGTAGTTTCACAAAACTTCCGGCCAAGATTGGCTTATCATCACAGCTGGTCTTTGGATTGGTTAGAATATATTATATATATATTATATATAAATGTAAAGCGCTTCTGCAGTTGTGTTAAGACAATGATAGAAATGTTTATTCTCTGCTTACTTTTTTTTCTCTCGGCGTTGTTGTCAAGCAGGTTTATATATAACAAATACTTTGCTGATATATGTTCCTTGACTATAACCATCTGTCCGGGCTGGTCGGCCGCAAGTATCTAGTCATTGGAATGGAGTTATCATTTATGATGATAAATGACTTTTATGGAGTTTAAAAATACAGAGGTATCTACATTTTTATATTTTCTATAAAATTTAAGCATAAAATTCAATTAAATACAAGAATTAAGCATAAGGTACAACTATACAATATCAACAAATGTTTTTTATTCAACTTAAATATTTGAATTGACATTTAATTGATAACTAATATTTCAAACTCACATATTCATTTTTATTTCTATTAAAAACAATATCAATCTAAACACTAGTTAATTCATTCTTTTCTCTTCCATGTGTTTTTCTTTTTCTTTTGGACTTTTTAAAACATATTTTTTTTTTACTGTTAACAATAATTTAAAATCAAAATTATTAACATCGTTCATAATTTTGCAAATTGAACTCATGTCGTATTTCATATTTTTTCGAGTCGCTTGACTAACTCGATATGTTATCGAGTCGAACTCGAGCTCAACTCGATTTAATATTAATTTTCGAGCTCTAGCATGAAAAACTGTTTTTTGTTCCAACCACCGCGTACTGTAACCAGTATACAGAAGATATGCTGGTTCGCTTAAAGAGAGTCTTTTCTATGATTATATCTGAATCACATTGTACATGAGTAAGCTCCGTAAGATCTGGTATAATTAAGTGAAATAGATAAATATTATTTTTATTTTATTTATTTCACTTAATTAATTTTATATTTATACTTAAAAAATAGTATCTAAAAATGAAATAGTATGGAAATGCATTCATTTCTTCTGCATTGATCTGATTGATAATACTATCGGAGTAAACAAGAGATCTAAAGAAAAACATAAACTAGACTAAATTAGTAACAAGTAAACTTTTTGTATATGTATCTACAACTATTTTGTAGATAATATAGTAATCGTAAAGCCTGAGGTTTTTAATTTGAATATATATATATATATATATATGTGTGTGTGTGCGCGCGCGCTCACGAGCTACTCGACTAGACCAATCAATATACTCAGAGCTCGACTCAATTATGTGCTTGAGCTTCTCGAACTCAGCTTTAGCGAGGTCAAACGTAGCTCGAGCTATAATTAACATACATGGCCTATTTACAAATATTAGAGACGTGTTTGTATCTTTAGGCTACGCTTGGTTGGAAGGATAGGATAAACTAATGATTAGTATGTAAATGATAAAGAAAATGATTGTGGTAGGATGGATTAATATGGAGTAAAATAATATTATGTTTGGTAAGATTTTTGAGTGTAGGATAATTTTGAATTTTTTTATGAAAAGACGAAATTGCCCTACCCCTTCGCGGCGGCGGCGACGGCGTCAATGGCGGCGGCGGCGGCCGGCCGGAAATGGTCCCCGGAAACGGCCGGCGGGGGGCTGCGGCCGGAAACGGCCGGCCGGCGCCGACGGTCGGCGGGCGGCGGTCGTTGAGGCGGCGGGCAGCGGTGGTGAGTTTGAATTTAGGCGGGAAGTGGTGGTGAGTTTGAATTTAAGAGAAGGGTAAAATTGGAAAAATAGGATGGATTAAGAGTAGGATAAGTAATCTTAGGGTGTGAGGAGGTATTATTTTAACTTACCTAATATAACCTAATCATTCATAGGAGGGATAAGGTGAGTTAAATAATCACGCGTACCAAACGAGGGATAAAGTAGGTTAAATAATATAAACCTACTTTATCCCTCAAACCAAACGGGGCCTTATATTTATAATAAAATATTAAAACTTATTCTATGAGATATGTAAAATCCACATATTTTACATATAATTTGCCCTTACTTGATGAGTCCAAGGTGGTTTTTACACTTGTAAGATTTATTACATCAGCCATTATTTCCCAATTTTGAAGTCAAATTATCATACATTAAATTATATTGAGGATAATATCCAACAACTAAAAGATAAATGAGTAGGTCTCTTATGAGACCGTCTCGCGAATCTTTATCTGTGAAACGGGTCAACTCTACCGATATTCACAATAAAAAGTAATATTTTTAGCATAAAAAGTAATATTTTTTCATGGATGATCCAAATAAGATATCCATCTCACAAAATACGATCCGTGAGACCGTCTCACACAAATTTTTGTCAAGATAAATAATGATAAGAGCACCACATTGGTGCATTAATGGATAATTATTGACATCAATTAATATTAATACACCAATGACTCTTTCATTTAATTTAAAAAAAATACATATGAAAAAACTATAATTTATTCACTATAAATACTAATTAATTTCTACAATTATATTAAATAATTGTAATTTAGACGTTTAAAGATTGATAGCAAAGAGTCTAGCGGTTTTTTAATTTTTTAATAATATTTTAATCAATATTGAAATTAAGTTATTTTTAAAATAATAATACTATTTATTTTCAATAATATTTATTGTAAATTTTTAAATAAAATTAGAAAGATATTTAATTAATATAAAATAAAAAAAATGAATAAATGGATAGTGAGACTTTGACATTACATGAATGTGAGTGTATATTAATAACGAGAAAATATTAATATAATGATTATGTGGCTGGTGGACCTCATATTTTGAAGAGATAAGAGATTAATAACGTAGATTAATGACAACATATGCGGATGTCATAAGAGACTAAATTCCTAATTACATGTCAACAACAAAAATAGATAATAATTATTTTACAAATTTTTCCAAAAAAACTGCCATTTTTGTATTTTAAGATGTGAGCTAAACAGAGAATAATTATTCATTTTATCTCGATATTTGTATAAACGTGCACGATATAAATATTATATATATATATATATATATATATATATATATATATATATATATATATATATATATATATATATATATATATATTGTATGCCTCGGGCTTTCTTCTCTTAATTAATTAACCTCAGTTTTTTGCGGTGACAGTACTTAAGTTCCATCGCCGCTGCCGGAAAAGATCTTCTACGCCTCCGGGAATCTCCGAACGATCAATTCAAGGCGTGTAGATCAGCGATCTGCTTGAAAATGAGCAACGGAGATCATCTCCTGATCGATCCTCTTGAACTTCAATTTCCATGTAATTTTTTTATATTTGTAGCTTGTATCCGTTATCTTTGTTTAGAATTTTCAGTCGTGCGTGCGGGTTTCAAATGCCTTTGTGTTATGGTAACCTTCAGAAGTATAATTGCCTTAATTTCTGTTGGTTTAGATCTGCGAGTGAGATTTATTTTTATTTTCGAGTTACTTGTTTGTTTTTTTATTAATTATGTTTCTTGTTTTTGCAAAATAAGTCGAATTGAAGAAGCAGATCTCTTGTTCCATGCAATTAACGAACAAATCAGATGATTATGTCGCTTTCAAGGTATAAGTTTCCCAAGTTTTGTTTGTCTTCCATTGGATAAGAAATAACGTAAAAATCATTGGTTCTCTTGGGGTGTCCAAATGTTTGATTTTTATATTCCGTTCTATTTAATTTGTGATGTTCAGGTGAAGACTACAAATCCGAAGAAGTATTGTGTCAGGCCGAATACTGGAGTAGTTGTTCCTCACTCGGCTTCTGATGTTATAGGTATCTCTTTCTCTCTTTCTCTAGTGTGTATATAACCGGCAGGCTGTTGAGGAGATCTCCGCACTAAAGATAAAAGATTCCAATTTTTGTGTATTTCTGAAGCGTTAGGATAAATGAGAACGTCGCACCTCTTACTAAAATCCCAGTATGTCCCGGTGTCCGCGTGCATATGATCTCCCTATCAATTATTTATTTTATATTTTCATGTTTATCTGTCATTAGCTTGAAATTTTTAAGTTACTGGATGCTGAAAGACTTTGAAATATTGATACACCTTTTTTAAGAATTGAAGCGATTGCTGATTTTTTAGTTCTATCATTCAGTTACGATGCAAGCGCAGAAAGAGGCACCGCCAGACATGCAATGCAGGGATAAATTTCTCCTTCAGAGCGTAGTGGTGAGACCTGGTATCACATCAAAGGATATTACTCCGGAAATGGTAAATATTATATTACTCTCACGTGCTTTCATCACATAAGATATGTTTTTTATTAAAAAAATGTCAAAAGTTTTCATGTGTGAGCTGTATGTTAGTTCAACAAAGAATCGGGAAATCATGTTGCCGAATGCAAGTTGAAGGTTACCTATGTTCCCCCACCACAACCACCTTCTCCGGTCCGAGAAGGGTCAGAGGAAGGCTCTTCACCTCGTGCTTCAGTATCAGACAATGGAACGGTGAATCAAACTCCTGAATTCAACTTTGTGAGTTTTGGGTTCTTGATTTGAATCTCAGTTGTCACCATACATAATGTATGTCAAGTACATGAATGTATCTGTCAACTTTAATTTTGATGATTTTGCAGATGTCAAAAGCATTCAATGAGTCTCACGAGAGCACTTCAGAGGTTATATCCATCATTTTTCTCTAATTTACTTCTTATTATTATACTTTTATTACTCGTGTGACGTGTGCAAAGATATCCTCGCCGCATGTACTAGCTTTAACCATTACAGCCTACAAAAATATTTACACCATTGCATTTTTCGTTTTTTTTTTTTGGGTAATCCCTCTGCATATGTTGGCTTTTACTGTTATGGACATATATGAATCTGCTTTAGATCTCCTTTGTTGCACGTTTTGGGTCATTTAAGATATTTAAATTTCTGTTTATGTGAAATGTTTTTGTTCCTTTAGACATTACTTGTATTTTCATGGTCTGGTTTGATATAATTCAGATACCCTTTGAATCGTTATAATATTCCATTGAAACACCTTGGGATTAAAGAGTCAAAGTGAACATTCATATCATGAGTAGCAGATTGCAGCCGTCAGCTACTGTGTTGACGAATGATTTGTTGTTGACAAACATTTGAGCCTGGCTTGTACTTTAAACTACTTTATCTCTAGCCAGTTAGTAATGAGTTACTTAATGTAGAGTCGTATTTTCTTATCCATCAATTACTTATCTATTGTTGGAGCACATTTGTGGATAATATCGTTTTTGCTTTGGTAAAACTGATGGAATCTTCTGAAGATTTTCTTCTCTCAAGAAGGATTTATTTTTGTCTCAACTGTAGGTTAAGGCCATGATTTCTAAGTTAACCGAGGAGAAACAAAATGCTATTCAGCAAAACATGAAGCTTCATCAAGAAATGGTAACACTCTGTTGTTTGCTTTCTGGTACTTCATTATTTGACATCTTAGACAAGCAACGATTCGATGAACTTGTAACTGTCTCCTCTCTCCAACCCTGCCCTAAAATAGAAATAAATGTAAAATAAGATCTTTCGGTTGACAAACCTTTGACAAATGGGAAGATCAAGGACAAGAAACAGCGTGATTCATGTGTTCTCAAATCGTTGTCGATTTTTCTGTTGTGGATTGAGAAAACTTCTGGGTTATTTAGGGGTTTCTTTGAATTTATTAGGTTTCATTTTGTTAGAAAATTGATTCAAGCAACGAATGAAGGCTGATGATTTGAAATCTATAGCAGAATTCTTCAACCATAGAATTTGCGTTCAGATTGAGTCCAAATTTATGTTGAGATTGTGGTAGTGCTTGTGAAAATCCCAGATGAGTTTTTGGGAATGAGATTGGTTGGGCCATCTTGGAGTACACTTCTGATTATGATGCTGAGATTGGTTGGGCCATCTTGGAGCATACTTCTGTTTATGATGCTGATGTTTTTACGCACCACATGCAGCTCGTGCATGATGCTAGATCGTGTCCTTAGTTCTTGGCAATAATTCTTCACTTTTACTAATGATATACAGGAGCTATTGAAACGTCAAGGCAATAGAAGCCATGGTAGATTGGTAGTACCGTTCAAGTATGTCATCATCATTGGCTTGATTGGGATTCTGGTAGGGTATCTGTTTAAAAGAACGTGAAGGACGAAACTGGATATGCTTGAAACTTGTTTGGATACCTAAGCTTGTGCCTGTCTGGTAAAAGATCCAGGTCATTGAAGAACATGTGTTTCTTGTAAGTTGCTTTATCATTGAATTTAGAAGTTTGTTTGACTGTAGAAAACATGCCTACATTGGGTTTCATGCTCTTTTTGTAATTTGTTGGAAATGAGTGACTAACAGATTCTTCATGGTTATTTCCATTTTCATATGTTTTGAAATATGGATAGGTTTCCATTTTCATTTAGCAGTGGCATGTTAAATAGCTCAGAAACTATTTTATTTCATAATTTGGAAGATAAGTGCGGTACGGCTAGGCCTGGAGATTTGATTTATGAGTAACTTTTAGTTTCTGTTAACAAAAAATTGAATATGGTTTAAGTTGTCTCCCTTAATTTTCGATACGTACATGCATCACAAAAGGAACCAAAGAAGTTACACAAGGACTTTAGTTGACTATATGCAAAATGGTGATGTATTCTCTTCTTTTTTTCCAAAAAAATCACCTCAACGAGTTTTTTACCCTACAAAAGAATAAGAACAATCAAATTTTAGTACAAATAGGTCAGTGGAGACCAAAGATATATGGTGATGTCAACAATTTTTTACGCTCTGATTTAAATCAAATTTACATATTCTACCCCTTCCCATGTATGATTAAGGTGCTGAATTATGGCAGACAAATAAGAAAATGTTTGCTTAACTTATTTAAAATCTTAATAACTTAAAAGCTATGAAATTTTATTTTAAAAATAAGTTATTAAAGTATTTGGATAAAATAATTTTAAATAACTTAAATACATTAATGTTTTTTGTATTATAATCTTTTTTATTGTCAAAATTATCAAAAAATAATATAATACTCAATTAATGTAATATATATATATATATATATATATATATATATATAATAGTTTTATATTTAATATTTAAAAAATAAATCTATTTCATATTTATATTTAGAAAATTTTATGTTTTTTGATGAAAAATATTTAATATTATTTTTAATTGTAATAAAATGTAGATTAAAAAATTATAGTTGATAATTTGCTCAATAAAATATTAACACTATTGTTTTTTATACCTTAACAAAAAGGTATAACAAAATCGTATTTTAAATTTGATTAAAAAACACAAAGTGACAAAATGGTGAGTTAAAAAGTAAAGATAAAAAGAAAATTTAAAAGTGTATATAATGATATTTTAGAGAAATGAAATATAAAAATAAGATAGTTTTGAAAAAAGTGGGATATCCAGCTTTTTTAAAACTAGTTATAAGTTTTGCAACTTTTTAATCAAACAAAGTATGCGAGTTTATATTCTTTAAAGCAATTTATAAGCTGTTTTTTATAACATATAAGCTCTGCCAAACACACTCTAACGGTTGCAAGGGGCATTGTAGACATTTCAACACAGCAAAGGCAGCCATTGACCGGTTCTAATATTCTGTTCCAAATTGGCATTTCAGTTCATGTTACAATATCGTCTAAAACCATTTTCAAAATGCCATCTAAATAATGAATCTATAAGTTGCAAACTTCAAACTATATTCTCCCTCCAAGTTATCAAACACCACAAGCAAGAAACTAGTACAGTGTCAAGTTGCAACATTCTAGTGTAAGGGCATCTTACCGTTCGTTCCCTGATCGGATCCTTTTAGCATGTTGCATCGACATACGATCTTGCGGAAGTCATCAAGGGTTATCTAAAAAGATGTTCACGCGCAAAACAAGTTAAAGTGCATCTAAGTTGAGCTATGATGAGAATGCATAACAACGTGGATTTCTTAGCATTGTCTCAAGGTTTAGAACTAATAGAGTAATAGTTTTCAATTCATATGCATGCTCAGTTATAAAATCATGCTGCTGTTAAATCTAGAAAACTATGCATACAAAATATCAAAGCAAACCCATATGGGAAAGAGGAAAAGTTGAAAAAATCAGGACCTTTCCATCTCCATCACTGTCAAATAGATGTATCATATTTGCCATATCCTTTTCTGACCATGTAAAATCATGAGCTGCGGCTAGTCTGCATAGATCTCTTAGAAAAAATCCCCCATTCCCAGTTTCTGTCCATGGCAAGCATTTAAGAAAGATTTAAATCGAAAAAGTTTCATGTTCTCATGCTATACGCTGCAAAATCTAAACAAAAATAGCTTGCTTCTTTTGAACCAGCTGCAAAAACTATTTTGAGCATATATGTAGCAGTGATTAGTTTGAAAATGTTGCTTCATACTGAATAATTCTAAAGATTGAAGAGAACAGCTGACTGAACAGAATGAAAGATCACATTAGCCCTACTAACACGTAGACTTGGCATGAGCTGAATTTCAGTCAGCTAGATCATGTAACTCTCCATTATGAAAACTCATCTTCCAGATCATAACAACTTTCAATTCAAATAGCAAACAAAGTTTTTGAATCAAGATAAGAATGAATTATTTATTACACGCAGGGATTTTCAAGATCATGTAATTACTATTCGAAGAAACCAGATATCTAACAAAAATAAACTCATTACCATCGAACTGAAAGAAGTGTATCAGCACTTCATCTTCAGACATTTGCACGCGTCTTGTAATCTGCAACCATTAAATATGTAAGCGAATAATACAATTATCATATTGATCAGGACAAAAGTAATTAACACCCACTGGTTTTTTTCTCTTCCTCTTTTGTGAATCATCCTGAAGATCGAGATTTTCGTTTATTTTATCTCTTGATGAATCTATGAAAATCGCGCCAGAGGCTGTAGAAGGTGAATTGTCCCTAAGATTCGCACCAGAACTTTGGGGAAGACAATTGCTTTTTACATCTAAAAACCCTGCAGAATCTTGCAGTGACAGAGCAATTGCCTGCATAAAATAAGATGTTTATTTAAATAACATTAAATACAAAAGACTAACATGCGTTTGGTTAGAAGGATTTGAACGGATTTGATTTCAAATTCATATCTCAAATACATTGTATCCGTCTGACTCAAAATTAGAACAAATTATTTGAAATCTCTTGTGTTGCTCAAATGCATTTTTTTCTTTGATTTCAAATAACTCTCAAGCCTAGTCAAATCCAAATCCTTTAATCCAAACACAAACTTAGTTCCTTCAAGGTGAAAACAACACCGTTAGAAAAGAAGAATCTAGCTCATTGATCATGGCAAGTAAAAAGTAATGGTTTTATAACCTGCATTAAATCATTATCATCCACAAAATCAGAGGTGAATGTAAGCTTTTTAGCAGAAAACCGTTAGAAAAGAAGAATCTAGCTCATTGGTCATGGCAAGTAGAAAGTAATGGTTTTATAACCTGCATTAAATCATTATCATCCACAAAATCAGAGGTGAATGTAAGCTTTTTAGCAGAGCGATACTTCTTAGGGGTTGAAGTACTCCTCTTCCCCTGTAAAAATTTGAACAAAAAGAAAAGGAAAAATAAACCATCCATGTTATACCAGTAAACAAGCATGTTATTTCCCTGTCACCAACAAATTAGTACAACCTAGCACTATCGGCTAGAAATGCTCCAGTCAAGATGAAATTTATAAGAGTGGGTCTCACCGTCTCACGGATACTAATATGTGAGACGGGTCAACCCTATCCATATTCATAATAAAAAGTAATACTCCTAGCATAAAAAATTATATTTTTCATGGATAACCCAAATAAGAGATCCGTCTCACAAATTCGACCATTCGACCCGTGAGACCGTCTCACACAAATTTTTGTCATTTTATAATCAGCAGCTTAAAAATGAAAAGGCCGTGCACATACATTGATCAAGGATGGAAACATTCCATATCACTCTTGTAAAACTTCACTTAACACAATCTACTGATGAAGTTCACAGCTCTTGCCGACATTCAGTTTCCGAACTCTACTCCAAAGTTCCCAAAAAATGCGTTGCATCGATTCCCATTTTATAAACAAGTAGGAAGATTATCTCCACTAAAAACAGACAATCGTGATACCACCATAAAAGCCAAAGAAATAACAAAAAACGAATAATTGACACGATTAAACACATTTGTGAATTGTGCCCTCGAATAAATATTTTAGAATTTGTTTAAAATTGTATGCTTCAGCCCACCTACGTACGCCGAAATGCCCATAAACGGACATGTTTGGCATCTCGAAAAGTAGAACCATGAAAAAGGAGAAAATACGAAACCTTTTTCTTTCCAGACCCGGAAAATTCCCCGTCTTCATCACCTGAAGAGCTCCTTTCCTCTTCAGTTGGGTTGTACTCTTCGTCTTCATCAACCATTTTTTTCTTACCCTTTTTCTCATTATGCTTCTTGCGCGCTTTTTTAACAGAACCCATAAAAAACTTTGCCATTTTATGCAATCCCAAAGCCTCCATTCTCCGTTTGTTCTCTTCAATTCTCTTCAATCTCTCCCTCTCATACTGTATCGGATTTTCCTCACCGTTCTTTTCATTTGCAGTTTCATTTTCAGATTCTTCTTCTGATGAGATAGCTTCCGATGATTGCGCATCTGATAATTCTGTTTCGGGCATTTTCTCGACTGGTTTTGGGTATCTTGATAAAAAAAAGAAAAAGAAAAAAGGGCGAGGTTTGAAGCAGGGAAACCACTTTTCTTCTGCTAGGGCTTTATCGGAAGAAGGCGGGAATTTTGTTCATGTTGGAGGGGCAATTCGGTGATAAAACAGAGTATGACATCCGGATGCAGAATTCTTGATTTCACTATTATATAACTTTTAGATTTTCGTAAATCATGATAACTCAGTCAACCAACAGCAGCTAAACATGCTACGTCGTACACAAAGAGCTCCTCTTCATTGAAGGGAATTTAACTCCCACACTGCTGCTTGCGAGATTCGATCCCTGGTCATTGCTCAAAGATTCACTGCTGCTGACCAACTGAGCTAAGCCCATTCAAGCGAAAAAAAAAAAACCTTCTTGCATTAATGTCAACTGGAGAAAAATTATTATAAAAAGGCAACCAAAAAAAAACACTTTCACTGATTTTTCTTTCTTCCTCAGCAATTCCAATGACTCACATTGTTACCCAATTCACTTGAAGAGATTTGATCGTCAGGTTTGCAAAGCTGAACTAGAAAAATCGTATACATATATGTAGCAATTTTCAACTTTTCATGTCAATCAATTCATGAGATCAGAATTTGATATTATTTTCTTAAATGACCTTCGGTTCAATTGATAAAGAAATTTTAAAAAATTTAAATTGAAGACAAATTCCAACTCCTATTTTCATTTAGACTTTAATCAATTGCTCATCAAAATCGTTATTTTATTTTAAAAAAAATTAAAAGACATAGGAGTACGTAAGATTTCCAATCTATATATCATAAATATAAGTTAATGTGTGTGTGTAACTCACCATGCATTCGTAATAAATTAAATGTTTTACTTCTTTAACCAGAATGTCGTAGAATTGTGTCCACCGGATTTTTACGGACTGCTCCTCACAACTTAATCACACAGTCGTAATAGATGGTCATAACATAGATCCCTTCAACAATACTTAGCACAATTCTGTATCGTTTCCTAACTAAGAGTGCATGGTAAAAAAGTTTAATTTTGAATATATGATATGATGAGTAAGACTTGGTTCTTTTATTCAAGCATGCAATTTATTATTATATGGTAACCTCTTGTAGATGAGAAAGACTTGATTAGCTATGATAGCTAAAAACGCATAAACTGCAAAAAATTACAAATTTTATTTTGAAAGAAAAATGAAGATGATGAATGATCTCTTCATCTCCTTTTGTCCTTATATATACAAAAGTCTTGATAGATTTGAAATATGAACTTCATACTTGTGAATTACTTTGTAAATTGTGGCCTACATCATCTTTAGTTGGTCTACCACTAGTTAGTGGTCCGTCTGTTGTGATGGTTGATTAGTTCATCCTCCATTAATTGAGTGGTTGGATTGCATGTCTTCTTTACCTTTGTCGAAGATTTTTGCTTTGTGTGGTACTCAGGGAAAATGTGACTTGTGTAGACTTTCACCACTTGAACTTGCCTGCACATTATGTGTTTGGTCAGATCTGGGCCGAAAATCATTCCCGAATTATGGCTCTTTTTGGTTTGGGCATTCTGCACAGATTCCTTATGATCATCTTTCCATGTGAGCCATACTGCATAATTTCCGACGAGTTTTTTTTAATCCCCAGCAGCTTGCTATTCCACAAAAGATTTCTTTTTTTTTTTCAAATGATTCTTCTGCAAAGCTTGTGGTTTTTCCTGCAATGGTATTTAACTGAAAAGATTTAAATAGAAATTTGGCTTTGTCCATCTCTGTGAGATATACATATAATCCCCATTATCGTCAAATGTTGATGTCGCCTTTTGTGAGTGATGAAAAAAAATGTGTTTCATTCTCCGGAGGATCTTTGATGAAGTTCTGAATGTTCTTGTCTGGTCTTATCAACTTGATGAAATGAAAGGTTTCATGCGAGCCTTTCCCGGCTAGTTCTGGTATTGCCTTAACAAAATAAAGCTCCAGAATGTTTCCTCTTGACAAATAATCATTATTTGTCTATATTTTATGAATAGCTTCTTAGATCCATTTTGGTATTGTTGAGATTTCTAGGAAGATAGGTGATGTAGTATAAACTTAGCCACCTAGGCAAGAGCCCCAAATTCATACCATGTTTTTACCTCATTGAGATATGAATTTGGTTTGTCAATACCCCGGGATATCTTCATTGTAACATCCCGAAAATCGAAAAGTCCACGTAAATCACATGCATGCAAATTATTAAATTCTTTGGTATTTTATTTATAAATTCTTTAAAAGCATAAAATGTATTTTTTATTTTATTAAATTGTGTTTAATTATTTTATGCATTATTATTGCATGAAATGATTTAATTCATGAAATTTTAAAAGTTCATGCGCTTTGATTTTTAAGTTTCATTTCGCGCTCGATCGAAGAACGGAGACCGGAGAATTTCCAGGAAAAAATTATTTTTATTACACGGTTAATTTTTATTAATTAATATAAGATGTTTTAAAGGTATTTTTCAGGAATTGAGATTTATTGGGTATTTTTACCCGCAAGATTTTAATTTTTAACGGTGCGTAAATTTTATCAAATTGGGGGAATTTTTGAGGGTTCGGCTAATATTTTCAAAAACTTTCCAACACGAAATATTTTTCGGGAGTGTGTTTGAATTTAATGGGCCTACTTTTAAGCTTGTTGGGCTTAAAATAAATTTTTAACTTTTAATTAGTAAATTAAGGCTCATTAGCTAATTGTTAACTACTTAATTACTACTTAATTAATCCTAAACCTATCATTCCCCACCTCACCAACCGACACCCTCACTCCCACCAGCCTTTATTCTCGAAAAAACACCAACCGACACTTCCCCTCAGCTATTTATCTCGGCTTCTTCCCCCAGCAGCTGAATTGTATCGGTTTTGGCTTGTTCTTGCCGTGCCTATTAGGAGGCAAATGAGTCCAATGACTCAGGCCCATATCTTTTTTTGGGCCCAAATTTTTTTTTAAAAAATTATTATATATAATACTAGTTATTAAATAGCCCAAACCCAAAACCAAGTATTTATTAAATGAAACTTGCTTAATATGTTATCGATTTATTCCTCAATCTTCAATATTCATCTGCAGACAAACCTTAATCGACTCCAGTTGTTGCGTCGTCTCTAGGTTTTTTTGAATGGATTGGTTATGTTATCGATTGAGAAAGAAATTATTGAACAACTTGATTATACAGACTTGATTAATATTTTTAGCTCTAAAACTGTTAGGCGGGTTGTTTTTTAGTAATCATTTTGGACATGTTTGATATTTTTATTCCTTTAGTTTTTTATATTGTCTTTGACGTATTGATTTAATTTGAAAAATTGCTATGGAACGAAAAAAAATATGAACACACATTATGATTCGGAGGTTTTTTTTTTTAAAAGTTAGACTCAGGCCCAAATATTGTTAGGATCGGCCCTGGTTCTTGCATCCAAGGCTCTCCGGCGCTCCTCTCTTCATTCTTCTCGAGTTCTTACATCTTAAGGCACGCTTTTTATCCTTCTTTCTGCATCATTCATGCCATTATATGCTGTTACATGTGTGCTCGCATATGAAAAATGTTTAAACCCGTTGTTGCTTCGTTTATGCTTCGTCTTATTCATGAAAAACCGTATTTTATGCATTTAACTCACGTTTTTCTGGAATGAGGCAAGGGGGCTGCTGTACCGTGAGTAGAGGGCCTGTCATCACCGAGATAGGAAGGATTTACAAGCTGGAAATGAGGCCGTATAGTGTTGGGTAAGTGTTGGTCGAGTTCTTGAAATCTTCGGCTTGTAAGGAGAGAGATCGGTGGAATGGCATGATCCAGCAGCTCAAGTGCCGAACTGAGCCACGGAACAGTCCCTGGGAGGTCTGAACCACGGCTTAGGAAGGCTCGGTCATTGCTGGGACCATCCACGAAGCCGAACGAGCAAGGGGTTGGAAGTTGGTCATGTGTGCGTTTGAGGTTCCTAGAGATTGGGCCGGTAGTGTAGGCTTGCATGGGAGGCTAGCCGTGGGTTTAGCACGTCCAGGGGGAGCTTAGGGTGGTCCAGGTGTGTTCGGATAAGGACTGGTTCCATTGGACGAAGATTAGGAGCGAAATTAAGGGAGGTGCATGAACTAGAGTTTGGACTTGGGCATGATCTAAAAATCCAGCAGCTTTACACTTTGTTTAGTCTTGGTTTAGGAGTTCATTAAGGTCTTAACGGTGACCATTAATGGCTGGACAAGTGAGGATAGAAGAGGACCGAAACATTTAAGAGGTGGGAAAGGTGTTGGGAAATAAGTGTACAAGAGAGGGGCCGATATTTATTGAGAGGTAGGAAGTGCTGTCCAAGGTTTATTCGAAGGCCTAAGGGGCTGGTTTTGGGGAAATTAAGGTTTTTTTTAAGAGTTTATAAGGTGTGGTAAAAAGTTGGGAAAGTTTTGGTTAAATTTTGGTTTCATTCGGGTTAAAATCGGGGCTACGGTTCAAGTTTTAAAACAATTTGGTTAATTTATGAAATGAGCTCGAGTTTAAGTCTAGGAATACTTATAAATATGTTTTGGGATATTTTTAGGAGTTTGGTAAGTTTCGGATCAAAATAATGAGTTTTGGAATTATCTTGGATTTAGTCATCGCACGAAGCGTTAATTAAAGGATTAATTGAAACGCCTAGATTTAAGCTTAATAAAATAATGGGAAATTATACTTAAGCTCAAATAATTATTAGAAGTCTAAGTTTTTAATTTGGGAATTTTATGCTAAGATTTGGTTTAATTCGAGATTAAAACGCATTAATAAGTTATATTTAAAAATTAATTTAAAAGTCATAGATTTATGCCAAATAAAAATATGGGAAAGTTCATGTAGGCTTAAATAATTATTTGGGAAATGTTAGAGTCAATGGGATTAAGAAAATGTCAAAGAAGTGAAATTTTACGTCTAGGAGCAAAATGGAAATTTTTGGGTTTTCAGGGGCAAAATGGTCATTTTGCACCCGGTGTGAGATTTTGGACCTAGCAGCGCCCTGATCACATTTTTACCATGTTTTAAATGTTTATGCATCATGAATATGATTTTTATGAAATTATGAAAATACGTTGCATGCTTGGTTTAAAGGAAAAATTATATATATCCATGCTTTTATTAAGTGATGAATATGATGACACGTTTTGAAGGAAGTGATTTAGTTGTGACTAATACGATGACATGATGATATGATTGGAGATATCGTGAGGGAAAAGGCCCCAGAGGGAGCCCGTTTATGGGAGAAGGCCCCAGAGGGAGCCCGACGATCGTATTTCCATTGACATGATATGATGATATGATAGGCCAAGGCCCAGTTGACGGGTGAGAGTGTCGCTGGTGTCCCCGCCGCCCAGTACTGTGGTTATACGTAGATGGATCCATCGACTGACATGATGACATGATGATACGAAAGTCACAGCTAATGAACTGAATTCAATTAAAAAGAAAATGTATACGTATATGATGACATGAGATGACATGCTTTAATACGATATGATTTTACACGACACGTTTACGTACATGATAACAAGAGATTACATGTTTTGACACGTATATGATGATATGAGATCACATGATTTGACACGACTTGATTTTATACGACATGTTTATATTCACGTTTTTAAAGTTCATGAAAGATATGTTTACGTATATGATGATATGAGATGACATGCCTTGACACGACATGATTTTACACGAGACGTTGATGTTCATGCTTTTAAAGTTCATGAAAGATATGTTTACGTATATGATGATATGAGATGACATGCTTTGACATGACATGATTTTACACAACACGTTTACATTATGCTTTTAAGTTCATGAAAGATATGTTGAGTATGATATTTTTCACTGTTGTGTGCTAGGTATATGTACTTGTTATTAACGGTGCAGGTGTGTTGAGTCTTTAGACTCACTAGGCGTGTGTGATGCAGGTGATCTTAATGATGAGGAGACTGGAGGTGCTGAACTCTTAGTAGGCAGACCTGGTAAGGTGACACGACCCGAGGACCACATGTTTTCCGCATTACGATTTATGAGATTGATAGGAGATGAATATTTTCATACGTTGATTTTAAGAATTTTATACGTTTATGTTTACGTATGATTTTAGATGATTTGAGTTATTTTAAACTGCGCTATTTTTACTGACAAATATTTAAGATCATTTTTAAATGTTATATTTTTCTATTATGATTTTTACTCCTTTTTATTGGCAAATGCTTATGAGTATTTTTCAATGATATTTTCAGTACGACAACATGTCTATTTTTATGTCAAAATAAATATGATTATTTTAAAAGATGAGTTTGATTATTTTTAAACGACACTATTTTTATGGTCGAATATTTAAGATCATTTTTAAATGTTATTTCGAAAATGGTAACTTTAATAAAAAAAAAAATATTTCCGCATTTTTAAAACGAGCGAGACGTTACATTCATACTATATCAACTCGGATTGTGACTGGGCTGATACATTTTTTTTCAATTTCTGGTGATTCCGTTGATGAAACTATAAGCTCGTTAGTATCAACATTAGATTTTCTTTTATCATTTTGAATTCTAAGGTTGACCCCTCCCTCTTCAATCTCCGGGGTGAATGATTGAGTTGAAGTCTCCAAATAAGGATCCGTAGCTTCGATTTTTTCTTTGGCCGACTCATCTAAAGATGATCTTTACTTAGCACTTATGCTAAGAGTAATTGAATCCCCTACTCCAAATATAGAGCCATGTACTCGAAAAATCTCCATTGGAAAACCAGTGGTTTCTCAGCCTGGAGGATCGGCATTTTGTAACATAGACTATAGCTGAGTATAAGCCTGTAAACACATTCTTCTTCTATCATAGAAAATTCTCTTGTCAACTTGTTGTAGCCTACCTGCAAATTCTGCATTTAGGACAAGCTTATTGAACTCGGTGTGAAGCATTTCAAGGTGTTCCCTCAAATATATCTGCATTTTCATGATGACATCGACATTAGCATTATACATCTCTTGTTAAGAGATCTGCAAGAATATTTTAATGAGATTTAATAATAAAAAAATCAAAAATATAATTTTGACAGAAAGTCTATCACCTCAATAATCCAGTTTTCTCAGGTTAAATTCAATTCTATTTTTTAAAAAAGCTTTTACATGTGTATTAACTCTTCGAAAGTAAAAATAATTGTCATTTTTGAAAAGTTCTTTTTATTACATAAAATTCTTTTTCGTTGATTTTTCATCTTACGACTTCTGTATCTAAGAATAACTCACTGCAATACTTGCATGGTTGTTCTCATGATATTGTAAGCTTCGTAAAAACTGCTGCCCACCAATGGTCACTAGCATCTGTATATAATACTAGATCATCTTCATCTCGAATAATACCCATTTTCCGGGGATTTTTGCAAATATCTTTTAATTGACTTTATCTTTTTGTGTGTTCTTCTGTCCATATATATCTTTCATCCTCATTTAGTTATGGATTGAAAAATTTTCTTTGTCTTGCTATATTTTTTATGAGCATTCTAGCAATTACTTACACTTCTGGCATAAGGGTGAAATCTAAAGTTATTTATTTTCTACCTTTGTGGCTTACTTTCAATGATTGTTGGAAAATCAAAATCATTTTCTTACATTTAAATGAGTAATTTATTAATATATCTTAATCGTTTTTAATTTTTTTGTAATATTATCATATGACACAATTATATCAATTTTCCTTTGATAAAAGAAGTCATTCGTTCCAAAATATATGGATTTCCTCATACATTTCTTTCTAGGGATTTGGCATTTTGACGAAGAAAATTTGCATCGATATATTTTTTTCGACTCTTAAATTCCATTTATATATAGTGGATAACATAATATATCCATCCACCAAAAAGATGTCATGTAATTGAAAGTTATACAGAGCTTGAGTATATTTGTTTATCTTCTCTGTATCTTAATTGTTAAAATAGTCTATCCCCATAACCTGGGCTTTAAATATGGTAGAAATTCTCCCAGCTATCTCACTAAGAGATTATCTGGCTATGACCGACTCTTTGGTTTCTGCCGAAATCATTTCTAGGTGATTTTAACTTATCCCATCAGACTGATTTATAAAAGTTTAATGAATATTTATTTGTTGATATCAACTGTTCATGTTGCGATTCTCGTAGCCAAAGTTTAATCATCTATGAGATCTTATTTGTTTTTTAAATCCAGTACATTAAAGTTAAAGCACAACCTATCAGGATGTATTGATTATAAAAAAGACTTCTCATAGGATGTTTGGTGTAAGAGAATTTGATTTCTTCTTGAACTTGTTCCTATTATGTTTGATTTTCCACCTACTTGGAAATCTGTTTGGGGTTATCTCACATTTGTAGTATGATATCTCACTCTTTCCTTTGGTGGTTCATGTGAAGATGACCAAGTTATTAAAGGAAATTCACCCCTTGTTGTATTCATTTTTAGATCTACGACCTTAATATTCGCAAAAAAATCTGCAAAGTCTTGAAATCTTTTAGACTAATTCTTTCTACTGTTTTCATCATCTTAATTTCTTTTTGCTAAAATTTGGTTGTTATTCTAGAGTCTGGATACTTGTTTGAATATCTTTTAATGTTCTAATAATTTATTCTTGTTTTCAAGTATTTTCTCAATTTTATGTGGTAAGTTCAAAATCAATACCATATTTTGGAAATCTTTAAGATCCCCGGAGAGTTTAGTGAAATTGGAGACTATTTCTAGGAATCTATTAGTTTGAATCATAAGTTTATCTTAGGATTATGATTTGTTCTTTTTGGCTACTGATGTCTAACCTTGGTTAGCTCTTTTTGTAAATATTCCAAAGTGGAATAAGTCAGGTAAAGATTTAATTTCAAATATATGTTCGGATACAATTTTCTTTTAGAAAAATCTTCTCCTCAAATATTTAATTACACAAAAATAATAAAATTATATGTTTGAAATAATTTAATTTCGATTGTGATATCATTTTTGGCTTATTTATAAATAAAGGATATTTTTGATAATTTTTCAAAATTTGAGAGTTCAAACTAAAATTTTATGTCATATAAAGTAAATCCTAAAATAAACTCGAATCAAAGATTTTTCTCTGTTTTATCTTTAAATTTATGATTTGTAATTTGATGGGTCACGCATTTTATGGGTTATTAAAGCCTAAACCCGTAATCCTTTAAGCCCACTAAATTAAAATAACGGGTAAGCAGATTGGTCTTCGAGCCATAATTCTTATCTTTGCTTAATAATTTTTTTAGAAATAAATCTGAATTGAATTCAACTTCAAATTAAATTTAATCTCAAAGTAATTTTTTTCGCCTTGAACTTTGATCCTAGTACACAAAATAGTTGCATCATGTTAATTCAACAATTATAGTAGTAGCTCTCAGGATATTCAAGTTGGTGAAATATACGTATTTATGACCAATTGATGATCACAGTTGGTGAAATATACGTGTGTGTGTATATATATATATATATATATATATATATATATATATATATATATATATATATATCAGTTTTGATATGCTGTACATTTACCGTGCACACCTATGTGAGCACCGATGAGGTGTCACTCATCTATTGGATGAGCAATTTTTATATATTTCATCACATTCAATTGGTTTTTTTTCATTCCATTTAACCAATATCATTAAACAAAATCATATTAAAATTATCATCATAGCTGAAAAATCGTATATATATATAAATTTAATCGGGTATTCAAGTCGTATATGAGTATGATATTTTAAGACTTACCTCCATTGTCATACTTGAAAATCATCATATCTTATTACTCGTTTATTTATTCAGATAAAAAATCTCTTTATTACCTTCTTCATTCAGGTCGAATATCGAATTTTCTATCGGATTCGAAGGAAATTGTCAGGCCACGCATGAGTCCATATATCTTGTCACAAGACTTGGTCATCGTTATGCATTACCTAATTATACTTTGAATAATGCAAACTTAGATCATAATAAGAAGGTGGAGCCACAAGATTTTAATGATTTATTAAATTTACAAAATTGTCTTGATTTTGTACAAAATATTAGGAAATGAAAGTTGGTTAAAAAGTATAAATTATATAAATTAAACATGAAAAATTGAATATTTCAAATTAAGGGAATCATACCAACTTGTCATCGATTCTTGAACATGGATCAAACCACATTTCTTTCAAACAAAGATATCTCGCAATCGCTTTTACCATTTCAATACGTACGGTGTAAAATTCCAAACTGAAGGAGTAGTTTGCGAACCACATTAGCAATTAAGGTGAACTGTATTGGGCAAACTATTTATACCATTCTCGTCCAAATAATTGTTGGCGAGGAAATCGAAGTCCTGATCACTAGTCAACCGTTTACTTATTTTATCAACTCAAACAATCATATGAACATGTTTGCTTTTATGTATATCACGTCTTTATAAGGTTGATCATGTTGAAAGAAATTAAGACATGTACATAGTTTCAATAATTCTTAATTAGAATTAGACAAATAGATTATAATGCTAACAATGCATGGAGACATCCTAGCTGGCCGTGATGGAGCCTGATGGGCTGGACGGGGACAATCTTTTTTTACTAGTTAATTTTTTAATAAATTTATATTTATCATATATATTCACAGAATACATAAGTTAATCCACTTTCTAATGAACTTTTAAATTATTCGTGCAAGTGGTCATTCATCGGCAATTTCTAACTCAAAGTTGCAAACTCAGATGAAATATATGACGTCAATAAATTATAGTTCATGTGACATCTGAATATTAAATTTAAGATAATGTTTTAAATTTGAAACTCAATTATATCAGATTCATCATCCTCTTCTAATAATAAGCAAAAACTTGTGTGAGACGGTCTCACATGTCGTATTTTGTGAGACAGATCTCTTATTTGGGTCATCCATGAAAAATGATTACTTTTATGCTATGAGTATTACTTCTTATTATGAATATCGGTAGGGTTGACCCATCTCAAAGATAAAGATTTGTGAAACCGTCTCACAAGAGACCTACTCTTAATAATAATAATAACAATTTTAAAAAAAGTATGACTAAAACTAATCATGTTTAGGGTCCAATAGTAGGAGTCCCATGTGGTTTGATTGGGACAGACGTTATTAAGAAACTAATTAATGTTAAAGTTCAATGCATTATTATATCACAAAAGCTGACATTCAATTTCGTCTGATTAATAAATTGTATAATTTATTTAATTTATTGAGATTAATGATGGAGACAGGGTATGCCCTGTTGCAGATGCATGTACTAAATAGAATTTTGGCAATCATACATTATTTTTTAAGCCTACCATAAATTATTATCCCAAAATTTATGGTGATGACAAATTTAATTTTCAGTTTTAAATACTACCATCAATGGTCTATGAGTTTGTTTTTGTAAGATGTTCTTACATATTTTTATTTATAAGACGAGTCAATCGTGTTCATATTTACGATAAAAAGTAATATTTTTTCACGAGTGATCCAAATAAATATATGTTTTATAAAATTGATATGTAAGACTGTTTCATATAAGTTTTTATTACGGTGTTGAGGATAGTATCGGAGGTTTTGATTAATCTAATTATACCTCGTAGACGTCATTTGCTAGGTGATGTGGGTGGTAAATAATAGAAGTGGAAAACAAAAATATTTCTGTGAATCAATTTAATAGAAAAACCAATATAAATTTCAAAATTAATTTTTTGAAAAACTAAAATGTATCTAACACAAATTTATGGCACCTTTCGAAATTAAAGATAGAAAAATAATATATAAATAAATAATCTAATATAATAAAAATACATAAATATGATCATTAATATAATATTTGATTTGATATTATTCTTTTAATAATTAATAAAATATTACTTATATTATTTATTAAAGAAAATATTATAATTCAATTTAATTATTTAATTGATTTAAAATAAATAATTAATGAATGGATTGATAATACAATAAAATATACGATGAGATCTGATCATTTGAAAATGTGCCATAGTATAGTTCACGGACGTATGTGTCACTGAGTTTAATTAAAGGTAAACACTTGTGTAAGACTATCATACGGATCGTATTTTGTGAAACAAATTTTTTATTTAGACCATCCATGAAAAAATATTATTTTTTATGTCATGAATATTATTTTTTATCGTGGATATCGGTAAGATTGACACGTATAACAGAGAGAAAGAAAAAAAAAAACACTTGCAAGAAATCGGATATTATGTGCAAAAACACGAACTCAAAGGCATTTTAATCATGATAATCGGTAAAAATTTCCATAACACCAAGTAAAGCGCAGGTACAAGCATTTAAATAACGGGAAAACATTACACACAGAGCATAAACTTAATTCGAGTAGTGACGAGAAGAAATCTTGGCTTGACACAAATACAAGATGACATAATTATGACAGACTTGTTGATGCAAAACAGAGGATTTCTCAAACTATAACAACTTCAGTAATAACAAGATCTCAGTAAAATGTGACACAAAAATGAAGAACGAGATTGGAATTGACAGACATCTAAATTGGTGAAGTATATCAGATAAAGACTATATTCAATACTAAGGAAAGTTGGAATATAGTGCAAGGGCCAGGAATGGAGATTAATATCAGAACATTAAGTACTAAAAATCTGCCTAAGCCAAACATAGAATTAGCAAAAGATAAAATCAGACGTGAAATTCGCAAGTCGAAAGGGAATAAATTCAACTAATAACTATGAGAGCATCTCCAAGCTGATGCAGATATCAACTCCATCTTTTGCCAACAAAGAGCTATAGAAAATTGGTCCTTTTCTAAGTGGAATCCTCGAACCGGGGTCCTCTTCACGACCCATTCAGCTTGTGATTCGGTAATATTGCTAAATGTTACCGGGGTAAATCCAGACGACAAAAATGCACTCCTCCAATGCTGTGGTTTTTCAGTACGAAAATGACCCATTATAGACTTTTGGATTTCAGGTTGGATCCAGAAACGCTCGATCTTCTGCAAGGTATCGGTATTCATACTAACGGCATCAAGAGATTCGAGCAGGCTCGAATATAATTGAACGGAATGGATCACCCGGCCAGGAAATGAAAGGTCAGTTATATAACATCCTTTGTTGACAGACGCCACTATTCTTGGTGACAATTGCTTGACTCGGTGAAGAACTAAAGGAATTGATAATTGGTGATTCATAAAGGAACCAAATGGTAGATTCACTGCAACAGCTTCATTTCCGGATGTAAGAAAAGATGGAGACCATGAACTAGAATTCAAAGAATCAACACTCATAACCTCAAAATCAAATTCAAGATTGATTTCACCTGCAAATTGAATAAGATTTTCTCGAGCAAGGCCTAGTTCTATCTGATCATGTGTCGAGGGGGAGACAACTGCAGTTATTTTCAAAAGTGTTATGCCCCTTGATGCTAGCTCATGGATAAGAGAGGCCCATTGTCCACCGTACCCAATATCAAAATCTACAATATGAATTCTATCAAATCCATCCATGGCTTCAAGAATGGCTTGATTAGAAGTGAAGTTAGTAAATTGTACCAGGGGTGAAATCTCAGAAAAAGCCTTGTAAGCACCAATCTTGAAAACGAGACTATATGGCGAAGAATTAAAGGTAGACGTGTTGCTGTTGTTATTCGTGTGAAGGAGCATTTGCAATGCCTCCTTACAGTAAAAAGCAGCCCTTTGAAAAGGCTTGCCCATGGGAGAGAACTGGTGATTGAGCCGCGCCAATATCCCTTGCGCGAGTATAGGATTCCCCGTCTGGACCAGCTCTGCTACTTTGTATAGCTGGTCAATCGCCTGCTGTTCCTCACTACCGCTTGTCGAGTTTGAACCTGACTCAATTGGCTTCTGATGCAGATTCTGCGGAAACAAAAAAGAAGGCCCTTTTGATATAGCACCGGGAAGCTCGTGGAATCCGCCAATGGAGCCAGAATTGAGCCTTTTGGCCTGAGGTGAAGCGAAGAAGTCCGGTTCCTGGAGTCGGGGATATGTTAGAGGCAAGAAAAATAATGAATTCGGAGTTTGGTTTTGGTTTAACAACAGCTGTGGATTGCAAATGGGAGATTTCATTTCTGCAGAAGAATCATAAATAGGTTGCTGATGAAGAGCAAAAGATCCTAGATTGATAGATATAGAAGGGTACATAAGACTAGTATGGAGATTTGAAGATAATTGGCTAGTAGGAATCGCACCAAATTGGTCTTCACCGAAGCTTTGATCCATAACCCCGAAACCACCACTAGACTCAAACTCCGCTGCATTTGAACTGCCACCGCCAATTTGAAGAACCTTATTCAGACTTCCCAGTACAGGGTCTTCGACATCCCCCATGATCCACCTAAAAATGGATTGTTCTTGGCTCGGTGACGGGGCGACGGACCCTGAAAACACACTCTCCCAGTCCTCCATACCACATTTCTCCGCATTTCCTCTCTCGCAGGCAGTTTCGATCTCAAGAGACGGAGGAACAGGGAGGAGTTCCGGATCAGCTCCTCCAGCATTGGAGCTGGTGGCAGTTGTGGAGTTTTGCATCCATTTGGGAGATGGGTTTATGTGAGAAACAGCCACTACCCCCGCCGTATCTGTAGAAGTACCACCACCAACTCCGCCGCCACCGAAAGAAGAACTCAGGGTTGAAGAAGATGAAGGCCCACTAGGAACCCGAGCAGAATCCAGGACAGAAGTAGGCTCACCAGAATTACCGTTCAAGAAGTAACTTTTGTTGCAATTATCTGAGAAGAAACCTCTGTTTTTCAAAATCAGCTGCAAATCTAACACCCTTGTACCCTCAAAATCAAAAGGTAAGGGTATCCCCTTCATCAAATAACCAAACACCCAAATATCCAACACCTTCAATTCCTCTACATCTAACCCTCCAAAACAAGACTTCCCAGAATATTTTACAAGACAATTAAAATCTTAAATATGAACGGTGAACCCACAAGATAAAATCTTTCCAAATGCAGGAAACTCGGGAACATAAACAAGTACCTATGTGCATGTGGGCATAATATATACCCACAAAGAACATGCATCAATCTGTAGCTGCAGCTATCGTTTCAGTTTGATTATATGGGACAGTGAATAAATTGGATGACTGGTCAACAAAAGTTGAAAATGGAGGTTTGAAGCAATTTTTCTAATTTCTTTTTTCCACTCTTAATCCACTCTAATCTGCGAAGAAGCAGAAATGTCCCTGCCTTGTGTTTTCTGCCATGGATGCGTGGAACATAAAAAAGAAGCAAAATGTCCACCGTCCTTCCTCTCTCTTTTATTATACCCGCAACCACGTGAAGAAATCGCGCGTGTCACTCACGCCTTACTAGTGGAAATTCTCGACCGAAGACTTGCACAAGGTAGATAAATTATTTGAAGAAATTGTGTTGAACATGTAGCAGATAAATTGAACTTAGTTATTTGGGAAAAAAACACTGAAATTGTGGAATAGAAGGTAATGGAGACGTAGATTAATTTTAGTATGACATAGGCTTTTCTCATATATTTTTTTAATAATATTAATAATACATCTACCAGTTTAATATATTTCTTACTCAATAGTAAAGTTTCGAAAAATAATAAGCCTCTCAAGAACTTGTTTGAAAGCGAAAGAGAGTTATCAACTTACCAAAACACAAATATCATATAAAATTAAATGACAAAACCTTGTATGAGACGGTCTCACGGGTTGTATTCGTGAGACAGATATCTTATTTGAGTCATCTGTGAAAAAGTGTTACTTTTTTATGCTAAAAATATTATTTTCTATTATGAATATGAATAAGGTTGATCCATCTCACAGATTGTCTCATCCATGAGACGATCTCACATTATAATCACTCAAATTAAGTAGCATACATAACTCGTATATAAAGTATAAAGATTTTATATGCCTCAAAATTCAGCAGGATATATACACGCGCAACTTAGAGCGTGGGTAATTGAAAAATGAGTGCTCTTCTCCGGTACTTTTCTACTAGGATTAGAGGGCTGAACACCGGGAGAGACGGTGCCTTTTTCAACACCCGAAATTACCCTTGCCCATATCACGTTTCGATGCCGGGGCAAATCCGTACTTCAATCGAACTGAATCTGACGGCAAGATAAAGCTTATCTCGAGGAAGATTAACGTACGGGATTTGGGTGTCATCTACGGTCGGGATTTCATCTTTTTTTGTGGCCATTTGAACCAATGGGTATTTATGAATTGACCGGCGCTTTGAAATTAAAAGGTGAGCGATTCACAAGAAAAAGCTGTTAAAATGTGCAAATTTGTTATTTTCATCTTCTAAACTCATGTAATATCTCGTCCATATATCACAACCAAATATTGATTTATTAGTCATTTTCTCGCGGGTCTCCATCCAAAGACATGTTCAATATGTGTGTTTTTAACTATACGTCAATCCGAATTTGCTAGCAGTGTCAAGTTATACAAGACAAACAATACGAGATAAGTTCGTTCGAAAAATATTGATAAAGAAAATTTACTTCATGATCATCGATTAAGTTCTTAACTACACCACCAACTCAAACATATATACACGGTTGAGATAATATCCGGGCTATTCAATACTTCTCAATATATCTACATTGGAATCTTACTCGAGATCAGGTATATAATTCGAAAATATATTGAAATCGATGTGATATCTATGACATCTAATCACTGTTATGATCAAGTTTGTATATGTCACGTCCTGAGTCGCTCGGGCCCGCAGCTGCGTGACTGCACAATAGACCCCTATAGCAACTACTTCGTATTCGTCTATCGCTTTACGAAAATGATTAACCCAAGTTGCTATAGAAGTTCATTGTAAGTCATTATAAACTCATTTTAAATCTTTCACTTTTAAGATGCAGGGACGAGGGAATCACAATCACTCCTCCTTCAGAACGCGACGTCCTCGTCGCGCCCTGACTTCTCGATCCACCAGCGCCGAGAATCTAGAGGTGCCTCCTACAGTTCAAGAGGTGGCTCCCGTCATGTAGCACTTTGCCCCGCAGGTTCAAGAGGTGGCTCCCATGCACGTAGTACTTTGCTACATATAGCACTTATTTCCCGGTATTCCATGCTGGTGACCGGCTCTGCTGTCACGTCTCGAACCCGGGCCCGCGACTGCGTGACTGCACAATGGACCCCTATAGCAACTATTTCGTACTCGTCATCGCTTTACGAAAATGATTAACCCAAGTTGCTATAGAAGTCCATTGTAAGCCATTATAAACTCATTTTAAATCTTTCATTTTTAAGATGTGAGACGAAAGTATCACAATATACATATGTTATTAGATTTCAAAATAGATTTAAAAAAATTTCGGATAATATACAAGAGGCTGGATTACTCTCCATGCAAGAGGCATGGAGAGTAATTTTAATTAAAACTAGGAAATGGAAACACTATGTTAAAATTTACTCTATGAATAAAAACTGTTTTTTTTTCCATCTATCTTAACTATATAGTCTACTGTCTATACTTAATATAATTTTCTCTATATTTTTTACCAATTTATAAAATACATTATATACTTCTAACAATTTTTTATTCTATTAAAACACTAATATAATTTTTTTTTGTAAATTTACTTTTCCAACAATTTCTTGATATGCATGAAAACATAATATGACCTGGGTTTTGTAAGTATTAACAACATAATTAAGTTACTTAATAGATCGAATAATCGGACTGTGAATCGATCAAGGTAGGGGAAGGCATGCAATTGGCCATTTCTTTTTAAAATTTCAAAGACAGATTAAAAGGGACAATTTATTTTGTTGTCCAAAAAAGGTTAAAAGTTGGATATTTTTTAAATTTTGTGTGTTCAATAAGAGAGGACATGCTTAGGTTTCAAAGAGTAGTTTAGGGCACAAGCATGATATATATGGATTTGGGTGCAATTAATATTTGTTAATTTTCATGTGATGGATGGGGTACAAATTTCCTTTTTCCTTCCAGCTCATTTCCTTTGTATTTTTCCCTTAGTTAATTAATAAACTCAAAAATTTTATAATTAAATCAATTATATGTATATTAATTAATCACATCCACATTTGAAAGGTGGACTAATTCTGATGCTAATTATAATTTTTTAGTTTAAAAAGATTTAAAAGTAATATATAATTATTTTATTGATTCATTTTATATTGAACTTGAAATTATTTTGTGGGCTCATATAATTTAGCTAATTGTATATAGACAAGCTATCTAATAAAAGACCCAATAAACTGATTTAGTTAATTATGAGTTTCAAAAGTATTAAATAAATTGGTATGATCCATCTTATGGGTAGAAACTCAACTCAATTAAATTTTCAATGATGGGTCGAAAATTGTTAAGGTTATGGTTCTCGATTCACATAAAATATATATGTCACACATATTCTAGATCTACTTTATTCTCTCATCTAAGATAAGAATAATGTGATCGATTCTCTGTGGATCCATAACTCAAACTCTAGATCAATCAATATAATCTGGTATGCGTTTATTGTTATTCATATTTTTTTGATAATGAGACATGAATTCTTGACGTATTGTGATATATCAAACATTTTGAACAACTTACCGCTAGAGGTGTACAATCCATGGGCGATGTTAGAATGTATAGTACATATATATAATTTTACATATCAACTTCGATTAAATATCGATCTCATGACCACATGTAATGTTACGTAGTCTGCTTCATCATATAAGATATACTTTTTATAAAAATATTTAAAATCGAGAACTGTTTTATTTTTAGCCTATGCAATATTAATGGCGACATAAACCTAATATATGAATTTTGAAACTGTTATTTTTAATTAAATCTTAAAAAATAAGCTGCTAACGTTATATACTTTACAAAGACTCGATGTATTATTTTTAAATGTTAAAATATTCTCTTTATATTTTTTTATAAGATGAGTACAAATTTGTTTTATAAAAAACTATAGGCAAAAACTTGTATGAGACGGTTTCACGAGTTGTATTTTGTGAGACAGATCTCTTATTTGGGTCAATCATGAAAAAATATTACTTTTTATGCTAAGAGTATTACTTTTTATTATGAATATCGATAGGATTGATTCATCTTACGGATAAAGATTCATGAGATCGTCTCACAAAAGATATACTCAAAAACTAAAATATCTTATTTTGAATAATCAATTATCCATTAATTTCACCTAATCAGCAACTCCACAAAATGGGCCCAAACATTGGGCAATGTCTTAGCTGTTGGGTTTGGCTTATTTTGAGTCAAGTTTCCCAAGTAGGACGATCGGTCAAATTTGGCATTATTGTTTCAAACAATGTTTTTTTGGCTTATTTAGTAAAATGAAAATAATATTGTTAATTTTTATAACATTTATTTTTTTCAATTATCTAAATTTGAGTATGGACACGATCGACAATGTTTTTATGTAATTATTATTACATTTTTAATATTTTTTTATCAATATTAATTTATCTTTTTTTTTATTAATGTTTGAAATCTTCTATAAGATGAATAAAATAAAAAAACAAACGACAAAATTTTATAAAATATAACTTTTGACCATATCACCCCTGTTTATTTACGTAATTACTATTTTACCATTTGACAATTGTATGGATTGCAACCATTTTGGAATTTATAATCATTTTATCCCTGACAGACAATTTTATAATCATCACGTTACCCTTTTTTCAATTTTAACTCTAATTTGTGTCAATTTTTATATAAAAATTCAACGATTAAACTTTGCAAAACGAGAAAAACAACATAAATGTGCAACGCCTAGAACATTAATATGTACATATATACGTACCACATACATAATTACATACATATTGTTAGGATCGTGTGATTGGTTAGAAGGAGTTGAATAAACAATCACACTTGTTTGTCCAAAATTTAGTTGAGTTAACAATTTTGATTTAGCAATTCACGTCAAATCAATGTCAGTTGGCTAATCAAATAAGTTTTGTGTGGAATAAAGCTTAACTGACAAATTGGACACTAAAAAATGACTACTTAAGAAAAACAGTTAGGTTATCAAGAATAAGCTAACTGAAACGTAAATAACATAAAATATGTTTCTGAATGTTTGGAAATTCGAATAATTTCTATGTTGCGTCACCCCGTTTTCATTGTTGGAATGATGTTCATTAGAAGGCTTTATAGAATATAATTTTTGTAACAACCCGATTCACTAGGACTTTATTATTGCCTAACTGAAACTTCTAGTTTAGCTTATTTAAAAAACAAAACTGAACAATACACTAAATATTAGTTTACAAGTTTTCGAAATGAAAATTTTAAAAACAAATTGATCCTCAATGATCTAATATAATATTTAAGCGTGTGCTAAGAAATCATGAAAATAGTTGAAATTTTGATTTTGTTAAATATAAATGTGATTTTTTTTCATATATTAAATATATTTACTTTTAAAATAAGTAAATTTATTTACATTAAAAAATTATTTTAAAGTGAAGATATTATTTATGTCAAATAATTAAGAAATTTAAAATATATATTTATTTATAAAAGTACAAAATTTGTACCATCAATCAAAATTTTTACAAATGTCTACAAAAATCTTTAAAAAAGTCTATAAAAGTCCATGTAATTTGTTTACAAATCTGTGAAATTTTATAAAAGTCAATAAAAATCTAACAAATCCACGGAAATCTATCATTTAAAAAAATTTGTTTAAATTCATTAAATCTTATAGTTGAATACACACTATTAAATTATCAACGTTGATATCAGCATGTAATTGAGTTGTCGACTTCATCTCACTAACATTTTCGCACTATTGAACATGCTCTTTGAATTAATACTGAGCAACTTAATTTGAACAAAAACTTTTTAGCCTTCATAATATAAAAAGACAAATTTAAATACTTGTATTATACAAATAAAAATACCTATTATTTATATAAACACGAATCATTTAAACTCACGAAAGATTTGGTAGAATCAACCGTTTATGAACACGAGAAGTTAGCATGGTATATATATGGCTCGTTGAATCGTATAAATTAATTATAAAAATGTACTCTTTACTCGAAAATGTTTTATTTTTTTTTTTGTCACAATACATGGTAGAATATTATTGCCTTATTAATGTCGAGTTTATCTCGAATTATTTGTTTTTGACATGATCAACAAAGTTTGGATAATCAAATTACTTAGACAAAATGGATTAATTTTACGTGGTTCAATGTAGTGACCCGTTCCAGAATCACCTACTAATCAAAAACTAAGCATGCAATTAACCTAATAAACAATAATCAGAGACAACAGCGGAAAAAGTCGACAACTATAATGGTTATACAACCCAATCGAAGTCTAGAATAACTCAACTAAAAATACAAGTACAACCATATCGAATAGAACAATACCGAAAACTAACCCAACCAGCTACTCAACGTCCTCCTCCTGCTCCTCCTGAGCTGTCCAACCTGAGGCCTGCCCCGCGGGAATGGGGTGTCCAAGAATAAACAAAACCGAGGACGTGAGCGATAAGAACGCCCAGTACAAAAGTATGAGTATACAGACCTATATGAAATGCACATGCTATGATCATGATACCGGGGTAGTCAAGAAACAGGAGTCACAAAAGGATCTCAACGATGCTCAGTCTAGAGGCGCCAAGTGGATAGTGCCGCGCGGTACACCTCTGGGTCACTGCATCCACTACAAGACAGACGTGGACCTAAAATGTCCCGGACCACCGAAGCCCTCCCGACCCGTCGGCCACTGTGTACTCTCGGTGTCCATGCGTCCACAAGACAGGGCTGAGCGGCCCCAAGATATAGCTTATCTCGAAAGAGATACAGCTCAACAGTAAAGGCTATCTCGAAGGAGATACGGCTCAACATGAAATGCAACGTGCAGTAATAACCGTGACATAATAACATGCATCATATGACATATAACAATGCAGCAAATACTCATGCAACACATATATGAATGTATACTCAACCAGGATATCTCGGATAGTACTTTCGTACCTCTATCACAGCAAGCCTAGCCTTACGCAACACCGCTAATCAGGTCTAGAACAAGCCTACGCATCAAAAGCATACCCAATGAACAATACTACCATGCTCGGCTAGCAAAACCAGTACTCCCTAGTACTACCAAAGGTTTAGGGTTTACCTTCGTCCGTCGACAGCCCTTTGATGTCGATTGCCTCGAAACTCCGGCGCTGCTATGCTACCAATCCCGGCAGCTCTTGGCTATCGCTCGAACAACAACTAGCCCTAGAATCCTTCCAAAACTCTCAAAGAGGAGACTTAACTCAAGGAATGGCAAGTCACAAATGAGAAATCCGAGCACTATTTATAGGCCATGTTCGGATCCTCCGAACACCACTTCGGAACGTCCGAACGCTACGTGTCCATTGGCTCTTGACAGCTCATGATCGGATCCTCCGATCATACACTTCGGACCGTCCGAACATGCACGTGTCCAGCTGCTCTTGACACCTCATGATCGGATCCACCGAACCTACACTTCGGAACGTCCGAACTCCCACGTGTCGATCAACTCTTGACACCTAATGATCGGATCCACCGAACTCACTTCGGACCTTCCGAACTCTTCGGTGCTTCTGAACCATCTTCGGTCCGTCCGATCATGACTCGGTCAAAATTACACATTAAACCTTCTTAATCACCAATAATCCGTTAATTACCCAATTTGGGATTCGGGCTACTACATTCTCCCCCCCTTAAAACGATTTCGTCCTCGAAATCAAGCTTAGAAAATGAACAAAACGAAAATAACAACATCATTACCCTCCAAATCTAAGGGACAACCCATCACTAGACGCTTGGCTAAAACCGAATGACCCATCGGAGTAGAAACGGAAAGAATGACATCTAGAGAAACATGCGGTAACTTATGACGCTTAACAAATCGTCCTGGTCACCCCAACGACCTACACTTCCCTGACTACTCTCATCACCAAAGTGGTCAGCCATTGCTACAACATAGAATGGGGAAACTAGTAAATTGGTCAACGGAAATCCCAAAACAGAATCTATATCCCAAAATCGCATGCATGCTCTGATACCATAAATGTAGTGACCCGTTCCAGAATCACCTACTAATCAAAAACTAAGCATGCAATTAACCTAATAAACAATAATCAGAGACAACAGCGGAAAAAGTCGACAACTATAATGGTTATACAACCCAATCGAAGTCTAGAATAACTCAACTAAAAATACAAGTACAACCATATCGAATAGAACAATACCGAAAACTAACCCAACCAGCTACTCAACGTCCTCCTCCTGCTCCTCCTGAGCTGTCCAACCTGAGGCCTGCCCCGCGGGAATGGGGTGTCCAAGAATAAACAAAACCGAGGACGTGAGCGATAAGAACGCCCAGTACAAAAGTATGAGTATACAGACCTATATGAAATGCACATGCTATGATCATGATACCGGGGTAGTCAAGAAACAGGAGTCACAAAAGGATCTCAACGATGCTCAGTCTAGAGGCGCCAAGTGGATAGTGCCGCGCGGTACACCTCTGGGTCACTGCATCCAATACAAGACAGACGTGGACCTAAAATGTCCCGGACCACCGAAGCCCTCCCGACCCGTCGGCCACTGTGTACTCTCGGTGTCCATGCGTCCACAAGACAGGGCTGAGCGGCCCCAAGATATAGCTTATCTCGAAAGAGATACAGCTCAACAGTAAAGGCTATCTCGAAGGAGATACGGCTCAACATGAAATGCAACGTGCAGTAATAACCGTGACATAATAACATGCATCATATGACATATAACAATGCAGCAAATACTCATGCAACACATATATGAATGTATACTCAACCAGGATATCTCGGATAGTACTTTCGTACCTCTATCACAGCAAGCCTAGCCTTACGCAACACCGCTAATCAGGTCTAGAACAAGCCTACGCATCAAAAGCATACCCAATGAACAATACTACCATGCTCGGCTAGCAAAACCAGTACTCCCTAGTACTACCAAAGGTTTAGGGTTTACCTTCGTCCGTCGACAGCCCTTTGATGTCGATTGCCTCGAAACTCCGGCGCTGCTATGCTACCAATCCCGGCAGCTCTTGGCTATCGCTCGAACAACAACTAGCCCTAGAATCCTTCCAAAACTCTCAAAGAGGAGACTTAACTCAAGGAATGGCAAGTCACAAATGAGAAATCCGAGCACTATTTATAGGCCATGTTCGGATCCTCCGAACACCACTTCGGAACGTCCGAACGCTACGTGTCCATTGGCTCTTGACAGCTCATGATCGGATCCTCCGATCATACACTTCGGACCGTCCGAACATGCACGTGTCCAGCTGCTCTTGACACCTCATGATCGGATCCACCGAACCTACACTTCGGAACGTCCGAACTCCCACGTGTCGATCAACTCTTGACACCTAATGATCGGATCCACCGAACTCACTTCGGACCTTCCGAACTCTTCGGTGCTTCTGAACCATCTTCGGTCCGTCCGATCATGACTCGGTCAAAATTACACATTAAACCTTCTTAATCACCAATAATCCGTTAATTACCCAATTTGGGATTCGGGCTACTACATTCTCCCCCCCTTAAAACGATTTCGTCCTCGAAATCAAGCTTAGAAAATGAACAAAACGAAAATAACAACATCATTACCCTCCAAATCTAAGGGACAACCCATCACTAGACGCTTGGCTAAAACCGAATGACCCATCGGAGTAGAAACGGAAAGAATGACATCTAGAGAAACATGCGGTAACTTATGACGCTTAACAAATCGTCCTGGTCACCCCAACGACCTACACTTCCCTGACTACTCTCATCACCAAAGTGGTCAGCCATTGCTACAACATAGAATGGGGAAACTAGTAAATTGGTCAACGGAAATCCCAAAACAGAATCTATATCCCAAAATCGCATGCATGCTCTGATACCATAAATGTAGTGACCCGTTCCAGAATCACCTACTAATCAAAAACTAAGCATGCAATTAACCTAATAAACAATAATCAGAGACAACAGCGGAAAAAGTCGACAACTATAATGGTTATACAACCCAATCGAAGTCTAGAATAACTCAACTAAAAATACAAGTACAACCATATCGAATAGAACAATACCGAAAACTAACCCAACCAGCTACTCAACGTCCTCCTCCTGCTCCTCCTGAGCTGTCCAACCTGAGGCCTGCCCCGCGGGAATGGGGTGTCCAAGAATAAACAAAACCGAGGACGTGAGCGATAAGAACGCCCAGTACAAAAGTATGAGTATACAGACCTATATGAAATGCACATGCTATGATCATGATACCGGGGTAGTCAAGAAACAGGAGTCACAAAAGGATCTCAACGATGCTCAGTCTAGAGGCGCCAAGTGGATAGTGCCGCGCGGTACACCTCTGGGTCACTGCATCCACTACAAGACAGACGTGGACCTAAAATGTCCCGGACCACCGAAGCCCTCCCGACCCGTCGGCCACTGTGTACTCTCGGTGTCCATGCGTCCACAAGACAGGGCTGAGCGGCCCCAAGATATAGCTTATCTCGAAAGAGATACAGCTCAACAGTAAAGGCTATCTCGAAGGAGATACGGCTCAACATGAAATGCAACGTGCAGTAATAACCGTGACATAATAACATGCATCATATGACATATAACAATGCAGCAAATACTCATGCAACACATATATGAATGTATACTCAACCAGGATATCTCGGATAGTACTTTCGTACCTCTATCACAGCAAGCCTAGCCTTACGCAACACCGCTAATCAGGTCTAGAACAAGCCTACGCATCAAAAGCATACCCAATGAACAATACTACCATGCTCGGCTAGCAAAACCAGTACTCCCTAGTACTACCAAAGGTTTAGGGTTTACCTTCGTCCGTCGACAGCCCTTTGATGTCGATTGCCTCGAAACTCCGGCGCTGCTATGCTACCAATCCCGGCAGCTCTTGGCTATCGCTCGAACAACAACTAGCCCTAGAATCCTTCCAAAACTCTCAAAGAGGAGACTTAACTCAAGGAATGGCAAGTCACAAATGAGAAATCCGAGCACTATTTATAGGCCATGTTCGGATCCTCCGAACACCACTTCGGAACGTCCGAACGCTACGTGTCCATTGGCTCTTGACAGCTCATGATCGGATCCTCCGATCATACACTTCGGACCGTCCGAACATGCACGTGTCCAGCTGCTCTTGACACCTCATGATCGGATCCACCGAACCTACACTTCGGAACGTCCGAACTCCCACGTGTCGATCAACTCTTGACACCTAATGATCGGATCCACCGAACTCACTTCGGACCTTCCGAACTCTTCGGTGCTTCTGAACCATCTTCGGTCCGTCCGATCATGACTCGGTCAAAATTACACATTAAACCTTCTTAATCACCAATAATCCGTTAATTACCCAATTTGGGATTCGGGCTACTACATTCAAACCCACGCATGCATGAGAGAAGTTTACGTCATTTCAGCTACTTGCTAGCATGTTAAATGTCTCAGTTACGTATTAATATTCAATGTACCTTAAATAGAATACGATATTAATTTTCAGTTTGTCTTAAATTAAGATAATCAACAAATTTTCAATCGTACAAGTATGGTCGTAAGATCGTTTCTTGCAAGGTATTAATTGTTTAATACGTGTTTTATTCGTTTTCTCTTAATCGCGCTTCTACTTATTTTGAAGTACGTGATACTTTAAGATATTATAGAAAAGTGAGTGAGAAACAAAAGCACGGAGTATTTGGAAATAGATATCTCAATCTTACTTCCAGCTTCAAATTGCAGAATTTGAAGCAGAAATAGGTATTCGAAAACACCTGCAAAACACTTCCATCCAACTAAAAAATAGAAAATGTTTGTACAAGCTCGTTTTTTCGCGAACGGAACGTTGTTGCAAAGACATTTAGTTCAGGGAAAATTGTTTGTTGACATTCGAATATTCTTACTCATCTCACAACGGATCGTGTCATAAATATTTGTTGTTTCTCCAATATTTCAGGGATCTCATAAGTAATTTTAATAGATATGAATGTCTTATTTTTTGACTTCATATTTTGGATACATGAATTTCTTTTTCTATATTCAAATTAATATGGATTCTCAAATTCTTCGGACTGCTCAAACTCTGTACCTATAACGACAACATTTTTGCATTTAAAGGAATAAGTTGTCTTTAAAAATTCAAAGGTCAATTCATCAAAAGCTTAAAATCTACTCTTGATTACTCCCTCCCCCAAAAATCAAGCATGTATAGAATTATTTAATAATTAGAGAACTCCTGTACAATTTTAAAAAGGCTTCACACTTTTTAACATTGAAGATTAAAATAATATTCCTTTTATGTTTTCCATGTAAAATGGTTGGGGGAAAGTTAGAACAAGAAATGAGAAAACCCAAACCGTAACACACAGACGAGACAACGAGGGTCATAAGTTCCTCGGAGGAAACAAATAAGACAAGCTCTTGCTTGTTTATCGGTTTTCTTGTTCTTTCGCGCACATAATTATTATACTCTAATTTATGGTTGAATTCCTTTAAATTATGATCTTTACAAAAACATAAGGTCGAATTGTATTAATTAACGGCATACTTAATGACCATTACGTAATTATCAGCGTGTTTCCAAAAACCATTAACATTTGATTTTAGAAGATTCAAGGGGATTAAAAAAATACTGAATTTGTTATTTACTCTTATTTCACGTCTTTTTATCAATACTCGTGTGTATAAGTGATTGGTTTTTGTTATTATTACATATTCGTGTAGTTAAGAATAAACCCATATATATATGTATGCTTCTTCTTGTTTGGCGGGTGATATATCTTGTCAAGTCTTGGGTTCCCAATTGAAAGTGGGCACGCAAGAAGAAGTTGGTCGCCCTTATATATGCATCCTAAATTTTCACATTCTCATACACCTGCTGCATGTTACCAAAAAAAATTCAGAAACCAATTAATCAAATCCTCCAAAACCTTCCTTTGATCTTCGATACATATGTTTTGGTACCAAAACCTTGCTCAGCGAACGATTTCATCTAATCTTGTGTGGAAACTTTAGCCTGATTAATTTGGAGATCTTTCCTTCCTTCAAATGTCAGTCATATCGTGTCTTGTATTAGTTCTTTTGTGTTCTTTCCATGCATGTATTAATGCTAGAAGTCTTGGAGTGGTGAATAAGGAACCTACACAAGAATATCACTCAAAAAGACTGGTAATAAGTTCAAGTCTTGTTTTACTTTAATTCCTATTTGGTAGTGAAGAGTGGATCGGATTTATGCATATATAAGTATTGGAGGCAACCATCCCTTCTTTCTATTCGTGCTGTTTGTCAGGATCATTACAATAGTATAATTATTTGACAACATATGACTATCATCAACAATTTGTAGCTCCGGTATATGATTTTGAAAAGTATAATTAATGTGGATTTAGGGTAATATGCAGGAAAATGATGAGAAGTTGAATGATACTGGGGTTTTGATTCAACATGACAAGCGGTACTCTTTACTGCCTAAAGTATCCGAGGGGGCGAAAAAGGAAGACAAATCGAAGGAAGTGATTAGGGTTAGCAGTGACCATTCCAAAGACCAGGGAAATAAGGATGAAACAAAGGCGAAAGGCGATCAGATACGCGTACCTGATGCCGCACAAAATGAGTCTTTAGAAAGTGTATCTTGGAGGGTGCCTAACAAGAAAAGAGAAGATCCAGAACCAGGGTTTAACTTAGACTATTTGCCGCCGAAAACTCATCCTCCAATTCACAACTGATGCTCATCATATCACGAACTTGAGGGTACTTTATGTATTATTATCTTAATATATATTGATCAAAGCAATGATTAGTCAATTTGCAGTGTGTATTTATTTCATTATTTTTAAACATTAGCTAGGATGGGTCGATCGTTCGGGGAAAGAGGACTAAATTGATCTTGCATTAGGGAGAAGACGGGTGGGTCTCTCGGTATTTTTGAATGATATATAAAATTTATTCTATAATGCTTCAAGTTCTTAGACATGATGTACTGATTATAATCATGCCTCACGTATATTTTGAGAGTATTAATCGTTAAGGTATTGATAAGTTTTCATGAGTACTTTTTATTGATTCCAGTTCTTCATCCGATTTTGTTCTTGAATTTGTACTTGTTCTTGATATGGATATTTTTTCGATAGCTAGATAGCGTCCGGCGAACATTTCCGTCTCCGAGATTCATCTTCTCGATTAGGTAGGTTTTGCATCATTCTAAATGGTTGTTTGGTGCATGCATGAAAACAAGAATTATTTAGTTATATATATTTTTACTAGAAATTCTTCCTACAAAGAATGTCATGTAGGGTTCTACTGGTATAATTTTTGTCAGTAATTATTAACTAAAATTTTCAAACAAATTAAAAAAAGGCCGAGTTATAATTTTCACAAGATTCAAATTGATGTTCATTAAAAAAATATATATTCATACATTTTACGTTGGCTCCCATGTTTTCATTAACACTCCACATCTAAAACAAAAACCAGACACAAGATTGAGCAATTCAAAGATGTTTCCATATTTGATTTGAAAAATAAATTATTCATCCCTTTTGATGTAAAATAATGAAATCAAATTAATTAACACCTTCGTGATCCAAAAATTAAGGAGATATTGAGCAAATTAAAATATATAATATTGGCAATGATTGTGCCATTTTCTCTACGCCAAAAAAGGCTCAAAAACATTATCAACATCTTATAATAAATATATAGTTTAATTTTTCAATAAATAGTTTCACATTCTATAGAAGTACTATGTAGTTTATCAGAACTTTCTTCTTCTCGTTTAATTCATCACTATCTCTTGAAATGTCAGAACGATTCTTGGATTCATTCCCTTTGAAATTCTCTGTCTCAGAACCAAAATCGATCGATACGACTAAATGTGTATATTTTTGTTATTGTAACATGCATATTCAAGAAAGTGGAGACAATACCATATGTAAAATGTACAGATGTTTTTTTTTTTTTTCAAAATTCACATGGAGACAACATAAAAAGAGTCGAATCAACAATTTGAAAGGCACTTGTCTAATGTCAACGTAAAAAAATCCGAAACCACATGCAAATAGTGCGTTGGCCGTTTATAAAAACCAGGATGAAATAATTTATTTTAGTTATATAAAAGAAAGGGGAATGGATCCCCTACTGTGGGGTGTCCACAGTAGGGAATGATGTGGCAAAAAAAATATTTTAAAAGTTTTTTTAATACTTATTTTAATTCTTTTTAGTATTAATTTTTTTTTGAAATTTTTGTTTTCATCTTTCTTTTCTTCACTCTCAAATTTTCATTTTTAGTCTTATTTAAAATATATTATAATTTTTCTTTTGCCATTTTTGGACTTTTTGTTTCCTTCTTTTTTTTTTTTTTTTCCACATTTTGTTTATCTTGTTTGTTTTGAAAGTAAAATGTTTCAATTTTAGTTTTTTTCACACGCTTGATTCGTCAATTTTCTTTTTTTTTTCTCATTAATTTTTTTTAAAAATTAAAATAAGGGAAGAGAGAACTTCAATATAAAAATTTCTATTTTCTTGATCATTTATATGTCCAGTTCTTTTCTAATTTTTTGACTACCGAATTTATTTATTTAGGAAATAAAATATATAATATTTTTTTTCCATATTGACATATTTAAATCAGTTGGTACATTAGTATATAATATATAAGCTAAGTATAAATTATAACAAAAAAAACAATACAATAAAAATTGACAAGATAAAAAGAGAATAGAAAATACTTTTTAAAAAATTAGAATATATACACAAAAGGTCAAAAAGAAAACAAAAAAAATTTAAAAAGAAAGTATTGATTAAAATATATAAAAAGACAAAAAAAAAAAATAAAAGAATAGAAAATTGTGATTGTGGCTGTAAAACGACATCACAGTCTCTTTTGTGAAGATGCCCACGGTAAAGCAATTTTGAAATTAAATTTTTTGTCACAACATCCTCTACTGTGGGATGATACATTAATATGTTTTACTTTCAAAACAAATGAGATAAATAAAATGTGAAAAAAAAGAAAGAAAGAGGGAAACAAAAAGAAAAATAGCAAAAGAAAAATTATAATATATTTTAAATAAGATTAAAAATGTAAATTTGGGAGTGAGTGAAAAAAGATGAAAACAAAAAGCTCAAAATTAAAAAATTAAAACTAAAAAGAAATAAAATAAATATAAAAAAACTTTAAAAAAAATTTTGACACATCATTCCCTACTGTGGGATGCCCACCGTAGGATATCCACTCCGAAAAGAAAGCCTTTTTGGGTATAAAATTAAGCCTCAAATCTCAATTGTACGTTGGTGTTGAGCTTGAAACGATTTGACGAATTTTGAAATAATACAATTTATATATTTTAAAATTTTTATTATATTATTATTCGAGTCTTGGACAAGGGGAAACGAACAGCTTCTAGTTAGTTTATTGCTCCACAAGACACCAAAAATCCCATAAATACAATGTCGCATAATTCATCGCCCCACACTTTGAAATTGACATTGCTATCAAAACCAAGTTAAAGACAGAATTCAATAAAAAATGGGGTTTCTCAAATGTAAGTTGAAGATGGTGTTGGGGCTCATAGGCGGCGCATACATCGCTCAAAACTACGACGTTCCGAATATCAAAGATGAGATCCTAAAGGCGTTTGGAAGAGTCGAAGGAACCTACATGAAGCCCAGCAGGACTCATGAGGAGACATCTTCAACTAACCCAGAACCCAAAATAGTAGATTCATCATAATTTCTGATTTTTAGTTACAGTTTTTTTTTATGGAGTATTGCATATATTCGATCTGATTTTAAGATGCTGAATATTATTTCAAGATGATGCTTGATTTTTTCCTTTTATTCTTCTTCTTTTTTTGTGGATGAAACAATGATATCTAACTCAGCAATCGACAATATTTACCTCCGCTCAAATTTTATTTGTATTAGTGCATGCATGTTAAAAGTTGTGTATTAGATAAAACTTTTGTTTGTGAATTTCGAGAAGTTGTATTAAAATTTAATACTTTTTTACAATAATTTTTATGATATGTGTTATAGGTTTATTTAATATAAGAATTCAAAAGTATTGGTAAAAAAATTATTTTCTCAGAATACATCGGATATGTTTAATGATATTTTTATTAAATAAAAATAGAATATTTTATAATTTGAGAAAAAAAAATTGATGTAACAAAAAAATTCATCTTGGATTCGGTTTGGCAAACTATGCACAGACAGACAGAAGTTGAGGGTGCCGGAGATATTTCCGGCAAAACCGGCCGATGCTTATGATAATGTTGAATCAAAACTTAAGAGTGCAACAAAGTATGGTTGAGTGATAGCAATGTGTGATTATCTAAAATATGATAGATACATGATATTTATATAGTTGGAAGGAACTAAATAAGTTCTTAAAATGCGAGATTCATTGTGAGATTTGCACTAATATGATCTTATCTTAAATAAAATATGAATTTTGAAAATATATCCCGATATCTTCGAGATTTTGTTCTTATCTTAAAGGATTTTTTTAATGTATTTTGGGTTTATGAGACTGTATCTATTGGCAAAAACTTGTGTGAGACGGTCTCACGGGTCGTATTTGTGAGACGGATCTCTTATTTGGATTATCCATGAAAAAGTATTACTTTTTATGCTAAGAGTATTACTTTTTATTGTGAATATGGGTAGGGTTGACCCGTCTCACAGATTAAGATCCGTGAGACGGTCTCACATGAGACTCACTCGTATCTATTTAGGTTATGTTTGGTAGCCATGATAAGGGAATGATTATTAAATAATCATTCCTTATCTCATGTTTGGTTCATTTTTAATTTAGCATGGAGGCCTTTAATTATGATTGAAAGCCCTCATTATTTATGTTATTTGTGTGATTAAATATCTCTCCTCAAAGGTGTGATAATAATAAAAATGTATATTGACCGTAATACCCTTAAATTGTCTTCTTCAATATAATATAAAAATTAAAATTAGTGAAAATTTAATAATTAATATAATATTTAAATTTTTATTATATTTTTTTATAAATTAATTTCATATATTTTTATTATTTTCAATCATTTTAAAAAAAATAAATTGTAATACAAATCTATCTTAATTAAATTTTTATAAATTTTTAATCTTATTAATTAATTCTTTTATGAAAATAAATTTTTATTAAATTCTAGTTTATTTTGTTTAATGATTACTGTAATATTTTCAAATATATTTCTAATAAATATATTTAAATTAATTTTAATAAATGTAAATTATAATTATAAATTTTTTTATTATCTATCCAATTATTTTAAGAATATATATTTATTAACATTTGGGGTATTTTGGTCATTGTAATAAAATTTACAAAATTAATCCATCATTTTAAAATTATACCAAACACTATGTTATTTATCCCATCATACTATTAATCCATATATCTTATTTTTTAATCATTCTAATTACTAATCATTTACTTATCTCATCACACGTACCAAACGGAGCCCAATTATTAGGGATGTAAACGATCCAAACCAAGTCGAACAGTATCAGGCTTGAGCTTGGCTCGTTCAAGAATAATTCAAGCTCAAGCTCGAGCTCGATCTTGATTCGAGCTTTTATAATCTGGCTTGAGTTTGGCTCGTTTAAGATTGATAGAGCTCGAGCTCAAGCTCGAGCTTTATTCGAGCTTTTATCATCAGGCTAGAATTCGACTTGTCTTGAAATTACTAAGCTCGTGAAAAGCTCGTTTATCATGTTAATCAAGCCGGGCTCGAGCTTGGTTTATTAATAGCTTGTTTATCATATTTAACAAGTCTGACTTGAGCTCGGCTCGTTTACGAGCTCGTAAAACATACAATTGAGCTCGAATTTGAGCTTGATTCGAGCTTGTTAAAATTAAATATATCTATGAACTAATTTTATATTAGACATAAAAATTTAACTTTTATTAGTACTAATATTTTTATTTGTCAAACTCAACAAATGAGTCAACCTCGAGCTTACGAGCCACCTAAACGAGCCGAGTTCGAGCTCGCGAGCCTATTAACGAACATGTTTGCGAGCTCTCGAGCCGAATATGCTTAGGCTTGAGCTTGGTTTGATTAAGTTGTCGAGATCAAAATCGAGCTTGAGCTTGGTTTGATATGATTAACAAACGAAATCAAACAAGCTTTTTATCGAGCCGAACTCTGAATAGCTCGCGAACGATTTTGTTTGTTTACATCCCTACCAATTATACTATTTATTAGGGCTAGGATAGACCAGTGGTGAGCTTCGATATAATAAATACTGATAATTGATGTATACACCACCAGTACACCCATTTAAGACAGTTATCAGTCACAAATCTAATAAATTCTGTTTCCGTATGAATCCATCGCTAATCATAATCCTAAAATTTGTTTACGAAAACCTTAAATCTTATGTCAACCTTCGCTAAAAGGCGATTAAAACTATATATTTATGAGTTGTTAAATATGGGTTCAAATTAGACCTTAACGAGTAGCAGTAGCACACCGATGCAAACTTTAATATGCCGCGTACGATGTAAACTGGGAGATTAAACATTAAATTACCAGAGACAAAACATTGATATAAGGACATTATAATTGCGAATGAAAACATAGTATCATTACGGACACCCAACTCCAAACTTGGGCTGGCATGATGCACCAACCAAAAACATTGTTTACCGACACCTCAAAAACAAAAAATATCGAGTTCAATCATCGTTATTATTATTAGTTAAACTTGAAATTCATCTTTATTAACATAAACAACAAAAATATATTTAAAATCGAAACACAACTTAAACTTATTTGTTGTTTCATATATATTAAGAAAAGTATTGGGAATTCAACTTTTTAATCAACAAAAACTATATGAGTGGAGGTTAAATTGGTGATTCAAATTTATAACTGAGCAATCACATAGGCCTACACAACACAAAAGATGTGAAGGAAGCAAGTTTACGCTCCAAAATTTGGAGATGACAGACAATCTCCTCCCTATATTGCCCTTGGCAGGATTCACGAAATACCAAATCTGTCTCCAATCCCACACTATTTCCTATACAAATCAGTAAAATGGAGACCGATGTGGAGTACCCTTCCTCCGGCTCAGTATCACTTCGGATACTTCTAAAACCGGTTCACAATCCAGACTGTAATCAGACCGGAATCCAGCAAGATTACTTCTTTTCTTCCTCACAACCTCCGTGGTAGCCGTGCAGGTGAAAGCTGGGTAACCCAGTGAGCTAGTCGGGTCACCGCAGTCAGAACCGGACTCTGAACTTCCTGGACCGGTGGCTTCTAGCACTGAATCGGGTGTTCTTTGGTCGTCATCTAAACCCGATTCAGGCGTTGCAAGAAACTCACATTTGCGTAGATAGTTTGAAACATTGCAGCCACTTCTCACAACGTGCTGAAACTGTGCAAAACAAGAACATAAATTTCAATAAATACAGCTAAAATTATTAATTTTAGTCGATGGTTCCAGAATTATTTCAAACCCAAAAAAATATTCGAAATACTTCCACAAATAAATAGATATTTTCGAGAATAAAACCATTTCCATCGCTTTCCTTATTTTCTATAAAATTTACGCTAACTTTGATTTTTCACAATTTCCAAAACAATACAATTATGACTCGTATCAATCATAACTCTGATGAACCAAATTTCTAAATTTTCTATTTATCTCTCATAGCCAACCTATCAATTCAAGAAATAAATAAATAACCAAATCACATCCTTTGAAAATGGATACATCAAATTTATGAATCAACCAATCTTCACATTCATTATACAATTGATCAAGTAAAACCTATATTTTTAAAAATGATTATGATAAAAACAAACCCGGGAAATATACAAAACCGGTCGGAACTCGGAATCAAAATTCAAGATTTTAGATAATTAAATAGAAATTTAGAAATTGTAAAAATCTAGATCAATCAAGAAAGTTAAAAGGAGGACCTTGCAAGAAAGAGAGCAAAAGAGAAACGACTTTTGCAGGTTCCTGTCGCAACTGATGCACAAGTTGCCGCCGCCTCTGCCTGCCCTCGACTGTGCTCTCTCTTTCAAAAACACTACTTTTGAATTATTCGTGGTGTAAGACTGCAAAACATTAAATTTATTATACCAGAAAATTGCATTTAGACACAAGAAATCAGATGAAAATTAGAATGGAGGATTAATAAAAACAGGAAAATATTAAAATTTACTTGAACTTGAGCACAGTCCATTAATTTATCAGCATCCCCCAACCGTATAACATCGTGATACATATATCTCCGTATCTGAAATCAAACCAAACAAAAAACAAATTAATAAAGTAAACTCCCAAAAATCAAATCAAATCATAGATTAATTATGGTGTTAGATTACGTTTTTCAATGAAATAAATTTCACTAACTAATTTAGATTAGATACATACCTGCAAGAGTCGGTGAGAAGGATGATGAATGAAGCAGTGAGGGCAAATTCCCTCACAGCAATCCAAACAAAAAACATTCTTTTCGTTCTTCTTCGCATCCTCGTGAATCAAACACGTAATAAAGAATTTCTCACGCAAAAGAGCCAAAAGCCACCGTGGAATCTCCGAAGTATCCAACTGCAAACAACAAAACCAAAGTTCCATAAAAGAACCCAGAAAATTACACCCGTGAAATGAATCGATCAGTGACCACAAAAAGAAAAAAGAAGAGGAAAAAGTTGGAAAGTTAGAGGAGCCCACCATGACTAAAAATTCAATGGTTTGAAATATGGGCAAATCTATCTATACAATAATTATAGACGTAGGGAACCCATTATCAGAATATCAGGAGGAAAACAAAAAGATTTCGCTGTAAAACAGCACTATAATTCACAATGGCTGCGCATGTACATTCATAAAGGCTAGTTTCTATTGGGTATATATGTATGTATAGATTGAGCGAGGAGAGAGAGTGTGTCTGTGTGTGATGGTGGATGGGATATGTAGAGCGGCGCCTGCAAAAACTGAGACCGTCAGTGTTTACTGTTACCAATGAAGGAACAGGAATTGGAGTGGAGGAGTTGGCCTCATTAATTTAAAGTTTTTGTTTTTGTAAAAAAAAAATCCTTCGGTCATTTTCTTTGATAAACAGCTCAGTTTATCATCGTTGACGGAGCTAGAAATATAATTTTATTTCGATATAAGATTTCTCATGATTTTATATATAGGGATGGCATTTGCCATATAATGACGGAACAAGTACATTGAATCCGAGAAATCGTCTCACATCTGTTTCTAGACTGACTTCGCCTAATGTAACCCACCCGAGCAAGATGAGTTTAATTTAAACTCGATACATTGTCTTTTATACATAACGTGGGAAAAAAATTATCATCGATCCATATGAGCAATTATATTGAATGAATTAAATTGATATGTTTCCCACAAATTGATATGTAAATGGGAGCATCCAGGCGTTACAATTAGTATAAAAATAATAACGAGTTCGAAAGAATTCCCACGCGATGATTCGTTTAATAACAGTTTTTTTGAAAAGTATGCACTAAAAAAATTAAATAGAGGAGTATAAATTATAATAATTGATGGCTACATGCACTGAAACATTATTGTTGAAAAGTTTTATTCCAAAACAATAATTGAATTTTTTTTCCTTTATATAAAATTATAGATACAATTTCAATTTTAATTTATTTTATTTTATTTTTACAAAAGTGTGATAGATATAGTAAAAGTTTTAACTAATAAAAATAGATATAGTAAAAGTTTTAATTAATAAAAAAGTGGTAAAACTAAGAGGTGAGAAAAAATATCAAACATTATTATATACCTTACTGCAAAATACTGTATATTTCAAAATTTTCGATATCGGTATGACATTAAAAAAAATTATATTTTAAAAATTATAATATAATATAAATTTCAATATCGATATGATATAATTAATAAAAATTAAATATTTCAGTAAAATATTCAAAAAAAATTGATGTGAATGACACTAACTTTTTTTTAAAATTTTGGTATAAAGGTTATAATACTTCATATCATCCCAAAATTTCGATATATCAAATTTATTTGATTGAAAAATTATGAAATTTTTGACATATCGAAATTTGAGTATTTAAACTTGATATATCGTATCGAACAACATAGGCTTGAGTAAAACCTTTGAATATACTGGTTAAATAATTGGTGGTACGTAGGAGTAGTTGGATGAGTTGCAGGCAAAGCCAGTAAATATCCCTTTCTCTACATGTCGATCTACTAATTGACAGGACAAAAGAAAGCGACTTTTCTGCATTCTCGGCTAAAATCTTTAGTAATAATAATCATAATAATCGTAATAATGGTGAAATTGAGCTGAACATCAAATATTTTTCTCCAGATCAATTTTTTTGTTAGTTTTTATTTTTTGTTTTGTTGAAATTCCTCGCCATCGGGTTCGATCTATGCTCTGTAGACTGTATGGTTGCGTTTGGTTTGGAGCATAAAATAAACTAATGATTAGTAAGTAAATGATAAAGAAAATGATTGTCGTAGAAATAGAATATATGGTATTATGTTTGATAAGATTTTTAAGTGCGGCGTCGACGGCTGCCGGCCGGCCGGAAGTTATTGGTCGGCGGCGACGGTCGGTGGTCTGACGTCTGCTGGTTCTCAGCAACTATCGGCGGTGATCGGCCAGCCGACTGGTGGCGGCGATTGGTGGTCCGAGGCGGCGGTCGTGGCGGGAAGTGGTGGTGAGTTTGGATATAGGAGAAGGATAAAATTGGAAAAATAGGAAGGATTAAGAGTTGGATAAATAATCCTAAGGGATGAGGAGGTACTATTTTAACCACATAATATAACCTAATCATTCATAAGAAATATTAAGTTAGTTAAATAATCACGCGTACCAAACGAATGATAAAGTGGATTAAAAAAAATAAACTTACCTTATCAGAACAACCAAACGCAGCGTATGTATATTTCAACAAAAGATAGGCATTGCTTATCCTTTCTTTGGTAGATAGACATAGTGACCATTATCTTGGACCTGCAGTTTACTAACCAATATATATGACACGTACCACACAAGAATCAACTTCAAACAGATAATAACTAGATTATCCTTTTCACTGTGTCCGAGTTGATGAAATACGTAGATTAATATTTGATTAATGGTCAAGAATTTGGTTTCTTCAACCAACATTTTCTTGGGTGAATCTGTCACAGAGAACTTATTCGGTATAATTTACTTGATGAACATGATTTGTAATCTTTATTATGTTTGTATGAAATTTACCTAATTTGCACCCAATAATAAATTCCCACCTAATTTAAAAAAAAAAAACAGGAAGATCTTATCAACATTTAATGGCTCACTGTGAAAGCCAGCGTAGAATTTTCCATGATGCTGCGTCGTTGCATGCAATTTTCTTACATTATAATTGTGTGGTGTAATAGTGCTGGTCTAATTTTATCCTCAACTATATTTTTGTTACTTTGTCATATTTTCTAGTAAAGTATAACATACATAAGTATATTAAAAATTAATTAGATGACACGTGTATTTATCAGAATTGAAAAAAATGGTATCAAAAATTAATTTAAGGATGTCATCTAAATATGGTTATTTACTAAGAACACAGTGGCTACGCTAGATATTTAAAGTGGAGTATCAATTTTATTTATAATCAAAATGATGATTTCATTGCTTCGTAAGATTGTAAAGATATAATTTTTAAAATATAAATTCTCTATATTTTATATTATATTAATTATTTATTTTGTGAAAAATTCTTCATCTCATTTTGGTGTGGAAATTAGAGTGATGCTTTTGCAGCACAGTAATGATCCAAAATACTGTTCCGTGGAACATAAAGTTTTGAAATAGTTGTGGAAAATCTTAAGGGTATGATTTGGATTTGCATGGGTAGTCGCGAGGATTTTATAAAAGAAATTTAATTAAAATAAATGTGGATAGTTGACGAAAATGATCTACGTCTGGCCAAGATACATAATTATATTAATTTTATTCGCGAAATAAATCAAAAAATTCATATTTATAATAAACAAGTAATATTATAAAAAATAATATTTTTTCGTCAATTATTCAAATTAAATATATATCTCACAAAATTGATATGTCATACGACCTTATAAATTTTTTTGTGATAATAAGTTTAAAACGTCGCTATTATAATTATGTGATAATAATTAAAAAATTATGGATTCAGCTTAGGAAATGATTAGAATTGTCTCTGTTTAGGATAGCATATTAATACTAGTAAATGTAGAAAAATAACAAAATCATGTATAATTTCATTAAACCGAAGAAGAGAGATCAATATTTTTGAACGAAGGAAGTGTCAAAGTAGTTGTTAAATGAGTCAATTTGTGGTTTGAGCTTTATTGATTCTAATGTAAAAACAATATTTATTTTAATAATATTTCATGGTTTTATCTAATTACGATATTTACTTTATCTGTGTAAGTTACATATATAAAGCCATTAAATGTACTAAATGTACCTTGAGATTCGTATCGCAACTTAAAATCATGAAACTCATTAAGAAGTGTACCGTATATCCTAAACATGTTTAAGCCGCCTAAAAAAAGATAAAGGTCGCCTAAGATAACATATGTGATATACACGTCATGTTCCATTGGTACAGACATGAGGTGTTTATTCTTGCAAATGGGTGATAATTTGATGATTTATCGAACAACTCTCCCTCGTACTTTCCAAGTGGTTATCATCGACAGTCAGATATGTTTGTACATCATTAGTCAGTTGACCCGGGACAATGTAGACGCTATACGTACTATCATGCACTTTGATCCGTTTACGGACTCCGTTGAGGATCATCAGGGGGGAGATTGAGTGTAATTTCAAAATACGTAGAAGCAAGGCATTATAGTTGGAGATTCACTGTTTGCTTACAGGTCAAGATATCCTATTTAATCTGATGAATCAAAAGTGTAAGAAGTCTCTGACCAAAACAAGACATATGCTTTATGGAAATGTGTTTTCCTAGCTGCACATATTATGTAACTATTATTACTCAAGGATACATCACATCGTTATCGAATTCAAATGCAACTCTCGATATACCAATGGTTGTAGATTTGATCGAAATATATGAGTTGAAAGACCGTACTGTACGTTAACCATAACATAATGTTCTTGCAGTCACTGTCAGTGATATCTAGTGGATAATGAGGCGATGCTACTAGACGCTCTTGTCATGATTCAAACTCGAGTTCTGACAATTTTGATCAAAGGGTCGATGAAAAGAATGAGACCAATTAGGGTAAGCCCGAATAAAAATAAATGTTATTCTGAATCACAAAAAGTTGTGAACCCATTGATAGCAATATTTATGAATTATTTAGGGTCACAAAAAAAGTATCAGATTCTGTGTTCCCGTTGAGATGGTGAAATTCAAAGAATTGAATATAACAAATGCAATTGGATGGAAATTAGACAAATTGCTTATAAAGGAGTTTAAAGTTGATTTCATTTATTGGAAGTTGTGTAAGTTAGTTTAATTATTAATCAAGTAAGGAGAGTGAAGATGACTGTTTTGGTAAAAAAAAAAAGTTTACAAAACTGACAGCTGCCAAAATAGATCGGTGGAAATTTTGATATTCCAAATTTTCAATTTTCATCATATGAACAATAGTTGCACTATCAACACATCGGTGCCGTCTGATTTTATAATGAGTTCTCAATTATTTATTTAGTAAATACTAACTAAATAACAATAATAATAGTGATGACTACTACATGTCATGATTCTCATAAAATATTTTAGAAGAGTCTAAATTGATTAATTGATTAATAATTTTTCATTGAGATTCATGTGAAATAAGACTATTTTCACAAAAAAATGTGTCCATCCCTCTCCTTCCTCACAAAATTTCGTCCACTTCGAAGAAAAATTTCATATGGCCACTTCCATGGCCATCTTCGTTGCAGGATCTCTAAAATTCCCACGACTCAGTTTCAACGCAAAGTTTCTTTTGACCTCTGGTGCGATCTAAATGAGAAACTCATTCTTTGATCTTGGACCAGATTAGACAATAAAAAAGAGGAAGATATGTTCAAGAGATTTAGAAGAAGTGCTATATCCCCTTAAAAATCGGAATAGTCAGAACCGACATTAAATATGGAAATGTAACCAATTTTAAACACTATACGAATGTTTAATTATACGACGCTCAAAGAACGTTTCGAAAATCGAAACTAAAAATTTTAAACTTCTATTGTGCATTGAGTGCGAAAAAATTGTACTCTAACATGAAGAAGTTTTGAAAATGCACATTTTCACTATCAACTCCTTGATAAAAATCCATCGTCGTCGATGAAAAAAATGAAAATAATATCTGGTATTCTGAGTCCTCAACGTTGATTATAATGCAAGCCCAATATGATATGCCGTATATATATATAATTATGATCACTGATCATTTGTGCGTCGATAGGTTTCCTAACGAAATTGTTGTAAGGACTGGAAAAATATTAGGAATAGGCTAAAAGATTGTCTTGCCTATATTATACATGTTATATTTCTAATATATGGTGAAATCTAGTCTTGTATAAAAAAACCATCAGCGTATAACGGTACACGTGAAAAAAATATTAAAATAAAAGTCATATATTTTTTAAATTAAACATAAATTAGTTATAATTCCATACTATATTTAATATTTTTTTCATATTTAATCAAAATTCTCGATACTTCTGAAATGAACAAAAAATGAATGATAAAATTGTTGACAAATATATAGATAATAAATCATAGCTAGGGTGAGGATTTCTATAAAATGACACTCATTTGCACACTTCGCGTGCATGTATATTATTTTTTGTTTGTTACACATGTTTGTTTATAATATTTTTTAGAGATAAATAAATAAATGAATTAATATATAAATAGTTTAGAACTTATAGTATTAATTTGTATATTTAAAATAAAATTATATTATTGTTTTTTTTTAAAACCAAAATGAAATCATTGGGAATGCTACGAGTTCCACCCAAAAAAGGAGATTGAGCAACGATACGTTTTGTCCCATTAAAGTTGTATGCCAGGCCTGAATCCTTGTAGGTATCGGTTAACATAGAATATCAATTATATAAAATCAAAAAATGAAAATTATAAAATCTCACCGATTAATCATAAGTTTAGAACCAACAAAGTCTTTATTTGAATATTTTTTTTATTTTCTTAGAATTCGAACAAAGCTATATTTTTAAATAATCTTTACGGTAGTTTAATTAAAAATATTACAATCTCTTAACAATTATATTCATAGTCACCAACAATTGGTAAGTGCTGTCATAATTTCATTTCTTAGACATTATTAAAAAAATAAAAACGGGCTCACTTAAATCAAATTAAGGTTGCAAATAGTACAGACAGCTAATAATGTATTAAGGCCCAGTAGTCCGCATGCTGATGACATACAATAAAAATATTTTAAAAAACAATATTATTATGGTTTTATTCTCCACGCCACAAAGATAACGAATCTCCATTATTATTATGATTATTTTAAAGAAGAATCATATTCACTTCCAAATTCTCCAATCATTTCAAAATCAGACCGGACCGGATAAGACCGATCGATTCAACTAAGAACCAGTCATGGGTCCAGTCCGAAACAAATTTGATAACCGTTTTGTGGTCAAACTTGACAGAACTTGTAAAAACAAGTTGTGAACTAATAAGTCGGTTAAAATCAGACCGACCATCTGTTGAACTACTCGATCAGTTGAACTATTTTTAAGCTAGATCAGTTCGATCAAGTTATGAAAAATTCATAGTAAGGTCCGATCATGTGCTAAGATATATAAACTTTACCACTTATATATATAGTTGGTGAGGAAAAGTTCAATACTGCTGTTTCTTTAGTAAGAAGTCAATTCTATATGTTTCAAGTCCGATTCATATTAAATTTTATCACATGCAGTATATATAGAGCATCTAAATGAGGTAAGAATCTTGTGATGGAAAATGACCACATTTTAGGGCTTAATTTCTTTTATATTTAGGTCAAACCACAGTTGGAATATGCTCAATTGATCCCACATTAAATTAATTAAATAATCAGTATAAATTTTAAAGAGAATAGGTTGAAGTAAGTAGCAGATCTACACTCTACAATTACTCAAACGTCGGAGAGTTTAAATCAACAGTTCAAAATTCACAAAAAAATCCTATGAAATCAACAACATCTCACATGTTAATTTTGTGAGACATGTTTTCTACCCGACTTATGAAAAATATTATTTCTGAAACCAAAATTGTTATTTTTCATTCTAGATATAAACTGATTCGGTCCATCTAATTGATATAGATATGTTGAGCAAAGCTTCAATAGTCCAGTGTGGTGGACATTTGGCCCAATTTTTTAATTTTTTTTTAATCCCATCATTTGGCCAATGAAACTTCGAAGAGGAATAAAAAGTTCATTAAAAAATTTTCTATATTTAAAAAAAAACACAAAATTAATATTTTGAAAAAAAGTTTATTTTAAGCACTTTATTTTAAAAATTACCACTTTTTTAAGAGGGTAGGTTATTTTAGGCACTGATTATTTATTAAAAGATGTTTGATTAAGTATATAAATATCATTAATTAGAGATAAAATGTCATTCCATTCAATAGTTTCTAAATTTTGCACCTATTTTGTAATCGAGAATGAATTCATGCTTATTTTTCGGCTATATAATTTATAATCTATCAGATTTTGTTTTGATTTTGGATTCTGTAAACGTTGTATTCATGCATTTTTCCGGTGTTTCTCATTGATTAACCAATGTCATTTTTTTTTTCGTTTCATAATTTCTTATAATATATTATTGACTATATGGAACTACGATCAGAGCTCCGTGCTCAAAAGAAAGTTGCTGATCAATAATTATTTGTTGATTTTGAGTAAAAAAAAAAAAAGGGTTGCTGATCAATAATTATTTGTTGATTATTGTAATACGACGAACACAATACATTTTTGTATTATTGTCAATTTGTCACATAATGGGAAAACATTTCATTTGCTAATAATAATGGCATATATTTGTCCCGCTAACGATCCCCGATCCCGTTCTTGTTTTTTTAGCATTATTTTGTTTAATAGATTAAATCTGAGATAAAATTGTATAGGTATATAATATTATGATTATTAAAATTGTTGAGAAGAGCACTAGGATATAGAATAATATTGAATAATAATTAATAAAAATGTGTAGTTTGATTCAATAAATTTTGGATAAGATAGTAAATTACAATTTTATCATTCCTTTATTAATAAATTAATATAAATGAAATAAATATATAAATGATAATATTTTAATATTAATTATATAATTTGATTGATGTGAGAAAAATAATTATTGATATATTCACTGATGTTGAATAAATAATCAATATATAAATTTTTTAGCTAGTTTTTCTAAATTAACAAGTATGTCTTACATGCAACGAGATTCACAAATCTATTTCGTTATGATAAGTCGACTCGATCTACATTTTAGTCAAAGTAACATTATTAAAATAAAAAAATAATATTTTATTTCAAAATAGTATATTTTAACACAATATAATTTTGACATCTAAATTAATATTTTCATCCAAATCAACATATATATACAAAATTTTCATTAATTAACCATGACGAGATTTATTTTACAAAATTGATCCGAAAATTTTTTGTGTAAGAGAAACTTATTAAAGTTCTCCATAGGTTTTAGTCAACGAATTTTATTGAATTTTGCCATATTTCTGTTTCGTTACCCTAATTTTGAATTAGGTTAATTATTATTATTTTCTAAATACCGTAGCTTGAAAAGGACAGAAAAAAAGAGCAGGCTAACTATCCCACGGTTCCTTCCGTATTGTGTTTATTTCAGTTTTCACATTTAAAAAACGCATGCCTTGCTTCCAAGCCATCCAAACTACTACCCCATAGCCAAGCTCACAATTCACCCACCAATTCCGAGAAATGGCGGAAATCGAAGGAGGCCCATCATCTAATCCGCCGCTTCAATTGTCCGACATGTTCCAGAAATTCGCCCTCGCTTTCAAGTCCAAAACATACGAACTATTCGCCGAAGAATCGTCCTCCGCCGCCGCAGACGCCGATCTTTTTACTCTCCTTGATTCTGCTGAGGAATCTATCCCCGATCTAAAAGTAGTCGTTATCAAACCCGACCCGAGTTCAGGCCCAAATTCTTCACCGACCCTTTTGCTTCGAAGTTTGATTCCTTCCCTATTCGCCACTCTCTCTTCCTTTGAAGCCTCCTATTTGCAGTTTCAAACTGCCCACGTTCCAGAGATTGAAGAGAAGGCTCTTGAGGTTGCTGATAGATCACTTGTTGCCATCCTCCAGAAACTGTCGGAGATGAGGGGTTTTTACGCAAGGAAGATTCGTGGGTTGAGTTGCGATTTCGAGTTTCCAGCAGGGTCGTTTTTGGAATTTCAGGTACAGGAGAATCAGAGCAAGCTCAGGGCATTGGAGATTATGGTGAACTCTTTGCAATCCCAAATCGATGTCAAGGATGATGAAGTAAAGGTTTTGAAGAAAAAATTGGAAAAATTAAGGGTACTCAATGATGATTTATCTCGAAAATTAGGGCTTAAAGAGGGGAAAATGAGCTCAGGGATTGAGGTTTTGTTGACCGTACGAGTTTTTGAAGCAATGCTGAGTGATTCTTTGAAGCTGGTTCGTTTCTTTTCTAAGCAGTTGATTGATTTGATGAAGAGAGCTGGGTGGGATTTGGAGATGGCGGCCAATTCGGTTTACTCGGGTTTGGATTACTCGAAAACAGAGCATTTCCGGTATGTGTTTCTGTCCTATATTTGTTTGGGAATGTTTCAAAATTTCGATAAGAGTGATTTTGGATTATGTGATATTGAACCTATGCGTAATGAGAATGGCATCAAATACAGTGGTAGCGGTGTAAGTGATAGTGAAAATAGTTCTTATTTGAAGCAGCTAATCGAGCATGTTTCAAGTAATCCGAGGGAAATCTTGGTTAAGAATCCAAAATGTGAGTTTTCACAGTTTTGTGAGATGAAGTATGAGGAACTTATTCATCCAAAAATGGAGTGCTCTATTTTTAGTAAATTGGATGGGAAAGAGAAGGTGTTGGATTCATGGAAATCATTGAGCATATTTTATGAGTCCTTTGTTAGGATGGCAAGCTCGATATGGCTACTTCAGAAGTTGGCATATTCTTTCAGTCCCACGGTTGAAATATTTCAGGTTGAGAGAGGGGCCGAGTTTTCAATAGTTTATATGGAAGATATTTTGGGCAAATCTAGTTTTCCTGGGAAAACCATGCCTCTTGTCGGGTTTACTGTTGTTCCCGGATTCAAAGTTGGTAAGACGGTCATTCAGTCGCAGGTTTATTTGATGAGCCAAAAGTGCAATGGCTTGTGAAATCTCATGTTCTAGATGATGATTGATAGTTGATAGGAAAGATAAAGAAAACGATGCATATATGAAAAGTGGTCTCCTCGGTCTTGCGCTATTCGAAGGTGAAGGAAGAACCGGTGCGGTGCGCCTTCTAAATTTGATCTCTAATTACACTGTCAATACTTATGCATAGGATTGTGGTGTTTGCTGAATTTAGAAAATAGATTTGTTACTTTATCCATTTCTCTAGGATTTCTTGAATCTTGTATAAAGCGGAGTGTCATTGTTCACACTTCCACTTCCAAGAAGAACTGGTTCTGTAGACCGATTCTTCGAACAATTTGAATTAGTTGTTTTTGTAAATAGAGTACAAATCTAAGCATTTCCCGTGTTGGGTGACTGTTCTATAGTATATATTTAAAAATTATAGTGTCGCATGATTTGTCGCCCATGAAAAATTCTCTTCTCAAACAAGAATATCTTACTGCACTACTATATCAGAATTTCAATTTGGGGTGCGCCAAATCATTTTCTTGGGCCAACTGCAACCTACTTCTACTCAAAAACATGCCTAACTTCTCAAGGCCGACGTATGTATTTTTATTCCAAGGACCGCATTAATTTCTCTCGGAAGCAAAATTCTATCAATTATTTGTGAAATCTTTTACCTATAGTTGAGGCAGATAATTAATAGGGACACGGAATTTTCTAATACACTTGGTGTTTCAAACCGAGCTATATTTTGTTGAATTAAGTCTCGTTTGAATTTTTGTATTAAAAAGTAAATGCGCTAAATATCATTCATGAAGAAAATAGAATAAATCACATGTACGAATTGTTTCTGGATTATAACTAAAACCTGCCTTTTTCTGGATTTACCTCACATCAATAACTTGGCTCCTATTACCTATAAATATTCGATTCATCTATTTTTTTTAAAAATCGACAATAAATTGTATCCCGAACACTTTAAATGATTAAAACAATATAATGATATTTTTTAATTAAAAAAAATAGGAGTGAGTCTCATGTGAGACCGTCTCACGGATCTTAATTCGTGATACGGGTCAACCCTACCCATATTCACAATAAAAAGTAATACTCTTAGCATAAAAAAGTAATACTTTTTCATTGATGATCTAAATAAGAGATCTGTCTCACAAATACGACCCGTGAGACCATCTCATACAAGTTTTTATAAAAAAATAGCTGAGTCGAATGTTTTGTATGTGATTTATTTATTTTCTTTATGTACCATATTTAGTGAATTTACTTTTTAATAATTTTTGCAAACAATGTTTGTTTCATTAAAATATATCATAGTTTGGAGCAGCTAGCAGAAGAAACATAAAATCGGTCATAAATTCAAGTAGCTCTCAACATAAGCTTCATTTTGGTACCCATTTCGCAAGGAAAAAATCACCTCTCAACGAGAACACGCCCGCCTTCCATTTGCGCGGCGCTCCTTCAGATGTCGTTGTTAGTTCACCTCGTCGTAAACAGCAAAATAAGGCCGTGGGAAGCTTGAATCGCGCTTGCGCACATATTTTCTAGCCAAGCTTGAATCCCGAGAGATCCTGTCGGTTGTTACGCTTTCCGATTGAGCGTCGTCGTTCTTCTTCAAGGCATAAAAATGTTCTTTTTTGTTTAATTTTCTTCAATTTCTTGGATGACACAACTATTTTCTTCTAGGTATAAAATTTGTGTGAAATCTGTATCACAAATTAGGCAATAAATTATATTTTCAATTTATATAATCAGCTATTCATGGTATGTTTCTAGCTATTATAATTATGAAAATAACGTTATATTTGTCGTTTTTTGGATTAAATTTGGGTTTTAGATTTAATCATTCATATAATATATTAAAATAATATTATTTGTAATAGAAAATATTTATCTTATATAATCTTATAATAGTATAAGATACATATATCATATAGTGTCAATATTGGTCAATGGATAACATACAAAATTTCAAACCAGTAATCATAATTATAAATGACAAAAACTTGTGTGAGACGGTTCACAGATCTATTTTGTGAGACTGATATCTTATTTAGATAATCCATGAAAAATATTACTTTTAATGCTAAGAGTATTACTTTTATTATGAATATCGATAGGGTTGACTCGTCTCACAGATAAAGATTCGTGAAACCGTCGCACAAGAGACCTACTCGTTTTAATTTTGAGCATTCATGTTAAGATTTATTCTCTCTTCTATGTTTGTTGAAAAAGTTATTTTTATCAACTTTGCGTATGGTTTGGAGTCAAATTAAGTTGCCTTTTTTTTTTTAAAGATCAGATTTTTGAAGCCTGTTTTAAGAGTAAAATGATCCGGTTTCCTCTTATCATATATGTTGTTCTTCTCCTCTTATCATATATGTTGTTCTTCATCATCTACCCTTCATTTGAATATTGTGAATGGAAGAAATTGATTCAACAGATTTGTGTGATTTCGTACGGAAATTTTTTAAATCTTTGTGTTGCATCATAGCTTAGTTAAAAGGAATCATTGATTAAAATGATTTTCAGGTGAAAAGGTAGCGAGATTGAAAATGGGTACGTGGGCTGAAAATTTTCTCAATGATAGTGTTAAGATTGGAACTTGAACCTAACTCAACCTTAAAAGCTAGCTCAAGGGGGAGGATTGTCCAAGCCCATATATACAACTCCCAAGTTATTTATCCAATCGATGTGAGACAATTAACAGATAGATAGTGAGGGAATTCTTCCATTGGATGATATAGCTACTCCAAACTTAAGAGAGGCATCAGCTTTACTTGGTGGCATACCACTGAAAACAGTCGCTGGCATACAGTTTGCTGCAAAATCTATTCATGATATCGGTCCTAGGTACGCTTTTTCAAAATCTACCAGGGAGGCGCTGAGACGTCCAAAAGAGAGTATCCCAAGTACTGTCTGGAAATTTTAGCCAGCAATGGCAGCGCGGGGGAGCCCAAACCCCTGTGCTCCAGCTTATGTCCAGGAATTTCCCGATAGAAAGAGAGCATTGGTCAATAATGTTTTTGCGCCGGCGTGCGTTGGGTGCTATTAATTTTTTCCCCATCGTGCATTGGATGATGTTGATTTCCTTTTTCGCTGCATTCATTGCGTGCTGTCTATTGCGTGTTAGGTGCGTTGTCAAATACCTATGACATTCAACATTTTTTAGTTGTGCAATGTGCAATGAACATTGCGGATAGCTGATTTACATGCGGGTTAGAGAACTTTGACAAAGCCAGATAGGATATTATTGGATAAATATCATATCGCAACTATCAAATTTGCATATATATTCTCGAGTGAAAATGGTATGTTTGGCCATAAGATTTGTATCGCAATTATTAGATTTGTAGAGGTGTGACTGCATGCAGTCTAGCCAGAATTCCACACTACGAACGTTGCTGGATTAAGAAAAATATGTTATGAAAGCAAAATCTTTGTTTAATGTATCTGCGATGATGGATTAAACCACGATAAAATAAGTATTGGCTGCCCATCTTACAACACAGATGCCCGCATGTTGGCGGCATATCAAAACTATATATATATTTACATATAACTAAATATAAACAGTAAACGATCTTCGGTAATAATTTTTAAGATGGGTTTTCAGAGTGATTAGTAGTTAACATTCCCACTGCATGCAAAATCATCTCCCACCACAACCTTCAAGTCTTTTTCATTAAAATACAAGCCAAATTTAAAAGCCCTAATCGCATAACATAGGAACATAATTAAATTAACCAGCTGCGACTTTCTTAATAGGGAGAAACACCCACATTTGCTGGAGCAAGAAAGCCATCTTTCATCAGGACGACATCGTCTCCTTCCTACGAGTTCAACGACTAAATTAGTTAAATATGCAGCAAAGATTGATCATGAGTTTAAGATGATCAAAATATTATAATAGACGCCTTCAACAAATGTTTGGTTATTTTTTTTAAATGCTTGCCACGGTTTTGTGTAAAAGTCATGTGAAATAACATAAAATCGAGAATGTACGTCCGGCAGATATTGTCTCAATTAAGATGTAGGGTTAATTTTGAGCTGTATAAATATACCTGTTGGCAGACAGACGGTTTCTTCACAGGTTGATCAGGCATAAGTCCAAAGTGAATGTGAGGAAAATGTGCCCACTAAAAACAAGAAAAACTACTAATCAAAATCACCATAATTATAACGAGTATGCGTAGCCTTACTCAAACATGTTTCAAATTTCACTAATAAGACACATCAAAACTATAGAATTTTTCAGAAAATTTTGGTTGATTATGATATTTTCGTGTTCTTTTTTCTTGGATCGATCTTACGTTTTTTGCGGCAGCACTAAAGGCTTCCCTGTGACTAATATCAGGGTTTCCAGCTTTGATACGTTGGATCTCATCCCTGCAAAATTATGTGATAAAAGTGATATTAATTGAGTTCCTTTGTTAAATTCTAGTAGTATATAATATTTATATAGTACATATAATAATCTTAGGAGTCCGAATTAGCTTCAAAAGAATTTATACGCTTACTAAAGAGAAGCTGTTAAAAGCAGTAATATATTAATAATAAAGCTGCAAGAACTTCCATGTATATAAACATGGGTTAGCTAGACAGAGATAGGGCCACAGGGGATCTATATCTATATACTCGTGACACAAATATACATGATTCCCATAGGACCCAAAAAAGAAAAAGAAAAAAAAGAAGAATGCGTGTATAAATTATTTAATTTTACAACCACTTACTTGATGAACCGATTGTAAGCAGATGGCACTCTCTGTCTTTTTTCTGGAGCTGAAAATAAACATAAATAACAAACAAACAATAAAACAAAAAGTGACACATTAATTAATAAATAGCTTTGCTGACTTTATTTATATTTCTGCATTCAATATCTTGTCTGTCATATATGTGCCCTCTCCTTTTCTCCTCATCACTGCTTCATCATTATCTAATGATTTTGCTTTTCAGTATTTTTTTCTTCTGAGATTTTGCTGTTTCACACACTTTCTTGGTTTCCGGGGGGACATAAATTAATAAACTTCTTGCTTTGATTTTATTTTTTATTTTTTTTTTTAAAAAAACTGGCAATAATGGCTAAAAACATGTTCATCTTAATTATGGTGAAAAACATAAGGAAAACAAAGTTAGGGTTTGAAATGCATTTGAAAATACAAGATCTCAACATTTTGCATAGAAAACTCAAAACTTTGACGAATTTGAGGGTATGGTGTTGAGATTTTTCACTCGTTTATGATACTTAATTAGTCTAAAATGACGTGACGCAAACCATAAAATTTGCAAATAATGTTAGACCCCAGAAATTATGGAAGTAAAAGATATTTATAGAAGTATTTATTGAAGGAGAAGGAGAAGGAAAATCATTTGATTACAGATGGTTTAAATAAAGTATAATCACTGTTTAAGAGTAAACTCTCAAAAAGCATTTTCTTGTTCTTTTATTCTTTTTTAAATAACACATTATAGTGAAGTTTTTGGATCTTATTTAGTTAAGAAAATACTGTACAACATAAAGTTTAGAGCTGACGGTGATTCAAAACATTCTACACACACAAAGAATAAGGGTGAAAGCAAGAACCTTTTTTTTTAAAATCATAGAGGATTTTCAAATATTTGTTTAGTACTTATGATAAATGTAATTAAAGAAGGAATAATAATTTTATAGTTGGTAAAAATAATTCGACACAAAATAAAACTGTGAAGGATCTTACGTCGGTTAGCAACTGGTGGCTTAGGAAGCTCATCGATTCCTCGAACGGGTACGATAAAGGATTCATTTGGATTTGGCTGAGTGTTCAACATATTCGATGGCGAGTTACGAATCTCCTCCTGCATATAAAAAAAGTAGAGTTATCAGCCAGGACTTTCTGAAAAAATGTTAACAAATATAACCAGGAACTCAAAACTGGTCAAAACAAAAGAAATATGGCTTTCTATATTATATAAACAGATTTTTCAATAAAATTATACTCAAAATCAAATTTTTTTTTACCAAATACACAAATCCACCGCATGAAATCCAGATTTTTATGTTGTTGTTTATATCATACAAGATGGATTTTGGATGAGAGAAAAAGAATGAATTAAGTAGATATTTTTTTTAAGCTTTAAAAAACATTAATTGAGAGAAACCCTAATCGATCATCTGGCTTTGTATGTATGTATACCAGAAGATTCTGAGGAGAGAAAAATGAATGGCCAAGATGAAGCTGATTGGCCGCAGGGAGACGCAATCCGCGCATGTTCACGGACAAAAGATTGGTGCAGTGGCCACATCTAACAGTCACAGTCTTGAACAAACTTGTGCAAGGAACACTCACCTAAATAATTCAAGAATTGTATATAATCAATACCTTCAAGGATAAAATGAGAAAAAAGATGAAGGGTTTTCATTCAAAATTTATGTTCCAAAAGTTCTTACAAAAAGGAAGCCATCTTCAAGAAAAGTGAGGTAAAGATTGAAAGGACTGTCATACAAATCAGACATATGTACTTGAAGCTTTTCACCAAAACGAAGCATTTTTTTTAGAGTAGTTACGCAAAGATTAAAGGGTTTTTTTCTTCGAACCATAAATATTGAATCTTTTCATAAAAAAATAAGAATTTTTCTGCAAAAATGAGGAGAAGGTTAAAGGGTTTTCAATTGAACTATGAATGCTCAAAACCTTTACAAAAAGGAAGCAATTTTTAAGATTATCTAGCAAAACACGAAAGGGTTTTCACTCAAAACAATATACACTAAAGCTCTCAAAAAATTTATCAAGCAAAATTTGCAATAATATCAAGGAAAATAGAGAATGATTTCACTCAAACAACAAGAACAAAAACATGCTTCCAAAAAAGGAATTATTTTTACCAGAAAACTTAAGAAAATAAAGATCGAAAGGGTTCATTCCCTTAGCAAGAAGACTTGAAATCAACACAAAGAAGAAGAAATGAACTGGGAAAAGATTAAACAAAACAAAAACACAACACATATATATCTATATGAAAAAAGAATGTGATGAACTCTATTCTCATTAGTGTATAGTCTTGTTCCATGAACAAGTGATGATAATACCGCGAGGACAGTATCACAATAGTTGCAATGGACGTAACAGAGCTGCTCCGAAGGAGAGAGGTGGTGGTGGTCCGGTGCAAAAGCAGATGAAGAGGACATTTTCTAATTATTTTTTGGGGTTTTTTAAAATTTTCTGAGGATGTTTTTTTTTTTTTGGATTGATGATTCTCTCAGATTGATTTGATTGATTGATAGGTTGACTGATCGAGGTATGTATATATGGGGGTTTGTGATTGACAGATTAACCACCTTGGATCTGATCTTCTGAATGTTTTTCTTTCTCTTTTTTTTTATTTAAACTTTTGTTGGGGATGAGTTATAGTAGACAAGAAGCTGAGAGAATCAAGAATGAGGTGTGTTTGAAAACAGGGGGTGCCCACTAATATAGTGGATGATTTGAAACAACTACAAAATCTGTGTTTTTTTTAAATATCCATCCTCATATTATACATATAAAATTATATATTTTAAAGTAATCTTTTATTTTTAATTAGGACTATAAGTATAGGAGTATTTCCTTTTTATTCCTACCTATTATACTCAGATTGTCACGGTCTTTCTTTCTAGCCACACTTTTCTAATATGGGACATTTCAGTAGGAATGACTGAAATAACTGATGAAATATTTACATAAAAAAAATTGAACTTTAGCTTATAACGTAGAAATTTTAACATACTTATTCTTACATTTATCATCTGTCTTTTTTCCATAAATTTTTTATATTAACTGATTATATCAAATGTATTATAATAATTATGCTCCAGATTTCAGTTACATAAACTACGTACCAATGAGTATCGATATTTGAACAACAATTTTTTATTTTAATATAGATTCCACACTAAATTAAAAGGAAATTACGTTCTTCAACTCAAGAAAAATTAAACTAACACTACATTCGTATATATTACACATGAAGCATTCCCTACAGTATTCTAGATCGATACGTACAACTTGTGGATGTATACATACATATATGGGGCCGTAGAATGGCGAGATGTATGGTTGGCATTCCCGATGGACAGAGGCGGCAGAGGTGGGGGAGAGGCACTCCGATAGGGACGTGTGCATGCCCCTTACACATTCACCTGTTCTTTTCACACTTATTTCTTCTTCTAACACAGACACACAAAATTGAAATATAACTTTTATAATATATATAAATATATATATATTTAAATTACTCGTTTTCCGATTTTATAACTCACATGTATACGCGATGTATATATGTATTTTAACCATAAGTGTAGGGTTTAATAAAGCCTTAAATGGCGGGCACCTATCCTCTGCACTTACTATTATTACCCTTTGATTTTGAAGTTTAGTCCGCTAGCTCATTCATCAGAAACAACCCGCAAACACATCAGATTTGATTCCATCTTTTTTCGTGCGATCGAAAGTTTAAGCCATTTAATCGGTAGTATGGATAGTAACATCTATATATGTTTTAATATATATTCTTTAATAAATCAAATACAAGAGTAATTTTTTGAATTAATAAACTGATTGTTTTGTTTGCTGATTTGTGTCCAAGAACAACTACAATTTACAAGATTTAATAAGGGTTAACGTTAAATATTTAAGAAATGATGTTGATCTGCATGCTGCTTATGTTAATGGTGCGTCCATATCTATGTTCCAAAAGGAACTTTTTACACTCACATCAAGGAGGAGAGAATCATGAAGACTTATATACTTAAATAGCATTTTGGATTATGTGCTATATATATATATATATATATATATATATATATATATCGCGTAGAATGATAAACTATTTTGTTTTTGTTTTTTGCTGATATAAATGATCTATTTTATGTATTTTCCCCGATTATATTCTACCAGTCAATTAAAAACGATATATATATATATCGATTAGAATGATAAACTATACCCTGTAAGAGTGAAAATAGAAATAAAGTACATATATACATACAAGCAAAATACAACAAAAACCAAGAAAGGTTTTACAAAATTTTTGTGATTTGACGGTTCGCTCAGCTTTCTCTCCCACACAAACGAAACACACACACAGATACGTTACTGTCTCATCAGTGAAATATAAAAGAAGACAGACGTCTTCTATCTTTTCTACATTTATTTATTATATATGTAGTTTGCCCTTTGGCGTTGCATTATTTTCTGCAACTCCCCTTTGTCCTATTATCTTCCAAATTAAATTAAATAATTGATGCCACTTTCTCCATAATTATTATTGTTAATTTTATCTATATATAGTATATGATATTAACTTGCCGCCTCACATTAAATGATTATTTTACACTATGGAAGGCATCATAAAATAATTTTTAGTCCATTAAGGACTCAAAACTCGATTATAGTGCAATAATTTTGGTTTATTTTTAAATTTAGTCTCATTTTGTTAAGTATTGAAATAACACCGAAAATAATTATACGACATTAAAATTGTTGACATTACATGACATTAGAAATTATTGATGTGGCGTTGAAAATTGCTTTCGTATCCTACACATCAAAATATCTGGTTAATTAAAATTTAGTGTAATAAAACTAAAATTTGACAAATTAAATAGATTAAGACCCAAAATTTGATAAGTTAAATAAGTGAACCCAAAAAATAATGTTTCAATTTTTTTAAAGAATAAATATCATACATGTTTATGTATTAATGGATGAAAATGAAATAAACCCAGCATCAACTTGGATTTGAGTTTGAGTTGCATATCCTTCTTTTTTTTTGTCCAGAATGGACAGCTACCTCCACACCCAGTCGATAGTCAGAAACTAAGTTCTCGTAGTAGACCAGATCAGCTCTGGCCTGAATTATCTTGGCCAGAGCATGGTCAATCTAGGCTTGGATGACAGTCGTTGAGAGCATTACATATCCCGTAGATCCGGTAGTACCGTGAGTACTTCAAGGGATATCATCCGTAGCAGGACCCTCGGGATGGTTGTCCTCAAATTCTTGCATCATTTCACCGTCGGATTCATCATCAGATTCTTGCTGTGTAGGCACAATACTAGAAGGGACATAAGACTTGGGATAGTAGTTGAAGAAGATCATTGTATGAGTCATTAGAAACTTGGAATGCAATAGTTTTTCTCTTATCCTTTTTCTGCATGTCCATGTTAAATTCGAAGGTACGAAGTGAATTTATCAAATCCTCAAAGGCTATCTGAGTTGTATTCTTAGTCTCATAAATTGCGCATATTGTTATGTTGAACCTTTCGGGCAAGTATAAGAACTTTGCTTACCAGACGTTCATTTGAGATAGGATAACCCAAACCGAATGCTTCATTGGCTATCTCCCTGAGATGTCGATCTTAATCAATGATTGTCTTGGTTTCTTCCATTCTCAAATTTTGATGTAAGTATTCTCAACTTTGTTCTCCTCGCACTTTCAGAACCTTCACAATGCTTCTGAAGGATTTCCCAAGCATCCTTGGCTGATATACAGTTTGTAATTAAACTGAAAATATTCAAGTCGACTGAAGAAAAGATTGCATTCAACGCCTTTGAGTTGTAATTCGAAACCTATACTTCATCGGTAGTCCAACCACTTTTCTATTTTATCAAGCTCTCACCATCTTCGTCTATCCTCTTCGATGGAGTCCAACGACTGATAACACGCTGCCACGCCCTTTCATCTATGGAATTTATATATAATATGATTTTGACCTTCCATAGGATGTAGTTAGAACCATCTAACACTGGTTGTCGCAGTGCTGCATTTGCAAGTGACACGTCCATCATAATAAGCAAATTTGTTAAACAAAATATTCAGATCAACACTTAGTATATTAAGAGTAGGCTCTGATACCACTTGTAAGGCATGAGATGTATTTTTTTTAACAGCAAACAAGTAAGATCGTATGTGACCGTAAATTTGTGTTTATCAGAATTAAGTGTTACGTTAAATGTTATAACATTTCAGACAACATGCAGCAGAATATATGAGTTTGTAACAAAAATTGACTTTAAGTAAATATGATGGAACAAAATAAATTTTGCATACCCCTCAGGGTAAAAATAATCGCCAGAAAACCAACGAGTTTACATAAAAACTATCACTAGTAATTTTAATCAAAAACCGATTTTCTCAACACGTTGAGAAAATCAAATGTTTACTAAAACAAAGAACCACATTAAAACAATATATAAGGAAGCAAAACACGATGCCAAAACTGGAGCAACAAAAACAAATCTTCAGTCAACTTCTTCACAATTGTTGTCTTCAGATGTCTCCAACAATCACGACAACAAGTGGATTCAGCACTCTTTGATCAGCATCAACCTTGTAGATTATTTTCTTTAAAGTTTATGGCGTGCAAATTTGCATGAGATTAATCCTATTATTTATAGCCCTAGGGTTTATCAACAAAGAAGTCTACACAATATAGAAAGTAAGAGTTTTGTTAAAAATAAACTATTTTTAAACAAAGATACCATATAACAAAAACCACATAATTCTCACATTACTTAGAAAGATAAAACAATATTTAAATATTCAAAATAATATCAATAAGAAAAAATTAATCTTGAAAAATAAATTTAATACGAAAATTATATTTTTCTTCACTTCTGTTCATGAAATTCTATTACTCAAACTAAGCACGTTTTGTTAAATTGTTTTAGTATTTAGAATCACTCAAAATAACTCTCTGAAAATTGATTGAATGTCTAAAAATTATTTGTGCAAATGAAAGTTTACGATGCACTAATAAAAACAGTAATATACGTTTCCAAAAAAAAAAAAAGAACCCAATTAACTCGTGAATTTAATTTTTTTATGCCAGTGTCTGTCGACTGGACAATTGCATTAAAAAAAAAAAAAAAAAAACCGAGCGTAGACCCTTGACTGTATACACATGGTTTTTGTGGTCCAATTCTAGTTCATTAAATATAAATCCATTGCGGTGTCATGACAAGTAGGTTAGTGGTGTCACGAGGGTTTCATTAATTACCCAATTCTCTATATATGTATATATATGTGTATATATATGTATATACTAGTTAGGGGTGAGCATAGTTTGGTTAAAATCAAAATAACCGACCGGACTGAAAAATTCTGTTTATATGGTTCGGTTTTTCGGCCGGTTACGGTTTCAAAATTAAAGAAATTTGGTTTTTTGATTCGGTTTACAGTTTTGATCCTCAGAAAATCAAAATAACCGAACCGACCATATTATATTTAACTATAGTATCTTTTGTATAATGAGCTAATAAATGAGCCTTAGTCATGTGACAAGTCTAATATTGACAATTGGAAGCTCAAATTGTTATTGAAGCTCGTATTGTTAAATGTTTTGAGATTTGTGATACAAAATCTATGCGCATTTTGAAGTCTGAGAATTGGAATTTAATAATTGTGTATCTTTTTATTGAAGAGCTATTGTTTGAAATTGTATTTCAAATTGTTATTGAAGCTTAGATTGTTAAGTCATAAGTGTATTGTAATCATATATGTTCTACTCATCTACTATCATTGTTTCTTTTATATGTGTTGCATCCATCAACCATAAAGTGATGTACAATTTTATTTCTTAACAAAATATTATATAACCGTATATAACCGACATATAACCGAACCGTATTACAAAAAATCGGACCGAACTGTAATACAATGGTTTGGTTTTGGACCAGATATATTCAAACAGGTCGAAAACCGAAAAACCGAACCATTATAGAGAAAAATCGGATCGAACCGACCGACGCCCACCCCTAATGCTAGTGCATCGACGCACTTGTACAATATTTTTTTATAATTCATTTGATTTATATATAAATGATGATCAAAATGTAGTTAAAGAAACAATGAGAGATTAAACTGTAATTTTAATATATGACTTTAAAAAATAAAAAGAAAAAAAACAGAAAAAAAACCAAAGTAGAAATTGAATTACAAACTTGATGCTTATGAAACAAATGTTCTATTCGCTAAGTTACATGCGAATTTTATTAAAGTTTAACAATTTATTAATATCTATCCGCTAAGCTACATGTGACTTTTATTAAAGTTTTAACACTTTATTAATATATATAATTATTAAAACATACCACGACACCAAAAATTAGTTTTATATATTAACTTTATCTCATTAAACATATTTCAATAACAATAATATAATCCCAGAGAGAAATTACTAATTTACACACAATCTAAACAAATTATACTATTTTTATAATTATGCCATAATTTTTTTTTGTATAAAGTAACACATTTTACGAATTACAACAAAATAATGATAAATATTTTTCCATACAAATTGTTCGTGATCTAAATATTAATTTAACTTTAATTTAACTTCAACAATAATTACTCATAAAAAACCAACTATACAAATACATAGGGATGTAAACAAACCAAACCGTTCGCGAGCTATTCGGAGCTCGGCTCGATAAAAAGTTTGTTTGAGTTCGTTTGTTAATCATATCAAACCAAGCTCAAGCTCGATTTTGAGGTCGACAACTTAATCAAACCAAGCTCAAGCCTAAGCGTATGCGGCTCGTGAGCTCGGAAACATGTTCGTTAATAGGCTCGCGAGCTCGAACTCGGCTCGTTTAGGTGGCTCGTAAACTCGAGCTTGACTCATTTGTTGAGTTGACAAATAAAAATATTAGTACTAATAAAATTTAAACTTGTATGTCTAATATAAAATTAGTTCATAAATATATTTAATTTTAACAAGCTCGAATCAAGCTCAAATTCGAGCTCAATTGTATATTTTACGAGCTCGAAAACGAGCCGAGCTCAAGTCACGCTTGTTAAATATAATAAACGAGCTATTAATAAACCAAGCTCGAGCCCGGATTGATTAAAATGTAAACGAGCTTTTAAAGAGTCGAGTTCGAGCTTTTCACAAGCTTAGTAATTTCAAGACAAGTCGAATTCTAGCATGATGATAAAAGCTCGAATAAAAAGCTCGAGCTCTATCAATCTTAAACGAGCCAAACTCAAGCCAGATGATAAAGCTCGAATCAAGCTCGAGCTTGAGCTTGGATTAATCTTAAACGAGCCAAGCTCAAGCCTAATACTGTTCGACTTGGTTTGGATAATTTACATCCTTACACAATATGTCCATATTGTGTATGAATTGTACTGAATTATGGCACTTGGTACATTAATTTGGTTAATCGATCCTAGACGTGCACTTTCGTAATATGACAAAATAGACATTATGGAATCATTCAATTCATCTTTGTCGACAAATAACACTATAGCGATGATTTTTTATTTTTATTTTTGCTATATATATAATGATCTACATCTACTCTATATTAATCTTGTGTATAAATAAAAACGAGTGCATGGGATTTAGAAGTCTCATAAATTTATGAGGATGGACAAGCTTTTTTCCTTGGTACGCACAGCTGAATTCTATTGAATAAGACATCGATAGGATGTATTATTATTATTATTAGGAAATTATATTATGTATTTTATTAGGTTTTTTTTGTCTGTGAACAGAAGCTTATCCTCTTCGTTACTGTGTTTGGTGCAGTTAGTATATGTACGAGGGAGACTGTTGAATCTATTCACGAATTGTGACTACATATAACCCTGTAATTAAAATCTCGTGGCACTTTTTTTCTTAGAAATTTTTCAAATGCTAATATTTTAAAATAATTTATAAGGAACATCAAATTATTTTCCAAAAAAAAAAATACAAATTCACAAAACGTCTTTCTCAAATGATGGTTATGTATGACAAAAACTTATGTGAGACAGTCTCACATGTCGTATTTTGTGAGACTGCTATCTTATTTGGTTCATCCATGAAAAAAATATTACTTTTTATAGTAAGAGTATTATTCTATTGTGAATATCGGTAGGGTTGATCCGTATCATAGATAAAGATTCGTGAGATCGTCTCAACAGAGACCTACTCGTTATATATAAAATATGATAAAATATGATGTAGGTAGTTTATATAAGAATGGAAAACATATGTATGTGTCACAACAACAATATATAGTAAATGTAATTGAAAGAAAGCGAGTATGAATCAATCATTTATGACATAATGAATTTTATATATATATATATATATATATATATATATTACCATACAGGAACAAGAAATTAACACCAGAAAAATTATTCTAACAATAAAGCAACTTAAAAACAGCGATGGTTCCCTATAAAAGGAAAACCACGAATATAGGAATTTAAATATGCAATAAAGTAAACTCAGATGGTTCCTCTATTGAGGAGATCTACATATTGCAGAAAAGAAATTGTAGATATTAAAATTCTTTTAAGACCGTGGTTCTTCCAGTTTCTGATGCATATAAACTTTTAAGGAATCTATATACAGAGCATATTTTTGCAAAAAAACTCCACAAATCTTAAAGAAATAGGTGGTTTAACTAGCCATAGATATTAAACACACACATATAGTTAAGTACGAGGGTTGTCTAAACCCAAGTACTGGAAATATCAATTGAGCAAACAGAAGTAATAGATAAGGAATAAAAACATGTCAATATAAATTTTTTTTTTGAAAAAAGTTCCTATTTTTTTTTTAAATTTTAAATTTTAAATTTCAAGCATCAAATATCAATTTTAGTTCATTATATATGTAAGATTTATTTTGTCCGACAGATGCTAAAAATAATAAGACTTTCAGTATATGATGTAATATAGTGAATTTGTGTTTTATCAGAATTAAATGTTGTGCCAAATGTTACAATATCTCGGACAACATGCAGCGGAACATTATATTTTGTAACACAAATTGACTTAAATAAATAGATGGATAAGATTAAATTTGTACAAGTATAAATACTTGTGCGGTATAAATACTTGTGTGGTGCCTCCGGGTAAAAATTAATCATTAGAAAACGTAACCGTTTACAAAAAAAACCTATCACTAGTGATTTTCACAAAAATCTATTTACTCAACACGTTGAGAAAATAAAGGCTTTCTGAAACAACCAACAAAATTAAAACTTAAACAAGAAAGCAAAAACTAAATGCCAAAAGTTTGGAGCAACAAAACCCGATCTTCAGCCAACACTTGCACGTGTGTTGTCTGAAATGTCTACAACAATTACGGCAACACTTGATATCAGCAATCTTCAATGCAGCGCGTCCTTTAAAGAAATACTTCTCTGAAATTCCACGGAGTGCGAAAGTGAGTGTATGATTGATCCAAGAGTCCCCACGAACATCACCTCACGTAAATCACCTCCACAAAAACTCTTCACGAAAAATACTTTCACGAAAAACTCTCCTATGAAAATCTCTTCACTAAAAATCTCCACGAAAAATTCCTCACGTAAAAAAAGATAATATTAGAAAAATCAATTTAATATTGAAATTATATTTCCTTTCAATATATATTTATGAGCATAAAAACTTGGGGTCTCCAAAAGATATATATATGTATATATGTTTTCTTTTTTTTTTTCTAAAACAAAGTATCTTCCCTCGTGGCCGCGTTAATTGAATTCCAAGTCATAGAAAACATTGAATTAATTACCCACATTCATGTCTACTAATACTACAACCACCTTAGATGAACCCATTAATTTGTCGTTGTTGAGTGGTATTTTTCGGTAAAGTAGACGCTGGGTGTGGGGGCACTATCAAGGGCCCAAAATTCATTTCATGGGGAGGGGGGAAAATAAAAAATAAAAAAAAATGGGCCAGAATTTTTTCTGGCCCTTGGATCTACCCCTGCAGGCAGTGCCTGCAGGGGTAGGGTCGAATTTTCCGTATTTTTCTCCCTTTATTTGGGAACCATGTCACCTGCCACGTAACGGTTCCCATTGGTGTCCACCTAGAGTTGGACGGGTTGATTCGATGCTGGTGCCCCATACCATATCAAGGGCCAGGATTTCATTTCATGGAGGGTGAAAATTAAAAAAAAAATGGGCCAGAACTTGGATGCACCCCTACAGTGCCTGCAGGGGTAGCATGAAATATTCCAGTTGGACAACGTATCATTTCTAATTTATAATTTTTGGACATCTTACTAATCTTAAGTCGGTCGTAAGATGTTCGCGCAAACATCTTGAATTTAATGTAATATGTTTATCGAGACCTGAAAGAGTACAAGATACGACTTTAGACAAGATATACACACAGATATACATTTTTACAGCGTACATATATATAGTACACACACATATATATATATATATATATATATATGTATATATATACATATATATATATATATATATATATATATATATATATATATATATATATATATATATATATATATATCACACACATACATGCAGTGGACTTCATTATTGACACAGGCCATACCTCGACATCTAGGTGAGACTTTCCAAAGGCTACGTGAATAAAGGTCAACTTTTCTTGTCTAAATTAAGGATTTAGTAAATTAATTAGTTTTAAAAGTTTTCACCCTTTCAGTTTTTATTTGCATAACAACGATCGAAATGTTTTAACATTTCTTGTCTTGCTTCATGGTTGTACGTGATATATAAAAATGTCCAACGTTTATTAAAAATGAAAATTTAAAATGTTTTATAATAACTTACAATGAATATAAGTTAACTATTTTCATAAAAATACAGTATAGTTTTAAAAGAATTGTCGTGCTTATTGGGAGCCACGGGCGGAACTACACTCCCCGGTGGCCAAATTTTTTTTAAAAAAATTTGTATGTAAATTTTATATAATTTTGGTATAATATGATATCAGTCCGGTTAGATCAATTTAAAATATTAAAAGATTATAGAGTTTAAAATTCTAGTTCGGACAGAGCCATATTTGTGATAATATCATTGTTGAGAGCTGAATATGGGATGTGACTTCATATATTTTTTATTCACTTATTATGAAACTAGCCTACCAATTACTGATTTCCGACAAAAACTTGAGTACTCTCATTATTCAAGATTTCGAGCTTAATACTGGGCCTGCCACTTGTACATTGACTAATTAAAGACTATATATATATATATATTAATTAATTATACAGGGAAAATCATATTTTCTTAGATATCCACACCACCAAGTCCTCACAGAAACACACACTGGAGAGTGTGAAAATCAATAAAGTTAATATCAGAAAAAGAACTGTGGACGCTGAAACATGTTTTTTGGCATCTTAAGCTGAATAGTAGGCCTATCTATACAGTACTAGACTTTTCTGTGTATGTATTATAATTCATGCATTCTGCATACGAATAGAATTTGAAAAAATGTTCATGATTCGGATGCTGGAAATATAATCAGCCAAACCGAATCGGGTTGGATATATGTACACTGTGTATACATGATTTATATAAACTCCATCTTGAGCCCGAGTTTTATGTATTAAGCTACATTGAAGCTTGGTTCGAAATGCAAAATCGAAGATTTTGATTTCGTATTCAGCTTGGTTTGAGTTCATGCCATATTTTTCAGAATTTCTCTCAAAAAAATACTACGTTGTATTCAACATAAGATTGTCAGAATTTTTCTAAAAAATCATGTTTTAACACATTTATAAACGTGATAAATAATATGCAGAAGCGAATCAAGTGTTATCTCCGGCCATTGAATAATTTGAAAGTTTTCTGTTGTCATTCGATTGAAACCTTCGAAGCACTCATCACTCTATGTAAATGGTGTATTTTATTCTTATAAAGTGTGTGTGCTTAGGGACCTCAATCACCGCTATTTATAGGTGTTTCTCATACAATCGATGAGTTTATCGGGAGCCCGAGAGTCAAAAGAAGAGGCGCATGGGTGCCTCAATTTTCTAAAGTTGAGGTGGCGTACGCATCTTTGTTAAAAGTTGTAGACAATGACCGTCACCGTTTCTTAAATCTTTATCGTTTTTCTGATATAAATTGATACGTGTCACTTTTTCTTACTAACATTTTCAAATATATATATATCCAAGCTCATTTTGTTTTCTTACTAACATTTTCAAATATATATATATCCAAGCTCATTTTGAGTTGATATTTTCTAAATAATATTTTAGTACGCTGGAATTGCAACTGCAGGCTTTTGGTTGAAAATGAAGGCGTGCATAGAGTCTGCAGCTACATATATGCGTAGGTGTATGGTAACATATATAAATGCGTGTTAGGTTTATTTCCCATGCACCTAGTGAAGCGTTTTACTGCAGATTCCCTCTAAATTATTACAAAGAAATCTACATTTGTATCAAGTCTAGGCACTATGTGTGATTTATGAATCTCCATGCTTTGATGTTTGTAAGAATGAAAAAGGAATCTAATTTTCTATAGAGGTGGCAAAAAGTTTTGACAAAACATCACCTACATTATTTATTTCTTGGCTTAAGTACTGATTATCTATGGCTGTCACCAGCTACCACCATGATATTTTCTCATATATATATATATATATATATATGTGTGTGTGTGTGTGTGTGTGTGTGTGTGTGTGTTGGAAGCTTTTGTTTCTTTCATAAAATTGGATTTACAAATTAGATAAAATTTTCACGTAGTTTGCTACTTACTGTTATTGTAAAATATAACGCTATTTATTTTTGTATATATGTTGCTTATGTCTCGATAATTAGTATATATATATGTTATATTTAATAATTTTCTAAATTCATTGAAATTAGAGATGACCTCCATATCGGATTGGATTTTTTTAGAAAAGTAATTTTAGACTATTTTCTTCCTCTTAAATTTGTATATATTAATTACACAACTGGTTATCTCAATATACCAATATAACTTCAAATTTAATGATGGTAACAATATAATAAGAAATATTTGTGGGAATATCTTGATTTTACTTCTTTTTGACTCATTTGTGTCATTTTTTAAACTATTTCATAATAACATTATCAATATCTCATTAGACATCAGCATTTCTTTTGGCATAGAAAAGATACCTAAAAAAATAAGCCGAAAAATTATCAAATGGTCTCGCTCCTGCCACACCTGTGTCAGCTATAAGTTCTAACGCATACTTTCGTTGATTAAGATAGATACCCTTTTTTGAACGAACCACTTCAATTCCTAGGAAGTATTTGAGATGACCAAGATCCTTAAGCTGTAATTTGGAATGGAGAAACATTTTTAGATTTGTGATAGCTGTTGCATTGTTCCCGGTAATGACAATGTCGTCGACATATACCACAAGCAAAGTGATTGACTCACCCTCATGTTTAAAGAACAGAGAATGATCATGTTGGGATTGACCATAACCTCCCTCAATCATGATACTCGAGAATTTCGTGTTCCATTGGCGAGAAGCCTGTTTTAAACCATACAATGACTTTCGTAGTTTGCAAACTTGACTTTTCTTTTGAACTTTGTAACCTTGTGGGAGGTCCATGTATATCTCCTCATCCAAGTCTCCTTGAAGAAATGCATTAGTAACATCCATTTGAAAAAGAGGCCAATTATGACTAACCGCCACATTTAGGAGACATCGAATCGTTACGATTTTCGCAGTAGGAGAAAATGTGTCATGAAAATCAATACCTGGTTGTTGCGTATATCCCTTAGCCACCAAACGTGCCTTGAACCTCTCAACACTGCCATCGGATTTGAGTTTGACTTTGTACACCCATCTACACCCAATTGGTTTGACTTGTGGTGGGAGATCCACAATGTCCCACGTATGGTTCCTTTTCAGGGCAAGAAGCTCATCATTCATGGCATCACGCCATCGAGCATCAGCCACTGCCTCATGATAAAAATGAGGTTCTTTCACTGAAGACATTGTTGTTAGAAAGCTCTGATGTGATTTGGAAAAATTAGCATATGTTAGGTAGTTGGTCATGGGATAAAGGCAATTGTCAAGATCACGGTTGTGGGCTATTGAACAAGAGTAATCATTTGCCCAAACTGGAGGGACCTTCGTTCTTGTTGATCTTCTCAATGGGACATCAGAAGACACGGGGCTAGAAGTTGAAGGTTCATGCAAAGGTAGAACAGCTGCTGGTGTTTCATCATCAATGAATGAGGAATCCTCCCTAGGTGATGGATTGAAGATGAGACATGGTCGATCATCAACAGCAAAGGGAAATATGTGCTCATGAAATACCACGTCCCTGGAAATTATTGTCTTTTGTGACTGAAGATTAAGAAGCTTGTACCCCTTCTGCACACTGGAGTATCCAATCAAGACACACGGCACAGCACGAGGTGAGAACTTGTGGTTTATTGGCAAAGCTGAAGCATAACATAAGCATCCAAAGACTCTCAAATTAGTCAATGAAGGAGCCTTCTGAAACAACAGCTCAAAAGGAGATTTATTTTTCAGCAATGGTGTGGGAGCTCTATTGATTAGATACACATCTGTCAAGACACAATCTCCCCAGTATTTGAGTGGTAAGAATGACTGAAAACGAAGTGCTCGTGCCACATCCAGGATATGTCTATGCTTTCTTTCCACCATTCCATTTTGCTGTGGTGTATATGGGCATGAGCTATTGTGTATCACCCCCAAAGAGGAAAAGAAAAGCTGACATTCACTCTTGAAGAAGTCAGTTGCATTATCTGTTCTCACAGCTCGAATTTTCTTTGAAAATTGATTGTCCACCATAGCAAAGAATGACTTAATAAGTCGAAGCACATCCATTTTTGATTGCATGAGGTAGACCCACGTGCCTCTTGTGAAGTCATCAACAATGGTAAGGAAATATTTTTCACCATTGTAGGTAGATGTGTGAAATGGACCCCATATGTCCATATGAACTAATTGAAATGCAGATGAGGATCTAAAAGAGCTAGCTTTTGGAAATTCTAGTCTACTTTGCTTGGAAACGGGGCACACAGAGCAATGAGATAACATGTCATTTATTTGTATAAAAGGTAACATTTGCATTCTAGATATAGACATATGTCCTAATCTCTTATGCCAAGTATCAACACTGATATGTTTATTAGATTCAGCAGCAGAACATGAATAAGTACCATCAAATTTAGACACAGAATGAAGAAAAGTAAAACTATCCTTTGAAGTTAACTGTGGCACCATTTCTGAGGTGAAGTGATAGAGTCCATGCCTTTCTTTACCAATCCCCATTACTCTCCCAGTCCTGAGGTCCTGAAATGTGCAAAAATGAGGATAAAATGTAACAAAGCAATCATGACTCTTTGTGAGCTTCGAGACCGAGAGAAGGTTGAATTGAAATTGTGGTATGTATAGCACATGCTCAAGTTCAATGGAGCTTGTCAAAGATGCTGATCCGACTTTATTAACGGTAGCTCTATTACCGTCTGGTAGTCTCACTGTCCTAGTGGAATCTACCATAGGTTTGGAGCCTTTTAACAGAGAGCAATTGGTTTTTAACAGAGAGCAATTACCAATCATGTGCTCGTTAGCCCCTGTATCAATGATCCATTCAGAGTTTATGTTGTTTGGGGTAGTACCTGCCATATTTACAGCTGGCGTGCTGCTATGCTGTGATTGCAATTGCCCAAAAGCTTCAAAATCTCAGCATACTGATCTGGAGTAAAGAGAGGTGGAGCCCCTGTCACTGTCTTCAGTTGATCAGTAGCATTGTTTTCTTCTACAAAATTGGCGTCTCCTGATATCTTTCTGCTTTTCCAATTATCCTTGGGCAGTCTTTTATTTGATTCCTTATTCGGAGCTTTGTATAGCTTATGCCATGGAGGATAACCAACTCGCTTGTAACAATACTCCTTTGTATGACCATTCCAATTGCAATAATCACAAAACAAGTTTGTCTTTTCCTTCATGATGTTACCTCCCTTGGACAATCAATTATCAAAGAAAATTCGAGCTGTGAGAACAGATAATGCAACCTGACTTCTTCAAGAGTGAATGTCAGCTTTTCTTTTCCTCTTTGGAGGTGATACACAATAGCTCATGCCCATATACACCACAGCAAAATGGAATGGTGGAAAGAAAGCATAGACATATCCTGGATGTGGCACGAGCACTTCGTTTTCAGTCATTCTTACCACTCAAATACTGGGGAGATTGTGTCTTGACAGCTGTGTATCTAATCAATAGAGCTCCCACACCATTGCTGAAAAATAAATCTCCTTTTGAGATATTGTTTCAGAAGGCTCCTTCATTGACTAATTTGAGAGTCTTTGGATGCTTATGTTATGCTTCAGCTTTGCCAATAAACCACAAGTTCTCACCTCGTGCTGTGCCGTGTGTCTTGATTGGATACTCCAGTGTGCAGAAGGGGTACAAGCTTCTTAATCTTCAGTCACAAAAGACAATAATTTCCAGGGACGTGGTATTTCATGAGCACATATTTCCCTTTGCTCTTGATGATCGACCATGTCTCATCTTCAATCCATCACCTAGGGAGGATTCCTCATTCATTGATGATGAAACACCAGCAGCTGTTCTACCTTTGGATGAACCTTCAACTTCTAGCCCCGTGTCTTCTGATGTCCCATTGAGAAGATCAACAAGAACGAAGGTCCCTCCAGTTTGGGCAAATGATTACTCTTGTTCAATAGCCCACAACCGTGATCTTGACAATTGCCTTTATCCCATGACCAACTACCTAACATATGCTAATTTTTCCAAATCACATCAGAGCTTTCTAACAACAATGTCTTCAGTGAAAGAACCTCATTTTTATCATGAGGCAGTGGCTGATGCTCGATGGTGTGATGCCATGAATGATGAGCTTCTTGCCCTGGAAAGGAACCATACGTGGGACATTGTGGATCTCCCACCACAAGTCAAACCAATTGGGTGTAGATGGGTGTACAAAGTCAAACTCAAATCCGATGGCAGTGTTGAGAGGTTCAAGGCACGTTTGGTGGCTAAGGGATATACGCAGCAACCAGGTATTGATTTTCATGACACATTTTCTCCTACTGCGAAAATCGTAACGATTCGATGTCTCCTAAATGTGGCGGTTAGTCATAATTGGCCTCTTTTTCAAATGGATGTTACTAATGCATTTCTTCAAGGAGACTTGGATGAGGAGATATACATGGACCTCCCACAAGGTTACAAAGTTCAAAAGAAAAGTCAAGTTTGCAAACTACGAAAGTCATTGTATGGTTTAAAACAGGCTTCTCGCCAATGGAACACGAAATTCTTGAGTATCATGATTGAGGGAGGTTATGGTCAATCCCAACATGATCATTCTCTGTTCTTTAATCATGAGGGTGAGTCAATCACTTTGCTTGTGGTATATGTCGACGACATTGTCATTACCGGGAACAATGCAACAGCTATCACAAATCTAAAAATGTTTCTCCATTCCAAATTACAGCTTAAGGATCTTGGTCATCTCAAATACTTCCTAGGAATTGAAGTGGCTCGTTCAAAAAAGGGTATCTATCTTAATCAACGAAAGTATGCGTTAGAACTTATAGCTGACACAGGTGTGGCAGGAGCGAGACCATTTGATACACCTATGGAACAAAACAAGAAGCTCACAAGTCATGAGCTGGATTCTGTTATGGAACAAAGTCAGAGGCATGGTGTTTCTGCTGATACCTTATTGGCAAATCCAGGTGAATACCAACGTTTGGTTGGTCGTTTAATATATCTGACTATAACTCGGCCGGATATCTGTTATGCAGTCCAGTCTTTGAGCCAATTTATGCATGCTCCAAAGACATCTCACTTGAATGCCACCATTCGTGTGGTCAAATATATTAAGAAGAGCCCGGGTCAAGGCATTTTGTTACAGCCTTCGAATTCTCTATCGCTTACAGCATATTGTGACTCGGATTGGGCGGCTTGTCCAATGACTTGTCGCTCCGTTACTGGTTATTGTATCAAGCTTGGGACTTCGCTTGTATCATGGAAATCCAAGAAACAAAACACGGTTTCACGATCATCTGCTGAGGCCGAATATCGTGCCATGGCAACCACTACTTGTGAGATCATTTGGATTGTCGGTCTTTTGCATGACATGGGAGTTCTTATTCGTAGTCCTACCACATTATTTTGTGATAATATTGCTGCTCTTCACATTGGTGCTAACCCTGTATATCATGAAAGAACAAAACATATAGAGATCGACTGTCACTTGGTACGTGACAAGATAAAAGAAGGTTTCATTTGCACTCAATACACTCCTTCTCACCAGCAACTTGGGGATATTTTCACGAAGAGTTTGGGAAGAACTCAGCATGGCTATTTGCTTGGTCGTCTGGGGGTTTGTGATCTGCATCATCCTTGAAAGACGAAGTTCTACATTTTACTTCAATCTCATTGTGCACGCAGTAACTCGATTCAAGCTTGGTGTTCCCACTCCAAGCTTGAGGGGGAGTGTTAGGAATATAGTTACACGTTTACGTTTTTGTCTCTTAGTTTACGCTTTTGTCTTGTGAATAAGTTGAAACACGCTTTACGCTTCTCTGTGTAGGTTTTGTATATAAACCAACTTGTTAACGGTTAATGATCATAACAGAATTTTTACCTCACTTCATTGCTCTCGATTCCTTGTTGTTTGACAAAGGAGCAATGATGTTTTCCATGTATGTATCTATCACATAAATATATTTACAAAAAATATAAATGTAATGTATGTTTCACATATAGAGGGCTAGTTTGACCAATTCACAATTGAAAAATATATTCATCTATCTATATTTTTATAGGTACTAGGAAAAAAGACGTGTAATGCACGACGAAAAAAGTTTTTTTGTGACAATTAATTATCCAAGTGAATTAATGTCACTGGTGTTTTTTCATTTATTTTGTTACAATGTTAATATGACAAGTATAATTTACACGTGCATTAATGCATTAAATTTTATTATATCAGACATATCGAATATGTTTTTAAACATGTACTTATTTTTAACCCTCTTTACTTATCCTAATAACTTGATATTTTTATTTTTTTTTCTAATTTTTATGTTATTTTCTCATGACATGAAACAATTTTTTCTTCTTCGCTTTTCTTAGCGCTTGTTATTTTTTGATATCAATAATTTTCATATCTTTTTCCGAATATATATCTTCATCATCTTCATAGATCTACTTTTGTTGCTCTATTATCATTTTGGGGTTGAATAATGTTTTTTTGTTTGAATATTTTGGCTTTTTGAAAATACGAAATAATTTATTAATTAATTTATTAAGAAAAATACGGCTTTTCAATTTATCTATTTGCATTGAAAAAAATTTAAAAACATAGGTTTTATTTTTTGTTGCAAGTGATATTTAAATGAAACAAATAAAGTAGATAATTTTTTTAATATGATCGGACAATCATCATATTCCTAAGGTTTATGAAGAAAAATATTATTCCACATACTCTTGTATTTGTACAATTAGATATTCTGCTAGGCTTAGAAACTTAAAAATCTTGATTTTGATGATAACAAATTTTTTTATGTGATTCTAACATATTTACTCAATTGTGAACTTGATAACTCAAAGTGGAAGTTGAAACTTGAATTTAACCAAACTGAAAATCTAGCGAGCTGCAGTATTTCGTTGATATCTCCCAGCTTGATGATGAAAATGACCAGCCGCCAAATGACCTAACAGAAAATTCAATTTGAAACAAGTCGTATTTTACATTAATTGGGCTAAATAAGATATCAACTAGGAAAATTGATTGCAGCAAGGCTCGTTTGCCGATTTAAGTGGTACGTGTGTTGGGTTTAGAACGTTGTGAGATAATTCGGTTCCGGTAGCAATACCAAAGAGATGGGGAAAGAGAGGCGGGGGCTTCAAAGGTGTTTTATCCAGGGTAGAGGTATAGTTCCTGAACAAAGTGTCATCGAGTTAGGTGTTGGATGAACACCATACTGTTGAAATGGTTCTTCAGAGACAGGATGGCCAAACTCAAGTCATCCAATTAGCGGGTCAACAAACTAATCTCTCCGATAGAGATGCAAGCTTAATCATTGATCGGAAAATTTCTATAATAAATCGCGGGTTCCTTGTCTTGGCTTGGGGTAAGAGAAGGTAGAATAGGCCAATAGAAAGATTCCTACCATCACAAACGATTCGATAAAGAGATGGCGCATCCTTCATTTGCATTCGACGTTCTGGCTTTGTCCGTCGATAGCTGAATAAGGCTTATCTGTTAGGCTGATAAGAAAGGACCTGTTGAGCATGATCAATTACGGTATTTTATTCAGTTTTATCAGCTCGGTTATCCAAATAGAATGATTCAATTTGCGTTACGAAGATAAGAGGATGATCTACAAATCATATTCACAAGTCAAAGTCTGAATCGGAGTTTAAGATGCTGATAAATCACAAGAAACTACTAGTTCTTCAAAAGCCTGATTTCAGCATACCTCATCAGTTTTCCTAGCCGCTAACACAACTTAAGTTAGCATTCTTCAAAATAGTTTGTATAACAGTTCATTCAACCTTCTCTAGACTATTATCTTCGATCCTAACATACAGACGTAGATATATAATCATAATAATAAAAAGTTGATTTGATTTTACACGTATGTCTTTATTATTTTATAAATTTTTCAAATATATCTTTTTTATTATTTTAATAGTTAGGTGGATGAAAGGTAAGACGGTCTTTTCACAAATGGAAAAATTTACTTTTCACTCACACTTCAGTAAGACTAAAATACATACAGATATATGTAATATCATTTACCTTACTGCATCGGACAAGAAAATAAACCACTATTTGTTCTCAGGATATGTCTAAGTCAATTCTTGTCATACGTTTTGATTTTATCAGAATTCCCATATTCTATTTGCAAGAAATAATGAGGCAATCTGCCATTTCACGATCATCGCATTGACATGTCATATAGAGGTGGAACACACACAGTTTCTCATCCGCTCCACTTTTGCATGCGCGCGCTGCATCGCCTGCCTGATACATTATATTTTCTTCAAGGGATACTTGACCATATATACGTGTCATCAATTTTTTCTTATTTTTTGCTCCAAGATATTAGAAATATTGACTAAAAGTGTTATGATTTCTGGAAAAAAGAAAACAGAAAAAACTAATAAAATACATATAATTCTCCTGTTCAGACAAATATTTTTAGTGCGACAATTTTTAACCCATGCAAAAGACGTACACCTATAAATTAAATGATACAGCACATTCACAATGTCAAACTGACCAAGCATTTAAAGGCCAACAGAAGTTTCTGTTGGTCTTTGTAATTTGACAACCCATCCCTACCAATACTTCTCTCACACCAAAGATTTTACTCTTTTTGCCCTACATCTCAGTAGATATTTAGACGAATCAAATTATGATTTTAAATCCACTCGTGATTTGAATATTCAAACTTGGCCAAGTGTTGCCCAGTAGTCCATTTATATAATCACGTGTGATTCATATATTGTATTAAATAGCTCGACCTTGAAGAGCTAAAAAAAATTATAAAAATTTAGAAATGATTAAATATTCCGCAAATGTATATAAACTTATTTGTCAAGATAAGTAGATGATTCAAACAATTTTTAAAAAATTCAAACATAAATATATTTCCTTGCTAGCAACTCAATTTACATGAAACTCCTACAAACTTTTAAAAAATGTTATCATACGTGAATTTTCTAAACTATATGTTGAGACCTGGGAACCATATTTAAGTCTCATGAGCACCTATTGTTACTAATCGTTTGACAGATTCCAGTAAGACAACTATGTAGAAGACGGCTCGTAAGACTATCTGGATTATTTTCAAATGCAATAGAGAATATCATGATTCGACAGTTCTCTAACGAGCAAACACGTGAGGCCTGATATATGTTGAATAAATGATCGTAGGTGTATGTATACTAGTGATCTTGGACAATATAACGTCAAATAAGTCATGTTTCGAATCGAAAAACTTAGCAAAATTTCTTGGAAAAGCCTCACTTTTGACATCAGACAGTGTGTTCATTTAGAAAGCCAATAGATGATAAGAAAAAGTGTACAGGCAGCAATGACTGCAGACAGGATGAGATTGTCTCTTGATCGCTTCCTTCTGATTGAACCTGTGAGGATAATCAATTACATAAATTTATTTTCAAATTTAAAAAATTCTACAGAAACTATCGTCGGTAGATAATTACCAAGTACACCACGAATGACCGGAAATTTGTCACTTAGTGTCTTGAGTTTTCCTTGAACATCTCCAAACAAGGCCCTTTGAGAGGACAATGAAGCTTTAGTAGCTTGAGCTTGGTTGATCACATCATCAATCTGTAAGGGGGTAAAAGATGCAAAGCCACAAGAAGCAGTGAAACTTACATAAAACCATGCGATTACAACAACAAAAAAACATTAAAAAAAAACAAGGTCAAATTTTCAATCTTACAAAATCAGTGTCTTCAACAAAGAACATTAAGAGAGTGGCATCATGATTACTCACACAAGAATGTTGAACTACATAAAAACAGTGTAAATAGTGTGCCTCAACTAAATGCTATTATGCCCAATTCCGTCACGTGACAGCGCATTTGATTAAAAACAGTTCTGTTGATCAGTAGGACAACAATTTGGACAAAATCTCAAGAATACACGTCAACAGAGCGGTGGCAGCCAGCTCATGAAGTTGTAATGCTGGCTGGCTCTCTTTTCATCACTAATCAGAACCAAATACTTGGGCTTTCAAATGAAGAAAAGCCTAGAATGTCGAACCCAGATAAAGAAAGTCTGTAGCTGTTAAGTAAACTAACAGGTTCCCCCAATGCAGAGACATTGGAATCCATAGCTGGCACTTGGTATAATAGTCTTATATCAATGGTACAATTTGAATGATTACAGCATCAACCTTGGTCGCTCACCAATTCACACATAATGGAAGAAATGTTCTTCTGCAATATTTATCAAAACATTCTAGTCAAGCAGCTTATAAGTCTTACATGAGATATGCTTCCATCTATGGCAGCTCTCTCCCGAAGTAACTGCATCCTTGGAGAATCAGTGTCATATGCCTGCACAGATTTAGCATTTAGCAAGAAGAGAACCAAGAACAATTTTTTTTACTCATAATTTGATATTTAATGCTCTCACCTTGTAGTCACTGATATCATCGTGGGCAAAACTAAGAAGCTCTGCATGTTCCCTCGTTGAATTAATATTTCCCTTGATGCGTCTAAATTCCTATATTAGTATTAGAAATCAACCTAACCACGATAACAGATAAAAAAATATGGAACATCCAACGATACAAAGACTAATACAAGAAAAGCACAAGGAAGCATTTTGAAAAACCCTAGACATAATGCAAAAACAAACGCCATAAAGGAACTGAAATTCCGAAACCAATTTTTTCAATCATTAGTTTTGTTTCTAACAACACAGAGCAAATCATCATATAAAGTAAATTAAAGATGAGAAGAACAAAAAGTTTATATATATTCTGCAAGTGCAAGCAAAATAAATATTTTAAAGGAAAGTTGCGATTTGCAAGTTAATGTGGCCGAAACCTGAAGTTAGCATTGACATCAAAACGTCGTGCAGTTTTTACCTTTATAGATGTATAATGAATAAAACGAACAAATATTTTGCTTGAGCTGTTCTAAAGTTTTTCATTGTTTTGGTAGAAAAGGCAATAGAATTGAACTAAGAAAGAATATTTTCTGACTTTTTCATCATTTGCGCAAGTTACTATATATTAGCAAAAAGATCATGAATCAAGTAAATAACCTGGGAAAAATCTTGCAGTATGTCTCTGTGTCTTGCTAGCTTTTGAGTAACTGAAGCAGTAGGCGTAGCAGATGCAGTACATCGACTCATGGAATCATTTATATCCTGTAGCTTCTCAAGTGATGACTGAATCTCCATTTCCACAGACTTCAAAGACCTGCTAGAACCAAGAGTTGGTGAACCAGGGTCGACATAGCCTGGAAAACAGCACAACTCAGATACATGAGCACCCAAGTGAAAATCATAAAATAAAAGCAAAGGATTTATCAAATCGTCAATTTTTTCGGACTATCCCAGGAGAGAGATCTTGCAATCATATCAATAATTGATTTTATTACGAAGGAACGAAGGAAGAATGTTGGAATGTTTTTTCGAATTATACCGCATGACCTGAAGCACTGTATACATTACAAACTAACACAAAATTATCGCAACACAAAAGAAAGAAATATTATTATAAAATAAATTGTGGTGGATACCGAAGAAACAACAAGCTATAAGACCTGTCCAGAAATATTAATTATTAATATCATGATGTTCCTTACAAGACCTGATTTTTTCAATCCAATTTACCTAAGCCGGCTAAAGTATGTTAAATACCCTGTCACTTGCTTTCTAGAATGACTGCATACTATGGATATAAAAGCATGCAATAATCTGGTTCAAACATGGCAACTTTAGAAATACAGAGGTGGTGTAGCTCATTGGTTTTCATCTTCAATCAGGCACATGCCAAAGGAACCAAAAACTAATTGATAAAACGAGTTTCACTAATAAACTGCAAAGATCCATACACATGCGCCATTTCTCAGAAGAATCTCCCCTAATCTTGATGAATACATGGAGTATACAGGAAAACAACAAAACTCAACAATTAAACACAAAGCCTTCACCACAACATTCTTCTTCAAATAAATCTCTTCCATCCAACTAGTTAAAGCACATGTATATGAAAAATGTCCGTTAGAGTACCAAGGCGGAGTTATTCAGATATTGATCCATGTTCTGTATGCTTCTAAGTTGATTAACAAGCCAAATTATGAGATCATCATGTTTTACAACACTATCAAGACACTGCTCAATTGACAAGAAATCCTATTCACGAATTAATCACAAAGTATATGCTAATTTCACGATTAACTTCCAAATTATGTATCTCTGAAAAATTGTTTAAAGCACTAATCACATCCAATTATATCCAAAATTTACACGAAACCCGATCCTAAAACGGCAACCAAAGCTTTACCACCTAAAATATAAAACATTTTCCCAAAATGTAAAATGGAAATACAGGTTTTACAACAAGAAACTCCCCGTCACCATTGGCAACTATCGAAATACAGAGTAAAATTATATAAACGATGAATAAATAAATAAATGAACATCACACCAAATTTAACTGCTGGTGCTGACAAAAGCAGTACCTCCTTGGGTCAATCGAGATGCGAGCTTCGCGTAAGAAGAGAGCTTAACATCGAGATCGCCTTCAATTTTTCGCGCCTCTTTGCGGAGCTCTTCCCATCCCGACTCCTGAAACACGTCCATAATTGGATCCCCACAAATCCGGATCTATACGGATCCGCGTCGTTTTCCAACAGCTCCTCCACTTCACTTCTTGTCCTGATTTCGATCCGAATCCGTCAGTTATTACAGTTGGATTTGCAGAATCCGATGCTTCGGTGCTGCACTCGCTTTTTAAACACTCGAATCTCATACTCCTTCATTTCGAGAAACTCTTCAAAATCGTTTGGGTTCTAATTTTATGGGCTCAAAAAACTGGGCCTTTTAGTTTTACTATTTTAATTTTTAGAACTCAATTTGAGAATTAAAATATTTTTTTATTGACACTTTCTGAATTAAAAATATTTTTAATTACAGATAGAAGAAAAATAAGCCTATATTTAAACCAAATTACTAATGTATATATATGTATGTTATAAACAGAGAGTGGTTTCTTACGTACACTCTGGGACAAAATGAATATATTTGTCAAATTTTGTTAAAAAGTAGCAATAGAATCTTGAATGTTTCATTGCTACTTAATTATATCGGAGAATTTTATGTTCCATCCCTATTTTTAGGCATGGTTTGGCATGCCTAATAACGGGTAATGACAATTTTAATTTCTTTGTTTGGCACGGAAAAGATGGTTTACTTGAATCTATTTGTGAAGAATTTCAAGATATATTTAGTGTACCATTTTAAGCTATGTTTTAGACAAATGCTTATAAAACGACTAGTAATCACATGGTAACCTCCATGTGATCCCGTAACCAGTATTCACATACTCTCCGTAGGACAAAGTATCCAACGTAAACTTCCCGTTCCACGGGTGCTAACCAGCTGGGGCAATGAGACTATCCAAGAAAATCTTCCATGAACAACATTACGAGAGTATTGCTGCCAGGGATGACCCAAATACATCTGCACGGAGCTTTGCACCTGTTTAAGGTCCGAAGCAGCGGGACATGGCCAATCTTAACAATTTTTATGTCTGAATCTAACTTTAAAAAGAGGTGTATATATATATTATAATTGTGTAATAAGATAAAAAATATATATATAATGATTGCTAAAAAACAAAATGTTTTAGAGTTTCGGAGTTAAAAATACTAATCAAATTGTTCTCTAAAAAACCCTTATGAGTCGAGAATATGTTTTTATATTGGTCCAATTACACTACTATGTAATCAATTTATGGAATCAAAAAAGTTTTTTTTTTTTTTTTATATTGGTCTCGAGAAAATTAAATTTACATTGAGAAAAAAATTATCCAGCGACCTAGAAATAATAAATTTTATAATTAAATTTATCGAGATGCCCATGAATTATAAAAAGGTTTATATTGGACACACGAAAAATAATTTTTTGTGATATGAAGGAAAAAAATCCAGGAATAATAAATTTACATTACCTCAATTTACACTACTATATATATATATATATATATATATATATATATATATATATATATATATATATATATATATATATATATATATATATATATATATATATATATATATAGCATCAATGTAACTTGTGATTCACATTTATGATCTTTTATTTTATTAATAAAGATATTAAAATAATTTTATAAATTTAAAAAAAATTGAGGAGGCCACCCCTGGAACCAAATAAAGGAGTTGTGGGTTGTAGGTTTATAATCTAGATGCAAATATATAAGTGAAGAGAGGTAATTTTTGCAACTATATAATTTAAATAAGTAATTATATTAATTAATTTTTTCGATCTTTCATAATCCCCTTCAACATTATAGGGACTCAGAAATCATAAAATAAATTTTGATCAAATTAAGATACATGTTTCTTAAAAAAATTGTGATTTCTATATCGATTTCGAAAACTTAAACACTCGACTATTGAGTAATTATGTATGATTTTGAAACACTACCCATATTTCATGATGAACATATATATATATATATATATATATATATATATATATATATATATATATATATATATATATGAGTTATACTTCCTAATTTTTAAAAATATAATAAATGATTTTTTATTTTCATATCAGAAATTAATTTGTCAATTGCGTATATGTGGAGTATAAATTTATTAAAACATGAAATCTAATATCACTTACCGAAAGTGGCCGAGTCGAAATTGGTGCTCCCTCCTCCGACACTCCTACTTGTGGTGATGATGGGCTGTCCGATCCCCTCCCATACAACATAATATTCTCCAAACCAAATCGAATATTCATATTTCATTGTAAGTCCTCTGCTTCATATATATCACGTATCTTCCACTTCCAGATTGTTGTCCAGCGGCACTCACAGATAAGAAACTTGACATTTTCAATTTTAAGCATATTATTCATTGTCACTGATTTACACTACTGATCCTTGCATTTATAGCAAATACAACAAATAACAAGTGACACATGGCCTTGCTGTTGTAACTAATATGGCATAGATTCATTTAGTTTGTTAGGCTGTGAGTATGTATTCATCACATCTTCTTGATGGGCCAGACATTGATCATTTGATTATGGGTTTTATTGTTGTTGGGCCTTGAATCTTTGTTCTCTTATCTTCCTCCCTCAAGTTCAGCAGTGGATTAGGAAGAAATCCGAGCTTGGAACATAACCTGAGAAAAGAGGCAGTGGTCAACGGTTTAGTGAGAATGTCTGCTGTTTGATCAGAAGTTGGGACATGGCGAACGAAGATAGACTTAGATAACACATTCTCTCGTACAAAATATAGATCAAGCTCAAGATGCTTTGTGTGAGCATGAAGAACTTAATTTGCACTTAATGCAATGGTGCTGAGATTATCACACCATATTATAGGAGTTGCTACTGGCAGAACGAGAAGTTCAGATAGTAGAGATTGAATCCAAAAGAGTTCCGATGTGGCATCAGCAAGACTTCGATATTCTGCCTCGGTACTAGAACGTGAAACCACATCTTGCTTTTTAGAACTCCAAGACACAGGGGTATTCCCAAAGAACCAACAAATCATCAATATCACTTCCCCAGTGAGCATCACAGTAACCAACAATATCGATTAGAGGACGGAGCGATATGTAGACCAAAGTCAAGAGTGCCTGTGAGATATCGAATAATACGCATGACAGCCTTCCAATGTGTATGAAGAGGTTTTTGCATGAACTGACACAATTTATTCACATTGAAGGAAATATCGGGCATTGTAATTGTTAGGTATTGAAGAGCTCTGACTCTGCTTCGATACAAGGTAGCATCTTCAAATATATCACCGTCATGTGCAGATAAGTTAATGTTGGTAATCATAGGAGTAGGCAGAGATTTAGCCTTATCCATTTTTGTTCTGGCAAGAAGATCCAGGGCGTACTTGGTTTGAGTAAGAATCAAAGATTGGTTAGGATGTTTAAACACTTCTATGCTTAAGAATACTGACAAAGCACCAAGATCTTTTAGAGAGAACCGAGTATATAACTGGAAGATCAAGTCCTGAACATGAGAGTTATTGTTTCATGTAATTAAGATGTCATCCACGTATATAAGAACATAGAGAATAGAACTTTAATCAAATTTGACAAAGAGAGATGTGTCGGCCTTAGACTCAGAGAACCCCATTGATCTAAGAGCATGCTTGAGTTCTCAAACCGCTCACGAAGGGCCTGTTTTAAACCATAAATGGCTTTGTGCAATCTGCAAACAAGCTGGGAATTGTGTTACTCAATCTCAAAACTAGACGGTTGGCGCATGTAAACTATCTCACTAAAATGTCCATATAAAAAAGCATTATTAACGTCAACTTGACGATTATTCCGGTCCATAGAAATAGCAATGATGAGCACAAGCCGTACAGTGGTTGGCTTGACAACTGGACTAAAAGTCTCAGTGTAAACTAAACCAGGAGTTTGAGAGTACCCTTTTGCCACGAGACGTGCTTCGTACCAAGCAATAGAGCCATTGGGATCAGTCTTGAGTTTAAAAACACACTTGCATCCTATGACAGGGGCGTGGTTAGGAGCTTCAACAAAGGACCAAGTCTGATTTTGAACCAGTGCCTTATACTCACTATTCAAGGCCTGACACCACTTCGGAGAATCTTTTGCCTCATGAAAAGTCACAGGCTCTCGAGGTATGGAACAACTTGTTACTAAAATTTAGGCTTGAAAATTCTAGCCTTGGATCAAGGGATCATCGGTGGTGATTCTAGGGAGAAGAGGCAGAGTTTGAGCACTCCGAAGTAGGGGATGGAGATGTGGAAATAGTGTGGGAGAAGAACTAAGCGACATGAATGAGAATTAGAATGAGAGGGTTGAGAGGAGTATAAGTTTTGAGGTATATATGCTAGAAGAGGCGAGTTGTGGGAAGTAAAGTAACGAGGTGTCCGAAGATGAATGATCTTTAGGAGTTGATTGAAACATATTGTTGTAAGGAAACAACAACTCATTGAATTTAACATCTCTATAGACATAAACCCAGCCATCCATACTGTAACAAATGTAGCCTTTACGTGTATCACTATATCCTAAGAAAATACAGGGTTTAGAGCGGAGTTGAAACTTATGGTTGTTGTATGGTCTAAGACATGGAAAGGATAGATACCCAAACACCCGGAGAGAATAAAAATCTGGAGTTTTATGATAAAGAAGCATGAGAGGGATAATGCCATGAGTCTTAATTCTGTTTCTTCGTTTTCAATTGACTTGGAGTCATTATCTCGTGGACTGCTAATCAGATCTTCCCACAACGTCCACGGTTTTTTGTTACCCTCTAGTGAGTTTTATTTCCTTTTTTTCTCTATCTTTGCAAGTTTCCTCTTCTTTTAATCTAAATTTTCCAGAGTTCATAAATTCACATATAATCATCGATTAAGTCAAATCTCAAATGCTATTAATGTAGCTTATTAATATTGTTTATAAATTGCGTCGCTTCATATTTCTTTTAATGAAAAAATTAGTTTAATTTTGGCTACACACCAGTTGTTCTTTTTAACTGATCTAATAAATCGACAGAAAATATTAATCATGGCAATTATTAAAAAATTAATCGACAAAAACTAAAGAAGCAGTTAGAAAATAAATCTAGTTTGCAACATTTATCATATTTTTATAATCTTCATTTAGGCACTTTTCAGTCAGGTTAAAGTGAAAATTTTAATGGACGAAACTCTTGCTAGAAGATTTATATGTATATATCAAAGGCGTAGTTGTAAATAATTAGGTATCGAATGTAATTAATTGTGTGAAACGTATTATAATAAGGTCATTAAAATTTGAATGCCGTGATTAAACAAATGCGAACAAGCACAACTAAACTCCTGTAAAATAAAGAATCGAGGATTTACAAGAGTCAAATATATTTGGATACTCCTGTAAAATAAAGAATCGGAGAAATAAAATGCAGTGTCCACACTATTTTATTTTTCTTCTTCCCTATATACTAGATAGATACACAAACAATTTTGAGGCAAATAAACCAAACAAAAACCAAAGAAATATGATAAATATTTAAAGACCAGAAGTGAATGGCACATTAGTCCCCGGTAACCAAGAACTCCCGGCAATAAAATTCCCGACGGTAAATTTAGATGCCTCAGTTGCACTAGTAATCACGCGATAACCCTTCCATGCCACCCGATTCGCAGTGGAAGAACCAGGACCGGTATTATCATACTCCCCATAATACAAAGTATCCAACGCGAAGTTCCCGCTCCATGGCATCCAACCTGCCGGATTGATCAAACTATCCAAGAAGGTCTTCATGAACACCGTGCGTGAGTATTTCTGCCACGGACGTCCCAAATATGTCTTTACGGAGCCTTGAACCGGTTTAAGATCCGAAGCAGCCGTGACCCGACAATTATGGATGGATATCCCGGTGTTTTGGTTCGGGTCGGTCCGACCTTGAGCCGTTATGGTATTTGTCTTGTTTGGGGGGTTTCTTGGGTATATGTTGCAGTTTTGTAATACCACGGCTGCATTACCAAATATGAAGTCCACTGTGCCATATATGTCGCATTCTTTATAAAACTGTCTTTCGGAATGAACATAGAGCGTGTCTTGGTAGCCCTCGAAACTGCATTGATAGAATACAGAGAGATCTGACCCAGAACGCAGGGCGACCGCCTGGTGGTTGCCGGCTCCTGCGGTGTTTCTAAAGGTGATTCCTCGAGCAATAAATCCATCACCAGTGACAGCTGCAGATGAATATATCATAAAATATTAGAATTAAATCAATTAATATAACTCTAATAATCTAATTACCTAGCTAGTTCGAAGGTATAGTTATATTATTTTACATTAAATATTAAAGTCAAGATTCATATAATTTGATTTCCCAAATGAGTTTTAACAATGGATATTGATTGAGTATATTGGTTAACTTGTGCATTTTATATTGGTCTTTTACTTGGGCAATGCTTTTGTCAACATTTTAACGATTCCAAATCCGAAGTCGGATATTGTCATATTTTTTAAAAAATTCTGTCTGCATCAGTACTTTTAAATCCATATCTATAAATTAAAGTCAATGCGTGTAAACGTTATCACATTCTTATTATATATACATCATATATATAATATTTGCCATCCATTTCCACGGATAAGCCAACCTGGGCATGTATTTCCTTCCAATTTAAAAAGTTTCCAAAATTGAAGTGAAATATTTTTCGATACACACATAAACACACTAAATATTCTTTGGCTTCTAAAATTTCAAAATCCTCCCTCCATAATATAAAATGTAGATTGTCATGTTACTTATATTTCCTTTAAAAATAATGAAGGAGAGGAGAAGAAATTTTAGTGATCAGTGCCTATCATGTTCATCTAGATGAAAAAGAGATTTCTTCTTTCTTATAATTTAAATGATTAACAATTTTTTTCAACCATTTTTGCTTGACCAAGAAATTAAAGATCAGTGCTTCTCAAGAAATGTATACTGGTGATAATTAAATTTTCACTAGTAATTAATTAATATCAATAAAAAAAAATCATATGATTAAATGGGATGAAAACTTAGATTAAATGGGATGAAAACTTAGTTATTGAACTTACCCACGGTGGCCGAGTTGAAGGTGGTGCTCCCTCCTCCAACGCTCTTACTTCCAGTAATGATCGTCTTCCCTATCCCATCTCCTAGCAACATAATGTTCTTCAGTTTATTTCCAATATTCACATTTTCTATGTAAGTACCTTGCTTCACATGTATCACATATCTTCCACTTCCGGACCGTTTTCCGGCCGCAGAAATAGCCTCACTCACGGTCTTGTAGTTGCCAGAACCATCCTGAGCGACCACAATATTTGCCGTCGGGTTCGATGCCTGTAGCAACTTCCGGTCACCAGTCCTCAACCATTTCGGGAACCCTTCTTTATAATCCGGCTTCTGAAACCCTCCGCCGATATTGTTCAAGGCTAGTGTGTTGCTGAGTAGCATGCTAACGTTGTTTGACATCATAGGAAAAACATAATCGGCGAGACCAAAGTCTACGAACCCCATTCGACACGTCTCGAGATTCGTCATGGCCGTGCTGAGCCAAGTGCGGGAATCATCAGGAGAACATTTCACGTTTGGATCAACGGTTTGGTTGATTTTAAGTATGGTGCTCTCGTATAGTTCTACACAGTCGGCCCAAGCAGCCTTTTCACGCTCGTTACGGCACTTTGGACCGAGGGGTAGTAGGTTGTTGTGCGCAAGGGAGCAGCGGTCTAGGGCGAGTTCTTTCGACAGTTTGAAGAAGTCGGATTCGGATTTGATGGTTTTGTACTTGGGGTTGTGTGACATGAAGTACTCACAGGGTTGCGGATATGGTGTTTGGCTGCACCAAGATTTTCGTACAGAATTAGGATCGATAGAAATGGATGATGAAATGAAGATAGAGATAAGAAGAATGGAGAATAGGGTTTTTGATGCCATTGCTAGCTATGTTTTCTTTCTATTTGTTCCATTAATGCTTGGTATATATAGAGAGGAGGGATAGAAGAATTTTGGGGTAGTTGGTATTGGATAAATGATTTTTTTTCCCTCTTACATGGTAAATAACACATACTTTGACGATAATAACAAATTAATTCGAGTTAATTATTTTGGTATATATGATTAGAAATTTATAAATTTCTTAAAATATATTGAGTTGTACAATATGAAAATAAGTCATAATATTTACTAACGTAAAAGCGAAAAATATCCCACCAGATTCAGGAAAAAAATCCTCAGCAGTATTTTCTACAATAATTTTTATAACATTGCTACTTGTCGATTATTAGTAGACAAAAACTTGTGTGAGACGATCTCACGAGTCGTATTTGTGAGACGGATCTCTTATTTGGGTCATCCACGAAAAAGTATTATTTTTATGCTAAGAATATTACTTTTTATTGTGAATATGAGTAGAGTTGACCCGTTTTACAAAATAAGATCCGTGGGATGGTCTCACATGAGAATACACCGATTCTATTATATTTGGTTTATGTCTAAATATTCGAGCCTTATTCCTCAAAGTACAAAACCAACGTGTAAAGTATGTTAATTCATGAGTCGTTCTTGTTGTTCTCGTCTGTTTTAATCTGCGTAGACCATGGATTTTATCATGCAATTGGGCAGCCAAAATGTTATCGCGTAATAATTTGTACTAGAGTTGACTTGAAAAAATAAATTTACAAGGAAAAGGCATGCATGAACGAAACGCGCATTTGAAATATTCATATATATATATATATATATATATATATATATATATATATATATATATATATATATATATATATATATATATATATATATTATATTATATTGCTCGAATTGATATATTCACCAATATTCCACTAACTAACTATTTCTTCGAAGAAAACGGAGAATTTTTATGGAATCGGTATTCAATTTGTATACGTACCCCAACTAATTTATTCTTAAATTCTCCGCTAGACTATGGATTTATTACAATCATAAACATAGAATCACCTTATTTATTAGTTTAATTTGTACCTATACAACTTTGTTAGCCAAAAAAATGCCAAACAAGGGGAAAAAATTAAATACATATTTAAGAAGAACGACTCCCCACACTCCGTTACTGTTCAATTAATTCTAGATCCCTAGCTCACCCTATAAATTTTGATTATATTGCTAAGCTCTAATTTTATGTGTGTTTGTGTGTGTGCGTGAATTAATTAATTAGCTCACCTATTCGAGACTTTTATAATTTGACTTATGCAACAAACCCATAGAATAGAAGTTAAAATTAGGTCTCATTAATTGTGAGTTCCGCAGCATATTGCATACTTTTTTCAACAAAAAAAAAAAGTAGGCTCCCTTTGAATTTTAAAGACCATTAATGTTGTGAATAATACGCTATTCCATTGATTTATAAAGTTAAAGTAATAACTTATAGAATGCATATGTAAAATATTGTTTTGTCTCTTTTGAAAAGTGACAAGAAAATTGAGCAAGATGGGCAGCAGAGGGTATAACGCGATACCAGTCCAGCTACGAGCATGTCAATGGGTCTGGGTCAAACTCATACCCGCAATGGATATGTATATATGAGGTGGGTTTGGACATATTAAATAGATCATGGGGTAAGTCATGAGTCCTATAATACCCGCCTCATATTCGTCTCATATATGTGGATATAAATATTTTAGTGTTTTAGTTTTATTAATTTTCATTTTTTTTAGTAGCTCACGTCAACCATAATGATCTTAGCTATTCGTATATCAACTGTTGCATTTGAAAATGCTTTTAGCAATAGTGGAAGAATAGTTGGTCATTATCTTAGTAGACTTAATCCAACGACTTTGGAGGCATTAATGTGCTCGCAAATATGGTTGTAGGGTGATATGAAATGTAAATAAATCACGGTTTTATTTTGTTATTGTATTTTCATTTTAATTTTTTTTATTGTACTTTCTCGCTTTAAAATACATTTTTTACAATTTGAAATTACAGTTTTATTTTTTCAATGTACTTTCTCTATTTAATTTTTTTATTAATTCTTCAAGTAGTTTGTCAACTTGTCCCACCATTCCTGATGAAGAGGAAAATGATCTCAAATAATGTGTCTGAAATATTGCATACTCGCTGATTTTATATTGATCTGTTTAAATTATGTTAAGACTTATTTTTGGGGATGTCAAGATTTTTTCGGAGATCTAGTAATTCTTTTTTTATGTAATTCTTTATGTCGTGAAATACTTTGTTTGTTATTATTAAGTGTGGTCGAAGACATGAATTAATTTTCCACAATGTTGTATTTAGAGGTTTGTCTGTTTTATAATTCAGTCATTGAGAAGAAAAATTACTTTTTTATTTTAAAAAAATTCGGGTCCCATGTGTCTCACGGGTCTACCCGACCCTGTTTCGTATTCGAGGTAGGGTGGGTTCGAAGAATATTTAAGCAGGGTGGGGCGGATAATTGATCAAAGTTTTTTTATGAGAAGGGTCTTGGGTTTAGCCAAACCCGCTCCATACCCACCCCATTGACATATCTAAGTCGAGCCCTCTTTATATCCTTGGGTTTTAAAAATATATATCTATCCTTGGCCTTGGCTAATTTAATTGTGGATTACGAGAATCGTAAAATTATTCATCAACTGTGAGTAGTTAAATTTTAGTTTTAGATGTCTTCATTTCTTATTTTAGTTATTTTGATATTGAGGGGAGCGCTAATACGAGGTCGGATGTGTCCGCAATATCATGTGGTACCAACATTTATGTAAGAACTCATGTTACAAAAAAAACATAAAGATGAACTAGGACTGAATCATCAAATTAAAATGAGACCAACTTATTAGCAAAAACTTTTGTGAAACGGTCTCATCGGTTATAGTTTGTGAGACAGATATCTTATTTGGATCATCCATGAAAAAATTACTTTTATGCTAATAGTATTACTTTTTATTATAAATATACTGGTATGGTTGACCCGTCTAACAGATAAAGATTTGTGAGACCGTCTCACAGAGACCTACTCTATATATATATATATATATATATATATATATATATATATATATATATCTATATATATATATATATATATATATATATATATATATATATATATATAAATATAATTTTTGAATTGTTGATTCTATATGCTAGAAAGTATATATGTATCTTATATGTAACTTAACAGATATCTAGCTATAAATTAACATAATCCTTGTAAATTTCTCGCCAATTATTGGTTTGATCTTCCGTTTAAGACCTTAAAACCTCAGCCCCCGTTTTATTAGATTCGACATTAATTTTCATTGTAATTGACTTCATGTCTCATTATATATTTACCGAATATTGGTTTCATGTTAATGATTAATTTAATAGACATAAAAAAAAAAAAACACACACACACACATATATATATATAAAATAACAAGTCACATATAGCTCAATAAATAGAATCTTTGTTTCTGTTGGGACGCAACCAAAGTTACACATTGGAAGATTTAATGAAAGATCGTGGGTTTATAAAGATGGAATGATATCTCCATTGGTATGAGGCGTTTTGGGTGATTCCAAAAGCAAAAACCATGAGGGTCTTAACCCCAAAGTGGACAATATCATATTAATGTGGAGATATCCGGATTCCATTGTTCCTAACAATTTCTTAAGCATCAAGTTATATGTTCAATTCCATTTTGTAATTTCAAAATGGAAAACAAACAAAGTGAATCTTTTGCTTCTGCTTTTATTTAAAGAATAAAAATAAAAATAACAGTATTTATATGTCAAATTCAAAAATGAAATACTAAAGATTAACAAATTATTATTTTTTATTTAAGATTCGTGGTATTCATATATATTGGAATACTTCTCTGTCCTCCAGTTAAAAGGCTTTTGGCGACTGGGATTACATGGACTCAGTCTAATTTTTCTATTGGAGTTTATTCTTGCCTTACGAAATAGACGCGAAAAGTCAAAATCCAATGGCTGCATTATGACACGACATTTGAATATTACTTTTCGTTTTTAAAAACTCGGTTAATTATAGTTTGTTTTGTTTGTACTAATTATATCCCTCAAATTTTAAATCGTGTCACGATTTTATCACATATGTTAATTCATCGTTAAGAGTTAACGACCAATACACGTGAATACCACACGCCTTCCTTCTTTGCTGAACGATGATCAGCATCCATATTTTCCTAATTTCACTCATAAATTGAACACTAAAGTTTGGGATACGGAACAACAAGATAATGTTAATTAAGGAATATTACAGATGTTGATTGTCCCCTTTGAGGGGTTTTGTACGACTGTTTAATTGAATTTAGTTCTAAAATTTAACATTGAGTCTGTCTCTTGTGAGACGGTCTCACGAATCTTTATCTGTGAGACGGATCAACCCTACCGATATTCACAATAAAAAGTAACACTCTTAGCATAAAAAGTTATACTTTTCATGGATGACCCAAATAAAATATATGTCTCACAAAATACGACCCGTGAGACCGTCTGACACAAGTTTTTGTCTTTTAACATTTTAAAACCGCTGCCAGAATCAAATACTAGCTCGAGTAGGGAACCAAATATGATTTATTGTATGCCAGAATCCAATTTTGATTATTCGAAATCCGATTCGATAGAGACGAAATATAGTTTGATTTTGTGAAATCGGATAATATAACAGTCCAAGGCTTACGAAATTCGCAAAAACTTGTGTGAGACGGTCTCACAGGTCGTATTTGTGAGACGGATCTCTTATTTGGGTCACACATACAAAAGTATTATTTTTTATGCTAAGAGTATTACTTTTTATTGTGAATATGGGTAGGGTTGAACCGTCTCAATCCAGTGAGACGGTCTCACATGAGACTCACTCAGGATTTACAATTTCCTCAAAGCATATTTGTCATTAGACGTGGATTATTTAAGGATGAATGTGCGACTATTTCATATAAAACAGTTCCCAACCACTATTATCATCGAATCAAAATATTGCGAATATAACGCCTATACTAGTTAATATTTAATATATAGTCAAAAGTCTTTATTCTTGCTACAAAATATTATTGTGTGTATATATATATATATATATATATATATATATATATATATATATATATATATATAACGCCTGATTACTAGTTGATATTCAAAAGTCTTTTTCTAGTATTATCCTTCGACGACTTCCTAAGCTTCCAAGTAACATCTGTGGGTTAATTTGAGGCTTATAATTTTGAAGGTTTGGCCTTCTTTTAAAACCACATTTTGGTTGTCTGAATATTTAGAGAGAGTTAAAAATTGACTTGCAAGGCAAGAATGATTTTGTAAATTATTGATCAGTTATGCTATCGGAAGATTTACACGACGTATCTGAACAAAAGCAAAAACTTGTGTGAGACAGTCTCACGGGTCATATTTGTGAGACAATTCTCTTATTTGGGTCATCCATGAAAAAGTATTACTTTTTATGCTAAGAGTATTACTTTTTATTGTGAATATGGATAGGGTTGACACGTCTCACAGATTAAGATCTGTGAGACGTCTCACATAAGACCAACCCCTGAACAAAATTGACCCACATGTGTAAAAGGGTGTTTTTTTAGGGATTGTATTTTTTGATCATGTATGTTTGTTTATTTGATATTTTGGTCATTTATGTTGTTAAATTTCAGTTTTAATTTATTAATGTTGTTTTTTTTTGGTATTTTAGTCTTTTTTAATAAAAAAAAAAGTTAAGTTAATGTAGATTCAATATGGTGAATAAAGACTAAAATTTGCAAAAATTGAAAGATACATTATTAATATTGTAATAAGAATAAAATCACGAAGAAGCAAATATATAAGACCAAAAATGTAAATAAGCATGTTAATTTGTTTCAAAGAAGTCTTTTTAATTTGGTTAAAATGGAAATAAGACTGTAATTTTGAAGGAAAAAAATTATATATATATTTTTGATATGTTTTTCACTCAACATGTCCACTAATTTTGTGTCACTCATATATTGAATGTACAATTTGATTATGTTTTATCACACTCAATTGATTAGTGTCATTTTATTGATGGGTACATAAGTGAGTAGTATATATATCATATACATGTGCACATATGTGTGTGTATAAAGGGACGGAGCCACCCCCAAAAGCTGGGGTGGGCTACAGCTCGGGGTCGATTTTTCTCAATATAAAATATATTTAATTTAAATTTTTTATATTTATAATAAAAAATTATATAATTTAGTTCATGCTAAAAAATATTATAAAATACAAGTTTTTGGTTTTTTAGTGTAGCCCGGTAATAAAATTACTAGATTAAATTTAACTTGATTTGAATTTAAAAAATCATGTGTACAAATATAAGAAACTTGCTAAAAAACCAAAAAATGGATTCTTTGTCGAAAACCCAATAAATGATTGTATATTTTCTATATATATATATATATATATATATATATATATATATATATATATATATATATATATATATATATATATATGTACTAGTATTTCATCCATGTAATGTACGAAGTGTTATTTTATGTAATTAATGATTAAAATTAGTAAATATTTATGTTTGAATAATTATTTAAAACTATTGATATAATATATTGAATATATTTGAAGTTTAAATATTATCATAAAAAATTATTATGTCAAAATATTTATGTTATTTGAGATAACACTAAAATTATTTTTGAAAACATGTTATAAATATTTATATTAAGATATATATATGAAAGTTATATTAAGATACATAATAACAATAAAGATTTACTGGCAATTAATATACCAAAAATTCACAATAGTGGAATACATTGATAATTATTATAAATTTTTATTTTATAGCATATTATTTCTTGCGGAAAACTTTCAAATATGATAAAAAAAAAAAAAAAAAAAACTATGTTTATAGATAAATAGATATAGATATATGACATTACTTGAGAATGTGATTCACTCTTTCCATGACCGGACAATTGATTATTCCATATATGTGTTAACCCTATAAAATAAAAAAAATATAAATAATACTCGTAAATAAAAAAATAACCTCTTGATAATGAAAAATGTATTTTAAACTAAAATCTATGTTGTTTCAATATACAGGTAGATCATATCAACAAACTAATTAGAGTTTAAGAGTCAAATGTATTTTTGAATGATTTATTCGTATCATGATTAAAAATTAGTTGTTGTGATAAAAAAAATCAATCTGAATTATTTATAATTTATAATAACAACTAAATATATCATAGCAACACAAAATCATATCCAAAATTAAATAAATTGATATAATAAATACAAAAATTTAAAGGTAATTTATATTTTCAATGGAATTTAGTTTCAATTTGGATAAAAAAAATAAAAAATATAATTCATAATTTACATTTGAATTTATATAAATATGAATTAAATTCAAATTTGAATTAATAAAAAAAATTGATAAAATCAATGCAAACAATAATTGAAGTTATCGTTTATCACATGTATCTATCTCAAGATTCATTATATATCTTTCTATTTTTTAGAAATTTAATTGTGGCGGAAACCTACTATTTTAGGTAAAAGCTCAACTTATATATATATATATATATATATATATATATATATATTCAATATTTTGTTTTAAATTTGAAATCTTAGTGCTATATGAGTTATTAACCATCGGCCTTCCAAAACAAATTTTATGTTAAAGTTTCCTCCTTGGGGTCCCATATTTTTCACTTACGCAAAATTTTAATTATTTTAAGATATAAATATAATTTAGATTTGTTTTCTTACATGCAACATTTTAGAAGAACATGAAATTAGAAATATCATAAAACTACAATGAAATCATCTCATAAATCAATTTTGTGAGATAGATCTCAGATATAGCCCAACCCGACTCAAGAAAAAATATTAATTTTTATGTGAAAAGTTTTACTTTTACTGCAAGTATGAACCAGTCGACCCTTCTTAAGGATATAGATATGTGAACCCGTCTAATATGAAACCTACTCTAAGAATATAGTACTATATCATTTTTTTTACATCTATAACCTTCTTCTTATTTTATTACTCATGATCTTCTCATGTAAATAAACATATAATCTAACATTGTAGACAACTCCCTCATGCAAGGCAGTTCAAATGGTAGATCCGGGCTATGATACCACGTTAGAAACATGAAATTGACTCTGATACATGAACTTCTGCTTTACAATTCACTCCAAAAGCTAGTTCAAAGGTGAAAAGATAGTCCGATTACATATATACAACTACCAACAATTTAATTCAGTCGAACATCTAACATATTAAAAATAGATGATTTGGGGATATAAATCTTTATTTTGAAAGTATTGAGTGTTAACACTTCTACACTAGTTAAGTAAACTAAACATCTTCCACACCAAACTTTGTGGTATATTATTTTATTACTAATAATTAATGCATTTATCAGTTATAATCTCTACATTTTATAATTGAATCGGACTATAAATATTTTATCAATAAAATATCTTAAATATTCAGACTGAATTTAAATAAAATAAGATAGATTAAAAGCAAAAATTCGAGGCTTCAATTTTGTGTCGTCTCCCTGTATTTTAATAGGTAAAACATTCAAATAAAAACTATATATATCTAAATTCAATGAAAATGCGATTACAATACGATATATTTATGCATTGAAATGAAAAAAATAAAGTCAAAATGAGAAAACTTCCGCCCACCGTGGGGCTCGAACCCACGACCACAAGGTTAAGAGCCTTGCGCTCTACCAACTGAGCTAGACGGGCAAGTGTCTCTACGTTTTCAAACTAATATACCATAAAACAAATCATAACCTTCGCGTGCTTCCCCCTTATAAAAAACCTTTTTATATATCGCGAGTCCTATAAGTTACAAAGGTAGCATTATGGATAGTTTTTCACATTTGATTTTTTTGTCCAAAAAATAGAGAGATATCTAAAAAAAAAAGTACATCATTTTAATATAATAATAGCTAAAACAGTAACGTTAGTAGGGGTGATATTTCCAACCCAAGTGCTCCAGGAAAAAAAAGGACTAGAATAACTAGGTACACGTGACGAATACAGAGACCACAAATTGTTTCAACAGTAAAATCTACTAAACCAAACTCCAAGAATTTCTCTCCTGAACAGAACACTCCTTATCTGCCCTATGATCCCCAAAACTTTGCGTCAATGCCAATCTTTGATCACTTTTTCTTCTTTTTCGGCTTATTCTTGCCTTTGTTTCTCCCTTGTCTGACAAAATTCAAAGGTCATTGTTAGAAGAAAATTCTGGAGTTTTCATGCAAGAAAAATCACACGACACGATGTATTTATTTGCCTAACTGGTGTAATAAGATCAGATAAATCACAAAATTGCATGCATCATTCAACATTACTACTATGCATCATACTCTATATGCGGTAAGAAAAAATTCAAGACAGTTTTCTGTTGTTTATGTTCGTTTATATTTATATATTATAGTTAAGGTTCTACCAATCCCTCCACATTAATATTTCAGCGGTGTTTTTTTCTTTTTTTACAAAAAAAATTCAAAATTAAACTATATAATATTTTTTTAGGCAAAAACTTGTGTGAGACGATCTCACGGGTCGTATTTGTGAGACGGATCTCTTATTTGGGTCACCCATGAAAAAATATTACTTTTTATGTTAAGAGTATTACTTTTTATTGTGAATATGGGTAGGGTTGACTAGTCTCACAGATTATAATCCATGAGACTGTCTCACATGAGACCCGCTCTTTTTTTTTTTTATTAAAATCGTTTATAAAGATAAGTTCGGAGCCGACTGTTATTTATCTGTAACGTCGACTAGTAATGGACGTGTTGCTTATACCTTTTGAAAAGCTTCCTTCTGTATATATCGATAGCCCTGTGGATTACAAGTTAAAAACTTCATCAGTAAAAAGACATGTGAAACAAAAATTGGCATGGTGCTCAAATCACGTAGGACGAAACAATATTCTCACGAACCTTGTTGGTTCCGTAGATATGATCACAATATGTGAATACTGATGCGAAATTGCTCTGGCTTTTCCCTCCCACATAGTGATGGTAATCATGGAAAGCTGCTCCTCCATAAAAGGGAATGTATTTTAAAGGGCTCCAAGGGAAATCATACCTGAAAAACAAGAACACGTACGAGCATTTCACTGAGATATTGGGTACCTAATGTCTGATCTTAGGATCGAGTGTCTGCTGCTATTGCTGATAGTAATGTGCAGTTTTAATGAACTGATCCCAACAAGAAAATTATACATGGAACTTGCCATGGAATCAAATTTTATGTTAATTGTATGTACGTTTTTTTATATTTTCATACCCACAGTGAGTCTCAATGGCTTCCATCTGCCTCAGAATCATCCAAAGCCAGAAAGTGACCATGTGTCCTGGAACAAGTAATGGACCAAGAAATGAAGCTAAGCCAAGAATGATGATTTCAGCCCAATGTGCATAAGGTGCTGCAAATCCAATTGGTGCCATGTATTCGTGGTGCACTCGGTGGATTTTGTCGTAGCCCCATTTGCAGTGAAGCGATCTGTGCAGCCAATAGTTTGCATAGTCCTCAACAACAAAGTATACCAGAATCTGCAAGAATATCTCTGTGCCGGATGGCAATGGCAAACTAGTCTTTATTCCAATCCACTGCAAGGGCATTGATGATACTCAATTCTTAGAAGAAAGACCGTTTATTTTAGAGTGAATTTTTTTTTATCATTATTGAATTATATTACAAATAGTGGAATGAGAACAGAAAACAAAACAAAGAAGGACAAAGAAGATGAGAAAATAGACCAGTGTATATCCAAGCTTGAAACACATCTGATCCAAAATCAAAATACCTCGATAACTGGGAAAGAAAAGAATTGCAGAGGCCCCACAGCAAGGACAAACGTCCTCAAAACTTTTCCGTAACAATCCAACATATCTGACAGGGAATTCTTGACCTTCGGCTGAATCTTGAACCTGTCGATTTTCTCCGAACGCACCAACTCTACAATTACGTAAGGCAACGGCAGCAGCGTGTAGAAAACGAACAAGAAAAATGTGTTGTGGCAATACAGAAAGTTATCAGATTTCTCGTGAGAGTATTTGAACCATAACGTCTCCGCAAATGTCAGGTTTCTCCCAAGAGAAATCTCTGCTTCTTGAAGGGTTTGAAATGGCAACATTCTTGTTCTTAACTACGTGTTTAATTTCTTTGTTGTTTTTGGTGTATTAGCTCTCTCTATACATATGAATATAGAGAGAAAAGGAGAGAAGGTGATGTATTTGCAGTTGCAGAAAGAAAAAGAAGAAGGAATGGAGAGAAATGAAGAAAAATATGTTATGCATCGTTCGGTCCCGAGACTGGTGATGGAGAGAAAAAGATGGCATACATTTTTAGGCGCCTTTAGTATTGTAGGCTCAAATTACATGAAATTAAGAAGATAAGTATTTTATAAAATCTCTCTAAATTAATAATATTGGCATTATGAAATTTTAAGAATTTATAGAAATATTAATTAATTTATACTAATTTATTATTTTAAGAGTATTTTTTTATTTTTGAATATAAATTTAATACAAAAACTCTTATGAGACCGTTTTACAAGTCAATTTTATGAAACAAATATCTTATCTGACCCGATCTATGAAAAATATTAATTTCTAGTTAAAAAATATTACTTTAGCTCCAAATATAGATCGAGTTGACTCATCTCGCGAATAATCTATGAGATCGTCTCACATGAGACATACTTTAAATTTAATTATACAATAAATCAATATGTTTCACCAAGTCTATATCATACTTTTATTTGAGTTATATTTGAGATATTAATATGAAAATAGTTAGCAAAATGATCTTGGAATATTTTTTTTTAAAAAAAAACATATTGTTCCTAGCGTATTGGAAATAGGAGAGATAATTTTCAAAAAAAAAGTTTAATCAATATCATTTTTCAAATATGAGATATTAATACAATAGGTTAATATATTAATACAAATATTAGATATTAATTTGAAAATAGTTAGCAAAATGACTTTGGAATATTATTGTTTTTAAAAAATAAACATATTATTCCTAGCGTATTGGAAATAGGAGAGTTAATTTTAAAAAATTAAAAATTAATCAATATTATTTTTCAAAATTTATATATTATTTAAATTAATATGTAACCTATGTAATATAAGACAAGTTTTACTTAGATTCAAAATTTACATTTTAAAACTATTTTTAATATATTTTAACTGTACTTTCAAAATTAATAAAAGAATTGATAAAATAAATCTATCATTTTTATGAGTTATTTACACCAAACTCCCTTTGAAATATCGAAAATTTACATTTATTCACTGTAAAAGTTAAATAGGTATGCTAGATATTAACTTTTATGAGTTATTTACACTGTGATATCTTTTAAAAAAATTAGATTGTGTTTAAATCTATATATATATTTACCAAAAAAAACTAGAATTGGCTCGAATATCTATAACTCCTTGTAAAAAAAATTTGGGTTATGCTACAACCTAGGACGGGCCAAGCATAGATCCGTCCCTGTACTTGAGCACAACAAACCACTCATAAAAAAATTACATTTGCAGTATGCTGTATTTTTTTACTTCTAAACATCAAATAAATAATTTGTAGTAAAAAGAAACAAATACTTTAACATATACAAGATTATTTTGAAAAATATTTAAAAAGAAGAGTGTTTTTATAAGATGAAGAATTTTTAACTGAGAGTTGAGTTAGAGTGAATGACGGGTTCTTAATTGAGTGTGTTGTTTGCGGATTATTATAATGTAGGTTAAATATTATGGCAAAAGTTTCGGTGAGATGTTTGATGTGATTCTTGACAAAAATATAGTTGCATCATGTATTAAAAAAATTGATTATCCTAGGCTTGGACTATGTGTTTTTCAATTTTTTATTTTCACTCATTTAATTACACAAATGTTGTGATTAATATCCTATGTTACACCGCATCTGATACAAAAATCATAAGTTTGAGAAGAGATCTCGAAACTCAATTGTAATAAAACACATATTCTAACTAAAAAATGTAATTAATGCATACCCAACTAGTTTCCTTAACATAGAAAAGAATTTTAATGATAAATTAAAAGATAATAATGATAAAATTGTGGGAAAACTCCAATTTGATATCTAATGTTTATCTCAAACCCCAATTTGATCCATGTTATCACTATCTAGCCCTTACTCTTTCAAATCATGCTCAATTTGGCTCTTCACTCTAAAAAACTTGAAAAAAATACCCAAAATAACCTTGTTTTATAAAAATATAAAAAAACCATAAAACTGGTATAAAAGCCTTGGCTAAATATTTCAATATATTATATTATTATTGTGTAACTTACTTGTATGAGAATGAGATATTTTTCAAAATTATAGATATTGGTGATACCAAAATTTTATCCATTTTAGGGGGCATCAGATCTGAACATATGTTCGAGATTTATTGATTTAAATTTTTATTCAAGTGTAATGCCCAAGAATTTGGTTACCGTAATCTGAGATGATTAACGTAATCTGAGATGATTTATTGATGATGAACTGATATGATTTTAGATGCATTGTGCCGAGACCGAACGGGGCCAAGTATATGACTTATACAAGAATTGGACAGAACTATTGGCGCCCGAGCGGTAGTTTTTAACCGCCCGAGCGCCAATGTTCAATAAAAGAGGCTTCGGGCAGAAAGCTTGGCGCCCGGGCGGTAGTTTTTGACCGCCCGAGCGCCATCGAGTAGTGCAGGGAGACAGAGCGCCCCGCGCCCGGGCGGCAGATTTAGACCGCCCGAGCGCCGAGCTCGCGCCTGGGCGGAAATTTATTACCGCCCGAGCGCGAGGCGTGTCGCAGGAAGGACGCCCGAGCGCCATCGAGTAGTGCAGGGAGACAGAGCGCCCCGCGCCCGGGCGGCAGATTTAGACCGCCCGAGCGCCGAGCTCGCGCCCGGGCGGAAATTTATTACCGCCCGAGCGCGAGGCGTGTCGCAGGAAGGATGTGCCACTTGCCTTGTTGCATGCGCGAGGTATATATATATATATATATATATATATATATATATATATATATATATATATATATATACATGCAATTCATTTTAAGAATTCAGACGGAAAGAAATCGAGAAAGGGTTTCTGGAAAAGAGTGAAAAATCCTTACGCCTTTTGTGAGAAATCCGTCTATCCGATTTTGAATCCGACTGCGGTACTGTGTTCCTAACGACGTAGGCTACAACTGGACGTAAGTTTTACTACGTTTTGATATGATTTGAAATCATGGTATTGTCAGAATCTGATATGATTCATATATGATGTTCTCGTCATGTTAGACATCGTATAATCGAAACCGGATTGAGAAATAGATACCATATGAAATTGTTATGAATTTCGGAGTTGATTTGATATCAGAATTGACTTGTTATCGATTATGAGATATTAGAATTAATATCTGATTGATATGGTATTGTTGGGTATATTGATATTATACCGTTATGCCATCGATAGTGAATTAGATTGAGTATTGAGCAGGACAGATTTAATTCGAGTGGTGTATTGATATTATACTCATCGATATTGTTCTTGTCAGATTGAGTATTGACAGGCTTGAGGTTCGAGACTTCGACAGAGCCAGAGTATCAGAAAGAAAGGTATAAATTAATGTTGAGTTGGGATTGCACAACTCGAGTGAGGTTTGACTCGAGTTTCCCTAAATCACATACTTTCAATTATTGCATTCATATTTGCAATTGATGAGACTTAGGATTGTAGTCTATTGATTTATAGCTGATATATATGATAAGATTGAGATATGTAGTCTATTGAGTTACAGCTACTGCATGTAATGACTGCTGATTCGCTAGTCATCGACTGATTTGCTTAGATACGAAATGCATGTATTGACTACTGAGTCGTTGAGTCATAGGCTGATTCGCCTAGTCACCGGCTGATTCGTTTGGTTATAGACTGATTCGTCTATTTATTGGCTGATTCGCCTAATTATAGCTAATTCGCTATATCTTGACTGATTCGTCTACACTATAGCTGATTCGCTTAATTCTTGACTGATTCGTCAATTCTGCGGCTGATTCGCCCAGATATTGGATATATGAATTATATCGATGCCGTTTAGGGATTGATTCATTCCTAGCGACTGAGATTCAGTATATATTTATCATTATTCAGACATCGGGATCCCTAGAATAGAAATGAGTCGAGTCTGAGACGACGCGTCAGTGAGTCGAGTCTGGGATAACGCGTCGGTTGAGTTGAGTCTGATATGACATGTTGATTTACAGTTTTATATCATTCATGTTTGTTGAATTGCTACATGAACTGATATATGCTTTTGTATAGGTTTTATATAATTGCATGTTTACATTGTTTATACTGGGATGTATTTCTCACCGGAGTTATCCGGCTGTTGTCTTGCTTTGTATGTGTGCATGACAACAGGTGGGGCTGGATCAGGGTCAAGAAGATGAAGAGAGATCATGATTAGAGTGGAGGCTTCGGACTTGGATTAGAGATAAGGTTAAACACTTGATAGTAGTTGTTGAACCTGAGTATGTATGATTGTATATTTTATCAGATTTGAACTTTTATACTGATATGTATAGGAGTTTGATTCCATTACCTTCCACATTTAAAAAAAAAAAAAAAAATTAGACCATGTTTTATATTGATTAATTAGTCCCAATGATGATTAAGAACATGATTAGCGTCCGGGTCCCCACATCAAGTGTTTTGGAATATTTAAAATAAAGAGATCTAATTAAGATTAGATATATAAATAATTAGGAACAAATCATATTACTAAGGGAAAATATGATTCAAAATATTATATTCTTATAAATAGTTCCGGATTCCTCCAAAGAGATCTTAGAAAAATATAAAACATAATAAAAAATTAAGAAAAAAATTTATAATATGTACCACAAAAAATTGAAAAAATCATAGAAAGACAAGAAGAAATTCTTGAAACATTTAAGGATATTCAAACAAAAATCCAAAACCTATGACAACCCAGTTATAGTAAAAAAATTGGAGAAATGTTATCATCATGCTTTGGTACAAAACCATTATTACATCAAAAAGGAGAAATCCAATGTGGAGCAAAAAATTCTAACCAATGAAGAAAAAATTATCATTTTTATATATAAAAAAAAATGTCCCATGAAATAAATAACTTGATGAAAACCATAGAAATGGTTGGTCTCAATGATCTTCAAGACTTTGGATAATATTTTGCAAATCTCAATGTTTTAGATCTGAAAATAAACACAACCGGAGGTGATCATCCCTAGTTATGACTAAAACATTTCCCCAAAACCACCAAGAGAAGAAATTGTGGGATCTCATGACACAAACATAAGAGAAATCTCAATGTTTCAAGAAGAAATCAAATTCTTTTGCACCAGATACCTTATGGAAAGATTGTTTTAGAATCAATACATCTTTATAAGGTTATGATTAACCTTTATGTACTGGACTTAAAATAAAGAAGATCTCATAGATTATTGGGATCGGCTATGAAAATCGAAATAGGAATAATTTATCTCAATAAAAAATGATTCATTAAACTTTTAGAAAGAGAAGTTATAAGGTCAGTTAAAATCGCTTGGGACATGACTTTGACATAAACTAAAAAGTTAGTCCCATATTGACAAATCTTCGTGAGATAGTCGGAAGAATGACCACTTTATTTAAGGCACAATTTTTATAAGTGGATTTTTTCAACAGTTAAGATATAGAGAAGAAAAAAATATACTCAAGCTCTATATAATATTGAATTAGATGACATTTGTTTGGTAGATGATACATTATGTTATTAACTAAATATAGATAGAATTCCGGAGTCAAAGAAAGCACAACAATGCAACTTTTCTTCACCAAATGCCAAATCCCTGGAGAGAAATGCTAATAAGGGATTACATCTCCGGCAATCCAGATATGTTGGCTAGAAGAGTCTTTTTCTTAAAGGAAAACTGACATAATGATTCATTTGGGATCTTTACAAAAGATTATGAAGTATTAACAAACATACTTTGATTGTAAGTCTAGATTATAATATCTTCCAATGAAGAAACAAAACAAGAAATTCATAGTTTTTCCACACCACAAGGTCATTACATTTGAGAATTATTACCAATTATATTGACTAATGCATCCCCAGATAGCTCATAGAAAGATGGATATTCTATTTAAATATTATCTTGATTTTATGTTTGTTTATATTGATGATATTTTAATTACATATAAAAATATAATTGAACACGCTAAACATTTAGACATTTTCTCTAAATTTGTAAACATGGATGACTAGTCTTATGTGAAAAAAAAGACTTTCATCGCTACAACAAAAAATGAATTTCATGGAGTACAAATAGATTAATCGGGAATAATTTTACAAAAACACGTTGGGGGAAAAGGTCCAGAATTTCTAAAAAAATACTCGAAGACAAGACAATTTCAAAGTTTCTTATGAGTAGTTTACTTATCTAAAATATTCATCAAAATCTAGCAAACCAAAAAAAGTGTGCAGTCCATTATTGAATAAAGATGCAATATTCATGTGAATAGAATAACACACTCATGGACTTAGCCAATTGAAACATATTTGAAAAAATCTTCAAAAAATAGTTATTTCTCAAGATGAAGATAATATGATATTATATACAGAGTCCATTGATCATTGGTGTACATCAGTTCTTACGAAGCTCATACCAAAAAGAGAATAACCACACAGATAGTGGAGTGGACTATTATCAAACGCAGAGGTCATATGATGACAAATCAACGAAAATGAATTATATGCTGTAAAAATATCTTTTGAAAAATATCCATTATTTTTACTTGCTAAGAAAATTAACTTTGAAAGTTGATAATTCACGGGTTAAAACTTTCTTGAAAAATAAAATTGAATCTAAATATGATAAGGCTATCTTATTAAGATGGCAAGCTTTATATCAAAATTATATTTATGATATTGTTATGATTAAATCTTATGAAAATATTCTTGCAAATTTTCTAACAAGAGATTGGCAGCGATGATGATGTCCTCATGAAAATCCCGAGGTTTATAAGATTTTTAGAGAACACCTTAAAATACTGCAAAACGAGTTCAACAAATTTGCCCTAAATCCAGAAGTTGAAGGTAGGCTACAAAAAGTTGATAAGAATATTGGCCTTGATCGAATTACAAGATGTTTACAGGCTTACACTCAGTTGTTGTCTGCATTGTAAAAGTCTTTCCTCTAACTATTGAGAAACCATTAGCTTCTCATGAAGAAGTGTTTAGACTACATGACTCTATATATGGAGCAAGGGATTCAAGTATCCTAGCACAAGTTCTAAGTCAGTATCATTATTATATGGCTCTGCAGCATAAAAAAATATCTTTTAAAAAAAATATACATTGTTTTTACTTGATAAGAAATTTACTTTGAAAGTTGATAATACATATGTTAAAGTTTTTTTGAAAAATAAAATTGAATCGAGAATGCTAGATTATTAACATGACAAGTTATATATCGAAATTATATTTTTGTTGTTGTTATGATTAAATCTCATGAAAATATTTATTGCAAATTTTCTAACTAGAGATGGTCAGAGCTAATTTGATGTCTTCATAAAAATACAGAGGCATTTAAGATTTTTAGAGAACACCTTAAAATATTTCAAAACGAGTTCAAAAAGCTTGCCATAAATCAAGAAGTTGCAGGTAGGCTACAAAAAGGTTGATAAAAATATTGTCTCTGCTCGAATTACATGTTGTTTATAGGCTTACACTCAGTTGTTGTCTGTATTGCAAAACTCTATTCTCCAGGCTATTAAGAAACCATTTAGCTTCTCAAAAAGGAGAATTTAGAGTACATGGCTATATACTTTGAGCAAGAGATTCAAGTACCCATAACACAAATGTTAAGTCGGAATCATTTTTATATGAGTCGGCCTGAGACAAATTTGAGACTCTGTATCCTTATCTCGAGTCATCAAGTCAATCATCCACTTCGTATAATGAAGAGGAAAAGATCAACATCAGATCTCAAACTGATAAGGATAAATGTAAGGTTGATACTAACAAGTTTACAATTTATCCATTTCAAATATATCGGAAAACTTGGGAGAAGTTGAAAATCATAGAAAAATTAATCTGGCTATTGGAATGGTGGATGTATCATGAAAATATCCAAGACTTTGGATGAAATCTCATGATCATCCCAAATATGTCAAAGCTATAGTATGACTTTGAGGCTCTTATCTCGATCTTATACCACATCACCAAGTTTTTTGGAAATATCTTTACTATCAAGATGGATCTAGGAAGTTGTATATGAAACATCGGCAAAGTAATGTCTATTTGTTCAGTTGAGACATTCTATAGATCTACTTTTTCAATGCAGCGCCAAAATCGGATGGGAAAGGCTCACACAAGACTTTCTATTTTATCAAAGCTCAAGAGGCCAGAGATCAATGCTCAGAAATCTATCAAAAGTCCTCTTACAGATGAAACACCCTTTGTTGCCAACCTAAGTGAAGATGACATATCTACCAAAAGAACATGAAGATTATGAGTTTGTATCACTGATATAGACAAAGTCAAGTTTCGGGTCTTTCTTGTTAAATATAATGAAAAAAATAAACATGTGATAATTGACTCAACCACCAAAAAAGTCAAGACCACTAACTAGTGGAAGACATGACCGCCCACTACAAGATATTGTCAGCCAATAATGCAAAAAATTATCTACAAGTCTTAAGTCCGAATTTCAAATCTGAAAGAGACTTCTATAAATATCAAGGCAAAAAGAAGTTGAGAGCGTCGATCATCGTCTTCAATTTTATTTCAAATAAATATTTTATTATTTTCTTTAAGTTTATACGTTGTATTTTCAGCTACAATTAGTAACTAAACAAGTTATCTCCTCTTCTGCATGAAATTACTAATGTAATTATATTTAATATATCTTAATAAAATCATCAGATTTTTGCCCTCTTGTTATGCTTATTTCAAATTAAATATATTATTTTATGTTTTAAGATAAGAAACAAAACAATATTGTGCAAGATATTGTTGAAGGAATATATGACAGAAACTGTCGATTGCGACTGCGTGGTTAAGCTGTGTGAAATTTTCTGTAAAATCCGACAAACACGATCTGACGACATTTTGGTCAAAAATTATGATGTTTAATTAATTTTACGGAAATATGATGAGCTGAAAAAGATAAATAAAAAACAAAATCATGAACAAAATGGGAATTTGAACTAAATTGGGTAAAAATCTTAAAAAAAATATTTTAGTTCACTAGGAACTAAATCAAAAATTTATAATAAGCCAAAACATGATTAAATAAGGATTTTCCCATAAAATTGTTATAGAAACTATTGGCCCTTTGTGATGGACACATAAGTTGTCACTCTAAATGGATGTTTGGGTTCCCTTCCATCCAGAATCGGGACCACGATCACTGGCCAATAAACTTTTCTATTTTTCCAAAAAAATTCAAGCTTTGTAAGTCATAAAAATATTTTTTACAAAAAAATATAAAATGTTTTAAAAGTTTTTTTTTTAAAATAAATAGCTTAGAAAACTATTCTATATAAAAATGTTTTTAGATTGAAAACTGAAAATGTATTTGGATAAATATTTTTAAAAACAAAATATTCTATAAAAAATCCTTTAAATCTCGTGTAACTGACGTTTTTATATTCTAAAAATATCAAAAAATACATCTCAATTGTTTTTTAATATACTTGGAAAACACTTTTTAAAAATATTTTTTCAAAAACGTTTTACAAAAATCTTTTCCAAACACATACTTTAAAATTTTCAATTATAATACATTAAAAATGTTTTTGAAGTACTTGTTCAAACGGAACCTAAGTGACCTAGCGAAAGCCAAATGAAACGGATTTTCAAGTTCATGGCGCAAATAAAATCAACAAACCAAATTTTTTCAGGATAACAGATAAGTCAAGATCATGTTGCGCAGGACTCGTTGTAAATAGTTCAGTACAAATTTCCAATAAGAATGTGGGTGCCGATCAGCAGTTATCACATGTACCTCGGATTAAAAGTTCAACCACAAACTAATGCAAATACAGCAACAGTTTCATTAAAGGCCCAATTCATTGAGGCAAGAAGAACATACAGAATGCAAGAAAGCGTAAGCAATGACCACCCTCCTCAAGTGAGGGCATCCCAAGCATTTTCAACCTCCCGTTTCAGGTTGGACGCCAGTAACAGAAATCTGGCCTTAATCTTTCCTGAGTTCCAAATATTCACGCCGTATGCCTGCAGCATTTAAAATGACTATTTCCAGCTTGTCTCCCTGCAACACCACATTAGCAAGTTCAGAAGAGCGGGGGGGAATGTTAATCCTCGTTTGTAGTATGTTGATAACAAATGAACATTGGAAATCCTTTATCATGAAGCTCATAGTCCAGAAAAGAATTGATAATCCCTACTAAAATTGGCAAATAGATTCACATGATAACAGAAAAGCCACTTCCAACCACCTTCCAAGCATCGAAGTAACTTTCTATCCCTGACAAATTAATTTGTTTACTGGGTCGTCTAAATTTGATTCACTGTTTGTATTATTGATGAATAAAGAATGTGCAGTAAAATTCACTCATTGATCCTATTTACAAAGCATACCAGTGACAGAGCAATGGAAACAAGCCTACCGTATATATGTCCCTCTCTGTTGCTGATGCAAAACAAGTTTTCACCAAGTCAATGGCTTCGGACTCTGAAAGGGGAGTAACCGCATCCTGTAGTAACCATGTGGTTTTTATTTTGAAGATAAAGAAAAAAAAGGTACATAAGAATGCTGAAAGAGACTGTTATCAAAATCACACCTTTGCTGGTAACAAAAGAGGACTGGGAGACTTCAGTTGGTTGTCCAGAAATGGTGTTATAAGGGTAGAACCAGAACCTTGGGAACTGTATCCGACCCTTTCGTAAGATCCAACAGCATCATACGTAAAGACACAGCCCTTACCTTCAGGGTTTCAGGAAGATCAGAAGAAATGGACATTGAACCAGTATAATGATTGAGATAATGACCCAAAATTGAAATAAGATTAAGACTAACCTTCATGGTCAAGGCCACCCAAGACATTGAAAGCATAGTATGGGAAGAAACGTTTGTAGTACAGGGTATTAGAGAGCAACTGAGCCATTGCAGGGCAGCTCATTTGCTTGTTATGTTGGTGCTGATAGATCTATTAGTCAAATAAAGATTATCAGATTATGTGAATGAATCCAAACAAACATTAGTTCAAAGATATCTGTCCAAACATTCTGTTAAATGACATCAAACTCATCTTAAGAAAGTTCAAATTTACTTCTCCAACCATGCATAACATCTCACCATACCCCCATAGTTAAGACACAAACTTTTGCCCTCTTTGGGAGATGGCCAGAGATTGTCGTGCTTTGTCATTACCCAGTTTATTACTCGTAAATGTACCTCAACACGTTTTCCAGGAATTAACAATAAATTCAAATGTTAAACATACAAAACAATTCAATAACTCACCAGGTGTCTAGCTTCCAAGACCTTTTGCAGAGCTCTGACATCTGCTTGAAAGCCAGAAGAGGCCATCAAAGATTTGTCTGCCCTACATGGTAAGAAACCAAAACAAAACTTCACAGGAGAAGTAAAATACAAACAACTTTGCGAGCATCAATGAGGAAAAAAAACGAAATGTATGCATTGTCATCACCATGTATTGATAAATATGAGAAAGTTATATATGATATCCTACTAAAGTATAAAGTAAAAGAAACACTCTCCTCATTTAGGTGAGGAACAATTATTCCATCATGGAATCTCCTTGTGAAGGCTCCATGATAATGGAATTAAACAGAGATTAAATGGCTAGTACTTGCCTAGTTGGTACATTGAATGTTAAATCATCATGTTTATACAGTCATTAAAAGCCCACAAGCTCTATCAATAAAGGGCTGAGCCTCAGGTCCGGTCCTCCAATAAATCACGTGCTTCAACCATGAAGCCCAGTCTACATGATGCGCTGTTAAGGCTTCAGACGCCATTTAAATGAATCAAAAATGTTGAGATTATAAATCCGAGACATAATGCTAGGTAAAAATAATTTATTCACTCAATAAAATTTTCTTCAAATATTTAGATTACAGCAAATCATCCACACTTAGGGATATCAATTCGGTAAATCGCAACATTCACCTTGCGTTGAGTCCCTTGCACCACATTACGCTCTCAGCTCTTAATTAATATGGTTTCATACAGGAAACAAATAGAAAGCCCCGCGAAGAGTATTTTCCATGTCTTTAAAAAGAACAAACAGTAAGCATATGTGCATAATTAGTATCTAGTCTAGTTAAACAAAACAAAAAAAAACTAGACTGTGCCCAGTGTGCTTCATCAGAATTCTTTGTAGCACAGAATTAACATTTTCTTACTGTTTAGCTATTAATATATCTTCAAACCCGGCCTAAGACATCTTGTAAACAAAATAATTCAGTAAAATTAACTTCACCAAATAAGCTTCGCAGTCAAATAATAATAATAATAATAATAATAAGCTTCATAATCAAGACTAAAAAAACCTTCTAACAAACGGATCCAATAGAGCACAAAATTCTTATATAAAAGTAAAAATCAGATCTTTTTACTACGAACTTCTATCATAACTTCTCAGTAAAAACAACCAAAGCCTCAAACAATTAAATAAACAGTAAACTATACTCACAGCTGGATAATTTTGGAGTAATCGCGTGTAAGAATATTGTAGCCAGTGGACATTCGAGTATCGGCCGCAATCACGCAGTAATCAGCGCCGGCAATCGCAACACACGTCCTGTACAAAGCAGTCAAGATACACACAACATTAGCATTGAAATCAAAGGGTTTCTCCATAAATTGAACAAGGATTTAACTCACCCTCCATTGTTGTCGTACGGAGACCAATTTGCTCGCTGCTTCGTCATGTCGATTTCGAAATAGTGAGAGAGACGCGAAAAGGAACGCGAAGATGGATGTTTTGAGCTATGGCGCCGCAATGTCTTTTTTCTCCAGAAAAGTAAGTGGGCCTCGGTTGTTGGGCTCCAGAAAACCGATTTTCCTATTGCTCTGGACTATTCGCAAAGCAAGTAAGCTTTGGGCTTTGGGCGTTTAAATTGGGAATTTCTCACACTTGCCAGAATATTGGTGACACTTTATATTATTTATTATTATTATTTTGGTTGTGCATAATTTCCAATTTAATGAAGAAATTTTTTTTTGTTGCAGAAATATATATATTTATTCAATTAAACAACTGTTTTTATTCTTTCCTCCTCGGATCTTGTGTAAAGGTGGGAAAAAATATCGAAATACCGAAAAACCATACCGAAAAAAATACCGAACTTACCGAAAAAATTGGTATACCGAAAATTTCGGTACGGTATGATACCGTACCGAAATTTTCGTTATCGATATCGGTACGAAATATTTTTTTTCGGTATTTCAATATATACCTAAATACCGAAAATAATTTTTTATTATTATTTTTTTAAAAATTTAAGTTCGGTATACCGAAAACACATTTTCGGTATACCGACAAAATTTTCGGTGTCGGTACGGTATAAACTTTTTTCATATCGAATGTGCGGCATCGGTATGGAAAAATTGCATATCGATATTTTCGGTACAGTATACGGTACCGTACCCACCCCTAATCTTATGTGCATGCCTCCTATCAGAACAAATCCAAGAATTAGAGTAGTAGTATGTTTGAACTTATATAATAAATTAACAAAAAAAATCATTTCATTGTACTGTTCCATGAAATTGTGCCCAAAAAATAGTGAGGGTTGGACTTTGGGTGCGGACAGGGCCAGCCCTTTTATGAGGCCAATGAGACCACCGCTTCAAGGTTCGGTTTTTGAGGGGGTCCAACATATATATTTTGAGTTGATGACTTGTTGAAATAAATTTGTTTGACCCAATATTTAAATAAAAAAAAGAGTAATCTGATTATATTTTGTTTATAATTGATCAACCTCGATCTTTTCTTCAAGTTAGGTTTAAACAATTTAAATAATATGAAGAGACTTTGGGGCATTTGTTGAGTTTGGAGAAGTTAACGAGTTAGTCATTAACTAGCTTGATGAATGATTGTATAGAACTTCAACAATTTTTTTAGATGTTGTGTTTTATAAAATTGAATGATTTATTCTCAAATACTTATATTACCTTTAAGATTTTGTTAAGTATCCTACTATCAATTGCATAAATAGAAAGAAGTTTATTAAAATTAAAGTTAATAAACACTTATTTTCGATAAATAATATCACAAAATAGACTAAATGAGTTAGCTATGTTGTTAATTGATAAAGAAATTCATTGACTTGTTTTTTATATAATATATTGTTTTTTGTGTATTTTTTATTTGTTAACTCAATACATTTTAAAATTTCCGCTTCAGGCCTTATCGAACATATGTGTGACACAAGTACTTACCTAAACCAGATCTGTCACCGCCCCTCGGGTATCTTGTTTGTAGTTTATTCCATTTATCTCTTAGAATAGAATGAAAGTTCTCCTACAAAATAAAAACCACCAAAAACTGCTCGTATTTGCTTTAAAAATTCCCATGTATTATTCTCTCCACTATTGCACGCATTTTATGTGCTTATTCATTAGTATAATAAAATGAAAAGATGATTGATAACATGGTTTCAAAACGTGGAACTTGCTGATTTAAAATTTTGAACCTTGAGTCATTTTTTACTTGATAATTATCAAATCATTTGTTAAATGTTACAAGAAACTTACATTAAAACATTTTCTGTTAACACTAATTAATTTTTAATTATTTTTTTACTCGAAATGATGAATAATTTTAAAATACACAAATAAGAATATATATATATATATGTGTGTGTGTGTGTGTGTGTGTAAGTATATATATAAAGAAATGTTACGACGAGTGGAGTTGTATGAATTTGATGTGGGTAGCTAGCTGCCTAGCTCCATGTCGACCAATTGAGAAATTATCACGTGGGTAGCCACAGTATGGCATGAAGACATCATTATTTTAATGAAGTTTGAATATAACGATACGCGAAAAAATCTTATAAGATCGAGAAATTTAGATAATGTTTCAAGAAAATAGTCTTTTTTTTTAATTGTGTTTTTTTCGTTTTAGCTGTTGTTAGATCTTCGGGGAAGTTGGTGAAAAATCTTCTATCAAAATATTTCTTTGGGTTCACTCTCTATCCACAAAATTGTGATACTATGTCATACAAAATGTGGTATACTTCATGTGGAAATGTGGTACACTTCATGTGGAAATGTGGTATTAAAAAAGTACCCAAGGACTGAACACTAAAAAAATCGACGACTGGAGACTGAAGACTAATTTTCCGTAGATCTAACAGGGTGAACTGGAAATAAATCGGGAATTACTGAATCTTGATCACGATGAACTGGAAAAACGCACAACTTACTGTGGGTATCGAATAATTACAAGCTTTTTAAAAAAAATATGGCGACCCACATTTTTTTTCCAACTTTTATTCTATAATATAATAATAGTATCAATAATAATATATTGGTTTTTTATTTTTATTACAATAAACTGTGTATCAAAAATTCATGGACACAAATTTGTGTGAGACGGTTTCACGGGTCGTATTTTGTGATACGGATCTTTTATCTGGGTCATCCATGAAAAAATATTACTTTTTATACTAAAAGAATATTTTTTATTGTGAATATCGTAAAGTTGACCTATCTCACATATAAAAATTTGTGGTATCATCTTACAATATATCTACTAAACTCATTACACATGTCATTTAGTTATTGGTGAAACTTACTTTTGACTAGGTCTTTGATGAAACATCAATCGCTTTCATGGGCAATTCTATCCTACTTTTTTTTTTTTTCGCGTGTCTTTTTATTATTATTATTATTACATTTCACACTACTTTAACCAAAATCAACTAAACTAATCATTAAACTAATTTCGTTTAATATATATAAAATGTGTTATATCATTATATTATTATTATTCTCAAAATTTAAAACTTAATATTTTATATTTAAAAATTACGTGAAATTTTTTTTGATAGTAAAACTTTTACGTTTGAGGTTTGAGATTTTCATTTCTATTATTTTTATTTTTGTGGTAGAATCATATGAAATATAAAAAATCAATATTTTAAAATTTAATTATTATAAGAAATTCTATGTTATACCCATTTATAAACACTAATAAAATTATTGTAGCTATTTTTAAATGCTATACATGTATATATTATTTAATGACAGTGAGTAAATCTCCCAGAGTAGGATAGAATTGTCCCGCTTTAATCGTGTCTTGTTGGAAAATTATTTAAAATTACGTTAATATGAATTCGAATTTTTAATTTTATTGTGTTAAAATAAACAAAAATTAAAATTTGTTGAGAAAAAAATTAAGTTACAGGTGATGGCATTGATATAATAAATAATCTAAGATTACGACTTGGATATAGAAATATTTGATTAAGAAGGATACACGTAGTTTGAGAAAAGATTATGATTGTCATTTCAAACTCATCATAGCTGTCATTACGTTGATATAAATTAAGAAATGTGTGGATTTGAAATATATGACTTAAAATTTCTTAATCCAAACACACATTAAGACTTGAGGGAAATTGTTTTAGAGTAGGTTTTTTGAGAAACGGTCTCACGAATCTTTATCTGTGAGACGAGTCAATCATACTAATATTCACAATAAAAAGTAATACTCTTAGCATAAAAGTAATATTTTTTCATTGATTACCCAAATAAGATATTTGTATCACAAAATACGACTTGTAAAACCGTCTCACACAAGTTTTTGCCATGTTTTATGAAACTTATTGCGCTTGATGAAAGGATTTTAATTCATAAATTCAAATCTATATATTTGATTATTTAAAGAAATTGTGAGATGGTCTCACGATTCAATTTTAGTAGACAAATCTATTATTAAGATCACTCATAAAAAAAATATTATTTTATATGTCAAAGTACACTTAATATTGTAAAAATGGACATAGCTGATCCGTCTTTATGATAAAAAAACCGTGAAATTGTCTCACAAGAGACATACTATTGTTAGTTGAGTATGTCTCTTGTGAGACGGTCTTACGAATTTTTATATGTGAGACAGTCTCACGAATTTTTATCTTTGAGACGGGTCAACCCTACCGATATTCACAATAAAAAGTAATATTCTTAGTATAAAAAGTAATACTTTTTCATAGATGACCCAAGTAAGAGATCCGTCTCACAAAATACAACTCGTGAGACCGTTTCACACAAATTTTTGCCTTGTTAGTTTTACTGAAATTTTCTTAGATGAATTTCAAATCCATCATTTGTTGATATATGTAGATGCAATCATAATTACGATGAAATTGAAATTCACTCGAGATGATTTTCATTTCAAATAATGGTTGAAATATCTCTCCAAATCAATTCAACTTACTATTTTAATTCACCACTTGCAAAATTAATCGAGGGACACCATGCGCCAGAAGTCAATCCTACGAAATCTTGCCACCATAATCCACCCACACTTTGATCATAAACGTGATGTCCCTATCCAAGTCAAGTGCCAAATTGATGAATATTTTGAATAAAATGTATTTTCAATTTTTATTTTTTTTTAAAAAGACTAAGAATTTTAATTTCTGTTTTTTTGGAGAAGACTATCACCACTTTACATCTCGAAATCTACAAGATCCCACGTCGATTGAACGTGTAATACATGACTCCAAACTTGGTACGATGATCTTCTTACAATTTGGATAATTACCATTAATCAACATCTACATATTAAAAAATATATGTTAAATTATTGGTTTGTGAAAAATCTAGGGATTATATTAAAATTAAAAATTTTATAACTATTTTTTTGTGATATAGATGATATGATAATTTTAAAACTCAAAATTACAGATAAGACAAAGAAATATTTTATTAGAAAATAGTTGAAAAGAAGAGTGTTTTTGTAATTTGAGAATTGAGATAGATACTTTTTGTATTTCAAAATTGGCAGAATTTGTGTAAAACAGTCTCGCGGGTCGTATTTTGTGAGATTGATATCTTATTTGGGTCCTCCATGAAAAAATATTACTTTTCAGGATAAGAGTATTACTTTTTATTGTGAATATCGGTAGCGTTGACCCGTCTCACATATAAAGATTCACAAAACCGTCTCAAAAGAGACATACTCTTCGAAATTTACACGATCGCCTCGCAAAATAATTAATATTAATAATATAGTATATATATGTTTGTCATGCTTTATATATACGACTGAGCAGACATACGTTATGTGTGTAACTTCATATGCGTCGCTAAAGTCAATGTTCAAAACCAATATCAATTCAAATTCAGACAATTAACTCTTGGAATTGCATGCTTTTGAATGCTCTAGAACATTTGAAATTACGTTCGAATTGGTGACTTTTATTTTAAAATTGAACACCTACTTCAATTACGAGACAAATGGTTTTTAGTCCTTTTGTTTAATGGTAGAAAAAAAAAATGTAAGGTTGACAAAAAATTTACTCTTAAAAAATCCAAGCAGGGCAAGTAACTTTGTGCGTTTTCAAGCCTTTAACATGCGTGCTCCTTGTTGGATCAAAATGCTAATTTGTTGATTTAAAAAAAGGGTTAACGACGGCTAATACCCTGGAAAAGGTTCGGGTCATTATTGGAATCGGGCGGAAAGAGAAAACTTAACCGAATCAAATTCTAATTTGCTCGAAAGAGTAGAGCATGTGTAAAATTTGACAAGGGTCGTCTCACCTGGTTAAGGTCCTCTCACCCGACAAGGGTCCTCCAGCCTGGCCAGGGTCTTCCAGCTCGGCCAGGGTCCTCTCGTCAAGTCAGAGTCCTATCGCTCAACCAGGGTTTAGGTCACCCGACCAGTATGGGTCACCATGCATCATTAGAATGACAATCAATTCCCATGACAAAACCCGAACAATATGGGCCACCATACTTACTCACAGATGACATGGCATGGGCATTCGTCAGAAGAAGGGCATGAGCATCTGTCTAATCAGGAAAAATATACATGCACTGTAATTGATGTCATCTTCTCTCCTATAAATACTCAAGTTTTCTCATTAGAGATAGGACAATCTACTGCATTCAATAAATTCTCTCAAAACTTGGTGAACCTTGTACTGACTTAAGCGTCTAAGTGTCTATCCGAAAACCCTTCTGTCGCCCCGCTGACATTATCTTGTTGAATGTGTGCAGATTGTCTGACCCGAGGTCGTCCCACCAGGAAATGCCAGATCACCCGGACAGACCAGGAAAGCCACACCACTCGGGAGACCAGGTCAGATCACCGGACAAGCCATACCACCCGAGAGACCGGGCCAGAGCACCCGAGCAGACCAGGAAAGGCCAGACCACCCGGGAGACTAGGCCAGATCACTCGGACAGACCAATACAGACCTTCCCACCCGAGAGACTGAGCCAAAGCACCTGGGCAGACCAGGACAGGCCATACCGCCCGGGGGTCATCCCACCAGGCTAGATCACTCGAGCTCATCCCATCAGGCTAGCCCAGACTCATCCCAACAGGTCGAAATATTTACAGGAAAAGTACATTTCTCTGCCCGAATAGATTGTCCAACCAGTTCACCCAATCTACTCGGACATTATCAATGACATATTCATTAATTTGTGGTTACAATTAATTTGGATGTGTGTGTTATGATAAGTTTGTTTGGGATAAGCTATAGCTACACCATTATATTGCGTAAATATTTAAAAAGTTACATGTACTTGTAACAGAATTGTCAAACGCGGCCTAATAACATATACAGTAGTTGAAATGATTTTGAAATTCACTACAATGATATAAAATAAATATATATACTCAATCAAATCAATATATTTGTTATGAATTTGAAGTCATTATCTTTAAATTCATAAATCTAAATACAACACAAATATTATTTCCTATTTTTCTTTTAATAGTTTATCATCAAAGTGTTTTGGATAATCATTCATTTGCTGTGGGGTGTCAGCATCTCATACCAAATAATTAGAGTGAGTATCATGTAAGATCGTTTTACGGATCTTAATATGTGAGACGGGTCAAACCTACTCATATTCACAATAAAAAATAATACTTTTTCATGGATAACCCAAATAAAATATCTGTCTCACAAATACGACCTGTGAGACCGTCTCATACAAGTTTTCGTTAAATCAAATTAAAACACAAAAATTCATTAAATCAAATCAAATTTAAAAAAGTATTAAAAACATATCTATTTTTTGCATCATATCCGCGATATGGAAAAATATTTTAAATAGCCGATGACCTATGACTCATCATACACCAAGATAAACTCACTTGTAACTCAAACTCCAAAAAAATAATAATAATAAATTAAATACGGTAGCATGTACATGTTACAATGTTTCTAGGGCACATGCACTGCTATTGACCATTTCAATCTCTCCACACACGTTTTTAGAATATAAAAAAGGGCATTTTTTAAAAATAATACAAATTAAAAAACTATTTATTAAAATATTGCAAAATCAAAATATAGCGATCCGGGAGAGATTCTTCCGGGTCCTATTTTTTAAAAAAAGAAAAGAAAAAAAAAAAGTAAGGGATTCATTTGAATATGTGACCCTCTCTCACAGATTCATTCAGATGTTGTGTCCATTTCGTCTATTTTTTACGCAACTTTCCTCGGATTCATTCAAAATTCTTAAAAGTAGTCACAGATTCTTGTTAAGTTGGTTTATCGAGCATCAGTAATTTTGAAGTATTTGACATGTATTAATTTATTTTTATTATTATTGAAATAATTTTGTTTTATAATGTTATTTTTTGATAAGAATGTTTAACATTGTTAGGTGATAATATTGTTCGTTGATTTTGTCATCCATTTCATTCGAGCTACTCTTAAAAAGTAACGTTATTATTTTTGTTGATAATATTGAAATTATTTTCGTATTTAGTGTTGTTATTATTATGAGAACAATAAAAAAATTTATTTAGAGAGTTGTTAGTTGTACGAGATAAATTAGCATTTTTTGAGAAATAATTAATTATGAATCATTATTTTGTTTACAATATGACATAGAAATTGTATAGTTTTAATTTTTTTTTGTTTGTTTGAATGACTCTAATAATATTTGAGTTAGATTAAAATATTTTGGATTAACCAATATCAATGTATGGCTGACTCACCAGTGATTTTCATTCCTACATGATCAATAAATGAATTATTTGTTATATTGTGGTACACCAAATTATAAAGGCAAAAACTTGTGTGAGACGGTGTCACGGGTTTTATTTGTGAGATAGATCTCTTATTTGGGTCACCTATTAAAAAGTATGCACTCATACTTCCACGACGGTCAAATAAATATCCTTGGAGATTGCATAATGCTAGTATTCACGTCCGCCTATTTTAATCTAACTCGAATATTATTATAGTCATTCAAACAAAAAAAAAAAAAAAAAAACAAATTTTAAAACTATACAATGTCTATCTCATATTGCAAACATAATAATTATTCATAATTAATTATTTCTCAAAAATAATAATTTATCTCGTACAACTAACAACTCTATAAATAATTTTTTTATTGTTTTTATAATAATAACAACACTAAATACGAAAATAATTTCAATATTATCAACAAAAATAATAACGTTACTTTTTAAGAGTCGCTGAAATGAAATGGATGACAAAATCAACGAACAATATTATCACCTAACAATGTTAAACATTCTTATCAAAAAATAACATTATAAAACAAAATTATTTCAATAATAATAAAAATAAATTAATACATGTCAAATACTTCAAAATTACTGATGCTCGATAAACCAACGTAGCGTAGTCGGAAAGCACAACCGAAAACAAAAATCTGTGACAACCTTTAAGAATTTTGGGCAAATGAATCAGAGGAAATCCGTGCAAAAAAATAAACGAAATGGAAGCAACATAGAATCCGTGTGTTATGGATTCAGAATCCGTGACTTGATTCAAATGAATCCCTTATTTTTTTTAAAAAATAAAAAATAAATTAGAATCCGGAAGAATCTCTCACGGATTGTTATATTTTGATAACAATTCCACTTTTTAATATTTTAATAATATTTTTTTAATTTATATTATTTTTTAAAAAAACCCTATAAAAAAACCATTGTGAGATTATTTTTTATTTTAAATATAAATATAATTGATTCGTTTTATAAATATAAATATGTGATATCATCTCAAAATAAGCATATTCTTTATAATATCTCAGTTCTATTATTGACCTATTTTTAGCTCATCTATTTCAGAAAAGAATACTTGTGTGATGGTCAGTCGGTAATATCTCATGTTTTCATCAATCATTGTCGGGTTATTGCACCTAACACGAAACCCATTATTATTTTTCTTGAAAAAAGTAAAAAACTGAACTCCAGCTGATATGTCATTTGATAATATCAAAATTTTACCTCGAGTTCGAATTGAAGAGCGAATCTTCAAAACTTCAGAGTTGATTGGGTCGGGTTGGAACTTTCAGTTCTGCACAGACATAAATAAGGTTAGAGGAAGCTAGAGAGTTTTCCAGCATGATCTCTCTGATGCTTAAGTCAGTGTAGATAACAAACTTAATAGTGAGATATAGTAGTGCGAAGTGAACAAGAGAGTGTGAATGTGTAAAACTGTAGCACATACTTGATATTTATAGATGGAGGTGATTAATTTTTTTTATTAGAGTAGGACTCATGCTGAGATAATATTATACCAGAGATATAAGATTTCAAACATTAGTACTCCGTGACCATAGCGGTTGGGACACTTGCCTTATCCTGATTAGAATTACACATATCCTGCATCCGTCGAGACCCTTGTCCATTAATGAGAATATCTTCATATCTTTTAATCACGTCAGGGCTCAGAATTCCCGACTCCTTGGTATGATCGATTTCCCGGCACCTTGGTGGGCTATTTCTGATAGTGTTAGGAGTTGTGGTCTAGGAGACCACCTTGATGGGGCTCAGATCCGTAAAAGTATACCAAATTTAAGGGCATCACCGTCCAAACAAACGTGAAATTTTTTTGGTTAAATGAGATTTCAAATGTTATAATGTGGTACATTATATTGTAAGAAATAATAGTATAGAAATTGTTCAGATGGGAAAGATTGCGATAAATGTTAATTAATAAATTTTTTTAAAAGTGTAAATATATTTATTATTTTTGTAATTCAAGATATATGGGATTTGGCTACGTTCCCTTACAGGTAGCCAAATGATGTATAATTCTGAAATCATTACACGGACACCTTCCACAATGATATCCACAGAAAGCTTGGGTCATCTTAAAATCCGGTCTATGGTGAAATCGAGAAATTCGGGAAGCACCAACCAAGGGGATAGATTAGACCACTACGTATCCAGATGAGCCATACTCTCAGATGAGCTCGGGTAGTGTAAGTCCGAGCAATATAGTGAGATCCAGAGGTTAGGGCTTTACAGCCGTGATCATCTACCCGAGTGCTTTGGTACAAGTGTCACTCTCGGATCCATAGGTATGAGACACCATGATTCGATATTATCGGCATGTCTTTCAGGTGCATGACTAGATCATGATTGATATGTGATGTCAAATGTAGCAGTGTCAGATAAGCAGTGCATAAGAAACCATCTTTTCGTAAGTAGCAATCAAACAATGAAAATAAGGCCATAATTGACTTCTTTTTTTTTTTATAAATACAAGGTTTACTTGATATTAATGTATTCAGATTTTTCTTCACTAAAAGGCATACTCTCTTTATATACTTTCCTTTGCGTAAACACTTGACTGACTGGAACATCGGAGTGATCATGTTGGAAACTTTCTGACGCCTCACTAAGATTCTTTGCTCTTTGAAGTGTGTAGGTTCTCCTACTCAGATACTCTCCGCTTGAAATCCAGCATGCTCGAGAAAAAATCCATCCGACCCAGTATAATCTCCCACTAATTTCAACCCGATTTGCTACTTGGTTGATATCATTGGCGTCGTATGTGAGAAACTAGATCTAAGGCATAGATATTATTTCCACACTGAAAATCAACCCGAAGGGATGGATCCAAATGAGAGTCTTCGAACTCGCGGTGAACACGGCTGATGCTAAGCCGTAACTTCTCCATCATAGCTTTCTAGACATTATCTGCTATCTACTTGGTTAATTGTTCTCGGTTGATCATAATGATAAACATCAACAATAAGCGAGGGATAATATGATAAAATCAATTACCCGAAAACTTCTCTAGAGCAGTTTCTTATTTTATTCTTTTATTTATGTCCGGTTAATGTTGTCCACATGGGTAGTACATTTACTGATCATTCAGCACATGATACGTGTGTACAATTGATAAATCATGATCACTCACTCATTCAATCATGATGTGTTAATATGTGGTATTGATTCATCACTCAACACACATATCATGTGTTAAGTGGATGAAAACAATATTCATACAAAAATCATCAACCAAGCATTTTATTTATGTGCAAGTTTCCTCCTATAATTTCTTTTATGGACAAATACAATTTATTTTATATTTTAGTTGACATGCATCCGAGATGGCTAAAATGTCTAAAGCTTTTCCAGGGAAAACTAGGGATGACAATAAATTTGAGTTGGGGCGGGTTTAACCAAGCATTATATTTTGAAGGATGAGCATGGGGTGGATTTGATCGAATGCGAGACACACTCGTACCCGTTTGTACGGGTTAATTGTACGGGTTTAACCAAGCATTATATTTTGGAGGACGAGTATGGGGCGGATTTGATCGAATCCGAGACAAATTCGTACCCGTTTGTAGACCCACTATTCGGGTACGGGCCGGGTTGAATATTCTCCTAGGGAGAACGTGACGTGACGTCAAGGTGGGTGACGAAAGCAGATTTCCCGCGTTTGACGTAAGAAAGATAAACCGGTGAAGTCGACGAATTATTTTCACGAGAAAGAAAGAGTTTCATGCCAGATTATATTTCTTGTCAGATTTATTTATTTATCAAATTTATAAACTCGGTTTCCTGTTCGCTGCCTATTTATTTAGTCTCTATGTTTTCTTCTTGCAACAAAGTTGACAGAAATAGTAATTGCTTATTGGAAGCAGGATAAATTGTGGGTCAGATTCCTTTATCTTTTTCCGATCTTTATTCCTTCTTGAATCTTTTATCTTATTTTCGGAACCAGTTAAATCTTTTATCTGCTTAATTGGATATTTTATTTGGTTTCTTGGTGATTTAATTGAGGATTCAAATCGAAATATTTACCAGTGGAGGTGTAATTTGCTGGTTTCAGTTATTTCTCTTAATTCCATGGAAAAGGTTCAGGGATTCGTTTTTGTTTTTCTTTTATTTCTTCAAGTTATTAAAGTCGATTTTTTTTTTTTTTACAACTCGTTATGTAATGTTAGGCCTCAGATTCATTCCAAAGAAAAAATCGAGATCTTTTTTCAGCTGTTTCTCAAGTCTTATCGTTATATTAATCTTGAGATTCAATTCTTGAAACTCAGTCTTATTTAACAGGAAAGGGGATATGGAGTTGACTTTGGAGTCGGAGCCAAATACAAGCCATGATAATTTTTCTTAATGTTTATTTTATTAAAAAAAAAAAACTGCAACCCAAAAATTACGAGAATGAGTAAATAACCTAACCTCGGCCGCTGGGGAAATGGTATTCATATGTAATCAAGAAAATTAAATTATCGAAAGTAAGATATTGGTTTATGGTTTTGCAATCTGCACGCAACTCCATGCCCAAAATTAGTTTGTTGATAATTATGACAAATTAGAACATTTCGGGGAATCCGCCTGCCACTGGTTCGATGAGCATTTGCATCTTTTGTCGTTGGATGCATGTCTGAAGATTTAAAGGAATTAAAAGATGGTTTGGTGTCAATTTGTGGTGCCTGAATTGATAAGGATTAATATTTAAAATCATTCTAAAAGATGGCTCGTGTTTGTAGAATTTATCCACTGGGCATTTGGCTACATGAATCTGATACCATAGAATTAATTTCGCAAGACTCCCAACTAATTATTTTTTCAACCTGTTACTGATTTTAAAAAAAAGTAATTTATGCACTCCTGAACTGTTCAGGCACCGATCACTGTGGGGGGAACCAGAGGAATTTGTGAAAGATCCAGTGGTCGGTCCTGCATTCCCTTTCTTGGCGATCCTTGAATCTTTGGTGTCGAAGCAAGGCCACCCTTTCTGGTGAATCTTTCCACTTACTTCTTTACTACTAAGGAGTTGGTTCCATGGAAACAAAAGTCATCAGCGGTATCCAGTTCTCCAGCCTTCCAGCTAGCTATATCCGTCCGGAACATGAGAGGCCGAAATTGTCTGAAGTTATGGAATGCGAAAATGTTCCGGTCATTGACTTGGGATGTGAAGATAAAAGCTTAACCATCAAAAAAATAGGCCATGCTTGTCAAGAATATGGCTTCTTCCAGGTTCCTTAACGACATTTCCATGTTATCAAGGGGCAGATTAAAAAAAGTGGGTGAGGGATGGGGCGGACGGGGGGTGATTTGATCTATTTATGCGAGAAGCTTGAACTTTTAGAAAAGTTACAAATTTTCTTATGAGGGGGAGTGATAGCTAACCTCGCCCTACTGAATCTGCCCCTTGTTATCGTTTTTTTGGACCAGATTATATCTGTTACCAAGTGCGTGATTTCAAATACTATGGCAAAATGGCGAAATTTTTACGTATTATCCTCTTGTGAATGTGTGGTATTAGGTGATCAATCATGGAGTATCCATGGAAGCTGTGAATAGAGTCCTAGAGGTGGCTCATGAATTTTTTAGTTTACCAGTGGAAGAGAAGATGAAATTATACTCTGATGATCCTTCCAAAACAATGAGACTGTCTACAAGTTTTAATGTGAAAAAGGAGACAGTTCACAACTGGAGGGACTATCTCAGGCTTCACTGTTATCCCTTGGATAAATACGTCCCTGAGTGGCCTTCGCTTCCCTCTTCTTTCAAGTGAGAAAAATATTATCCCTCACTTCACTTTTGGTCTATATTTTATCACCTACATAACTTTCTCACGCATGGAACAGTCTGTAAAGAATTGCAGGGGAGAAACTATGAAATATATGTGTCGAACTATAGTTCGAAAAATGTTTATTTTTTGAGGAACTGAAGAAGAAATGAATATCAAGTTACTCCTTACGATAGAAAGAAAGTAGCTTACTTTCTTGTATAGATTTTAAAAGATTTTTAGGTTATTTATTTTGGTGACCATGTGTGATAACAATGCAAGGAAGGTAAACCAATCTTTTACATACTTGTAACTTGGCCGTCTACAACTGAGCAGCAATTCATTATGTTGTTTGATGGTAGAAAAACAATAAATTAACAAACTTTTTATTCTGGTAGGGATGTCGTAAGCAGTTATTGCAATGAGGTTCGACAACTTGGATTGAGGTTGCAGGAAGCTATATCAGAGAGCCTAGGTTTAGATAAAGACAATTTGAAGAACATATTAGGAGAACAAGGTCAACATATGGCCATTAATTATTATCCGGCCTGCCCAGAACCGGAGCTGACATATGGATTACCGGCCCATACAGATCCAAATGCTCTCACCATTCTCCTTCAAGATTTGCATGTTGCTGGGCTTCAAGTCCTTAAAAATGGGAAATGGTTGGCAATAAAACCCCACCCCCATGCTTTTGTCATCAACATTGGTGATCAACTTCAGGTAAACCTTGATTCGGAGTTATAGTTTTGGTAGATTATGAATATGAGAATACTCTTTTGAACAACTGAATTGTGCAATTGCAGGAGAGTAACAGTTGTGACTTATGTCATATGTGAAAAAATCCCAACATGATGCTTAGGCCACTATCTTATAATCTAAAACATTTGAATTACACATGCCGCGAGCTATAGTTTCTAATATAATAACGACCAGTGCTCGATCTTATATATATTTATAAAAAAAAAACTTATGAAATGCAAGATATTACAGTCATGTTGGTTAGATCGCTGCTGATGTTTTTTCTCCTCATGAATTATAATAAATGAAGACAAAATTGATACGATTTTTCCACATCACTAAAAATTGAATAGGAGCTAGTCACTTGCCACATGTTCAAATGGCAAATTTTACAAACCAAGACTCCATCGGATTCTTGGATTCTCAGTAGAAATGCAAAAGCCGTAATACTAAGGGTACCTTACCTTAGAGTAGTGGTAAGAATGAGTGAAAATGCAGACCTTGTAGTTATGTGATGGCTGTAAGTGAATTCAGTCGCCTATGTATCATAGCGGACTAAATATAAGACCGATATTGAAGTTTATAAATTGAATGGTTCTTATCATCAATCAATTCTTGAAGGCGCTGAGTAACGGAAAGTACAAAAGTGTTTGGCATCGCGCCGTGGTAAATGCAGCTGTACCAAGACTCTCCGTAGCCTCCTTCCTCTGTCCATGTGATAGTTCAACCATTAGTGCACCAAAATCTCTTACAAGCTCAGGGGAGCCAACTATTTATCGAGATTTCACATACACCGAGTATTACAAGAAATTCTGGAGCAGGAACTTGGATCAGGAACACTGTTTGGAGCTTTTCAAGAACTAGCTTCACCTTTCATTTCTTGGATTACGCCAAGAAGCCAACTTATTAGCTTGCCTTCGGACCCATCAGACTATGGATTGGGACGTTCGGCTTTGCTATGTTTTCGTTTGTTGAATAAGCAGCAGTTAGTTGCTTCCAGTGTTTGATCTCTCCACTATCTTATTTAAACGGTAGTGTCGCAAAAGTGTCAATCTATTTATGCTACATTAATGATTTGCTGTAAATTTAGTCTACATGAATCCTTGTTCCTCCCTTGTAATTTCAAAAGTTTGGATGTTGTCTACTTCACGACATCGTGATGCATTCACTGTTCTTTCTTGAATCTACATCTGGATTAAGGTCGGGTTTGCAACTGGTTAACGAAATTGAATATGAACTTTTTCTTTACAAATAACTAAGTTGCACATTTTATATACACGGGCTAGTGAGATTTTACATCGGGTGGTTCGATCCATTTGTAATCTTTGTGAAAATTTTCATATTCATCTCTTAAACAGATGGGACTAGAATATTGCCATTTAGAGATCAGATCGGGTGGTTCGATCCATCCTTTTCAATAAAAAAATATTTCATGTATAAAAATATATTTAGACTAAAGTCTGCATTTAAAAAATATTTGAACTTCTCTGCTAACTTTTATGGTTTACCTCTGGATTGTCAAGGTCTTTCTTTTCAATTAAGATATTCCAAGTTAGTTTGTTTGGGTCTTTCACTCGATTTTTGGAAGATCTTGTAAGATGTTTTACATTGACTGAATTAAATTTTTAAGAATTTTATATATGAATTTAGACAATCTTCCACATAAGCTAGTTTTTAGTAGAATTATATCCAATTCCATGATCTTAACAGATCTAATAAGAAAAGAAGATGAAAATTTCTATGAACTATATCTGCAATTTTGATCATCTTTGTTGCCAAATATCAATCTCATCTATTATTTATGTTTGCTTTTTTTACAATTTTAGTCATTTTCATTGACACAACACTGACATATAAGACAATAAATCATTACTCTTGATAAAAATGATTAAAATTATTATAAACTGAAAAATATAGGACAAACAAATATTTAACTAACGTAAACCGAAAGCAAACATAAATGAACAAAAAGTAGGTCTCGACGGACGGTCTCACGAATCTTTATCTGTGAGACGGGTTAACCCTACCGATATTCACAATAAAAAATAATACTCTGAGCATAAAAAGTAATATTTTTCATGGATAACCCAAATAAGAGATCTGTCTCACAAAATACGACCTGTGAGATCGTCTCACACAAGTTTTTGCCATGAAAACAAATTACAATGTATTTATATATATATATATATATATATATATATATATATATAAATACATGCGATTTATTATATTCTTATATATTTATTTTTGTTTATGTAAATTAATTAATTAATCAATTTTTGGTGACGCAATTCAGTGAACGTCACCCACCCTTATATTGTCGTCATTTGTCGACTTAGTCCATGAATGAACAGTTGTCCATTTATAACCATGTCTTATTTAACACAAACAAACAAAAAACAGCGGGATTTAGTCCAGCTGATGACGTTCACTCTAACTAAACAAAATTAAGATGGATTTATGCATCAATTACCAATGGGGAAAACCCAAATTTTTCATCTCTTGCACTTTATAACACATCTGACATCAATATCTTAAGTTTGAAACGTGATCTAAAACTTGACGACTAAAAAATTTAAGATATTTAATTGATAAGTTACATAAAATCAGTTTTCACCCCAAATAATACTAAATACATCAATAGTATTTGTGATGTGTGCCTCCCAAGTCAATAATATTTATTTACTGAGATTATTTGAAATCTAGAATGATTAATACATGAAAATTTTAGATTGGCTTATTAAATTGAGAGTGGGTCTTATGTGAGACCGTCGCACGAATCTTAATATGTGAGACGGGCCAATCCTACCGATATTCACAATAAAAAGTAATACTCTTAGCATAAAAAGTAATATTTTTTCATGGACGACCCAAATAAGAGATCTGTCTCACAAATACGACCTATGAGACCGTTTCGCACAAGTTTTTGCCTTAAATTGATTGGTAGATAGAATCTAATTCCAAATATAAAGCAAATATATAATTTTGTTTTGTTTGAAAAAAAAAGATTAATTAATTGTACGTATCATCAAGTGAACTATATTTCTTCTTATTATATAAAGAAAACAAATTATTTATTCATTTAATTAAATTCACACAATTGTTTTCCACGAAATATAATATAATATACTTTATTTAAATTAAGAAAACATCAGTATAATAAAAAAATCAGAATATCAATATAATAAAAATTAGTTTTTAATAATTATTGGTGAGATATTATTCAAATATGTTACGAGACTAAAAAATTGAAACAACATGTACATCTTAACCGATTTTATCAATAACTTTTTAACATAAAATTCAAACCCTATATATTTTCAAGTTGAGAAAAAGGAAGAACTATACAGTCATACAGAAAATGAACAAAAAGTACAAATCAAAGGATAAAAATATATACAATCTGAAGTAATTACATTATCTTGTCCAAGTAAAGAGATTTTTCTTTGATCAAATCCTCCCTCCAGACCCTTTTGTTTGCAGCAATAAATTCTTCAAATATCTTATTTAAATCCTCATGTTTAGAATATCCATTATCTTCACTATCCCCTTCATATCCACATTGACATGTATCATAATTCGAATATTCATCCATTTCTGCACCATGATCATAGATAGTTATAGATTTTCGACAATCACGCCGAGGATTATCATAGCCGATTTCGTCGTGTAGAGACGCGAAGGAAATCATAAGCTTGTTTTCCACCGTATAATATTTTTCTTGCTGAATTCTCTCGGCTTCATCTTCTGTATGCATATTCTTGTACTCCAAGAGTAGTAACGGAGGGCTAAATGCATCGCCCCTTTCGTCGACTATGTTACTTCCCTCCATCAATATGTTTTCATTAACCGGAAGATCACATGATGCTGAGATTATAGGATCAAGAAATGGGATCGATGAGATTTCAGAGATTATGAAACTTGAAAGCTCATCGAATGGCGAGGACGAATTGGAATGTTCTTTAATGGTGGGATTGTTGGTATGAAACATGAAGAAGATGATTGCGAGGAAGATCACAACGGTAGTAGGATTTGGTATCGTGAAATTTTGAGATTGATCTAGGCATAGAAATTTGAGGAAAAAGTTGATGGTTTTTAGGTAAAAGATTATGAGAAATGCCACTTTTGCTCCTTTGAATATATTCATCTAGGCTTCCTCCAAGTGTTGAGAATGATGAGACTCCTTTGAGTTTCTTTTGTAGTTGAAAAAAACGTTAAATGAGAAATATTTATTTATTTTAAAAAAAAAAATGTGGACCTATAATATATATGTTGCGCCTAATGGTTGGGGTCCACGAAAGGTGACTTTTGTCGACTAATTGCAGTTTGATAATTTTACAACTCGTGTAATTTGGAAGTTGATTTCTGTGATGGCAAAAGTGCAATTTTGGTAATCTAATCCTATCTATATCTATACATTTTTGAATTGTAGTAATTTTTTACGCCATAATGTTTATATGAGATTGTATATATTAGTATCACATCGACATCATTTCAACATTTTGCTAACGCTATATCTGAAAAAACAAACTAAAATTGAAGAAAAAATAACATATTAAAACTAAAATTGACAACATAAAATATCAAAATCGCCTACAAACAATTTTCCATCTTTATTAAATATAAAACCTATAATTGGTTCACCATGTGATCAACAAGTTGTTTCTAGACAAAAACTTCTATGACACGGTCTCACGGGTCATATTTTATGAGACAGATCTCTTATTTGGATTATCTATGAAAAATTATTACTTTTTAGGCTAAAAGTATTATTTTTTATTGTGAATATCGGTAAGGTTGACTCGTCTCACAGATAAAGATACGTGAGACCGTCTCACAAAAAACTTATTGTTGTTTCTAACCATTATGATATCATACATGTGACGTTCTTGTTTAATCAAAATCTTGATTCTCGATATTTCACAAAATTTATACTTATCTTTTTCAGTCAAAGATGTCAATATATACAAGAGCGAAGTCAGGATATTTGCTCTATCTGGATCAAGATTTTAAATTCTATATTAATATTTTTATTTTAAAACTATTTCACTCGGACATATAAAATTAATCCTAACCTGACACATATTTTTTTAAAAAACTCGGGCTCTTAGGTGGCCATGTATGTGGCTCCGCCACCGAATATATAACACACATATTTGACTTAAAAATAAAATATTAAATGAAATTGTCTCTACTTGATTTATATATACATAAAATATATATAAAAAATAATAATAACCTTAATTTTTTTTAATAAAAAAAGGAGTGGGTCTCATTTGAGACCGTCTCACGGATCTTAATCTGTGAGACGGGTCAACCCTACCCATTTTCACAATAAAAAGTAATACTATTAACATAAAAAGTAATATTTTTTCATGGAAGATCCAAGTCAGAGATCTGTCTCACAAATACGATCCATGAGACCGTCTCACACAAGTTTTTACCTAAAAAAAAGTACGTGAACATATAAAGAGATGAACGGTCAATTTTCATCACAACAATTATCAGCTTTCCCTAATTAGTTTACCTGTTCAACCAAGAATTAAAATATATAATATATGTGAATCTTGTTTGGATCTTCAATTTCATTGACTAAAACATTAAACAAACGAATCAAAACTTTACTATCTTTGTCCAAATCTCCAAACGGGCCGTTACTTGCGATACAAAGCCATCTACTTCACTGTAAAATAAATAATATTGTTACAATTGTCAAAACGATATATCCCTATCTAATTCTCTTCATATATTCTATTAATTTATTTAATTTTTTTAGAGTTTTTTTTACTATTTTATTTAAGTGCAATCGTTTCATCCATTACATCACCGGAGGAACGCCAGCATGCGACTAGTCAAGGGGGAATTTTAAATTGACAAAAACTTGTGTGAGATCATTTTACGGATCGTATTTTGTGAGACATATATCTTATTTGGGTCATCCATGAAAAAATATTAATTTTTATGCCAAGAGTATTATTTTTTTATTGTGAATATCTGTAAGGTTCACCCGTCTCACACATAAAGATTCAGTGCCGTCTCACAAGAAACATACTCTTTTAAATTTATGGACCATTTGCAATATTATTGAATTTCGGCCATTTGAAATTATATAATTTAAACAATAAGTTTTTCTTTTACACAACTTAGCTAATTTTTCAAATTATCAAAATTCATATAGATATACTTTCGATCACGAATTTTTATACGAGTAAGTCTTTTACGATCTCATAGATATTTATCTGTGAGTTGGATTGATTCGATCTATGTTTATAAAGAAAAGTAATATTTTGATATAAAAAATAATTTTTTTTCATGAATCGAATCAGATCGGAGATATGTTTCATAAAATTAATTTGTAAGATAGTCTCATGACAATGTTTGTGTTTATTATGTATATAACATATGTCCGTCGATTTTTAACTAGTTAAACTAGAGAAATTAAACGAAAACAAAAATCACACAAATTGTTGAAACATTCTAAACAAATTATAAGGAACGTTTATTATTATATAAACTGATTTAATCATGAATTTGGCGTCATCATGAAATTTTTCTGACAACAAAAACCTTAAAACACAATACAAACAAAGAACTACAATCCATGAAATGAGGACAACTGCCATATTAAATTTGTAATCTCAATTATGATTTTTTTTCTGATGTGACAAATATGCATTAGTCTGCGTAGTTACGATACGACATGATAATGATATGTGCAATATCACGACATTTTCAATGAAAAATTACGAAAATCATCAAAAATTGAAGATACATAACTAAGACTAAATTTGACGACAAAAATTTGAGTGAGACGGTCTCACCGGTCGTATATTGTGAGACGGATATCTTATTTAGGCCATGCATGAAAAAATATTACTTTTTATTCTAAGAGTATTACTTTTTATTGTGAATATCGGTAAGAATGACCCGTCTCACAGATAAAGATTCGCGAGACCGTCTCACAAGAGACATATTCAAAGTTGACAACATAGATAACCAAAATCGAAACATAAATTATAGTTTTCTCTCGCAAATTGAATAGATATTCTTGATATACCACCAAATGTCAGAATTATATTGATTAAACTAGGCAGTCATAACCTAATGATCAAAATAGTGTATCAGATCCAAAAATAAAATTAGAGAAGTCCTCAAGATTTGTGTGATACACATGAAACAGTAGAGCCATAAACCAAATGACATCACCGGAATAACACAAAAAGGTGAATCAAATAGGAAAATGACTAACTATGCACATAAAACCTTACTGATGACTACTGCTAGAATGTGATTCAGGGACAATAAATCCAGCTCTTTGATCCTCATATGTCGACTTTTTGAGTACCACTGGCCGGTAGGCTAAAAGGTGTCACAGTGGTTTGCATTGCCGTAGACACCGTTGGAGGAGTTGTTGGCATTGGAATTGGCATTGTCTTGGGAGTTTGGTTTTCATTCCTAGAAGAGAGGATCTTTCTTGGGGTTTCCGCCGGAGTTTCGCAAACACTATGTGTGTCCTGGTACTCCAAAATTTTCAGATTTAAAGAAGCGCTATTCGATGAATATGAAGATAGGGGAAAGAGGGGCTTCCTCAGAGGCGACATTTGTAGGTGCTGTGTGTTGGATGCATTGCTAGATTGCGGTTCTACAGGACCATTAGATATGTTTTTCTTGCCTGTGACAACAATTCATGGCAGATGATTTATATACAGTTTCAAACTTAAATTAGACAAAATTGGAGCTGTGATATAAGAGCTTAATAATAAGCAAAAGTCACTTGGAGCATTTGAAGCTACACAAGATATAGCTGATGCGTAAGATGCAGCTCAAATATTTTGAATTGTACAGCAATCCAAGCCATATTTCAGTTGATATACTACATAGGTAGCCATATAGAATGATAGGGGTAACTGTTGCTGCTCAGTATCCTTCCAACTACAAACGGATCTGATGTAAAACATTTCAGACTGAAAAGTTTTATGATGTTTTTACCAGAAGAATGAACCATAAGTCCACTGTGGTGATGGCCTCGAGAACCCTGCTGCTTAACATGGTTATTCTTTGAAAATGAATGAGCACCAACTTTCTCCACAAGCATATTTTGCAACATTGCCCCTCCCAAGGAAAACCTCTTACCAGCCACACCTCCAGTTGATGGTCTAGAATTCTTGTTCACGTTTTTGATGGACTATGTTTTGACCCAAAAATTGCTTCTTGCTCTGTTATCAATTGTCCCTGAAGTTTCTTTTGATCCTAATGTGACAAAAAAAGTAGGAAATTTCATATTTTAGCATATACATGCGGTAAAATCCCACATAGATATGGGATTCATGTCAAATGTCAAGTGTATACCCTCTGCCTTTGACGCTCTTGTTCTTTCAAGTGCTTTATGTCACAGTACTGTTCAATAATGGACATAAGACCAACCTAAACAAAAGAAATAACAAGAAACTATGGATTACAACATAACACAATGTCAAAACTCTGTTCCTCTTTCCATCATATAAGACACTGGTGCTTACCCCGTCGTATAAGAACTCGGTTCCTCTTTCTATCTCCCAGGCTTTTGCTTTTAATTTCAGCGTCTCCACCATTCCTGAAGATAGCACAGTTAAAAAAAAACTATTGAGATTTTTTTTATCATTTGAACCACTGAAACATCATTTATAACTTGATGCTGACCTATAAGCATGCAGCATAATTAGTAAGCACTCGTTCTCTCACAAAACCTTCAATTAAACACATTTTTTCCACCTACATTACTTGCTAAGCTGGAAAGTAAACCACGTACCTGAAATTTTATTGACCAGTGTCCGAGCTTTTTCAGCACGCTTTAGCACAAGATGTGTACCTCTCCCAGCATTATATCGATTTTCATCCTATGTATGAAATACAATTGAAATGAAAACAATACAAATAGTGTAAGTATCGAACTAACATTCAGACATAAAAGATGCATTATCACCGACCCTATTATATTCCTCCAACCAGCATTCCTCATCACAAGCATCCAACCATTTTTTAACCTTTTCGAGGATCTCTTTTCTACTGAAAGCTTCCTCTTTGGCGTTAGAAATCTGAACCTCCAGTTGTTCTAAAAGATATAATGGAGTGATTGCGTCTGCAAAGATGGTAAAAACTCAGACAGTTACTAGTAATATTTTGTGACGGTACCAGTTCTCTGTGAAAATGGCCGGACCTAGGAAGCTCGGAACGAGATGAGGCAAAAGTGGGAGGAGCAGATATTTGAAAAATAACGCAAAATTTAATTTTTTTATCATTTGGGTTGTGGGGAGGGGGAAACTTCAGGATAACCTCCTACACTAGTGGGTTGACACCTCCCTTTCCAGACAAAAACATGCCTCCATTATAATGTAAAAGAAGAGTAGAAGAAGCACCTGACTCTATAGCTTCCACTGAAAGATCTGTTGTGTGTTGTACTGCAACAGCCATGTGTGCTCCTCTACATATTTCCTCTAAAACCACTCTTTTTTCGAAAGGCACCTCCTTCATTTTACTTAATTTAATTTCTTCCAACCTCGTTACTTCTGCCTCAGCCTGAACACAAGAATTATTGCAAATGTATTATAAAATTATCATTGATCGAGCGAGCACACATGTAAGGAGAAAAGGCAGCAAAATACATTGTTGATGAACTCCAAAGATAGAGTGTTGGACTCTGTTATTTCATCTTCTGAGGCAGCAATAGTACGTATCACATTTTGGAATTTTTGTTGCTCCTCAATTGGTGTGTCCATCAGATTCCAGAGCTCTACCATGGTCATCGCAAGATTTTGCAACTGAAAAAGGATCAAAATAAGAGAAAGTAGATAAATGACATGAAGAAAGTTCATTAGAAAATGGTATACCTTTTGCATGCGCTGCAACTTGACATCCTTGACCCTATGTATTGTGGCAGACAATCTCTCGACCGTATCCACACTTATGCTTTTCTTGCCACTGGAATCCTCCAAAGTTGGATGAATATCTCGAATTGTTAATTTGTAGTCCATATCAAGCACCAAGCAAAGAGAGTTTAAAACATTCAAATGGCCGAGCACGTGTTTTAGGCGTTCATTCTGTGCGTATCAAAAAAATCTAAGCTCATATATGTTCGGAAGTGGTAAAATATCAAACAAGACGATACTCGCATTTATTAGAACATAGAAACCAAGCTTTCAATTTTTGTTTATGCTACTTGATTGACCAAAAACCAAAAGAAAAATCTTCGTACTTCAAATTTAAACCTAAGTTCTTTTGTATAATTTTGAAGTAGAATAGTTCTGGCACATTCATGGTAGCTGTACTGCCATTTTTACTTTTATTTTTTTGGCGAAATCAATATCAATATAAGAGAAATAAGTAGAAGTGAGTAAACACAAGAAAACGGACCTTCTCTTTCTGCAGCAAACATAACTGATTTTGTAAATCATCTAAGCTTTTCAGTGATAAATCACCTTCATCGATGATCACTTTTGTCCTCCATGGATCCAGAAAGCTCCTTGGATATTATATTTATCTGTTTCGAAACCTCGGCAAATTGACCCTTCCTCTCGTTTCTTTTCTTTTTAATATCTTCAAGTTGAGGCATTATGTCTTGAAGCTTTTTTTTCAAACTCCCAGAACTCTAGTTAAAAACATAAAACATGGTATTGTTTATGAATCACATGGTGTCATATATTATCATGCACCGTGCCAAACATGTTATTATCATATGATTCACACGACGTCATTACATATCGTGTTAAAGTGGTACCGTCTATAGTTATCAGAACTCCCGGAAGTCTTTGTCTTACCTTCGTTATATGAACCAATTGATCTCCCAATGCAGCACAAATGTCAACAAGTTGTGCTTCCGATTCCGCGAGTGATTGTCTCATCTGAGCTCGACAATGGCTTGCCTGATCCACTTTCCTTCGATATGCCTCCAAACACTCTTGTTCAAGTTCAAAAAGCATTTGGTCCCTTTCGCTATCAGGCTCTCCAATTTCATCCCATATTTTCTGATTCCACAAAACAATTCTTTCATATACGAAGACTTTATGTTCGCCTCGGCAAACTTTTTGAATTCACAATAGAACCAAGAGAAATAGAAAAAACACAGAGATAGTCTGAAATCACCTGCAGGTCAGATAAAAGGGAACCACAAGTTGTTTCCATTTGTAAAGGCTGATGCATGGGGTGGTTATTCTTGCAAAGACAACTGCACCAAATGTGATACACAGAAGAAAAGCACCATGAATATAAGAAATAGATAATTGGGGTAACAACATGCGTAAAAATGTGACCCATAATTTTCATTAAGTTTTGAACCAAGAATACCAAAAAACACCAAAGTACTAGAAAGATTACAAATGTTACCACTGAGCAGTAGATCATCTAACTTCCATAATAGAAAGAACAAGTTTGAAACACAGAAAGATCAATCAAATCAAGAATTATCTAAATTTAAGTACCAATCCAACCGTTTCACATTTATATGGCAAACACAGTTGTAAATTTTCAACTCATTTCTCCTGTTACATCGAATTAAACTTTGTGAATTGAAAGTCGGAAATAATAACAGATATCCATTCTGAAAAAAGGGTGAACCCCACTCCCGAGGGCCCCACACAGAGCCGTCCCAAGTTCCAGCGTGAAGGGAAGTAAATCAGGGTTATACACCGACAGCAAGTATCCAGAGGAGAGGTTGACAAGAGAAATTCTCCATAAAAGGATAGACGAGACTCGATACCTCACCAACATGGATTCACTCCAAACCCTTACCACACGATCTATGTCCCTGAGGGCAACAGATATCCATTCTGGCTCTGCTATGGTAGCATCACTAAACCAATTCATTAATTTCATTCAGAAGTCAGAAGTATAACGTAAATCCTCAACCTGACGCGACAGAGAATGAAGCAAATTAGCACCAAAGAACCAATCTTCATTCATATACCAACTTTTAAGCAACATAGAAGATTTCTGGCAATCTCAAAGAATCAAGAAATCGGCGCCAAAAAATTATTTCTTTTTCATCTACCAAATTTTTAACAGCATGCAATATTTACTCGCACTCGCAGACAAACTCGTATGCACAATAACCCACTCGATTTTATCAATCTCATTCAAACATAGCATCAATATAATTTTCACCCCTTGGTTCAGAAAGCGATAATGAAACGCTCAAACAATGCAAAGACTTTTCAAACCGGAAACTTCCTATGCGTACTCTGTGAACAGTGAAAGAGCAAACAAAAAAAAAACACAATGCCACTTCATGATCATCACCCCTTTTCTTCCGAGAAACACAAAAACTGAGCAGATATTATTTAAAACCGAACCTTAACTTCAAGAAGTATGATCACTGTCGCTGGAAGCTAAAATGTTACGGGTTTTCGAGTGTGGAGCTTGTCAAGAAAGACTGAAACGTCAAGACCCCTTAAAAGGAAAGTTGGCGTAACGCATTCTTTGATCTTGGAAAGCATTATATACCAGCAGGTCATTGATTAAGAAATGATATCTTTTGGGTTTGATTTTTCGAAATTCAAAAAAGATTTTCTTTCCTCCGTCTTCACTCTCCCATTTCTATATATTTGCTATTACAATTACTATTACTATTGTTTTGGTAAATTTAATGATTTTTTTTGTTATTTGAATAAAAAATCACTGGTTATCTCTCTCTTTTTTAATCATATCAATTTTAAAAATTTAATTATGTCCGTCGTTAAATCTTAAAGCGACTCTTTCACAACGCCAAATAAATTTTTTTCCAGTTAAAATTACAGATGAATACAAGATGCACACAAAACGTAGTTTGACAAGATCGGGAAAGCTCTGCACAATACATTTATTTCCTACTGTAATTTAAAGTTGTAAATTCATTTCGAACATGGAGGCCTAAATCTAACTCCTGGAAAGTGTCTCGCAACATATTCCCGAGCAAGTGAATGTAGTTCGTCGCTCTCATCCTCGTCGATGAAATCCTCTTCTTGATCGTGGAAACTAACCATCTCCATCGACGTTTGAACAAGTTTCGACGAGGAATGAAAGTTGGAGGACGAAAGACTGGGAAGCAGCAAGGAGAAACGTTGAAGGGTTGATATACGAGCTTGGATGTATGCCAACTCTGCCTGTAAATTTACCACCTGCATATGCATATTCAAAATAATTAACAAGAGCTTAATTTCATAAGTTCGAAATGTTGGATTAAAGTACGGGCTTTCAGGCATATGAACTTTCTACGTGAATGAATGGAAATTTGGAAATATGGGTTTGTCACACATTGGTAAAAATAAAATGGTATAAATAAGTTTATATTGTATTACACTTTATGGAGATGTAACAATAATTGGTCAAGAGGCTCTCTCGCGCACACAGACGCAGGTGTGTGCAAATCATGGGCCCGATTTGTAGTGGAAAAAGGCTTGACTTGTGTGCAAGCGTACGAACGCGACCTGTGTTCATCGAGTGCAATTATTGGGAGGGATTTGAGTTGCACCATTTCCATAAGCTATAGCTTTTGGTAATGCGACAAACGCTCGGTCTTAAATTAGTATCAGAGCCAATGTCACGGGTTCGATTCCCATTGATTGCAAATAGTGCAATTATTGGGATGAAGATTGTTGGGTGCAATAATTGTCCTTGCTTGGTAGAGCGATCGAACCGTGGTGCTTAAGCTGTTGTGCGGTTTAAAAGATTTAAGTTGCACCATTACCAAAAACCATAGTTTTTGATAAAGCGGTAAGCCTTCGGTCCTACAGCTTGGATTATCGAAGACTTCAAAATCAGTTAAACCATTGGATTCAATGGGAACAACCTTTTTTATAGGTCAAACAATTTCATGTCTATTTGAAATAAACTCATACTTAAGATTTGAAATTAACGCTTTCGATTATAATTTATCAAATCTTAAATCTGTGCATTACTAATTTATAGATTAGAATATATTTCAAATGACATCATTGTTGCTCCAAGATTCACTGATACTGACCAACTGAGCTAAGCCCATGCGGACAAATGACATCATTGTTGAATGAATTTGAAATAGATATCAATTCATGAAATAATATATAAAAATGTAATAGGTGAACTTAAAGTTTATGATCTTATTTTTAAATAATAAAAATACAATTGAAATCAATAAATTTGAAATTCATCACTTCAAACGATATCTCAAACACATTTAAAAATATTATTTTTCAAAAACAAAAAGATCATTCCTCGATATTTTTCATTTTTATACAAAAATTTTGTATCAATCATTCAAATTGTGATGATATTTGTGGATAATGAGATGATTAATTGGATCAGCCTAAAATTGTATTAAAACAAACTATTGAATTGGTCAATGCATAAATTAATGCTCATGAATGAGGGTTAGGTGTCCATAGCGGTCTTGTTTATGTTACTAACATAGAAAGTATATTTATCTATTCAATACATGAAACATGTACTTAGGCTCCGTTTGGTACGTTTGATAGGGTAAATAAATGATTAATAAGTAGAGTGATTAAAAAATGAGATATATGGATTAATAGTATGGTGGGATAAATAACGGTGTTTGGTATGATTTTAAAATGATGAATTAATTTTGTAAATTTTATTGTAATGACCAAAATGCTCCAAATTCTAATTAAATATATATTTTTAAAATAAATTGATAGATAATTAAAAATTTATAATTATAATTTTCATTTATTAAAATTAATTTAAATATATTTATTACAAATAAATTTGTAAATATGTATTTACTTTAATAATTAAAATAACAATAATATTTTGAATGTTAATATTAAATAAAGTTTATAATATTTACAATATGTTTTTTAAAATAATTATAAATATTATTAAAATAATTTGATAGATAATTAAATATTTATAATTATATTTTACTTTTATTAAATTAATTTAAATATATTTATTAGAAATATATTTATAAATATACATTTAATTAATAATTAAAATAATAATAATATTTTAAAATTAATTTTATTGTTAAATAAATTTTAGTGATAATTACAATATTATTGTTTTTTTGTAAAATAATGAAAAATAATAAAAATATATGAAATTAATTTATAAAAATATAATAAAAATTTAAATATTATTTTAATTATTAAATGTTCACTAATTTTAATTTTCATATTATATTGAAGAAGACAATTCAAGGACATTATGGTCAATATACAAATTTATCATGATCACTATTCAAGAATTATACATTATCACACTTTGAGGATGAATATTTAATCACACAAATAACATGATTAGTGAGGACTTTCAATCATAATCAAAGGTTTGAAGACTAAATAAAAAATGAACCAAACACAAAATAAGGAATGATTATTTAATAATCATTCCCTCAGCATGACTACCAAACATAGTCTTAGGTTATGTTTGGTATGAGTGATAAGCAAAGGATAGATTGTTAAACCCATGTTTGTCTCATTTTTATGGGTCCAATTAATCAAGAAAAACATGATTAAAAAAACTTATTTAGGTGAAAAGACATCACACTGTTTTGGGAGGATTGAGAAACCAATTCTTAAAATATTAAATAAATTATCTTTTTACCGACAAAAAATCTCATTTTTTATATTTGCACACACATCACATAAATAATTTCATGATGAAACTAAATAAAATTAAAAAAATAGAGAAAAAAATGTCACGCCCCGAGACCCGGGGTTAGTCGACACCGGCGTTATTCAACAATCACATAATTGCTAAACAACAAGCCTCGTAGTACAGTATAAACCAAAACCAGTTTATATATCATAAAACCATAAAAATGGAATCGTCTTTACAACAGTAACTCTGAAAATGATAAAAATATGCGGAAGCGTTTATAACTTGAATTAAAAACTCACTAGAACCTATTCTTAATTAAAATTCTTCATTCGATTCTTCTTTCTCTATTTATTCTTCTGATTTATCTTGGGAGGATAGAGTAAGGGGTGAGTATTTTGGTAAATACTCAGCAAGTGGGGGCCGTTCGAGCACAATATAACAACATGCATAATTTCGAAAATCACACGACTTGCACTTGCATAACATCATTCATATCACATGTGTAACATTTACCAGCACTGAGATTCCTCAACTTTCTATGGTTTACTGATATCAGTCCTTAATTTTTACTCCTCTGAGGGAGCGAGACCGTATAGCGGTTATATCCCCCACCGCGTAAGGGTACGTCCTGGTGGAGATTCCCACCCATATCCAATCGAGTCCTTACAGTGCTCAAAATCGTATGACAAACAACACAAGAAATGAGTAGGAGAAGAATGTACTCGACCGTATTTTCAAAAACGCATAAGATAATATGCATAACGAGATTTAATATTTAAAACAAGTCCACTTACCTTAGACTGGAAGAAAACATGAAGAATTCGGAAACCATAGAAGAATTATGCTTCGAAAACGCAACAGCACATCTATCGAAAAATCAGCCATCTTGTAAAATTCAGTGCGGCTTACTGCACCGTCGGATCGGACTCAAAATTTTACAGTACGTTCACAAGTATGTTAAATAAATTATGAACGATGAAGATCGGGTTTGGACGTCGTTTAGGCCTGTTCATACAGAAAAAGCGCATGTATGCTGAATTCCCGTCTAAAATCTGAGCAGTTTTATTTCAAAGGCTATAAACGAAAAACTAACCGTTGAATTTTGCTGAAATTTGGATATATTATGCGAAACATATGGAAGAACATTCTGAACGGTAGAGATCGGATTCCGAGCCCTCGAGCGAGAGAAACGAATTTTTGAACTTGGATAGAACTTTGATGACTCGTGCAGAATTTTGGAGAGAAACTTCAAAAATTGGAGAAGAAATTTCGAAAATTGGAGAGGAAATTCTGAATGAGAGGTCCATCATATTTATAGGGGTGAGGATAAAATCCTACCATAAGTCGATTGATATTCTTTCCAAAATTTGGAGATAATTATTCCATAATTATCGAGATGCTGCTTCCATACATATTGATATGCTTCCTTGTTGAGAAAATCTACCTTGTATGTAATATCTCTTTCCAAATTTGATTGATATCCAGCATTATTTATCGTGTATCTTACACTGGATTTTGAATTCCATGTATTATTTATATTTTCGAATTTATTATAACTCGAAAATAAATTCTTATACATGTCTATATTTACGGTCCCAAAAATTTGGGTTTTCACAAAAAATAATTAGAAATCCACATATCATCCTCTGCGCTTAAAAAATGGAGAAAAAATGAGATAAAAGGCAAAATCATATTAATTTTTATTAAAAAATAAATTATCAGATAAATACATAATCTATACTTTAAAATTTTATAAAATATTTATTTATTAATAGATGAACACATGATTTTGAAAACGTTGATACAAATATCATTTTATATACCAAATTGTCATTAATGTTAGTTTAGGCTATTTTTGTCTCAACAACAAAAATGTAAAATTTATCATTCTCAGTTGAAATTTTACCAAACAAAGCATTCTTCATCACTACACATTATATATCCCTACATTAAGTTTTTTCATCAATCCAATTAATTATCATATCCTACACACCAAACAAAGCCTTAGTGTATAAATAATGAACACTCATTAAACTATGAACGAATTATTATACTTAATGATAGTATTTATATGAATAACATCTGCTTTTTGGTGCACAGAAATCAAGGTCTGCAAAACAATTCCACACACACGTGGGCTGTCCACTCAGTCCCAATCTGCCCGGGTATTAGTGCTAATATTGACAAAAGCACGATTCAAACAAATTTTTTACGACACCGTGGGAGGATTTAAGATCTTGACTTTACACAAAATTAAAAGGAAAAAAAAACAAAATTCTATCAATAAAAGATTTTAATAAATAAATAATTTAGATATATTGTACATTGTAATTTAATCAAAAGAGAATAAGGTGAGTGAAAAGATTTAACTGATAGGGCACATGTCATTCGTAGAAGGAAAAATGGTTATTTAAAAAGGAAAAAAAAAGAAATTTAGGATAAGAAGAATTTGAACCTGGGTGTAAAGGTGTCAAACAGGCCGGCAAGGTTGGTCGACTCCACGATTTGGGTCTCGTCATTTTTATTTTTATATTTGACAGACTAGGGCAGGCCGACCCGCATTTTGGCTGGTTGAGAATTTTCCGACCCAACATGTATATTTGGCAGCAGTCAGAGATTGGGTTGTGCCGCAGAATGCATCAGAGATCCGTAGTTTTCTTGGACTAGCAGGATATTATCAGAAGTTCATTAGGGGATTCTCCTCTATTGCCGTTCCACTCACATATTGACCAAGAAGAATGCTAAATTTGTGTGGAGCGAGGAGTGTCAGAAGAGCTTCGATACTTTGAAGCAAGCTCTTATCTCAGCACCAGTTTTGGCCATGCCGTCAGGGCCCGGAGATTTTGTATTGTATATCGATGCTTCGAAGCTTAGCTTAGGTGCAGTTTTGATGCAGCATTGGAGGTGATAGCATATGCTTCTCGACAGCTGAAAACCCATGAGAAGAACTACCCTACCCATGATCTAGAGTTGGCCGCAGTAGTTTTTGCCTTGAAGATTTGGAGGCATTATTTGTATGGAGAGAAGTGCCAGATCTTTACCGACCACAAGAGCCTCAAGTACTTCTTTACGCAGAAAGAGCTGAATATGCGTCAGAGGCGTTGGTTGGAGCTTGTGAAGGATTACGAATGTGACATTAGCTACCACCCGGGTAAAGCTAATGTAGTTGCAGATGCATTGAGCAGAAAAGTCGCATGGATGGCTCATTTGACGATTCAGAGACCTTTTCAGCTTGAGATGCAGATGTTTGATCTAGAGTAATATCCTCAAGGTAGAGTTCCCTGTCTATCTACCTTGATGATTCAGTCTTTTCTTATTGACCATATTCGCAGCGGTCAGCCAGCAGATGAGCAGTTGGCACAGTGGAAGCAGAGAGATGAGGCCAAGGGCATTGTTTTATATACAGTCAGTGACGGTATTGTGAGATACCGATGTGGGTTCCTAGCAGTGATACTATCCGAGAAGATATTTTATCAGAGGCCCACATGTCGCCGTACTCCATTCATCCAAGGGAGTACGAAGATGTACAGAGATCTGGGTTATTGTATTGGTGGCCCGGGATGAAGAAGGACATCAGACGTTTTGTATCCGAGTGTCTGACTTGTCAGTTAGTGAAGGCGGAGCATCAGATACCAGCAAGTTTACTCAAGCCTCTTCCTATTCCCGAGTGGAAGTGGGAGAATGTTACCATGAACTTCGTGATCGGTTTGCCAAAGTCAGTCAGAGGATCAAATGCCATCTGGGTGATTGTAGATCGTAATAAACATATGATGGGCTGACCGACCTGTAAGGGGAAAATTTTCATCACCGTAAGCATCCAAGTGGCATTCTCGACCTCATGCGAATTTGATTTCACATAGCGATGGTTAAAAGTACTGCCATTATGCATGTCAACTTTGTGATCATCTTTCAAGTGATTCACAGGAAATGGAATATCACAAATCCTCCAAAGATAAAGTGGGAAAAATAAGTTTACATTTTTATTCACCTATTTGTTTTGCAGCATGTTGCCTTAAAATGATGTCCAGCACTGTTAAAGCTTCCTGCGAGCTTTCAGACTCCTGGCCACGCAAGGCATTTGCAATTGCCTGGATTGGAATTTTAGCAGCAAAAGTTATTTCGACTTTCATTGTTTTAATTTCCTATCAATAGCCATGGCAATTTTATTAATTGGAGGGAGTGCGGCCCCTACCACCTAAAATTGCCCTGGCTATATGCTAGTATAATGCTCATCCACAATGCAAGGATAAATGAACTATAAAGATACGCACGACAAGTAAAGTACATATCCTAATGTGAGATAGGGAAAATTTTAGCTCTTAGGCTATGTCCAAAGAGCTAAAAAGACTAATAACATCTTTGGACAGATGTGTCACTTCTGGAGTAGGGATGACCTGCAAAACAAATAGGTGAACAAAAATGAACATGAATATATGCTATGATATGACATGGTTTAAAGTTTCATTGTTGTCACGACTTGATATCTACTTCCTTTCGACGCATATTGATACGTACAAGTGCCAACTTATTGAGTTTTATAAACTCACGTAGCTCATGTATTACAGGATCAGGTAGTGAAGATGCGTAGGATGCCGGTTCGCCAATGGATGGTTATGAAGTGCCTCACCTCGACGAGAACCGGGACTTATTATTGTATAGCTTCCGCATATGTATTATAATTAGCGAAATGTTAGGGTTTGAAACAAGTTCCATCTTATGTTTATGATGATACATAGTATGCATGTATATAAAAATATGGACAATATGGTGCATGGTTGTGTATGAAAAAATAGTTGATATTGTTGTATATATGGTATTTATTTTTAAGTATTTAGGGTTAGCTAAGCACTCAATATGATGTAAATGGAATATCACATATCCTCCAAACAATTAAATTGTATTTATATGCTTTCAGCGTTGAATAAAATATTATCAAATTTTCCAGTATAAACAAATATTCAGAGATCGCGAGGTTCTCTTTGTCGAGCCTCACCCTTATTCATACAATTGGTCGGCAAGAAAGAAAGTCTAATAAACCAACGTGGAATCTAGGATTCCATGATTTCATATAGCAAGAGACCCTATTACACGATCTTTTGCACGGGAACACAACACAGTGGTATCATAGCAGGGTGTAATGGGTGACTCGGCCATCTCAAAACAACTGGATGCATTCATGAAAATGTACATAGAGGACAAGAAGGCACATGACCTGATTCAGCAAGGGTTTCGAGAACAACTAGAAGAGCTATCCCTCTCCTTGGCGGTTGTTCGAACAAAATCCCTTCAAAATAATGACATAGACAATAACGCGAGGGGCTCAAGCGATTTTCGACGTGGCGGACCCAATAGAGGAGAAATTTTTTTTGGAGGGCAGCGCTATACACGGCTGGACCTTCCTCGATATGATGGGCTGACCGACCTGCTCGGGTGGCTCACCCACTGTGAAGAAATGAAGACTCGGCACTTATATTGCATGGCAAGGGACACATGGCTTATTTTTCAAGTTGCACGTCTCACTGCGGGTGCGATCGCTCTGCACCACGGGTGTGCTGAGCGTATTGGATCACATCCAACAATTCAGAAGAAACGACCGCGGGTGCGCTATGTCTTGTACTGCGGGTGCGCTGACTCTACTGTACCAACACCGTGGGTGCGGTAGCTTTTCTGGCGCAGGTGCACTGGCCTTTCTACCCCAACAATGTACTTTGCAACTAAACTCAAATTGCAATGTCGCTTCTCTATGTCTGTTCTTCCATTCCCTTATTCATAATACAGGATAACTCAAAAGTATCAAACTAAAATCTCGGGCATTACAAAATTTCTTTCAATCAAGCAATTAATCTTCAATCCAGAGTTGGAACTTCATCTTTTTAGTCAAATGGACAAAGGTAAGTGGTTTTTCTTCTTGTTCTTGAGTTATTGAAGATGGTGGAGTTAGGGCATGATGGTTGTGATTGATGTATTCGATTAAATGGTCATCTAATGTTGTTATTTATGTGCTTGTTTAGGCTCACATGTATATCCTTGTATCATTACCAAATTTTAGCTATCTTCACTTTTCCAGATAAGTCATGCATGTTTAGCTCCATAAATCTCCAAACACACCATCGTAAGCAAAGAAATCTCGTAGTCTCTCTCTCATCCATTTTTAGCCAAAGGAAATTAGACATGCAATAATGAATTATTTTTGGGGTATTGCATCAGCACACACACATTTCAATTTTGAAAATGTAACAGGCAGCTAGCTGCTGCAGACTTAAATAAACAACAGCACTGCTCCAACAATAGCCAGGGCAATTTTAGGTGGTAGGGGCCGCACTCCCTCCAATTCATAAAATTGCCCTGGCTATTGATAGGAAATTAAAACAATGAAAGTCGAAATAACTTTTGCTGCTAAAATTCCAATCCAGGCAATTGCAAATGCCTTGCGTGGCCAGGAGACTGAAAACTCGCATGAAGCTTTAACAGTGCTGGACATCATTTTAAGGCAACATGCTGCAAAACAAATAGCTGAATAAAATTAATGATGATCACTTCACAACCCTTACTACAAAAATGAAGTTGTATAAATAAGTTTATATTGTGTTACACTTTATGGAGATGTAACAATAATTGGTCAAGAGGCTCTCTCGCGCACACAGGCGCATGTGTGTGCAAATCATGGGCCCGATTTGCAGTGGGAAAAGGCTTGACTTGTGTGCAAGCGTACGAACGCGACCTGGGTTCATCGAGTGCAATTATTGGGATGGATTTGAGTTGCACCATTTCCACAAGCTATAGCTTTTGGTAATGTGGCAAGCGCTCGGTCTTAAATTGGTATCAGAGCCAATGTCACGAGTTCGATTCCCATTGATTGCAAGGAGTGCAATTATTGAGATGGAGATTTTTGGGTGCAATAATTGTCCTTGCTTGGTAGAGCGATCGAACCGTGGTGCTTAAGCTGCTGTGCGGTTTAAAAGATTTAAGTTGCACCATTACCCAAAGCCATAGTTTTTGATAAAGCGGTAAGCCTTCGGTCCTACATCTTGGATTATCGAAGACTTCAAAATCAGTTAAACCATTGGATTCAATGGGAACAACCTTTTTTATAGGTCAAACAATTTCATGTCTATTTGAAATAAACTCATACTTAAGATTTGAAATTAACGCTTTCGATTATAATTTATCAAATCTTAAATCTGTGCATTACTAATTTATAGATTAGAATATATTTCAAATAACATCATTGTTGAATGAATTTGAAATAGATATCAATTCATGAAATAATATATAAAAATGTAATAGGTGAACTTAAAGTTTATGGTCTTATTTTTTAAATAATAAAAATACAATTGAAATCAATAAATTTGAAATTCATCACTTCAAACGAAATCTCAAACACATTTAAAAATATTATTTTTCAAAAACAAAAAGATCATTCCTCGATATTTTTCATTTTTATACAAAAATTTTGTATCAATCATTCAAATTGTGATGATATTTGTGGATAATGAGATGATTAATTGGATCAGCCTAAAATTGTATTAAAACAAACTATTGAATTGGTCAATGCATAAATTAATGCTCATGAATGAGGGTTAGGTGTCCATAGCGGTCTTGTTTATGTTACTAACATAGAAAGTATATTTATCTATTCAATACATGAAACATGTACTTAGGCTCCGTTTGGTACGTTTGATAGGGTAAATAAATGATTAATAATTAGAGTGATTAAAAAATAAGATATATGGATTAATAGTTTGGTGGGATAAATAACAGTGTTTGGTATGATTTCAAAATGATGGATTCATTTTGTAAATTTTATTGTAATGATCAAACTGCCCCAAATACTAATTAAATATATATTCTTAAATAAATGGATAGATAATTAAAAATTTATAATTATAATTTACATTTATTACACAATGGGGGTGTGGGCACTGCCCCCACACCCAGGATCGAACGAACCCGTGTATTAGTGCTAATATTGACAAAAGCACGATTCAAACAAATTTTTACGACACCATGGGAGGATTTAAGATCTTGACTTTACACAAAATTAAAAGAAAAAAAAACAAAATTCTATCAATAAAAGATTTTAATAAATAAATAATTTAGATATATTGATTTAATCAAAAAAGAATAAGATGACTGACAAGATTTAACTGATAAGGCACATGTCATTCAATGGTTATTTAAAAAGGAAAAAAAAGAAATTTAGGATAAGAAGGATTTGAACCTGGGTGTAAAGGTGTCAAACAGGCCGACAAGGTTGGACGACTCCACGATTTGGGTTTCGTCATTTTTTATTTATATTTGACAGACTAGGGGAGGCCGACCCGCATTTGGGCTGGTTGAGAATTTTCCGACCCAACATGTATATTTGGCGGGACGAACTAACCCGACGGACTTAACTCAGGTTGACAAAACACTTTTTATTTGCAAACTTTTACTTTTCGGTTTTCTTTTAAAAAAATTTGAATGCTCATGTAGACTTTCAGCATGTCTCTGTTTCTTGACTGCTCTGCGCGAGCTTGGGTCATAAAGTATTCCTCAATATTTTAAACGCAGATTCAATGTCTGCTGTTTAATCGGCCCATGGCCTATTTTTCACACGTAAACTAAGCCCATAATTTGAAAAGAACCGTCTTCACAAAAAAGAGAGAAAGAAATTAAAATTTTTGAACACACTGAAAAAAATTAGGAAAGCCTTTCCAAAAAAAGAAATAGCAACAAAATTAGAAAAAAATTAGGGAAGCATTGATAACTATCTTGTAGTAAAAACTTGATCATGTTGTATTTTAATATAAACTTGTAGAATATATTCTTTTATATTTTTCTGTAGATTAGTTGACTGTATTTGCTTTTAAGGAGATAACATATACTATCAGCTTTCATGATTAGCATGGTTGGATTAACTTTGACCAATCCTTTTTTTTTTTATAGCTTTTTTTTTTCCTTTTTTTGGGATTCGGAGAGTGATTGTGTTTCGAACCCATATCTCGTCTCAAATTTAAGAACTTGATATCAGATCGACATCGGCGGACCCTTTTCACTTCTAAAGCACCCACATGAGTACTTTTTTTATGAACATAATATAATACTAGTCTACACATATGGAATTCTACACTAGCAATAGTTAATGATTATCAGAAAATCTCATTGAATATTCAACTATTTCACAGGGTCCTCTTTTCGTTCTTTTATTAAAGGGCTCATCCCATTTCTGAATATTCTATATTTGGTAAAGCAATCCAACATACATATTAATAATTATGTCCAAAGTCTAAGTTGCCCTATGATGGGGTGACATCCTGTAATTTTTAACACATTTCATTCACTAAAACTCTGGAAACTGTGTGATTTCTACCTTCCAAGTTGATTTCTATAATGATTTTCATAGTGTATTACGTTTAATCATTCATATGTTTTGACCACACGAATGGAAAATCTAAGGCCCTACATTCATCATTTGAAGTCATTATCATTTTGTTTCCTAAAATTAAGATAGTGAGTCTAAAGTATGTATACTTTTTATGAAAAAAGAAATCAGACACGTACGCATTTTCCAAGACCTAATTTTGAAGAAATATAATATAATAATGTTTTCACTTCAATTAAATGCATCCTTTTTTTTAGTAGGAACTTGTATTTTTTCCCAACATGTGAGAAAATGAATGTTATAAAATCATTTAGTTCATGCAATATTTCTAATTACATGATCAGATAAAAGATATGAGTGATTTTTTGCATAATTTAATGTTTTATTCAGATGAGAGAATTTGGATTCGATGGAATATATATATTTGAAGAGAGAATTTGAAATGATTTTATATTGCGTTGAATTTGAAATCTTACGTAGTGACTCGAAAAATAACTAGTTGGAGAAATGTGTTTGAGTTGTTAATTAACAATCCAATTATTTGAGTTTTACATTTATACATTTACTGATAGTTATAATTTGCTATAAGAAAATAATTATGTGTGTGTACATATGGTAGATAAATTATAGAATTTCAACTATGAGTATTAAATTGAACGAAAGGACTTGATTGAATCAAAATTTAATTATTCACTATTTTAATACAATGTTTCTAACATACATGATTTAGCCCAAATCATTTCACTGAATTTAATACTATATTGTAGGTATTAATTTAATCAATTTAAGAACCAAAATTATTTTAATGGGAAGACGAAAAAATTGACTATAATAGAAGTATGGTTATTTGTAATAAGAGTAATGACTCTTTTCTTTCTTAGAGGAAACGTCAAAATCATGTGTTTTTCGAAGTAAATGTTCGAGTGAACATGCACGGTTGAGTGACGATCGCATATAAATATATAATATACTTGCACAATTGAAATATAAAATATTAATCGAATTTTTACATTATATTCTTTTTTAAGTAAGAATTGGTCGCCTCTAAATTTGTTGTGTTTGTATAAACACCGTGGAAGTGTAAATTTTTATATTGATCATTTCATTTGTTGCATTAAACGAGCATGTGAAAGAATAATACTTTTATGAGTGATCTTTTGAGAAATTCTCGTACAAGCAGATGACGTTCCGTCGTTTGATCAAGTTGACTAGGTGGATCATAAAAAAATGACATAATATCTTAATGGGTAATATTGTCTCTGTTGTGGACATGGTTGACGGTACAAAAATGCTTAGACTGTTTCCTAAAATATATGAGATAACACCTGCAAAATAAGCACCCCTTCCCAGACTCATGAGTCTAATAGCCCAATCCATTAATACTCAAGTTGGCGCACTATGTACTGTAATAAATATAAAGAAATAAATTTGTGCTTTGTTACAGCTATAACTTTTGACCTAATGGTAAACACATGATCTTAACAATTGGTATCAGAGTGATATCATAAGTTCAAGTTTCCTAAGAAGCATATTTCTATTTTTTTTGGAGTAATGTTGAGTTAAGAATATATTAGTGAGAGTTGTATTGAACTGAGTAATATTTTGAAAAGTTCTCATAGATAAAAATGAATTTTTCAATTGGATCGTCTGTCGATTAAACATTTTACATAATTCATATGCCACACCATTATTAATTGGTTTATCAAAATTTATACTTTGCTTTTTTATAATATCTGATCGATACTCCTAAATAACATGCATGCGAAAAATAACAAATTCTCGTAATTATAATCATATATATTTAAAAATGAGAAGTTGATCAATAAATTAAATTGGGTTATATATATCCTTGACAAATTAAAATCTATACATCTGTATTTTTCCATAATGAAATGTTCTAAACAATTTATGCTATCAAGATAATTTATTCATTATTTTTTAATTAATTAATTTTTGGCATATAAATGCATACTATATTTTGCTAATTACATATATAATAGATTTTATTATGTAATGATAGCTATTAAAATTATTGGCATGCAGTGAATGCGAGACAAGATAGGCCATCCTGTCATTGCTTCCTCTTCACACCACAAGCTTTAGACAGCAACCGGACTGCGCGGTGGTGGCGCCGTTAGCCACTGTTACTGAACTTTGCAACATCATTTTTACTACTTCCCTTCCCATATATATATATATATATATATATATATATATATATATATATATACACACACATTGGAACAACCCCTTGATACCAAGAGAGTAGCGACTTATGTATAATTTTTTATAATTTTTCTTTTTGAGTTTATTTTTCGCTGTTTCATATCTAAATCTACTTGTTTATTTGTTATTTGTAATAGTTCTTTACTTTAGAGATAGGATTCCTTCTATTTTACGAATTATCTGTTTTTTTTCATCTTCTGCAATTTCGATATTTTTTTTCATCAAATTTAAAAATACATTATTTTTTTGTTTTATAATTTTAAATATTTTTCTATATGACATTGATATGAAGATAATGCATCCAATGTCATATAAATACTTTTCATATAAAAATGACTAAAATTGTAAACAAAATACCAAATTAGCTAAATAGTAAGTTTCCTTTATACAATTTTTTTTTTATATTTTCACAACATGACAAAAATGTATTATATGATGTTATGTTTGGTATGATTTTTAAGTGTGGGATAATTTTGAATTTTTTGATGAAAGGACAAAATTGTCCCTTCTTTTTTTTTCTTCCACTCCGGCGGCGACGGGGGCTGGCGACGACGACAGTTCGGCGGCGGCGGTCCGGCGGCGACGCCGGCGGTGGGTGGTCTGGCGGCCGGCGACGCCGGCGGTGGGTGGTCTTCCGGCGACGGGGGGCGGTGGCCGGTGGCGGCGGTCATGGCGGGAAGTGGTGGTGAGTTTGAATATAGGAGAAGGGTAAAATTGGGAAATAGGAAGGATTAAGATTTGGATTAATAATCCTAGGGAGTGAGACGGTATTATTTTAACCCACCTAATATAACATAATCATTCATAGAAGGTATTGACTTGGTTAAATAATCACGCGAACCAAACGACTGACTAGGTAGGATAAAATAATCAATCCCTCCTAATCACCCGAACCAAACACTACCGCATAGCATTATTTTCCCATTATTATAATTTTGAAAGATAAAATATTTGATTAACATGGGTTAAAAGAGGGTGAGTAGATCTAGAAAGTGGTGAGGTCACCAATGTTCCCCTTCCGTTACTTGTGACATCATTTAGACTAGCTGTCGCCTTGTGCTTTGAACGCCGAACAATCATCTTTGACTTTCTAAGACTCATCACATTTTAATCCACATTCACAACATTTTCAATTTAAATTAAATATTATAAGATAATATATTTTTTACGAATTAATATATATTTTCACTTACAATCTTTACTTTTTTAAAAAAGATTTCTTTCACAAAAGTAATTGGTTCACATTATATAATAAAAGTACATTCTCATCAATAACATTAATTCGCGGCATCCTGCCAATCAATCGGTAAAAAACGATTGAATTCAATGGAAAAAAATCAAACTTTGACAATTTGTTTTTCCTCGATACGTTAGGTGGATAAAATTTGTTGTCTTTTAGCGTTTTTCTTATAGTGTTGCTTACTTTGATAGCACTCTTTGAGCACTATAGACCCGAATATCACCATTGGATGGCAGAGACCACCCCAGCTAACACCCAAATACAGACAAAAAATTCAAGATATATACATAATTTTTGAATGATTTTTTAGAGGCTCAATTTTTATTGTAGGATATTAGTAAATCCTGGCCTAGATTAAAATGTCTATTATTGTGGGATATTTTAAAATCCTTTTGCAAATGCATAAATTATCATCAACTTACTTAAAATTAAAGCATGACTGTAAACTTTATTTGGCTTAAAATTTACAATTCCTGAAAATTACATCTATTTGTAAGTAGCAAGAATTAAATTTTTGTATCACTCAAATTAATTATAATACCACAATTTAAAATCTAAATTAATGATCGAATTTGTAAATCTTGCTTACGATGATTAACAATGATTGTTGAATGATCGCTGTTCATTTTCTATCTTCAAATATTCGATATTATTAATTTGGTAAAGCAGAAATTGCAAGTTGTAACCTCAAATGGATAAAAAGTAGTTTCGATTACGACGGTCATTATTAGGGTGTAAGCATTTTACCGATAAATTTACTTCAAATTGTAGTATTAAAAACCAAATTTAATTAAAATACGTTTAACATACTCTTTAATTGGGAGATTAAAAGTGAAATTTAAAGAACAAATAGTACTCCTATTGCCAATTTCCAGGCCATTATATTAATAATTAACCCAAATTGATGAATCATCCGTGTTCTATTAATTACAAATTAACATAAAGTGTTTACGTACGATTGTGACAACCATAGTTATCTAATGTTGATTATTTATTGCAACCCTATAAAGTAGATTGTACATGTCCAAACATTATATTATATATATATATATATATATATATATAGATAGATAGATAGATATGGTGCGATTAAATTCAAATAAGTTAGAAAACATTTTTGTAAAAGGGTTTTTTACAAATTTTTTGTAAAAGTTTTAAAAGTTGTTTTCGTATGTGTTTGGAAAATTATTTTATAAAAATATTTTTATAATTAAAAAGTAGTATGGTTTGATTTTTATTATTACAATTATTTCTAAATCCATAAAAAAACCTATCAATTGAGGCAATAAAAAATTTACTTGTAGAAATATTTTTTAAAAGTATTTTTCAAAAACGTTTTACAAAAAGCTTATGAAAATACATACTTTAAGTTTTTTTTTGTTCAATTATAAAATACTAAACGTTTTTAAAGTACTTGTCCAAGCGCCCCGACTTTTAAATTCTTAAATCTTATTTACATCTTACCTTTGACTTTATTTTAACTAAAATATTATAAATCTTCAAATGCTCGCGTATAATTCAAAATTCCGAACGTGCAAGATATTCATATATAGACGACGTTAATAAACTTAAGAAACTAATTAATCGATTAGTCAATTGCGCATATATTAATAATGATAATAAAACATGATTTCCTAAGAAAAATGTTTTAAAACAATTTTTCTTAGGGAAAAAAAAATTTATTTATGCGGTAATCATTTTAGGGGCAATAGTGTCGTTTAGTAAATTACCAATATTGTCAGAGCTCTTCCACTTGGCCTTTTCTATAAACAAGTAAATAATGAGTTAAAAGAAGGTCCTAATTTTCAGCATAAAAAAAAAAGGGAAACTTAACTTTGGCGTTTTTTGCCCTATATGCACCTTAAAACGTGCATGTGCGTAATATATGTTATTCTACATAAATTTATAATATAAAATATATTATAAATATTATATCAAATTTAGCTTTAATTGTGGAAAGTCGTAAATTATATTACACAATACACATGGATACGAAGACATGAGTATAGATTACGGTATTTTTAAAAAATTGAATACGATATGGTGAAGACGCCACTGCTTAATTAATTTCTTAAAATAAACTTTAATTCAAATTCAATTCAATTCAATTCAAAACTATATAAATATATGAATAAAATATTCATATTTAAGAAATATAGGATGCCACGTGATAAAACTTTCTACCTCTATCATCATACGTGCATTGGGTAACTATCCGAGCTAATGTATTAGCATGTAAATTATTTTAGTCAGATAAATTATATACACTGAACAAACTCTGTGTAAGAGACTCGTTCAAAAAAACTTTGATAAGAAGAATCGAACATACAATCACTGCCCAAATTATATTCTATCAACTCGAATACTCGTAACCAGGACTAGGATGCTGACATTATTATGTGGGTATGCTGTCATCTTTACAAGTACCTGTATATAGTGGAATAATAATGACGTGTTACGAACATGATGGTGTATACAATACACAGTCTACATGTTTAGGAGACCGACTAAAACATGTGTTTTGTTAAGCAAAATTCACGATTGGAAAGGAGATGAATAGAAAGGCAGGTGGCTTTATCGCATGTTTGCTTCACGCAAGCACCTAATGGGGTTTGCTTCATCGCGTGGCTTCAAAGTCTTCACTTAGTGTTTAAAATCCCCCCTTCCCATATACAGCATATACCACCAAACCCTAATTAAATTCAACAAAATTCAATTTATATACACTCCCAAAATATTGATCCCGTCTCTTTCTTGATCTGTTCTTCTCAAAAAATCAAGTGCCCTTTTCAAGAAAACCCTAAACATGTTATTATTAAATTAAATTGCTTCAACTTCTTTCATTGAGTTGGTGCTTGGGATCAAACAATCTTGCAAGATGAGTACAGCAAATGTTCCTGGCAGTAGCACAGAAGCAGGGGGTGGAGGAAGCGGTGGAGGAGGCGGAGCCGGAGCCGGAGGCGGCGGAGGGCCTTGTGGAGCATGCAAGTTCTTGAGGAGGAAGTGCGTGGCAGGGTGCATATTTGCGCCATATTTCGACTCGGAGCAAGGCGCAGCTCATTTCGCGGCGGTTCACAAGGTGTTCGGCGCCAGTAATGTGTCTAAGCTACTGCTTCACATCCCGGTACACAAGCGGCTCGACTCGGTTGTTACCATTTGTTACGAGGCTCAATCCCGGCTCCGGGACCCTGTTTATGGCTGTGTTGCTCATATCTTTGCTCTTCAGCAACAGGTAATTCACTACAGATCGATTAAATCATCAAAAGATTCATCTTCATGCATCGGCTAGTGATTTTCGAAAAAAATTGAACTATTGATCTCCAAACATCTGCATAATCAACCTCGCTGTAGCTTGATTAAAATGACACTCAAGTTTTTCGATAGTACTAAGAAGATTGATGATGGGTTTGGTGAGTATCATGAATAATTAATAGCATTGGTCGTGGTTGGTTTATTCTTAAAGATCTGTCTCATCGGAGTTGGTGAACTAATGACAACCCTTGAGTGTCTCTTCTTCCGTTTCATGTCTTCTAAAGTTCTATTTCATCACCCTTAAAAATCGTATTTACTCAAAATATTTGCAATCCGAATCTTGTGCTACTATTTGACAGGTTATGAACACAGTGAGTAAAGTTTTCTGAATCTGCATCCGGAAAAAAAAATATAATATTGTGATAAAAATTTTGAGGGTATATATACATGGTTTCTTGGATAAGATCGAGTATTGATTCTTAAATGAATTGTTAACTTCGTTAATCACCGAATCTAGTCTCGATTTTTTTTCTTGCAAACAACATTGGAAACTCAGAAATTGGGATTGAGTTTGATTATTGAGTTGTCATTGAGTAAGTACTAAGTTTTGAGTTTGCTGCATCTTCAAATTTCTTATACCACCTAGCTAGAGTATTTTTCAAATTTAAATATGTCGTTTTAAATCTATTCTAATTATTCTCATATTTCACTTACAATATTAATATCCTCTTATAATTCAGTAGATATATATTTCGAAATTGTTACGTATAATAATTCACGAAACAAAGAAAAAATTATAGGGTGCAATTTTTTTTCACAAACTTTAAATTCAAATTAACATAAAATTTGTACCACAATTTTTCTTTGTACGTACGCACATTTTACTTTAGAAGATGTTAGAATATATATATATATATATATATATATATATATATATATATATATATATATATATATATATATATATATATATATATATATATAGGATTTGTGGTATTGTGGACCATGATGTGGTGCATGGGGGGAACAGTTGTGTGCTTTGCTGAAATCAAGAAACCTGATTCTGGTCGATGAACTTATAATGTGGTAGGCGTCTGTAACTCTTTGTGCGTGTGTACATATATAATTATATTAAGAATATTATATTTGCTGTTATTAAGGAATTGGTCGGGCGTTTTTGTGTAACGCTTAGGGCAGAGCTGGGGTCCTTTGTCCAAATATTGCAGCTTTTTGGGTATTGCTGTCATTTACTTAAGTGTGAAAATTCATAATTTTATTAATCGTCTTGATCAAAAGAGATTCATGCGTGAGAATCAACAAAATATTAATCACATGAACACAGGTTAACAAAACTTAAGTAGAAAATCTTTCTTAATCCAATACATGCCACTCGCATTTGGTCGAAGTTGTATTTCAAAAAATGACATATATCTAATGTTCGAGACCTTCGAATCCTAAATATTTTTTTTTTAAAAAAAAATACTGATTTAATTTACTCTTCTTTTGATGACTGATCTGGTGTAAACTTATTAATGTTTTCAAATTTTCTAATTTTGGATGAGACGAGTTACCCCTGCTCGTTATAGTTTAGAATTGACTTTTTTTTTTCAAATCGGGTTTTACTTTATTCGAGTATATACGTTAGAATATATTAATTTATCAGTACTGGAACATTGTTTTAAATCATCTTCACGTACGGTAGCTGTTCGGTTGCTTTAAACAGAAGCGACGCATGTCTCCGTAGAAATGGTCTCGTCACTTTAATTTGCTTGTTTTCACGTGCAATTGTCTAAAATTTTGACTATATTTTATGTATGTTATCCGAGCAGTCACATGATATATAATTATCGTATTTTTTTTCTCGATCATATTCAAATAAATTTTGATTGTTTCTAACATTTACAGGTGGTGAACTTACAAGCGGAACTTTCCTACCTGCAAGCCCATCTAGCCACCCTCGAGCTCCCACCTCCACCACCAGCGCCGCAGCAGCCGCTGCCGCTTCTCATGCCTTCCGCCTTCTCTATATCGGACTTACCCACATCTTCAATAGCCCCTGTAACGTACGACTTATCCTCACTATTCGATCCAACGATACTGAACCCGTGGAACTCCCTCCAAGTACAGCAGCGGCAGCAGATCAACAACCCACGACAGTTTTCATCGGCCGCCGCTGGATCGTCTCCGGAGATACCATCATCTGACTCCGCCGCAGGAGACGGGGATCTTCAAGAACTAGCTCGGGAGCTCCTTAATAGACATGCAAATCAGACAGTAACTTGCAGAAACAATGCTTCAACTATGCCACCACAGCCCAGATAAAATTCATAAAAAAAAAAACTGACTCCAATAACAGATTATTAACGTATTAGCAGACCTTGATCTTCGAGAGAATTACTTCTTTTTGTGTCTCTTTCTGCATGCTGGGCAAAAAATTTCGTTGATCGATTTATGGACCTTAATTTCTGCTAGTACTAGTATATATGTATATTTTTCTTGTTTATTGAACTTTTTTGCCTGTCTAATGAGATTTTATGTAACCTCATTCTTTGATTTTCCCTGTCTTAATTAAAAGCAAAACTATGCATGAAACTATAATTTCCAAAAATTAAATATAATGTGGGCACCATACATTATTAAATCGTTCAAAAAAATTATATTGAAAATGAAGGTGTAACAAATTTTAAATTGTACGTACATATATGAGTATGTCTCTTGTGAGACTGTCTAATTAATCTTTATCTGTGAGACACGTCAACCCTACCGATATTCACAATAAAAAGTAATAATCTTAGCATAAAAAATGATATTTTTCATGGATGACCCAAATAAGATATCCGGCTCACAAAATACGATCCGTGAGACCGTCTCACATAAGTTTTTGCCTACGTATATTTACAAAATCTGCCGGTCGATCAAAGTGATTATTGAGCTCGTGTTTCACTTACAGTTCCATTTAAAATTTCGATATATTATTTATAGGCATCTTATACTATATATAAAGAATATGGTCTCTTGGTGTGACTAATTTATGATAATTCTAATGTTCCCCTTGTGAATTGTTAAATCTCTCGTCAATTTTTATAATTATCACGCTGGTCAAATTCTAGTATTCTACAATATATAATGTTGATAATATCATGTACATAACAAATTATAAAACTCCACGAACTAATTACAAAATTTGATGAAACTAACAATAAATACTTATAAGAACGACTAAATAAGAACACAACGTGTACATCGACGCTAATTGTTTATTAAGTTTGCATGATCTTATATTAATTACTATATTATTATTTCAAAGTAAACGGGCCATTTACAATTCATGTGGAATATGAGCCAAACGCTATGAACCATATATAATTTTAAAACATAGGTCTGTAAACACAAGTGGACTGGATTTTTTTTTCTTTTTTTGATGAACTGGACTGGATTTGAGTCCATAAATCTGTGTAAGATGTTCACTGCGGCTCGGCTTCGAATTTTCCCCTTCTTGGATTCACATTCTCTTGAAATTATTTAGTTTCATTTTTCAATTATAATTTGGAATTTATATGTATCCACTTTGATTTTCAACATCTTTACACAAATAATTACTTATTGTTTCGGGTTGGGTAAAGTCAAAATAGATTATTGTTTGTTCGACTGTAATTTTTTTTATATTTTATGAATGTGTGTGTGTGTTATCAAGTTAAACTTTATTTTACTAAACTATTTTTAATTCGACTATTTTAAGATTTCCATCATTTTCTGACCCCGATAAGTAAATATTTTAAATGGTATAAAGATTAATTTATAAAATTTGGAAAATTTTTAGGGTTTTGAGAATGAGCTATTAAAAAGTTATAATTTGTTAGTGGTTTTATTAGTACAAATGTAGTATAAATGATGAATAGATCTCTTGTTAGACGACGTCCGGTTTCACGAATCTTTATCTTTGAGATGAGTCAACAATATTGATATTCACAATAAAGAGTAATACTCTTAGCATAAAAAGTAATATTTTCCACAGATGAGCCAAATAAAAGATCTGTCTCACAAAATATGATCCGTGAGACCATCTCACATAAGTTTTTACCATAAATGACTAGATCTGGTCTATCACAACATTAATGTTGGAAAAAGATTTGGAATTTAAAAGCATTATTCACTTTTCAAAGTGACATAATTATGAAATAATAAATTCTTGATCCTGCATAAGTTTCCGAATTGTACAAATAGGTCGGATCCTTCCAACCGATTTTAGATATTTGAATTGCAGAATGATTATATTATCATCGATTATAAATTTTGATAAAGTAACTAGTATTTGATCCTACATCAACGACTAAGCATTTTTAACTCAAGGATGTGCGCAAAACAGCTAGATATCTGTCATTAATCAATTGAGAGAGAAAGCGTTGACAAATTTCACCATTACCTTCTGGGGAGATAAAGAGCCAAAGGCCTAATCACGAACGAATGAAAAGAGAACACTCCACAATAAGAACCAACTTTGGTTATTTTTATAATTAAATTTGCTCTATATATATGTAATTTAAAATTATATATAGGCGTCAAATTATTTTTTGTATCTATTTAATTAAGTTATAATCTAGCAGGTGGAGAGAGATGACTAAAATTATTCCAAATCCATCACTATCCATCACGTGTTGACCTATATTCTGGTCGGCCCTTGTTTTGCCATTACACATGAAAACTGTATTTAATTAATCCCAAGTTGTAACCCTTAGGGATTGGTCTTCAACCAAAGGGTTAAGTACGTGGGAAGCAACAAATTTCAAGCCACTTCGAACCAAATGCACGAGACTTCCAAGAAAGTTGCGACGTGCTTGGCCTTCTATATTATTCTACCAACTACTCTACTTATAATTATAAACATTGTTGTTATATACACCGGACATTCGCAAAGCATCTATTTTTATGATCTCTTCTCGATTTTATTTTATTTTTGTATCTAAAACCATTAATTAATATGAGCGATTGGTTGAAGTTAGCTCGGCGATTCGAGGTTTTCGAGTTATCGGTTGAGGTGATCGGGTTCGAGCACAAATTATAAGTCAAAATTTGATCCTTTTATCTTTAAGTATTTGAGTTGATGTATCTTGACTGAGAAAAATCTACTCCTAAGATATTTAATCTTGAATATTTGAGTTGATAATAAGTTTAAGAAAAATATTGTTGGAATTCTGTGTGAAATATATGAGAAAAATCATGAGTTAATAAGATGGAAAAATATATCTATTGATAAGAGGTTTTTGGGCGTAAAATCCAAAAGTACATTCATGATGGTTTATGTCCAAAGTAGACAATATCATATCATTGTGGAGATACGTAGATTTTATTGCACAACAAGTGGCACCTTATGTGGAGATACGTAGATTTTATTGCACAACAAGTTGGCGCCTTAGAAAAATCTGTCGAAAAAGATTAACAGAACGTATCTTCCAGTGGCCAACTGCTCAAGAATCGCCGGTTGAACAGGGTGATGGGTTATGGGTACAAAATGTGGGAAGACTTGGAAATAAACACGCTGAAAATTCAGATGTCGACAATAATATTAAATGAGGGGTCATCAATGTTGGTATATTTGAATTGAATTGGTAAAAGAAACGTGGGCTGTTTGATTGTTTGAATAATTCAGAAGACGGCATACGCGTATAAAACGCGTCTTCACACGATCAAGGGGCTCTATAAATAGAGCTCCCCCCTTCATTCTGAAATCATCTCTTTTTCGAGTTTTCTCTCATTCTATAGCATTTGAAATTAGTTCTATAATATTTGTGAGGTGTTTTATTCTCCTGTATTAAGAGAGTGTGTGTTCTCTTTAGAAACACAGTGAGTGAGTTGTACACCACAAAATATTATAGTGGAATTCTTTTCATCTTACCCGTGGCTTTTACCCTAATAATTTTTCGTGGTTTTCCACTTAAATCTCGGTGTCCAGTTTATTCTTTATTTTCGGGTTTTTATTATCTCAAATTTCGCACGTGGGACCAACAAGTGGTATCAAAGTCTTGGTTTAAAATTTCTTAAAATTCTGAGTATGCTCTGTGGTTGCAGCCTAGACTGATCTTCCACATCAGAAAAGATTTTTTGAGATTTTTTTATTTAAGACGAGATTATTTTGTCTGGTCTACCTAAAATTGTTGTAGACATAATGACGGGAAGGTACGAGATAGCAAAGTTCAATGGAAGCAATTTTATGCTGTGGAAATAAAGATACAAGCAGTTTTAAGAAAGGAGAATTGCTTGGCGGCTATTGAAGATAGACCGATGAAAATTACGGATGATGGAAAGTGGAATGAGATGAATGATAATGCTGTTGCCAATTTATATTTGGCTATAGCAGACGAAGTTTTGTCAAGTATCTCTGAGATAAAAACAGCCAAAGTTATTTGGGATACTCTGACAAAGATGTACGAGGTCAAGTCGCTACACAACATGATTTTCCTAAAGAGAAGGACTTTATACTCTTCGGATGGCGGAATCCTCATCGATGACCGACCATATCAATACGCTAAATACTCTATTTGGCCAACTCAATTCCATGGGGCATAAAATAGGGGAAAATGAACGTGCAGAGCTTCTACTTCAAAGTCTACCAGATTCATATGATCAACTTATCATCAACATAACCAACGATATTTTAATGGGCTTTCTAAGATTCAACGATGTCTTAACTGCGGTTCTCGGAGAAGAAAGTCGGTGCAAGAATAAAGAAGATAGGTTGGTAACCTCGAAGCAGGCAGAGTCTTTACCGATGATAAGAGGAAGATTCATGGACCGTGACTCCAGTGGGAACCAAAGACAAGGTAGATCAAAGTCGAGAAGTAAGAAGAAAAATATATTTACTGCTTTAAATGTGATTGTAAAGGGCACTTCAAGAAAGAATGTACGAGTATCGATAAAAGTTCTCAAGGAAATGTGGCCAATACTTCAGGCAGTGGTGTAATATTATTCAGCGAAGCAGCAACTATTGCAGAAGGCAGACACAAATTTTGTGACACATGGATTATGGATTCATGAGCGACGTGGCACATGACGTCTCGAATAGAATGGTTTGATCATTATGAACCAGTCTCAGGAGAATCTGTATTCATGGGAAATGATCATGCCTTGGAAACCGCTGGGTCGAGACTATCAAAATTAAAATGTTTGATGGAACCGTTCGCACCATACAGGAGGTACGACATGTGAAGGGACTGACGAAGAATCTTTTGTCCTTGGGGTAATTGGATGACATCGGGTGTAAAACCCGTATCAAGAACGGGATCATGAAAATTATGAAGGGCGTGCTTGTGGTTATGATGGCAGAAAAGGTTGCGGCAAATCTGTATGTACTTTTGGGAGAAACACACAAAGAGGCAGAACTAGCTGTTGCATCAATTGGTTCGGCAGAAGAATTAACAGTGTTATGGCATAGAAAGCTCGGGCATATATCAGAACGGGGGTTGAAAATTCTCTCAGAATGGAAGCTGCTGCTTACAAAAGTGTCACTACCCTTTTGTGAGTATTGTGTTATCAGTAAACAACACAGATTAAAGTTTGGCATTTCTAATGCCAGGAGCAAAAGTATATTGGAGCTGATTCATTCGGATGTTTGGCAAGCACCGGTTGTATCCCTAGGAGGAGCGAGATACTTTGTCTCGTTCATTGATGATTTCTCTAGGAGATGTTGGGTGTATCCAATCAAGAAGAAATCAGATGTTTTCTAAGTCTTCAAAGGTTTCAAAGCGCGGGTTGAACTTGATTCAAAAAGAAAATCAAGTGTTTGAGGACTGACAATGGAGGAGAATACACCAGTGAAGAATTTGATGCATATTGTCAACATGAGGGCATCAAAAGACTATTCACGACGGCTTACACACTTAACATTCTGACGGAGCGGATGAATAGAATCTTGTTGGACAGAACAAGAGCTATGTTGAGGACTGCAGGTCTAGAAAAGTCATTTTGGGCGGAAGCAGTCAAAACCGCTTGTTATATTATCAATCGTTCTCCTTCAGTGGCGATTGATCTGAAGACTCCGATGGAGATGTGGATTGGGAACCGACATATTATTCTCATTTGTATACATTTGGAAGTCCTGGTGTACATTTTGTACAATGAGCGAGAAAGATCAAAGTTGGATTCGAAATCCAGAAAATGCATCTTCTTGGGTTATGCTGATGGAGTAAAGGGGTTTCGCTTGTGGGATCCTACTGTTCACAAACTTGTCATCAGCAGGGATGTTATCTTATAGTAAGATAAAGTAAAGGGAGACAAAGGTACACCGAATTCAGAAACTACTATTTTTCATGTGGAAAATAAGACGGACGAATGTCAAGTTTTTTGTGAAGCAGTACCAGAGCACGAATAACAAGAACATGTTGAGTCTGAAGTTTCTAATGTGAGGCAGTCAACTCGAGATAGAAGACCACCAGGTTGGCTTTCAGATTATGTCACTGAAAGCAACATTACATATTGTCTATTATCAGAGGATGGTGAGCCATCGAGTTTCCACGAGGCTACTCAAAGCTCGGATGTATCCTTATGGATGATAGCAATGCAAGAAGAATTAGAGGCATTAGACATGAATAAAACTTGGGATCTTGTTACACTACCACAAGGGAGGAAATCCATTGGAAACAGATGAGTTTATAAGATCAAGCGTGATGACAATAACCAAGTGGAGCGGTATCGTGCTAGCAAGGAGGCTATATGAATTAAAAGGTTATTCGAGGAGATCGGGCACAAACAAGAAAATGTTTCTTTGTTTTGTGACAGTCAGAGTGCCGTGCACATCGCAAGAAATCCAGCCTTTCATTCCAGGACGAAACACATTGGAGTTCAATTTCACTTTGTACGGAAATTAGTAGAAGAATGAAGCGTGGATATACAGAAGATCCATACAAAAGAAAACACAACTGATTTTCTGACCGAGCCAGTGAACACTGATAAGTTTGAGAGGTGTAGAACCTCAAGTGGTCTAGCAGAAACGTAAGCAACAGAGAATGGCAAGATTGAAATGATGTGTGGAAATATGTTTGATTATCAATCTAATATCCAAGTAGGAGAAATGTCGACAAGAATATTAAATGAGGGGTCATCAATGTTAGCATATTTGAATTGAATTGGTAAAAGAAACGTGGGATCTTTGATTGTTTGAATAATTCAGAAGATGGCAGACTCGTATAAAACGCGTCTTCACATTGTCAAGGGGCTCTATAAATATATATCCCCCTTCATTCGGAAATCATCCCTTCTTCGAGATTTCTCTCATTCTATAGCATTTGAGTTCTTAGTTTATAATATTTGTGAGGAGTTTTGTTCTCCTGTATTGAGGAGTGTGTGTTCTCTTTGGAAACACAGTGATTGAGTTGTACACCACAAAATATTATAGTGGAATTCTTTTCATCTTGCCCGTGGTTTTTATCCTGATAATTTTTAGGGGTTTTCCACGTAAATCTCGGTGTCCAGTTTATTCTTTATTTTCGGGTTTTTATTATCTCAAATTCCGCAAGTGGGACAAACATCAGAGACCTTCACGCAAGAAAAAGTTCAATCTCCAAAGGAAGAAAAGAGAGGACAGGAGAGTCGAAATCTTTCGAGTTGTACTTTTCTTTCTGTAAAAGCTTTATTTGGTTACTCTCCCGTGGAACGTAGGACAATCCGACCGAACAACGTAATTGCTTGTGTGCTCCTTACTTTCCAGTTTGCATTCTTCAATTTCTGTCAAAGCTCTATCAGTCATACAAGGATAATATCGTGAAAACCGAGTCATCTTGAACACGATCAAATTTCGTAACAAATATGATACAATAAGATTATTTAAGTTTTAGATACAATCAACCGATTTATGTGTTAGCCAAAATGGTAAAAGCTATAATAAGAAGATCACGAGTAAAAAACTGCGAACGAAAGCAGTTATAACAAAATGAGTATATTATTAAAAGTATGAATATTGTGTATGTAAGACTAACAAAAAATAGTAAACCAAAGCGAGGCATGTAACAAGCATATTTTCCTTAAAATATATTTGTCTCCTCGTGCTTCGAGTATTTAGCCAAACGACTGTTTCTCAGGATATAATGAGCATACCTATAACGATGTTGTACAAATCACCACACTAGAGAACGAGATAGTATCTGAACTTTATTAGCAGATCATGCAGAACCACAAACAGCTTGCGCAGGGTGTGAACAGGAGTAAGGAAGCAAGAACGAGGGAGAGTGCAGATGTTTTTTGTGTGTTTTCGAGGTTGACATATTCTCTATTTATACAATCTGATTGTATCAATACGAAAGACCAAAGGTTGTCATCAATAGACGGTCATACGAAGCATCAATAGCCAGGCAGATGAAGCACTACCAGCCAGGCATGTGGAAGGTCTCTTGCAAAGAAAAAAAAGGAAAATGTAGCATAGCCTAGCTAAGCGATTTTTGCCTTGATCGATCCGATATTTGACGCACTCAGGTCGTGCTCGTACATTTGTACACAAGTCTAGCCTTTTCGAGTTCAAATCGGGCTATTGATTTGCACCTCTTCTGCCGCCAAGCGAGAGAGAGCCTCTTGACCAATCATTTTTACACTTCCATAAAGTATAACACATTATAAACTCATCTATACCATTTTTATTTCGTGTGAGACAAATCCTCCATTCCCCAAATTTTCATTCACATAAATGAAAAACTCATTAACACAACAATTTAATATATACACACACGTACACATAGAATTTAGACTAGCTAGTGAGTGACTACTTATTTCGACTCATAAATTAAACCAAATATTGGATTTTCCAAATCAAGGGCTCCCGAGTGGAACATAGAAACCATGGTTCGCCGGAACGGATGCAACCTTGACAAGGTTCCGAGGTGTGTAGGTTGATGGCTTGTATCGGCGTTTCATATACCGAAAAACGGAGATTTAACGGCGGAACGGCACGGAACGGAAGAGATTTGTAGGTTGATGGCTTGTATATAAATGTTTGTTTTCATCAACTTATATTTCATTTCTCATTGTTGTTTTATTATCATATGATATGAGTAATTTAATAAGCTTAATATTAATTTCACTAGGAACATTGGAAAGCAAAGCACATCGGTTGATGTGAAATGGTGAATCTTGAGTCTTCTTCCCGCTGCATCCATCAATGAAAGACTAATAAAGAAGAGATTGCAAGTCAACTATTTCTATTGAGAAATTTTCATTACAAAGTGTGAAAAAACTAAGTTAATTATAAAATGTTTCTATTTTAATTGATGTTAAATAATTTGTAACATCACTTTATATAAATTTGATGATTATTATTAGTCCATCACTCTAAATTGATTCAAATTTGTGCGAACTTATATATATCCAATCGAAAATATTTTAAAGTTTTAATTAATTAAATACAAATAATTTTTAATAGTATATTTAATTTTTGATATGGTTGGGAATATTTTAAATATAATGACGATATAAATTGTGTTCAATAAATTGTTAATAAAATTTTAAAAATATTTTAATTTCTTATTTACATCAAATAATCTATTTAAATGATATTTATTTTAATTTTCATATTTCTAAATATTTTCCAAAATTTTTAATTTTTAAATATTTATAATATTTTTTTAAAATACCCGTTCCGCGACCGTTCCGCGAAATTTCATTGTAACTGAAACGGTAGCATCCGTTCCGATCTCCGCGACCGCGAACCATGATAGAAACACATTTGTGCGACAACCTTGTGGGTATAATTTCTAGTGAATTTGCGACAGATTCCGAGTACTGATGTTAAAGTAGGCATTGCCTTTGGAGTAAAATGGGCGCGCACTTGAGAAGTTTGAGTATTGACTGAACCGAAGGATAAAGACTTCAGGTGGCTATAAACTTGGAAGTTAGTTAGTGCTGGTAATAGCATCTAACTGATAATTATATAAATGCTCGAAAGCAATCTGAAAATGCAACTTGATTCTCCAGATTTCATAGTGGAAATATTCTTTTGGTTGGCTGTCGTGGATGTAGATTCCAAGTGAATCTAACCCGTAAATACTGTGTCATGCACCTTTCAATTTCATTCAATTGCTTGCTTACTCTCTGTGTGTACAATTTCCGCATTCATTCGAAAGAAGAGAGAAGAATCTTGTGCTGTGAATGTGTTCAAAGAATTCTGTATGAAGTGATTGAACTTGGAGAGTTTAGAGTGAATCTTGATCAATAATTCGCGACACTAATTAATTCATGAGTTGCACATCACATGAAAAGCAACAGTGTTGTTTTTAGTGGTCCACCATTGATTAGCTTAATAAATTGTTTTAATTACTAGCTAGGGAGGGATAGAGGTGATTTACAGATAAGCATTACAATTACGCTTGTCGCACAAGTTCCAAATTTCTATACTTAAATAATTTTAATGTTCTTTTCCTACAAATATTTTTATTCCTTGTCAAGTGGCCATACAATTTTCCATCGAGGCATGGATTTTCAAATCGGCATAAGCGAGTAGGACCCTTTTTTTTAATGACCCACATTATATATATATATATATATATATATATATATATATATATATATATATATATACGTGAAAGGGGAATGAAATTGTATATATATATATATATATATATATATATATATATACGTGAAAGGGGAATGAAATTGTGTGCTTCATATTGTGTTGTATGTTTTGTTACATAATATATAGGGTAAGTTTACCATTAGGTGGGCAACCATGGGCGTCGCTCATGTGATGGGTGAGATGGTAGCTGAAAAGAATATAATTTGTTTGATTCTATAAAAGGAATAAATTTTAGGACAAATGAAACTTATGTTTAATCAAGATACATGATTGGATAACATGATGAAAAAAGACGCTCCAGGAGAGCAATTACGGGAGCTGGTGATTTACTTCGAAGAAATCAAGTGCTCAAGTCAAGATGTATTGTTGTGTTGTCGTCGAGCGTTGAATACAAACAGACACAACACTTAATCAAGTGTTGATTAGAGTCTTGTTCATCAAACATAATTTCGGCTTCACAAACATTGCATCCATAGTTTTGTACACATTTTCATGATTAATTATGTCTTATTTTATTCATCAAAATTTAATTGCATGATTAATTATATTATTATATTGCATATTGTATTAAGATGTTACAACATTACACATAACACTCATATATGAATCACACAATGTCCATCTATTTAGTACTTTTTTGTGAAACTCTTTCGATAGCCTAGATAGATTTTTTTTACATTCGAGAGAAGATATACAAATTAACATCTTGATACCAAGAAAAATATTTGAGAGATGATCGATGTCATTTCACAAGAAATTCATATAAATATCTTTTCTTACAAAGCCAATAAAATCTCTAATAAAAAAATTTACTAACAAATCAAAATTATATATAATTTATTCTTAATTGACATTATTTCTATAAATCTTTGAGCAAGATTATCCGATATCTCCAAAAAAAAAATTAATCATGTTTCAAGTACAATCTACGTACGTACAAAAAATAAAAATAAAAAACAATTATGAGTAAAATGGCGTGACGATCAATATTCGTAATGGCTGGTGGGACGAAATCAGTGTTGACTAATAATCGATTTCAGAACCATCAAATTATCCATGCTTTTTTAAAAAAATTATATGGTCGCCACGTAACGAATAATATCTTTTTGTGCCCCATTATTCAAAATTTTGACCAATTGATGTGATTTGTCGATTACTTTGACAACTATATATAGAGCAAGTTTTGTTGCACAGGTGTGTAAATCATATTAACTTGAAAACTCGAATTAATTTTATAATAATTAGATGTGTAAATTATTTCTCAATTTTTCAAAATTTATTTAATCATTATTATTATTATTATTATTATTATTATTATTGTTATTATTTGGATATTAAGAACACAAATTCGAAGGAAAAAATATTTGGCGAATAGTCCAAGTAATACAGATGTACATTCAATTTCTGTCGACATCAATCAAATACACGTGTTAGTGCTTATTCAAATTAATTACTAATTAACTAGATTTTTTAATTTGAATTCGGTGGGAGTTGATCGATCGTATATATAAATAATCATGTAATGCTAACGCTGGTCACTGTTATAGAAATATAACTTTTATTTGTAAGAGAATTAATTGATTATGTAATATAAAATATTGATCGAACATCTATTATTTTACAAAGAATTATAATTTTAAATAATAGATTATTAAAAAAATTGGTTCTTGTCTCAAAACCTTATTTTAAAATGAGTAAGTCTCTTGTGAGACGGTCTCACGAATCTTTATCTGTGAGACGGGTCAACTCTACCGATATTCACAGTAAAAAATAATAATCTTAGTATAAAAAGTAATATTTTTTCATTAATGACCCAAATAAGATATTTGTCTCACAAATACAACTCATAAAACCGTCTCACACAAGTTTTTACCATTTAAATTTAGTTTTGATATCATTCCAGTTATAAATCAGGTCTAAATCATAGGATAATGTAGATTTTCATATATTAATTAGTTTCTCCTATTTATTATGGTCAACAGTGGAAAAAAAAAAGAAAAAAAATATTAGCAGAAAAGACAAAATAGATAGCAATAATTAGTGGTGAGTGGTGCCGGGGAAGTAGCTAGAGATTTTAATAGATCGCCCTCCAGACACGGGATGAACCCCACTGCTTCCATTGTTTTGTGCGACCCCATTTGCAAAAAAATCCCTTATTTTTTGTTCTCCAAAAAAATAATTTAAATCCCTTATTTCTAGTGGTATATCAAGAAATATTATATATATATATATATATATATATATATATATATATATATATAATAAAGATTATTACATTTATATAATATTTATTTAAGATAATTTAAAATAATAAAATTGGAATTAGAAATATTCTTCTTCCATCTTTCTTTTCTTTTTGTCTCTTTGGGCAACAAAACGACATGTCTTCTTTATTATGATGCCACAAAAAATAAAGGGAAGGAATATCAACAGTTAGTTTGCTGCATTATTCAGCCTATGTTTGGAATTGGGGTTTGTTTAAAGGTTTGAGTAGTTGTCATCTCTTGTCTCATCTTGACTTTTGATTCAAAATCTCTTCCCCACCATTAGTTGATTTTGATCTGTTTTTAGTTTAATGTTTGGACTGCAACTTCACCAAATTCAAACAACTTGAACATTTTATATATGTGTGTGTGTGTGTGCACGCGCGCTAAATGACGTTTTATATATATATTAACTCCATATATTTCAATATCAACTTAGTTACATATTCACGGGTGTTGGTTAAGGTTCTAATGCGATGTTCGAGTTTTCGTAGGAATAAAATGAAGCAAGAACTTTATGTGAAGTATATTCAGGTATAGCTCAACCAAGTTCGATAAATGAAATTTGATGGTGTTTTGCAAATGAAATGCTGTGAGAGCCGAGTTTGTGAAGGGTGCATGGTGATTTATTCGTTTGCGTCTAATTAATTAGGTTAAGATAGACTGACTAACCCATGCAATTGTTTTGTAGTTGAAATAATTATTTTATTGCAAAATTAATGCATGATTTACTTCTTGAATTAAATTACTTAATAAATTCTCAAATAAGCAAGCCTCGAATTTGTGTAATTTGGGAGATTTCGTTGACTCTTTTTTTTGAGTGTTCATAGCTCGATAGGTAGGTTGCGCAGCCAATGGGTTTGGGTTACCCGTCCTATGGATATATTTATGGCACCGCCTTTGGCTGAATAGTTTAGTAGTAATTATTTAATATGATTATTTAAAAGGAGCATGATCGCGGTTTGATGGACTGGTTTTAGATATATTCTTTTTGATTTTAAAATTTTATAGCAAGGTTTGGATTTAACAACTTTATTTTATTTTAAAACGATAAAAACTCGCATTCGTGCAATATGCATTAGGCAAACCATCGGGCTAATGTATATAGTAGTCTGTAAATCATGATTATTAGATAAACTGTACTGGACAAACCATGTGTTACATGGTTGCCCGAGATAGTATTGATAGGGAAAATCAAACTCATGATTATTGGTCAAACGTTTACCTTCTACACCTATTTAGACATCTCATTCCGGGTTGAACTACTTAGTTTTATTAAATCAATGTAAATAGTGAAATCTATATATCGATTAATATCAACATTAAAGTAATTCCACCCTAAAACAATGAATTTTAATCCACGTTTTGGGGTAAGCTTAATCTTGATTCCAATGTTAAATAAATTACAATATTTTTAACAACAAAAAAATATAATCAGGATCTTTAATAACATATATTGGCGTTCGTTTTTAATTTTGCATAATTTTACTAAGAAAATAGGTGTCATTATTAATTTGTTTAGTGTCGATTAGAGAATCCTTTAGTTTTCTCATCTGAACTATTTTCTTAATAGGAAATAGAATATAGAACATAATTACGCGCGACTTAACTTGAAATTATTTCTACAGAAAATAAATTTGCATAATTGTAACTGAAAATGTCTAAAATTAAAAAGTCTGTAAATTAACAACTTCCACTAAAACTGAGTTTCCTCAATTGACATAACAGTCATATGAGCAGTGTGCTCATGAAACTGTTTGAGTGGTAGTCCCTTAGTAAGCAGATACACAACTATGAAGTTTGTATCGACATACTTAATAGATAATTTGCCACTCTGAATTATTTCTTTTAACAACTATGAACTTGATGTCAATATATTTTGATTTCATCGAGCTCCTACTCTTATTGGAATACATAACTACTGATCTATTGCCACAATGTATTCTTGGTGGCCTTTCAATGCTCTCAACAATATGAAGTCTCGTGACAAAAATTTTTAACCATATTCCATGATTGGATGCCTCATTATATACTACAAGCTCAACAGCCATGGTGGAAGATGCTATAAGAGACCTTTTAGCACTCCCTTATGTTGCACTTACCCCTGTACTTAATTGAAACGAGCCTTGCCAAAAGTGTACTTATTAACCTCTTTTCGAGGTCCTGAAGGAAAGCTTTAGCCGTAACAATGTCACTAGATATTGTGCCCCTGAATGTTTATGGAATGACCATCTTCATAATCATCATACACATGCGATTCGAAATTTCTCATCTTTCAAACTTCATGTTTTCATCAGAAGTACTCTTATCCATAATAGCCGAATGAGATTCAACCCTTATCACGATGTTTAAATCCATGACTCAGATGACTATTAATAAATTCTCATATCATGATTTAAAATTCGAGTCATTTAACGTATAAATATAATTTATGCTGGAATGAATATTTGCACAAGTCAAATCTAAATAGAGAATATCGTGCCCCAGTGCGCCTCCTATTGTCCAAAATGCCCTGGGCACATGGGAGCACCCCAAATTCGCGCCCTAGGTCGATTTTGGCGAAAATGTTTAACCCAAAACTGAAACTTTAAAATATTTGTTTTCAACAAAAAATTTTCTAGATCTGAAGCCATATCAAAAAAAATTCAAACAAAATTTTCTTTTTCCAGAGCTGGAATCAAATAATATCTAAAAATTTAAACAGATATCAATGATTCAAGCATGAGTGGATCTGTTACAATTTATTGGAAAAAAATCCATAAACCACACAACCCATCATGCTAAATCATTAATAATTTGACTGAAAACTTAAGCAGAAACGTATCTGAAACCATAATTTTTAATTCTTTAGAACATTTGTTGATCTTTCAGATCTACCCGCTTTTTTCTTTAGAAAATCCTTTAGTTTTTCTTCTGAATTATTTTCTTAATGGGGAAGATAACAGGGAACATGTTTTCACGCGATCTGGATTTCTGGGGACCATGACCGATATCTATATAATATCTATAATTATCTTCAAATATTTTTGTTTTACCCCCATTATAAAAATATATTTTACACTTATGTCTCTACATATTAAATACTCTTAACATATTAGATACGTTAAATCTCAATAACCAAAACTTTAATCGATCACTTTAATTTTGGGTTTAACTAAATAAACGATCTATAACACATAATTATTCACGGCAAAAACTTGTGTGAGACGATCTCACGGGTCGTATTTGTGAGACAGATATCTTATTTGGGTCATCCATGAAAAAGTATTACTTTTTATGCTAAGAGTATTACTTTTTATTATGAATATGAGTATGGTTAACCCGTCTCACAGATTAAAATCCGTGAGACGGTATCACATGAGACCCACTCATTATTCACATATAAGTCTATATAAATAAAATTGATCCAACATAGTGTATTTTAAAGATTAAAAGTAGTTACCATAAGGTTTTTCGTTTAGTAATATAGAATAAATAGTATAGATATTAATCAATCAATAAAAATAACCATTATTCTAAAATCGATCATTTCAACTATGAAATATATTTTTCGATTATAACAAAATATAAGACTAGGGATGTAAAATGAATCATTCGAAATTTGGATTTTTATATTACAGTTGAAGAGAAAATTGTTATAATTGGATCTCGATCTCGAGACGCGTCAAATTAGCTAGAAATTGTATTGGAAGTTATATGTCAATACATTTGTATCCAGTGTGTGAGAACTTGTCTCTTGAATTACCAAATTTAACCTCCACCTTATCCCAAAGGCCAAAACCCCACGTATCTATCCAATCCTCTCTAATTCTATTGACCAAACCCTAATTAACCCAAACATTATCATCCTAAACTTAAAAACATAAACTTTTATTCCCCAACATCAACCTCTCTCTTATATCGTTTTTTCCCCCAACACCAACTACAAAATACTTTAGAAAACAAGTAAAGAATATCAGTTGGAAACCAAAAGAGAGAGATAATTTAGCTCAAATCTTGGCAGTCTCCACATATTTTATGTCCGTTGAATCAGATTTTATCTGTTGTGGCTTCTGATTCTTCAGCTCCATAAATCCTCTCTGGATTTCATCTATTTCAGCAAAGATTTGCATTGATTTTTAAGAAGGAAGTTGAATATAATTGCAAGGTTCGAAAGAAGTGATGGATCAGCTAACTCACGGTCGTCCCCGCCATTTACCGCCACCTTTCCACGGTGGAGATCTTCAGCTCCACCACCACCAATTCCTGCAGCATCAGCAGCAACGCCGGAGTCTCGAAGAAGAACAAAGCGGAAACGGTAACCCATTAAAGGGAGATCCAGATGAGAATTATGGTCTCGCCTCCACCAACACAGCCGATCAAGAAAAAGAGATGGGGTTACTGGGGAATGATCAAAACGAGGTAACAAGAAGACCACGGGGCCGCCCCGCCGGCTCAAAGAACAAGCCTAAGCCTCCTATTATAATCACTCGAGATAGCGCTAATGCGCTCAGATCTCATGTTATGGAAGTTGCGAATGGCTGTGATATTCAAGAAAGCATAACGATGTTCGCCACCAGGCGGCAGAGGGGCGTTTGCATTTTGAGCGGAAGCGGCACCGTGACGAATGTAACTCTCCGTCAGCCTTCCACGCCTGGCGCGGTTGTGACTTTACATGGAAGGTTTGAGATTCTCTCCCTTTCGGGATCGTTTCTTCCTCCTCCGGCTCCGCCAGTGGCGTCTGCGCTTACTATATATTTGGCCGGCGGTCAAGGACAAGTGGTTGGAGGAACGGTAGTTGGGCCTCTTCTGGCTTCCGGGCCGGTGATGATAATGGCTGCATCTTTTGGTAATGCAGCTTATGAGAGGCTGCCTTTGGAAGATGATGAGGAGGCGGTGGCGGGAGGAGGGCTGCTGGGATCGCCGCCGCCGGGGATTGCGGGACAGCAAATGATGAGTGATCCAAATGCGAATATGTTTCAAGGAATAACCCAAAATAATCTCATGAATCCATGCCAATTACCAGCTGAAGCTTACTGGGGAACAGGTCGTCCTCCATTTTAATATTTATAATTATAATCCAGAATCTTAAAATTATGACCTGATTTCACTTCTAGTTCTTGCAAATTATTTAGCTTTAATTATTCTTCTCTTTTTTTCCCCCCAAAAAACACTTCGTACTTTGATTTTTTCTTGACTTTGATGGAAGAGGGATGTACAAATTCATGAATTCTTTGTGGGTTTGATCATTTTATGAGAAAATTCTCCCCGTGTTCTAACCTCAACTCCTGCAATTTGTTGTTGCCTACTCTTGCTTCTTGTAACTTGTCTGACAAATGACAATCATTTCATCACTTTATGCAGAAGAAAATAGAGCTTTTTAGGTCGCTTTTTGTTGGTGGTTTGATTTTTTTCTCTTTCAAGTTTCCCATTTTAGCATACACCAAACTCGTACAATCTCAACCCTATCTAGAATAACTTCAATTTATAAGACATAGATAACTAAATATTTGTAAGACATAGATAACTAAATATTTTTGTGGGTGTTTATGATATATGAAAAAATAATTTAATCCCATCAAAATTATCATTGGGTGTATGATTAAAACATTCATAAGTTGTTTATATTTGTTTACCTTGCATTTTTAACGCTGAAAACTACACATGTCCGGATTTCCTCTTTTGATCGCTTAATCAAGTCCACATCAGAGACTTGGTTCCTCGTTTAGATCGCACTTGAGATCTAAATGATTATACTCGAGATTGGATAGCCGGAATTTCAGAAATCTGGCGAGTGGCGACGACACGCGTGGAGGGAAGATGGCTGAATTTTTTTTCTAAAATAATATAGTGGCTGAAAATTTGCTTGTCACAGAGAGAGATTTTTTGTATATTTTTCTTGTATGGTTATATTACATGTTAACATTTGATAACATATTAATAAAAATATACTAACTCTAATCCTAATCTTATTAAGATTTCTTTATTTTCATTCATTAAAATTCTCATGTAGTATAAATCATAAAAAGTCAACTCTTGATTTAGCATGATATATATTTATATCTCCATATATGTATATATAGGGATATAAACAATCCAAATTAAGCCAAAAAGTATCAAACTTGAGCTTGGTTTGTTTAATAAGAGATTCGAGTTCGGCTCGAGATCGATTTGAGCTTTTATCATCAGGCTCGAGCTCAAATTGTCTTGAAATCATTAATCTCGTGAAAAGCTCGAGCTCGGCTCGTTAAAAGCTCGTTTATTTGCGAATAACAAATTTTTCACTGATCCATTTTTGGCAGCTATCAGTTTTCTGAACTCCTTCACTAAAACAGGCAGCTCCACTCTCCACTCTCCACGCTTAATTTCCAATTAATCTAACTTTCACAACTTCCATTACATGGAATCCATTTATGAACTCCTTTATAAGCAATCTATTTAATCTTCATAAAAATATAGTCGTCAAATTCAACTCCTTGATTTTGATTGCCTCAACGAGAACACGGAATCCAATACTTGTGTAATCATCAATGATTCAGGAAAACAGCTAGTCTTGGGTTCACAACTTCACTGTGATTCAAAATAACATTTATTCTTATCTGGATTTACGCTAATTAGCTCCATTTTTGTCATCAATACATTGATCAAGAATGTCAGAACTCAAGTCCGATCGCACCCATCAGATCATGATAAGAGTGTCTAGTAGCATCGTCCCATAATCCCCTAGGTATCACTGATAGTGCCTGCTATAAGCTTAAGTTATTATTAGCGTACAATGAGGTCCCTTCAACTCCTATATCTCGATCAAAACTGCAAACATTGGTATATCGAGAGTTGTGAATTAATTCGATAATGATATGATATATTTTTGAGTAATAATGGTGATATATATTGGATGTGCATTAGAGAACCACCTTCCCTAAAGCACATATCTTACTATGGCTTGAGATTTCTTCCACTATCAACTCATCGGATTATATATGATATCTTGACTTGTAGGCAAACGATGAATCCCTGACTACAATGCATTGCCTCCTATGTATTTCGAAATTACACTCAACATCGTCACATGTTGACCCTCAATGGACTTAATAAACGGATCAAAGTTCATGTTAGTTCCAGAGCATCCGTTGTCTTACGTCAAAGAACTAATGGTGTACAACATATATTGCGGATTATTTCACTAAATAAGTAATAACCACTCGGAAAGTCCGATGGAGGGTTGTTCAGTGCATCATCACTCATCTATATGAGTAGATATCTTCACGCCCTTACTAATGAAATATGGGGTCTACATTACATTTGCTAGGCTTAAGCTCAAGCGACATATTATCCTCATTTTAGGTGGTTAATTCGACTAGGAAACTATTTAGAATATACAATACACTTACTAATGAGTTTCATGATATTAGTTTGCGAGGCAGACCTCATGATATTTATTGTATATTCAAGGACTTTATCTATATAGCTTGCATGAGTATACAGATAAAGTAATTTTTATAATTGGATAAAATCATAAAATATTATTAAAATAAAGATTGTCTTTACATAACAGTCAATAAAACTCAAGCTTCAAGTTGACTTGTTGGAAACCTATCCTAATACCAACAAAGAACAAATTTTTTTTCACAAAAAACACTAACTCGAATACTGGGCTGAAGGATCGCTCTAACATAAATATATCTTTACATTATTTGGTGGGCAGCTGGCGAGATTTTGACTAAATGCAAATGAGGTTTGGTTAATAATAATGTGAGAAAAAAATTGAGCAGTGAGGTATGGGGCACAAACTCGACATTGTGCCTTGATTTCTTGCATATAAGTTTGACTAAGTTCCACAGACAAGAAAATATGGTACTCTGTCAAACGTCCATTGGTGTAATTATATTACAGGTTAAATATAACTTTGGGTTAACAATCAATTGTGGTGTGGGAAAAATGTAAAATATTGTAATATGAGCTAGAGCACAGTAGCATGGGTCGGAGAACAGAAACAACAGCACTGAGGACCATTTTGGGCACCCTCGTTGTCCCTTCTATCGGATAATGCAGGGACAGAAACAACAATGTTGGGGCGCCCAAAATCGCACTACAGCTTATACCCAGAGTTTTCAAACAATTACCAAACCAACATTTTGAACGTTCTTGAAGTATTGTGTCTCTTGGTTGAATTTTTCAACCATAACTACATCTCTATCAGTTTTTCACAGAAAAATATCTGGTAAATGAATGCATCAATTCATTTAGGACCCATTAAATCACACATCGTAATAAACTAGGCCTTCTAATTCTTTAAGAGGTTTATCTAGTAAAATAAGAAATTAAAAAATTTCGTTGACATTGCGCATCTCCAAATAAATAAATTGAAGTTTCCAATTCTTCTTCACGACGAACACATTGAACTATCTATGTCCACGAAATCCCTCACAACACAAGCACAACGACACAATTATCAGGGACGTGCTCTACCACTGAGCTAATAGTCGTGCTCTTCTCATTAAGAGACACAACTTTCCATTGCAACTCTGCAAGATATATAAATATTATGTTGAAGGTATTGTTGTAAATTGGAGATAATTTGCACATAAAACTCATTAGCAGACTTTGAGAAGTGAGAGCAAATAAAATCTTTTACGGAAGTATTTTCAATACGCCTCAAACCCAAGTGTTTCATACCTCGTTTCATTTTCTATTCTCCTGTGAAAATTTGGAATGCTTTTGAGTACAAATACAAGACTTAAAAAGAAAGGTATTGAAAAATTCTTTATCTTGAATTTTCCATGACAAGTACAAAGTTTATTCTTGATCAAATGCATCAACTGCAACTCATTGTTACCAAGCTTTTTGAGTTTAAATTGATATTTCTGAATTATTTCAAGTGGGGAATGTTATTGCTAAATTACCCCAAAATTGGAATTGTTATAGAAAGAAATTTTTGCATAGAAAATGTTGTATAACTTTGCAGGAATTGCAAAAATATTTGAGAATTGAAGAGAAGACTCAATCTTGTGATCCTAAGGGAAATTTCCATGAATCTTCTAAATTTAATATTGCTTAAACAAATAAGTTCAAAAGGAACTTCAGGGTAAATAATGACAGGAAGTTCAAGAAGTTCGGAAATTGAAAAAATAAGTTCTTCGGAAAAAATTTCAATTGTAGGAAGAAAGATCATCGACAAAATAACTACAAGTACAATCAGGAAATAATTGTCAATAACCCCAATGTTGTTGAAAAACAACATGATGAGATTAGTGTTATGATTTCGGAAATGGAAATTCGCATGATTACCGAAGCCAACATGACAACAACTAGGGGTGTCAATCGGGTGAGTTGGGTCGGGTTTCGGGTCAACCCGCCAATTTTTTTTATTTTTTTTCAACCTAAATCCAACCCGAACCCGAAGCAATCCGAAAACCCCCAACCCGAACACGTACCCGTATAACCCGACTCAACCCGCCTAACTCGAATTTTATTTTATTTTTTAAATTTTTTAAAAAAATTAATGAAAAAAATTCAAAATAATAAATAATAATAACAATATTTTAATTTAAACATATAATAACAAAATTTCCGATTTAAATTTGAAAGTTTAATCGTAGAAATTTAAAATTATATTTACTAAATCAAATACAAATTTGTTAAAAAAATAAAAATATGCAAAATAAATATTAAATGATGAAAATTTATCATATAAATATACAATAAATTTTTTTCAAACATACCATATATAAAAATATAGGTAATATTTTCAAAAAAAAAAGTTCGGGGGTCAACCCGCGACCCAACCCGACCCAACCCGAAACCTTCCTAACATGGCACCAACCCGAATACACCCATCCCGGACCCGAAAACCCCAACCTGCACCTGATTTTTTTGTGTTGGGTCGTTCCGGGTTGACGGATCGTGTCGGATTTTGACACCCCTAACAACAACAAAGCCCAATGATTGGTGAATTGATTATAGTGATACCATTCATGTTTGCAACGACAAGAAATTATTCTCATAATATCAAATTGAAAAGCAAGAGCAAACAGTTCTAATTGGGAGTTATAATACCTCAATGGTTGCTGGAAAAGGAATTGTGCAGATTGACTTTTCATCTTGAAAGAAAATGACTTTAAACAATATGTCTATCATGTTCCTGAAATTAGAAAAAATCTAGTATCTGCTAGTCTTATGCGTAAACGTGGACTTATGATTGTACTTAGGCTATGTTTGGTTGGAAGGATAGGATAAACTAATGATTAGTATTTTAATGATAAAGAAAATGATTGTGGTAGGATTGTAATATATGGTGTAAAATAAGATTATGTTTGGTACGATTTTTAAGTGTAGGATAATTTTGAATTTTTTGATGAAAAGAAAAAATTGCCCTTTCCCTTTGCGGCGGCGACGACAGTGGCGGCGGCGGCCGGCCGACCGGAAACGGCTGACGGGGGCGGTGGCCCGAAACGGCCGGCCGGAAAAATATGTCGGCGCCGACGCCGGCGGTCGGTCGACGGTCGGCCGGTGGTCGGACGGCGGCGGTTGTGGCGGCGGCGGTCGGTGACGGGAAGTGGTGGTGAGTTTGAATATAAGAGAAGGGTAAAATTGGAAAAATATGAGGTATTAAGAGTGGGATAAATAATCCTAGGGGGTGAGGAGGTATTATTTTAACCTACCTAATATAACATAATCATTCATAGGAGGGATTGACTTGGTTTAATAAAAATCGAACCAAACGAGTGATTAGGTGGGTTTAAAAAAAATAAACCCACCTAATCAAGCAAACCAAACACTCCCTAAGGGAGTACATGTGTTGTATATAAGAATAGGACTTTTGAAAGAAATTGTTATATATGCGATTTGATGTATAAGTTAAGTGTTAATGATAATAAAGCTATGAATTTTGTTTATATCGTTGACTCTTTTGATGTTTGACATTCTCGTTTAGCATATTTAAAGACAAAACGTCTTTCAAGAGACATAGTCAAGGAAACATCTAGTTAATAAACTTATTTAAATCTAATAGTCCAATTATTTTTAATTGAATTTAATTAGATCAAAATGCATAAAATTTTTGTAATATTTCAGTTTTCACCTAAAACTGCACATTGAAACGAAATATTATTTCTAGTCAGTTTAAACATGTGTTGATGACGTCTTTGTTGCTATATTTATCCAATCATCTTTCGATTCGTGATTAATCAACAAACATGTAAATAGTTGATCAGGCTATTAACAAAAAATATTAAACCAACATCAATCAATATTTAAAATCAAGAAAAATAATATATTGAAAATAAATCAACGAACAAACAAATTAAAGTATTGTTTGGCTCTATCATGATCTTAGTCTAAATAAAATTATTTCATTAATTCAAAACAGAAGTGAAAAGTCATGTTTAAGTTCGTAAAAGTTCATAGAAGAAAATAAAATAAAAAATGAATTATCAGTGATTTGTGACATGTGTTGAGGAATTCATCGTGTTTCAGCCTAGGGATGGCAATGGATAGGGTATGGGTCGGATTTCATACATCCATCATCATACCCATCGGATTGTCGGATACACATACCTTACCCAAATACCCTATTATCATATACAATTGAATTTTTCAAATTTAAATTGTTTCAATGAAGTTATGAATATTTAAAAAATTATTTAAATGAACAATAAGAAAAATTATTAATGATAAAAGTTTGCAAAATAAACTTTATAGAAAAAATAACAAAATATTAAAAATAGTTTATATTAGTTGAATAAAAGTACTCGATTCAACAAAAATAAAGTATTTTTCAATTTTTAAAGTCAAACATGGAATAAACTAACTAATGAAGAAGATGAGAAATTGAATGAAAATAAAAAAAGTGGTAAAACCTTGAAACGTAAAAGTGACAGTGAAAGGGAAGAGAAAAGAAAAAGTATTGATTTACTTGGATTTGAGAAGATGAATCTTTAATATAAATAAATATAATTACTGTATATATACATATATATATATATATTAATTTAAATAGGTATTCGGGTCGGGTGTGGGTCGGATTATATCAAACCCGCCTCCATACCCGAACTCGAAAATTCTCATACCCGATTACTCAATTATTTAATCGGGTCTAAAAATCCCTCCATACCCTCTTCTATTCGGGTCAGGTATCGGATCCTGCAACGGGTTCGGAGAAAATTGTCATCCCTATTTCAGCCTCTGTATTCCTCTTTGTTTCTTTTCTCTTCTTTCTCCACAGTGTTGTCTTTTGTGTAGTCTTTTGTTCACCACTGTTCTTTTCTGTTTCTTTCCTTTCTTCTCTTCCTTCCTCTTCTCTTCCTTCCTCTGTGTTTATCCTCTGCCTCCTCCTTTTCGTTCCCTCACCTTTGCCTCTTTTTCTTCTCTGTACGCTTCTCCTCCCTTTTCTTCTCACGCCTCTCTCTTCTCCTCTCTTCTGCGCTAGTTTTTTTCTCTTTTTTTGTGCATTCCTTCTTGTTGTTCATGTCTATTTCTTCATGGGCCTAATCCTCTAACTCTTTGAAGCCCAAATTATTGTTACAATAAGATTGTATAGGTTTTATTTATCAAGATCTGTACAGATTTTCCAAAACTTCAATATTATCAAGATAATAAAATATTTATTTCCTTTCTTTTATAATTTGTTTCCTTTGAATTTTTGTTAAATCATCTTATTCTTCAAATTAAGCATTTTTTATATTTTTTTAGATCTATAAATTTTATAAAATTAATTCAGATAATCACATAATTAAGGATAATAATTACAGATAAACACCAATATTATAAAATAAAATCCCTAAAATCTCTATAAGATTTGGGCTTATCAAATAGTTCATATGTGGTGTAATTCTAGTATTTGCAGAACACCTGTTTTAAGTGCTCAACGCTACACTTCTGCTAAAGTTTTCAGACGGTAACCAAACCAGCGGTTAGAACCTTCTTGAATCATTGTCTCTTGGTTGAATTTTTTTCAACCATAACTATTCACCGAAAAATATCTTGTGAATAGATATCTGCATCATTTCATTTAGGACACATTAATTTATGAAGAAACACGACTCTCCATTGCAATTCTACCAAATCTATAAAATATATATTCTGCAACTCTATATGATTGTTACATTACTGTGTCAGAAGAGTTTGTTTCATCTCAAAAGTAATTATAAAACTCATTAGCAAACTTTAAGGAGTGAGGGCAAATAAAATTTTAAAGAAAAATATTTTCAATACGCCTCAAACCCAAGTGTTTTCATGCACCGTTTCGTTTTCTATTCTATATTTCAGATTGTTGTTTTCTCTACGTTCACCCCAAAATAAGAATACCAAAAAGAAGGTCTCCCAACCAAAGTGTCAAAGTTGAGTTTGGTTCCTCTAATTCTTCATGGCTCACATCACAAAATCTCTCTTTACTGTATATCCAAAACGCTTGTATATATGTGCCAGAATCGAACAGCCCAACAAAAAAGTTGATTAAGTCCTCCCCATGGAATACATTATGCATGCGTAATATATAAAAACATCTCCAGTAACGTTGAAAGTTCTTCCCACTGTCACTCTCTGCCTATAAAATACATACAGATTTGTATGTATGTATATTTTTGTGTGTGTTTAATTAGAAGGGCCTACAAGCTGGTAATGTCAGCAATGATGAGTAGGGTGTCTAGATTCAGGAATGTGCATGGTTCACTGCATTAAGACTATATTGTGTCTAATCTAATGGATTATTCCATCCTACACTGCATTAAGACTATATTGTGTCTAATCTAATGGATTATTCCATCCTACCCAGTGCCTGCAGGCAGGGGTACATTCAACGGCTGGAATTTTTTCTGACTTAATTTTTTTTTTTTTTCGTGAAGTGGAATCTCAACCATTGATATGGGGTGTGGGCACTACCCCACACCTAGGATCGAACGAACCCTAATGCTGTCTTGCCTTTATTTTTCCCTTTCACATGCATTATGATGCATCAGCAATCTCAAGAGTTGGATTCAACAAATTAATACAAGTAGGGATAGTTATCTATATTATAATATTAATGAGAAAATTTGATGTGAAATTATTTCAAGATTGTAGTTTTCATTCCTATTGTATATATAGCCTTCTAATCCCAACTAGTCAACTCCCTCCATCTCATATATTTAAGTTGTCTCAAATATATATAGTCCAGTTTTCATATCTGATAGTGTTTCTCTACTCTTTTATCAATCTACCTTTATTTAATTTTATTTTTTTAATTACTAATTTGTTCATTTAATTACTAAAAAAATAATTAAATAATGAATAAATTGGGAAATTTTATTTGAAAAATATACTTTTCAAATAACTTTATTAATTTGTGTGAAAACACACACAAGCCTAAATATATGAGACAGATTGAGTATGAATTATTCCAGTTTTTGGGACCTCAACGATTTAAATTATGTATCATCTATTCAGTTTTTGACTTTCTTTAAAAGCTTCATAATATGCAAATTATTTAACATTTAATTTGATAATAAAGAGTAGTCTACATCTCCACGTGATACTCAGGAGAAAATTATACCATCAATTCGCATAATTAAATCTTCTGATTCAATTGTGCTGTGATTTCATTTCCAATTTATTAATTAAGTCGAATGGTGTCCTTATAAATTTTGAAAAATATTTGAACAAGCTGCAAGTCTCATTTATCTGTGTATAACATCGTAGCATGAAAATCGAAGATCTTAATGAGATTGCTGTAAAGATTCGAGTGCATAAAAGTTCAACTCTTTTTTCCAATTTATTGAGTATGGGTAGCGGCACAAACCAGCAAGTCAGTTCTTTAATTGTAGGTGTTCCCGTGTTATTTGTTGTCGATGTACTATTTTTGATAGATTATAATCAGTACTTACAACAATATTCTATTGTTTCTTTTCTTTTCTTTTCTTTTTTTGTTGCTATAATCTCGTGAGTGAAAGATGAGATTCAACATCTCGTATTTAAATCAAGTTTTACAATAATTGAAACTAAAACGATAATTATGTTATTTTATCTTTCAATTTATTACCACATTCTTCATCATCTCATCTCACGATTAAAAAAGCTTTTTCATCTAGTTCAAAATTAATTTTCAGGGTATGGATTAAATAGTCGCAAAATCATTCCAAGCCACCGAATATGGTCGTTTGTGTAGGAAATGAAGGAAAAATATGATACCTAGGGCCACCAAATAAAGGGCAAGCTGCAGGTAGTTTTTGGATGTCAATATTTTAAATTCTTATACCGCAAAATTTTTTTGTCGTCTATCAAATTTATTGGCGTTGGGTTGCATATGTCGCTTTGAATTTGAAGTCGATTTTTTAATTGAGAAGTCTCGAATGCTCAAATTTGGGGAACAGTAATGAGTATCTCTACTGAAATGAAAATTTTTCAGATTTCTAAAGCATAAGTTATCTTTCAAATATATTGAATCGCCTCAGCTACAACTTCATTAAATTCTGTTACCATATTATAATAGAACAAGAATTGCTATCATTAACCATATTCTTGTTATTTACAATGAAACTAAATACAAAATTGATACTGAAGCAACAGAAACATGGTCACTTGAGTGTCCCAAAATGATGAATCAATATACAGGTGAAGCTAATTAGAAAAAGCAAAAGCCGGCGAATAAAAGCTTATACGAAGTTAGAATTTACACCTCGATCCGTAAGCGACGCATTTCAGATTGGAATGTGGAACTTGATGCCAAAGTTCGACGAGCCAGAGCCCGAATGTCCTCCCGAGAACAGTCACGTGAAATTCGAACAAGCTCCCAAAGGGCTCCTCCACTGATCATGTCTTTTGCATTAACCTCTGGTGGGTAGGAAAGAAAATCAGTATTTCCATCAAAATGAGCGATCATAAAATTGGGTTTCTCATTGGTTAGACTATTACCGTGTTGTGCCAAGTGGCACAGCGCCAGTTCAACGTGGCGTCTTATCAGTGACACTTCATTGTTTGCATTCTGTACAATCCAAGGCAATGCTCCATCCTCTATTAGTAAAGAACGTCCGGTTCTTGTTCCTGACATCAGTGTTTTGTATCTCAAACAATTGCATATAATTGTTCACCATCATAGAACATATTCATAATTTATGTAACACAAAAGCGATGTCACCACAGGTCAGTGGGATCAACAACCATCCTCCTCACCAGTTTTATTTATTTATTTTCTTATTTTTATCGCTTAAGTTGTCCAGCTCTGTAGATTTAGAACAAGGCGGAGAACCAAACCCCTGTTCAAATGGTGCCGGACGAGTTGTTTCTGTTTGTCCTAGAAGGCCTGAACTACGTGTGATGGTGGTGTGACATGTGCTTAATGCTTATTGGAAAAAATTTTCTCGGGCAGAGCCAACATATTTTCTTACGTCCACGCATTTAAAATCTAGATGTCATATTGTGTTTTTTTTTTTTTGAGAGTCCTAATCTAAGGGGTGGGGATCGAACACGGGCAGTTCACAAGGGAATCCCGGATGAGACCACTGAGCCAAATGCTATGCTCGGTCTCAGATGTCATATTGTTATAACCCTGTTTTCTAGAGGCTATGATTTCGTGACAAATATTTATAAAACGTTTTTATGAAAGTGTTTTTACAAAAATTTTATAAAAAGTTTTAAAAGTTGTTTTAACAATAAACATGTACTTACCCTGTGTAGAAGCTCTCGATTCACATTTTGCAAAATTAGCGATACCACGGGCAACTTGAGAGAGTACATCCGGATGCCTACATCTGACCATTGCTAATAGAGCTTTTATCCCACCTTCGGACCTCAGCTTCGTTTGTAGTTTATCTGCAAAGTCATGGATACGCAAACTTCTTACTAATAGAGTTTTTTAAATTAAAAAAATGGAACGAATATTTTCATCGGGACCAAACCCATAACTACTTAACACGAGAGCTCGTCCAAGCAGTGGCGGAGCCAGAAATATGGCTCCGCCCGGACTAAAAATTTAAACTATAATTTTTTAATATATTAAATTGATCTTCCGGGGCTAATATCATATTATTCCAAAATTATATAAAATTTACATGTAACTTTTAAAAAAAAATTGAGCCACCCGGGCTTTAGGAGCCTTTGGCTCCGCCCCTGCGTCCAAGAGAGGTTCTAAATGGCACCTCGCAGAATGTCGGTAATGTTTTTCTGATAATTAAAGGACTTCTCTTGCGCTATCTACAACTGGATACCCTTGTTTTTTAAAGTTAAAACAGTTGCAGGTATCCATATCCATGGGATACAAGGGAGGAGAGCTAAGTGCAAAAGCAAATAATCATATACCATTGCCGCATAAATTAGCTATGGCTCCAGCAACCATTCTCAAGGTCTGTGAATCTTCGGCATCGGTGGCTGTCATCGCTAACAAAGAGATTCCGGCTTGGGCCATTATGAGTTCCTGATTAGCCTCTGAGACAGCAAACAAGCATAATTTAAGGGAATGTCAATTGATTGGAGAAGAATAGAACATGGCACTGATTAATTAATAGGATACCATTAAGGACAATCTACTATTTAAAAAATATATGTTGTTCACAAAATAACAAACTATATATATAAAGACAGCAAACGGAAAGAAGTTACCATTCATAGCCAGGTTAGCAATAGCACCAGCAGCAATTCTACGAACAGTTTCATCCTCGTAGCTTCTAAGGAGCATCAACAATGAAGTGAGACCACCAGCTTCAACTATCTTTTCTTGGTTTGCTTCTGTAAATTACACGGAAGACAAGCTTAAGTGTCTCACACTAACATGTGAAACATCAGGTTCACAGAACACCAACCACATAATTACCCAAGCATGTCAAAATCTAACAGGGACAGGGAAATGCAAAATATATGTGGTTCAACTAATGTGTTGCATCATACAAAGAAATGTGAGGAAAGTGAAGCACCTTCGGCGGCTAAATTGGCCACTACTTTGACAGCATGAATCCGGACACTTGCATCGTCCGACTCAAGCAATGACAATATCTTTTGCAATCCAACTGTCAGATTAAAATTTTGGAATGTAAAGTCTCAAAGAAATTGAAATGAAAATAAATAAAATAAAACAAAAAAAAGTACCTTGTTCATGAAGGTTTGTAATTGATGCCCTTTCTCCATCACTACCATCTCTAGAACGCAGATGATTAAGTGGAGAAAGAGAATTTAAACCAAGAAGAGGGTTTGCAGAGTTTCCTCTGTTGAGAGAGCCTCTAGGCTACAAATATACCACAAATAAATACAAATCAAATCATAGAAACGTCTGTGTTAAACTTGGGAACAACTGAGAAAACTCCACAAATGATTACATTCTAGAGAAACATAATATGTTTAGCCAATTAAATTCATCCGTAGATTGATCTGGTCAAGTGCCTATCATTCATTTAATTAGAGAAAACAACATAGGATACTGGATCATAGCAATGTCAAATTTGAGAAGCCAAAAGAACTCGAGATGCATAGCAAAAAGAGGACAAATGTGATTTTAAAAAATTTATATAACTACCATTCAAATGTAAAGAATATAGACAACAAAAACATACCTGATTAGCCTCGATGGTCATCTGTGCCGATTGACTTCGTAAAAGTCTCACTTCTTCTTCCAGTTTCTTTTTCTTACGGCACTCCACTTCCAGTACTTGCTGAAAACTTGAAGCATCTGTGTTTCCCACCAACTGCAAATATAAATGTGTTATATGTACAATTCAAATATAGATCTGAGTCCAGAATTAAAATTTCAGAAAATATCCATCTCAATAGCTGTAGTTCTCGTATTTTGAGCAAATGGAAATGAAATTGAAGTGTAGTTAATTTTTAAATGTTCCCGAAAAAAATAAACTCTGTTTCCACGGTTTTCACTAAGAGAAAAGTACAGTCTAACTTGTTTCCTTGCATTCGCACTTTTCGCTTCTTTATTAAAATTTGCAATATTATAATCAAGGTTTCAAGATATCAGGGACATTTTCAAAGCGTTTTGGGAAAAACTTAATGTTCTCTCATTACTCAAAACCTACTTTGAATTTGAAGCTTTAATCCATGATCCAATGAATTAAATTATCAGGGACATTTTCAAAGCGTTTTTGGAAAAACTTAATGTTCTCTCATTACTCAAAACCTACTTTGAATTTGAAGCTTTAATCCATGATCCAATGAATTAAATACTTGTACCAGAGTCCCTAAAAGACCATTTTTAGCTCAGACCATTACCTCCACCTTAGAAAATTTCAGTAGTTGATTTTTTAAATTCTGAATTTCCTCTTCAGCTGTCTTAAGGAGCCGATTTTCATTTTGCAGCAAGGATTTTAGCTCAGCAACTTCTTCGTTATTAGCACCTGTGTGATTCTGCAAAAAGCCATTTTCAATTTCCTTAGCAATACGAGGCGAAAAGTCTCAAAGAGTAGTTCGGTTACACATTTTTCTTCTAATAATTCGACAGTTTCAAGTGAAAAAAATGAATTGAAAAGGATCTACAGTGAATTTCAGGTGCACCTACATGTAGAATTGATCCAGGATAAAATACTATTCCATTAACTACTTCCAACTCGAGATAACCCTTTTATTTCTTGTGCCCAGTCCACAACCCCGGACCACGTCTCAAAAGCAATTGATATTGAGCCTCTTATAGTTTTAATCCATCTACCAAAAGGTGGGTTAATACTTTGTCTACATGCTTTGCTCCTGGATGCAAAATTGATCTATTTTTAAAGAATTTTTCATTACATTCAATAAGAGCTGATTAAATTTACTATCTCACCGAAAATCTTAATTAAAAAACACTTTCAACTGCCTAAAAGATCTCAACCCTGGAGCATAATGACATTAACTTCCAACTTGAATCTCTTTTTTTCATTTCATTGTGTTCCCATTTCACATAAAAAGATGCTGAAGGTAGACATTTTTCATTGCACAAACAAAGGCACAAATGCAAAGGCGATTGTCTTCTCCCTGTGACTTCCCCTTTCATTTTACCCATCTTTTGAGTAAGAAAACTCCTCGATACAAATTTATCTAGCTGTTTATAATTGAATGGAACGAGAAAGCTGCTACCTCTCCATTGATGCTTTGCTTTTGTTGATTGACAGCCCACTTTTCCTCAAGCATCTTAATTGACTCCATATAATGCATCTGGCATTTCATTTTCTCCTCCTAATATGCCAGCAAAAAAGGATCAATCAGAAACTCGGAAATAATAGTGAATATAATTTTTTTTGGATAGGAAACAATAAAGTGAATACGATTTGAATCAAACATTTACAAGCATGTAACATTTTTATTCAAATTTCAAACCTCATCTTATCCCCCACATTTTAATCGACTTTGTGCAGAGATTTTCTAGCACCTCATTTGTCTCCAAATATTGTTGCCACGTAGTGTTGGCCAGACAACAGTATCATGAGATATTAGACCAACGGTGGAACAACTTAGTAATTGCCACATTGTGAAGCGAAAGAAAAAATCTCTTATTTAACCATGTACAAAGGTTTATAGTACCAAATTATACCTAATGTATCTTCGATTTTCTAAGATTGTGCTATAAACTTATAAGGTTATAACAGTGATATGACAACAACAGTTTCAAATTTTTTTAATATATTTCTAGAATCTCTTACTGAAAAGTTGACCCATGGTTTTGCAATTAAGAAGACAATATACTCCATTACAGATGCTGAGTGGAATTTGCACGCACAAATACCTCTAGAACTTCCACATAATTCCTTTCCGCCTCCGCAACACGTTTCTGTGCTTCTAACCTGATTCTCTCGGTTTCATTTTCATAAACTTTTTGTTGTCTTTCATTTTCAGCAATGAGTTTATCAATTTCCATCTCTAGTCTTTTGGACAAACTCTTGTAGTCGAATTCCTCCTTGATTTTCAGCATATTTTCCACCTTCATTGCCTGCAAATAAAATCAAATACAAACAATATGGACCCAAACTTATACAGCAAAGAAACAATTTCCGTCCTAAATAACAAATTAGAAGCGAGAACTTGACTCTTTACTCAGTTCTTAGGGCCTCAAATATAAAATTCTGATAATTACTACAACTCACCCTTTGTCCAAATAATATGGTGCTTGAAGTTTCTCCTCGATGACGTGGAGATGGGCCGACTGTGACAATTAATGAAGTTCTTGATGTGCCTGCAGCATAACAGGAATGCCATTAAGTTGCACATGGCTTCGACATCATAAACCAACAAAATGTGATCTTTGTATTCTATAATAAACCAACAAAAACCCTTAATTGTAACATAAAAGGATCAAGCATCAATTCTTGAAAACTGTGCTGACTAAAAGAAACCTGGGTAAAAGTTTTAGAATTAACAAACTAATTAAATTATAGATTAGACAGGATTTTGTTGAAATAAAGCATCAGACAGAAGCTAGAAAATTAACACAGAAAGAAAATCTCACCTCCAAATGAATCTTTAAGCAGCCTCGTAAGTTTTGAATCCCGAACTGGGACATGAGAACTATTTTCTGCCAGGGCATTTATACATTTCCCTAAAGCACTAAGTGAAAGATTTATAGATTTCGCTTCTTCCAACATGTGTCCCTCGCTTCCTTCAGAAAAATTTAAAATTCTCTGAGATAATACAAATTGTAAGCCACTTAAAGCAAACAAGATTAATTAATCTAAACTGTCAAAGTAAGAATGCTCCAGTAAAACTCTAATCGAGGGTGTGGTGAGCCTCTAAACAGCCCACTTTGAATCATATATCAAATAAGTTTATCAGTGTCTGATCGTAAATAAAAAAGCATCTTTGGAGTCTGTTTGTTTTAGTAATGGCTACAATCTAGACATAGATCAACCGAGTAGGTTAGAAACTAAAAAGGTATTTTCCTACTAACTGAACACAGCATCTCGATGAACTTGAGCGAATAAGAAGAATTGATTAACTAATTCAACAACATAATTTATTCTCCTTAGAATTAAAACAAAATTAAAGATTCATCCCGCAGCTAATTTCTCACTTTTGAGCGCTAAAGAATCCAGGTTTTATATACTGAAAGATAAATGCATGGGATACAGCTCTCATAAATAAGCATCCGTAATTGAATTTCAAATACGTCCAAGTCCTTTTCTGTTTCCAGTTCACCCACCAACAATCTCTGCTCCTCTCATTAATGAAAAATGGAAACAATCAAAGAAAAACTGGCAACTAAAGTCTTAACAGAAAATAGTAAATGTGAACATAAACGCACAGCTAAATGGTTCGGGACAAATTACAGAGAATTGATATAAAGCATCTCAGAGCACAAATTATTTTTGTTCAAATAAAACTAAGGAGTCTCTAAGGAGCAACCAGAGTTGAGGGATTGAAATCAAGGATCATTATCGATCACAAAAGCTCACTTTTATTTTACTTTTATTTTTATTTATGGCAAGACATTTAAAAGAAACTACGGAGTTATTTATTTACTTTTATTCCTGCACAATAAAAAGGCAATTGAATAAAAACAACTTATACAGTTTGCACAAAGCCATCACTTTATAAAATGAAAATTTCTTCTTCAATAAGTAGGTCCGGAGTTTCAAAAGGACCTGATTTGTGAATACGTTCAGAACCAGCAAGATCCACGACAATTAGTTTGCTTCTTCGTAGCATTGGTGGCCTCAAATTACCAATCAAATTGGAGCGATTTTCCGGAGAAAAATCATTGTCCCCGTCCGATATAGATCTCTTCACATGGACCTGTCCCAAGCAACATTAGTTGTAGAACCAGATACTAACAAACAGTTTCATAAGAATAGCATAAAAAGGAATTTTTGTGTGCGTGTCAGGACACAGAAACTAGTTAAAGAAAATAGAAAACAACAAGCACTTTATATTATCTCCATTTTTACCATGAGAAGGGCATGACTACGGGAAGATTCAGTGTTCAATTTAGTATTGGCAGCAAACCTATGGTCTTCACCCAACCGTAATAGTTCCATAAAATTTAGCTGGTTGCTGATCACCATGACAGTTGCTCCAGGCAAAGAAACATCCCCAGTTTTTTGGTCCTCAACAATAGAAATATTATCATTTGCTGGATTTAGTAGATCCTGAATGGTCTCCATATAAATCTACAATAACAGAAATTATTAGATATCATTCATTAAAATTCCAGATATTTCTAGTAAAATACTACAAAAATGAAATTTCGTTCGCAATATTATCACTTAATCCTGCATGGCTTGCAACCTGCAAGTATGAGACTGAGATAGAATCAGTCTCCGGAGAGATATTTGCCAATAAATCCTCCATAGATCGAACCATTATACCCCGAGCTGAGGTATCTTCGTCACCCAGTCGTCCAAGTGTATAAGTTTTACCCGTGCCAGTCTGACCATAAGCCATCACAGTCCCATTGTAACCATCCAAAACGCTCTGGAAAACAGGGGAATAAATAAGCAAAACAGATAATCAAGTGTGAGCTTCATAATATTATACCACTTGTTACTCTGCATGTGGCTCCACTTGCCCATAAATTTATTTTGAGGTAAAACATAAGGGATAAACTTAAATTTGTGTCTTTCCATTTGAACTTTGAAAGAATAAATATCATTTATTTAACTGAAAGAATAAAGATTGTTATGATTAATTAAATCATAAAATCTAACGTATAAATTTAATCATATTCATGTATAAGTTTTTGATTTAATCATAACAGCTAAAGTTTCTGATTTAATCACTAAACACATTAATTCAACATAATTTTGCAGCCACAAAATCTAGCGATAAAAAAGAGACTTTCTGCAAGGAAATCGGCATATATTACACATTTTCAGAGAATAAGTGTCCAAATTTAGAAAGTAAAATGACTTTATACCACTCACCTCGACAACAGGTTTAGCAACAACTTCGTAGACTCGTTTCTGTGATGCAAATTCAGTGAAAACCTCATCAAATTCAAAGGTATCTGAATCCCAATTGTTTTTCCTAAGTTTCAATCTTTTAAGCTGTGGCGAAAAGCAAACAAATAGCATCACACGGAAAGATTTACAAATGAGGTTATATTATCCCTCAAGGTAAAAGATCTAAACGAATAAATTTAAATTAATTTGAGAACCTCAGGTTGCAACTCTATGCAATCAGCAAAATCTGCATCAGCTTCCAATTCCTCAGCATTTTTAGGCCTCAATCTTACGGCTACCCGCACTCTTCCTGTAATTTCCAATAAATTGCATCAAATAGACTCTTTCCTCTAATAGGGGTAAGAAAGATTTGAATTTGAATGACTTGATGCAGCCAGTTCTACTGTTAATAGAGCTTAACCAATATGATTCATTTGACATCAATGAAAGACTTAACCAACTGAGCTGAACCCTGAGTGCTTTTTCCAAGGAAAGCCTCACAAAATATGTAACCAAACAAGAAATATGGTCATATTTATTGTTCTTGCTCCAGACCAACCTCGTCGATCAGTTTTCGTTATACATATCAGCAACTGACATGTACCACAGTCAAACAACGAAACGTGGCATGGAATCTTTTAGATTTCTCGAAGAAAACGCAAATTGATCACTGCAGTTCAAGCCATATTTGAGCTGTAGTTAATTTCCACCATACAGAACAATTCAAATTATGAATCTCGGGATACCGTTTACGCTAAAATGTTTTATTATTGATCACATATTAGTCATTCTCACGCCATAAATAAATCAAACATCCATTATGCATTCCAAAAATGTAATTCAGCTTCTCCTGAATCCACTTCAAAAACAAACCGACGGATCTCAAACCCGTACATAAGCGAGTACGCATATAGGCATATGCATGTCTACTCGTACAAAACATTATTCATCCGCTAGCAAGCACTCCATCAACCCGAGAATCCTATTTTAACACCAGCATTTAACAGTAAAATTCACAACTTTCATAGCACAAGACACACTTCAACACGAGCTCTAAGTTCGCTGACTAATTCACAGAACTTTAAAAAAAATGAAGTCAAACTACATTTTGACCTACATTGCTCGTACAACAAATCAAACACCGGAATCATTACACCTTCTACCAAAACCATCAGATCGAGCAATCTCCAGACATGCTTAAAATGAACTAACTCCACGCAACTCACCGGAAGGGGCGCCGCCACCTAGAGTCGCAGGGCTGCTGCGGCGTACATTCGACGGCGGAAGCTTCGATTTGAAAGAAGACGAGTTACGAAGATTTGGCGCTTTGTGTGCACCATTTCTGTGACCTCCGCCTGTAGCCATGTGCGAGTATCGTTTGCTTCTTCTCTCTGTTAAAATTGATAGAATAAAAAAGAAATATATTGAAGATAAAGGCAGGAAGGGTGACGATGGGCATTTAGTAAGAAGACAGGGAGCTTTTGGTACTTTGACTTCACTGCTTTTTTAATTAAAATTCAAAACGGAAGAAACAGGGAAAATTGCTACGGAGAGTGGGGTCGGAAAGTCGTCGTTACATCATGAGACAGTGACGATGCAGGACAAGGGATTGTTTGGTTACTAGAATATCACGCTGACCTACAGCGGCTACAGGCTGTCTTACTCATAGTAATCCCCAAAAGTTTTTAGGGGAAAAAATAATAATATCTCAAACAGACCCTTGAGCCGAAAGGACCAAAAGGCCATTCTGTCAGGGGTAGTGAATGCTTAAATTGACGAAAACGGGCTTCCACTATCACCACGATGGAACTTTGAACTGCCTTAAAAGAAGTGCGAGAGAATCTAGGCATGTCTTTCTGGTGGGCCTGGCCCAGAGAATATGTCTGTTTTGGGCCTTACATTTTAATTTTAGAATTATTCTATATTCATATGTCCCAATTAATTAAATTCCACAAATTTATTGATTTGATTTTACATTTCGACAGCTAATAAATGATCATGTAAGCTTATGAATAGGGATGTCAATTGGGCGGGTATAGGGTGGATATGGCTAAACCCAAGACCCACTCCATGAAGAAAATTTCGACCCATTACCCACCCCACCCCAGTTAAATATTTTTTGGACCCGTCCCACCCCGAATACGAAATGGGGCGGGTTAGACCCATGAGACCCGTGAGACCCGAATTTTTTAAAATGAAAACATTAATCTTCTTTGAGAGATACCTTGAGGCTTGAACCACTAATATTAGCGTATAGTTATGATGGAGCAGGGACAGTAGGGTTTTATTTATAATTGGTCTGCCTATTTGGATAATAAACTAAAGCACAACCCAAAAAAGAATCAGACATGTCTAATGTTGACCTTGAGGTGGGCTACTAAAAAATGAAAACTAATAAAACTAAATATTAGAATATTTATATCTACATATATGGGGCGGGTATTATAGGACCCATGACCCGCCCCATACCCATACGGGTCTGAAAAAATGGACCCGAGACCCATCCCATGACCCATTTATTATGCCCAAACCCGTCCAGATGAGGCGGGTCCATTGCGGGTCTGGGTGACATCCCTACTTATGAAAAGCTTGTTTACGCTAATGCGATTATTTGAAAATGATTATTTAATTGTTTCATTCAAAATATTGGGATCTTATTAAAATAATTCGGAATTCTCTTTTTTTAAGCGATTAAATCCAATTTTCAGTTCAATCCGAACCACTTAAACTCGTTGCGGGTTGAACTGGATTCATACCCATACTGAATTGATCTGGTCCTATAAAAAATTCTCCTCCTAATTTATAAAACTTACATTTTATAATAAAATATAAATTTGGAGGTAATAAATTTAATTTATGGTAATTGAATTGCAGTTGGTCATTGTCTCTATTAGGAGGCAGATATTTAAAGTATTTAAAAATCATAAATGGATTATAAATTGCCAAATCTAATTATGGTCATGTTATTCGCGCTTTAATTATAATTTATAACCAATCAATCAAGGTATAAAAAAGAAAAATTAATTAAATTTAAGCAAACTTGGGAAATGACGATTTTAGGACAACAAAACCCACGCAAAAACCGAAAATGCAACTGTCAGCACCATTTTCATCGACACCGGAGCTTCCAGAACGCTGGCGGCATTGTCGGGGGTGCTGTTCTGAGAGTCGGCGTTAGGACCTTCCGATGGAGCTTCGCTGGGTGAATTAGTCGGCGGAGCTGGAGGAGATAATACTGGGGTGGGAGCCGCGGCGGATTCTGGAGCTGGAGCGTCAGCCGCAGGAGAAGGCGACGGAGAAGTTTCGGGTGCAGGAGCCGTCGCCGGAGAAGAGGGCTTACCGAAGGGCTCCACGGGAAGAAGAATACTGTCTATGGTGAAAATGCAGAGCGGAGTTGAGTCGAGCACGGTGGAAGCGATTCTCGAAGTGTCCACGCCGGTGTCTACAGGGGCGGATTTAGTGTAGGGCGAACGGAGACCACGGCCCCCCCAAAAAATTTAAAATTTTTTTTAATGTATATTAATTTTTTTTAAACTAAATATATAAACAGATTATATATATATGGCCTCCCAAAATAAATGATACGTCCATGTATCTCAGTGGCTAAAGCCAATTACAATGTTTGATCCGTCCGATTTCGAATCCTGTACTTCTTTTTTTTTGGATTAGCGACGGTTAAGACAGAAGCTGTCGCCAAATCTGCGACGGTTTATTTTTTGCGACGGTTGCTTATAACTGTCGCCATATAACGACGGTTTTTGAAAAACCGTCGCAAAATAAATTAAGTGGCCCCCCCAATTTCTAAATCCTAGATCCGCCCTCTGGGTGTCTAGACTTACTGAGTCGCCCTCTGTCGTGACTCCAAGAGCATATTTCCCGGCGCCGTTAGTTGCGAGAGTAGTTATCTTATCCTTGGTTTCTTTCAAAGTTCCGATGGGAGAGTAAGTCGCAAGGGCGTGATACTGCAAGATCGAGACCAACTCAGCATTGGTGAGTGTACTAAGATCTGGCGCATCCTCCGCCTTGAACGCCTCATCGCTCGGCGCGAAAATGGTCAGACCGTTGTCCACGGCTGACTCGTAGACTTTCAAAACCCCAGTAGAAAGAATCAACGAAGCAAAGCTTTTGCACCCGGCTTTCACGAGTAAAGCCGTGATGTTAACGTCGGCCGCGGGTGGAGCAGCCGTCAGAATCTCGGCCGGAGCAATCGCCTGGCTGACCTCTATCACCGACACGTTGTACGGTACTTGTTTGACTGACTTAGTGAAAGTAGAGTCCAGAGGGGACCCAGGAATGCCGGATCCGAACCCGACTTTTCCACCTCTCAAAACAGTGATGTTGACAAATCCAAGTTTCCCATCGGCGTTTCCGGTAGTTTGATACAGTGTTGTTGAGAGTATCGAACCTTCCGAGATTTTGTGGAGCTTTGGCCCGTCAAAGTAGTCGAGTAAGACGTGCAGGGACAGGATTCTCTTAATGACACTGAGTGGGTATTTTCCGGTGTAGGAAGAGAGTCCGCCGTTAGGCAGGACACAGACGGTGACGGGTTCGCGGCTGTTGATTTCGTCGGCCACTTTTGTTTGGCTTAACAGATCGTTGAATTCGCTGTATTCAGGGTAAGCCTCGAGGATTTCGGTAATGTTGGTGGCAGCGGTGAGAACTGCGATAGCGACGAGGGACAGGACGAGGAGGAAATGGCGGAATGCGGCCATATTTGGAACTACGAGGCAGCGGCGTTGGAGTGAAGTGATTTGTGTCTCGAGTAAAGTCGGTGGAAGGCGAAAGAATTTATGTAACAGTCAATTTGCCCAAATCATGGGTTTCCCAGACCAATTGCCGTCGCACCCACCCTGCCACTCATCTCTCATATTTTCTTACATTCGGTCTCAATTCTAAAACATATAAAGCTAACCATTTATATTTAGTGTTATTTTTTATTTACTAATTAATCTCCATTTATTAAATATACGAGTTATTTTCTAACAATTTTTTATATCGTATTAAAATACTTACTAAAAAAGAGAACATTATATAAAAAATTTGTAAAGCTTCTTTGCCCAATTCTTTTTTATTACATGGAAAACTCACTACCGGTATTTTTCTGTGCACACTAGGTAAATTTTCATATTAACACAATAACATTTAATCATGCTTGTCATTGATGAATTGTCCATCTTACTTCATCAATTCGAACACTTTAGGTTAGGTCATCTCCAACTCAAAACTCTATTTTAAAGCAACTCTAATCTAAAATAGTGCAGTTTCTGCACCAAATATAATATTAATCTCCAACACATCTACTTCAAAACTTACTCTAAAAAATATTCTCGAAATATTTTTTTATTTTATTTATTTACATTTTTTTTAAATTATTAAATATATTTTTTTTAAATTTAGTGATATATTATAATTACATTTTATATTGAATATATTTAATATTATTTTTTTAATAATTTTGATAATATTACAAAAATGATTAATTTAATTATTTTAAATATATTTTTGAAATCTATATTATACGAATTGAAATAGAAATAATTTAAATTGATAAAAATAAAATTAATACATGATATTAAATTAAATAACATATTACAATAAATATATTATTGAAATTTATATTTGCAATTAAATTATCTGAATTTGAATTTGTATTTTTATTTTCACTTTGTACTTGAATATTTAAATATTATTCAATAAATTTGTGTGTTAGATGTTTAATTATAAAATTATTGTAAAATATTTTGTAAATTTATATAATTAAATATTTTAATTTTTATGATTTTATATTTAATTAATAAAATTATATAATAAATATTATCTAATTATTAAAATAATATAATAAATATTATACTACTATTTAAAAATATCTAATTATTAAGTTAATATAATATTATCATATTATTATATAAATAATATTTCTATAATAATATAAATATTTATAATTAAACAAAACAAAAAATTAAAAAAAGAAATAGAGCGGCGCTATTTTCAGCAGCTGCAACGCTATTTTGCTGCTTGGATTGGTAATATCCTTATAAAAAGCTTGTGTCCAATAATTTGGGTCAATTCTATCCTATTCGGAGATTTACTCCCTTTACTTTTTTCTCTTACACATGTCTTTTTTTTAATTATTATTATTAAATTTCACACTATTTTAACCAAAAATCAACCAAACTAATTTCGTTTTATATATATAACATGTGTTATAATATTATTATTATTATTATTCTCAAATTTTAAAACTTAATATTTATATTTAAAAATTACGTGAAATTTTTATTTGATAGTAAAATTTTTATGTTTGAGGTTTGAGATTTTTATTTCTATTATTTTTATTTTTGTGTTAGAATCATATAAATTGTAAAAAATCAATATTTTAAAATTTACTTATTATTATAAGAAATTCTATGTTCTACCCATTTATAAACGCTAATAAAATTATTGTAGCTATTTTTAAATGCTAGACATATATATTATTTAGTGACAGGGAGTAAATCTCCCGAAGTAGGATAGAATTGGCCAATAATTTGTTAATATGTTTGAAAACACATATAAATAAATACATGGGAGTAAGAGAGTATAAATCAATTAAGAGTGGGTCTCATGTGAGACCGTCTCACGGATCTTAATCTTTGATGGGTCAACCCTACTCATATTCACAATAAAAAGTAATACTCTTAGCATAAAAATTAATATTTTTTCATTGACGACCCAAATAAGATATCCGTCTCACAAATATGACCCGTGAAACCGTCTCACACAAGTTTTTGTCATCAATCAAAAGCTCGAAATATCCACAAAAGTAAGTTCTTATATTTTATGATATAGTACAAATTTTGTAAACTAATACTCAATAAATTAATAATCTCTATAGAATAATATTTTTTTAAATATCGGTTTGGGTCATTTTGTTATAATAATAATTTCAATAAGTTAATAAGATAATAATTTTTCAAATTGTTTTTTATAAATACATATTTGTCAATATTATAAATTAATAATTATCTAAAAATACAAACATAATTAATACAATTTAGTAAATTATGATTTTATTGTTTTTTCTTAAAGTTCAAATCTTGAAAATTATATTTATATCGTTGTTTGTGTATATGAATAATCAGTAATATTATTTAATTATTAAAGAAAATAAATACCACCTATTTATTTTGATAAATATACATGTACAATGTATTTATTTTTTCCATTAATTAAATAAACAAGGTATAGAAATTAGTAAAACACTATGATTTTTTATATAATTATATTTAAGGGAAAATTGCATTTTTTGTTGTTAGGTATATTTGTTTCTTTGTGATTTTGCTTTTATATGTTTTCAAATTTCAATTTTAGTCATTTATCTTCTGAATTTTTTATAATTTTATTATTTTTTATTGAGAACATTGATCATTGTACATAGCAGCACCGTATTGATATCAAAATCAACACCACGTGAATAGAAAAGAAGACTAAAAGTTACACACACAAAATAAAAAACGAATTAAAACTAAAATTTGACTACTTAATCAACCAAAATCGTAAAGACAAATATACAATATCAAAATGGTATTTCTTCTTAAATTTATTATAGATTATTTAGTACCTCTCTAAATTAATAAAATTTTATGTTACTAATATTATAAACTCATAAATGTTTACGTGTATATAGATAGAATTAAGTAATATTTTAGAGAAAAATTATACTTACCAAGTTACCAAATCCAAAAAAAAAAAAAATACAAGAAAACGCAACCATTTTTGGACTATTTTCCCGCTCTAATTACTAAAATATAATCATATATTTAAGTTGTGTATAATGTATAATTTTTCGGTATTGATTGCAATCATTCTCTTTTTTATTTTTAATCAAAGTCGTTCTTATATTCAGTGCAAAATATTATTCTTAATTTTCTTATAAATTACTCGAAAACTAATGTCATATTATGATTTAATAAATTATTTTTCAAATTCTTAAATACTAAAAACACAATTATATAACTATATATATATATATATATATATGAAGTATATCGTCATTCGCATTACCATTTATAATTATTTAATTTCACTCTCGTCCTCATACCCATCTAGGGGTGTTCATCGGTCGGTTCGGTTCGGTTTTCGGTTTTTTTATTTCGATTTTTTCGGTTTCGGGTTTACAAATATATAATCCGATATCCGAACCATTTTTCTTCGGTTCGGTTCGGTTTTCTACCGAAATGGTTCGGTTATTTCGGTTTTGTTACAATTATTTAAATTAATAATATAAATATATTAAAAATATAATATGTTTTTAAATGATTTTTTAGTAAAATATTTAAATATAAAGTACAAATGAATTACATAAACAACAATCAATTAAGTATTATTCAAAATAATTCTTCATTCACTAATATCATCTCAATAAATAATATAAAATAAAAATAACATTATTAATTTAATTAAATTTCGGTTTTTTCGGTCGGTTCGGTTTTGGCATTTATAATCTGAAACCGAACCAAATTAATTTCGGTTTTAACATTTATATTCGAATTATAAAATTCGATTTTCGGTTCGGTTTAGTGTTCGGTTTTTTCGGTTTGAATTTTCGGTTTTTTCGGTTTTTTCGGTTTTATCCGAAGTTTGAACACCCCTATGGGTGATGTTATTGCCACTTATAATTATATTTTTCCAAATTTGAATTATTTCGAGTAAGTCATGAATATTTATTACATTGTCGATAATAAAATAAAAATTAAATATAAAAATTATCAAGTTAAAATTGAAAAAATAAGAAAATATTAGAATCAATTTATCTTAAAATCATTAATTAAATATTAAATCAGATACAGGCCAATTCCGAATCAGACAGGAGTCTCTATTTCTACACCCAAAGATCTACGTACTCGTTCGGATGAAAAAATATATTCCGTACACTCCAATTGGGGATATCAGATTCTCTGCCGGTCCTTTGGTGGGTATTCCACTATTATAGCGATCCATTTGGATTTCTATCGTCACTGTGCAGGCATGGATTTGCTACTCTTCATGCCAATTCCCATGGCGGCAGCAACCTTGATTTCTATCTTGTTTTCTATTCTCTCCATTCGATTGTTCGCCAAAAAGCTGCACGAAAAGCAGGGGAAGAAAAAGTCCCATCCGATTGGGGGTACGGTTCTCAACCAGCTGATGAACTTCAATCGACTGCACGATTACATGACTGATCTTGCCACAAAGCACAGGACCTACAGGTTAATTGGGATTTCCGAAGCGAGGTTTACACTTCCGACCCGGTGAATGTCGAGTATATACTCAAAACCAACTTCGAAAATTATGGCAAGGTACACACAGTTACTTGTGGTAATTTTCAAATTTGATTTCGTGGGTGCTGCCGTGCTGAGAATCATCCTTCTGCTTAGGAGAGTTAAATTCTTGAAAAAATTTGGCAGTATTTTCGGTAAAAATGGACATTGTTTATACTCTACTAGTTTTTGGTGCTTAAATGGGTTCTTTTTGTAGCATTGTTATTAATTTACATTTTTGCTGGGATCAATGGAATTGAGCTGTAAAGGTTGTGAACTGATTTTCTGTTTCTTGATTCTATTTTTTGGATTTGATTTTGCTAGTTCAAGATGTTTTTTTAATGTAAATTAAACCAGGTATATGTATGATCCAGTAATAATTAAAAATAATTTTGATTTGTAAAATTATTAGGATGATAGCATTTAATATATTGTCTTCTACTTGTGTTACGTTTTTAAATTATAAAGATAAATCAGAGTAATTAATAAGACTTTTAATCATTATTAATATCTTTTTAAGTTCATGTTGCTATATAAAAAATTTAAAAACTTTAAAAATGTATTAAGGAAAAATTAGAATAAATTATATATACAAACAACCATTGATAAGAAGTTTCAAACTCACGACTCATCAAAGTAAAAATAATTTTGAAGAATATAAATAGTTAAACTAATAGATCAATATATTATTTGAAATAATAAAAGGAAGAACAATTTACAAATAAATAACATATGTGAAAATGGTAAAATGTGAAAGGCAAAAATTTATTTTAGCAGGTAGAAACGATAAACAGAAACAAACTACAAGTAGGGGCCTGTGACCCTAAAACGGATGCTCCAGATAGGACTTGAATGTTTTTTGTTTAGGCCATTGAGTTTTCATACAGTTAGCATTAGCTAATACAGGGGAATTTAGTTCTGGTCCGACTTACTGTGTTTTGGATTCAAATGGACTAAAGATTATGCATGAAATTTGTTTTTGTTTTTCTTTTTGTTTTTCGGGCGATTGCTGAACTTGCCACTCGCATTGTCCGCTGATTAGGATGATAGTAGCATATCAGTTACGTTAGATGCATGGAAATCATCTTTGCCCAGAATTCTGAACTAAAGTTATAATATAACAGGAAAAATAACATTTAGAAGGAGTATTAAGTCATAGATGATTCTGAAGTAGATGTAACCTTGTTTACACTTTGTGTTACTCGAGTTTAGATCCCCGCAATGTTTAAAGTCAGGTGTTTTTTATATTCGGATGAATAATGTAGTGAGTAACTACTATGTTGGGTTGGAACTGTTGGTATGGTCCAAAGTAAACCCTTGATTTGCACAGTTTCAAATCCAGATTCGTTCATTTTATGAGTTGCCAATATATACTCTCAACGCCTTTGTTTTCTCTCCATATTAGTATACTCCTTTTTAATTAAAACAATTGCAGGCACTTCATGGTTATTATTATATTTTAAATCTTTGCAGGGAGAGTATAACTGTAGCATTTTAAAGGATCTATTAGGTGAAGGGATTTTTGCTGTTGACGGTGAGCAGTGGCGAGAGCAGAGAAAAATATCGAGCCACGAGTTCTCCACAAGGGTTCTAAGAGATTTCAGTAGTGTCGTTTTCAGGAAAAATGTTGTAAAGCTCGCCAAGATAGTGTCTGATGCTGCAGATTCCAATCAAGAAATGGATATCCAAGTGAGTTTTCTCCAAGATTTTCAACCAAACTGATGAATTTTAAAAAGAAAATCCACTGACTATCGTGATGTATGCAGGACCTTTTTATGAAGTCCACTCTAGATTCAATTTTCAGAGTTGCATTTGGAGTTGATTTAGACAGTATGTGTGGTTCAAATGAAGAAGGTACCAAATTTAGCAATGCCTTCGATGATGCGAGTGCAAGGACTCTTTGGAGATACGTGGATGTTCTCTGGAAGATTAAGAGAATTCTCAATCTTGGTTCGGAAGCAAAATTGAAGAAACATCTTAAAGTGATCAACAAATTCGTTAATAAGTTGATCTCTAGCAAGACCGAGCAAATGAATAAGTCCCCGCATGAGGCATATGTTCGTGAATAAATCTGTAGTTATTACAGTTAAACATAGAAACGGACCCATGAATTTTACGAGTGGCAGTAACTTAGGTTGCATTTGGATTGATGAATTTGGATTTGCTAGAAGATTTTAAAATAAAGCATTTAAAATCCGTGGATTTGAAATGACTAGGTTTGGGGGTGGATTTTAAATTGAAGCAAAAAGGTAGTTAGCTAAAATAAGGGATTTTATACCAATTGGATACAATGGATTTGAGGTGTGGATTTAAATCTTTCAATCCAAACACAACTTTAGGGTATTTGAGGATAAAACTTGACATTTCTATAAAAGTCATAGGCAACTGCCTTGCTCACCTCTCGTTAGGTTTGCCCCTGGTTAAATGTTGTCAATTTCTTAGCTATTATAATTTGTTTGACAGATGCAGTTGAAAAAAGAAGACATTTTGTCGAGGTTCTTACTGCTGCCCAATACCAATCCTAAATACCTGCGAGATATAATACTGAACTTTATAATTGCTGGGAAGGACACGACAGCAACATCTCTGTCTTGGTTTGTTTACATGCTTTGCAAGCATCCTCCCGTGCAGGAAAAAGTGGCTCAAGAAATAACTGATGCAGTTGGATCAAACAAAGTGACAAATTTTTCAGAATATACGGATATGTTGGATGAAGCAGCTCTGGAGAAGATGCATTATCTGCATGCAGTGTTAACCGAAACTCTCCGACTATATCCTTCAGTTCCGGTGGTAAGTCCTGAAGCTGTTAAAATTTTCCTCTCAAAATCCCTATCTTTCTCGAGTATTATTGAAATTAATCTATTAGTTTCCAAGCTTTTAGCTAAGATGCCGAGTAGCAGGTTTCGTTTTTCATCCAAGGCATATACAGCCACAATTGAGATTTTTTTTTTATGAATAGGATGCAAAACAATGCTCCTCAGATGATACTATGCCAGATGGTTATAGTGTGAAGAAGGGGGATATGGTGGCTTATCAACCTTATGCAATGGGAAGGATGAAATTTATATGGGGTGATGATGCTAACGAATTTAAACCCGAAAGATGGCTTGATGAGAACGGCTGCTTCAAACAGGAGAGCCCCTTCAAATTCACTGCATTCCAGGTTAATTATTCATATTCTGTTTGTGCACCCAATATTGCTTCTCCTGGTGAATTACGTTTTATATGCCATCATCATGCTCCTAATGACTATCCATTATGTTGGCTCATGACCTGTCACGTAAATCCTGAGTTTTGCTATTTTAACCCTATGCTGCTATGCACTTGGATTCAACAGCCTAAGAGTAGTCAAACTTTCTTTCACATTCACTGTGGGTATGTGGAGTATCAGTGTTTGGTTTGACATGAATCTCTTCTTAATTTTGGTCTGTTTAATTTAGTCGCGGAGCCATAAAATGAACACGGGGGAGACAAAATATTGTTTTGCTGCATCACTGAAGGAGGAGTCGCCCCCTGTTGGCACGCCTCTCCAGGAGCCACTGGTTTAAGTTAATCTTAGTCTCTCCATCATTTTTTGATTTTATAATTGGTATCAAATTCTACTTTCTCCTAGGTTCCTGAACTAAGCAATATTACGGATCCAGAACATCTTAAATTCAACAGCAACTATTTTGAGTCTGATTTCTCTAATCATTCATAATTATCCCTGATATAATTGAATTGAATGTATACTTGTGATCAATCAGGGTGGACCAAGAGTTTGTTTGGGGAAGGAATTTGCCTATCGACAGATGAAAATTTTCGCGGTAGTTCTGGTAAAATTTTTCGTCTTCAGATTAAGTGATGAGAGAAAGGAAGTAAAATACAGAACAATGATCAATCTTCACATCGATGGAGGGCTCCATGTCCATGCCTCTCACAGAGTCATACTAACGTAACTGTGAGCAAGAATCCATGCATCCTACCTAGCTTGTGAAATATTCCATCAAGTTTAATGCACTCATACGAATCGAATAGAAGTTTATATTAGGCAAGTACTCTTTGATGAGAACAACGTCGGACAGCCTTGTTGGAAATTCGATTCGACGCGAATGAAAATTGTGGTTTAAATTCTAAAAAAATGGAAAATGTTGAATTTGAATTGAGGTACAATCATATTTATAATTTTTTTTGTTTTTTCACCTTTCCTTCCTGTGGAACAAGAATATATCGTACCTGGTTAAATCGTTCCAGATTGTGGAATAATAAAACTGAGCCAATCATGTAGGATACCGGATCAGGAGCATAAAGTTTTTCATGAAATATGAATTTAATAATTGATTAGTTCATCCATCCCGAATATATTAATTAATTTATTTTTTCACACATTTAAAAAAATTATTAGAAAAACAAAATTCATATAAAAAAAACTTCGTATTTTACATTTATTTGATTCATTCAAAAAATAGTTTCATCAAATCTCTTTCTTTCATCCATCTGTGTTTTTTAGGACCAAAACCCGGGGAGATGATTGGAATTGCAAGATAAATGAATGGGCTGTACTACTTCGATGAAACTGCTTGTAGGAAAAATAAAGATCATGCTGTCATGCATTAGGTAGCTTTAGTTCCACTTCTGTCAATGATCAAGTAATGTTATGGCATAGACGATTAGGACATCATAGTTTTCTGTATCTTAAACACATATTTCCTGCATTATTTAAAAGAATTAATTATTCAACATATCATTTATGATACATTTTGGATAAATTTTAAAAACAAACGAGAGTTTATGTCCAAAGTGAAAAATATCATATCATTATAGAGATATTCGACTTCAATTATTCACCACCTCTCCCATCCGTGAAAAATTGGATGTTCCATTTGCCAACTTTAGATCATTACAAGTGCCGTAATTTTTTAAATGAAAAAATAAATATAGCAGAAGAATACATTGAACTTGAAGCTCAAATCCCAGATTTGGGTTGACTTTGTATTAAAGAAATGAGCTAGTATTCAGCTATTTTCTGATGAAATGCCTAACTTTAATCTAAGTCCGTATTACTTATGCACATCAGACTTAATGAAACCACAATTTGAAGGCTTCGCTTAATGAGCCACCCTCCCTACCTTGGAGACCTTGTATTCAATCCATTTTAATGTATTTGTATTTTGTTTTGTTAACCATTCATTTGTGGGAAAATGAGTTGTTTTGATTAATTTTACACAAATATGAGAGTTGGCCCAAAGCTATATTCTAAGTAGGCGTGGGCGTTTATTTCCGGGTATCGATACCCGATCCGATCGGGTCGGATATGTGTTTTAAAAAAACGGGTTCGTCGGGTACCCGATACCCGAAAATAATTTTTGGGCTCGGATTCGGGTATTGGGTACCCAAAAATTTTTAAAAAATATATTTATGGGTCTATCCATCTAAATGGGTTGGAATAGGGAATCTTTTTGTCTTGAAAAACAAGTGTAAAATTTCTGTTTCTCTGAAGTTACATGAACCAGAACCAAAGCGAAGGAAGCAATCAAATTCTGTGGGTGGGCGCTAAAATTTCAAGTTAAAAACGCTTCATTACATCTGATATTATCCAAGTCTTTCTTTATTTCATGGCATTTTTGGAACCATGCCTATTGTTGGAATTAGTGTTATTCTTTTACCCATATTTTGTTGAGTGAGTTTCATGTGAGACCATATCACGGATCATAATCTGTGAGATGGGTCAACACCACTCATATTTATAATAAAAAGTAATAATTAGAATAAAAAGTAATATTTTTTCATGGGTGACCCAAATAAAAGATTCGTCTCACAAATACGACCCGTGAGACCGTCTCACACAAATTTTTGTCTATTTTGTTTCAAATTTGTTACCTTACCAAGTATAATTTCTAAAAAGGATGCGGTTTGTACGAATAACAATAATGAATTTTTATCCTGTTATGCATTTGTTAATCGTTTTGATCCATATAAATATTTATTTATAATAAGTTCTATTTTTTTAATCTGTTTTCAGTATAAAAATAAGCTAAATTTAAGGATTATTTTGTTTTTTTGTGGCTAGTCATAACCCGATATAATGACAAATGACTAATCATAAAATGATAATGACATGATATTTTATAAAATGTGAAAAATATATGTGTTTTTTTAATTTATTAGTCATAATATGATATAATTACTATCCATAATTCGATATAATGACGTGATTTTTTGTGAAATGTGATATATATATATATATATATATATATATATATTTCAAATTTAAAAAAAAAATAATTTTCCAGGTACCTGACAATCGGGTACCCGAAAATACCCGATCATTTCGGGTACCCGACTACATGATCGGGTTGGTGTCGGGGAGTAAAATTTGTTAATCATATTAAACCAAGCACGATCTCGACAATTTAATAAAACAAAGCTCAAGTATAAGGATATTCGATTTTTGAGCTTGCAAACATGTTCTTTATTTGGCTCTCGAGCTCGAGCTCGGCTTGTTTAGATGGCTCGTAAGCTCGAGCTTGGCTTATTTGTTGAGTTGACAAATAAAAATAATAATATTAATCCCAGTGGAAGGAATTGAACATAAATATATTTAATTTTTAACAAACTCGAATCAAGCTCAAACTCGAGCTCAATTGTATATTTTACGAGCTCAAAATTAGTCAAACTTGTTAAACATGATAAACGAGCTATTATTGAACTATGATTGAGCCCGACTTGATTGTCACGATAAACGGACTTTTAACAAACCGAGTTCGAACTTTTTGCGAGCATGATAATTTCAAAACAAATCAAGCTTGAGTCCGGTTATAAAATCTCGAATCGAGATCAGTTCGAGCTCGAACCTCTATCAATCTTAAACTTGATACTATTTGACTTAGATTTAGATAGTGTACATCTTAGATTCCAACATGCATGCCCTCTCTTTTATTTACCGGTAATAAGTCATCAACTAATGGTGGACTCGCTACAAGTGTGAGTGGTACGTACGTCATATCGATCAATGTGTAAGATATCGAATTTGCAAATACTTCGGTATACTCGGAACAAATTGCATAGTTAGAGTGAAATGGCCTATGCAGAGTCGGCATCGTAGCCAAACCATGTGGGGCTACTTTTTAAAGAAAGTGGGCTAAGTGAGCGGTTCACAAGCCATTTGGTGTGGGACCATGCACAACATTGATGAGTAGGGTAAAATCGATGGAGCTGCCTGTAACACTCTCTTATTGGTCCTTATTTGGATAAAATATTCAGATAATCAAGATTTATCATTCTAAAACAAATCAAAAAATAATCTGCATCGAAGGTTAATAAAACAGTGTTCCATTGAATTACATTTTGAAAAATCCTATGGATAATCACATAATACCACAGCACCCTTTTTCTTCTCTTCAAACCAAAATCATGGCTTCGCCAAAGAATCAAGAATTGGGAGGAGAACAAGTGAATCCCAACATTGGATCCACCAATTCCAGCACCCCGCCGCCGCCCACGATTCATTTATCTCTTAAAGAAGAGGAACCTGAGGAGAAACCAGCTCCACCCTCGGCGATAAAATCTTCGAGAAAGGACCGACACACAAAAGTGGAAGGCCGTGGCAGGAGGATCCGAATGCCGGCCACGTGTGCCGCCAGGGTTTTCCAGCTAACCCGGGAACTTGGCCTTAAGTCCGACGGAGAAACCATACGTTGGCTCTTAGAACAAGCCGAGCCGGCCATCATCAATGCCACCGGCACTGGTACCGTCCCCGCCATAGCCATTTCAGTCAACGGCACCTTAAAAATCCCAACCACCGCTCCAGTCGCCTCCGCCTCCTCCACCGAAGACATGACGAACCGCAAAAGAAAGAACATCGACGTAAACACGACCACAACTAGTAACCATTTTTCCTCTACGAATGCTAACAGTTCTGCAATCATTTCAAGCAATAACGCTTCGATTTCAGCTCCGTTAATGTCAATAGTACAAATCCCCACCATGTGGGCTATACCAACAGTCATCACAAACAACGCGAATTCATCTCCAACTTTCTTCGTACTTCCACCAAATCAAAGCCCACAAGTTGTGGCATTTCAGCCCTCTGCTGCACTCAATCTTGTGAATATTTCGGCCTCTGCCAGGCCTGTTTTCGCGTCCATCGCCGCCACACAACCAATTGTCGTTACTGCCAAAGGTGTTAATTATCTTCAGGATCCCAACGCTCCAATTAGCAGCAGCAGTAGAATGGGAGCCCCGGTGGAGAAACAGAGTTTGCCGAGTTCGAGTCATGGTTCTGGATCGATCAGGACACATATGCTGAGGGATTTTTCTTGGGAAATTCGAGAGAAAAAGGAGTTCACTTTTGTTCCCACTCGTTCGGCAGAGCGCTGAGGACCGATTTCTTGGGCCGAACATGAAAAGTTGGTAGCAAAAATCGCTTTCTTTGTCCTCTGATCTATGAAATTTATAATCTTACCCACTTCCTCTGATCTATAGCATATTTGATCTATGAAGTTAAGCAAATCTGATTAATTTCATATTCTTCGTTTTTGAAAGCCAATATTTTAGCAACCTTTCAAATTTTCTATACATATAGTTTGTCCATGAATTTGGCCATCTAGAAAACTGATCTTATACAGATTCAATCACCTTCCCTCTTAACATAAAAACTCTCGCTCGAATCAAAATGTATGTGTATATTGAAATAATAACAGATGATTATTAGTCATAATTCAATCGTAAAATGATTGATATGTTTGGAGTGCCGTAGTAATTTTTAGGAATTGTGATCCGAAGAAAGAAGGTTCTTTTCTTGGTAGACTATGTCTCATGTGAGACGTATTACGAATTTGAGTGAGTCTCATGTGAGACCGTCTCACGGATCATAATCTGTGAGATGGGTCAACCCTACCCATATTCACAATAAAAAGTAAAACTCTTAGCATAAAAAGTGATACTTTTTCATGGGTGACCCAAATAAGAGATCCGTCTCACAAATAAGATCCGTGAGACCGTCTCACACAAGTTTTTGCCTACGAATTTTTATCTGTGAGACGGGTCAACTCTACCGATATTCATAATAAAAAGTAATACTCTTAGCACAAAAAAAATATTTTTTATTAATGACTCAAATATAAGATCTATCTTATAAAATACGATCCATGAGATCGTCTCAAACAAGTTTTGTTTTTTGATAAAAGGAGCAATTCGCACGTGTTAATCGAATTAAGTTTCCGTGGGGCCCACAGACATATTGTTTACCTGTTTAAACATTGAGCAGGACCCACACTTCAGAAAGGTGTTAAAAAAAACATTTTTAAAATTGATGTTTGGATTTGTCGAAATACTATTTCTTTAAATATAACCTTTTTTTATTTAACAAATACTTAAAAAATTCAATTTATAAGAAAAGAAAAAATTCAAGAAAATATAACAGACAATGAAAAGTTACATACAAAAATATGATGTTTCCAACTTTCTCCTTTATTCATAATCATTTTTTATATTTAAAAATTGTTTTTCCAAAATTCAAGTAAATGTTTTACCCATTTCCCAGAAACGACAACAAGATCAATAATTATTTTTATTTTTTACAAAATTTATATCACGAGTCCCTTTTCTAATAAAATAATAATTGGTGTATAAAATCTAAAAATAGAAAATATTGCGGTGAGGGGAGATGTGCCATGGCACCGTCGAGGTGGGCCCGCATCCGGGCCTATATGTTATCCACTGACAAATGGACCCCTACACACGAAGTTTGTGGGCTTAAATGGCGTGGCCCGCTTCTCATAGTTCAGGGGTGTATTTGTCCTTTTGATGCTATTTTATTAAAATATTAACACACGGCCATTTCTTATCATAAACTGGTTACACAACTAAGGTTATGCTTGCAACATTATATGTGTAAACTCTGGGGCCACAAATTGTTGTGATACTGTTTTATGAGTTAATTTTATGAGATGAATATTCAACCAGATTCAATTCATGAAAAATATTACATGTTATGTTAAAAGTTTTACGTTTAATTTTAAATATGGATCGGATTGACATGTATAACGGAAATAGATCTGTGAGACCCTCTCACAAGATACATATTATCTTATATAATTATTATCCTCCTTGATATTTATTTATTTTTCTATACTAACATATATTGTAGAATTCTCAAAGAATCGTTGCTGAAAGTGATGGATATTTCAAACATACAACCTTAATTTTGTCTTCAACCCAAGGAAGCGCCACCTCTGGCATAAAAATTAATATGTGGGCCTTATTTGTTGTGTAGAATGTGGCCCGCAATGGTATGGACTATTGGCCCATTACTGAGTGGAGAGTGGTCCACATTTGAACCATATTAAAAGTGGGCTACACAGCAAACTACCAATGACAGGGGCACGAACTTAAATGCTCATTTACCTCACAGCCCAATCAGTTATCTTGGTAACAGCTGAAATGTTTGATTTGATCTTAATCAAAAGAGTTTGTTGGAGCATGTATCAATTTGTGGTTTTGCAACATGTACCCGGCAGAAATTTGAGGAATGACCTCCTCATAAATCCACTTTCGAAGTCTTACTTTTCTGTTTTAAAACCAACCCCTTTCTAATTTTTTTCCTGCAATTTAGTGGACCTTACTATTTGAGTTTCAAAGGACTAAAGGAAAAGAAACCAATATACACAAATTCCATGCTATAGAAGTTCAATACATGATCAGCACATCCAGAGGGAACAACAACCAATGGAAGAGCTCTCATCCAGAGGGAACAACAACCAATGGAACAGCAACCAGTCGCAGTTCGTTATCCCCATGTACACTTTGATCAGTCCTGGTATTACTATTCCTTTTCCTTTTGCACTATCGTTCTCTGGATGTGTCTTGTTTCTCACGATCCATACTTGAACAAGATGTTTCATTTGTGTTCAGGGGAAATATTACTATTGCCAAATTAATGTTCAGAATGTTTACGCAGTTCCATAATTTCACGGATGTATGCTTGAAGAGTGTCCCTCTGTACCTGTCCATTTATTCAAATTTCTTGTACAATCCGAGATATGCTATATATAAGGGGGGCTATTATGGGTTTTTTGTTCACTTACACGCTGAGTTTCGTCGCAAATTTCCAGTGTTGAGACTCTCTGAAACAAAATTCGGCTTACTTCTCAGAAAGGCATACAAAATGCATGAGTGGAAAACAAAAAATTGCAGCTTTTAGTTGTCTGCTTCCGCTTCTCTGTAAAACAATCAGAAAGTTCTTTTTCTTTTTTTTTTTCCCGTTTTTCTCAGTTTTGTATTCCAAGTGTTTATGTTTCTAATTTGCCCTGAACATCTCTGGAACTACTTGTCCGATAACAAAGTGGAGAAGAAACTAATATTTGATTGGGGTGACATATCTGCTAAAAGTCACAAGAGAGAGCTTTTAGATTTGACTGATCCTGCAATGCTAGCTGCGTGTCATTCTAATGCAGTTTCATCATTTTTTGAAATTATTATCATAGGTTGAGTATCTTCCACTAGTGTCACCTCTTGAAAATCGGAAGCAAAATGCTATGCTCAGAGGGAGAGTCCTTTGTAATTTTAAAATTGACCACTCTCTCCAGTTTCAATCATTGACCTGTACAAATATGGCAAATTCATACTTCTATTTCAACTTTACTATTATACTCAATTATTTTTTGCGAGGCTTACATAATATATGAGATTAAATGCAGACTGGTCATGACATTACGAGAGCTCTCAATGTATTACAGACGTGATTTGATGCTTTTTTCGAAGGCAGAGGAGTTGAAGCAGGTTTTAGTCACTTTTGTTGGTTGCCTGTATAGCCCGGTCGAATCACTCAACTCACTACGATAATGTGTGCCTTATGAAATAACCAAATAAATGGTAGTTTTGTTCAAGGTACTATGCATGACCATTTGCTAGCCTGTTTTTCCCTTGGTTTTCTAAATATAGATGTTAATGCAAGCATTTCCTTTTGCCAGGAAAATCCATCTCTGTATATGGTAGAAATGGCGTGGGTGGAAACAGTAAGTTATGAGTCTTGCTTCATTCTAGTATGGCGGGCTATTCTAAATAATATGATATTATACCTATAACGCATCGAAATTTCAGTATATCGATTTTTTTTTTTTTTTGGTGTCAGAACAGTCGTATCGAAATTTTGGTATACCGAGATATTCAGTACGTTATTGGTATTATTTTTTGATATCGAATTATTTGATACGTTATACGTTATTTGATAAGGGCAAAGTTTTGCACTTAAATTAACCAATGAATCGACATAAATCATGCTAGTGTCGAACAAAATTATACGATATTTGATGCGGCTTTATACGTACATCGAGACCAAGTGGACGGAGTCTCATATTTGGATTCTAGTGTTCCTTTCTTTTCTCTTCACAGTCTCTTAGTATGAGCGATGCCGTTTTGTTGTCATGAACTAACCTATTTAACGTAGTTTGATCGAATTTATATTTATGAATTGTTGATTTATATGTGTGAATTTCTTCTTGATTAAATTTTTTTTTTTCAGGATTTTATTGCATTCGATTATTTGATCAATAATTGGACTACTATATTTATTTGAGATCTATCAATCCGGAAATGAGATTCAAATAGAATCGTAGGAAAATATATTGTTAGTGTTTATAAAGTTCGTCAGGCCTATAATTCTATCGAACTCAGTAAAAGAATAATTGTGCTAGTGAATTATTTACAAGGATATTGAAATCGAAATTAGATAATTAATTCATACATTTCACTTGATAAATAGAGTTTGAATATTTGAGAAGTCTTGGGTAGTAAACGCGTTACATTTATGAATATGTGTCAATGATAATTTAATATAGTGAATATCAAGTGAAATCACACATCTAGATTTCTATATATTCTCGTTAGTTTTAATTCGTTTGTATGCTAGAATTAATTTCAGTTCATAATTAATTATCATCAATACACAATTTAACTTTCTAAATAAAGTTGGAATATTCTAATTACAATAATTAATATATTGTTAAATACACTCCATGTGACAATGATATATGTCCTTCATCGAGTACTAAATTTTGACACCGTACATTTGCTGCTAACAAATATTGCAACGATATTATTTGAAAATAACCCGATATACCATACCCAACCAGGCGTATATGTGAAGTTAATGATGAAGATGCCACGCTACACATACACAAAGAATAACTTATTAATTAACTCTAGATTTCAAGCACCATAAAGTTTTAATTAACTTTGACGTAACTTATTAATTAACTCTAGATTTCAAGCACCATAAAGTTTTAATTAACTTTGACGAGTTATTTTGTTCAAAATCGATAAGAGAATCACTCTCCAATGTGTTACTCATTTTAAAAAATTATAAACTCGAAAATTTCCGAACACATTAAAATAAAACGAAAATAAATAAATTTTCACACGTTTGAGGCGTATGACAATTTAAATTAGCCTATATACTTTACTAACTAAGTTTATCGATTTCATAATTGTTTAAATCAATATTCAACTCTAGTGAAGTTGATTCGCTTTGAATTAATTTAAAATTTTCACCTATTTCATTGACTGAAATTGCTCCAAAAAGATATTTGTTTTTCATGTTTTGCTTTTATTAAACATGCTCGAAAATCGACTTCAAAAAACGTCTTGAAACTTGTTTGCTGTCGACCACCCACGCATTTTCTTTGATAAGTAATTGGATGAAATGTTCCTTAATATCTAATTCATCAAAATATTATTAGAAAAAATTATATGATGGTTACGGAGATTTTGTTAGTTGTCTCACATCGGTTGGATAAATTACATGAGAGTTGCATATATAGACTCGGATAATCTTCCTCCATTGAGCTAGCTTTTGTGGTTGAGTTAGTTCCATGTCCCAATATTAACATGGTATCAGAGCTCAAGTTCCACCGTTGTGTGTTGGACTGTCTATAGTTCATCCACCCGTTCTGCCCATAGTTGGGTCATTTGTAAACTTCACGTTCCAAATATTCATTCTCGGGCGTGAGAGGGTGTGTTTGTCCCACAGCGGTTGGATAAAATACCTGAGAGTTGTATATATGTACTTGAACAATCATCCTCTCTTGAACTAGTTTTTGATGTTGAGTTAAGTCCAAACTCCAATCTTTAACATATTTATTCTTTTATCTAACAAATCTCATTTATCCGATTGGATGAATCAATATTCAATTTGAAAATTGTAAATGCAGTCTTTCATGTTTGTCTATTTAAGATTTTAATAATTTATATCATCGGAATTCAACTTTAGTCTTTTATCTTCGTTTTTTTCTCAAATTTTTTGTTATTATGTCTAATGTCACATAAGAACTTCTTAAAATTTAAAACAAAATCGTCAAAAAAATTAATATACATAACTAAACTCTATTCTACCGGCAAATACATGCAATTAGTACTTAGCAGGGGGTGGAGGTGAAACGAGCGCTGTCTAAGTCGCATCAACATTATCAACGATTTTGACGCCCGATGCGTTTTCGATCTCTCATTGGCTACTTTTTGTATGGGATGCTGACCGTTATTTGTAATCTTGTCCTCTTTTTAACTGAAAATAATGTAAAAGAATCGAAGATCTGCAATTGGGGGATTGAGGTGTTCATTTTAAGTAAAATGATTTCATTATTTTTTTAAATTTTAATTAAATAAATAATACATAAGTTTTTAAATATAATTTTATAATTAATAACAGTTCTACTCAATTAATACATCGAATGCAATAAAAAAAATCAATTTGACGACAAAAGATCGATATCTTTATTTGAATCTTATCAGAAATGATATAAACATTTTTTTATGGAAATATTTAATATTTAAATATATTAGTTATGTAATATCTCAGATTCGACGACTGTCTTCAATATATTTATAAGACGAGTCTTTTCAGCGTGTTTATATCCTCCTTCACACATACCCTAAGAAGCTTCACATGGGGTCACCTATTCCAGAACTGATCTAAGTCAAGCAGCACGCTTAACTTTGGAGTTCTTATGTGATGAGCTTTCGGAACACATTCTTGATATGAGTAGTACATATCAAATCTTTTAAGCACTCCTCAACTGTACAGTCTAATACCTGAACAATTTTTGGAATCCCTCTTCTTCTGATATGAGATCGATTCATTCATGTTTCATTCGTTTAGAAACCTAACAAAATGAACAACACCAATCATCATCCCCGCCATCTTTGACTTCGGACCTCACACATTACATAACATCAATAATTTCAAGTAATTATTCATATGTTCTTATTTTATTAATTTTAATCATTAATTGTATAAATAATTGACACAGGTGAGATACTACTTGCTAACCAAAATTCGTGTGGGACAATCTGTATTTCTCATTTCTCTCTCGGTTTTGCCCCTTTTTACACTCTTAACACCGTACTCTTCCAGCACACCTGATTTGCTTCTTCGATATCTAATCCTATATTCTCTTAGCTTTTTTCCAAATTTGTCGCCGACCCTTTTTACCATTCTCATCGATCTTGCCTTTTTTTTTTTCGTTCAAAACTTGCAAAAAAGGTACGTACAAATCAAGAAACCCAACGAAAATTTCAGTTGACTTGCCAGAAACAACATAAATATCTGCTTCACCATAAATATGGAAACTATATCTTTAAGTTTTTTCTTGGATTTTGAAGGTGTAGGTGAATTAAAATGGTGAGAGGCAAGACCCAACTCAAACGAATAGAGAACACGACGAGCCGGCAAGCCACCTTCTCCAAGAGAAGAAAAGGGCTGCTCAAAAAGGCTTCTGAACTGTCGGTTCTCTGTGATGCTGATGTTGCTCTCATCATCTTCTCTCCCAGAGGCAAGCTCAATCAATATGCAAGTTCAAGGTCTGCCATTTTATAAATTAATTTGCTTAAATAATTGTCTAATATCAAGGTGAATTATGTGAAGCTTCTGATCGAATATATATATATATATATATATATATATATATATATATATCACTGAGAATCTGAGATATAACTTTTCATCCACTGCTCTTGTAATAGGGTAATTACATATAGATCGTGGGTGTTATGCCGAAGACAGTAAATTAAAAAAAAAACATACGAAACAGCTTCTCTGTATTTATTTTTTTGGTAGTTGCAGTTACTCTGCGGCCTCTTTTTTCATGGTACGGCTGACTTTTTTCCCGTTATGAAAAGTAGATTTCTCAAAGTCAAAAATAACATGCAAAATATGATAAGAAATATATGTGGTCATTTTCTTATGGTAATTTCATGTATTGGTTATTTTGCAGAATGTACAGCAAAATGATTTTTCATTCAATAGATAGTCATTCATAATCTTATCAATCGAATCAAACCGTGCTTAAAGAATTATTTATATATATGGCTAGTGGAATTCAACAAAAAAAAAACGATATTATAATTATCTTTCGGACACGCTTAAGAAGAAAAATAAAAAAATGGGTTTGTATGATAACGATGATCATGTCACGTAAACTCGATTTTTTTTTATTTTCTATCTTTTTTTTTATTGACATACGAATATTTTAGCATGGAAGAGACCATAGGACGCTACAAAAGGCATGTCAAGAACACTCAGGATTCCACGAGCCCATTTGTGGACCAGAACGCACAGGTTGAAATCATTTCATTCAATTCTATATATGCTGATTCTTGGATATTTCTTATCCATGTCTGGATAGATATACGTTGGAGTCTTTCCAACAACGGTTAAATGTCTCATGTCGGTTGGATTAAATATTTGGGAGTTGTATATATGAACTTGAATAATCCTTTACTTGAATAAGTATTCAGGGTTGAGTTAGGTCAAGATCAAAATCTTTACAAACTATCAAATATCAGTCTCATCGTTATGTGTTGGACTTCTCTACGTTCCAGTTGTTCATTTTTGGGCGTGAGAGATATGTGTTAAATGCCCCACATAGACTGAATTAAGCTCTTGAGAGTTGTATATATGAACTTAGATAATCTTCTCTCTTGAGCTACTTTTTAAAGTTGATTAGGTACAAATCTCAATTTTAACAGCAACCGACATTGTAATTATTTAAATAAAAAGTTGCAGCCATTAAAACATGAGGCGCAAAGAATGTCGAAGAAGATAGAGCAACTTGAAACTTCAAAAAGGTTTGACAAACACTGATCCAGAACTCTTCTTATCAATTTCTTATGTCCTTCCATATATATATATATATATATATATATATATATATATATATATATATATATATATATATTATTTTCTTATTTCTCAATAACAATTTTGAATTAAATTTTATTTACACACACAAAAGCACATTTCAGGAAACTCCTTGGGGAAGATTTGGGGAAATGCAGCATTCGAGGATTGCGAAAAATAGAGAGACAGTTGGATCGTAGCATCAGTATCATCCGAGCTCGAAAGGTATGTTATAACCAGCTACTATACCAACTCAAAAGTTTCAATGGCAACTTATATCGTATTTCACGAGGAGTCAAAACTTGTATTATTATCTAGCTGGCTCCTGTGCAATTTATAATATTTCATCGATGAAGATTCATTCATGCTATAATCGCTTGATTTAGTGTTTCCATGTATATGTTCAGACGAGCTTATACAGGAAACTGATTGAGCAACTGAAAGAAAAGGTAATTAAGCACTTAGTAGAAGTAGCTAAATTCTGTTTTATGTTCCATTATGATTAATGCCATCAAGCTTCTTATATTTTTCCATATTGGCATTTAATTTCCAGGAGAGAATTCTAGTTGCTGAAAACGCCATGCTGCGTGAGAAGGTAATCAAAACAATTCGATATATAATATCAGAATATGGTTTGGTTTTTAATTACTATAAAGATTTAAATTTATAGCACGGTAAAAGTGATACATGTAACTATGATTTTTTATAAATGTATATATGTGCGTGTATGAGTGAGAGTAATACTTGGATGAGTGACATAAGCTCTCGTATATCAAGTTGTTGACGTTACGCCGTTTGATCTGGTTAGCTAGACGGTGGACCGTAAAAGAGAGACACCATATCTTAACGAGTAAATTGTTGAGAACAAGACCGGCGGTAGAGAAATGATAGTAGTGTAGAACCAAATATTTGACGCTTTACCAAAAACTATAGCTGACAGTAACTGTGCAACTTAAATATTTAAACCATAAACATAACAATTACTGTTAATTGAACCCACGACATTGACTCTGATATCAATTTTAAGACCGAACACATAACGTTTTGCCAAAAGCTATAGGTGGTGGTAATAGTACAACCCAATCTTTTCAAACCGTACAATAACCAAAGCGCCATGTATCGATTGCTCTCCCAGCAAGGACAAATTATTGCGCCTCATCTGATAAGAATGATCTCAAAGATATATTAGACAATACTAGCAATAAGGTACGCACTTTCCCGAATTCATGGCTTAACAACCCGACCTATTGGCACCCAAGTAGGTGAAACCCCTCGTGTCCACTCGTCGCTTAGTCTGGAGCTATACACTGCCATAAGTATAGGAAAATAAAATTACGTTTTGGTGAACAACTGTAACTTTTTGTGTAGTAATAAGTACTTGATATGTAGGTTCAATAAAAGAGATTTTATAGGACAGGAAAAATTAGAAATGCATGGAAATGAAATACGTCACACAAATTAGTTAAACTCAGATATTAAGCTAAAAATATCATTCATTGCCATGAAATACGTCACACAAATTAGTTAAACTCAGATATTAAGCTAAAAATATCATTCATTGCCACTTTGCAAGTTTCATGGAATTATTGCTAACAATTTTTTCCTTGGCCGTTGCTTGCCGGTCGTGGTAATAACACTATAGGTAGTGAATCTATAATTGTTACAGCTTAGACTCGATCAGCATCAAATATCAAATGAGGATAACGCAGCGGTTTCTATTGTGGAGACTGCCTTGTCTATCGGCTTGCCTGATCAGATTCTAAATTATACGCTCTTCCTCCAACAATGATTCGTGATCCTGCGAGTAATTACAACATTTATGGCTGATATGCACTTCTCTGTGTCCATTCCACGGACCTGACCTATCGGTTGTCGCTTCCATTAAGCCAATGTTTAATTATACTCGATTTAAGATACATTTTCTGCCAAATGTGTTTTGCGTTTTCCAGCCCCGGCTTGATGTGGTCCGATATCAGGTTGAATTAACGTTCATATGTTTTCTGCAAATTGTTGTTGCGATCATATTATTTTACTGTTAATGTTGGATTTAACGAAAGTTGAGTCGACTATTATTCTACACCTGAAGTGATCTCATATCAATATTACATATATGAAAAATTACCTTCTCTCCAAGTATACAGACTGACAAGCCAAGAAAAAATCAATACTAAATTAATTATTCAAATAGTGAAAGTCAAGTCCTTGAGTTAAACAAATGAATGCAAATCTTTCAAATAACACACACTAGTTAGATAGACCAGTCCATTAATTATACCTATTAGATTAGCATTAATATGATATTGTTAATTGTAATTTTTTTAAATCAAATTAAAGTACGTTAATTAACTCATTTGACTACAAAAAACCAATGTCTTCAAATCATAGTTACTGTTAGGATATAATGTTTATTAGACAAAAACTATCACTACTAGCAGATACACAACTTTATTTTCTTATATTTGTGTCAGCATATAATTTCATATTAAGTGACAAAAGAACGTGAGGGCTTACACCTACTTGGGTGTTAATTGGTAGTGTTGCTGCCAAAGAAATGTGTTAATTAGGTAAATTTTAACCAACGTAACCCTTTGGTAATTATTTTGACTTAAGAGAATTTCAAAATAAATTTATCAATCATGACATCAAAATGAATTTCCTCATTGTTTTGATATTCTCGATGATATTTTTTTTTTTTGTTTCGATTGATATTTTATACAAACGTTTTATCATTTTACTTTCAAATTATTAATAATTTGGGTCCTATAGTTATTCAACTACTATTGAAAATTTTATCTGATAACAATTTACTTATGAACAATATATTAGTTATGTTAAGATTGGAACTTGGACCTAACTCAACCTCAAAAGCTAGTTCAAGGGAGGAGGATTGTCCAAGCCCATATATACAACTCCCGGGTTATTTATCCAACCGTCGTGCATCTTTTCCATATATGTTAAAAAAAATTACATTCATGAATCATGAGTGACTTTAATTAAATGCTGCAACTCAATCGGCAGGGGGGACGGGATAAATTCGAATACTGGTGTGTACATGTAAATATGGTTAAACGATTCATGAATTGATCCTCTCATCCTCTACCAATGTGCTTCCCTTGCTTTTGTTCCATCTCCAATCTGCAGCTCTGAATCCATCCTGTTCCCCACCGCGGTTCAAGAAAGAGAATCGAATTTGACTCTAGAATATGAAAAAGAAACAAAGGAAATCATCAACAATTCCTAAAACCACGCATGCATAGAGCTCGAACATCCAAAGTCCAGTGGATTCAAGAAACGAGTATATTTCTCATCAACACTTCTAAAACGAAGCTCCAAATAAAACAAGACTGATTTCAATTGAATAAAAGTGAAAAGACAAATCATTGTTTTCCTCCTTTTGAGTTTGACATGAGAAGACAAGTAGTCATCGAATGAGCATTACATGAGAGGTATTAACCATGCATGAAAACCGAGATAAGCCCCACAACCCAAAAAATCAAGAGGACATTGGTGAGAAGGCAAGCAGTCGTCTGAATGAGCATTTAATGAGAGATATTAATCTTCCATGAAAACCGAGATAAGGCCGGATTTGGATCCTCTACTGCGTTGAAAATACAACATTTAGTGTTGTGCACTTTTTACACGAGATGATCACATTGAGAGTGGGTTATTAAATAATACCCAAATTTGTGTTCTATTTATCTCAAATATGAGATATAAGAAAATAATCAAATCCCCACTCAATAAATAATGCCTCAATTGCTCCAAAACTCTACGTACCTAGCTATGCGCCATCTTCGTGCGTACGTGAAATAGATTTCACATTTTTTTTGTAACATCATAATGAAATTAGCCGAAGAGATCGACCATCTGAGTTTGGATCATATGATTAGCTAAAAGAAATTTTTTTTTTTTGGAAAATCCAATGTTTGCCAGATGTGTTTGATAAGGGAAATGTCGATGATTCATGTAACATACGATATGGAGTGATACTTACTAATTTGCATTAAATGATGGAGTGTTGCTTAAAGTGAAGAGACCAACCGACGTCCAAAAGCGTAATAGTGTTTTTAAGCAACACTACACGATCTTGACGAGTTGATGTACGTACACTCTACTATATATTCTCTCACTTGAATTGATTGGTATAAATTGGACTATGACCATCTCATCAATGCAAAAATAAGTTTTAACTTTTAACTGAAAAAAACTTGTGAAATCATCTCACGAATTTATTTGGTTAGTCAAGCTCTTATTTGATTCGATTAATGAAAAAAAAATTATTTTTAAAATCAAAATTATTACATTTTATTTTAGGTTGGATCGGTCAATAGATCTCCTGAATATAAATTTGTGATACCTTCTCACATGAGATCTACTCAAGTTTTGTTGCAATATTTTTTCGTATTTTGGACTTTTAGTCGTTTTCTTTGTTAGAGCTTTAAAGAATTATAATTTATTTCTTAGTTATATTTTCATTTTTGATAATGTTATGCATATAAAATTATAGAGTTTTGTCTTTCAGACTTTTGAGATATTTGATAAACTCTAGATATGGTAAATTTATTTAAAATAGTTTAAATTCTAATGAAACTCTTATTTTCATATCTTGTAAGATTCTACTCAAAGAATAAACTCTATGACAAAGAAAACTTATAAACAATAAAATATAGATGCTGAGATCAATCGATGAAGCAGAGATTTTAAGATGCCACAGAAGATCAAGCACGTACATCGGCAATTTATAAAGAGTTAGAGCCAAGCCGTATTGAAGTCTTATCGTGGAGTGTTGAAGACATTTATGCATAACACCTAATCACTATTGACTAGAGTAGTGTTATTCAAAGAGGATTTTAGCTTCACAAAAATTGCATCCGTAGTTTTTATTATTTGGTTTGATAAGTGTTTTGGATGCACTTTGCTCCCTAACTTTATTAAGGAAGTTAGCTTTTCTTTATTAACTAGTATTGGTTTTGTAAAATGACAAGTTTTTTTAGTGAATCTTTTGCCCCGAGGCAACACACAAATGTGTACACTTGAGCATGATTTATTATGTTTTATTTTATTCATCAAATATTACTTGTGTGATAAATAATATTATTTCGCTGCATGTTGTGTTAATGTGTTAAAACACTGGACACAACACCTATATATATATGATTTACACAATTTTCATCAATTCTATATTTTTATGTCAAATAACTCTTTCAATTGATATCAAGAGCAATAATTGACGTTTACTAAGTAAGATTCTGGTTAATTTTATTTGAACATGAAAAAGTACTATGGAAGTGTCAGTTGTTAACATCGCCGCACTTCGACCAACAGTTTTAGATGGATCAAACTACTCTTTTCAAAAAGTCAAGATGAAGGTCTACATAAAATTTATTGAAGAAAGAGCATGACAATGTGGTTAGATGGTTGGACTCTACCCTTAGACTGTTGAGGAATATGTCGATAGTTTGATTAAACTAGAAAGTGCATGGACTATTGTTGAAGTCCATATTTCGAACTTAAACTCAAAGGCACTCAATGTCATATCCACTTCAGTTGACATTAATATTTTCGGTCTAATCACTAATTGTGCCTCTGCCAAAGATGCATAGATATCTTTCAAAAACAATGTGAAAGATCTAAAGCGTGGGAAGAACCAAATTGAGAATTCTAACAACCAAATTTGAAATTTTGAAAATGGAAGAAACATAGTCTATTATTGCTCATGATTGTCGACTGCGTGATACTGTAAATGAAGCCTTCAGTTTTGCTAATCCGATTTTTATTGAAAGACTAGCCAGTAAGGTGTGAAGATAACTTCCAGAACGATTTAACATCAAGATATGTGCAATCTTCGAAGCCAAAGACACCACCAAGCTTGGTATAGATGATCTGAAAATTTCTCTCAGAACCTTTGAGTTAATTTTGGACTCACAGAAGAAAAACAAAAGAAAGACCACTGCATTCCGAGTCTCAAATGATTCTTACAATGATCTATTTCAACTGTCTCTAGAAGTCAAAAAGTTTGGTCTGTGTGAAGACTCTATCTCACTGATTACATAGAAATTTGGAGATTACATAAAGAAGATCACAGACAAGAAAAAATCGGGTCAACAGCTTAAACTTCCTAACTGCTCCTGAGAAATTCAAAGGATTGCATCTACTCAAGGACAATTTTGGCGAGGAATGATGGAAAGATTCATTCAGATGTCAAAAGACTAGACTCGGTTCAATTCAGAAAATGTTCATGCTTAGGACATTATGATAATAAATGTCCCACAGACTTCGCAAAAACAAATGATTAAATGTGTCCCTAAGTGATGAAGATTCTAACGAAGAATAGGGATCCAGTGAATGGGAGAATCACACTTCTCTATTTGCGTTGTTACAAGAGAAACACTCAACGAAAGTTAATCCACTGGGTATTGCCTATGATGTTGCAGCACCTTGTAGGAACACCTCTCCAAATTCATCAAGTTCTAGCTATCTGCCTCAGTGTGACAACCTATACTGATTCAAGTGATCTAGAAACTCATGATGTAGATAAAGAATAAATCACTTCTCAAAACGTATAGAAGCTTCCAAACTATATGCTAATTCGATCAAATGAACAAAGTGAACTCGACTATCTCGAAAAAGAATATAGAGTTGAAAGGTTGTGTGCCCTCACTTGAGGTTTGATCACAAAATTTCCGGACCATACTAAGCGACTATCTGCTGCGAATACGATTTCATTCTACTCCGTTCTACATAAGATTATGATCTGAAACATGACTCCCTCCACAAATACTACAGTAGTTACCAGATCACATGCCATTGTATTTTTTCTCAATTGGTACTGGGAGTGCTACATTTAATTTTGGTAGTTTGGTGTTTAAAATCATGGTGAAGTTTGCAAATGGTGGATTAAAATCAACGAAACTATCTTTTTCCTCGTTGATCTATGGGATTCTAGAACCACATGGCTTTGTATGTGACATGAGTGAAGAACTTTCGGATGTCAGTGACTTGCTGAAGGTTTAATTGACATACTTCAAGGGGAATCGAAAGCTTGATTGTCCTGATTTGGGCCAGGTGTTGCCCCGGTGGTTGGCAACATGGCCTCTTTATCTTGTGCAAAACCCTATGAGCATGTCATGCTATCTACCTTTATTCTTTAAGCCCAGATCGATTTTGGACTTCAAAAATTCAGAATGCCAAAGATTTTATTGCACATTATGAGACTCAGGTTGCGGACTATCGATTGCTTCTTGATGTGACAGTCCATTCTAGACAAAAAAGAGAGATGATGTTGGAGTAAAATTTGTTGAGCTGCTGTAAAAATGTCTGATTCTGCTGGTTTTAATCATGGTGAAGCATGAGAAACTGATGAGCTAACTAATGGAGACGCTCCTTAGTTTGTTGAAGATGTTTGCTTAGTTTGTTAGTTGTTTTTCTATTATCGCTTTTGTTATCCCTGAGTAATTCGCCTATGTTGTCAGTGTGTTGCTAAATATCATTTAATGAATCGCTCAGTATTATGGTTTCATGTGATGCAACACGTCTAACATGTGATTTAACGTGGTTGTATTCGAACGTGTCTCTAACTCAGAGTGAGATGCATGCTAACTCAAGGAAGTGCCGCCGATTAATATTTCTGTCTGTTTTATCTAGAAAGACAAAAAGTGAGAGATTGAAAGAAATAAAATTTATATATATATATATATATATATATATATATATATATCTATCTATCTATCTTGTAGGATTCTTTTTAAAGAATAAACTCTAGGATAAATTAAGATTATAAAAAAATCAAAGATAGATACTGAGATTGATCGATGAAGTATAGATTTTAAGACACTACATGAGATCAAACACGTACATCAGTAATTTAATAAAGAGCTTAGAGCTACGGCATATTGAAGTATATATTGTCATGGAGTGAAAACATTCATGCACAACACTAAATTATTTTATTGATTAGAATGATGTTTATCAAACAAGAGTTTGGCTTCCCAAACGTTGCATCCATAATTTTGATTATTTGGTTTGATAAGTGTTTTAGATGCACTTTGTTCTCTTCTTTGTTAAGAGAATTAGTTTTTCTTTATTTACCAGTATTCACTACAACAAAAAAACAATTTATTAAGACGGTCTTCGAGGAGCGTTTGCTTAACCGCTTGTTAAGCTCCAAATAAGTGTAGCAGCCAGAGCGGTGTCACGACACCGTTTGTAAGGGGTTTGAATTGTAGGATCGTTTGTGGAACCGCTTCGACGGAGCACTTGTAGCAACGGTTCACCAAAACCGCTCGTACCATAATGAAATGTAGTTGTGGTTATCCAAAACCGATCTTATCGTCGTGAAATTTGAGAGCCGTTTTCGAACATAATCAATTTTAATGTGTTAGCAACGATTTATTAGACGTATGAAGCGGTCACTAGAACCACTGCTAAAAATTCTGATATATTTTACACAAGGCATTTTGCCGATTCAGGATCAGATCCAAATTTCCCAATTTTTTTTTACCCTACATCTCACATAATCGCCGCAAACGTGAATTCTTCTTTTTGCTTTTTAAAAATCCAAGCTTCCGAGATCCTTCAAAAAATATTAACAATCCAATTTCTACATTGTTGCTGCTAGAAATAAACTCACTTATGCAGGTAATACTCATGTAATCCATCTTCTAATTTCTTTAAAAATTGTTGTACATATGTGATTCATGGTTTGTTTTTAAAGATGTGATTCACTATTTTATATTAAAGTACTTGGATACGTGTTTGGTCTGATCGACATCTGTTGCTTATGAATTATTATGTAACATAGAATTGACCACTCTTGCGAACTCTTAATCGGCCAATTTAAGACAATTTAATCAATCTTTAATATGACAATGGAGAACATATTGTACCAATTTATTTAAGATCACAATTGTGGCAATCTACGTGGGTTTTTCCAACTAGTAATTAAATTATAAGTTGATGATGATCATCACAATTGTTTTTGCCTTGCACCATGTCTCCTATTTAAGATTCTGCCGACTTTGAATACTTAAGGATTAAATCATTTTGTTTCTGCCTATCTGCGTAGGATTACATATTATTTTTTCTAGTTGAATGAAGCTAGAATATTAGTATTTTTTTCAAAGTATCGAAATCTATGTTATTTTAAAGAAAGACGTTCTCCAATTCCTTTTAAAATAATTTACGAGTTGTAATTTTTTTTTTTTCAAGATTGCAAGTTAATCCCTATTTGATAGTTTCCAAGTTTCTGAAATTGTACATATAAAATCAGTTAATGTTTTCTAGGATGAGTAATCTACTTAATAGAACATATATATTAGAATGTACATGTTCTACCTAAAACTTTTAGTAAACCTCCAAAATATTTACTAAACGAGAAATATATTTTTTTGGACAATGGTTGGGAAAAATTCTTCAGTTTAGAAATATAGAATGTGATTTCAATTTATTTTAGTTGAACTTTATTGGCATTCGATAAAGTTTAAAATTATTGTACTCGATTAGTGTAGTATAGATATTTAAAATTCCTTGTATGATTTTTCTTTATTATATCATTTATTGTTCGATGCTTTCATTATTACATGCATGTATCTGAATTAGAAAAAATAATTTAATAGTTTCGAATGAAGAAGGCTTGGATGGACTATCCCCACGCTAGTCTTGATTATCGGGTTGGAGTCCTACACTTTTTACGTTACACATTTGATTTCACAAATGACGAAGACACAAAGCCGTGTCCTTGTCGCAAATGCATAAACTCATTTAATCATGATCGTCAGACAATACACGACCATCTATTGATAAATGGTATTTTACGAGATTATCGTATTTGGAGTTTTCACGGAGAAAAACTCATTATACAATCTCATGATAGCGTAAGCAATGATCTTCCGGCTTCTTCTAAGGAAGTTTCTAGTATGGATAATCATGAACCTATGATACAAGACATGTTATGTGAAGGACTTGGGATTCCTGAAGAACCGTTTATGAATAATGAGAACTACGTTGGTGCATCAACAAGTCATATGGGTTATGACTCTAGCTAATGTTGAAGATTTTTATCGAATGATAGATGATGCTAAACAACCGCTGTATGCCGGATGCACGGATTTTTCAAAATTGACGTTCCTTGTTGAGTTATTTCATTTTAAAGTGAGTGGAAAATAGAGTGATAAATCATTCACGACATTGTTGGAGTTTCTTCGTCAAGCACTTCCATTTGAAGCACAAGTACCTAATTTTTTTTATGAGGCTAAAAATTAATTTCTAAACTTGGACTTGGGTATGAAAAAATACATGCTTGTCCAAATGATTGCATGATTTATTGGGGAGAAAAAAAGAATGAATAAGCTTGCAAAGTGTGTAACCTCTCAAGATGGAAGGACTTGCGGAAACAAACCAAGAAGTCAAATAAAGGTGGAAAAAATATCTTTTGGTGAAGACTCCATCCAAGATATTTTGGTATTTTCTTCTAAAACCAAGATTACAACAATTATCAATGGCATTCTAAGAAATGGGTTGTTGATGGAATTCTAAGTCATCCGGCTGATTCAGAAGCATAAGCCATTTGATGAACGACATCATGACTTTGCATCTGATGTTCAAAATGTCCGATTGGGACTCACTGCTGACGACTTTAATCCTTTTAAAAATCAAAGTGTGTCACACAGTACTTGGAAATTGTCTTAATGCCTTACAATTTGCCACCCTGGGAATCCATGAGATCTCATTCAATTATTTATCCACCTTAATTCCAGGCCCAAAAGCACCTGAAAATGATATTGATGTGTACTTAAAACCTTTATTGGCTGAGCTGAAAGATCTGTGAGAAAATGGGATGCCGACATATGATGCTTGCAACAAAAAAATGTTTCAAATGCACGCTGCATTACTTTGGGCAGTCAGTGACTTGGATGGAACACATATGCAAAGAATGCATGTCCAACATGTGCCGATAAGACAGATGCGTTGCACTTGAAGAATGTCAAAAAGTGGTCATTTAGAAGGCATCGTCGCTTCTTATCTCCAGATGCAGAAATTCGAAAAATGGCGAGTTATGGCAAGCCAGAGCTACATGAGTTAGATCTGACACCGTTGTCTGGATCTGATGTTCTTAAATGACTCTAAACAAAAATGTCATGTTTGGTAAGAGTAATGCATAAAAGCCAACTGTACGAATAAAAACTGGGTCAATTGAACAAAAGTGGCGAAAAAGAAGTATATTTTTTATTATTCTTTATTGGGAGTTTAATTTGATCAGACATAATTTGATCCCATGCATATTGAAATAAAAATGTTTGTGACAATATCCTTGACACACTTTTAAATGATCCAACCAAGAACAAAGATAATGTTGTTGCGCGCATAGATTTGAAAATTTTAGGCATTATGAAACAATTATGGCTACAGAAACAACCAGATGGTACAAACTATTTTCCAACTGCTTGTTATTCTTTGAGTAAACCTGAGAAGAAAATATTTTATTCGGTTCTTACAGATATACGTGTCCCTGATGTATGTCATCCGACATTTCAAAGTGTGTTGATGTGGAAGTTGTAGAATAATGGTTTAAAAAGCCATGATTGTCATGTCATTATGGAATATTTCCTTCCAATTGCACTTCATCGAGTGTTGTCAAAAAATGTAGTTGCAGCATTAATCATTTTGTGTGAATATTTTAAGGCAGTGTGTGGAAAGTCCTTACAAGAAGATGAGTTGCAGAAATATGAATAAGGGGTTATACTGGCTTTGTGTTAGTTGGAAATAATTTTCCACCATCTTTTTTCACAATAATGGTGCATTTCGTGGTACATTTAGCATACGAGGCAATAGTAGCTGAACTAGTACGTTATCGATGGATGTATCCAATAGAAAGATATATTGGTAAATTTAAAATTTTTGTTAGAAATAAAGCACGGCCAGAAGCAAACATTGCAGAGGCATATTTGGCATATGAATGTGTTGTATTTTGTTCTCGTTATTTATAGGGCGATAACTCATTCTACAATAATGAAACAAGACAGAAAGAGACATCAAATTTATCAAATTTTGAGTTTCCTTCATTACCAATGTTTCCACAAGTAGGACGACCTACGAAAGGGCGCCAAGTAGTCACCTTGGATGTCAAAACCCTGAATCAAGCTCATAGATATACCCTTCGAACTGTAAATGTTGAACCCATATCGTGAGTATGTATACTTTTCTAAAAAAAATTGTTTATTGTTTTTATCATCGATGAAAGTTTCTAACTTTCAAATTTTGCTACCATTGAATAGAGAATTTAAGAACGAGTTGAAAAGAAGACATAGATATGGTCATCGTCCAACTAATTCTGGATTGGGTGGTTTGGTACGAATGCAATTTACGGGTTGGTTTGCTAAAAGAACAAGTAATTTATGATTATGTATTTGTACATCACAGGTTCGTCGATATACAAATCAAAAATTTAAGATTCTTATATGCTAATTTTTGAAATTATTTGTTTATTGTAGGTTGTCGAACAAATGAACAAATTGATGACTTAGATCTAAGAGAACTTTCATGTGGTCCCAATTCTGTGGCATTCCGTTATCATGGGTTCAATATAAATGGTTCCGCGTTTTGCACAGTGGAATATGAACAAAAAAATCAGAATAGCGGGGTCATGGTGCAGTCTGTTCATGATAATGATGATCACGAGTCAACCTATTATGGTCGATAATTAACTGATGTTATCTCACTTGATAATGGTGATCATGGACGAATCGTTCTTTCTTGATGTGATTGTGATAATATTAATAATGGAGTGAAAATTGATCCTTTTGGATTCTAAATGGCGAAATTTTCACGCTTGATACATACAGGAGAACGTGAAGAACATGAATCTTTTATTCTGGCTTCACAAGCTCAAATGGTCTATTATGTATGTGATCCAAAAGATGAAAACTGGTATTGTATCATTCGTCACACACCAATAGATATATGAAGATGATTTTGATACAACGTATTTCACTAGACATAATATTTTTTCTGGTGTGCAGTCGCTGTTAGTTGATGTAAATGGAATAGATATTGAGTTGATAAAAACTGATGTAGAGGGAAATTAAATATTGATTAAAACAAAGAATTCATGCACAATGACGCATAAATATTCCAACTTCGGAAGATAAATTTGTACACATTATATATAATGATTGTTTTACAAGTTCTATATGATTTTAAGTCACGAGTTCTATATTTTATGGTAAATTAAATATTGAATAAAGTAAATAGAATATATATGATGTTAGTTTATTTTGATGGCACAATTTATTGATTAGTTTCAAGAGAATGATGTAAAACCTACTCGTATTGAACGATTAGAATTAAGTTGTCGCAATAAAAAAGGAGATGATGATGAAGCTATACGACATGAGGTAAGAATTTTGTTTCAATTTTTAAAAATGACTTCTCAATATTTTTTAATTTTATTAACAGTTTTTGTGTCGGGATTTATTGAATGAGGTTGTGAAGCGCTATCTCCAAAATATGCCGGAGAGAACAGATGCAAGACAAGTGCATGAACAAGCATTTTGGTAATGCGAACATTTTAATTTTTCTAAAGTTATAAATTTTATGACAATAATTAATTTTTATGCAGCAAGGTATTCGGGCATGCGCATTCTGGGCGAGCTCGATGTTTAGGAGCTGGTGCAATACCTAGCCAAGTTTTTCATAAGCAATATAAGCATAGCCTTGCCAAGGATATGACAATGCTTCGGATTTACAGAAAAGCTCAAGGAAATGGAAGAAAAAATAAAGGATATGTAAGTCAAGGAGTCAGCGAGAGAAGCACAATGGAAGAAAGAAATATAGGCAAAAGAAGCAGAGCGAGAAGCACGAATACAGGCAGAAATGGAAGCACGTGAAGCACAAAGACAATTTGAGATGGAGCAATTAATGAGGCGGATGCAGGAACAACAATTCCAAAATTTTACCCGTATTATGCAAAGTATGATGGTCGGAACTTCTGTGGGATCTCGAGGGCCCGAAACATTGCCAGGACAAGTATTATCATGTTTGAAATGAACAAATGAGTTTTTAAAAATTACTTGTATTAAGACATGACGTAAAATCTGTTTTCTTTTGTAGATGGCATGTGTGATGTCAGAAATCATGCAACAAGATATGATATTCCTTCAAATTCTCAAGAAAGTATATGTAGATCTTCTCCATGAGAGAAACTGAATAGTAGATTAGAATCTTGGAATGAGATATTTGGATTTATATTAGGGTTGGAAATAATAATATATATTTTTAGTTGAATGATATGTTACTTTGGTTGATAGTGATTGTTCGTAAGGATTATATATTGAATTTTTTAATGATGGAATGACATTACTTATTTTGTCTATTTATTATGTTGAGTTATGAAATTATTTCTTTTAGAATATTGAAATATAAATGGTTTTTTTTTTTAAAAAAAATCATTTGCGATGTCGAGTGGATTGGATGAAAAATCAGAAGTATTGATTATAAAATTTTTGGAATAGAAATTAATCAATGTGTTGAATTGAAAGTTAATGCAGTAATCGGTTGGTTAGGACTCATGATTTGTAGGAACGAATGTTTAACCATTCCTAAATTATAACATTCAAATGTGGTAAAAAAAACACGCTTCGGAGTATGATTTTTAAGAGCCGTTTTGAAACAGCTCTCCATGCACATATATAGAATCAGTGAAGAGAAGCACTCTTGGAGCCCACATTAATTTAGGAATGATCAGTATTTGCGCCTGATACCTGCAAACAGACGTGGTTTCGCAAACTGCTCATAGGATTCACCTTCTGCATCGGCTTGAACATCGTGGCAATATTCATGTTCCACAATCGGTTGGCAACCGATTCAACATTCTCACTTGCAAAATCGGGTACTGCCCGTACTTGATATAAAGCATTTGGATCGGTTTAAACATCCACACCAACGGAACATATGTTACTACAGTGTCGAACCGGGCAACAACTAACTTATTAGAGCGTTGATGACAACATTTACCACCGGTTTGTTCTTCTGCTTTAATTGGTCCTAACAACAGTGGCAACAAGTTCGCTTGTTAAGACGTTGCCTGAGACAATATACAAGTGTGTATTTGTGCATGATTAATTCTGTTTTATCTTAATAATAAATTAATTGTGTGAAATTATATTATTCTGCTGCATGTTGTGTTAATGTGTTACAATACTGGACACAACAACTATATCTAATTCACACCATATTCATCTAATAGTACTCTTGTATCAAATAATTCATTCAGAGGTGACATGTCATTAGGATGGTCATACTTTTAACTTCAAATCATATGAAATTTCTTTAGAAAATAATTATTTTATAACCAAAAAATGCAACTTCTGGTCATACTTTTAACTTAAGTTTTTCTTTATAAACTTTTTTTTTTCAAAAAAAGTATCTTTCAGATCCCACATCATCTCAATCATGAAGTGGCAAAATCCTTCCCCATGGTTTTTCAAACCTGAGTGAATGCATCCCTTTGAGACCGAGAAGATTATACGAGGTTCCCACTGAAAATATATTTTGATAGGTATACTCACGGCCTATGCAGGTTGGATAAATTAGGGATTCCCTATTTTCAGTCCTATGATGTCTTGTTTTCGCAGCGGACCAATTCGTTAACACACTGCGGAGCCATTTGTATTAACAACACTATAGCCTTGGGTCTTTATTGAAGTCGATGCTTCTAAATAAGCAGCCTTAAACTCGCTATTCTCGAAAATTTTATTATTCATATACGCTTTACTCACAAAGTGATCTCAAAACCATTCATAAATACATCATCATATAACATATGCATGCAATCATCCTTACATTTAAAAAGCGCATAGAGATTCAAATATCCCAAAAATACAAGTTTTAAATAGTCAAATGGGGTCGATAGATATAAACAAACGAAGATTAAAGTGTCCACCCTTGGATAAAATTACTTTCGACGCCCATGCTTCTTGGAACAGATGATCCTTCTCCAAGATTGTAGTGATGATACCTATGAAAATATTCCAATTGTCTGATAGGTAACGATGACATATGTGGCGTTTAAAAACCGATAGAACGAGGTTCCTCTTCCATTAATAGATTAGGAAAAAAAACTAAGAAACTTGAGCTAATGTAGTAATATTGAAACGTACCCTATTTCCAGCACGGGTTCTCGTTCCATGTCCATCGGTTGGGAAGCCTGTTGGACAAGATAGTTATTGGTTCCAGCCAGTGCACCAGCATTCCAAGGGAAAGGAAGAGTTCTTAGGCTAGTTTGTCCTTCTGCTTCATACTGCATGCAAATTGCAAAGGTAAGCATCTCTGGATTGGCTAGTTGTGCATATTTACACAAATCTGAGTCTTGTAGAAACAAAAATACCGATGACATTTCTAATGAAACCTTGATCTTTAGTTGTTTGTTCATGTCTCCGAGCTGCCGTTCCTGGCAAAAATAGAATGATGTTTTTGCAGTTATCTTTACTTCAAACTAGCTGTATTTTATATTTTCTGTTTTATGTAACACTTGAATAAGTAGAATACATATTTAAATCCTTTCGAAAAGCATATGATCATTCACTACTTATTTATATATGGATCTTGAAGTCTTTTAAACAAGAAAAAAGATACTTTTTTTCCACTAAATTTAGGTTATAATGTTATAGTATGAGGCATGAACCAACACGAAAGACCGATTCATGACAGTCCATTTAATGTTTGGCAACATTAACTAACCATGCACTAAGAAAGATCTTAGGGAACAAAGAGCATATACCTTTCTGCGAAGCTCTTCCATTTGCTCCATCATAATCTGTATCTGTAATGGTCACAAAAACAGGAGAAAGAGATCCATCATAAATTTGACCCATTGTCTTATTGAGAACAACATAAGAAAGATGCATTTAGAAGTGATGTGAATGCAACCAAAGTTTCTCATTACAATATCAAAGAAAGATCAGGTGTTAATATAAGTTTTAAGATATCTCCATTAATCTGAGATAAACATGGCAAATGTAGTACCTTCCTTTGCCTGGCTTGAGAAAGAGCCCCTTCAAGTTGCTTTTCAAGATTCTGCAATTCTTTCACACTCAGAGGTCCAAGATCTTCTCCAAGCAAATGCCTATAATTATTTATATCGAAATTTAAACATTCATGAATCACCAGTCCAAATTATTTCCATCTAGCTATTCAATGAATACTTAACTAGGAATATTAACTTCAACTTTAATTGACTACACACAAGTGTCAATTTTTTTTATTTAATACACATAGAAAGAGCAAAGGTTATCGCTATCTTTGAATCTCTATCTTTTGAAACCATGGTGAAACTCAGGGGCAGATTTAGTGTAGGGCGAACGGAGGCCACGGTCCCCTCCAAAAAAGTTAAAAATTTTTTTTAGTATATATAATTTTTTTAACTAATATATAAACATATATATATATATATATATATATATATATATATATATATATATATATATATATACATGGCCCCCCCAAAATGAATGATACGTCCATGTATCTCAGTGGCTAAAGCCAATTATAACGTTTGCTCCACCCGATTTCGAAACCTGATCCCTCTTCTTTTTTTTTTTTGGCTTAGCGACGGTTGTGACGGAAACCGTCGCAAAATCCGCGACGGTTTCTTATAACCGTCGCCATATAGCGACGGTTGTTGAGAAAACCGTCGTAAAATAAACTAAGCGGCCCCCCAGTGTCGAAATCCTAGATCCGCCCCTGGTGAAACTCATTATAATTTGGAGAATATTGGCAATGACCTTTGAGTCCGTTGAAGAGATTCATACTTGGCCTTTAATTTTGCGACTTCTTGATACCAGCTCTGAGTAGACACCAAAAATAAGTAGATAAGAAGTTTCAACTTTATGGATTAAGTCAAAACGGACTTATAAAATTAAAATTAGTTCACATCACAAAGTTGTTCTAAATCAAATTAACCTGTGCTTCATTTTGATCAACACTGTTATCATGAGGATTAAAGCAGCAACGCTGGTAGCGATCGAGGGTCGTAGTCATACTGCCCAAAAAAAATATACAGATCAAAAAGTGAATAAGAAGGAGTAATTAGGTAAAATAGAGATGACAAAGTTGATGTAATAAGATTAAGGTCAATGAGTGCTGCACAAGAACATATCGAAATAAGACATATGAAGATTATATATATATATATATATCAAGGTTGTGTAAGATGGTTTGCACATTTTTAACGAAGATAGTTAATTAGATAATATCTTAACTAGTGGTGATACATTGTATTAGAATCAAATAATAATAATATAAAACGACCAACATAATTAAGAAATTAATTAACTATATATGATAATATACTTAAGAATGTTAAAAGTCAATGAATTTATTTTCTTGATTTGTTTGGAAATTATAATGCTAATTTCAAATTAGACTTCTAGGAGAAAGAGAGTTTTAGTCGAAATGGATTTTTAGGGATGAGATTAAATCGCAAATACTTAATGATCCAAATTGTTAAGTACCATGATTTGTACACTTGACAAAAGAGGTAAGTATCAAAACAAAAATCTATAACATATTAATTTACGTTGAAAAAATGTAATAAAAGCTAGGAAAAGGGAGGTAAGTACATCATTTTCAGTAAGAAATCAGGTTTCAGAGACATAATGCCAGTAACATAAATCATTATTTTCTTGGATCTAAAATCTGACAAATATTTTCTTAAACTCTGGATGATGTAAAAATGAATATATCTTCAACGAAGGAAAAGAATAAGTGAAATATTTCATCTAGCAAAAATAAAAAGAATTATTTTCTAAAATTTAAGTGTCCTTTTCTTTTAAAAGGATTAATTAATTTTATATTTTATTACAAGATCAAGAAATATAATGACTTTACTATGTGGTTAAACAATATTTATCGCTGAGAAATAAATCAGAAACAAAAAATTTGGAAAAACTACAGATTTTTCTTGTCGAATTAATCCAACTTTAAAGATGATAAAAAAAAATTCACCAAAATTCGAAGAAAGAAATCTAGGAAAGTAAAGAAAAGAAAAGGAGATAATCTTGGTGGCCGGACAGCAGTTAATGAAGAGTTTCCTCACACAGTCCCCAAAAATTTCTTTTCACCAAAATACATAGTCAACACAAATTCATGCTTCAAATCCTAAAATCCATATAACCCAAAAGAATAATACCTTCTTTTCCACAATAAAGAATTTCACCAAAATATGCATCATGGCCTTCCCCAAAACACATAAGCCTCACATATTTCAGTCTTTTCTTGAAATATGCGTCTCTTTTGTAAACACAGTATTTTTCTTCATGAATCATAAAGATTCTCATGTTGCCAGAAAATCTTGGTGTGTGTGTGTGTATATATAAATATCATGAGTGAAGGGGGTGAAACCAGTGAAGAAATTAACCACTGAATATAAGGATGCAAAGAAGAAAAAGACAAAATCTGAAGCTTTTTCTCCAAAGGGTGTAAACTACAGTGCTTCATATATTTCTTGGGTACTCTTTCCCACTAAAAGTCTGAAGCCTTCAATTTAAGAGAAGGCAAAAAAATAGTGAAAAGAGAGAGAAAGAGAGCACGGAAAGGAGAGAGAAACCCTAGATCTTGCACAGAGGTCCGAGAAGAAGTATGTAATTGATCAACAGTAAAACTAAACGACCACCTTACAATTCACAACAAACCTCGTCTATGATCTTTTGCTCAGAGTAAAGCAGATAAACGTGTCGATCTCTCATTGGGAGATTTGTAGAAAAAACATCAACCTTGAGTCCATAAAAAATTATATATATACCGGAAGAAATATTTTAATGCAAACACAGGATAAAAAAATAATCAAATCAATCCTGAAACTTAAAACCATAGGCTTAACAGAATTCCAGTGTCATGTGAATCTTGATGTTCTTGGGAGCCACAAAACCAAAGGGATCTATCGAAAAAAACTAATCACGAACTTTTATTCTACTTTCTTTATCCTTCTTCATCGTGTCCATATAAATTCTAAGAAGTTTCCTACGAAACAATTTGCTACCTTTTGGTTTTTAGGTAGGTTTCAGAACACCACATGACGAAAATCCCAAACATGTATACCAGAAAACCAAGGTCAAACACATATACATCAGATATAAAAATATGAAACTGGATATTTATGTACACATGGAATCACGAGTACTTAAGTGAGATGTGTCTGTTTTCATAGATGTATGCTCATATATGTTTTGTATGTATATGTGTATGTATACCTTGTGCTGCTAAATTCATAGAGCTTTCCCCTGCTAGAGAATATGATAAGGGAAACCTCAGCATCACAAAGCACAGAGAGTTCATAAGCTTTCTTCAACAGTCCATTTCTTCTCTTAGAAAATGTAACCTGTCTGTTGATCTTGTTCTCTATCCTCTTCAGCTCCACTCTCCCTCTCCCCATTTTTTGCCAAACAGTGCTAGGTGTAGTGTGAGTGTAAACGTCTTTCTGTGCATATATATGTGTGTGTGGTGGAAGGAATTTGAGGGAAATTAATGGAGGTGGGGTGAGTATATAATAAAGTAAAGGGTACTGAAATTCCTTCTCTTTGTGAATGTAGAACGCTTAGTGCTTGGATTTTTCTCTTGCAAGAAAATGGTAATCTAATAATTCTTCTCTTTCTTCACCCCCTTTTTTATTTTTTCCTTTTAGAAATATGTGCTGATTATGTAAGCTGAAAACTTACCTCTGCACAACACTATCTTTTCCTTTCTTCTGTACAAAACTAAAACTAAATCCTTCCAAAAATATAAAATTAAAGACTCGCTCTTTCTAGTGTGATAGTACTTTTTGGGCATGTGAAGATCAAAGCTTCGAGGAATCAGTCGTCTCTGTGCACCCGTTGTCATTCTTTTATTCGAAATACTATGCTATAAGATTAAAACCCTAATTCTAAATACAGAATTATACCCCAAAAAATAATTACATTAATATACGGCAAAGGTTATACAGGCACAACTTGATTAAGGCCAATATGTGTTAGGATAATAATTAAGCCTCACAAATAATAAAAAAAAAAAATCATGTTCATTGCGTTGAAAATTTGAACCATAACACTTGAACCAAGAGAAATGACTTGAGGTTTTCATTAGTCTTCTGATCTCTGAGTATAGAAATTTGAGGCCAAATTTAATAGAAATCTAACTATATCGTAACAGTCACCGGCCATATATTTCGTTTAATCGAGTCTTGATGACAATGTATAAATAATTCTTGGAAAATTCAATTATATGCTTGGAAAAGTTGTTGATACAAGGCACACATGTATTCTTTGAAGGAGTAGTACAACTCCAATATTTTGTTTAAAGATTCTATCATTCTCTTTTAAACCCTATATCTCCTTGGTGTGTATCCGAAAGTGGCAATCTCTTATTCCTTGTATCCATGTCTGATCAATTCCTTTCGGGTAATATTTATGTATCCCGTGGGTTATTACCAAGTGTAGAGCAATTTTAGCTTTGTTATCTATCTTTCATCCTTTAAAAACAACAAGTATCATTATATTAAAGGGATCGATTGTGGACTAAAAGTTTAGTTTCAACATTATTGTGTGAGCTATTGCATATAGAAAAGTTTAAATTAAATTTCTTTACTTTTAAATATGTTCTTGGGTAATGACTGATGTATGCATTCAATAAATTTTGGTGTCCAAAGGCCAATAAGATTTAAAATAAGACAAAGCTGACTGCCGTTTCCTTACTCCTGAGTCGTAAATTAGCAGCAGTGATTGAAGCATAGTACATGTGACTGAGTCAAACTAGAAAAAGAAAGGGGCAGTTTAAGAATTATACGAGAACTGGCCTGCCCCATGTGAAAATGGGCTTAAATTGTGAATGCTTACATCCATTTGGATAAGAAACAAGAATGTTTGATGATTTCAGCTTCACAAATACTTGGCTGTTTTAGTAGTTTGGTTAATTGCATTAATCATTCATTAAACTTATATATATATATATATATATATATATATATATATATATATATATATAATATATAATGTACGCAGACATCCAAAGTAGAGATCTTTTATAATATGATTTAATAAAGTGAAGTTCAATCAGGAAGGATTGTACATGATGACTGATGTTTCTTTTTTAGCTCGATTATGGGTAAAATTGTTATTAAAGTACCTCCTACAAGTCCTTGTCTCAATTCGATCAGTCCATGTTGTTACTGATTCACGAAAATATCCTTATTTGACTGGAGAAAATGAAATTTTGGTTTTTTACTTATTTGTGATTTTGGTCATCTATATAATTAAATTTCAGTTTAGTCATTTTTTTTTATTTTGACAAATTGTCATTTTTCATCTGGAGTAGTGATGAATTTGAGTTACATCAACGTTACGTTAGAGAAAGAACCAAAATTATAACCGAAAAAAACAAACAAACAAATTAGATACTGGATTAAGATCAAAATTAGTAGTCAGCACGTCAATACTCCGGTGAAAATGTGAAAAAAAAATTCAACGTATGAATTGATAGTTAACATTGACAAATTATAGAACTTGAATTGAAAATATGACAAGAACAAAATTTGTAATATTCCTGAAATGCAATTTAAACTCTAAGATAATCCATGGAGGTTGTGTAATAAATATGCACAACAGTGAAAAAAAATACAAGCTAAAAACTGCCAGGTAACAAAAATTAAATTAAACAGATATGTTTGTCAATTTGTCATGTTTGGGAAAAAATAGTAAGATATATAACGTTTTTATTAACTTGAAAAGCTGTAAGCAAGTGTAAATTGTTTTGTTTTCAGACACGTACTTTTGTATCAACAACAAATGGAATATTTTTGTATCAACAACAAATGGAATTAAGTTTACTATAATAATTTAAGTAATATAAAGTAAAATTAATTGTTTAAATAAATTAAATTAATTATTCAAATTCATTGAATTAAATATATAAACTTATTTAAACGTATTTAATATGTAAAAAATATTTATAAATTTATCAATAGATATTTAATTCATGGAATAAAATCATTGTTGTAGATGAAATACTGGGAATACTATATTTTAGTATTCCAGAATAGTAGTTTAGAGTACTAAAGTTTGACGCAGATTATTTTTGTTCGGAGATTATCTAAAGATATCTATACTTTTTCCCACAAAACCATTTGCATTTCTTCATTAAATCAAATCTAAACATCATAAATAAAGTCTGGATTAATGTCATAAAAATATAAGGCAAAAACTTATGTGAGACGGTCTCACGGATCATATTTGTGAGATAGATATTTTATTTAAGTTATCCATGAAAAAATATTATTTTTTATGCTAAGAGTATTACTTTTTATTGTGAATATGAGTAGGGTTGATACGTCTCATAGATTATAATCTGTGAGACGGTCTCACATAAGACCCACTCAAAATATAAACACTATCATAAAAATTGACTGTTCTAACCAGTACGTGAGCAATCATATTTGTATGTCTTCTATATATCTGCTTGATATCAATATAAATATTTTTAATATCATAATTTTCGATACAATGTAGATATACATTTTTCGGCATATGGTACGTTATGATATTGTGTATCACCCCTATATCTAACATTCACAAACAATTCATCATATATATGACGTGAGAAAAATGTGTCTGAGAAAAATAGAAATTTAAACCTATATTAATATTTTAAAATAAAATAAAAACACATAAATATCTTGGAAAATTGGAGAAAGAAGAGATAGGATCGGCCACGCACATATGTCACCTCTCCCTCCAACTAGGCCAGCACTTTAATGCTCCTATTCATCCTCCATTTTTCTTTTCTTTGAAACGACCACACCTTTCGTCTAATCACGTAAATCAACTAAAGTTTATATATATATATATATATATATATATATATATATATATATATATATATATATATATATATATATATATATATATATATATATATATATATATAATCTAACATACATATAAATATATAACTTCTAATTGTGAATTTTCTAATATATTCTTATTAATTTAAGTTAGCAAATTAAATCAATGATTATTTTAATAGGTTCTTTTGGTAATTCATTTGACATCTTAAATGATTTTGGATATTAATTCATAATAAATTCATCAATTTACCAATGGTTTTTCTTTGTTGCTATTAAAATTGGTTGCTAAAATGAGTTGATTTTTTCATTGTTACTAATGAATATTTAATGTTTTTATCTTATCTTTTTTTTTTTTACATATAAATACATCACTTTTATTAGAAGTTGATTTTTAAATATAAATTAAGAAGCATCGTATTTTTTTATTTAAATATGTCATTTTGTTTTTGTGACACTATTTTTTTCTTATATATATTTTTTAATGTTTGCGGGTGTTTTTGTGCTTATTATTTTTATTTAACAGTATTGAAAATATTATATGCATAGAAAATTTAAATCATAATGTGTCTATACGCGTTTGCAAATTTAGGATCAATGTTAATAGTGTGTTTTCCGTGAAATGAGACAACTCTACCCGTATTTACAATAATAATTAATATTTTGAATCAAATAGAGATTCGTCTTACAAAATAACTCGTGAGGCCGTCTCACAAAATTTTGTATGTTATCTTATTTATATATCTATTTTATTTAGCAAAATCACAATTGATATTTAATTTAATAAATGTTTAGTTGTTTTATTTTAACATTATTGTGATAATTTAGTTATTTAAGAAAATTTTATTTGACAATATTTTGTCTATGTTTAATCTATTTAAGTACATCGTGATTTTGGTTTTGATAAAATTCACTATTATGTTATTTTTATTATTTTTCCATTGTGAATTGTATTTGGATGAAAAATATATTTTTTAATTTGAGAGAGCTGTCATTATGTATAATCACGCAGATTGAAATTGTCATATGAATATATATATGATTTATCGTTATAATATATTTTCATTTTTTGTGTTTTATATATATTTAAATTGATAAATACCCATAAACAATATGTTATTCGATTTTAAACATTATCTAAATGTCATTATGAATGTATACGTATATCTTTTACTTGGGAAATTCAGATATTATCCTAATTTTTGCTAACCAATCGGGTCAGAGGCAGGGTCCAATAATATTAATTTTATGGGTTTTGTATAATTTTATTTGGCATGTCGTATACCTGTTTGAATTGTTCCCGACTGTTCCGGCCATGTTGGTATAAGAAAGTATATCATGTTCAATTTGGCATCGATATTTATTTATTTATTTTTGTCAACTGTACACTTGTAATAGAGCGAATATATATATATATATATATATAGCTTTTCGTTGAATATATATATATATATATATATATATATATATATATATATATATATATATATATATATATATATATATATATATATATATATATAATATGACAATAAATTGACCGACAACTTGACCCAAAAAAAAAATACACAAATTACAAGAATAAAAATATAATTTCCTCCGGTAAAAACTATCATCAAGGGTTTGATAAGCTCCCAAAGGATAAGAGCTTGCTAGACCTCCACACTTTTTAATTTATCAAGCTCTCAGCAACTGCTTATTACTGATTGTTGAGTTCTCGACTGATTAATATTTCGGGCTGCTAATTTTCCACTTCAGTTAAATTAATTATCAGACATCGATCACATTTTCCCCGTTTGTTGATATCCTAGACGCTCTGTGAGATCGATAGAAATTTTTGTTTTTTATAACTAACTTGAACCTAGCTCGAGTTTGATATATCAGGCTTATCTTGACGAGAATATTAAATTAAAGAACGAAGCATCTAAATTAATGTGATGAAAACTGGAAAGAAAATGTAGAAAATGAGTTAGAATACAAGAAATCAATGACTGAGGGAACCTTTTTTTACCAAACTTACCATGTATCTCACATATGAATAGAACACTTTTCAATAAAGGTACAAAAAGGAAAAAATGACACCATATGGAACTTCACCTGCACACATTTATTCTGTCCAACTCCCCAAATGCAATAACTATAGTCTTGCCAAATTTATTTGGGCTACATTTTAGGGTACAATCACATGCTCCATACAATAATGGTGAATATATCACTAACTTAGTAATTTGTATGATACTTAAACCCCCTCTCGTACCATGTTATGTAAGTTTACATATGCATATGTGTAGTATTGTATAATTTGTATTTTTTAAATATAGGTACCTAAGGATGTACTATCAATCGTATATTATATCGTCGTTAGAGTATTTTTACGAAATTCTTAATACGGATATAATTAAGACGAATGAAATTTTTTATAGAAGTTTCATACAAAATTTACCACGAAGAGGTGCAAATAGGAAAATAGCAAAGAGTAGACCTGGCCACGGGCTGGTCCAGGTCAGACTCGCCGGGTTAGACCAGTATGGTCTGGGTTGTAAACCCGGCACTCCGGGTTCAGTTACGGGTCAACCCGTATTTTTATAAATAAAAAAGCATTGGTTTTTGTTAATAAATATTTGAATTTAAAAAATAAAAATATATAAATTTAAAAAAGACGTGCACTTATGTAGTTATAACAATATAGTATAATTATATAAGTTGCTTACTTATCATCTTTTGATGTTGGTGAATCTAAGTCCACGGATTTGCCAATTAATCACAAAATGTTTGGTTCTTACATATCATTTCTTAATTTCTTCAGAAGTAATTCGAAAGATCATGCACCTTTCTTTCCTAGTTATAACGGAAAAGGGTACAACTGGTTGGATCCAGCCTATTGCTTACTTTTATATAGTTACCTTTAGGAATGACGTTGCTCAATCACTCATATTTCACTCCGTCGTTTGTTCGATGTTCCCTTAATTTCGTCTTGATCACCTTTATGAATATTTTACAAATAAATGTACTATAATGGGGTCAAAAACATTAAAATATATATATATATATATATATATATGAATATTTTATAAATAAATGTACTATAATGGGGTCAAAAACATTAAAGGGTGGTAAGCCCTAGTAGTGTACTGAATATTGAATAATGTATTGTGGGGCATTGCTAGGCTGTGGTGGTGGTCAAAACCTTCTATATAAAGGATGTTTGTAGCCAAGTGGGAATTTTAATTGCCCTTTTTTCTATTTTTCACCAAGCCTTCTTCATCGCCTGAGCTTTCATCATTTCTTCAACTATCGAGAAATGCCCTTATGGTACCACTCCTGAATTATTTTTCCCCTTAAAAAATTCAACTTTGCTTCCTTCTTATTTTTTTATTAGAGGGGACCAAACCGAGAAAATTAGAATCAAGATTTATAACTTTTTCTAGAGTAGGTCTCTTGTGAGACAGTCTCACGAATCTTTATCTGTAAGATGGGTTAACCCTACCGATATTTACAATAAAAAGTAATATTTTTTTATGAATGACCCAAATAAGAGATCTGTCTCACAAAATACGACATATGAGACTGTCTCACATAAGTTTTTGCCCTTTTTCTATAGTACTACGATAAAATGGATCTTTATCTCTATTTATATTACAAAAGAAAGGCGTTAACTAGGGGTTTGTTTTATCAAAATATTTTACTTTTATTTTTATGTTAAGAAAATATAGGTTTTTGAGTTGTTTATCAAATTATTGTAAATAAAAATTGAAAATTTAAAAAAAAAATTGATAGTTGCTACATCGCCAGTGGAAGAGTCGGAAAAGAAAACTTCCCCTCCCCCGCCCTTGCTTGAGGCCGAGGAGTGGGGGTTTAACTATTCCACTCCGCCGCTCATGCAAGAGAATGTAATCAAAATATTTACGTGAAAATAAGTTTTTCAAAGATATGTCTTTTATCATAACCATGAATTCCGCAAATTTTGTTACCTGAATGATTTTTTTATATCTGGATAGAGGACGTAAATATTTTTTTTTTCTAAATGCATACAACTTTATGCATTCAGTGTTGTGGGTTATCTATATGAAGATATCTCTTAATTTAGATGAAATATCCATGGATTGTTTTTTTGTTTTTGGTTAAATTTGAGGAAAAATTGTTCCTCTGTAAAAAAACATCCATGATTTCTAGTTCTCGTGGTAAATCTCATACTTTCTGATATTTAATAGTATGGAATATTTTTAAAAAATTACGTGCAACTCAAAAATATTTTCATATAATTTATGCATATTTTTTTCGTCATAAATTGATTTGATGAGAAATTGAAGATTTGATCACATATGTATGGGTCTCCGTCGCCATCTTTCAATGAGAGTCGTAATCAAATAATTATCATATTTGAGAAATCCACAATGAATAATTCCATAGAGTCCCATGTGAAAAATGTATATACTAAAAAATTACATTGCATTATAAATTTAACAAGTTATATACTAAAAAAATACATATGAAAAAATTCTAGATATAAAAGTAAACACAACGAGATCTCGAGATCTAGTAAGATTGTAAAAAAAAATTCTTAGAATGATCAAATATGAAAAAAAATTAGGCGAGGAACAAAAATGGATGAAGTGGGTAATACTAGGCGAGATCTCGAGGAACAAAAAATGGATGAAAGAGTAAGCGGGATAGAAAATAGATGGAACAACTCAATTTAAAAATTCACTCCCCAACCTTGACAAGGGCAAGGGAGCGGAAGTTGATAGACTTAATTTAATTTTGATGATGAGAGTCAAAATTAGTAGATCGCGTTAGTAAAACTAGAAGATAGTATAAAAGCAGAAATTCTCGTATCGCCTTAACAAAGCAGTACTCTTCGAGTACTTATCAACTTAGATAAACAGAAGCATAACTTAGCTTATTAAATAAAACAAGATCAGAACTTAACGAATTTTACTTGATCGTTACAATATTAAATGTTATCGTTACTTTATCTAATACGAGTATTTATTGCACCATTAATGCTGAAAAAAGACATTTAACGCTCCTTACCAGTTTTAGTATGAACCAAGACTGATTGTTTCGTAGCTTTCTGCCATTTTAGGTACTAAAGCTGATCTTGCTCAGGAGTTTCAGAAGTCGTCTTTGAATATAGACGTTGGACTCAAGTTTTCTATTTATATATTAGGTTCAATCCTATATAGAACAAAACATTATTATCTTTATCCACACAACGATTATTCCAACGTGAGTTTGAGCTATCATCAACTACTTATCTTCAAAGCTCAACATACAGAAAAACAGCACATACTTTATTATCAATATCTGATCTTTTGAGATCATATTGTGCTGTTGTTTCGTAAAATCTCTTCAAGCTAAACACTTTGCTACATCTTTGAGAAGAATTTGTAAACTGGAAAAGAGTCTTTTCCAGAACCTTGTTGTATTCGTTTTTACTGAGTTGTGTAACAAAGAGTTTCAGTAGGCTAAGGGTAAGCCCTACTGAAGTGGGTGTGTACAAGTGTTGTACTGTAATATCTAAAGTCTTTTAATGATACCTTCTGGAAACAGAAGAAGGGGATACATATAAGGTTTTATCTTCGAACTTCCAGAAACCACAACTGTTCTACTGCCTACTATTTTATTGTGTTTCAACGTACTCCATTGGATCGTTTCCGCACTTATTATTGTGATCTGCTGGACTTACTCTTGAACAAGATAACCTATAATCTCTGACAGGATTCTAGCACCCTTTGCAAAATCAACTAACAAAGGAAAGAGTTTATTCACCCTCCTCTAAACTCTATATCGATCCCCAACAGAAGTTTTAGCCGCATCGCCCATGCAGAAGATTTTTTTTATTTTCGATTTTTTTACTATAATTTGATAAAGTTTTACAAAACACAATATTGATAAAAGGAAAAAAAAACATATTCTGATTAAAAAAAACACGTTAACTTTACATCTTCTCCAATTCGTTAAGAAGATCAAATAAGTACCGAATGGGTTCGAGTATCCTATTGTTCCTCCCTTCCAACAACAGCCATACCCAAAACATTCGTGCTTCCATTTTTTTGTGAGATTTGGTCCTCGATATTTTTTTCCATTTTTTTCTATTCGAGCACATGTTTGTTAAGAGGATCTCATATCACTTTTATGTTTTTTACAGTTGGATCTGCATGTAAATGGGTTGGGCTATGTTGGGCTGGACTGGACTGGACTGGACATGACATTGGTAGGCGGGCTAAAATTTAACTTAAGGTAGTAAAAAAAAAAAAGTGGGCTAAGCTACAGCCTAGTATATAGCCCTTTAATGGATCCACCCATGCACGCACGCATCCATTTATTAATGTAAATACTGAGAGTTTTTAGCCAAGAAAGCAAAGCCGAAAGTATTTCTTTGAACTGACGGCCTTTTTAACCGAGCATGTATAATTTGGCGACTTCCGTACAAAAAAACTGATCGAATCTACTGTTCCAATGCATCAGATTTAAATTGTAATCGTGATCTGTGTGCGACTTTCGACGATTCTTGTTAGTGCTAAAAGAGAAGGGACCCCCTCGTATTCTTGACATCTTTGAGTTGCTTTAATTAGTGTTTCTTCAGTAAATGCAATTCCCATGCGCAAAACATTATTGTCTAATCCTTTTTATTTAATTTCTTTTTTTGGAAAAACAACAATTTTTTTATCCTATATATTTATCCATTTTTATCATCTATATTATCAAATTCCAATATGATAATTTTAGTATTTCTTTCTGACTTGGTAAAATTTAAAACATTTTTGTGTAACAACGGCCCATTCGACTGATTCGCGTATTCAATTATGTTCGATGATTAAAAATTTAATATTCTAATTGTTTGTCACTTATATAGTGTAATCAGCAACATTTTACACCTCAACATGCAATTATATTGTTAAAAAGTGAAGGATTAAGAAATACACTCTTTACTTGTTTAAACACAAAATATACATTTGTCAAAAAAAAACAAAAACAAAAACAAAACATGCACAACCAAGGACCCATGTTTGGGACGAAGTCTTGGATCCGAGGTCCAATTGTGACAAACTCGTCCCCTGTCGCTCCGATTTTCGGTTATTGAATTGAATTGAATTTGGAGAGGTCATAAAATTAAAATCATTATTTGAATTATATTGATCAGTCCAGCCCATGATTACAAACTAGATATTCTTAATGGGTCGATCGGTCATCCAATTTGTATTGAGTTCTTACTTCTTTGTATGGGCCTAAAGTCCAAGGGAAAATTCCCATTATATATATATATATATATATATATATATATATATATATATATATATATATATATATATATATATATATATATATATATATATATATATATATATATATGTATGTATGTATACATGAGGATGTCTCTTGTAAGATGGTCTCACAAATCATTATCTGTGAGATGAGTGAACTCTATCGATATTCACAATAAAAAGTAATACTCTTAGCATAAAAAATAATATTTTTTCATGGATGACCCAAATAAGATATATATCACACAAAATACGACACATGAGACTATCTCATATAAGTTTTTGCCCAAAATTGTTCTTTGTGTCTTCTTCTCTCCCATGGACTAATTAAATATATAAGTGAATTATCTGCTTAACTGTGATCTCAGGTTCGACAAAGGATCCCCATTTGTAAATGCAAAATATTATGTTAATCATATTTTAGAAATTCGTTATTAAAATATAAATTATTTTTGTGTTCCGGAGTACTAGCCTTATCCTGAAATCATGTTTCCATTTTCGACTAGTAAATCGGCTCAATCTTTTTATCGTGTTGGAATCCTATGAGTTCATCAAAGATAATTTTGATAAATCTTTGGATTGTGTGTGTGTGTATATATATATATATATAATATTAATGATATAACTTGGATATGACTTATTCAGTAAAAAAAAAATATTAATGATGATTACATATAATAGCAGATTTAATTTATAAGGCTAAACAAATATTACTCTAGTCTCTAGTATTTAAAGGGGAAAAAAAGATTAGAAGAACAGTACATCCTACGGTATAAAAAGAAATAGCCGATATATAAAATATTCCCCTTTTTTATCATGAGAATGAAAATTATTTTATGAAAACTTTTTTTTTCTTGAGAAGTATTTTATAACAATTTTCTCAAATTGCTAATTAATTGAAAGCTTATTAATTTTTGTAATAAATTTGGGAAAATTTGAATTTTGTTCATCTATGTTGGATTTATCGCGATTCTTCCTTCAGTGATTGAAAGAAAGTACCGCACGTATCGGCTAAAATGGCGATAAATCCAACATAAGCTTGCAATTAAGTATTCAAAATTCAATTTATTCAATAACAATTTGATGTCAAAATTTAAATTAAATTCAAATATCATTTAATTAAATAAATTAAATCAGATTTGTTATCACGGTGTCCTGAAATCGATTAAGCTTGCAATTAAGTATTCAAAATTTAATTTATTCAATAACAATTAGATGTCAAAATTTAAATTAAATTCAAATATCATTTAAATTAAATCAGATTTGTTATCACGGTGTCCTGAAATCGATGACGTGATTTACTGATATTCAAATCCGAACAAATCCAGAAACACTGGGAAAAAAAACACATTATTTCGTAGAAAAATTTCCAATTCTTTAATAAATTGACTAATTTACTCTAGTTTTTTTTATAAAGTTAAATTTTATAAAACAATAATTTATCTTGAGGCATATTGGATAAAGAACTTCATCCCGATATAATTACCACCCCCAACATTATTATATTTATGTACGTATACATGTATAGATAAAGACATATATATTTAATGATTTATTTGTTTATAATAATTAATTTCAACATTCAGGCACATGCTCATAACATATGTGTGTGTGCATGTTATAATACAGCTGGCGTGTTAGGAAATTTTTATGGTAGTATTATGACATGTTTAAATACTTTTCATTTAAAAAGTTAGCTAAAAAAGACTTTAAAAAAAGATGATAATATTAAATTTTATAAGATTTTTTATGAGATTTAATTTGCAGTGACGGAGAAGGTGTCCACTAAATATTTAGTCAGGTAGGCGGATCCACATTTAGACGGAATAATTGAATTTTAAACCATGTGATTAGACAGTGAAATTGTGCGGAAAGTTCCTGCGTTCAGATGAGAAATTGCATCTATAAATAGATGCATTCCTTCATAATTCAAGTATCCCTTATTTGAGTTTTCTCTCATCCTATAGCATTTGAGTGTTTAGTTCTATAATATTTGTGAGATGTTTGTTCTCCTGTATTAAGAGGGTTTGTGTTCTCGTTGGAAACACAGTGAGTGGTTGTACACTGTAAAATATTATAGTGGAATTATTTTCATCTTGCCCGCGGTTTTTGTCCTAATAATTTTTAGGGGTTTTCCACATAAATCTCAACGCCCAATTTAATAATTTATTTTCATATTTATTATCTCAAACTACCGCACGTGAGACCAACAAGTAGTATCAGAGCCTTGTTATAAAATTCTGAGTATGCTCTGTGGTTGCAGTCTAGACTGGTCTTCCACAGCAGAATCGTTTTTTTTAGAATTTTTTATTAAGGCGGGATTATTTTTTCATGTCTACTAAATTGTTGTAGACATAATGACGGGTAGGTACGAGATAAAAACGTTCAACGAAATAAATTTTATGCTGTGAAAAAAAATTACAAGCAGTTTTATGAAAACAGAATTATTTGGAGGCTATTGGAGATAGACCAATGGAAATTACGGACGATAGAAAGTGGAATGAGAATGTTGTTGTCAATTTACATTTGGCTATGACAGACGAAATATTGTCAAGTATCTCTGAGATAAAAACTGAAAAATTTATTTGAGATACTCTGACAAAGATGTACGAAGTCAAGTCGCTACAAAATATGATTTTCCTAAAGAGAAGGCTTTATACTCTTCAGATGACGGAATCCTCATCGATAACCGACCATATCAACACACTAAATACTCTATTTGTCCAACTCACTTCCATGACGCATAAAATAGAGGAAAATAAACTTGCGGAACTTCTACTTCAAAGTCTACCAGATTCATACGATCAACTTATCATCAACATAACCAACAATATTCTTGTAGGCTCTCTAAAATTCGACGATGTCTTAACTGCGCTTCTCGGTGAAGAAAGCCGGCACAATAACAAAGAAGATAGGTTGGTAACTTCGAAGTAGGCAGAGACTTTGCCAATGATAAGAGGAAGATTTATGGATCGTGACTCTAGTGGGAGCCAAAGACGAGGTAGATCTAAGTTGAGAATTAAAAAGAAAAATATTTATTGCTTTAAATGTGGCGGTACATGGCACTTCAAAAAAGAGTGTACGAGTATCGAGAAAAGTTCTCAAGGAAATATGGCCGGTACTTCAGGCGGTGGTGAAATATTATTCAGCGAAGCATCAACAGTTGCAGAAGGCATATACAAATTTTGTAACACATAGATTATGGATTCAGGAGCGAAGTGGCATATGAAGTCTCGGAGAGAATGGTTTGATCATTAGGAACCAGTCTCGAGATAATAATATTAAATTTTATAACATTTTTATGAGACAGTCTTATGCTGTAAAGGAGAAGGTGTCGGCAAAATATTTAGTCATGTAGGGCGGTTGCACATTTAGACAGAATAATTGAATTTCAAACCATGTGTTTAGACAATGAAATTGTGCTGAAGGTTCTTGCGTTCAGACGAGGAATTGCATAAATATATGCATTCTTTCATAATTCAAGTATCCCTTCTTCAAGTTTTTTCTCATCCTATAACATTTGAGTATTTAGTTCTATAATATTTGTGAGGTGTTTGTTCCCCTGTATTAAGAGAGTTTATGTTCTCTTTGAAAACACAAGTGGTTGTACACCGTAAAATATTATAGTGAAATTTTTTTCATCTTGCCTAGACTAGTCTTCCACATCAGAAAAGTCTTTTTAATTTTTTTTATTAAGGCGATATTATTTTTTTCGGTTTACTAAATTGTTGTAGGCATAATGGCGGGTAGATAGAGATAAAAAAAAGTTCAATGGAAGCAATTTTATGCTGTAGAAAATAAAGTTATAAACAGTTTTATGAAAAGAGAATTGCTTGGCACCTATTGGAGATAGACCGGTGGAAATTACGGACGATGAAATGTGGAATGAGATGAATGATAATGTTGTTTCCAATTTACACTTAGCTATAGCAGACGAATTTTTGTCAAGTATCTTTGAGATAAAAACAAATAAATTTATCTGGGATACTATGACAAAGATGTACGAGGTCAAGTCGCTGCACAACATGATTTTATTAAAGAGAAGGCTTTATACTCTTCGAATGACAAAATCCTCATCGATGACCAACCATATCAACACATTAAATATCTATTTGCCGAACTCACTTCCATGACACATAAAATAGAGGAAAATGAACGTGTAGAACTTCAACTTCAAAGTCTACCAGATCCATATGATCAACTTATCATCAACATAACCAACAATATTCTTATGGGCACTCTGAATTTGACGCTGTCTTAACTGTGCTTCTCAGTGAAGAAACTCGGCGCAAAAATAAGGAAGATATGTTGGTAACTTCGAAGCAGGCAGAGGCTTTGCCGATGATAAGAGGAATTGGATCGTGACTCCAGTGTGAGCCAAAGACGATGTTGATCAAAGTCGAGAAGTAAAAATTACTGATTTAAATGTGATGGTAAATGGCACTTCAAGAAAGAGTGTATGAGTATTGATAGGACTCGTTTTTACGTGTTTTTAGTGTTGGTTTCGAATCGTATTCATACATCATATTAGTTTGTTTTAGTTTATTCTTGCATTTTGTTTGCATTATTTAGCATATGACTGATCTCGTGTGTTTTGTGGTATTTTGAAGGAATGGAACCAAATATGGCAGAAAATGGGCACAACAACGAAGAAGCCTCGCTAGGGCGGTCAAAACTGACCGCCCCAGCGAGCATTCTAGCCTTACCGAGGATATCGAACAGAAGACCTCTCGCTAGAGCGGTTAAAACTGACCGTCCCAGCGAGACTGCTAGCCTGGACAAGAGAATTTAACAGAAGATCTCTCGCTCGGCGGTCAAAAGTGGCCGCCCCAGCGAGACTAGAGAGAAGGCTCAAAGTTTTTATTCGAGAGTCACTCGCCCCAGCGGTCAAAACCTACCGCCCTAGCGAGTCACGCGATCCAGCAAGATTCTGCGAGATTTGTTTCTATTTTGATGGACTCTATCCAAGACCACTAACCTAATACACGAGATTGGGCGCCTCTGGGAGGATTATTCATCATATTTTCATCATTTTTTCTGGGAGAGAAGGCAAGAAGTAAGGAAGACTTTCGAAGAACTCGAGAATTCCAAGCATCGCAGCCATCTTCCATCGTCATATTTAGTATTTTATTATTCAGTATTTTATTCTCTTGCATAGATTGTTGATTTCTAGTATGAATTTGGTTGGCTAAACTCTAAATTTGTTGGGATTTGAGGGGATCCTACCCGTACTCGTTGTTTAACATTATTTCTTGACGTTTTTACAAGTGATTTGTTTATGCTATTGTTATTTCTTGTTTCAAGCGAAGCCTAGCTATCTTCCTTTGATTATTGCATGTTGTTAACGATGTCGACAGACTAATTAACAATAGGATCGCATAGTATAAACCACGGACTTACAATTTTAGTAGACATACGGAATTGGGTACGTGTCGATAGTGATAGTTCACCCGGATAAAAGCTAGAGGATTCCATAGAACGTAAGGCGATCTTAAACTGTTAAATAATTGAGGACACTTGATTACTGCATGTTTATGATTAGTATTAATATAGCTCGACAGAGTATATTGATTAGTCTAGGGAATTCCGTCGAATGCACGAGTAAGAGTCGAGGGTAATTATTAAAACACGAGTGGTAGGTGAACTGATAATTCCCAACAAAGTCATCTTTCATTTGATTTAATCCAACTTAATCATTGCATTATTGCATACATTCTCTTTGCGCTTTAATTCTTTTAGTTATTTGATTTACATTAGTTTAATTACCAAACCACTTTATCGTTGCTAAAGAAATTTTAATTGAGAATAAAAAATTATTGTAACGCAGTCCCTGTGGATCGATACTCGTATTCACGTACGTTTATTATAACTTGACTATCGTGCACTTGCGATATTTAAATCGAGCTTTCATATATAAAACAAATTTTGGGACCATTCACTGTGCAAGTTTTGCTCGATCAAGTATCGAGAAAATTTCTCAAGAAAATATAGTCAGTACTTCAAGCGGTGGTGAAATATTATTCAGCGAAGCAGCAACATTTGCAGAAGGCAGATACAAATTTTTTTACACATGGATTATGGATTCAGGAGCGATGTGGCACATGACGTCTCGGAGATAATCTTTTGATCATTATGAACTAGTCTCGGGAAGATCTGTATTCTTGGGAAATGATCATGCCTTGGAAATCACTGGGATCAGTACTATCAAAATAAAAATGTTTGATGTCACCATTCGCACCATATAGGAGGTACGACATGTTAAGGGACTGACGAAAAATCTTTTCAACTTGGGATAATTGGATGACATAAGGTGTAAAACCCGTATCGAGAATGAGATCATGAAAATTGTGAAGGGTGCCCTAGTGGTTATGAAGGCAGAAAAAGTTGATGCAAATCTGTATATACTTTGGGAGAAACACACAAAGAGGCTGAACTACTTGTTGCATCAATTGGTCCTCGAGAAGAATTAACAACGTTATGGCATAAAAAGATCGGGTATATGTCTGAACGAGGGTTGAAAATTCTCTCAAAACGGAAGCTGCTGTCGGGACTTACAAAAGTATCATTACACTTTTGTGAGCATTGTGTTACTAGTAAACAACACAGATTAAAATTCGGCACTTCTACTGTGAGAAGCAAAAGCATATTTGAGCTGATTCATTCGGATGTTTAGCAATTACCAGTTGTATCTCTATGAGGAGCGAGATACTTAATCTCGTTCATTGATGATTTCTCTAGGAGATATTGGGTGTATCCAATCAAAAATAAATAAGATGTTTTCCAGATCTTCAAAGATTTCAAAGCGCGGGTTAAACTTGATTATGAAAAGAAAATCAAGTATTTGAGGACTGACAATGGAAGAGAATATACCAATGACGAATTTGATGCATATTGTCAATATGAGGACATCAAAAGACAATTCACACGACTTACACACCTCAACAGAATAGAGTGGCAGAGCGGATGAATAAAACCTTGTTGGACATAACAAGGGTTATGTTAAGGACTGTGGGTCTAGACAAGTTATTTTGGGCGGAAGCAGTCAAAATCGCTTGTTATATTATCAATCGTTATCCTTCAGTGACGATTGATCTGAAGACTCCGATGGAGATTTGAACCGAGAAGCCGACAGATTATTCTCATTTTCATACATTTGGAAGTCCTCTTACGTTCTGTACAATGAGCAAGAAAGATCGAAGTTGGATTCGAAATCCAGAAAATGTATCTTCTTGGGTTATCAAGATGGAATAAATGGGTTTCGCTTGTGGAATCATATTGTTCACAAGCTTTTCATCAGCAGAGATGTTATCTTCGAGTAAGATAAAGTAAAGAGAGAAAAATGGACGCTGAATTCAAAAACTACTATATTTGATGTTGAAAATAAAACAGACGAAGGTCAAATGTCTTGTGAAGCAGTACCAGAGCATGAAGAACAAGAACCATTTGAGTCTGAGGTTTCCAACGTGAGGCAGTCAACTCGAGACAGAAGACCACCAGGTTGGCTTTCAGATTATGTCACTGAAAGTAATATTGGATATTGTCTATTATCAGATGATGGTGAGTCATCAAGTTTCCATGAGGCTACTCAAAGCTCGGATGTATCCTTGTAGATGATAGCAATGCAAGAAAAATTGGAGACACTAGACAAGAATAAAACTTGGATCTTGTTACACTACCACGAGAGAGGAAAGCCATTGGAAATAGATTGGTATAATAAGATCAATTGTGATGACGATAACCAAGTGGAGCGGCATCGTGCTAGATTGGTTGTAAAAGGATATGCTCAGAAAGAAGGCATTGACTTCAATGAAATATTTTCTCCCTTGGTTCGGCTTACAACAGTCAGAGTAATGTTGGCATTGTGTACGGTATTTGACCTACATATAGAATAACTAGAGGTGAAAATTGCTTTTCTTCACGGAGATCTTGAAGAAAAAATCTATATGCTCTAGCCAGAAAGTTTTGCGGAAAAAAGAAAAGAAGACTTGGTTTGCAGGTTGAACAAATCTCTGTACGGTCTCAAATATGGGCCGAAGTGTTGGTACAAGATATTTGATTCCTATATAATGAGCCTTGCTTACAACAGACTGAATTCAGAGACTTGTATATATTTCAAAAGGTTTGGTCATGATTATATCATTTTGATGTTGTATGTGGACGACATATTGACATCACACCCCAACAAAGATCAGTCCAAGGATTGAAGGCACAGTTGGCTAGGAATTTGATATGAAGGACTTGGGACCAGCAAACAACATTCTAGGGATGCAAGTTCTTCAAGATAGAAGCAACAGAAAGATTTGAGTTTCCCAGAAAAATAATTTGAAAAAAGTCTTGCAACACTTCAACATAAAAGATTGCAAGCCCATATCGACCCCTCTTCCTGTTAACTTCAAGTTATCATTCGAGATTCGTCCTATAGCAGTGCAGAGATGATGAAGATGTCTCGAGTACCTACTACAAGAAAAAAGGCTTCAACCGTTGTCGTAGGTATTTTAAAACTGTTGTTAAAGTCTTTGTGGTTAAAGGGTGCGTTCAAAGACAACGATTTTTTCTGTTGTTGAAGCTACAATTTGTGGCGGTTTTTGAAAAACCATCGCCTACAAAATTATCGACGGCTTAAAGTAAATAGCGACGAAAATTGTAAACACTGTCGCTAATTAACGACAGTTAATTCATGATTTCCGATTTAATAAATCTAAAAAAAATTATGAAGGCGACGGTTCTACCTAAATCGTCGCTAATTTTAGCGATGGTTGTAATCAAAACAGTCGTCATTTTAAAATAGCGACGGTTTTATAAATATAGCGACGATTTTAGCGAAATCATCGCTAAATATAGCAACAACATCCTCAATTCGTTGTTGTTTGTCGAAAAAACACTTTAATCACCGTTGTCGTAAATGCTCAAAGACAACTGTTTTATAGAACCATTGTCATTAACCCTAAAATCCATTGTCTTTGACCTCCTAAAGACAACGGTTTTTATTTGTTTTAGCTTAAAAAACGCCATACGACAACGGGGTTGTCGTATGTGTGTTGTTGATTAATGAATTTCTTATAGTGACCATATGCATCAGCAGTGGGAAATTTGTGTTCGCCATGATCTGTACAAGACCAGGCATTGCTCAAGCAGTGGGAGTATTTACACTACAAGAAAAATGATTTTCCGCAGCACGTTATCAACAGCGTGCATTAAAAGCACGCTGCGAATAGTGCTTTTAACGGCGTGCATCAATATGTGCGCTGTTAATATTGTTGCACTAGACAGAAATAACGGCGTGCATCAAAAGCACGCTGCGGAAAGTAATATCTGCAGCGTGCATTTATGTATGCTGTAAATATTACATACTTTCCGCGGCGTGCTTTTAATGTGCGCCGTTAATAAGATATACATTAATGGCGTGCATTAAAAGCATGCTGCGAAAAGTAATATTATATACTATCCGCACTGTACCGTAATGTGCGCTGTTAATACCCTATGCATTCACGGCTTGCATTGATAACACGCTGTGGAAAATGTTGCGAAATTTTAAATTAGCGACGGTTATAAATAACCCGTCGCTAATTTAAATATTGAGACGGGGTTTTACACCGTCGCCATTTTTAATCGGCGACGGTATAATAAAACACCGTCCCTTTTAGCGACGGTGTTTAGGAAACCGTCGCTCATTGCCGTAAATCAGCGACGATTATATATAAACCGTCGCTAATAGCGACGGTTTATTTGGAAACTGTCGGTAATAGTCACAAATTGTCTATAAATATCCATTTTCGTTCCACTTTCCTACACACTATTTTACAACACTTAAAATTTTTCTTCCTTATACGATTTTAATTTCAATTTAGGTACATTTTTTTGTTTCAATTTTTGGTTAATTTTTTAAGTGTTTTAATTAAGATCATGAGATTATTTATCATAAGTGTATTGTATTTTTTAAAAAATTTACTAAATTATAAAAGTAATTTTTTTTTTTATTTTTAAGTAGATTTTAGCGACGGTTTATAAAACCGTCGCTAAATTTAAATACCGTCGCTAAATTTAAACACCGTCGCTAATATTTAGCGACAGATTTGTCACAAACTGTCGCTAATATTTAGATGTTTTTTTAACATCAACGGCGTACATTGCACGCTGCAGATAGCGTATTAACGGCGTACATATGCACGCGGCCAATAGTTTAACTATCAACAGCATACTCTGCACGCCGTTATTAGACTAAACCGCAGCGTAAATCGCACGCCGCCAATAGTGTCAAACTTAAGACGGCTTTCAACTTTACATAGTGCGTCGCAGCGTGCAATGCACACTGCGGATACCTTTCCGCGACGCATATTGCACGCCGCAGAAACCCACTTTTCTTGTAGTGTTAGTTGGTATACGACGAATTCTGGACGAGAGCATTGGAGTACATTTAATAGGATCATTAGATACATCAAGGTGCCTTAAATGCTGCATTATGTTATGGACGATCAGATTTTATACTCAGAGGCTATGTCGATTCAGATTATGCATGTGATCCTGATAAGAGAAAATCTACTACTGATTATGTGTTTACACTTGCGAGATGAGCAGTAAGCTGGGTTTCAAAAGTGGAAACAGTCGTGGCGTTATCTACGATGGAAGCAGAATATATGGCAGCTACTCAAGCTTACAAGGAGACAATATGGATTAAAATGTTATTGGATGAGATCAGACACAAACAAGAGAATGCTCCTTTGTTTTGTGATAGTCAGAGTGCCTTGTACTTCGCAAAGAATCCAGCATTTCATTCCAGGATGAAACACATGGGAGTACATTTTTACTTTGTGCGGGAAGTAGTAGAAGAAGAAAGCGTGAATATGCAGAAGATCCATACAAAAGGCAACATAGATGATTTTTGGACTAAGCCGGTTAACATTGAAAAGTTCGAGTGGTGTAGATCCTCAAGTGGCCTAGCAGAAACGTAAGCAACAGGGAATGACAAGATTAAAAAGATGTGTGGAGATGTGTTTGATTAACAATCAAATCTCAAAGTGGCAGAAATGTCAGCAAAATATTTAGTCAAGTAGGGGCGGCTGCACATTTAGACGGAATAATTGAATTTCAAACCATGTGTTCAGACAATAAAATTGTGCAGAAGGTTCCTGCATTTAGACAAGGAATTGTATCTATAAATAGATGCATTCCTTCATAACTCAAGTATCCATTCTTCACGTTTTCTCTCATCCTATAGCATTTGAGTGCTTAGTTCCATAATATTTGTGAGGTGTTTGTTCTCCTATATCAAGAGAGTGTGTGTTCTCTTTGAAAACACAGTGAGTGGTTGTACACCGTAATATATTTTAGTTGAATTTTTTTCATCTTGTCTTTGGTTTTTACTCTAATAATTTTTAATGGTTTTCCACGTAAATTCCGGTGTCCAGTTTATTCTTTATTTTCATATTTATTATCTCAAATTACCGTACACGTGGGACCAACAGAAGATATATGGACAAAAAATTTAATGAGATCGTCTCACGAGTCAATTTTATTAGACAAATATCATATCAGGGTTTTCCACTCGAATACAAGATGTAAAGTTCTTATACATTTTAAATCAATAATGCTTGTGATTATTACCATTTACGATTTATGCATTCGATTTGTGTATCGCAAATTTAAAATTGAGAAGTGTATTTTTTGATATCATGTATAAATAAATATATTGATTTTAAATAATTAATTCATCCCATAAATAAAAATATCTGTCATATGACTAAACTAATGTTTACAATCAGTCATTCCCGCATAATAAAGTAACATGGAGTACACATCTCACTCAATTTATATTATCAAATTTTATTCTCAGTCTTTTATATATATATATATATATATATATATATATATATATATATATATATATATATATATATATATATTTACAATTTTAGCATTTTATTATCGAGGGTACTAATGCGACGTTACACATCAGCGTCACATTAGAACAATAAACTTGAAAAAAGAAAAAAAACATTGCAATTATACGATATTGATCATACAAGCAGCTGAGGGAATTAGTTGAGTGAGTTGTTTTATTTTACAGTAAAACTGACGAAAAAAAGGAGCATATGCGATTTCATTTCGATGGCAACAAGAAGGTTATACAACTAATTTCAGACAAGAAGACGAAAAAAGGGAACACGATCAAAATCATTCGCATTTATTTTTGAATATTTTTCTACGTACTGAGCCGATTCTGATGGGTACTCCATGATAAGAAACATGGTGAATACGTAGCTGAGCATCAGTCAGCAGAAATATTATTGCGAAATAATGACCAGTTTCAAGATGAAGCATAAGAATCCGCAGGCTCAATTTCCGAGATCGAATTGACGAAAATCTTCATATCATCATATAGTTCCTGAGCAGCTGTACTGTTATTAAGCTCGATTCCATGGAATCCTCCAGGATTGAAACGAGACGTTACTTGAACGCCGCATGACGTCAAGAACTGCGCCAACTGAATGGACCTGTCAACTAACGGGTCCCCGTAATCACCTTTGATGTAAACCCTAGGTAACCGGAAGACACGGCCCATGTACGTCCCGCCGGAAATCGGGTTGCAGAACTCGTGATCACGGTTCGCGTTAGTGGGCAAGGCCAGGCACCAGAGCACGTGATTAACGTAAAGTGGAACATAGGGATCTTCTTCCAGCCTGGCCTCTGATTCAGTTTTTTCCATTCCACCAAAGAATGCTTGATTTAGAAGCAACCCTTTTATATTCAATGGCCGGAGATCAAAATCCAGAGCACGAAGTGCTACATGGTAGGCTATATTGGCGCCAGAGCTGCTGCCGAGAAAGAAAACCCTGGAAAAATCAGCATACTCCAGCCATGGATCCCGCCCGCTGGTACCATTTGCCTGGTCCTGAACCCAAAAAAGGGCGTTCAGGGAGTCGTTATAGGCAGCTGGCAGACGGTTCTCCGGCGCGAGACGGTACTCGACAGAGACCACAACTGCGGGGAACTGGGACACGATTTGGTTGCAGAAATTGTGGAAGATGACGGTGCTCAAGCTGAAGAGGACAAAATCACCGCCGTGTAGGTAGATCACGAGAGGTAGCTTCTTGTTTTGGGGTGGATTTAGAGGAATGTAGAGGCGGACATAGGCATGGGATTTGTTGCTTAGAGTGATGTCTTTAGAAAGGGCGATCGGGGGAGGATCGGATGAATCTGGGGATGGAGTAGCAGGCACCATCGGGATTCGTATCTCTCGGTTTAAGGTTCCGTTTGCATTCCATGAGATCCCCAAGGCTTCGAAGGCTTCTTCCCATGTGTGTTGTGCTTCAAGATTTGGTGATGCGGAGATGGTTTGCTGCCATGAGATGCAACAAATGAAAAGGACGAAGAAAACGAGTGTGTGTATGGATTTGTTAGTGTAAAGAAGAAGAGCCATTGTTGGTGGAAAGTGTGCTACATGATACAGGATTATATAGGAAAGGTCTTGTTTTGTGGCAAGGGCAAGTGGTTTACGCCACTTAACTCCCACAGTTGACATATAGTGGCAAGGGCAAGTGATTTACGTCTGTTCACTCCCGCAGTCAACATATTCATACTATTATCGTATCTAGTCTAATATCTATCTATTCTATTTATTAATAAAAATCTGAATTGTGTTTCTACTTTCTACTTTTGTCCTGAATTGATATTTTTTAATTTATTATGTTAATCATTGATGATTGGTCTTCTGTCTTTTGTATTCCGAATGATTTCAAACCAACTCATCTTATTCTAGAGGTAAGGATATGTTCATCATTATTATTGTTTAGTTTTAATTTTATATTTTGTTTTTAATTTGAATTAATGTTATGATCTTGTATTTATTGTGATGCATGTATATTTTCCCTTGGGTTATATAAATTAATACAATATACATGGTTTACTAATAATTATGGTTGAATAATAATTATACAAACATGCATATCTACCTAATCTTACTCACTTTTTATTAGCTAATAAAAATAAACATGTTTTCAAATCCATGAACAATATAACATGCAATTTTTCAACCAAAAGCAAATTGATTTTGTCTAATATTCTACTCTCATAATTATTTTTTCCTCCCCTCAATTAATTGTGCATGAATACATATATCATTTCCCTCGGAAAAGTCGAGACACGAATCTCAAGAAGCGTATTCAAGCGCAACAGATACAATTATTGAGTCTCACTGTACGATCACTTTTCCGCTTATAAATTAAAGATCATTGAAAGCCAACAATAACAACAAATGTGTGGACAAATAGAGGAAAGGGGCACGCATATTGAATATTAGCTTACAAGAAGCAATCATCCCAGATAGAACACTTCATTGTGTTATCAGCTTAGATTAGAAACACAAATTTTCTCATTGTGTGAAAACACTTTCGTGTTGTACTCAGAAATGAGTTCTCACACACACATACCACCACTCAAATATGTATAGTCTTGCACAAAGACAATAAACTTGTATATGTAGTCTTTAATACATAGACGCTAAACAAGTATTGGCTGGAAGGTGATACCTTCAGTCTAGTCTAAAATTTCAGTTAGGCAGTTGGGTAAGTCCTAAGCTAGTGAGTTTGTACAAATCAATTGTATAAATCAAAGTCTTCTAGTAGATCATATTCGAGATGGTAGAAGGGGTGACGTATGAGCAGTTGTATATTGAATTGTTTAACTACTGTTTTCAAACTAATTTGATCAGTTAGACCATCCGTCAGTTCAGTTTTCACCATAATTGAACTGATATATGTAACAACTGATTCTCTTTATTTTCAGTTATTCAGTTACACATGATATAAAATATATCAATGTTTCTTAACGAATGATTACTTCGAGTGTTTTCCGCTTGATTTAATATAAAACTCGATTTAATTCATTGGTTTAAACATTCTTAGAAAACGAGCTATTGCGGCTCTTGGAGAATATTGTGTTTGAAGCACCTCGCAGGTGCCTGAACCGATCTTTCATACACAGTAGCATTACGAACGAAGGAAATATTTTTGTAAATAAATCAAATTTGAATAGAGAAAAACAAAAAGTGTCAATTAAAAAAATTAGAAATAATCAGAATTTAAGTGATAAAAAATTTAATAAAGAATAAAAATTTTCATTCATAATTAAATATTTGTTTTAAAGTATTATTATTTGTTCATTGGTTTTGAGCTCCCAAACTTTTTTTTTTTTAATTATGTTTGATTCAAGTTCGATAGAATTTGTGTTTTTTCTTATTTCGAAAATTTCACATGCAGAAACTTCATGGTTTGCTTTCGATAGTTACATCCGTTCTTATCATTCACGTCATTTTGGTGGTCAATGTGATGATTGAGGTGAAAAAAATATACGATTTTAGAATTGGATGATAACACATTCATTGACGATTTTTGTTAATGAATGCATGTATTACTAATATACGATCCTATTCAAATTCAAATGTGCAAATTTTCATTTCATGTGCCTTTTTGATGATCATATTAAGTTAAGAAATTAATTTAAATAAAATTCATTAACCCAGTTTAGTTCTTTGCTAAAAACACATTGTGAGCAAAAAAAAAAAAAAATTTAGATTAAAAAAAATTTACTCATGATAAAATTCCTATGTTTCATGACAATAAATGTGTATTTCAAAAATATTATCCTATACTGAATACAAGAAAATATAGTTAGAAAACATTATATGTCAAAAGTGATTTGAAAATACTGTTTATTGTCATGCATCAAATACTTTTGAAAACATGGAGATAAAATTTAGAAAAGCAATTGCACTTTAAATTCATTTGTTGTAACTTATTTTTCTTGCTTCTAAAGTTGAATAAATATATGTAAATGTATGATTCTAACTTAGTCGCAAACTGTTGAGATAATTGAGTGGAGACTTGAGGTACACATATTGTTGGTATTCAACATAAGCACCAGCGAAAAATGAAAATTCTATCCATTAATTTGATAGTTTATTTTTTTAAAAAATTTTATAATGTTGTCAAACGCTCGGTCATACAAAATATATATATATTTATAATATTATGACAAACAGTAGACAGGAATAAATGTTAAAGTTAAAAAGTAAAAAGAAATAAAAATATTTTTTTGTTGGATGATACTAAAACTAGAAAAAGAGAAAAAAATGCAGCTAAATGATATTATTATTTTAATGTATTTGAAATGTTTATATTAAAATATCGCATGTAAAATTTACAACAACTAATAATAAATATTAAATATTAAATCATTCAGTAAACACAAGTTAATGTTCATGCCAAAGGAAGAGAGTATTCATTCAACCTCAAATTTTTTAAAAATAAAATAAAAAACTTCATATAAATATTTGCATTTATTTTTCAAAATTTTTTGTAATCAAAATAAATCACAACGAAATGATGACTAAACATCTTGATTTAATTGTGTTAATCATAAAATGTGTGAGATATATTTCAGAGGTCGTCGATTTCCTTCAATGTGAGCAAAGAAATGCTAATAAAATTAAATACTTTAGTTTTAATAGATTATTGTAGAATGAATGACAATGATCAAAGAAATAGATAGTTTAACTCATATAAATGTTTTAAGATAAAATATTTAAATGTAATAAAAATATCTATATTTAAAAAGTATTAGATTACTTGATTTTCAAGAAAGAAAATAAGAAAAATTACATCCCTGAGTGTTATGCGAGATATGAAAAATTTAAGGAAAATTTAAATTTTGACTGTGAAATAAATTGTTTACATGACTCTCATCATGTTTTTTGATAGAAATACCGATAGTTTTTTTTCACCAATTACTTTTTATGCTATATTTTGCAAGATTTATAATTCAAAATTTTAATTATATATTATGAACTGGTCTTTATTATGAAATTTCATTTATTAATAAACAAAATCTGAATATTATTATAGATGAAAATCTCGAAGTCCAAGTAATGTAAAACTAAAAAAGAAACTTATTTATCTTTCATATAATCAAATTATAGTGAAAATACATGCTAATTAAGACACTGAACTTATAATATATATCAACAAAAAGTAATATGTTGTGGCTAAAATTACATATATATGTAAGAGAAACAACAAAAATTTTTTATATATGTTGATTTATTTATTTTTTACTTTATTTATGTTTACCGTCAAATGAAAATATAAAACAGAAATATTAAAAATATCATCATTAGTTACACGAAATTTAAAAAAAAAGAAGTTTAATAAACTAAATTAATTTTTTGATATATATCAAAATTTATATGTATTGTTATAATTACAATTTAAATTTTTAAATAACAAATAATAATAATTTTAAATCTTAATAATTTATATTTGTTGGTAAAAATATATATTAATAGTTATTCAAATATTTAACAAGTGTTGAATTACATCATTGATGTGGGGACCCGGACGCTAATCATCTTCTTAATCATCGTTGGGATTTAATTATCAGTTCTGATAAACAGGGTCTAAAAATTTTTCTTTTTAAAATGTAAATGCAGAAGGTAATGGAATCTAAATAATATACATCTCAGTATATAATACATTTCAGTATAAAAGTACAATACTGTACAAACTAGATCTAAGGTTCGGTTACTAAATTCAAGTAATAAAACCAAATCTATAGTAAGTCCGGAATCACCACGCTAACTCTTCTTCTCTCCTCATTCTCTTGACCCCGATCCAGCCCCACCTGTTGTCATGCACACATACAAAACAAGACAACAGCCGGATAACTCCGGTGAGAATAAATCCCAGTATAAAACATGGTAAACATGCATATACATAAAGTAAATCATGAATCATTCTATCATGAATAAACTAAAAGCAATATGTTTCATAATCTATGAAATCAAATCAAATAAGCATGCAACACAAATTAGTTAAACATGCTACTCAAATCAAATCATAACACATGCTATCATAACTGAAAGCAATAGCAATGGGTTTCATAGTCTATGAAACCACATCCATAAACGCGTGCAGTTCTAGTCAAATCATGTCTAGACTCGACTCGACTATAACTCTAGGGATCTCGGTGTGAATAAGACGTCAATGGCTGTCACCTACCCTCCCCCTCGGGGTGACTGTACGTCTTATTCCTAGAATTCGGTCTGAGCTGTATCGAATAATCTACAATAGGACAATGTCTGCTCCTATGTAACGATACACCGAACGTCTAGAAGTCTGACTGTTTCTGTCAAACTTTCCTATCTCAAATGCAATGCATAACCATCTGTAAACAATGCATAATTATCTCAACAGATTCGAATACAATTCTATAAACAAATCATAATCATATCAAAAGATAAACAATAGGTCTAGTATGTGATTTAGTTGGGAAACTCAAATGATATCTGATTTGAGTTATGTCTTCCCAAATATAACATGAATTATACCTTGGTCTTCCCTGTCTGACGAAGACGATGACCTGTATTCAAATCTGTCCATATCCAATCTGAAAAGACAATATCGAATACATAGTATCAATGAATAACTCAATTCACAATCTGTTCTGATCAATACTCAACTCAGTATATAATCTGATCAATATTTGAACAAAATACCATCTGATTTATATCATCGACATCACAATATAATCGAAATCATATCTGAATCTGATCCAAGTCAACAATCTAACAATGAATCTCAATCAATATCATATCTGATCAATCTAAATCAATACCGATGTTTCGACGGCATAACAATACAATCTGAATAACCCCGTCAATCTGAACATCGCATATATAATACCAGAACTCATAATCTCAATATCGGTATATTCAAAGTCAATGATATACAATTCTGATATCAAAATCTCAGTCAATATCTTTCGAAAATCATAACAATTATAGAAACGGTCTGTTCTTTAATCTGACTTTAATTCTATAATGTCCACGGTAGCAGAAACACCATGTCTGATTCATATTCAGTTCTGACAATATCTTAAATTCAAAACATGTCTAAACGTAACAAAACTTACGTCCAGTTGTAGCTGTCGTCGCTAGAAACATGATACCGAAGTCGGATTCAAAATCAAACGGACGGATTTTACGTAACTCACGATTTTTCCCTCGGAAGAACTTGGAACTTCCTTTCTCTAATTCTTTGCCTTCATTCTGAAGGAAAATCGGATGATTGTATATATATATATATATATATATATATATATATATATATATATATATATATATATATATATATATATACACCATGCATGTACAAAACGTGGCACACTCCTTTGTGCAGCACGTCTCGCGCATATGCGCGACCATCATCGGCGCATATGCGCGAGACACAATTCTTGGCGCGTGTCTCGGCAACAACTCTCGCGCATATGCGCGCTACTCATTCGCGCAGATGCGCCAAAGCTTCTGGACGTCCCGCGCAGGTGCGTGCAATGAAGTCGCGCATGTGCGCGCATATCTCTGGACTCAACTTTGGCTACTGGACACCTCGCGCATATGTGCGCCCACACGCCGCGCATGTGCGCCAAGTGTTCTGCCTCCTCCGCGCATGTGCGCCTAACATATCGCACATGTGCGCGAGGACTTGTCTTGGCGCATTATGTCAATTCTTTTCTCGACTTTCCCGGTCTGATTCGTTCTGTCTATAATCATCTCGATTAATTTATAAATCATTTCAGACTAATCTCATATTACGGTAATAAAAACTTGGGCATTACAATTGACAATTTCAAAAGAAATCCCAAAAACTTATTTTTAATTATAAATAAATCTCTTATCAAAGTAATGATTGTTTTTGTTCTGTATGTACTTTTTTTTTTTTTTTTTATATGCCTACCACATCAAAAATACAAGCATAATCTTTAAACATTTTAAAAACTCAAAACTACTACTACCTTCGTCTAAATTATATAGACCACGTTTTTTTGTTTATCTCAAATATATAGACTTGTATCATATTTAGTAATATTTTATTCTAATCTTTTACTAATATACCCATATTAAGTACGTCTTGAAAAACATGTGTTGAGGTACAACTGTCTCTGTTAGGTAGGACGATCGAAACATGGTGCTTGAGCTACTATGTTAAAATATTTGAGTTGCGTCGTTATCATCAGCTATAGCTTTTGGTAAAGCGGCAGACGCTCGGTAGACCGATTGAACCATGACGCTTTGGCTGCTATACAGTTTAAAAGATTTGAGTTTCACTATTACCACCAGCTATAACTTTTGGTAAAGCAAGAAGCGCTCGATCTTACAACAGCAGCTACTTTTTGAATGAATTAAATAAGGATAAAAATATGAAATTTTAATATAATTTATTTTTCCAATTAATTTTCTTAATCTGTGTGAGAAAAAAACAAGACTATATAATCGGGATAGAGAGAATATACCATATCATATTATTTATTTATTATTTATATCTCTTCAATTATCAATAGCATTGCTAGTAGATAATTATATAGAGATTTTAGAAGAAAATGAAATATATATCTTGCTTCAACGATTAAAAAATTTTAAGATAGAAAATATATTTAAAGATGGTGAATAAATATTGTTAAAATTTATAAAACTACAATAGTATGTTATTGAAATGTTAAAAATGAACCCAATATCGAGAGATTATATTGAGTTCGATTTTCAAACTGAGCTAAAATCACTTAAGATCCATATGTAATCATCGCTAATAATTCTATTGTTTTATCTTATTTCTTGAAAGTTTTACGTTTGAGATAAAATATCAATTGGGTTTTAAAAGAATTTCAAGCACATATAAAGATCATGTATATATAATTCTCATAAGCTAAATAATTAAAATCTTTTGTTTTTTATTTTGTTATTTCAGAGAATTTTTTTTTTGTGGAGACAGAGATTAATCGATATCAGGTAAATATCGATAAAATTAAAACAATATAACAACTTCAATCCACTTAGTATGCTACACTCAAAATACCCTACATAATTTTCATAACAATCTACTTTATTATCATACGCGTGCATTGTTAAATTTAATCTCTTTGGTGATTAATGTGGATGATAATGAGTGTTTTAAACGATAATTGGACATTAATAGATAATAATTAGCATAACATATACTAAACATTAATTGAGTACGCTAAATTATAAATGGAAAGTATGGTACGAGAAATTGGGTAACCTAGACCATAATTGGGTACTATATATTATACAAGAATTAAATACTATCATTGGGTACTATTTATTATAAAAGAATTAAATACTATCTGACATTAATTAAATTTTATTAATTAATAATTCATCCTTAATAGATAATAATTGAGTACACTAAATATAACTGGTCGATATAAAAATATATGACAAACTATTGAATTTGGAGAGCATGATAAACATTAATGTCGGAGAAATCGAGCATTACAAGCAGGGAAAACAAGGATTTTGTGTTGGATCAATTTATTTATATGGGCTTATATGCGAATAATTATGTGTTGTGGGTTGTCTATTAAGTTAAGCCCAAAATAAAGTGATCAATTAATGTTTCGGGTTATTGGGCTTTAATGTATCTAATGGGTTGTGGGCCTTTAATGTGTAGAGACATAAGTGTAATTTCTGTTTTTATGATGGGCTAAAACGGAAATATCAGAAGATATTATCTATAAATAAGGGTCATGGTCCCCAGATCTCGCGTTGTCACTTTCACTATTCTCTCCCCCATTAAGAAAATAGTTCTGAAGAGAAAACTAAAGGATTCTCTCAAGGAAAGAGCGCGTAGATCTGGAAGATCAAGACACGTTCTAAACAATTCAGAATTATGGCTTCAGGTACGCTTCCGCTTAAGTTTTCAGTCAAATTCTTAATGATTTAGCATGATGGATTCTGCGGTTTATGGGTTTTCCCCAACAAGTGGTATCAGAGCCATTCATGTTTGAATCATTGAGATTTGTTTAAAGTTTTTGGATACTTTTTGGATCCAGATCTGAAAATAAAATTTTGTTTAAAATTTTTTTGATATGGCTTCAGATCTGAAAAATATATTGATATGTTTTCAGATCTGAAAATATTTTGATACGGTTTCAGATCTGAAAAATATTTTGGTTTAGATCTGAAAATTTTTGTTCTATGGCTTCAGATCTGGAAAATATTTTGGTTGAAAATCAAATCTTTTAAAGTTTCAGTTTTGGTAAAAAGATTTGGTTGTAAATTTTAAAGATTTGGTATAAGATTTCGATTTTTCTTCCAGTTTTTCAAAAAAAAAAAAAAAGGGAAAATCGAAAAGTCGGATATTTTTTTTTTCAAAAAAAAAAAAAAAAAAAGGTACGGTTCGGGTCGGGTTGTACGAAACTGGTCGGCCCGACCCATATGGTTTCGGGTCGGGTCTTACGGACCCGGGTCGGCCCGACCCATACGGTGTTTGGGTCGGGCCGTACGGACCCGGGTCGGCCCGAGCCGTACGGATTCGGGTCGGTCGGGCCGTACGGAATTTCCGAAAAAAAAAAAAAAATTTTTTTTTTTTTGGTTTCAGGTTTATTCGGTTAAGGTTAAATTTTCATTAGTTCAAATAATGATAAGGTTATATGTATTTTTAAAATTGATTAATTGAAATAAAATGTCGCCAAAGTGACCTCTTTTATGGAAATTAAATTTATTTTGAAATACAAAAAAGATTTTGGGTATATGTGATTTATATGAATATTGATCGGCCCAAAGGAAGGTTAATATTTAATATAATCACATATGCAATTGTGGTGGTAAACATGTGATAGTTGTTCGGTTTTTCATGTGAATAATAAATCGGCCCAAAGGAAGGTTGTTATTTGACATGATAGTTACTATCAGTGTTTGACTGCTGCGCCAGGATATCACTTACAAGTTAATCTTTTGTCCAAAGATGAAACATTAATGGAGTGCTCGATATTCTGTTTATGGGGGTTTACATTATTTGAATTTATTGATTATTTTATTTGGATATTTGGTTGAGCATGTATGTTTTGTTTTTGTTCTCTGTTCAGATTTGACTCCTGCAAATATTCATTCCAACATAAATTCTATTCCTATGTTAAATGGCTCGAATTTTAAATCATGGCAAGAGAATTTGTTGATAGTTCTCGGAGTCATGGATTTAGACCTTGCGATAAGGATTGACTCTCCTCCCGTCATTACTGATAAGAGTACCTCTGATGAAAAGAGGGAGTTTGAAAGGTGGGAAAGATCAAATCGCATGTGTATGATGATCATGAAGAAGGCCATTCCGGAAACATTCAGGGGCACAATGTCTAGCGACATTGCTACAGCTAAGGCTTTCCTTCAAGACCTCGAAAAGAGGTTTGCTAAAAGTGAAAAGTCTGAAATTGGTACACTTTTGACAAGCCTCATTTCAATGAGGTACAGAGGTAAGGGCAACATTAGGGAGTATATTATGGAAATGTCTCATCTTGCTTCAAGGTTAAAAGCACTGAAGCTTGACCTCTCTGAGGACTTGCTGGTGCATCTGGTTTTGATATCTCTTCCTCCTCAGTTTAACCAGTTCAAGGTGAGCTATAACTGTCAGAAAGAGACTTGGTCTCTGAATGAGCTCATCTCGCACTGTGTCCAGGAAGAGGAAAGGTTGAAGCAAGACAAGACAAAAAGTGCTCATTATGCCTCTACCTCGAAGGATAAAGGAAAGAAAAGGAAGGATAAGGTAGCTGCGGATACACAGCTTCCGAAGAAACAACAGAAGAATCCTAGTGATTCTCAAAGTTCTGGTTGTTTTTTCTGTGGCAGTGATAGGCATATGAAGAAGCAGTGCAGTAATTATCACGCTTGGCGTGCTAAGAAAGGTATGCTTCTGAATATGGTTTGTTCTGAGGTTAATTTAACTTCAGTGCCTAGACACACGTGGTGGATAGATTCTGGTGCAACAACTCACATCAGTGTGTCTATGCAGGGTTGCCTGGATTGCCGAAAACCAAATGATGCTGAAAGATTCATCTATGTTGGTGACGGCAACAAAGTTGAAGTTGAGGCAATAGGAAAATTTAGATTATTGTTAAAGACTGGAATATATTTGGATCTTTATGAAACATTTGTTGTGCCGTCTTTTAGACGGAATTTGATTTCCATTTCTGCACTGGACAAATTTGGTTATTCTTGTTCTTTTGGAAATGGAATATTCAGTTTGTTTCTCGATTCAAAATTGGTTGGTTCTGGTTCTTTATCAGGATACGATAATCTTTATTCTTTGGATGTTATTGCTTCATTTAATGAATCCCTGCAAACAAGTAGAGGCACTAAAAGAAAATTAACCAGTGAGAATTCAGCTGCGTTATGGCACAAAAGATTGGGTCATATATCTGAAAAGAGAATAAGGAGACTTGTGTCAGACGAAATTCTCGAACCTTTAGATTACACAGATTTTAATAATTGCGTTAATTGTATAAAGGGAAAACAAACCAACAAAAGGAGATTTGAAGCCAATAGGTGTTCAGGCGTCTTAGAACTTATACATACTGATATTTGTGGACCATTCCCTTCGGCTTCTTGGAATGGTCAACAGTATTTTATAACGTTCACAGACGATTTTTCAAGATATGGCTTCATTTATCTCATTCATGAAAAGGCACAGTCATTGGATGTGTTCAAAAACTATAAAGCTGAAGTTGAAAATCAACTTGGCTTAAAGATTAAAAGCGTTAGATCTGACCGTGGTGGTGAATACTATGGTAGATATGACGGTTCAGGTGAACAACGTCGAGGACCTTTTGCTAGATTCCTAGAGGAATGCGGTATCGTCCCACAGTACACTATGCCGGGTTCGCCCACTATGAATGGTGTTGCTGAAAGACGAAACAGAACGCTTAAGGACATGGTGAGGAGTATGATCAGTCATTCTACCTTACCAGAATCGCTCTGGGGAGAAGCACTAAAGACCGCAGCATATATCCTTAACAGGGTTCCAACTAAGGCAGCGACCAAAACCCCTTATGAACTTTGGACGGGTAAAAAGCCCAGTCTTAAGCATCTGCACGTTTGGGGATGCCCAGCTGAGGCAAGGCCTTACAAGCCTAATGAAAAGAAACTGGACTCAAGGACGGTTAGTTGTTATTTTATTGGATACTCTGAAAGATCCAGGGGGTACAAGTTTTATGATCCCACGAGTAAGTCGATTTTTGAGTCAGGAAATGCCAGGTTCTTTGAGGATGTTGAGTTTGCGGGGGGAGATAAAGTCAGGGATATTGTCTTTGAAGAGGAATATGTAAATATTCCCACAGGTGTCTTGGACATTGATCAGGATCATATTCCTCACTTTGACCAAGACACAATACATGAAGACAATATTAGAGATCCTCCCATTCCAGATGAACAAACTCAAGCACCTCCAGAACCTATGCCATTAAGGAGATCCACTAGAGAGCGGAGAAATGCAGTTCCGGACGATTACATTGTATTTCTTCAAGAACATGAGGCAGACATTGGATTGATGGAGGATGATCCTATTAACTTCCGTCAAGCCATGGATAGTTCTAACTCTCAAAAGTGGAATGATGCCATGAATGAGGAGATAAAGTCCATGAAGGACAATGACGTATGGGATCTTGTCCCATTGCCTAAAGGTACGAAGTCCATTGGTTGCAAATGGATATTTAAAACCAAGAGGGATTCGAAAGGCAATGTGGAAAGATATAAGGCTCGTCTTGTCGCTAAAGGCTTTACACAGAAAGAAGGCATTGATTATAAAGAGACTTTCTCTCCGGTTTCTTCGAAAGACTCTTTAAGGATTATAATGGCTTTGGTGGCGCATTTCGATCTTGAGCTTCATCAGATGGATGTAAAGACTGCGTTTCTAAATGGTGACATTGATGAAACGATTTATATGGTGCAGCCAGAAAATTTTGTGTCCAAAGACACAAATAATATGGTTTGCAAATTAAAGAAATCCATCTATGGGCTCAAGCAGGCATCGCGACAATGGTATTTCAAATTTCATCAAGTGATCATCTCGTTTGGCTTTGAGATGAATTTGGTCGATGATTGTGTGTACCATAAGTTCAGTGGGAGTAAACATATTTTTCTGGTTTTATATGTTGATGACATTCTGCTCGCTAGCAACGATATAGAGTTGTTGCATGAAACCAAGAGATTTCTATCAAAGAATTTTGAGATGAAAGATCTTGGTGATGCATCTTTTGTACTGGGTATTCAGATACATCGGGATCGTTCTCGGGGTATTCTTGGATTATCTCAGAAAGGCTATATCGAGAAAGTTCTCAAGCGATACGGGATGCAAGATTGTAAACCAACGGATACCCCTGTGGCTAAGGGAGACAAATTTAGTCTCAGACAATGCCCAAAGAATGATTTTGAGGAAAAAGAAATGCAGAAGGTTCCCTATGCATCTGCAGTTGGGAGTCTGATGTATGCTCAGGTTTGTACACGTCCAGATATTGCGTACGTGACAGGAATGTTGGGACGATATTTAAGTAATCCAGGAGTGGAACATTGGAAAGCAGTCAAAAGAGTTTTACGGTACCTTCAGAGAACAAAAGATTACATGCTCATATATCGGAGGTTGGATCAGCTTGAGATCATTGGGTATACTGACTCCGATTTTGCTGGATGCCAAGATAGTATGAAATCTACGTCGGGCTACATCTATCTCCTTGCTGGAGGTGCCATTTCCTGGAAGAGTGCTAAACAGTCACTTATAGCCTCTTCCACCATGGCAGCTGAGTTTGTAGCATGTTATGAGGCATCTAATAACGGAATATGGCTGCAAAATTTTGTCACGGGACTGCGCATTGTTGATGGCATTGAAAAGCCACTAAGATTATATTGTGACAATAAATCAGCAGTTATGTATTCCAATAACAACAGGAGCTCGACGAAGTCAAAACATATTGACATCAAGTTTCTGGTTGTTAAAGAAAGAATTCAAAGTGGAAAGTTGTCTATTGAGCATATCGGTACAAACTCCATGGTTGCGGATCCGCTTACTAAGGGACTACCACCCAAACAGTTTCATGAGCACACTGCTAGTATGGGTGTTATGTCAATTGAGGAAATTCAGTTTTAGTGGGAGTTTGTTATTTTAAATGCTTTTTTCAGTTGTAGACATCTTCAGTTACAGTCATGTAAATTTATTTTCTGCAGAAATAAATTTCAAGTTAAGTCACACTCTGATTATGATTTAAAGTTTGATCTCAATAAGGTTAAAGGGAGGACCAGTTGGAAATAGGCATGTTACGGTCACATTGCATGAAATTTCCATGCTACACATCCACTTCATGATCCATGTCATTCAGTTGTGTTGGCATATGTGACCATTGAAGGGTCGAGTTACCTTGAGTGTAGCGAAGACTGCTTTGATCCTATGTTGATGTGATTGATGGACCGGATTGGTTATAGATACATTTCGGAATGACAACAATTTTGAGCTCATAAGGTTATTTTCACAAACATAATTATAAAGTTGCACATATAGCCCAAGTGGGAGATTGTTGGATCAATTTATTTATATGGGCTTATATGCGAATAATTATGTGTTGTGGGTTGTCTATTAAGTTAAGCCCAAAATAAAGTGATCAATTAATGTTTCGGGTTATTGGGCTTTAATGTATCTAATGGGTTGTGGGCCTTTAATGTGTAGAGACATAAGTGTAATTTCTGTTTTTATGATGGGCTAAAACGGAAATATCAGAAGATATTATCTATAAATAAGGGTCATGGTCCCCAGATCTCGCGTTGTCACTTTCACTATTCTCTCCCCCATTAAGAAAATAGTTCTGAAGAGAAAACTAAAGGATTCTCTCAAGGAAAGAGCGCGTAGATCTGGAAGATCAAGACACGTTCTAAACAATTCAGAATTATGGCTTCAGGTACGCTTCCGCTTAAGTTTTCAGTCAAATTCTTAATGATTTAGCATTATGGATTCTGCGGTTTATGGGTTTTCCCCAACATTTTGGTCACGTGAGTTGGCTTGTTTTGAATTTTAGTCATGCAACTTGTCAAAATTTGGTTTTTATCTAGTAACTTGGATTTTTTTGTTTTAGTTATTTTCTCGCCAGAAGCCATTAATCCATTGTATATTTCTTATTTGATATTTCTGATTTTTTAAGATGACTCATATGATGTAAATAAAGTCTATGTTACACACAATAAAATTGATCTAAACAAAAATAAAGAAAAAATAAATTAGCATGCTAGTCATTATTTAAAAAATGGTAGGGAAATCTTTTTCATTTTGATTATCTAGATTTTAATATATGTAATTTAAGTTTGATATCATCACATGAGCCACATAGTAGAACATTAATGTCAAATAAGCAAAGTATTCGCTATATTTAGTGATTTCAGACAAAAAAAAAGACAAAAATAAAAAAAAAATCAATTTATAGGATGAAAAACAAACTTTGACAAATTAAATGACTAAAATTTAAAATAGATCAACTTACATTACCAAAATCCTAATTTTCCCTTACAAGCACAACATAGTAAGCATAAAGATGCGAGATTGACTAGATAATAGACTTGTTGTTTTCACAAAATAATATATGATTTAGTACAATGTACGAAAAATAGCAATAATGGACATTAATTAGATCAAATTCGATATTAAGAAGATGTAATTGGTATATAAAAAACAATTGTTATATAAAAAACAATTGTTTGGAGTCAAATAGTAATTAATTAAGAGAACTCAATTATATATTGCATAATAATATATAATTATTTATAAGTACTTAATTTAAATTTTAGAATACCATTTTTTTCTATTAACCTAAATTATTATTCAATAATACTTCAATGAGTGGCAAAAAAAATAAATTTAATAATTGGATTGATATTAGAGTTATATGAAATTAAGTGGAAAAAAAGTTCACGTGTAAAGCATATGATAAAGTAATAGGTTTTCTTTAATATTTTAATATCAATGAGTTAAACTTGAAAAAATTGACATGCAGATTGAAACTTAAAGATTCTCTGACATGAAGACTGATTTCTAATTGAAAATAAGCTTTAGGAATTTTTTTGGAGTTGTCTCTTATATCATTATCTATTTAAGATGAAGATTAATACTAAAGATTTCCTCACAAATAAGGTTGAAATACCTAATAAATAACAAGAAAGATACAAATTTTTAACAATTCATTAAAATAATTTTTTTTTTTAAATGGAATATGTATTTATTGGCATATATGTATTTCAATATATGTATTTCAAAATATTCAGTCTGGACATCATCTTTAATTCAATCGGATATCTTAACATATATGTCAGTGTGTGTTTCAAAATTTTCATCATAAATTTCATCTTTAATTCAATTATATACCTAATTGATCACAAATAAAGTATTCTTACGTGCGAAGCACATATTTCTCACTAGTATATATAAAATTATGATTGCCAAAATTATATAGTAGTTTTGTAAATTTTTTTTGAAAAGTTACTCTTTTTTTATTTACATGTAAACTTTTGATCCTATTGTCAGTCAACATATAATCAACATATAGTTAACGTATTCGGTTTTATGACGGCACTTGGAGAAAACAAACTAAATCTAGAAAAAAAATTAAAATTTAGTAAGCTAAGATTTTAAATTGACTGAATAAAATAGCATGCACCCGAGAGTTTTAAAACTCTTTTAAAATTATGATATCATAAATATTTTCATATTACATAAATCAATATCATATTTCATAAAAATTTAATGGGCTATATTTGAACTTATTAAAATATAATTTAATTATTAAAGATCATTTGAACTTTAATAAATTTGCATTATGGGCTTATACTCTTGCAAGCTCATGATCCATGCCCCCATTATATTAATCTCATCATAATCCCGATCGACGATCCAATATCATCGATGTGACAATTTCAACTTGTTTGTTATTCTGACCACACTTTAATTTCGAGATCATCAATGTCTAAATAAGGCATGTGCACTCCCTTTGACTGTTTCAGCAGTCATGCTATCAAAATTTCTATAAGCTTTTATAAACTTTATTCATAAGTTTATCGATTGATCATATCAAACTTATTTCTTATAAATTCAACTAACTGAATTTATTATATCAACGAGAACAAGTAAACCAGTGCTTGTGTGACCCTCAATGGTTCAGAGATGCAATTAGTCATGAGTTCACAACTCTTTGTGATTCAAGACAATTTCCTTTAATTGGGCTTACTCTAATTTTCCCACATTCCATGCACAGGTGCTTGTTCATGAGAATGTCAAAAACGATTTTCTGATTAAACTCATCGAATCATGGTAAGAGCGTCTAGTAGCATCGTCCTATGATTCCGTAGGTGTCACTGATAGTGCCTGCAAGAACCAATCAATTATGATTAACATACAGTATGGCCCCTTCATCTCTTTTATTCCGATCAAAACTGCAACCATTGATTCATTGAGGGTTGCATATTAATTTGATAGTTATGTGATACAATCATGAAATATTCATAGTGTCATCGCATGCATAACTAGGGAACTCTTTCCCTAATATACATATCACACTCTGGCCAGATATTTCATGCACTACTATTTCATTAGATCGCATAGGATATCCACACCCGTAGATGAGCGGTGAATCCCAGACTACAATGTACAGGCTCCTACACATTTCACAATTGCACCCAACCTCGCCACCTTTGACCCCCGCGGAGTTGGTAAACGAGTTAAAGCACAATCCTAGTATGTAGAGCATCAGTGTTGTCCCGTGTCGTAAGGATTAATCATGTACAATCACAACCACGAACTCTTCCTCTGGATGAACGATAACCACTTGAAAAGGTTCGAGAGATGGTTGTTCGGTACAATCATCGTATGATTATACATCTGCATAGTTGGACATCTCTACACCCTTACCATGAAACACGGTACACAACATCACAAATGTTAGTCTCAATCTCAAGCGACATTTATCTTTTTTTAGGCAGCTGAATAGACTAGAAACGAATTTAGAATATACAGTGTTTACAAATGAGTTTCAAGATCGAATTACGATTCATTTGTATTAAAGTATAACCAAAGACTTTATCTATGCTGATTGCATGGATATACAGATAAAGTAAAATGAAACCATGAAAAGTTAAATTATATTAAAATAAAGATTGTTTATTAAATTTGAATCAATAAATTCTCTAGCCAACCATTGACTTGCAGGACATCTATTCTAACATAAATAACACAATTCATGTGAAATGGAGTGTCATATCTCAATCACACTTTTTGACTTGGCATATGAATTATTAATGCAGCACTGGCACTGGCACTGGCACTGGCACTGACACTAGCAATCGCACACGCACTCGGACACGCACCCGCACCCGCACCCGCACTCGCAACTGCACTCGCACTTGTAACCACAAGAAAACTCATTGATTTTTTTTTATATAAAAGCACTAAAAATAGAGAGATCACAAAAGGTTAAAGAAAAAAATATAAGGTTGGTTTGTGGGATTGCAAGTCAGTGTTTTGAGTGGTGGTCCAACCGCTGATACTGTGTCGATATTTTTATTTTGGAATTTGGCTGTGGAAAATGTGGAAAATGGAAATTGTTCTACAGTAAGTTAAAAATAAAAAGAAATATTTTACAGTGGAAAATGAGAGCTTGAGAGACGCGAAGAGGAAAAATAAAAAAAAAAAAGCGTCGAGAAATAAAATTAATATAATAATAACGTAATTGTTAAAACATGATAAAAGTAATTTGACAATTAGAATAATTTTACAAAATTAATATCCTCTTTTAGCATCATACCAAACATTCTATATTTTATCATATTATATTAATCATCTCCATCTTTTTTCTTTTTCCTTTTTAATCATTGCATCTTTATATAATTTATTTATCATATCCCACAAATCAAGCGATATCTTATCGATTGTTCAAACAAAATATAGATCAAATCACTTTAATCACATCAGACTAATATACAAAACCCAGTTTGAGGAAAGGAAAATGCGGGGGTGGGATGCATCATTGTGGATAATGATTAATTCAACTAAAGAAATGGTACCACACACTTTTCTTTGAAGATTTAAATGTTATTAACTTTAGTTAAGAAGAATCGTGTCCCCCTCGTTAAAATTATAACGAAGGCAACCAAGCTGAGTTTGTTATGCCAACGCCAACGCTACCGGAAAGTCACTGGTCCGGATCTGCTCACCTTATCTAGAGGAAGTGAAAGGATGGGTGACAAATGTTAGCGAAAATGTTAATAACAAAATGTAGAATTGTGGTATGTTTTCTGAACTTGGCTCATCCTCTATTTATGCATCCAGGTAGCACCCATACGAGAGCAACCAAAACACCAACAACCAGACAGATGGAGCACCAACAGTCAGACGATGTGAAAGGACATGTGAAAGGTCGCTTCTCGAGGAAAAAAAACTGCAAAAGGTTACATAGACTAGCGAGACGATGTTTCGCCTTGATCGGTCCGACATTCGACATATTAGATTGCGCTCGTACGCTTGCACACAAGTCAAATTTTTTACAGTTCAAATCGAGCCCATTATTTGGGCCCTCCTGCGTCGGCGTATGCGAGAGAGCGCTTCTCAACCAATCATTCTTATATTTTCATAAAGTGTAACACAGTATAAGTTATTTTATTTTTATTAATAATGAACTTATTTTATTATTGTTATGTTATGATAATATTTTTCAATATTATTAGGTTATAATTCTATTAACTGAGTTTGTCCTCGATTTCGTACGAGGAGGTCTTAAAAGATAGGCTTTATATATATATATATATATATATATATATATATATATATATATATATATATATATATATATATATATATATATATATTAAAAATCACAAAAGTATAAATCTTTGGAAAACTTTACAAAATATCACACCATGGATAATTATATTGCAAAATCACAAAAGTATAAATCTTTGGAAAACTTTACAAAATATCACACTATGGATAATTATATTGCAGAATCCGCAGTAGTATTTTCTGGATTATTTATTTGACAAAAACTTGTGTGAGACGATATCACGGGTCATATTTGTGAGACGGATCTCTTATTTGGGCCACCCATGAAAAGGTATTACTTTTTATGCTAAGAGTATTACTTTTTATTGTGAATATGATTAGGGTTAACCCGTCTCACAGATTATGATCCGTTAGACGGTCTCACATAAGACTCACTCTATTTATTTTGGCAAATACTTGTGTCAGACGGTCTCACGGGTCGTATTTTGTTAGAGGATCTCTTATTTGAGTCATCTATGAATAAGTATTACTTTTTATGCTAAAAGTATTTTTTTTAGAGTGAGTCTCATGTGAGACCGTCTTACTGTTCATAATATGTGAGACGGGTCAACATTATCCATATTCAAAATAAAAAGTAATACTCTTAGCATAAAAAATAATACTTTTTCATTGGTAACCCAAATAAGAGATTCGTCTCATAAATACGACCCGTGAAACTGTCTCACACAAGTTTTTGTCTACTTTTTACTGTGAATATCGGTAGGGTTGGTCCGTCTCACAGATAAAGATTCGTGAGACTGTCTCACAAGAGACCTACTCATTTATTTTATACAAAATATCAGATGATTTGAAGGGATAGAACTTCGGGAAAATTTTGGGTGGACCGAATAATTAAAAGAGTTTTTTTTTTAAAAAAAAAACTTGCTTAGTTAGAATCCGCATCAGTCTGCTGCGGTGCGAATATTTTGAAAATTTTTTGACCAGTCATATTGTGTGAATGGGAATCCTCTATATGTAGATGTATGTATTCGAGTTGTTTGAAACTTTTCATATCGTCTGAATCAAATAAATATTCGATTTGAGTTTCAATCATTTTCTTATTAACGTGTAAGTGATTTAATATAATAATGAATAAATTTTTAAAAAATTATATAATGATTTTATTTTTTTATAACGTGTTAGTGCTAATTTTTTGAGAAATATTTATGGTTCTAAATTAAATACTACTAGAAATAATAAAAATCCTAGTTTTATTATAATAATAGTATTAGTAATGACACTAATAGATAATATTTTATATTATAAATTAAGAAAGAATCGAGAAAGAATTATGAACTAAAGATTGAGAAAAAACTATATAAAAAATGAAGAGGATGTAGGTTATTTATTTGAGAAAATATGAAAAAATTGCAATTTTCATCGAACCAGCAGGTCGACTGTTGTACAACAACCTCGTCATCATAATTTTTTTTTTTTAAACAAAATTTATTGTCAGACCCGTCCGACTCGACGGGTCGGACACGGCTGGTCACGGGTTTTGTTTACCCATACACCATAATTGTACCGCTTTAGGGTGGGTGGTTCTGGTCACAGTTTCGGGTCAAACTGTTGACCACAGGATGGTTCGGTCAGACCCAGACCCTTGGTTAGGTCTAACCATAATTCTAGATTAATCATTTTCATTTTCTAAATATTTTTGTTAAATAAAGATAATAGAAAACTGATTATCCCACTAAACTAAAAAAATGGGGTAAAAATGACAGATCAAAACTTCAACACAAATCACAGCAAACATTTCCAGAGGTAAATTCAAACTGCAGAATTCATTATACAGAATGGAGTCAAAAGAAGCAAAAAAGACAAAACTCATTACAAGAGGAGATTGTTCAAACATAGTTTTGAGTCAGTTCTCAAAATAACAAAAGCAAAACAACATGCTAGGTTGCCTTGAACAACCTAATTTTTGTTTACTGTTATATAAATATTTAACAAAAAATTCTGTATATTATTAAAACAACTTAAATCTGCTATGGATTCCGTTTGCAGAATCAGGTGCTCCTGGATGGTTTTCCGTTCATAAATTTAAAAAGTGCGCTATTTTTATAATTTTTAATTTTCTTTCTTTAAAATGCCGATTTTACGATCTTATCTTTAAATAATATTGGTATGTTATGATCGTGTATGAACAAATGGGAATGGACAAATAAAATTTGTGTGAGACGCTATCACGGATTATATTTTATAAGACTATTACATGAAGATATGAAGATGCGAAGTTTGCATGAACGCATTCATTGATCGAGAAAAAATTGAGTATCTGAAGAATGAACCAGAGCGAAGTTCTGTTTACATGTATCCTTACTTATATCAGTATTGGTTAACTGCTAACTCTCTATCTAACTAACTAACTAATTAACTTAATATATTTGATATACCCCCCTCAAGATGTACTATAAATGTTTTTGATAGACATCTTGGACATTAAATGCGATAGGGTAGTAGATGGGAGCGGTTTTGTAAACATATCCGCCAATTGTGAGGTAGAGCGAACGGGTAGCAGCTTGATAGATCCATCTAGGACATGTCCACGAACAAAGTGACAATCTATGTCGATGTGTTTGGTCCTTTCGTGGAAAACGGAATTAGTGGCAATGTGAATTGCGGACTGATTATCGCAAAATAATGTGGCTGGAGAAGGCGACAATATGTGGAAGTCACGCAGTAAGTGAATGAGCCATAAAATTTCACTTGTGGTGCTGGCCAAGGCTCGATATTCGGCTTCAGTGGATGACCTGGAAATGGTGGCTTGTTTCTTTGCCCTCCAAGATATCAAAGCATCACCAAGGAAGACACAGTAACCTGTTACAGATTTCCTTGTGTCAGAACATGAGGCCCAATCAGCGTCGGAGAATGCTCGCAATTGGGTGGATGAAGAAGTGGAGTAGAATATGCCTTGACCAGGGGATGATTTGAGATATCGTAAGATATGGTGCACTGCCTGGAGATGAGTTGTACGGGGCCGAGATACATACTGACTTAGTTTGTGGACCGCAAATGTAATGTCCGGACGTGATAACGTGAGATAAAGCAGTCGGCCAATGAGGCGCCTATATTGTGAGGCGTCCTTCAACAGCTCACCATCATTGGTGTTTAAACAGATGCGTGGTTCCATTGGTGTGGAAACCGGTTTACTGGCAAGAAATCCAGTATCCTCCAATAGCTTCAAAGTGTATTGTCGTTGGGAAAGACAAATACCTTGTTGTGATCTTGCTATTTCGAGACCAAGAAAGTATTTAACAGAACCTAGATCTTTCATTTTGAATTGGCCTTGAAGAAATGTTTTTAAAGATTGAATCAGGTGTGGAGATGGCCCTGCGATGATAATATCATCCACGTATACGAGTAAAGCAATGAAAGATGATCCTGTTCCTTTTGTAAATAGCGTATGATCAGATTGAGATTGAGCAAATCCAGATGTGAGTAATGCTTGAGAAAACTTGGTATACCATTGCCTGGAGGCTTGACGCAGGCCATAGATCGATTTATGAAGCTTACAGACGAGTTTCTGAGATGCATTGCTATGTGAAACTCGGGTAGTGTATCCAAGAGGTAGATCCATAAAGACTTCCTCCGATAGATCACCATTAAGAAAGGCATTGTTCACATCCAATTGAACAAGATGCCAATGTTGACTGGCGGCCAATGCTAATAGAACTTTGACGGTGGCTAATTTGGCTACGGGTGAGAAAGTTTCAAAGAAATCTACTCCTTCCTGTTGAGTGAACCCCTTGGCTACAAGACGAGCCTTGTGTCTGTCCACCGAGCCATTGGACATATATTTAATCTTGTAAAGCTATAGTCTTGGATGCTCTCAAGAGTCACTTACAGTACAGTACACAAACATCTGATAAATATAAACCTGGCTCTGATACCATGTTAAGATTGGAACTTGGACCTAACTCAACCCCAAAAGCTAGCTCAAGGGGGGAGGATTGTCCAATTCCATATATACCACTCAAAGGTTAATTATCTAACCGATGTGGGACATTTAACACACCCCTCTCACGCCCAGGAATGAACATCTGGAGCGTGGAGTTTACAAATGACCCAATTGTGGGCAGAACGGGTGGCCTAATTATAGGCAGTCCAACACATAACGGTGAAACCCGGTATAAACAAAACATCCTCAAGTATTAGTGAGTCACCAATTCGAATATTGCCACAGAATTTAACTTCGATTGTTGTGTTGTTAGGTAGAGTAACTGTAGACCCAATGATTGGTTGAAGTGATGTAAACAAACGTGCATTGGAACAGATGTGTCTTGATGCACCAGAATCAACAACCCAATGCGAATGTGAAGATAAATCAGGCGGAATGTATGTGGATAAACACATACCTGTGGTGTGAGCATTATTTGAGCCACTCACACTGCCAGTGTGTTTATCAATCGAAGAAAGATGTTGATAAAACATTATCTTGAGCTGATTCAGTTGATCAGTATTAAAACTTTCGAATAGATTCTGAGATGGACCATCATTGGCATTATTACCCGAAGAATCATGTGAGCCCGATATCTGATTTGCAGTGACTAAATTTGGTCGAGTGGTGGTGTTTCCACGAGGCTTAGACCCTGGGGGATACCCATGAATCTTATAACAAGTCTCCACTGTGTGGCCATGGATATTGCACTTAGTGCAAAATGGCCGTTCGCGATGAAATCTCTGTGGCCCTCGAACATAAGCTTGTTTTTGGGACTGATCACTCTTCAGGGCAAATGCCATGTTTCCTGGCGAGTTATGAGCTGTGAGTTGAGATCCAATTGCTCTTTGGCGTTCTTCCTGAACAACCAACGAGAAAACACGGTTGATGGGAGGAAGTGGATCATGTAACAATACTTGACTTCGGATTTGGGCAAAAGAATCATTGAGACCCATAAGAAATGTCATGCTATAATCCATCTGAAAGTGTGCTTCCATCTTCTTAACCCCATCACAAGTACATCGACCACAGCTACACATCGGACGGAAATTATTCAATTCTTCCCAAAGAGCTTTCAGTTTTGTAAAATACACGCTTACAGATTGCTGTTCTTGGCGCAGGTTGAGTAAATCACGTCGCAATTGATAAATTCGGGGCCCGTTGCTTAGTTGAAATCGCTCTTGGAGATCTGCCCAGATGTTGGCCGCAGATTCAGAGAACAGGACGCTGGCTGAAATATCTTTGGAAACCGAATTCAAGATCCAAGAAATTACAATGTTGTTGTTCCGAGTCCAAAAATTTAGAAAATTTGCATCTTCTTCCGATGGTTTGTTGATCGTTCCGTCAACGAAACCAAATTTGTTCTTCACCGAAAGCGCAATTTTCATGGCTCTGCTCCATGATGAGTAATTGTCTCCAGTAAGGGATTGTGATACCAACGTGAGCCCTAGATTATCCGAGTGATGCAAGAAATAAGGGCTCAGGGGATCGTCAATGGCGGACTGACCAATTGATCGAGAATGTTCGGATGAACTTCCAGGAGCCATAGATTCTTCAATTCACAATCACTGGAGGAGAAAAAAAATGTGAAATATGCGGAAATTCAATGCTCTGATACCATATTACATGAAGATATGAAGATGCGAAGTTTGCATGAACGCATTCATTGATCGAGAGAAAATTGAGTATCTGAAGAATGAACCAGAGCGAAGCTCTGTTTACATGTATCCTTACTTATATCAGTATTGGTTAACTGCTAACTCTCTATCTAACTAACTAACTAATTAACTTAATATATTTGATAAAGACAGATCTCTTATTTGGATCATTAATGAAAAAGTATTACTTTTTATGCTTAGAATATTACTTTTTATTGTGAATATCGATAGAGTTAACTCGTCTCATAGATAAATATTCGTGATATCATCTCACAAAAAACCTACTCTTTACTGATATATCATTTATTTAATAGAATCAAATTGGCATGTTTCATTCCTCAGTTCCTCTTGCTTATTTTTATATTTAAAAATAATGCACGTCTAATCAATCAACAAAACAAAAAATTACGATATCCTAAGAATTGAGCTCGTAAAAGAGAATTTTTTAAAAGAAAAAACTTTTTTTTTTTTTTGTGACTTTTGACTCCTTTGTTATTTTTCATTTGTCACTTCATTTTCCTTTTACATTCAAGATCATAATATTTTCATCCCAGGATGTCATTGGAAGCATCCGTTTCCACCATGACACTAAGCCACTCATCAAAAAGAGATTCGCCTTTAAGACCCTCATGAACTGCCAGCAACTCCGCCATGCGAACCATTAAAACACCATGTAATCTAGTGGCACGGGCCGTAAGCAGAACCCCATGAATATCCCGCACAACAATTCCACGCACCGATACAACGACATCCTTGATGAACCACGACATCCACATTAACCTCAACTGTTCCCATGGGCGGAGCCAGCTAAGGCCCAGTGTGGGCACTTGCCTACACTGGGCCTTAGCTAACTATGTATATATATTATAATTTTTAGGAAAAAATTTAAGTATATATATATATATATATATATATATATATATATAATATATATATATATATATTATAAGTTGTAAATCAAAAATTTTAAGTTTTGATATTCTAATATTGTGTAATTTCCCAAATTAACTTAAAGAACAACAAAAATATTTCTTTAATAATTTATAGACTCAAATTTTAGATTTTTACTTGATAGTACTATTCTGATTGACAATATGTAATATTCTATACGATTTTTTCCACATAAGCCCCATACTTCATATGATTTGATTAATAATCATTCCAATTCATATTTACTAATGTCACATTTTTTATATTCCCAACAAAATCCAGAATTTTATGAAATTTAAGATCGTTTTTTTCATTTAATATTATTCGATCATTCAACTGTTTTATTTTTTTGCAATCGAGAATGAATTTATGCATATTTTTCGTTTGTAAAATTTATATTTTCTATCAGATTTTGTTTTGATTGTTGGTTTTGTACGCAATATTTTTTGTCATTTTTATGATGTTTTCCATCAACTAACAGATGTTTCTGGCTTTGTGTAGCTTGTGTTCTAATCTTAGAACACATTTTTTATGGTTTTTGTTTAATCGGTTTTTTTTTTTGCTTTATTAATTATAGTATATTATTGCCTACACTGAATAATAATTCTGACTCCGCCCCTGACTGTTCCATACGTGGGAGTGGGAGTGGGTTTGGGAGGAAGAAAATCCAATCCGCAGCTTCATCTTTTGACCAAGCAAATACACAGCAGGTTGCCAGTCCGAGAGACGAAATCCTTGGCCGACAACACCTTTCTTTCAAAGATGAATTGATTTCTAGAAACCCAAATACTCCAAGAGACCATAAGCAAAGGTTCAAATTCATCTCTAGTACAATCGATAACAATCCATTGCGAAATGAACCTAAATGAATGACACCTCCTTTTGACATTAGGACACAAATTATTTTATTTATATAGAAAACAAAGTAGAAATAAATGATGAAACACGAATATCAAATCAGAAAATACTCTCATCAGAATTGAACAATTTGACAAACCTTTACATTGCTATGATTTAACAAACAACGACACACAATTTCATCCCTCCATCCAAGGTTTCACAATGCAGATGCATCTATAACACTTGGTGAAGAATCGTGAAATTTTTAGACAAGAGACCGTGAACAGATAAAAGGAGGCCACCTAATCACACATTGATTTCACAACAGAATATTAATAATAAAAATAAAAAAACTTAACTCACAGAAGGTCTCTACAAAGGCTTAGCACCGCCATTTTCTTGGACAGAGTTCACGGGTGTGGAAGATCCACTCCTCCTAGATGCACCAGATTGCCCTGTAATTGTCCTGCCCATGAACTTTCCTGCTTTACTCAGACCGCTGCCCACAGCTCCGAGGCCACTCCCTACGATGCCCACACCAGCACCTAAACCAGTTCCCACTAAACCGACACCAGAACCGACTATTGAGGCAGCACCATCGAGGGCATCCATGGTGCTCCCGATTACTCCAGCTTCTTTAAGTTTCTTTCTTTCTTCTATGATCCTCTTCTCTTCTTCAAGGGCAGCCAACTGCTCTTCCTTGTTAAATTCGTGATATAACACCTGAATAATCAGGTCAAAGCTCACTAAGAATATGGATAACAAAATGCTACAACTTCACACCACTAAGAATTATCACATAATCTAAGCAATTTCCAACTTTTCAGGGTGAAACAGAGATAAATCATAATTATAAGCTGAGTACCTGAACTGTAATGGTTCCTCTGTCCTTCTTATCTATAATTTTAAGCATATCAAGTGCTGGTAGCAACCTCAATTCCATTTCTTTAGTTGTATCGGCAACCAGCTCGATCAGAGGTAACTTGGTAACGCCCAGCCGCTTGTCTTGCCCAATGTCTTGATCAAACACCTTTCGTGGAAATAAGGATCCATAAGTACAATAGTTTCACAGGGGAGAGCTCAAAGATGACTCCACATATATACAAAACAGACGGAATATTCTAGAATAACATAAACTCATTTAGCTTGGTATACGATTTTGTAGATATGCCACAGTAGATAAATGAAATACTGTTGAGTTCAAGTCGGAGAAAAATATAGCAGTTTAAAACTTTTGGTTTAGATGTGGTTCATATAACACCATTATCTGATTACGCCACATTTCGTTACAAATTCTTGCGTCCATGTATGGCACATAGATTGATTTGGGTTGCTGATGCAACACAAAGCCATGAGGATGAAAGCAACCAAAGACTACATGACACTTTGATAAGTTCCACTGCATCCATCATTCATTATGATTTAACTTTCAACAAGACCGAGGAGTTCTCCTTGCTAATCCTACACATATAACTGTTGAACATTATTCTTTTTTTAGTACTTATGGGGCTACAGTGTGAGAAGCTCCTTGAGCACGATCAGCGTGAAACATAAAATATTAAAATTATTAAGTGCTTAAAAAAAGGAAAAGAAAAACGTGACGTAACAAAAACCAGACAATAAACAACTTGATGGAGGAGGCATGCTCATTTTAAGGGAAGAGACGTCATTGAGGTATTTCAGAGGTAAGCAACAAAAAAACCTCAAGAATGAGAGACTGAGTCTCCTTGTCTTCTACGATTAACTCAAATGTCTGATTCCACACAGGATTCAGGTTGTTGTCCACAACCTTCGTTTTGACTTTAACCAATGGACGAATGTACACAACAACGTACGGATCAGATTTTCCAATCAACTCCTTATTTTTCAGTTCATTTGCCCTTACGACAATTACAGTAAGCTTTCCCACTGGTTTAAGCTCCAACTCACTGCAATGATATTGTTCAGATTTAGTCAATCCAAATACATAAATTGGATACCAAAAACTATATGCAACACATATGGATGCCTTAATTCCAGATTTTAGTGATATTAAGTTGGCCTATGTGTGTCGGCAGGAAGAGGAATGTTGGTTCACAAAAATAAATAAATAAAACTACGAACTCCATTCGAATGAACTAAAATGAAGCGAAGTCTTTGGCGAAATACTGAAATAATAAAACATAAGAAGGATATTAATGTAAATTTTAGCGTGTATATATATCTTTTCACCTTTTTTCCCTTGAAAACATCCATCAAACTTGCTCAAATTAAGATGATGAATAAAACTAAAATAAGACATCAAACAATTATTAGTTTAACTTTTAAATACTGATTGTAATACAACAGTTAAAAAAAAAAATAACTTGCAACTAAAATACAAATTACATAAATACTTTTAATGTAATGAAGCATCCAAAAATAATATATAAGAGTTATTGACAAAAAATTATACACTTTTCGTAAAAAAAATGTAAAATATTTTAGCTATCAACAGTTTTTCAATTTCATATTTATGAAAGGGGTAGTTAAAATCTATTCATTAATAAAATAGTTAATAAGTTGGATTTGGTGAAACAAAATTACTACAATGATCGAACATGTGAAGTATAAGATTTCACCATAAATAAGCTTTAAGATTTCACTGTTCAACGATAACTAACTTGTACAGAGTGACCAACAAAAATGTATTTAACAATACTAACTTCATAATATAGAGGGATTAACAACAAAATTCTAAATATCACACAAAACAATCTTAACTCGAATAATGGGAAATAAAGAAAAAATATAGCAGCACATTATAACAAGAATATATTTATACCGAAATCATCTTAACAATATGATGCATTCTCTGCTATACTAAAACAATATATTTTTTAATTACTAGGAAACACTTGGATGAATATTTTGCCAGGATTTTACTTCCCGTAATAAGTTTTTTGTTTTTAAGATAAGGTAATAAATAACATTTGGAGGTAAGACGAAAATGAATTTATTCCTTTTAATAAAAAGTTTATATGAGTATTTTGGTCATATAATTAAAAAAATTAAACAATTTTTTGGAATTTGGCCATAAGAATGAGATTGAGTAAATACAAAACATAGAGATGAATTAGAGTTGGAATCATGTGATGCAGGTCAAAGAAAGCAACCTTAAATCTACAGGAATGCCACCAATAGGAACAACAATTCTGTGGGGCCACTGCAGCATATCTGTTACGATGGAATTAACAGTATCCTAACAGAAATACACATTGAATTGTTGGTCAGTCCAAATAAAAAGAATAACAGATGAGGAAAAATATGCAAGCTTACATCTATCATATCAGAAAGCCCAGGAATTGCTGTTAAACTTCCACCAATAGCTTTCAAATTGTAATCGATCCGAGGTTTTGGCTGAGTAACACGAAGAAGCAGAAATGACATTAGAAAAGAAGTAACAAACTATAAAATGTATTGTCAAAGCTGTAATACATTTATTTTCTTTTTTCGTCTCATCCATACATAATTGAAGTCCACGAGAAATGAGTCCAAACCCAAAAATATTTACATCATAAACTTGAAAGCATCATCTTAACAGAGCATACACAGTCCACCTAGAATGACCTTTTATATCTCGTGTTTAATCATTCATGTTGAAAATTCAGTGATTCATAACCTTTGAGGGTCTCACAGATAAAGGGGGAATCGTTCAGAAGGTGTGAGGAGACTCGATAATAAGAAATTGGCTTGAGCATTATATATTTCCATCTAGTAAATATTTTCCATACCCTAGCCCTTCCGCTCAAAAACCTTAAGTTTATTAAAAAGGTAGTTGTACATTAATGATAGGTATTCTGAAGGTGTACCTCTGCAAGCAGAGCAACGACAACTGCGGAGATGCAAGGAATTTCATCTGCAAGTTGGAATATAGCACGAACTATGGTAAAAACTTGAAGATCCTTCAACTGAAATTGACATCGAATAGAAAATTTCAGGTACTAAGTTTAACAAAATAAAACAGCATATGACAAGGAAAAAGTGAATGCAAGTCATAGAATAAAAAAGAATTGCGAAAGCAGCATTTCATAGCAACTATGCCGCTGGGCAGGATAGTCAGTTTGTGCACCAACCTGGATGGGAATGGACGCAACAAGAGCAGCTTCAACAGCTAGAATAATGCTTGGATCACCACCCCACCGAAGGTCAATATCCATTGTGATTTGACCTTCCTTAAGGCTCTGAACACGAACCCCTGCGATAATCATGTAATCATGCAGGTAAAGAGGCAGAAGCACTTGCACATGAAATAATCCATCGTAAAAACAAGTAAGAAACATAAATGGCAAATCCTAAGGAAATAATACTGAAAACCCCAGAAATATTCAATAACCAAAAAAACCTACATTAATTTTCTGCTCCATAATAAGAATGCATTCATATTGTGCAAATTTCAATCCACAAAGAAACTTATACAATTAATCTCTAAGAATTATGCACTTTTCAAACGATTATTATTTGGGAACCCCTTCAGCAGAGCTTTCAGCACAAAATAAAAGATTGTCAGTCACCCTAACATAGATGATAAAACTAGTCGAAACCCTCAGCAGCAAAAAAACGTTCTTTTTAACTCAAAAGAAATCATGATGATCAATTCACGACATCAAGGGATTCAAGCAGGACTGGAACTTTGATACAAGATAATCATCAAAAACACTTGAAACAATTCATCTGATTTAAACCATTGGAGATATTCAACGACATAGGGCATAAGCTAGAGAAATATCCTTGTTATTACCTTCTATTTTTGGTGCCACAGTTCCAAGAGACAGTTTATTGAATTTCAAAGAAGTGATCCCCGTTGGTCGATATTGTTCCAACAATGGCTCAACAGATTCTTTAATAACAGCTTCTGCTGCCTGAGAAAGTAGTCACTCGTGAAAATCAGTAATGCAAATTCATAATGATCTAACACAAGAAAAAACAAAAGTAATCTGCCAAAGAAAAAGAGAAGGCAAATGAAACATTATCATAAAAGATTCCACGTATGAAACTCGAAGAACTGTAGTATTTGTACTCATAAATACATGAAATCTATTGACCCGAAATTGGAGTAAACAATAAACTGTGTCCCATAAAAAGTCAACAAATAACACATACTCTACCAGGAAATCAAAGTTAGCATGCACATCACTGTATCAGAAAGCTATTATCGGTGATCATTCATACAAAAGTAAGACTTCTAATATAATAAACGAGAGAGCTTACATCAGCAACAAATGGCCACAGTTTGCCCAGTTGTTTGTTCAGCCATTTCACCTAACACAGTAAGCAGAGCAAGATAAAATATAACAGATTCCCCATATAAAAGGGGATAAAAACGTTGCATGTTTATGTACACTAATTATCAAGTGAAATTTAGAACTAGAGTGGCAAAAATATAGATGTTAAGCATACTTCAATTATTCATAGCTGTTATTGACTCGAAGCATAGAAGAGTGTATGACCTTAATATACAAAAAAAATCCTATTTCCCATTGTCATTTCGAGAAGACTCCCAATTTATCAAATGCATCATTAGCGACCATGTTTGGTACAAATTCATTTATTGATCATGTCTCCTCAATAAAGGATGCGTTCAATGACAAAAAAATACTGATGATATAAAATTTTGAACAGCATACATGGCATTCGTGGACAGTAAAGAAATATGGTATATAATCAACAGTCCATCACCCCACTTTGAAAGCGCAGCAGATCACAGAAATGCAATTTATTTCTAGCTTCAACAAATAAATTCAATTTTATATTAGCAATGCATTTCACTATACAAGTTCTCCAGTCCTATCCATTTTATCAATCTAACAGATGCTCCAGACAACAAAGCCTTGCTCACGCCACCCCATTCTGAATCTGGAACACATTACTTCCATGTTTCATGACCCATATGTAAGAAGAAAGAAAGACTCTAACTTGCTCAAAAACAGGGAAAGATATCCATTCTGGAAAGTTGTCACCGCAAATTTTCTTCAGATCATCCCTGTCAAGCGAGCTAAGCAATTTAATATCAACTGCCTGTCAACACAAAAAGTCGAACAATTGTCAACCCCATCAGACATTCAATCAAAAGCTTATAACAAATCTAACAATCACCACACCAGAAATACACCAAAAAACTAACAATCTAACCATTAAGTCACAGGAATGGACAACAGCCTATAACAAATGCAGTCAATGGAAAATTAAAAAGTAAAATCCAAATAATCAGAAACTATTCATCTTCAACTCATAAATTCGGAAATAAAGGCATAAAAAGAATGCCACAGAGATCATAGATGAATAAAATCATCACCATTAAACACTAAAAAGCATGTAAATTTCCCAAAGAAATCACTTCAAAAAAAAAAATTTAAAAACAAGAAATGCAAAGAACCTTCGCAATACGCTTGTCGCTACGGTAGCGCATCATGTACTGCCAACCCGCCATCAACACGATCCCGGAGAGGATCCCCATAAACATTCCCGATATTAAACCCATCGAACTCTCACGTTTGCTTCTTCTTCCCCAAAAACCCAATCCTTAAAATCTTCAAAACTCCCCTTAAAAACACAAAAGAAACGGAAGTAGCACGCACTCTCTCGAAAGTTACATAACCCCGCAGTTGAAAAATAATTACCATCACGGAAGGAACCTACTATATAACTTATCAAACATGAAATTTATAAAGATTTCATCCACAAGTTTCGAATTTACCGTCAAATGAACATAGAGCTGTTGGGTGGAACTATAAATGAACGCCTCTGTAACCAAACTCCAAATTTTGGATATTATCGTATTATTATTTACTATCTATGAAATTAAATAACAATTAATTTTTTTTTAAAAAAATAGTTGTACAACAGAATATACGATTTTATTATCCATGTCATCAGGACACATGTCCATACGACAAGGTACTTCGGTATTATAAATTTTAAACAAATAAAATATTAGAATGTTTACTTCGGTACTAACATGTTCGATAGATGTAATAACTTGTAAATCATATAAATAATATTAAACAAACTTTGTGCAATAATAATCTCTCAAAAAATATTGATAGAAAAAATTGAATTCATGATTAATATTTTAACATACATCAATTTTATCAACTCGAAGATTTACGAGCTATTGGTTTGTAATTTAGTTGAAGTTAGGGGATATTTAGCATGTGAACCGACAAATGTCCCATTGTCGACACTCAAATTATATTATATTATATTATATTATATTATATTAAACTCATTAGTTTTGCCTCCTGATATTTATGACTCCGCCGAGCTTACACATTTTAAACGGGCCACTATTGGGCTCATTTAGAGTTGGGCTTTACCGGGCCTGTTTAAACGAGCTTGTAGCCGGATCAAGACCGGTCAGATTGATCAAGTCGTTAATAATAAAATTCTATATATATATATATATATATATATATATATATATATATATATATATATATATATATATATATATATATATATATATATTATGTATATATATGTGTGTGTGTGAGATCTAAAATATGCATCTTGTCACAATATGAAATCTTCTAAACTAAAACTAAATACTTTATTATTAAAAAAAATCGAGTTTGTTTTTAGATGGAATGATTAGAATGGATTTGATTTAAAATCCACGCATCAAATACTACATTGTCTCTATCTATCTGTCTGTCTTAAAATTGAAATGCAAAATTTGAATTAAGTATTACATGTTCATTCTAGAATAAACATGTATTTCGAAATATATATTTTTCCATGAAATATTAATTTCATTTACGTTCTAAATAAACATAGTTCATTCTCTTCACTTTCGTCGAAACTTTTCGAATTTGCTTTCAAGGTTTGACACATTGTTCCCACTTACAAAACTTGCATCGGACCTACCGAATTAAGAAGGGAATTATGTCCCTCTCTTTCCAAAAGTATTAGAGAATTAGATGCACCATCTCATTTCGACGTCAAATCAAATACTTTTCATTGCATGCATCGTCATGTTGCATATATTATTTGTGATTGGGTTCTAACACTGAATGACCCTTCTTTATAATTATATGCTCATTTTATACATATGCTATTCCTATAATAATTAATTATTCAAATAAATATCGGCAAACAGAGTAGCTAGAATTATGGGTAATTAGATTAATACAACAAGGTTTAATTTTATTTATTATCTTGTTAATGCCTTTTTTATTCAAAGAAAGATAATTAATTTGGTATATATAGTAAATGACGAGTAAGTCAATTTGTGGATTGTGTTTTATTTACTCTTACATGTAAACAATATTTATTTTAATAATATTTTATTGTTTTATCCAGTTATGACGTTTATTTTATATGTATACATATGTAAGGTGCATACATAAGGCATTTGAATATATTATAAGTAACATGAGGTCCATAGGTCACGTGTTCATTCTTATTAATTTCAGCCACCTAAATCAAGGATAAAATCGCTCGAACTCGAGACTAACATCAATGATGTTAACGTGATGTTTCATTGGTATAGACTTGGAGATGATCTCCAATCATACAGATAGGTGATCATGTGATGATTATACTAAACAACCATTTCCTAGAATTTCTAAGTGATTGTTTCTTATCAAGTTGATTAGTTTGTGATTTTGGTTGTACATTATTAGTCTTTTGATTCGGGACAACATGAAGACTCTACGTACAAACATTGCACTTTAATTCATTTATCGACTCCATGAGAGTTATCAGGAGGCCAGGTTGGGTATAGTTTTGACATATGTAGAAGCCAATGAATTGTAGTCGGGGATTCATAACTAACCTACATGTGTGGATATAATATGTAATATGATGAGTTAATAGTGCAAGGAATCTCCGGCTAGAATAAGACACGTACATTATGGAAAGGTGTTTTCTTAGTTACACATATGATATCATTATGATTATTCAAATCACATTATGATCGAATTCTTTGGCAACTCTTGATATACTAATGATTACAGATTCAAACGATATGTATGTGTTCAAGAGACCGTAATGTACGCTAACCATAACATACTGGTTCTTGAAGATGCTATCAGTGATACCTATGAGATCATGGGGTGACACTATTATATGCTCTTATCATGATCTGATGGGTGCAATCAGACTTGAGTTCTGATATTCTTAATCAAGAGAGTTGATGAAAATAATATGGTTAATTAGGGTAAACCCAAATAGAGACAAATGATTGTCATGAATCACATGAAGTTGTGAAATCATATCTAGCTCTATTCCTGAATTATTGACGGTCACACAAGTTAATAGTGCAATGAATATTCAACAATTCGTACATCGAGAGTGGCAAATGAATTCGATAATGATGTGATTTATCTTTGAGTAATCATAGTGGCATAATCTGTGCAACTAAGGAAACACTTTTCTATAATGCACATTTCTTACTCTAGCTAGAGATTCATATATATATATCGATACCATCTGATGTGACGAGTTAACGATGCAATGTATCGTTAACTCGTCACATCATATAGTATCGATATATATATATATGTGTGTGTGTGTGTGTGTGTTTAAGAGACCGTACTGTACACTAACCATAACCTACTGGTTTTTGCAAGCACTATCAATGATATCTAGGGGATTATAAGAGAAGTTACTAGACACTCTTATCACGATCTGATGGATGTAATCGGACTTGAGCTAGAGTAAACCCGAATAAGGACAAATGATTGTCATGAATCTCATGAAGTTGTTAATTCACAGTTATTTGTATCCCCAAACTATTGAATTTTGTGTTCCTGTTGAGATAATCAAATTCAAATATTTGAATTTGATTATTAAATTTGGTGGAGATCAAACATATTGATTATGAAGAAGTTTATAGGTCTGTTTCATATTTAGAAGTTGTGGAATTTAGCTTGACTACTAATTTTGTGAAGAAAGTACAATTGCCTAATTTATTGATTGAATTCCAAAATAGGCAGCTACAAAAAATGAGTCCGTTGAAAATTTGATCTTCAAAATTTTTCCTTTTTCATTATAATAAAAAGATTTGTACTTTTGTCACATCGACATTATCTTATCGTCAATCTGGAATTATAATGAAGTCATAATTACTTAATTAATAACTATAGAATATGCTAATTGAATATTAATTAATTATTTTTCACTAATAGGTGAAATTCTCATGGAATATTCTAAAAGAGTTTAGAATTAATTAATAGTTATTTAATTATATCATATATTATCAAAAGTTGAAAATACTATATGAGATCATTACTCTACATGAGTTTTTTGAATAATTGGATTGGAATATTGGAGATTACTAATACAACTCTAACTAGTAGGAGTACAAGTTAAGACAATGAAAACTAGTGGAGATTTTTGACAAGATGAAAACTCGAAGTAAGAGTCTTAGTAGAATTTGAATTTAAGAGTCCTATTAAGATTCTAATTTATAGTTCTAGTAGGATTCTAATTTAATCAATGAAAATTATAAATATGACAGTACATATCATATTAAGATAGTAGATTTTCTCTCTCTCCTCAGAAACACAAAACTCGATTAGCCCTTGTTCTTTGATAACAACACATGGCCGAGCTCCTCCACAAGTACCGCGACAGTTGCCTCCTCCCACGGTGGTTCCGCCAAGTTCCAACAACAAATTCTCAACGCAAAACTTCGTCTAATTTCCTAGTGTGAATTAAACGAAGAATCTAATCTTCGACCGTGGACCTCATTAGAAGATTGAAGAACGATGTGACCTCCAATTGATCGTTTGAAGGGATTTACAAAAAAGATTATTTACGCTCGAAATACATAATAGTTTGATGTCCAGCGTCTTAGATAACAAATCTAAATAATAATAAACATCATATTCATGGATTTGATAATTCATACGATGCACAAGATTATTTTGATCGTCAAAATGAAATTTCTTTGGAAATTTTAAACTTTTGCTGAGTTTTCGGGGCGAGAAAACGATACTCCAACAAAATTATTTACTCAAACTTTGCGGTATAAATTACCAATATAAAGAAGATAGAGATGCCAACATAATTACTAAACAAGTAGATGAAAATAGATTTTTAAGCTTTGGGGACTTGGACACATATAATGGATGACTTTTAAATGAAATATTTGCGCAAAATTGTGCGTGTATACTTATATATTAAAATTGATAATGTAAGTTGGCATATATAAAGTTTTAGTTATCTTATCAGTATTTCACTTGTGCCATGTAGGAAATATTATTTTATATCATTAACATTAAAAATTAGTAAGTATGAGCATTTGATAATTAAAATATAATAGCTAATTAGATTATAGATTATACAATTAGAAAACAAACAAATTATCCTAAAAATATTTGAAAAAATTCCTTAAACAATGTTTGTCGTCGTATTTTTCTAGTTGTTGTCACTATCACATATAAAAAAAAATTGGACCCCTAGGATTCGTAACTCAAGATACATCGACATACAGCTAACAATGACTAGAAAGGAGGTTCTTCGAAAAAAAAAATGTCATACATGAGATAATGATTGACCCTGACTTTTGTTGATTGTCATTGTATATGATACAATCAAAAGATATTGTCTCTGTTGGAATTTAAAAGAAAGTCTTCGATCAGAAGGGCTCAATGAAAATCTTGGAATAAGCAATTTATGGCTCACATTACTTATAGTCAGAATTTGAACTACTAAAACACGATTTCCGAGGCTCGTTACGATCAATCTAGTGTCATTGCATAATTCAAAAGAATTATCAATGTTCCACATCAACAAAACCAGAGTTCCAATCTTCAAATTTAACTCATGATTTGGTACTCCAGAACATCTTATTTCATTTAAGAATTTAGGATATTCACATAATGTGGAATGTCATTTTAGTCCCGTTTTTATCAGAAAATCTTAATTTCATCTAATTAAGTAACATGTCATATGTCAAGATTCCAGTAATTCGGACTTAATGTGCCATAATAGGTGTAGTATTCGCCTCGGATATAATATATGTCTTTCGTACTTGCCATAGTTACATCAGCTTATGAAGTCATGATTCAATAATGACCTTTGTAGGAAGCATATATGCATTTTCCATACGTGAAATCTATATAATATTCCACGATATGCAATTCCAAGTTGCATTCGTTAGTGCTAACTGCTCGTTAAAAACAGTGAGAACATAAACTCCACTATAAATATCGTTAGTGGAACATTTATACGAACACAAAATAATTCTGAAAAAAAAAAGTTTGGTAAAATGAATTGCATTGAAAGCTGGAAGCCTGTGGCTGCAATGGTAGCTGTTGAATTTGCTTTGGCAGTTCTAAACATACTGTTCAAGAAGGCAATGGATGGAGGGATGAACCACGGGATCATAGTCGTTTACAGGCAATCCATATCTACTATTTTTTTGACCCCATTTGCCTATATCTGGGAAAGGTATCGAAGCATTTGGAATTAATTATATTGGCTTTAACAATTTTTCACTAGTAAATTCGGGGAGTCGATTCGAGTGCCAATACTATAAACTCAAGTACTGCATTAATGCAGGAGTAGCTGGAGTAAGCTGAATATTTGGCTGTTGGGTCAGATTTTTTTGTGCGCATTGTTCGGGTGAGTGTAATTTGTGAAGTAAATATTCTTTGAGTACGTTGAGTGTAGTGGCTCGATGTGATTTTCATACATAATATATAGATAAATATGAGATTCTTGTTTATTTCCTAAGTTTAAATTTTTGGAATGTACATGTTGTAGGATGACGTTAACGCAGTACCTGTTCTTGGTTGGGCTTGATTATACCTCGGCAACATTCATGTGTGCTTTCATAAATATGGTGCCAGTGTTTACGTTTGTGCTTGCATTGCCCTTAGGGTAAGTCCATTTAAATCAACTAGAGCAGCAATATTAGATAGTTTGCTAGCTATTACTAATTATAAATATAATAGAGTGTATGTATATATATATTTAGCTGTTGATCAATGTCTGGCGCAGGATGGAGAGTGTGAAAATGAACAGCAAAAGTGGGAAAGCTAAGTTATTCGGCACAGTAACCTGCATCGTTGGAGTCTTGATACTCGCACTCTACAGAGGGATTCCATTAATATACTCGGCGTCGAACGCGGCTAAAAAACGTCAAAAACCAAGAAACTGGGGCGTGGGTTCGGCGTTTCTATGTGCAGGAGGCCTGGCTTGGTCTTCGTGGTTTCTAATCCAGGCCAGGATTGGACAGAATTACTCTCATCGATATTCCAGCACCTCCATCATGTCCTTTTTCAGTGCTGTCCAGTCTGTTGTTTTGTGCTTCTTCACAATCGACAGAAAGAACATTATTTCTGTTTGGATTCTTAGAGGAGAATTGCAGATTCTAAGTGTCGTGTACGCTGTGAGTATTCTTCATTCTTTCATAGAATTGGCTTCCAAGTTGAGCAATATACATATAGAGCCGCGCTTTTCTAGGGTTTTCGGCTTGGTTTCCAATCGCCTAAGTTTACGGTTTTCATTTAGCCATATCAGTAGTCAATGCATGGTCTTAATATATATATATATATATATATTTTTTTTATCTAGGTCTTAATATATTAAGCAGTACTTTTTGTTACAATTTTAGTTATGTTTTATTGGAGTAAGTTATATTTTTCGATATCACGTCATCACTTTAATAAAAAATGACTAAAATAAATCAGAGTTAAGCTCTATCTATGTTATGCTCTATGTATAACGAAGGTTACACACATTGTTGCATCTTATTTTTGAAATTACAAAACTACCTCAATAGGGGTTCTATCAATTAAAGTTCATTTGGGTAGTTTTGTATTTTCCAAACTAAATTGTAACATTCATTGTGCATATAAAATTTCTCATATTAAAAAGCGCAACTATTATATTAAAACCGTAAATTGACCGATAACATGATAAAAAAATAGAAAAATGCAACTTACAGAGCAAAGAAACGTCATTTTCCGTGTTTCCTAATTAATGTTAGTTCCCTCTCCTATTGTAGTTCACTACATTTTTCATATGCCACAGTCAATTGTTCCTCGAATTTGATCATTCTTAACTATACATTTGATTGCAGTAACAGTTTTCTCACATTCATTCTTTGGATTTATATCCACACAGGGAGTAGTGGCTTCGGGCGTATGCTATGTGGTCATGTCATGTTGTGTTAAACAAAAGGGACCTGTTTTTACCTCAGCTTTTACTCCTCTGATTCAAATTTTTGCTGCCATTTTCGATGTTGCGATATTGCATGAAGAAATTTACCTCGGAAGGTAAGCCTTTACGCTTGTGTGTGTGTGTGTGTGTGTGTGTGTGTGTGTGTATTATACCAAAGTTTGTTATATATGTCTACTTTGGACAGCATTGTAGGATCCCTTGTAGTCGTCGTGGGCATGTATGGTCTTCTTTGGGGAAAAAGCAGGGATCAAGAGACTCCGAGTATAGATAAAAACGCAGCAAACCAAGAACCAAGAAATTGAAATCTATACGAATGTAGCCTTCTATGAAAACATTTATTTGGATATGCGGTGTTCAGAAAATTAACCGTATGGTTTTAGATCAGTTTTTGATCCATCACAGTTTGATTTGGTTTTAAAATCATTCAAAGGGAAAAAATTGATTTGGTTTAAGTTTTTGAGTAAAAATAAACCGAATTAAATAGAAGTACGTCTTGTTATTTAAAAAATGAAATACTTTTTAGTATTAAATAAATCGTGGTACTGTTAGCAAATCTTTTTCCCTGCAAGTCGGTAAGCAAGATTACTATAATTTATAGCATCGAGGTAACAAATTAATCCCCTTTTTCTAACGAGTCTTGTACTGAGAGACGACATACAGGACATGTAGTCTGTTTTCTGAGCCATGTATCAATGCAAGATAGATGAAAACTATGCCCTCAGTTTGGCATGATTCTTAGTACTTCCTTTTCTTGATACTCTGCTAAACATATTGTACACCTGCAATTAATTTTTTAAAAATATTTAGTTGAAAGAAGAAACTTCTTGATTGATTATATCGTGGATCACCGTGTCAAAACATTATTAAGTTTGATGAAGAATGAATCGTTAGTAAACCGAGGCTCGAAAAGATTAAGATGGCTAGCTAGACTCACTGTGCATCTTCAACTGGACTGAATGCTTCACGATCGAAGTTCATCGTGGGAATTGCAGCAACGTGCGACAACCGGTTCAAGAAAATTAATCCTGTGTTCTGGCTGCCAGAAAATAACCTCTCAAGTAACAGGTATCCACAAAAATGATGCACGCAGAATCGTTGTTAGTAGTACATGCATTCTTACTTCTATCTCATTCCTGCTCATGTTTTTTCACGAAAGCAGATGATGTCTCAATCGAATAAGTCAATAGTTCGCCAAAAATTAAAAAAAATCAAAGCTATCTGCATTGTTATCTTTTAGCAAAGACTCAATAATCCATAACCAGAACAAATGTTCACAGGGTAAAGAAGCAAGCTAATTTCAATAAACAAGCAGATTTCAAGAATGCAGCGGTATGAAATATATATATTAAATGAATCGAACCAGCTCAAGATCGATCCTCGTGTCAATCTCGAGCATTTTCCGTTCCTCCATGCGGCGGAGCCTCCCATAAATCAGCCTAGTCCAAACAAACACGATAAAAGTAGCACTCATGCCAAAACCAATAATTGTCGTGATTAAATTCATTCATGCAAGAACCGAATATGTCACCACAAATCTCCTACTGCTTCAACTCTCAATCCCAAAAGGGGTAAAGAAAACGAAGTAAAAACGTAAATGAAGAAAATAAGCAAAAGGATCTACTAAACTTCCAGATCCAGATTCGTGAGGAAATTGACAAATCCTCAGCTGGTAGAATGAAAGTCAACCATCATACAAGGAATTTAAATCCCAGTTCAAGAAAACATCAGACAATCATCCCCAGAAGTTAAAATCAAGCGGAAAAAAGAAAAAGGAAAAATCCAATATCAAGAATTTCCAAGGGAGGGGATAAATCGTGTAAATTTTGTGGAACCAATGACGGGACAATTCGAATCTCTAGAAACAAACAAAAGGAAGAAGCCAGATAAGTAAAAAAACAACGACAATAATAATTATGATAATAATTACATAATCCCACTAAAAAAATTACAAAAAATAAAAAATAAAAAAAAAAAGGAGGGAAAGAATATGTCTCAAATGAGGACAAGCTAGGATCGAGATTTACAAAGAAAGGGGAAGTTTTGGGATTTAGAAACCAATTAAGAACCGAAAATGACGAACAAACATCAAACCCAAGTAAAACTAATGTCTGTCTCCAAAAATACTTCATAATCCGTTTATTGGAACTCAAAGTCAAGAAAGAAAGAAAGAATTTCAAAGGAAAATGTGGTCTTCGGCATTTTCACTGGGGTCCACTTTAGCTTCAGAGTTGGATTCTGGTAAAGACATTCTTGTACTTTCTGATCAAGCCTTAAAATTTGGGTCCGTTTTGTTTTCCCATACTTGACATGCATATTGAAGTACATGCGTTACCCGAACTGATTTCTCTTTACCCATATATCATTTAATTTTTTATTTTATTTTTTTAGTTTGGGGTGATTATTGATATAATTGAGTCTTCGACTTAAGACATCGTCTTAAACTTAAGATCTCAATGACAATATCATTTGACCTTTTAAATAACTCTGTTAGTATTTTCAGAAAATATCATATGTCAAAAGATTAAAATTTAATAATTAATTTTATTTGCCCTATTTATTGTTCACCATTATCATCACTAATTTTTTTTTTCCAAAATATAAAGTTGACTCGATTTATCGCTATTATATTTTCGTGAAGTATCCCGAGAAAAAGTGTTGTAGGGTTTATTAACACATACAACAATATATGTGATGAAAAATGCGAAAATTTGGAGATTGGATCTCCCTAATAATGTTTTTTTAAAAAAATATGTCCTTTTCATGTGTGTATATATATATATATATATATATATATATATATATATAAGCTAAGGACATATATGTATATAAATTTTAAAAACTTTAATAATTTATTACTACGTAGCAAAATAAAAATGTTATCTGAAGAAAGGTGACAACTGAATCCGGCCGAGTAACTATCACTCCGCGAACTCAAAGTGCTATACGTACGTGGAGGATTAACTGATGAGAAAACTCCCCAAAAATGATTTCATAAAAACTTCATATTAATTATTTAATTAAATATGGTCGGGCCGATTTGGGTTCCCTATCAAAACCGAAAAACCGAATTTTATAAATTTTAAAACCGTAATCAACTGGAAAACCGACAAAATTTTTATGTGTGGTCAGTTTTTTTGGTTTTAACCGAGCTATGTGCTCAAGGTAGTAAAATCGATTCCCCGTTCGGCCCTGATATATAAGTGACGGTCAATTTCTTTCAACTATGAAATTATCGAAGTTCAGAAGAATTTGCATGCAACCTAACATTAAATAAAGACAAAGTTCTACGTTTCAATTAAGCACAACTTACCAAGTAACTTAGAGTGGATTGATCGCCACATTAGGGACAACCCTCTTTAAACACGATTCTAATTATACGATCATCTATCCAAAATTTTTGACAAATATGATTGAATGTATTTTATGGCTAAGTCTATGTTACATCGGAAGTGTCCATATGTATTTTCATACGAGATGATCGATAGTGGGATCCATATATTATTGTTTTAAATTCAGATGATCGCATGATAATCTTCTACAATCTTGCACAAAAGTAGATACAGAGTAACACTTTGTTATAACATAAAACAAACCATATATATTTTATTTTATAGATAAAAACTCATATTTTCACAAAAAAAATTTATAACTAATTTAACTGATTATTACGACTAAACAATATTATTTTCTGCCAAGTTAACTGATTGTTTTCCTTAAAATTTGAAATTTTTCGCCAACAATCTTTTCACACGCATATACTAAAAAAATATATCAAATGCAAAGCAAACAAATCTGCCTGCTCAATTATTATAGGAATCCAAAGCTACAATTTGACAAAATGCTTTTTCAATTGCTATTTAAAATTTTAATCAATCCCATAATCAATCCATTAATATTATAGTAATATTACGATTAATTACTAATTAGGAAACAAACACCACAAAGGACACGTTACGCTGGTTTGGAGCCCCACATATCATTCCATCTCCATTAGCAAAAAACCATGTATTTTAATTTTAATTACCCCACAAATCATTATATTAATCTTGAAAAATTCTTGAATTGAGATCTAATATCAAAAGTTCAGTTCTAATATTTTTTATCATATCAATATTATTTGCACTCCACTTTATGCGTATTTACGATATATATTAATTATGGAGTGTAAATAATATAACTCCTTTAAATATAAAAATCTACTGATAAATATTGCATGAACTAATTACATTGTTTACATATCAATGGATTTTCTTAGAGGCGAAATTGAAAAATAAATAAAGTTCATTTTTGTTTCCATACGGCAATCATCATGAGTAGAGGCACTTATATATATGTGCGCGCGTACACGCCTATTTTGTTGAAATGAATAAATTGTTTATGAGTATGTCTCTTGTAACACGGTCTCACAAATTATTATCTGTGAGACGGGTCAACTCTACCGATATTCACAATAAAAAGTAATATTCTTAGAATAAAAAGTAATATACTTTTTCATGGATGACTCAGATAAAATATATGTCTCACAAAATACGACCCGTGAGACCGTCTCACACAAGTTTTAGTCAATTATTTATAGTTTATTTGTGTCCCTTGGTAGCAGTAGAGTTTTTTATTGGGAGTTTTCGTTAGTCACGCATTTGAAGATCAAGCCAAAGTGATAAGAATTTGGGATTAAATTAATCAATCACAAAGTAAAGGGTTAATCAAGATGAGTGAGTCTCATGTGAGACCGTCTCACAGATCATAATACGGGTCAACAATACACATATTCACAATAAAAAGTAATACTCTTAGCATAAAAAGTAATAATTTTTTATGGGTGACCCAAATAAGAGATCTGTCTCATAAATAATACCCGTAAGACCGTCTCACATAAGTTTTTGCCCATCAGATATGAACAAAAATAAATAGTACAAAGGAGAACTGATTACAATAATTTAGGCCTTTTTTAATATTTTCTTTATTTAGGCTAAAAAAATATACTTTACTTGGATCAAAATGCAATTTACACGACATTCTTGAAATGGTTTAGTATAAATAGAGACACGGATTGGCACAATATCTCTTTCATGCGCGCGCGCGCGCGCCCACACACACACACACACACACACACACATATATATATATATATATATATATATATATATATATATATATATATATATATATATTCGCTAATTAAACTTCACAAACAAAGCCCTTGCCCCTTATATATAACATTACAAATTTTGTGTGACTCATGGCTGAATGCGAAGCTACAAAATCCGTCGTAGCCACGAGCCATACGAACAAGCCGCAACGAACAAAATCGACGACACAGCAACGTCGATTTGTGGGTGTAAGGCAAAGGCCATCCGGCAGATGGGTAGCTGAGATCAAAGACTCCTCTCAAAAAGTACGCTTGTGGCTCGGAACCTACGATACACCTGAAGAGGCTGCTCATGCCTATGATGAGGCGGCTCGTGCCCTCCGTGGAGAAAACGCGCGTACGAACTTCGCTGCAACGAATCTCAAGACAGACAATCCAGAATCCAATAACTCGAACACGGGCTCAAGCACTGAACACGTAGATACCAAACATGGGCTTAGTTTTTCATCTTTAAAAGCCAAGTTAAGCAAGAATCTGCAGTCCATCATGGCTAGAAAATCAGAGAACAAGCCGAATAAGAGCCGGGTAAGCGACCACTTCGCTTTTGCAAATCTTTTTCACTTCAAGGGGTACAATCAATACAACCAAAACCCTTATCCTAGTGATATTATGAAAATTGATCCAAAAATTGTGCAACCAAGTGTCATTCTGCCACCTCTTTGTAAGGAACAATCTTCTTGGGAGAGCTCGAGCATGTCGGATTACAGCAACGAATGGGGCAGTTTCAGACACCACGGTTTGGATAATTCGGATGGATCGGATACAGGAGAGCTTTACGGCATAAATGAACTAGGTTTCTGGGGGGATCAGATGATGTCCGGATGCAGGATTAGTAGCCCGGATCCAGTGATGAGTCCTGGGATCGAGGATGAGTTTTCGAGGAGTAAAAGGTTCAAAGTTTCTTCTTCTGTTGTTGTTCCTCCAACATTCGTTGAATCTCCATCATCAAACGATGTCCTCGGACCCAGAAATCTTACGTAATTCGCCGAATCAACCACTAAAAATACGTAAGAGTTCGATGAAATCACGTTTCTTAACCTCAGGCTACACATATGATAACCTATAAAAAACATATACAAATCCACTGAAAAATGTGATTTTACTTCTTTATTTCTTGAAAAAGTTTTACTTCCAATAAGTTTTGGCTCTGCTAGTTGCTGCGCCGTACTCTCTCTGTCTTCGTACTTACTCTTTCATGAATATTTTAATATTATGATGTAAATATAATAAATCAGAAGTCTCCCACAAATGAAAATTATACGTACGTGTAATTGTATATATAATATCCCTTCAAGAAGCAATTATAAGTTCTGCCATATGTCGGTTATCTAGGTTTTTTATTATATCCTAATTAGCCGTCCTATTGGAAGTTCATCCTGAGACGTTGCGAACTTGGTCTTATGTGATATCAAATTTTAGTTTTGATCTTATATCTTTTTATTTTTGTCAATTTTAGTTTTTTTTTTTCATTTGGAGTGTTGATATGGCAATATACACATCAACATCACATCAACAGTGCATTGATGTCACACCAGTATCAAGTAAAAAAAAAGACTAAAATTTTCAAAAACACGAATAAAACATAAATTTTGACAACATAGAAGACCGAAATTGCAAAGACACGAAAATACAAGACAAGAAACAAATTTCCTTTTGTGTATTTATCTTTTTGTGATTTTGATTGAAAATGATAACGAGAAGAGTCTGAAGCGGGTTTAATACGGGTCCGGGTTTATACTCGGCCATTGACTTATTCTTAATTTTGATCATCTATGTTGTCAAATTTTGGTCTATATCAATTATAATTTTTTTTTGATCATATGACGTTGATGTAGCACTAACCTGGTGCTGACATGTGTCACGCCAACACTTCCATTGTAAAATGACCAAGACTTGGGAAAAAATAAATAATGCACAACTAGAACTGAAATTTGATATCATATATTATAAAAGTGCAAACAAACACAGAAAAAATATAAAAATTAATTTAATGCTTTCCATATGGCAGTGAAAACAACTACAGTGATTAGTGTTATTAAACAAAGAACTCAAGCCAGACCAACAATTCTGTAGCCCAAACCATGTGCACCAACATTATAAGATATATTTTCTTTCCACACATAAACTCAGTTAAATTATATTAGAAAAAACATTTCTAAAATATATTGGTAGCCATATATATGTGGAAATTTTTAGGTTAGCGCTTGGATTGTTGGATGATTTGGAGGGAGATATTTAATTTGATTAATGATCTAAAGGATGGATTTCAAAAAGAAAGAAAAACAGAAGAATAGATTCTTGATATAAATAACTCTATCGACAAAAATTGTTGGTTTATGCTCGTTCAAGAGAAGCTGGCAATATCGGTTCGGAGGGCTATGCATAACCCTAAAACATTTAGACCTATTACACAAGATTTTTTGGAGTTTCCTATTATTAGATATTAACACAAAATAAATATCCATGTTCAACTACTTTACTTGATTCCTATTCGTTTTCATCTTCATCAAAATCATCAAGAAATCTGGGCAACAAAGCCTGCAGCCGAGGTGAGCTCATTGTGTCATCCTCTGGTTGATGTACTGTTTGCACTTTATCGACAAAAGGGTTTCGCAGAAATGATTCGAGGGTGTTAGGACTGTACTTGAGCACGAGATTTCCAGATGCGTCCATCTTGAGCAAAAACACAGGTGGCAGTGGATCCCCGAGAACTCTAATGTAACCCAAACTGAAACATGGCAAAGATTAATGAAAAGCTAGAGCAGAATGGTATGATTAATATTGCCAGTAAAAGAAAGGACTGTAAGATCCCTTCAGCCTAATTGCACTCAACTTTTAAGAATTTATGGGATTTTCTCAAAAGCCAGGGCTTCGGGAAGTGTCTCAAGTCTCAGCGATAAGTTTATACTTTAATACATCATTTACGTGGGGATGTTAGTAGAGTATTAGGTAACAAAGGTCACTTATTAACCATTCAATACCAACTCACTGAAATGCGATGCGGATTGCGTTGGCGAGAATCAAGCAAATTTTGTCAAAAAAAATTAACTCAAATTTTATTTTTATATTTTAGCAGTTCATGTTTTGTTAGGACAACAAAAAAAGGTTTATTGTTACTAATTGTCATCTCTATGGCATACCAAAACGGCTAAGAAATAATGTATATTTAGAGGAGGAAGAAAAGGACAAGTCGACATGACTCACCGTATATAGAATAACCCATCAGTTTCTTGCCTATTAGTCCGACCAAATAGCTCGATCAGCAGATAACCACCCACGCATACAGCAGGTTGTGGGAACTCAAATACTTGAATGCAAGATTCCTTCTCACACATGAAAATCATAAGAAAAGGATGGTTGAAGAGGAAAACAAAGGGAAAGTAGCATACACAGCCATATAATACCTGTGTCATAACAAACTTGGGTGAAGTATACGTCCATACATAATCGTCCGCATTAAACTGAAATGGCTGAAGACAATTGCCAAATTCCAATTGTGCTATGGACCTAGGATGGCCCATGCGGAATCGCACAGAGTTGGCTGAATACACGGGACTTCCAGGTTCCCATGACACTGAATGACAGCACGCAAGAAAGACATGATTAGCATCGTCTATGTTTCATTTGTCAAAACATATTTGTTTCGTTCCAGCTCAATCAATACAGGAAAACAGTGGCGGTAACGGTGCTGGCAGGGGCATCACCCCACTCCTTATTTTAAATATATTAAATAGCTAATGTGTTTTTTGTATTATACATAAACAAAAATTTGATATAACAATAAACAAAAATATGATATAACCCTTAAATTTTTTTAGTTTTAGTTTCGTTCTATCCACGTTAAATGACTGTGCCACTAATAGGAAATGATGGGAAAAAAATAAGCAGCCTTACAGAACTTACCTTTAAATGGTCGTATGCCAATCTCACTAACAACACAAACATCGGCATTTAACTTGAATAAAATAGACTCAGGCATGTTAGGATCACTCTGTCCTTTACTTGACCAGTAGGAATGACCCCAGTCATATCTGTCAGTGGGTGACAGAACATTAACAATATTTTGCACCGTTGTAGTATCTGTGCTAGAAGCACCAACTACATATGATACACATTCCTTTCGAGCAATCACAGGTTTCGCCAGAGCCTGAAGGAGAGTAGAATATATGTTGTGCTCCATCTCAAGAATCTCCCAGTTGATGGGATTCATCGGTATTACATACATGCATATATTCTGTCCTCTCTTTTCTTCAACCACATGGTCAACATAGTAAAATGAAGGAACCTTTTTGAGCCATAGATTTTTGCAAATGCTATTTGCAATCACTGCCATAGGTAACAATAATCACATTGGTATCCCATTTTGTACTGTTCAATTAGCTTTTTTAGAGTATAAAAAGGAAAAGAACTGAATCTTACATAGAATAAATAAAAGTACAAACCAAACAATTCAACGACATAAAACAAACCAGGACAGTCCCGAAGATTACTGTACTGAAATAGAACAGAGTGTGATGAAATGATTTGCTTGAGTAAATGCTATCACAAGTCATGTTACAAAAACGGAATGTATCTCACATGATTTAATTTAGATGTAACAAACAATAGGATAAGCATGTGCCACACTAGTCCAGATTAATATATATAACAGCCGATGTTGGATATCAGACGCATGATAAATTCAAACAGGAAGCTTGTTGCACAGTTTTGATTGATGATTGTTCAGTAACAATTTCAACGTAAATGGAGTGATAGTCTGAGTAATTGAAGCTGTGTTTAATCCAAAGGTAAGGACATCTTACGATGTATATATACCCAGGATAGAGAGACAGAACGGTCAATGTTCTGGACTGAGTATTGAGCAGGAGAAAACTAACGCATCGTAAATATATCGGATATTTAAAAGCGCTGCCATCAAGAAACTGGTTAACATCTTCGAGTTGAAAAATCATAAAACTCAAGAACCGTATAAAGCTATTAAGTGCAACAAAAGAGATGAAGAAAATTCTTAATTTTGTGGACTTTACAGACAACAAAAAACATATGGAGAAAGAAAAAAATCTGAAATCCAAAAATAGGCATGTTCTAACCAGGAAATGTCCTACACGTATTTTATATCCGTTGTATACAGAGTAACTAATTAAAGCATTCATGAAAAAATAATACAAAAGTAATATGTACAATAGCAAAAAACAAAAAACAAAAGCATAGAAAAACTTCAAATTTTGATGGCCCACAAGATTGTCGACAAATGAGAAGAGTAGATGAGATAACGAAAAACCGAATCTAGTGAAAACCAGCGTCATGAGACACGATTAATGATCATATTCCTGAAAAGGAAAGAATCGTTTTAGTACAATAAATGTAGCTAACCAAAATGATGCCAAGAGCGTGAGACTGAAGTAGCACGAATGATGTCGGATGGATCATCCAAGAATTTCAGGATACTCAAAACCACATCAGTCTCCAAGCACTCCACAAAATTTATCCGGCTCTCCATCTAGAGTTATACACTCTGCCAGGCTAATAAAGTTCAGAATCATCATTCTATTCGAAAAATATAGATTTACATTACAACGCCACTATAGCAATCAAATAAAATTAGATGTTATTCAAAGATGGGCATGAATTGGGCTCCGATCTCATAATTTACACAATGCATTAGCATAAACTTCTGCTAAAAATTCTGAAAGCGTGAAAGAAAAAAGAACTTTCAATAATCCCCAGAAAAACTTCGAAACTTTCAAATCTTTACTCTTGTATTAAAAATCTTTATTCTTATGCCCATATCAAGAATCAATAACAATTAATCCAGTCAACATTCAGCAAACAAGGAACAAGAATTTCAATGCATCGATTAAAAGTAACATTTTTTTCCCGTAAAGTTTCAACCTTCTGCACAAAACTTTAGCACTCCAAAAATTAAACTCACAGAATTTACGAAATAAAACAGGAGAAAAAGCTAGGAGCATATTCTTGAATTATTTTCTTCTAACATGGGCTGAATTAGACAATAATTTTACAACTCCAGTTTAGAATACGTACGAAGCGAGCTCTAAAACTGGGAAACGTCGGGGGGAAAATGAGAAAGAAAACTCACTGTCGTCTCAGGTTAGAAGGGCCCTGCAGTAGAAATGAGTGTGAATGTTAGAAAACGGTATGAAGTGGTGGCTGAGTTCGGTCCAGTTTTCTGTCGTTTGACTCTGTTCAAGTCGGTTTCTTTTCGTTCCTTTTCTTTTCGAGGGTGTATCATGAGTTATGAGGGTATTAAAAGTAGGAGTTTTATTGATTTTTAATATTTTTTTAAAATTTTAAAAGTATAGATATATTTAATTAAGTTTTATAGATGTCCAGTGGTATTCAAAATATATAGAGTTTTAAAAAGTCAAGTGGTATTCAACATTCATTTTTAAAAACTATATAAAAGTCTATATATATTCAAATTTTCAATAGACTTTTAATAACTTTATGGAATTCATTAACAGACAAAAATTAAAGCCTAAAGTACAACTATAAATTATCAAAAATTATATTTGGTTCAACCCAAAGATTTGGATGATTTTTAAAACTTATAACTCAAACACAAATTATTTTTTTCTCTCTGTCTTTTCACATCACCTCTCTTTTTATCTTCTCTCTTCTCATTTATCTCCGTCACTTTTTCAAAATTTTGAAGTGTATCTCTATATATATTTTCATCTTTTATTTTTATTTTTTTATTTTTGGCTGATTGTTCATTTAATATTTTTTTATTTTAATATCAAATTATATTTTGAATTCTAAAATTGATTTTGTGATTTTTAATTTATGATTTATAAAAATTAATGTAATATTCAAAAATAATAAAGATGTTCCAAAAAAATGTTTAATTCTTAATAATTAAATAGCCTTGCAACAATCATATTTTTAAAATTTTTTTTAACATTTTCAATTAATATGTAAGCTATGATATTTTCATACAAAATTATATCAACACAACGCTAAATAATATTCATTTCACATGTGCATTATCGATTCAAAAACAAAGTTACAGATTAATCACATGATGTATTTTAAAAAATTTACAAACATGCATATAAATCCACATATATGTATATATATATATATATATATATATATGTAAGGATTAAATGATTTAACTTTAAATAAGTAAATTTATTTATTATTATAAATATTGAAAAAACTATTTCAAATTGAATATGTTATATATGTAAAATAATTGTTGGTTCAAAGAAATTAATAAAAAAAATAAAATGTTATAATTAAGTATAAAATTCTAAAAAAAATCACAAAAGTCTATAAAAATCTTGCAAAAAAATCTAAATAAATCCACATAAATCTTTTTATAAATCTGTAAGATTCTGTAAAAATCAATAAAAATTTATCAAATGTGTAAAATCTATCATTTGAAAAACTCATTAAAAATCATCAAAACTCTAAATTGAATACACATCACTTTACTTTCATTTTTTCTGCAACATATATTTAGTTTTTTTGCTTTTTGAAAACAATAAAAAAGCATATTTATTTGTGTAATGATATAAATATAAATATAAATATAAACAAGAAAAATACACCTCTACGAGAATCTCAACGGCCCGTATCCTCGAAAAATTCATTAGATTTGCACTCGAAGTTATGATTAATTATTAGAAGAAATCAATAATAAATTATTTTATCTTAAGTCTTGGTGATTTGATTAAACTAATAGGATTGATCTTAAAATTATCATGAAAACTTGTAAATTAATTTTGTGAGATATATTTCCAATCAGACTTGACCTATTATAAAAATATAATTTTTATATTAAAACTATTATTTTTCTCTACAAATATAAATTAGATCGACTAAACATACTCTTCTTCAATCAGACATGTGACAGAAAAACTAAGGTTAGCTGTTATGTGAAAAATATGATATTTCACAAAAACCCAAAATTAAATCATGGGTTTTGGGTTTTGCTAATTAAAAACAACACTCTTTGGGGAATTTGGATAGCGCATATACTTTTTCAGAAATTGTGGTTAAACTTAACTTTGTCACAAAATTGGTTATTAGTAAAAATTTCTCAAATATTTGCATCTCTATTAGTTAAAGGCAAAAACTTTTTTGAGACGATCTCACTGATCGTATTTTGTGAGACGAATATCTTATTTAAATCATCCATGAAAAAGTATTACTTTTTATGTTAAGAATATTACTTTTTATTGTAAATATCGATAATGTTAATCCGTCTCACAAATAAATATTCGTGAGACGTCTTACAAAAGACCTACTCATAGCTAAATTTCCTCCTAAGTGAATATATCTAATCAACTATTTTCAAGACAGCCATAATAGAACCTCGTAAAAAAGCGCTTGAACACCATATACAGGCTCTAATTCACAAGAAAAGTAGCACCACAAAAAAAAATTTAAATCATAAAACTTAGGGTGAAACTTGCCAAAGTCTGATCGATTCTTGATTCGAGGGACGTAAAACAGGGAAATACCCGTTAACTGGATTACAAAATAAGACCATTTATATCATCTTCATCTTCATCTTCTTCCCAAAGGAAGGGATTATTCGGGCCTTGTTGAATCCCACGTAATAGATTCTCCAGTAGACCTATTCGCTCCCACAGCATCTCTTCTTCAAAGCGTCGCATATTAGGGATTTCGTCGCTTGGTGAGGCTTGCAGAACCGAGCTAAGATTTTCGGGGTAATGCTTCAATAAGAACTTCCTGTCTGGTTCAACAAGCTCTATGTCGAATGCAGGAAAAAGGGGGCGGCCCAGAACTCGTACATAACATATGCTGCAAACATGCAAATGATTTCAGAGTGAGCTGCATAAATAAGGCGTAGGTTGGATACAAAAGTATTAACTTAGGAAAGGCATCAACGCTATATTAAGAGCGACTTCTTTATAAAACAGAAACAAATTCATTTTTGGATATAATAATAGAGACAATATATGGTTACTTATATTTTAAAACGAAAAAAAAATGAAATACAAGGCCTAAAAGCGACAATTTCCAACTTCTCGATTTCCATTTTTCTAAGTAATAACTCGACCGAACATCGCTTTTTCTTAAAAATAACTTTCTAAAATTAGATTATTTTAAACAACTAATCAATCTAAACAAATTCAAAACAGATGTGCTTCAGTGCTTGTCTCGTACTATACTGATAAACTTACCATATATAGAATAATCCATCCATTTCTTGTGTTTGAACCCTACCCAATAGCTCGATCTGTAAATATCCACCAATACAAAGAACAGGTTCTGGTAGCTTAAATGTTTGCAAGCTATTTTCCTGTTCAGGTAGAAGTGAAACAGGTCATGAATCTTGATAGAACCACTTTTTACTGAAGTGAGAAGGAACTGGTCATAGATAAGACGAACAATTTGGAGGCTGGTCTTTGGATTAGCCACGAAAATCATGATTTTACCCATAAAGGACATTAAAGATGTAACCGAAGACTTAAAAAATCGAACATGTGAAAAACTTCAACCTGCATCATTGGAAACCGTGGAGAAGTGTAACTCCATAAAAACTTGTCGTCGGCAGATTTGTGGGAGGCATCCCTTTCAATCTCATTTGGGTTTTTAGAATAACCGATGCGAAATCTAACAAATTGCGCAGAGTATATAGGTTTTCCAGCCTGGAAAAAAGCTGAAGATCCAACAAAATATTATTATACATGCAATTGAATTAGAAATATCAAACAAGTTAAAATTGAACAAAGAAACAAATACGAGAAAGTTAAGCTTAATTACCTTCAAAAGGTTGGATATCAATTTCAGTAATAACCCAAATACCGTCCCGCAGTTTATATATTAATGACTCCGGGGCAGCAGGATTACTTTGTCCTTTACTTGACCAGTATGACGCTCGCCGGATAAATCTGTCCCTCGGATTCAAAGTATTAACAACACTTTCATCGGGATAATTATCAGTGCTGGACGCGCTAATAGCATTTGATATGCAATCCTTAGGAGAAACATTTGATTTTGTTAGAGCCTGGTGTAGAGAAGCATAAGCCTGGTGATCACGTAGAAGAATCTTCCATGCCATGGCATCATTCATCTCTTCCTCAACCGAATCTATTGATTCTCCACGCTCTTTAATGACACCAACAATGTTGGCGAGTTGTGGGAAATATTTCAAGCATAATTTTTTCGCAAGTCCATTTGTAACTACTGGAAAAACAAATAGTCATTGTGAAAAATGAGGACGCCACATGCTAAACAAGTTATTGAAATGGTAATAACTCAAAGGAAAAAATTAATTAACATTACTAAAAGATTTATACATAATTCCTCATTAAAAATGAGTGATTCTTTTATTTGTATTCTCACAAGATGAATCGTAGGCTGCAGAGTTCAAATATTTGTGTTGACTTCTTGTAAAACAATATGGCTTCTTCACGCTTTCAATTTCACCCAATTCATTTATTACTTGGAGACCTTAAACCGTTAATGGTTCCTTGGATCCATGGCCACTAAAACGGAAGAATGGTGTTTGTAGTCAGAGATACCACCTAGAGAAGTAGGTGGTGGTTTTATTCAAAACAAGTGACAATGACTTGGTTCTCAGACATTTTGATTATCGTATACGGAAGTATGATTCATGATCGAACCATGTAAATCATGTCCAATAATCATTTCTCTCTTCCCTATTCATACAATCCAGCATTTAACATTTGTCATGATATGAAACATTAATATCAGCTGCGAAAATGAGACAGAAAGATATCTCGTTTAAAGACATAATGCTCATTCGTAAACATGCATGCGTGTTTTGTAACCGTATGGGTGCATTCGGTACGCCAACAAAACAATCAGTGAAACATCGTGCATCATACTCATATTATAAGCAAGGACTGCAACCACAAGAAAAGAAACACATACAAAGCCAACCATTATAACAGAAATTCAGATTATTAACTTGTACTGCTCACCGAAATGGCGCCAAAAGTGTGAGGTAGCACTTGCACGAACTATATCCACAGGATCGTCCAAGAAGCTCATGATATGTAAGGACATGTCGGTCTCAAGGCATTGCAAGAAATCTATTTTAATCTCCACCTTTTCACGATCCATCACTTTACTGAAATTTTGAAAAGCTGAATCATCAACTCAGCGTATCATTTTCATATGTTAGAAAATTGACAAAACCAGAGTAATAGAGAGAGTGAGAACAGTCCATCCAAAGTATCATAAATTTTTTAAACCCATTTTTGCTTCAAATGTAAATAATACGTGAATAATCAGCGAAGCATTGCAAATTGTAGACTAATTTTCCCGCCACCTAAAAAGAAAAAAATCCCCAAGTTATATGGTTACTCTGGCTCCAATAAAAACCAATCAAGCTAGAGTCATCACGCCAGGGCTTCAATGATTGAACAAAATTTCCAAAGAAATCAAGAAATTTTCCATTTCGCCTACAAAGCTTCAATCTTTTCCCATAAAAAGAAGCCAAATCCAATGTGAACTGATCCAGAGTCAGAATAACACAATTTTAATTTTTTTAAAAAAAAATCGATCGAATTCGTCGAATCGCCCAACAAGAACAAAGACCCACCGAATCCCATGAAGCCAAAAACGAATTACAAGATTCACACATACAGCAACCCCGATACAATTATTCAAAATTCATTCCAATAATCACATAGCCGGTCGACACCCAGACAAACCCCGAAAAACGCATAAAAGATAAGCGGAAAAACACCTTCTCTAGATAACTCGTGGGCTTAAGTACAAAATCAAACGCTTATCGACGGAGAGAAAAGGGGATTGAGTAAAGATGGAACTCGAGCGTTTTGGGTCCAATAAATTATTGCATTAGGTTTACAAGTTCAGTCGGGACATTTGAAGGCAAAGATCATGATTCTCTTTCACTTGGTTGGAGGCCAGATTCCATGTTATCTAATTATTCATATCCAATTTTATAATATAATTTAAATTACAATATTTGCTAAATCAGTCCTCGAATAAATCATATTATACAAACTCAATACAACAGATTCCATCGAAAAAAATTTAATTTAGAAATTAAACTCGTTATATTTTGATTATACATTTACTTACTCGACCAACTCAGACGACGATGAGATAAATTATTTCTAATTAATAGATATATTTAAATTTCTTTCCTGTTAAAAATTTATTGAATAAACAAATATGTTTTCCAGTCCCGACTTTCCCCTTTTTGGCTTCCTATATGTTATTTATTTTCCCATGTCATCATGGAAGTTTAATCACCTTTCGACCATTTAGAATAAATAATGTACAAAAATATTACCGCATGAATTAGGGACGTCATTGAATTGGATCGAGTTGGATTTTTTTTTTTTTTGACAAAACTTGTAATTTTATTGATTCAAATCATCCATTACAAGTTTAACCAACCAAGAAGGAAAATCACCATTCAACCAAACAAAGGATGAAAGGGAATTGATATATCGGATCATTGAACCGGATTAAAATACATTGAGATCAATATTTAGATATTTTTCCGATTCTACAATAAATGGTTTACGAGATTAGCAATCTGAATATTGCAATGCTCAAAAGGGATGTTTGCAAATTAAGTCGAGGCAAGAGATATCATTTTATCGAATTTTCTCTAGACTTGATACTTATCAGATATATGACAACCGTCTCCCAAGATATAATGACTTCTAATTTGTGAGAGTAAATTTACAATAAAATGATATAAACTCTCTTTTATCTAGAAGAATAAGACTCTCAATATGAATACAAATGTTTTTAGAGAGTACTTTTCCACAAATTAAATTCAAATGATATAAGTATCTCTCTTTAATGTTATTATTCTGAAGGGAGATGTTTTTTTTCCATTCATATGAGTGTCTCTTAGTCCATAAGACACTATTAGGATGAATAGATTTATGGGAAACTCAAAACTGAACATTCATATTCGTGAACCAATGCGCCTAGCGCTGGGCAGCTTTTTTTGCCATTCCAACGTGCACCTTTTTGCTTGGAAAATTCCAAGCATACTTAGGGACGCTAGGCAACTTAAATGGCCGGCCCAACACACCCCTTACCTCTTGGAATTTTCTAGGCAGCTCTTGGGGTGCTGGGGCACCCTTTTTTGGGCCGTCCAGCGTCTCTAATGCGTGCTCGGAGCTCTACTTTTCTTTTGGTACTATCGTTTCGAGTTTTCCTTTCATTTTCTTGCTTGATTTCCATTCATTAAGACAACTAAATTCCAACAATCTCCCACATGAATAGAATTAATGTATGATGCACGTGATATAGAAAATAGAGTGTATACGAAAAATTATCGCATCGGGAGATGTAGCTTTTGACTTTGAACATTCTTTAGAAATACTATCGGATTTACTAAATCACGAAGTGAATACGATATCTTGAATTTCTTTACAGTTTTTGTAAAATCAGGTAACAGTACGTACACCATAAATTCTCTATTACTTTATTTTGGTATTCTGATTGTGTCTGTTTTGGTCATCAAACACATCTTAGTTTCATAAGTATTTCATTTAGACGTGTCATCCTCACACTTACATAGATTGTATCTTTTTAAGAGTATCCTACAAATTCTGTCTTTTATAAGCAAGGAACCATTAAAAGTACAACTTATCCTCATTACTTTTGTAAGAAGCAACATTTTCCGTCCTAGGAATGAGAATGGAGTATTTCCCAAGTGCTAGCACGAGTTCTCAAATTTAGTTGTCTCATTGAACCAATATCTTGAGATTTCTTGGTTGTTGCTATGATTTTATCATATAGATTTTAAGCTCCTTCTTCTTGACAAACTATATACTTTATCTCCATCCAAAGCTTTTTACAACGGATCCGTTAAGCTATTTTATGATTTTACTTAATAAAAAACGATAACAGGACTGAAGATCAAGTTTAACATGGTATTATATATTTGACGCACATGTCCAGACTTACTATTATCCATTCAATTTCTTGTTGTATTTTGTCACGGTATTTCTACCTTAAATTAAGTACCCCTCACTTAGAATTATTTATTCGACTTTATGACATAAATAAAATGAATTACATCATTTTTCTTACGTTTTTTCTTCTTGGAGAATGTTTTTACTCACAATATGGCTTCTCCTACAAGTTTTGGGTAACTATAACTTTACAATTCTAAGCATCACAACTTAGAAATCCAAATTCAAATTTTTTTTATATCTTGTTAAGTTTGGATTTAAGAGTTCTTGTTAAGGAATTTAAACCTTATACTTATCCTTGAATTTGACAATAATAGTGTGTAAACTCCCAACTTTTCCAAATTTTAAGCGTTATAGCTTAGAAATCTAAATTCAAGATTTTAAACGTAAAAGCCAATAAAAAATAATTCAATATTTTTTATATCTTGTTAAGTTTGGATTTAAGAGTTCTTGTTAAGGAATTTAAATCTTATACTTATCCTTGAATTTGACAATAATAGTGTGTAAACTTCCAAATTTTCCAAATTTTAAGCGTAATAGCTTAGAAATCTAAATTCAAGATTTTAAACGTAAAAGTCAATAAAAAATAATTCAATATTTTTTTATATCTTGTTAAATTTGGATTTAAGAGTTCTTGTTAAGGAATTTAAATCTTATACTTATCCTTGAATTTGACAATAATAGTGTGTAAACTTCCAAATTTTCCAAATTTTAAGCGTTATATCTTAGAAATCTAAATTCAAGATTTTAAACGTAAAAGCCAATAAAAAATAATTCAATATTTTTTTATATCTTGTTAAGTTTGGATTTAAGAGTTCTTGTTAAGGAATTTAAATCTTATAATTATCCTTGAATTTGTCAATAATAGTGTCTAAACTTCCAAATTTTCCAAATTTTAAGCGTTATAGCTTAGAAATCTAAATTCAAGATTTTAAACGTAAAAGCCAATAAAAATTAATTCAATATTTTTTTATATCTTGTTAAGTTTGGATTTAAGAGTTCTTGTTAAGGAATTTAAATCTTATAATTATCCTTGAATTTGTCAATAATAGTGTCTAAACTTCCAAATTTTCCAAATTTTAAGCGTTATAGCTTAGAAATCTAAATTCAAGATTTTAAACGTAAAAGCCAATAAAAATTAATTCAATATTTTTTTATATCTTGTTAAGTTTGGATTTAAGAGTTCTTGTTAAGGAATTTAAATCTTATACTTATCCTTGAATTTGACAATAATAGTGTCTAAACTTCCAAATTTTCCAAATTTTAAGCGTTATAGCTTAGAAATCTAAATTCAAGATTTTAAACGTAAAAGCAAATAAAAATTAATTCAACTTGGAATCTTGAATTTCTTTCACAACTTGAATTTTAAACGTAAAAGCCAATAAAAATTAATTCAATATTTTTTTAATATCAAGCAAATTTGATGTTTTATACATACACAACTTACAAATTTCAACTAGAATCAAACAGTTGATAATATTGTAACTTGTCACAACATGTACAACACATTATATATAATTTATACATCATTTTTATTTCCCTCAGAATTCATTAATGCTTCATCTTTAATTTCGCGAGATATATCTCATATCTTGTACTATCATCAAGGAATATGATAAAATATCATTTTCTCTGATTTAAGGAATCTTATAACTTTTAAATAAACATATTGAAACCAATTGTGATTCAACACATATCTCCTTTGATTTTGTAAATTTTAGACATAAGATTGATTATATTTTCCAATTCATAGTCCGAATTTAAGATATTGAGTCAAATTCCGATTTTATGTTTCTTAAGTTTCAAGAATTTTCTTAAATCAATAAAAAAAGTATTGAATTCTTGAACATCAGAACTACTTGAATGGACTTTCTTATATTCATGTGTTTAGCATAATCCTGTATTCCTAGTATTTTGGTTAAAATGGCAACAAAGTTATTTATGTCCCCCCGGTTAATGAGATCCTACCTATGTGAGCACTACTCTGACTTCATTTCAATGGGTAAGATCTTGCCACATATACAATTTAAAAAAAAAATGGGACCTATATATGCATGGGTAAATCTTAATCATCCCTCTTATCATGAGGACAATGCCCACATAGGTAGGATGAAATAAACCCTCCATCAGGGTCGGGCGTAATGACTTGGCGTGACACACACTTCTTACCATTTTTATTTCCGTTGAATTTAAAATTTTCTCTTCTTGAACTGTCCATGTTTTATCTTGGAACTCTCAGGAAAGCTTTCGAATTTTTCACACCTCATTCTCTAAAGAAAATGGATCATCTCATTTGAGACTTTCATCCCCAGTTTGGTTCCCTTGAAGAAGTTCATCAAAATACATATATTTCTTCTCATGCTTTAATTTCCTTGGTAATCTTTCTACGAAAGCGGAAATTTACCGATGATGGCGGAAACTTGAAAAGTTTCAAAAATTACCTGCACTGAGTGAGCAAAGGCACACACGGTGGCTATATCATATAATTCATTGACTTGATCTATGATAGGATGTGTATCCACCATCTTGTATTCAAAATGTAATTGTTAACAAAAAATGATTTATTACCAGCATCTTCATTGACATACCAGAAATTTCTGACAACGCGCGTTTCATTATAAAATTCTATCTGCATAGAATCACGAATTTATTACTCAGCTTTGGCTTCTTCTTTCTTCTCCTCAACTTGCTTTTCTTCGGCTTCATGAAACAAAAACAAGGACACTGGAACAAGCCTTTTATGCATGTGCGGGTCATCAAGGAGAACCGCTTTGAAAATCAAAGAAAATCCGTCTTAAGATTGTTGTTATGAATTCTCCAATAAACCATTCACGATATCTGCAAGATGACAATGCTCAAAAGAAATGTTATCAAATTTTAAGTCGAATCAAGATAGATCTTTGTTATTAAGACGAATTTATCTCGTATTTGGTGCTCACGGGAGATGAAATCGTCTTCCAAAATATAATGACTTTTAACTTGTGATATTAGCACTACAAATCACAATTTTCATAACCATGAAATGATATACGCTCTCTTATCTAGAAGAAAGAAGAAGACAATCAATATCAAATATTTTTGTAGAATTCTCTTCTAAAAATTAAATTCAAATTTTCTGATTATCTCTATTTAATGTTATTATTCTGAAAGGGTTGTTTTTCCATTTATATGAGTGTCTTTTGGTCCATAAAACACAAAGGAAGCATCATAAGACACCATTAGGATGAATGGATGCCTAAAAAACTCGAAGCTGAACATCCAAGTTCGTGAACCAGTGCGTTGTCATTGAGGCGGCCAAAAAGATTACCATTTTAGGCCGCCCCAGCGCGCACCTTTCTGCCTGGAATTTTCAGGCAAACTTAGGGGCGCTAGGGTGGCCTTGAATGGAAGCCCATCGCTCATTGCTGCTGGAATTTTCCAGGCTGCTCTTGGGGCTCCCTTTTTTGGACGCTCCAGCGTCTCTGATGCACGTTCGGTACTTGATTTTTTCTCTGATGCTGTCGCTTAGAGTTTTCCTTAAATATTTTTTGCTTATTTTTCATTCATTAAGCCAATTAATTTGCCAGTGAATTGTATTGTGGACGTAGTTTTATTTTGAAGCAATGACAAGGATTTTATAATCTCAAATACTGTACTCAGCAGATGTTTTATGTAATTCTTTTTCTATGAAACTGACTCAAATTCAATGCAAAATCTTACTGGATGATAATTGGAACTTTTCTTGATTTATTAAACTTAAAGATGCCACTTGAATTATATTGAGCTTAAGAGATGAAGTTAAGATCCTTTGTTTAATTTCATTTTTTTCTGGTTTATTTTAAACGAGAAATTAGAGGTGAGATAATTAGCAATTTGCAAACATCAAGGTAGTCAAAAATTAAATAAATCTCTCCTCATTCTCAGTGAAAAAGAAAATTGAACTTTTTTGAATACATATATATATTTATATAAAAAAGAAGTGTTTACATGAAAAAAAAGAAAAAAAAAAGAAACTAAATTTACCCTATGAAGCTGTTTGTTTTGCTTCTTTATCAGTTGCAGGAGCTGTCCAGTATTGTTTAGTAGCAATCAAAAGCTTCTCCCTAACATGAGGACCACCTTCGTGATCAGTCATTCTGCTGTCCCATTGAAGTCCATCTGCTACACTCTTAACATTCACTAGAACATCGATATCGTCCCGTATGATCAGGCTACCTTGTGGCCGTAAAATCCTATCCATTTCCAATAGAATATCTTTCATTTCGCATCTAAAAAACAAAAGGGTCGATGCGCAATCAGTTTGTGTTTATTCGTCATGTGCAACATTTTATGTACGAGGACTTGGATTTTAGTTTTACCTATCCTTGTATAGTGTGAATATCGAATCGGCATGGATGAAGTCGTATGTTCTTGGATAAGTTGACATAGCTTCACACCTGCAAATATTATCGGTTAGCTTTGTTAGGGGCGTCTCAAACGCGATGGAGTAGTCGAGCCTGATAATGAGACAAATGATAACTGTACTAATACAACTCCGTTGAAGGGTGGATGGCATGTTTAAAATTTCACTCTTGGCTATTATCCGACAACCAGTGTCGGATCCAGTGGAGAGGCTTCGGAGTAACCAGGGATTTTATTTCTTTTCCTACTTTTTAGCCCTTTGTGCCTTACAAAATGTTCGTGCACAGTGTGACAAATGGGAGAGAAGCGCACGCACCAGTTCTGATAAGTTCCAATCAATCCACGTTCGTAAATAACTCCGAGGGTATTCACATCAGCCTCGACAGGGACAACATTCATAACCCATGCGGGATCATCGACCAATGCTGCTGCAAAGCCTCCTAAATATGCATTCATATCAAGCAAGTTTCTGTACCTTCCTGGCTCTGCCAACTGTTGATCTACAGCCTTGTAATGAGACACTCTCTTCTGCCAAAGTTCAGTGTCTTTGCCAAAAATTTCTCCTGTGACACCCTTTATGCTCCCGCTTAGGATTCTTGGTGGGACAGTGGTTAATCTTTCCGGCCAATTAGCTAGTTGTCCACCAGATGTTTCCGTGATGTCGGATACGTCGGCCAAGGGAGTCAAACAGGATTCCATCTTAGTGTACCTGCACTCGTACAAATCTAAATCAAGAAAATGAACTAAAGAATCTCTAAAATGCCACCGAGTGTATTCTAGATAGGAAAACTAAGCCCGAAAATGAAAATAGTGACCGATGAATTATCGACCAATTTTCCAAGAGCTCAAGCTTTTGGGATCACAAGCATTCAAATATTTCAAGATCTGGACCTGTATAAAATAAGTATATAATATGTTTTATTGTACTTACCAAGCTTTATCTGGATCTTGATCCTGGCAAAAGGGAGGCTTCCTAAAGACTTTCCTATTCAATTTACAATGCATATGATTAGTGGCCTTCTGCCAAATAGCAAGATCATTTTTCTGCACCAATTTCTTCCAACAAAGGCTTCTTGCCACATTCTCAATCCCATTTTGCTCTTCATTCAGGCTTTCTCTAGTTCTGTTCCACCCCTTCCAATGATTCTCCCAGTTAACCGGAGGGCCGGACAGGATCCAATACCCACCCGGACGTAAAATCCGGTCTACTTCAATCAAGTATAGTCCATCTAATCCAATAGTTCGTTCATGTTAAGAACCAACAAACTTTCATAAAATGATGAATGTTAGAGAGTTTTTCTTAGTCAAGAAAAGGTTATATACCATATTGGCCCCACGGGATTAGACATCGGGAGCAATGTGCTATGTCGAAAGCTCGAGAAGGATAGGGGAGCCTCTCGGTGGCCAAAATTCCAATGAGAGCTGGAACTCCACGTTCAAGGGCGAATTGAACTTGTGCTTCATGTGTATCTTTTGGTGCAAAAGAGATGGGTAGAATGTTTCTAGAGAGCAAATAAGCACCCCAACTAGCAACCTAGAAAAATGTTAAAAGGCAAAATTTACAAAGGGATATTTGTAGGTAAAATTATTATACATGACATGAATAACCTTAATTATATTCTATTTATGCGTCCATCTAACTAGTTTCAACCTAAGAATCGTAAGATATCGATAAAGATGATTTAAAGGACTACTCATATGGTTTCAAAACATCAATATATATATTCAGCCGCGACCTAGTGACCCAATAAAAGACTATGTTTCGAGGTCGAGGTCCCAAATTAATTGTAATCTCCTGATCTTCAACATATATACAAAAAAACATTAAAAATCATCTAACAAGCCTGATTTTGTCGTCGATAACATCGATGTTTTGGTTTAGTGTCATTAGGGTATTACAACAATTGCGGTGATATTTGCCGCCCTAGTCCCTATGAGTAGATGATAATTAATTAGGTAGAACATATATTTGTCTCCACAGACCTAATCAGAATTGGACCATGCAGACAAGTGCAATCACTCAATAGACTCTACCTGTGAATTCGGCACATAACAAAAAATTTTCCAGACTACCAAAATTCAAGATCAAGTCATTCCCAACTGCCATTCAAATTTATTCAATCGGGAAAATTATTCCAATACAAATAAAACTTTAGATAGAAATTAAATGAACGATGAAGAGAAGGAAAAAAACACATTGATTGAGTAGCTTATTTGTTTTCACTCACAGTTTTTCCTTTTCTTTCCCCAATGAAATTACATTCTTGGAGTATAAATCAAGAAATGTAAACCTTTACTCGATTGATTTAACTTCTCACCAAGTGTTCAAAACTTTTAATTAACCAACCACTAAAAATAATATAGAGCAAAACCCACTTATATAATAGACAAAAAAAATAAGAACAAATGAACTCAGATAATTTTTCACTCTCTCCATCCTTCACACACCCAATACCCATTTTCTAACCAAAGCATAGCTAATTTCATGGGCTAATTTTGCGTGACACAACAATTTTTTATCTTGATCGAAATCCATTCATATATGAAATGTTATAATTAAAAAATAGACTCCAATTATTTATAAATGTGATATGAGAAAATCAGATTCAAGGATAATTGAAAAAAAATTCTTAATCTCCTTTTTCATACCATGTGAACTAAAAAACGCCTTCATTCCGAACTTCCTGAACTACCAGCCTCATCGGTCCCGACCATAAAAATGTGCATGGAGGATGTTTGAAACGTCTTCATTTGGATCGTATTAGTAGAGTCGTATTTTAGGTTTGGGTTCGATTTGATTTTATAACTCAAATATTTTAAAACGTAATACGAAGATATGGTTGCTGAATAATGAATCAACCAAACTATATTCGACAACATTTGCTTAGTTCTTATCAAGAAAGAAAATGTGGAAAAATTAAATACGCAAACAATATTATATAAATTCTAAGAAAACGAACAAGTTGGAGGATTATATATAAACGTAACGTACCCCACAGCCAGTATCAATCGCCGTCCTGATAGAGCCATCCTTTAGATTAATCAGCTTGCCGATGTCATCGATGTAAGCATCGGCGCCACGTGGAAACATAGTCCCGCCACCGGGGAATCTGAACCGATCTCCTTCGAATCGGACCCAATTCTGTCCCGCTTTCTCCACCGTCAGATGCTTATGCGGAACGTTCGCGTACCACACCGTGTCCCTGCTCTCCGGCCAACGGAACGGCGTCCTGTACCCGTGTGGCGCCGGGATTCTACACTTGAGCAGCTCTTTCTTCTCGGGGCAATGCCTTTCTCTGTAAACAAGCATCTCCCTCTCGAACTTCAATGACCTCCCAGAATCCTGGCACGGAGTGTACTCGGACAATTCACCTTTGCATGGAGGGATGTGGGTGGCACGCGCCTCCGGAGAAAGCGGGACGAGGAGCTCCGCCGTGTGGTGGGCGGTGAAGTCGAGAGTGATTATATTGGTTTCAATCGGGTTCTTGTCGAATTGGTCATTTGTGCATGAAAGGCTAGGGAGGAGGGTGGTGTAGGTGATTCCCCCGCGGCTGTTTTTCCAGATTCCGACGAGATAGGAGACGGAGCAAAGAACGACGATTAAAGCCATATAATAGAGATTAGTTTTCTTCGTTTTGGTAGAAAGGTAGTGTGTTAGGGTGCCACAGATCGCCATTTTTCTCACCAACTGGTTCCGACCCACCCGTGTCTTGGAAAATAAAATTTGAGGAGAAGATCTAGCAGAAGGTGAAGTCAAAGTGTATGTATAGGTGTGTGTGTGTATATATAATATGTAAGGTAGAGGGAAGGTTTGGGGTGGGAACACGCGCCTCGTGAAAGAACAGGCTCCTATGTACAAGGTAAGAATATTGAGGAATGCCGAATTAACAGCGCTATGCCTTAAATGTTTCCTTTGTCGGGTTTTATTCCGGGTTCAAAATTTTGAATTCTTTATTACGATCTTTGCATTAGATTTTACGGCAGGGAATATAAAAGTAAAAGATAAAAACTTATGTAAAACGATTTCATTGGTTGTATTTTGTGAGACGGATCTTTTATTTGGATTATCCATTAAAAAATATTACTTTTATGCTAAAAATATTATTTTTTATTGTGAATATCAATAAGTTAATCTCACGGATAAAGATTTAAGAGACCATATCACAAGATATCTACTCAAAATAAAAGAGGTTATATATTTATTGTATTGTATTGTATTGTATTACGTTGACCAAATTTTTTATGAGGTAAAATAGTAATAAATTATTATATTAAAATTGTAAATGGATTAAAATTGAAAAAAAAAAAATGTAAAGTCAGACACTTGCATGATTGTTTTATACATATGGTCAGATGTGATTGGCTGAAGGGTAACATCGTTTCTTTTATAGCTCTTGTTCGTTCTTTGCAATCAAATACATGGAGGGACCCAAGACTGAGTTCGTTTAAACAATGTTTGTTTTATCAAAGTATAACACGATTATGAACATCAAATAGAGCATATGATTTCGTTCTCAAGCATAATGCATGAGAGTCCACGGTGAATAAGATACACATATTTCATGAATTGACGACAGATGTGAATCAAATTTTTGACTAATGAAAAATAACTATAAAATTACGTATAACTAATCGTGTTATTGTTTAGTCTCGTTTAGACATTTATGTGGATATATAGACTGTGACATTTACCGATCTGATATACATCTGACATAAATTAAATCTTATACCTCCGTCTGGGAAGTATATTACTACGCTACTAGTCAGCTATATGTTTGGTTTGGAGAAAGTGAAGATTGACGGTAAATTGGTGTTAACATAGATAAAATATGCTGCAAGATATGTTTGAGTTGATGGAGTATGTAAGTGTTTGATCAATGATCGAGCGTTTGATTTTCCATACAAATACTTTTTCGGGCGAGCCGAGACAGTTGCACAGAGTTTGCCCAGAGCAGTTTACCTACTAACATAGTTTGCAAGTTATTACGTTAGTTCAAGAGGTTTTCTCAATGTACCTCGAAATATAACGAATGTTTTTAAAGTTGATGTAAACATGATGTCGACACACCGACAAGGTGTGTTCGCTGTAATCTGGAACATGCCGGAGCATCTAGTTAAATTTAATTTGCGCACAAAAAAGTTTTTTTCTAATTTATACTATAACTATTGATTTTGTGAAATAATTTTGAAGTGGATCCTAAAAATAAACAGTATGACACATTACAATCACATTCACCTAAAATGTGCCCATCAGAGTCGGCAACATCAAAACAAAACGTTGCTATCCCAAAACTAGCTAACAACTTAGACTGTATATAATCGCCACTTAGCTGGCTTAAAGTCGTTAATTGTTGTAATCGTAGACTGAAAGCGTTAGTGTGGGCCTATAAAACAGCGATGCGCGATTGAGTATATGCCATGACATTGTCGTTACAATGGCTAGTGGCTAAGAATGTAATTTACATTTAAATTTAACTCGATCCAACCTAATCAATCTTAAACTCTTAATCAAATATTTAATGATTATATATTTTTGATTTAAAATGAGATTATGAAATATGTATAATATATGGATGAATTTTCTTTGTTTAAATTATATAAACAACAATGTTCTAAAAATGGTAGGTGAGTGACTACCTCGCTAGGCGGTGCTTGAGCGGTTTTTTAGGGAAAGCAAACAAATCACATTTTTGTTAGGCTTTTATTATGGATCTATAAAATAATTATATTTATTTTTTATTGGATTTTTAATTTAAAATAAAATATCAAAAAACTGTTTTAAACACACACAAAAAAAAAAAAAAGCCCTAACCACTTAGGACCGCCTAAAACCGCCAAGGAGTCTTGCCGCCTAGGCTGGCTGACTAGATCTTTTTCTAGGCGGTCGGCCGCACATAGCACCTAAAACGATTTTTAGAATAGATAAATAATAAATTGAATTTGAAATCACAAATTTCATTTGACTCAATACAAATACACATGATGTTCCGGATAAATATGATTCAGTATTCCGGATAACGTCGATTTGATGAACCAAATACCCAAACTAAGAGGTTTGGATGACATGTTCACCTAAAACCAAAGAATTAGCATTAGAAAGGGGTTGAAGGTGTGCTCCGACGTGTCTTCTCCAACGCTCAAGTCAAATACTAAAAAATATATATTGAAAGATGAATACAAAACACATTAGTTCAAATCATAAACCAAACATGATATTTATACCAGAGAAAATATATTATTTTGGTAAAATATTGAGATCAACACCTTAGATCCGGGGTTACCCCTACAAATTTGAATAAGCCCACTAGCCTAAAAGATACTCCCAGCAAAACAATGATGGTTTGTTTTGTCCTCTGTTGGGACATTGCTCTTTCGGGAACTCCGCCTCGTGGCCAACCTCAATACCTTAAGATATGTCACTTCCAAGGACCATTAGCTATTTGTGGCAAAGATAGATAATTGAAGGGTCTATTCACATGTCAAAAACAAACTACATTATCAGATACATCAGTCTTACTTATCTTAGAATTGTAGCTCGCTTAGCTCCTTAATCTTCGGGTCATACCGCGACCTCCCACCTTCCAATCTATGGGTTTCCATATCTTGGCTCCTTAGGCCCAAACCTATCGGGAATTTTGGCTTGACCGACCTCTCCAGAATCAACACTCTTGTTATCTTGTCCTTCACATCAATTAACGGCATGCAATGAAACTTAGGCAATGCATAAAACATATCACGATTCAATGTCCTCCATGTGAGGACCTATGCATGTAAAGCTTTTCAAACCGATCACATGCAATCGATCCACAAGCCCATCCAAGTTTGCTCCCATTTCTTTAAACATTAACAAAATTAACACACACACACACACACACACACACACATATATATATGTATGATACCCCATGATGAACCCATTACCCCTGGCACATCCCTAGCCCAAATAGAAGACAGGCCCATCAAGGGCCCAGGTATTCTCTTATAAATACCAGGTTTGATTGTTAATTCATTCATTCAATATTGTTTTCAGCAGCACCCTTAGCTGCTCCCCCAATATATCCTCAGTCACTGACTTGAGCGTCGGAGGGGCTACGCCAGGACACCCTCCTGGCCCCCTCTTAACAGTCTTTTTCTTGATTTCAGGCTCAGGGTCATCTTAAAGCCCATGTCTGAACTAGTGACGCTCGTTGGAATCGGACCCTATATTTCACGTGAGTATCAATGTATATGCATGCAATGTTAAAGATGAGTCAATTCTTCTTTAGTGAGTAGCGTGTTTGTTTCCATTCTTGTATTTGAGTTTACTTAGCATTAGTATAAATAGGAGGTAGTTACTTTGTTGTAACTGGATTTTTCCAGAAACTTTTCCCAATTCAATGGAATGATCGGAAACTTCCCCACATTTGGTTCCTCATTTTCTCTTCTTTTCATTCACGATTTCTGGTTTCAACATGGTATCAGAGCCAATCATTTCTTCTGATCTGCAGATCTGATTCTCTAATTCAATCGCGTACATTTTCGATCACTTTCTGTAAAAATTTCTCCGCTGCGATGGCTTCTGCTTCCGGAATTTCCCCAGCCGTGTTTGATATCTCCGATCCGCTGTATATTCTTCCATCCGACACACCAGGTATCAATTTAATTTCTGAGCAATTGGTTGGCGGTGACAATTATGGAATTTGGAGTCGCGCAATGATTATAGCATTGCGAGCTAAGAACAAGTTAGCATTCATTGATGGCAGCTGTAGTAGACCTGAATTGAGCTCGAATACACTGCTGCAATGGGAAAGGTGTAATGCTATCGTTCTGACTTGGATTATGAATAGCGTTTCGAAGGAAATTTTCAGTGCAATTGTCTATTCTACAGATGCTATGGTAGTATGGGCGGATCTAAAGGAACGCTTTGACAAAATCAATGGCTCTAGAATTTTTTCTTTGCATCGAGAGATTGGGAAATTAACGCAAGGGCAAAACACTATATCTACTTATTATTCAAGCTTGCGCCGACTCTGGGATGAGTACTCCTCACTCGTGGTTCTGCCTTCATGCTCTTGTGAGTCAGCCAAGAAATACTTAGAACATGATCAACAGCATAAGCTTCTCCAATTTCTCATGGGGCTAAATGAGAGTTATATGCACATCAGGAGTCAAATACTGATGATGAATCCTTTACCATCGGTTGGGCAAGCATTTGCCCTCATCTCACAAGAAGAGTCTAATAGAGGAATTCTCAGTACAAGCCTCTATCCTTGGTGAAGCTCCTAATGCAGCCTTTTATGCATCTCAAGAGACAAAGAAGAAATATTCTTGCATTGTGATCACTGTAACATGTCTGGACATACCAAAGCGAATTGCTACAAGTTAGTAGGCTATCCAGAAGGTCCTCAATTCAATAGAATGCAGGGGAGAGGTTCTGGCTACAATAATAACAGAGACCTGTATCAGGACAAGGCCAAACCGAGAAAACATACAGCTAATATGACAATTTCGGAGAATGAAGAAGCAACTCCGAAATGTGTACCTCAGTTCAGCTTCACATCAGAGCAATATGCTGCTATCTTGAAAATTCTGGACAAGGAGTCTAGTCCTGCTGCCACTTTGCTCCCCTCCGCAAATATGGCAGGTATGTTTCATCCATCTCCTTGCTCAGATTGGATTGTTGATACAGGAGCTAATGATCACATGGTTGGAAGAAATGCTCACTTGTACAATGTTGTGTCCTGTGCTGGTTCCAATGGGATTGTCCAACTGCCTAATGGTAATACGACTAGTGTTACACAAATAGGCTCAGTGAATATTACTCCCACAATTGCACTACATAATGTGCTATATGTGCCTAGCTTCCACTTTAACCTGTTATCAGTTTCCAAATTCACAAAAGACCATCATTGTTTCATCACTTTTCATCCCACCTTCTGTATTTTTCAGGACCTATGCACTGGGAAGATAATGGGGACTGGTAAAGTGAAGAATGGCCTCTATCATTTAGATACTTCCTGTTTTGATTACAAAGATGTTAGTTCTCCTTCTTTTCCTTCAAGTTCTACTGATTCTCGTTGTAATACCTTAGTTGCAAACTCTACCCATTTAAATGAATATACTTGACACCAACGGCTTGGTCATATTTCCTTATCAAGAATGAAGTTGTTACCTTTTCTGTCACATGATTTCACATTTTCGCATTGTGATATATGTCCCCAATCGAAACAAACCAGGATTTGTTTTCCTCAATCTAAATCCACTGCCACCACACATCCATTCCAAATAGTTCACATGGATTTATGGGGTCCCTTTCATTCTGCAACTTACAATGGTGAAAGATATTTTCTCACCATTGTGGACGATTTTACACGAGCCACTTGGGTTTATTTGATGCATTCCAAATTAGATACGCTGTCCATGCTTAAAGCTTTTGTGGCTCTCATACGGACCCAATTCTCCACACCCATTCAGGTCATTAGGACTGATAATGGCACTGAATTCTTCAACACCCAATGTACTACATTTCTTACCTCCTTGGGCATCATCCACCAAAGTTCCTGTGCTTACACACCCCAACAAAATGGAGTGGTTGAACGCAAACACAGACATATCTTGGACATTGCCAGAGCACTAAAGTTTCAAGCTTCGATGCCTTCCAAATTTTGGGGTGATTGCATTCTCACCGCTGTACATTTGATCAACCGCATACCCACTCCTCTCTTATCCAACAAAACACCTTTTGAGCTATTATTCCATCGCCCCCCTTCCTACTCACACCTTCGCGTTTTTGGTTGTTTATGTTATGCCTCTATTCTTCCTCGAGGCTCATAAATTTGCACCTCGGGCTACAAAATGCGTCTTTCTTGGCTACTCAAACACTCAAAAAGGGTACAAACTTCTTGATCTCGCTAGTGATAAAATATTCACTTCTCGGGATGTTTTTTTTCATGAAGCAATTTTCCCTTTTTCTCAACCAGCATGTCCTAACCCAATCTTCCTTCCACTCTCTTCTGTTGATAATCCCATTCCTGATAGTCCAGCTTCTCCTCATCGGTCCCCTTCTCATTCTGATGCTAGTCCTTCCTCCTTCATCCCACCATCAGTCCCTCAGCCTAGACATTCTTCTCGCCTAACTCGACCACCTATTTGGACACAGGATTATGTCTGCTCTTCCATTCAGTCACCCTCTGCTTCAATGCATTCTATTGCCAATTACATATCTTACTCTCATCTTTCTTCATCCTTTCAAACCTTTTTAGCTTCCATTTCCCATATTAAAGAACCTAACACTTACCATGAAGCAGTTGGTGATCCTCGTTGGAAATCAGCTATGGATGCTGAAATTGCCGCATTAGAAGCAAATAATACTTGGGAACTTGTCTCTTTGCCTCCTGGAAAATCTGTTATTGGAAATAAATGGGATTACAAAGTTAAGTATCATCCTAACGGGAGTGTGGACAGATTTAAGGCTCGACTTGTTGCCAAAGGGTACACTCAACTCCCTGGAATTGACTATCATGACACTTTCTCTCTTGTGGCTAAAATTGGCACGGTTCGCTGTCTTTTAAGCGTTGCTGCTATGATGAATTGGCCCTTGTACCAAATGGATGTCACCAATGCCTTTTTACAAGGCGATCTTGAGGAAGAAATTTACATGGCTCTTCCACAAGGATTTGGAAATCAGGGGGAGAAATCTGTGTGTTGTCGATTACTCAAATCCTTGTATGGGCTTAAACAAGCCTCAAGACAATGGAATGTAAAATTCGCATCCATCATGAAGGGTGCTGGTTTCAGTCAATCGAAACATGACCATTCATTATTTGTCAAGAAAGATGATTCGTTCATTACCTTGCTACTGGTATATGTAGATGACATTGTAATTTCAGGAAATCATGAAGAATCAATTCAAGCGCTGAAAAGGCACCTGCATGCAGAAATTCATATCAAAGATTTAGGAGAACTGAAGTACTTTCTTGGAATAGAGGTGGCCCGTTCTAAGAGAGGAATCTGCCTAAACCAAAGAAAATATGCACTGGAATTGATCTCTGACTCGGGACTATCAGGAGCCAAGGTTGTGGATACACCCATGGAACAATACTTGAGATTAACCACAAAGGAGTATGATGACAGTGCCAAACAAAGTGAATCTGTGGACGAAGTATTGAGTAATCCAGAAGAATATAGACGATTAGTAGGAAGACTATTGTATCTCACAATTACAAGACCAGACATATGCTTTGCTGTTCAAGCGTTAAGTCAATTCATGAGTAAACCCAAGAAATCTCACATGGATGCAGCCATCAGAGTTTTAAAGTATTTGAAAGGAGCACCAGGACTAGGAATTCTTTTGTCATCAGAGAAATCATACATGCTTGATGCCTACTGCGATTCCGATTGGGCAACCTGTCCAATGAGTAGAAAATCTGTTACAGGATATTGCATAAAGTTTGGGGAATCCTTAGTGTCATGGAAAACAAAGAAACAAACTACTATATCTAGATCCTCAGCGGAAGCAGAATACAGATCCATGGCTGCAACAACATGCGAGGTTATGTGGGTCGTTGGCATATTAAAAGATATGGGAGTGCAGCTTGATCTTCCAGTAACACTTCACTGTGATAACAAGGCAGCAATGCAAATTGCCGCAAATCCACTATACCATGAAAGGACAAAACATATAGAAATAGATTGTCATTTGGTAAGAGAAAAGATTCAAGAAAAACTCATAAAGACAAGTTACGTTCCGACAAATGAGCAAGTGGCGGATGTTTTTACAAAAGCTATAGGGAGAGGCCAACACTGCTATTTATTATCCAAGCTTGGTATGTTGAATATATATCAAGCTTGAGGGAGAGTGTTAAAGATGAGTCAATTCTTCTTTAGTGAGTAGCGTGTTTGTTTCCATTCTTGTATTTGAGTTTACTTAGCATTAGTATAAATAGGAGGTAGTTACTTTGTTGTAACTGGATTTTTCCAGAAACTTTTCCCAATTCAATGGAATGATCGGAAACTTCCCCACATTTGGTTCCTCATTTTCTCTTCTTTTCATTCACGATTTCTGGTTTCAACATGCAACAATGGAATCCTATGTTTATTTTTTGCAATTTCATTTATTTTTCCGACATTGTGCCGACATACCCAACCTTCCTTTTTCTCTTCCCTTCGGTTTGCGTTGACACATCAGTACACTCGATAAAATGAACTAAGTTGCCAAAAAATGAAAAATATAGTAATATCGAAATTTGACAACACGGGTTTAGATTCAAGAACTAACTATTAATTTAAATCATTTTCACTACCCCTAAAACCATTTTTCTTATTGTTATGCATCGTTCTCGATCCAATTCATGAGTTTTCCATTCTCAGAATTTTCATTTTCACCCCAAATAAAAAATAAATAAAAATGACCCACTTTATCAATTCTTCGTGTGCCCATCGGAACTAGCAATCAGCTCTATATATACATGAGATCCAGACAATAACTTAATTAAATAATGGTATACAAATTTAATTGCGAGTCGTTTCTCACTTAAACATTCTTATGATATAAATCAAAAAAAAAAAAAAAATAGAGCAAGCAAATTAATTAAGAACCCCAACTTACTAAGTAAAGAGAATTAAATTCTTAACAATTTTTTTTTATAATTTTTGTATCACATTTTATATAATAAAATGGAAAGTGAAGTGTGCAAATTAGAAGTGACCGGCCCCTCTTAATTTCTTGTTAACGGTTGATTAATTGCGATATTGTCGTAATAAAAGTATCCAAGATAAAATAATTAAAGTGGAGGTGCATGTACCCAACCATGACTAGGCATATTTTCTCAAAGTCAAAGATATATATCTATCTATCTATTTGTGTGTGTAAAATTAGACCAATATATATAACAAGTTACAAATTAATTAAAAAAATTGAACTAAAATTTTTAAACTATTAACATGGAAAACCATTGCTTTATTTACATTAAACATTTAACACAATAACATATAAACTGCACAAGACAATTATGTATAACAAACTTGTCCAACAAAATATCGATATGAAAAATCGAATTTACGACGATTTATCAAACGTTTAGATACTTTATCAACTTAAAAACTTCATGTTACTTTGACTGCGTGGCAATTGGTTGATGAAATCAAAGTAGAATTTCGCCTAAAAGTGGAAAGGTGATTCGTAGGTCCATGACGCCTACCTGCTCGTACGGTACCCAACGCAATGTGCTTCCATTTTTAATTTAATAAAACTAAAAATTATATACAGTAATTATTTTCATAATTTCTTCAAGAGGTAGGATTAATTTAATTTTTTACGTGAATAAATATTTCTCAATAACGACGTCTTTTGCTTTTGACGAGTGTTCTCCATACTCGAATGTTTTATCAAATAGGACAATTTATTCTTAAAATATTTTAAGAACTTCAAATATTTTAAGAAGCGTATTTTTGGAGAATATTCAAATGAACCATATTTTATTTTTGGAGATATGTATGTATTTATGCTGTTAAAAAATATCAAGATTTTTTTATATTTTGAGTATAAAGCGAAACTTAGAATAATTTTCACAAAAGGAGGATTTATTTGTAACATTTGCTGACAATAAAATTAGAGAAAGAGGGAAAACATTTTGATTTTTTAGGGTATTAAAAATTTTGTGGCAAAAATGATTTATTTATTTTCTGGAAAAACAGTTTTTATGACAAAAAAAAATGTACTTAGATGAGGTGTTTTTTAAAGAATAAAAATGTTTTAAAGCTAGAAGCCAAAAAATACATTTTTGGGTTTTCGTCGCTCTGTTGAAATCAGGGGGAAAAACCTTTTCCGCTATAATCTCCCAAATTTTTTTCCCCTTTTCTCAAAGAATAGCCCTTTGAAGACTGAAGTGTCTAATTTTATGATAAGGGAAAATATATTTTTGGTTTTATATATTTACTTTTTTTGCGATTTAATCAACTGTGTTATCAAATTTCAGTTATAATCATGTATCTTTCGATTTTTGACAGTTTTCGTCATTTTTCATCGAAAATGATGATTAGTACCATACAAGTCATAGTCACATCAGCGTCGTATTTGTATCATATAAGAGTCACATTAAAAAAGACTAATATGCTCAAAAAAAATATAATAATATATCCGATTAAAATTGAAATTTATAACAGATATGACCAAAATCAGAAATAGAAAAACACATATGACAAAAATATAATTTTCTTGTGTAATAATAATAAAGTTTATCATTCTTTCGAGTAAATATCTCGTGAGAAGGTCTCACAGATCTATATTCGTAAGACGGGTCGACCTGATCTATATCTACGGTAAAAAATAATAATTTGCATAAAAATAATACTTTTTCATAGATCGGGTCAGATATTTATCTCACGAATTTAACTCGTGTAACATACATATGAGTTTTATGTGCATTTTTGAATTGAGGGATAAGTTTAAATATACAAATCCAACATGAATACACGGAATTACACGAGATAGATTAGATCTAAACGTAACAATAATAATTTTATAATAATTGAAGACGATAAATTTAATTCAAGGTCAACACTCAATACATTGTTTTATTTTTTAAAGATGTAACTGGATTCCACCTTCCTAGCTCAAATGTCCCTAGGTCATGTTTGATCTTCTTCTTTAAAATGAGTATGTACCATTGAATGTACGTACTTTCATATTATTTGAGTTTTAGGTGATTAAATGCAAAAAACAAAACAAAACAAAAAAATGGTCAACGATCTTACTTTAATGGATCCATCAATCTTGCTATACTTAAAAGATATTTATAATTAATAAATTAAACGCTTGGGTAAATTGATTTCCGATAATATTATTGTCCATTTTTTCTCTAAACAACATGCATGATATATATATATATATATATATATATATATATATATATATATATATATATATATATATATATATATATATATATTTAAAAAAAATCATACAAAAATATAAGTAAGAGCTAGGAGTGGGAAAATATACCGAACATTTTTGTATATTGTATTTATCTTACCACAAAAATCGCAAATCCCGAATTTAACGGTATGCCGTAAATTTCGGTATGGTATGATACCATACCGAACTTATCGGTATCGGTTCCGAAAAATTCATATATTTTATTGAATAATAATTGATGCACAAAAAAAAAAAGCGAGACGAGTGAGATACGAGAGAACTAAGAAAATGTTCTGCCGAATTTCGGCCGTTTTGGTTATTTTTGTTGTTGATATTTTATGATTCAATTTACAAACTTGTTAAGAATGATAGTTTTTTGTTTTTTCACTAGTATTGGATTTGTAAACTCGATTTCTTTTCTAGTGATTATTTTGTCACGAGACACCGCACAAGTGTGTTTACTTGTGCATAACTATCTCCGTATTATTTTAAATTTTAGTTATTTATTTATGTGTTATATTATTCCGATACTTGTTGTGCTACAACATTCGAGACAACACTTATATCTGATACATACAATCCTTACTATTATGTTAAACAAAATAGTTTCAAAAGACATTTATATTTTCCGTATTTTTATGTTAACAGTGAAATAGTTGGATGTCATATATGTAAACTTATTTATACCAACACTTACAAAAGCCATCTATGTTAATTTATAATGACACTAAAAAATGTCACTAATAGTAATTTATAAGAACGACTCTTGATATGGGATGTGGGCTGGTGCGGGAATGATATTTTAAAATTTTCAGTAGTCTTGATTTTTATTGCAGGTTGCTAGTTTCGGCGGATACATGATGAAAACATTTTGACTCTTCCTTTTGCTCCAAGAGATTCACACAAAGCTCAGATTCAATTTGCACTTGAAAGAGGAGTACCAGCATTTATTGCAATGTTAGGAACTTGTAGACTGCCCTTTCCTGGTTAATTTCTCATTTGATTTCGTGCATTGTTCAAGATGTCTAATTCCTTTCACTGCCTATAGTAAGTTATTGCAGTCTTGTAAAGAAACTCTCCTGCACAAAGGTTCTATAAATCCAAAAATTTCTTAGTAACACAGGAAACTTGTGATTTTTCAGATGCGGTATATTTCTTGAAGTTGATCGGTTGCTTCGTCCAGGAGGCTACCTAGTCATTTCGGCCCTCTTTAGATGGTCTAAACGGGAAAAGGAATGTGCTGATCTTCAGGCAGTAGCTAAATCTGTGTGTTATGAGCTTATTATCGTTGATGGAAACACGGCCATTCGGAAAAAGCCTCCTGACAATTAATGTCTTATGAATAAAAATAAATTTGGAATTAGTAAGCGGAGGCTGTTCGAGGACATACATAACAAATACAAATGAATTTCGAAAACCATATATCATATCATGCATAACATGATTCTCATAACATGTCATCATCATAATCATAAACATAATTTTGGCCAAGGCACTGAGATTCATCTACTTTCCGTGGTTTACTGATATCAGTCCCAAATTTTTATTCCTCTAAGAGGGCGATGTCATATAACGGTTACAATCCACTGTGTAAGGGTCATAAACATATCATGCATATTGGGATTCTCACTCATATCAGTTGAATCCTCACAGTGCCCAAAACATAAAACATACGATAATCATATCAAGAAGGGGTAGAAATAGAACAACGGTGCTCGACCGAAACTTTCAAAAAGAAATAAATCGTACTTAACATATTTTAAAATAAGCCTACTTACCCTAGAATGGATTAAAATGTGAAGAACTCGGAAACCATAGAATAATCATGCAACCGACACCTCAAAAACGCAGCAGTACATATACCGAGAAATTACCTGCCTTATAAAATTCCTTACTCCTTATTGATCCGTTTGATCGGGCTTTAACTTTTACAGTACGTTCACTAGTACGTCAAATAAATTATGAACGGTGAAGATCGAATTTGAAAATCGTTTTAACCTGCTTATGGACAAAAAACCGTAGGTATGCTGTTCCACCTAAAATCTGAGTAGTTTTCTTGCGAAGGCTACAAACAAAAAATTACCCTTGGATTTGGCTGAAGTTTCGATATGTTATTCAAAACATATGAAAGCATATTTTGAACGGTGGAGATCGGATTCTAGCACCAGAGAGAGAAACAGAATTTTGATGATTGCAACAGAATTTTTGAGAGCAAAATTTCGAAAATTATAGGGAGAGTTTAGAGAGAATTTCGAAAATTTCGAATGTAATGAATGGTGGGAAATGTTGAATGGTATTATATGATGGTATATATAGAGGTTAGATGGATCTTACCATTAATTGATTGATATCCTACATAAATTCGCCGGATATTCTTCCATAAATATGAGATTATAACTTGTTGAGAAAACTGACTTGTCATCTAAATTCATCCTTCCCAAATCGGTGGAGTATCCAGCCTTCATTATACCGTGTTTTGTACTGGTCATTTCGAATATGTCATGATTGATTTAATATTTTATAGTGTATTATTTTTACAATAAAATAAATCGAAAATATTTAATTATTTACACGTCTATATTTAAGTAATTATATTTCTAAAACATTTTGTGCTCTCACACTTGATTGTTATATATGATCGAGGGACTACTTGGAATTTATCATGATTGGGGGGTCGACATTAGCTCGCGTTTTTATTTCCGACGTCTCTCTAGTACTCATTCATTTTTATATTCATAAAATATATGATATTATGTGCTTCTTGCTAACATATATTGTTGGCTAAGTAGTAAAAGTTCTTTCTTTTAAATAATAATCTTTGTGGATTATGATATGTGTTCTAATAGCAATAGCTTCACATTGTATCACATATTTTAAACTGTTGAAGCTTGTTTATGGCTGTTGCTCTCAGGTGTGAGCCTTTTTCCACATATCCTCGAACTATGATGTAATTCATGTAACTGATATATAATCTCTTACAAAGATCTCAGTTCTGGAAAGAACAAGTATGCTGAAGCGCTGATTTACACACATTTTTTACGTAAAATTTGGTTGCACTACTTGCAACCATTGTACATTATGATTGTCAATGTTCTATAATAGTTTCAACGTGTCATTTGAGCTACTGTACTGTCACTAACATTTATAGCTTTTGGTAATAACCTAGTTTGTGAGAAGTTTGAATTAATTATTGATTGCTGACTTCATGGGTTAATATATTTTTATTGGACTTTAATGAGTTTTTTCTCTTTGAATTTTAGATTAACTTGTGTACGGAAAATAAAATAATAAGGGATATTTGTGAAATTTCAATATTGACGTCACCATCTATATAAAATATTTTTCCAGCTATAACCCATCACTTAATCTATGCTTACTATTAATTAAATTTTTTTTATAAATTAATTAAAAGTTAAATCTCCTAAAATAACTAAATTTTGTTGTGTTGGTAAAGTTTTTACATACCTCACATCATATTCGTTTTTTCATCATATTTCTCTCATAGCTTTTTAATTTAAAAATTTGATCATTTCATTTTAAAAACTATTACATTCTCAGAAAATATTTCAGGACACCACGGTTGTTGACAAGTGTCTATCGGATTACTGGTTTACACACATTTAATTATATCTCAAAAAAATAATTATATAAAGGGGAAAAAAAATAAAATACATTACAGAAAAAGAAGAAAAAAATTCAGGGAGCTCAGCAGCGCCTGATCTCATCCCAGAGCAGATGATGCGACAGACCCAACCGTCGGCAATCGGCGCAACTTTCATCATCGCAAGCCCATTTGCACCAGCCGGGAATCGAACCCGGGTCTGTACCGTGGCAGGGTACTATTCTACCACTAGACCACTGGTGCTTGTTGGATATTGAGCTACAAACATTTATATATATTTTAAAATACTTTTCTAAAAAGGTTATTTAAAGAATTGATTTCAAGATTTTTTAAGTATCTACTAGTTTTTTATTTTTTTGAAATGAAGTATCTACTAGTTATATTTTTTAAAAATATATATATATATTTTGTCAAAAAAAATATATATATATATTTTGTCAATATATATATATATATATATATATATAATATTACATTCTTTTTTTTTGTAAATATAATATTATATTTTAATTTAATATATTAAAAAAGGAATGTCATATAAAATAAATATATTCATCTCGTGGTAAATATTCTTTAATATATATTTCTAAAATACCCTTTTATATTAATAACTACTGTTTGTATTTTGAAATTTCGTCTTCCCTGTAAGTAACCTATAATTTATAGTATATATAATATTCATTATTTAAGATTAATAAATTATATAATATGACGAATTTATGTAATTGATATTTCAAAAACTCACCGTCTAGCCAATTTTGTAAGACGGTTTTATGGATCTAATATTTGGGTTACTCATAAAAATATTACTTTTTATATCAAAAGTATTAATTTTTATTACAAATATGGTCCATGGACAAGAATGACTATCTCATAGATATAGATACGTGAAATTATCTTATAACATACCTGCTCTTTTGAAAAATGTAAGTTGATTCCAAAAAAACATGTAAGTTAAGTTGATTGTTGCCATGATGAATCCTTGATGTAGCTGAAGATTATATTTTAAATTTTTCTATGTTTTTGATTCAATTGTGATATAGAATATAATCCTATATAGAGAGTGATTCCGCTGATAAAAATCCAATGAAACACAGCATGACAGATATAAGTTGAGATCCGATTATGGAAAAGCTCAAATAATTTTTAGAATATTATCTCGAATGTATATATAACTCTTTAAAATATGGCAAAAACTTGTGTGAGACGGATCTCTTATTTGGGTCACCTATGAAAAAGTATTACTTTTTAGGCTAAGAGTATTACTTTTTATTGTGAATATGGATAGGGTTGATCCGTCTCACAGATTATGATCCGTGAGACGGTCTCACATGAGATTCACTCTTAAAATATTATGCATCTGAATATATAAGCATGATTCCTAATCCAACTAAGACAAATGACTATCGGATCAGTAAGTCAGTTTATAGCATAAAATCTGCGTGAATCTAGACAAATTGTTTGAAATTTGATAAAAATTTGATGATAAAAAGTGAGACCGTATCACAAAAAACCTATTTTTTTGAAAAATAACTTTTGGTATAACTCTTAGTTGGATCGAAGTTATTTTTCTGTATTGTAACATATTACTAAGTTGCAATCTACCAATACGGAACCGGAATTCCAGTTACAATCCCGTTCGCTATCTCGTCATCTGTCGGGGCCCTTATCCAGGGCCGCGAACAACTGGCTGTGCATGCCACCATTTTCGCCTCCGGCCTTCACCTTCACCGACAGATTGATAATCCCATTCTTCTCCCCGTTGGTGTCCCTCAGCCTGTAACTCAGGAAACTCAAATAATTCTCCGGCAAGTACCCACCCGCGAAATCCGTTACCGGGATATCAGCGGATCCTATGACCTTGCTGCCCGAGTGCGCCTCCACCGTGATGAAACGGACATGCGCAGGAAGCTCCATCTCCAGCTTCTGATTCCACGAAGGGTAACTCCCGCCTTCCGAATCCACACCCGTTGATACGGACTTCAGAGGGTCGGATTTCACGACGACAAACGCGTTTTTCTTCAAGGGTTTTTGTCGATTCTCGAGCAAACCTTCGGCAGATATGACGGTAACCTCAATCGCTTTTGACGTTCGTGGTTCCATGAGGGTGTCTGTTTCCAAGTTTTTAATCGAGAATTAGCATTTTGTGTGTGATAAATTTGGTCATCAAATCTAAATAATAATCAACGTAGGATTATGGGTGTTTTTATGTAGAGATTCTGAAGGAAGGCAACAGGAAAAAAGGTGGAAGGTGGCGGCGCGTATCATCTAAAGATACGGGGAACTTCCTCCATAAAAATGAAAAAATTGATAATCTCTACAAAAATATTAAACCTAAACTACAAGTAACAGACTAAGAGTGGAGTAAGTCTTCTATCAGACAGATCGACTCGTTACGTGTATATAATGAAAAATAATATTTTTAGTATAAAAAATAATATTTTATTAATTTGGGTCGAGTTGGAGATCGATCTTATTAAAATTAATTCATAAGACGGTCTCACAAAAATTTTGTGCTAAAAATGTACATCGAAAGTTCGATTTAGTTTATAATTGTAAATGGAGTAACCTCCTTATTATCGGTTTCAAATTTATGAGACGAATATGCTATTCGACCGATAAAAAATATTATTTTTACGTCAAACTCATTAGTTTTCGCTCTAAGGGCACCCATAGTAGTGGGTATTGTGGGTGCCATGTCATCCAAGTATTTGACACCACCAAATATTCACAATTGTGGCATCTTGATTTGTGTACAAAGTGAATAACCAGTTACATATTTGTAACCGGTTATTCATATTTTTTTTTTTCATTTTTTAAATATTTTTAATTAAACTTTCTAAATCATTCAAATATTTTTTTAATATTCAGAAATTTTTTTAATATGTTTTATAAAATTGTAAGTTATTTTATTTAAATGAAAATAAACTATTAATTAAAGTGACAGTGGGACCCATAAATATTTGATTGGTGAGATATTTGATTGTGAAATATGAGATATTTGAGTAGTGAAATATTTGATTGATGATGTGGACTATGAGACCCACAAATATTTGGAGAAAATACATCTACTACTGTGGATGGCCTAAGTATGGATCAAGTCGACGCGTCTTAAGAATATAAATATATGATACCGTATTTCAGAAGACCTACTAATGAAATACATTAATTATCATTTTCTTTTAAAAATCAACTCAAATTTATCTCTAATAACATCTTATCATTTTTTCGCGACGGTTTATTAACTGCTTACATTTAATCAATATCATCCTATTTCTTGAATTTTGAAAAAAAAAAAATCAGAAATATTCCCTATTAGTTACCTGCGGTTCAGATATCGCAATAGTTGGAGACAAATGCCAAGTTGTTAAACAAATATAAGAATTCAATGTTGGCGTGTGGTTGGTGCATGCATCATTAAATTTTGCCGAGTCTTTTTGACCTAGTTTCTCTGATTTTTCCATATTCATCTAACAATGAACATTGAATGCAGAATATTTCTTTCTATGTAACCTAGATGGCTCCACGTTCTCAAAATTGATTAAATCTTTCAGATAGTCTCACGAATTTTTTCCCACAAAACAAATTAAATTAATTCATATTTAAAATGAAAAATAACAATTTTAACATAAAAAATAATAATTTTTCATTATTTGAATCAAGTTAAATATCAATATCACAAAATTGATCTGTAAGACCATCTCACGAAAGCTTTTATGCTAAAAATTAAATATCTAATTTTTTTCGGGAGGAAAAAACATCTTTATGAATTGGTATACCTAACCAAGAATCTTCCATATTCCAAATTAACTATATATACCATAACATATATTGTCCAAACCCAAATGAAAACATAATTGACTAGAAAAGCCAAAGATAAGCTAAGCTATGTTGTGAAATTGGATGGCAAAGTCTAGGGAAAAACAGAAGCGACGATGGCTTGCACAAGTCTTAAGAGTTTGAATGTGCATGTACAAGAAAATTGAGAACTTTACGTTTGTTTTTACATCTATTAAATAATATTTTATACATTTCTAACAGAACCTCGAAAAGTTGGCTCATATATTATATATAATTTATATGTATATATATCGAAATTGAGTGCAAGTAATCAATTTTTTATGGTGTGTTATATGTAATATGGATTAAAGGACAACCTGACTAAATTTATTTTAAACAAACTATAAATTTGTATGTCAAGTCAAGTTGTTTAAAGAATTATAAGTAAATAAGAAGTTTAAATATTTGGATAAATAAGTATTTTATGATATGTGTCATGAATATATATTTGTGATATTAGTCGATCTATTTATATTTATAATAAAAAATAATATTTTATAATAAAAAAGATTATATATATAACTGTAGTGACGACGTTTAAAGCTTTCTGATCATTCACTTCATTCCAGCTTTGCCCTGCCCTCACTCCACCACCTTCCTACAAAATGGCTTCTTAACCACCTTCTTATCTTCGTCAAGCGGCGGAGTCACATTATATGAAGTTCGGGTGGTCTAGTTTTTTTTTTATAAATATTTTATAAATAAATTTTGGATTAGTTTGATATTAGTTCAAATAAATCAATTTAAAGTATTAAAAATTAAAAAACTTAAAATTCTACTTTAGATAGAAACTATTTCTGGCTGCACCCGTATTTCCCCTACCCCCAAACCACCTTCATCCAGTCCGGAACCATACCCGTACTTCCGGGTTCAAGTGTGCATCTGGGCAAACTGGGTTCTTCACAAAACTTGGGCGGTTGATACAAGAGAATGCTAAGAGTGACGTGGAGAAGACGAGGGATAATTTGGCTGTCATCGACGAGCTTTTGCTTTACTGGAAGCTATCTGATACTGACCGGTTTCTGGATGAGCTGGAAGAGGTTCGATCTTTCCATTTTCTGTTGTAATTTTGTTGCCAAATAATGCGTGAAGCTTTCTTGCTCGGATTCACGTCTTTAATTTCTTGCTTTGGCATTAAAGAATTGTCTGTTTACCTGGGACTGTTGTTTACCTGGGACTGTTCGGTGCTGATAATTTCACCAACTACAATTCTTCTGTATGCGGAGTTCGGATACTCATTTTATTATGCGATTGATACTGGTTTAGAACTACTGATGATATGAATTCAAGTTTCCGGGCTTGTATATTTTTGGATCAGTTTTATATTTCTTTTTCCATTTACTGTTAGGCATTCTTAGTGGCTGATTCGGTCCAAGGATTACCATAAAGATCGTGGAGAGCTTGAGGGATGATACATACGCTGGAAATCTCAAATCTGGGAGTGAAATTAAAGTAATTATTCTGATGCTAATCTCATGTAATAGCTTTATTTAGCAAGATTCTCTTCTTATACTTCAAGTATTATCTGACAGTGCAAGTATTTAATTATATGATGCTTTAAAGAGGAGCATATTTAATTTGTTAACTGCAAAGAGACTTAAAACCGAGCTCCGGCTTGATTTCAGGTCAGAACTGGTTCAATGAAACATTGTCTGTTGGCTTGTTTTGGCGTTCCATATCGGTCTCTGACTAAACTTTTATCATTTGAAAACCGGCTGTGATCATGGTGGTTGGTGTCAATGGAGGTGGGAAGACTACATCTCTAGGTAATCCTATGAAATTGATACTGGAATATATTTTTATAGTTTTAACATCTTTGGACGTCAAGGATGATGGCTTTTTTGCTTGCTTTTAGAAAAAGTTTTATTTGTACTTTTCACGTCCATGAAGTGAAGTGATTATAAGCAGAATCTTTATTCTAGAATCTTCTTGTTAGTTGAATTGGTCTGTAACTTATGGTTCAATCTTGTTCGAAACCAAAAATATATTCATAAAACAGAGTTGATATTAGTAAAAATTGATTTATGATGTATCTTCGGTACCATTGGTATGATTATATTGTGATTTAGAGAACTTTAACTACATGAAATATTTCCTAAAATAGTTATTCTAAGATTATTTCATCGTGTTGCAATCGTATTCTAAATTAAGAGAGATTAGTAGGAGTTTTTAATATTCTCGCATTGTGTATTAGATATAGGACTCATGATCGAATCAATTAAATACTATCTATATGTGTTTTTTTTAAAAAAAATTAAACACTATATTTTGTTGCATGCTATCTTCACTATATCTTCCAATAATTTTTAAAATCCAACAAATGTTAGCGTGCCAGAATAATTTTAATAGAACATCAATGCAATTATCGTATTTGTTTTTTTAGATTTTCTGGATTTATAGATTTTTTTTTAAGTCGTAAGACTGAAAAATATATGTGGTGCACTGTGCAGGAAAGCTTCCCAACAGATTGAAGAAAGAAGGGACCAAGGTGAGGTGTCTTTCTATCCTGTCCTGTCTTGTTTTTCGGGGGGGTTAAATTAGTGTTTCAAGATTAATCTTAATGAAACAGGGTTGGACTTTCATTTAATTTAAGCTTTCAGATAATGTAGTCCAGATGCTTTTATTTCACTTTTCATCACCTTACTTGTGGGTACCGGGGAGTTGTTCCTGCTCCTGCGGAAGAACACAAATTCATTAGCACTCTTACTCCATGGAAATTAGACGTTTATTCTGTCATATGCCCAACCCTGGCCTAAAAATAAGTTGTTTCTCATTTCTATTTGGCATACTTATAAAATTTTGCTAGGTGTTTTTGGCAGCTGGAGATACGTTTAGAGCAGCTGAAACTGATCAACTGGAGATATGAGCAGAAAGAACGGGTTGTGAGATTGTTGTTGCTGAAAAAGAAAATGTAAAGGCGTCATCAGGTAGAATATGTGGCTTCCGTTGTTACACAAGTGTTAAAAATGTAGTAAACATTTCCTAACTTGTGATTTTGAAGTTTTTCCCGTGTAGTTCTCTCACAAGCCGTAAAAAAGGGGAGAGAGCAAGGTTTTGATGTTGTTCTGTGCGACACATCTGGCCGTAAGTTTGGTACAGTCATGTTTTGGCTTTATGTTTTACAATTTTGTTGCTAATTAAAGTTTGGTACCGTCATGTTTTGGCTTTATGTTTTACAATTTTGTTGCTAATTAACAATTTTTCCTTTTCGCATTCTTATCATAATACAGGTTTGCACGCTAACTATGGCCTTATGGAAGAATTGGTAGCTTGCAAGAAAGCTGTTGGGAAAGCTATCTCTGGCGCGCCCAATGTCAGTATTCTTGAATTTCTGCTGATTTTTGTTGTATGGCTTAATGGCTGGTGGTGGGATGTTGAACTTCTAGTCGATATTTATGTAAATTACTTCACAATTTGCAGGAAATTCTGCATGCTTCCGCAAGCAAGAGAATTCAATGATGTAATGTATCCTATCCATGGTTGCCAACACTGTTTCAACATTTTAATTTTAAATGAACCCCTTTACCCCAAAGAAGAGAACTTTAAATATTCATGTATATTTACTCTATAATACAAGTTTATTGAGATGCACCCCTCACCATGAGTTCCCCTACATTCTTGAGTCTGCCCCAAACATATTGAATTTTCACACCTAAAAATTTTGTAGTAATTGTTTGATGCAATTTGAAATAATAGCTCATTGATATAGAACCTTGGGGTTTTGTCATGGCGAATCTTGTCTTGGATTAAAGAGTTTGATTTGATGATCTGTTTCAGGTTGTTGGAGTGACGGGATTGATTTTGACCAAACTGGACGGTTCTGCCAGGGGCGGCTGTGTGGTGTGTTCAAATTTCCATTTCTTGTTCTTTATCTCTTTCGGAAAATTGTATCTACCTACACTCTTCTACTCACATAAACCTACAATGCAAAATCAACACATCTACCTCAACTGATATTTAAAAATGCCAAAGATTTGGTATAAAATGACTACAAGGTACCAAAATGTGCCGAAGTGTCTATATTCCTTGTGGAGAGATGTAATCATGAATTTCGAACAAGGTTTTGCATAACTTGACATTTTTTAGGATGTCACATGCAAAATTCCATTATTCGTATTATAATGACCCCTAATTCTTTGTCCTTCAAATTTACGGGACACCATATCCTATATTCTACCTGCAGGTTAGTGTAGTTGATGAGCTGGGCATTCCTGTGAAGTTTGTTGGTGTCGGCGAAAAATTAGACGATCTCCAACCCTTCGATCCAGAGGTGTTCGTGAATGCAATCTTTCCTTGAAATAGTAAGATCTACATCATATCTGTACACAACACGAGGATACGTTGATAGTAGCTTTGTTCTTTGATCCAGTCAACTTCTGTGTTATCTGCCAGAACCTCGTTGTAGTTATTTTTCATGCTGCCTAAGGATGGATTATTGCTTGATATTCATGAATGAGAGTTGGACAAGGAATTCTGAGGAGTTTTCTTCACTGGGGAAGGTGGATTTGATCTAGCAACTCTCAGTGCGACTAGCCTTGGCACACGTTTTCCGTGATGCTTGATTTCACACAAATGTCAGAAAGGATACAACTTCGAAATAAACTCGAGAGTATGTTGTGGGGCGATCGGATTACCAAGATTGTGGTCGGATGAATGTATTTCCAGTAGCCTGAAATTTGTCGTGTACTGTATTTGATAGAAATAGTAAGAATTGCTTTATGCTTCTGCCTCTGGAAAATCATTGCGTAGGAAGCACATATTAGAAAGCTAAATTTTTTTATTAGAATACATATAAAGGTGTTCGATATTTGGAAGAAGACATGTTTTATTAAAACTCAAAATGATTAAAATTGGGCCGATATCTCAACCATCTTGACATCTTAGGTTTAAGATTATATTCAAGACTTTATTATAATAAAATTCTCTGGCCAAAATAAAATAACTAAAATTGATTAATAAATAATAAGTTGTGTCACACAACTAGCTAAATGAGCCGGGGAATTAGGAATATATGAGCAATATTTAATAAAGAATTAGGTGAAAAGAATATTATTTGTCAAAATAGAGGAGAAAAATCTGGATTGTATAATAAAAAAGGCAATTCGTGTGTGATTTCTTTAACAATCGTTACCCCTTGCGTTATGATCTACGAGTAGCTTATATAAGAAACTATAAAGACTAATCATCCTGAAATTTCATGTGAAATCAATCGTTACAAATTCAGGTGCTTTGCAATTTAGCCTTCAAATTTCTTGAGGGCACGTGAGGATTCTGAAACTGAGATGTTTGTTTTTGCACATATCAATCGCACGCACATCACTTTGTTATAACCTATAAACTTGAAACGGGTGTATTATAAAATGTAGCACGAGTCATGAATGCCAGACGCCCGGATTCCTTCAGCCGAAAATTAACTACTACCACAGTCAGGTTCCTCCCACTCCTCACCACAGATCCGTCAACCGCTACTTCTGCCTGTGATGAAAATCCCGGGTCAAAAAATTCTCAAGGGACTAAGGGCTGCAACAAATGGCAGGTAAACTGAGGGATAGCATGAAGTTTAAACCGAGTGTCGTAAAAATTTCAGTATGATCAACGGGATACATCAAGTAGGAAAAATAGTCTGATGGTAAATTTTCCAAAAATTTTGAAGATCATAGCAAGCGAGTTTTTTACTGATTTCTACGACTGATAGTACGATAATGTGGAGACTACTTCCTTTTTCCTAAATGTCAGATGAATGTGAAATAATGTGCCTAAGGTAAAAGAACCATGGCATTGCAATATCAGGATGGATTTCCTATTACAAATTATAGGGTATGTTTTATGACCGAATGCATGTCAGATACAATAAATACTATAGTCGTCAGTAGTTTTGCAACTCACATTTTTCCAAATGCTTAGCAGCTTAAATTGCCACATGGGACAATGGGGGCAACATTAATTTATATACACTACAACATTTAAACAAATGTGATGCATTTGCATATTCTAATCAAGAAAACGAAGTGGTCAGGACAGTTGCAACAACATGAGGTTGTAGAATCTTAAGGTGGTGCTACGAACTGTAATTTGAGTATGATTCAACATATTCATGTTTCTTATTCTCTTACATCATTTTCCTAAAATGTACTTATTGTCAGCCACAAATTTGGCATAGGATTATTAATTAATCCGTTAGTGAATAAAATAAATTTTCAGAGAAAGAACAAAGAATCACATTGTGTGGAGCAGCATAGAGATAAGAAATACTGAGTTCTCCAAGGAATATATCTTTATCTTTTCCAACAACTGTCCTAGCACAAGCAATTGCAACTCTCTCAGCCACAGCTCCAACTGCTCCTCCATGCATTCCGCCATAAGCATTCTGTACTTCAAATAAACCAAACAATCCATCATTAGCTGCAGTAAAAAAAATGGCTGCCCCATTGTAGAATCTATGCTATATGTTAAGCAAGAACATCTTAGAAATGCCTATTTAATGAATCAGCAATTAAATGTGAACTTACTAAAATAATCCAACTTTTTCTCAAGAAACTGTTCAAATTCTGATTTATCAGATCAGGTTATCAATAGAATTAGAAATGATGGAGGCCGAATCAAACATCTGGTAGCACAAATACAATGTGTGCTATGAACCAGGTTACAAAAATAACTGAAGCAATGGAGGCTGAATCAAACATCTGGTACCACAAATACAATGTGTGCTATGAACCTGGTTACAAAAATAAATGAAGCAAGAGAAGAAACTAAGATCAAATGATCTGGAAACAGTTACTCTATGTCCAAGAGCAGTTGGTCTGTCATCCTTAGAGGCTTAGACGATAAAATATAAATGTTTCAAATTCTTGTTGTTTTTTCTAAATGAAAGTCTTGGTTTCTCAAACACAGGTAGTACTTAGTAGTCTCTGCTTCGAGTTTCTTCGCAATCAATATTTATGAACACGCGACCATAGAATTTCTGCATAACATGAAAGCCATGGATTCTGCAAAATTTCTCGGCTACAGGTTTATCATCTTGATCAGCATATAATTACAAGAAACAGAAATAACTATGTCTGGATAAATAAACTAAAATATGATCATTGATGACTCAAGAAAATGTTATTTGCGTCTGATGCACAATAATACCATAAAACATATATGTATACTATCTGTTACACCAGCATGTAGCATTCCTCCGTAATTCTCCAACTCATTCTATTGAATGTCCTAAAAACCCACAATTCCCACCACAATTTTCAGATACTTTTCCTATACTCAAGCGAAAAGCTAAGCAACCATTTCAAACCCCAGCTAAAATTTCAAGATTCCATCAAAAAAATTCAGCGAAAAAAAATCCACAATCAACAAAGAAAGCAGCAAATGGGTACCAAGATCGCAGGTTTGACAGTAAACAAACAAGATACTTTGCCGCGTTCGACGGAGACGACTTTAAGAACCCCTCCTATAAGGTTGGAGAACGAATCCTTCACGTCGTGTTCTGGTTTAATGGTCTTACCTACTCCCACTTTGCTGAGAAATTCAAGGGTCATTTCACGACGTTCTGGAGTGATTTCTTCGCAAATCGGGTCAGCACTAGGGGCGTCGGGGCTCAGGGTGGGAGCTTCTTTAGTGATTGCCATGGTTACTACTACTCTTCCCCCTCAGTCAGCTGTCAGCCACGCAGAAGGTCCAACCAAAGCAGAGAGATTTTATTTGATTTAACGGCGATAAATTTGTTTCAATCAAAATCCAGTATATAAGTCGATTGTGATTTTTTTTTTAAAAAGTAATTTCGAAAGTTACATCTCAAAAATATATACGAGTTTACATTGAAGATGCAATATGATCAAAGTATTCATGTGATTTAATAACAAGAAATAAATATGTTCCCTATTAACCATCGAATATGAATAAGAGTAAGTATCCATATTTTTTTTGAAAATACACTTGATGTTCGAGTTGTCACTATAAATGAATTCATGTTGGAGTTTCCATTGAAGATTTACTAAGATGAAGTATTCATGAGATTTAATACCAAAAAAAATTCAATACTAACCATCAAATACGATTAAGTACTTAATTTAACGTATAAGGTACCTAAATTGAGATATCAGATACTTGATTCGGCATATTTGATACTCATATTTTGTTTGAAAATACATTTGATATTCGAGTGGTCGCCATAAACGAAGTCGTGTTGGAGTTTTCATTGAAGACGCAATAGGATGAAGTATTCATGTGACTTAATTCAAAAAAACATGTTATCCATATTTTGTCAAAAATACACTTATATTATACTCGATTAATACTTATTAGTATTAATGAAAAAACAAGAGAATAATTAATATGATTTTTTATTTATTATTATTCTTTCACAATACTATTGTTAATCATCTATTATACTTGATAATATTCATTCATACTATTTATTGATAATCTTTCAATTATAGTATTCTTTCATTATACTTATTACTATTCATTAATAATACTTACAGTTAATATTCATTTATAATACTTGTTGGTATTTATGAAATACACTAGAATACTTAAATATATCTTATATTTTGAATTACTAATTAATAATACTTGTGATAACAATCCATTATACTTATTAGTAATCAATATACTTATGAGTATTCATCCATAATACTTATTATTATTTTTTTATAAAGTTACTAGAGATTTAACTTCTCAAATTCGACGATTGTTCATATTGTACTAATCAAATGATACTTGTTTTGTCATTTAAGTACTCAATTCGATTATTTAATGTTCTAAAAAAATATTCATTGAGGTGATTGATGTGATATTATTTGTCAATAACAATATGATACCTAAATTGATATAAAAAAAATATCAATTTTAATCAAATGATTCTTTTTTTCTCCTTAACTGCTTAATTTGATTATTCCATATTATAAAAAAATATATATACATTGAGTAGTTATTGAGACATTATTTGTCAATAACAAGATAATACAACAAGATAATACATAGATTTATATAAAATTTAACATTTTTTAGTCAAATTGTAGAAAATATGCATTTAGTGGTTGATGTGATATCATTTGCCAATAAAAAAAAGTACTTATTTTATTCAAATGATACTTGTTTTGCCCTTTCAATACTCAATTTTATTATTTAGTGTTAAAAATAAATATATATATATATATATATATATATATATATATATATATATATATTTTGAGTGGTTGATATGATATTATTTTTTAATAATAAGATGCCACCAAGATTGATATAAAAAAATACCCAATTTTAATCATATGGTACTTGTTTTACCTCTTAAGTATTCATTTAGATTATTTGGTTTTCTAAAACATATACATTGAGTGATGATGTGACACTATTTGCCAATAAAAAGATGATACCTTCATTGATAAAAAAAATACTTAGTTTTAGTCAAATAGTATATGTTTTACCCATTAAGTACTCAATTCAATTATTTGATTTTCTAAAAATATATATATTGAGTAGTTGGCCTGATATTATTTGTCAATAACAAAATATTCTTAAATTGATATAAAAAAAATACTTAGTTTTAGTCAAATGATACATGTTTTGCCCTTAAGTACTCAATTCAATTATTTGGTGTTCTAAAAAATATAATTGAGTGATTATATGATATTATTTGTCAATAACAAGATGATTAATATATTGATCTAAACGTGCTTCATTTTATTCAAATGATACCTATTTTTCCCTTCAGTATTTTTTGGATTATTTGGTGTTCTAGAAAATGTACATAGAGTAGTTGCTGTGACATTATTTTTTAATAACCAAGAGTCACTACAAGAAAAAATGCTTATGGTGACATTCATAAATGTCATCATATTCAATATTTAGTGGCATTTAAGTTTTAGTGACACCTCCAACAAATGTCATCTATTCCAATGTCGTCTTAAACTTATTGACATTTTTTAATGTCATTATAAGATGTTAATGACAACTTCATACGTGTTACTAATAATTCATATAATGACAATTTTAAATGTCAGGAAAACTCATATTTAAATACATTTATAGATGCCTTGTTATTATAGTAACAATGACAAATTTATATGTCAGTTAAAATCATTTATAATGACAACTAAAAGTGTCGTGTATGTTATTTATAGTGACAATAACAAATGTGGGAATATTTGAGTTGGATAAATATAGGAGGAGAGAAATTAGATAAAATAAATGTGAGAATAAAAAAACATATTAGATTAGTTATCCTGACATTTTTAATTGATGTCATTTTTTATATGGAGGGAGACAATTATTTTCCCTCCTCCAATATTTATCTAACTCAAATATTCTCATACTTAGACTGATATAAAAAATATTAATTTTAGTCAAATTGTACCTGTTTTCCCTCTTAAGTACTCAATTCAATTATTTGATGTTCTAAAAAAATAGCTAAATAAAACACGGTCCACACCATAAATCTAATGCTTAATAATATTGTTTCGATAAATTATTTCAAACATAAAATTATCAACACGCCAAAATTATGTTCCACAAGTTTTAATAACTAGACGTGAACTTAGAAAAAATAGCATAATTATCTCGCTTAATCTCTTTGTTCTTTGTGCAACCGGTGTCTAGTTGAATCTCATTGTTCTCGCTTTCTCATCTCTATCACCTTTCTGTGTTGCCGTACGTCGGGGTGGGGGAGCCGGTGGTTCTATCTGAGGCGAGCAAATGGGTTTGGTTAGAGGAGGAACCAATGGCTTTGGTCATGGGGATTATTGCGGTGAATTGCGGCCTTGTATATACTCGTTGACGATGAACGAAGGAGCATGGAGAGGATGGATCGGTAGGTATGGGAAATAACATGTATATTATTTTAACTTTTAAAATACTATGTTTATATTATTAAACAAAATAAATTTTCAATATTGAAGGAGTTTAAACTAAAATTTAGTAGTAGAATGTAGCAGTTTTTATAATAATTTGTGTATTGTTAATAGAAATTTTAAAAAAATTAATGTAACATAAAAAATTATAATTAACTACTAATGTTACAATGTTGCAAAAGATTTTTTACCCGGCTCCATAGATATTATAATTTTTATATATTTTTATAAATATTATTATTTATCATTATTTGAATAAAAAAACCTAAAACTAATAATAGTAATATCTTAACAACAAAAAAAAATGATAATGTTATCAAAATTATGGACAAACAAATTTTAGTTAAATATTAAAATAAAATAAATCAAACATGATTAATAATTTGGTCTGTATCCAAAATAACCAAAAATCTGTAATTTTTTTTAAAAAAAGATATTTTATTTACATGAAATGTATATAAAGTTTTTAAAGAAAAGGTTAACTTATATTAAAATTAAAAAGTTTTTGAGTATTTAGAGAAATGATATTAGATTGAATTCAAGAGAGTTTCTTTGAAAGTATTTTTTGTGAATTATTAATCTAAAAAAAATCTATAAATTATTAAGAAACGTTTTTTTTGTAATCTTGCACCAAAATCAGAACCACCTAAATCATAGTTTTAGGTGGTTAGAATTAATATTTTCACGAGGAGTACAAGTGAGAACCAATGAGCTACTGCCCTAGTATCACGATGTGACGTATCTTAAGTAATCATAGTCGTATCATCCGTGCAATTAAAAAAACATTTTTCCTTAAAGCACAACTCATACTCTGGTTAGAATTCTTTGAAGTATTAACTCATCAGATAACATGATATCCACACCATTAGTGAGGGTTGAATCCCCGGATACCTTGCATTAGCTCTCACATATGTCGAAACTACACTCAATCTCGTCACTTGGTGACCTGTTCAAAGGACTAATAATGTACAACCATAAACGTAAATTTATCAACTCGATAACTGATAACCACTTGGAAAGTCCGATATAGAGTTGTTTAATGATTCGTACTTATCTGTATATTTTGACATCCACATGTCTCAACTAATGAAACGTGATATATCACATAACATATGCAAGTCTCAAATTCAAGCGGCTTTTATCCTTATTTTAGACGGTTGAATCAACTAGTAACACATTGAGAATATACAATAACTTATAAATGAATTTCATGATCACCATCATATGTACGACCTCATAGTACCACAGTATATCCAAAATCTTTATCTATGCAGCTTGTATCAGTATATAGATAAAGTACAACGTAAAACAAAAGATAACAAAACAAAGATTCTCGAGTTTTTCAACATTAACTAGATATGAGAAAAATAATTTCTAGAAGAACACTAAAAAAAGAACTTTTTTATGTCAAAGAATGGTCATTATTTGCATCCGATTTGGCATATATATATATCTCGATGGTATGGACAAAAGTGTCGGTAGGTTTCACTTTATTATCATGTCATTACCACCACAAACTTTCGAATGATATATGTGAACCCCCCTTTAATTCCTCTCGGGTGGTCTTCAATGTCTTCCGTGCAATCAAACAAAGAATCAAATCGAATTTTCCTTTTCAACAGCGATCAGGTTATTGATGGAGAACATAAAATAATAAAAGCAAAGGCTTCAACTCTTTCAAATAACTGTTGTTGTACTAAAGATTCCTCCGCTGCCACCCCTAATTCCTCGAATTTTACTCACGGATGCTTATATATCATATCGGATCGATCTAAAATTAGTTCAGTTTGATCTGGAACCGATTATTTGAACCGAATCAGATATCAGTGTTTAATCGAATTGAGTTTCTCGAAAACTGATACAAAACTATTGTAAAAAGATTCAAAATAATTTATTTGTGTGTGTATTGGTTGTAAAAAAATGAAAATTTATTTTGTCTACGTTATAATATAATTCGGTTTCGAATTATATTTTATTTCAGATCAAATAAATCCAATACAGAATTCAATAGGATTCACACAGGTCCATTTATCCGAAATCTGAAAACGTTGAACCGGTCTAATCCTAATATCCGACAGGCAACATCTCCCATTTTAGATCCGACACAATCTGTTATAAACAACAATAAATAAATAATTATATTTAAAATAACCAAATCAGAAAAGGTAAAAGCATATTAAAAATCACATATGCCATTCCCAGGCTCCAGCTATTCAGTTTTATTGCAACCTTTCTTTTTCTTTCAGTGCAACCTTTCAGAAAAGTGAAAAGACTATATATATATATATATATATATATATATATATATATATATATTGATAATAAAATTTTAAAATAATAAATTTATTGATAAACATATCATAATTCATAATGTAAATGTAATATATGATCTTTTAGAATAACCGATCTCACATAATCCTAACAATATACATAAGCCTTTTTTTTAACCATGTATAAGCCTATATTCAATTATGAAAAACTTTCATGATTTTTTTAAAGAGTGGGTCTCATGTGAGACCGTCTCACGGATCTTAATATGTGAGACGGGTCAACCCTACCCATATTCACAATAAAAAGTAATACTCTGAGCTTAAAAAGTACTACTTTTTCATGGATGACCCAAATAAGAGATCCGTCTCACAAATACAACCCGTAAGACCGTCTCACACAAATTTTTGCCTTTTTTAAATAATTGTATCCAATATTTTACACAAGTCTTTACAAACATTAAAAAAAATTGATGAAAAATCTACCAAAAAAGTGAATTTACAACACAAATACATTTACAATTACAAATACCATTTATGTTGAATAATAGCAATACAAAATTACACAAACAACCTGAGAAAAGTAGACCAGATTTTAATCATACATCACATATTTATATGAGTGGGTCTCAAGTGAGACCGTATCACGAATCTTAATATATGAGACAGGTCAACCATACCCATATTCAACATAAAAAGTAATATTTTTTCAGTGGATGACCCAAATAAGAGATCTGTCTCACAAATACGACCTGTGATACCGTTTCACACAAGTTTCTACCTATTTATATTTGTTTGATATGTCGATATGGAACATATCAATGATCAAAAATAATATTTTTTATACTAAAATCGGAAATCTATCACACAAAATTTCTCCGGAAAGTTTTCTTATCAATTTTTTGTATTGATAGTAAATCTCATGCATGTAATCCAAGGCAAAAACTTGTGTGAGACGATCTTATGAGTTGTATATGTGAGACGGATTTTTTATTTGGGTCATCCATGAAAATGTATTATTTTTTATGTTAAGAATATTAATTTTTATTGTGAATATGAGTAGGATTGATCCGTCACAGATTAAGATCCGTGAGACGGTCTGACGTTATACTCACTCGTAATCCAAAGTCTTAGTCCATCAAAAATCAACGGCGTTTGACCCAAGCCCAATGGGAGATACCCATTTTGCCCTTGCTGCTATCCTACCCCATTTATTACGGGAAGCTGTAGTCGTTTTCGCGTCTTCACAGTCAGCTTAGTAGTATCGAGTTCCATTTCAACTTTCAAAGACTAAATCGTCGGATAAAAAGTTAAATTCTGTCTGCGAATTCATCGAATCTAATGTGAACTTGTCTGTATATATATATACTCGGGTTTCGTTGAGTTATAGGAGGGGAATGATGTGGAAGGCTGCGAGATCTGCGGCGTCGAGTCTCCGCCAATCGCGGCGGTGGATGTCGACTGCGATTCCTGGACCGTGTATTGTGTATAAGCGTGGTGCCGACGTTCTCCACGATCCCTGGTTTAACAAGGTTTGTCTGTTAGCTATCAGTTTAGTTGATTTTACTTGATCAATCTTTAGATTGTTGAGTGACGCTTTGTTTTTGCATTTCGAGATCTATATATGTTTTGTTCGAGTCCAAGTTCCTTCCGTTGTGTTTCTTTTCCATTTCCGTTCGTCTGAAATGCGTGAAAGAGAGGAAGCATGATATATCTCTGCGCGATTCGAATTTTCTGTCTATTGTTGAGTGAACAAAGAGGCTGTGGATATTAACTAAAATAGAAGTAACTTTTTGTGCTTATTGGTTATGTATTGGCGTGATTTATTTCCGTAGGCTAAGAAAGTATACTGATGCATAGAATAGTATCAAGCGATTGTATATTTATTTGGGGTAAGAAGCGATCTAGCATTTCTTAAGACGTGCTCTGAAATTTTCTGACTGATTCAGTTCAAAAGAGCAGGATACAGGTTTCCCTTTGACGGAAAGAGATCGTCTGGGGTTACGTGGGCTCCTTCCACCTCGCGTGATATCATTTGAACACCAGTATGCTCGTTTCAGTGAGTTAGATCATCCGTACACTCTATTTTTGAATCTTTTAGTTCTTCGCTCTTTGATACTCATTGTTCTTCTAAATTATTTATCGGATCAACATATTGATTGGTATTTTTCATGTCTCTTAAAAAATGCAATAATCAGAATCTTGTCAAACCCTGTGTTGCTCTGTTTTATTAAAGCCACTGTCTTCTGGATGACAGTTTACCTGATATCTTCTCTGTACTATAAATAACGAGTCCCTCATTTCTTTAAGTGCAGAATCCTCCTGAATTAAAATTGCTTTTATAAGACTTTATAGAGCTTGTCGTGGTCATTTGTTTAAATTCGTTTATGTACTATCAATGATGAGTCCCTCATTTCTTTAAGCACAAAATCGTCCTTGGTTCTAATTGCTTTTATAAGATTTTATAGAGCTTGTTGTGGTCATTTGTTTAAATTTGTTTGTGATCAACAAACTGGATAAAAATTATGACAAAGGAGATAGGTGTTGTATGCTCAAGAGAGAAGATGATTTGACTTATGGTTTTTCAATTTTTATCATCTGATTAAGAAATAAGAATGGATTTAATTATATATGGAATCATAGATGTATATGTTTGCCAAGCAAAGGATGTAATTTATGTATTTTTTTTTGTTGTCGTAAATTATCCAAGGGGTATTCTGTTATTTCAACACATCTTTATTTATGTCTTCAAGAGTACAGAAATCAACCTAGCAGTTCGTTTATAAATCTATCTGGTACATTATTTTATAATGTCCAGAGCTTGTAGCTTATAAAGTTAATCCTTCTTCTGTTTCAGTGGAGTCATATTTTTCATTGGAAAAAAATACTCAAGGTCAGCCCAATAATATTGTATCCCTTGCAAAATGGAGAATTTTGAATAGATTGCATGACAGGAATGAGACATTATACTACCGAGTAAGTTTTTTTGTTACATGGCTTCTATGGAGTTAAACCTTTTTAAGATCGGTGTTAGCCTAAGTGATCTTTGCTTTCTCTTGCAGGTTCTCATTGATAACATAAAGAATTTTGCTCCAATAATATATACTCCAACAGTAGGATTGGTATGCCAAAACTATTCAGGGTTATTTAGACGTCCACGTGGGATGTATTTCAGTGCCAAAGATAAGGGGGAAATGATGTCTATGATCTACAACTGGCCTGGTCGTCAGGTATTGTGCGGAACTTGGATGTCATCTTCATTGTTACCTTCTTTGCAGTTAAATAATTCTCTCTTCTAACTTGATATATTTTATTTCTGTGATATTCAATCTGGAAAATATCAAGAAGCAATTGTCAGGACCAAAGACGTGTGAGCATGAGCATAATTAGGCATCCTAATTTTCATTATTTATAATTTTATCTGTACCTTTCACTCTTCTGCACATCAGCCTGTGATTCCCTAAGAAATTCTTATATGCTGTTGTTACCTTTGGTGCTATATAATTTTCTTAGAGGTAACACAGCAATACCATTATTCTTCTGTCGTTGGTGACGATTTTCCTATGGAGCAGGGTCAAGTTTTATTTGTTGTATGAAGCTGATTGTATGTCAAGCTTCCCATCGATGCACTTAAGATGACTATAGACAATATGAGGTTTTGCATCATTTCTGTGGAAATAGTCATGTGATATTTACCTTTGTCACCTTTCCCGTTGGCTCTTTAGAAGCAGCTGTATTAATTCACTGTTTTAAGATTATATTTCATAGATGTCATGAGCTCCTTCTGTGTCCTCTTTAACTTTAATTTGACTCTTTGAAAAATTTCCACCCATTTGTCTACCTTAAATGTCAGAAAATTGATATTCTCACAATCAAGCCCATAAAATTTTTCTCTGACAAAGTCAAATTTGAAAAAATTATAGTACCTGGAGAAGTTCTAGGATCCTATGGGAAAGTGTTCCTTGCTACTGATTTCACATTAACAAATATATCATATATATTTTAACAAATTACTATTGCATAAACCTTCTCTTCTGACCATGGCTTTTCTTACTGATTGGCATTAAAAAACCATGTGATTTTTTTCCATACATTGATCATAAAAAAAAGAAAGTATATTGAGTATACCTTCTCGCACAAGTGGGGATTATGTATGTGATTTTCCTTTTTGTGAAGCTATTAAGTTTGATATGAAATTATCACCTTGATTGCAATTTTTTTAATCTTATGCAGTTTTAAAGCCCTGAAATGATATTTTACCAGCTACCGTGATTAGCATTACATGCCAAACCATTTCTTGTTGCAGGTTGATATGATTGTGCTGACAGATGGCAGCCGTATCCTTGGTCTGGGTGATCTTGGTGTTCAGGGAATAGGCATCCCAATAGGGAAACTTGACATGTATGTGGCAGCTGCTGGCATCAACCCACAAAGAGTACGTTCTACTGGTCCCTCTCTGAGAATTTGTATAGATGACAACCTAGTGAAGTGACATCTTCGCATTTTTGTGCCCTAGCCGAATATTTTGGATGTGGAATGATTTTTTATAATTTTATTGGTTAGGCATTTCAATCACACTATCAAAACACATAAGCATAAATATATGCAAGCATCTACATAATGTATTTATGCATGTTGGTAACTAGCCAACCTTTGTGGTTGACCAAATTTAGGGTGATCTCAAGATATAATGAGACAGAGATCTGGTCTTTGAAAACAAAGCTAGATAATTTTAAAAATATTGAGTGTATACCAGTCTTGCAAGTATTTTTCTTATTTATTTTTGGTTTTATGTTCCTTCTTTTTGGCGCACGGAATTAAATCGCCCATGTTTCCAGATACTGCCAGTTATGCTTGATGTTGGCACAAACAATCCAAAGCTTCTTGAAGATCCCCTTTGTGAGTGAACATGATTAAGCTTATTCATGTCTTGGTTTACTTATTATGCCTTTTACCTTCTATTCCTTCTCTGATTCTATATCAGGCTTTTTGTTTCTTGTTCTTACTTTAGACATCATTGTCTCCCCTGAAGTCATATCATGTCTTCATGTTAGTTGGGTTAAGATACTGTTTAGCTAAATGCTTTGTGTTCTGTTCAAGAAACAAAGAGTTGCGAAGCTCTTTGATTATTACTGTACATGCTCGCTTACATCTTTAACATTGGAAGCTCATAGATATGCTATTTTCTGCTCCAATTTTGTTATATATTAAGGCACCATTTGGTTCGGTTGATATAATGATGAGTGATTATTTATTGAATGATCATGTGTACCAAAATATGCCTAGAAAATTATCTCAATCTTATTTCTTGGTTAGGGCATCTGTATTTTAGATGTAGTAAAATCCTTAAGCTTTTTGCTGATAGGTGACTCCTGTAAGTTTTGTTTTTCACATGATTGTATACAGATTTAGGATTGAGACAACCAAGGCTGGAAGGAGATGAATATTTAGCAGTTGTTGATGAATTCATTGAAGCAGTTCATGCACGTTGGCCTAAGGCTGTTGTGCAGGTATATTTGTATTGAAAACAAATTTGCTAATGAGTAATGACACACTTGCTAACAATTTGGTTGTTGAGACAATGTTCCCAGTTTGAGGATTTCCAAATGAAGTGGGCTTTTGAGACACTAGATCGTTATCGTAAAAGATTTTGCATGTTCAACGACGACATACAGGTAAACTGGAATCAGGCCCTTCTATCCCTCTAATACTAGTAAAAACTGTGAAACTTAGTCAGATGTTCTGGCGGTAGTTAATGCATCTGTGCACTAGTGTTCTTATGCTTATTTTATGTCTTCTTATGTAGGGAACAGCTGGTGTTGCTTTGGCTGGCCTCCTTGGTGCAGTTAGGGCACAGGGGCGGCCTTTGACTGATTTTGCGAACCAAAAGATAGTTGTGGTTGGAGCTGGAAGGTTGTGTAGTATTGGTTTTTACATATCTTTACATGATTGAAGTGTGTCATGATAAATCCACATGGGGACACTTTGGTCTATTTTCTCACTTCAATGTGTCGATTGCAGCGCTGGACTTGGTGTTCTTAAGATGGCCTTACAAGCTGTTTCCAGAATGACAGAATCAACTGCAGATTCTCACTTTTTCCTGCTTGACAAAGATGTATTGGTTTACCTCTTTCAAGCAATATTAATTTATGTTTGCCAATGCCAAATCTATGTTATTCTCACTGCAAATTTTTTTATTTTCAAGTATCTTAATTCAATTTTTCTTCTTCATTTTTTACCTCTTCTTTGATTGCAGGGTCTAATAACAAAAGAAAGAAAAGGTATTGATCCTGCAGCTGCTCCATTTGCTAAATCCCATAGTGAAATTGAAAGACTTGGACTTGGTGAAGGATCCAGTCTCATTGAAGTGGTATGTCTTTCTTTAAAACCAGTTAAAGTGTTGTCATGAGATTAAATTGCCTGGAAAGCGTTGAATCATGTTTAATATTGAGATCATTACTCTCAAGGTTACTTGGTCTTTGGAATTACTTATGTTTTCCTTCTTTTAGTTACTAAAACTTTGCTTTGAATTTTAAACTTTTGACTCTTTGATGCAGGTGAAAAAGGTTAAGCCACATGTGCTTCTTGGTTTGTCTGGAGTTGGTGGTGTCTTTAATGAGCAGGTGTGCAACCATTTGTTGAACTTTCTTCTGGTACCTGTGTTGTGAACCTTGATTTTTATTTTTCCCAGTGATTTGAGTTTAATATTTTTTCCAACATAATGATTTCTCATTCACCTTAATTAGCGTCATGATAAGAATCTCTGCCATATTTTACATGTTTCCTGGCTTCCTTTATGGCCCTGTGACTTATTTCCACCCATCATCTGCATAATTTTCACTTCAACATAGTTTTTTATGCAAAAGTTTTTTTTTTTAGAAAAGCATGTTTTTCTCTCTCTCATCTTTGTTGGTTTTAATCTTGTAATCCAGCATTCTAAAATCAATTGACTTTTTACTTTTCGAATTCTCATTACAGTGGTCTTTGCAATGTCCAACATTGCATGCAGTATAATCAATTTGTTACTCAAGGATTTAGGTTATTTTTGTGGGAAGAGAAGATACTGACCTGTATGCTTCCTTGCATCAAATGTATTTCTTCACATGATAATTCTTTAAGTTTTAAATGTTATGTGGCCAGGTGCTTAGGGCCATGCGAGAGTCAGACTCCACTAAACCGGCTATTTTTGCGATGTCAAATCCCACAGCAAACGGTTTATTCTGCGCATTCTTTTTCTACCAAATCTTTTGTTTATTATATCGCATTTTAACTTTTTAGTGCTAACTCCCTGTCAAACAGCTGAATGTTCCGCTGCTGATGCTTTCAAATATGCTGGTGAAAATATAGTCTTTGCAAGTGGAAGTCCTTTTGAAAATGTTGATCTTGGTACTCCTTCAAATTTGTCTATGATTTTCGATGACTAATAATTATGACATAGCAGTTGCATACTCACAAGATTTTAAGTCGAATAACAATTTCATACAATTTGTGGCAGGGAATGGAAAAACAGGTCACGTGAATCAAGCAAATAACATGTACCTGTTTCCAGGGTTAGTAATGACTGTTTATAACTAAACTGGAACTTAATGCTATTAGTATTGAACAATTATTAAAAATTATGGTTCTGGTCATTAAGGATTGGCTTGGGAAGTCTCGTCTCTGGTGCTCGCATCATAACAGATAAAATGCTGCAAGCTGCTGCGGAGTGGTATGAATATCATCTTTTACATTATGACTTAATGAATAAATATGCATGAGATATAAAGGTTTTTAAATTTGAAAAGGGGTTAGATTACTGTGCTGTAATGAATGCTCTAATCTAAGATGGAGTTCAGTGTTTCTTGTGTTTGTTTTCAGATAAGTGCATTGTTGATGATAAAATAGCTACCTTTCACTAATTTGTCTTGTTCTCTTCCTTTTACTTTTTTCAGCCTTGCTTCTTATATAACAGATGAAGAAATTCAAAATGGTATCCTTTATCCTTCTATTGACAGGTAACATCTCCAATTTCTAGAGTGATGTTGCATCATTTTGTTCCCTTTTTTGGCTAATCCTATGCCTTTTTTTATTTTTTATTTTCTTTCATTGACTCCCAAGTTTGATTAATATGTGAAAGAAAGGTGACAAGACTATGCGTGAATTTGTGCCTAAGTTAAAAGCGTGAAATTTGTCTCCCAAATTTAAACGACTTTTCAAAGCAGAGGATGAGTGCTGTATTCGTCCCATCTGATATCCATTCTTAAAATTGATATGACGTGATTAAGTGCATCTCTTCTTATTCTTATTTTCCACCCCTAATGCTGAGAGAGGTTAATCCATGATGTAAACTGATAGAGCAGAACATAGTTTAAATTTTTTATGGGGAAAGACAGTGTATTTGTGGTTGCAAATCATAACTTTTTTGGGAGAAATTACTCATGATCTATGGGATATATACCTGACTGACACAAACAACTGAAGAACTTTGATGATAGTTGACTTATCACTTTGGAAGGAAAGCGTATCTTTAGAAAAAAAATGCAAATGATCAGTATTACCATACAATCAATACACAATATGGTTTGGCGACTTCTAATTTTTTTTTTATGTTTTGTTGTGATCAGTATTCGTGATATAACGGTGGAGGTCGGAGCTGCTGTTCTTAGAGAAGCCGTTGCTGAAGAAGTCGCCGAAGGGCATGGTGATGTTGGGCTCAAAGAACTGTCACACATGTCTAAGGTATATTCTGTTTATTTCCAAAAATAAAATGTAGTTTCATAGTTTGTTAAGTTGTAGTTTTTCCAACAAGAGATTTAGTGTGCGTTTAACTTACCCACATTTAGTATATTAATTTATCACTTCGGATGCAGGAAGAGACCGTTCAACATGTGAAAAACAACATGTGGTTTCCTATTTACAGCCCTCTTGTTCATGAGAAGTGAAGAAGCTTTACTCTATATTAAAGGCAATTTTTTTTCTGCAGCATGCTTAAAAATTCCGCAGCACATTGTGTGTGTTCGTTATGCCTAATTAATAAAAAAAATCGGGGATTGATTTTATGAACTTAGATATAGAAGCTGGTGGCCTAATGTTTATTTGTTCTAAATTAGGCTCTTTTTCCTAATCTGTACTTGATGTAACAAATTCTGTGCACTTTAATGATAGAATTTTATTTCTAATGACATGCTTTTTATTGATTCGTGAGCCGATTGCAGCTAATTTAGGACTAACTTTTTGTGCATGTCAATGAATTGTGTCGAATTTAAGAGAATACGGATTGATCTGGTAACTTATTGAATAAAAATATTATGAATTATTTACCGTAATAATGGTTCAAATATAGTGTTAAATCTACAAAATTAATGTTGATGACGGTTGAAATAATATATTTGAATATTGAAAAAGTAATAGTTGAATATTTGAATGTTGAAAATAAGAGTTGTAAAGTTAGAAATTTGTGTGTGATGATGTAGGTAATGATGTATTTTATTTTTGGATTATGTGTAATGAAACTCTATAAATAGATCTCTCATTTGTGAAGAAAATCACAATTGAGTAGAGAGAAAAATATTATAAAGTGTGTTGGTTGGTAAATTTTGAGAGTTTGAGATTTTTACTTTTTACCATAAATTTTTACTTTTTCACAACACGTTATCAGCACGAAGCTCTAAAAGTCCTACATACTATTCCAATCTCCAAACAGAAGAAAAAGATAACAAAAAGTAATAATATTTATTTTACTGTTATTTATTTATTGTGTATTTATTTAATATACAATATAATGTTATTACTAGAAATAATAAAAATAAATTTTTCATAAACTTGTTATAAATCCTGGGAGGATGTTAAGACAACATCCCACACTCCCGGTAAGGGATACGACAAGTATAAAAGCCTATAAGGATTTTAAACAAAAAGTAATAATATTTATTTTACTGTTATTTATTTATTGTGTATTTATTTAATATACAATATAATGTTATTATTAGAAATAATAAAAATAAATTTTTCATAAACTTGTTATAAATCTTGGGAGGATGTTAAGACGACATCCCACACTCCCGGTAAGGGATACGACAAGTATAAAATCCTATAAGGTTTTTAAACAAAATAAATTATGACACTCATTATAATATTATGATATGATATACATAATTATTTAAACATGTCTAATATTATATATAACATATTATTACCATAAAATTATACAAATACATACCTTTATTTTTTTTGTACACCAACAGTCATAAATGGTAAAAAACGGCTAGTTTTTGCCCTATAAATATGATCTCACAAACACATTCAATCACTCCAACTTTTTCTTCTTCTCTAAAAATTATTCATCATCAAATTTTTCGAAGAAAAAAGAAGATGGCTTTCTCAAGGATATTTTTAATTATTTTGGTTATCATACTCACGAGTCTTGTATTTATCGGAGAATATCCTCCTCGTGCGTTTTCTTTATTTTTACAAATACTTGTACTTGTTGTTTATCCGTTACTTTGTATTGCAATATTTATTAACTAATAAAATGCATCGTAATTTTTTTTAGTACCACCATGTCAAATTTAAAAAAGCTCGAATTTATTGCGCTCGACATCACGGGAAAGAATTATATGACATGGACTCTAGATGTAGAAATGCATCTTGAGACATTGGGTCTAAGCAAGACCATTAAAGAAAATGGCATATGCATGTCACAAGAAAAGGCAAGAGCCGTGATATTTTTGCGTCGACATCTCGACGATGGATTGAAATGTGAATATGTGACTGAAAAAAATCCCATGGCTTTGTGGAAGGGATTAAAAGAAAGATTTGAACATATAAGGGAAGTTATACTTCCGACCGCCCGGGATGAATGGAATACATTGAGATTCCAAGACTTTAAAAAAGTCAGTGATTACAATTCGGCGATGTATAGAATAATCTCGCAATTAAAATTTTGTGGACATGAGGTCACAGAATCTGAGATGCTTGAAAAAACATTTTCCACGTTTCATGCATCAAATATTACTCTACAGCAACAATATAGAGTACGTGGATTCGCGAGATATGCTTAACTCATCGTCTGTCTTCTTGTGGCGGAAAAAAACAACGAGCTATTAATGAGAAATCATCAGTCCCGACCCACTGGATCAACAGCATTTCCCGAAGTAAATGATGTGAGTAAAAATGAATTTAAACATCGGAACCAAAATCAAATTCAAAGACAAGATTTTGGTCGAGGTCGGTCGAGGTCGAGGTCGTGGACGTGGACGTGGACGTGGAATTGGCCGTGGTCGTGGTCGAGGCCGTGGTTTTGAAAATAATAAAGATAGTTATTTTTATAACTCATCTCAAAAGAGCATCCCAAACCATCCACAGAAAAGGCATCATGAGAATACAAGTATTAATGAGAATCACTCAAAAAGATATGAAAGTTCTTGTTACAGATGTGGTACTCCAGGACATTGGTCCAAAGTTTGTCGAGCCCCTGAGCATCTTTGTAAACTTTATAAAGAATCATTAAAGGGGAAAGAAAAGGAGACCAGCTTCACTGAACGCAGTGACCGTTTGAGTGATTCAACTCATTTTGATGCTGGTGATTTTATTAATGATTTCTCTGGAAATGATCAATATGTTGGTGGGATAGAAATTAACAATATTGATGCTGCAGATTTTCTCAACGATTTTTCTGAAAATGAACAATATAATGGTAGAATATAAATGTACAATAATTTATTTTTCATGTATTCATAGAATAGTGTTTTATTGTATAATTATGATATGTATTATATTTAATATATATTGCCAGTAATTTTATTTCATTGCATATTTTTTTGAAGTTCAAATATGGAAAATGCTATGAGCAAAGCTGAAGTTTGCATACCCGATAGTGGTACAACGCACACTATCCTCCGAGATGAAAGATATTTCTTGGAACTAAAACCAACAAAAACAACGGTGAATACAATATCAGGTCCTGTAGACTTGATTAAAGGATGTGGTAAAGCACAATTTTTGTTACCTAATGGTACAAAATTTTTGATCAATGATGCTTTATATTCACCACAATCGAAAAGAAATTTGTTGAGTTTTAATGATATATATTCCCATGAGTATGATACTCAAACAATGAATGAAGGGAATGAGAAATATATGTGCCTTATCACATATAAATCAGGAAAGAAATATGTGATTGAAAAACTACCAATGCTCCATACTGGATTGCATTATACACATATAAGTCCCATTGAATCAAACATGGTAGTTGATAATTCTTCGATATTAACCAATTGGCATGATCGATTGGGACATCCTGGTTCAACAATGATGCGAAGAATTATAGAAAATACACATGGTCATCCACTGAAAGACCAGAAGATCTTTCAGAATAATAAGTTTCAATGTAAAGCATGTTCTCTTGGAAAACTTATTATAAGACCATCACCAGTCAAAATCCAAACTGAATCACCAATGTTTCTTGAACGTATTCAGGGTGATATTTGTGGACCAATCTATCCACCATGTGGACCATTCAGATATTTTATGGTATTGATTGATGCCTCCAGCAGATGGTCACATGTATGTTTATTGTCAACTCGAAATGTTGCATTTGCAAGATTACTTGCTCAAATAATAAAATTGAGGAATCAATTTCTCGATTATACAATCAAGAAAATTAGACTTGATAATACTGGTGAATTTACTTCCCAGACTTTCAATGATTATTGTATGTCTATGGGAATCATTGTTGAGCATCCTGTTGCTCATGTACATACACAGAATGGATTGGCTGAATCATTGATTAAAAGTTTGCAAATGATTGCTAGACCAATGATTATGAAAACAAAGCTCCCTATTTCTATATGGGGACATGCAATTTTACATGCTGCTTCATTAATTCGCATCAGACCAAGTGCATATCATAAATACTCCCCATTACAGCTTGCATTTGGTAAAGAACCAGACATTTATCATCTGAGAATTTTTGGATGTATGGTGTATGTGTCTATTGCACCACCACAACGAAAGAAAATGGGACCTCAAAGAAAGGTTGGAATTTATATCGGTTATGATAGTCCATCAATCATTCGATATCTTGAACCTCAGACAGGCGACGTATTCACAGCACGTTTTGCTGATTGTCATTTTAATGAGGAAATCTTCCCAATGTTAGGGGGAGAACAAAAACATACCGAAAAGGAAATTACATGGTATGTATCATCATTGTTACATCTAGATCCAAGAACAAAACAATGTGAAAAAGATGTACAACAAATTGTACACTTGCAAAGAATAGCAAATCAAATACCAGATGCATTTGCAGACACAAAGGGGTAACTAAATCATATATACATGCTGCAAATGCCCCTGCTCGAATTGAAATTCCAAAGAAACAAATGGAAGATACTCATGATGTCATTAAACGCCTGAAGCGTGGAAGGTCAGTCGGTTCCAAGGATAAAAATCCTCGAAAAAGAAAATTCATAGAGAAACACGATGATCACAAAATAAAGAATGATGTTTCTGAAGAAACACATGATGATCACAAAATAGAGAATGGTGTTCCTGAAGAAACACATGATGATGCAAATGTTCTGTCAGAACCACAAACTGACGAGAATCATGAAATCTCTATCAATTACATTAATACTGGAAAAATATAGAACCGAAAAGATATAGATGAAATTGATGATATATTTTCTTATAATGTGGCAATCGACATCATAAATGATAATGAAGATCATGAACCAAAATCTTTTGGTGAATGTAAAAATCGGCAGGACTGGATAAAATGGAAAGAAGCTATCCAGGTTGAATTGGATTCGCTAAATAAACGTAATGTTTTTGGACCTATAGTCCTTACACCTGAAGGTGTAAAACCTGTTGGATACAAATGAGTTTTTATTCGAAAGCGAAATGAGAAAAATGAAATAGTAAGATATAAAGCTCGACTTGTTGCACAAGGTTTTTCTCAAAGGCCTGGAATTGATTATGAAGAAACGTATTCTCCTGTGATGGATGCAATTACGTTTCGGTATTTGATTAGCTTGGCAGTATCTGAAAATTTAGAAATGCGTCTTATGGATGTTGTTACAGCTTACTTATATAGATCACTTGATAGTAATATATATATATGAAAATCCCTGAAGGATTTAAGATGCCTGAAGCACAAAGTTCAAAACCCAGAGAATGTTATTCTGTGAAATTACAAAGATCATTATATGGGTTGAAGCAATCCGGTCGAATGTGGTACAATCGACTAAGTGATCACTTGATGAAAAAGGGAAATGTAAATAATTCAATATTCCCTTGTGTTTTCATTAAGAAAACAACATCCGGATGCGTAATTATTGCTGTATATGTTGATGATTTAAACATCATTGGAACAAATAAGAAAATTCAAGAAGTTGTGTCATACTTGAAGGAAGAATTTGAAATGAAGGATCTTGGAAAAACCAAGTATTGTCTGGGTTTACAAATTGAACAAAAAGAATGTGGAATGTTTGTTCACCAGACAAATTATACAGAAAAGATCCTTAAATGTTTTAATATGGATAAAGCAAATCCTTTAAGTACTCCAATGGTTGTTAGATCATTAAACATAGAAAAGGATCCATTCCGTCCATGTGAAGATGATGAAGATATTCTTGGTCCAGAAGTACCATATCTAAGTGCTATCGGTGCCCTTATGTATCTTACAAATTGTACAAGGCCTGATATATCTTTTGCCTTAAATTTGTTGGCAAGATTTAGCACATATCCAACAAAGAGACACTGGAACGGAATTAAACATATATTCCGTTATTTACGAGGAATAACAGACTTGGGACTTTTATATTCAAAAGATGCTAATCCAAGTATAATTGGTTATGCTGATGCTGGATACTTATCTGATCCACACAAGGCACGTTCCCAAACTGGATATGTATTTACTCGTGGAGGCACTGCAATATCTTGGCGTTCACAGAAACAAACGCTCGTAACAACTTCATCAAATCATGCCGAGATTATTGCACTACATGAAGCAAGTCGTGAATGTGTGTGGTTAAAATCAATGACCCAACATATCCAAATTTCATGCGGATTATCATTCGATGAGAAGCCTGTGATACTATATGAAGATAATGCTGCATGTGTTGCTCAAATGAAAGAAGGATACATAAAAAGCGACAGAACTAAACATATTCCTCCTAAGTTCTTCGCATTCACCAAGGAGCTTGAGAAGAATAAATGTATTGATGTTCGTCACATTCAATCAAGTGAAAACTCATCAGATCTCTTCACAAAGGCACTTCTTACGTCAATATTCAGAAAGCACATATATAATATTGGGATGCGCAATCTACGAAATTTGTGAAGAATTGTTCATGTCAACATCAGGGGGAGTTTACGTGACTGCACTCTTTTTCCCTTACTATGGTTTTTATCCCAATGGGTTTTTCCAAGTAAGGTTTTTAACGAGGCAGTACAAAACACGTAATGAAGACATCATCGTATCATGATCATCATCACAAGGGGGAGTGTTGAAATAATATATTTGAATATTGAAAAAGTAATAGTTGAATATTTGAATGTTGAAAATAAGAGTTGTAAAGTTAGAAATTTGTGAATGATGATGTAGGTAATGATGTATTTTATTTTTAGATTATGTGTAATGAAACTCTATAAATAGATCTCTCATTTGTGAAGAAAATCACAATTGAGTAGAGAGAAAAATATTATAAAGTGTGTTGGTTGGTAAATTTTGAGAGTTTGAGATTTTTACTTTTTATCATAAATTTTTACTTTTTCACAACAATGACAATATATTTGTGTAAATTCGTTTTTTTTTCCTTTTTGGATGGGTTGCATAAACTCGAGTTTTTATCTAATGCAATTCTTTTGAAATGAAATGATTCAATTATAAATTTTATAACTTATCAACAATTTATTATGACAAAAATGTAGTCTTAAACTCTTTAATATCAAAGTAATCGAATTTTTTTTTCCAATCGAACCGATAGATATTCATTATTGGAACCGAACAAACAAATCGGACAAAAATTAAAAAAAAATGATTTACAAAATCATTTATCAAAATATTTACTCACAATAAAATTTCAAATATATTAAAATTAAGCTGTCAGCTTTTCTTTTTTAAAAAAATCTTGTGGTAATTTGGGGATGGTTGTTTTCAATTCAAGGGCAATAAAGTCAATTCCTTAATAATACATCTAGTCTGTATATTTCTTTCAGCGCTCTCTTCAGACTTCATCTACCAAGATAATGAAGCTTTTTGAACTCAATCTTCTGTTTTTTGTTAATATTTTGAATGCGAAGAGATTAAAGTGAAAATTCAGACGTATAGCTTGAAATATCTCGACGAATTTAATGAAATCCACTTCTTTGGAGACAATACAGACAAGGTAGGTTATCTAGGCATCATTGTGATATATTATTTCTCTTATTTTCTACTCTGAAATTTGCAAATTACTGATATACTAACCACTTGGTCTATTTGATTTTTTTTTTGTTTATATAATTAATTTACCTAAATTACCTCTCATAAACCTGACTTGTTTAACTACAATCATTTTAGTGACATCCGACAGCTACCTCAGCATGTATATCAATGTATTTTTATATAATATTTCATATGAAAATAAAGTATATAATTAACTAAACAATTTATTTTTATCATCAAATGTTTATTCCAAACTCAATCCAGTAACTTTCTTCATTTTATTTTACCTCAAGACATGTTTACCTAAAAAAAGAAAAAGAGGACGATCATGTTAAGAATTCATTTTATCTTAAACATGATGTTGGCTCCTGGTTGTCAAATGCAAGAGTTGTATACCAAAATTTACGGAAGGAAAGAAGTCTTAGTTTTACCATTCTTTCCATCATCTTTTTTCAGTGTCTCCTGCAACCACTGATACTATGTCTGTACAAATGTTCAACTCTAGGGTAAAATGCTGTACAATTTCCATGTCTCTTTTTCTTCATTTTAGTATCAGGTTGACTATACCTTTTGGTTTTTTTTCCTCCCGTACTAAAGCATAATGCGGGGAGAATCATATTGCTAGCGTTCCTTCAATTAGTTGGTTCTCGTCCGAAGAATCAGAATGCTGAGATTTTGGTTTACTCATCGTTCCGGAAAACCCGTAACCAAGTGAGCTTCCACTTGTTTCAGAAAGCTGTGTACGAAGAAAGTAAGGTACTTTTAATGCATATATTAAATCAATGGACACACACATAAACGTATAAATGTATGGGTTGTGAAACATCAACTAAAATACTGCATCTATTAGTGCTATTTGATACCTCTGTGAGCTCGGCGAGATGGCGGGATCTGAATTCATTGATTGTAGCTGCTATCTCTGATGTTGGTAATTTGGCCTGAAAAAAAGGTTCTTTCATTAGTTTACACTCGTATAATAAGTCAACAATGTCATACGATTAAAACTAGGGTCGTCACAAGAGCAGGTCATGCCTTTCAAATGACAACAATATGCGACATGCTAACTGCCAAACACCACCTAAAATTATCGGTCTCGAACCTGGATAGACCAGTGTTGCAACATGATGACAAGCAGTGTTAAACTACAATCACTTCTACTATCAAACTGTTGATGGGGCATCTTCAACAAGTGATCGTGAAATTGTCTACATGAGTGTTGGACTGTATGCAAATCTGGAACTAGTTCTTAAGCTTGGAATCCTACCGAAATCTAGTCACGCCATGTGAAATTTTCTAGTTTTAAATTTGGGTCTATTTATCAGAGTTTTCTTTTTGAAAAAAAATAGAAAATAAATCTCATTAGTAAGCGTGGAACAAAATATGAACTCAGATCTGAGAACAGTACGTAACAAGTGATTAAAAAGTAGTGCCGTCTCTCTTCCCTGAGTGAAACCCGAAAGAAAAGAAAAAGGCCAGAAATTAGTCCAAGGTGGGAACATAATACTCAAAGAACATGCTTTGTTGAAATATTAACGAAACAATAAATGTAAGAAAAGTTCGTCTTCATTTCAAACACAGGTGAAGTTAAATGAATTAGGTGAATGTCTTACTTGTGCAAGGACAGCAGCTGCCAATTGCAAACTAGGTTCCAAAGTCTCGGGGACAACCTGTTAAAAATAGTTAGCAACTTTTAATACGCAAACTTTACTCAAAAGAGCATAACAAGAAGGAAAATGATTCCAAATCATTAACCCTAAAACTTATCTAGTAGTTAAAACAAGAAGAAAAGATGAACCACAGGAAAAGAAGTCACAGAAACATACTGCAGTTGCCCCAGCTTTTTCTAAATTTAGGCCATGATCAACATCGTGAGCACGGACAAATGTTTTCACGTTTGGAAAATACTTGCTCAAAGCCCAGACAGCTCTATAATTTGCGCCAGGACTATCTAAAGTTACTGCAGCAGCACATGCTCTTTCAGCACCAATTTTGTGGAGGACCTGACATCCAAAAATGAGAGGAAGTAACAAAATGCCTTTTCCCCCCTAAATAACCTGATCAGATTAATCTTATTTAAGTGCTGCAGAACATGCTCAGTCACCTCTCGACTACCCGCATCACCAAAGTATACAGGAAGATCAAGTGCACGTCCAACAGAAACTCGATCACTGGAATGTTGAAAGTTAAAGATAAGTATCTACAAGAGACAATAGTTAGCCTACTTATCCAACTTCGCTAGTGCTTTTTGTTAAAAGAGAAATTCAAATATTTAACCAATGAAATATCCACGCTTTGTTTGAAAAGTGTTAAAAACTGTCCATGGAAATAGAAAACTAAATGCAAATTATAAATCATAATGAGCGAACTCCAAATGCATAAAAAAAAAAATTAATGGTGAACTACGGAATTTTCCTAATCAACACATTAGCAGATAATTCCATGTAGGAAAAGGCCGGCCATACCTTCTTACATCAAGAGCAACAAAAGGAATCAGTCGCTCTGAAAGAAGCTGGGCAATAATCTGTAAGATTAAAGACAAAAAAACATCTACTTACGTGACAGAAACTTAACATTTAGATCACATTCTAGGTAGGTGATACTGTCCATAGAATGAAAGCATTTTACCATGCATGGATTTTAAGTTTATAATACCTGACCAACACGTCCAAAGCCACATATAATTATATGGTCTTGTAGATCATCTGTCTGAAAAAATCAGAAAGAAAAAAACAGAGCATTTCATACTACACACTAACATGCATCAGCTGACATAAAGAAAATAATGGCATGCAAATAATCTCATAGAACAACCAAAAGCAGGAATATTTCATTCACTTAACTGTGAAACCAAGTCACGTAGCATATTATACACAAGAGGACAAATGAAAAAGAAGTTCAATTGCCTTGTTCATGCAGTTCTTCATCTACGGAAATTACATGAGTATATTGTGGAAACCACAAGGTTTAGATTAAAAACAATGTATCTCATGCATGTTACCAATCAGCAATAAAAAATCAAACCACAGTCGGTGTAATTGTACCAGATGTTACTCAATAAAAACTTCATAAAAACTATCACTTAACTGCAGCCTCGACAATCTGCAATAACTAAATTATCAAATATACACAATTGTTCACGTATAAGGATTGAACTCACATGTTTGAGGATACCGCTTCACCACATTCAACTGAAGTAAGACAAGAAAATAGAAGGAAAATAAAAGATAGTAAATCTTGCTTTTGATCTGAATAGACTAATTGAGGGTGCATTGGCTGAGAATGAAAAAAGATCATTCCAAGGAATCTAGGCACTAAGACATACTGAATAGAGTTCCTAGGATAGTTAACAACATCATCTTCTACATGAGTGCACAAAGAAACAAAAAGGTTTCACAGTTTACCTCATTTTCATCAGGTAATAGACTTCGAACATCCTGCAGTTCAAAGCGAGAAGCTATCAATTGGCCTCCAGCAGCTAACCATGGTGTGAGAGCCATTGAAATTCCAACCACGAGAAACAGCAATGATGACAATTGGGAAGACATTATACCCTGCCAATAAGGCCAAACAAATAAACAATCAGTTTAAAATTTAGATAAAGGGTAACGATCTGCACTGATTTTCGTATCTCATCTGACTTGGCAGCAACATGTCCCTATTAATTAGACTCTGGTAACAAATTGCAAATAATATATTAAAAAAGTACTCCATCTACACTGTTTCACATCAAAAGTAAGAACAGTAACAATTCAACCAGGACAAAAAAGGAGGAGAGAAGCCCACACACACACACTGCCATCCAACAGAAACCAAAAGAGGAGCGAGAGTGACAATTTTATTTTATTATTCACTATGGCCTGCTTATGTTCTCAATGGTACTGGCTTCAAAGTCCAGTTTAAATTAAGATCCACAAAACAGTCAAGTGTTACGTAATGCAGAGTACTTCTCAATCAGTAAGCAGTAATCCACTGAAACTATTTTCTAGCAAAATAAAGATTTAATGACTGGTGTGAATATTTGATTTAGCCAAGATATCAGAGCTGAGCAACATAATAACGGCCGCAGGTGTAAATTATAAGGAAAACCTGGTTAACAGCTTCACCAAATGCTACAAACGCAAATTCTCCACCAGGTGCAAGCAGAAGGCCAACTCTTATCGCAGATACCATTGAAATACCAAATATTCTGCCAACAAGTGCGACCAAGATGGTCTTACCAGCAATTAGAAGCCCCAATGATCCGACAATAACTGGGAAGTTCGAAACTAGAAGTTTTGGATCAATGGACATTCCAACCTGTAAATACACATAACTTTCTAAAAGTGATAAAAAAAAAACAAAATTGTTCAAGCACTCACTTTACTTTAGAAATATCAAATTAATTATAAGCAATAGAATCATTTTCATGACAAAACATAACCAAATGCAATAAAAGATGCAAGTGCACAATATCATATAACAATCATTTTTTTAAGTATCTAACAAAAATCTCCAATATCTGATGGAAAATGAATTGCTAATGGACTTTACAGCAAATCAATATGAGAAGGTGAAAGCATACCGTCATAAAGAATAGACCCAATAGGAGACCACGGTATGGAGCAATATCGGATTCAACCTGTAATGAGAATTCGGTTTCCGCCAGAAGCAAGCCAGCCAAAAATGCTCCTAGAGCCATTGAAAGGCCAGCCTGTTTGCAAATAAAGAATGACATCGATAACATATTTAGGACAAACATGCAACCATGATAACTAATAAAAAAAGTATCAGCTAATAAAAATAAAAGGAGCTTCCTACCCTGGCAGTTAGGAGACTGGTTGCCAGGATGACTAGAAGTGTATTCGCAGAAAATATTTCTGCATTTTGATTCTCAGCGATTTGCTTGTAAACTGGGCGAAGCAGCTGCACAAAGGAAGAAAGATGGAATGTGTTTAATTTAGAATAGTATAAAATCAAAAGCTGCATGTTTTGTCGTGGGATAAATATTAAGGTTCCATAAAAATGTCCAACGGAAAGATTTGGTAAAATTTCCTTGAAAATAACTCTGGTTGAAAGCATATATCCCACAATCTGGAGTAACTCTTCGTCAACATCTAGAAGAATTATGATACTTACCAATCGTCCTCCAGCAATTATGGCTGAGATGGCAACCACTGCCTTCACAGCAGCCAATCCAAGAGCTTCAGCAATGGCTTGGAAACCAACCTAAAAAACCATAGGGATATTGCTTATCAAGCATCATCAACTGAAGTGCAATAATAGATGTTTCTGGTCATTACAACTGAATAAGCAACCATACAATATGTGTGATGCCAAATAAAGCGTGTCAATAACATTCTTGAACTATAGGACAACAGCATAGGGTGAAAATTAAAAATCATGTCATCGATTTCTCTTCAGCTGAGTGAAAAATAACAGTGATAGAAAATTATTACCCCTCCCTTGGATGAACTCGGTGAAATAAGTGGTATTAGTATAAGCAAAACCACCACTGCTAAATCCTGAAATAAATAAAATTGCATAAAAGGACGGCTTAACAAATATCAGAAGAACAAAAACTAGAAGGAGATCCATAAATAAAAGACAAAAAAATAAAGATAGGCATAGTAAGAAAGAGATAAGAGAGATGAGGATGTATACTCTACAAGACTGGTACACAAATACCTGGAAGAGTAACACAGAAAACGTAGCTCTCCCATGCCGTGATGTACTCTCTCCACGTTCTTGAAGTACCTATAGATATCCCACAGATACATTTGATATGACTCATGGCACTAAGAGTTGCTCTTACAGCTTATTTTAAATGAAAAAAAAATCATTAAGAGTAAAAGCATGATATCTAAAATGAATAACGAGAAGCAGCATAAACTGTCACAAATTTTCAACAAACTAAATGTTGTAATTGAGAAAAAAACGTCTACAAGACTGAAAAAGCACAAACATCTAAAATGCAAAACAAGAAAAAAAAATCAGCACATACTGCGATGTTTACCTGTAGCACAACCGCGGTTGAAGATAATGCAATGCCATTCCCTATGACAATTGCAGCAGGACCCGGCAGCCCAGACACATATCGAGCAACCAACCCAACAACCACAGCTGTGACCAAGACCTGCATTTGTTAATGTGAGCAAAGTCATGAAAAGGGGACTCATATTATGTTATAAAGACTGTCCTACAATTAAATTTACAATATTATGGAGTCTATAATCACCTGAGCAGAGCCCAATCCAAAAACATATTTCTTCATTGAACTTAGTCTTTCAACAGAGAGCTGCAAGAAATAGTAAGGTGAAGGTCATCTCCTATTTCCATATGGCTGTAACGTGTGGAAAGTGAATGCTTTAACAAAATTTGAATTTGAAAAATTCATTGGATCTACCTCGAGGCCAATATTGAATAGCAAGAAGACAACTCCAAACTCAGCTATTGCCTTAGTTGCATGTACATTGCGAATAATAGAGAGACCATAGGGACCAATTAAGATCCCAGCGGCTAGATATCCAAGGACAGGACTGCCTGAATTGCAACAGAAAAAAGATTTGCCAGCAGTAGCAACTATGGGATCTAAAATTCATGGTGGAATATGGACAGCATAAAAATGATCTACTGTTTTTAATCACATTTGAGAGCATGAAAAGAACCAAGGAAAACACAGAAACAGGCTTCTGTATGATGCACGAACCATACTATCATCATAATGCCCTTTCCATATTCGCTAGGCCCACTGGGATTCAGAAAAAAACATACTCAAATTCCACATACCTCCAGGGATTTTCTGGAATGTGGGAACAAATATAACACTCGCAAGTAGTAACCACACCACATCAAGCAACGAGGCTTCCTCCTCATTTATCTGAAAAAATAATAGATGCAGTCCATATTAAGAAACCAAATTGTGCAAAATCATATACGGACAATTTGAATGTCAGGTTTCTAATCTAAATTATACAAGTGCAAGTCAACTGAAGTCATGCCTCTTGATGAGGAAGCATGTCCATTAGTTTCTTCATTTTCTGAGGAAGATTTCTCAATTTCCTGACCAGAGGCTTTGCTGTAGTTGACACTTCATCTATGCTAGTGGTCATTATGTCTGGTTGCTGAAATAGCTGGGAGATCTTTTCACCTCGATTGATGTATAAGGTAATTCTGTAATTAAAATAGAAGCATATGTAATTTGGGCATTTTTTTCACCATATACACATAGCAGAAGCAGCACCATGTCCATCAGAGCAAACTATTACTAAATAACTGACAAATTCAAGCATGTATTTGAGCAACTAAGTTAATTTTTACAAAATAGTGAAAATCTCCAACAGATACTAAGCATACCCTGCTCCAACAATCAGTGACCCAACGACCAACTTGGACAAGTGCTTACGAGCAGACTCCACTACACCGTGAAAAACTGAAGCTGGGGTAAACTCTTCCCCATCCGCAGCAAAAGAGAAATATGATGCAGAAAAGAATCGGGATGATTTCTTCAATAATGCTTTGGGAGTGCTTAAAGGAGAACTCTCCCTAGTTGATTCCTTCTGCATTTCCTGTATCTTATTCTGAATAGTTTTTAACTTCTCCGTATCTGCTTCAATGTCCTCTGATAAGCCTGCATTTAACTCTTCACTCTCTTTGTCACGCTCATCCAATAAAATATGTTCCTCCAGCTCAATTATCTCCACTAATTCGGTTTGCCCCTCTCTATCTTTCTCAACAGCATCATCTGTAGGACTTTCTAAAGATACCAGATCAGTGACAGTTCGCTCAAAATCCACTGCGGCGACACTCAAAAGATCAAGGTTCTTCTCTGCCCTCTGTAGTGCAATATATGCTTCATCGACACGTTGTGCAGCCTCAAGTTCAAGAGCAACAGCTTGCTCTGCTAAAAGCATTATGTTTGCCACATCTTCCTCTGCTTTAGAAACTTTGATTTGAGATTGCTCTGCAACCATGTTCAACCTGTCCACTTCCTTCTGCAACTCTTCTTTCCTGCTTTGAACCCTTCTGAGTTCGGCCTCACAATTTACCAATTGTTCTCGACACTTTGTTATGTCATGCTGTGCAGCCAAGAGTGCTTCCTCTTCACTTGATTCTTCCCCTTCAGTTTCAAACTCGGAATCATTTTCTTCAGAATATTTAGGAAAACCAATTTTTTCAGTTGCAATTTTCTGCGAATTCACAAGATCTTGGAGTTTAGCCTCAGCCACAGAAAGGGCAGTTGTTGCCTTCTGGACACCTTCTTTAGCAGAAGCCTCTTCATTTAAGATTTCTTGTACATTACTAAGGGCATCATGTACATCACCCCATGCTTTTGCAGCCTCGTCCTTCAACAATATAGAAGCTTCTGATATTTGCTGGGCCTTTTCCTCAAAAATTGCGCTGTTATTGCGTGTAACTTCCAACTCTTTAACAGCTTTCTCCAACAAGTCCCTCAGTTCATCCAAATCTGCAGCCTCCACTCCTTCCCCTGATATTTCCATGGAGGCAATTGATTCGAAGCCTGCCTCAGCATTTCCAGTCTCGCCCACTTCTACCTCACTTCCATTTCCATATATATAAGCTACCGATTCATTTCCCTGACACTGTGACAAACCGACAGGCCTTGAAGTTTTAAATATATTTCCACATCTATAAAAAGAAGAGCCAACAGATCTATGACACCACGACCAAAAAGTGTCTTCATTGAGAAAACGTGGACTAGCAGCACGAGGACTATATCTAATGTTTTTCTTCAGCTTCTTTCCTGAATGTGCTTTTAACAGAAGCCTTGAATCTCCAAAAAATTTACAGCGACCGTACTTCAAATTTGTTGTCAAATTCAAGTGTTCCGATTCCCTGAAATCTACAGCTTCAACTCCGTAAATCACATTTGATCTAGATATACTACACGCGATGTCCATCACTCCTATGTTGGAAAGAGTAGATATTCATCAAGAAAATTCACATCAATAATACAATGATCTCTAGCTTGAGATCAACCTGACAAAAACAACAAAGAAACATAATATCTTCATGGAAAATGGCAAATTATAAACAATCAAACTAAGCTATATAACAATTCATCACCCCAAAGCAAACATTTCTTTCATATTTTCCTTCGTAACCAACAAAGGGAAAAAATGTCCCGGTATACCAAACTCAGCAGCAAATCATAAAGAAAGAAAAAATCTCGCCTGAAAACAAAGAGCCAGTTTAATGTACTTGCGAATAAAACTTCCATTTCTCTAAAACTATGCTAGAACTTTGTTAGCCGCACTCCTTGGGTCTGCCCGGGGGTACCCATGCCTAAATATGATTAAGTGTAATTGCTTCTCTCAGCACACGCTTCAGCAGATGAATAGTCACGTTTACCTATACTCGTTCACGCATGAAGCACAGATACTGATCACATGCAAACACATATCAAAATCATGTAAGCAAATATATCAACTGAATCACGTGTAAACTTCTAGAGATCACAAAGACAACAATCGACGATCTATTTCCAAGTCGCACTAAGCATTAACCTCTCACCGACCTCGTAACAAACACTTGGCAGCACAAATCAACTCCACTAAGTTCACAACATAAACACAGCGAATCAAATCGAACCTAAGCATTTCATAATTTCCCACAGAAGAGCTTGAAAAAACACGATGAATACGTGCGAGCGAGCTAAAATGAAGAGTAGAAATTGCAACTTACCGATGAAGAGATGGTGCCGAGGAGAAAATGGAGGCGGAACTAACCAAGGGAAAGAATTTGACACAGGAAAGAGACGGACGTTATAACGGAAGAAACTTTGAGCTTCGAAATTTGTCTTTTCTGAATCGCGAATCTAATGGCAGGTGAATGGCCGTCTGCGCCACTCCGTTTGGCGAGGCAAAAGACTAAAAACTCAGAAATTGAATTTTTTATATATAAATTAATTATTTTTTTGGAAAGGGAAAAATAAATAGAAGGCGTGACCTTTCCGTGCATTTTTAGCTTTTGAACATGTCGAACGGTACTTTGCAGGTGAGGATATAAATATTCAAATCACTAAATTAAATGGATATTTTATTTTATTTTATTTTATAATATTTTTTATTTAATTAGAATGTTGCCACATATACATCAATTTTTATATTCATCTCTGAGTTAACCAAAATATTCTGTAAAAATGAAATAATCACATATAAAAATCCAAACATTAAAGACGAAAATAACAATTTTCCCATAACAATAATGCTAATCACAAAACCCAAACTAAAAAAATTAGGTTAAAATTAATGATTATGTTAATCTACGTGAACTAAATGTATCATTTGAGATGACAATGTTGATGCCCTTAAATTTGGTATACCCGGACGGATCCGAGCACATATCAAAACAATTCATAGCCCATATTCCCCAGCTCACATCAATATGGACCCCTAGTCATATCAAGGATCCGAGCCATATCAAAATAATCCATAGCCTCTACTCTCTAACACTATTAGGAGTCCAAGCCCACATTCTTTAGCACTCTCCGGAGTCCAAGCCCATAATCCTAGCACTGTCAGGAGTCCGAGCCACCAAGGGGCAGGGAAAATCGAGCCCACCAAGAGGTCGAGAATTCTGAGCCCTGATGCGATTGAAGGATGTGAAGATATTCTCGTTAATAGATAAGGGTCCCGATAAATGCAGGATTCTGGTAAATCTAATCAAGATAAGGCACGAGTCTTAGCCGTCATTGAGGTAAAGTCCTATTGTTTGAAGTCTCCTATAACAGGTAGGACTTTATCTCAGCAGGAGTCATACTCTAACAAGATAACTAATCTCTTCCATCTATAAATATTAGGTATGCGCTACGGTTTTATTCTCTCACATTCTCTTTCCTACTTCACATAAATATATTTCTCTTCTCCTTAAGTTTGCTCCCCGGATTGACTTAAGTATCGGATGGGTTACACCGGAAAACCTTGTCGCTCTCTAACCCTATTTTTGTCTGTGCAGAGCCCAGAATTCGACAGACCCAATCAGCTGTGAAGATTAGAAGATCCACTCTCCAGAACGAACCCGAAGTAAAATTTTGATATCATCATATGTATTTCTATATATGATGTGAAATATAAAATGTTTCTAAAATCATAAATTGTGTAAAAGCATTTTTCCAGTTATAATACATAAAATTATGATTTAGTCGATCACAAATCAAAAATAGAAAAACTAAAAAACGAGAAGATAGAAAACCCTCATGATTCATAAATGACTAAAAAAATATAAAAAAAAAAAAAATCAGCTTTGTTCTTGTGCCTTCTCAGATTCGGATTCGAGATCAGATTTTGACTGACCACCTTCATTCCCCTCTGATGGCTCGTGATTGTCTGGCTCGACTTTGGTCTCCATGTACTCTACCAGTTCTACACCACTCTTCTTGTTAGTGGCAGCATCAAGAACATGTTGGTAATTTCCCTTCTCCATGAATAATTGTTGAAAATGGACCTTGCAGTACAAGATCCCATCCAAGGCAGCATAAGATGAGTGTGTAAGAGGACATCCTCCATGAGCACACTTGAAGCATGATTTGTGAAATGATTCTCCCTCCATTGTCATCTATGTTTACAACTTATAATTATTACTCAAAAGGTATATGAAATAGTTATTTGATATACAAAATCTAAAGGGTCAAAATTATATATAATCTTGTAAAATAATTTATAAATAATATGGCAAAACATGTTTCTATTTAGATACCTTTTCAAAAGGATAAACCGTCTTTTTACAAGCAGGACATTTGTCCAAAGTTCCAGAGAACATTGCTGAAACTTTACTAGGTGTTCTTGTCTGCATATATGATAACATAAAAAATATTGTAAAACTAGAAAACAAAATGTGATTTCCGTAAATCATCGTGACAAAAACTTGTGTGAGACGGTCTCACGGGTCGTATTTGTGAGACAGATCTTTTGTTTGGGTCATCCATGAAAAAGTATTATTTTTTATTGTGAATATCGGTAGGGTTGACCCGTCTCACAGATTAAGATCCGTGAGACGATCTCACATGAGACCCGCTCAATCATCATATGCATTGGTTCATTGAGACCAATATATTACATTTTACTGGTGTTTACAGGAATTAAAAACGAAAAAACAAACAATGTACCATAGAATTTTCCCTCTCGGATTTCGCAGCTGAAGCATTTACAAATATTCAAAGAATAATACACATGGTTAGTAAGACAATATGAATTTATTAAGCTTTTCTCATAATCAAAAATATTATAAAAGATGAATAAATTGTAATTGAAATAAAATAAAATAAAAATGTTACAAGTTTGAAAATTCTTGCTAAAATTCCCAGATTCCTTGAAAAGTTGTTCAAAATGAGGCTTGCAGTACAGAACTCCATCCATGGAAGAGTAGTTGCTCATCTACAAAACAACATTGCAAAATCTAATCTGTATGCGAGTCGCTTGAATCATCGAGAATTGTTGGGCTAAAACCGAAGATTACATACCACTAGAGTCCCTTTACAATGACTGCATTTGAAGCAAGACTTGTGATAATTCATCCCATCTGCAGATAACAAATCAACAAAATATACAATCTTATCACAAGCTTTGCATTTATCCAAAGTTCCCGTGAATGCCGACGCCATTTCTTTGCGTCTTCCCCTCTCGTGAAATATCTACAACTTCTACACAGTTTTTTATCTCTTTCCCACGTACACAAAGGCGAAAGACTGAGGGAATCGAAGGAAAAAGCCAAAAAAAATTGGGTTAACCGAAAATAGAAGTCAAATCTATATCAACCCAGTAATATAATTTCGTTTTCTGATCGAAGATTCCATTGGTTGTGAAGCAATTGAGCATTGATAAAGCCTTGGAAAATGGGTCGGAATCCGATTAAAGTGGAGGAAAAATAGCTGGGATTCTTCACTTTTTCCATTAAAAGAATGTGTGGGTGGAAATTATATAGAGGGGAGAGTATTTTCTTTTTGCATTATGTGGTAGTTATGTTTGTTAGATTTTGTTTCATATTGTGTTTTTTTCCTGCAAAGATTATTTGACGAAAATCGTGTCAAACGAGTTATAAGATTTGTGTTTGGATATAAAAATTTGAATCTTGAATAGATTTCAAATTAAAGAATTTGAATGGATTGGATCGTTGGTTTGAAATATAACAAAAAAAAATTGAACATAAAAAAGAATTTGAATTTGATTTTTTGAGTTGAATGAATACAATAGATTTCAAATGTTGATTTCAAATTAAATCCACTCAAATCCTTTCGTACAAATACAACCTAGAGTGTGCTTGGTTAACTACGAGATCAAATCAGGCAAAAAAAAAATTTCCATTATAAAAAAACAGAGGGATGGGAACGAGAACGAGTGGAAACAACAGGGATGGTTTGATGTATTTTGATTATCCTTTAAACTAAAATAAAATAAAAATGGTGACACTGTTGCCTTGGTAGTGCCGCCAATGGCAAGCTGTCAAAATTTACTTGCTTGTTTAATCTGATGTGCTCCACTCTGAGGTCATCTCCAACCTATAAATCTATTTTGATGTAGTTTTTACACCAAAATAGTGCAGTCATTTACTTCAAATTTTACACTAAAAAGTATATTCTTAGAATATTCTATTTGTTTACTATTTATTTATAAATTTAACAATATAATTATAATTAATGTTAATATTAGTTATTAAATGTATAATTTTTAAATTTAGTGATATAATTATAATTACATTTTATAATTATTAATGATTTAGTTTGTTTATCTTTTATTATATTTGTATTTAAATTATCTGAATTCGAATTTGTATTTTTATTTTAACTGTGTACTTAAATGTTTAAATATTATTCAATAAATTTGTGTGTTAGATGTTTAATTATAAAATTATTTAAAAATATATTTATAAATTTATATAATTAAATACTTTAATTATTATTATTAAATATCTAATTATTAAAATAATAAAAATATTATTTAAATATATCTAATTATTAAATTAATATAATAATATCATACTATTAGATAAATAATATTTATAAATCTTAAATATTTATAATTAAAAAAAACAAAGAAAAAAAGAATTTCCCTGCGCCAATTCCTCTGCGCCAAATATCTCTGCGCCAAATATTTGGCGCAGAGGGAATGGGACTCCCATTGGAGCTTCTCCCCTGCGCTTATCCCTTGTAACTTCTATATCACCTTTGACATATCAAGAAAATAAGGGGCATGTACTTTTTAAGATTTTACTTTTATAATATACGCAAATATAATCTGAAATTGACTGTACAAATCTCTTTGTGTTGGTTTAAAAAATGTTTGATCAACTATGTATTTTGGAAAATAGGCATCTCTAGTGTAAATTACATGATTGATCGGACTTAAATAACCTTATCTTTCATTTCACTCGGTTCGCTTAGACTTTGCTATGATGGATAAATTTAATTTGAATGGATGAATTTTAAACTATACATCTTCAATATAATTGAAATTCACTACAATTATAATTGAAATTAATTAATTTGATAAATGCATCTAAGCAAGTCAATAAATTTAAAATAAAATTATTTGAAATAAATAATCTCAAATCGATCTATCCGAGTGTAACATTAAACTCTATTTGAACGGAGAAATTACTCACGAATCCCTCCAAAATCAAACACATTCAAGAAGTCAAGCTCTAATTACGCCTTCAATCGGTACAATCCATTTTCATAATCTAATAATCTCTGATTCGATTCATTTTTGTGTTCAAAATGAATGCTAGACAAGCACTATTGTTAAGTATTCCAAAAGCATATTCAGGGCTTCAATGAAACAAAAAACATTACCTAGGAAATGCAACGGCATAGTGTGATAAATATTCCTGATTAAACTCAATCATGCAGAAAACACTAGAAAAGACAATCAACAGAGATGATACTCACATTGATCACGTAAACATGATCTTAATTAGCTGATTAGCTATTATTTTAGTACAATTTATGTCCCCACAACTAGGGACGTAAACGAATCAAACCGTTTGTGAGCTATTCGAAGCTCGATTCGATAAAAGCTCGTTTGAGACCGTTTAATGAGACTCGTTAAAATAAACAAATCAAACTCAAGTTTACAGTAGAGGAAAGAAACGGAGAAAGCAAAGAAGCAGTAGAGGAAAGAAACGGCACAGCTAAAGGCAGCAGAGAAGAACCTGCTACAAGGAAAGTGATAACCAACACACACGGGAAGAAACCGATTAAGAAGATAATTCTTGCAGTTTTTCAATGGGGAGAGGAGAGAATCCTGATTTTCAGAAGGTTCCAGCATAAGATAACAATACTAATTTGAAAGCTCCTGCCGCCTTTATTTCAGTTCATTAAATTTCTTCTGTATTTAAACACGCACACACGCCAAGCCTCAGGTGTAAACGTGATAACAGAGTGCTGATTCTGTTGATGGCTATGAAAGAACATGTGTACTAGTTCCCTTGCGGACCAACTCCACTGATCAATTGTTCACAAGGAAAAAAGTAAATTCGAATCAGAGAACAACGCCATTCAGATAAACACACACATCATATAGGGAACTATTTCGTATTAGGAGTCTATGGATCTCCTGATGTGAAATTTATGAAAGAGAAAGCACGATATATGAGGGGCACACACATTTTCAGAGATGTATAATGTACGAGACATCATAATTTGTGATGGTTGCACACATTCCGGAGATATAAGACATAATGATAACCACTTTTATGAACAAAACAAAACGTAGCTCTAAATCTTTTGAAACAAACATGAATCGGAATTCTTCTCTGTCCAGACCATACAAGTGGTACATCTTTACTTCTGGTGGAAAATCCAAGCAAATAATGAAACTAGAAATTAGTAACAGGGAATAAAAACCTCCAAAATTTTCCTCACTTGACAATTTTAACCTTCTTCTCACACTTTATCCAGATTGAATGCTCTAATTTCAGTTTAGGATGTTAAAACTATGAAATACTCTTAATTTTTATTAAAATTTCAACCTAAACAATAATACATTTAAAAAATCAAATATAGCAAAACCACTTAAAATGAGGGAACACACGTGAATTGCATGCATTTATCACTACTATGAATGAAGAAAGTAAGTTTTACAAGGGACACCAAGAAACTGCAACTTTGTTCCTAACTTCTGAATAATGCCAACAAAAAAATGATGATTCATGAAACTAGTATCAACTGTACAAAAGACATCATTAAATATGGTGTTTTTATCATCCAAACAAATTCTTAACATAAATTTTTACTACACAACACAACAGAGTAATTAACCAATGAAAAATCAATCTGGTCATCGGAGCTTACTTCCGAAGTACATAGATCCTATTCAGAAAAAGATTATTGACACCCCCATAGTGAAGCATCCTACAGCCACCCAAGGACTCAATCTTTCACCTGTTGCAGGGAGCATAATCTAGTTTGAATTGGTGTAGAAAAAATTGAAAGTTTATGAAAAGACAAGCACCAAATATTCATGAGAAAAGCTCACTAAACATCTCTCTTACTTTAACGTTTTACAATTCATAGAGCACATATATAATATCAAAAGGAAAATAAAAACAAACAAACAGGTGATCCTCATTTCTTTTGCTACACCTCATAGTTATCATTACTCGCTCCCACATAGAAGCAAATAATGATAAGCAACTGAGAACCATCCTGGCAAAGATGGCTGGACTACTCAAATAAGATTATTTGATGTGGTTCTAAACTCAAGGCATTAACTATAGGTCTAAAATCAGATGTTCCAGAAAATTGAAGGGCTGAGCTATTGTAAACACAATGGCCATACATGCTTATGATACATTTGAAGTTTGTTCACATAAATCAAATAATTCCGTCTCTGCAAGAAAAGCATTGCACATTATAATATTTAGCTGACGTACCTATTCTAGCAGCCTTCCAGAAGACACCTCGAAATCTGCCATACTAAAACTGTGTGAGGAAGAAGTGTTTACTTAAAAAAAAACACACCCAATAAAAATATTAAAGATCATAAACATATTGTAGTCCGCAGAAGAAATAAAGGCATAGCAAAAATATATAAACTGCAACAGGACATATATTGCCATTCAACTACAGCAAAATGATGTCAACATATAGGAGAATTCCAGAACTGATAAATTGGAGCTCCATAATCACATATAAGCCACCATTATCATAAATAATATCCAGAACTACATCAATGGGCACCAAAGGACAGAAAATAACAAATTGTTTTATCGATTTTAGATTTGAGTTTTGTGTGGGTGGACCATTTAGTGAATTCATGAATTGTGATAAACTTTGAATTGCTCATATTTATTTGCAGATAGGGTATCACTTACAAAATTTAAGTCCTTAAAGCGAAATTACTAAAATGATCTAATGGTTAGGACTCTGAGATAAAAGTGAAGAAAGGATTTTGGTAGAACCATTGCTAAGTGGCGATTGATAGGGACCAAAACAAGGCATAAGGAAGAATGTTTGTGAACAAGTACGGTAACATTACCACAAAAAATTTAAAACTATTTCCTATTGGAAGCTGTAAATGACACGACGATTAGATTAGTGAAGCAATAGCTATCATTAGCTCATTATTACACAGAAGAAGTTACTCATTGGTTAGCCATCATCCAGTCATTCTGCTCCATCACCAAGTTCAACCAATATTTAAATCATGATTGTTTGCCTAATCTTTGTTAGAGGATTTGTATCTTTTAAAATATAGAATCATTAACACAAGGGAGTATGCAGGCTCGAAAAAGGAACTTGAAATAATACATAAAAAAAACACTTCAGCAAATGCAACCGACTGGATAATGACACTCGAATCTTAGCTCAACTATGCAAGTGAATCAAGGGGCGCCTATAGCTTAAATGAGTTGAGCTTTTGCTGATTGGCATTACCTTTATTTTACAAATCGCCCAATTTTATCCACAGAAAATGTTACATGGAAGATAAGAAATCCAAATATTGTAAAGATCACAACATAGAAATGGTTTGCAAAAAATTGAACCCGCAAAATCAACAAGCAGGCTCACCCAGTTCTCTGCTCAAGAAGTGCCGGGAATTGAATCTTTACAAACGTGCAGGCACAGATGCCTAACAATACTACTGTTAGGAAAGAATGGAAATTGAAGAGCGCCGACTGGTAATACACAAGCAAACAAAATCAGTTCTTGTAAACCATGAAACGGACAAAAATCTTAAAAGCGTATAAAAAGTCGTGACATCAAAATCTACAGATTATCTTACCATTTTAGATTATCCTCGTTGAGAATCTCTTGGATCCTCGTAGTTCTACAAATACGAGAAGCGCGCGTAAGTCATCAACACGTAGATTTCACAAATGGCAACACAAGTTGTGAATTACACAGTTTAAAATTCAATAACTAGTTAGTATTACAGGAAATAATGAGAGACTGCTGTCGCGGGAGCGGAAGATCGGACCTTTCTTCCGAGCTAGGAAATGGTTTCGTTTTACAGGGGCGGAGAACGGAAAGTGGGGTCCAGTACTGGATCCAGCAAATCGTGTTTGCCACGTCACCGATTGCGTATTATATGAGATGCAGGGAATTTTAACCCGATGGACTAAGCCTCTACGGGCTTGTGTTGTAATATGTACATGGTGGATATCAGATCGAGAATGTAGGACCCAAATCTTACCCGTTTCGTCGGGATCCATTGGCCGGGCCCGATAACATATAGAAATTGACATTTTGGAACACATGATTTTTTTAAAAAAAGAAATTTCTCCTTTCGTTAGCCATGGGTCGGGTCCATCGAGTTGGGCCATCTCATCAAACTATTTAAACGAGTTGGGTTGAAATTTTATCAATTTATTTAAAAATGAGCTTAAACATCCCATCAACACAGATCGCCAGACTGTCTAGGCGGACACGTGACGGGATCAGATTGGCCCATGGGTTTAGAAAGAATAAACAAAAAATAGATATATAAGTTCTAAATATTTTGTGGAAATTGAATTGTATTAAAAAAAAATTAATAAATGAATTATATATTGTTCATTTTTTATAGGTTGACCTGTGTTATAGTCCACGTAACCCGCAACATACATTTAATTGAATATTTATTTCGAAAGTAAGTGGCGGAGTCGATCTGCGACTTCGAGGTTACTTTTCCTTGTTCGGTTGTACTCGTACGCGTTGAAACTGTGCTGTTTGGTTTTTTCAAGTGTGAATTCGGGTCTAGTATTTCTATTTGGGGAGGTTTTTGTGATGAGTTCGAGAGCGAGATATCCGCCGCCGGGAATGGGCGGCGGACGAGGAGGCGGGATGAATTTTAATGCTGGAGCAAACCCTAGTTTTCAACCCAGACACCCTACTCCACAATACGTACAGAGGAATCCGGCTCCGAATAATCAAAACCATCAATTGTCGCAGAACCCTCAGCCACAGCAGTGGCTGCGAAGAACTCAGTTTCCGCACGCTGATTTAGCCGTTGAGGAAGTTGAAAAAACTGTGCAATCCGAGGCTGTTGCTTCAAGGTTAGTATTTTCTGTTTCTATCTCGATCGTGGTTAGTTTAGCTGCTCGCCCTAGATGCGGGTTGTTTTTTTAATGATTTTTTAAGTACTGCATTTTGGGGGTAAATTGCTTTTAATGGGTAAAAACAAAGGGTTTAAGCTGATTTTATTTTTCACATCGGTGTTAACCCATTTCTCGCCGTTTGTCCCGAGTCTTGATGTACAACTACCCCAAATGCCTCTTTTTTCTTGACAAGAAATAGCATGTTGGAACTTATTATTATTCGTGTGTCTCAGTGTTTCTGTTAAGGGTGGTAATATGGACAACTCTTTGACGTGCTGGAGTTTAGGCGTTTGAATTTAGGCAAAAATATTCATGTGATTTATGATCATCGGACTTACAGGGAACTACAGCCGTACTATTGATTTAAAACAAATTGTAGATGCTTTAAAATTTTGTTAAGCTGAATAATTTATCCAAATGAGATGATTATCCAACAAACTGTAGGTACCGTGGCAGTGGATGTTCTGGTGGGTCCAAAAAGCGAATGGGATGGTTTATAATTTAATGAAATCACTTCAATTTTTGTGTTCACGTAGGGCATGAAATTTGTTCTCTGTCAGAAATGTGGTTGCATGATTCCAGTTTGTTACGGGCTAGAACTTTCTTGTTTAGTGGTATAGAGTTTGTTTTCGAGATTTTTCCCCCTTTTTGATAGTCCTATAAGATAACCTTAACTTGGGTGGGCATGAAGAGATGATTCATTTTATTCATGATATTACCTCAGTTTTTTTTTATTCAGTTATATTATCCATGAATCGTTAGAATTAAGTGTCAAATCTTACAGAGACCTACTCTATCACAACTAAATGTAGGGTACAGTAAATTTTTTACCTACTTCAGGGTATGTGAAAATGCCTCATCTGAAACTGCATTTATATCTTTGCTGCTATTTTATGGATGGGCTTTGTGAAAGTTTTAGTATCTATCCCCCTTTTCCTCCACAACTTGTACTTTTATTCAAGATTCTTAATATCCATTTAAATATTGGTCAGTTTTGCATTTCTTCTTGACCAGTTCACAAGATTGGAAGGCCCAGTTGAAGATACCACCACAGGACACACGCTTCAAAACCGAGGTTAGATTTCCATCATGCATATGGACTGGCCTGTCAAAATTACGTTAATTATTTTATTTATTAAACTTTGTTTGGTTTTTCCTAATATCTAAGGTCCTGAGTTCGCTGTGATAGTAATTCTTGTCTCGTTTGAATGTTCTAGGAAACCTGATATGTTTCAGCTGAATAATATCTAAGTTCTCAAGGCATTGGCTAGTTGGGACTAGAGGGAATATCGGAATATTAATTGCATGAGATGTTCGATTCATTCACCTCCTCGCCACTCTCTTTTTAGACGCCATGTTTTCTAAAACAATTTTACATGCCACTGTAAAGCACCTTAATGTATTCAATCAGTAAGAGGATCAAACATCATTCATTAAGGTGTAACTTGTTAAGCTATTATCGGGGTATCTATTTATTACCTTTGACAGTTGAATTGATTGTCATTTGAATTTGGATGTGGAGGTTGTAATGTCATTTGATATATCGGATTCTGGTAGCTTGCAGCACTCATAACCTTGAGCAAATGCCGCAAAAGAAATCGAAAGAAAATCCATGTTTGCAACCAACACAAGCTTGCCAGAAAACTTAGCCAGGCATATTGTTCTTAATTTCTGATATACTACCAAATAAGTTGTCCTCTGAATCTAATTTGTCATTGATGAGAATGACTGCCACCTCATCACCTTTTATTTGTTGCTTGGACTCGAACAGGATTGCCATGGTGTCTTTGCGACTATTAAAAAGGAAAATAAAAGAAAAGAATAGGAAAAAAAAGTTTGTAGGTCATAAATGGCTAGCTTGCCCCTGAAAATTACTTGAATTTACCGTATTCCTTGTTCAACCTTCCACTTCAGCTGGATAATCTGTAATCTGCAGTTCAAAGCTCTGAATCTTGGATGTTCTTACAAGTAGATACAACTCTACCACTTATGGTACCATCCTGAAATCTGTAATGTGCTGTTCAAAAGTTCTATCATTGTTTCTTATTATTTTATGCTTTGGTAGCAATATTTTGTGCAAACTCATTTGTTTCATGTTCATCTATAATTTGTCATTTTCCTACATGCATCTATATGTGGGTACATATATGTGTGTGTATAATTTGCTCCTGAATGCTTTTTTACTTTTCTTTCAGGATGTGACGGCTACGAAAGGAAATGAATTCGAAGACTACTTTTTAAAGCGTGAGCTTCTCATGGGAATATATGAGAAGGGCTTTGAGAGGCCATCTCCCATTCAGGAGGAGAGTATTCCAATTGCTCTCACTGGAAGCGATATATTGGCGAGGGCCAAAAATGGAACTGGGAAAACTGCTGCCTTCTGCATTCCTGCTTTGGAAAAAATTGATCAAGATAAAAATGCAATTCAAGGTTTTTGATAATATCCATTTAATGGACCAAGAAAATTTTCATCTTCAAACTTTCTCTATATTCTAGTTTATATGAGGAAGTTTGTTAGCTATGTAGCACGGATACTCCTAAATTTTTTTCCTGAAGTATCGGCCACGGCCACGCCGATAGGCGTGTCGGATACGGTAAAATCTGCGTCATTGACTTTTTGTAGGTTTGACCACTCGGATACATTTTGGATACGGCTAGGATACGTCATAGGCACGATGGAGATACGTTTTGAAAAAAAATAAACTGATTTTTTTGTTTTTCTTCTTAAATCACTCGTCGGAAGTTGTATATATTAATCATTGTCGTAATCTAACCACATCGTTTCCTATATTTTCAAACTTTGTCTTATCGATATCGTATTCGATACGATTACATGCAACATAGTTGTTAGGTTCATATGAGCTAAAACTGATAATTTGTGAGAACTGAATCTGGATATTTGAGGTAAAGACAAACATATAATGGTAGCAGTAATTAATTATTTTTTCCTTCTGATAACTAGTCTACTACCTTTTATCATTATTTTACTGCATTTATTAATGATTTATTAAAGGTGTTAGGAGGATTATTTTTAGTATGATAATTGTGTAATTGCTTGAGTCTTGCTCCATCATTTAAGCTTAGGGAACACATTCTCTAAATTAATTTGGTATCGTACTATTCTCGAATATCTGCTTGAGTTCTTCTCTGCGCATTACTCAAATTTTACCTTTCTTGTCTATCTTACTTTGTATTTCGATGCAGTTGTTATTCTTGTGCCTACTAGAGAACTTGCTCTCCAAACATCCCAAGTTTGCAAAGAACTTGGGAAGCACTTAAAAATTGAAGTCATGGTTACTACTGGTGGAACAAGCTTGAAAGATGACATAATGCGACTTTATCAGCCAGTTCATTTACTTGTTGGGACACCTGGAAGAGTTCTTGATCTTGCAAAAAAGGGTATTTGCGTATTGAAAGATTGCTCTATGCTTGCAATGGATGAGGTATGTGTAATCTATTGATGTTGACCACATGTTTTTTATGATGTTACCTGATAATTGAGGAACACAAAAGATGTGGAATAAGCATAATATGCTGATATCATTCTCACCCTGGATGTTGCGACAATCCCTCCTAATTTCTAAATCCTAATTGTTTGTAAAATTTATTTCTGTTGCTATGTGATATTGTATTAAAATTCACCTCGTGCACGTAGATTATAAAAATATCATGTTTGGCATGTTTTGCTTCGATAAAGTGCACATCTTGCCTTGCGCCTAAGGCTCCAGGATACTTGTACGTCTTGTACCCTAAATAATAATGATATCAACTCAGAAAATCCTTCATCAGACAATCGCATGATCGTCTTTTCTTCATCGACTTTTCTTATCGTTCCTAAAGCACTTGTGATTGGTATAGTGACTAGTGAGACCAACGGTCTACCTGATTTTTCATAACTTCTCTTCATTTATGGTGGGAGGATTTAACCCGAGTTTGTTGGCAATTCTTTCGTCATGTTATCTCGCATCATATATATATATTTTAATTTTGATATTTGTTCTTCCTTATTTGAACTCTGGAAATAAGTGTATATAACATAATGACATATTAGAAAGTGGGCTAATCTTGTCCTCTTCATGTCAATAATTCCAGGCCGATAAGCTTTTGTCACCGGAGTTTCAACCTTCAGTTCAGCAACTAATTCGCTTTTTACCAGCAAATCGTCAGATTCTTATGTTTTCTGCAACATTTCCTGTTACCATAAAAGATTTCAAAGATAGGTACCTGAAAAAGCCCTACGTCATCAACCTGATGGATGAGCTCACCCTCAAGGGTATAACTCAGTATTATGCTTTTGTGGAAGAAAGACAAAAAGTTCACTGCCTCAATACATTATTTTCAAAGGTTCGAATTCCTGTTAGCATATACTTTAGTGATAATAGATTACATTTGTATTGCCATCTGTTATGAATTTGTTCTGGCTGTTGTCTTTGTGATGCAGCTTCAAATAAACCAGTCTATCATTTTCTGCAATTCCGTGAATCGAGTAGAACTTCTTGCCAAGAAAATTACAGAACTTGGTTTTTCTTGTTTCTATATTCACGCTAAGATGCTTCAAGATCATCGCAACAGAGTATTTCATGATTTCCGCAATGGTGCCTGTAGAAACCTTGTATGCACCGGTACGTTCTGTTGTGGGATCCCTTGAACCCATTTTATATTGTAGTATGACTTAACTCCGTTCTATGGAAAACATGGCACTGTATATGACTTTGTACTAATAGTAGGGAAAAAGTGCAACTTATGCTGCAAGCTTCTGATTTTAATCTCATCGATTCTGTTTTGGTGTCTTCTGTTAGTTACTCTATCTGATGTCCTCTGTGTGTGTGTCTTTCTTATATTACTTTCTTTTCTTTTTTTCTTCTATGTATCAAATTGCAGATTTATTCACAAGAGGGATCGATATTCAAGCAGTCAATGTTGTTATCAATTTTGATTTTCCCAAAAACTCAGAGACATATTTACACAGGGTATGGTGCTTGGGTTGTTGGCCAGTTTGACTTTCATACTTGTCAAACGGTTTTGTCTTAAATTGTTTATGTTACATGTAGGTTGGTCGATCTGGAAGGTTTGGACACCTTGGGTTAGCTGTCAATCTGATTACCTTCGAGGATCGCTTCAATTTGTAAGACTTTGCGGCTAACTTTTGTTTACTGATGGTGACTTGTTTGGAATAGAGTTATTGGATTGTGAATTTCTTGAGATTTCTCTGTTATTTCTCTCTGCCTCTCATCTTTCAGGTATAGGATGGAGCAAGAACTAGGGACGGAGATTAAGCAGATCCCACCACATATAGATCAAGCTATATATTGTCAATGATCTGTGGTGGCTGCTATTTACCTATTGATCGAAAACACCGGTGGGTTATAGGTCGCATGGATATTGTATTTTTGGTATTTACATAATTTTATAATTATGCATCCCTCGTGGACCCGTCTATTTACCATCTACATCATCTTTTTGATGGCAGAAACCAGTAGCCTGTCATGATGGTTAATGATGTAATGCCAAGGTCACAAGGAAATTACATGCTTTTGGTCATGAAACACTTTCTATTCGATTTGTGAGGCAGACAGATACAAAAATTTCAAGATATCGGACATCTCACAACCATTCAACCCATAATGATTCGGAATGGTGGATATTTAAGGTTAAAATGTGGCACTCCTGTGAATCGAGGCCTTTTCTTTGTTTATACTTGGTCATGGTTAAACTCAGCCTATCAGCAGGATTACTCACCGTCCAAGTTCTGGGTTATTGCCATCAGTTGCTCATTTAATTTTAAGTGCACGTTCCCATCAATGATGAAAAACAGATTTCCCTCTCCTTTATCTGGTGTTAGTTATGGCGTAGCACAAAGTAGTCACTTGAAGATTCTATAATTGCTAAAAGAAACAATGGTGTTCTTCATATTTGGTACCGTAGAAAGATTCTTTACCTTATCATGTTGGTTAGGAGGTTGTAACTTGTGCCAGAGTCCGGATTAAAACTTTATTTTCTCATAGAAGTTAAATGGTTATTTGTGTTTGTGTTATGATACATTTTGAAGTTGTCCTCATCTAATGCAAGGTGGGTTACTAGGTGCCAAATTGATTTCTCCTTGAAATTCACTTTGGTTTTCAGGGATGTTTTAACAACCGGAAAAAAGACAACTGGAGGACAATGTGGGGGTTGAAATGGCTGGTAGGCTAGTGTGTCGATTATGCAGAGTTCTTATCAATTTAATGGTTATTCTATTGCTTGATCTAGCATAACATTTTGAACTTGTTTATGAACCCATTATAATGAATCTCAAATTCTCTCAAATCAAATAATAATTCGAAAATCATCGATCGGATCTCTACGTCAAATCCAAATCAGTTTATTCGAGCTCGAGTTCTAGTTTGTTTCATTTTTATGGATCATTATTTGAATCGACTGAAAAAAATCCGATTTTCATATAAGAAGTTTCTCAAATTTGATCTAGTTGGTTCGATTGATGATATGTATATCACTAGTAAAGATTAGGTAATCTATATTTACGTATTTCACGTGTTTGCAGTCGCTAGGAGTATCTTAAAATGAAGTCCACCTAACTGTTCATATCATATTGTTTCAAAATTAAACCCCGCAAAACAACAGGAGATCTTGCTCAGAGAATGTTTACGTATAACCTTTGTTGTAGGGTTCGATAAGATACACAAATGTGAACAAACTAGGAGATATATATTTAAAAAAATATCCTTAAAAGTTTATGTTCTCCAAGTAAATTCAATTATGTAGTTATTTTAATGGTTTGGGATCTACTCGAATGAAAACAAATTAAGGTAGAACTAGATTTGAGTTGGGTCAAATCAAACTCGAGTCGAATTTGGACCAAGTTGGCTCACTTGTAACAAAATAAACATATGCCATTCATCCAATATAAGTAATACTATAAATATATTTTTTACCCCATTTTTCATGTAATGAGGAGGAATTTTTTTACTGCATTTAATTCATTTGATTGGACATTGCCCATCTTGATGACCCCCTTAGGTGTTTGCCAGCCTTTCATATGTTATCCCCCCACTAAAGTAATTGCTCTCTTTGACTCCTTGCATTGGAGGTGAACTGATCACAAATTGCAAAAGATATTGACTCATAATTTATGTTGATTGAGAATTAGATGTAAAATTAATATATTTTTATTTGGAATAAGATAAAACGGCCGTGAGATTTGTAAAATTTGATCCTTAAAACACATACCGAATGTATACGCCATCAAGTATATGTAAATTTTTAGTTACATTTTCTTGATTTGTCATGATATATATCGTACTATTTATTGGTTTTCTTCACGCCAAAGTCTAGGAAGTGAATTAAGGAACAAGTCACATAACCGAACAGCTATGGTACCGTAAGTAGAGTGTTCAGACTCCAAAGTTTGAAAGAATGAAAGAAATTGAAGTCAAAATAAGGGAGTGCCTTTATTGCCTGTCTTTTCTCTTGCTTCATCAACCTCTGCTCCTCTATTAAATGCAAGCTTCGGATGCCATGATCGTATATACTGGTGTATAAGCTTTACATAATAGTATATAATTATTTGTTTTTTGGTTGACAAAGAAAACTTAACCAAACAAAAACTTTCAAATATGTGCCTTAAAAATTGTGGGGGAATTTTCTGATAAACAAGGGAGGTTCTGAGATGTTTGTAAAATAGACGGATCAGCACTTCGGACGTGCTGAGGCACTTGTAAAGAGGCGCCCTACCACTCCTCTTCATGCCCCGGAAAGTTCAGGGCAGAGGGGGAACGTCTATGCACCCGTTAAACGGCACAAAGAAGCGTTGTTTATCAAGAGCTGTGAGTTTTCACGGATTATTAGTGTCTTTTGATAACATTTTTGAGATTTGTGACTTATATATCAATTCATATGAATGAATTAACATGATATGAGATAATATATAATCAACTTTGAGAATATCATGGTTATGACATTTGTGATTAGTAATGCTACTATTATAAGTTAGAAGTCTTTATATCCTGGAGACGATTTCCATATCCCGTGAACATCACATGCACGACAAATTCGTCTTAAAAACAAAGAATTTTTTCTCATTTCAACTTCAAATTTGCTAACATAATTTCATGACTGATCTTCATGTTGTAGATTAAACGAAGGTGATAAGAAGAATCTCCACCAACAGACCCAAAATACCTGATTACCCGGACCATCCGACTCGTGCCCACCTCAAGAAGATCAATCCATCGTGCTTACCTTACCTACATTATAGGAGCACGTTACGAATTGGAAGCTCGAGTAATTCGATATCCATTTTCGTTTTGCTTCACAATACTATGCTCTAGTTTACTATACTTTGATAAAAGTATACAATGTAATGTAATATACATATATCATGTATTTTATGATACATCCACACAAAGCTCATGAAATTAGGCATTGATGACCCCACAAACATGTGTGCATGCAAGTGTAAAAAAAGAAAGAGAAAAATTCATTGAACGCACAGAAAACATGTGTGCATGCAAGTGTAAAAAAAGAAAGAGAAAAATTCATTGAACGCACAGAGTGTGTCCTTTCACCATTGAAGAAAGCTCCATTAAATGCCATCATCCTCACATGCATCTCTCTCTTTCACATTTGGATTTTTCTTTGCATTTACTCCTCACAATACCATGTGCGACAGTACGTACTCTTTGGTAGCACAAATTTTGAAATATTCATTTGCCATTTTGCTATCTTAATTAATATTTCCCAGAATTTCTATCACTTTATACTCTGATGTTATATTATTACCAATTTACAGTGCTTTTATTTATGTGGCATTAATTACAGCTGAAAAAAGAATGTGTTATTCAAGTCCAAGTAAATGATCATTCATGTTCTATGTATTATTATTATCACTATAAATAATATAGTCGGTCGGCCCAGTTCACAATTATATCAGATCGTGTTCGGGTGAAAGAAATTGAATTTGTAGGATAATTTCAAATTGGATTTGAAATTCAAACAAAGAATATATTTTTCTAGTTTTGAGCATAATAGATACGATGGATTTAACATGTAGATTTGATGTGTAACTCAAAAAATCATAAATTTCCATCCAAAATCAATATAAGTTCATTATCTAATGTCTTTAACTTATCTACATCAAGTTGCCAGAGGTCAGATTTTTTTTTAAAGATTAGATCTCTTGTGAGACGGTCTCACGAATCTTTATCTTAGAAAGACGTTAACATTACCGATACGTATAATAAAAAGTAATACTCTTAGCATAAAAAGTAATACTTTTTCATAGATGACCTAAATAAAGATCTGTCACACAAAATATGACATGTGAGACCGTCTCACATAAGTTTTTGTTTTTTTTTTAATACAACGAGAGTCGAGATTTCCAAACTGTTGCACAACCTAGACAACTAGAATTTGAACCCAAGATCTCATGTCTTAGTGTGGAGGTTTCATCTTTACTACTAGATCAAGAGATCGAGTCGACCCGACTTGCATGCACATAAATACCAGAAATAAATTAACGTGAAATCTGAGAGTTAAGGAAACTAATAAACGGGGACACAATAAATACAAGAATTTTTCTTCGTCCAATAAATTCAGCCATTATATCATCTTCCATGATGTTGAAAATTATTGCGCGACATATTCAGTCGATAAGAGAAATAAATGCTCCTATCTAGAATCTGAATAAACCATATTAATGCAAGTGTAAGCATTCAATGCATAGCCGGCCGATGTGTCGCCGGTATGATCTGTAAAGTTCTCTGTTATGTCTTTTCACGTTATCTTTGATCAAGATTTCATAAGGGTTTTTTCAGTTTTTACTTTTTACACTTCACTTCTATCCTGAATGTAATTTAGTTCCAAGAATCTTTGAGATTCGAGGGTTGTATTTTCTTGGTTTCTTGTACATTTTGTACTGTTGTTTGAAAGGAAAAGGTAATATTTTCGAAGAATCATTAGACTGTTTTTGTGTGTGTTTTTTGTTGATGGGGAGAGCACCATGTTGTGACAAAAAAGGGTTAAAGAAAGGACCCTGGACTTCTGAGGAAGATGAGAAATTGGTTGACTATATCAGCAAAAACGGCCATGGGAGTTGGCGATCTCTTCCCAAACTTGCAGGTTTTTTACCCTTTTTTTCTTACTTTCAAGAATATATGATTCGGCATTTCAAATCTTCGAATATATAATTGTCATGTTTCACTGACGGTAGGTATTAGTTATCATGAAATGAATGAATACATACCACGAGGCTTATATACCGATTCAAAAAGGACCTGAAGCAGAGAATATATATAGCAGCAAATTAAGTTTGTTTTGAAATGGAATTACGGGATTCTTATTAAATGCGTGTGGATATGGTTTTGAACTGAACTATGCTGAGCGAGGATCGCCTGGTGGTCGACGAGTCTTCGTGTCTCGTTCTTGAATTTGTATCTCTAGGAGTTCGATGCACTGCACCTTGGAAGATGTCAGTTTGTTTAGTTATCGTGATTCTTTCTACAGGTCTTCTTCGTTGTGGGAAGAGTTGCAGGCTACGATGGACAAATTATCTAAGGCCAGACATCAAACGAGGACCATTCACACCTGACGAAGAAAAGCTTGTCATTCAGCTGCATGCCATTCTTGGAAACAGGTTATGGTTACGATAGATTGATTGTCGGACCGATTATTTTCAGTTGTAATGTGAAATCGCCTGTGATAATTTAATCTTGCATCACTATGAATTGATGCGTGACACAGAGCTTCGAATTGAGTTGCAAGTTTGATCTTGCATCACCACTGGCAATAATAAGTTTCGAAAACTCTGGTTACAGACCGCTAATGCACCGGGATCACAAGCCCTTGATATTGTTGGGATCTGTATTTATTTTGAGAAAATGATGAACCGAGTTGTTTATTGCTCTTTTCTAAAAGATTTTCTGCATTAGACCAGGGCGAGAAATGTTTCAGTAAATGTCAAATGTTCATTATAATCTTTCTTTCACTAACATTGGATGTTTATTTTCTTCAGATGGGCCGCCATTGCTTCTCAATTACAGGGCAGAACAGACAATGAAATCAAGAACTTGTGGAACACTCATCTGAAGAAGCGTTTGCTGCAGATGGGAATCGACCCTCAGACACACGAGCATGTCTCGGTATCTGATGTATCATTATCAAATCGACTTCCCTCGTCTCCTTCAATGCGCCACATGGCCCAATGGGAGAGCGCCAGGCTCGAAGCCGAAGCCCGACTTTCCAAGGAATCCCTACTCTTGAACCCAACGACACTACAAAAATCAGACACCGATTACTTCTTACGTCTGTGGAATTCTGAGGTTGGAGAGACGTTTCGTAGACTGAAAAATGAGGAGAAAACAGAGAAAATTTATTGTCAGAGTCCCATCTCATCATCATTAACAAAGTGTGGTTCGATATCAGGAATGACAACCGAATTTGGTCTGGGTCAAGTAGGTTCCTTGGACGCAGGGAACATGAAAGACCACGATCCTGAGCTTAAGATCATCAAATCTTGCACAGACAATGTTCAACCTGGATTGGATTCAGCAAGTTCAAATGAATTGGAGGATTCATCTGAATCTGCATTGCAGCTGCTTTTTGATTTTCCAAGTAATAATGACATGAGCTTCTTGGGACATCATGATTTCTGTAGCTTATGGTAGTGATTTTATACACAAAAAGCTGAAGTTTGCATCTTTCTCCACTTCAAGCTTTTGGCTGAATTTCGCTTTTCGCTTCAGTGCTACCGAAATTCGGTTCGTTTGTTTTTCATCACCTCCAGCTTTTGGAAATATAGAAGATCCTAATGTTTCTGGTTATCACCATCTCAGGAAGAACATATTGCAAAAACTCGTTGGGGCATTCTACAAACCAATTTGCCTAGAGGTTTCCAGTCAGATCCGAGTGTGTGCGGAAAAAAAATGTAAAACATCACACCCCCTCTCACCTCTCTCTTTATATGCAATCTTGCATATAATTGAAGAAGACTTTGTTGTACTGGATAACACAAGTATTGGCTTCAGATTGTAACCTCTCGATGGGGAACTTGGCTAGTTCTGTTAAATGCCATTTTCTTACTCTACTAGAGAAGTAATTTCACCATTATGGCCTTTCATGCATCCTCCTTTTGTTTAAAATTCATTTAGATCTGTAAATATCTCATGTTTGTTATTGAAGAAGGCGGATTTGAACGTTAGATTCTAATGATTGACAAATCAATTTTAAGATGTAGAGTTGGGACATGGATCCTCCATGCTATAACCATTGGATTAAGAGGACCAATAAACTTGGGACATAGGTTCTCTATAGCGCGCAGCATTTCTTGGGACATGGATCCTCAGTAGCGCGCAGCATGGTGTTGTGCACGGTATAACCATTGGATCAAGTGGACCTCCCATAAAGTTGGTCAATAGAGTTCGAACGAAAAGGCTTCTGCCTTGGGCGAGACAAATACTTTAATTCTGCTTACCGGTCGACAATGTCACATGGAATTCAACATGCTCTGAGCAATGATTTGTAGTTTCATGTTATGAACACAAAAGCTGTTTTCATAACCGAAAAGTACTCGAACTATACATAAACAAACGAGGAAAAATAACAAGATCAACACCCATGATTTCTTGAACACAGAAAAAACCATATCAAAGCAACAAAATTTACAAGGGAATCTTGAAACTTGAGGGTCGTTCTTTGCTAAACTTAAGATACTTCACCTTAAAAGCATCCAAAAGATTTCTTAGGAATCTGCTTGGTTGCACGGTATGTATTAGCCGCCTCCACTGTATTGAATATCTCATCTTTACGTGCTGCTTCAACCATGGCTCTCTTCTCTTCTGCCTGCTTGTGGATTAGTGCCACCTTGTTTTTCACACTCTCTGCATAATATGCCTTCTTCTTCTCTAGTTTTTCCTGCGGAGATACAAGTCTAGCTCAACATTTCATATCTATTAACTTTCAAACTTTGTTCGGGATTTCATGGAAACTGAAGTGGTGATCATGAATAGCTTAATTGGATATGAGAATTTGAAGATGTAAATGAGCAATCGAAGTTGAGTGTTTTTACCTCAAGTTTTCGTAGTTGGGCGTCAAGAGATGCCTTCTTGGTGTTTTCCCATGAAGCTATATCTGCGAGCTTTTTTTGAGCCCTGTCCCATCATATAAATTGTGATAACAATCAACCAGCAGGTTCTTAAACCATAAAATAGAAACTTCCCAGAAATAAGGATAAATTTTCGTGATTGCAGACAAATTTACAAGCTATGAATAAACCAACAATGAAGTCAGATTCCGATTAAGTTCATTTTCACCTATGCTTGTTCCTCTTTATCTGAAGCAAGTTCACAATCTCAAACAGTTCCAAGTTCATACGAAAAATGTTCATAACTCTTTAAGAATCAAGAATTCGCCCCCATCGTAATCGATTATTCCCCACATTTCATAATTGCAACATGATTTCTTACAATCGTCTACAAGACTTTAGAAGCGATCACTTGGGAGAATTCAGATCCTTACTTGTTCTCCACTTTGCTTTTTTCATTTTCTTCCGACGCCTTGATGTACGACGACTTCTTGTCACCTTCAAGTTTCGCAAGAGCAATATCTGTAAAATATTTTAGACACGAGTCATTCTCATTTGCTTCCACACAAACTTTACTTGTTCCTTCAATAATTTATCCTCCCTCCATCAAACTTGAATAAATCGAATCATATACGGTAAAACACCTCTATCAAGGGATCCTTTTGAGCTTTTCTTTGCAACAGGTTCTGGAACATCTGCACGAAAATTTGGACACAATGTCTCACATCAAGTCTAAACACAATCCTTAAACTTCAGGTGTAACTTTTCAAATGATTTGGGTCAGACTCTAATAAACCAAATCCAAAATTGCCAAATCAACCCTTTTTTTTTCCTTTTCCCAGCTTAGATGAAATGTGATACGTAACAGAACAAGATTCTTAACAAGAAACGGTCCATTAACAATATCCAACATACTGTAACTCAATCTGCCATCTTACAAGATCTTCTGCGCACATCTTAGGAGCATAGCAAGTGATGTAATTTGTCGAGACGCCTGATGCTACAGAATCGTACTCCACGAATATTTAAACAAAAAAAACAGGGTTTCATTCAATCAACGTTACTTGTAACAGGTTTAGCGGCCTCGGCTGGAGGTGGCGCGACTACAGGCTTATCTTCAACAACGTGGCACGGCTTCTCAACCACCGACGCAAGCGGTGGCTCAGCCGCGTCAGGATTCTTCGTAACAACTTCTGCGGTAGGTGGCACAAATTCAGGCTTATCTTGATTATCTTGGTTCGGCTTCTCAACGACCGGCCCAACCGATGGCTCCGCCGCTTCAGGATTCTTCTTGACAACTCCCTCAGCCACTGCGGTCGTCATTCTTATGTAATAAAAATAATAATAATAACAGTAATATAGAAAACGGAGGTGGGTGTGAGACCTCTTACAATGGAGAATCAAGGTAGAAGAAATGAACTCATGTTAACAAGAAAATCTCCGATGGATTAATGGAGGAATATAACATGCAGGAGATAAAATTGCTATTAAAAGATAATTAAGAAATGATAATAAATATTAATTATTGATTTTTTTTTTTTGGAATTTTTTTAAAATATTTGCATGTTTACATTTAACTTGGCCATGTAAAAACCAAGAAAGGATAATAAAGAGTTAAAGTAAATAAAATGATTAATCTTTCTCTTTGATGATTGCAATAATATTTTCATCATTAATGCAGATTTGTTTGTTTTCAAATTCGAATTTTAATGTTCATTTCACGTTCAATTTAAATCACGTGTTTTTTAATAATCAAGTTTAAATCCGAGATCTTATTTAAAATCTTGAGTAGGTCTTTTGTGAGACAGTCTCACGTATCTTTATTTATGAGACGAGTCAACTTTACCGATATTCACAATAAAAATTAATTTTTTCATAGATGACTCAAATAAGAGATATGTCTCATAAAATATGATCCATGAGACTGTTTCACACGAATTTTTGTGAAATCTTATTGTCTTATGTGTTATAAGTCATCTTAATTAAAATCATGTGTTATGTAAGTGTTTGGAATATATTCATGCATTATTATATTTGATAAAAATGGGTGTAAATTCGAGTTTTCCCGTATATATAATATATATTATTTGAATTGACACCGCCGAAAAAATCTCAATATTGCATTACAACACATAGAGATGCTTTCAACTTGTTAAAAGTGTGAGTCACGTGGTGGATTTCCAGATAAGAATCAGAATATAAGATGGAGACTGATCTACAAGATTCTTTAGTAGTAATTTTCCAAAAATAGTCTTTTTTTTTTTTAGTGAAAATGAAATTTGGATAAAGATGTGATACGATAGATATGAATCGGGTCGACTTTTCAACGGATATTGACATGAAATTTTCCATCGCAAGAAAAAATATGTATTTGTGATCGCATTGATGTGCTTTCAGTCAGGGGCGGATTTAGTGTAGGGCGAACGGTTGACAATTTCAGTTTCAAGTTACTAAAATAAATTTTTTCACAAAAGCTCTCGTGAGATGATCTCACATATCAATTTCATGAGTCAAATATCTTATTTAGATCATCCATGAAAAAATATTACTTTTTGTGCTAAAAATATTACTTTTTATTGTGAATATAGCTAATTTGTTAACCAACGACTCAATTTCACTGATATCCAAGAGGTCCACGTGTTCGTTTCTCACCCGTGGAAGATTATTTTAAATTATTGAGTATAAATGAATGATACTGTTGTGAAAAAGTAAAAATTTATGGTAAAAAGTAAAAATCTCAAACTCTCAAAATTTATCAAACTACACACTTTATAATATTTTTCTCTCTACTCAATTGTGATTTTCTTCACAAATTAGAGATCTATTTATAGGAAATCTTTACAAATAATCCAAAAATAAAATACATCATTACATACATCATCATACACTAATTTTCAATATTTACAACTCTTATTTTCAACATTCAAATATTCAACATTCAAATATTCAATACACACATTTTAAATATTATTTTTCAACACTCTCCCTTGTGATGATGATCATAATGATTGTCTTCATTACGTGTCTTTATACTGCCTCGTTAAAAACCTTACTAGGAAAAACCCATTGGGATAAAAACCATAGTAAGGGAAAAAAAGTGCAGTCACGTAAACTCCCCCTCATGTTGACACGAACAATTCTTCACAAATTTCGTAGATTGCGCATTCCAATATTATATATGTGATTTCTGAATATTGTCGTAGGAAGTGCCTTTGTGAAGAGATCTGATGAGTTTTCACTTGATTGAATGTGACGAACATCAATACATTTATTCTTCTCTAGCTCCTTGGTGAACGCGAAGAACTTAGGAGGAATATGTTTAGTTCTGTCGCTTTTTATGTATCCCTCTTTCATTTGAGCCACACATGCATCATTATCTTCATATAGTATCACAAGCTTCTCGTCGAATGATAATCCGCATGAGATTTGAATATGTTGGGTCATTAATTTTAACCACACACATTCACGGCTTGCTTCATGTAGTGCAATAATCTCGGCATGATTTGATGAAGTTGTTACGAACGTTTGTTTCTGTGAACGCCAAGAAATTGCAGTGCCTCCACGAGTAAATACATAACCAGTTTGGGAACGTGCCTTGTGTAGATCAGATAAGTATCCAGCATCGACATAACCAATTATACTTGGATTAGCATCTTTTGAATACAAAAGTCCCAAGTTTGTCGTTCCTAGTAAATAACGGAATATATGTTTAATTCCGTTCCAGTGTCTCTTTGTTGGATATATCAGGCCTTGTACAATTTGTAAGATACATAAGAGCACCGATAGCACTTAGATATGGTACTTCTGGACCAAGAGTATCTTCATCATCTTCACATGGACGGAATGGATCCTTTTTTATGTTTAATGATCTAACAACCATTGGAGTACTTAAAGGATTTGATTTATCCATATTAAAACGTTTAAGAATCTTTTCTGTATAATTTGTCTGGTGAACAAACATTCCGCATTCTTTTTGTTCAATTTGTAAACCCAGAAAATACTTGGTTTTTCCAAGATCCTTCATTTCAAATTCTTCCTTCAAGTATGACACAACTTCTTGAATTTCCTTATTCGTTCCAATGATGTTTAAATCATCAACATATACATCAATAATTACACATCCGGATGTTGTTTTCTTAATGAAAACACAAGGGCATATTGAATTTTTGCATATCCCTTTTTCATCAAGTGATCACTTAGTCGATTATACCACATTCGACCGGATTGCTTCAACCCATATAATGATCTTTGTAATTTCACAGAATAACATTCTCTGGGTTTTGAACTTTGTGCTTCAGACATCTTAAATCCTTCAGGGATTTTCATATATATATATATATATATATATATATATATTATATATATATATATATATATATATATATATATATATATATATATATATATTACTATCAAGTAATCCATATAAGTAAGCTGTAACAACATCCATAAGACGCATTTCTAAATTTTCAGATACTGCCAAGCTAATCAAATACCGAAACATAATTGCATCCATCATGGGAGAATACGTTTCTTCATATTCAATTCCAGGTCTTTGAGAAAAACCTTGTGCAACAAGTCGAGCTTTATATCTTACTATTTCATTTTTCTCATTTCGCTTTCGAATAAAAATCCATTTGTATCCAACAGGTTTTACACCTTCAGGTGTAAGGACTATAGGTCCAAAAACATTACGTTTATTTAGCGAATCCAATTCAACCTGGATGGCTTCTTTCCATTTTATCCAATCCTGCCGATTTTTACATTCACCAAAAGATTTTGGTTCATGATCTTCATTATCATTTATGATGTCGATTACCACATTATAAGAAAATATATCATCAATTTCTTCTATATCTTTTCGGTTCCATATTTTTCCAGTATTAATGTAATTGATAGAGATTTCATGATTCTCGTTAGTTTGTGGTTCTGACAGAACATTTTCATCATCATGTGTTTCTTCAGGAACATCATTCTCTATTTTGTGATCATCATGTGTTTCTTCAGGAACATCATTCTTTATTTTGTGATCATCTTGTTTCTCTATGAATTTTCTTTTTCGAGGATTTTTGTTCTTGGAACCTACTGCCTTCCACGCTTCAGGCGTTTAATGACATCATGAGTATCTTCAATTTGTTTCTTTGAAATTTCAATTCGAGCAGGGGCATTTGCAGCATGTATATATGATTTAGTTACCCATTTTGTGTCTGCAAATGCATCTGGTATTTGATTTGCTATTCTTTGCAAGTATACAATTTGTTGTACATCTTTTTCACATTGTTGTGTTCTTGGATCCAGATGTAACAATGATGATACATAACATGTAATTTCATTTTCGGTATGTTTCTGTTCTCCCCCTAACATTGGGAAGATTTCCTCATTAAAATGACAATCAGAAAAACGTGCTGTGAACACGTCGCCTGTCTGAGGTTCAAGATATCGAATGATTGATGGACTATCATAACCAATATAAATTCCAACCTTTCTTTGAGGTCCCATTTTCTTTCGTTGCGGTGGTGCAATAGGCACATACAACATACATCCAAATATTCTCAGATGAGAAATGTCTGGTTCTTTACCAAATACCAGCTGCAATGAGGAGTATTTATGATATGCACTTGGTCTGATGCGAATTAATGAAGCAGCATGTAAAATTGCATGTCCCCATATAGAAATAGGGAGCTTTGTTTTCATAATCATTGGTCTAGCAATCATTTGCAGACGTTTAATTAATGATTCGGCCAATCCATTCTGTGTATGTACATTAGCAACATGATGCTCAACAATGATTCCCATAGACATACAATAATCATTGAAAGTCTGGGAAGTAAATTCACCCGCATTATCAAGTCTAATTTTCTTGATTGTATAATCGGGAAATTGATTTCTCAATTTTATTATTTGAGCAAGTAATCTTGCAGATGCAACATTTCGAGTTGACAATAAACATACATGTGACCATCTGCTGGAGGCATCAATCAATACCATAAAGCATCTGAATGGTCCACATGGTGGATGGAATGATCCACAAATATCACCATGAATACGTTCAAGAAACATTGGTGATTCAGTTTGGATTTTGGCTGGTGATGGTCTTATAATAAGTTTTCCAAGAGAACATGCTTTACATTGAAACTTATTATTCTGAAAGATCTTCTGGTCTTTCAACGGATGACCATGTGTATTTTCTATAATTCTTCGCATCATTGTTGAACCAGGATGTCCTAATCGATCATGCCAATTGATCAGTATTGAAGAATTATCAACTACCATGTTTGATTCAATTGGACTTATATATGTATAATGCAATCCAGTAGGGAGCAGTTGTAGTTTTTCAATCACATATTTCTTTCCTGATTTATATGTGATAAGACACATATATTTCTCATTCCCTTCATTCATTGTTTGAGTATCATAACCATGGGAATATATATCATTAAAACTCAACAAATTTCTTTTCGATTGTGGTGAATATAAAGCATCATTGATCAAAAATTTTGTACCGTTAGGTAACAAAAATTGTGTTTTACCACATCCTTTAATCAAGTCTACAGGACCTGATATTGTATTCACCGTTGTTTTTGTTGATTTTAGTTCCAATAAATATCTTTTATCTCGGAGGATAGTATGCGTTGTACCACTATCGGGTATGCAAACTTCAGCTTTGCTCATGGCATTTTCTATTTTTGAACTTCAAAAAAATATGCAGTGAAATAAAATTACTGGCAATATATATTTAAATATAACACATATCATAATTATATAATAAAACATTATTATATGAATACATGAAAAATAAATTATTGTACATTTATATTCTACCACTATATTGTTCATTTTCAAAGAAATCATTGAGAAAATCTGCAGGATCAATATTGTTCATTTCTATCCCACCAACATATTGATCATTTCCAGAGAAATCATTCATAAAATCACCAGCATCAAAATGAGTTGAATCACTCAAATGGTCACTGCGTTCAGTGAAGTTGGTCTCCTTTTCTTTCCCCTTTAATGATTCTGTATAAAGCTTACAAAGATGCTCAGGGGCTCGACAAATACGAGACCAATGTCCTGGAGTACCACATCTGAAACAAGAACTTTAATATCTTTTTGAGTGATTCTCATTAACAGTTGTATTCTCATGATGCCTTTTCAGTGGATGATTTGGGACATTCTTTTGAGATGAGTTATAAAAATAACTATCTCTATTGTTTTCAAAACCACGGCCTCGACCACGACCACGGCCAATTCCACGTCCATGTCCACGTCCACGACCTCGACCTCGACCTCGACCAAAATCTTGTCTTTGAATTTGATTTTGGTTTCGAGGTTTAAATTCATTTTTAATTACAGCATTTACTTCTGGAAATGCTGTTGATCCAGTGGGTCGGGACTGATGATTTCTCATTAATAGCTCGTTGTTCTTTTCCGCTACAAGAAGACAGGTGATGAGTTCAGAATATCTCGCAAATCCACGTACTCTATATTGTTGTTGTAGAGTAATATTTGATGCATGAAACGTGAAAAATGTTTTTTTCAAGCATTTCCGATTCTGTGACCTCATGTCCACAAAATTTTAGCTGCGAGATTATTCGATACATCGCTGAATTGTAATCACTGACTTTCTTAAAATCTTGGAATCTTAACATATTCTATTTATCACAGGCGGTCGGAAGTATAACTTCCCTTATATGTTCAAATATTTCTTTTAATCCTTTCCACAGAGCCATGAGATCTTTTTCGATGAGATATTCACATTTTAAACCTTCATCAAGACGTCGCCGCAAAAATATTATAGCTTTTTCTTTTTCTTGTGATGAAGATATACCATTTTCTTTAATGGTCTCGCTTAGACCCAATGACTCACTATGCATTTCTACATCGAGAGTCCATGACATATAATGTTTTCCCGTGATGTCGAGCGCAACAAATTCGAGCTTTGTCAAATTTGACATGGTGGTATTAAAAAAATTACGATGCATTTTATTAGTTAATGAATATTGCAATACAAGTAATGGATAAACAACAAGTACAAGCATGTGTAAAAATAAAGAAAACACACGAGGAGGATATTCTCCGATAAATAAAAGATTCGTGAGTATGATAACCAAAATAATTAAAAATAACCTTGAGAAAGTCATCTTCTTTTTTCTTCGAAAATTTTAATGAAAAAAATAATTTTTAGAGAAGAAGAGAAAGTTGGAGTGATTGAATGTGTTTATGAGATCATATTTATAGGGCAAAAACTAGCCGTTTTGTTACCGTTTGTGACCGTTGGGGTGTACAAAAAAATAAAGGTATGTATTTGTATAATTTTATGGTAATAATATGGTGTATATAATATTAGTCATATTTAAATAGTTATGTATATTATATCATATTATTATAATGATGTGTCATAAGTTATTTTTTTTTAAAAATCTTATAAGCTTTCATATTTGTCGTATCCCTTACCGGGAGTGTGGGATGTCATCTTAACATTCTCCTAGGATTTATAACAAGTTTTCGAAAAATTTATTTTTATTATTTCTAATAATAACATTATATTATATATTAAATATATACACAATAAATAAATAACAGTAAAATGAATATTATTATTTTTGTTACTTTTTTATTCTGTTTGGAGCTTGGAAAAGTATGGAGGACTTTTAGAGCTTCGTGCTGATAACGTGTTGTGAAAAAGTAAAAATTTATGATAAAAAGTAAAAATCTCAAACTCTCAAAATTTACCAAAATACACACTTTATAATATTTTTCTCTCTACTCAATTGTGATTTTCTTCACAAATGAGAGATCTATTTATATGAAATCTTTGCAAATAATCCAAAAATAAAATACATCATTACCTAAATCATCACACACTAATTTTCAATATTTACAACTCTTATTTTCAACATTCTAATATTCAACATTCAAATATTCAATACACACATTTTAAATATTATTTTTCAACACATACAAAGTTTATTCGATTAATTGAGCAATAAACCCAAGGGCCCCTCCCTCTACTTTTAGTTTCTATTATTATTGCTACTATTTTCTTTAAAAAGAGGTCATTATTTTCTGTCATTTGAAGAATGATAATTCAAGAGAGTCGCACTGGCCAGTTTTCACCAATTAATCTATGGGGTAGGGGAATTGTTCATCTTTACCTTCTATTTTGTGTTATTTATGCTATATTGATTATTGAGTACAAATAATAAAAAATAGAGTGTAAATATCAACTTTCTATTTTTAAATGCAAACGTCTAGGTATCGAATTCTCTACCTCAATCTTCTATATTTAAAATTTATGCCATTTTCTTATTCCGTATTTGCCATTTTTAGTAGTCATTCTCAACTTGCAAATGCAATCCTTATTTTAGTTAATTTACAATTTGTTCGATGCAAATTATATTAATAATAAACACATTATTGGAAAGAATACTCCTTTTAATAACTACCTTTGACGTCATGGTCTGGTTTTATGAACCAATTTTTTTTTCTCGGATTACAAAATATTTTGTTTGTTTAATAAAAATGTCATTAAATAATCATACCATAAAAAATTCTTATAAAAACATTTTAAAATTTAAAATTTTAATTTATTCTCTCGAATTTGGGAAAAAAAAATTCTAACACCTAAATCTTTTTAATATGCGTGCCAAAGGTCACTACTTAGCAAGTCCGCTAGTTAACATTGTCATCTTTCTTATCTTGTTTGTTAGCAATTAGATTGGGCCTACTTAAGCTTAAGGAAACAGTTAAATCTATTGGGCCACTGTCCATTGGACGAATAAGGTCCAATCTTTTCATGGGCCCATGATTGGACTCAAAAGCCCGGTCGTTAAATGAACAAAATTCAGTTTCCTTAACCCCCATGGATTCCCGCTCTGGAAATATTCCTCCACCGGCGCCTGAAACGACGACGTCCTCGCCTGAGGAAAAGACATGGGGGGAGAAGGTCTCAGAAGTAGTATTGTCGTTTTACAATTCTCTTCCCAAAAAGGGGAAGCCTCAAGGACGCGAAGTCACTGTTTTGGCGGCGTTTCTTCTCTCCACCGCAACTCAAGGTTTTTATCAGAATCCAAATATCTGATTCATTTTGCTGTTTTTGATCCAAGTGATTTGAATTTTGTGTTTATTTATGTAAACGTTGTTAGAATTACAAGTGGTTGCGTTGGGAACTGGGACGAAATGCGTAGGGCACAAGCGGCGGAGTTTGAATGGCGACGTTGTCAATGATTCTCATGCTGAAGTCATTGCTAGAAGATCTCTTCTCAGGTAGGATTTCAGTTTCTCAAATTGTTCTTTTACTTTAGCCAAATGTTTCTGCATGAAAATGGCGTGCTTTGTATAAAGACTATGATTTTAGATGCACGAGCTGAATAAAATTTAAATTTTAATTATTTTGACGTTAGATGGTGACTAGTTGGGTTCCCTGGTTTTGGTCCGTCACTCTGTATTGACTAATGTGGCTAGTTCAGCTATGCAGCGAAGATGATATATCTGAAGGTATCAGGTCATCTAATTGGTTGCATATATTTTACCAGGTTCTTCTATTCAGAGATTCATCGCCTCATGAAAATTTACAGTAATTATGAGCATAATAACCAAAGCACAGAGTTGCAGAATGACGATATTACCAACTCAGTTTTCCATCTTAACTCAGATGTCCTTGGTCGAGGAAAGTTTAAATTGAAACCATGCTGGAAGTTGCATTTGTACGTATCACAATTGCCATGTAGGTAGTGGATGTCTAAAATTTTGTAGTATTTTCTGGACATGACTTTTATTCTACCTCCAATAAGTTATGTTTCTCTGATACCAGTACAGGTGGGGATGCCTCACTTAATTCTCAGTTGTTCACTTGTTTAAATAATGGTTCATCAAAAGTATCAGAGGTGCAATGCATCGCTTCAGAATGTTCTGACAGCACAATGGTATTACTGATGAATCTTTCCTTGCTAGTTTCCTTTAAATGTCTTCTGGACCGAATTATCGTACTTTTTTACATGTAGCTTTCTTGTTTTCCTTTCTTTGACATGGGTTTTTATAACTATAATTTCCAATGTTTTTAATAATAATAATTTATTTTAAAGATCAGTCTTCAGGTCACTATTCTCAGGTTGCTGGTACTGTTCAGAGGAAGCCTGGCCGAGGAGATACAACTTTGTCAGTAAGTTGCTCTGACAAGATTGCACGGTGGAATGTTGTTGGAGTTCAAGGTTCCTTACTTTTAGATCATGATAAATTATTGGATGTTTTACTAATGTATTAAGCTAGGTGAATTAGTGCCACACTCATGTCTTTAGACACCTCCGGAATGTGATGGTTTGTCTCACTTTGAATATCATGCACCTCATGGAAACTTACGAGGAGAGATCACAACACCATCTGCAGTTACTTGAAGCTTGACTATTTATTTAAAAGCAAATAGCAAGCAAAAAGGTTAATAGTACCCTAAAATTTGACTAATTTGGTGGATTCGCAAATAATAATCCCATTTTGTTCCTTTGATGTTCTTAATGACATGCACCCATTTTGTATTTGAACAGTATGTATCGACAATGTGAATCTTCTACTATTTCTTGAGTGGGAGAGGCGTGAGAAGCAATAACTGAGAGATTGAGCTATTGTACGGTATAAAACCTATGAATTGCAACACCATTACTAGTTATAGTTTTGGTAAATATCAAGCATTTTATCTTGGAATTGATATCGATGTCAAGGTCAGACATTTGGTTCCATGAATTGCAAGTTGATGTAGTTATTGAGTGAGAAATTATCGGGAAAAATAATTGTCTATGTTGATAATATGGGCTAAATGTTCCCCCAGGTGTACCACGTGGATCAAAATATTTAAGTTGTATCAGTTGTGGTTTTTGGTAAAATGGCAAATATTTGATCCCACAAATAGATCAATATTTTTAATTGTCCGTGCTCAATAAGCAAATGGAAATATGCTTTGGAAAATTGTAATAAGCTATGATAAATATCTTCATGTGCAAATTGGTTATTAGTTATGCACTCTCATTGAATTTTTATTTGGATACAGGAGCCCTTCTTTCTTCTTTTCTGGAACCTATTTATATCTCCTCCATAACAGTTGGTATATCCCATTTTGATTCTGAAAATGTTCTTGTGGTCAATCACCTGAGAAGATCTCTGCATGAGCGAATTGTTCCATTGACTAACAAACTGATGAGTCCCTTTCAAGTTAATGAGGTCATAGTTCACAGTTTCCCTCCATGTTGGCTATGCAGCATGACACTGAAGATGAGCAAATGGATCTCATCAAACTCAATTTTCTTTGTAATTGACAGCCACTCCTCTGGATTGCCCCTGTGCCGCCTGAGGAGTTTCAACATTCTGAGACCTGCTCTAGAAACTTTAACTTGCGGGTGGGCTTTTGTGTTAATTATCATTGCTTCATGAGAACTATTGGTTGTGTTCAGTTACTTTATCTGATGTTGCATTCTCCTTTGTTTGCAGTTATTCAGTATGTTGGAATAAATGTGGCTTGCATGAAGTCCTTCTCGGAACCACTGGTAGAAAGCAGGGTACTTCTGCAAAAGGAGCTTTGTATCCTTCTACTGAGTCATCTTTATGCAAGTAAGTTGCTATAATTTACAATCAGTACACCAAAAGCTATTTTACTCGATTGCTCAAAGCTAAAATTCGTTTCTCATACTTGTCAGAGCCATGATTGATTTGCTTCCCTGGTTCACCGTTTTCATTTAGTGAAATTCAGTTTGAAATTCTCTTACTTTGATTGATGCATCATGAAGTGTTTTAGGGTTGGTGCTCTGTCCTCCTATCTTTTCTTGTTTTTTGTTTTCCATGAGTCAACCCCCTTAATCTATGTGTATGAAAGATGAAGACAACCCCTTTGTAACATGAACAGAGATATAACCAAAACCTTACTCCTCCCAAAATCAAATTCTTGGTCACACCAGACCCCAATGATTGGATCTGATGTAGTCTGCTGGGCTTATCTGTATCAGAGCACCTTATTTTTTGCAACATTGGTCGATCATATTATTCAACTAGGAAATCTTTACACTCTTGTCTTTATAGAAGCACTGAAAAGTCTAGTATAGCTTTTTTATTTGTACATTCCACATTGAATTTTTTATGTTCTTAGGAAGCGTTTGTTGGAGTTATTTGTATCACTTGAGCGTGAGATTATATCGGAGTGCTTCATCAGCGAGGTTACTTATCATGAACTCAAGGTGAGTGGCTTGGTTGTCCCCTTTGTTGATATCTATTTTTTAATTTACAGCCACGTGGGTAAATGACATTTTCAATACAGTGCAATGCCGTTAGCTTTTAAAAAGGTTCATATTGGAAGAACTGGCTTTATGGATTTGATCCTGTTTTGCAGGAAAGGGTTGGAGAATACCAAGCAACTTCGAAGGCTTTCAAAGCAAGCCCACATTTTAGAAACTGGATTTTGAAACCCAAAGACTCTGAGGCCTTTTCGTATGAAGGGCATTAAAATGAGGTGCACGATGACTCTACTAAATCGTAATGTCTAGTTGTAATAGGCATCTTTAGGGAAGAAAACAGAAAGTCTTTCATTGTCTATAGTAGCTGTTGCAAGCCATTACAAGAAACACTTGTTTGAAATGCGGGTTTATTAATTCGAAAAATGGTCAATTTGTTAAATCTCATTGTTGATTCGCTATTATACGATTGGAATTTGGACATGTCCCGTCCCGTTCATTTACTTCCAGTTGATTCTGCTAACACATTATTCGTGCCTTCTGGGAAAAACAATTTCTTGCCTTCGATGTGTAAGCCCACTTGATTTCTTTGCTATTCAACGATGCTGAAATGTAAAATTAAATTCATAGATTGAGTAGTTGGCACATGTAGAAACCATTTTATGGCATTGATTAATTGATTTGTGTCGGATATGTACTGTCACGCTCCGAGACCGGGGTTAGTTGACATCGACGTTATTCAACAATCACATAATTGCTAAACAACAAATCTCGTAATACAATATAAACCAAAACCAGTTTATATATCATAAATGCCATAAAAATGGAATCTTCTTTACAATAGTACCTCTGAAAACGATAAAAATATGCGGAAGCGTTTATATCTTAGATTAAAAACTCACAAGAACATATTCTTAATTAAAATTCTTCATGCGTCCACTATCAGTCCAAAAACTGGTGTTCGATTCTTCTTTCTGTTTGCTTCTTCTGATTTATCTGGGGAGGGTAGAATAAGGGGTGAGTATTTTGGGAAATACTCAGCAAGTGGGGGATCGTATCGAGCACAATATAACAACATGCATAAAATTTCGAAATCACATGACTTGCATAACATCCTTCATAACACATGCATAACATTGACTAGCACTGAGATTCATCTACTTTCTATGGTTTACTGACGTCAGCCCCTAATTTTTACTCCTCTAAGGGGGCGAGGCCGTATAGCGGTTATATCCCCCACCGCGTAAGGGTACGGTTAGGATTCCCAACCATATCCAGTCGACTCCTCACAGTGCTCAAAACCGTATGACAAACACAAGAAAGGAGTAGAAGAAGAATGTGTACTCGATCGTATTTTCAAAAAAACCCAAAGAAACATACATAACGAAATTTAATCTTTAAAACAAGCCCACTTACCTTAGACTCGAAGAAAACGTGAAGAACTCGGAAAACATAGTAGAATCATGCAACCGACACGTCGAAAACACAGCAGCATATCTACCGAAAAAAATCAGCCACATCGTAAAATTCTTTGCGCCTAAATGAACCGTTGGATCGGGCTTAAACTTTAACAGTACGTTCATAAGTACGCCAAATAAATTATGAATGGTGGAGATCGGGTTTGGATGTGGTTTTAACCTGTTTATGGACAAAAACCGTAGGTATGTTGAATTCCCACCTAAAATCTAGGCAGTTTTCTTGCGAAGGCTATAAACGAAAAACTAACCGTTGGATTTGGCTGAAATTTGGATATGTTATGCGAAACATACCGAAGCATATTCTGAACGGTGGAGATCGGATTCTGAGTACTCGAGCAAGAGAAACGAATTTCTGAATTGCGAAAGAATTTTGACGACTCGTGCAGAATTTTTTGGGAGGAATTTCGAAAATTAAAGAGCAAAATTTCGAAATTTGTTTGCTAGAATGAGGGGTGAATTTTGAATGAGAGTGTCTTTTTATTTATAGGGGGAGATGAAAATCTTACCATAATTCGATTGATATTCTTTCCAAAATTTGGAGATGCGCCTTCCATTAAATTCGAGATAATCATTCCATAAACATTGATACGCTTCTTTATTGAGAAAATATACCTTGTATGTAATATTGTCTTCCAAATTTGATTGATATACAGCCTTATTTATCGTGTATTTTACACTGGATTTTGAATTCCATGTATTATTTATATTTTCGAATTTATTATAACTCGAAAATAAATTCTTATACATGTCTATATTTAATTAATTACGTGTCCAAAAATTTCTCATATCCCTCCCTCCTTATTAAAAGTTTCGTCCTCGAAACTTGAGTCGGCCTGACTTTCGAAAAGGTAGGGATGTTGCTTGTGCATTTTATCTTCAAACTTCCAAGTAGTTTTCTCTTTCTGTTTGTTTTGACCATTGCATCTTGACGTAAGGAATGATACATTGTCTCAATACTTGGTTCTTGGTGTCCACAATATTGATAGAGACATCTTCATATTTCAGCTCTTCCCCCATGTTACATTTGATCATGAGCAGTTTAATTTTCACAACATGGCTTCAGTTCGAGATGTATTTCCTTATTTTGGACTTGTGGAATACATTATGGATTCTAGACATATCTGGTGGCAATCTTATTCTGTAAGCAAATATGTCAATCTCTCCAGAATTTTGAATAGTCCTACGTACCGAGATTTCACTTTTTCAGCTTTACTGAATCTACTGATTCTTTCATTAGTGAGACCCGTATATAAGTTTTTATTTTTCACCCAATGTGAATTCCATTAGTCTCTTTTTAAGATTAGACTAACTCTTTTGCTGGTCTTATGCAGCCTTGAGTCTGTCTCTGATGATGGACACCTTTCCATTGTCTCTTGGATTAGTTCTAGCCCAGTTATGACTATTTCTTCTATTTTGTCCTAGTACAGTGGTGATCGATAATTTCGTCCATAAAAGGCTTCTAATGGAGTCATTTCAATATTGTTGCGATAACTATTATTATAAGCGAACTCTATCAGTGGTAGATGTTTATTTCAATTACTACCGAAGTCTATAGCACGTGCCCTTATCGAATTCTCTAAATTTTGAATCATTCTCTCTGTTTGGTCATCAGTTTCAGGGTGATAAGCCGTACTAAGAGTAACTTTTTCTCACATGGCTTCTTGAAAGCTCTACCACAAACGTGACACAAATCTTGGATCTCTATCCGAAATTATGATTGTAGGCACTTTATGTAGCCGTAAATGTTATCCATGGATAGAGTAGCCAACTTGTCAATATTATAATTCCTTCAGACGAGTAGAAAGTACACAGATTTTATGAGTCTATCTACGATTATACGTACCCTGTTGTGACTCTGTATTGACTTCGACAATTTTACAACAAAATCCATGAAAATATGTTCTAATTTCCATTCTAGGATTCTAACTGGTTGCAGTAGTCCTTCCAGTCGTTGAAACTCGACTTTCACTTGTTGGCATACTTGTCACTTAAATATAAATTCGGCGACGTCTCTTTTCATTCTGCTTCGCCAAAAACTTTCTTTCAAATCTCTATACATCCTTATAATGACGGAATTTCTCATATTAGTTTTCATAAATAATTTATCATCCCGGGTCAAATATTTCATCTTAAGTCAGAATCTTAACTCAACTTATCTCCGATATGTATATTCCGAAAAATATAGACAAATATTAAGTGTCTCCATAATACAATTCCATAAAAAAAATCGACAAATAGTTCAAGAAAATACGTTGAACGAGATTTTTCAAGAAATTTTCCAAAGTGGAAAGTTTGGACATTGACCCATGGATAGAAAGAGTACGTCGAGAGGATTCCAGAACAGTTGACAGAATTAAATTCTGAGTTTCCTACGAAAAGTTATGAGTTCTACGAAACTTTCCTAAAATAGCACAAATGCGATTTCGGAGGTCTAAATGAAGGAATTTCTCGTTTTCGGACCACGCCTCTAAAAAAAGTTGTAATATTTCTCGTTGGTCGTTCCGAAGGGAGTGCATCAGCCTTTCTCCATAATCTGATAAATTTTTCTTCCCAACTGGATTATGAACCTGGTGGCTCTGATACCACTTAAATGTCACGTCTCGAGACCGGGGTTAGTTGACATCGGCGTTATTCAACAGTCACATAATTGCTAAACAACAAACCTCGTAATACAGTATAAACCAAAACCAGTTTATATATAATAAATGCCATAAAAATGGAATCTTCTTTACAATAGTACCTCTGAAAACGATAAAAATATGCGGAAGCGTTTATATCTTGGATTACAAACTCACAAGAACATATTCTTAATTAAAATTCTTCATGCGTCCACTATCAGTCCAAAAACTGGTGTTCGATTCTTCTTTCTGTATTGCTTCTTCTGATTTATCTGGGGAGGGTAGAATAAGGGGTGAGTATTTTAGGAAATACTCAGCAAATGGGGGATCGTATCGAGCACAATATAACAACATGCATAAAATTTCGAAATCACATGACTTGCATAACATCCTTCATAACACATGCATAACATTGACCAGCACTGAGATTCATCTACTTTTTATGGTTTACTGACGTCAGTCCCTAATTTTTACTCCTCTAAGGGGGCGAGGCCGTATAGCGGTTATATCCCCCACCGCGTAAGGGTACGGTTGGGATTCTCATCCATATCCAGTCGACTCCTCACAGTGCTCAAAACCGTATGACAAACACAAGAAAGGAGTAGAAGAAGAATGTGCACTCGATCGTATTTTCAAAAAAACCCAAAGAAACATACATAACGAAATTTAATCTTTAAAACAAGGCCACTTACCTTAGACTCGAAGAAAACGTGAAGAACTCGGAAAACATAGTTGAATCATGCAACCGACACATCGAAAACGCAGCAGCACATCTACCGAAAAAAATCAGCCACCTTCTTTGCGCCTAAATGAACCGTTGGATCGGGCTTAAACTTTAACAGTACGTTTATAAGTATGCCAAATAAATTACGAATGGTGGAGATCGGGTTTGGTTGTGGTTTTAACCTGTTTATGGACAAAAATCGTAGGTATGTTGAATTCCCACTTAAAATCTAGGCAGTTTTCTTGCGAAGGCTATAAACGAAAAAATAACCGTTGGATTTGGCTGAAATTTGGATATGTTATGCAAAACATACCGAAGCATATTCTGAACGGTGGAGATCGGATTCTGAGTATTCGAGCAAGAGAAACGAATTTCTGAACTTCGAAAGAATTTTGACGACTCGTGCAGAATTTTTTGGAACGAATTTCGAAAATTGAAGAGCAAAATTTCGAAATTTGTTTGCTAGAATGAGGGGTGAATTTTGAATGAGAGTGTCTTCTTATTTATAGGGGGAGATGAAAATCTTACCATAATTCGATTGATATTCTTTCCAAAATTTGGAGATGCTCTTTCCATAAATTCGAGATAATCATTCCATAAACATTGATATGCTTCCTTATTGAGAAAATCTACCTTGTATGTAATATTGCCTTCCAAATTTGATTGATATACAGCCTTATTTATCGTGTATTTTACACTGGATTTTGAATTCCATGTATTATTTATATTTTCGAATTTATTATAACTCGAAAATAAATTCTTATACATGTCTATATTTAATTAATTACGTGTCCAAAAATTTGGGTTCTCACATGTACACGTTGAAAATAATATATACGAGTAGTTTATTAAAAAGCTTACCAATTTTGTGACATAGAAGTACTACTCGAAATTAATGTACATTAATATCCAAAAGAATATTTAATTTCAAAAGATTCTTCTCATCGGAATTCGATATATTTCACCTAGGGATGTAAACAAACCAAACCGTTCGCGAGCTATTCGGAGCTCGGCTCGATTAAAAGCTTGTTTGAGTTCGTTTGTTAATCATATCAAACAAAGCTCAAGCTCGATTTTGAGCTCGACAACTTAATCAAACCAAGCTAAAGTCTAAGCGTATTCGGCTCGTGAGCTCGCAAACATGTTCGTTAATAGGCTCGCGAGCTCGAACTAGGCTCGTTTAGGTGGCTCGTAAGCTCGAGCTAGAGCTTGACTCATTTATTCAGTTGACAAATAAAAATATTAGTACTAATAAAAGTTAAACTTTTATTTCTAATATAAAATTAGTTTATAGATATATTTAATTTTAACAAGCTCGAATCAAGCTCAAATTCGAGCTCAATTGTATGTTTTACGAGCTCGAAAACGAGCCGAGCTCAAGTCAGGCTTGTTAAATATGATAAACGAGCTATTAATAAATCAAGCTCGAGCCCGGCTTGATTAGCATGATAAAAGAGCTTTTAACGAGTCGAACTCGAGCTTTTCACAAGCTTACACTACAACAATAAATGGCTATTGTGACACTTTTTTGTAGACACTTTTAATTAAATGTTGTTACAAATACTTAATAATGACACTTGTAAAAAATTAATAATTTGTAAAATAAAAAAACATATTAGATTAGTTATCATGACATTTTTAATTGATGTCATCTTTATATGGAGGGAAACAATTACTTTTCCCACATCGTAAAAAATCGTTAAAAACTAAAAAATTTCACTATAAATAAGTGTGAGAATATTTGAGTTAGATAAATATTGGAGGAGGGAAAATAATTGTCTCCCTCCATATAAAAAATGACATCAATTAAAAATGTCAGGATAACTAATCTAATATGTTTTTTTATTCTCACATTTATTTTATCTAATTTCTCTCCTCCTATATTTATCCAACCCAAATATTCCCACATTTGTTATTGTCACTATAAATAACATACACGACACTTTTAGTTGTCATTATAAATGATTTTAACTGACATATAAATTTGTCATTGTTACTATAATAACAAGGCATCTATAAATGTATTTAAATATGAGTTTTCCTGACATTTAAAATTGTCATTATATGAATTATTAGTAACACGTATGAAGTTGTCATTAACATTTTATAATGACATTAAAAAATGTCAGTAAGTTTAAGACGACATTGGAATAGATGACATTTGTTGGAGGTGTCACTAAAACTTAAATGCCACTAAATATTGAATATGATGACATTTATGAATGTCATCATAAGCATTTTTTCTTGTAGTGTTAGTAATTTCAAGACAAGTCGAATTCTAGCATGATGATAAAAGCTCGAATAAAGCTCGAGCTTGAGCTCGAGCTCTATCAATCTTAAACGAGTCAAACTCAAGCCAGATGATAAAAGCTCGAATCAAGTTCGAGCTCGAGCTTGAGCTTGAATTAATCTTAAACGAGCCAAGCTCAATTCTCAAACCTGATAATGTTCGACTTAGTTTGGATCATTTACATCCTTTCACCTATTTATTTACAAATAACAATTAACAAAAAAACTTGATTAGATCTACTTCTTGTCCTCGGAGTTGACAGATTCAGCTCTCAGAAAATCACACCACATGTTAAGTTAGTCATGATTTCTGATTGGATAACACAAAGTCAAAACCAAAATCCCTTTTTTTCTGTTTAGCGAATATGATTAGCCAGAATAGGACACGAAAGGCTCGAACAACAGCAGCCTTCTTTCTTGGAATCTTGATCTTCGTTGCCTTCATCACTCAATGGATTGATATTGTAAGTAATTTTTTGGGTCCGAGTTCTGAATTGATATTTCATGATTTTTAACAATCCCATTTCAATATTTATCTAGTCGATAATCAAAAGATCATTACAAAAGAAATTTCTCCAAGACTCATCACCACACGTATATCAGACAGAATTCGACTGTTCTCTCAAATGTTCAGAAATTTCGGTACCCGTGGCGGAGAATGTAAGCACTTCATCAACAGAATCGTGCCCTGAATACTTCAGATGGATTCATGAAGATTTAAGACCATGGAAAGCTACCGGAATTACAGAAAAAATGGTGGAAAAAGCTAAAGAAGTGGCGCATATTAGGATAATTATACTGAATGGGAGGGTTTACATGGAGAAGTATAAAGAAGTTTTTCAGACAAGAGATGTTATTACAATTTGGGGGATTTTACAGCTTCTTAGGCTGTATCCCGGAAGGCTGCCGGACTTGGATTTGATGTTCGAATGTAATGATAGGCCGGTTATTAAAAAACGCAACTACATAAAAAGACCAAATGCTTTAATCCCTCCATTGTTCCATTATTGTAGCGATGATCTGAGCTTTGATATCGTTTTTCCAGATTGGTCCTTTTGGGGTTGGTAAAAAAATTTCTTTGCACATTCTTTTAGCTTGAATTTTGCATGAGAATAGTTAAAGGGAAAAATGAATGCCTTTGTATATATACTTTTGCAGGCCAGAGGTTAATATCAGGCCTTGGGAAATATTGAAAGAGGATCTGAAAGTTGGCAACAAAATATCAAATGGATGGATAGAGAACCATATGCTTATTGGAAAGGAAACATCAGGATGGGTGCAGCAAGGCAAGATTTGTTAAAATGCAATGCTACCGATGAACAGGATTGGAAAGCTCGAATCTTCAACTTGGTATGCTCATATATATATATATTTGAATAGAGAAAATGTTTTTGGAGAAATATTGTTTATTCAAATTTTTCGAATAACGCCACACTAAAAAAAATAACTTTAAAAATGTCAATAACAAACAAGTTGAAAGAAATGCTTCTTTAGGACTTCTGATTGAAATATATAATATTTTATACATGTTTTTGTCTATTCTTGAAAGATTTGTTAGACTTTATTTCTTGAAAATGAAGTGCCACCTACTCAATAGTTGAATTTGAATGATTTTGCATGAGACTGGGACAAACTTATATTACATAGTTAATGTTGTTTAGTTTACAGGAATGGGGACAGGAGAAGAAACAAAAGTTCAGCGGTGCAGATTTAGCAAGCCAATGCACTTACAGGCATACATCAGTTTGATTTTATCAGATTGAATTATTCAAATGATTATAATTTCTTTCATGTTAATTCTATTTTCAACATGTTTTTTATATAAATTTCGATTCGGACGACGCAGATACAAGATTTACGTCGAAGGAGTTTCGTGGTCGGTCAGCGAAAAGTATATATTAGCATGTGATTCCATGAGTTTGATCATTAGTCCACAGTATTACGACTTCTTCACAAGAAGTCTGCTTCCCACAGTTCATTACTGGCCTATTAACAAAAATAACAAGTGTGGATCCATTAAATTTGCAGTAGAATGGGGCAACAAGTACACAGACAAGGTAATATATATTTTATTGCCCTAATTATGAGGATTTATATTTTTAATCATTTGTGTATGTGATTTATATTTTAGTCCTAAAGCAATTTCACAAAATAAATTAAAACTTCTTATAATTTAATATTTAGTTTATTATTTATTATGTTTTACTCAATATAACATCATATATAAGATATATACACAGACACACTCACACAGACTATAATTTTAATCTTTTTAATTAACTGCATGTATTCGATCATTAATTTCTGTGATTTCTATATATAATAATTTGTTGAATTGGGAGATATTGGTGAAAGAAATACCATTTACGTGAAAATATTAAATTGAAGAATTGAAAATCATTACTTGACTAAAATCAGTAATCGCATAAATTGAAAATTAAAATTATCTACTAAAATCACATTTTGCCATCTAGCAACAAATTTTCCAATACAAAATCTTGAGAAATCTCGAAGATTTAATTTCTGGTTTATGGAATTTTAATTCTTTTCTTTATCCATCATTTCTATATTGCTATATCAGGCACAAGAGATCGGGAAATCGGGGAGTGATTATGTTCAAGAAAATCTGAAAATGAAGTATGTTTATGACTACATTTTCCATCTCTTGAATGAATACTCAAAGCTTGTGAAATATAAGCCTTCTGTCCCCGAAGGGGCCGTCGAAGTATGCTCGGAAACATTTTTTTGTTCCGTCCGAGGATTGAGAAGGAGATTTAGGAAAGAGTCAATGGTGACAAGTGCTGCAGTCTCACGTCCATGCACATTGCCTCCTTCCTTTGATCCTGCGGGGCTTCGAGCTCTTCGTGATCGAAAAGGAAATTTGGAAAAGCAAGCTGTGCTGTGGGAACAAAACGTAAGGAGCGGATTTATTTGAAGATTTTGTTTCCTTTTGCTTGGTTGGATTGTGGTTAAATTTTTTTTATTATTACTGAATGGGATTTCTGCTGTGAAAATTCAGTGAAATTTGAACTCCCATGCTAGGTAAGCTAATAGATATTGCTTTTTTATACCATTTTTCTTCATCAAGTTTGTTTGTTTGTTTGTTTTTTTTTTTTTTTTTTTTCAGAAAGTAGTAATTTTAATCTGGAGCTATATATGTATTCTATGGTTTTAAAATTAGTGTGGAAAATTTGCTACCAATTGTAAGTTTTATATAAAAATAATCCTCCTTCCTAAGAAAATAGAAATAATGATAAGAAGACCTTTATCGGGAAGAAAATCATATAGTGCGACGATATTTGTAAAGTTAATAATAAAAAATTAAATTAAACAATAAATATATATATTTTTTGCATAAATGTGTATATTTCACTTATCATATGGTATATAAAATTAATATAGAGTTAATTACGTTGACTTCCCTTGTGGTTTATCACAATAAAAGAGATCCCTAAATAAATGAGAAAATAACAACAATCTTTTTACATTTTTTACATACATACGTGTTACCACCTACAACTAAAACTTAATAAAAAGTTTTACACAAAAAATCTTGTGAGACGTCTCACGGATCAATTTCGTGGGTCGAATATATTATTTGGGTCATCAATGAAAAAGTATTACTTTTTATGCTAAAAGTATTAATTTTTTATTGTGAATATCTGTAGGGTTTACTCGTCTCACAGATAAAAATTCGTGACCGTCTCACAAGAGACTTACTCAAAATTTTATTATTTAAAAATATCTAAAAACATTCCAAATTTACCTTTTGGTAATATTACTCATACAAATTATAGTTTATAATGTTTTCATAATTATTTTCTTGAGAAGTTTTGGTGTTTTTAATATTCCAAAATTTTTTATTTAATAAAAAATGTATTTAATCCAAAAACTCTAAACATTCAAAACATACACTTTTATTAATATTACTCTACAAATTGTAATTTTTAATATTTTCAAATTTATTTTTTCTTCAACTAATTTATTTTTATTCATCTAATATTTTATTTTAAAATATGAAAATGTAATGGTTTTTTCGTTATTTTTTGTCTAAGTTTTTTTATTTTAATTTGATTATATACATAATCATAATTATAAAATACTAAATTGAATTTTTAAATATTTTATTAATTTTATTTTAGTAATAATTTTTAATTTTAAAATATTAAATGGTTTTTTATTATTTAATTTTATTGTATATATAATTTAATCGACACTATTATCATACGGATAAAAATAATTAAGGTGCAATCAAATTTGCTAGCAATTTGAATGCCAATTTGTCGACTACTAAAATTTTTATTAAATCTTAAAAATTATGAAAATTTCTTAAGAAATTGTAGAAATTTTTAAATTTTTTTATTAATTTTTTTTTTGATGAAGGGATTAATATGTATTATATGTTGTATATGCTGGCTGTTTGTATACATTAAGCTACAAGCAGAACTCAGTACACAAGATAAAAGAATCACAGAAAAAAGCAATTAACATATGAATATCCTTCCAAAAAACCTCAAATTCAAATATTACTTAAAAATTCGTTTTTTTTCCCAAAAAAAAAAAAGAAGAGAGAAAACAAGGAAGAATGGGTGATGTATGGAAGAGGGCCGGGCTTAGTAAGCTCTTTCGTTGAAGATATCCAAGCTCATTTCACTGGGATCGGTTGCCTGTAACTCGACCTGAATACCGTCTAATTCTCTCTTGAATCTGTCTTTTGAACTTGCATACAACATCTTTGTTCTCACCCTAGCTATATCTGGAGACCTGCATTATATTATATTGTAGCCACAAAAATTTTAATTTAAAAAACCACTTTATCCACCAGATTTATTCAACACATATTTGATCATCTATATATGTGTCCATATGGTATAGAACGTGCTGTTCATCTAAAATGTGGGGTTCATATGCTTGATATTGGAGTTGAATTGTGGGAAAAAGTTGAGCAATTTAATTTATAGGTAAAAAACATTCGAAAATATCTTGATGAATAATGTATAGATCAGAAAATATCAAATGTGTGTGTGTATATGTACGAGTACTGACCATGCAACGAAAAAAATCTTGCTTTTATGAATATTTTCATCGGTAGTGAAATCGTAGTCGAAAACAGCGTATCGGCACTCATCGGCGGGCAAGCTTTCGGTGAAATCTTGGTGTGTTTCATCATGGCTACCGATCTTTTCTAGGGTGACTTGTTGGACAGTGTCATCAATCTTGAACACTAAGTATCTGTGGTTTCTTTTCGCTTTTAGCTCCAAGAATCTGAGCTTGCACTCATCATTCACAGCAATTCCAGATGCTGCATTTGCCTGCCCGGCCGGCCAGAAAATTGCATGGATTGGCTTAAAATATTAGGGGCCGGGCAAAGAATTAAAGTAATAAAAAAGAATCCCATATGTAATATCATCCAAGAAAAATAAATTGTTTTCCAAGTTAAATTTTAGGCATTTTTTCTCGAAATCTATAGATCGTACGTCGTCTAGCTCCTGCCATGCAAATTCTACGCATCAAGAATGTTAGATCAAGGAGAAGAGTATATAAATCCCATCTCATCAAAGTTTACATGTACAACACAAACAAAACTTTAGGATCTAAATAATTGTGAGGTCGCTTTCAAATATATTACACATGATATTTATTAATTAAAAATCGACATACCATTTTGTGAAGAAACTAAGCTTGATCAGAACGATGAAAATGGACAAAGGGAATGGAGAAGAAGAGAAAACAATAACAATAAAAAAAGAAGGATCCTTGATTTTTGGTATAGTTTATGGAGGAGTGGGAGAAAATTTCAAAGGGTTGAGAGATTTTTCAGGGTGCTTTTAGGAAAAATTAAAGGAAACATAATTCCCGTTTGAGGTTGATTATTAATCACATGCAATAAAGTGTTTACTCTAAAAAAATTCATTAATTTCCCTCGAAAATTCATTAATTAGACTTTTAAAAGGAAAATTAAAATATTGAGATAATGATATTTATACTCCACTATTTGGCAAAAACTTTTGTGAGACGGTCTCACGTGTCATATTTTGTAAAACGGATCTCTTATTTTGTTCATCTATGAAAAATTATTACTTTTTATGCTAAGTATTACTTTTTATTGTGAATATCGATAGGGTTGACCCGTCTCACAGATAAAGATTCGTGAGACCGTCTCACAAAAGAGACCTACTCCTACTATTTTATAAATACACTTCATTTGTTCTTTTTGTTGTATAAGTTGATAATATTAACATTACGTTGTATATATCTAGCTAATTTTGTTAATGACTCTTAGTTCCTAAATAGATTGCCAGAAACTACTCGAAAATTATCATTAAAATTGTTGATATTCATAAACATAAAATAAAAAACAAAGAAAAATTTAAACTAATTGATTACTACTTTATCTCAACTTTATATAAGCGTTATTTCTAATTTTTTTCAATCAAAATATGCTTCATGATTGTTTTAACAATAACGTCCAATAAAAAAATTGTGGATATTAATAATCTTTCAATTGATAATAATGTAAAATTAAAAAATATGAATACTAATAATCTCAGTATCTTAAAATAAAATGTTATTTATCAAATTTATCATTTAAATATTTTGTAAAATTATTCATTTTACAAGGAACTTATATTAGTTGATTTTAATGTCCAGTGTATATCAACATAAAAAATAGAGTAAAAAACTATATCTGAATTATATTAAGAAAAATACTTTAGAAATAATATAAAATAACATAAGACTTTAATTTTAAGTTCAATTTTTATTTAATTTTACATTTTATTCTCAACTTGTTCGATTAAAATTTTGACACCACAAAATATATATATATATATAAGTGGTGATTAACTTTTCCCTGAATATCGCTCTTTAAATTAAAATTTCAAAACGTGACCAATATATATTGATGTGATCCGAGTAAAATGGATGAGCAGGGTCGGGTGCTCCACCGGATCAAATCAAGAATTTATAATGTTGTTTAGGAAAATGAGCAAGGTAGATGGCTTCGATCGTGACCTGCAAACAATGAAAGGAACTCGTGAATGGGCGCCAGAAGGGTGTCCGGCGTGACCACTCCGATGCTTAAGTCAGCCGGATTGTCGAGAGGGAACTTAAAGGAATATGTATGGATGCTTGAAAGTGAAGAAATTTCAGACCTGTCTGTGATGTCAACGATACCTGCTATTTGAAGAGAAGCTAGGGCTACCTTGATGCGCGTGCTCACCTACTACCTGTACCCTCGGACGTTGACGGCCTGTCGGGTCCCTTTCTACCCGATAGCTTCGTGGGTACTCCAAGAATAAGGGACGTTGACTGCATGTCCAGTCCCTTTCTTCTCCATATTTTCGGGGATACGTTCAGGCGGAAGACGTTGACTTCCCGCCCAGTCGCTTCCTGCCTTACAATCTGTAAGATCCTCTAAGTAAGTTACTCGAGTATTGAGCCCTCGGCTTCAGCATGAAAACCCGGTCCCTAGTTGCTCGGGAGGTAAGTAAATACCCGATCATGCACGAAGCGCCCAGTCGCGTGGGTAACAATCGCCCTCCCGGTTTCTATAGGGGCTACTCAATGACATTTCTCGGGTCCTCCAGGACCCGAGCCCTTATAGGGGTATCACCACCCATCCCTAAAATAGTCGGGCTAGAGTCTCACTCGCTGTCCCGATTGGTGTGAAATAATTCACGGTGTATAATAGCATCAGATCCTTTAAATATCCCGTAGAAGAGATGTCACGCCTGGATGATTTGTCTCCCGGACCCTAATGAATTGTTATCCAGCCCCTCTGGATGTTGTATTTGTTATAATGAGATGCACCCACAATTAATTCCTACTAGAAAACGCTCCACATCTCGAGAAATGGATAAGTCTGACACCTCGACAACTGTGCACGTCTTTCCCCCTCCCGGCACAATTTCCAAAACTTATCTCAACCGTTCAGGCATCTTGAAGATCAACGGTCATTATTAATTTGTTCTTATTATAAATAGGGCCTTACTGATCCGTCATCATACCAGCAAAGTGTTGTTAGGAAGATACAATGGCAGGTGCTAGCAATCCCAGCGTCCCTGATCTGGCGGAAGAGTTCATGAATGCATCCTCAGAGAGGCATAAGACGGAAATAGAGGAGGAGGTCTTTCACAAAATTCTCGCCTTCTGGGAGGCACTGCAGGAGTTACAGCTTCTCTACTACTGCGGTGAGGCTAATACTCCTCGGCTTCTGGCGAAATTGGAGAAGTATCGGGAATATCTAAATATTTCCGAGTTGGGGGATCCTTTTGAAGAGGACCGCATGTACGAACTGATGCTTCGAAAAGAGAGGAACACTCTCAACGATATCACTGACGCCAAGGGCTATGAAGGAAGGGCTACACGAGAAGTGAGACGTTGGATGTTCCTGTGGAAAGCCTTCGTAGAGGAGGCATATTTCGATGTAATTCGAAGTAATTTCGTTAAATAAAATTATTATCCGAGTTTACTGTCTTTTACCATTTTATCTGATGCATATCCCACGGACTGTCTGACTCGACTGACAAGATTAACTACTAATAAGTAACGAACGGAGACGTGAGGATTTCGTACTAATAAAACTAAAAGGGCGCCCGAGCTCCGTATTTCTCGGGTTTACAACAATATGCTGGGACCTCGAATCTCCCGGTCTTAAGATAAAATGTCGAGGCCTTAAACCTCCCGGACTCAAGAGAAAATGCCGGGGCCTCAAACCTCCCGGACTTAGAATAATATGCCGGGGCCTCAAACCTCCCGGACTTAGAATGATATGCCGGGGCCTCAAACCTCCCGGACTTAGAATAATATGCCGGGGCCTCAAACCTCCCGGACTATTCACGTGGTATCCGGATGATATACAGCTCATCATTAAAACTCTCACCGAATGAGAACGTTCCGTATTCCCAGCTGTATCAGTCGGGCGCCTTGGTAACCGTCAATGCCCCTTCACCTTCTGAGCACAATTTTCAAGGAATATCCTGACCGCCCACGTGTTTAGATTCGATGGCTTCGATTAACTTTTTCCTTTGACTCCTAGAGGGGACGCTTCCGCTGGCTGGGACCCTTGTATTTCCTCCACATTTAAAAACGTTCACCTATAAATAAGGGGGGATAGATGTAAAGTGACTCTCAATTCAAAATGTCGAATTCAAGCGGTTCCAGTGCCTGCAGCAGTACACATGTCCTGGTGACCCCGGAGATGCGTCCTCATGTGGAGGAATTGAAGAGGGAAATCGAGGAACATATATGGGCGAAGGTCATGGCCGTGCGGGACAAGGTTCATGACTTGGATTATACCTATCGCAATCGCTTGGCCACTACTCGAGCGCAAAGAGCCAGAGCGAGGAAGTATATCCGAGAATTCGTAGTAGACCGGGTGACCGATCTAGTTGACGATGAAGTTCTGCTGCACATGATGCTGTGGAAAGAGTGGCATGCCCTGGACAAGATAATGAAGAATGAATTCTTCATTGACCTCCGCATTCACGAATTAACTAATTGGATAACGGAGTGGCAGGATTCTGTATCTAACATAATGGATCCCATAACTTTTCGCCGCTATTTTATGTAATGGAAATTTTATCGACTTCTATCGCTTTACTCTTCTGCAAATGAATCTTGTGCAAATTTATGAGGACCGAATCAATAGACTTACAGTTATTTGTAATAACATGATCCCCCCGAACTTAAAATATAATCCCGGGCCATCGAACCTTTTGACTATAACAAGATGCCGAGGTCTCGGATTATTCGGACTTAGAAATTTCCGTCCTGGGTCTCTAGGTTCCCGAGCTATGAAACGAACTTACCGAGTTCTCCTAAACCTCCCAGCCTATCCACACGTTACTACAACGACACGTGTTCATCTATCCCGACGGCTAGTAATGTTTCGTATTCCGAGGAGATAAAACATGATGACATCTCGATCTGTGTAACTGTCTTTTCGTTCTGCCCGTCGCAACTTTCGAGGCGCATCGAAACCGCACACGCGTTCACTCAATCGACGGTTCCGATCATTCCCCATCTCCTATATATAGCGACCCTAGGTTTTCCCAAAAATCACTTTCAAATCAGTATTCTCGGCGAAGCCCTTGCAAATTCTCTTCTCGCAGTTCCGGCATTCAAAGTTTCCTTGCTCCGACGATCTTCCACCGCATTTGTAAGTTTTTTTCTTTTCCTTATGTCTAATTCTACTTCTTCTACTTCCGGGGCCAATGCTCGAGGTTCGTCAGGGTATGAATCCGCCGCCCTTCGTTCTGATTCGTCTCCTTCTCCTACTTCTCGTCGCCCTTCTACCCGGACTGTCCAAAAACCTATAATCTTAAAACCCCAATCTTCCTCGAGACCTTCTAAACCTTCTTCTTCGGGCATATCCCGGATCCCAAAAAAGGATAAGGGTAAGGGTAAAGCCCGGGCTTCCGACCACCCTTTAACCGAGGCCCCCGAGATTCCATGGTTCTCTTCTCTGAAAAGCTCCCTGCGACCCGGAGCAGAAAAAGAACTTCGAACCCTAGGGGTCATTCCTTCTTCTTATCCTATTCTTATACCCGGACCTTCTGACAGGGCTGATCAACCCCCCTCGGGTTATATTACCTTTTTTCGAGACCAACTCCGCAACGGTCTTCGATTTCCCATTGCTCCGTTCTTCATCGAGGTTGCCAAATTTTTTGGTGTACCTATCAATCAATTTCATCCCAACTCTTTCCGGATCATGGCTTCGGTTTTTGTTCTCTTCCGTACGCATGATCTGGTAATAAATTCCAAAGTTCTGCATTATTTCTTTATTTGTAGATTAGGAGATAATGCTTTTTCCCTTTCTGCTCGGCTTAATGCCCGCTTTCTTGATGACATCCCTTCCTCTCAAAAGGGGTGGAAAGGAAGATATTTTTTCATTCGTCTCCCGGGTTCTCTTGATTGTTCAACCGAGTTCCTCCCTTCTCTTCCTCAACAGCCAGAACTTCCTCAGGCGTACAAGTCTGAAGAATTTTACATCCGAAGCCTCGCCCTGGTAGAGGGTAGAAAGTTTTCTTCCTCCGTCCTTATCGCCCAAGAACAACTGGTTGCTTATCGTTTAAGTGCCCGGGTTGAGGACCCGATTGAGCAAGTGATTGATGAAGTTGCTGGCTCGGGCCATCAACCTGGTAACTTTCCTTTACATGTTGTGCGATTGCTCCCTGACTTTGTATTTGCATTTGGATTTTACCCTTGCCTGCTCCTTATGCAGATTTAATGGAAGAGGCTTTTGCCAAAAGATGGGCAGCCGAGAAGGCGGCCAAGGAGAAGAAAAGGGCAGCCCGAAAGGCCGCTGCTGAAAAGAGAGCGGAGGATGTGGCTGCCCGGGCGAAGGAGACGGCCCGGGTGCAATTTGAACTTAAGAGAACGGCGCCTGAATCCAGGGAGGATGATGAGGACCTCCTCCCCCTTAGCCAAAGGCCAAGAAGAGTTACGACCATCCCGGTGGTGACTCTCAGCGAGGATGATCAAGCGGGAGGCCAGGCTTCCTTTCAAGCGATTCAGTCAGACACGCCTCCCCTTATGCGCGATGACCAGGCACCCCTCCAAGAACCTTCACAGGAACCTCTCCAAGGGTCTCTCCCAGAATCCTTCCAGGGGCCTCTCCCAGAATTTTTCCAGGGGCCCTTCCTCCCTTCGCAGCCCAGCGGGTCTGTCTTCTCCACCGAAGGAGCCTCCCGGGTTGGGGCAGACTTCCTCAAGCGAATGCTCCTTCCTATTGACCAGGCCTTCCTGAAGAGCATGCCGCCAACCCCTCGATGCCTGGGTGGCCTGAACAAACTTCTGGCTGTAAGCTTCTTTCTTCCCCTATCTTCTCTCCCCCTCTCTTTTTTTTTTTTTTTTTTTTTTTATATATGACCTTGCCAACCCTGCCTTCTCTCTGAAAAATAGGGTGCACACATGTTAATGTCAGCCTATGAGGAGGTGTCCTCCTTAGCCAACCACCAGGCTCCCCAACTCCGGGTCTTCCAAGAGACGAACGAGCTTATTCAAGCGGAGCTTGCTCAATTGAAGGGATTCCATTCGGAGACAGTGGCAACCCTTCAAGGCTCTGTGGAGTCTGCTCAGGCGGAGCTGGCCAAAGCCCGGGAGGAATTAAATGAAAGTCACATCAGGGAGGAAACTCTTCAAAGGCATCAGTCGATTCTTGATCGCAAGAACGCCTCCCTGATAGATGCCATAGAAGAACAAATGTCCCGGGCTGAAAGAGCCGAGAAGGCTCTAGCTGAGTCTGAGCGCCAAAAAGAGCAACTGCGGACTTCCTTCCTGGAATCCTCAGAATTCAAGGCGGCCGTTGAGAATCGAGCTTATCCTTTCTTTAAGACTGGCTTCAAAAGATGCCTTCGACAATTCCAGGAAGCCGAGCTTATCCCCAAGGATAGAACCAACTTTCCAGACTTCGGGCTAGCCATTGCATCTCTTGCAGGAGTCGGGGTGGGAGGCAACGAGGGTACATCCGAAGAGGAGGACGGAGAGGAACCGGTAGAGGAGGAGAAACAGGAGGAGTCCGTAGAGGGGGAGGAAGAAGAAGAACCTGGAGAGGGAGAAGCAGGGCAAATAGAGAAGCCGACAGAGGAGGCGAAAGAGCCAGAAAACAGCCCTCTGCTGATATAGAATAGGCTTGTCCTCTTTTCATTTTCAAGTTCACTCCCTGCCTTCGGGCTTTGTAGTAATGGAATATTTTCTTTCCTTATATCCTTCTTCGCAATATTTACAAAAATTTAGTACTCGTTCCTTATATGATCAGGACATTCTCGTTTTAACAAATCTAACAATTTTCCAAGTGTTGAGAACTAACTAAGATACCAAATCATGTGAACGGGTATTAGCCTTCCGCACTTTAAATGGATATCTGTGATGTGAATGCCTGGAACGAACGGACACTTAACAGGATGTAGTGCTCTGGGTTTATGAGGAGCCAAGGTGCGGAACTTTAAGCCGGGGAACATGTCCCGGGGCTTTGGAATGGTCGAGGTACGGAGCCCCGAGCCAGGGAGTAGAACCCTGGGCTTATGTAGAACTAAGGTACGGAACCTTAGGCCGGGGAACATGTCCCGGGACTTTGGAATGGTCGAGGTACGGAGCCCCGAGCCAGGGAGTAGAACCCTGGGCTTATGTAGAACTAAGGTACGGAACCTTAGGCCGGGGAACAGGTCCCGGGACTTTGGAATGGTCGAGGTACGGAGCCCCGAGCCAGGGAGTAGAACCCTGGGCTTATGTAGAACTAAGGTACGGAACCTTAGGCCGGGGAACAGGTCCCGGGACTTTGGAATGGTCGAGGTACGGAGCCCCGAGCCAGGGAGTAGAACCCTGGGCTTATGTAGAACTAAGGTACGAAACCTTAGGCCGGGGAACAGGTCCCGGGACTTTGGAATGGTCGAGGTACGGAGCCCCGAGCCAGGGAGTAGAACCCTGGGCTTATGTAGAACTAAGGTACGGAACCTTAGGCCGGGGAACAGGTCCCGGGACTTTGGAATGGTCGAGGTACGGAGCCCCGAGCCAGGGAGTAGAACCCTGGGCTTATGTAGAACTAAGGTACGGAACCTTAGGCCGGGGAACAGGTCCCGGGACTTTGGAATGGTCGAGATACGGAGCCCCGAGCCAGGGAGTAGAACCCTGGGCTTATGTAGAACTAAGGTACGGAACCTTAGGCCGGGGAACAGGTCCCGGGACTTTGGAATGGTCGAGGTACGGAGCCCCGAGCCAGGGAGTAGAACCCCGGGCTTATGTAGAACTAAGGTACGGAACCTTAGGCCGGGGAACAGGTCCCGGGACTTTGGAATGGTCGAGGTACGGAGCCCCGAGCCAGGGAGTAGAACCCTGGGCTTATGTAGAACTAAGGTACGGAACCTTAGGCCGGAGAACAGGTCCCGGGACTTTGGAATGGTCGAGGTACGGAGCCCCGAGCCAGGGAGTAGAACCCTGGGCTTATGTAGAACTAAGGTACGGAACCTTAGACCGGGGAACAGGTCCCGGGACTTTGGAATGGTCGAGGTACGGAGCCCCGAGCCAGGGAGTAGAACCCTGGGCTTATGTAGAACTAAGGTACGGAACCTTAGGCCGGGGAACAGGTCCCGGGACTTTGGAATGGTCGAGGTACGGAGCCCCGAGCCAGGGAGTAGAACCCTGGGCTTATGTAGAACTAAGGTACGGAACCTTAGGCCGGAGAACAGGTCCCGGGACTTTGGAATGGTCGAGGTACGGAGCCCCGAGCCAGGGAGTAGAACCCTGGGCTTATGTAGAACTAAGGTACGGAACCTTAGGCCGGGGAACAGGTCCCGGGACTTTGGAATGGTCGAGGTACGGAGCCCCGAGCCAGGGAGTAGAACCCTGGGCTTATGTAGAACTCAGTTTTACACAATATCACTTATAGTAGGCAAAAGATTGAGGAAAACGATCCTTTATTATTTCTTCAAAGTGAAAATTACAGCTGTACATTGGCTAAGCGTAATATTTCTTCAAATGAAGTACATTCCAAGGTCTCTTAAGAAGTTTACCCTGAGCATCTTCTAGGTAAAAGGATCCTGAACTGACTCTCTTAATGATTTTGTAAGGCCCCTCCCATCGAGCTTCGAGCTTGCCCACGTCCCCAGCTGGATTAACCTTCTTCATCACCAAGTCCCCTATCTGCAAGTCTCGAACTCGGACCTTTTTGTTGTAGGATTTCATGACCCGGTTTCGATATGCCTCCATCCGGATCATGGCTTGGTCCCTCTTTTCTTCTAATAGATCCAGTTCTAATGCACGGCTACCCTCATTGTTGCTCGGGTAAGATTCTACCCGGGCAGATGTTTGACCGATCTCAACAGGAAGGATGGCCTCAGATCCATACACCAAGCTGAATGGAGTTTCTTGGGTGGGTGCCCGAGGAGTAGTCCTGTATGCCCATAGTACACTGGGTAATTCTTCTACCCAGTCCTTCCCTTTGCTTTGCAGTCTGGTCTTTAAAGCCTGCACAATGATTCTGTTTACAACTTCTGTCTGCCCATTGGCCTGAGGGTACGCAACGGAAGTGAAGGACTGGGTGATCTTCATTTCCTGGCACCAAGACGTTATTTCTTTTCCTTGAAACTGTCTCCCATTATCCGAGATCAATCGCCGGGGTATGCCGAAGCGACATACTATATTCTTCCATAAGAATTTCAAAACCTCTTGCTCGGTGATTTTAGCCAAGGGCTCGGCTTCCACCCATTTGGAGAAGTAATCCACAGCCACCAACAGGAATTTTTTCTGGGCCCGAGCAACTGGCAATGGGCCGACTATATCCATACCCCACTGATCAAAAGGACAAGACGCCCAAATAGGCTTCATAGGAGTGGCTGGGCTGTGCTGAAAGTTGGAATGATGTTGACAGCTTTCACAAGTCCGGACCACTCGAGCTGAATCATGGTGAAGAGTCGGCCACCAGAACCCGGCTAGCATCGCTTTCCGAGCTAAAGATGTCCCCCCCAAATGCTCACCACAGCATCCTTCATGAATCTCTTGAAGAACATAAATCTCTTCCTTCCCGCTCAAACACTTCAATAATGGTCCCTGGAATGATCTCCTGTATAAGATATTATTTAAGAGAACAAACCTGGGGGCTTGTCTTTTTATTTTCTGTGCTCGAGCTCTCTCCTCGGGCAATTCATTGTCCCGGATGAATTTGATCAGAGGGGTCATCCAAGAATCCTCGGGTATTGTCAACATTTCTTCTTCTTCAATAGTTAAAACTGCTCGGGAAACAAATAAAACCTCCCGGGTGCTGTCTTCCGACAAAGAAGCAGCCATTTTTGCTAGGGCATCAGCCTCTCCATTTTCTTCTCGGGGTATCTGTTCGATGCTCCAATCCACAAACACTACTGCCTGGGCTTTGATGAGATGCAAATATTTGAGCATTTTGTCGTCCTTGACCTCATACGTGCCCTTGATCTGCTGAGTAATCAACTGTGAATCGGAATACAATATAATCCTAGCCGCTCCAATTTCTCGGGCAGCCCGGACGCCGGCTAGAACAGCCTCATATTCTGCCTCATTATTTGTTACCCTGGAACCAATTTTGACTGCCAATTTAATCTTCTCTCCCGATGGGGAGATTATCACGACTCCTACTCCACATCCAACCAGACAAGAAGCCCCGTCTACAAACACCCTCCATCTTTCTTCCTCAGCAGGTTGGATCATCTCAGATAGGAAATCGGATAAAGCCTGCGCTTTTATGGCCAACCGGGGCTTATACTCAATATCGTATTCCCCCAATTCCACATTCCATTTGATCATCCGCCCGGATACTTCAGAATGTGTCATAATTCTTCCAAGCGGGCTGTTAGTAAGAACGATAATAGGATGCGATAGAAAATAAGGCCGCAATTTCCGGGCAGTCACAACTAAAGCCAAGGCCATCTTCTCCACTTCACTATACCGCAGCTCGGGACCTCTTAGGGCGTGACTGACATAATAGACAGGCTTTTGATCCGAGCCTTCTTCCTTTATTAGGACAGAGCTGACAGCATATTCAGTAGTGGATAAATAGACAAACAATTTATCCCCGGGCTCAGGCTTTACCAGAACTGGAAGTTCAGCTAGATGCTTTTTAAGATCTTGGAAAGCCTGCTCGCACTTGTCATCCCATCCGAATTTTTGGGCTTTTCTGAGAACCTGAAAGAAAGGATAACTTCTGTGGGCTGACCGAGATATAAACCGAGATAGGGAGGCAATCCTCCCGGTCAGCTTCTGCACTTCTTTGACAGATCGGGGAGAAGGCATACATAAGACGGACTTCACTTTTTCTTGGTTGACCTCGATCCCCCGCTCTGTCACTATAAAGCCCAAGAACTTACCACTCTTGACTCCGAAAATACATTTAGCGGGATTGAGCTTGATCCCATAAGATGTCAGAGTGGTAAAGGTTTCTTCCAAATCATCGATAAAATTCATCACCTCTTTTGACTTTCCCAAAATATCGTCCACATAAACCTCCAGATTCCTTCCCAGCTGCTTCTCAAAGACTTTATCCATTAAACGCTGATATGTGGCCCCTGCATTTTTCAACCCGAAAGGCATCACAACATAACAAAATGTACCTCCCGAGGTGATGAAACTGGCATTATCTTGATCATTTTTTGCTAAGGGAATTTGATGATATCCCTGATAGGCGTCCATGAAACTGAGCAGCTCGAAGCCCGAGGTGGAATCCACCAACTGGTCAATCCGGGGCAATGGGTAATGATCCTTGGGACAAGCCTTATTGAGGTCCCGAAAATCAACACACATCCTCCATTTCCCGGCAGCTTTGGGTACCAGCACCACATTCGAGAGCCATGTAGGAAATTGTACCTCCCGGATGTGGCCGGCTTGCAGCAACTCTTTCACCTGCTCCTCAATAACTTTGTCTTTCTCGGGACCAAAGTGTCTCTTCTTCTGTTTGATCGGGTGAGCTCCTGGGAGAATGTTTAATTGATGCTCAGATATCAGGGGTGAAATCCCTGTTAGTTCCTGCTGGGACCAGGCAAACACATGAATATTAGTCTTTAAACAGTTAAGTAAACTGACCCGGGTGGATATATCGAGGTCTCGGGCCACCCGGATCTGTCGGCCTGGTCCTATCTCCACAGCTTCCTGTTCTTCCTCTGCCACAAAGTGGACTTCTCTTTTCTCCACTCCACCCTTCCAAACTTCCTCCACCCTGGGTTTCTTCCCCTCCTTTTTTGATTTGCCCTGATCTGCCCGGATACCTTCCACATAACATTTTCGGGAAGAGGGCTGATCTCCACGAACTTCTCCCACCTGGTTCCCCACTGGAAATTTGATCTTTTGATGATAAGTGGATGCTACTGCCCTCAACTCATTCAAGGCCGGCCTTCCCAGAATGATATTGTAAGATGATGGGGAATCCACCACTGTGAAGGTGGTCATGACCGTTTTCTTGATGTCCCGAGAGCCTAGAGTGAGTGGCAGAACAATTTCTCCCTCCGGATAAACTGCATGTCCCGCAAAACCAAAAAGGGCAGTCTCCACAACTTCCAACTTAAACCCTTGCAAATCCATCTGCACTAAGGCATCTTTGAAAATCACATTGACTGAACTGCCGGAATCCACGAAGACTCTCAGGATGTCGTAATTGGCCACCCGGGCTTGGATAACCAAAGCGTCATTGTGGGGCATGTTTATTCCCTTCAGGTCCTCCGGGCCAAAACTGATCACGGCCTCGTTCCTTCTAGATCCCTCCACCTCCAGACACTCCCGCCTACTTCTTGATTTCCTGGCCCGATTTGAATCTCCATCGGTGGATCCTCCCGATATCATCTTAATCACTCCAGCAACAGGGGACGAAGGGCTCCTCTTCTCAGGTTCCGGCTCCCTCCTCCTACCCATATGATTTCCCGGGTTGTTTCTGGAGTCTACTCGAGCATGAGATACTGGCGGCCGGGGGGTCCAAGGTGGACCTCTAGACCTTTTGGTGTACTGGTCATGCCCCTGGTTGGTGGGTGGGACATAACTTCTTTTCAAAGCCTTACAATTCTCGGTGTTGTGCTGACACACACCATGCCTGGTGCAAAATCCACTTTTCCCGGGTTGGGACAGCTGATGACTGGGAATCGAATCCCTACTGCATTCCTGCACTTCTCTTTCTCGGATAATTTTCAAAGGCACATGCGGAGAAAAGTGCCCTGGATTACCCCGCCGTGGTCCCCTCTCCTCGGGCTTAGGTGCCCGGTCCCCTCTTTCCTTCCTGATGGCTTCCCTCTTTTGTTTCTGGGCTTCTTCCATATTGATATACTTCTCTGCCCTAGACAGCAAATCCTCAAAATCTTCAGGCACTTTTTTCGTTAATGACTTGAAGAACTCACTCTCTTTTAGGCCTTGAGTGAAGGCAGTAGTTTTTGTCTCTGCCGCACAAGTTGGCACATCCAAGGCCACTTTGTTAAACCTCTTGATATACATCCTCAAACTTTCCTCCGGTCCCTGTCTCACTTCGAACAAACTGAAAGCAGTTTTCTTATATTTCTTACTGCTGCTGAAATGGTGTAAGAAGGCTTTCTGAAAATCCTCAAATGATTTAATACTCAATGGAGCCAATCCGTCAAACCATCTCTGAGCTGAGTCCACCAGCGTGGTTAAAAACACTTTACACTTGATCCTATCTGTGTAACAGTGCAGCATAGCCATATTCTCGAACCTGGCCAGGTGTTCTTCCGGGTCCTCGTTTCCATCATACGCCCTTACTTTAGCAGATTTAAAGTTTCCAGGAAGAGGTTCCCGGATGATAGCCTCAGCAAACGGGCGTCCTTTGACAGACGTCCGAGAAGAACCACGATTTTCCAGCTGTCCTTCCAGGACTTTCATTTTCTGTTTTAACTCCAGCATTTCCTCGACCATCGTTGGTGACTTAGAACCAGCAGAGGATTCCTCCACTTCTCCCCTCTTCTCCTCCTCCCTCAATTCTTGCTGCTGCTCCTGTTCTTTTTCTGGTTCTTTCTCGAGTGGTATATCATGGTGGGAAGCTTCCCGCCTGGCCATAGCTCTCTCTATGGCTTCGTTAATGCGTCTATCAAACTCCGCTGGAGTCATAGTGATAAGATCGGGAGGGGCGTCCTCTTGTCTTGAATGATTCGCGTCAACTCCCTGGGCCCGGGAAGTGTTCTGGTTAGTTTTCCTCGTGTGAGCCATATCAACGCCTTAGTCTCAATTTCCCACAGACGGCGCCAATGATGTGATCCGGGTAAAATGGATGAGCAGGGTCGGGTGCTCCACCGGATCAAATCAAGAATTTATAATGTTGTTTAGGAAAATGAGCAAGGTAGATGGCTTCGATCGTGACCTGCAAACAATGAAAGGAACTCGTGAATGGGCGCCAGAAGGGTGTCCGGCGTGACCACTCCGATGCTTAAGTCAGCCGGATTGTCGAGAGGGAACTTAAAGGAATATGTATGGATGCTTGAAAGTGAAGAAATTTCAGACATGTCTGTGATGTCAACGATACCTGCTATTTGAAGAGAAGCTAGGGCTACCTTGATGCGCGTGCTCACCTACTACCTGTACCCTCGGACGTTGACGGCCTGTCGGGTCCCTTTCTACCCGATAGCTTCGTGGGTACTCCAAGAATAAGGGACGTTGACTGCATGTCCAGTCCCTTTCTTCTCCATATTTTCGGGGATACGTTCAGGCGGAAGACGTTGACTTCCCGCCCAGTCGCTTTCTGCCTTACAATCTGTAAGATCCTCTAAGTAAGTTACTCGAGTATTGAGCCCTCGGCTTCAGCATGAAAACCCGGTCCCTAGTTGCTCGGGAGGTAAGTAAATACCCGATCATGCACGAAGCGCCCAGTCGCGTGGGTAACAATCGCCCTCCCGGTTTCTATAGGGGCTACTCAATGACATTTCCCGGGTCCTCCAGGACCCGAGCCCTTATAGGGGTATCATATATCTTGGTTGTACGTAGTTACACAAAATTATTCATCTATTATAAACTATTGTTCATCGATTATTTTTCTCAGAAGATCGCCCGGATCATAACCAATTTGGCTGGAAAATATTATTAAATGACACCATTAATTTTTCCTTTAGGTTTGATTCTTCGTTCTTTGTTAACTCGAAATCTTAACCAAAAATCAAGTTATTTTAGGAATTTTCTATCCTTAAACCATGATATAAATTTTAAGAAACACTTTTTCCAAAAACAAAAAAATTACCTAACACACGCATCACGCGTGTCGATCCATAATATAATATTATATTATAAAGTTCGAGAGCTTTAGATTAACCACTGTCATATCAATTTTTCCCGACCTCGTATTTGATATTTAGAATTGATTCCGTGTAATTATTAGTATTTTCAAAATGTTCTAATTTTTTCCTATGCATACTCACGCTATTTATATATCATCCTTGAATCCACTGAAATAATTATCAGAAAATCCTATCAACTTGAAGTATTAACACTTCTTGAATTTTACACCAAAGTCAACAGTCCCTTTGATATATCTAATGACTCTTTTTGCTGCTTGAAGGTGCATTTCAGTAGCACAATGCATAAAACGAGAGAGAATGCTAACAACAAAAAGAATAAACGTTCTAGTAGCAGTTAGGTACATCAAACATCCAACCATGCTTTTTAAATAGCCTTTTTCCACTTTGTCTAACCATAATCCTTGTTTACGCTTTTTTGGTTATTCATTGGTGTAGTCATTTCTTTGCATTCCTCTATATGAAACTTTTTAAGTATTTCCTTGGCATATATTTTTTTGATATATGAATACTTCTCCATCAGCTTGCTTGATTTTCATGCCAAGAAAATATGTCATCAGCCCAAGATCTGTCATGTCAAATATCGGCATCATATCTTTCTTGAATCCATCAATAAGCTTGGCATTGCTACTTGTCACCAACAAATCATTCATATACAAAGACACAATAAGAAAATCATTATTTTCAAAACTCAAACTCAATAAATTGTCATCTATATGACTATACCAATCTCGTAGATCTTGTTTTAAGCCGTAGATTGCCTTTTTTAGTAGGCACATTTTGTCTTCATGCCTTCTTCAATGAATGCTTCTAGTTGCTCAACAAAGATCTCCTTCTACTGTAGACCATTTAGGAAGGCTGATTTTACATCTAACTGAAATATTTTCCACCCATTTTGAGCTGTTATAGCTAGGACCAACTGTATAGTGTCTAGTCATGCAATCAGGGCAAATGGAGTAATCGACTCCAAATATTCGAGCATAGCCTTGTGCAACACCCGATTTAATTATCAATTTAGGTAGTCATTTATTAGTTTGTAGCAGAAGGGTTTGATGTGCTCAAGCTTATGGCAGTAGTGACAGATAAAATATCACTTTTCTTTGCTTTGATTTAGAAGTTGACATTGGCTGCTTCGTTTGTGACATCTTCACTGGCGGGTCAACTTTCAAAGGAGAGGACGGAGCTATGTTTTGTTTCAGCCTTTGTTCCAAGGCTAGGTTTGATATTGGCAGAGTCTTCATAGGAGGGTTCACTTTTAAGGAGACATAATTGTCTTCATTTCCCTTTACAAACACAGTTGCTTTTGATCCGGAGTTGAAAAATTCACCATGTTCATATACCCTTTCAACATATCCATGACATGTCCTTCCCCATCGTTAGCATTGAGTCAAGCTTTGATTAACTTGAGTTAAATTTAGCAAGAGTGTTTGAGGCCTTCTTAAGATCATCATTGACTTTGCACAGTTCAAGATCATTTCTACTCAGTAGAATTTCAAGTCAAGACAAGCTTCTTTTTAGCTCAATATTTTCTTTTGAAAGCATCGAGTTTGTCTCATTTATTTTGACCAGTCATCATACAGCTCTTCATACATCATCTGGAAAGTACTTACAGCAAGCTCTTCTTGATCAGATTCTTGGATTTCGTCAAAGTCTGAATTCTCAAGAGATTTAGCATTGAGGCATAGTGATTTGGAGATGGTGTCGTGGCTTGGTGTTGCAAACTAGTGGCAACACCAAATGGATTAACTTGCAGTTTGCGAGTATTCTTCAGATGGCAGACAGAGAGGTGAAATCATCTCCTTTACTGGATTCAAATTTTTCATTAGAATCTTCATCAATCAAGAAAACTACCATGCTTTTATTTTTGCGAAGTCGATTAACACACTCATTTGCATAATTTCCATATACAGAATACTCTCTACATTGTACATAATTCAATCTTTTAGTTTTTGGTCGAGCCATCACTTCATTTCTCAATCTATAATTCCCTTGAGTAGGTGTAGACATTTTATTTCTCTCAAAAGGGATAAAATAAGGCTTTGGTGTTGACATGTTTTTCTTCTGGTCTTTCATCCACTTCAAGTAATCACCGAACTTCTTAGTAAGCAAGAAGATTGACTTCTCACCGAGATCTGATTCATTTGCTTTTTGAACTAAATTATTGACGGGGTCATCAGTAGATTGCAATGCAATTTCCTTCCCTTTATATTTTTTCTTTATATCCAGATTTATCTCAAAAGTCCTAAGAGAGCTTATCAATCTTCCAGATTCAGAGTAGACGTGCCCTTTGATTCATCAATGGTACAAATCTTGATGTTACTGACGAGCCTTTCATTAGACATAGGATCACCGAGACTAAAGGTTTCATTTGCAATATCTCGAAGTATTCGATTATAATAATCAATTGTCTCATTGTCTTCCATTCTTAGGCTCTCAAATTTGGAGGTCAGCATCCTCTGTTTGGTTCTACAGACACATTCAGATCCTTCGCAGTGTTTTTGGAGAATGTCTCATGCTTCTTTAGAAGATATGCAATTTGTAATAAGGCTGAATTAATTAACATCGACCGAGGTAAAGATGACATTGAGTGACTTAGAGTTGAAATTTGAGGTCTGAACCTCATCATTAGTCTATGCATTCTCAGGATTGACTCGGATGCCACAATCTGCATGAACGATTCTAGGTGATGACCAACCATTTAGAACTCGTTTCCAAGCTCTTTCCTCGATGGATTTTATGTACATCCTCATATTGACTTTCCAAAACGCATAAATCGATCCATCTAAGACCTATGGTCTAAAGGCAGCATTTAGAGCCAATGCATCCATTGAGCTATTGTTATATTTTCTGTAAAAACAACAGTAAAACATGATCAATCACTTAATGTATCAAGCGTTGTCTCTGACACCACTTGAAAGGGTTGTTGATCATAAACGTACAAGAAATTAATATATTGTGTGTGTATCAGAAGTCAGTGTTGTGCACTGGTGTTGTTAACACAAGCACACAATCATGTAGCGGAAATTAATTATTTAACACACAAGTATAACTTGAATAAATAGGGACCAGATTTAAATTATGGACAAGTATAAAAGCTTGTGCAATGTCTCATGGCAAAAATTCATTAGAAAAATATGTAAACTGTTTTACACCAAAAAATACTAGTGGATACAACAAAACCAAATTTCTTGACACTCCAAGGAATTAAAATGCAGCAAAATCAACCAAACTCAAAAGATACATAAACCGAAGTTGCTTAAAAACAATAGAAGAACACTCTTTGATCAACGCTCTGTGTCAGTGTTGTTCTGCACGTGTCTTCAACACCAATCAACAACACGGCAATTTTGTGAATCAATCACACAAAGTTTTCACACGAAAATCTCCAATACTGAACTTTTGCAAGTTCAGAAAACTCTAGAAGCTGCGTAAAAGTCCCTCCAAAGTCGTCTATGTTCTTCTCTCAAAATTCCATATATATAGATCTCCATATTTTGACATAATTATCTTTCCATATGATTCTAACCTTTTTTGTATAAAAAATAATTTTTATCACATTTTATGTATAGATTTCGAAATCTAATATGTACAAATTATTTTTTGTTTTTATTTTTTTAGTCAAGTTGTGGTATTTTAATATTATTTCTTTGATCATTTTATAGTGTCATATTGCAAAACTATTATATTTTAATTGTATAAATATTAGTTGTATGATTTTAATAACAATTTTCGTACGTTCAAAAACATAACATGTGAATTACACATTGTTAGAAATATTAAAAACACGTATATATAAAATTATGAAATTGATGTTAATTGAGGTTCTTTTTAAATAACACAAGAGTTCAGCGTCTTTTTATTTTTTGACAGAGGATAACCAAAAATGAGGTAAAATGTAATTTTTAAAAAGTAGAAGTCAAGACTAAAATGCCAAAAATAAGTACGACGACGAAGGGCCCAACCGGGTTCGAACCGGTGACCTATTGATCTGCAGTCAATTGCTCTACCACTGAGCTATGGACCCTTTGGCTTCTATTTTTTAAATGTTTTTGTAATAAAGTAATAATATTTTAATTTCAAATCCTTCCACTCTTGGCCCGAACACGATGCGGCAACAGGACGATGAGGAAATGTTAATATCTTTATAGATTTCTATTAAGTTATTTATATGTTGAATAAATCGATTTAATTATATATTTTCTAACAAAAGAAAAACGGATAAAGTACTAAAATAATATCCCAAGTGACTTAAATTTAGGAGGGAAAAAATCAGAATTAGAAACAATTACCTAAATTGAAAATCATTTGACTGAATGTCTAACAAATTAAACTTAAAAAACAAATTCTTCAAACTAAAAAAATTTGGGTTGTTTTTGGTTTGATCTCTGTCTCAATGAGAATATTTTGTTATAATTGATATTGAATTCTACTAGCTCAATCGGTACCAGGACTCTTGATATCAATGTACTTATCATATAGGTCATGAGATCGAGTCCTGGGGAGGCGAAAGAAACCCCTTGGTAGGGAGGGGGAGATCCTATGAGTAACTTGTACGACACTTATGGAAAGTCGGTGAGAGAAAAGGTCCCGAGCCCAAGATCGAGATAGCCTTAGGTCGATCGAGGCAGTGGGCTGTATGGGCGGTCCACTGAACCTGTAATGGGTCGTTACAATAAAAACTCGTCTTAAACTTGAAACAGTGATGAGTTAACTATGGTTGGATCGGAAATGTGAGATCTATAGACCATGTAATGTGACCCACTGTCGCTATCTGAAACAAGCCCAACAAACCTGGTTCACACGCCCAATTGCCCCAACAACAACCTATCCAAATGTCTTCCTCAGCTTAAAACCTCTAATCTTTCACGCACCAAAAACACGCACTACATGCAATGTCAAATTCCACTGAATTCTCCAAAAGCTAATCGATGGCAACTCCAATCCCTCCATCTCCATGTTCTTCCCAACTTACCCTCAACACCCTCATCAAATTCCACCTCAATCCCCTCCAATTCCCCTCAAAGAATCACCACAAACTGGCCAAACTACTCTGCAATTCATGCCAGCCCACGAAAAACACAAGTTCACATCCAAATGATCAAGAACCAACACTCTTCTCCATTCTACGAGTGATCCCCGATTGGGCAGACGCCGTAAAAGAGCGAGGCATGAAGCAGAAAAGAAACTTATACGACCACGAAAACTGGGTTCAGCACAGAAGCTCTTTCAGGCATGTGAGGCATTTCTTGTCAAGCTTAAGTTCACGCGTTATTCTGTCGTTGATACCGCCGGTGATCGTGTTCACGTCTGTTGCAGCGATTGTTGCAGGCTATAATACGGCGGTTTCAATGCACTGGCTTCCGGAGTTTTTGCCTGTTCTGAGTGCCTCATCTTTGCCTTATCAGTTGACTGCTCCTGCTTTGGCTTTGCTTCTCGTGTTTAGGACCGAGGCTTCGTATTCGAGGTTTGAGGAAGGGAAGAAAGCTTGGACTAAGGTGATTGCGGGGATTAATGACTTTGCAACGCTGGTGATTGCTAGTGTGAAGAGCCCAAGTGATGCTGCGCTTAAAGATGCTATCTTGCGGTATATAATTGCATTCCCAGTTGCTCTCAAGGTTTGGATTACTAGAAATTTGAATTTGCCTAGAGTAAATTGGTTATTAACACTGTCCAGTTTGAATATTATGTCACAAAATCAGGTTGAATATAATATTGTGAATTGTGATATCCGGATTCTATGTCGACTCTGATTGTTGGAGAACTAAACCAACAAAAAGTGAGACTTGAGGACAGTAACGAAATTGTTTAATTTCTTGGAAATTTATTACATACCAGTGGGGCTTTTTTCCTGTAACTACTGTGTTTGTTTTGGTGTCTATTGTGCGTTAATATCTGTGAGGATTCTATTAACAAATTATTTACGATGGATTTGAACTTTGAAATAGAGGGTTGTTGGTTGCTGTGAAAACCAGAACTTGATCACTATTCACGATACACTAATTATTTATGCTTGATCAATATTCACCAAGATACACTAATTATTTATGCAGTGTCATATTCTATATGAGTCTGACATTGCAAAAGATCTTCAAAATGTGCTTGAGGTGGATGATCTAGCCGTGGTTCTCAGTTCAGAACATCATCCCAACTGCATCCTGGAGTTTATCTCTCAAAGCCTTCAGCTGCTAGATATGGAGGACACAAAGCGCCATCACTTGGTATAATTCATTTCTCACATTGCAATACATATCTTCAAACATTATGCGCTACTGGATTTCAAAACATCTAAACCTTAGTCCAAACTATTTTGTACCGGCTGTGGAACTTAAGCCTAAGTGTTTCTAAAATCAGCTATTACTTATATATAATAGTAACTTTTAAAGTATAAAGTATTGTTGGTTAAACGACTCTAACTCGCCCTCGTTTTTAATTCACAACATGATATCATAGTAGGGGTTTTGAAACCTCAGCTGCAGGTGCAGCCAGCTTTACACTTCATTAAATTGGCCTCACATGCGATTTAGACAATGAATTCAGAGCCATTGACAATATCAAGTATAAAACTATCATCAGTCCACTTCTCCTTAGCCTGTAGTTTTAGAAGAAGTGGTTTTAACAGTAACTTAATGTCAAATTATTTCTGCTTGCATTATCTTTTTCTTGAAGTGTAGTCAATACATTACATGATATATAGCTTAAAAACTGTATAATATGTTTTTAATAATTTGATATTATGTCCAAATTTTATTTCAGGTGTCAAAACTTTCTTGTTTTCATGAAGAAATTGGGGTGTGTGAACAATTAATGGGCATACCTATTCCCTTGTCATACACCCAATTAACTTCAAGATTTCTAGTCCTGTGGCATTTTACTCTCCCCATTATACTTTGGGATGATTGCCATTGGATTGTGGTGCCTGCAACTTTTATAAGTGCTGCTTCTTTATTCTGCATTGAAGAGGTAATTTCTTTTACCCTTGTACCCTTCATATTCTTGTAAGGATTTCTAGGACAGTTGAGACGCCTCCTAAAGACTGATCAGTACTGAAATTCAAACTGATCAAGCTCTAATCCAAGCCAAAATGAAGCACAAACAGTGTAGTTGTCAAACTTTGAGAAATCTTGAAATTCGAACTCAAACTAGAGTATGGAAATACAAGTAGCATTTCGCCTCGCCCATCCACTCCTCTCTTATTTTGTTTGAAGCTGTGAAGCTTCAGCCTTAATATTCCCATATATCCAAATTTTTAATTTTTTTTTGTGCAGGTGGGAGTTCTCATTGAAGAACCTTTCTCAATGCTTGCACTCGATGAATTATGCTATATGGTTAAGAGAAACATCGAAGATGCTATCGTAAACGAGGCTTTAATTCAAGCTCAAGTAAAGATCAAAACAAAGACAACTCATGCTGAAAGTTGGCCTGCCTCTTTGGAACAGACAAAAACCAGTTGAAAAAGGGATGTGTGTCTTTGTTCACAAGGATTTCTTCTAGTTTTTGTGCATATAACGTATACATTATGAAAAGAAAGATCACTCACATATATATATATATATATATATATATATATATATATATATATATATATATATATATAGATATATGTGTGTGTGTGTGTGTGTGAGTGTGGGTGCGCGCGCGCGCACTAGATCAGGGCCCATAATAAATTCAGATCAAGAACGTAAAGGTAAATCTCGCTCTAAAAAATTATATATTCTGAACAATGATGATGACCGGATGAATCGGGTAAGAGCTTTGTGGGCGATCACACCGAGATGAGTTGATGAGTTGGAGATGATTGCCCGGGCACCTAAACCTGTACTTTCAAAGGAGAAAGAACAATATTAATGGGCGTCGAAAGATTCTCCGGCGTGACCACTCCGACGTTCAAGTCAGTGAAGGGTTTTTAGAGATAATCTGATAATAAATGTTGTAGGCAATATGAAAAATAAATGAGAGTCTTTAATGCTAAATCAACTCGATATTTATAATAAGAAAATTAATAATTACTTTGTTTTCAGTATCCAACAACTACTTATGAGAGTAGTTATCCTTGCTTTCTGCCTTTACTGACAGGTCTGACAACCCATGCTTGTTTTGATTGAGTTCGGTTGCTTTTTACACGCCAAAAGTTTTGATAATAATGATTACAAAGCTAAGGTTTCTCATACCTATGCACTTGAGTACTATGTTTTATCGAGGTAACCCAGCCCGGGACACGTCATCCAAATTTTGTCTGAGCCCGGTCATCTATATATTTGGCGTCTTACATGATCCTATTGAAAACTTTCTATGATCTGGGCTATTCATCTATTGTCTCGGGTCATCCATGACCCGAGTTCTTCCGGTGATATCACCAATCAGAAAGTGTGATTTATCGGAATCAGATCAATTTTTAATAATTAAAAATAACTTGTTTAGTTTACATCACCGTATAAACTTTCAACTCTTTCCTTTCTTTTCTACATGGGATTAGTATCATATAGGCATTATGATCCATTTCCAAGAACTATTGCACGAAAATATCAGTCATGGAACCTATGCTTATCCCAAAATCCAATAATCATAAAATGTCTTGCGTAGCAACCACTCGTATGAATACACGCATATACATATGTATATGTTTGACAAATTCCAACTTGTCTCAAACGGCAGATTTTCCCAATCATTGTATTTGTTCCAACCCCGATATATATTTATACACGTACCCCTATGTTTCCATCTCCTGATCAGGAATATCAACTTGGGACCATTTCTCTACTCCTATATTCTTGAACAAGAAGACCCGACCCGAACACCCACCAAACCATCCATACCCGCCACACTGGTTCTGGAACTCCTGCCCGCGATCAGGTTCACCGCGGTGGACCGCCGGAAAGCTGTGCGGTGTGCTTCTGTGCATGAGTTCATCAGTTCATGGGTGAGGAAGAAATCAAGTGTTTGTCCCAACTCCAAGGTTTATTCCATCCTATCCATGTGAGCATTGTCCCCGTGATAGGATGGATGACCAAGATTTGCTCATGCATATATAGGACCCACTTTTTTTTTTGAAATTGTATTTGTGACAAGATCTTACCCATTGAAATGAAGTAAATGTAATATCCACATAGATAAGATCTCATCTACCCAACTCCAAGCACATTTTTCATCGGGGATGTATGGAGACCAATACCATTAGTCATTACCAGATGACGTGCCCGCTTTGTGGGACACGCCTATTGCCACGTTACTTGCGAGAAGAGTTCGATCGACGGCTGGAAAATGCCTTTGGCTATGATGCTGAAGATGATCGCGTGGACCATATTACAGCGGTTTTCCGAGTGTAATACGTCTTTTTTTTATAATAATTTTTAGCGAACATATTTTTGCATCATAATATATTACAGTATAATATCTTTTACAATTTTGTTACATATGTAATATAATTGGTAAAAACTAGTGTGAGACGGTTTCATGGGTCGTATTTGTGAGACGGATCTCTTATTTGGATAATCCATGAAAAAATATTACTTTTCATGCTAGGAGTATTACTTTTTATTGTGAATATGAGTAGAGTTGATCCGTCTCACGAATTAAGATCCGTGAGACGGTCTCACATGAGACTCACTCATATAAAAAATTATCTATCAGATAAAATACTTACACTTTTTGATTGCTACAACCAGGGGCGGAGCCAGGATCTTGGTTCAGCGTAGGCAACCATATAAATAATTGATAAAGCAAAAAAGAGAGCAATAATTAATCGACGGTTAAAAATAATGTGTCATAAAATTTGAACACAAGTTACGCACATCCAGTTGCATTGATAATTGATGGGAAAACTTCAGAAAAATGATGAACAACGACGTGTACAAAATCCGAAATAAAAAAAAATTATATAAAATTTACGTTCGAAAAATAAGCATTAATTCATTATCGATTGGAAAAAGCATAAAATTATAAAACAATTGAATGATCGACAAACATTGAACGAAACAACGAACCTAAAATTTGGTAACATTTTGAATTTTTTAGAGATTATGAAAGATTAAGCAGTAATTAAAATGAATTGGAAAGATTGTTACTCAAAGTATATGACGTTCGTAACTCGAGAAAAGAAAACACATACAAAAGGCTATATAGAGTGTATACTTAGATACTAATAACAAGTAAAAAATTGAGTCTAAAATTTGAGTCTACAAATTATTAAAAGAAAATTGGACCAGTATAGACAACTAAACATATAATAATAGCATACACAAATTAAAAATTTAGACATATATATATATATATATATATATATATATATATATATATATATATATCTATACTATTATAAATGTATGAGTTTGAATTGTGAATTTACTTGGTTACCCTTTTCCAACTATTACTTAATTAATGTCTTATTTATTTATTTAGGTGACTTTTCAATTTTCTTATCTAATTACCTAATTTTTTTAATTGATACATTTTATTTTACTATGCATTATTTCACATCAATATATTTTCTAAGCTTTATAATAAAAAATGGTTTCAACTTAATTTTTTTAAACTTCAAGTTACATTAATATATAAATTTTTTGTTAGCTGTTCAGATTTAATTTTTAAAACTTCAATTTAAAAAAACATATATGTTTTATACCTAAAAATAGTTCAAACTTTATTTTTTAAACTTCAAGTTAAATTAACATATATCTATAAATTTTTTGTTAACAATTCGAACTTAATTTTTTAAACTTTAAGTTTAAAAAAACATATATGTTTTATAAATAAAAATAGTTCAAACTTTATTTTTTAAACTTCGATTTAAATGAACATATAAATTTATGGTTAGCGGTTCGGACTTAATTTTTTAAACTTTAAGTTAAAAAAAACATGTATGTTTTATAAATAAAAAAAGTTCAAACTTTATTTTTTTAATTTCAATTTAAATGAACGTATAAATTTATGATTAGTAAACTTCAAGTTACATGTACATATAAATTTTTGGTTAGCGGTTCGAACTTAATTTTTTAAAACTTCAAATTTAAAAAAAAAATCATATATGTTTTATAACTAAAAATAGTTCAAACTTTATTTTTTAAACTTCAACTGAAATGAACATATAAATTTATGGTTAATATTTTTTAAACCTAAAATATATTTTCTATTTTCTAATATATTTTCTATGTTTTATAACCAAAAATGGTTCAGACTTAATTTTTTAAACTTCAAATTAAAAAAATATATATGTTTGATAACTAAAAATAGTTCAAACTTTATTTTTTAAACTTCAATTTAAATGAACATATAAATATATGGTTAGTATTTTTTTGACCTACAATATATTTTTTATTTTTAAATATATTTTCTATGTTTTTTTAAACTTCAAATGCATAAACATATAAATTTTTTGTTAGCGGTTCGGATTTAATTTTTAAAACTTCAAGTTAAAAAAACATATATGTTTTATACTTAAAAATAGTTCAAACGTTATTTTTTAAACTTCAAGTTAATGAACATATATATAAATTTATTGTTAGTATTTTTTAAACCTACAATAAATTTTTCTATTTTTAAATATATTTTCTATGTTTTATAACCAAAAATGGTAAGGACTTAATTTTTTAAACATCAAATTACATGAACATATAAATTTTTTGTTAGATTTTTTGTTAGCTGTTCAGACTTAATTTTTCAAACTTCAAATTAAATAAACATATATGTTTTATAACAAAAAATAATTTAAAATATATTTATTAAACTTCAAGTTAAATAAACATATAAATTTGTGGTTAGTATTTTTTAAACCTATAATATATTTTCTATTTTTTTTAACAAAAAATGTTTCATACTTAACTTTTTTAACTTAATGTTAAATCAATATATAAATATGTCATTATCTCATTTATATTTATCTATAACACTCATCCATACATTTTTAGTGATCTAATATTTGATTTGCATATGTTTCGATATATAAATTTAGCATAAATAAATATTTGTAGATGTTGGTGCTTTATTGTTTTTGAAATAATTGTGAGGACATCACGATATGAATAATTTTAGTTTTTTATTTTTTGTAATAATAATAATAATGTATTGTGATTTCACCGACTTATTAAAATGAACATACTCATATAATATTGCTCTAACGTTTGTTGATTTGATTGATTTATATACGATTAATGTATGTTTTTAATTTTTTAAAATTTAAGCTAAATGAACATATTAATTTTTAGTTAGAGGTTCAGACTTAATTTTTTAAACTTCAAGTTAAATAAAATTAATTTATTTAATTGATAGATTGATACATCATTATGCATTATTTTCCCTATTATTAGTTAATAATTGATATAATTTTAATTTAATTTAGTTTATTTATTTATTTAATTGATACATAACTATGCATTATTTCAAATAAAAATTTGAATGCTATTAATATTTCTTACATATTTTTTTATTATGCATTCTTTCACATGAAAAAGTAGGCTATTATTAATATTTTTTAAAGATATATTTTCTATGTTTCATAACAAAAAATAGTTCAAACTTGATTTTTTAAACTTCAAATCAAATAAACATATACGTTTTATAAGCAAAAATGGTTCGAATTGTATTTTTTAAACTTCAAGTTAAATGAACATATAGATTTGTGGTTAGTGATTCAGAGAATAAAATATAAATCAAACAAAGAGAAGAATTTTGTTTTCTATTATATATATTTTTTATTCAGCAATGAGCCTTTTATAGGCAAATATACATATGAAAAAAACCATAAAAATAGCAACAATATTTGACCACTAAATAACAAATATGCTAAGATAATTATTTTCTGTAATACTTTGTTAATAGTAAACAATGACTAACAGATTTTATTTGACAAGACAGATAACTAAGTACTTCGACAAACCTTTAACAATTCAATAATATCTCCCTTAAACCGATAAGGTAAACATCGGCTTAATAAGAACATCATCCTTCAAATTTGTTTTGTAGTATGCTAATACCAAGTAGCTCCCTTAGTTTATGAAATGCAGGTAGTTTCAGGGACTTGGTAAACATGTCAGCTACTTGGTTTTCACTTTTGCAATATATGAGATCAATTGTTTCATTCTTTGTGCAGTCACTTAAAATTGATATTTCACATCAATGAGCTTGCTTCTTTCATGGAGGACTAGATTCTTTGATAGTTTTATGGCTGAACTATTATCATAATAAATTACAAAAAGATCATGATTCTTGAATTTAAGCTCTTCAAGAATTTTTCTCAACCAAATAGCTTTACATGCACGTGAAGTTGATGCAACAAATTTAGCTTCAATGGTTGATAAAGTAACAATTGATTGTTTCTTCGAAGTGCATGGAACAACCGCTTGATCTAAGAAAAAAAATCATATCCTTAAGTTCTTTTTCTATCATCTCGATCTCCTTCAAATCTGATTGTTCTCCTTTCTTATAGTAGAGACCAAGTTCTTGTGTTCGTTGTCGGCATCATAAAATCTTCTTAACAACTTAAAAATGCATTTCTGTAGGATTCTCTATGTATCTGCTTATGAGACTGAAAGAATACATAATATCCGACATTGTTGCTGTCAAATACATTAAGCTTCTAACAATTTGCTTGTAAAATGTGTTGTCAATCTTATTTCCTTAACAAATTTTTGTTATCTTCAAACCATAGTCTACGGGAGTACTTGCATAATTACATTTCTTCATATTAAATCTGCACAAAATTTTTTGAACACATTTCTTTTGTGAAATAAAAATCTCATAAGTAGATTGAACTACTTCATATCAAGAAAATGATGCATCTTGCCAAGATCCTACATATCAAACTCAACCATCATGGACTTCTTAAATTTTGCAAACATGACACTATCATTTTCAGAGAATATAAGATCATTAACATATAAACAAACAATGAGATTTTTCCATCATCTTCAATTTTGTACAAAGTTTATACTCATATGAACTTTTTTGAAAACATACCTTAAAAAATAAGTCTTAATTCGACTATACTAAGCTCGTGGGGCTTGCTTTAACTCATACAAAGTTTTTTTTTCAATTTATACACTTTATGCTCATTTCCAACTTAATATAACAAGGAGGTTGATGGATACATATATATTCTTCCCAGTCTCCATGTAAGAATGTCGACTTTCCATTTTCTTTCAATTTACTCATGTAAATCTACTTCACACATCGTTTTTTGACCTTTTGGAAGCTCGATGAGTTCCCAAGTTTTATTTTTATCGATGGATGTGATTTCAGCATCCATTGCCTTTTGCTATTTTGATTCTTTGACACCTTCTTCAAAAGCTACTGGATCACAATATGAAAATAGAGCAAAATGAACAAATTAATCTTCAATTTGGTTATTACCAGTTACCTCATAATTTGTCATCCATGTTGCTCTTCTTCTAAATCGTTGAGATCTTTGTTCATTTTCTGTCTCGTTGACTAAAATATGTTGATTGATTATTGATTGTTGCTTGTACTCTACATATTATGCATTCTCCAAAGGTTGATGCATTTCTTCTCCATTTTCTCCATCAAAATCAGCTTGAATTGGTTGTTTAATAATATTTTCATCAACGAAAAACTACTGAACATCATGAATATTTTTGGCATTGGGATAATTGGATCTACCGATTATCGTGTTAGTATCTATTTGGTTCAACTTTGAACACAATTCTTTTTCTGCGCGTATATTTTACCTTGTTGACTTGTAACTCAACTGAGTTGAGATAAAGCGATTGTATTTTGTTAGCTCAAACCAATAAATACCGAAAGTTTTAATAGGTATTCATTCACCCCCTCTAAACATCTAGCCGGTCCTAACAACATATGAGATTGAGTACATGCTGATAGTCATAGCCTAAAAAACGAAAGCTAGAGAAATCCATCATTCATTGTTGCAATTGCAATTATTAAATAACAAAAGGACACTTGGTTATTGTATGTTGTTGAATTAGTTAAATATAATTTGACATAACATATTGATAAAATAATGAATTCCTTCAAAATCATTGCTTAAGAATTGATATGTGCATTAATCGATATTTGAACAGTCGTTTATTAATTATTTTAATTTAAATTATTTAAATTGTGTTTGTTTTATCCTTTTATTTTAATTTCAATTTAGTTTATTAATTTATTCAAGTTTTTGTTCAAGTTAATTAAAGAATTGTTTTTAATGTAGATTTGTAATATATCAAGTTTTTTCGGACGATATCTGTTCTTGTTATTAAAACTTGACATGTACACAGAAATAACAAACAAAATTACATAACGAAAAGTAAATTATTTAAAATAAACATGTGAAAACATGTAAATTTCATATATGTAATTAATATGAATTTATAAAAAATATAATTTTCAATTTTATTTATTATATCAACTAATTTTATCTCAAATAAAATCGTTTCCACGTGCAACGCACGTGCACTGTTCTAGTATATATATATATATAAACATATAAAAAAAATTTTGGCCCAGTGTCGGCACCAGCCCACACTGGGCCTATGCTGGCTCCGCCCATGGCTACAACAAACTCTATTTATTAAAAAAAATCCGAACACTTCCATACAATAGACCAAAAAATGAAGCCACAAAAAATATAAATGACCGCGAGTTTCTAAGTCATAAAAAAAATTATGGATGAGTCATGCGGAAGCCAACTTGGTGAGTACTTTATCCGTTTTCATGAATCAATTTCTCCAATATTAATTAATTAACTATACTAAGTGCCCCAGAAGAAATGTATTATCCAATAATATATTATCCGGTAAATAACAGCAAACATATATTTAATATATCAAAATATTATCAAATAATATTTCATGAAAACATAAAAACCAAAACTAAACAGTAATGTGGTGTACAGATTCTTGTAGAAGTTTTGACTATGTTTATTCGTGTAAGAAATACTAAGATAAAAAGGAAAGAATCGAGAATAAGTGATTTTATATTAAATACATTGTTTGATATTATGCGCAAGAACCTGCTTCAGTAAACTAGCGTAACTTTTACTATTTTTAAGTGCATTTTTAAATTATCGGAAAACCATTAATATTTAGAATCGCTTTAAATTATATGTATTTATCATACGGTGAATTTGGTTGAATTTACGTACAAACTACCATGTGATTGGAATTGCTTTTGTATTAATTTCAGTGTTTTAGTACCAAATGATGATTGTTCACTTCCTCGGTTTTCAGAAATCACGGCTCCGCCTATTTGTGATATTGTCCGCTTTAACATGATGAAGTTGACACAAAACAACCGACAAAAAAAGAAACGGAAAAGTGTAAAAGTTTATGTTTTGATGGGTTGCTAATCTAAATTATTTATGATAAAATCTCATTAACCCAATTAAACCTACAAAAAACGAGAGAAAAATCTTATCAAACCAACTAAACTAATATTAGTAGACAGTAATGTATACATGTTCCTGATAATATTATTATTATTATTATTATTATTATTATTAACTCGGGGTCGAAGCAACACGTGTATTGATATTATACATTGATTTAACTCCGGGCATCTTGGCTTTAAAACGAAACACAATGTGTGGCGTCTGCATACACGGGCTCTTTTACCAAATGTCATGGTTCAGTCCACTTGTGATATCGTCCGTTTTGGCCCAAGGTACTTTAAAATAATAATTTATTTTTTATTTTAAAATTTTAAAAAATAAATATTTTTTGACATATTTGTATTGAATAAAAAAAAAAAGAATATACCATTGAGTTTGAATTTGAATCCAAAACAGATGAATTATTGAAAAAAATATGAAAATAAACAAAAAAGACATAAAATAGATTTTAAAAAAAAAATCACCTAGCTGCCGCCTGTGTACCTAGGTGGTGCCTAGATGATCGTCCCTCTACAAATATTTGAATCACTCATTAATAAACTATATTATTTATTTAAAATCATAATATTTTTCTATCCAAAAATTTTATTATTATTATTATTAACCATATTGTTGTGTATACAAAAATAAATTATCAATATGTCAGCCTATCAATAAAATGAACGTTGTATGTAATTGTAAATTTTTCCACAAAACCTTTGCATAACAAACTAAACGTGTGGGAAAGTAAAATATTAATTATTATTTAAAAAAAATAGAGATTAATTATTTTACAATTTAAATCGGAACGTAGATTTTTTGATGATGTACAATTAAGTCAATGATTACGTAACAAAGTACTAAACTACAAAAATATTAAAAACAGTATTACATTATGGGGAAGTTATTGAAAAATCCCCAATCAAAAAAATTCTTTGGCTTCACTCCCTACCCACAAAATTATGGTATTATGTCATACAAAATGTGGTATACTTCATGTGGAAATGTGGTACACTTCATGTGAAAATGTGGTACTAAAAAAGTACTTAGGAACTGAACATAAAAAAAAATGACGGTTGGGGACTTTCCGTTACATTATTATAGCCCGACTATAATATAATCATGTGCGTGTATGTAATAAAGGATTTATGTACAAAAGCAAAGATCGAGTCATTAAAATATGCGCGTGACCTTTACGCTCCTCTTCGTTCTTGTTCAAGTACATAAACATCAGTCAACCAGTCAGGACCCAAAATCCAGAAAATAACATAGAAAATTCGCCAGATTCTGATCCCTGATTGTCATAAGTTTATTCATCACCAAAACACCCTTTTTCTTTATATATATATATACAAACATATTCATATATTTGTTATTTTCAATGCATTTTATTTATTTTTTAATTAGTAATTGTTCAGATTATATTTGTACCTTCATGAATCTTTGATTGTTTAAAGTGGAAACAGAATAAAATTGTCGAAGATGGTAAATTGGATCCTGGCTCAATCTTTTCTGAATATATGTCTGGCATTTATTGGATGTTTGCATATGTGCAATTCTCAAGAAAGTGGTCAGGTCAATACTTACACTATTTCGAGCTTCGCGTATGCACAAACTTTCCTCAAACCATATGACTGGCGTTATTTAAGAGGTAAATTTACTTCAATTTTGCTTTTCTTGTTTCTTTTTTCCCTTTTTTTTTATGATTCTTTGTGAATTATGAATGATCTTGAGCATAATTTAAACTTGTGTTCTTGGTGTTCTTTTAATATATGTGTATATATATATATATATACACATGTGTGTGTGTGTGTGTTTTGATGGTTTAAATTCTTGATCGTTTGGGTTTAATTCGCTCTTCTGTATGGTTTTAGTATTTTGAAGAATTTTTAGTTGTGACGCTTGGTGTGTTATATAGCTGTATTGAATTTCTTTTAATGTTTTTTTTGGGGAATGCATCTGATTTGTATTGGTCAATTGAGCTATAATCTAGATAAATTATTGCTCTATAATTTTTTTTTTTAATTGTTCTCACGAGTTAATGTATTTCCAGAGCTTAAAAGTTGTTAGCTTGAGGGTCGAGTTCAAAATACTCAAAAAAAATGTGTTGATGTTCGATGTTGAGTTCGACTCCGATATTTTATTACTGGAATGTTGGTCTCATTGATCCTTTTTCAATACCTTGTTGTTCATGAGCATTTTGGATTGTCATGTTTGGTGGTGGGGACTAAAAAAAGTTACAGTTTGAAGATGTTATTCCGGATAATCTAAATCTTGGCCTGGCAGAACTTAATTAAATCCTTTTGATTTTTAAAAGAATATTTTTTTTTTGTTTATAAGCATTAACATAAGTGTTTAGATAGTGTGACGTTTATTCGTGCGATAACTTAGAGTTTTGATGTCCGTGTGCCTCATTGCAGTTGAATTGCCACCGCGGTTTTCTTCAATGTCTCTGGCTTTGGAATCAGATGTAGACCTTGTAAGTCTTTGTACAGGCGTGCTGATTACTTATCACTTATCAGTAGACCTATAGAATAAAAAATATTTTCAATCTTCGTGTCCTTTTTCTTGGTACTTAATTGTTCTACTTAATATTTACACAAGTCATCGTGCGATGTTTAAGACACTTTCACATTTTTAATGTGGATGTGTGGTTTTAACAGGATCTCAGTGAAATAAAAAATGCGACCGCAAGCTCTATGCCCATGTTATGCTTTCGTGAAGGGAGTCCTCCTCTTCCTGATGTTTATAATACAACTCTAACCAGCCTAGGTAAACTGTTTGGTGGCATGTCGTCCAAATTTTGTTCTCTCTGTGATGAAATTTTTTAGGATATTACTTAAATAAGTTATTCATATTGCAGTTATAGATTACATTTCAAATAATTCTTTTGTTGGGAATCAAAGCCTTCAAAATTTTGAGAACTGCTATCCAATGCAGAAGAATATACAGTTGATAGTGACAAATGAGCAGGTTTGTTTGGAAACCTTTTATGCAGCAGATGCCTAGACTAGACAATTCCGAACATGAACTAAGTTTCTGTACAGATTTCTTCAGGAACGTGGTATTTCGGGCTATTTAACGGCATAGGACCAGTGAGGACACAGTCTAAAATGGTACTTTCTCTAATTGCTTCTAACAATGTTATTTGTAAATGATAGAATTTGTTACTAATTATGTTGCAGGAGTAACACTTACCCCTTCTATCATGTGTGGCTGCCTATGTGGCACTATGATAGAAAATGTGTTGTTTGAGCTCCTACATAATATAAATAATTAAAAATTGTATTGTGATAACTGGAGTATAGTGGCGAATGCGACCTTACATATAATTTCTTGAAATCATAATTATAGAAGAGCTCATTAATGCTAAACATTTTGAAATTCCATATGCGCTAATTTTGACATAACTCACTTACAATGCTCTCTTATCTTCTGACGTTCATTCTATATTAACAGATTAATCGAGGTTCAGGATACTCCTTCGGAGCCAATATTACTGTGGAAGGATGCACAACTTCAATGGTGGTTGGCCAGTTCTGCAACCAAACCATTAATTCACTTTCTTGTGAAGAAAACTATAATACAACCAGCAGTTTAACTTTTGGTGGGATAGCCAAAAATGTTATTTCCTGCAGAAATCCCAATGGTGTAGTTTGTCATGAAGATGATGGATCGAAAGTCTATTCTCTGGATTTGGTAGGATTCACCGAGGAGCTAATTATTACAGCATCAAATGTCACCGATAGCAGTGGTTTGATGTGTTATGTTAGACTCAACTCAATGCCGCTCAAAACTGCTTTTGATTTTTCGGGTGACATCAGTAAATCCCCTTTGGTAATAAGCCGTCCAAAAGCTGGCAGTTGGTACATTATCATTCAACCCATAGACGTCTCAAATAAAAGTGAGGGAATGCAGAAAAATAGCTTGAAATTGTGCTATTTATTGGATTTGCAAGTTTTTCAATGTCCTGAAAACAAGGCTGGATTGAACTGCACATTTGATAGATATGTTCTTCAGGTAGAATTTCAAGTTTCTGTTACTCAGTGAAGTTCTTTATGATCAACATTGAGTAGTTTGTTCATTGTATAGGATATATTAATAACTGAGATTCAGTACATCAATCCTCCAAGATTTACGCCCTTAAACTTAATGGACAAGTGAGATTTGCTCTTTGAACTCAGTTCCTTAAAGTTTATTGTTGGATCTAAACTTTGGGCTTATGGGACGGGGATTTTTTCCTTTTGATATTCATAACTTATTCTAGTGCATATTATAATATTCGAAAGTAGTCTACGTAGTCTAGCTTTGACATCAGGTTCATTTATCTTTGAGAAATTTGAGCTTTTTTTAGCTTGCTGAGAATCATTTTTCTGCAGGCGGTACTTCGGAAAAATCCATCTATCCCTTTTGAATCCTATTATGTGCCATTAAATCAAAAAATGTCTCCAGATTCTACTAATTTTCCTCTTGAACCTCTCTTGGGCAACTTTTCTAATGGCGAAAATACCAACAATTTTTGGACCTTTTTCCTCCTGGATATTCCATCTGCTGCTGCTGGAGGAAGTATCCACGTGCACATTGCATCTGATGTGAAGATAAGTTATGAGATATACGCAAGATATGGAGGGTTGCCGTCTCTGAAGGATTGGGATTACTTCTATGCAAACTCCACAAACAACAGCAATGGTTCAATGTTTTTCAAATTGTATGACTCGGATGACGACAAAATTAGTTTTTACATGTTATTAGTCAGAGGCGGAACCTGGAGTTTTGGGTTGAGGCGACTGAGTTCTCCTTATGGTTCCGCAAGTCAAACTATTATCTCCTTATCATTAGAGAGGTGTCCTCGGAAGTGCTCTTCTCACGGAACGTGTCAATCTGTTTTAGATACTAGTGGGCTGACTCTTTACAGGTTTGAATGTGTTATCTTCTGAAATTTATTGAGTTGAATAAAAATAGCTAAACTTTCTCTAATTTGTTTATCTTCTGTTTTTGTGCCTTGGAATCAGCTATTGTGCTTGTGATCGGAACCACGGAGGCTTTGACTGTAGTATAGAACTTGTATCTCATCAAGGTTGGTTTATTTGCTTATATAAATCTTAAAAAATGCTTCTTACTTCTTTTTTTGCTTCTAGCCACCTATTTCCTTGTTTTACATGGGCCAGAATTCTAGCCTGCTAATAAATACCAAGAACCACACTTGCATAACGAAAGGAGGGTAGCATTTTTAGGGTATATTCAGGAATTCGGAGGAGGTCTGGCCCTTTAATGGACTTGTGGAAGCAAAATTTCTAATTTTAGAAAAATTATACATTAAATTCAAAAGTTTTCTAGTCCGAGAGGGCGATTGCTCCCCTTATTCGCGCCTAAATCCACCTCTACTTGTGGGGCTACAACCATCCTCTGGAATTGTCATTTTTTTACTCTTGTGCTTTTGAGCGTTACCATGAAATCTTGTGTAGGTCACATTCGACAATCAATTTTCCTAATAGCATCCAATGCTGCTGCTATGCTCCCAGCCTATTGGTCCCTCCGAAATAAGGTATTCAGCCTTAAAAATTCGTTAAGGTTAAAAAAAAAAGAAATATTAGCACTCAAGTTTTCCAGCTTATCCCAGCCATCGCTTTATCTGCATTTCAAAGTCGGTTTTCTCTAGGCATTTGCAGAATGGGTTCTTTTCATGTCAAGTGGAATCTCAAGTGCTCTGTATCATGCATGTGATGTAGGGACATGGTGTGTGCTATCTTTTCACGTCTTGCAGGTATTAATTTATTATAGGTCTCGAGTTTTATCAGGTTTCCTCATCTATGGCTTGACCTTGGTTGCATGCTTCTTCCAGTTCTTGGACTTCTGGCTTTCTTTCATGGCTGTTGTTAGTACGTTTGTCTACTTATCCACTATCAGTGAAGTTTCGAAAAGGACAATACACACAGTCGTTGCAATTCTAACAGCTCTCATGGCTGAAACTGGTCCAACGAGGTAATTTGTCCGTCAATACAATATGCGTATACTACATGTAGTATCTGGTTTGTTCGTTCAATAGAATTGCATCATCTCATTTGATTGGAAAGTGGGCTTTATTCAGATCTTCAAACATAGCTCTTGTAATAGCCATTGGAGCGCTTGGTCTTCTTGTTGGGTTGCTAATCGAGCTCTGCACTCGTTATCGGTCACTATTCTCCTCAACAGAGTTTAATATAAATCTCCTTCACGGGTATGTAAATCATCTTGCTGCAAAAAATTTTATGGTAGGTGCGTGAAAAGTGTGAGATCATTGTCAGCCACCTCCCATCTGCTGGATCTTTCATTAAAAGTCTATGATACATACTATATGATTAATGTTAGTACAACTACCAATATTAACGATCATCATGTAATAAATTTATCCTTCTCTGATAATTTAAATACAGATGGGAAACTGTAAAGAGTTGGATCCGTAACATCATCAAGACGATTATAAAACGCTTTCGCTGGGGATTCATTCTTGCTGGTTTCGCTGCATTAGCAATGGCTGGGATAAGCTGGAAAATGGAGAGCACAGAAAGTTACTGGATTTGGCACAGGTATACAATACTTATTCCAAACCAAAATCTTTCTTTTCTTTCTCTTTTCGAATATCTCAAGTTTGGTTCAAATCGTCATGCAGCCTGTGGCATATATCCATCTATACGTCTTCGTTCCTGTTCCTCTTTTCGAAAGTATCTGTTATGAACTGTGATAACGAAAGATCTTCTGGTGGGAGCTACGGATTAGCTCGACAAAATTCAATCACCGGAGTCGAGCAAATACGTGGAAGTTCGACACCGTTTGCAACTCTATAGTAGTTGTATATCAGCTTTACATGCACCGAGTATGAATTTCATTTTCCGTAGCTACACAAGGTGAGGTTATACAACAATAAACATGAGAAGAATAGGTGTATATTTTTATATGGAACTCAGAAAATGTTTCAATAGGGTGAAAATTTGTGAATTTTGGAAGTACTGTGCTCACATTTGATCTTATCAAAAATCGCTTTTTGATATATAAATTTTGGATCTGAGTAAACGGATATGCGAGCGTGGATTGTGTTTAGAGCATCTGCATTGGTATGTTAAATTGTGTTGTAACACCAATTTTTTTGTTTAAACCAATGCACAATTGAGTTATAACTGACACTTAGGCAACAGAGAATACATATTTGGATCATCTACAAACACTGATATTGTTTTTTTTTAGATAAAATGATAAACTAATTATTTCATATAAAAAATGTACAGGTGTTGTGTTTCAACTACGAAGTTTAAAATCCAAGAGAATACATTGTTAATACATTTGAGCACAAAAAAAATTTTGAGCAAAAGTTTTATTTTTCCTGCGCGTGAGTACACATACAACACTAAAAATTTGGTATGTGCGCACAATCGCACTGTTAGGAGAGTGGGAGTGACCGACAGTTGTTATCCACTCCCATGGATACATTACCTTTTTGTTTACAATTTGTAGATATATTTTATTATTTAGTTTTAATCTGTATTTTTAAATAATTCATTAATTTTAAAATAAAAAAGTAATGGTTGTTTTTATTAAAAAATTTAAAAATTGTTTTAACGGTTATTTCACAGCTAATTAACGTCTATTTAATAAAAATAAAATAAAATATTCATCTATAAATATTCATATATAGAGTATGTTTTTTGTAATATAGTCTCACGAATCTTTATCTGTAAGACAGATCAATCCTACTGATATTCACAATAAAAAGTAATAATTTTAGCATAAAAAGTAATACTCTTAGCATAAAAAATAATATTTTTTCATGGATGACTCAAATAAACGATATTCACAATAAAAAGTAATATTCTTAGTATAAAAAAGTAATATTTTTTCATGGATGATCCAAATAAGATATTTGTCTCATAAAATACGACCCGTGAGACCGTTTCACACAAGTTTTTGTCTCACACGTTACCCAAATTATTTTAAACATCAAAACACATTATTCTACATCATAAATCACTCCAAAAAGCTTCTCTCTCCTATTTTCATCATCTCAATTTTTAAATTTTTTATTCTTAAAACATACTTTGTTCCGAAATGGATGAAATTACCGAAGTTTTTTGTGTAAATAATTTGAACCCCAATATTTTTATGAGTTAATGTGTGTTATAACGAGAACAAATATAGATATCCTTAGATAAAATGATCTTGCAGCCAAAGTTTTGTCTAATTTTACAATGATTCTAGTCAATTTTGGAAATATTTGTTTCCTAAAAAAATTGGAAATATTTCATTTGCCCAAATCGAATTTTACCATGTTTCTTGACACGTAGGTTTCTTGTTAATAATTTTTTCATTATTCTATTATTTTGCTGTCTGAATAAAATCTGAATAAAATACAAATCTGCATATTATTATAAAACGAAAATGTTAGCCACCACCCAAAAATGCTTTACGTGCCAATCTATTCACCATTTTTGACTTCTTGAAACTTCTGTTCATTCCCACGTAAGCCCTCGCTTGCTGTTACTGGCAAATATTTCCTCAATCTTGACGAGAATTTAAAAGGCGGGGGCTCATTGGTTTGATGGGATAAAAACCCTTTCATTTTCCTCGAGCTAGTGATACTGTTCACGATTTTTTTACCAGAATTATCTGGTAGAACTCCTTGCTCGTGGGTGGGTATCTATGATTGTAAAAAATGTGCGTTTTTCTGCAGTTTTGTTTTGATGGGGTGCTTGATTTCTGTGGAAATGATATTTTCTTTTCCTGTTGTTTTGATTTTCGTTTAGCTTTTTTTTTTTTTGCCAGTATTTGTTTTTGCGTGGTACTGTGCTGAATTATTGAGTTCTTTTGGGTAAGATTAATTATCTGGTGTTGTTTCTTCCGTGCGTTGACTAGCTTTTGCATTTGTGGCACTTATTTGAGTAAAGATTTTGTTTTTTTCCGGTTTTAAGTAAGCGGAGATGATGTGCTTGGATTTGACATTGGAATCGAGAAAAGATTGAATCGGTGTATATTGAATCATCATAGTTCTGTTGTTGAGGCGACGTCATAATGTATTTCATTGCTTTAAAACTTACATTTTTTGAAAATTTACACTTTCACTTGACTTTTTCATTCTGTCGCGGGGCAGGCCACTCCTCGTGTCCCCTTTCCCATGGAATTCTGCTTGTCTTGTGAAGTTTGAGAATTTGGATGCGTAGGTACTGATTTCATCGGTGACAGAGCCAAAAATTCGGTGAACACGGGAAAATGGAACTCAACTCTGGCTCTGCACTGGAGTTCATGTTAATGTGTTTTCTGCAATTCGCGTGCTGCTTTAGTCCTTATTTAGTATCATCTTCACTATTCATGCATGACTCGTAGCTAAGCCAAGCATGTTGCTTTTCACAGTAACACAATTGTATTATAATTAAAGATAAAGTGAGCATGGCGGAGGAAGAGAGGGTCACTTCGAGATTTGAAGTAGTTTAACATGTTCCATAAAATTCTCTCTTAACGTGGTTACTATTGCTTTCCTGTCATTTTGGGAACACTCGGGATCGCAAACATAATTCACTTTGTTAGATGTTTCACTCAATTAAATTCTTGAGAGTTGTATAAATGGAATTGGGCAATCTCTCTCTTGATCAACATTTGGGGTGGAGTTAAGCTCAAGTTAATTATCTTAACATATTATTATAGCCAAAACAAACTGTTATGTGTTGGAATGTGCTTATAACACTTATGGGCTGCCCGTTAATATTTTGTGAGCATTACGCTACAGTTATTTATTTTAGGACGCGAGGGACGACTGGATTAATAGATTGGAAATTATATATATGGACTTGATAGTCTTCTCCTTTGAGCTAGCTTTTGGGTTGGAGTTTGGTTCAAGTCCATTAATCTTAACACCTTTGTTATCGGATGATTCGGGTTTTATCGTTTGATTCGTGATCATTTTGATCCTTCCTAATTCCTTGATGCATTTTATTTGGTTTATTTCTTGGCAACTTCATAGCTCTTTCGTATTTAATTTCTTGTTTGTTATTTAATAACAGATTCTTGTGATGTAATCATGAGTATCCTTTGGATTTTATAACTTTTGGGAACAAAAGGAGGTTGAAAAGCGTTACGAGGTCTGAGCTTTTAAGTAAGAAACTTGGTGGAATGGGAGGTTGCTGTTGTTCTTCCAGGAAGCATCAGTTTCACGGAACACCAGTGTATTATTATGTGAGTCATCTTATTTATCATTCTTACCAACCCTATTTTGAATTTTTTTTTCGAATAACCCTCTGGTGATTTTTTAATATCCTTGTATGTGTTTCTTTATTAGTATTTCTAATACTCACGGGCATTTGGTTTCTGGTAATATTTAGTTTACTCTTGTTAAAGTATGAGAACTTTTTTTGGTTATTTGAAATTCGTAGAAATGTAGCATTGGAGTATAGAGTAGAAAGCAATCTCAATACATTTGGTTTGAACTCCATAGAAGTATAGTGTTGATGTAGATTAGCTTTGAAGACGAACATCTTTCGGAATGGACCCGAGATGATTGGAGGCATTTATTACATTTATCTTTATAGTCATCCATTAATTTAATCCCATATATTTTAGAAAATTATATTTCCTTTCCCAATTTTTTATAATCAATTCTAATATATGAACTCCATTCCACAGTATCCACGAGGTTCAGAAGAGCATGATTCCCTAACATCTCATGATGGCATGGCTACCGTACGAGCTTCTGCATTGTTAATCGACGTGAACCTAAATATGTCAACTCCTGACGCTTATCGACCCCCTCCCGCTCCTCTCCCATATGATTCAGTTTTTGGGCGCCCAGAATCTACGGATCCCGAGTCTGGAGAAGTGACTATAAGTGCACACACGCTGGAGAAGCCTAGCTGCATAGTTCTTAAAGGAGCAAATTGCTTAAAAGAATCAGAAATTCTTTCCGTTTCTCCGAAGAAAATAGATCTTGAATTTTTGAAGTCGGAACCGCTTACAGTTTCAACGGACGAAGATGATACATGTCCTACGTGTCTTGAAGGTGAGTACTGTTGGATATCTTGCCCCCCAGAAGTATGCTACGTTTGTTCTTTACATTTTCACCGCCACTTTGCGACTAGTTATTATGATTTCAATTGGCTACTTTTGAGACCAAGTCTGAAGCTTCTTGTCTCAAGTGCAGTTGACTCATCCTTATTTATGAAGCTAAACATAATATTCTAGAGTCTAACTTTAATGCTTATAATATTTGGTATATTATCTCGTAAACGTTAAAAAGATTAATGAATTCTTTGAAGAAACTTCACTTGTTGGAGACGAGGCACTGATTTCATTCTAGACTTTCAGCGAATAGCCTTGAACTGTACTGGAGGATCGCTTTCTTACGCGTACTTTCATTTTTGTCAACTTATATAATGGTTCAATATTTGTTCTAATTCACAGTTTTAATCTTTCTATCCTTCACAATTTTGTCTGCAGAGTATGATAAGGAGAACCCTAAAATCTTGACCGAGTGCAGCCATCACTTTCACCTTTCATGCATACTCGAATGGAAGGAAAGAAGCAATATGTGCCCCATCTGCGATCAGGTTCGTCAATACTACTAGTTCTCTATCACGAAACTTGGATATGTAACTCTGCAAAATTTAGGTTGTTAACTTCCTGGAAATTAGCAATAAAAGACTTGACTAGATTCTTGTGATAATGGACATTTTAATTCTTGAACCTGCAGGAAATGATTTATGAACGTGTATGAAATTTCCAAGATGCATACTTCTTTGGTTTTTCGATTTGTAGCTTCCCGATGTATAAACCAGCAGAACCACGCCATTCATTACTCGTCGTATATTGGATTCAAAGAGCCTCTAAATACAGTTATTGATCCTGAATTCAATAAAATTAGTAAATTTATCCATGTATATATATATATGTCAAACTACTGGAATCTCCCCAAGGCATACCGGTGTCTTATTCGACGCTGAGAAAATTCACCGTATACATAATTAGCGATTTCTTGTAACTAGGGAGCCAACTGCAGTGCAAAAGAGCTCCATCATATTCAATGTTGTAAGTGGTGAAGATTTAAAGAATGTATAGATATGTGGACGCTTCTTATTTATTTTCCAGTAGCTTCTTTGTGCTCAAATTGAGTGTGTCTTTGTACATTACTCGATTCAATTCAATGATACTGGTAGCTGGGTTTATTCAAATTTGTGCATAAATTCCACATAGCAGGACTGTATATCGAGTTAGTGATTTTACTTCAAAGGGTTTTAATTTTTGTTGGTATGCGTTATTTTTAAAAAATTTTGAAATATAGTATCGAATTAGATAGTAAATTTTATTATAAAGTATTTTTCAAGATAGTAATGAGAAATTAAACTTAGAAGAAAATTAATTTTAGGTAGTAAGATAACGGGGAAACATGTTTAAAGAGAAGAAAATGGTCTAGTGTTTTGGTATTATTTTCTTTTCTTAGAATCACATAAATTCAATAGATAAATCAGTCTTAGTTACATTAATCAACCATAAAAAAAAAAAAAAACGATCTTTCAACCCACATTACAGGTGAAGGATTAGATAAGGCAGTGTGTCTATTTGTTTAACTATCAAATTTATCATGTGGCGAGATCTTACATATTTAAAACAGAGTTGCCTCAGGGTTTAGATTTTTCGAAGTTGAAGTCACTGCCTGGGCAGCTAAGAAAGAATCCGACCAAACTCGAACCAGATTAAACTCACCTTGAAGAGCAAGCAACATACCGTGATGCATAACACCAAGTTCTGCAGCTACGATCGATCCTGGATGACGATTACCTCTTGCTGAAACAGCACAAACCGAGCTAAGATGATCACGAATCATAGCACCCACACTAAAGCAGCCACTTAGCTCATTATTATACCTTTCATCCACATCAAGTCTAAAACATCCACAGGATGCTTCATCCACTTTTTCGTGATATACAAGAGCAAGGTTCTAAATTTTAATAGATTCGGAAGTAATGATGTATTTTTTAATTTTTTTATGATAAATATTGCTGTATTATTTTATGCAAATATAATATATTTAAATTGTATTGTTATATATAATAAATATATGATTTTTCTCGTGTCTGTTATTGTCTCCTAATATCTATTCTTTACTCCGCCTCTACTTCTCGGACAAACATGTCATATAAGGCTTATATCCAGTGCACTTTCTTTGACTAGCAAAGTTTGCACACTATTGTGTTTGTCCGGAGTTTACCCAGTGCACATTGAATAATAATAAATGCGATCATAAAATAATAATTATTACCATACTCCAAAAATTAACTTAAATTCTTATTGATGTTAAATTAATGTATTTAATGAAAGGACGAATGAGCTAAAAAAAGAATATACTGTTTTCGGATTAGAGTAACTTAATTGTCTAAAAAATACGAACAAGAATACAGTAAGAGAAAATCCTACACTGTTAAATTTACTAATTCCTAGTTGTACAAAAGTATTGAAATCAATTAGCTATATAGTTTAGTTAAAAAAATTTATCTATACAAAGTTAGGGCCTTAATTTGACACTCAAATACATAGAAAACATAATGTTTTATGTTAAATAATTATTAGGCTATTTTTATTTCTACTAATTGTAGAATTAATGCTTATACTTAATAAATGACCAAAATATCTCCTACGTTCACGCTAGTGTGCATGGAACCATCAGCGCCAGCTGAGCTAGGTGTAAAGCCCGAGATTTTATTACTGTAATTTGAGATTAATCTGAAATGATTTATTCATTAATCGAGATGACTATAAACGGAACGGATCAGATCGGGAGAGCCGAAAGAAGAAATCACATTATGTGTGAAGAATAGGATTGGCGCACACGCGCGACGTGTTGGGCGCACATGCGCGAGGAAGACAGAACCATGCGCGCACATGCGCGACTTGAATGCGCGCACATGCGCGTTCCGTCCAGAATGATCGGCGCATATGCGCGACGTAGATGGCGCATATGCGCGAGCCAACAAAAGATGCTGGTTGAACTACCGGCGTATATGCGCGACTTTGTGCGCGCATACAGAACATGCACGACGCCACTTGCCTTGCTGCATGTATGGTATATATATATATATATATATATATATATATATATATATATATATATATATATATATATATATATATATATGCCTTCGAATTTCCTCAGAAACAAAGGAAAGAATCGTAGTGAAAAGCTTCTGGAGAAGAGTGAAAAAATCCTTACGCCTTTTGTGAGAAATCCGTCCGTCTGTTTTTGAATCCGATTACAGTACTGTGTTCCTATCGACGCAGGCTACAGCTGGACGTAATTTTTGTTAAGTTTAGACATGATTTGAATTTATGATATTGTCAGAATTGAATACGAATCAGATATGATGTTTCTGCTACAGTAGGCATTGTGTAACTGAAGTCAGATTAAAGAATAGACTGTTTATGAAATTGTTATGAATTTCAGAGTTGAATTGATTGAGATTTGATATCAGAGTTGTATTGTTATTGATTATGAGTTATATTAATACCGATTATGACTCGTGGTATTATATCTGTGATGTTGTGATTGACGGGGTTATCGAGACTGTATCGTTATGCCGTCGAAACATCAGTTGATTTAGATTGATCAGGTTCAGTAATGATTTCGATTGTATCGTGATTTCATGGATAGAAATTAGATTGTACATGGTTCCGATATGGATCAGATTATGTATTGATTTGAGTATTGATCAGAACAAGTCTTGAATTGGATATATACCGATATGGTGTTTATGTGATTGTCATTGCCAGACTGGGTATGGACAGATTGGAATACAAGACTTCGTCTTTGTCAGACCGAGAAGATAAAGGTATAAATAAATGTTGATTCGGGATTGCACAACTCAAGTTAGGTTTGACTTGAGTTTCCCTAAATCACATACTTTATTTCATTGCATTGACATTTGCAAATTATCATATTGATATGTTTAGCTTATTGAATTATAGCAGAGCAAGAGTTTGAGTCTAGGACAGATCAGCCTAGCTAGGGCAGAACCGCCGAGTCTTTGTCAGAACCGCTGAGACTCTAGACTTACGGTGTATCGATGAGCTTAGGTGTAGATCGACTTCTATTGTAGACATTCGATACAGCATGCCGAAGTCTAAATTAGATTGGGATCCCTAGGATAGAAATAAGTTGAGATAAGATAACAAGTCATGGACTTAAATACAGATTTGTATTAATTCATGTGGTCAGATTGGATACATGTTTTAATGTTTGTTTATGCTCTTATATATGTTTTATATGATTGCATGCTTACATTGTTTATACTGGGATATTTATATCTCACCGGAGTTATCCGGCTGTTGTCATGTTTTGTATGTGTGCATGACAACAGATGGGACATGATCGGGGTCAAGAAGATGATGAGAGGAGATCAAGATTAGAGTGGTGATTCCGGACTTGGATGTAGACTTGGTTTGATACTTGAAATTTAGTAGTTGCACCTTAGATTAGGTCTTATATTATTTATACTATAAAATTAAGGTCTTATATTATTTATACAAAATATATAATGGATACTAAATTCATATTTTTATAAATTAAACTTAATATTTGAAAACTATTTATTTTATGTTGATACATAATAAATATAAAAAAATAATTAATGTATTAAATGAATAATTTTATAAAAATATATAAACGATAAATTCGATAATAATATTTTATTTTAAGATACTAAGATTGTTAATCTCGGAGGTAGTTTAGTTATTTATATTATAATCTAAAAAATTGATGATTAACTTTTAAAATATGATTTTTTTTCCATCATACAAATATATTGAAATTTAGTTTCTTTTTTAAATCAAAATTTTATAATAAAGGAAAGTTATAGATATATTAATCAAGAAAAAAAAGAAAGTAATTGATCAGGGTAATGTTATGAAAAAATAAATAAATAAATAAGTCAAAGATTGTGTAAATACAGAATATCCATTTTCGAGGCGGCGAGCTCTTTTGGGCCTAGTCAGTGGGCTTTTTTAAGGAAATGGAAACAATAATAAAATTAAGGGCCCAAAATAAAGCTAAAATCCAACAGCCCAGAACAATTTGGAAACTGTGTACTAGCCACCATTGGAGCGGCAAGATTCACAGGGAACTCCTGGTAGAAATCAGCGGATTTTTGGCGAGGATTCTGAATTCTAGAGTATGTTCAAACTAAGTTTTATAGTTTTATTGCAAACAAAGTTTCCTTCGTCGAATCCTTGTGAATTTGCTCCAGTCTGGACCTACTAATTAATTTACTGTTAGTGATTATTTGTTTAAATTCACGGGAACGCGTGATTGTTATGGGAATGGTTAGAACTCGGAAAGGAAAAAAAGGTTGTTTGTTTCTAGAGAACTATAAAACGCGAAGTGCTAGGATTCTTGGACTTTTGGTAGTGTGTTTGATGTACTGGTTGAAAAGAATCCTGAATAATTTAAAAGTTTTCCCTTTGACTTATTAACGTCACTTCTATGTTGTGATTGGGTTTGAAGGATTGGGTTGAGGTTGGGCATTTGGAAGTTCTCAATTTTTGAATGCACCACTATAATCAACGGATGCTAACATTGTTTTTCGAGAAAGTAAAAAGGAAGGTTTTTTAGGGTGACATCATAGGTTTAAGCTCATCCTTTACATGTAAGTAGAGCATTTGATAATGAATTAGGGATTTAGAATTCATAGCGGAATATTTTCAAAGCTAACACCACTCTTTTGTTTGATTACTATATTTTCAACTATGGCCTCGGACAGTTTGATTTCAATGATGATGAACCAAATGATCGCTAGATGCATGCTTATAGTCATTGTTTGTTCAGTTTTCATGTCATTTTGCCTTTCTTTCTTTTAGTTAGTTCAATTGCATTTAATTGTTGTGCATAAAATTCTATTACGGTGTGCACACATGACAAATATGCCAGAGAGCTAGCTCTATAAAACTTGTGGCAAGCACTAACTACTACTCTCATGGGCCACGATATACAGGTCAGAGCTTAATCTATCGCACTATTACCACTCAAAGGTATATTCTCACTTGTACATATTAGTGCACACACATTCACTCGTTATTTTATTTTTTGGTAATTCTTTCTCGTCTTGTCTTTGTCAGTGGGAAGTGAATAATCATACATGGGCGTGATTGATTTATTCTGCAACACTTCAAATATTTGCATTGACACACGAAAGCCCACTCGCAGTTCTTGTTCATTTGGACGGAGTAAAATTAGGTTTATGTCCTCCTCTGTGTTGCCTGATTCTGTAAAAGTAGATGGTCAACAGGATTGTGGCTTCTCATTGACTGGGGATTCTTTTATTAGACCCCACCTCCGGAAATTGTCCCCTTATCAACCAATTCTTCCATTTGAGGTGGGTGAAATCTCTCCATTTTTTCCAGTTAAATGTATTGCATGGTTTCATATATTTGTGTTCACCTATTTTTACTTTTCTTTTGGTTAATTTTATTTGAAGCTCTCATCTTTGGAGTAACAGCGAAGTCACAATATTATTGCACTATAGTTGATTATGATGACTATGGTAAAGATGGGTGTATCCTATGCACTTTATATTGTTTGCCGGCAATATCAGTTGGTTTTGATTTTTATTTCACTTTTTTTAATATTAATAACTAATTTCCTCTGATGGCACCTGATTTAATAGTGTAGTCAAAATGAACTATGAGTACTTAATTTCACCATTCTCAAATGGTGTAACTTGTGAGATGAATATAATCCCAGTATATCCCATTCTCATACATCTCTGATGCAATAGACTTGTTAAATCTGATTGATTCTAGGCAGTTGAATGTTTGTTAGTTGATTTTCTTTCCTAGAGAACTTATTTGCCATTTGATTTAATGATGTGTTTCGTGTGTTGTTTGGATTAAAATGGAATTGTATGTGTGCCAGGTTTTGTCTCTTCGTCTTGGTAGGAAGCCCGAAGACATTGTAAAACTAGATGCGAATGAAAACCCTTACGGTCCTCCGCCGGAGGTATGGCTAATGCTGCATAAAGTCTTTGTTTTATGCATCTGTGGATTTGGATATGTATCTTTATAAGTTTATCCCCTCGTGCATGCATCTTTTTTGGATTTTTTTAACAAATTACCAGTTTCTTGTAGGTTTTTGAAGCGTTGGGATCAATGAGATTCCCTTATATATACCCCGATCCGCAAAGTCGTCAATTACGAGCAGCACTTGCTGAAGATTCTGGTATTGAGGCTGAATATATCCTTGCTGGATGTGGTGCTGATGAATTAATTGATTTGATAATGAGGTTTGTGGCATGGTCCTTTGTAAAGGTTATTTTATCTTTATTTTGTCTTTTATGGCTTGATATATTTCTCTAAGCATTGATTGATGCTGCAGATGTGTATTAGACCCTGGTGAAAAAATAGTGGATTGCCCACCGACATTTACAATGTATGAATTTGATGCATCTGTTAATGATGCAATTGTTATCAAGGGTAGGTATGTTTTAATCTTGCACGGAGTCTGAAATTGGGGAGTCAACTTCCCTCCATCTTATGTGGATCCTTGTGTACTTCATCAAAGTCTCTCTCCCAGCTATTCGAAATATTCTCCTTTGATGAGTTTATGATAAATGGCCTGCATATGTTGGTGAACCAACGCAAAATTATGTTTGTAATTAGAAATTGATGACAGATATATGTTATGGTAGATTGGTAGTCATATTTTTCGAATTATACTGTTTACTTGATTAAGCTTTTGACAATCTTATATATTCAATCATGTATTTTATGTTTTCCTCTCATGATCTATATGGGCTAATTCTATCCTTTTCCCTGTTTTGCAGTACCCAGGAAGTCAGACTTCAGCTTGGATGTAAAGCGGATTGCTGAAGTTGTTGAGCGAGAGAAGCCGAAGTGTATATTCTTGACCTCGCCTAATAATCCAGATGGAAGGTACTTTTGTGTTGAATTTACTGTTTTCTGCCTTTTTTGCTTCTTTGGGGCTTGTAACTTTTCCTGTGACGATAATTTGTCTCGTGTAAATATTTGTTTCTTGTTGGATTTTTTCAATAATTCATTCATTGAATCAGTGCCCACTTTAAGCATATTCTCTCTTGTTAAATTATTTGTGTGCAGTAACATCCCATGACTTTTGTTTTAACTTTTTCTCTCCATGTTTTTTGCCAATGGCAAAGCAATCAAAGGCATTTTCTTTTCTGGGTGAACTTTGAATAAGCTCTATTTGCAGAAATTTTCCTCCATATAATATCCATTTGAAAGGTGGAAACTAGAAGACCTTAAGGCTCTGTTTCCACATGTCATGTTTTGTATGTCTTTTGGCTACACCAAAGTTAGTGACCAAATAATGTGTGTATGTGATGTGGCAACCCTTGGCAGGGTGGTTATTGTCACGCCTCGAGCCCGGGCCCGCGCTTGCATGACTTTTCAATGAGCCCTATAGCAACTACTTCGCAGTCGTCCTCATTTTACGAAAATGATTAACCCAAGTTGCTATAGAAGTCAATTATAGCTTATTATAAACTCATTTTAAATATTTAATTTTTAAGATGTGGGACAAGAGGTATCACAATCATCCCTCTTTCAGAACGCGACATCCTCGTCGCCGCCTGACCACTCGATCCCCCTTCGAGAATCTAGAGTTGGCTCCTACAGGTTCAAGAGGTGGCTCACGTCATGTAGCACTTTGTCCCGCAGGTTCAAGAGGTGACTCTCATGCACGTAGCACTTTGCCCCGCACAACATTTATTTCTTGGTGTTCCATGCCGGTAACCAGCTCTGATACCATTCTGTCACGTCCCGAGCCCGGGACCGGGCCCGCGCCTGTGTGACAATACAATGGACCCCTATAACAACTACTTCGTATTCGTCCTCGCTTTACGAAAATGATTAACTCAAGTTGCTATAGAAGTCAATTGTAGTCTATTATAAACTCATTTTATATCTTTCATTTTTAAGATGTGCACATGAGGTATCACAATTATTTATCTATTTTGTACCGTACTCATTAACATTGGTACACAATTTACATTTCTGCCCTTACATCACTGTCATTCATTCTCCTTGCATAAAAGCCATAATGGGCTTAAAAAAAACACAAAACCATAATTGGTCATTATAACAGTTCATCATTTTGCATAGCTAGTGTTTATGCAGCTGCTTTTCCTCATTGTCGCAGCCTCAACTCATCTCCAACAGCCAAGGAGGTTGATATTGTTCGAGAAAACCGACTAAAAAGATGGAAGTAGGTCACCATCGCAAGTACACCCTAATTCTGAAGGAATTATGCGGTGAAGACTGAAGATCGAGGAAGACAGTCGGCATTTTGGAATGACAAGGGGCAAATCTAAACAAAATTGAATCAATTAAACAACAAAAATCTAAAGCCCAGAACATAATTGGGAAGAAACCAGAGTAGTAGCAACAAAATCAAGTACTCTACAATGAAAAGTTACAAAGTTGCAAAACCCTGTTAAAAAATTCGTTTAATTGGAGGCCAATGAACCAAAAAACAAAGAAGAGATGCAGGAAATAGATAGTGTATCACACAGATTGTGAGAGAATTCTATTTATCTATCTTACTTTTATCCCATCATACAAACCAAGCGGTACCTAAGCGTGTAAGTAAATTAAAAGACAAAAGATAAAAGTAGGATAGGAAGATATATCTACTTTTTTTATAGAAGTTAGAACTGAGTAATATATTACTGCTTTTATGGTATAGTAAAGCGTTTTTGGTGGTTAACATATGGGTTCATTGGTTGATTGCCGAAATTTGTCAGTATCCCATTCAAGTTTTTAGTGGAGCAAGTCTTAGAATTGTGTCGTGCTTAACTACTGCAACGTATTCGCTTGATATGCTACACTATATGCTGTTATGGGTCCTTGTGGACTAAGTTTTAACTATTTTTTTCATGTATACTATATATAACTTACCTTTTGTCTGACAGCACAATTGATGATGAAACTCTTCGGAAAATACTTAATTTGCCAATGTTGGTTGTGCTGGATGAGGCGTACATTGAATTCTCAGGACTTGAGTCTAGGATGGGATGGGTCAAGAAGTATGAGAATCTAATTGTGCTTCGAACATTTAGCAAACGAGCTGGTATTTTTTCTCCTTTAAAGAGTTTCGTGTTGTACTAAAACAAGTAATTCCCAACTTAACTTGCATTATAAAGATCCAAATTTGAGCTGATAATCACAATTGACATCTTGGTGATGCAGCTTTAGCAGGACTTCGAATTGGATATGGAGCATTTCCTTTGAGCATTATAGAATATTTATGGAGGGCTAAGCAACCATATAACGTGTCCGTTGCTGCTGAAATTGCGGCATGTGCAGCATTACAGAATCCTGCCTATCTTGAGGTATTGGGAACCAACAAAAGACATGGATTAACCTTTACCTATATCTTATAATAGGATCTTTATATAATTCAATGCCGTTAATGTGTGCCAGAATGTGAAAGTGGCTTTGGTACAAGAACGGGATAGGCTATTCAAACTTTTGAAAGAAGTGCCGTTTCTCAATCCATATCCAAGCCACTCTAATTTCATTCTTTGTGAGGTCAAGTCTGATATGGATGCCAAGAAGTTGAAGGTACGAAACCTTGACTTGTGTTTAATGTTATCATCTTTGAACGAAAAATTAGGCCAGTGATTATGTTATGTCTTTGTCTCTTAAAGGCTCTTAATTTGCACAAGCTTTCTGTTGCTAGACAAGAATTCTGTCATGAGAGCTCCTAATATATGATTGGTAAAGTAGATTTGATTTGGAACTTTATTTTCTCTTTGATTCATTTTATAATAACTTAATCATTGAGTCCAATTAAGCAAAGGCTGATTCGAGCTTGTGAGACCATTTAATTTTTAAAATATTTATGAAAATATCAATGATGTGTCAAAGTTCGCAAAAGACTTATGAGTAATCAAATAAAATAATACGGGATTCAGTTCGACTATATTCTAACATTTCAAGCTTCGCTTTAGTTGGATAATTTCGATTCAAATTCAAGCCGACTCAAAGAAGTTGCATTATAGTTCGATCTGTTTGCACGACTAGTCTCACGAATGTAGTATAAATATAAAAGCCATCATGAATACCAGGAAATGGAGTTTTAATTGATTCTGCTAATATGTGGTCAGAAGAAAGTCAAAAATGTTAAAAGTCGTGTTTTTAAGTTGCTCCTGCTATCATGCTTACATGAGAGTGTTGAGACGACCCTAAACTTCAATTTTCTTGGCTAAATAAGCATTTATAGAAATGTTAGTGATTCAATTGTGCACATATTATGGAAAAATTAGATTTTATTTTTCGTCGTCCCCAACACAAATGGTATCAGCACTAAGTTCAGTTCTTTGATTGCTACATCACGAGTTGGAGCAATTGTTCAGGAAGAACTATCGTCGAGATTGTCTCATGTGATTGTTTATGTTGCATATCGATTGGCACTTTGTTGGCACAAATTTAAATATTTGAGTAGCATAGTTTCTACCAGTTACAAAGATGCTTGACCCAAGAAACGAATTGTAAGCAATCATGCTTCTTCCTTGTAGGAAGACCTCGCGAAAATGGGAGTGATGATTCGTCACTACAGCAACAAAGAGTTGGCTGGTTATGTCCGTGTTTCTGTCGGCAAACCGGAGCATACTGATGTTTTAATGGAGTGTCTCAAACGCCTCTATTGATCGAACCTATTTACACCGTTTGGATAATGTTTTCTACATTTCAACTGTTGTTTTGCTGCACTAGAAATGTGTGTAGCGAATGTGCATTTTGATTTATTTCCCCTTGGAAAATAATGAATCTCTTACTCGAATATTTCGAATGAAATTTGTGGTGATTATCTAAAAGCATTCATATAGTTAATTATACAACGTAGAGTATTAAAATGTGTGGCGGCCGCCTATGCTATAGGTTGGTTCATGCACCCAACTCATTGTAAATGGTTCCGAGTAAATTGACATTGATCGAGCAAACTTTTCCTGTGTGGTTTTTCGTTTATATTTACGTTTGGACCAAAAAATATTGTTTATTCTACCAGCGACGCAAAATGTAACATCATGCACTCAGCAAATGGAGGATTAAGAGCAGATATACTTGGGTCGCCGTGATTCATATCGGTCGTAAAAAGTAATATTTTTCATTCAGATCATTGTATGTTGTATAATATATTTTTTTATATAAAAATAATATTTTTGATTTACACAAGGTTTTTTTTATAACATAACTAACGAAAATGAAATTATATTGTGAAAAATATTTTGAAAATAAAAAATAATATTTTTCGTAGATTGGGTCGAAAATTTGTCATACAAAATTGGTTTATAAGAGGATTTCACTTAATTTTTCGTGTCTCGGTTTATCAGATCATGCATATGTTTTGAACCCTGTACTATAATATATTTGGTGTTATTTACTATTTATATGAGAGAATCTGGTAACTTCATGCTCACCAAAGGTTGTGGGCGGCGCTACCAAACTTGAATTGACGCAGTTTTCTTTAAATAATTTTTGCAAAAGAAAAGGGGGGAATTGCTTTTACTCAACTTTTCTCTTGCATTGCCCAAACAACATATATAATTAATATAATTCAACAAATTTTTTCTTAATAATGGATCTGTTTGTAGTCAATACTAATCGAACTGATGACATTGACTATAATATCAACAAATTTTTTCTTAATAATGGATTTGTTTGTAGTCAATACTAATCGAACTGATGACATTGACTATAATATCGATTATAAAACCAAACGCTTGAAGTTTTACTAAAATTTATAGCTGATTGTAACAGTGCAATTCATATACTTTTAAACCGCACATAGTTTAAACATCATTTTTGATTACTCAACTCAACAAAGACAATTACTAAACGTCTTTTTTGTTAAGTAAATTGATTGTTGTCATAAAAAAACGAAATTAGATCAACTTGATTACACTTAAATAAAAATATTTAAATACTTTTTTTAAAGGAAAAATATTTAAATACTTAAAATTGAATTTTATCATAATTAATTATTGTGATTGTACGTATGACGCGTGCCACGATAATAGCACTACATAACAAATTAAGCAAACAAAGAAATGTTGGTGTGTTTCCTAGATAATCAATCTATTCAAATTCCATAAATATTATATCTTTTCCTAAACTATGCAAAATTGTAAGAATGCAATAATTGGAAATTCGGTTCATTTTCGGAAGGTTGTATGTATGTCAACTTATGCTTGTTTATATATATAGACACACACATACTAGAACAAGTGCATGTGTTTCGCACGTGAAAACATAAATACGTGGAATTATATATTTGAAAATAAGCTAATGCGTTTGATATATTTCTTAATCTTATTATATTATCATTTATTTTATATAACTGACGAACAACGTATCAAAATTGATTCTAACACATCTCTAAGTCTAATATACAAACGTTTGAAGATAATACCAAAATTATTATCAACGTTGCAAGAATTGGTTGGGCTATCCATTCAACTGACGATAGTCACGTCTGCATTAATATATTTATTAATTTATATACAACACAAATTTTCTAATCTTTCTCGTTAATTTGCCACCAAAATTTTAAATTTTAAACTAGGTCTTAAATTTGAAACTCTAATTATAACAAATATATCTTCATAATCAATAACCAAATTTAATTTTCAATAAATAATGGGGCCCATATATTATATGCTATGGGCGAAGAGTCATTATTTTATTACAGAAATGATACTTTGAAAATCTATTTAAATAAGTTTGATTCAGGCTTAATATTATGATGATAATTTTTCCTACGGATTCGAAGTTTTATGAGAAAAATCCGAACCGAAGAAGGTGATCTTTTATTTTTTCGGATTCAGCGATTTTTTAAATCTCCAAAATAGTTTTGAACGGGTATAAAAATTATTCTCATCACCGAACTCTCTGAAAATATAATATAATAATAATATTTTTGAAAATATTAATAATATATTATTAATATCGATATTAATTTTAATTTTTTTTGCAAATAATAATAATAATAAGTTCGGGTTCAGATAATCTCTGCCATTCCCGTCCTTGCTTCATTGATATTTTTGAAACATAGTTAAAAAGTTTATCCTCGTAAGCAATTATAGGTGTGTCGTGTGTGGATGAAATTTGGAGATGAGGATGAAGCTTACAAACCCCGTCCAGTCCTATTTTCAGATGATACCCCCGGATGGAGGATGTACTCGACCAGCTCTCGATAGCCCATCTTGTTGGAAGCCCAGCATTCTAAGAAGCCCGAGAGGTTATCTGTGAGGTCATCCCAGCCGACCTCCCGTGTTAGCAGTTGCGACGATCAGAGAGGACAACCGAGCTCCCGAGCCGAGCTCCCTGGCCGAGGTGCCGAGCTCCCTGGCCGACCTCCCAAGCCGAGCCGACCTCCAAAATGGTAGTATCGGTGTGATGGGAGACATCTTGGCCGAGCTCTCCAGCTGAGCTCCCAGGAGGTCCAGACTTCAGGCGGGTTCGTACATATGAAAATTCTTGCTCAGATCTTAAGTGCATGGCCCACGGAGAGCAAAAGCCCAGAAAAATAAGGCCCGTTGTGAGTCTAACCAAATTTGGCACGATATCTAATCAAATCTGGCACAAGATCTCATCAAATCTTCCGAAGATTATGAAGATCTAAACCTACCAAACTAGGACTCTACGGTTCACCTATAAATACCAGGTTTCGTTAACTATAAAATTCATTCATATACTCACATTCTCTCGGCACACACATTACTCTTTCAGTTTTCTATTCTCTGAATTGAGCGTCGGAGGGGCTACGCCGGAACAACCTTCCGACCCCCTTCTAACACTCTTGTTTGTGTTTCTTGATTTCGAGGTGTTGGATCTGAGCTCCACGGGTGACGTGCCGATCTCCCAACCAACGTATCGCGGATAGATCCGAGCTCTCCAAGCGAAGATCTGACCTCTCAATTAACATCGCCGATTTCAGCAATATCATCAGACAAGATTTTTTTTCGAGTCTTCTAAATTTAATTAATTTTATATAATTTTTAAATAATGGACTATCCATAATGATATGTGATAAGTTCAAGAATAGAAACTTATTATTACACTTTTTTTTAAAACATGATTTTATTTTAGTTATTATACATTATACACATGTAACATGTTAGCTCACACGCATATCTTCTGGTGTTCTCCATTTATTCATCAAGGCTCTTCTAAAGTCCCTTGCTTTATACAGTTGAACAAGCAATTCTGCTCTCTATTTCTTTCTCCAGAAAAATCAAGATAATAGAGGCAAGAGTCAGTAGATTAACGATGTCTTCTCCGAGCAAGAGGCGTGAGATGGATTTAATGAAACTGTAATTTCTCATGTTTTTTTTTGGCTTTACTTGTAATGCGGAGTTGATTATTTTTTTTAAATAAAAAAATCATGCTTTTTTGCATTTTTTTCAAGAAAATGATTATTTGCAGGATTTTGTTTTTGTTTGTTTTTTCTTTCCTGAAATAGGATGATGAGTGATTATAAGGTGGAGACTGTGAATGATGGGATGCAGGTGTTTTATGTGCATTTCCATGGACCTAAAGACAGTAAATTTCCTTATCCTTCTCTCTGGTTGTTGATATTTATGTTTTTGAATGAAGATTTTGTGGTGTTTGATTGTTGGGTTTCTTTTATTTCATTCTTAATCTAAGTTTGTTGACTTTGCAGTTTTTGTAATTTATTGTTCCATTTTTGGGATGTGTAGATTTATTTTATCATGATTATGTTTCATGATAGGCTAAGTTTTTTTTTTAAAAAAAAAGGAAGGAAGAAAAGAAGGAACGAGAAGAGGACTTTTTGTGTTTTTTGTACTTCATAATTGACATTATTTAAGTAACTATTCTATTTAGCTTTTAATTCTTAATGTTTAATTAAAATGTTGTTTGCATTCATCTTTGTGATCTATAAACCATTTGTCCGTGACCATGTCTTAAGATTGTGTGGCAATTGAGAAAAAATGGAAAAAGAAAAGAGGGTGGTACTTTTTGGGTTGTTATGTATACTTCAAAATTGATAGCTCTTAAGTAATTCGTAGTTTTTAATATTTATCTTTCAAATGTTGCACAAATGTTGAAGTTTTTTTCAATTGACTGACTACCTGGCTCTTATAAGTTGAGATCAGTTTCTGCCAACGAATCTTCATTTTGTTTCTTGGAATGAATTCGTCTCTGTTAAATGTGCTAGGCCCTTACCTCGGCGGAGTTTGGAAGGTAAGGGTGGAGCTTCCCGATGCTTACCCATACAAATCTCCATCTATAGGATTCATTAACAAGATCTACCACCCAAATGTGGATGAAATGTGAGTAACATATATTTAAAGTTTAGATTAATGTGAGTAACATGTATTTAAAGTTTAGATTATCTCCCATTACTGAGGAGTAAATTTTTATGTGTATATTGAGAGTATTCTTTGTGGATTATGGAAATTCAGGTCAGGCTCAGTTTGTTTAGATGTTATTAACCAGACTTGGAGCCCCATGTTCGGTAATTCACTAGTATAGTTTATTTTGCCTATGCAAATTGTAGGTTTTTTAGCTATTGATGTAAATATCAATAGATAAGGATGCTTCTAACTGCATACATACTCGACAGACCTAGTGAATGTGTTTGAGGTATTTCTGCCGCAACTTCTCTTGTATCCTAATCCGTCGGACCCTTTGAATGGGGAGGCGGCAGCTTTGATGATGCGTGACCGAAGTGCTTATGAACAAAAAGTCAAAGGTACCAAAAGCTTCACTTCTATAAATTAGTAAATGTCTAATGCTTTCTGGTTTTTATACGGTCTGCCGAGATCAAAAGTAAGAAATACCCTTGGCTTCTTCTCTGCATACTGTTGCTTGAAGTTCGAACTACCAAAAAAAGGTTTGAGCGGCTCTGAAGTTTTCAAGTCTATCTGATGTTTATTTTCTGGACAATGCTTGGAATTTTCTTTTTATTGTTCCAATACAATGCAAGGCAAAGGATCCCAGAATCATTATCAACACTTGGAACTCATGCTTAGTTCTATTAATTTTTTTACAAATTTATCTCCGTTCGAGCCTATCGTTTAAGGTATTTGGTCTTCCTGATGATTTCATTCCCATGTTTTGAAATGGGAACGATCCATGTGAGTGGAATTGTTATTCCTGATTTAATCAAGAACTTTTATTGTCTTTTCCAGTGACACTTCACGCTTCCCATGCTTTGTTTTTCACAGTTCACTGTAAAATTCGGAAGGACCTGAGAATTTTGTGGATCGATGATGGTAACTTATATATTTTGACCGGTGAAACTTACATTATTAGAATATGTTACACATGAAATTGGATTTTCTTTCATTGAAGGGGATGGCTCCCACTGCTCATCCTCTTGGCTTCGTCCTTGCTCTGAAACATTAATAGATCTTCTTTTACGAAAAAGTAACACATATGGGCAAATCTAGGATGTCACAATGGAAAGAATTATATATAATTAAAATTCATTTTAGTTGACTGATCTCCTCCCTCAATCCCCCACCTGAAATCCCTTTTCCTGTTGAAGGTGGGAAGTTCTTTTCTACCATTGTAACTGTTGTGAATTCACCCCTAGTGGATCCACCTTTTTTGTTTCTTGCCACTACCAGATAATATACCTGGACTTTTTCTTGATATTAGATTCTTACATCAACAACATCTTGTGAATGTGACGCCCATGTGCGAATTTTCCAGAATATTGTCTTAAATATGCCAAGCCAGAAGATGTAGGAGCTGCACCAGAAGAAAAGTCTAGCGATGATGAGCTAAGTGAGGAAGAATACGACTCTAGCGACGAGGCAGTAGTGGGGAAAGCGGATCCATAGCTGTCCTAATCATGTTACTATCCACCTGGATTCTGCATATGACGACGCACTTGGCTACACCCTCAAGATCAAGATCCTTTCAAATTGCACATAGCAAAATTATTTAGTTGTACCGTTATTCAAACATGTTTGATTTACCTATTTAATCAAATGTATGGACAAACCATGTTTGTGTAAATGTATTGTGTTTCATTGAATGAGATTATCTGCTATTTTATAACTGGGTTCAGAAGACCATTTCGAGTCGAATTTTCATATTCTTTCTCAAGTTTGGCATAATGGCATGACTTTCAGATCAGACTTTAGATCGACTCACCTAATGAACGAGGTTTAGTTAAACAAGAAGCCAAAATGTGGTCTCACGAATCTTTATCTGTTAGAAGGTTTAACTCTACCGTTATTCACAATAAAAACTAATATTTTTAGTAAAAAAAGTAATATTTTTTCATGGATGACCCAAATAAGATATCTGTCTCACAAAATACGAGGTCTCTAACAAGTTTTTGCTAATATGTGGAAGCTAGTTTAATTTTGGAAATAATATTGGTGATTAATGTCGAACAAAATAATTTCAATTCAGAAACGGATTCGAGTTTTTCTGAATTCTCTTGGAGTTCGTTAAGCAAGGTATACATATACGTTATATGATTGAATTATGGTATAATTAATTTGGTGGAGTATAAAACAGGAAATTTTGGTTGATTCCGCAAAGGCATGAATCTTGATTTAAAATCTAATTTAAAAAATTAGAACTACACCTCCCTTCAAGTTTGTAGGATTATATAACAAAAATAGAAATGTTTATTATATCTTCAAAAAAAATGGTAAATTTTGAAAAATATGGTTAGCCTATTATTTGATTTTTGCTATATGTAGGAAAAATCATTTTAAAAATAGTCAAAATTAAGAGGGTCTATTTAATATTTCTGTGTGTAATATTTTTATTTTATTATATAAAATTTTAATACATTTGTTATTATTTTAAATTTATTGTATATAATTTAATAGACATTATTATCATACGAGTTAAACTTAATTAAAATACTTTAAATTTGATAGTAATTTGAAATCAAATTTTCTATTTAATCTAAATAATTATTAAAATTTCTAAAAAATAATTATTAAAACATTAAAAATTATAACCAATTGTTGTGTTTTGGCAAGTTGTAACGATTTATGTTAGTGGAAGGGTAAATTCGGAATGTCATAAAAATATTTTACCAATAAAATATTTTTTACTACTAGGAGAAAAACATAATACGCTTTTATTTAATTTAATATAATAATAAATATTTATATATAAAAATACAAATCCGACCTGCCGGATTCGAACCAGCGACCTAAGGATTTCAGCAACAAACTACAGTCCTCCGCTCTACCAACTGAGCTAAGGTCGGTTTGTGAGGCTTATCTGTTATGTAATATATATTTCAAAATCCATGTTCAAGAGAACATGTCAATTTCCTATAATCATTTTTATAAATTAAGTTTTATTTGTGAAAATACACTAAATCGTTACATGTAATATAAGATTTTGGGCCTTATCCTTTTGCCAACTCAATTATTTTGATATAACAGAGAGTCAAACAACTGAATTGATAAAGAAAGCTACAATAAATTTACTACACACACCCTTTCACAAGTACAAGTACAAGTTCTACAATTTCCTTCAAGGCCTTAATCAACCGAAACAGGTTGCATATTTTCAGCCTCTTTTCTTAGCTCTTGGAACAGGACAGATGACAAGTATCGTTCCCCGAAACTCGGATGCACCGTCTGAAACAAATTAGTATAATTTTTACGAAAAATTAAAGATTTTGCAAAAACAACTCGAATCAAAGTTTTGGTTATTGGAGTACACCCCTACATACCACAATGAGTCTGCCCTTGTTTTCAGGCCTCCTAGCAAGCCTGAGAGCTGCAACGGTATTCGCACCCGATGAAATCCCTACCTACAAGACACCACACCTTCATCACATAAGCTAGCATGCCAAATGCTTGATGTAACAAGATAAAGATTATAGCGTGGAATTTGATTTCTGATGACATATGCAGATATGCTTAGTACATCAAAGTAGTAGTTTTCAGGGGGCAAACGAGTGGAATGTTACATGGTCACATTTTAGCAAAACAAAGAATAACAAGAATCAATCAAATGAAATTTGTCACTTGAACTACGTTACCATGAGTCCTTCTTTCAATGCCAATTCTCTAGCCATGTTAACAGCATCTTCACTCGAAACCTGAAGCACAGCGAATATGGGAAACATATTTTAGCTTCTGTATTTAGCTGAAAATAAACATGTTTTCACAGCAAGAATGTTTTGATTACCATGAGAACCTCTTCCATCACATCCATGTCTAAGATATCTGGTTTGAATCCAACTCCATTTCCAGTAATATGATGAGGACCTACAAGATCGATAATAATACACAGTTTTACATAGAAATATGTTGCGAATTCTCAGTCGATGCTCCGCTCAAAAATGCGCTTCGGAGGATGACATTTGTCTATCTGATAGATAAATTTGGTCCAAGAGTTTCTTAACAATTTCCACTGAAATATACCTGCCTTACCACCATTGAGAATATTACTTTCAGTAGGCTCAAGTCCATAAATCTACAAAATGAACATTAAGAAAATTGATAAAGTTGTTTATATCTCCATGTGTGTTTTATTTAACATCTATCTGTGTTACCTTCACATCGGGATTTTGTGATTTCAGGTACCGTCCAACACCGGAGACGGTGCCACCACTTCCAATACCCATGATGAAAATATCGACTTTACCATTGGTATCATCCCATATCTCAGGACCTGTGGTCTCAAAATGTACCTATATATACTTTGGTTTAAAGATTACCAACACAGCAACACACGCTCAAGTTTGCTTAATCTTAAAATAAAAATGACATGCATTATAGGCGGATGTCTTTGTAACTATATAGTTAGAATTTAGAGAGTGCTCATGTAATCAGAACAAACATAAAGTTACATTAATATTGCTAGTTGGGCTAATCATTTGCTAACTAGTTGCTAGTAGAGCCCATTGCTTAGAGTTTTGATTGCATGAAACCTTTTGGTTAAGGTAAAATGAGGTTAGAGTTTGATACCTGAGTATTGGTTGGATTTGAAAACTGCTGAAGCATGAAAGCATCAGGCGTTGAATCCAAAAGTTCGTAAGCTTTCTTGACCGTACCTCCCATTCCTTTGGTTGGATCAGTGATGATTAAATCAGCTCCGAATGCTCTCATCGTCACTCTTCTTTCCAAACTTGTGTAAGAAGGCATCGTCAAAACCATTTTGTATCCTTTCAATGCTGCCATAAATGCCAAGCTGATTCCCATGTTTCCAGACGTGGGCTCAATCAATGTCGTCTGAAATTAAAGCAGAAGTTCAGCTATATATATATATATATATATATATATAGAGCCGAAATTTGAAATGTTATATGTGATCTTTCAAAGTTAGACGTGTTTCCCTCCAAAGTCCATTCAATCACCCCACCTTTCCTCCATCCCCTCTATATGAGAAACCACTACAAAAACAAAAATCCATCCAAACATGCCAATAGATTCCCATCTTGAGGAAGAAACATGCAATGTGGTCTAAAAATTCTATTTAGAAGTTCAGATATCCGTAGATGAAATTGATTCAACTATAAAAATCCATTCAAAAAAACTGATTTAGACAACTTTCTCGGCTTATCATCCACATTTAATAAAAATCCAGAAAGAAACTAGATGTTTACAATTCGACTTACCTTTCCAGGCGTGATCAATCCTTTCTTCTCTGCATCTGAGATCATGGCCAATGCAGGTCTAGTAACAAAAACATATGAAAATTCACAAGTAGCCAAGATTCAAGAATTTTAGTGGCTGGAAAGGTAATGACATCAAAGAGAAAAATAACAGAAATGTAAAGTAAGATGGATAAAAGATGTACCTATCTTTGATGCTAGCAGTAGGTTGCATCATTTCTTGTTTAGCAGCAACATAAGCGCCACATCCTTCAGTTACTTTGTTAAGATACACCAGTGGTGTTCTCCCAATGAGCTGCATCAAAGGAAACATCATGTTACAATCCTAAGTCGAGTTTCAATCAATAGTGGGGTGGTAACTAAAACTCAGACGCTCTTCCCATGATAGATTCATAATTGTGTATTCAATAAATGTGATCGATGAAAGAAAATTTTATCTTTATAAATGTGCTCTTAATAATATATGTAACTTGAAAAATCAAATTTAGTCGGGCTTTTTTAAAAAGAAAATTGCAATTTTGATCATTTATTGTAGCTTCTTGTGATTTTGGAAATTTATTATTTTGATAATCATATCTTTTTCATGTAGAATATTGATGCAATGTTTTATGACGTATTATATTCACGTTAAAAAAAAATTTAAATTAGAAAAAACAAAGGTATCATATTAGGACTTAAATTTGACAATATATATGACCAAAATCGAGATAATCTACCAAGACCAAAATCGCAAATAAAAAAAATTGTACATTTTTAAAAGTTTCGGAAACCAATTTAGATAGGTCCGGTCGAAGTTATACCACTAAGTCTGGACCGGGCTGTTGATCCGATCCCGCTGGTTTAACTTTTACCCCATTAACCGTGGCAACTCCCCTTATCAAGTCTTTTCGGACAAGCAAATTTCTGGCAATTAAAAAAACTCACCGGCACCAAAAAAGGGAACCATTGAAACAAAATGAACCAAGAATCCCACACGAGGATTCTTGGATCTTGATAAATCATTAATATATTATTACTTGAGACCACTCGAATTATCATGCAACAACTGAAAATCAATTCTAAAACATAGAATTGACATTGCATTGAAGATTAGGAGCCAAAAACTTCATCTGGGACTGTGAACCCATCAATAATATAGTATATTCAAGCTCTTAAAAACTTCAAATTCGTGAAATTATATGGAAATCACCTCGTAAACTTGTTTCTTGATTTTAGTTCCGGGTAGATCTTTGGGCAGGTTCCTTAACCTCTGAGCAAAAGAAGGAAAATCCGCCAAAGGGTTTGCGCTGGAAGTAGTAAGCAATTTTCTTGATTCATTGAAACGAGAGTATATGAATCTTTTCTTTGAAAGAATGCTGAGAGCCGCCATCGACTGGTTTTCGAATAGGGAATGAAATGCTAAGTAATTAGTGTAATGGAGGAATTCGAGCGATCTGTTACTTCAACTACAACTTTGCTTCTGTGCTTTATATAGGAAAGATATCACAGTACGCTTAATTAGTTTTATTTTTGTCCAAATGAGTTCTTTGGTTTCGGCTTGCAGTGGCAAGTTATTCGTGTCATTTTCAATCACAGCATCTATTTCATTGTTAATTTTACATTAAATTAGTATCATTTTTGCACGTTCATTTCTAACCTATTTAATTCAAATCTTAATTCAAAAAAAATATTTTCGAAATATTCTTTTTATTTTATGTATATTAATTATTATATTTTATTTAATATATTTTAAATTATGAATAATGTTTATATTATATAATCAATATTATATTATAAATAAATTTAAATAATATTTATAGTTATATTTGTGATAAAAAAAATTAAAAATAAAAAAGCAAATAAAATAAAAAAAAAAAAAATAAATAAAATGAAAACCTCTGCGCCAAATTGGCGCAAAGGAAGTAGCGCAGCCTCCTTCGGAAGACAAGATGCTGCACTAAAATGGTGTTGCCCTTAACAATTGAAGAAACAAAAGAAAAAGTTTTTCTTTTTTTTTGTTTTGGTTCAGTGGATACTTTGGTAAATTTGCTTTAAATTTCATACTCAAACTTAAATTTGTATTCAGTTATTGTAAAAAAAATATATGTTTTTACACTACACTACTTAGTCCATAACAAAATGTGTTTGAACTGTATGAGTCCACGTCCGTTTTTGTATGAAAACCGATACAAAATATTAAAAACATGATACTAATATATGATATTTGAGTATCAACTCTTTCAGATCTTGTATTAATATATGATTTTTGAATACCCAAAAATATGTATAGCAAGTGTTAGAATTAATGAGAGATTTTTCTTTCAGATAAAAATCAGTATAAATATTAAAAATATAATATTGATATATGATATATGAGTGCTAACTATTTCAGATCTGATATTAATATATGATTTTTAGTACTCAAAGATGTGTAGCAAATGTCAGTATTAATAAATTTGTTTCAATTTTAAAACAATTGATAATCAAATATCATATATTTTCAATATTTTATACTGCATTTCATCCGAAAATGCAAATGTATAATTAATATCAACATTTGTTATACATGTTTAAATATTCAAAAATCATATATTAGTGCATAATATGAAACAATTGATATTCAAACATCATATATTAATATTATATTTTTATTGTGTTATATCGATTTTTATAAAAAAAAAAAAAACACGTGAACTCGTGAAGTTCAAACACATTTCTGACACCGGAGACTGAAACCAGATTTTTGATCGCTATTGGAAATTTTTGAACAATTTTCTGATAATTTAACATTATTTGCTGAGTAATTTTTTACTAAGGTAACAAAAATTATACTCAAGATATAAAACGCATGTGCCACAAACTTGGATTAGTGGACCCACATCAATCTATGGTCGTGGTGTACTTGGTATAAACACTAGATCATTTCTAATCATAAAACTTATTTCGGTGTAAATTTTGTATTAATATAGTACGATTTTTGCATCAAATATAATATTTATTTCTAATTTATTTATTTAAAATCTTGCAAAAAAAATATTATCGATTTATACTTTTTATTTTACATATATTAATTCTTATTATTTAATATTTTTTTACGAATGTAACATAATTAATATAATAATGAGTAATCTTTATATATATAGCCTATATTATATTATTAATAAATGTATATAATAATTTTTAAACTTATAAATTAATTTACATATAATTAATATAAATAAATATTAAAATAAAATAAGTAATTAAATATTTATGCATAAAATTAAATGAATAATTATAATTAATTTTGTTGTTTAAATATTTAATTTCTAAAACAATAAAATAAGTATTAAATTGTTATCTATACGTTATATATAATTATTAAAAACAAATAATCATATTATCATTTCCTTGGCTTTTCACAGTGGCGAAAGATTGTGCCTCTAGCCGAGCCTGAGAAGCCATGGCGCAAAGTAAATTTTGATAGTTGTTGTCTCGGATTTATTACACCTTGGTGTTAAGGTAGTAATATCTAAGTATTTGATTCGATGACGGTAAGAGGTCACGTGCATTTTTTTTTTATCGTTTTTCAATGCATTGCATCATATGAAAAAAGATTATATGATTTTCCTCGTAACCATTGAATCAAATACTAGGACATTATTCATGTGCTAGAATCGAACTGACCGGTATATTGTAAAAAAACTCGTGGACACAATAATGTTATATATACATATATATAATATCAACCTTGTAAAAATAAATATTTTGAGCCAAGTTAAAAAAATATTATTCATTAAATAGAAAATATTATAAAAAATCATTTCAATAAATCTGAAAACTACTTATAACTATTATATATTCCTATCATTATAAGTAATAAATTATTTGCAACAATTTAAAAAAAAAAAAATTTCATTCAATAAAAAAATTATAAAATAAATCTATTTTTAAGTATGATTATAAACTATTTATAACTACTGTATATTCCTATCATTATATATGATAAAAAAAATTCCGTCGAGTACAAAATATTTTCTTTTTTCATTCAATAAAAAATATTGTAGAAATATATTTTAGTAAATATACAAACCACTTACAACTAATATATATTCCTATCATTTTTATGTATTTTGAATTTATAAAAATAAAAGATAAAATATATTTATTTTTAAAAATTAATAATAATTTAAAAATTTTAAAAGCAGTTAATTAATTAGATTTTTAAAATCTATGCAGGCAAGTGGCCTATAATTATTTCATGAAATCAATGAAGATTTGGCCCGGGTGTATTGAATGATTTGGAGTGCTCGTGACATTTTTTGCATTTGAATGTGTGAATTTTAAATTTATAATAATAAATCTTTTACTTTGTTTTTGTAAAAATATTTGACAATGAATTTCAAATCGTAAATAGTTATTTTTTGAGTCATTACGATGAAATGAAGAAAATTAAAAATATTTGGCGGAATTTGAAATTAAAAATATCATTTTCAGTGTATGGAATGACGAGATTTCAAAACAAAATTTGTATTTAATGGTGTCTGATTAACTAGATGAAATTCTTACAAAATTGAAGAGATTTCATGAGATTTATGCTATGAAAAAAAATTACATATTAACTTTGTACATCCACCTAATTAACTAAATAATTTCCCGCATGCAATATTTTAAACCAAAATATAAGATATTAAGAAAGTTAGGTAAAAAAACATATAAAATATTTTTATCATTAAAATTTTCCACACAATATTAAAATCCATATTTTTAATATTAAAAGTTTAATTTATCAAACTTTGGTCAAAACATATTTGTGAAGTTTATTTGTTTTTTTAATTATTAAAAAATTATTTAATAACAATATTACTTTTTAGTTATTTTTTTAAAAATAATTTTTCCTAATCTATCATGATAAATAATAAATGAATATTTTACATAAATGTCATTAATAAACGAGATTTTAAAAAAAAACCATAAGAATTTTTTAATATTATTCTCAACCCTCGTCAAAATGAAACTCTTAACTTTATGAAATCCGATTCCGACTCCCATTCCGAAATCAATTCTAAATCTAAATTCTATTTTTTATTCATCCAAACGTGGTGTAAGATGGCAAGTACATATGAAGAAAGAGATACGTAGCAAACAACGTCTTCTAAATTTAGCAAATTCATGCATCTCTCTAGTCGATATATCTATCCATGCATGTAGCAGCCATGCCTATTCAAATTCCTATGGCACTAAAAATTTTGTGTCATGCATGCATTTAGTTATGGTGTTTAATTCATGTGAAATTTTCTAAACATAAACTGTTAAAATATATTAGCTTGCGTCTATATCCATAATAACAAATCCATTGATTTTTTTCGAGCAAATTCAATTGACAATACTAAATAATTTCGTGAATTTCAAATCTATCTCAATATCGAGTTTGTCAGAGAAAACGATATACTATTTGTTTTCATTCTTTTAAGGAATCATGGAATTTGAAAAGACATGGCGGCAACATCGAGAGACGAGAGATGCATGAACTTCATTTGATTGAATAAATTCAAAGTACATAAAAAGTTAATTACATCTATGTCAATACAACAACTTGAATGGGGTTCGTCCCCACGAAAAAGAAGTCGCACTCGGCGTTCATAATTAGTTAATTTGAAAGCCCATCCGTCCACCATGCAATTAAAAGACAAATGGGGATGGAGAAAATATCAAATTAAATTAAATATGTTAAAAATCTCAATATAATTTATGGAAAAAAAAGTATATACTTTAATGCTAAAATATCCCATCACCTACACCAAAAAATTGAAACCAAATAGTAAATCAGCCATTATATTTATCAGGCCTAATTTTATGAATCAATTTGTGCTGAAAAAAGAAACATGGTAATTCAAGAAAAGACACAAAAATTTAGCCACATTTGAATTCTTTGCTGTAGCTGAAAACACAACACCGATGCCATGCTCTTTTTAATGATCAACTGATGATCTCGTTTCGTCTACAATTTTTTAAATTTATCTTACACAGTGTGTGATCCATCATTTAGCACATGAATCTGGAGTCCATTTGAAATATAATGTCCATCAGTTATCCATTACCCAGTGTATCGATGGACAACGTCAATCATCGTCATGGCCTATAATATTTTTCAACATGTACGTGCATACATTAGACATCTATCTAATATTATCAAAATGAAGAATTCCTTTAGATTTGGATTTTTTTTAAACTAATACCAATTCATTTAGGGTGTGTTTGGTTGGGTGGATTAAATAAGGATAGATTAATAGTCCAATATTTATCGTTAAAATTTTAAGATGTTTTAATAATCATTTTGACCCGGTTTAAGATCCAATTTTATTAATCAAATAGTTATCCATAAAATTAGATCTTAAACCGAGTCAAAATGATTATTAAAACAACTTAAAATTTTAACGATAAATATTGGACTATTAATCTAGCATCGGTATGCGGCGTGACACCTCAACATGTCTATCTTCATGGTGTTCCTCCTCTTGCTCGCTCTCGTGCCTCTCCATCAGTTCCTTAAGTCTCTGCTACTGTCTTCTTCTGCGGAAAGTTCTTTCGGTCAAACTGCTCAACCTCCACGTCAAGTGACTTTGGCAGGCACTGAAAAAGATGCCTGGAATAGAATATGGAGTGTTAGCTCAGGAAAAATAAAACAATGCTAAGGAAAATAAACTAAAAATAAAATTGTGAATTAATAGTCCTCGCCAACGGCGTCAAAAACTTGCACTGTAAAACTCTTGGTCAAAATTAATAATATTTAAGGTCGAAATAATCGCAAGTGCACGATGTCAAGTTATAATATAATGTACTAGAGTACGAGTGTCGTTCCACTAGAGACTGTATTTTGCAATTATTATTTCCAGTTTTCAAAATCTTAGCAACGAAATTTGAATGATTATTTTCTGCTACTATAATTCAATAAAAACTCAAAAAGAAATTTCAAGAATTAAATAATGTGATATATAATCTAGAATTGGTAATTAAAATTCAACGATAAATGAATTTATTGGAAATTTCGGTTCACCCACCCCTCGTTATTTACTTAATTCGCTCGACAGTGATTTACGCTTTTGACATGATTTCCTACACAATTGAACACGCTCTCTCGAGTTATGTCAAACTAATTCTACTCATTGAAGTAATTAAATTTATTTAATTATTTATCAAAGGTGAATTGTATGCTGGTCTATGAAATCCCTTAGTTTTCGACCCTTATGACTATAACTATCAACATATATCCAACTTCATATTTATATGTAAATTGTAGATCCATGGACTATGCTACTCGTTCATATCACAAGTTACTCTCTCGAACTCACTCGCGATATGAGATGATTATTATTGTTAGCTACCCTTTAATAACGTAATGAAAAACAGTAGCATACTCAAGAATAAATCGATAGTCGAAACATAAATTACTTTAATCTAAGTTTGGGGTAGGATCCCCTTAATCCCAACAAATATGAAAGTTAGCTACTCGAATTCATAGTAAAAACTAGCAAAACAATGTTTAAATGATAAATTCTAAATAAGAAATATTAGTCGTGACGAAAGTGCGAAGAATTGTGTCCGAAAATCTTCAAATCTTCAATCCAAGCAATTGCTCCAAGCTTTCTTCTCCTTGTTCTCTTCCTTGGCTGCCGAAAAAATCCATCTCGTGCCTCTCCCTTTTGTTTCAGCATCCCTTGGTAAAAATCTCACGGAAGACAATAATTGATTCTCAAATTTTTTTCCAAAATTAAGTCACACTCGGGCGGTAAAGTTCTACTGTCCGAGCGCCGAGTCTTCTGTAAGTTAAGTCTTCGGAAGTCACATCTCACGCCCGAACGTTAAGATTATATCGCCTCGGCGCCAACTCTTATGTCCAAGGCGTATTGTAATAAATACTCACGCTGGAGTGGTAAGATTCTACCACTCGAGTGTGAGCTCTTCTGCCACTTTCTTGTGGCCTTCACAGTACTTCTGTCCCGATTTCGACTCTTCGGTACTTTACGTGCAGATTCATCACGTACAAGTGAGACACTATCATATGCATAGGCTAATTGTAGAACGAACGAAATGTAAATGAAATGTACGCATGCACAATACAAACACACGCAAAATTAATGCAATAGAACACGTAAAAATGACACCTCTCAATTCTCTCGACACTTCAATCCTTAGTCCCCGCCTAAAACTAGGTGATCCTTGTACGCATGGCCGATCCCCCTGGGCCCAAAGCCTTGTATCCTTGAGCATACACACGATCTTCCCTCATATAAGATGTAGTCCTTCTACTGTAATCTTTGTAATTCTTATCTCGAACGTCAATCATCATATCTCGTGGTACCCAACACTTATTTATTACACTCCTTGGGGCAAACTCATTTTCACGATCAAGTCAATAGTATTTACATTAACTGCTACCAAAGGAGGAAAATGATCATTGTCTAATGTCATGGCCTCCTTTTTCTCCAAAAATTTGAGGACTCATCCATTGATCATTTCCTGTATCACATTCTCAGAAGTGCGACAAGAATTCACGGCATGATTATGAGAATTAGAATTATCACCATGCTTCTTTCTTTTAATTCATAAATGATTGTGCTAAACCAAGGAATGTGGGGTAAATTGTGCCCCCGAGCGTGATCTCTTATGTCTTTTATAGACAGACACTCCTCGGCAGGTAAAATCCTTGTCAGCTGCGGACTGTGAACATGGATTTGTAACCTTAAATGTTTACATCACAGGTTTTTCCTCTGATAAGCTACCCAATATTTTTGGTTTTTTGATGGCATCTCGATCCTCTTCTTTCTGGTGTGATGGAGTATCCTTGGTCCTAATCCATTGGCTGCTTGCTTTCAGACTCATAAGGGTTGTCTTCATCTTTTGAAGGCATCTACTCCCTCATATCTTTATTCATGGTATTATTAATGAAAAATTACTTCATGTTTCTCAGTGTTATCTCATCTCCATTGGACGCCCCAAATTGTTTGTTCTAATTTTTTCGGTCGTTTATGAATTTGTATACGTAAAATATGAAAAATCAAACATTTAAAATATCAAACGATGCGAGTTCCCGATCAGTTCTGGCCCCCTCGATGATGCAACCAAATCATTTGAAAAATGCAGTAAAATTCTTCAAGTGACAAGAATACATGACTAAGTCATTAGGAATCGAAAATAATATCTATTTACAAACTTGAATGATGAAAATGAATGCTGGAAATTGCTGAAATATAAGAAAAATATGCTGAATATTGAAAGCTAAAATATTTACGCATGTTAGTGATAGAGTTGAGTTGTGTTCGACGATGATCCTCCTCCTTCTCGACAATTTGCTGATTTTCTTCGCGCAATTTTGATCGTGGTGTCATGGCACAGTTACAAGCCCGCGATTTGGTCGCCCAACATTTAAATTTTAGCCACCGCTTCCATTTTGTCCTCATTGGCTGATTTTTTTTAAAAAAATTATTGGACTTCTACCTCATATTTCTTGTGAGCCGAATTTATATTTTTAGAGCCAACATATTCATATAGTAATTAATTTTGTTTTAAAAAAAATAAATTTTTTTCCCAAATTATATATTTCCTATAATAATTTATTTTATGAAAACAAAAAAAATAAAAAGAAAATTATCACACAAAATTATATACATATTTTTTGAAACGACACAAAATTATATTGAAAACTCCGTAAAATTTAGGTAAAAATTTATGTGAAACGGTCTCGTCGTATTTGTGAGATATATCTTTTATTTGAGTTATTCATGAAAAAATATTATTTTTTAATATTGGTAGAGTTAATCCATCTAACAGATAAAATATTCGTGAGACCGTCTTACAGATACATTATCTAAAATTTTGTTAGCATATAAGTAAAAAACACGCTAGAAGATATTGCTACCGGCTATGTCGGTTATCTCACCCGAAAAAACCCGTATAAATTTCGGTTTCTCATTCCTTCTTCTCATCTCATAGTCATAACCCTTTGCTTGCAAGTTTCTTCGGAATTAATACTGTGAGTAATCGTGATGATGCTTTTTAATTTTCTTATATATTTTCTTTTTCAAATTGATCTGTAGGAGTTTATTTAAAAAAAAAAATTAATCTGTTCTTGGAATTTCTTGTCTTGTTTTTTTTGTAACTCCGTTGATTCAGATAAACACGTGGATCTGAACCTAGTCACCTGCGATTTTTCACCTATTTGAGTTGCGATAATTTAATCTATTTATTTGCTTCAGTTGCTTTATTTTGTGTTTTTACGAATTTATGGTAGCATATCATATGATGATACGGGTTCTTATTTCATATATATATATAATTACAGTTGATAAATTGTTTTGCTTATTTTTTTAATTTGTTTGCATCATAAAGTTTTGTGTTTGTTGATTGTTTACGGAAGCATATTTATACATTTGAACGAAAGTGTTGCATCTACCAATGAATAGGATCTATGGTGGTTATTGGCTTTTATGCTTGGATTGTTATTTTTTCAGCGGTTTGTTTAAAATAATATGATGGTTCCTGGCATCAAAACAGTTGTGCTGGGGACTCATTATAGGACCTGGGTTTCATTTGATTGAATGTTTATTTTTGTTCATACCGTGAGTTGTTTTTCATGGTCCTGTTTAAGGTGCAAAGTTTAGAAGAATGAATTTATGGAATTATTTAGATGAATATTGTTTCTGAAATATATATATATATATTTCTTACAATACATTGAACACCAAGAAAGGAAGTGAATTGGGAAGACATTTTCTTTAATTTCTTATGTTATATTGGTAGACTTGAATCTAACTATCTAAGTAAAGGGGAGAATAATAAAGACAGTTTTTATATTATCATTTCATAAAGGAAGACTTTAATTCAAGAGAAGAGGAGACTGTAAGAACTAAGCTAATTGAAGATGTACATTATTACTCTATGAAGCGGAATTGCATGCTTGTACCGTGTAGACTGTGAGTTTTGTATTGGAGCAGCCTACATCCATGCATTTGCTCTTGTACTCGTGTGAAAACACAAATTTGATTGGCATAAATCTTGGAGATCAATGAAAAAACTTCTTTCGAAACATTCCTTGTGTACAAAATAATGGCCGTACGTCAACTTCACATATTTTATGCTTGAAGTTATTTCCTTATATAATGTGTGCTCAAAGTTAGCTGTTAGGTATAATTTATGTTTAGTGCCCTTACATGGACCACTTTTTTCTTTTCTCATGAGCTTAATAGGTTTGAGATATTGCATATTCTTTGCCTTATCTTGCTTATATATTGTATGTGTTAACTACTTCTGAGATTCCTGCAGATGGCTGATGATAAGGAGGAAGAAACCATGCCCAAAGGAAATGAATGGGAGGTTTTGGCTCTCACAGACTCTGAGTATGCTGCTGCTTCTGGTCCCAAACGAAGCCCTCTAGATGATAGTCAAAACACTTTAGTCGGGGAGGATGCTGCTGAATCTTCAAATCCGATGTTTATGTCAGGGCATTTTGTATTTCCACGTAGTCAGAATGAGAATTTGCAAGAAAATTCTGAACACAATGAAGAATACAGTGGCAAGGGGGGTTTCGAAGATGTTACTGAACGTGTGGTGAATCAAGAGGGTAAACCAGGTTCAAAGCATGAAGAACTTTTGATTGACGAGGGACTGATTCCTGATGAATTTCCTATAACTCCAAATATTGATGAAAAGGGTGATGAGATGTTCTTCAACTTTGCAGATGATGCTTCCTCCAATTTGTTAGGAAAAGAGCAGAGGATGCAAAGCGCTGTGAAGTTTGATTTGCATGACAGCAAAGCAACTTCACTCAGGAATGAAGAATTCTCAGAAAGTACTGAACCATCTGAGTCTCTGGGCGATGCTGAGAACGCAAGCCTGTCAAATGTGCAGCAGCATGGCAAAGAAGTTGAGGATAATAGTGAACCGTCCAATCTTCCATGCGAAGCTTGGTGGAAAACGCATGCTGCTTCTTTATATGACCATGCAAAAAACAAAACTCCATTTTGGTCTATTTTTGTAGCTGCAGCTGTTATGGGAATTGTGATTCTTGGTCATCGGTGGCAGCGAGATAGGCAACAAGCTTTGCTACCGAAGTCACAGTTGGTTATTGATGATGAGGTAACTGATGTCAATTATGTTCATTTGCTGGTCCATACATGTTCTATTTACCATTTTATGGACAATGTTTGTATCATTATTAAATCAGTACCATGTTACATGAAATTATTAGGATTCAAAATGACTTATCTTTCCTGCTTTGCTGTTATTTCCTCTCTAAAGTATGATTAATAGTTCTGCGAGAGAACTTAATATTTAACTCTGCCTGATATAAATTTATATCAGATTATTCTCTTTTCGAGAAAGGAAGATGAATATTGGTGTTCCAGATCCATTGTCTCGAAACCACAATCTGAGGCTGTGAACACAGCACGCCTACCAACAGACTATCTTATCTCGTCTCTATCTCATTTTTCTTGTATACAGGGCACATGTTGGATGCTTGGTCCAGTTTCTCGACTCAAAGCTGTTACTTTGGGTGGCCAGCCTAGTTCATACATCAGAGTAAGTACCTTTAATAAAACTTAAATGCTCAAGGGATAACAGTTTAATGTCGAAGTTTCCTTTTAAAAACTATGAATTCCTTGTGTTCTGACCAACTGCGACCCGTCTTTAGGATGGATTTTGAATGACTGGCTAAAGAAATATTCTGAATTTGCAGTCCGTTTCTCTGTAGAATCGAGGTTTGCAAATGGTTGGACTCTCCAAGTTTCACCCAGATGCTAATACCCCATAAGGTTTGTCATATTGATAGCATTGGAAGGTGAAGAAGGAAATGCTCATTGTAATGTAAATATGACTTCTGTACGCGAGGCCTTGGAACATATTTAATGTGATATATTACAAGCTACACGCGTTTATGGCTATGAAACGACTGACGTGATGTTCTTTACTCAGATTATTCTGTTTTATGAGTGATTATGGAAATAATTTTGGATTTATTGTCAACAAGTTAATTCCATGCATCGATATGTATGACATAAAATACAAAATATGATCTTTTATGGTCATTTCGACAATATCAGTATATTTTTAAATTTTTTCTTGGTTTTAATTACCTGGCTTAATCTTCCCAGATGTTAACACTGTAGCTAATATCCAAACTGGTAAACTATTTTGTGTGACTGATAAGTGATAATGTTGTATAACTGATTTTTACAAATTAAATCAATGGATAAACGCCTTGCAATTTTCATGGAAACAGTAAATTTTAGTAATAATCGAGAGTATTGAGTTCTTATTAATCGCACCACAATTCAATACTCGGACGTGATATGTGACAGGGATCCTACTAGCGTCTCTTTGCTTGATCGTCTTTGGAATTCAATTTGATTGCATTTCCTCGGTCCTCCTTGTCTTTTTTCCAATCAACCAGCTTTGATTATACCTGCTTTTCGAATGCTGCCCGAGAGGTAGTAGCGTCCTCGACCAATGTGTAGCGTCTTTACAATACATTGATGATCTACAAACCGGTTAACTCGACACTACCCTTGCGGGCACTACTCGCAAGTGCCCGCAAGGGTCGATCCAACGGCTCGGATTTTTTCGAGTCAATTTTTTTTTTTTCATTGGAGGTGGGCCCGGATCACTCATGTGGAGTGATCCGGGCCGTTCATTGCCCGTGCAGGCACTACCGTGTCTGCACGGGTAGGTTGAAACAAACCCTACAAACCCCCTAAGACTGTATCCATTTCCTTAAAACTTGGTGGATTGCTGGCAAAAGATGCACTTTCTTGTCAGGACGCAGATGCTCCCTTTAATAGAATACCGATTCAAGCTCTCTATGTTCAGTTGATGAATGTGAAAAATACTAGTTAAATGCATCTCTGTTGATTGTCAGTGATAAGAGGGGAAAATATTACATCAAAATCTTTTTGTACACTTGGTGGATTCTCAGATGATGTTTTCACGTGTCATGATGATTAGATGTTACGAGTGTCCGGTAAACGTACCGAATGTCTGCATACAAATGCCGATAATGATGTCATTAACTTTTCAAATGCTAATATTTTACGCTTTTTATGTTTCTTAGCCTGGTATGGAATTTGAGGCTCTGAGTTTGATTCCTCTGAATTAATATATCTTGATTTCCCACATAATGGCATGACAAAAGGCTCAAAAGTCCAAATGCAGGTAAGATTTGTATTTTCGGAAAAAAAGAACTGACAAGGTCGACTTTTTCTTGGCAGGGAAATCATGGCAGAATGGTTGACTTTTGTCTTCTGCACCATTTGCATTGAAGATGGTCAAATCTAGATTGTGAAACTGAGATAAAAAGGTAGAAATTTACTGGGGTTTGTAGATAAAATCCAAATGGAGAAAGATAAGCTTTTGGGTCACGTAATTTAAGCTGCTTGTTATAAATTGTTGGTGAGTTGTTCACCCAACTGTAACTAGCCACTACCTCCAACCCATGTTTCATTTATGATTCTCATCATTTATATATAAATCAAGTTCACCGGTGTAAAAAATAAGATAAAAGTGTAGTATACAACGAAATCATGACAGCCACTTTTCCTTATTTTCTGCATTTTGTGTATGTATACTGAAATTCTTTCCTTCTTTTCTATGTAGTTTCTCAACCAATCTCATTTATTTCCATTCATTGAATGCTCGAATTTAATGCTACCAGCTCCTTTTCTGCAGAAATTAGTTGGAGAGAGAGAGAGGTAAGGAGGAGAGGAAGTGGTTTGCTTTGATGAAAAAACCACTACGAGTTTCTTTATTTTTATTTTTATTTTAATTGCTGGTTTTTTAACAGAGTTGTTTCCTCATTTGGTTGTTTTTCAACTGCATCTGCAATGCATTTATGGTGGTGCCATCTGATTGTGTAAATTATACAAAGTAGGGGATGGAGTAATTCAAGGCACTGACTGGCCTAACGTATTACCTTTCATTGTCTCATCTATAAATTCCTCTTTCTGCTCATCTTTCTTCATCCCATACACAAATATAAACACAACATTTTTACTTCTTCCTCCTCCACAAGTCTTTCTGGTTTTTCTTTGAGCATTGTTTCCTCATAAGTAGGTCGTGTTGTAAGTCTCGGCTTTTCTTGAAAATTCACTGCTTTTTTTTTCATACCAACCGCTCCACCATTAATATAGTTCTCGGTGGAGTCAATTTTATTGTTGAGCGTTTGATAATGTACTTTAGGTGAATGCCTTCTTGTAGTTTGGAGATTCTTTAGCGAAAATTACTGCAAACATGGATTTATCCTTAGCAGTTGTGTTATTTACTGGTGTCACTTGCTACCTGATGTGGTTCACCTATATCTCCAAATTACTCAAGGGTCCTCGTGTGTGGCCCCTATTGGGCAGCCTTCCCGATTTAATAGAGAACGCCGAGCGGATGCACGAGTGGATCGCCGACAATCTCCGAGCATGCGGTGGCACTTATCAGACATGTATATGTGCTATACCTTTTTTAGCTAGGAAACAAGGCCTTGTGACAGTCACCTGTGATCCCAAGAATTTGGAGCACATTTTGAAAACTCGGTTCGATAATTATCCCAAGGGTCCAACTTGGCAAGCAGTTTTTCATGATTTTCTTGGCCATGGCATCTTCAATTCTGATGCTGACACTTGGCTTTTCCAAAGAAAGACTGCTGCTCTTGAATTCACCACAAGGACCCTGCGTCAGGCCATGGCTAGATGGGTCAACCGAGCTATCGACAATCGTTTCTGTCCCATTTTGAAAGAAGCTCATCTTGCAGCCGAACCGGTGGACTTGCAAGACCTGTTGCTTCGGCTCACTTTTGACAACATATGCGGCTTGGCTTTCGGGAAGGACCCTAAAACTCTGGCTCCAGGGCTACCCAATAACATCTTTGCATCAGCTTTTGACCGAGCTACCGAGGCTTCTCTGCAGAGGTTCATCTTCCCAGAAGTCGTATGGAGGTTGAAGAAATGGCTTCGGCTTGGACTGGAAGTCAGCTTGAGCCGAAGCCTGGGCGAATTGGACGAGTATTTGACCGGAGTCATCAATACACGTAAGCTTGAACTAACAAATCAGCAGAAGGATTCTAACCAACATGATGACCTGTTGTCAAGATTTATGAAGAAAAAGGAATCTTACTCGGACAAATTCTTGCAACACGTGGCGCTCAACTTCATCCTCGCCGGACGCGACACATCATCGGTGGCGCTGTGTTGGTTTTTCTGGCTTCTCACGCAGAACCCAAGAGTGGAAAGAAAAATTCTGCTCGAGATATGCTCGGTTATGATCGATACGCGTGGCGAGGACATGAACTCGTGGATTGAGGAACCACTAACATTTGAAGAAGTCGATCGTTTGGTGTACTTGAAGGCTGCATTATCGGAAACTCTTAGGTTGTACCCTTCGGTGCCGGAGGATTCGAAGCATGTTGTGGCCGATGATTTCTTGCCTGATGGCACATTCGTTCCGGCGGGATCATCGATCACGTACTCGATATATTCTGCTGGGAGAATGAAGTCTACTTGGGGCGAGGATTGTTTGGAGTTTAAGCCAGAAAGATGGTTGTCTTCTGATGGAACCAAGTTCGTGATGCATGATTCTTACAAGTTTGTCGCATTCAATGCCGGGCCACGGATATGTCTAGGCAAGGATCTGGCATATTTGCAAATGAAATCGATAGCAGCTGCTGCCCTGCTCCGGCACCGTTTTACGGTGGCTTCGGGTCATAAAGTTGAGCAGAAGATGTCATTGACGTTGTTCATGAAACATGGCCTTAAGGTCAATGTTCATGAAAGGGACTTAGGTCCATTGGTTGCAAGTATTAGGAAATATCGAGAAGGGGAAACTTGTGCCGGTAAATGTGGTGGCTATGGCGGAAATGAGGGTGACGCTGGTCGTGCGGTAGGGGTTGAGGCGGTGGTTTCGATGGCTTGAAGTGGTGTGGTGGTTGTGCAATGTGTAGGGTGGCCTGTTAATTACTGAGGTTTTTAGCATAACTCAGTGTGAGGCTGGCACTCTTGACATTTGGTGCAATAATGGGGCAATGTCACATGGAATGCATTAAGCTACTCGATACACAAGGTGTACATGTTTAAAAGGTACAATCATTCAATGCAGTAAGTTGAGAGGTGGTGGTCTCATTAATGGGTTGAAGAAAGAATGATCTCTGTCATTTTTCATTTTTATGTTTTTTGTGCCTATTTTTTTCTTTACATCACAAAATTCTTAATAGTTTTGGCACTTTTGTTACAAAGTTGGTTTCTTATTATAGTTTCTATTCTTTGTAATTTTTCTAAATTTGTTTGGGTAACAATAATGATATATATCTTTTCAAACAAGTTTGCACAACATAGATACATACCTCAATACTTCATCTTGTATTTCTTGTGTGTATGTTTTACCATTTGGATCCTTGATATTCAAGAAGTCTCCCACGTATAATTTGAAGAAAAGAAGGAGAATTATGTCAATTCGAGTATTCTTTAATGACATGAATCTCCTTGATGGATGCCACAAGAGTCCAGAAATTGTAAGAGTTAAGCCAAGGCTAGTTTTGGAAATTGGCTGATGCTGCCTGTTGTGAAAAGGCTCATGTTTGGCTTTGGTCCAGATTTTTGACCCAAAATTTCTAAATGGACTAGAGGGGTGAGATCCGATATTGGGGGAAGTTGAAAATTAAAATACGTACGAGGTTAAAACTCTCGCAGGAAAGATAAATGAGGGAATGTTTATAAAATATATTACCAAGTGGTTAAATTTACGGATAATTGAAAAATCAAAAGATAATTTGAAAATAAAAATGAAAATCAAAGAGATTTCATGTGAGACGGTTGTACAGTTTTATATTTGTGATATATTTGTGATACGGATTGACTCGGTTTATATTTAAAGTGACAAATAATAATTTTATATATTTTTCATGAGTCGGTCAATAAGAAAATCTGTCTTATAAAATTAATAGACAATCTCATAAAAGTTTTGTGTTACTTCTAAAATCACTTCAACCTTTGGAATGTACCTTTTTTCGGTTTATCTACTCATCTAATTCAATATTCATGTCGGTCTTAATCGATAAACTATATAAGTTACAAACTTTTATCATATAATATTTTTCTCCGTAATCGATTTGGACTAATAGAATACATTATCGATTTTGAAAAATTAATAGGTTAGTTTTTTATATATAGATTTTTTTTATAACTTCATGATATTATTTATATAATAACTCATTAAGTTGCTAAAATATATAACAATTAAATATCACATTGCTTAAAATATGAACATATTATGAATTGATTAATTTCAGAATTCTGAAAACGACTTATCAAATTGCAATAAAATTTACAAATTATTGTCGATGCCTCAAGTATTTGGCTGTGGTATATATGATGAGTAGGTCTCTTGTAAGACAGTCAACCCTTTAAATTGGATGACTCTACCGATATTCACAATAAAAAGTAATACTCTTAGCATAAAAAGTAATAATTTTCATGGATGACCCAGATAAGAAATCTGTTTCACAAAATATGATCCGTAAGAACGTCTCACACAAGATTTTGACATATATAATGAGCCATTGCTAAATCTTGAGATTTTGAATTGATTTATTATCATATATCTAGCTCAATTTAAATGCAGAGTAATTTGATCCAACTAACATTTTAAATTTCATCACTCACACCACATTAAAATTTCCCACCAACCATTTAAATTGGACATCAACTTTTAATAGCCTCATCAAGAAGGAAAAGAAAATGGAAGAATTTAATTCGTGATATAGAAATCTGCATTTAATAAGTTTTTTATTAAAATAAATAAATAACATAAAATTTTAAAATTAAATTAGATGTAAAACGAAAAAGGAAATAAAAATTCATATCAGAAAAACTATCCCAATCAATGTGGTTTTGGGTGGACTTATGCATCGATTAGTTATACCATATTTCTTTTATTTGTGACACAAATACTGTCGGCATTGGACAATATTGTCGGCCTTTTTTGGAACTAATTGAGGTTAATTGACAATTGACATTTTTAAATTAATAATAAAAGTAATGTTTTAGCAATCATGACTTTAAAAAACATCATTAAACAGCATAATTTATTTTGTCTAAAACTAAGCAAATAAAATACTCCTAAGTATTTGTATATAATCCACTGGAATTTTTGCTCTTGGAGTATTGGTAAAACAAGGTTCGAATAGCTTTTGGATTCGAGGTAATGTAAACAAACCAGTAGATATTTCATCATAAAAGACGAGAAGAAAACTAGTAATTTTACAAACATCCAACAAATGACCAAGATCATGCAGCAGTTATTCTTGGACAAAATAATATTTGGTTTTAATACTTCATGCCCATACCTATAAAACTATATTTGTATCCACTTTTCACTCGGAACCCCAAATTATCGATGGACAAACTTCATTTCTTGGAATTCATTGATTCCACTTTCCCATCATTTCCACCAAGCATCATATACTTGTCCTTCCTAGTCAACTGAGTGCACTCAAATCCCAGTGAACCAGCCAAGATTTTCTGCACATGATTAGCCACCTCGATCGATGATTTTCCGCCGGCCTTCACAGTCATCTCCTCCGGAAGCCTCTCGAGAAATGTGATCTCGTACGTCGGTCGGGGATTCATGAAGTAGTAGTAACAATCCCAGAACTTGACACCCCTCACAGTTGTGCCATGGAACATGTTTTGCTTAAGGTTGACTGCCACTGGCACAATTCTGTCGCTCAATTCAGCGAACAAGGCGCTAAATCTCAGTAGATATGGCTCCCTGCAAGTGGTCCCCTCAGGGCAAACAACCAGGTCTCCTTTTTGGAGTAAGGCCTTGATCATAGCAGCATCTGCCTCGCGGTCACGAGTCAAGGCAATAGCTGGGATTGGTGAGAGGAATCTAGAAAGCTTGCTGACACTGTATGTCACACATGAAACTTTACGCCCTAGAGCAATGGCAATGACAATAGGATCTAGTGCAGTGCGATGGTTGCATACATAAAGGTTGCCTGGGGTGCCACGGGAAGGCGCAGGAGGCGGGTTGCCCTTGATAACCAGGTGAATACCAAGCATTTCGTAGGTGTAACGTACTATTCGTTCAGGCAGGGGGAGGTTGAAGTACACACGAATTATGGATAGTATGAATCCAAATGGCAGCCAAATGTAGGTGACGAGGGCGTTGAGCGGTGTCGGGCGCTGGACTAATCGACCATCGTGGAAAATCAGTCGGCTTTTCAGGCGATCAAGTGGCAGTGGCCTAGCTGTTTGACTTGGGTGCACCATGTATCCCTCCTGTCGAGCATGGTTTAAAATTAAATTGTGATGAAGAAATCAGTGAGGCAAAAACTTCAACGTATGTATCCTGGAATTAAATTAAGACTTCATAATACAAAGTTCATACCACACTCCACGTATAATGTGAATACATGGGTCCCACAATAATTTTATATAGGAGAGAGTCTCGTGTGAGACCGTCTCACGGGTCATAATCCGTGTGACGGGTCAACCCTATCCATATTCACAACAAAAAGTAATACTCTTAGCATAAAAAGTAATAATTTTTCATGGGTGACCCAAATAAGAGATCCGTCTCACAAATACGACCAATGAGACTGTCTCACACAAGTTTTTGCCTTTATATAAACTCAAAAGAAATAATATGTTATTAGATAATTAATATCAGATATATTTCAACAATTAGTTTTAAAACAGGCTAAGTCGGTAAGTCGTGGAATAAAGTTTGACACGTGCCCTGTTCAACTAGTTTGGGTCATGACAAATGTAATGGTAAATGTTGTGGCCCCTTTTCTCTCGAGTCATTACAGCCTCAACCACCACATTTAGAGCATCGCTCCTCAGTATTATTACTGGCATGTGGTAACATTTAATGCCTGTGAAATACAAAAGGATGCAAACAACACAACTGCAAATATCGGCAATTGCTTTTCTTTTCTTTTTTCCACAATGGCCACATCAAGAAATATAATAAAATTTTGACAAGAGTTTTACGGAGATGTTGATAAAGAAATGAGACCCAAAACTTGGCAAGAAAGAATATCATCATTAGCACGATCCTCTAATTTCCTCGTTAAAATTGGAATTATACGAACAAAATCAACATCACATCGAGGATTCTTGCAATTAAAGTGTACCCACATCACTCTCCCTTAAATCAGAGTTGTATTCACATAATAATTATGAATTGGATTATTAACAAATATTTTATGCCATTTGGGTCAAGATTTGTCCACTCAAAAATGGTTTTATCTTTATCTTCAATTTTATTAACTTGTGTAGTTTGAAAGCTAGGCTATAAAATCACCTTTTGTACTTTGAAGAACAAAGCGATTTTATTTTTTACCTGCTTGAACTCGTACGAGTTATTTTTGTACCCTAAATCGTAAATTTACCCAACAAAAATCGAAATGCGATGGAAAAAAGGGGAATGTTATTCTCTATTTCAACTACTGAAAACAAAATCGTCTGTATGCTATCTTTCGATAGCATTTCAAGTAAAATTCACAAGTTTTTCACCGCATAAATCATAATCAAGCAATTATGAATCAATTTCATCGAGAAGTCATTTCCACGGAAATAGACCAAATTTTTTTAAATTCAAAATAAGGAAGATGAATTACCTTGCAAATGGACATGAAATCGTGATCAGATTCCCGATCTCCGATCCCAATATCTGGTGTTTCCTCGCCGAACTCTTTCAACACCCCCAATTTCTTCCATTTCCCCACCAGCACGCCCGGCTTCTTCACGAACCCCGTGGCCCTCCTCGTTTTCGGATCCACCTCAATCTCCGTCCCGATCACCTTGTCTCCCCCAAGAAAATCCTTCACGAACGGCTCCACCATTATCGTCGGATTAGCCGTTATAATCACCTTCCTCTTACACTTGTCAAAGACCTCGTAACTCTCAGCCCTAACGTCACCAGCATAAAACTTGGGCAGCACCGCGCGAGACACTAGCTCAATGTCACGCACTTTGAGTCCTGAGAAGGAGATATAGATCAGCATCTGTATGGCCATGGCTTCGGAGACGAAGATGTAGGCTATGACGATGAGAGGAAATGAGAGGAGAAGTATTAGCCCCCGGAGGAAGCTCCCGGCTTCAATGGCGACAAGCATGAAGTACGGGAATGAGGAGCGGGAGATGAGGAGAGTTCCGTCGAGGTCCGCCGCGATGGAGTGACGGTTCGAGGAGGAGGTGTTGCATTTCTCTATGGACGGGAAACGGGCGGCGGAGGCGGCGGCGGTTTTCCCCATTATGCGTCTGTGTTAGGACTTAGGAGTGAATGCTGCTATCTGCATGCGATATATATTCTGTATTCATGGGGGTTGGGAGATGGAGTGGGGCCCAGTTCTCCTTCGGTTGGGAAGGTTCAAGACTTCAATGCTTGCTTTGGCAGAGACAATTTTATTTATAATATTTAAAAATTATTTTATTTTCATAAAAAAATATATAAATCCCATTGTGACCTAAAAGTCGACAAAAGCAAATTTTTTTTCTTGTTAACGTAAAATATAAAATGTTAGGGATCTATCGATCATCTCATACTATCTACAGCTGAATGGCCAATCAATAACTTTCACCAAAACCATAAACAATACAATATGATATGTTAGAATAAACGAGGCTCAGACGAATTGATTTTGACCTCTCCAAATCACATCAAAACCCTGGTTACTAATAACCAACTCAACCCTAAGCCCCTAAGTACACATATCACCAAATAGTAGGAAAACTTAACCAATGCTAGAAACGACATTGATAGAGACAACATAATGAACCGAAGGCAGTTTCCAATCTCTCACACACTCTCGTATATCACTTGAGAAATAGAGACGAAGAGGGAAGAGACCACATCCACCAAGCAAATAGCACTGCACGTAGAAGAAGAATGAAGACTACAACGCACACTTTCACGCTACTGCGTGTCCCCAAAACTCATGCTTGGCTGCTGGGAACAATCATTATTTAAAATAAGACATAACCTAGTAGGCCAAGTCTTTAAGGGAATGGGCATTGGGTTATTGGGTTTGGGATAAAGTTAGGCCAAACCAAATATTTCCCCACCTTTCGGCCCAACGTCGGTTCATTGGACAGGAGGGCAAAAACTTGTGAAAGACAGTCTCACGGGTCGTATTTGTGAGACGGATCTCTTATTTGGGTCACCCATGAAAAAATATTACTTTTTATGCTAAGAGTATTATTTTTTATTGTGAATATGGGTAGGGTTGACCCGTCTCACGGATTATGATCCGTGAGACGGTCTCACATGAGACTCACTCGGACAGGAGAGTTACCTACAACCATCATCATTGCCCCACTAGCTTGCAGAAAAACAAAGTTAGTACAAGTACCAATTTATAGCAAACACCAAGTAAGCTACATAAAAGAACAGAAACCGAACGCATCAGTCAGAAGTATCAAACTTCAAAAATTTTAAAAAAGATCTGAATTTTTCAACAGACAAACACTTAGTTCCCATATCAGCAGGAGTAAATTGAGAAGGAATTTTTTCAAGATAGACTATGCTTTTTGCAACCACATAACGAATGCAATGGAATCTAACATCAATATGTATAGTTCTATCATGAAAAACAAGATTCTTACACAGTTGTATACCAGACTGGCTATCAAAAAATACTACAACTTCACCTTCAAGAAAACTAATTTCAAAAATAAGACATTTCAAACAAATAGCTTCTTTTAAAGCTTCGGTGACAGCAGCATACTCAGATTCAGTGGTTAAAAGAGCAACAACGTGTTGTAATTGAGATTTCCAGCTAATACAAGCACCACACAATGTAAACACATAAGAAAGTTCTTGATTTTCTATTGTCCCTATCATTTGCATAGTTAGAATCCACATATCCAACCAATTTAACACCAAAATCAGATTTTAAAAATTTTAAACCATGCTTCACAAAACCATTCAGATATCTCAAAAGCCATTTGACAGCTTGTTAATGGTAAACACAATGATTAGACATATCCCGGTTCAAACAACTCACAGAATATGCATTAAATACATGACAGAACCTATAGCATTTTATTATGTACATTCTTCATGTTTTTAACATCAAAATCAGTTTTAAAATATTATTATTTACTTAGAACAAAATGACCAGGTAAAGGTACATTGACTGGTTTTGCATTCGACATGGAAAATTTACTCAAAACTTTTTAACATAAGTATCATGATTCAAAAAAATGACAGAACGTTTTATATCCCTATAAATGTTCATGACAAGAATACGTTTAGCATCTGCTAGGAATTTTATATCAAATTTACAACTCAAGCAATTTTTGACATGATCAATAGTTTTCACACAAGAACTAATCAATAGCATATCATCCACATAGATAAGCAAGAAAACATGAACTTTAGCATAGTGTTTGAAATATAAGCAATAATCATAATTACTTCTAGTAAAAAATCTACAAAGAACATATATTCATCAAAAAATTTGTTTCATTGCCTAGGAGATTGATTCAATACATACAAATATTTCTTTAGCAAACAAACATGATCGGATAAAGTTAGAAACTGTTGTGAATGGCTTGAAGAGCAAAGAGATTGATTTAAAAACCAATAAAGACGGTAATAATTCTGGTGAGGTAATGTTCGTTAGAGCAAGGTCTCAAAATAGATTTCAAAATCAAAAACCTTCAAACATCCATAATCAGTCTTTCGTTAAAAATAGAGGTAAGAGTAAATCAAGGTCTACGTCGAAGTCCAAGAATATAAAATGCTATAATTGTGATGAAACTGGTCATTACCCAATAATAGAAGGTACGAGATGACCGATGGACACCTAACATAAAACAATGTTTCCATTAGTTTTTTAGTAAAAAAAAATTCTTTCTCAATCAACTGATTCTTCCTATAGCTAAAGTTAACGTGATGCAAAGAAGATACTTTGAACCCAAGTAGATATTGATTTGTCAAAGGTTTTTCAAAGTTTGCCGTTATGTGTCAATTACAAAAAGTTTAGTGTATACATACAAAACTTTGGGATTTTATGAGTTTTGAAAGAGATGATTATTATAATTGAATTTCGAATATAAAATTTTGTTATAAATATGAGATTTTGATGTTAAATAAACTATAAATCAGTGCACGATATCAGTTTGAGAAAGAAGAATAGCAAAGCTACTAATTAAATTAATATATTTACTACTTTTTTAGCGAACACACGCAATTCTATTTTCTTATATGTACTACAATCGACTAGTTCTAGTAGATAAAGTCGGTGGAGCATGTCTCCACGTTGAGTGAGTCTCATGTGAGACCGTCTCACGGGTTATAATATGTGAGACGGGTCAACCCTACCCATATTCACAATAAAAAGTAATACTCTTAGCATAAAAAGTAATACTTTTTCATGGATGATCCAAATAAGTGATCCGTCTCACAAATACGACCCGTGAGACCGTCTCACACAAGTTTTTGTCCTCCACGTTATATTACGGATTACGATTTACGGGTGAGAAAGCTTTAATGTTTGATGACTCACTGATTTAATGCACCGCACAAATAATCAAAATACTTTTCGTTTTCTTTTTTTATTTTAAAAAAATGACATTTGGTGTTTCCCTTATTGCCTACATTTAAGAGTAGAAATCAACATTTTTAAATAAAAATATCATCTCCATTAAAAAAAAAACAACAGAGATTCAAGAATTTATATTTTTAGATAGCATGATGAAAGTCATGAGACGTGTTTGGTTAAAACTCTCAAACTCATACTTGGTGATTTCTCCTCTTTGTTTCGCTACGTTACTTATATATGAGTGAAAAGAAAATAAGAAATCTAATATTTTTTGAGTAGGTTTTTTGTGAGACGGTCTCATGAATCTTTATCGGTGAGACATGTCAACCTTACCGATATTCACAATAAAAAGTGATATTTTTTCATTAATGACCCAAATAAAATATCTGTCTCACAAAATATGATTCGTGAGATCGTTTCACATAAGTTGCGGTACTTTTTTAGTTGCTCGATAATTGGTGTTCATTCTTCTTGGTACACTCAACCCACATATGCGTGAGAAAGGAGGTTAAATGGATTGGCACATTTTCAAAGCCAATATTGGTCATCCTCCCAACACACATGGGTGGTGCGCAGATGAGGTGGAGTTGACTTTTTATTACTTGTGAAGACTTGGCACTAAAATTTTCATTAATTTTTACGAAATTTGATGGTTTATCAAACTTTACGGATAAGACTAACTTAAATAAGACAGTTGGGAGTTAGGGATTTTACACTTTCGGTGTGTTATATTTTATACAAAAATATTATAAGACTAACAAAAAAAAAAAATGATGTTCTTGAGTTAATATACTTGATCGGAGCTCTTAATAATCTCGATAAAAACTTAAGAAAATTGTAATTTTACTTTTTTTTTTTTTTGCATTTTGATTTCAGTGTTTTTAAAATTTAATCATAATCCTGTAACTTTAAATTTTTGACAAATTTAGTGCTTATATGTCCTCCATGATATAATTTAATTTGATGATACCAAAATTTTATATCGGGTTCGGTCTAAAGAGCGGATTTTCAAATCTTCACGGATGAATGGGTGGGGTCGGCTTTTTGGGTTCTGCACAGATAGAAACAGGGGTAGGGGGCGCTGAAGAGTTTTCCAACGTGACCCCTCCGATATTTAAGTCAGTCTGGTGAACAAATTTAGAGTGAAACATAGCAGTGCTAAGTGAGTGTTAATGTGTATAGGAGACTTCAAACACTACGACTCTATCTCAATGACGGCTAGGACTCTAGCCTTATCTTGATTGGATTTACCCGAAGAATCCCGGATTTATCGGGATCTTTATCTATAGATGAGAATATCTTCAAATCCCTTAGTCACGTCGGGACTCTGAATTTCCGACGGTTGGTGGGCTCAGAATTCCTGGTTTTTTTGTGAGCTTGAACTTCTGATAGTGTTATGATTCTTTTTAAGTGTGCACTCGGATCCGTCCAATTATATCAAATTTAGGGACGACATAATTGTACCTCCACATTAAAATTTTCTTCTTCTGTTTTCACTGAAAAATGAAATGTTTTTAAAATCACTTGATGATGTTTTTCTATCGAGAGAAATCACAGCTGTTGATTTTTTGCTCAGCATATATGTGGTAATAAATTTCCTAGTTATTACACATTATTATTGGACATTATTGGCTGTCAACAATTGCTTGTGTAGGGGCATAAAATTCAATTTAATGAATCAAATTCAGTTTTGCAGCAAATGCGTCGGAAACATTATTGATTTAGACGGAGATACATGCATATATAGAGTCAGCTTCAAATTTCAGTACTCATAAATTAAGGATAGAAACTGTCACTCACGCACACGCTTTTTGTATGTTGTATATATACTATGACAAAAAAACTTGTGTGAGACGATTTCAGAGATTGTATTTTATGAGACATATATCTTATTTAGATCATCCATGAAAAAATATTACTTTTTATGTTAATGATATTATTTTTTATTGTGAATATCGGTAGGATTGACCCGTCTCACATATAAAGATTTGTGAGACCGTCTCACAAAAGACCTACTCATACACTATATAAACATCAAAATATAAATGAGATAAGAATTTTTTTAAGAAATGAGAACTAAAATTTAGTGTATAATAAAATGAGAAATGCAAGACGGGTGGGAAAAAAAATAAAAAGAGAGAAGTTGAGAAATGGCAAGTGGTTTGCAAATTTGTGGTGTAAGGAGTGGGTTAGATATAAATTAAAGTCGATGTACTTGAGGTAACACGTAAATATCGATATGTGGAAAAATAAAGGAGGAAAAGAGTTCTGATCTCCGTCCATTGATATTGAATTTGAGACTAAAACTGACAAGATTCACGGACACAACAAATGTGAATCTTCTAAACTTTTATGCAATTTTCTAGACGTTTTATTTTTTAAATAATTGCACAAATTTAAGAGTATGTATGCGGCCGATTTAAATACCCATTGAGTAGGCCAATAAAGTTTAAATCGATCAATCCTTAACAAATTTCAACTTTCAAGCGCAAATTGAGCTTGGTTTGATTTTCCTTCGGTACTGTACTACTGTATTAAGTATTGAGAAGAATATGAGTTTTATTTCTTTCATATTTCTTTATGTTCATATTTGTTAGAATTTCTTCAAATTTAATTTCAAATTTTAATTTACTTCACATTTTATTATTAATTTGTTCAATTAAAATTTAGAAATTAAAAAATCATAAAATATTTTGAACAAAATTTTTTTTATACCCCTATATATTTATGGATAATTTAGTTATTTTATATTATATATAGAAATGATGATTAACTTATAAAATATGAATTTTTTTATTAACACAAATATATTATATTAAATTTTTATAAAATTAACATTTATGATAAAGAAAAGTAGTAGATGTAGGCATAAACTTGTGAGACGGTCTCATGGGTCATATTTTGTAAGACATATATTTTATTTAAGTCATTCATGAAAAAATATACTGTTTATGCTAAGAATATTACTTTTTATTGTGAATATCGGTAAGTTTGACATTTCTTACATATAAAGATTCGTCATATCATCTCACAATAGATCTATTAACATCACAATAGATCTATTAACAGATGTATGGATCAAGAAAAGAAAACGAAACAAGATAAAGTCAAGTGGGGTGAATTTAACTAAATATAGTGTGTAAATATCATTTTATATATATATATATATATATATATATATATATATATATATTATAACTAAAAATTTGGAAACTGTATTTAAATAAATGATTTGTTAATTTAATTAATTATTGTCTCAAGCTGGATCGTTCACTTTTCAAATTCATACAAGATAAAAGAAAACAACATAAAAACAAAAAGACCAACAACACTCACCAATTATCGATAACGGGCTGGATCGGGTTTTTCCAAATAATTAGTTGGGTTAGCACACAACTCAACAAATAGGCCCATTTACAATCCAAATGGGCTGGGGAAAGTAGAATTCGATGCAATAAAAACAAATTGGGCCTGAGTCATCCGACTCTCATGACTCTGAAGAAGCACGGCCCTGATGACATGAGTATTTCTATGACCAACTTTTAGTATATTATTCTACATTTTACTTGGTTGTTTTTCATCGGAATGTAGTCGAACGTGCGGGCAAAATCTTCCATTGGGCTCCCCTCGGATCCATAGATGCTTCAGATCGCCTCTCGTCTTCCCCAATGTTATCAATGTACCTGAACACCATGCACACCATTTACACAATATAGCAGATGATAGTGTAAAAGTAACTTTTGTAACGTACCTAGAGTGAAAGGAACGATATAGAGTAAGGCCGGTTGACCATGCCCATCCATCAAGTTCAAAGCCACATATGTAACCAAAAGACCTATCCAACAAAAATTAAGACACAAGATTACACCGGGCAACAGTTTTTCACGACGGGCGGACGAACTTTTGATCAAGAACTAAGATGATTCCTCTGGTGCAGAAAAAGGCTTTGGTAAAACGCAGGTCGATTCCTTCACATATCACAACTAAAATCATACCTAAACCATAAGCAAGCATTGCCCAGAGGAAATATCCAGCTTTTAAACTTTTCTTGCAGAGCCAGTCGTATCTGCAAAGAGACAAATTAAATAGATACAGTTCCGTGATCCGACAGCACAGCTAGTGTAAACTACGGTCGCTCTGATATTCATCGATTTTCTTGTGATTCAGCTAGCTTGGGAAACAAACCTAAGGGAAAATGCTACTAATAGCCCTGGCAAGATGATGTCACCGAATCCAATGATGCTGTATCCGCCCCATGGATCAAACATTCTCGGAATTTTCAATAGCATTGGAATCCCATCTTCTCCACTTCCATCGCCACGAGCTACCTACAAAACACAGCGACAAGCTTGTTTTTAGTAGCTTTGAAATTTGACTCGACTTTAACACATCCAGAACAGTCCATATAATTCTTCAAGATTTATACAACTACTCACCACTATCATTACGCTTTTATGGAAGAACCACTTGGAGATGAAGACCCAAAAAATATCGTACATGAAAGCACAACCGAGTAAAACTGTTCCCACCTGAGTAGGTAATATCAAGCAAATAATTGGTATCACTTCAAGTGCATCTCAAAAAATAGCTCTACTGCACCATATTGTCTTAATATATTACGGTTAAAAACAGTGCCAAAAAACGTGAACAAGTAGTCCTAAATTTTTTGAAAAATCAAGAAAAAGGACACACGTTAGTTGAGCTTTGGGATGAGTCCCAATTACCACCTTAAGATTCGGAACTCGTATTATTTGGAGAACGGTGATTATTAATGCAATGCCCTGGTGTAAAGGAAAGAAAGTAAGGTTTCGTTCAGTCCAATGTTCCAAGTCAACATTAATACGAAGACAAATCAAACTAGATAAAAGAAACAGATGAATCATTCTCACGAGTATATCTTGACCAATCCACGCGAAGGAGACGCCGCGGTAAACTGCCCACAAAACAGCAAATGATATGCACAATGGAGAAACAGCGAGTGTCAAATATGAAATGGCTCCAAGAAATGGTACTTTAACATGGCACTCTGCAGCAGGTTCAAACCATCTGAAACTATATCAAAGGATTGTCAGTCCATCATGAAAATGACATAAATCTGTTAAGAAACCAATACAAAACTTTGTTTATCCCTAACCACACTTTTTATATTAATTATTTTGTGTTGTGCTCATGAATAATGTTGCAAACGAGAGCCTTTATTGTACAGTGAGCAACCAGGCAAGTTTGCAATCCCTGTAGGACAATAAGATTTAAAAACTCAGCTTCTGCTTAAAGTAGTGCGCAAGTATGCAATGTGTGCCTAGTTTTGGTGAAATTATCTCATAGAGAACCAAGAATCAACGACAATTCTAAAAATACATTGCATACCATGATAATAGAGCAACCAGGCAAGTTTGCAATCCCTGTAGGACAATAAGATTTAAAAACTCAGCTTCTGCTTAATGTAGTGTGCAAGTACGCAATGTGTGCCTAGTTTTGGTGAAATTATCTTATAGAGAACACGGTCCCGTGAATTAAGCATTCCCTACAAGTTGTAAATAATCGTAAGCTATGCAAAGATAATCGTACCTCTACACCACCTATGCAAAACAAAACCACCAGAATCTCAATAAATAAGTGAGACATAAACTTGTACAGCATGAGCAAAAAACAAGAGGCGATCATGATAAAGCAAATTGCTGATAAAATGTTGATGTCCACAACACCACTCGAATGATGTGTCTCCTTGCTTAGGTATTCATCGGAACCATCCTGCAACTCATAACATAACAGATGCATCAAGAAATACCTTTTATGCTTGTCAAATTCAATAAAATATAGTCAAAAATCAAAATTTATACTTATTGAAACTATGATCTATCTTTGATATTACTTTAATGTGACTTGAATTACAGGAAAGATTCCCTAGCTTCACCTATATAAAAATATATTTATTTTCTAAATTAACAGAGATTAATAAGAGTTTCAGCCCTTTTCAAAATTTTTGGAAAGTGGTTCCTAGCAATGCCATTTATTGAAAAAGCAGAAGACGTCTATTTGCGGGCGTGTGACCAAGCGTTACCTTTAAGAGCTTGTCCTGCTCAATAGATGCTTCCCTGGCACTCCATGCCGACCAATAAGATGCACATAAGATGGTACCGACAGCCATTAGCCATAAAAACACTTCCGCTACATCAACCAACGGGCGATGTGGAGAGTACATTTGAATTGAAACTGAAAAACAAAGGAATGATTTCTAGTAAAATGCAAAGATATGAACCACATTCTGACAGAAACGAAAAAATGCAAATATGTTTTGATTTTCAAATGATTGAAAAAAAAACCGGCCCTACCATTTGAGCTGTTACTCATACTTAGCTTCAAGCTTTTTCCTGCATCTTTTGGGAGCATGACAACAGGTATTCCAACAATCACGTCGGTTTCATTTGCTTCACAAACCATCTTGAAGAGTTCTAAAAATTGATTTGATCAAGTGAGAAATATGTAAAATCATCAAAGATGGAAGATAATAATTAATGTCACAATCTGTTTACGGTTATGGTTTTCCCATGATAATTGATTATTTTTAGTATGATGATTTCTTCAACCCAACAAGTATAAATATCGAGTTATTTTCATATTCAAATAAGGTAAAAAATATAGTTTTGCCACCAAAACTTGTAGCATTTTAGATTTGTCCACCTAAATGTATTCCTGGTTCTGCTCCGGGAAAAAATCTCCACCAAGTTTAACATGACAAACTTGAGGAAATTAACTAAAATGCTTATCGGTTTGATTATTACGAACCTGTCTGGTTGTTTATGATGAGTAAAGCTGATGCTCCAGCAGCTTCAGCAACATTTGCTTTGGTAATAAAACTGCATTTTCCCCGATGCACCAAGATGGCCTCACCTGTCAGCTACATAAGAGGGGGGTGGGGGTGGAGTGCTGAATGGTGAGGAAAGCCATAGATAACGACTACTACAGATTTTTTATATTCAGCAAAAAACAAATTGCCCGAGGAACACAAAGTCATGGTCATAAAGTAAAGCACCCAGTAAGGAAGAAAGGACCTTATTCTTTGGTACACTGCAACAATCAGGAGGGTCCGCGAGAGAAACTCTAATCTGGTTGGCGCGTTTCTCTTTGGATTCTAAGGTGAGCCCAAATCGAGCACCAACACCCACAAACTCCGTAATTTCTTCACCATCAACCCAAATTGGTACTTTAACCTGATTAACATTGGTGCTTTATAGGCTTCATTAGAACATCATAAGAAGCGTAAAAACACCCGTAAATTTCAGCAGAAGAGGGTTATGAATTTGCTTAATAAAACAAAATTTGCATCAATTATCAATAGAAGGAAAATTATATTTCCAACCAGGATGACAAAAGTGATGGTTCTCAGAATTCTAAAGCTCTTTCTTCAGGACTTTTAAAAAAAAGTGAGTATATATTTCATAAAAAAAATGTCGGCTTCCTAAGAAGAAGAATCAAACAAGGAAATAAACGAAGGATTAAAGACTTCCTGAACATTTGCAAGGAGGAAATATACAACAGGTTACTGCGGCAGTAAAAGTTTCCGTAAATACCAGTTCATTTGATGGTTTCTCGCATAAAACCCCCAGCTATGATAAGCTTGGATCTTCCCTCAACTGATAAGCAGGATAAACAAGAATTGAATTTTATTTGAAAACACAAATCCCCACTCCCCTCATGAGACAAGGTTCCTATTTAGTAGAAACAAAAACTTGCCAAATAATCCATATTTTAGCTTTCCTCAAGAAATAATGGCATTTAAGATATCAAACCCAAAAGTTAAAATGATAAATATAGCAAGATTATTTAGAGTAAGTCAGTGTTAAAATAACTAACCGGCAGAGATAATATAAAATCACATATCAAAAAAATAAAATAGGTGGCTTACATAACAAACCTCCCCAAAGGCCCAAACCAACCTTCAAAGATACAAGCAAGAACAAACATAAAATAAATACCTTTGATTTGTAAGAGCCAAGAATTGCAAGTGAAAAAATAAATTGATCAAGTACCAAAAATGATAGAACCCAAACAGTCTATTCCCAAAACACAAAACAAATTGCACAAGGAGCAATATTTGATATGGGGGGTGGGGGTGGGAAGATTTGAGTTTTACCAGCACAAAATTGTTATCACAACCAGGCCTTTTCGGAGCAACATCATCCTGATGAACTATGTCACCAGCAAACACCGAAGAGCTACATAACAACACAGCCACCGCACAGAAAGAACAGCAGAGACTGCTCCTCAACTCCATCAACTCAAGACAAAAAAAGAAGGCCCAGAAAGTGAAGAATTTCGAAGAAATCGTCAACTAAATTATTGGTTTTCCAATCTTAAGATGTGGGAATGGGGGACAACAAGAGGTGCATTATGAGCACATATATATGCAAACGAAAAAACAGAAAGAGAAACCAAAATGGTTAAGGGGCTGTTTGGCTTCCCATTTTCTTCTCTCATGTCACTTTTCGTACGTTGTCACGATAGTAATGCCGAGATGTAACCGTTGATCTATTTCTCCCTTACTTTCCTAAACAAAACCCGTCCGCGGTTCAGATAGTGACGCGTGCGGAACACGCAATCGAGAAACTGTGATGCAATCAAACGCGCCGCCTGCTAGTGGGCAAAAGGCCAAGCGTTTGCACCGGCCACCGGGTAAGCCCGTGATTATCTCCGTATTTAGCCGTACGGATAAGGCCCCGACACTAAATACTGATCGGAAATTTAGGTTACCGTAGGTGATTCACTAGATTCGGCTGCCGTGCACCCAGCTCGTGTCTCCACATTGATTGGTCCATAACACGAGTAGCCAAAAAAAAAAGCTGGTCATATTTTCATGGAATTTTTTTAAAATTAAATTAAATTAAATTAAATTATCCAAATTGTTTGACTAAATTTTGGGAAATAGTAAAATAATAATAATAATAATAATAATAATAATAATAATAATTAATCGGTCATCCCCCGTCTTCGTTTAGGGTTTTAGTGTACTATCTCTTTATTTTTTTAAAAAAATAAAACATCCAATCTTAAATTATTTCAGCATCATTATCAGTATTTTCTCCTGTATACGGTTGTATTCGGCTTCAATTTAACTAACTTTTGGACATTACGATACATAATTCTACTCAAATAATTAAAAGAAAAAATCAAAGTCCTTATTTTTTAATTTAAATTTTTTATTATAATTAGATCTCAAACACAATATATCGCCTCAAATTTAATATTTTTGTGTCAATTAATATAAAGCATGGACAAATCAAATCAAAATGTGTTGGCATAAATGACAGTCATCATATTTTGTTGAATATTCCGTCATTCCACTTAAAAAAGCTTACAGTGTAAAGGATGAACAAAAGGGAATCGCACTTGTCCAATTATTGAGCTTGGGAACAAATGCTTGTTGCTATCTAGGAAACTACATATATATATGTATGTATATATATGTGTATATATTTCCTGCATTAAATTTAGCATCTATTTTGTATGACAGAACCCAATCAATCCAAAAGGGATGGCAATGGCATCCACTCCATCTGCATGAGTCTCTTTTCCATTAAAGTGTGAAAAAGTAAGATGCCTAACTCGATAAATCTATTTCCTCAAAAATAAAAAATAAAAATTCACATTATTTAAATTTAGTATTGAAATTGAAATGTTTGAAAATACCAAGGATGTTTTAGACATTGCATCTTCTATAGAATAACATATGTTTCTTAACATATATTAGTTTTTTAAAAACTGTGTTTCTTTCCTTCCAACCCAATAAAATGCCGACATAAATTATTCTAATACAATAATTATTTCTTTTGGATAGAACAATCGAAACGTGGTATTTGAACTGCTTTACCATTTAAAATATAATATGTAAATTTCATTGTCATCAACAACTATAATTTATTATAAAGCAACAAGCGCTCCATTTTACATAAATGATTTGAATGTCATCTTCCTGTTATGTAGGACAAATAGCTGAAATAAGATATATAATAACAAGACGTACAATCTCAAAAGTTTATTTCAGCCTTCAACAATTTGTTCTTTACATTCAAAAGATGATGAAATCTAGTTGCACTTGGGTATCAAGTATATTACATTACATTTCTTACATCTGAATCCAAGGCGCTATGACACTCAACATTATGTCTGCTGTTTTCTGTCATGTTTTATAAATTTCCAACATTTCCAACCTTTGAGTGCTTCCGCCTCGTAAGTAAACCCATCAGCTGCGATCACCAGATCTTGCATGATTTCCTGCAAATCCCAATGTATCTATGTTACAGAACCAATATATATTTGGCTTAGAATACACTTTACGAACATAGAGAGGACAATTACTCACTATCGGAGGCGGACTGAAATACCTTGAAGAGGCGTGTTATATATATATCTTATTAATAGCGATCTATTTCCATAAACTCGAGTTTTTCTAGAATAATAGAGTCGCTCTTGCACATTAGCATCCTGGCCGGATTCCACCTCAAGTTTTTCTACTTGCTGATAAATTTAACAATTACAAAAAAAATTTGAGGTGGAATCCGGCCAGGATGCTAATGTGCAAGAGCGACTCTATTATTCTAGAACTCAGCCACTAATGGAGGAATATTAGAAAACTAAAAATTATACCAACCTGAAAGATGTGGCAACAAAATAGGATGGAATCTGGCTATATTGTTGGGAACCAACCCGAAAAGATGAAGCACTGCTGGACACTCTCATTGGCTCGAGAACCCTCCACACCTCAGTATAAAGATCAGGCCGACCCTTACGGTTCATGTCAGCACAACTTATAGCCAGGTGAGCCAACTGTTTTGCATGCACAAACGGCCAATCCCCAGCTGTTGAATCCAGCAAATTATTCAAATTCTCCTCATCTAATGCATACTCAACTTCTTTAACTATTCCTAATCCTGGTCTTCCAGTTAACAGCCGTAATAAAATGATACCAAATGAATATACATCCTACTTTGAAGTGATTTCTCCTGTTGCAAGAAACTCAGGGTCCATGTACACGAAAGTTCCCTTTGGATCAGTTCTGCAAAATAGTGTATTGTTGCCTGAAAGTTCCTCTCGTGGGAGGATACGACATATTCCAAAATCGCCAAGTTTGCTGACAAAGTTGGCATCAAGTAAAATATTAGCGGGTTTCAGATCACCATGGATGACTCCCCGGGGGCGGCAAGAATGTAAAAAGATGAGAGCAGAGCATACCTCGGTAGCAATACGGATTCGAGTTTGCCATTCAATGGTGGCGAATTGTTCTTGCAGTTGAGACGATCTTCGAGGCTACCATTTGGAAGATACTCGTAAATGAGAGCCCAAGTTTCTGGGCAGGCTCTCCTATCAAAGTGACAATATTCGGATGCCTCAACTTGCTCAAGATATTTACCTATGTAAGATGATGAGAAGTAACATGTAACAATTCAATCGGCATGAAGATTATAACTTTTGCATGGCAAGACGTGGGTAACGGAATTTAAAGAGTAAAATGCCAACAAGAAGGTTCCAAAAAATTAGCCCACAATACCAAGACAGCCAAGATGTTTTCCAATAAATAGAGGAGACTCAATCGGAACCTCTGAAATGTTAAGGGCTTTGTTTTGTAGAGCAGTATAAATCTTTTATCAAAATCCAATATGGGATATGGTATTATGACAGTTGGATTTATACATAGAACACCCCTTTCTCATATCAAATATGAACAGAAAATTTTAGCAGAATACAAGTGGCGCTTAAGAATCACATTTTACATGCAGATCTTCTATGTTTGGTAATAGTTTAAAGAGCTAAACTTTTGGCCGAACTACTCAGGCAAACCTCAAGTCAAGAAACTCACAAAACTAAAGGTGTGATATTACACACGCCAGATATAGCTACATGATGATTTGATAAAAATATATAGCTACATTTGGTAAAATTTGGAAGTGAAAATGAAAGTCGAAAGAATTCATTCTAAGGCTCTTTACCATAACTTCCAACAGATGGAAGAAAAGGATTAAAGCAATCAAACCCCACCTGCACAAGAAAGAGTGTGGTGGGATGAAGAAGCATTTTTTTTAATAAAAATGTTTCTCTTAAAAAAGTTGATGTTTAGTCGGGCTTTTATAAATTCATAAGAACTTTAACATGTCGATCAAGAACCCAAATATTATGGCTTTAGAGCTTCAGTGTCAGCTCTTATTCAAATATTCTTTTTAAAGAACAAATTCTAGATGCTGCCTTTTTCTCAAAAAAAAACAAACAAAAAAACACATAAAAAGCCCAAGTAAACAAAGATTTTTTTAAAACTTAAATGCTTCCATCTAAATCACAGAATTTGACTGGTGGTGAGTAAGACTCTTGGTCTAACGACTAACCTCCTGTTGAAATTCAAGAGGCCCTTGCAGGCTATCCGGATGCAGCATCTTTATTGCAACTCTTGGTCTAACGACTAACCTCCTGTTGAAATTCAAGAGGCCCTTTATAAATACATCCATAACCTCCTTCACCAATCTTCGTCACTTGGTTAAAGTAATCCGTTGCCTCTTCAATTTCTGAAAATGAAAATTCAGAGAAGAACTGGGATACAGATGAGCTCGACGCCTCCTCAGATTGGTTTTCCCGAAGCTCCTCAGCTACCCTCAGAGCATGATCTAGCTTGACTTGCAAGTCATCTCTTTCCGTCTTGTATTTTTTCAATAGGCCAACAGCTGAGAACATTTTTCCTTTCAACTCCTTCATCATCTTATCAGAATTTGCATTTTGATGCTCCAGGGAGGATTGCTGTTCTTGGGCGGATCTGAGCTCTTCTGAGACTTCACCTAGTTGGCGTATTATGATTTCAATTTCTAACTTACCTCGTGCTAAATTTTCTTCAATCTCTCTCCTGTGTCTTAGCTCCTCGGTATACATGGCTTCAGATACCTTGGCCTATAATTTGAATACAATAACATTAGGTATGTAGTCATGTAATTCATGGTCAAATATTAGAACACTATTTAGAAAACTACAGCAAAAGGTATGATAAAAATTTGGATTCTGAGTTTAACGATACAAACTCTAAAAGACAAGGTTAGACTCCCAACTGGTACCCACACTTTAAGAATCTAGGTATTTATACCTGGAAGTCCTGGGTTCAAGTGAGGGGAGAGGCGAAATAAACCACTTTCCAAATATGAGATATTTTATGAGTGGCGGTGCATGGACATGGGCCGAGGCCCGTGCTGGACCACCCTAACGACCCATGACCAGTAGTGGTGGGTGGGTATGGGCCGAGGCCTTTTTTGGTTCGGCCTAATGGCATATGATCATTACAATCTGTTTGTCTAAATGCAGTGGGATTTAGCAAGCAAGTACATTAAGTGACCAATGTTTACCAACTATAAGCAACATCTTACAAAGAGAGTATAGAAACATTGATGCATATTTCTGTATGATGGTTCAATTCCTTATAGTTAAAAAAGAAATGGACACAAACAAAAGAAAGTGGTTGAAATGTTACTCTGTGAATTGCATCAATGGCATCCTTTTCAGCCTTCTTCAGTCTAATTGATCCCTCAGACACTTCTCTCTGACAACTTTCTGCTTCAGCTAAAAATTGCTCAAGCTTCACATGAAGTTCATCATTCATATTCTCTTCCTGATAAAGTTTATCAACCGATGAATATAGAAACAAAAAAGCATTAAAAGTACTGTAAAGAAACCATGGTTTGATCATATTTTCCTGATGAATTATGAGTCATTATATATATATATATATATATATATATATATATATGTATATATATATATATATATAACAAAGAACTCACTTTCAGTGGTGGTGATGTACTTGTTTTTGCATTGGAATTGGGTGCTGCAGAGGCGTTACGATAATCTCTGTTAGTCTGCTCAAACATAGGAAACTCGGAACCAAGGACACTCCCCTTCCTATTTGGAAATGAAAACTATATATATATATATATATATATATATATATATATATATATATATATATATATATATATATATAAGGGCGAATCCTCAGTTATTTCACTGGAGGACGATGAAACACGTGACTCTACTGGAGGGCTACTCCTCGAGACACTGTCCAAATCAATGGTCCCTTCTGGATTGCTACGCAAACATGCACCTCCAGAGCCGGAGGACAGTGCAGATAGTTACTTCTGATGATGGACAGACTTGAACCAACGTTAGTCCAGTAACGAACCCCATGAATTTACCCGACCCTTTTTCCCTTCTGTAAAAACTGAAACTGATCTGAAGGCTGGTGTGGCCTCCATATTGGGACTTGCTTGAAAAGGTGGAGAATATTCCTCTCCAATAACACCCCCTAATTTACTTTCCATGTATGAATTTAAATCACATAATAATTCATCAAAGATGATGGTAATACGTCTCATCAATTAGAAATCAAACAATGAACCAATGTGCTGCAAAATATTTTCCCCGTTGTCAATGAAGTTTGGAGTCGGATATCATCTACTTCTACATAGTTTCAAATGGAAATTCAGAAAGAGCAGAGAGTATGATAGTTACTGCGTATGGCGCACCTGGTATGTATAAGGTTTCCTTTGCATACAAACCAAATTTGGCAGAAAGGAGGTGCTTCTCGGCTCACGTGGATTGCTTTCCTGGACCTGGGTCTCGTCATTTTGCTGCAAGGTTGAACAAAATGGTAAAAAGTCGCGTTGGTGGAGTAGGTATAGGAGGAACAAGTGAGTATATGTTAGTGTGCAGAGAAACACGAAGCCACATAGGAGTACATTGTCTGCCATCAACTTTTCAAGTCTACAGGAGCTAACAAGTTGGAGCATATCTACCAGAAGAAACTGCTAATATACAAAGAGTACACTGATCATTATCAGAAAACGGAAGTGTTCCACTGTTACCAATAAAGAGTGTCTGCTGAACTGTAGTCTCTCTTTCCCTTAAGTTCAAGGATCAGTTTTCAGAAAATGTAAAGCTATTCTTCTGAGACCCGATCCAGTTAATCAGTAGCACTCATGAGTCGCACTAGAAAGTGGGCAAGCAGAAAATATAGATTTTGAACCCAATCATTAACAAGTTAAAACTTTCTTCCGTGATCGACTGTGAGTACAACATATGATTTGCAAATCATCCTCTACGTTGCATGGATATAGGTACGGAGATCGTATCGAATACGATACAGATACGACGATACAATAAATTTTGAAAATACAAGACAATGATACGGCAATTATTAAAAACATATAAATATTATATATACATATATACATATTACAAAATGTACATCTTTAGTCTTCATTGGAGTGATATAAAAAGGAAAAAAATTCAATTTTTTTGCTGAAATGTATCCGAAAAACATGTATGCGGCGTATCTTCGCCGTGTCCGGCTTGTCAATCCTAAAAAAGTCAGCGACACGGATTTTTCCCGTAATTATTCTGCTATCATATTTTATTTAGAAATATGGTTTGTTGTTATCTTATCTTCTTTTGAATAGCAATATCATTCGGTGATCTTCTATTTATGTTAGGATTTGGATTTTATCTTTAGTAGTTAATAGTTGATAGGGAGTAGGATTCTGTGTATTTCATCAACCCCTCTAACGCGATCCACAACTTGGTATCATAACAAATTGATGTCAGAGCCAGTCGTCATGGGGAATTCCAGACACTACAACATAAATTCGAAGCTTTTCATGAAGTTGCATCTGGAGGACATGACAGCAAATGAAAAAAAGCAGACAAGCTCCAACTATCGGAAAATCCAAAACTGCACGCAACGGTTCACTTCTCTTGCTTAAAAAAGGTCAAAGAAAATATTTATTGTTGTCTATAACTCACCTCTACCACCTGAAGATTTTCAATCACTGCCCCAATCTTTTTGGAATAAGCGAATACATAAAAGTAGAACACAATTTTCGGTATCCTTCCCTCATGGTTGATAATAACCAATATGATTTCCAAGGGGGAGTAATCTCATGGGCCTACAACAAGCGGTGGAAAGCTAAAGCCCAACGAATTAGTTTAATATCATCTTTTAATTAGAAATACGATTTGTGGTTATCTTATTATCTTCTTTTGAATGATAGGATCATTCCACGGATAGTGATCTTATCTTTAGAAGTTAATAGAGAAATTCATCTTGATCTTTTAGCAGTTGATAGGGAGAAGAATTTTATGTATTTATGAGTGACTGCATGAAAATAAATGGTTGAGTAGAAATTTTCTTAAAAACCTAGTGATAAAAGATAGTGAGGTTCTCTTTATGTACGAGATTTGGGGTTTCTCCCAATACGAGCCTCGATTTTCGTCATAATTCCATCAACCCCCTACCACGATCCACAACTAGCACTGGTCTTGCATGGTAGTTTTTGGGCACCTGCTGCCAAATATTCCACCAATATGCCCGAACCTACACCCCAATTTCCGGTTTACGTACTCATGAATGGACAGGTTACAACTATTGTTAAATCATCTTCGTATACTCGAGCTTTCTTCTATATCTACAAATCAAACCACCCTTGGTACACATCCAGCAGACAAAACCACCCTAACAGTCCCTTCCCTTGGGTCAAACTTAATACCTTTTTGTCACAATCTCAGCCGCGAGCAAGGCTCTACAGCTACTCAACTAGCATTTACTCCACATTCAAGAATATTGCAAAATTAGATAACTTTCTAGGAAAATTCTATTGTAGTAGATGTCTTGTAAACCAACGGTAGGCTAATGAATTTATCGACTCAGTTGTAATTAACAGACTTTATTTTAATATAATTTACCTTTCATGGTTTCATTTTACTTTATCTGTATACTCATGCAATAGGCATAGATAAAGTACTTGATTATATTTTAAAACAAATAAATCGTAATTCGATATTGAAACTCATTTGTAAACACTATATTCTAAATTCGTTCATAGTCGATTCAGCCACATAAAAACAAGGATAAAGGTCGCTTGAACTTAAGACTAGCACCTGTGATGTCGTATACCGTGTTTTATGGCAAGAGCATAGAGATGTCCAATCATGCATGCAGATGGGTAATCATATGATGATTGTACCGAACAACCCTCCCTCGGACTTTCCAAGTGGTTATCATTTATCGAGAGGAAAAGTCCGTGGTTGTGATTGTACATGATTAGTCCTTATGACCCGGGACGACACTTAGGCTCTACATACTAGGATTGTGCTTTGACTCGTTTACCGACTCCGCGAGGGTCACAAGGTGCCGAGGTTGTGTGCAATTACGTAGGAGCCAGTGCATTGTAGTCGTGAATTCACCGCTCACCTACGGGTGTTGATATCCTATGTGATCTAATGAAATAACAGTGCATGAAATCTCTGGTCAAAGTGTGAGATGTACATTAGAGAAAGAGTTCTCTAGTTGTGCATACGATAACACTATGAATATTTCATGATTGTATATATAGGTATCGATTCTAATATGTAACCCTCGATGAACCAATACTTGCAGATTTGATCGGGATATATGAGATGAAGGGATCGTACTGTACATTAATCATAACAGTTTGGTTCTTGCAAGCACTATCAGTGATACTCAGGGAATCATGGGATGATGCTACTAGACGATCTTACCATGATTCGATGGATTTAATCTAAAATTGATTTATGACATTCTCATGATCAAATATTGGTGTGGAATGCGGCAATTAGGGTAAACCCGAATAAAATAAAATTTCGTGAATCACAAAGAGTTGTGAATTCACGGTTAGCTGTATCCCTGAACTATTGAGGGTCACACAAACATTGAATCATTTGTTCTCGTTGAGAAAATAAATTCAAGGGGTTGAATTCATATAAAATTACGAGATAATAAATTCAATTAGTTGAATTTATGATAATTAAAATTTGGAGTGAATAAATTAAAGGAGCTTAATTTATAAAATTTAAGAATTTAAATTATTGACTCAAATGTTGATTTTATTACAAATTAATTAATTATAGGGGAATGTATAATGGGCTTTTATTAGTATAAGTCCAACATGAAAATTAATTAAAGTTTTAATGGACTTTAATATATTAATTAATTAAATTAGTTGGGCTAGTCTAATTAATTAATCAAGTCCATTAATATTAATTAAGGAATCCTTGACCCATAATTAAAGAAATTAGATCAAGAATACACTTTTAAGTAGGAGACAAAGAATCCTAGCCTCCATTCTTGGTTTTCGAAAATCCCCTCCCTCAAGCTCTCCAAAATTTCGGCCAACCTCTAGGAAAATAAGGGTTTGAACCGCCTCTCGATTTTTTATCTCCAACAAAAAAATCTCTTCTAAATTTCTAGTGCAATTTAGAAGATGAATAATTGTTCTAGTCGTGGACTTAATAGGAGGATTGAAGAAAGATTTCAAGAAGACCGTTCGTGGGAAATACCATAACAGCTATATCCGCTAACCCCAGAATAGTTGAACTCAAGTGAATTATTCACTAAAGTAAATTTATTTACATTCTATGAAAGTTCTTAGTGTTTAACTCACACGAGTGTCCAAAGAAAATGTTTGAATGTCAAAATAAAATCTTAAAACTTCCTTGGACACAAGAAACCGATTACCCAACAAATTCATCTAGACTACTTACGAACAGGTAACAACTCCCTTCCACAATGGTGTGTGAAGCTACATCCCTGGTTACCAGAATATGTATTGCAAGTAATAAGACAACAATTACAAAGTAATTACATAAATTAGAAAGGTTACTTTTTTGTTATTCGCACTAAGAAATCACAAATTTTATGACACTGTACCTAGAATAAGATTTATTAGCTGCAGCTCCCATGACTAGGCACTTAATACCATGATCGTGTATGAGCTGCACAATGCCCTTCTCAGGAGACTCCATCTCTATACATAGTTTCTCAGCTCGTGCCTGAATAAGAAACAACATTAATTATTTCAAAAGGAATGAAAATCGAGTTGGGAGGATTAAACCGCAACTAAAGTAGAACCAAAGTTTGGAATATTTTTGTGTAAACAAGGATTAAAAAAAAGGTCTATGAATACATCTCCCTTGGCTGTTACATGTTCATATTACGAGTGTGCGAGATTACTATGACAGAGTAACATAATAACTGGAGAATACAATGAAATTGCCTGGAAATATTTCAGGAAAAAAGGTCATTACCCCTACTCTCTCACAAGCTCGAATATATTTGTCCAAAGTCTTCTGCAACTGTTGTCTCTCATCTTCATGATATGCTTTCACTTGTTCTTCTTCCAGAAGGCTTACTGGCATTGTCGTACCCACTGTAAACCAAAAAGAGAGAGACATACTTAAAATTACAGAAATCAACCCAAAACATCTTACAACAAGATTTCTCAAGAAAGTCACAATTAATATTAAAAACAATAATCAAACTTAATATGCGTTTTTTAAAAATGTTCCTGGTTTCATGGATAAATGCACACACAACCACAATATATTCATTAATCTTAAACAGAACGACTCCATCATTCATAATTTCTGATAAAGAAATAATAATCAAGATTCAAGCCAGTCAATAATAGGCCATTTTTACACATAATTAATAATCACAGACAAGATGAAACTAAATCAAAATCCCATTACCAAAGACGAAAATAACATAAAAGAAAAACTAAAGCCGATACGTAATTCACTACTGATAATCACAGCACTAACTCATGGGTATTTTCTGGGCAGGTTGATGAACATGAAGCACACAGATTTTCATCCCTTTACAATTATCAACTGCATACGTCAAAACTGAGACACCCTCCTTCACATCTTTTCCCAGAGCAACCAACAAAACTTCTTCCTCCACCACTGCAGACGGCGGCGCTACAGTCTCCACCTCTGCAATTTCACCAAGGCCACTAATCCTGCCGACACTCTCCAAATTCATCCGAGTAATATCGATCTCTTAGCACCTTAATCTTCTGGTGGGCAGTGGAAGTTCCACCACAGCCATCTCTAGAACCCTTTAACATCAAACTTCAGCTAATTTTCCACCCATTAGCGGAATCCGAAAAGGGATATGCCATGAAAAATTTAATCTTGGTGGTTTCTGCCAAAGGGTTTGTTTGTCTTGTGGTATATAGCGTTATACGGGACTTACTATTATGGACAGGGAGCTTTACGAAGACCAAATCAATAGAAAGGGGAGATTTGTTGGGAAATCGCAGCAGAAATTGTTGGAGTGGGGGATGATTTTGGATGCCATTCATGAATTTGAAGTCATAGAGGGCGTCTCCTTCGGGCAGTGACACTGTTAGTACCTATCATGAGTTGGCCGGATAGTGATCGTTCTTGTCTTCTTTCCCAGCCAAAAATAAAATAAAAAGTTTTTTTTTACTTATTTTAAAAAACATTAGTTTCTTCCTTATTTTGTATTTAAAAATTTTAACTTTTTGTCTATTTTTCCCTTATATGTTCAAATATTATTGTATTTAAAATATATTACAATTAATATAAATTGAAGTATTATAAATTTGAAATCTTCTTGATTAAATTTATCCCAATAACATAAAGTACTTTAAATTGTACAAATGACTCTATCAAAATACACCCTTAGATTTTTAGTTAAGTTATTTCTTATCCAAGCTTATTTTGTGCAAAAATCGTTTATGTTATGATAATTAAAAAAGTGAAAATTAAATGAGTAAGTCTATCGTGAGAGGGTCTCACGGCTTTTTATTCGTGAGACGGAGCAACCATGCATATTTTTAAAATAAAAACTAATATTTTTCATTGGTTAACCAAATAGAAGAACAAAATTGATATATTAGACAGTTTAAATAGTCAAAGGGTATACATGATACAACTATAATTAGTCATGCTCCATAAATCTTAAATAAATCTGTTATTGCTCAAAACCAAATATTCAAGGAAATTTGTTGCAAAATTAAAGAATCTCAACATTTATGAAAAATTAATAAAAATGACTTTAGAAAAATGCTCTCTTCTCTTCGAGGAAAGACTATAATTCGACTCTCACAAATACAAAATTTATAAACATAATTTATTTGAAATTTGACAAAAACAATTGATTTCATCAGTAGTCCACGCGGTTATAAAGGAATATACCAAAGCCCACAACAGATTCCATCTATTAAATCGACATCAATCATATTATAACCTTGTCCATCACAAGAAAGGTGGGTTTTGTTTTGTTAGCAAACACATATTGTAACGCTCGAGATTTAACAATTGTCCTCCACCGTATCAAGACGAATCTTTCCAACGTGTTTATGTAATTACTCACACGTACCATAAGATACTTCCCAGAGATTCACCCATCTCAGAATTGTCCCAAGCCAAACACACTTAATTTTGAAGTTATTAAGTGATGAGCTCACGAAAAAAAGATATATCTTCTTGATATGAGTAGTACATATCAAGTTCTTTAAGCACTCTTCAACTGCACAATCTCGTACCTGAAAAGTTTTTGGAGTCTCTCTCCTTCCGATATGAGATCGGTTCATTTATGTTCCCTTCCCCAGGGGCGAAGCCATGATTCATAAGTACATGGGCTGACTTCATCATATGTTAAACAGTAAATTAGTAATAAGTTCGGTCAAAATCTAACCGAATTTTCTGAAATCGAATTAATCGAGAACTTTTTTTCGACAAACCGAACCAACCACTAGACTTTACTACGAAAACTTAACAAACTAAACCGAAAAAGGGGTTTATTTCATCCTACCTATGCGGGCATTGCCCCCATGATAGGATGGATGGTCAAGATTTGTCCATGCATATGTAGGACCCACTTTTTTTTTTGAAATTGTATGTTTGGCAAGATCTTGGCCATCCATCCTCTCATGGAGGCAATGCCCACATGGGTAGGATCTCATTAACCTCGATTGTTTCGGTCAATAACAATTAACAGAAATTTTAAATTTTAAAAAAAATATTCAAGTTTTAAATAAAAAGTGCAATATAAAAATTGGATTAAATAAATTTAAATTTTATTTATTAAAAAATTATTTTTAAGTGTATTTTTATTGTCCAATAAATTTTATTAAATTTTTTTAATATTTATATCGTTATAAACTTTATTAGAAAATTAATAATATTATTTTTATTTATAAAAGTTCAATTTGTTAAGTTAATTGAAGTTTTATATTAATAACTTGAATCGAACCGAAGTAACCTATATTTTTTAAAATTTAAACTGAACTTCCGAATAAACCGAATGTAGGACCCAGTGCTTATCGCTTTACCAAAAGCTATAGTTGGTGGTAATGGTGCACCTTAAATATTTTAAACCGCACAACATCAAAAGCATCATGGTTCGATCGCTCTACCCAGTGGGATAATTATTGCATGTCAACACCGAACTGAATTTTCAAATTAATTCAGTTCGATCTGTTATTTTTGTTAAAACCGATATGTTGTTCACTAACGTACTGTAATTGATGTTTGTCTGTTATTTGTTGCTATATGCTCTTTTGGTTTAAAATAACTTGAGAGTTTTTCTTTTCTTCATCCCTGAGTTATCTAACTAGAAAAATTCAATTATCCCAAAAATTTACAACAAATAATTATTTTTCAGATTTCATAATTATTCAATTTTTGGATATTATAAATAGAAAAATCACAATAAAAGCTCAATAATAACTGTACGTCAATAATCGTCAAACATTTCAAGCAATTGATTATTATTCCAAAAATCTGCAACAATAGACTTTTAGGGTAAAAATTTAAACTCCAAAATCCATATACATCATAAGTCAATATTATTGCAACTCGAATAATCACAACTAAATATTTAATATAATTTTAGAGTTGTCGAATTTTTATTTCAAAGTTGCATAATTTCATAATATGCAATGATAAACTAACCAATACACAGTAATAAAGTATAATTTGTGGGAGTTGTTTTATTTTTATTTTTAAAACATAAGACTAAAAAATAAAAATAAAAACTAATAAAAAAATTTTGTTATATTTTTAATATGGGATGAAAAAAATTTAAAAATTAAAACTACTAAATTTATTTTAAAGGTGGGGCTGAAGCCATCCTTAGAAGCCTGTCATGAGCCACTTATTATCTTTGTAACCTCATGTCATGGGCAATCAAAACCCCCCACTCTTCGGCCCCGGGCTTCACACAAACAAAAACTATTGTGGGACGGATCTCCGACCTGATTCGATTCACGAAAAAAAATATGTTTTTATACAAAAATATTACTTTTCATGGTAGATTTGAATCGGGTTGATCGTTTCACTGATATAGACTCGTGAAACCTTCTCACAAAAGACAAACTCTAGTTAGTACTATTAAAATTATATATATTTATAGAATAATGCTAAAGATACAACCAATATATCGTTACAGCGATATTTACAATCATTATATCGTCAGATTTACTGTTATATCGCGAGATTTTATATTCAGTATATAGTGATATTTTAATAAATTGAATTTTTGTGTTGAAATTTTTGTGTTGTACAAATTGATGAACAAATATAGATATATATGTGGCATCACTCTATCACATACCTTCATATTCATACATGATTATGACTAATAAACCGTCAACATGAAATATTTTAATTTAGTTAATCTGGACTATTTAAATGTTGTATGTATTTACGAATACTTGGGTTTTTTTTTTTTTTTTTTGAGATCTTGTTTTCATATAGACTACAAATTATCGACTTAAATACTAGGATAGTTGGAATTACAAACTTATATAAAGGGTTTCGTATATACATATATATATTAAATCGGCTGGATATAAACAGTTTAAACTAGGGCTAGATCAGGAAGTGAGGACTCGAAATTTATTGCTACTATTAATACTAAAAATAGAAAAAATTAAATTCATATAAACAATCATATACAACGTGTAATATATGGAGACATCATATAATTGCGTGGAAACATCCTGGAACACGGTATATAGATAATATTTGTGCTCAAATAGTCAAATAACAATTATTTGATTATCGAGACGGTTTCACGAATCTTTATCTATGAGACGGGTCAACTCATAATACTATTAGTATAAAGTAATACTTTTCATGGATTGTAAACAACTCGAGATAATAAATTAAACAGACACATTTTGATGTGCCAAATAATCAGCAACCGAAAAAGGAAAGAGAAACAAAAAACTAAAGATTGAACAAACCCTTTGAAATTCTTAAGGAATTCGTTGCCTGGACTATCGAGATTTTCTTGGCTTTGAAGACAAAAAAGATGTTAAAATAACCTCTGTCGGAAAAAAAACCAAAACTTTTTCCCCTCTATGTAAGACGCCGAGATCGATTTAGAAGAAAAATGGGGAGAGAAATCTCTAAATTAGGATAAAGAAATATCAATAGCTGTGGGGATAATAATTTTTTGGATTAGACGTGTTAATGATTATTTAAAAAAAAAAAATTAAGAGAAGAGTGAGTCTCATGTGAGACAGTCTCACGGATATTATTCTGTGAAACGGGTCAACCCTACCCATATTCACAATAAAAAGTAATACTCTTAGCATAAAAAATTATACTTTTTTCATGGATATCCTAAATAAGATATCTGTCTCACAAATTCGACCCGTGAGACCGTCTCACACAAATTTTTGCCTTAAGACAAATAGTACTTGTCTTAATCTTGAATATCGTTTAATACAATTTATTGAAGCGGAAAACCAATACCTAACCTACAAACAGATTTTGAAATTAGAATGCGAATTTAGCTACGTTATGAGTAGCTTGATTTGTCTGTCTTCTGGAATGATATATCTCTAGAATACCATTGTTTCTGAAGAGAGGTTGAATCTATAGGTGTATTCAATATATGAGATTTATTGATTTTTAACTATTTTTGTAGATTTTAAAAGTCTAGATGTATTCAATTAAGACTTTTGCATACTCTATAGAAGTCTAGTGGTATTCAAAATAGACTTTCATAGAGTTTTAAAAAGTCAAGTGGTATTCAACATTGACTTTTAAAACTCTATAAAAGTCTATAGGTATTCAAATTTTCCATTGACTTTTAATAACTTCATGAAATTCATTAACATACAAACATTAAAACCTAAAGTATAACTATAAATTGTAAAAAATTGTATTTGGTTCAACCCAAAGATTTGGATGGATTTTTAAAACTTCTAACTCATATACAAACTATTTATTTTTCTCTTTGTCGCTTCACATCACCTCTCTTATTATTTTCTCTCATCTCATCTATTTCTATCTCTCTCTCAAATTTTCGAAGTATATCTTTATATATATTTTCATCTTTCTTTTTCAAATTTTTCATTTTTGACTTATTATTCATTTAATAATTTTTTATTTTAGTATCACATGAAATTTTAAATTCTAGAATTGATTTTGTGATTTTTATTTTATGATTTATACAAATTAATGTAATAATCAATAATAATAAAAGATGGTCCGAAAAATGTTGTTTAATTCTTAATAAATGAATAATCTCGTAACAATCATAATTTTCTAAATTCATTTTAGCATTTTCAATTAAAATGTAAATTATGATATTTTTATACAAAATTATATTCACACAGTACTAAATAATATTTTTTTCACATGTATATTATCAATTTAAAAACAAGGTCACTTGTTAATCAATTGATGTATTTTAGAAAATTTGCAAACATGCACGCAAACTCACATATACACATGTAAGAATTACACGATTTAACTTTTAATAAGTAAATTTATTTATTAATATAAATATCGAAAATAATTTCAAACTGAATATGTTATATATATATATATTTATATATATATATATATATATATATATATATATATATATATATATATATATATATATACGTCAATTAATTATTGGTTCGAAGAAATAAATAAAAATAATAATATGTTATAATTAAGTAAAAAATTTATAAAATTATATATAAAAAAATAAGTACACAAAAAAATCTTGTAAAAAAGTCCGCATAAATCCACATAAATCTGTTTATATATCTGTGAGATTCTGTAAAAGTCAATAAAAATCTATCAGATCCATAAAAGTCTATAAAAGTGTTAAGAATATATCGAATGCTAATAACACTAGGGTAGAGACGAACTCTAAAGATGAAGCAATAACCAAAACAAATGTGATGTTTACAATAAGAATATCGTGCAAAAGAAATCAAAACCAAATCGAGGCATGTAGCGTGTACAGTTTCCTCAAAACAGATTCGTTTCCTCCGTATGTGCTTCGAGGTTGCAGCGGACGTCTGTTTCCCAAGATACAACGTGGAGACCAGCGTTGATGTCGCACAAATCACTATGCTAGCGAACTAAACATTACCTGAACTTTATCAGTGGATGAAGAAGAAACAGAGCAGCAGCAAGACTGAGCAGAGCAGCAGCAAGGCAGAAGCAGATCGCAGGAGAAAGTGGATTTCGGTGGTCTTTCTTGGCTAGACACATCCCCTATATATACATGCAGAGACGGATTTACCCTAGGGCTGTACTGGGCTGTAGCCCAGCCCACTTTTTTTTTAGCGACGGTTTTTCAGCAACCGTCGCTAATATTTGCGACGGTTTTAGTATAACCGTTGCCGATGTGGATCGGCGACGGTTTTAATTCAAACAGTCGCTATTAGCGACAGTTTTTTGAAAAACCGTCGCTATTGTTTCAAAAACCGTCGTACATCAATGTCTTAGTCCAATCAAGTCCCGTCCATTTACAAGGATGAGACCAAATTCATCTCATATCCTCTGATCCGCCCCACCTCAATTCTACAAAATTTGTCTCCCAAGTCCCAAGCCCTTTAGCGACAGAATAGAATTGCGGACTCCCGAAGAAATCGAATTGCTCATCGGCAAGGCAACAATCTAGGTAAGAATCGGCTATACATTTTTTATTTTGTTTTTTATAGCTTCTCTGTGCGTGATTTGTGGTTTCTTGATTATTTGTTGTTGAGTTGTTGATTGACTATTACTTGTTTATTTGTTTAATAATTATTTTATCCTTGTTTAAGATTATAACTTGAACTATTTCAAAATGGAACATCAATCTGCTGCAAAGAAAGGAAAAACATTGATATCTTCTTTCTTTAAGAAGAGAGATCGTCAAGCTAGTGAAGATACTTCAATTCCTACGGTCCTTACAATGCAACATCAATCCAGTGAAAGTCTTCTATTTCCCAATATCTAAATTCCTTCATGTTCCTCTCCTAGAGACGATCATCAGTCTTCGTCTACTTTTATTAAACGAGATCCGGGAAAATGAAAACAGATATGTGAATATCATGTTAATGTACGAGATGTATTAAGACGTTCATATCTAACTATGGGGCCTTATCAACCAGATATGTTGGAGTATCCAGGTACAAAATTTGGAAGCCAGAATCGTCGTTTTCAGAAAAAATGGTTTCAGAAATTTTATTGGTTGGAGTATTCGCCTTCAACAAATAAGGCATATTGTTTCTATTGTTTTCTTTTCCTGAATGATGTTAATTCATCTAATGTAAATTTTTTTTAATAATATATAACTTATCATATTGAGTTCAAGCCCCCCCAACTCTTATTCCTGGATCCGTCCCTGTATACATGTCAATACCATCTATACGAAAGGCCAGAGGTGGCCTTAAAGATGGTAGATGAAGCACCAAGAGTTGGGGAGACGAAACACCAAAAACCAAGCCATGTGAAAGGTCTCAAAAGCATGTGAAAGGTCTCAACCAAAAAATAAAATAACAAAAGATGGCATAGACTGCTAGGAGATTTTTACCTTGATCGATCCAACATTCGACGCACGTTCGTACTCTTGCACACAAGTCAAGTCTTTTTTCACTGCAAATTGGGCTCATGATTTGCACCCCATGTACCGGAGTGCGCGAAAGAAAGCCTCTTGACCAATCATTGTTACACCTCCATGAAAGTGCAACACAATATAAACTTAACTTGAGACAAACCCACTTTTCCAAATTTTCATTCACTTACATGGAAAAGCCCATAACCTCAAGCTCATAAACCTCACATTTAATTTAATCCAACAAAAAGATCATTAAGCGTTTAGGGCCAAAGCATTCACTGCTTTGATTGCCTCTAAAGAATTAGAAAATACACAAACATAGGCAATATTATGTTGGATAGTCCATGCAAAATGGCGGAAAGTTCTCCCAGGAGGACCACAAATTATTTGGTTGCCAACGCAGCCACAATGTGTCCCTGACAATGCCGAATTATATAGCTCATATCGAATAACAGCTTATGCGTACATTAAATCATGCATCTACATCCAATCTAAACTCACTGGCTGGTCTCGCAAAGAAGCATCATGCTTGTGATGACAGGTTTCAAGCCACACAGCCCAGTTTAATAGATAGAAAAGTCCCAGTTTATCTTTATCCACAGTTTTGGATACACCAAGAATGATGTACGTCTAAGAAGGATTGATCTTGGGATGTGCCTACTTCCAGATGTGTCTACTTTTTGAGCAAAAGAACAATGAATGACAAGTAGTGGCCAACCCCGAGTTACACAGAGAACACATACATATGATAAGAACATGGTGGCAAGCCAAATTAAACTCCAGAGGAATGAAATTAGATGCAGCCCGCCAGATGAATATTTTTACTAGTAGGAGGGATTTTCAAGTTCCAAAACAGATTCCACCAAGAGCGAAAGAGGGTATGTTCTTAAAACAACTTTTAAAATTATTTGTAGTATTTTTGTAAAAAAACAATTTTATAACAATGTTTTATAAGTACTTGTCCAAACGAGACCCTAAAAATTTGCAAAAAGAAAAAAGAAATCCATTCCAATCAAGAACGAAATTGAGAGGGGAAAAAACTCGTTATATAAACACAATTGTGTCTTAAAAAGCAAGATCCATGTTTCAGTTACTGGGCCACGAGGAGGCCCAACAGCAAAAATGGCCCAAGTTAACTTCTTGTAGGCAAATGAATCTGAATATCAAGCATATGGCCTGCAACGTGGGACTTCTCGAATGCTGAATAAAAGCAAATCGATTTAATTTTCATGTCAAACATAATGAAATCATTTCAAATTCGGCATTTTCCGAAAATAAAAACTTTAATTAACTTTCACAATGATTAAAAGTATTTCATACCATATCCCTCGTCTGTTTCTTTTGGGAAACAAAAATGGCTCATATTCGACGAGTGAAACGTATCGTTTGAAGTGTTTATAATTTAAAATATTTGAGTTGTACTTTTAGTACTACTAACTACAATTTTTGGTAAAACGACAATATCTCTACAACTAACTACAATTTTTGGTAAAACGACAATATCTCGGTCATACAACTGATATTAGACATGGTCACTTGTTCGGCTCCCATCGATCGTAAAGAGTTCAATTACCGAAGAGATTATTGGAACTAATAATTGTTTATGTTAGGAAAACCATCGGAACAATATGTTTGGACATATGTACGGTTTGAAATATTTTAGTTAATCAATTACTATTAGTTATACATTTTGATAAAATGATAACTAATGGATCCTACATTTCAATGAGATCTTATCCACCTTGGCCAAGAATACTTGAAAAATAAACCTTAGGGCACAAGGTCCTTTTCATTGAGTTGATGAGATTGCATGGATAAATGATATTGTGATTATTAAAATATTTGAAGAAGATATGTAATAGTATTGAATAAATAATAAAATATTTGGATCGATTGATTAATTTTTGATAAAATCATAAATAACACTTATCCTTTAAAATACTTAATAAATATAACTAAAGGAAATATATGAAGATAATATTATAATTATGATGTGAATTAAATTAAATAATAATTGTAACCAAACCTTTGATTGAAGTAGACTGATCTTTTTCAAATCAAACAAAGCATATGGTTTAAAAAGTCTCCTAGGAAAACCTTAATTTTCCATATAAATTTAAGGAAAAGGTCCCCGTTTCTTTAGCCAAAGAAAATGTGCTTAGTGAGGGACACACTTTCGGTTTGATTTAATATCAAGTAAAAGAACAGTCCGTCAATTCCCAATGGGATGGGATGTTTTCACTTTTGTAGATATTAATAAATGCCTCCAAGCTGTAAATCCATGCGATATAATAAATTAATAATAATTTATGTGTACAATTTTAAAAGCTTGCTTGTATTTTCATAATTTCACATCAAAAAGATTTAAGGTCAGCTACCTCCTTGTCTCTCTAAATGATGCCGCAACTAGTGCAATATGTTGAAGATGATCTGAATTATCGTATTATGTAAGATGAATTACAAGACACGTCGACATACAATGGATTGAATATGATCTGAAATATCGTAAGATGAAGTATAAATTACATCGACATAATTAAATCATATTTAATAACATTAATATACTATCGAGTGAAATTCATGTCCACGTACTTTGCTTGTGTTTGAATCCAAAGCCTCTCGTACTCCTCCTCCTCATCCCATGTGCCTCTAAACCCAATGTACGTGTTTCCATCAGTCTTTCGTGTCAACTTCTCATCTTGTACGTTCACCAAATCGCTTAAATTTCATGAGTACATGATTTAATTTTTGTTTTTTTGGTTGATATATGTTACAACTCACGTTCCAAGCTTGATATTTTCTCCATCTTGGCCAGCTCGTAGTGGAATTATGATGTTAATAAAGTGCAAATAATTTGACCTAAAAGACACGTTAGGTAGCAGATTAATTAGTGTGTAGGCAAAGAAATGGTTATAAACGCTTTGGATCCTCTCATCATCGAGAAATCTTTCCCACCATCCTACAAAAAGCAAAGTACCACAAATATATATATACTCCCTTTGGATTCTACCACGAAGACGAATACATACACGGGGAGTTGCAGTTCAATAATTAAAATTAATAATTCTTCTTTTTTCTTCCTATATTAATAATATTCCATCGGCCAGGGACTACACAACAAAGTCTCGTCTTTATATAAATATATTCCTAGAGACGACTGAGTGATTCTATTGAAACTAATGAGAATTTAAAAGTTTTTTTTAAAATACACACGAAAACTCATGTTAGACCGTCTCACGGCTCAATTTATGAGATGTTCTGACCCGATCCGTGAATAATATTAATTTTCATGTCCAAAGTGTGTCATTTTTTGTAGTTATGTTATGAAAATATATATATATATATATATATATATATATATATATATATATATATATATATATATATATAATCTAGGCGGTGGGGAGGGCTCAAACTTGAGCCGCTACATGAGAATTCCCGGGCGAGACCGAACCGTGAAGCTAAGTTCCGGTCTCATGTAATATATTTTGATTTGAATGAAAAATATTATTTTTAATATCAAAAGTATATTGTGTAATATATGATAATTTACTGAAAAATATTGACTTTTTATATCAAAAATATTATTTTTATTACATATATGAACTAGATCGATATGTGATACCAATTAATAAACCCGAGACTTACTCTTAAATATATAATCCTTTAATATCCTTTTTACACCATCCCCAATGTTGATATTCATGTATTTATAAGAAATGTGATTTAACATCGAGCGTCGGCCAAGTTGGTTGTTTTTCATTATTGTGTCCATTATGTTATATTATATTATTGTTTCCTGGCCTATTTTTTTCCAACTCAAAATAAATAAATATAAATATTCGTAATAAATGTCCAACTCACATCCCATTTTATCCATCGTAATTCGTAATAAATGTCACCCTTATCACTAGATTTTTAAAAAAAAAGAGATCTTTGGCGATTGTAGTGCGATTTTGATAGAATGGTTGTATAACTTGTATTACTTTCAAATCGTTTATTGAAAAAAAAATTAAATTTATAAAAAAATTTTGTATAACTTATAGTTTAATATAATTAAAGATCGCGGAATATATATGCCATAATTTTGTTCCTTGGATCTTTTTTATCTTTTTTTTATTATTATAACACACGCGGAGATGGATGATCGAACCAGAGGAAGGAGCTTTTCTAATACCACACGCGTCATAAAATTTTCTACAATCTTATTTGAAATAGATAAATTATTGATCATACCGTATACCGTAATACTCTTGTTCTCGATAATTATGTCTCACTGAGTCCCTAAAGAGTGTTTGACGTGAAATTATACGTCCACTTGATTTTTTTTATTATTATTTATAAAATGTTAGTTCAACAACTATAAAGAAATATCTGAAAATTATATATATACTGAAAACCAACAAATTAAGATTAGTACTTTCTTGAGAGGTTATACGATATTTGTTCTGAAATTTGACCTACCTGTTTTATTTAATGTTAAATTAAGAATTGTCACTTTTTTTTAGTTGTGGGAGGAGATTATTATAATTAGATTTCGAACCCGAGACCTTATCTTAAACTTGGAATTTTGATGTCAGATGACATCATCGACATGAACTGATAATCTTAAAAGAAAATCATATTTTTTTTTTATAATTTTTGAAACGTAAACTCAAGGAAAACTTGGGGAATAAAGATTTAATTTTTGGCTAATGGTTTTTTGGTAAGGTGTCACTGTGTAAGTGTTGTGTACTGCATGTGAACATCCATTATATGATGAAATTAGCTTAAAATAGTTCCTTGTGGTCGGCATCTTTCTATCATCTCTTCCTATATTGCTTCAATGCTTCTCATTTCTTTTTGGACAAACAACCAAGCAGTTAAAAAAAAAAAAGAGAGAAATGATGAGCGATTTCTGTTTGGATTTCAATAGAAATAAAAATATTTTTTTTATTAAATTTGATTGAGTGTATATCCACATAATGTGATACGATGTCACATATCTATATTCATCGTACATATCAATCTGATACATATTTAAAGTCAAAAATAATAATTTTTGGATAAAAAATATTACTTTTTCATATGTCGAATAGGAGAATCATTTGTCAAATTGACTCATAAAATGATCTCATATGAGTTTTTGTAGTACACACATATATAGCTCAAAGATGGTGTTGTTTAATAAACTATGTTTGTCTGGTCCCTCAAGAGTGTCAAAATTATTGGAATATGTGAGTGTTGAGTTAATGATGATACGTTTGATTTTTTTTACCAACATTTTTTTAGGCAAACCTGTCACATAGAGTTTTTCTAATGTATTTTACATGACTAGCACGATTTAAAAATTATTGTTTTAGCTCGATATTTATCTAATAATATCAAATAGTAACGACAACGAGTTCCATTGTTAAAAAAAAGGAAGAAAAAAGAAGAAGCTAAGTTGTCAAAATTAAGAGGATATAAATGATACATCAACTGCCCTTGTTTGATACTTTCATGCAGTTTTTCCTATCCGCTCTCGATGTTTCCAATAAATCTCATGACATTAATTGATTTATTGGTTTTTAATTCGGCCGCCCACTCCAAAAAAAAAATGATTGGTTATTTCTCTCAATATAATATCACAAATATTTGTAGCGTGGAATTTCCTTTTTTTATTTATATATTTTAAAAGAGTAAAATTTTATTTAATTTTTTTAATGTACAATTTAATAGTTTTTATATGCATTGCTTACTCACTTTCAACCACGTGGAGAAAAAAACAACGAAACAAAAGAAAATAATTATGATCTAAAATTGGAATTTGTTGTGAAAAAGTAAAAATTTATGGTAAAAAGTAAAAATCTCAAACTTTCAAAATTTACCAAACTACACACTTTATAATATTTTTCTCTCTACTCAATTGTGATTTTCTTCACAAATGAGAGATCTATTTATAGAGTTTCATTACACATAATCCAAAAATAAAATACATCATTACCTACATCATCACACACAAATTTCTAACTTTACAACTCTTATTTTCAACATTCAAATATTCAACTATTACTTTTTCAATATTCAAATATATTATTTCAACACTCCCCCTTGTGATGATGTTTATGATACGATGATGTCTTCATTACGTGTTTTGTACTGCCTCGTTAAAAACCTTACTTGGAAAAACTCATTGGGATAAAAACCATAGTAAGGGAAAAAGAGTGCAGTCACGTAAACTCCCCCTGATGTTGACATGAAAAATTCTTCACAAATTTCGTAGATTGCGCATCCCAATATTATATATGTGCTTTCTGAATATTGACGTAGGAAGTGCCTTTGTGAAGAAATCTGATGAGTTTTCACTTGATTGAATGTGACGAACATCAATACATTTATTCTTCTCAAGCTCCTTGGTGAATGCGAAGAACTTAGGAGGAATATGTTTAGTTCTGTCGCTTTTTATGTATCCTTCTTTCATTTGAGCAACACATGCAGCATTATCTTCATATAGTATCACAGGCTTCTCATCGAATGATAATCCGCATGAAATTTGGATATGTTGGGTCATTGATTTTAACCACACACATTCACGACTTGCTTCATGTAGTGCAATAATCTCGGCATGATTTGATGAAGTTGTTACGAGCGTTTGTTTCTGTGAACGCCAAGAAATTGCAGTGCATCCACGAGTAAAAACATATCCAGTTTGGGAACGTGCCTTGTGTGGATCAGATAAGTATCCAGCATCGGCATAACCAATTATACTTGGATTAGCATCTTTTGAATACAAAAGTCCCAAGTCTGTCGTTCCTCGTAGATAACGGAATATATGTTTAATTCCGTTCCAGTGTCTCTTTGTTGGATATGTGCTAAATCTTGCCAACAGATTCACGGCAAAAGATATATCCGGCCTTGTACAATTTGTAAGGTACATAAGGGCACCAATGACACTTAGATATGATACTTCTGGACCAAGAATATCTTCATCATCTTCACATGGACGGAATGGATCCTTTTCTAAGTTTAATGATCTAACAACCATTGGAGTACTTAAAGGATTTGCTTTATCCATATTAAAACGTTTAAGGATCTTTTCTGTATAATTTGTCTGCTGAACAAACATTCCGCATTCTTTTTGTTCAATTTGTAAACCCAGACAATACTTGGTTTTTCCAAGATCCTTCATTTCAAATTCTTCCTTCAAGTATGACACAACTTCTTGAATTTCCTTTTTCGTTCCAATGATGTTTAAATCATCAACATATACAGCAATAATTACGCATCCGGATGTTGTTTTCTTAATGAAAACACAAGGGCATATTGAATTATTTACATATTTCTTTTTCATCAAGTGATCACTTAGTCGATTATACCACATTCGACCTGCTTGCTTTAACCCATATAATGATCTTTGTAATTTCACAGAATAACATTATCTGGGTTTTGAACTTTGTGCTTCAGGCATCTTAAATCCTTCAGGGATTTTCATATATATATTATTATCAAGTGATCCATATAAGTAAGCTGTAACAACATCCATAAGACGCATTTCTAAATTTTCAGATACCGCAAAGCTAATCAAATACCGAAACGTAATTGCATCCATCACAGGAGAATACGTTTCTTCATAATCAATTTCAGGCCTTTGAGAAAAACCTTGTGCAACAAGTCGAGCTTTATATCTTACTATTTCATTTTTCTCATTTCGCTTTCGAATAAAAACTCATTTGTATCCAACAGGTTTTACACCTTCAGGTGTAAGGACTATAGGTCCAAAAACATTACGTTTATTTAGCGAATCTAATTCAACCTGGATGACATCTTTCCATTTTATCCAATCCTGCCGATTTTTACATTCACCAAAAGATTTTGGTTCATGATCTTCGTTATCATTTATGATGTCGATGGCCACATTATAAGAAAATATATCATCAATTTCATCTATATCTTTTCGGTTCCATATTTTTCCAGTATTAATGTAATTGATAGAGATTTCATGATTCTCGTCAGTTTGTGGTTCTGACAGAACATTTTCATCATCATGTGTTTCTTCAGGAACACCATTCTCTATTTTGTGATCATCATGTGTTTCTTCAGAAACATCATTCTTTATTTTGTGATCATCGTGTTTCTCTATGAATTTTCTTTTTCGAGGATTTTATCCTTGGAACCGACTGGCCTTCCACGCTTCAGGCGTTTAATGACATCATGAGTATCTTCCATTTGTTTCTTTGGAATTTTAATTCGAGCAGGGGCATTTGCAGCATGTATATATGATTTAGTTACCCCTTTTGTGTCTGCAAATGCATCTGGTATTTGATTTGCTATTCTTTGCAAGTGTACAATTTGTTGTACATCTTTTTCACATTGTTTTGTTCTTGGATCCAGATGTAACAATGATGATACATACCATGTAATTTCTTTTTCGGTATGTTTCTGTTCTCCACCTAACATTGGGAAGATTTCCTCATTAAAATGACAATCAACAAAACGTGCTATGAACACGTCGCCTGTCCGAGGTTCAAGATATCGAATGATTGATGGACTATCATAACCGATATAAATTCCAACCTTTCTATGAGGTCCCATTTTCTTTCGTTGTGGTGGTGCAATAGGCACATACACCATACATCCAAAAATTCTCAGATGAGAAATGTCTGGTTCTTTACCAAATGCAAGCTGTAATGGGGAGTATTTATGATATGCACTTGGTTTGATGCGAATTAATGAAGCAGCATGTGAAATTGCATGTCCCCATATAGAAATAGGGAGCTTTGTTTTCATAATCATTGGTCTAGCAATCATTTGCAGACGTTTAATCAATGATTCAGCCAATCCATTCTGTGTATGTACATGAGCAACATGATGCTCATCAATGATTCCCATAGACATACAATAATCATTGAAAGTCTGGGAAGTAATTTCACCAGCATTATTAAGTCTAATTTTCTTGATTGTATAATCGGGAAACTGATTCCTCAATTTTATTATTTGAGCAAGTAATCTTGCAAATGCAACATTTCAAGTTGACAATAAACATACATGTGACAATCTGCTGGAGGCATCAATCAATACCATAAAGTATCTGAATGATCCACATAGTGGATGGATTGGTCCACAAATATCACCCTGAATACGTTCAAGAAACATTGGTGATTCAGTTTGGATTTTGACTGGTGATGGTCTTATAATAAGTTTTCCAAGAGAACATGCTTTACATTGAAACTTATTATTCTGAAAGATCTTCTGGTCTTTCAGTGGATGACCATGTGTATTTTCTATAATTTTCCGCATCATTATTGAACCAGGATCTCCCAATCGATCATGCCAATTGGTTAATATCGAAGAATTATCAACTACCATGTTTGATTCAATGGGACTTATATGTGTATAATACAATCCAGTAGGGAGCATTGGTAGTTTTTCAATCACATATTTCTTTCGTGATTTATATGTGATAAGACACATATATTTCTCATTCCCTTCATTCATTGTTTGAGTATCATACCCATGGGAATATATATAATTAAAACTCAACAAATTTCTTTTCGATTGTGGTGAATATAAAGCATCATTGATCAAAAATTTTGTACCATTAGGTAACAAAAATTGTGCTTTACCACATCCTTTAATCAAGTCTACAGGACCTGATATTGTATTCACCGTTGTTTTTGTTGGTTTTAGTTCCAAGAAATATCTTTTATCTCGGAGGATAGTGTGCGTTGTACCACTATCGGGTATGCAAACTTCAGCTTTGCTCATAGCATTTTCCATATTTGAACTTCAAAAAAATATACAATGAAATAAAATTACTGAAAATACATATGTAAATATAACACATATCATAATTGTACAATAAAACATTATTACATGAATACATGAAAAATAAATTATTGTACATTTATATTCTACCATTAAATTGTTCATTTTCAGAGAAATCATTGAGAAAATCTGTAGCATCAAAATTGTTCATTTCTATCTCACCAATATGTTGATCATTTCCAGAGAAATCATTCATAAAATCACCGGCATCAAAATGAGTTGAATCACTCAAACGGTCACTGCGTTCAGTGAAGTTGGTCTCCTTTTCTTTCCCCTTTAATGATTCTTTATAAAGTTTACAAAGGTGCTCAGGGGCTCGACAAACTTTGGACCAATGTCCTGGAGTACCACATCTGTAACAAGAACTTTCATATCTTTTTGAGTGATTCTCATTAACACTTGTATTCTCATGATGCCTTTTCAGTGGATGGTTTGGGACGCTCTTTTGAGATGAGTTATAAAAATAACTATCTCTATTATTTTCAAAACCACGGCCGCGTCCACGACCACGACGAATTCCACGTCCACGACCTCGACCTCGACCTAAATCTTGTTTTTGAATTTGATTTTGGTTTCGAGGTTTAAATTCATTTTTACTTACAGCATTTACTTCTGGAAATGCTGTTGATCCAGTGGGTCGGGACTGATGATTTCTCATTAATAGCTCGTTGTTTTTTTCCGCCACAAGAAGACAGGCGATGAGCTCAGAATATCTCGCAAATCCACGTACTCTATATTATTGATGTAGAGTAATATTATATGCATGAAATGTGGAAAATGTTTTTTCAAGCATCTCAGATTCTGTGACCTCATGTCCACAAAATTTTAATTGCGAGATTATTCTATACATCGCCGAATTGTAATCACCCACTTTTTTAAAATCTTGGAATCTCAGTGTATTTCATTCATCCTGGGCGGTCGGAAGTATAACTTCTCTTATATGTTCAAATCTTTCTTTTAATCCCTTCCACAAAGCCATGAGATTTTTTTCAGTCAGATATTCACATTTCAATCCATCGTCGAGATGTCGACGCAAAAATATCATGGCTCTTGCCTTTTCTTGTGACGTGCATATGCCATTTTCTTTAATGGTCTCGCTTAGATCCAATGACTCAAGATGCATTTCTACATCTAGAGTCCATGGCATATAATTCTTTCCCGTGATGTTGAGCGCAATAAATTCGAGCTTTGTTAAATTTGACATGGTGGTACTAAAAAAAAATTACGATGCATTTTATTAGTTAATAAATATTGCAATACAAAGTAACGGATAAACAACAAGTACAAGTATTTGTAAAAATAAAGAAAACGCACGAGGAGGATATTCTCCGATAAATACAAGACTCGTGAGTATGATAACCAAAATAATTAAAAATATCCTTGAGAAAGCCATCTTCTTTTTTCTTCGAAAAATTTGATGATGAATAATTTTTAGAGAAGAAGAGAAAGTTGGAGTGATTGAATATGTTTGTGAGATGATATTTATAGGGCAAAAACTAGCCGTTGTTGCGTTATGACCGTTGATGTACAAAAAATAAATGTATGTATTTGTATAATTTTATGGTAATAATATGATGTATATAATATTAGACATGTTTAAATAATTATGTATATCATATCATAATATTATAATGAGTGTCATAATTTATTTTGTTTAAAAATCTTATAGGCTTTTATACTTGTCGTATCCCTTGCCGGGAGTGTGGGATGTCGTCTTAACATCCTCCCAGGATTTATAACAAGTTTTTGAAAAATTTATTTTTATTATTAATAATAACATTATATTATATATTAAATATATATACACAATAAATAAATAACAGTAAAAAGTAATAAAATTATTACTTTTGTTACTTTTTTCTTCTGTTCGGAGCTTGGAAAAGTATGTAGGACTTTTAGAGATTCGTGCTGATAACGTGTTGTGAAAAAGTAAAAATTTATGGTAAAAAGTAAAAATCTCAAACTCTCAAAATTTACCCAACTACACACTTTATAATATTTTTCTCTCTACTCAATTGTGATTTTCTTCACAAATGAGAGATCTATTTATAGAGTTTCATTACACATAATCCAAAAATAAAATACATCATTACCTACATCATCACACACAAATTTCTAACTTTACAACTCTTATTTTCAACATTCAAATATTCAACTATTACTTTTTCAATATTCAAATATATTATTTCAACAGAATTTATTATAAATAATTAATAACATTATTGTTATTGGAGGTGGGGGTCTAGAAATTCGTCTTACGCATTATTGGTGTTATATAAATAATTATTAAATATATTTAAAGGGGAATCAATTAAGTTGCCCAAATCCCAACTTTCCCCACCAATGTTGTATTAATGGGGAATCAATTTCTATTATGTTACATTTTTCAATAGTTTTAAATGTTTGAACTAACCTTATTAATTATATTTTCGAACTTTAAATATTTTTATTACAATAATAAATTTGCAAGAATTTTTTTAATGAGATTTAAACTTTTTAGCAAAAAAATCAAATTTTTTTTATACTTTTTTAAACATAAACTTAGGGAATAAAGATTTAATTTTTAGCTAATTGTTTTTTGGTAAGGGGGTTTTGGATACATTTTTATGCCTTATAACTTATAAGTTATAAAATAATTTAATATTTCATTTTATTAAACTGTAAAATCTCAATTCTTAAAAAAATAAAATAAAAATGTAAACTTTCAATCGGCCATATTTTAACATCTTTCTCAAGAGTGTGTTTTGATATGCTATTTTTGTTTCAACTATAAACGTTTTTATTCCATTCGTCTCAAATATATAATTCAATACATATATTTAGGACAAAAATTTGTGTGAGACTGTCTCACGAGTCGTATTTTGTGAGACGAATATCTTATTTAGATCATCCATGAAAAATTATTATTTTTTCTGCTAATAGTATTATTTTTATTGTGAATATAGTTAAGGTTAACTCGTCTCATAGATAAAAATTCGTGAGACCGTCTCACAAGATACCTACTCTACATTAGTATTATTTTTATATTTATTTACTAATATACTCCTATTAATTAAATACATTTATCACTCCAACAAGTTTTTATGACATATTAAAAAATTAATTAAATAAGAGTAAAATAAGAATTTTATCGATAAAACTCGTTTTCTCCATAATTTTCTTAATTTATCTGAAAATACACAATAAACTTAAATATATATGACAAATGAAATAATAATTACAATCTACAACATAACGACAATTTCAAATTACTTTTAAAATGCATTATTTTCAAACTCATTTCAATGGAGTATTATGCTTTATCCTTAGTTACTCAAACAAAACCTTAAATTCTGTAGCTAATTGTCTCTTTCAGATAGAGATGGATCCAATAGTGAATAGATGTTGGCTTTTTAAAAAAAAAATATATATGATAATAAGAAAATCGACTTTGCTTGTATTTTTCTGGCATAAAAATTAATTACTGTTTATTTAGCAAAGCTATTGGAGAAAATCGTGATTTTAATATTTTTAATTGACATATTTTAGATTTTAGTTACGTGGTTTTTTAAATTTTGGTTTAAATTTATTAATTTGGATTGTTGTTTGGTTTTGGTCTTTTTTTCGAATGAAATCACTAAATTCAACTGATATTGTTTATTTGATTTTGATGCATTCTTATGTGGCTCATGTGATGATAACTAAACCTATATTACACATGTTAAAATTCACCTAAGAAAAAATAAAAGAAAACAAAAAGAATTATTCATTCTCATTCTGAAATATCGGGTGTCGTTTAATTTTATCTTTATTTTTGCTTAGATGAATGTAACATAGACTTTACTTACACTATGTGATCCACGAAAGAGAGAATCGGTATCAAATAATCAATATTCGAGTGGTTTGATGGCTTTCGACGAAAAAAATGAGCCAAAAATAAATCCAAATTATTGGAAGAAAGCTGAATTTTGAAAAATTACATAATTAAAATATAAAATAGGCATACAACACTAAAATTACAATTTACCCAATATACAATTTCTAAAAAACCTTTGAAGAAACTTAATTTGAAAGGTAAGCTGAAATTTTTATGTTGAGAAACTATATTTTCCCCAGTAAATAAAATATTAGGTTTGAACTGTTGTATGATTTATAAAATTTGAGTTATACTAATATGATTGTTGAAACATTTTAGTTTTGATGTTTGGAACAAAACTGAATTCCAGAAGTAAACTGAACTCAGAAATCTAATTGGCTAATGAGAAGGATATCGCTAGATAAATTGATTATGGATCAACTAATTTGGATCTACTGAAAGTCTATCATTCAGGAAAAATATTTTCACTTCCTAGATAAATCAGCCAGATCAATTATTATGGTTCAGAATTGCAGTCATAATTCTGCATATATAAAAAAACATCCACATTCAAGAACAGATATATTTGAAACATGTTACCGTTGTTAATTGAAGGTATAAATATATCAGTTGACTTGAATCAAGAGAGAGTTCCGAATATTGATCATACAAATAAAACTAATAATCTCTCTTTAAAGCCTTCAAAGCCCAACTGAAAATATGCACACACCGATAATTCATTATCAAATCAATTCAGGATCTCATCTGTGCTTAGAAGTTTTCAGTTCTATCCGTAATTGAAATTAAGAAGTTTTATTTCTCAAAATTCTTAGATCAGAGTTTTTACTAAGAGTTTCAGACAAACAATGTTTAAGTCCTGCTGAAGTGTGTGACTTTAAATTACTTGTAATTACCAAAGTCTTTTAGTTCAAACCCTCAACTAGAAAGGAGTGGCGTAAAAGTAATGAAATCTCCAGACATCCAGAAATAATTTCATATTCAGTTTACCTTTTAAGTTCTACCAAGTCATTTGTTCAATCATTTTAGTAAGCATACTTCCACACAGATCAAATGATTGGCTCGCTGAAAATTCTACTCATAAGAATCAAATTTCAGTGTTGTTAACTCAAACAAAATGTTTTTGACTAAATTTATTTACCCCTCTAAATTTTAGCTTCAATCTTAACAATGATTATAATTTTTATGAAGTAAGAAACATTATATAATTCTCAATTAATTTTTTATTTTATTTTTGCTGATATATATTTGGTGGTTTTATTTTAAGTATTTGGTGGTTATATTTTAAGAAAATAAGTTCAATTCAAGATGGCACGAGCTCTTAAAAAATTGTTACTTATTTTATAGAGCAGTGAAGCCGAGGTGAAACCAAGTAATAACTTTCGTGCCAGCAATTTGCAAAGTTATGGAGCAAGTGAGCACTTTAAAAAAATTTTACAATTTTTTTTTCGAACGAGCATGTCATACCGAATTTGTTCAGTAAATTACTTGATTAGCGTGGTTATTGCGTTACAAAGTAAATGAACTGAACTAGTTAAATTGAAGTGATTGCACTAATCATATTGTAACCAAAATACACGTTAAAATGTCTTACTTCCTCAAATTAGATAAACAAGGGAAAAAAATTAAAATTGAACTAACTAACCGATGTAGCTAATTTTTTTGAAAAGGTATCAACTGTAGAATTCGATTTGCTCGACTTAACTGAATTTTCACAAGTTCTTGCAACATATTTATATACATTTTTTGACATGGTATCGCTTAATACATTTTACATGATTATCATTATTTATTGGAGACAATTATACAATCCGAAGGTTTATCCAATATACATCGGAAAGAAGCAGAATTTCTCACAAATCGAAATATTGAATGTAAAATTACAACAAATAGGAAAAAAAATGGTTAAGGAACACCAATTCCTTAATGATGATAATTAAGAGTAACAACCTTGTTTTTTTTTTTTTAATTTTCATGGAGGCAAAGCAAATTGAATTCAAATCCAATCCTCAAGTAAATGAATCATTGAATTTTGTCCACTAATTAATTAGTTCATGAAATTATTATAAAGTAAATTTTGTACTCCTCCATTTATAATATCTCAAACTAAATGTCCTTTTCGTTTGCTCTCAGTCGCCATGCATTTATCAATTCTGTATCAATCAATTAATCAATATTAAATCCATGCCTCCTTATTAAAAAAAATTAAATAATTCCACAATCTTTTTATAAAAAATAATTTAAAATAAATTTTCATTCTGATTAAGGTGTTTTTGTTTAGAATCTATAATTTTTTAAACATACCATACTCAAGATTATATGAATAAGGAAAGAAAAATGACCAAAATGTGTCATTTTTGGGTAAGTAAAAATTATTTTAATGGTGTATGCATCCAATATGGATGCATTTTAATGTCAACATAACTTCCAAAGTTGCTCTTTAGCAACAAAGAAGACAAGAAAGCACTGAAACTGCTCATGTCTCGTGTGTGAGGGATAGAAAGAGCTTAAAAAAGGTGGGATTTTTTTAATGAGTTTTTTTTTATTAAAAAAATCAATTTTATAATATATTTTTTATGAATTTATAATAATTTTTTTTTGGAATGATGATTTTAGTTGCAGTGTTGGGACTCTCGGAACAACTGCAAACAAATATTTCTGTAGAGGCTTGTTCTTCTCGGTCCCATTCTTCACATCTTTGCTCAGACATGGAAGCTGACAGGTGCCTTGTGATATCCCCCCACAAGTACATGTGTATACATAATATGTAGCTGTCTTTCTTCTTCTCATTATTTACGAGGTCAAATACATACATACAGGGAAGAGATCTTAAATTGTCTTGAACTCAAGAACTCGTTCTAAATTTGAGATTTGCCAGTCATATTAACTAAAAGTCATTGAGACTTGAGAGTAGGAAATAATTTCTATAAGGATATTTTATATAGGAATATAATATATAATAATCTTTACGTTTAATGATATAGATAATAGTGATACAAAAAAACTGTATGATATTTGATCTTTTGTGATTGAAATTAAACTAAGGAAGAAAAATCATAACGAAAAGAGTTTTGAAGTAACAATTTTTTTAAAAAAATACAAATTTTTAGATTTTTAAAATCCATAATTTTTTTTGAAAATTTAGAATGAAGACGCCGAAATAAGTAAAGATATCTAATATGTATGTATTTTCTCCTCTGTTCAAATGCTTTCACGCCGACCCACACTGTTACTTCCACTTCCAACCATGTTTTATTGTTTCTCTTTCATTTTCTGTATTTCTGAGTTTCGGACTTTAACGGCTGTCGTTTTCTTCATTTAATTTAATGGGTTGGTGATCTTCTTCATCTACGGTCGCTGTCTTTTATGTCGGTTTAGATTTAGATAATCTCCACCCAAGTAATAAAGCTTCAGTTTTAATCTTGTATTTTTTCAGTTTTTTTCCTTCTTTCTTGCTTTGTGTGTGTTGGAATGCTTGAAATTACCGTCAAGATTGAGTTTCTTCTGTTTCCCAGCTCCTGTTTTGTTTGATATGCTTATTTCCAGATAAAAAGTTCAATCTTGATAGAGAAAGCTTCAATCTTGATCGGAAATTTCCCATTCTGATTTGGCTTTCACAGGTGTTGGAAGATGATTCGTACATGTTTTCCTGAAATGGTCTTTAATTTTATACTTTGATTATATCTAGTCAAAGCAAGGCAAGTTGAGGAGCAATCATAGCGCATTGGAGATGGAGTGTTTTTACTTCTTATCTGGAAAAAAAGAGAGCAGAATCTCGGATTGATTGGATGTGTGCGAAGTTGTGTTGTTAAATTTTAGCATATTCTTGAACGCAAAATTCGATGAAACCGACATTTTGATCATATATTTTGAGGGCATAAAAGCTTTTAGTAAGTTAATTTTTGAGATTAAATTTTTTGTTGATCCATTGCCAATTTCCAAGCGTGTCTGGCGAGAGAAAATAAAGGCAAAAGGTCGTGATTCCTTGCCAGATAAAGAAGGCTACATCTTTAGCCTTTACTCTTTGAATAATACTTCTTTTTCTTGATTTCTTCAGAAACTTAATGTGGCTGCACGTTGGATCAAGTTTCAGGTAATAATCCTCATACTGTGTGATTTCTGTAAGTTTATGATTATTTTTGTCGGTTTGGTTTTTTGGCAACTTGAATTTGATGCCTTTGTTTCTCTTGTACATATGTCTTCCCTGAGCTAGCAGTCCAAGTAAAATATACAATGATGAGCACACTTTGGGAAATTGATTTGTTGATAACTATTTTAGTTTTGACAATATTTGTTCTAAGAATAGTATTTGAAACATCCCTTTGATTTACAGCAAATTGTTAACTTTGACAATATATCTTTCATATAATTTGCAGTTTTTATTTATGTTCACCGAACATAGCTTGAGGAGGATAATTAAATGCATGTAAAGCATTGAATCGAAGAGAAAACTTTACATGGCGAAGAGATCAAAAAGGCGTTCTACACAACACAAAAGGGATGTTCAAATGGGTTGTATTTGGGGTCTGATTAGTTTGTTCGACTTTCGACAGGGTCGATCCACTAGAAGACTGCTTTCAGATAGAATTCGAGAGTATGAGCTGTCTGTGGGTATGTGTTCTGTGTAGAAGTTGTTGCTGCATCGCATTATCGTGTTGCACAATTCCTGTAATGTTCCAAATCCGGTCTATGGATTAAATGTTTGGTATTTTTATTGTCTGTAGGTGCTGAACACTCGAGGACTAAGACAACTTTACAGGGTTCAACTGAAAAATGTGAAGATACGGTGGTGGTGAGTTTAGGCGTATATTATTTTCTTGTTGACTTGTGATTTGGCTGCTCTATTCAATCTTTTTTTTAATCCTTGTGGATGGATATTCAGGAAGCTGAAGAAAACACGATGCCTATGGTTGATGTTGTCAAACCAAGCGTGAAGGAGCTCATGGAGGAAGAGATGATCAATGAGCAAGGTTTAAAGAACCGGCTAAATAATTCCGAAATGTGTTTGGACCAAGTTGACTTTAAATATGGACAGCATGAGAAAAAGAATCCTAAAAGAAAGAACAGAATTTGCAACAACTCCAGTGATATGGATATCTCCGAGTCGGGTATCAAAAAATACTTGGTGCCTGGAAATTTTGAAGAAATTCCTGAAAGAAAAACAGCGAATAGTCTTGATCTGGAAATGATAGTGGAAGAGTTGGCCAAGATTAATCAAAGAAACACAAACTACGAGAAGCCTAATTTTAATAGTGATCTCGAAGTGCCGCGTGATCAAGCTGTCACAGTTGTTGAAGAAGAAATAGTATCGGCGATAAAGCTGTTAATAGGACGGAGGGTAAGTAGTAATGACAAGCATTTAGGGGAGGAGGGGAAATCATGTTGCTCCAAAGAGTTCACAGATGCTCTGCAAACACTAAGTAAAAATAAGCGCGTATTTTTGAAATTACTGAAGGATCCGAACTCTGTGCTGGTTAAGTGTATCCAAAATTTGGACAATGCTCGGATAGACGAGGAAAAGCCAATAAATCTGAAATCTGATGAATTTATTAGCCGTAAACACTACAACTTTTTCCGTAGAAAGAGCACGCCCCTGGAGAGTGATCTGAGTGGAAGGGACAAAAGTGGTCAATCTTCCAGTAAAATTGTCATCCTTAAGCCTGGACCAGAAGTTGTAAGGAGTCCTGAAAGGGGTATTGATGTTAGAGGGGCTTCATTTCAGTCAAATTACCTGGATAATAAGGGGAATAATGTGAGAAATTCATCCCAATTCTCGTTTCATGAAATTAAAAGAAAGTTAAGGCATGCAATGGGAAAAGAAAAACAGGGGATCTCCCTAGATGGGCTCATAGTTAAACTTTCTTCTAAGCACCGAAATGGGAATAGTGGAGAGAAAGGTGTCTCCGGCGAAAATTTTGCTTGGAGTTCTCCTAATAGGAACCATTTCTACACTGAAAAATTCACTAAATCGTCCACTAGCTTCCAGAAGGGCGAACAAGCTGGAAAGTTGAAAGCTAAAGGTTCAGCAATGGTGGATGAAACACGTCGATATCAGAAACTAGGAGTATCCAATATTTACATTGAGGCTAAAAAACATCTATCTGAGATACTGAACAATGATGATGAAAATGCTGAGTCAATGACTGAGCAGTTGCACAAATCGCTGGGTAGGATTCTTTCTTTTCCTGATTATAATAGTTCCCCTTGCTGCAGCCCTAGGAAACATGGAGATGACATCTTGATAACTGCTCACATGAGATTATCTCCACGTGGTATGGTTACGAATGGGCAATTGCGAGAAAACAATAACGATTGTCCGGGTTCAAGTATGCCAAATTTGGATAGTCAACACTGCATCTCTGTTAGCACTTCCGATGACAAAGCAGAGTCTCTTGGTATGAGTGTTGATGTTGGAGTTAGTGATGACCAAGAAGGTTTGGAAAATAAATCCGATATTGGAGGGACTGCTATTGATGATGGTAAATCACGACCTTGCTCGAAAAAATTGAAAGTTATAATGATCTTATTATATTTATTAGAATGTAAAATAATGTATTTTTCCAATGCAGCAGTTTCAAATGCATCTTCGAGAGTTGTGGAGATTGAAGAAATGGCTGAATCAATGCTTTATGAGGACAATGTTTGTACTGTTTCTTCTGAATCAATCAGTAACTCAATTAGTGGAGATATCCAGAATGTTGATTTTAAAGAGGGAGAAAATCGAGAAAACGCTACCAAAAACTTGGAAGATTCTTCTTGCGGATTCAAATCGGTATATTCCTGTTTGTTGGTTATTTTATAATTGAAGTGATTATTAAGACAGATTTCTGTTTGTGTACAAAGCTGTACGTGGACATGGACTTGTATTTTCAACGGTTTGATTAGTGTTTCTTTTTTAAGATTTTCTTGGTTCTCTATTTTGCTTTTGTTTTCCAGGATTTTGTTGTAGAGGATCAAATATTGTCTTCTCCAGCTGTATCTCCCATGCAATCTCCTGTAAGCCGGGAAGTCGAAATTTCAGATTGTGTCCATGAAAAAATGGAGCGTCCTAGTCCTATATCTGTTCTTGAACCACTGTTTCCAGATAATGATATCAGTCCTGCAAGTACCAAATCACATCTAGGTAAGTTCATGGATAATAAAGTATATTATCTTCTTTTAGAATTTTTTGCATGCTATTTTTCGAGCTCGAATTGAAAGGTTTGTGAAATTCAGTTGAAAATGACATCCCACTGCTACATATCCATTTTGAGGAGCAATCTTCTGTTTCCGACCAAGGAATTTGTGTTAGAATCTCTCTCGAGGATGAGGAATCTGCATTTGAATACGTGGAAGCAGTGTTACTGGGATCAGGTTTAAACTGGGATGAATTTCTATCAAGATGGCTTTCTTCGTACGAAATTCTTGAATCATCATTGTTTAATGAAGTCGAGTTATTTTCTAGTCGACCCCATCACGACCAGAAACTACTATTTGATTGTGCTAATGAAGCTTTAAAGGAGGTATGTGATCGTTATTTCGGATGCTTCTCTGGATTATCAAACCACAAACAAAATATCCGACCAGTAGCAAAAGGGATGGATCTTATTCACGAGGTATGGAGAGAAGTGGAGTGGCACATCTTTGAGCATCAATCCCCCCGTTGTCTTGAACAGCTTATCGAAATAGATATGGCAAGATCTGGAAAATGGATGAATCTCCAATCTGATCTGGAGGTTATCTGTTTCGAAATGTGGGAAACTGTTTTTGAGGATTTGGTGGAGGACATCGTTCTGAGTTGCGTAAACGATGCCTCAGAACAGCCTTGTGAAGTGTAACCAACTTATCTCTTTCTAATTGCGAGTCACCTTTTCCATCTACTGAAACATAACTTATCAGTGGACATAGGATTTTTCAGTACATTTGACTCTTGTGCGGGTGTTTGTCATGTTAAGTTTGATCAAGTCCATTGCTTAAGACACAGGCACCTGCAAGATAATACTATTACCTTACAGTAGTTTAAACCAAAGGCTTAAGCACGACCGGTTGAGCTCGGCTATATGAATCTCCTCTCTAATGTGTTTAGTTTGAAATTTGCGTTTGTGAATTTAATGCGGTGAAAGTTAACGAATTTGTTACTATGTTGTGCTATTATTTTCAAGCTTTGGTCGTGTTTGCTGTATATTTGTATAAAGTATGTTTTGAGGTTTTATCTCGTCCTAATTTTTTTTGTTGGTTTGGTTTGTGGTTGCAGTGTCCTTGTAAATGATTAGTTCTACCATCAGTATTCTGTAAAAATTAACCAACTAATCAAAATGTTCCATAGATACATTGTAATTATGTTTATGATAGAATTATTGGATATGCTACTGAATTATAAAACGATCATATAATTTTTTCTGTAAATTCCCATCTTGCTTCCTCTCTTCGCATCTCGTCCCTATCCTCAAAACCCTGGTTTGGGCCATGGTATTTTCTTGTCTGCCTTCTGTATCTTTCAGCTTCACTGCACCATAGCAACGGCAATATCGCGTGCACAATGAAGTTTCATAAAGGGTGGCTCCAACATTAGCAGGTTGTTTCTATATCAGACTTATAGACAGGGCAGATGGGTGCAGTCTGGCTAGTCAATGGAGCAGTTTCCCAAAGAGCTTCTCAAGTACTATCTGGGACTGTCCCCTTCTTGACAAAACATCCTCGGGGTCCGTTGCCCGTGATGGATTGTTTCGAGTGCTTCCCTTTTGTGTTTATTGTTTTGATCCTTGGCTCAATTTTTACCACTTTTATTGACTAAAAAGGATGGGTTTTCTGTTCCAATCTGCATACTGCCTGATTGAAATTGGTTCACTCAAATGACACTCTAGCCACAAAATAAATTTTTTTCCCACCTAATGGAATCACGTCATCGACAAACCATGCTTTATGTACTCGAGACAAACCCAGATAAGATAGCTTAAGACTTCCACGAAGGTAATGATTTCAAGATTGGATGTACTTTATGTTAGGAACTTTTCCTTCACTGTGACAAGAACAAGACAGTCGATTATGTATCTCCTTAAATCAGACACCATGGACAATGAAGCTTTACACGAGTGTTTTGAACCCCAGCAAGAAGAGCTCCCCATATCCGCTTATCCGGTTCAATGGGCATTTTATACACAAATTCAAGAGCCTCTTCAATGTTTCCTTGCCGGCTGAGCATGTCCACCATGCAAGCATGGTGAGCAAGGTTTGGCCTAATACCAAATGTCTCTTCCATGGCATAAAACCAGTTCCAACCCTCATATTAAAGCCCACTGTGGCAACAAGAAGAGAGAACCGATATAAAAATTACATCATTAGATTCTATACCTAAAGACAACATGTCCGAGAAACACTCGAGAACTTCCTCTCCACAGCCATTGATCGCATAACCATTATTCATTGAACTCCAGCATATGAAATCATTGGTGAGATTTTCATAACAACGGAATCACCTTGCCTAACTTTTCCACATCTGCAGTACATGTCAATTAAAGCTGACATTAGAAATGCGTTGGTTGAATATCCGTCTTTTACGATATGCGCTTGTATGCTTTCTCCAATCTCTATAGCATTAATTGAAGTGCAAGCTTTGTAACAAACTAACATAAGAGAACTCCTTTGGTTTCTGGTTTGCTAGTTGCATCTGTCTTAAAAGATCAAAAGCATTATCAGGTCGACTCCTTTGAGCGTAAATTGAGATAATCGCACTCCAGGTAATGAGATCTTTCCTATCAAGCTGGTCGAATAAACTTCTAGCAGACTCAATATTGCCAAATTTTGCATACACTAAAAGCTCCTCGGTAACTAAAAAAACAAATGTAGTAAATCCTGTTTTCAGAACAAGACTATGAAATCCATTCCTGATAAAATTCTCATCCAGTTCAGGATAAGCTCCAATTACTTCTAGGATGATAAAAAATTCATCTACTTTCTCAAAACTAAAACATCGGAGTTTAAAAAAGAGCTCTAATGCCTTCCGCGGAGATTCATTTTCAACACAACTTTGTATCACAATCCTCCAAGAAACAATATCCTTATTCTGCATATCATTGAAAACACGAAGTGCTGTCTTCAATAATCGTGAATTTCTTTCCCGATATTAAATGTACCAAGATCAGCACAAGCAGGCAATATATTTGCAACTGTCACATGATTTGGCTGCACGCCTAAAAATACCGTTTCCTTTGATAACTTAAAGGCCTCAAGATACTCATCACTGCTCACACATGCCGAAAACATAGCACTCCACAACACTACGTCCCTATCAGCTATCTGACAAAATAATTTCCAGGCATTTCTCATATCAAAAGAAGAGTAGACACCAACAAGCACGGTTACAACCGATACTTCTGACTCAATACAGCCCACTTTTATTGCATACCCATGAATCCCAAACACCATATTTTTTGATCCAATCAAACCAACAGCCTTGATCATGCTCAAAACCGTCACAAAATTCGAGCTTTGTATGTTTACGAGAATTGACTTGAAGATGTGTACCTCTCAGGCCTGGTTTTCCCTAACCAAACTCCCATGGGACATGTGAACGTAGAAATAAAGAAATATCACGAGATTAATCTTCTTACACCGATTCAACTTCTTTCTATAAGCTGCGGAGGCGCCATCAATTGCCTATGTAAATGGAATGAGAATCGTTGCGCCCGTTTGGATATAATATGGCGGGTGAGTCGTGAGCGGTTTAAAGTTTGAACCGTGTTTTCATAATCGAACCCGTGATCGAATCAATTTTCTAATCGGTTAATATTAAAAAATTGTTTTATCCTGATTGAAAAACTGCTATATTATTATTATTATTATTATTATTATTATTGAGCCCGAATTTGCGAAATTCCAAATTCTACAAAGACCACTTAGAGGTCCATATAATGTGAAAGTCAAGTTGTAAAGCCCATAAAAAAAATCAGTTGATATGTTCGATTGGAGAAGTTGGTCCACAACCCATGGTCGATGACCGTGGAAGGTGGCAGGAACGGCTCGGAGAAGTGGAATAAAACCAGCAGCAAGGATGAGAATAAGCCTCTCTGAACAATATTCATAACATCGTAATTAAATTTGATATTATTCATGAATTCCTTATGTATTTCATCATATTCTTTACTTTATATTTTAGCTTTGTGGCTTTATAGATGGAGTTAGAATCAACAACCAAATTAGGATTTACAACGTTTGATTGTAGAAGTCAGATCATTTCACATTTGACATGATCATGTACCTGACACGCTTGTAATTTTCTGTGCAAAATTTTTTGGCACGCGCCAGTGGGACCAATGCCTCCAAGCGTACTGAGAAGTATGAATGAATTCCCCAGTCTCGAGGGAAAGACCATCGTTCACATGTAGAATATACTGATGGTGACGAAAGATCAATCGAACAACTTGTGCATGAGTTTGAAGAAGGAGTTGAGGAAATCTCCTTGACAGAAGTGACAAATTCTGGTTCTGGATCATGCACAGTCCTGTTATAGAAGCATAAAAATGAAGAATTTTCTAGGAAAAACGATCTTTCAATTCAAACGCCCTATCCTTTGATGCGTGTAAGACAAAATAAAATTTTGATCACTTGGTGAAGGAAAAATTTAGAACTTTTTGATCGCTTGCTAAAGAAAATTTGGAGACGGGCATCAAAATCTTAGGTATGAAGCTTATCCTGAAAATTTGAAACTTTTGTGTACATATACAGACACACAAAAGCAAAAGGTGATCAAACAAGAAGCCAAAGAATTAACCAAATATATTTGTCAAAAATTTGAATCATCAAATATAGAATATTCAAGCACATTTTATATATATCTTAGACAATGTGTCAAATACCTTTCAAGCAAGTAGATGAAAACATGTTGAAAATTTAAGTTTCATATATTCCATGCAAAAATGCGAAGGACAATGAGTTTACTTGTTCTCTAGAGTTATGCGCTTGGACATGGGAGAGGTAGACTCTGTGGTGGTAATCTCGTAGGCTATCAAAAGAGAGTTGGTAGCGCGACGGCTTGCTAGTAGACGGAAGAATAAAACAATAAATTGAATGAAAGACAAGAGTGGGGGAAGAAGAATACAACTTTGGGCGTGAAGAAGAAGCTTGGTGTTTGAAATGTTTGAAAGCAAATTGTGATGAGATAAGAGTTATTTATTGGCTTAATTTCAATTTGGTAAAAACTTGTGTGAGACGGTCTCACGGGTCGTATTTGTGAGACGGATATCTTATTTGGGTCATCTATGAAAAGTATTACTTTTTATGCTAAGATTATTACTTTTTATTGTGAATATAGGTAGGATTGACCCGTCTCATAGATTAAGATCCGTGAGACGATCTCACATGAGACTCACTCTTTCAATTTTGCAAGTCTAATGTCTTTAATTTTCGAATTATTCCTTGAGCTTTCTTGTAAAAATATCGCTCAAGTTCATAACAACATAATTAAATTTGATGTTGTTCATGGTTTCCTCATGTAATTTTCATCATATTCCTTACTATATAATTTAGCTTTGTTGCTTTACCAAGAGAGTTTGAACCAATGATCAAATAAAGATTCACAACGTTTAATTATAGAAGTCACATCATTTTATATTTGGCACGATCACGTGCCTTACACGTCCGCAATTTTTTGTGCTAATGATTATACAAAATAATAATATAATATATTTTAAATTATAAAGATCTTATATGTGTATATAAATAAATAAGAAATTATCCAAGTTTAAATCTAAACAACATAAGTATAATAAAATATGATTATTTATATTTTCAAAAAATAAACAAATCAAAATAATGTTTAATATTACTAAAATAATATTTTTAATAAAGTTCAGAATTTAAATAATTATATGTTATTACTATTTTTCTATCTATAATCTAATTCCACGACTCAAACATTATATTTGAATAACATTTAAATTTGAGTAATTTCACGAGATTGAGATCATAAAAGAGACAGAATATTAAATACATTTATTTATACATGTATATTTCAAAATATATTAATTTTCATATTATTTTATTAAATAATAAAAATTATTTTATTAAATAATAAGAACATAAAATTTAATCTAACACTAACCAATCTATGGACTATTCATAAGCTCATAAACAATTAAATTTGGGCTCAAAAAAATCTCAATAAATCTCAAACTATGTTGAGCTAAAGTCCATCAACATTATTCCATCCAGCTACTTCACCAAAGCATATATAGCTCCATTTTATTCTTGAGTACAACAAAGATTCAAGATTTGTGGAGAGGGTTTACAATAAAAGAATGAATATCAAAACCTAAACAACTAATGATAACACACACCATGATTCTAATTCATGCAGAACCATATATTTTCTACAAATTATCTGCATCCAGAACAGGTGCCATTCCATTTATCTAGTCTCGCCTTTATAAAGATGAAAAAGAAAAATCGGTACTGCTGCTCGAGTTTTCACCTAGGTTGGGTTCTTGAAATGTTCCATAAGACGATGAGTAGGCTTGAGGAACTTCCAGTGCAACTGCCCTCTCTATTGCTGCTCGGTGCTCCTCCTGGTGTTCTTTTACGAGAGATACCTGCCGTTCCATCTTCTGAGCTGCAGGAATACCCATTATTGGCTCGTCTTCTCGCATACACTGTACTAAGAAAAGAGAATATTTTAGTGTTGTTGTGAAAAATGAGAACCCACGATTGATTTCAAGATGAAAGAATTTCTTTCATGTCGTTTTTCTCGTGCTAGGACGGATCATTTTTGAAAGCAAGAGAAAACATCGTTATGCCTGAGGAGTGAAACCATCTCAGGTGGTTTGAACAATCACAAGTGTCACCTTCTAGGCTCAAGGTTCTGTACGAGTGATATTCTATCCAAGCGAGCATCCTGAAGAAGAAGAATGCAACGACGACAACGAAGGGTCTCCAAATCATCAAACAAACAAAGAATCATTTTCATTGATAAATTACACTTCTGAAAAGCTCAATAATTTTAACAATGACATTTTTGACATATAATGATATAATATAAAAATATGTTTTTTTCAAAAAAATTAATAGTGCACTTGCTTCAATAAGGCGCGCTCCTCGCCTTGCGCCTCAGGCTCCAAGAGCCCTTTGCGCCTTGAATAACTATGCATAAGAGGCCACTGCATGGTCTTGCAAAGTCATTCTTAGCTCTTTCACTGTCTGATATGGAACAGCCGAACAGGATCTTATTACAACAATGAGATAATGATACCGAATGAAATTCTCAAAATTTGTGGTAATAATTTGAAGAACATTATCATGACTATGGTGAACTACACTTAATACGAGTGCAGGAACTAAAAATTGAGAACTCACATCAAGCGTTCTTTGAGATTCTAGGAGTATCCAAATAATGGCGTGATCAGAGGTTAAGTTGCATGAGAGGACCATGTGCTCAAATCTACCATCCACAGGTACCTGCGGTCCTTACATGAGGTGAAATTTCATCACAACTGCACATAAAACAAAGAAATTAAAATACGATCTAAGCTCAGAATTATGCAGATTGACTCAAATAAATTGAATTAATGATGTATATAAAGCTGTATGTCCGATCATATAATAAGTTCTCTAGGATATGACCAAATTTGCTTCATTTCAGAGGAACCCTGTCTTCATGTTCTGTTGCTATGCATGCCTTGATGAGTACTCAACATCATTCCATCTTCATACCTTAAAAGACAAGACAAGGAATTTCCACTCCCCAAATACCATATAGAGCAGATCCGACAATTATGATTTTTAGGACCCTCTATCTGTTCCTTGTCTAATCCTATTCCAAAATCCCAAACCCGGAGACTTCATCAAAGTAGTACATCATGTTATAAGACTTAAAATGCATACCTGAAGGGCTTCCGCACGATTATGTGATAGAGGCGACCAGGTGCATACAGGCGTCTTGGATCCTTGAGCATCTTTTCTTCTAGTGTGCAAGTATCTTTCAATGCACATTACGCACAGCAAACAAGGGAAACTATCAAAAGCAATCCGTATTAGTGCAACATTCTTTTATTTTTTACAGTGGTTATTTCATGATAAAGTAAAACAGAAAGGCAGCAAAACCTGCAATCTTTTACCAGAAAAGGGATTTGAAGAGATTTTCCAGCGCAACTGTGGTACGGGGTAAGAAATCATCCTGGTAAACAAAGATAAAGCAATAAATAAATATGTCTAGCCTGCCAGAACACGAGTTGAACTTGGAAGAAAGTCAGTAACCAAAATACGTTGCACCAGAATCTTATGTAACTGGGGACAAAACAATACATAGAGCCGATCGATAAACACAAAAATATTACCTGAAGCACAACCGAATTAATTACGTCAGCATATCTCACAGCCAAGTTCAAAGATATACACCGAGCAGGAGCAATTGCAAAGCACCTAATTCTTTTCCTCTCAATGTACCCCAATTTTTCTCTCTTCTTCACTACCAACATAGTTAGCAATGTTACAACTCCAGCACCGAGCGAATGTCCAGCAAATGTCAAAGTATAATCTGGATTCTCCTCAACAAGATTTCTTAAAATATCACACTCTTCTTCAAGAACGTATTGAGCTGCCTTCAAAAGCCCGTTATGAACATAACCGCCATCAAATGTTGTCTGTCCCAATTTGTTATCAAGTAAGAGCAGAAAATCACTTTCTTTAGCCAAATTAAGCCCTCTAATCGCTACAACTATATCTAAATTCTTGTGATCAAGATAGATCATGTATGGTGAAACTTTCCCATGCGTATCCTCATAATCTTTTCTTGATACAATCCAATCTGGATTGACTCCATACCCTTCGGGAGGAGCCCAAAGGGGGTTTCTAATATCATCTTCATAGATGGATAGGATATATCGACAGAGTCGAGGGACAGGCTCAAATTCAGTGGCGGTTGCAAGGCCCCAATTTTGGCTTTCACGGCCTGCGGTGTATAGGAATTTCTTCCACACCCAACGAAGGCAAGCTAAACATGATACACATTCAACAAGTGGGAGACAGCAGGCAACAGACATTGATTTCTAAACGCTAAATCATACACAGAGGCAAAGACACTTTTTACATCAAAAGTATGAGATGTCCTGATGAAGCCAACGTGTTTCAACAATCTTGGTGAAATTCAAAAGGGCAGTGATTTATCATTCAATTTTTTGAATTTCTGTAAATATGGGATTAGAGGCGGACAAGGGGTAGTTAAACCATGGTAACACAATCTAGAAGAACGGAATGCGTCAAAAGCATGAAATGATAAAAATACAAAGTCGCCAACCAAGCACTGAACCAGAAGAACCCAGGGATTTGGACCAGGAATTTTCCCAGAAGCCTTGATGAGGTAGCCATCTATCAACCACCCCACTTCGAAATAGCTCAAGAACTTCAAGATTAAACAATATAAAATAGTTTATAAAGAACTTATCAAATAAGCAAGGAAAAAATTATGTTGTGGAAAAAGCACAGGGAATCGAAGTTTCTCAATGTAAACTGGACGTGGTCAATATCGCAATCATGAAGTCGAGAAAAAAAAACAAAAATAAGGCGTCGTGTGAAGTGAGCGAGAATTGGGAACGGAGCTAAAAGGAGAAGGATGAAAAGGGAAAAAAAACAAGAAACAGAGACGAAGAAAACGAAAAGAGAAACGTTGGAAACGCGTAGCGCACCCGCCAGCTACGAATAGTCAAAAATAAAGGCATGGCTTGTGGAGAGCGTGAGAAGAATCTACTCCCAAGTATGCCTAGATTCTCCTTGTGCGTCACTGTTCTCTGGCCCATTTTTTTTCTCATAACTGAGATTCGAATTTAGACACAACCCTTCGATCCGTATTTATCTAATTGGTTGGTTTTGTTTTTTCTCGAGTAATTGTCCTCGTTAATGGATCATATCCATTATTAATGAGAGAAGGAGACTTCTCTTTTATTTTTTTACTATTATTTCACCCCAGTAATGCAGTTAATGTTATTTGATGTAAATTAATGATTAAAATTAATATATATATATATATATATATATATATATATAGATATATATTAATGTTTCAAAAATTATTGATATAATATAATGAATATATTTAAAACTATTTATGTAATTTGAGATAACACTTAAATGATTTATTTATTTTGGTTACGTGAAATAGTTCTTAATAAAAATAATAGAAAAATATATTTAAATTCATATATTATTTTATTTATCAAAATTTTAAACAATAAATAAATGTTTTTCAAAAATTCAAATTTTTTGACATTTATTAGATGAATAAATTTTTATTAAAAACTTAACTGTTTTTAAAAATATGTTAAAAATATTTATATTAAATTTCTATTAAGATGCATATATTAAAGATATATTAAGGTACATAATAATAATAGCAATTTATGGATATTTAATGTATCAAAAATTAACTACACTCATTTAAAAAATTGAAAAACGTAATATTATATAAAAAATTATATTTTATTTATTATGATAGACGATAGTAAAAATTAAATGTATAAAATAACAAACAACTCAAAACATTAATCGAAATTAAGTGCAATGATGTAATCAATACATATATTTAAATATAGTTTATATTTTCAAGAAACATCCATTTGAATTTGAATTTTAAACAGAAAATTGAAAAGATTTTATATTAACAACTCAAAACATTAATCGAAATTAAGTGCACTGATGTAATCAATATATACATATTTAAATATAGTGTATATTTTCAAGAAACATTCATTTAAATTTGAATTTTAAACAGAAAATTGAAAAGATTTTACATTTACATTTATATATATATATATATATATATATAGAGTAGGTCTCATGTGAGACCGTCTCACGGATCACAATCTGTGAGACGGGTCAACCCTACCCATATTCACAATAAAAAGTAATACTCTTAGCATAAAAAGTAATATTTTTTCATGGATTATCCAAATAAAGATCCGTCTCACAAAATACGACCCGTGAGACCGTCTCACACAAGTTTTTGACATATATATATATGTGTGTGTGTGTGTGTGTGTATATGTATGTATATGTTTTACTCTTTTCATGACCGGACTCTTTATTATTCCATATATTTGTGAATCTTATAAAATAAAATAAAAATCTAATTAATAACCCTAAATCAAAAAATAAAATGTATGGGAAAAATAATAACCTCTTAATAATGAAAAATACATTTTAAACTGAAATACATGTTGTTTCTATATATAGACATATCGTATCAACGAAATAAATAGAATTTAAGCGTCAAATATATTTTTGAATGATTTACCTCACGTGTGATACTGAACATTGCAACCATTTTTTAATTTTTATTCTGACTGAAAATTGATTGACAAAACCAGACTGAATTATTTATACAGTTTATAATAACAATTAAATATATGGTATTAACACAAAAGCATGTCCCAAATTAAAAGAATTGATATAATCAATACAAACATTTAAAAGTCGTTTATGTTTTAAATGGAGTTCAGTTTAAGCATGAATAAAGAAATTAGAAAACATATAAATCATAAATTACATTTGAATTGATATAAAAAAAATTAAATTCAAATTTTAACTAATAAAAGAATCGAGATTTCGAGATACAACAGGAGTATAGCAGGGCCAATATCTGCTAGTTGATGTGGGTACAGATGCGTTGTGCTTTTTGGCTTAATTTTTTTTTTAAAACAATTATAATAGTTTTTTATTTATTTTTAAACAATTATAATATTTTTTTTTCGTTTATCACGTTTATAACATGACAATAAAAAAACCAATTAAACATTAAAATAATAGTCGCAAGTGCAAAATTGTCGGTGTCGGTGGCCTTTGTGGACTGATCAAAGTATATATTTCCTCATCTCTTCCCCAGCTGGGTATGCATCATTTCCACAGCCTTCACATTTCTAATGATGGAGGCAAATTGTGCTTTTTTGGAGAAATATATACGGATTTAGCGTTGATGTGTGTCGAATTGGCTGTGATCGAGTTCTTGGGTGGTGTGCCGTTGCTGCAGAGGCTTCCGAGTTCGTCGCTTAAGAAAATCGCTCGAGTAGTTTCTTTCAATCGATACGGAAAATCAATCGCACCACTTTTTGTGTATTGTCGGCGTATTTGGGGTTTGGATTGAGCGGAAAATACTGATCAGGCCGCTCATGATGGATTTTGAATTTTGGTGTGCTTGTTGAGGTTTAATTCGGTTTTGATTTCCTGTTGTGCTTTTTGATGTTTTGATCATTCAACTTTCAATCCTCAACGATCACTGATCGACCAAATTATTTTGAGTTTCTTGTTGTATTTATGAGCTTTGAGTTTATTGATTTGGGTGTAACAAAAAAATGGACTGTCTCAGAAGACGAATAAATGAAAGGAAATGATGACAATCATAAGCCTGTATTTTTTACGAACAATATATGTTCTAGCTCAATTTTCGAAAATTGAGACGTGTATGCACATATTATTTTGACTCTCAAACTCCCGATCAATTCATTGTTGTTACGAAAAATTTCTGTAAATAGCAGTGATTGAGATCTCTAGGCACACACACGATAAGATCAAAAATACACCATCTACATAGAATTGAAGTGCTTAGAAGACTTCAATCGGAGAAAAATAGAAAAATTACAAATTATTTGATGGTCAGGAAGTAACACTCAATCCGCTTTCATATATTGTTTATCGTGTTTATAGATGTGTAGAAAAATGACTTTGTTGAGAAATTCTAACATTTGATATCAGAGCCATAATGTATATGTCTTAAAAATAAATATTTCTTCTTCAATTCTCTCAAAATACTATATCATGAAATCTTCGGAAAAAATTATTTTCAAATTTTGATATGAAATGAGAATTCTTTTGATTTCATAAAGAGTGTGACTAGTTTATGATATTGAGATGATAAAGAAGAAGATTTGGAAAGTTAGCAATCAATAATTTGTGTCCGTAATTGAATTCAAAAGTTAAAGGAGATATATGCAACTCTAGTCGTTGTAATAATAATAATAATGTGCATAATGATCATTTATTATATATAATATGGATTATAAATAATAAAAGATGATCGATAACCAAGAATATTTGATATGTGAGTCATACACAGACACATTTCAAAAACCTAGATAATGCAAATACGCGAATACAATATTGCATTAGCTTCTAATTTTACATGTCTTCAATATTCAAAATATGATGAGGGCTCATCATTTTCAATTCTTGATCTCTCACTAAATCGAATATTTACAATAAATTTTTATGACATCGTAGCTTGTGATACAAATTTAAGGGGTGTGAACATATCATAAACAAGGTCCACTTTAAATAATTATCAAATAATTAAAACACAACAATGTAAAATATCGTAACATACATCTAACAAATTGGTCATGATTTTAGATCATAATTTTACCATATAATATTATATATTATATTAAAACATAATATCAAATATTATCAAATCATGTATCTTACATATATGTCATTAACATTCATAATTAAAAATAAATTATAAATTAAATAAACACCATTATTCAATTAATTAATAATTAAATTCTCAGTAAAATGATTTTATTATAAATAATAAAAATATTTTTAATTATTTATTTTATAAAAAAGTTCATTGATTTTATTAAAAATTATTTTCAAGTGCAGATTTATCAATTTTTTTTTATAAAATATCAATTTTGACTTATAATTTTGAAAAAACATAAAATCACATCTGAGCCCAAAATTTTCGAGTTCATGGGCCAGGAAATGCCCAAGACCTATCTCAGCCCAAGACCTATCTCAGGCAGCCTGTGTTTCTGCCTTACTCGTCTCCAACCCACGACCCAAATTTGATTTTTTGAGCAGCCGCCGGTTGCAGCTGTGTTTCGCGCAGAAGCAATGCACTACCTTGCACGAACAGCCTTGGTTCTTAAATTTTTTTATTTAAAAATAATTTGGGCAGTCGCCGTTGCCCAGACGTGCAACAGCTGCCAGACGGCAGTCGTTCTGCTCGTGCGTGCATGCTTGTGTCGCTCGGATTTGTTCTGAGTAGTATACGCTGGAAAAAATTTATTTTTGTTCAAAACATTTCAGGGCCCGCGAATTGTTCGGAATTATTATGCAGTGAGAAACTATTTGTTCAACGCAATTTAAAATAAACAATAGGAAATCATGCAATCGAAAAACTTTGCTCTGATACTACTCTTAAAGTACCGTTTTCTCACACTCAAGACGAGGCGAGAGTTTTAAAAAAAAAAATTTGAAGTTCAAAATGTTTTGGGTGTCATATAATTTAAAATATTTGATTTACCTTTGCATTTAAGAACACTGGACAACAAACTAGTATGGGATTAATGAAGTTGTTCCTTCTTGTAAATTCCTGCAAACTTTCTTCAACCTTCTAATCAAGTTCACGATCAGATACTTTGTTCCTCAAGTAGATCGCACGAAAATACACACGAAATTTGCGTTGAGATTATCAATTGCCGGAATCTTGGAATACCGTTAGCTATACAGCGATGGTGGGACGTCTCCCTTCCCAAAGGTGCTGGCCGAGTTTTGTGAGATTTCGAGAGAGAGAGAGTCAAGAGAATCTTCGTATTGATTTTAGTTGTGTTGTATTAATCATGTGCTATCAACTTTTCATAATACAATATGTATTTGATAAATAGAGTCTTTTATTCTAATCAGTATTCTCCTTGAATCAGGATTCTATATTTTCTTTATTTAAAATTCTCATGTCGTATTTTCCATTATTGAAATTATCTGATATCATAAATAATTATCAACTCTTAATAATACATAATATAATATAATTAAGTAAAAATTATTTAATTACTTAATCAATCAATTAATTAATTCTAGACTTCTTCAAGAATATTGTAACAAAATCATATATATATTATATATATATATATATATATATATATATATATATATATATATATATATATAATTAGTCAGTACTACCAAATTATTATTTAATTAATATATTCCAAATTACCAATTAAATAATTGTAAATTCATTATAATCTCGATTGACAATTAGACAACACTAATATATCGTGGGTACAAATATCGTTTAGATAACGAAAAATGAAAATTTCGAAGGCTAAAAATTTTCATTGTTCCATTTTTTGTGGTTACCAATATTGAGAACTCCTTAATTAAAATAGATAATTTCACTGTCCTCACTCAGTTAGCAGCTAAGCCAACTTCTACAACTTTTAATATTGAAATCAACTTATAAACACTTTTGTAAGCAGAATCAAACTATAGTGGCCAAATTCAACCATTTGAATTTGACTATCTCCTCTCAAAATCTATAATTCTTATATAGGTATAACTAAATAATTGTAATAAAAGTTATATTTGAAAATTGTAATAAAAGCTAAAAAGCATTAAAAAAAAAAAAAAAAAAGCAAGGGATCATTATGAATAAAGTCCGACAAAGGGAACTTGTCCATCGAGCATACAAGAACTTGCTTAGAGCAGTGGCGCACATAATCTGAGAAGTCCCAAACACAAAGTGCGATGAACAACACTAGTTCTGTAAGAGTAACGATCCCGAGTCCCTTCACGATCATCGGCCATTTCAAGAACCTCAATTCTCGACCCCGCTTGCAGTTTCTACATCCCAGTTCCAGGAAAAATTAATGAAGGGAAACCCGTCTAAGATTTATAAAAATAAATATTAAGACATGCATAATATTACATATACCATAAATATATTTATATTCATATTATGCCTACCTTGTTGTATCCCAGTACCGTAATAAACAGAATCGGAAACGTGAAATCCAGCATTATTGGACCTATGAAGAAGATATCATATTTCACTGCTTTGCCACGGAACAACGAGTTTTCGAATGACTCGCGTTTGTTTTCACATATTGGCAATAAAAAAGGATTATTATTAATATTATCTTACACAAAGGAAGGACACTTCACACAAGTCTTCTCATTTACAGTTGAACTTGAAACTGATCAATCAACCAAAGAGAAGAAAACAAGAAAAAGGACCCAACAAAATTAAGGGGAAAAAAACAAGCATACATTTACAAAACCACCATCGAAAACAAGAAAAGCATTTCACCAACTGAAGCTGATGGATTCAAAATGCAGATTATCTGCCAAACCAGATGAGCAAATATTCGCAACTTCGTGTCGCATTTTCTTCGGTCCACAAACGAGAACCCCCACGCTTGATTCCTTGCGCTCAAACAAAAATCCTACAAAAAGGGGAACAGAACTTATAAGTTGAAAATCCAGAGTGTTTTATAATATTAAGCCATGTTTTTCGTCCAAGAATTTGATAACATACGTTTAATATCTGGTCTTTCACCATAATGCACATTGATACATTGAGAAATAGACTGCTGAGGCAAGCTCTCGAGTTCCCTGTCTGCATTATAGTACAATGCATTTGGTGAAGCCACTGGTGTCGCGCCTTCCATATTCTGAATCTGTGTAGTTTCCTTCGAATTTCTATTCTTATTCCAAAGAAATGCTGCTGTTGATGCTATAACTATGCCAATACATAGAAATAGTATGTGCAGCACTGCTCTTGAGGAAGAAGAGTATATCTTATTACTATTATGATCAATGGGAAATATGTAGTATCGTGTCAAAATACCAATAAAAATAAGATAGATCATGAAGGATGACGAGATTATGGCACCGAGCCAGAGCCAACTGTTTTGTCCTAAGATTGGAGTTATTGGTGCATCACGTGGATTAGGCTTGAACCAAATGGTTCTAATGCCCTTGTTTTCTTGCGTGGCTGGCTCGTTTTCTCGTGTAACAAAGGCTTCGATTTGCAAACTCAAGTTGGAAAACTTTGATGGGACGCCGGAAATTGGGAGGATTAGGTCGAGCATGGTCAAGTCATTTGAGTTCTTGAATGCACTGATGAGGAGAATTTCAGGTGTCCTGCATTTCAAAGTCTCACTTGTGTAAACGAGCTCCCGGATAATGGAAATGAATGGGGTTATGCCACTTCCTCCGCTTACCATCACCAGCAAGTCGTGGCTGCAGAAACAAGTTTTATCAATATCAGTGAGTCGGACGGCATAACCAAGATTTTGATTCAAAAACAACAAACCAGAGATTAATTGATATTCCCCAAACTTCTTAACTTTCCACAATGGCTCATTGGATAAACGTGAGATCATAACGATATATATCTCATATATATACCTTAGAAAATCAGTTGAAGCGGGTCCATAAGGTCCTTCAATCGATACATCAAGACGATCAACATAAGAAGGCGAAGAAAGCATCTGGTAGAGCTTATCGGACCATTTTCCTTCAACTTTGATGATGACACCAAGTTTATCCGACTCCAAATTGCTGCTAGAACTTATGGTAAATGGATGCCATTGCAACTTAGAAATACTAGGCATATTCATAAACATGATACTGGTTGGGGTATAACTTAAACCTGTCCCCAAAAAAAAAAAGTTAACAAAACAAAAAATTACATTATTTATCCGTACTATATAAACTGCGTATTATTAGAGTCCCAAGGCATGATTTTATTTATATTTTAGATGGATGATATGTACATGCGTACACACCTTTGCTTTTGGAGAAGTTGAGTTCAACAGTTTGGCAAGGCAGAACCCTTGCAGACACGAGGCGAACGCCTCGTCTCGATTGCAAGAATCGAAGATATCGATCGATCATGAAAAGGAAGAATCCAGGGAGCATAATGCAGGTATAGCTAATGCCAACATGGAGTACGAAGAAGAGCATGAATAGGATGTATAGGTGATGAGTGTAGAAGAAGAGCTCAAACATTTTTCGCCTTATCCCTGGGAATGTCGTAGCCCACAAGGCCAATCCTGCTAGCAAAGACAACTCTCCTGCTACGTTGGACACCCCAGTATTCTCCCATGTCAGCATCTAAGTTTTGATTTGGAGAAACGCGAGCACAAGTCATGATCACTATATTATATATTTGTTCTCGATGGGTAACAACATAGAAAAGGAATAGTTAGCTACCTCCGATAATTCATGCATGATAGCCCAATAGATAATATAGATAACGCCGTGAGCAGTGAAAAGGATCATCATAATATGGCCCAACCATATGTGATACTTCACACTGGCCTCCGACGTGAGCCCAAAAAGGGGGAGCACCGATGACCCGCGTGTCACCGGGAAAAATAGGAACGCTAGGGCTATATTCCCCACCAGTCCAAGGCGGAGTCCCGACGATTCTAGCTTCGCTTCCCACCTGCAGTAAAAAAATGGAATTAATTATAATAATTATTTTTTAAAATTTTCATTTGATATTGTTGTATTTAGGGAAAATCGGGTGATTCGCTGGATATGGACATTGGACACTTTAATTATCTATTTTATTAATAAAAATAAAAACTAGAAATTTATAAAATGGTATTATAAGTTTAAAATTAGCTAGAAAATTGTTGTAGTAAATTCAATTAACAATATATGAAAACAATCAGATTTGAACTTTAATTACATTCAAATTTTTTTTTAAACAAAATAAGGTTATTTGGATTGATTCAAAATAGTGACACTCCGAAAAAATAGAAGAAGGTCTAATCAAAATCATATGACATAATTTTGATATATATACATATAGTCACATATCAATTTTGTGAGACGGGTCAGCGATCTGACACTACTCATAAATCATAAAAAAATATCACTAATTATTATTTTTTATGCTAAAAATAATTACTTTTCATTATAAGTATAGATTAGGTCGACATATATCCCACGTATAAATTCGTGAGACTGTTTCAGAAAAAAAAACACGCTCTTTTATAAATTCAAACATGATAACCAAAAAAGAAAGAGATCAAACTAGATTTTCAGGTCATTTATCACCTTATTTAATATAAATATATCATGAATGAAATACTATATTATGAATTAATCGGATTAATATTTTTAGTTTTTCTACATGTACACTACCATTCCAAATTAATTAATAAATATTAGTTTCAGAATGCTTCGTGCATGCGACGTGTGTGTGTAATACTAATAATAATAATAATTACTTACACTTTTTCACCACTTTTCGCTGCAGACATAGGTGTAATTTTTGCAAAACTGATACTCAAATAATTGGCAAAATTCCAGACGAGAAGAGCCATAAACATGAGGAAAAATGCAAGCTCAATTCGAGACACGATTCCCAATCCTTTTATTATCAATGGTCTCTTCCATACTGCCATTTTATGCTCTCCTTTTGATCTGCATGTTTAACATATAACAATATAAAACAAATTATAACATGTAAAACTTTATAATTAAGGTTGACAAGAATTTAAACTTGGTTTAAGAAAATTATATTTTGAATTAATTTCGAATTTTGACTTTCTGCTGTGTGGAGAAGTATGAATTGTAGCAAAATGTCATTATTTGGAATTTTGGAAATCCAAGCTTGAAATACTATTAATAACTTTATTATATTACAAGAAGTAAATCAAATTTCGGAAATCCAATAATTACCGGTTAGTGTGAATCTCCCTTGATTTCTTTCCTAAGTGAAGATACACACAACCCAAAGCAGCAATGAATAACATGGGGAACGTGTAGACCAAATAAGTCGCACCTGCAGCAAATAAACTTACAATTAAAGTTACATTTTTCAAAAAAGAAAATTAAAAAGATAAATATATATTATAATCTCTGTAAATGCATTTCTTCTTCTATCGATCGGTGGCACCAAAATACAAGCAAACGTTACATTTATTCACATAATACAATACTACGATTTATTTATCAAACCTTGGTTGTTTCCAAAGTAAGTGGAGGCTGTCTCCTTTCGTATCTCCGGCAACCAAGTCAATCTATAAGGATTGGTGGGCATCATGATCCACAAGAAAAGATAGCCCGTAAACACCGCCACCAGCACAGCCATTATCACCGCCCTGACGGCGTTGCTGCCGCCTCCGCGAGATGGTGGCGCTGCAGAGTCCATTTTAAGTGATATTCCTCTCTTTGAACTCGATCGACTTGATCGTATTTTTTTTAATGTGAAAAGATACTGTATTGTGTGAGGGAATGTCTAAGGGAATGTAATGTTATTTATAGGGAGAATTATATGGATGTAACGTATGTTAAATTTTGTGACACTCGAGCTAGTGGACTTAGGAATCCGGCAAGAAGCACGGCTCCATCCACACGTACTCCCAATCATAAAAAATTCAAAATCAATGATATTTCGAGTAAGAGCAAATCTAGTGCAAATATGCAATGATAGCTACCAATTATTGGTAAAAGTGTGAAATGATTAAAAGTAAAGTGTGAAATGATTAAATTTTTATAGATAGAATTTATTCAAGGTTATAAAGTGTATTCTTTTAGCTCGAGAATGATTTGTTACAATTAGTGTTCGAGATTTTGCCTTAAATTTGAAATTTTAGTATCAAATAAATTATAAGTTATTGATATGAAATTATGACTATAAATATTTAAATAGTGATATTTTTGTTCAAAAATTCGAATCGGTGCTAAAAGTTGTCCTTTCTGATTTCGTTTGAGAAAGAGTGCAAGTTGACATTTTCCTTCAAGTCAAAAGCTTGTCCACTCCCATTTGTTTGATTACTTGCATGGTTCATGCAACAAGTTTGTACGTCATATGAGAATTTTATCAACACTACTTGCTTTAGGGACGAGTATATACTACAAGAGGTAGAGTGTTTGTTAAATAATCGGTCAATCATCTTATTGTAAAATTAAAAAATATTGATGGACTTCACATTTTTTGTTTCAAGTTAGATGATCGATCGATCATTTTATACGAAACAAAAACTAGAAATTAAATCTTCTGGTGTAGCATAGACTCACCCTTGATCATCTCACTGTAAAATTAAAAAAAAATATTGATGAACCCTACATTTTTTTTTTCCATTTACAAAACAAAAACCGAGAATAAATCTAAAATATAGTATAAACTCACCCTTAGTTCAGTACTTTCTAATTGGGAATCCATGTGGTAAGGTAATTAGTATTTAAAAAACAAGGAAAATAAAAATAAAGGCGGTTCAAAAAGTTTAGTTTAACCAAGACTTCGACTATATGGAAACAACATGCAATTTTAAAAAATTTTGTATTACTTTTTACTTTATTGTGTCGTGGAGATGTTGAAAATATCAAAATTAGAAAAGTTTAGCCTTAAATTAATTAGGAGTTGATTTTTCAAACTTTTGTTTTTTCCTTTTTAGTCCTGCTAGATATACATTTAGATTGACACGCGGAATGACGTTTTTTCAAGAGTGTAATAGAGAATAAAAAAAATAAATAAATCCAATTAAATTTAAAGATATTTTCTAATTAATTATATAAAATGTAAGCATGAAATATAACCTTTATGTGTACACCTAAAATTTCCCCCTTTTTTTATCTTTAAATTCGTTGAATAAAAAATAATTTAATACCGAAATTCAGATCCAATTTGCGTAAAAAATAATTATTTGTGAAGGGCTCGTGGTTGTGCGGATTCAAGATTCATTGTCTGCGTGCTTCACGTGTGCCTCCGCCTCTTCAGCTTCCTACCTGGCTAAATGACACGCTTCTTTCTTTATTTTTCGTAAATCATTTTTTAAAATATAATAATTGCTCAATTTTTCAATAAGTTTTTCAAAATGATTGCATAATTAATGTCGATAATATAATTGTCTAGGGGATATATATATATATATATATATATATATATATATATATATATATATATATATATATATATGATAAAGTCAAATATGTATAAGTTCAACGAACCACGAACGTCAAAATTACCTATCAGCCTAGCACGTGCTTGTTCAAATTGGCCAAATTTTAACCAAAAATATAGATGTCTAAATGAATTAGATAAATAAAATTCAACTAAAAATTAATTAAAGTGATTATTAATTCACTAAATCATCTTATAAAATATATAATTTAAATAAAATAAAAATATATTTTAATTTAATTTTAGTTTTCCGGTCTGTTCTTTGACAAATAATATCCGAAACTGAACTATATAAACTTCAGTCTTAACATTTATATCCGAATTTAAAATTTTGATTTTCGGTTGAGTTCGATTTTCGATTTCGATTTACAATTTTTTTAGTTTTATTCGAAGTTTGAACATCCCTAAAGCTAATATATATTGTTGTGAAAGAGAATATTTTATTAGTAATCCAATGATTAGGTTATATGTAGATATAATATTCCCATCATGCACAAATATGAATCTTAGTTATATCATGAATCACATAAATGAAAATGGCGAGATAGGAACGACATATTATGATTATCACGGTCGTCTGCATATAATCTATCATAATTTGGTCTCTATCTTTGTTTCGAAACTTTTCATATTGTCTGGTCAATTGTTAAATTTCATGTGAGACCGTTTCATAAGATATTTACTCTTATGAAAATTATTATGTCTCTCGAATTCTATAACATATAAATGTCGATAATAACATGCTCTGATAAATTATAAAACTATCTATACTCTATGAACTAATAACAAATGTTGACGAAACTAAAAAATTCTAAAAATAATCATATAGCTACGCAAAACGTGTTTTGTGGTACTAGTATACATTAAGTCTTAAGATTCAATTATAGTTCTTCACGTTGAAAATAGAACAAAAAGTGGCTTATATATATATATATATATATATATATATATATATATATATATATATATATATATATATATATATATACAGTATACTAGCATTTCACCCGTGCGATGCACGAAGTGTTGTTTTATATAATTAACTATTAAAATTAATAAGTAACAATGTTTGAATAATTATTTAAAATAATTAATATAATATAATGAATATATTTAAAATTTAAATATTATTATAAAAAGTTATCATATCAAAATATTTATGTCATTTAAGATAACACTCAAATGATGATAATAATATTCTGTCATTAAGTTGACTTATTTATTTTGTTTAAGTGAAACAGTTATTAATAAATAAAAATAAGAAAACATTTAAAAAATCATATATATTTGTTTATCAAAATTTAAATAATAAATAATATTTTTAAAAAATTAAAATTTTTGTCACTTATTTAGATGAATAAATTTATTTAATTTTTGAAAATGTTAAAAATATTTATATTAAATTTTTTTAAGATACATATATTAAAGTTCTATTAAGATATATAATAATAATAGTAATAATAATAATAACAACATTTCACAAGCAGTTAATATACCAAAAATTAATGACATTTTTTAAAATAGTTGAAAAACTTAATATTATATTAAAATTTGATTTTATTTAATATGATATAGAGTAGTAAAAATTAACTCTATAAAAATAACACACAACTCAAAAAAATAATTGTAATTAAATAGAATGATATAATCAATGCAAATACTTAAATGTAGTTTATCTTTTCAAAGAACATCTAATTTAATTAATTTTAAAAAATAAATTGAAAAAATATCACATTTCATCACATATTTATTTCTTATTTGTTTCGAATATTTAATATGATAGGTCAATATATTAATAATTATCAAATATTTTTCTTTTATAGCATATTAGTGTTGGCGGAAACTTTTTAAATAGAACAAAAACTATGTTTATATATATATATATATATATATATATATATATATATATATATATATATATATATATATATATATATGACATTATTTGAGAATATTTTTCACTCTTTTTATGATCGGACGCTCGATTATTTCATATATATGTGAACCCCAAAAAATAAAGAAAATATAAATAATATCTCTATATCAAAAAAATAAAATATATGGAAAAAAATTGTAGCCTCTTGGTAATGAAAAATACATTGTAAACTGAAATATTTGTTGTTTTCATATGCACGTATATCATATTAACAAATTAATCAGATTTTAAGCGTCAAATATATTTTTGAATTAATTATCTCACGAGTGATGCTGAATTTTGCACTTATTTTTTTTATTCAAATTGAAAATTGATTGTCTAAATATGATGCAGAAATTTGTCTGAATTATTTATACAATTTATCATAACAACAAAATATATCATAGTAATTCAAAATCATATCTTAAATTAAATTAATTGATATAATCAATGCAAAAATTAAATTATTTTATGTTTTCAATGGAATGCAAAGTTGTCAGATTTTGGGCTTGCTAAGTTTCTGAATTCGGAGAGGAGTTACGTGACGACGAGAGTTATTGGAAAGTTAGGTGGTGATACCCCCATTAGGATCCGGGTAGGAGCGTCCAGGTAAGTCTACCCGACCGGTTGAAGTTTTCAGTTATTAGCCCGGGTCCTCGTAAAGTGGACCGGGTCCTTCTCATCTTTCCTGGTAAGTTTCCCGGTTGCATAACCACTTGGGCAATCTCGAGAATAGCACCATCTCGATAAGTGCACCACACTCGAGTGCAATCATTACAGGCCATCCCATCTGTCAGAACAATTTGGGCTTAGAGTGTCCGAGAAGTCATCAGAAGCTATTATGGTAAACCGACTTAATAGGTGACGCATGAATCAAGGTAACTACCCATTCCTTACCTATAAATAGCAGGTATTAATATCATTAAATGATCCTGAAAAAACCTTTGAACTTTAAGCACTCTACGTATTTCTCCTCGAATATTGTTCGAAGTTCATCATCAAAAAACTTCTGACTTTATCATCGGAGTGGCTACGTCGGAAACCTCTCCGGCGCCCATTCACGAGTTCTTTTCATTGTTTGCAGGTGTCATTCAAGCCATTGTCTTCGTTCAAAATTCCCAAAACATTATAAATTGTTGATTTGATCCGATTGGAGCTCCTTACCCGGCTCACCCCTTTCCAGCGGATCACATCATTAGGGTTAGTTCGTTCCTTGTAATATTATACTTCTTTTGGCTTGTTTTCAGGTATTAACCCCACCTCAAATGGATCAATGTGAAAGAAAAATCTTACTTTTCCATGGTTTACAAGTTATGTAGCACCAGAATATGCTTGCACCGGTATGCTGAATGAAAAAAGCGACATATATAGCTTTGGAATACTGATTATGGAGATTATAACTGGTGGATCTCCGGTTGATTATAGTAGGCCACCGGGAGAGGTAAAAGTTTTAACTACCAAAATACCCAATTTTATTTAACTTAATACGTGCCTGTTCTTGATTGTTAAATTCTAAACATCAGAAACGATAAACGCAGATCAATCTAGTTGATTGGCTGAAAATGATGGTGAGTGACAGGAAATCTGAGGAAGTAATAGATCCTAAGTTGCCTGAAAAGCCTGTTTCAAAAATACTGAAACGTGTGATCTTGGTCGCCCTTCGTTGTGTCGATCCTGATGCTCAGAAGAGGCCTAAAATGGGTCATGTGATACACATGCTTGAATCAGAAGACCTACTATCTCGTGATGTATGCCATTAAATTCTTTTTCTTGTTTTTTTTCCTGAACTCTCGTCAAGTTTAGTTTTGAAATATCTCCAGCAACTAAAAGGTTTTTTGGAATGCAGGAACGACGAATTGGCCGCAGATCTTCTGGTTCCCTCAGAGAAAATAGTAGTCACGAGCCGGATAAACAAAGCAGTGAAGGTATATCTGATGCTTCTCAAGGGGATAGCAGTAGGGGCCAAATTTACCAAGCAGGTGGAAATAGATGGTAAAAAGATTGCATACCATTATTTTAATCTATTACTCAAAATTTTGCATGCCTATTCATATCATTCCTTTATCAACTAATTATTGTATTTATCATCAGAATATCACTATCATCTTTCCTTCATTATTTTTAGAAATTACAGATCATCGTTACGGCCTTTCTTGGATTGTGCAAAAGACAAACGTGGCAACCCTCTTTATTTCATCTTTTTCAAAACTTATAAATTATCCCACAAAATAAAAGAAAAATGTGTGGTCTGCAAGTTTTCCACTTGACTTCGTATTTCTGCTACATGCGACTCCAACCCAAAACTGCATTAGGGCTTTTTCTCCTGTAACTATTCACAAGGATTTGTAATCATATGGCACCAGTAGGGCCCACTTGCTGTGGACATGGCCATTCTCTTCAAAATAAAATAAAAACTCAACTTTGATAGATTATTTCAGTATATGTGAATTTGCTATAATAGGGTATTCGAACCTGAAATTTTGTCTTAATCTTACTTTAGACTTTATTTTGAAATATTAACTTCAAATTGATGGACTGACGCCTTGGTATGGACCTTTGTCCGATCAGGTGGTAAGAGCCAACAAAGTAAGCCGAAGATGGTTATAAACACAGGTGTGGTGAGCCATTTTAGCCAGATAATTTGGTCGAAATTCTTGTTCTGGTTGCTAAATGGCAACTAGGCAATGTTACATATTGGTAGATGGCATGAATTAAGCATGAATGCCCATATTGGTCACATTTGGTGTCATGATTTGAGTGAAGATGAACTGGCAAATGGCTGTATTGTTTTTCACTGGCCCATCAAGTATGTATGCCAAGTCTTTTCTTTTGTCACTCAATGGATAAACATATATTATAACTCTTTTTTTTATATAAAAAAAACATTAGTAAATATACAAATTCATGATGTTACATTACAATCGATTCGATTTCGTAAAAAGTTCGCAATCGTGGACTAGACGGAATCATCTTTATCAAGTCATTTCCAACTCATTTCCTTCAATACTCACACCAAAAAAAATATTCTCGAAATATTTTTTTTTTATTTTACATATATTAATTATTATCTTTTATTTAATATATTCTTAATTATGACTAATGTGTATATTATATAATCAATATTATATTATTAATAAATTTAAATAATAATATTTAAATTTATAATTTAATTATATAATTTAAATGACTATATTTATCTCACAAATGATCAATTAAAACATTTCTTAGTGCGAAGTGAACATCTTTATATTAAATTATATTATTTATTGATCATTAAATCAATTTATTCCTTAATTATTAATAATTAACAGAAATAAATAAATATTTAAAAAATCAATAATTATTATTTTAAAATTTTTATGTTTAGATATCTCATTATTAAAATAATAAAATAAATATTTTATTATTATTAAAATAAAGTTTACATTTAAAATAAATAATAAAATTAATATATATTTATAATAATTAAATAAATATTTTTTTAAAAAAAAGTGCCTCTGCGCCAATTTACCTCTTACGTCAAATTGGAGCAAATTTTTGCACCAAAATAATAACTGTTCATTTTTAAAATATGAATTATTTACTTTAATTTTAATATTTAAAACTAATTTTTTTATTATTTTTAATTAATATAACTTAATACAAATACAAAATTAAAAATATATTAAATAAAATATAATAATTAATATATGTAAAATAAAAAGAATATTTCGAGAATATTCTTTCTGGTGTAAGATTTGAAGTAAATAAGTTGGAGATTAATGTTGTATTTAGTGCAGAAATCGCACTATTTTAGTGTAAAATTTACACCAAAATAGATTTTATAGTTGGAGATGACATCACCAAAATATTTTTTTATTAATGGGCGGGTTACTCGTGAAATTTCGTTGACGATCAGCCTTATTGGACTTAGCTGTGTCCCAACAATAATATTTTAGATTTTATAGTATAAAATCCTATAATTTACTCTTTTTTTTAAACTCATAAAATTTGTCTACCAATCCATATGAAAGTGCATTTAGTATTACATTTAAAAAAAAATGTGAGTCCATCTTACGGATGAATTTTGTGAGACATATCTCCGACTCGATTCAATTCTGGAAAAATATTATTTTTTATGCAAAACTATTATTTTTAATGGTGAATATAGATCAGATCGAGACGAATATAAATCTGCGATAACGTCTCACAAGTTCTACTAAAAAATTTAATTCTCTAAAAAAATCCATTTAGTATTTTTATAAAAACAAAAAAAAAAACAAATCCATTTATCAGATTTTGAATGCTGCTTGCCAATGTCGCCTTTAATTAGAAAATTCACCAAATTAATTAATTAGTAGTTAGTTAATATAGGCACCTCAATTTTAATTAAATAATAAACCGACACGTACGAAGAGATGGAGCTTTATTTAGTTGGTGATAATAGAAAATATTTAGTCAATAAGATAGATACATGTTTAATTTATTGTTTATTATGTTCCATGATAAAGATGTTAATGGGGCAGGTATGGGATGGATTTGGCTAAATCCAAGACCCTCCTCATGAAAAAAATTTTGACCCATTACCCGTCCCACCCCGGTTAAATATTCTTCGGACCCACCTCACCTCAAATACGAAACGGGTCGGGTAGACCTGTGAGACCCAAATTTTTTTAAAATAAAAAAATAATATTTCTTCTCACATGACTGAATTATGAAAGAGACAAGCCTCTAAATACAACATTGTGAAAAATTAATTCATGTCTTCGACCACACTTAATAATAACAAACAAACTATTTTCACGATATAAAGAATTACATAAAAAAAAAAGAGTTACTAGCTCTCCAAAAAAAACTTGACATTCTCAAAAATAAGTCATAACATAATTTAAACAGAACAATATAAAATCAGCGAGTAGGCAATATTTAAGTCTACTAAGATGAGGACCGACTATTCTTCCACTATTGCTAAAAGCATATTCAAATGCAACAATTGACATAAAAATAGCTAAGATCATTATGGTTGAGGTGAACTACTAAAAAAATGAAAATTAAAAAACACTAAAACCCTAAAATATTTATATTCACATATATGGGGCGGGTATGTGGCGGGTATTATAGGACTCATGACCCGCCCCCATATCCGGACGGATCTGAAAAATTGAACCCGATACCCACTCTATAACCCATTTAGTATGTCCAAACCCACCTCATACACACGGGTCCATTACAGATCTGGGTAAAACCCAAACCCATTCACATCCATGTTCCATGATGTGGCGATCTTCAGCTTAGTGGCTACGTAGTTCTTCCAAATAAAGTATATATTATTGAGTTCCATTAATCTTCCTTTTCTTTTGTCTTCTTCCTAATTTAAGTCATATTAAATTAATTGGTATAAGTGGGTATCAAAGATCACACGTACACACCATGGATACCCATGGCAAAACCAACGCTGAATTTCACAATGAGGTCCATGAACTAATCATTCTCAAACCTCCATGTGTGTTGTGGGCAAGCTCAAAAACAAGAATATCATCGTGCTCATAGACAGTGGCGGAGCTAGAAATATGGCTCTATCCGGACTGAAATTTTAAACTCCAGAATCTTTTAATATATTAAATTGATATTCTGGATTATTTTTATTTATTTTAATTATTCGTTAGATTTTCTTAATTCGTTATTCAATTACGACATTTCTCGAAAGATCAGAAAAAAATAGGTCCGGATCTTATATTATTCCAAAATTATACAAAATTTACATATACATTTAAAAAAAAAATTGGGCCACATGAGCTAAAGCCCAGATAAACAAGTACATGCCTCCGCCCCTGCTCATAGATGGAGGCAACACACACAACTTCATTGATCACGCCACTTTCGCCAAGTACGGTTTATTTTCCGGGTTATGCGGGCTAACCATGGCCAAATAGACTGTTCGGGGCAATGTCATAGACTCCCTATCATTATTCAAGGACTTTCCATCACAACAGATGTTTATGTCCTCCCGGTGGTGGCTTGCCCGTTGGTTATAGTTGTCCAATGGCTGGAAACTCTTGGTCCTATTGCGACAGATTACAAGAATTACTTACAATGACATTTCATGTGGATGACATATCCTATACATTCCAGGGATTGAATGAAAATTCAAGCTGACCAACATCAAAGAGAAGTTTCTTTCACCATCGAAGATTACGTCTATTTAAAGCTTCAACCATATCGTCAATCTTCTGTCACTACCAGATGTTATACGAAGCTCGCTTCCCTTTTTTGAGCCTTATCAATCAAATTCCTGACAAAGTGGGTACGGTGGCATATAAATTGGCTCTTCCACCAGGAATCCAGGATCACAAATTCATAATGTATTATGTGTTAGTTTTTGAAGAAGCATATTGGATCAATCACTCCAGCCTCCTTTCAAATTCCTCCAGTTACGGATGACTAGCTCCATCATTCTTCCTCAACCTGAAGCTATCTTAAATTGTCGGATCAATTGAGAGGGGGAAATGTTGTTGGACTTATAGGTCTGTGGGGTCTTGTTTTTTTTGAATGAGAAATTGGACAAGCAAGCTCAATAGATAACAAGTGAGAAATGCCTCACATTGGAAAATAATCATAACATTGATGAGCTATCGTTGGTCAACATCCGCAATCGTGTATGCTGACGCTTCTCAAACCCACTGAATTTCTAATGAACTTTTGTTTTCTATTTTTTTTGGCAAATTTGAGTCCAACAAAATATATATAATTATTATTATTGATCTATCTATTTTTTTTAAAATGATTGATTATTACTATATTATTAAAACTGTACACTTCTTATTAATTGATTTTCAATCGATATGATTAAGTTTTATTTAATTTACATAAATAACCTTTTAATCCAATTTTTTAAAACTCCTCTTAAACTTACCTCGAATAATATGCAGTCATATCCACAACCATTTATAAACTAAATAATCAACATATTCTTTTTAAATTTTCAAATATTTTATTTTAATAAAAATTATTGTAATTATTAAATTTCAATCAAAAACAGAATTTATAAAATACAATTAAAAACATAATTTATAAAATAAAAGAGATTATTTTACTACAAATGTCGTCTCGAAGTTTCTCCCACTACGGTCCAATTTGGCGGACTACAATCCACCACGCTCTCTCCCACCATATAAGAATAAGCCCCCAGGTATAACTGAAATCCAATCGTATTTCGGCACGTGTCCCTCTATTCCACCAACGGTATTTTATCTGACCATTTTATTTCTAATAATAATAATTATCTTACAACACAAAGACAGCAAACCCTATCTCTGCGAAGACTTCGACGAAGTTTCACAACTTTTCTACGCCTTTCCGAGTATTGTTTCAGGTTCGTCGCATCTTCTCTCCTTGTAAATCACGTATAATATGTATTAGTCTAGTTGATTTCTCTATTTTTGTTTCTGTCATGTGATTTTTATTAGCACCTAACTTTAGATTTCTGACTTAATTTGTAAATTTTTTCGGGAATTTGGTCCTTAACGTTCTAATCGGCGCAGATCTGATAGTCTAGGTAAGTTTCTTTTTTAGAATATGAATTTTTCTTTATCGAAAGTTTGATTTTCTTACATGATTATTGTCAAATAGTGATAGAAATTAGGACTTCACTTATAATAAAAATTTAATTTCCATAGATTTTGTGCGTTGACCTCTCTTTTAATTGAAGATCTGAAGTTTTGGTGTAAATATTTGAAGGTAATTTTTTTGTTTCTTTGAAAAATTTTGCTTGATGAAGATCTATAAATTTTGGCGAAGTATTTGAAAAACATCATTTAGTTTTTATTAGATTCGTACGTTGACCGTGCTTATGGGTGGAAATCTATTTTTTTTGTGCGTGAAAGTATTCGATTATTTCTTTTAGTTCTTGAAGAATCTATATATACTGAAATTTTTATTTTTTTAATTATATTTAAATTGCTGTCTGATATCTATATTTCCCTGAGTTTCTGGATGCAATTTGATATTTTATGATAGCGTTTTGATATGTATTACGAAATCTGGGACGTGGTTGTTCTTGCGGATCAGATCTGGCGGTTATATGATGAATTCTGGGGTGGACCCCTGGGCTTTGCGTGTCTTAGTAGTAGGAGTGATGAATTCATGCTTAAAGTCTGTATTACCATCTGTGTTTGAAGTTGTAAAAATTCTGCTTGATGTATTTAAGGTTTTATACCGATACTTGAAGCAACACATTTGATCACTTCTTAGATATTCATTGTGTGTCATCTTTGTCTACGTATCCCTCATTATTTTCCTTGTAGGATCCAAAGTTTAAAGAATATGTCGTGTCACATGTGATCCAAGTGTTGTGTTTCTTTTACTTTGCAGTTAGCTTGTGAAAATGAGCCGTGCACAGGAACCACAGAGGCCTTTCCTCCCATTCGGAAATCCCTTCCGAATGATTTTACCAACAGGCGCTCGCCTTTCCCCAAAGCTCCTCGCTTTGTTGAATAATTTCGAGGAGACGTTGGCAGCAAGGCTTAAAAAGCTTAAGCCAGCTGATAAGGAAGATGTCCTCCGTCTATCATGGATGATTTCTGCAATGGTAGCCTTGTGTGAAATTCACACTGACATAAAAACTCTTATTACAGCACTTGAGCTCCCCGTCTCTGATTGGGAGGATAAGTGGATTGACGTTTACTTGGACAATAGCGTGAAGTTATTAGATATGTGCATTTCTTTCAGCTCCGAAGTCGCTCGACTGAAACAAGGCGACCTTTATCTCCAGTGTGTTTTGCATAATTTGAGCAGTGCTTCATCTAATCAGTTTGTTCGGGCTCGATCATCGCTCGACGGATGGAGCAAGCATATTGGTTCAAAGAATCCAAGACTTGATAACTGTTTTTCGGTAATGGACTGTCTGATCCAAATGCTAGATGAACCAAAGGTTAAAAACTCTTCAAAGGGAAAGGTCTTAATGCGAGCTATGTATGGAGTGAAGGTTGTGACCCTCTTCATTTGCAGCAGTTTTGCAGCTGCATTCTCCGGTTCTCCTAAAAAGTTGATAGACCTTCCGGTTCCGGAGTCTTACTTGTGGGCTGGTGAATTTATGGCAATTCAGGCATTCGTTAATACGGAGATAAGAAGCATATATTCCAGCAAAAGCTTCACCATATTGAAAGAACTTGAAGCTGTTGATATGAGAGCAAAGAAGTTGTACCCTATTTTGGAAGAAGATGGGGTAGACCCACCTATTGAAACTGGAGTATTGAAAGAGTCGACCCTGGATTTAAAAAAATCAGTAGAAATTTTCTCACAAGGGCTTGATGACCTTGCAAAGGAGGTGGACAGGTTCTTCCAAATTGTTTTAACTGGACGCGACGCATTGATTTCTAACCTTAGAGTTGGTGGGGAGTGGCAACGCCTTTGACCGAGTGCTGAGTAGCAACATCGAAAAAGACCAGATGGGTAAGGTGAAACGGAAGGTATAAAATCTTCCTTGTATGCAAATATGTGTAGTTAAGGAGTGTCTTGTTTTCTAGTCCAATATATACGATATATGGTTGTGATTTTGTGGTACGTTATTGTAATTGTGGTGTGACGAGAAATGTACGAACTCTGATGTAAGGTTTTAATGGAATGAGTTTGGGATTTATGATCCCATGAAATGTGTCGAGTCTTACGTGGTGGTTTTGTTTTTTAAGCCTTTATGGTGGAGGATCTTCAGTGTTCTCATCTTTCTTTCTTTGCAGCCCCAGGCCCACTCGGCTGGTGAGTGAAGGTTTGGGATGTGAGTTGATGCGAACAGCTTAATTCTCGTGCTTTCGAATTCAAGCTCGAACTCGAATTTTATTGAGTTGACTTGAAGCTGAAAGCTAAAGCATGACAAATGAAATGAATTATTTTTAGCTTGAGCTTGAGTTCGTTGGAGTATAATTTATTTTGTTAGATGCTAAATATTTTTTTAGATCTATAAAGCAAAGCTTCAAATTAAGTTTTGTGATTGTGAGTTTCATTTATTTTGTGTTGATCTTAAATTATTGATAAAGATATATTATAATTCATTTTAGATATAAGCTCTTATGAGATAGCTTGGTAAATCTTTTGGTTTGTCTTCAGCTCCAATCATTATTTAATACGGTCAATTCCCTCAAAATTTCAAGTAATGCACATCCAAAATTGATTTCTAAATCGACGAAGAGTTTGTCTTTAGAGTCGATAGTTCTCTGAATAGATGCGTTTTACTTGGTCTGCACGGATTCCATAATGAAACGTGAATTTTTTAGAATGGTTAGATTATTGGCTTTTAAGACATTTGTTAATTCTGGCATAGTCGCCTCCCGTAGTTTAACCTCGTCTTGTTATTCGACAATGCTCTGCACATATTTGATCAAACCCGCGAATATCAACGAGACCGGGGTATTATATATTAAGCCCCTTCCTTGTCAAAGGGGGAAGTCTATATAATGGAAAATTCCACGAAATGAGATGCAAGTGGTCCACACTTTAATGATGAAAATAGGCACCCTTTCAAATTGTAATGAAAACTTCAGGCCGCAATTTTGTCCCAAGAACCTGTTAAAATCATTCCCTACGACAGTTCATTTGATACAGTTCGCGATCTCAATTAAGTGTGTTCATTAAACGGTTAAAACCAAACTTAAAATTCATTTTAAACGGTCGATATTGATTTTGAATTCGGATATTTTGGTTTTCGGTTTAATGTTTTGCATATTATATATATTATTAAAATATATAAAAGGATATTTATCAATTCAAAAGATTATGAACTTTAATACAACCATTCTATATAGAACCATGCTAAAATATTAAATTGATGTTTTAAAATTACTTTAATATATTTAATTATGTTATTATATTTTGATTATAATATTAGTTATTAATTATAAAATTTTTCGTTTTTAGGTATTTTAAAAAGAATATTCAAATACTTACTAACAAAATTATATTTATACCAAAATTGGTCAAAACCAAACCAACCTTTGCACACCTCGAATCTTAATATAACAATTATTAGTTGCTCTATATTTTGTTCGTAAAGTTTTGATGGCTTGAAACGCTTTCAATACAACATTTCAACACACAAAATAACTTCGTTCACTCCCAAAAGAAACTTGCAGAAATCACGAATGTGTAAAAATTCCAAATGTTTTAAAGGGTGAGAAACGTCACCAAGGAATCCAAAATGGTGCTTGTGAAATACATTTGATTCTTATACACACAAATTGGTAGAGGATGCAACATTAGTGTGTCAATGTAGAGTGTTTTCCTGAGTTCTGCCTAATGCAGCATCGTGTTGTTGAATTATTCGGACAGCCTGAAGAAGAATATCCTGCTCCGCCTCATGGCCCTACAGCCATCAACACCGTGAGGACCTCGTAATCAGCTAAACCGAAATATATATATAAAACTAACACATTATGCAAGATCTTGGAATGTCTGTACGAAAGGGCATCAAGAGAAATGGAAGAACAATGTTGATCATTATGCGATGTCAATCATAGTCGATTTAAATAAGAAATTTAGATTAAAGTTTTAAAGATTAAGAGATGGGGGATTCGACCAACTTGACCAATGTTGTTCAAAATTAAAAAGATACAGAGAATGGGAGAATTCAACCAACTTGAATGAAAAACTATCAGAGGGACATGTATGTATCTAGAGTCAATGACATCACAGTATCACTGTTCATCAAAAGAACTGCTTTAAACATAAAGTTACACAACGACCAAATCCTATGATCACGAAGATCAGAAAAAGCATAATAAGTATTCCCCGTTGGGTTGTACCAAAAAAATCTACCAGTGTTTTCAATTTTATAAATATAATAATTCGAAAATGATAATCACTGTAAAAGGCTTTTAGAACAACTCTAAAAGTATAGATTTACCAAGAACAGATAAAAATAGATAAAATCTTGTTCAATCGAGTGGTTATGAATGCTTCTTCGTCCAATTAACTTGTTTGCAGATCATAAAATATTTGAAATGACCAAGAAAAAAGGACATACCACATTTTTTAGATTGCATCCAATGGTCAAAACAGCGTATGATCTCTCAATACAAGACAAGAAACAATATGGTGCCTCCTTCTCCAAGAACACATTTGAATTTGATCGAAGCATGCTTTTTATATCCTCTGATATCTGGGAAATCTTGTCTATGTCATCAATTTGTAATGGAATTTTTGTGCTCATGGTTCGCCATTTGGCCCGTGATTTATTCACAATTACCTATAATTGGCACACGGAACTAGTTAACCTTTCCTGAACTGAAAAATCTCGAACTCCGCCATTGACCTTTGCACTTGCTATATTGACCGATTAGTTTTACAGTTGGCAAATGTACATCTGGAAATGATTCATAAATGCATGCTAATATAAAGTGTTAAACATAAGATGCCCGGGAAGCTGACAATTATATAAATTATAATCACGATATTTTCAAGAATGTGATATGACAATTCATTATCTACAGCTGGATCAATAAATCAACAATAAACTTGTTGATGTAGGGACAAGCCAGATGACTGCAAGGATAATCTTTGGTGGTCATTATTTTAACTAAATAAATATCTAATAAAAAACAAAGTAATTCAACAAGTGAAAAGAAATAAATATGCACACCTGACTGGAAAACAGAGAATTCGGGACAATAACTGGAAACTTTTCTGCAGTCAGCAATGATGTAGTAGTGAGACCCATATCTACCACTTGACCTTCCACAGATCCAGCCTGCAAAACAAAGTGCAAAGGGATGAAAGGGAGATTGAAAAAGACGACAGACTATCCGATCTGTAGAATGCAACTGAAGCTAGATCAATAAGGTGCCTGTGGACTGGAGAATGTGAGCCACTAGATACAAAGTATTTAATTCACTTCCTCCACAAAGTATTTAATTCACTTCCTCCACAGCTCTCAAGTCTCAACCACCAGGGAAGGATATGGATAGCCTGCATTTGTTCTAAAACTGTGAAAAGAACAAAAACTATTCCCTTTTATAGTATTTTGTTTTGATTTTCAGCTTGAATGCAGGAGGTTCTCTTTACCACATATGATAAATAATTCGTTGAAATCTCACTTGGAGCATGGAATGAAAATATTACTTGTTCATTTCTTTCTGGAGACTACCAAGCTCGAATTGAGAAAATGTATTGATATGATTCATATATTGTATTAAGCAGAAAATGGGAAAAAAAAAATAAAAATGTGATCACATATTTATTGAAAGATCACACTCTTTGTTCGCTTCATATATTAGGATTGCGATATGACAATCATAGTACACAGCATATGACGAAATATGTTAACGCCTATAAAAAAAACTTTTGCAGAATATGCATCATATCGTCTGTAATGGTTTTGTAGCAGCTCAGTGATTCATCTACGAAATTATAGTCTGTAGATCCAACAGTATCTCGTGTACTTTGTTTAATTCCTACTACCAACTCTCCTCCTCTCCCCACCCAAGATTAAAATATCAGGGACAAAATGAAATCTTAACTTCTTATCATCATAATAAATGACAGCAATGATCATGCAACTGTCACGCAACTCCATTATTTTACACGCACAAGAAATTGTTCAGATTCACTAGAATCATATATCGCATCTTTGTCTCAAAGACTCAGGTTTACAAAACTTGAAGCAGTTTGGTAGATAGGTGCTTTAGGAAACAAGCATGAAATTCATTTTATCCTTGTCAAACTAAAGAAAAAGAAATGCCAAAGACTTATTGCAAGATAAAATGTCACCAGGAACATTTAGCTCATTCTTGGAACTCCAAAGAGCCATTGCATGAAGCATAAGATGGGAGATAGTAATACAAATTTTCTAACCAAGATGTGAACCTGTACGCCAGAAACTCATATATTTTCTAAGACGGCGAAATATTTTACGTACTTTGATCGTGTCTCCAATCGAAAATGGTCGTGATATCTGCACGGAAAGACCGCTGAGAACATTCCCAAGTATGTCCCTTGCAGCAAAGGCTGTTGCCACTCCTGATAACGTATACAAGATGGTGCAGTCAGATTTGAATTTAATTGTTTGATAAGAAACAAAATTTTATTAATAGATATAAATGAACAATTGAAGGATAACTGGATATGACATCCTTGAAATCAATCTTGCAAAACTATCAATTGACAGTCCAATTAGAGTATACATAATGATCGACTCAGGGTAAGATAGGTTGCCACCCAATTAATAATTAACTAAATAGAGTTTTTTTTTGTAAAATCTCTATCCAATTGTGTCCAAAACGAACAATCAGATTCGAACTATTAAAGAACATATATGATTTGTGGAGTACAACTAATTGTAGGAAGAACTCACCACAAGAACCCCTCCCAAAGATAAATATAATATGGAGAATGGAAGAACAGAAGAAAGTAAAGGACTAATGGAACCATCCGGCCGGTGGTCTTATTGATAAAATTGTAGTAATTGCGATGATCTCAATCTGGAAAATTGCATCACTTCTGAGCCAAATATTTTCTACAAGGTACTCTTTTAAATGAATAAAACCTCTTTACTACATGTAAACTGGAGACAAGTCGTAGTTATTCTGATATGATTCTCGCTGTCAAGATTCCATATCATAGCAAATTCGTCTCAATTTTGTTAACAGTCATTAACAAAGTCGAAAACAATAAAATTTAAATACACAAAAGGATGGTGCATGATTCATGTACATTTTATTTTCACAACACATAAAAAAAGTTATTCCTTGAAATATACTCCGTATCATTTCTATCACGAACCATTATCACTAACAAAGACTCACCTCCTATGCCTCCTACAGTCATAACAGACTGCACAGCAACTCCACATGCCTCTGCTAAAGCCATCAACCCAACAACAAGGAGTCCAACAGATGATATTTTGTCCAGAGTTAACAACTTATCCCTATCGACATGTTCCATCCTCTTAGCTGCCAAAGCTCGAGTAATAACATTTGTTTTCCACCGATGCAGGAACCAGACAAGTGAAACAATAAAAGCACCCCTCCAAGCAGGCACGATGTACTCTGAAGAAATAACCGTTGGAGCTACCATTTCACCACTGCAGAAGAATGGAAGATTAAATCCATTTTTCCTACATGCTTAAAAGAACATCAAGCCAAATATAGACAAACTAACATTTGCAAAAATGCCAGGAACGTAATAAAATATCGAACTGGGTCCTCCATAGCACTCCAAAAGCTTTTCTCATAAGGGACAGAACCCGACAGCGAGCTCCTAGCCAACAAAGCAACTGGATTTTGCATGGAGTATCTGTGAAATCGCCTCAAGATACTAGGCAACAATGACCACGCCAGTAAAGTTCCGAACAAAGTTCCGCCTACAGGTACAATAACATCTCTAAGATAAGGATAGGTATCGAAAATCTTTTGAACATGAGAAGCAGCTTCATCTGACACTTCTTTTGCCTTTTCCCCACTATATTTCATAGCTTCACCAGCCGATTGCCAGATGTCATTTGCTTTACCAATCCAACCGTCCTGTCCAACACCACCATCAGTCACAGCACTCCCACTTGCACCAGAATCAGCAATAACATTTGAGTCACGAGCTATGCTACCTTTACCCTCGGTAGATGAGGAAAACAGCCTATTACTAACGAAAGGGCTGATCCATACAAATGAAAAACTACCTTGAAAAACCAAACTCCCCATTAGCTTGTTCGTATAACATGCATCAAAGTAACCCCCTCTCGAACACCGAGCATAAATAGCAGAGTTCGAAAACATTATTCTAGAACTATTGCTCTCAAGATTCTGCACATGCCCAGATTCCCCAGTGTGATAACTTTCACTTGTATATGCAACACACGGTTTAATATGAATACCACAATTAGCTTTTGCAGAAGAACATAAAGGTCTCAGCCGAGAAATTCTCACCGCAGCCATACTGTAATATTCGGCAGAATTTTCTACAATCACTTAGTAAACAAAATCTTCACCGAAGCAAAGTCCAAGTCCCAACACTTTAACATGAATCACACTCCAAATCAGCAATAAGACAAACAAAGCAAAATGGGGACAAGTAAGATTTACAAATTTACGTATTACACTAAAATCAGTAAATCTTACTGAAAAAGCTGAATCAAATTACAGCACAGGAAAAAAAAAAACAACACCACGAAGCAGAATGCTTATGAATGACCAGATTTCCAGATTTAACACCTCAACCAGCTTCTGTGGACTTTTTTTTTTTTTGACAGAATCTTCTGTGGACTTTAAATAAGAGAAAAACTATATAAAAAAATTGAGTAAATTGGTGATAAACAATCTAAAGAACACCTATGTACTTTGCTTGGGAAGAGGGCTAAGTAAAAACAATTTAAATATAAAAGAAAAAGGATAAATTTGAATTACGTCCCTAAACTATCAATTATTCACACTTATCCCCAACGTATTCACGTGAGACAGTCTCAGACAGGGATGTAATCGAGTCAAGTCGAGTCGAACTCTGGGTTCGTGTATAATCGAGCCGAACTCGAGCTTTATTTAACGAATATATGCATGACTCACGAGCTTATTCAAACATTTATCGAGCCTAAACAAATTTAATAAATATGAATTATACATTTAAATTTTCATTAAATTAATAAAAAAATAAATTATATATTTAAACAAAAATATATTATTCTTATTAAAATTTGTAAATTTATTATAAGAAATTAATTTAATATATTTTTCTATATATTTCATAAATAATATGAAAAATCAATAAATCAAATATCAAAACTATTATTTTTTCATCTAAAATATTACTCATGAACTTACCAATTAACATGTTCACGAGCTAACGAGTCGAATACTGTAAAGCTTGAGTTTGGTTTTTTATCTTAACGAGCCTCATTAAACGAGCCGAAACGAGCTTTTATCGAATCGAGCTTCAAATAGCTCACAAACTGTTTGGTTTGTTTACATCTTTAGTCTCACGAATCTTTATTTGTGAGACGGGTCAACCCTACCGATATTCACAATAAAAAGTTATATTTTTGGTATAAAAAATAATAATTTTTCATGAATGACCCAACTAAGATATCTGTCTCACAAAATACAACCCTGAGACCGTCTCACATAAATTTTTACCTTTAAATTAATATCTTTGCTAAAAAAATTAGTGATTAGGGTTCTAAAGATTGTGACACATGTATTAAAAAAAGACCGATAGTACTTTTGTAATAAAAGGAAAATCAATAATATCTGGATTTTCAAATTCATTAGTTTTATTTGTTTATGAATCCTGGGCCGTATGCGAAACCCTTGCGCGATAAATCTTTTGTTTTCCAGGCCCAAAAATAAACTGGTTTATAGAATGGACCGGGCCTAACAAGCTAATCCCAACTCCCATTTACCAACCAGAGGCGATATGTGCAGATATTCGGCCCATGATTATTTGTAAAAATATTGATTTCAGCTCGACATTATCGGATACAATCCTGATACATCAAATCTCCTACCTGGACAGTGAAACCTAAAACTAATTCCAGAGATTCAAAATTCTGCGCTATCATATATATATATATATATATATATATATATATATAATGACTGTCTTCATTATATTGGTTTTTATTTATGGAGATATTTAATCTTCACCACTGATTGATTGTGCAAGTAAATTAACCTGAAAGCAGGTAACTGGATACTGCAACAATGTCATCAAAACAACAAAAAATTTCAAGATGGATTGTATTATTGATGCTAGCCAACTTGATCGTCTTCTCCTTTTCTTTGTTCATCTTCAGAGCTTCAAATTTCATGCCCCTTTGTTTAAGAGACTACAATAACAACGAGCCTTTAATCAGAACAGTAGATTCTCAAAAAAATTCTGATTCCCTTTCAAAAAACCTTACAGAAGTTGCACTTCAAAACCCTAGTTTTCGAGAGAGAACCCGACTCAAACACGTCGTTTTTGGTATCGGAGCATCTTCTAAACTATGGGACAGGAGGAAAGAGTACATCAAAATATGGTGGAGGAAGGACGAGATGCGAGGTTTTGCATGGCTGGATCAGCCGGTCGACCACGACGAGTCCCTCCCTCAAGTGAAAATATCCAGTAATACTTCAGAATTCCCGTATAACCACGTGGGTGGTGACCGTTCTGCTTTAAGAATATCACGTATAGTGTCGGAGATCGTTAGGTTGGAGTTGGATGACGTGAGATGGATCGTGTTGGGAGACGACGATACGTTTTTCGTGGCCGATAATCTTGTTAGGGTTTTGTCCAAATATGATCATACCAAGTTTTATTATATTGGTAGTACCACGGAAAGTCATACGCAAAACTTGCATTTTTCATATCATATGGCTTATGGAGGGGGAGGGTTTGCCATAAGTTATCCATTGGCTAAAGAACTCGAAAAAATGCAAGATAGATGCATGCAGAGATATCCCACGATGTACGGCTCAGATGATCGGATCCACGCTTGCATGTCTGAACTTGGAGTTCCTCTCACCAAGGAAGTTGGATTTCACCAGGTTTGATTAGATTTCATCTGCTTCGGATTCAGTTAACATAAAATTTTTATTCTAAGTTCTAACTAATATATACGGGTATGTCTTTCATATTTTCTCGTGTTCAAAGAAAAAGGATTTGTCGATCACGTTAAAAAAAAATTGGACTAGATATTTATTCGTATGCAAATATATTCCAGCATCCCTTTAATATTCTTTGACTTAGACATGACATTTAGTACATGTCGCTATTCCTGGTCCGGCGAGAGTACCTTCGATGGAATAATTTCTTAGTTTTGTGTTTAGTTTCATTGATCTCATACGCAAAAAATTCGTATGTTGTTCCATTTTCATGTGTGCAAATTATATTCATAAAATTTCTTAATTTTGTGCCGTACGTTATGTGTGGCAAATTAATTACATACCTAAAATTTCTTATTTTCTGCCATTGTTATCTGTGGCAAAGTTTGTTTGTTGAGTAAAATAGATTTGTAGATAAGGGTTTGAGTGGTCGTGACTTCGATTCTCCAAACAACACTTTATGTTGGTTTACCTAATTAACCTGATTTGCAGGCCACTTTTCAAGCCGGAGGTTTATTACCTAGTGTACACCAAACGGTAGCGGCTTCGAGTTCGATCGTCATTAAAAAGCTATTTAGACATTCTAGATTTATGTTGGTGCTTTATTATGTATTTTAAATAGCCATTAATTTAACGTAATATGTTTCAAGCTCTTTTAATTTTTCCCATGGTAGAGATTATATATAACTGTCCTTATTGTAGGTGTGTGGTACAAATAGTTTATCAAGATAAGATAGAAAAATGTTAAATATATAGGATGAAATAATTCATCTGAAATGCTAACCCTATTGCAGCTGGACATATACGGCAATCCAATGGGACTATTATCTGCGCACCCGGTAGCACCATTAGTTACACTCCACCACCTCGATGTAATGGACCCGATATTCCCAAATGTGGACCAGGCACACGCCCTTAAACGGCTTAGGATGCCGATGAGACTGGACTCAGCTGCGCTCATGCAGCAGTCCATATGTTATGATAAAGCTCGCAACTGGACGATTTCGAACTCATGGGGCTACACCTCCCACATCTATAGGGGTCTTATTCGGGCTATCGACATGGAAATGCCCACAAGAACCTTTCTGGACTGGTACCGAGGAGGCGATGGTGCTGGTTTGATATTCAACACTAGACCTTTTGGAATGAATTCTTGTGAAAGGCCATCTGTTTACGTGCTGTCGAATGCTGTGTTTAACAATGCAACAAACCAGACGGCTAGCGAATACGTCCTGTCGAATTCAGAGAGAAGCTGTGCTTGGAATATGGATTATGATCCTTCTAGTATTTATAGAGTGGAAGTTTATAAGAAGCCTGATCCTAATCTATGGGACAAGGTAAATGCCAACTTCAGAGCAAAATACACTAATATGCCTAGAGTCGAATTCTCTTGTTTGCTTTAATTGTAATGTTCTCAATTTATATATATTTTTTAATTTGCAGCCTCCAAGGAGAAACTGTTGCACAGTGCTTTCAACACAAAAAGAAGGGACAGTGGCAGTTGATGTTCATGAATGTGCAGTAGGCGAAACAATTGAAATTTGAAAATCTGAAACAACATAATAGAGATAGTACGTTTTGGGAAAACGATTTTCCCCCATTAAGTTTTGGTCTATTAAGTAGTCTAAGTTTGATTTTGATGCACTATATTTCTATTTTCGAATATTTTGGTTCATACATGAGTATTTTTTAAGTCAAATCAGCATTTTTCGGTGTCACATAAGCAATTGCATCAAAATAATCGAAAATTTTAAAAGTTAGTGTATTAAAATCAACTTTGAAAACTTAATAAACTATTGGACAAAAATTTCAACTTTACAGCACATATCATATTTTTAATCATTACTTTTTACAGAAAATTTTCAAATTTATTCTCTCTTGATTTAGAGTTTAAACGTTTGAATATTTGTTTGTTTGTTTTTTTTGTCACATTGACCAACCATATATTTTTCATATTCTTTACAATGCATGCTAGAGTACAAGGGTGACTCACTCCTTTTGATGATAGGAGACACCTCAAGGGTGAATTTTTGTTTCACAGTAAACGAACTTGGTTACGTTTAAAGGTTAAATATTTACCTTAAAAGATGATTAAAAGGTGAAGATTATTAAATGATGCCATTATCTCACGCTACTTGCTAGGTTTATTGCTAAATAATCCCCTGCTAGGCTTTAAGATTTGCTTCAAAAGAGTCATTTTGGGTACATTCCAATGTTCCACATGCCTGAAAAGATCCAAGCAGGATGTTAGTTATGTACAAGGATGCAGAATTCAAGACTCGGTAAAGACTAGTAGCTAGTTGGAATCTTGAATTCATGGTTTTTTTTTTTTTTTTTATAAAAAAATAAAAACTTGAATTCACACACATATGTATACATGTTTGCATACCTGCATATTTTTCCAGATTTTTCATCAAAGTAATACTCTGTATAACCAGTAGCTGCATTGAAATATAACTATTAAATTATTCAGCAAAATCACAGTTTTTTTAAATCCTGAAAACAAGGACAAACTGAACACATTCCCATTATATTGGCATGATCACAAGTGCCTATAAATTTTCAAAAATTATGAAAGCTACACCTGCACTTGACTGAATTTAAAGACGACTAACGGAAGTGTTCGAAGAACACCTGCATGCGGTTTTCTGTCATCGTTTTCCTTTCCTAATGGCATGCGAAATAAGGAGGAAAGTGTAGGTGGCAGAAACATCAGATGTGGGTTTCACAATTCATTAGCTCAGAGGTAGCATTTGTGATTAGGAAAAACCCAAGGGGTGTTACGTGTAATTTACTTGAATAACAGACTCATAATTCTCTGCCTTCATGAGTTGTAAGTTGAATATACATACACCTGAAAGAATGGGCTTCCAAGGAAATGACATGACACATATAAACCGCCAATGCCCAATTCCTTTCTCCTGTTCATAAGCAGAAAAAAGCACATTAAAAACCTAAAAATCCACCAGCTTTCTATATATACGGCATCTCAAGGACGAAGTATAAAGTGCCAAATTACAAAGTTGCGTGACAACAAAGACTTGATGGAACTTAAAAGGGAAGTATTGGGACAAGTTCAGCTGTTTGGTTGTTGATCTGACCTCAAAATCCTCCCATTTCATGAGTTTCATATTTGACTTTTCGAGGAGATAACCAAAATTGGTACAGTTTCTTTTGAATCGACTTAGCCCTCGAAAGGAACCGGCTGGATCAGCAAATTCACAATCCTCTTCATAAGCATCAAGTGCCAGATTTCCTGAAGCATAGCAAAGCAAGATTAGTTATTTTCTTGACTCATTCGTCACCTTCAAGAATGGATATAAGGATGTCCATATCTCAGGTGATGTCAAAACACACCCCATGAAGAAGCCGAGCATTTTCCAACCCCAAGGTCCCAAACACGATGAACTGCATACTTTTAACAGCGTGCGAGGAGGGATTCAACTTTGTTACCAGGCCATTCCATCAAAATGAAAAAAAAATTAAGTTTATGTTTAATTTTCTAAAGCACAAACACTTTTCCTTGTCAATAAGGGATAAACGTCAAAATGACAAACTTTCTCGAGGGAGAAATTGATAAATTCACTGTTGTGAAACCTACAGTCGAGGATTATCCCTGTGAAGTGTTACATGCTACATGGGATCAAATTCATCCCCATATAAATATATATATATATATATTCCTATGAAATATGCAAGGCTCGCATGATCCAATAGTTTTAAACTCAAGGGTATGTTCCTCCGGCTATAGTATAGACGCGTGGCTTACATTGGCGGATAGCTTTCCTATCTAAGTTAAAATTTGAACTTTTGGAAGTAATCCACCAAGATAAATTAAACATTAATCCGCAGCTTTTATGTTCCATGGGTAATTTGCAATTTCACTTTTTACTAGGCTTATTTGCCATTTAGAGACGGAGACATATTCAAAAGCAATTATTCATAAATAGCAGTAATTTACCAGTGACAAAGTATGATCTTTGAAAGTCCTCTTTGATGGCTTTCACAACCACAGCGCGATCAATCTTTCCAAACCCATCAACAAAAAGCTCTGGGACACCTCCTCCTGCTTCCTCTGTTCTCGTTGGAGAACGGAGGAAGGAAGCAGCTATACCAAGAAATTCAGAGCCATACCAGGCGATTTTGAGCAACAAATTTTCAGGTTCAGAATCTTGATTCGTTGTGTTTTTTGCACAGCATCGGAATTTGTACACTTTTTGGCAATAATCAGGACTAAAAATCAGATGGTTAGAATGCAGGGTTGGAGAGGGAGAGATAAGTACGGGTTTGAATGAAAGAAAAGTGGCCATCGAAAAAAAATGTAGAAAAATGCAGAGGTGTCAACAGCAGCTTCAACAAATATTGGCCATAAAAGCGAGCGGGCCAATTAAACGGGAGACTTGGCACTCCTGCTACCAGTAGCAGAAGCAAACAAAAAATACGAGGAATTTAAAAGTATTCAATACAAAATTAGGTCTTGAAAAACGATATTATATTCTGGTTAACAAGAAAACAGACTGAGAGATGAGGCGAGCCCGCCTTGCAATTCATAATACATACAAGGATGAGAAGCAACTCAGAGGAGAATATACATTGACGGAATAATGTTAAAAAGAAAATGAAAAACACTGCAAAAAGTTCAAACTTTATTTCACACGTTCGAACCCCATTAAACTCGACAGCCGCCAAACATCATCTTAAATCTAAGTCAACAGCATGAATTTGCAAAATGGGCTCCTTTTTTCCTTTCTCATGTTGATTTCGTGCGTAAATAAGCCGGCACCTCATCTTCTTTCTTGTGATGCTGATTCTGGAGAACAGCAATGCGGCGGGCAATATGAAGCTTGTATTAATTGTTGTGTTACAAAAAGGGGCAGGTTTCCTCACTCATGTAGAGTTTAGTCGTGAGGAAGAAGGTAGCGTATCATTTCAATAGCGCCAGGTAAGTAAAATGTTAAATTTCCTTGGAAGGAAGCCTAAATATTCCCCATCCGACTGGACAAAAATGTTGCCACTTTACTATTTGCTGGACTTCAATTGAACATGCTCTGAAAATAGAATAAGCAAAGAAAGTTAGTATATCAGGTCATGTAAAGCCCAGAAGAAATTTACCAAAAGAAGTTTTTTTTTATGCTATGAGACTATGACCAACGTAAATAAATCAAGATGAATGAAGAAGTTAACATGCAACCTTCAAGAAAGCTTAATTCACAAGTTGGGAACTTTGAAACTGCCACTTAAGTTGGTCATTAAAAATAGTTGTGTTTCATCTTAGTAACAACTAACAAGTTGAATCATTTCTTCACAGCTTAAAACCTCATTTACTCGCCTGAACTATAAATTTATTAGATACAGAACACTAATCTTCGAAGCCCCCGACAGTGACTAATGAGTATAGAATATAGAGGAATGAAAAAATTATAGCTTTCATGTGAGAGATGGGTACCTTCTTGAAGATACATTATTCACTGACAAATGTGTACCATTGAATAACTTATGCAGTTTGAGAACAAAGTCATACCACGTGAAATTCTGAAGAATGACCATCTGGACAGGTATGCAAAAGTAAACTTTTTGCCACAAAAAGCTATATATGTAGATAAATGAATTATGTCAACAATTCACCTCAAAAGTCCTGCTAGAGGAGTCGGCATTTGGGGAAATCTTCATGCCACCGCATTTGGCATTTCCAATGCAAAGAGCGGTTACTTGGGAGTATACTTCCCAATCACCATCATCAACCTTGATGAAATTAACAAAATGTAAGCCAGTATTAACACAAGAATACCGCAAGGCAAAGGTATTGGACAGGGAAAAGAAAATTTTGAGATAAACCTTAATTCTAAGGTCTTGGTTATGATGACCAAAAAAAGCTTGCAAAGCTCCGATAACGTAACAGATATTTCGAACGTTTTATATCTTGATGCATAATGACCAGCCTTGGAACTCCTACAAGATTAGAAGTAAAGAAAGAAATAAAGATGATTTTTCAGTACATAACCATAGTTTATTCCACTCCATAATAGATGCACATAAATTCTGATTCTTACAAATGAGCATTGGTGACATTTATGAAATAATGTGGTTCGCCGCTTTCTCCCCTGATAAATCCAACATCAATGTGAGATCTCATCCCTGAAAAATTAGTCAACAGAGGAGAACAAAAGGGCACATAATGTGGCGTAGCTGCAACCTATTACAATGTTGACAAGACCAGAAATCTGGCAAAGCGCTAGCAGACAACATATAACTTTAGCAATTCCACCGATGGAAGCAGATAAAACTTATCTCCAATGCTCATGTTTAGAGAGATGAACTCACTGACTAAACTCCAAAATAAACTCTAAACATTTTAATTTAAACACATGAGCCATCAGTTACACCAAGAGCAGTGGTGTGGACAGCAGTCGAATCATTATTAGTAACAGGTTTACCTCGCTAGAAAAAGCCTTTTACAACCTACAATTATCACATCAACCGGGTCATACTTTGTTATACTCAGATTAGATGCCACTTTTAGAGCCCTTGCAAGGAATACGTGATGGTTCATGAGATATGATGTTAAAAGAGTTAAATAGAGAAAAATTGTGAGGTGTCAAAAGCCCATATCCAGGCAAGAGAAACCACCCATTCACATATTACTAGGACAGAAACAATTATATTTGCGTCTGAATATGCTACAAAATGGTCATACAGAAATATATAAAATATACCTGAGGCGATTATTGCATCAACACCCTCGCGTATAGCCTGGTTATATAATAAAATTCCACTGAAATAATTGATAATTATAAGTGCACACATAAAATAGATAGTAAGAATTTCTCACCTCCCTTGTAGTGTCTATCGCATGGCACGGCCCAGCAGTCAAAGATTCACATATCTGATCATGAGAAGGAAAAACATTCAAACAATTACTCCATTTAAATTTGAAGCACATGAGTAAAGCTAGACTGCCCCCACATGAAAAATTAAACTAGCTTATGTCTAAATAAAAACAGCAAACAAGACAACATTAATCCTGTATGTCGTGATACAGAGATAGAAAGAAGGGCCACAAAATTTTATCAAATTCATCAATTGAAAGTTTATGGCAAAGCCAACCGGAAAGAGGTAATTCATCAGACGGGATAGGCTTTCTGCCAGATACAAGCCAAACCAGTAGAGTTCAATGTCAACAGAAGAAGAAACTTAAGCGGAAAAGAAATACAACATAACCAAGAATTTAATATAATCGTACACAAAGATCGTTATTCTACTAATTAAATTTACTTTATTAAGGGGAAATTTGTAACAATTTAATTCAAATTATACATATGATCATCCCAAAATTTTTATCTTTTGTTCAAACATCAAAAATTGTGTTCCTCTCTAAAATAATCAACTAAATTATAATTTGTACGATCCAATAACTAAATAATAAGGATATAATAGGTTTTTAAATGTGAAAAAAATGGAGGTTGTTTCAATTCGGTCTTAAAGGAGAGAGACCAAAATATGCACCGGAAGTCTTTGGTCAAAGGAAAAATTTCACCGGATTGTTGGTTTACAAACCTAGATAAATGTTTGTCAAAAAAACCTAAGAGGAATGGCCAACACCCGAAAGTTGATTTTTTTTTTAATTTGATATCATTGAAATTGAGCAACATGCCTTCGACTCAAAACAGTACATCTCTCGTAAAATTGCATTTAGATTTCAGCACAAGCATTGAATGCTTTACAAATGATAAGATCTTCTTAGACATATTACAAACAAACCCCAATCAAATTGTAATGAAATTGTTAAAACTGATCGTTCCAACTCCAAACGCCTAGTCAAGCCAGCGGGTGACACCATCTTCGCCTATGGATGCAACAATTTCAACACGCACATCCAATATGGCCTGCAAATCACCGTCATTACAACGTATTTCGTGGAAAGTGTGACAAGTAAAATATAAAAAATGTATCATTATTACTCTTCATGAAAGCTTGGGATTGTTAGCTGTAAATTTAATCCAGGTATGTAGTAGACAATAAAGATAATTTTTATCCCTCACAAAGTTTTCTTTAAAGTAAAAAGAAAATTTAGGGCGTCAGGGCTATGAAGTTACATATTGAGGCATTGCTTGTCATTATGGCTACATAGAATCAGGATTTGTGTAGCAGCAATTCACGAATTAATAATACAGCATTGACAAAATGAGAACTTACCAGAGGATTTCTGCAGTTCACCAACTTACAATCTTCCAAAGAACCTTCAATTCTCCAACTCTCCCAAACATCGAAGCTATGGCTAGCAAATACAAATTCCATCCTTCTATTGATCTGCAAAATCAAAGTGAGTATCAGATAACAGAAGTTCCAAATATTTCCTAAATGTCATGTCAAGAACCATACATTATTCGAAAAGAGAACTTGGGCATACCCATTTATACGATTACAAAAGTCAAGCATAGCCAATTGAATTAATTTTTATGCTTTTACGTACCAATGGAAGTTGATTAGTATATTTTCACAGATCCTACATATGTCGTCAATCCTACCATTTCCATCATTCTTAGACGCTTGAGAAGTGTGTGATGACATATTTACAATTCAATTGCAATACCTGTAAAAGTTTTCCTCCAGCTGTAAATGATCTAAAACCAACTGAATCCTGCAGAGTATGGTTATCAAAGAGAAAATATTTAGCTTTCTTGCATACCATTCTCATTCACTCTGTTTTGTAACTTTTGGCTGTTTACATCAACAGCCACTGAAAGCAGATATATCAAACAAAAAAATATATGAAAATCCCAATCTAAATACCTTGCTTCTGAATTCAACAAGGAACTGTGCAGCAGGATCTCTTTTTGTCACATTTGGCAATGTGTCAAGGAACCAACCACCACCTTGAACTCTTAGCCTAGAGATATGAAGCGCAGGACGATCTTTGGTGTGTAAAGCAATAATATAACCGTCTTTCAGCAGTTCACCAGACTTTTCACTGAGTTCTATGTGTGGTGTCAGGATAAGCTCTGGAGGTGATTCTGCTTTTGAGTCAATTGATGTCTTCCTGTTCCTTGAATCCTCAGGAGAAGCAAAACGTGAACTGGAGCTCAACACCTGATCTGTGCCACTCATATTAGCATCATCTTCTTTGTAAGAAGTACTCGCTTTTTCAAAAGTCAAAGATTCGTCTGCTTTATGCTGTGATTTTTGGCGCCCGTGCCTCTTTTTAGCCTTCTTACTCGATCTGCTTCGCTTTATTTCTGATCTATTGGAAGTATTTTGAGACAAAACAGAACCTTGGGTATGGGATGATGCCTCTTTTGATTCATTAATAACCTTTTTCTGGGAGCTTTCAGCTGTTAACTGAATATCTTGAACCACTCTATCACAGACAGAACCTCGGAATGAAGTTTCATTGTCAAGTAAATGATGCTGTTCATTTGCAAATCCCACAGAACTTTCCAATTCCTCATCATCAGATACAGCATTTTGTGGGATGACATTATCCATGAAAAAATTCTGTAAAATGGAAATGGCCTTTTCTCTTATCTCCATCCACACTTCTTCACTATAATCTGCACTTCGAGGAAGTATCAGAACATTGGGCATTTCCCTCACCTGAAATTTGGTAATAGTATAACACTGGAGTAAAGTTCTAGAGAAAAGCAAATATGATATCATCCTGAGAGATATCAGAGCTTACATTCTCCATGGTGGCAGTTACAATATGCTAAAAATGACTACGAAAACCATATTAGTAACTTGAACCAAAACTAAAAAATGCAATAATGCATCACTCTATCAAACCTTACATACCACCCTTTGGTTTTTGAAAATTCATACCAAATCTTAAATGTGATCCCACACATATACCCCAATATGTAGCACTGTAGATATCGAAATACACAAGCTTTCAGTCATAGGGGCTGCTACATTTGAGGCGGGTAGATTCACATACAAACAAAAGCAATAAAAAAACATTTGAGAGAAAAAAAATAAGTGATCATAATAAAAGCAATCACACACAACAAAAAAATGCAATTTCACCACTCTCTAAACCACACATCTCTATCGCATTCATAACCTAACACTCTTCATCATACCCATGCTTCCATCCACTGTGGCCCTTCAGCACCATCCAGGGCACAGCCAGCAAGTGTGCCATCAATCAACAGTTGTTTCACAGCACAATCATCCAGCAGCTGGCTGCTACCAGTATTCACAAGAAATGCACCTTCCATAGAAATATCATCCTTGTAAGGGACAGAGTTCAAGAATCAAGGACCACAGAATCTCATAAGCAATATTAATTTACCAGGCTTTAGGTGTTGCAAACAATCTCCATTAATAATTTGAGTTGTTTCATTCGTCAGAGCACAGTGCAGAGATATGAGATCACTTGCAGCAAGCAAGTCATTTAGTGTATCCATTCTCCTGGCTGCAGCTGGGAATGTCAATGAAGATCTACTCATTCTACCATTGTCCTAAATAGATGCCAGAAACAAACACTTTAGTTAAAAGATGATATAAGAAGAATACAACACATGTAACTGTATGAATGTCCGACCGAATATGGCATGATAGCTAAAGTCAATGAACCAAGACATAATTTTATAATAAGGAACTTTATACGTAAAATGTTAGCACATTAATAAAAAAAAAAGTACTTTTGGCCCTCCAAAATATTAATGCAACTGTTGGTAACCAACTTTGCTCACATGCAGATTGAGCATAAAACACAGTGACATTAGAAACAAAAGCACATATCTAAAACTAAGTAGAGTGAACAAGAACATCATATTACATAATCGAATTGATTGTAAACTGCATATAACAGTTTCCAGAACCCCTTAGCTGTAAACTAAGCTGATAAACCTTTACTAAACCAAGTAAAACTACGAGAAAACAATTATAGTTCGCATAGTTCAGCAATAAAAATACGAAAGAGGAATGCAAAGTACCAACACAAATACTATCGAAGATCCAAAAACTCGTAGTTTTAGACAAATTAGGTAATTCGTCATACCTCGTGAACATCAAAATAGAGCACACTCATCTTAAACGCCAAGCTTCTATTAGCCAAAGACGTCGCGGAGGCGGATCTACCAACAATCCCCAACACCAGACCACGACATCGGCGCATTCCACGACAAAGTGGCTGCACCGAGCCGAGCCACCCCGAAGCCGAGAGCGCGTGCCTCGACAACAGATGCGTCCGCCTAAGGAGTCCTAACATAAGCGCCATCACGGTATCCGCCACCTCCTCCGCACGGCTCACATCAACGTGGATCATCCGGCTCAAGCCAAGGTCGGAAGCTAAGGCTGAATCAACAGCGCGGTCGGTCGAACCGAGGCAGAGAATCAACTGCCAAGGGCGGAGCCGCCGCTGGGCAGCGCGTGGGAGGAACGCGAGCGAGTGGAGAAGAACAGCCGCCGCAGATTCGATCCGCGACTCGGCCAGCCTGCTCAGAGGCACGTGCTCCACGCGCGCGATTCCCGACAGGCATTGCTGTTCAAGTGCAGCGTCCTCGATGCAATTGAGTGTTACCAGCAGAGGGAGGGGATGAGACTGAGTAGTGGAGATGTTGCGATGAGGCATCGCCGTAGGAGATCTCTTTTACACATACAAACACACAGTAAGAAGGCCGAAGCTGCTTTTTTTTGTTTTAAATTAAAATTTCCAAGTATTTATTTGTTTTTAATTTTAATCTCCAAAACTGCGGTTTCGTTTACTGCAAATCAACGACCGCTCGTATCAATTTATTTATTCGAGTCCGGGAATATTCCTCTGCTCCCTCGGCGAACCTTTTAAAAGTGGGGTGAAATATTTTCGAGTAATCTTTCTAATTATAACCTAGGATTTGGGGATACACTTTAATAGACAAATTTTTATAAGTTTTAGCAGTGTTCTAAAAAGCTCGCTTAAGCCTCGTTTAAGCTCGCTTAAGCTTGAAGCTTGGAAAAAACGTCCGCTTCGGAGAAAGCGTAAAAAAACAGTCAAACTGTAGTTTGACCGAATTAAGTATAATTAAGGTGTTTAATTAAGCGTATTTAACCACAATTAATCGCATCTATTAATTTTTTTATTTTGAAGGTAATAAATTAGGTTTATAATTTCGATGTTTATTTTTTAATTTTAATTATGATTAAGCGTGTCTGATAATGATTTGACAAATATTTAATATTTTTAATGTGTTATAGTTGCAAAAACAAATTAAGATTGTAATTTTGATATTTTATGATTTTATAAATATGAGAATTAATGCATCAGACATAAAATTTATCATATTTATGTATTATTTTATCTATTTATTGGTTTGAGATAATTACAATTACACTGAATATAAAAAACGCTTTTTCACGCTTAAGCATGTGCTAATCTCGCTTAAGCTTGAAAAGCTTGAAGCTCGACATTCACGCTTCGGGGCGCTTCACGCTTTTTAGAACCTTGAGTTTTAGAGAGGTGGTGGAATAAGTAGACGTTCGATTAATTGTCAAGAATTATATGTGTCACGCCCCGAGATGGATGTTGGTTGACACCGACGTTGCTCTCCAATTTACATTCGAAAACAACAAGGCTCGGAAGTACAAAATTCAGAAACCAGTCTTTTTTTCATGATAATCATTGTCTGATACAAACTCAATGATAAATGTTTTACAGCGGAAATGTAAAACCAGACATAATAGTGTCTTAACAGATACATCGGAATTAACATAAACATAAACCGAGAACAGTAATCTTCTTCACCAGCCCCAGAACTGGATCTGTTTTTCTTCTAATATTTCTTCCTTGTTCTTAACTGAGATGGGTTTGGTGGGTGAGTGATATGATTGTCACTCAGTAAGTAGGGACGAGAATAAATCCCAGTTTTCGAAATCGTTTTCAACATAAACAGTAATACAATAATATACAGAAAACTCTTATTTTCGGAACAAAAATCAGGATTCGGAAATCACAGGTTTCAGAACAGATGTCAGAATTAGTAAGCACTGAGCACGTTAGTGAATTTCATGGCTAAACTGATATCAATCCCCTATATGTTCTCTCCTCTAAGGGGTGAGGCCAGACTCAGAATCAGAATTCAGAAATGTTCAGAATATATATTCCTACCATTAGTTCACTAGGGAGTTTCAGTGCTTCAAAATCAGATATCAGAAATCAAACATACAGAAATTGTGCTTTAAAACAGATATTAACAAACTGATTTCAAGATATTTATACATAAGCCCACTTACAGTAATATGCTAGAGCTTCGGTTGAAGTCTACTGGAAATCTGTTTGACTCGCTACTGGTTTTTACAGCTCGAAAATACACTCTCTTAACTCAATTTTCAAATGATAACTCAATAATTGTGTAACAACAATTTCAGAGACTTGAGGGTGTCATTTATAGGCCAAATTTTTACTGTTAGCCTCCCTATTAATGACCATAATCTGCCATTAACAGCCTTTATTCCATGTTAATGCTTCAGTTACAAGTATAAGCTGAATCAGTAACTGTCCGCTGGATTCTAATCTTCTGCTGCTGGATTTTTATCTGTTGTCTGCTGCAGGATTCTAATCTGCTGGAAAAGTACCAGCTTATGAAATATTATCTTCTGCTGGAAATTTTGCATTGCTACTGAAATGCTGGAAATTCGGGTTCTCACAATATGTTTCTACCAACATTTTTTTAGGACAAAGTTGTTCGTAAAGTTTATTTGACTAGCGTAATTTGCAGATTACTGCATTAGCTCGAAGATTTGTCAAATACGCAACGAATGATAAAGTTTCATCGGCATAAAAAAATAACTAATTATTAATGTTAAATGAAGATAGGATTTTGTGTTTTTGTATCTTAGAGGGTGTGAACGAATTGAATTGAATCAAATATAGATATAATTTAAAGATCGAATTAAATTTTTAGGCTGACTTTTGCTTGAATTTGATAGTTTTAAATGAAACAAATATTTTTGGAACCGATTCATTTAATTAACACTCCCGTTATATTTTCCAGTGTCTCTCGAGGGTACCTTGATAGTGTGCATAAAGTTACGATCCAAATGTTCAGTAGGTGCATAAAAGTTTGAGTGGGTTTTATATGAGACCGTCTCAAGGATCCTAATCTGTGAGACGGGTCAACCTTACCAATATTCACAATAAAAGAGATTCGTCTCACAAATACGACCCGTGAGACCGTCTCACACACGTTTTTGCCTAAAAGTTTATATACTTGTCACATTAGTTAGGACCAACTACTTAGAAAACCAAGTTCTAAGATTAACAATGTTCATACTTTTGATATTCATCCAAATCGATCATTTTGGAAGGAGAAAAAACTTCACCTGAAGTACCACTTACGTATTGAACGGTTACAATGAATTCTTTTAATATCTCGGGTAAGTGTGCTTATATTGTAATGTCCTGGAAGATACACATACCAACCAACATGCACGTTTTATGTTGCGTAAATTTTGCTGTTTTTAAATTCTCACAATACAACTTCGAATTCGAGTTCAAGACAACTTGAGCTTCAAGTTGGCATAAATTTTCTGTGGATTTTATACTTTCTTGATTGGGAAGTCGTAGGTGTTGTTCAAAATATATGGAAAACCAGAACAGATAGCTATGTGTAAAACCAGAAAATCAGTATAGTGAATCAAAACAGTAGTATAATGCTTAATTAAATCAAACCGAGGCCTGTAGCTTGTACAGTTTCCTTAAAACAGATTCGCTCTCCGAGGATTCAGCGGACGTCTGTTTCCCAGGATACAACGGGTAAACCAGCAGAGTTGCAGCACAAAGCACTATGCTAGTGAACAAAATCAGTACATGAACTTTATCAGTGAACGGAGCATAAGCAGAACAAGAAGAAGCAGAAGTACTGTAGCAGAACCAGTAGCAAAAGTACTGTAGCAGAAGAAAAGCAGAAGAACTGTAGCAGCAGGAGAAAGTTGATTTTTCGGTCTCTTTTTATAGGCTAGGCACATCCCCTATTTATACATGTCAATATCATCCATATCAAAGGCCACATGTTGCCTTACATATGCCTTAAAGATGGGAGATGAAGCACCAACAGTTGAGGAGATGAAGCACCAACAGTTATGTCATGCGAAAGGCCTCAAGGGCATGTGAAAGGTCTCAACTGAAAAAAAGAAATTAACAAAAGATGGCATAGACTGCTAGGCAATTTTTGCCTTGATCGGTCCGACATTCGACTAGGCGCGTCGTACGCTTGCACACAAGTCAAGCCTTTTTTCCACTGCAAATTGGGCCCATTATTTGCATCCCTACGGGTGTGTGCGCGAGAGAGAACCTCTTGACCAATCATAGTTACACCTCCATAAAGTGTAACACAATATAAACTTATCTATACCACTTCATTTTTCCAATATGGGACAAACCCACCTTTTTAAATTTCCATTCACTCACATGGAAAGCTCATAAGCCTAAATGTCCACCTTTAATCCAACAGTACGAAAGTGGAAACAGCTCAAGCGCAAGTATATATATAGATGAAATGAGGTGGAGAGTCTATAAATGTTTTTATCTACTGTTTGAATAAATTATAGGGTGTATGCAAAAAAGTATATTTTTAAAAAATATTATATATATAGATTAGAAAGTGAAAAAAAACTAAAAGTAGGTAATTTTTGAAAATAAAAGTAAAAAGTTGAAAATTGTTTAAGAATGTTTGATATAAGTTATTATAATACCAGTTATCAAATAAAATAATTTTCTTATGGTGTAAATTGATTGTTATTTAAATCGATAAATTGAACAAAAATCCGTCAATATTTCATTCTAAATTCTAATCAAACATAAAGATTTGTATTTAGGTATTTATTTACTATTCGAACAGTTATCGATAATTTATTTTTATTAATACAAAGTGAAATTAAAATAAAATAAAACTTAAAAAACATATAAGTTAATCCTTCAAATTTTCATATAATTGTTTTTCGACACAAAATTTAGTTACTAAACTATAATCTCAGACAGTATGGATTTTTCAGGAATTAATATTATATAGCAATATCGAAATTCCAAAAATTAAACTGGAAAGATTAAAAATATATTTAATTATAATATATTACTTTAATATAAAAAAAGATGAAATTCTTAGATAGAATGCATTTTGGTTTTTTTGATTATTTGGGAGCAGAAAATATATGAAAGTAACGTGACACTGAGCGAAATAATGTCACGTTTCTGGAAGAAAAACATGCACGTACGGTCCGAGAGAGGGAGGACTCAAGAACAATTTGGTTATTTTTTATCTAATTATTATTACATTAAAATTATCTTGTTCCATTTCCGACAGAGAAATCTCTAAATAATGTCGTTTTTATATCGATTCCTCTTCAAATTAAATGACGCATGATTCGTAGTATTTGTCTTTCTCTGATTCTGCTCTCATTCTCTTGTTTTTCGTTTCACCCCTCAATACTTTCCCTTGCAAGCCTAGAAAAACAACAGTGAAATTCTTTGATTTTATCCGAGTCATACATCTGCTCTTGTCTACATTTTGAGGCGGGTTCGAAATTCTCGGAACAGCCCACAGAAATGAAGGTCCGATTCTTGATCCACTCTCTCTGTTTTTCTTGGTGCTGCTGATGATTGAGTTCGAGCTCTTGTTTCCCTTTTTGCATTTCTTTTTGTTCTTTAGTCAGTATTTGCTTCTCTGAAATACGGGAAAAAGGTGAAATTTTTGGAAAGTTTGTTACCATTTGTTAACATGTTTTTTCATTTCGTTTAGTACTTTGGTTGAATGGTATAAACTTGAAAGCAAAGACTTCATTCCGTTTTTTTTTTTGGGAAACTTTTCAGAAGGTTGTCTTGAAATTGGATTTACAAGATGGGAAAGACAAGAGGAAGGCTTTAAAAACTGTGTCAACTCTTTCAGGTATGAATGATTTTTTGTGCTGTTTAATTCATTTCAACATGAACCGATTAATCTAATAATTTTCATTTACCAATTGAGAATTTTCCCAATTTCGTATACATTTGTTTGGATGTGTCATTTTAAATACACTAGTTGTGATTATATCTAATAAAATAGACGCCTGTCATTGCTAGTGAAAGAATTAATTTCCCTTCAGCTAGTATAGTTGGTTTGTTGTTAAATTGCTTTGCATATGCCACACATGTATTCAAAGGAAGATAGGGTCATAAATGGTGTGATTTTTGAGTGGGTCTCATGTGAGACCGTCTCACGAATCATAATCTGTGAGAAGGATCAACCCTACACATATTCACAATAAAAAATAATATTTTTGGCATAAAAAGTAATATTTTTTCATAGGTGACCCAAATAAGAGATCCGTCTCACAAATACGACCCGTGAGACCGTCTCACACAAGTTTTTGCCGTGATTTTTTAGGAGTAAAAAGAGATTATTTTTTGCGGATACAGTATTAAAAGTATTTATTGTTGCAACGAAAAGAAAATATAAGATTGCCAATTTGAGATTGTAGGAAAGCGTTAGGATTATTTTGTTCGACAGGTGCTCGAAATAATGATAATATCATAATAGGATGTAAAATAGTAAATTTGTGTTTTGTCAGAATTAAATGTTGTGCCAGATGTTACAACATCTCGGACAACAACTATATGCAGCGGAAGATTAACTTTTATAACACAAATTGACTTGAAATAAATAGATGGACAAAATTAAATTTGCACAAGTATAAATACTTGTGTGGTGCCTTATGGCAAAAATTAATCACTAGAAAATCAAACCGATTACAAAAACCTATCACTAGTGATTATTACAAAAATCAATTTCCTCAACAAGTTGAGAAAATAAAGATTTCAAAAAAAACCAACAATATTAAAACGTGAACAAGAAAGCAAAACTTGATCCCGAAAAACACGATCAATTAGATGTAATCTTCAGTCAACACCGTTACGGATGTTGTCTGTAGATGTTGGCAACATTCAGAGCAACACGGGATCAACACTCTTCAAAACAGCACGTCTCTTGAATAGGATTTTCTCTGAAATTCTGAACGTGCACAAGTGAGTGAATATTGACCGAGGAAGAGAGAGCTTCAATGATGTCCTTGGTCTCTTATTTATAGATGTAGATTTTATCTTCACAAGGAAACCTATTTCACAAGGAAAGTGAGAGTTTAATATGAAATAAACTCCTTTTAAACATTGATATCATATCTCCAAGATCTTTATCATAAATATAATATCTAGAAAATCTTTATCATAAAAATAATATCTAGAAATGTAAAACTCAATATTCCACATGATATTATATCACAATAAAATTTTAACATAATTATCTAGAAAGGCAAACCATAATTAAATATAATATTCAATCAAATCAACAAAAAAAATAATATTAAGGAAATCAATTTAATATAGAAATTATATTTCCCTTCAGAAAGAAACTGGGCGGTTGTGCTGATTACTGTAACGTTGATAACATTTTGCGTAGATAAATCTACTGGTTTCACATTCAAGTGTACTGGTAGCTAGATGAGTAAATCATAGACTGAAAAACGATTTTTAAGTTCATTGGCTTTTTTTTCTTTGTAACGCTTTACGTGATGGAACTCTTCTCTTGGTTTTATGACCTAACACCGGGGAAAGAGACTAATAGGTGCACTGTTATACTCGTAGTAATCATGCTGAACTTGATAATATTTATCCCATTGTGTTGTAGGAATTGATGAAATCACCATTGATGTGAAAGGAAAAAAACTAACAGTGATTGGAACGGTTGATCCCGTGAGTGTGGTGAGCAAATTACGAAAAAAGAATTGGCCATCAGACATCATCTCCGTTGGACCAGCCAAAGAACCTGAGAAGAAAGAGGAGCCAAAGAAAGAAGAACCCAAGAGGGATGAGGCAAAGAAAGAAGAGTCGATAAAAGAAGAAGCCAAGAAGGAAGAAGTCAAGAAGGTCGAGAAAAAGGCTGAACCAGAGGTAGTGGTCGGGCCAGTAATGCCACACAAGGCTTACTACCCTCCGATGAACACGTACTACTACATGCATCACAGCAATGAAGAGAACCCCAATGCTTGTGTTATCTGCTAAAGTATGCTAAAATAAGTAGAGGGGCTTCTATTCCTTTTTTTCTTGATCATGGTTTTGTTTAAAATCTATGCAAATCCAGAGGAAAAACTTCATAAACCGACCAATTCTGCTGTTATGTCGGCATCAAATGACGCTAGCTTATCAAGAACTTTGTTACGAGTATTCAAAGTTAAGAAAAAAAAAAAAAAAAAAAAAAAACTTTGTTACGAGTATAGAATTAAATAAAGTTTTGATTATCATTCTTGGTGCATTGTTTAAGTTTAATATAATTTTCATAATCCTTGCGTGTGTTGGGGAATTACCCCGAAGCGATGTCGACCACGATGATAATAGTATCCAAACTTGCGGAATAAAATAATCAACAAGAACACAAGGATTTACGTGGTTCATCCAAAATAAGCTACGTCCACGGAGCTACTGCAACTTTTATAACTGGAAAAAATATTACAACAAGTGTATACAACTATACACTCAATATCTCACACTCCCAACCCGAGTATAACCGAGAAAATATTTTCTCTAGCTCACACAAGAGAATATCCGCACTCAAAAAAAATACAATTTTTTTTTTCTATGCACTCTCTTTTTATCAAAGCTGAAAAGCTTTTGATTTTGAGATACAATAACTGAAAGAATTGAGCTCTATTTATAATTGATTAATTCGTTCAGTTTTGTAAATTCTTTCGACGTGGGATACGTTTTTTTATTATTTAATTTAATGTGGGTCTCACCCCATTAAATTCTTACCTAACAGCGTGCCCATAATTTTGTTCAAGTGATATGCCACGTGTACCTGTGCAGTTGAAATTTTTGCTGTAAAGTTGCACTTGTGCACGTAATTGTCTTTGTTTGTTTCTTGTTCAAAGCAAAAATATTTGAAGGAGCACTATGATGGATTGGTTTTTACAGGACAAAATTGCAATGGGTAGTTATTTTTAAATGGAACTATGGCTTGGTTCACGAATTATATATTTAGGGGATCAATCCCACGCAATAGCCGTCAAATATAACTTCCATATATGACATACTCCTAACGGTTTTGTGTGAAAGATAATGCATTAATTGGATATACATCTTTGTTTCATCCCATGTTTTAATTTGTTCAAGTTCTACAAATGATTATAGTTATACATTAAGATTGAGACTTGGACCTAACTCAACTCCAAAAACTAGCTCAAGAGAGGATGATTATCCAAACCCATATATGCAATTCTTAGATATTTTATTTAATCGATGTAGGACAACTAACACACTATTTTCACACCTAGGAATGAACATTTGGAGTGTGAAGTTTACAAATGACCAAACTATGGGTAGAACAGATGGTTCAACTATGAACATTCTAACACTTAATGGTAGAACCTCAACTCTGATATCATATTACGAGTAGGGCTGTAGTACACGAGAGGTGGAAGAAATTACCTACTCTGTTATCCTTTTCCAAAATGATCGATCGTTACATATGGGCTAAGTACAGCTATCAAACTTACTAAACCAACTTAAACTAACTAAACCAATTTAGAACTAACCAACAAATAAAGTCAAATAAGTACATGTGTTTAAAATTGCAAGTCATATTCATTGCACTGATGGTACATTTCAATCCATGTCTAAGATACATAATGTGTCGGTGATATTGCACAATCGAACCACAATTTCCGTTGATTACATTGGTGATGTTCAGCTCACTTCAAATATTACACTTCGCAGGGTTTTATTCCTTGGATACCCACCTGGTGTTAAAGGTTACAAATTGTATGATCTTGATAGCAAACAGATTTTTTTGTCTATGAATGTGATCTTCCATGAATATATCTTTCCATTTCATACTCATACACACCTATATTTCCCTCGGTTAATCCATTCCCTGATATTGTTCTTCCCTTAGCTCAGCCTGAAGCTTGCCTTGATACTCCTACTAAGGATCCTGCTTCAGAACGTCCATCATCCTTACCTCAGCCTCGTCATTCCACTCGTATTCAGAAACAACCATCTTATCTCCAAGACTACCACTGCAATCTTTTTCATGGTTCTGACCCATGCAGCCTTCGGTGCATATACACCATATCCTTATCTAACTATATTTCCTATGACCAATTAGCACATGCTTACAAAGCTTTTGTACTTGATGTCTCTTCTGTGTTTGAACCAAAATCCTATCACCAAACCATCAAACACCTCGAGTGGCAGCATGCAATAACTGTTGAGTTAGCTGCTTTGGAGAGTAATAATACTTGGTCGATCTTTCCTCTTTTAATTGGTAAACACTCGATTGGTTTCAAGTGGGTCTATAAACTCAAACTTCATGCAGATGGCTCAATTGAAAGACATAAAGCTAAGCTTGTTGCTAAAAGATTTAGCCAACATGAGGATGTTGATTTCTTAGACACGTTTTCACATGTCGCAAAATTGGTCACCGTTAAAGTTCTTCTTTCTTTGGCAGCATGTAAGAATTTGCATTTGGTTCAGCTAGATGTTAGTAACACCTTCTTAAATGGTGATCTATTTGAAGAATCATATGTGGACCTGCCACTAGGATATCAATTTCAGGGGGAGTTGGTTAATAACATGAACCATATGGTGTGAAATCTTCACAAGTCTATATATGAACTCCATCAAGCTTCAAGACAATGGAACTCCAAATTTTCCCAAATTGTGCTCAAGTTTGATCTTGCTCAATCCAAATCTGATTATTCTCTATTCACTAATGGATCGAGTTCAGCATTCGTGGCTCTATTATTATATGTGGATGACATCATTATCACTGGGACGTTTCTTGTGCTCGTTGAATCCTTAAAACAGTTCTTACATAGCCAATTCAAACTTCGTAATCTGGGCAACCTGAAGTGTTTCCTTGGGGTTGAAATTGCTCGATCTTGCACGGGAATTGTATTATCTCAACGCCAATATGCTTTTCAACTTCTTGCTGACACATGTTTTTTTGCTAGTAAGCTTGTTGTGACACCCATGGATCCTAAGGTTCGTCTGAGTTCAGCTAATGTTGAGCCTCTCGAGGATATTATCCAATACTGGCGTCTTGTGGGTCGTTTACTATATCTCACACTTTCGAGGCCATATCTTTAGTTTGCTGTTCAAAAACCTGTTGTTTGGGGTATTCAAATATGAGGGAAAGCAAGAAGAAAACAATGAAAATAGCTTTGTAGAGGCAAGTGTTGAACACTTTGTCCTTAAGAAGAATTTGCCCTCACAATGTGCTAGAGTTTGTGGCATCTTCTCCCAAGATACAACTACAACACTTGAATAAGGAGCACTCAAATATTCAAGTTCTTTCACAAAGAAATGGATGAACTCTCTCTTGTAGAAGAAGGAAGAAGAAGAGATGCAAAAAGATGATATGATATGTATGTTATTTATTATTTTCAAATAATCATGCATTTAATTTTTTTCATGCAAAAGACATGATCTTTCATTCATAGGGAGTGTCCCTTGGCCAATGTAACTGATCACAATCATCAAACAATTCCAAGGAGATGAAAAAACATCAAAAAATTCGAAAAATCCCGAAGGGACGCGTCTGTGCGCGCAGGGGCGCACGCCCGCTCGCACGCTGCCGAGAGCACTCGGCAGGAGCACGCACATGCGTGCCGCTCCGCGCGCATGTGCGCGCCAGCCACTGGCAAGCGCGCGCACATGCGCCCAGGCACGCGCGCATGTGCGCGCTCGGCAGGGGCTGCCGAGCGCTCTCGGCAGCGCCTGCCGAGAGCCCTCGGCAGGAGCGCGCACATGCACGCCGCTCCGCGCGCATGTGCGCGCCAGCCACTGGCAAGCGCTCGCACATGCGCCCAGGCGCGCGCGCATGTGCGCGCCTGCCACTGGCATGTGCGCTCACATGCGCGCAGACCCGCGCGGATGTGCGCGCCGGCTACTGTTCAGGCGCAATTTTTTTTTTCGATTTTCGTCCCTTACACGTTCCGACTACTCGTTTTATGTTCTTTCAACATATGATGAACTCTTTCGAGTTTTATTCAGAACAATCGAACTTAATATTCGTTCATTAAGCTTCGTTTTTCTTTTCCGAATTTTTCCAAATCAAACACATTGATTTACTTGCTTAATTTTCATTCATTAAGCATCAAAATTCCAACAATCCCCCACATGATAACCTTTCTTCCAATTCCATTTTGTGTTATCGGTTGTGTCCGTTTTGGCCATGGAACATATTTTGGCTTCATACGTGTTTCATCGAGGCGGCCCGTCCTCACACGTACATAGGTGATCTCCTTGTAAAAGGGTATTCTATTTACCCCGCTTTTGTAAGCTACGGAATCATTAAAAGTACAATACTTAACCTCACTACCTTTGTAGGCAACTTCACTCGTCGTCTTAGGAATGAGGAGTGATTCTACAAGTTCTCATAATTTAGTTGTCCCATTGAACCAAGATTTTGGGATCTCCAATCTACAAGGTTGGGTTGCCACTATGAAAACTTTATTTGGTAGGTTTTAAGCCCATTCCTCTTGACAGACAGTACATTTGATCTCTATTTAATGCTTTTGTAAGCGGATCCGCTAAGTTATACTTTGATTTAATATAATAAACAGATATAACTCCATTAGAGATCAACTGTCGCACAGTATTATGTCTTCGACGAATGTGTCGAGACTTGCCATTGTACATACTGTTTTGTGCCCTAGCAATTGCCGACTGACTGTCGCAATGTATCAAGATAGCTGGCACTGGACTTGTCCAACATGGAATGTCCTCTAGAAAGTTGCGAAGCCACTCAGCTTCTTCTGCAGCTTTATCTAGCGCTATGAACTCCGATTCCGTACTAGACCTCGCAATGCAAGTTTGTTTCGATGACCTCCAAGAGACTGCTCCTTCACCAATGCTAAATACATAGCCACTGGTGGATTTGGAGTCATTGGTATCAGAAATCCAATTTGCATCACAGTATCCTTCAGTACTGCTGGATACCTTGTGAAATGTAGTCCATATTCAGATGTCTGCTTTAAATATCTAAGCACCCTTGTCAACGCCTTCCAATGTGCATCACTAGGATTACTTGTAAACCGACTTAACTTGTTAACCGCACAAGCGATGTCATGTCTAGTACAATTAGTGATGTACATAAGGCTTCCAATAATTTTGGAGTACTCCAGTTGAGAAACTGGTTCTCCACGATTTTTTGCCAAATGAACATTTACGTCTAAAGGCGTTTTTACTGGGGTATAGTCATAAGCGTTAAACTTCTTTAACGCTGTTCCTACATAATGAGACTGAGATAGGACTATTGCTTCTGGAGTTCTAAAGATTTTAATCCCTAGAATTACATCAGCAATACACATATCTTTCATATCAAAATGTTTGGTCAACATTTTCTTTGTACTCTTAATCAACTCTTGGTTATTCCCCATTATTAGCATGTCATCCACATATAGACATACCATCACATAAGATTCTCGAGTGCCTTTAATATAAACACATTTGTCACACTCATTAATCTTAAATCCATTTGACAATACTACTTTGTCAAATTTTTCGTGTCACTTCTTGGGCGCTTGTTTAAGTCCGTATATTCGTGCCATTGCTTGGGCGCTTGTTTAAGTCCGTATAGCGACTTAATTAAACGACAGACCTTTCTTTCTTGTCCTTTAACTATGAAGCCTTCAGGTTGCTCCATATATATTTCTTCTTCAAGTTCACCATTTAAGAATGCCGTTTTGACATCCATTTGATGTATCTCAAGGTTATGCAAAGCTGCAATAGCAATGAGCACACGAATTGATGTTATTCTTGAAACTGGTGAATACGTGTCGAAGAAATCATGACCTTCTCTTTGTCTATAGCCTTTGGCCACAAGCCTGGCTTTGTATTTTTCAATACTTCCATCAACTCTCATTTTCTTTTTCAATATCCATTTGCATCCCAATGGCTTGGTACCTGGTGGAAGATCCACTAGTTCCCAAGTATGGTTTAGCAAAATAGAATCCATTTCAGAGTTGATGGCTTCTTTCCAATAAGGAGCTTCAGGGCTAGCCATAGCATCTTGTATGTTCTTTGGTTCATTCTCCAACATAAAAGTATGGAAGTCTGGACCAAAAGACTTTGAGATTCTAGCCTTTTTGCTTCTTCTTGGCTCTTGCTCCTTTGAAGAGCTTTCCAATGGTATAGCATTTTCATTTAGAGTTGGATCGTGTGTAGGTACTTGACCTTCATGCTCCATCTCAAGTTTTCGCTTGCTAGAACCATTTTCTTTCCTTTCTTTACAAGGAAATATATTTTCAAAAAATACTGCATTTCTTGATTCAATTGTCATGCCCGTATTCATTTCTGTATTTTCAGATTTGTGCACTATAAACCTATAGGCACTACTATTATGATATGCAGTCGACTGTCTTTGGTCCAATCCGCTCTTGTTTAGGCTTTGGTATTTCAACATTATCTAGACACCCCCACACTTTAAGGTACTTGTAGGAAGGTTTGTGACCTTTCCACAATTCATAAGGTGACTTGTCATTTTTCTTGTGGGGTATCTTGTTCAGGATGTGATTAGCCGATAGTATTGCTTCCCCCCACAAGTTTTGGGGTAGTCCTGAACTTATTAACATAGCATTCATCATATCTTTCAGAGTTCGATTCTTTCTTTCGGCAATGCCATTCGATTGTGGTGAATAAGGAGCAGTCGTTTCATGAATTATACCCACAGATGTGCAGAATTCATCAAACGATGCTCCGTATTCGCCCCCTCTATCGCTTCGAACTCTCTTTATTTGTTTGCCTAGTTGATTCTCAACTTCGGTCTTATAACATTTGAATGCTTCAAGAGCTTCATCTTTCGACCTCAAAAGATATACGTAACAATACCTTGTATTATCATCAATGAATGTCACGTAGTATCTTTTCCCTCCTCTAGTTTGTACAAACTTTAAATCACTGATGTGTATTAATTGTAGAGGAGTCGTACATCTTTAAATCAAGTGGTAAGGCGCTTTGGTAAAATTTGCTTCAACACATATTTCGCATTTTTGTGTTGTATCGACGTTGTGTTTAGGCAATAATTCAAGTTTCATTAAACGTTGCAAGGTATTAAAATTTACGTGTCCTAAACGAACATGCCATAAATGAGAACACTCAAGCAAGTAAATAGAACTCTTGTCTTTATTACTTTCAACAACATTTTGGCTTATAGCCATTACATTCAACTTGAAAAGGTTCTCATCGAGATATCCTTTTCCAATAAAATGACCATTCTTTGTCAATACAACCTTGTTAGACTCAAATACTAGTCTAAACCCGTGTTTGACCAACAGAGACCCCGACACGAGGTTCTTTCTGTTAGCCAAGATCGAGAATATCGGATCACAAAAATTGATTTCTTGTGATTTCAATTTTCTCTTCTTCACAGGATCAATTGTTCTACGTATTTAACACGAATTAATTAATTATAACACACAGAGATTAGAGATTACCTTTGAAGCGTGTTCTTGATCTTTCTCTGCACTGGATCTACGCTCCAAACCTCTAAGTCTTCTCTGGTGTTCTCTCAAACTCTTAACGTAGGATTGTGTGTGGTCACAAGTTACAATATCACATATATATAAGATATATTTGTGATATCTTGTAACAAAAAGATAACTAGAATATCTTTTAAAATAAAAATTTAAATGGACGACAGAATATATTATACCATATCTAGAAAATTAGCTGATAAACTTCCATGTATAATTCTGTCTAGATAAATTTATCCCACATATACCATAAATTATAACTCATATAATTTATCCAGTTTATATTAGAGCCACCAAAGGGATCTGATCGGATTCAATTAAATTAAGCTCCAATAAATTAATTTGATCCAATCAACTCATGATTTATCAAAATAATTTATTAATCTTATTCTATTCCACTAAAAGGATAAGACTGCACTCTCAAATTAATTGATATTACTGAAGCACAAAATCAATAATAATATCCTCTAATTTATCAACCCAACATATCACCCCTGTCGATCAGTTAGAACATCTAAAACAGGGTATCATGACCATATAACCCATATTAGATATTCATAGCTTCTCAACCCTAATCTTCTCTTTGACAGTCCCATGTGATCACATCACATGATTAATTCAACAAGAATGTTGAACTACTGAGCTCAGATTTTACTGTCTTTTAGAAGAACTTGTGAGTTTATGATCATACCTATTGACTAGGTGACAGATTCCATATTACGAATATATGTTCTTTGTTATTTCACTTTAATTCCCAAAACATCGAGATATTGACCAATGGTTTGGTCTCACTCATTGATGTATCAAAGAACTTCAAGTTAGTAATCAAAGTTCATTATCCGCTCAGGATTAAGGTGTTATGTACGACAATCAAGTGATTTTGAATTAGTATGGTCAAATCAAATTCAAATCTCACGTGGTCCAGTCCAATATAACAAAATGTATCCTCAATTTTATTACCAAACCAAAGATAGGCTTCAATAAAATTGAGACGATCTTATCAAAATAATTTGTCCTTATTTATTTACCGATCGTGGACAATAAAACTTTGGATTGAACTACAAATTGAATTTTTCCGTGTTTAACGACTTAAACACTCAATTTATAATAATACAACAATCCAATGGACATATGCATTGCTCAAAATAAATTTATTTAAACAAATAAATGAAGATTATTTTAATTTCAAAATGTCATCAACATATAACAAAAGTACTCAATGGGCATCATACTATCGAACATTTTCCTCCCACTTTCCCTAGAGCAAATGAGTCATGTCTAGTACACCCATATTTTGAATATGTTCCTCAAAAGCTCTAGCAGGTAAGCTTTTGGTGAAAGGATCAGCAAGATTTTCAGCAGATGCTATCTTGCACACTGTCACGTCTCCTCGTTGAACAATATCCCTCATTAGGTGATATTTCCGTTCAATGTGTTTTCCACGCTGATGGTTTCTTGGTTCTTTTGCATTTGCCACTGCACCACTGTTATCACAATATAAAGTAATGGCATTTGATGCAGCAGGAATAACTTCAAGGCTTAGCAAAAACTTTTTCAGCCAAACGGCGTCTTTTGATGCTTCACAAGCCGCTACATACTCCGCTTCCATTGTGGAATCAGCAATACATGATTGCTTGATACTCCTCCAAACAACGGCACCACCACCCAATGTGAATACAGATCCCGATGTGGATTTACGAGAATCTCTATCAGTTTGAAAATCAGAATCAGTATAACCCACAGGTGCCAACTCTGAAGCCGAGTAAACCAACATATACCCTCTAGTTCTGCGAAGATACTTGAGAATATGCTTTACAGCAATCCAGTGCTCTGGTCCTGGGTTTGACTGATATCTACTAACAATCCCAACAGCATAACAAATATCTGGTCGAGTGCATATCATAGCATACATAAGACTTCCTACAGCCGAAGCATAAGGAACTCTTTTCATGTATTCCACTTCACTTGGATTCTTAGGATTGTGGTCCTTTGACAAGTGAATTCCATGTCTGAAAGTTTTTTGACCCTTCTTGGAATTTTGCATTGCATACCTCACCAATATTTTATCAATATATGAAGATTGAGATAAAGCAATCCGTTTGTTCTTCCTATCCCGAAGGATCTGGATTCCTAGAACATAACTTGCTTATCGCAATTCTTTCATGTCAAACTGTTGAGACAACCAATTTTTGGCAGATGTCATCACCCCTACATTATTCCCAATAAGTAGGATGTCATCCACATATAGCACAAGAAAAATCACCTTGTCATCTAAAATTTTCTTATAGACACAAGGCTCATCAAGATTTTGATCGAAACCATAATCTTTCACAGATTGATCAAAAACGATGTTCCAAGACCTTGACGCCTGCTTAAGTCCATAAATAGACTTTTTCAGTTTGCATACTTTATGCTCTTGATCGTTGTGGATAAAACCGTCTGGTTGTGCCATATAAATGGTTTCGTCAAGATTTCCATTAAGAAATGTTGTCTTGACATCTATTTGCCACACCTCATAATCAAAATGAGCTGCAATGGATAATAGGATCCGAATAGACTTAATCATAGCCACAGGTGAGAAGGTTTCATCGTAATCGATTCCTTCTCGTTGGCTAAAACCTTTGGCTACCAATCTAGCCTTAAAGGTCTCTATTTTTCCGTCTATTCCTCTCTTTCTCTTGTAGACCCATTTACACCCTATAGGTCTCACACCTTCAGGAATGTCTACAAGAACCCAGACGGAGTTAATGTACATGGATCTCATTTATGATTCCATGGCACTCCTCCATTGGTCAGCGTCAACATCCTCCATAGCTTCTTTGTACGTGATGGGATACTCCTCTTGTTCAATGGAAACCGCATCAAACGATTCTCCATAGAGCAAGTATCTAGAAGGTTGTCGAATGACCCTCCCACTACGTCTAAGCTGTGGAGGTTCTTGGTTGATTGGAATTGATTGTCGTTGTCTTAAGTTCTCTTCTTGATCATTTCCTTCATTCTCCATTTGGATATGATGGGGTGACCGATCATTGGAACCAATGTTTTCTACCACTTCATTTGTTTGGAAGCCAGTGGTTAATGGTGGTAGAAATGTGAATTCAAACTGAGTAGGTTCAGTGCGGATATCTGGAGTAGATGATTCAGTAATCTCTTCCAAAAGAACCTTACTCTTTGATTCACTCTCTTCTATGTGCTTGTCCTCTAAGAAGGTTGCATTTGTACTTACAAATACCTTCTTGTCTTGAGGACTATAGAAGTACTATCATCTTGTTCCCTTAGGATATCCAACAAACATGCATAATTCTGATCTAGGTTCCATTTTATCCATCTTTCTCTTTAGCACATAAGCATGACATCCCCATATACGAATATGTCTTAGATTAGGCACGCGCCCATTCCACAATTCAAGAGGTGTTTTAGAGACAGATTTAGAAGGAACCATGTTCAATAAGTATATTGCAGTTTGGATAGCATATCCCCAAAAGGATGTACTGAGCTTAGAGAAACTTAGCATGGATCTAAACATGTCCAACAAAGTCCTATTTCTCCTTTCAGAGACACCATTCTGCTGAGGTGTAGCTGGTGCGCTCAATTGGGATATGATCCCATTATCTGATAAGTATGTTCTAAAGTCATTGGACAGATACTCGCCACCTCTGTCTGATCGAAGTGTTTTTATGCTCTTACCTAATTGTTTTTCCACTTCATTTCTGAATTCCTTGAACTTTTCAAAAGATTCAGATTTGTGGGACATTAGGTAAACATAACCGTATCTAGAGTAATCATCAGTGAAGGTGATGAAATACTCAAATCCTCCTCTAGCTTGTACACTAATAGGTCCACATACGTCAGTGTGCACTAATTCCAAAACTTCATTGGCTCTATGTCTTTTAGATTTAAAAGACCTCTTAGTCATCTTGCCTTCCAAACAGGATTCACATACAGGCAAGGATTCCACCTTTAAATTGCTTAAAGGACCATCCTTTACCAACCGTTGAATTCTATTAAGGTTGATATGACCAAGTCTCAAGTGCCACAAATAAGTTTCATTAGTGGGAGACAATTTAATTCGTTTGTTGGATTCAATGTGATGCAAAGAGCTGTCATCTTGTTTTAAGACATATAAATCGTTATTCAAATGTCCCTTGCAAATAAGGGCTTTATTCAAGGTAATATCAACCACCATTTGTGAAAAATGGACATAATATCCTTGTCTAAATAATAAAGCAACAGAAATCAAATTTCTCGTAATCTCCGGAACATAATAACAATGTCTTAAAACCAAATGTTTATTATTCGAAAAATAAAGATAAACAATTCCAACAGCTTTTGCAGACACCACAGCCCCTGTGCCAACTCTTAGAGTATGTTCCCCTTCATTGAGGCTTCTGGTTACTTGGAACCCCTGCAAAGTATTGCATATATGATTAGTGGCTCTAGAATCTACAATCCAAGTATCAGTAGAATCAACCACTAAACAAGACTCAATAAAAGATAACTCACCACTACCATGCTTCTTGGAAGCTAGATATCCTTGGCAGTTTCTCTTCCAATGACCCTTCTCTCCACAATGGAAACATTTTCCCTTAGGCTTGCCATCTACCTTGACTTTCTTCTCATTTTGTTGTGGACCCTTCTTGTTGGGCTTCTTCCTTTTATTCCCATTTTTGCATTTCGGCTTGGAATAAGACGGCCCAACAGAAGCAACAACAAATGCATCACCAGTTTTAGTCTTAAGAACACTTTCAGCATTTTGGAGTTCCTTAATCAACTCAGTCAGGGACATGTTTAGCTTATTCATGTTATAGCTAACCTTAAACTGTGAGAATATCTCAGGGAGAGTCTCAAGTGCCATGTCAACCTGAGTCTCTGATTTGATTTCAGCCCCTAACACCTCAGCCACGGTAAACTGAGCGATCAATGCAAGCATATGATCTCTCACGGGCGTCCCAGGTTTCATGCGCATGTTCATAATGGTTCTAATGGCTGCTTGTCGTGCCTGACGTCCTTGATGCTCAAACATTTCTTGGAGGCTTTCCATGATTTTTGTAGCAGTGTCCATGTTCTGATGTTTCTGTTGCAGCACATTTGAGATGGATCCCAAAATGTAGCAACGGGCCATCTCATCAGAACTGATCCACCGATCATAAGCCTGCCTTTGAGCTGCCGTGGACTCCGTCGTAGGCACTGGACAGGGTTCATTGAGCACAAACTTGTGTTTCTCCGCAGTTAAGACAATCAATAAATTACGTTTCCAATCAATGTAATTTTCTCCGACTAGTTGGTTGTTGGTTAAAATCATAGACAGTGAATTTCCAGTCATTTTTCTGAAATTAAAATAAATTTAAATGAGCAATGCAATAAATAAAATTACGTGTTATGCATGAAATGCATTTGTAGATCCCAAAAACTACTACAACACAGCAAATTACCTAAAACTCCAAAATACATAATTTTTTCTTTAGGAAAAGACATGTTATTTATAGCTAGGCTGGGACCCTCCCACTAAATTCAATATATCTAGCAACTCATGTAATATCAATTTAGTATTGCTTGATTTTGGCCATCAAAAATATTGTAAAAATATTCTATAGGAAATTCTCACAATATCATTGACTTAAGTGTATACCCTTAAATTAATTATTTATCAAGTACCAAATTAATTATGTCACCTATAGGGTGGTCACAATTAATTTTACTATAAAATAATTATAATAATTAGTCCAATCAAGTAACCGAAACAATGTAGCCCTCCTATAGGGAGACCAATAAAATTGGCACGAGGCATACATAATTCTTACTAATGGACTAATAAGGGAGACCGTGGGCTTATTAAAAAATATACCCTCTCACACTTAATATTTAAACTTTAATTTTGGGTTTTATCCAATTAATAAAATCATGACTATTTTAACTCTTAAAATAGTTCAATTATTAATCAAAATATGTATTCTCTAAAAATAGAATAAATATAATTTTATGCATGACAATATGGTACCTAAAGCGCTGTTTATGCAATCTATATGGCATGATACATGAATGACAAATATAAGCAATAATTAAACAAGAACAAATTTATGGCTCATCCTAGACACAATAAAATTAAAGATCTAATTGAGCCCAAAATTGGCCCAATACTTCAATTTAAAAAATTTCAGCCCAAGATTAATCCAGCAAATCGGATCTGACCCGAAAGCCCTTGACCCGAACTTGCGACCCAGAACCCGCGACCCATCATCAACCCTACAGAAAAATCTCCTGGATCCGACCCGAAATCCCATGACCCGAGACCGAACCCCCATCATCATCTACAACCCTAAAAAAATTCGCCGCCACCGCCGCCGCCGCTGCTGGAATCGCCGGAAGCTTGCGAACGTGAAGATTTCCACCGCGCCATCACTGGAAAACCATCGTGACACCATATCTATTTCGAAAACGAAAATTGGTGCTCGATTTTTTCAGATCCAGCGCCTAAAATCGTGGTGATTTTCGCACCTCTTCCGCCCCGCTCCACCGTGAAGAACGACGCGTGAGAAGGACCGGAAATCACCTTCACATTCATCCCTCATCCTCGCGGCCGCGGCGCTCCAGATTTCTTGATCCAGATTCGCATTCCATGGTGGATTTCGGAAATGGAAAACAGGTCCCTGACGTTGTGAAGAAGACGCACTCTGGTCCCTGGAAACTTTGGACGAAATTTCAGTCTGGTCCCTTGAGTTTTAATGGAAATTGCATCCGGCCCTCCAGTTCTTCAAACAGAAGCAGAAAAGCCCAAATCCGAAAAATACAATAAAAAATTGCACGAAAATAAACAAGGGAAAACATGGAGTCGTAATCCACCCCCTTGGTTACAGACTCGAAAATACGAAGTACAATTTCACCAAAAAAACTAAGGCCATAAACCGTTCAAAAATTAAATAAATCATTCATTCAAACCATAATCACATAAATCTAACACCGCTTTAAACTAAAACATGCATAAATAATTAATTAATTAATTCGCAATACGCAAAACAATATCAAAACCCGTGGCTCTGATACCATATGTTAGCCAAGTTCGAGAATATCGGATCACAAAAATTGATTTCTTGTGATTTCACTTTTCTCTTCTTCACATGATCAATTGTTCTACGTATTTAACACGAATTAATTAATTATAACACACAGATATTAGAGATTACCTTTGAAGCGTGTTCTTGATCTTTCTCTGCACTGGATCTACGCTCCAAACCTCCAAGTCTTCTCTGGTGTTCTCTCAGACTCTTAACGTAGGATTGTGTGTGGTCACAAATTACAATATCACATATATATAAGATATATTTGTGATATCTTGTAACAAAAAGATAACTAGAATATCTTTTAAAATATAAATTTAAATGAACAGAATATATTATACCATATCTAGAAGATTAGCTGATAAACTTCCATGTATAATTCTGTCTAGATAAATTTATCCCGCATATACCTTAAATTATAACTCATATAATTTATCCGAGTTTATATTAGAGCCACCAAAGGGACCTGATCGGATTCAATTAAATTAAGCTCCAATAAATTAATTTGATCCAATCAACTCATGATTTATCAAAATAATTTATTAATCTTATTCTATTCCACTAAAAGGATAAGAATGCACTCTCAAATTAATTGATATTACTGAAGCACAAAATCAATAATAATATCCTCTAATTTATCGACCCAACACTTTCTTATGTCCGGTACATGAAGTACATCAACAAGGGTTACTTGCAAATCCGATGTCATCTTCAGTACGACATTTTCGGTGCCCACCACCTCAGATGTAGCGGAGTTCCCCATGTATATTTTCTCCCGGTCGATGGAGTGTATAAGGAGAACATCCCTTTGTTGGAGCATATGTGTCGAGTTGCTCCCGTATCAACCCACCATTCATTGGAGTTTTCCATCAAATTGGCTTCCAAAATAACTGCAGACAAATTAAGTTCAGAAAAATCAAATGGTACCGAACTTTCTTGAACTACGTTGGCTTGAGGATTTCCCTTCTTTGGCTTCCTACAATCCTTAGCCATGTGATTTGGTTTTCCGCAGTTATAACAAGTGCCTTTGAACTTCTTCTTGTTTGGTGGTTGTTGGCCTTGTTGTGGTTGCTTCTCAAACTTCCTTTTCTTCCCCTTGAAACTCGCTTCAACAATGTTCACCCTTGGTGCCATCTTACTTGCCTTGGCTTCGGTGCTCTTGTTGTCCTCTTCTATTCTCAATCTCACAATGAGATCCTCCAATCCCATCTCCTTCCTTTTGTGCTTCAAGTAGTTCTTGAAATCCTTCCACAATGGAGGGAGTTTCTCGATCATAGCAGCAACTTGGAAAGATTCGCTTAAACTCATTCCTTCCGCATGAATCTCGTGCAAGAGAAGTTGTAATTCTTGCACTTTGACTCATCACAGATTTTGAGTCCACCATCTTGAATTCCAAAAATCTCCCAACAATGAACTTCTTCAAGCCCGCATCCTCCGCCCTGTATTTCTTATCAAGCATATCCTAAAGTTCCTTGGCGGTCTTGACTTGACAATACACATTGTACAATGCATTGTCAAGTCCATTGAGGATGTAGTTCTTGCATAAGAAATCACTTTGGTTCCAAGCATCCAAAGCGGCCCTCATGTTTGTGTCTGTCTCGTTTTCAGCAACGGTGGGAGGATCCTCCTTCAAGAACCTTGACAAACTCAAGGTTGTGAGATAGAAAATCATCTTTTGTTGCCATCTTTTGACGTCCGCACCAGAAAATTTCTTTGGTTTCTCTCCTTGTGCAATGGTTGCATGTTGAGTTGTAGATGATGATGCCCATGAAGAAAACAATGAAAATAGCTTTGTAGAGGCAAATGTTGAACACTTTGTCCTTAAGAAAAATTTGCCCTCACAATGTGATAGAGTTTGTGGCAATCTTCTCTCAAGATACAACTACAACACTTGAATATTGAGCACTCAAATATTCAAGTTCTTTCACAAAGAAATGGATGAACTCTCTCTTGTAGAAGAAGGAAGAAGAAGAGATGCAAAAAGATGATATGATATGTATGTTATTTTTTATTTTCAAATAATCATGCATTTAATGTTTTTCATGCAAAAGACATGATCTTTCATTCATAGGGAGTGTCCCTTGGCCAATGTAACTGATCACAATCATCAAACAATGCCAAGGAGATGAAAAAACATCAGAAAATTCGAAAAAACCCGAAGGGACGCGTCTGTGCGCGCAGGGGCGCACGCCTGCTCGCACGCTGCCGAGCAGCGCTCGGCAGCGCCTGCCGAGAGCTCTCGACAGCGCCTGCCGAGTGCTCAGGAGCGCGCGCTCCGCGCGCATGCGGGGGCATGTGCGCGCACATGAGCTACTGTTCAGGCGCAATTTTTTTTTTCGATTTTCGTCCCTTACACGTTTTGACTACTCGTTTTATGTTCTTTCAACATATGATGAACTCTTTCGAGTTTTATTCAGAACAATCGAACTTAAAATTCGTTCATTAAGCTTCGTTTTTCTTTTCCGAATTTTTCCAAATCAAACACATTAATTTACTTGCTTAATTTTCATTCATTAAGCATCAAAATTCCAACAAAACCAAGCCAGTTTGTGTCTCACCCTCGCATACCCCATTTACAAGTTGTCCATCATCTCCTTCGATACATCAAAGGGAATCCAGGTTAGGGTCTTTTCTTCTCAGCATCATCCCCCCTACAGCTAAAAGCTTTCTGTGACGCTAATTTGGCAGCTTGTGAGGACTCTCGGAAATCGGTTACTGGATTCTATATCTTTCTTGGACATTCTCTTGTATCATGGAAAGTCAAGAAACAGACAACCGTGTCCTGCTTAGCGGCAAAGGCAGAGTATAGAGCACTCGCTACAACAGTAGTGGGATACTTTGGATGAACCAGTTACTCTCAGATTTTTCGATTTCTTGATGGATTCCGCAACTATTTGCCGTGATGATCAAGCTGCAGTACATGTAGCGTCGAATACAACTTTCCATGAACGCAAAAACATATTTAAATCGATTGCTATTTTGTCCGAGACAAAGTACAGGAAGAGAGTATCAAGCTTTTGCATATACGCTCACAACACCAGCTGCGGATATCCTTAGCAAGCCCTAACCTATAGCTCCTTTAGCACATCTAATGTCCAAGATGTCTATAAAGGATCTTTACAGCCAACTTGAGGGGGTGTTTTAAACACATGTACTTATTTGACTTTATTTGTTAGTTAGTTAGTTCTAAATTGGTTTAATTAGTGTAAGTTGGTTTAGTTATTTTGACGATTGTACTCAACCCACATTTATATGTTTATTTTTTTTTGTTTTTTGTTTTTTTTTAACCCACATTTATATGTTCATGATTGATCATTTTGGAAAGGATAACAGAGTAGATAATTTCTTCCACATCTCATGTACTACGGTTTTGTTCGTATTATTATATATGGTTTTATTGCCCATATGTACCGATCTATTCGTTTTATATATTTATCATTTAATTCCACAAATTCATATCCAAACATGAATTTGTAACATGTTTATTTTGTTGTGATTATTATTGTTTTTCCTTATTATAAATATTTTGTAGAAGATCAAAATTTGTTTTTGATAGTCAAACTCCAACTCTTCAAAATCAAAGCACGCCATTGTGGCGGCTTTGTTTGAAGAAAATTGCTCTTCAAAACAACCTTAGCCCTTAGGTTAGGTGCGTATGTTCGTAGGATTTTGACTGAAAAGATGGGGCCATTGGCTTTAGGCTGTCGCGTTTACATTTAATAACTTGGCAAGAAATTATTGATTTATACTTTTGAAGCAACCAATATAGATGTATGTACGTACATATATAACACTTTCATTAAATATATGTTATACATCTTATCAGAGAAAGTCTTTTAACAAGAGTAATTAATTTTGATGTTTTTTTTCAAGTTTGTAAATAAAAATATCCTTCTATTTTGTACATAAAATAAGAATCATATTTAAACACTTTTATTAGTATCAACACTTACATATTTGAGTATTAATTAATTTAAGAATATTTAGGTAAAAAAATTTAAATCAATGTATGGATTTATATATTTAAAGTATCGATTGACTCAAATTGGATACAAAATTATGATTTACACTTTCAGTTTTAGAGACATAAAATGTAAACACATAGGTCAAATATTTTTCTATCAAATCTGAAATAGTTGATATCGAAAACTCATATTTTTATAATATATATTCAGTTACTGTTACTTGTTTTTCACATCAAATTTGATATTTTAGCTCAAGACATTGGATTTACTACTGTAACTCGATTAATGTTTTTTGTAACTCTAAAAAATGCCTCACTGATTGAAATCAGCTGAAGCCGTTCAAAACCGCACATACAATTTTATGTGAAAAATTGCAGTTTTCAAAAATATTGATAACGCGAACTGCACATGGTAATTCGGTTCTAATTTTTCGAAAAAGCAAATCAATCTCACTGTTATTACCGTTAGGTGTATACTTCATGTGCCCATTGGGAAAAAATATAATATAAAATTTTTTGTAAGACGATCTCATGAGTCAATTTTGTAAAACAGATATTTTATTTGAATCATCCACTAAAAATATTATTTTTATGTCAAAATTATTACTTATTATTATAAATATGAGTAGAGTTAATTCGTCTCAAATCAATTAACATGTTACAAAATGCTTGTATTTAAATTTATTTGTTTAATTTCAGTGATTCACTAATTTGTGATGCAAATGGTACCATAAAGTTATGTAAGACTTTGGACTTCGGAGAATAATATAACGATAACCTCAATCATTTGTTATTTCAGTCCCTATTATTTTAAATAAATTAATCACAAAATCAAACTTCTAAATTTATCGAATATTACTCATAGATATTCTAAAGAGTGAGTCTCATGTGAGACCGTCTCACGGATCTTAATCTGTGAGACGGGTCAACCCTACCTATATTCACAATAAAAAGTAATACTCTTAGCATAAAAACTCATATTTTTTCATGAATGACCCAAATAAGAGATCCGTCTCACAACTACGACCCGTGAGACCGTCTCACACAAGTTTTTGCCTAATCTAAAATACATATTCCGTTTGCGTCAGCGTGTTGTTTATAATTAATATACAATGCAACCTATATGCATGATCATGGACAAAACTGGGGAGAAATTGAAATTAAATGAATGTTAAATGATATCATGTTTAATAATTGAATTTAGAAGGTATATATTTGAACAATATAAATTGAAAGAAGGAGGATGTGAACTCCTTTTTTTTTTTTTTTTGCATAAAATCTTCCAAACATCTAAAAACAATTTGAAATCATGATATAATTTACCTAGACATAAGTTTATCCTTAAAAAAAATTAGGATGAGCTTGGATTAGATCATTTCAAATCATATTATTTCAAATCCATTATCCACATTTGATTAAAACTGTTTTTATAGTAAGATATATTATAGCATGTTTACACTATACCTGACACAAAGATCCTAAATTTTGAACGAAATCTCGATTTCGAGATTCAACATAAAAAATACATTCACTAGCTTAAGTCAAAATTTCTTTTTAAATCAAAAGATTTGTTGTCTCAAATTAAATCCATTCTTCCAAATATATCCTACCTAACCTTCTCCGGCATCTTATATTTATTTCCCGAATGAAAATGGGCCCGGAAGACGGGACTTGCAAATGTGAACAATGTCATACTCTTTATTAGGGGTGGGGCCTAAGCCTCAAACCGACCAAATGAAGGGATGACCATCCACAAAACAGTAGGCAAATATTCGAAGGCATCCAAAGTAAAACTATATATTTCTAAAAATATTTATATATAAAAAAATTAATTTTGTTTCTAAAATAAATTCATTCACCGACTCTTCCCATTGGTTTCTCGACTGGTTGGGAACAAGGAAAAACGGTCATGTGGTTTGGCTTTTGTAGCATATTGTATTTGTCAGAAACTGAATATCACGACCAGTGACTGGCAGCACGTCTCAGTTACAAACAGTCAAGTTTAAGATGAGATCTCGGGTTTGAAATCTAATTGTGATAATTAACCAACGTCCCCTCTTAAAAAAATTGAATATTGCATTATACGTAGAAATGAAGAATATATTCATATTTCTTTCGGTACAGTAGATGTTACATAATTGTTTATTTGGCATAAAATAAAAAGATTACATATGATGAGGTAATAATACTTCAAAAAAACACAAACCGTAAAAACCTTCTTTGGCATGCATGCATGCATATGCAAGAAACAATTATCGAAGGCAAAAACATTTTTTAATCGGTTTAAAAAAATTTCAAATATGAGAGGAAATGGTACGTAGTTTTTAAATTTCAAATATGAGAGGAAATGGTACGTAGTTTCGGTGTGGATAGCTAGGTCCTTGCACTAAGTAGGGGCGATTGAGGGAGTGGAGAGTGAGGGGATTGCAACGAAACCACCCAATTTTCATCATACATTGGTGAAGGAAAACTTAGTGTGAGGTGTCCTTTGCTGGACTTCTTTTGCTTCATCCCTTGTTGCGGTACTTGATCATTTTCTCGAACCACAAACTTCCTAATTCTTGCTAGAGCGATTCTCATCGTTTTGATGTCCATATTGGCGAAACAAACCCTAAACCAACCGGGCTCGTGGCAGTGAAACGACGACCCTGGGGACACGTTAAGCTTCACATCACTTATGATAACCCTCCACAGATCCATTTCACCTTCAAAAGTTGCCTCTTTTAACAATGGCCTTAAGTCCATCCAAACGTATACTCCTGCATTGCTTTCTAAACACTTGATCCCCATTTCCTCCAACCCTTTGGTGAACAAGTCGTGCTGGTTCGCTAGTCTTATAGCACTCTCGGTGAGATATTTCTCGACAAATTCCTCGTCTGATAGCATGAATGCTAGAAAATATTGAGTCTGAGACGAGATTAGCCCGAAGCTCGACATCTTACGAGCAGAACTCACGACTTTGTCGTTGTACGAGTACACTATGCCGACCCTGAATCCCGGAATCCCCATGTCCTTAGACAAACTGTACACGATGTGTATCAGGCCACGATCACATTCCATTTCTTCGATTATCTCAGAAACGCTAACCAATTTCGGGCCACGAAATACAGTGGCCGAATATATTTCATCACACACGAGGTGGATTTTCTTGTCATTTATGAAGTTCACCAGCATCTTAAAGGTTGCCTTGTCCATGGTTGTGCCTAATGGGTTGGAGGGATTTGCTATGATTAGGCCTTTCACCTCGATGTTTGCTTTCCTTGCATTTTCATATGCGTCTTCTAGGGACTGTTTGGTTAGCCGGAAATTGTTTCTGCTTTCGCATTCTACATACAGCAGTTGCACCCTGGTTCGCCATCTCAAATCCCTATCAAATCTGTTCAAAATTCAAACCACGTGTCATGAATAACTAAACAAACCATATATGACTAAGTTATAAAATATATAATTTTTTTAGTAAAAGTCATACGTATGTCTATGTATCAGAATTCAAGAATATCGACACATTTGACTGTTTGGTGACGAGGTAATAGATCATGAATCAAGGCCACGTAATATGGTTGACGCTTGTCCTATAATATTGTATTTGTATAGACGTTGAAAATTTGAGTAGTTTTATATATAGTAGTCCAGTCAACTCGTTTAGGTGATTGGACTTTTGGTGAGTTGAATATTTTTCGTAATTCACAGCTGTATGAAATGGTAGGTGCAGTGCGTGACAGACAATTAATTAGCTAGTCGTGCCTTTTGTCTCGAAAACGTTCTTAAAATCGACATTCCACATCCAATCACGGCTTTGTCTGCCTGAAACATTCTAAAATGGATTTGCCTTTAATTCTAAGTTCTATCCATTTATAATCCTTTAATAAGAATATACGAGTGCCACTAAGTCGTGTTATATATATATAAATCGTGATATTTAGTTTATAACATACCAAAAACAGAAAGATTCTACTGGAAAGCGGTATATATTCAAATGATGAAACATACGCTGGATAACAAGGCGAAGGGACCAAGAATCCGTCTCCACGATCGGCCAAAGAGAACATCAGCATCTCGCTGGCTCCGGTGGCTCCACTAGCAATTACTATGCGTTCCGGATCAAAGCTGGCTCGTCCCCCTCTCACTTTCTCCATTAACTTCGCCACCGCCTGGAGGAAAAAAAACAAAAATAAATATATACATATATATCGAACCAAAAATCTGCTAGCCGTATATAAAAAATTGACAGAGTTCAACGTTCCCCGGTGGAAGCATGATCACTGAGAATTAGTTCCTAAGCATAGAGAGGGGGCGAAACTGATAATTAAAATGCTAATATATTTTTAGGGGGGGTAATACACGATTTTCATTCGATATATATATGATCTTATTATAAGGTTTTGGGCTAGCTCGTACATTTCTAAACTGAGGCAAGCCATGATAATCTTGAAAACTTGCGATATCTTTGAATGCATGAACTCCTTCGGGAGTGCAGATTGAAGCTCGGGGGTTTTTCTTGATCCAATCCTCAAACAACTCAACAGAAAGCTGCAAAAAAATGCGGAAGAATTAGGAAAACAAATAATGGTGTGTGTCTGTGTGTATAATATCTGACAATACTAATTTACACATACCTGATTTTCAGCAACTCCCATCTGTATAACTCCTTCACGGTTACTCGTGGGGTGGAAGGGATCATTGTCATAAGCTTTCCATCCTTCGAAATACAGAGAGTTTTCGCCATGATCGTCCCTAGTCGCTAGCTTTGACAAATTTGAACTGCCCTTTAGCTCCATTACACTTATTCAAAAAAAAAAATTATTAACGAATGTATATGTGTGAAATCTTGCTCTGGAGTTTGAAGAGATAAGAGAAAAAATAGGTGACACATACGGCTATTTATAGGGAGAAACTACCACTGGGAAATATCAGAGAAAAAATGGCTTAATTTTACATAGGAAAATTAGAGGTTGGGAACAAAGAACAAAGTCGGTTTCAACGTTCAAAAGTCCGTGTAATCTGTCAAATGCAAGTAATCGCTTCGTTGGTAAGCATGCGTACGTACATGAGATTCAATGAAGAAATATCCTTACAGTCCCTTCTTTTTTTCAATCACTGCCCACGTGAGACGTGAAAGACAGACCATGTGAGGAAATTAAGATATTTTATTTTCTATTTTCACTCGAAAATAAAATACTTATTATATTTATCATTTTCTTTTTTGAAAACATAAGTTTTCCAACATGTATATTTTTAAAAAAAATTCAGCTCTAGGTAAAAATCCATCAGTTTTATCATATTTTTCAAGCTTCATCTTTGTAATTAGTTTATGACAAAAACATCCATTACATCTAATACGAGAATTTAATTTAAGAATGAATTAGATGTTAGGGCGGATTTGGTGTTGGTGTTGCATCAACTAATACTAATAATAATAATAAGAATTCTATTTATTCACGTGACCATATAATGTTTAATATTATTATATTCTAACTTTTGAATTGTAAGAACCATAAATAATAAGTAAAATAAAGTAGACCAAATTGATTAATATCGAGCCCACATTTTTATACAAACATAAACCGTATCGAACCCTTTTTTGTTCTTTCAAAATTTAGTAATTTAAGAAAAAAAAATACAAATTTGATCCCGTAATTGGTCCATTTTTCATTTTTAGTCCTATACATCGTGGAATTAAAGTTTAATTACCTTTTAGTTTTTTTTAACATAACATGTGACCATACATCAAGCAAGTCAGTAATTCTGAATGTAACGTCGACAGTTTTTGACGTGATATTAACACTATAGCGAAAAAGGATTAAAAGGGAAAACACGCAAGATCAACCAATTTATTAGACTAAGATCGACTAATTAATTTTAACTATTTAGATGACTGAAAATCGAAAAAGTTCAAGTTATTTTTAAATTGTAATTTTCCGATTTATTTAGAAATCTTATCTATTTATTCATTATCAATCAATCCTTCATACTATTTCGGTGCCCGATCACGCGATCTGCTACGATTTGTCCCTATCATCCCGTACATACGTGTGATCTTCAAAGCATTCATATAATGTAATTTTCATAGTATATGAACATAAAAACAAAAAATAATAGATAATCTAAGACATATATACCGACCAGCACACCAAATTCGAATCCTAGAAATACAATTTTTTTTTCAAAATATCAAATCGAATGCGATGTTTAACTTACGCTGGGGATGGATGGATAATTGTGTTCGAAGACCTGTATATCAATAATTGAGAAATAATGATTAAATTGTCCAAAAGTTGAATATAACGGCAAAAACTTGTGTGAGACGGTTTCACGGGTCGTATTTTATGAGACATATCTCTTATTTAGGTCATCCATGAAAAATATTATTTTTTTATGATAAGAGTATTATTTTTTTATTGTGAATATCGGTAAGGTTGACTCGTTTCACAGATAAAGATTCGTGAGACTGTCTCATAAGAGACCTACTTGAAGATAAATGTGCAGAAAGCAATAAAGAGAATGGCTTATCGAATGTTTGAAGAGATAGGACTTCAGCAATCTCGTGTTAATCATTAACTAATAACCATGGATGGGAACTTGGAAAAACCCTTGGAATTTGTTAGAAATCTGAGCTACATGTTACCGCCCCTCCAACATAGAAATAATTGTTTCTTCTTTTCTGGCTACTGCTCACCGGTCTGGCCGGAATTTTTATATATATATATTGTATGACCACAATTTACATTGGTTAAACTTTTGTGTATATTATAATCTTAGGATGTATTTGATGAGAGGATTTGGATCTGCACGAAGAAATATTTGAAATGACTTCATATTTCGATGGATTGGAAATCTACAATAGTTGTACTTGGGGAATGGATTTGAAATCTATGGATTTCGATTATAGTTTTATTGTTTACTATAAAACAAATGGATAAAATCTTAAGTCAACATTTTACTTATTTACGTATTAGTAATACAAAGTGGAATATATTTCGAATGACATTATTATTTTGTGAACTTGAAATTCATCATAATTAACATGAGATGTTAAGTTAATGAATCAAAATAAAAGTATTAGTCCAAATTATAGGAACAATTTTTCAATTTTCTTTTAGATTAAATATTGCTTTACTTATTTCTCCCATGAGTGAGTCTCATGTGAGACCGTCTCACGGATCATAATCTGTGAGACGGGTCAACCCTACTCATATTCACAATAAAAAGTAGGCAAAAACTTGTGTGAGACGGTCTCACGGGTCGTATTTGTGAGACGGATCTCTTATTTGGGTCACCCATGAAAAAGTATTACTTTTTATGCTGAGAGTATTACTTTTTATTGTAAATATGAGTAGGGTTGACCCGTCTCACGGATTATGACCCGTGAGACGGTCTCACATGAGACTCACTCTAAAAAGTAATACTCTTAGCACAAAAAGTGATACTTTTTCATGGGTGACCCAAATAAGAGATCCGTCTCACAAATAAGATCCGTGAGACCGTCTCACACAAGTTTTTGCCTTCTCTCCCATATATGTATTATATTATTAAAGTTGGATCTAATACTAATGAAATGGTGTAATGATTTATTTTTTAAAATCACCAAAATTCCCGTATTTCTTATAACAATATTTAAAATACTCAATTATTTATTCAATTGAAACACCTCAACCATGAGATAATTGCTCACTCAAAATCTTTGTTTTGTAATAAAATTTAAATTTAAATAAAAACTTTTTTAAAAAAAACTATTAAAAATAAGGAAAAAATTAAATTTGATTTAAAATTTTCCAATTTAATTTTTTAAACAAGAGTACTTATATATATCCACATCTATATTATACTATAAAGAGAATCTTAGAAAAACTATCTTGATATGACCACTCCAAAATTTCAAAACAACCCTTAATTTTATTCGACTTACTAATTATTATGTGATAACTTATCCAAAAAAATCGAAAATTGCTCACAAAATTAGGAATATAATTTTTAAATTAATTAAATTAATATTTTTGGATAACTATCCTGAAAAATTCAAAAAAAAAAATTAGAGAAAAAAATAAGAGTATGTCTCTTGTGAGACAGTCTCACGAATCTTTATCACGGATCAATCATATCCATATTCACAATAAAAAGTAATATTTTTAACATAAAAAGTAATATTTTTAATTCATGACCCAAATAAGAGATTCGTCTCATAAAATACGACCCGTGAAACTGTATTACACAAGTTTTTGTTAAAAAATAAAAGAAGTCGAGACCCTCCATGAAACAAAGAACAATAAAAATAAAAGAAAATGTCGATCAAAATTCAAATTCCGTCCACTAAGAAATATTATAAATAAAAAGCTATTACATAAGCACACGACGTATACATAATATCGTTAATATAAACAGATTATACAAAGAAGTCCATATCCATGCTAATTAAATCACACTAATTCCAACCCGGACAATGTAATCCGTTGATAAAGATCAGTACTTGTTTTTGACTAAATCATTTCATGAACTTTGAAACATGTTTCTTAAACGTAATGTGATGGTTGACTTTAATTATTTTTAAGACAAGAAATGCATGGTTTAATCGATCACGTTGAAACGAGGACGACGACGGAACGAGTGAATATAATTAATTGATTGATTAAAAATGGAAAGATAATTATGTGTTTTAGCTGTGAATCTAAGACTCAATATTTAGCGTGTAGGAAGAATTAATCAACCAGAACTGATAAAATTGAAACTAGACTGGTTTTAATAAGTAGATTAATAATGGAGTTAGTTTCTTGTCTATTTTATTAAATACAATTATTACCTTAATTATGGCTGGGGAAATTAAATGAATATTATGATTATGAAATTATTAGGATAATTAGAAATGTGAGACTTTAAATTAAATACAACAGTTTCCATAGTGTTACGTGCGAGACAAAAACTTGTGTTAAACAGTCTCACGAGTCGTATTTTGTGAGACGGGTCTCTTATTTAAATCAACCATGAAAAATATTATTTTTTATGCTAAAAGTATTATTTTTTATTGTGAATATCGGTAGGATTGACCCGTCTCACGGATAAAGATTCGTTAGACCGTCTCACAAGAGACCTACTCTAAGTGCGAATAATATATTCTTTAGCTTATTTGAAAATGTTTAAAAATATCATTTCGCTTACAAACAGGTACTTTCAATTATTTAAATTTTAACTTAAAGAAAACTTATATTTTTGGTCATGTAATTTGTGCAATTCTTATTTTTAGTTTTGTTATCTGTAAATTTACAGTATTAGTTCATTAATAGGCACTTTTTACGATCTTAGATCACTACTTTATACTTTAATCTGAAAATTGTTGATGAGTTCGATGTTATGTTAGCACTCTGATAATAATAAAAAAAAACCAAAATTTTTTTTAAAAAAATGTAAATTAATAAACTAATATGGTTGATTGACCAATAATAATATAAAAACAAAAACGTGTAAGTTACGTTATAGGACCAAAACCTGTTGAACTCTGCGTATGGATGAAGTTCATAAAAGTGTGAAATAAAATTCGATTTAGTCCACATCTATTGTAGCTTTTCCAACATGTCAGACGTCTATTTCTTTGTTACCTGGTGCTATATGTTTGCACACAAAATCTCTTGTACGAATTAATTTTATGATATAAATCTTTAATCTGATTCAATCTATGAAAAAATTATATCAAAAATATTACTTTTAATATTAGGTATGAGTCGAATCGACCAGTCTCACGGACATAAACCGGTGAAATCGTCTTAAAAGAGGAACACTCAATGTCCCAAGAGTTAGAATTTGGAGTCAACAAAAGTAAAATAAAAAGGAAGGCGTAGGGGATTTGATGTTGTTATATTTCAAACTTGTACAAAATTGTAGTCGGAATTAACCAAGTAAATTTGAAATTGATAACCAGTCAAAGTAGATAAAAGTTGTCTATTTTCACATGACGTGCACACTTTAAACTTTAGTTAGAACGTACAAAATCTATGAGGAAAGGACTAAGGTTGACATTTAAAACATCAATTGAAGCTGAAGTCGTTCATGGGTTTGGTGTGGAATTAATGAGCTTTCTTGGCTAAAAACCATGTCCACATTAGTCTTGATAATTCGGACACATTTTCCAGCTTACCAACATATATATCGTGGATTTAATGTTATCTTATCGTTAAATGAACAGTTTTAAAATTGGGAAAACAGTTTTTTTTTATATTAACTTGTTCGATTCCGTGTTTTGGTCAACTAAACTTTCAAACTTTGATTTTGACACAATAACTGTCGATTTTATGCTATTTTGATATAATTATTGTCGTGACGTCTAAAAACGTTAATGTTACAACGAAAAATGATGACATGACATTGAAAAATACTGAAGTAGATCCGAAAATTGATGACTTATCATATGCACGTCAACAATTAGACCAAATAGCCGAATGCGAAAACTTAATGAGAGGTATAAAAAATGAATCTGTCATGAGTTGATACAAAAAATGTGGTGTTATAGTTGGGATCAGATCGGGTTCGGAAAAAAACTTGGGTTGGGTTCAAGTTGACCTGAATTTAGAATCAAGTTATTCGTCAACTCTAACTCACCGAACCAATTTATATCTTTCAAGGTTTGACTCGTATAAAAAGGTGTACTAAAACGATGAAGATGTGAAGTTTGAATTTGAAAGTTACTTTGTAATGTTAATATTTTTTTAATATTGCATATTAATATAATATAATAAATTTTCATCACGTAATATTTATTTTATGAAATATTTAATTTTCTAAAAATTCATTTCTTGTGTGGAGTTAATTAATATTTTAGATATTTAGACCTTTAAATTTAAACTCATGAAACATAATTATCATATTTAAGCGATGTTGTGTTATTATGTGTTTAAATTAGAAAATCATTATTATGAGTTTTAAATTGTTATTTAATTATTTTGTTATAGATTTAGCTACATATTAAAAATCAGACCAATCTGGTCTGGGTTCGAATTTATACTTTTAGGCTACGTTTGGTTGGAAGGATATGATAAACTAATGATTAGTATATAAATGATAAAGAAATGATTGTGGTAGGATTGTAATATATGGTGTAAAATAATATTATGTTTGGTAAGATTTTTAAGTATAGGATAATTTTGAATTTTTTGATGAAAAGACAAAATTGTCCTTCCCCTTCTCGGCGGCGGCGGCGGCCGGCGCCGAAATGGTCGGCGCCGGCTCCGGCGGTCTGTCGTCGGCCGGCGGTCTGTCGGCGGTCGGCCGGCAGCGGTCATGGCGGCGGCGGCGGTTGGTGACGGGAAGTGGTAGTGAGTTAGAATTTAGGTGAATGGTAAAATTGGAAAAATAGGATGGATTAAGAGTAAGATAAATAATCTTAGGGGGTGATGAGGTATTATTTTAACCTACCTAATATAACCTAATAATTCATATGAGGGATTGACTTGGTTAAATAATCACGCGTACCAAACGCCGGATAAAATAATCTATCCCACTTTATCATTTGAACCAAACGCTCCATTAGAGTTGGTTCTCAGGTTGGGATTTTTTATGTTTGTTTCAAGTTGAATTATTAGAAATTATTTTAAAAAAAGTTATAATAGCTCATAATTAATTACTGCAAATATAAATATCACCTTTTTTCATCTGTTGTAAATATATAGTTCAGTTTTTATATTTAATATTATTATATTTATTATTTTACAAATCTACACATCATTAAATAAAATAACTAACTACTCTAACAATTTTTTATCACATTAAAACTTCGTTAAATAAAGTTAAAAAGTGAAAATAAATTTCTAAACTTTATTTTTCTAATAAAATTATTAATATGTGTGAAAATATACATAAATCTAAATATATAAGACGAGATGTAGTAAGATAATTGTGATGATAGGATAAATTTATTATTTTTAAAATAATAATTCATAAAACAATAGCTTTCGACATGGACGGCTCCTAACTCTAGCGCTTATAAACTGAAAAGACATCCGAGTATGTGCAATTCGCATGTTTAACATGCAAATAATGTCAACACCATTGTAGTTGGTTGATTCCATCCTACATGTAGGATTAGTACCCCATGATACAATCAAAGGCTCAAATTTAACCATACATATATGGAGTCCACTAATTTTTTTAAATCACATATGTGTGTAAATCTTGTTTATCCAAATCATGTGGAACAGTACCTCACATATAACATCGAACCTACCATTGCAGCCGATGTATGTCGCTCTCCTATGATCTATATTAAAAATTGTCTCCCCCTATTTCTTACATAAACTTTTTTATGTATTGAAGTTAAATTTATATAGATGATAAATTAATATAATATTATATTTGTAGTCTCCTAATTTTTTTTTTCCTGATTTCTTGAAATACTTTTATAATAATTAATATAGCAGTTTATCACCAATGATACCTATCGTTCATACTTCTATTTTCAAATTAAAATTTAAAACATCAAAACTAAAGCTTAATGAATTGGGGATATAGAAAAAGATTAGGTTTCTTGTGAGACGGTCTCAGAGATCTTTATCTGTGAGACGAGTCAACATTACTGATACTCACAATAAAAAGTAATATTCTTAACGTGAAAAGTAACACTTCTTCATGGATGACTCAAGTAAGATATCTATTATTTAGATTGACACATTGAAAGAGTTGCATTTCTTATCGTTTAGATCATATTTTGAAGATCCCATGATGAGAACGATTGCCGGGAAGACATATAACCCGCGCAGAAGCCAAGGTCGAAATAGAGAAAGTTACTTTCCAACACGGCGGGTCGTGGGACATGGGCGATCTTTGTTATTGTATGAAGCTAATGCGAATGGATGATCCTCTCAGAATAATGAACAGGATGGTAACTAGCCCGCAGATCGAGAATTTTCCTTTTTTAAAATAAAATAAAAAAATTGAACTAACTCCACCTAAGTACGCAGTTGTTTTGGGGAATTATTCTTTATTTCCTATTCTAATGTGATCCATTAACACGCGTTTGCAGCACTCGCGATTTCGTCCCACAGATGTCGCTATGCGGAGCAGGTGCCCGGAATCCAACACGTGTCCCGTCCCATTATAAAGCCCGCATTCGCTGTTTGAATTACGTTCAAATCGAAAATGAATTTGGTGGAGAAGGCTAAGAATTTTGTCGCAGACAAAGTGGCTGACATGAAGAAGCCTGAGGCTTCGATAACGGACGTCGATCTCAAAGACGTCGGCCGTCAGGGAATCACTTATTTGGCCAAGGTCACAGTTAAAAATCCTTACGGCGTCTCCATTCCCATCTGCGACATCAAGTACTCACTCAAAAGCGTCGACAGGTTCTCTCTCTCTCTCTCTCTCTAATAAATTCTTTGTTATTCATCAAATGTGATATGTCAAAAAAATTAAATAAAATAAAATTGTTAATGGAATGATTCGATGGACATGGATGTAGGGTGATAGCTTCGGGTGAGATTCCGGATCCAGGATCTTTGAAAGGAAACGACGATACGGTGCTAGACGTAGGAATAAAGGTGCCACACAGTGTGCTAGTGAGCTTGATCAAGGACATCGGCGCCGATTGGGACGTGGACTACTTGCTCGAGATCAAGCTCGTCGTGGACCTCCCCATCGTCGGAAACATAACCATTCCCCTTTCTCAGAAGGGTGAGATGAAGCTTCCCTCTTTCTCCGACTTCTTTAAATAGAACTAATTATGGGGATGTATGAATTTCTTGGCCAAATCTTATGAAAAAAAAAATGATGTTTTCTACTACTAATTAATCAGCTTTGTTTGTATGTTTGAGTAATCCCCCTAATGCATAATAATTTGAGAGGTGTCGAGAAATAAGTTTGTAGCGTTTAATTATTACATATTATTTAATTACTAACCACCCGGGAGGCGGGGACTACCGGCCGAGAGCTAAGATTGATGCTAATCAAAGAAAGAAAGGAGGAACTAAGCCCATTTGAAAGTTAATGGGCTTGTCTCATTAACTGGTCCACTAACTAGTAGTTTACTAGTGGTAAACGAACCAAACCGTTTGTAAGTTATTCGAAAGTTCGATTCGATAAAAGTTCGTTTGAGACGACTAGTTAAAACAAATAAATCAAACTCAAGTTTTATAGTATTCGGCTCGTTAGTTCGTGAACATGATCGTAGATATGTTCATGAGTAATTTTTTATATGAAAAAATAATAGTTTTGATATTTGATTTATTTATTTTGTATATTATTTATGAAATATATAGAAAAATCTATTAAATTTATTTATTATAATAAATTTATAAATTTTAATAAGAATAATATTTTTTTTAAATATATAATTTATTTTTTAATTAATTTAAGAAAATTTAAATGTATAATTAATATTTATTAAATTTGTTTAGGCTCGATAAGAGCTTAATAAGTTCGTGAGTCATGTATATATTCGTTAATAAAGTTCGAGTTCGGTTCGATTATAAACGAATCAATCTCAAACATTCAAAAGTGTGGTTCGGCTTCGACTAGATTACATCCCTATTTACATCTTTTCGTATTCCAGCCCTAGATCTTTCATTTATTTCCAAATTTCAATAGTTCCATCTATTCTTTTCATCATGTCTACCCGTCGCCGAAATCTTCACTATTGTCCCAAATCACGTCGACGAGACCTATGCAACCGAAGCTATAGCCGGAGCACTAACCGCGTACGTACGTGGTTGTGGCCATAGTTTAGAAGTCGGACGATTATGATATGTACAATCCGGATTAATTCGTCATATACACTTGTCTTTTAAATATTTTTATTTCAACATCAAATTTATTACAATTAATACAATAAACTGTTAAAACACTTTTATTGTATCAAAATATTATTTGGGATAGTGTATTTTTTCAGAAATTTTGAAAAACAAATTATAAAACGTGATATTTTATTTTTAAACAAAAAAACTATGTGATATGTATTTTTTATTTAATAAAATCTTTTCTATTAAATTTGAAACAAAAATATACATAAAAAACAAATTTAAAATTATTATTATCGTAATATACAATTATATAACTATTATATAACAATAATAATAACTGAAAAAATAGTACATAACATAATGTTTTTAAATATTTTTTTAAAAGATAATAATGATAATGAAATTTATCATAATAAATAATTTTGAAATTTCTTTACAAAACTTAGTAATAACTAAAAAATCACATAATAATTAAAATTGTATAAAAAATACGAAAACACAATAAAATTATTCTAACATAAATAATAATTTCATTTATAAATTTAATATTTAACATAAATAATTAATATTAACATACGTATCTTAATATACACATTGGAACAAAAATTTACCTGCAAAAACAAATTCATAAAAATTTGGAGGAAGTGAAACTAAATTCAAATATATACGAGAACTTATCGATAATAAAATAAAAAAAATAAAAGATGAATGAAAAACTATGAAGATTATCAGAAATGTCTAAATCAAAAGTAAGAATCTTTCGATTAACAAAATCAAACAAATCAGGAAAATGAAGGAATTGTGTTGATGCTCCGGAAGTCTTTTCTTTTTTTTTTTATCTAGAATAATTGTTTTTTTCATGATTTATAATTTTCACGTTAAATAGTTTATAATCTTTCGACGAATGTTTATTTTATTATATTTTATCAACATATTAAATTTTTTTTGCTACATATATGATTTATTTGTTAGTTATAATTTTATTAATATATAACTACAAATTATTGATAAAAAAATAATTTTATTTTTTTATTTTTTTATGAATATCTTTAAAATATATTATATTTTATTATATAATTTATATGTTGATATATATTTGTAATAAATAATAATTCTAATAAGTTAATATAAAGACTGTATTACTATTTATCTTAATTTATTTATTTTTTAAAATAAATACTATTTTTTAAAAAAAACTTGAAAAAAATGTGTAAATTGTTCAATTTATTTTATAAAAAATTTGAGCTTAAAATCAAATGAAGTTAAGGACAAATTTGACTTTGTAGTTCGATTATATATCAATTAAATCATTTATAATATGTTATGTATCAATTTGTCAATAGTTTATGTACCAAATATTTTAATTTTTCTTTAATTGCTTTTCTTTCTATAAGTTTATAATAGTAGGTCTCTTGTTAGACGATTTTACAAATTTTTATTTGTGAGACAGGTCAATCCTATCGATATTCACAATAAAAATCAATACTCTTAACATAAAAAGTAATATTTTTTTATGGATGACCAAAATAAGAGATATGTCCCACAAAATACGATCTATGAGACAGTCTGATATAAGTTTTTGCCTAAGTTTAATTAGATCGTACATTTGAAATTTAAATTGACATTTAATATCAATCCGGTAACTGGTATATGAATGTCAATATTGATATCTTATAACCCCATTTATTATCATTTATTGCAAAAACCTATTTGAATTCCCATTCCAAATTACACTTACACACCAACGTTAACCCAAAACGACGCTCCAAAACTCATATTCAATGTTCCTCAACAATTGGAAGCATACCATTCATTGGATTCATGACATCTTTCATACTACAATTTGTTGATATTCAAGGGAAAAAAAACAATTACTTGTTGAATACATTTAGATAATTTTTTTTTTTATCTGCGTGATTGTCTGTTTATGATTTTAGTTATCTATATTGTTAAATTCAGAGGCGGAGTTACAGCCTCTTGTACTCGGGCCATTTTTTCATTTTTTTAAAAAAAATTATATGTAAATTTTTATACAATTTTGGATAAGTTTGATACTAGTTCGATAAATCAATTTAAAATATTAATAAAAGTTAGAGTTTAAAATTCTAACCTGGATAGCATCAGATTCCTTGGCTCCATCAGTTATCAAATTTCAATATAGTCTATTGTTTTTTTATTATATAATTTTAATTTGTTGTCAGCGTCGTCTTCCCATGTTGATAATTAAATGAGTCGCTGTGTATTAAATGCTGCAACTCAGCGCCTCACCCACTTTTTCCCTTACCCCATTTTACCCCTCATTTTCCTCTTCCTTCCGGATGGCCCTTTTCTTCCCCACCACCACTTTCCTCCTCTCCCAATGTCAGCCACCCTACCCATACCGCCGCCGCCGCTAACCACGACAACTGTCAAATCATCCTTCTCTCAGAACCTCAGCTCCATAGGTCTCGGCTACGCTATAGCGATTGCCTTCGGATTCCTCGTTCTCTTCTCCACCGTCCTTCTCGCCTCCTATATCTGCTGCCGTTCAGCAACCACACGCCGACGCAGACAACACCGTCGTTCCCCGTCTTCTACAGACCAGAATCCTTCCACAGAGAACAGCGTCTACCTCCCCCGGATAATCTTCGTCGCCGAGGATGACGAGAGCGACTCGCAAAACGTCGTCGTTGGGCTCGATCAGGCGGTCATCAACTCGTACCCGAAATTCGTCTTCTCGAAGGGAAACGGGAACGCGGGAAACGAAAACGTTTGCTCGATCTGTTTGTGCGAGTATAGGGAAGCGGAAATGCTGAGGATGCTACCGGATTGTAGGCACTGCTTCCACGTTATGTGCGTGGATGCGTGGCTTAAGCTGAATGCTTCGTGCCCCGTTTGCCGGAACTCTCCGTTGCCGACGCCGCTGTCCACGCCGTTGCAGGAAGTGGTGCCGCTATCTCAATACTCCGATGGCCGTAGGAGAGTATAATAAGTTAGGGGTGAAATGGTGATCGAAGAATTATTAAGGGGTAAACTGATATTTTTCGGATAGGGTGGTGGGGTGTTTTTTTGAAATTGTAAAAAGGTTTTGGGTCGCTTTAGCTGGCATTAATTGTTTTAGTGGGATTATTTATTTTTAGCTTTTTTTATGTCTTTTTTTTTAGGTAATGGATATTAAAAATAGAAGATAGCATGTTTAAAAATGTCTTTTTCTTTGTCAAACTGTTATGAATTTAGTATTTTGTTACTAATTTTACCAGGAAATGTGTTTCTGACATTGAAAATAAGATTTCAAATTTCATTTGACTTGACTACCAGTCAACTCAATCAAATATGCGTTGACTTCTAACTCAATATGTCTAATTGAGGTGTTACAGTAATATGAGTAGTAATGCACGTACACCATTCATTCCCCTTTGAATATTCAATCTACTGCTAATCTATACATTTTCATTTCATAAAAGTATTTGTCACGCGCGTTTTTATCCCAACAATTTCGAGCATATAATTTAATTCTGAATTAACTAGTAAGTCTGCTCCCTCTATGAGAAGACAAGTTTACCAAAGTGGATGTGCTATGAGAATTACCAGGAGCGCCACCACTAGAGGAACACAAGAATAAACTCAATGGTGTAAAGGATAGTGAAATGTGGAAGATATCAAGTAAAAGAATTACAAGTGATAATGCGAGTATTAACTAAAATTGTGCAGTAAAATTTTGTGATGAGGATTATATATATCATGTTTCCTAAATTTCAACTTTGTTAAACTTGCTTTCAATAAGAACCAATTGGCTCAGATTTGAAGCTCTTTGATCTCGTGAATATTACATTATTTTGGTTAGATTCATTGTTTCCCATTACTTGACCCACCACTACGCATATAAACGTGAATTTAAAAGAAAGTTAACTTGGTTAAGAGTGAGTACCTTTTAATTGTATGCAATGCATTTTGCCAAAATGCATTTCGTCAAAACCGTGTCCAATTGGTTGATGGCTGCAGGAGAAAAGGAATATTGCTTCCTTTGTTTACACGGGAAAACTCACCTATAAATACGTGCATAATTCGTATTGTAATTGCATCCCAAAAACAGAAGCAATTACAAAGTTTCGAAAAATAGAGAGAACATTTGAGTGTTGAGTGTTCTCTTGTATGAGTTAGAGAAAATATTTTCTCGGTCATACTCGGGTTGAGAGTGTGAGATATTTAGTGTATCGTTGTGAACACTTGTTGTAAAATTTCTCCTGTTACAAAAGATCTGTATTAGCTCCGTGGACGTAGCCTATCTTGGGTGAAGCACGTAAATCTTTGTGTCATTGTTAATTATTTTATTTCGTAATTTTTGGGTACTATTATCATCGTGATCGGCATCGCTTCGGTGTAATTTCCCAACAAGTGAAGTACGGTGCAAAAAGTTCCAGGTTCCTCCTACAAAAGAAGTTTCGTAAATACACAGTGGCTGACCTGTCCTTTCAAGTTCTTCGCCATTTTTTCGTGCAAGGAATAGTCTGCCCTTCCGACATTTCTGTATACTTCTTCCCATAGTCCTTCCAGTAGACCAGTTCTCTCCATTAACTGCATGTTTAGTTAACTAAATTAAGTAGACTTCATTTCAAAGCGCCGCCCATAGTTGGATATCAAGCCCCATAACTCATTATTAATCTTCTTAAAGGAGACAATAAAAAACCAATCACCTCTTCCTCTTCTATGCTATTTATCATTTTATCTGTAACAATTTGCTTTTGCTCTTCCCAGATGACTTGCAAAACTGAATCATTTGCTGCAATTGAAATCATCGTATTCTCCTTATGTTTACTGTTAAATTGTTTCTCAACCTCGTCTAAAAAACTCTTCCTGGTTTCATTTGTAGGATATTCAGTAGATTCAGAACTATCAAATATCCATTCAATTTGTGTATCTGCCGAAATAACTTCGACGGCTTGTGAAACAGCAACCTCTGATGGGAGAATGATAATGTTTTCCAAGATTAAAGCATACCCTTGAATGCCTTCTGATACCATCATGTGTTTTGTAGAACCCGTAATTTAGACTACGTATAAATCATGTATAATTTCTTGTATTTAAATTAAAATGATTTTTATTGCATGACTATTTAAATTCTTTTCTTTAAATTTATTTATTTTACGCAGTAGTTTAATTGTTACATTTTTCAGTTAAATAAGTGAAGTCGGACTGGAGACTGAGTATTGAGATAAGTTAATAAAGATTCATTTAAGAAGTGATAATTTAGCATTTTTATTTCATTAATTTATGTTAATTATTTTTATGCATTTTAGGCATAATTCATGCATGATATGATTTGTTTCATGAAATTTTAAAAGTTCGTGCATTAAGATTTTTAAGTTGCATCTCATGTTCGAACGAGAATCGGAGACTGGGGAATTTTCAGAAAATTATTTTAATTACACGATTAATTTCTATAAATTAATTTAGAGCATTTTAAGTGTATTTTTCTAAAATAGGATTTTATTATAGTATTTTTACCCTCGAGATTTTATTTTTAACGGTACGTAAATTTTAGCGAATCGAGAGGGACATTAAAATCGACTATTATTTTCAAAATCTTTTCAACACGAAATATTTTTCGAGAGTACTTGTGAATTTAATGGGCCTACTTTTAAGTTTATTGAGCTTATTACTCTTTTAAACTTTTAATTAAATAATTGAGATCCCATTAACCATTTGTTTACTATTTATTAATTATCTCCTAAATCACTAATTACCTAAACCTAAGAGAACACCAGCCGAAACCCTCTCCTCAGCTCCTTTTTCCATCGGTTTCCTCACCAGCAACCTCAAGGCTTCATCGGCCTCACCATTTATTCAAAGGAAAAAATCATCTCGGGTCTCCATTGCAAAGTTCTTGTTCTTCAATCATCAAGGCCCGCATTGTATCTATATTTTTCTGCAGCTCACATGTTATATGTACTGTTGAATGTATTTTGCATGATAAAACTTTCGATCCAGCAACTATACATGGGGATGTATCGATTTTGCTTTGTTTCATGCATTTCCACAATTACTACTCACGTTTTCTAATATTTTGCGAAAGGGCTGCGAGTGCTTGTTGTTTAGGGGATGAGCAAGGTGATGAGTTGTTGTTCTGGGGTTAGAGTTTACAGCAGCTTGTGGTAGGATGCAAAACCGAGGTGTTGAGCGTGTATGTCCTCGTTTTGGGAATAGGGTCTTCGGTTGCCATGGAGTAAGTGATCGGTTCTATTTTAATTTGCACGGCAGTTTTATGCTTCGGCTAAGTGTTATTTAGGAGGTTAATGAAGGTCTTAATGAGTCATAAAGATTGACATATGGTGGTAGGAGAGTGGACCGAAAGAATTATGGTTTGGGGCCATGTGTTGTAATGGAATTTTAAGAAATGGGTTGGCCGAGAGTTAGGTGAAGTTCTGGAAATTTGCAGTCGTGAGTTAGGGGCCTTAATTGTTGAGTTTTAGGACATTTAAGTGTTTTTAAGGTGTGGTAAAATTTGGTTAAGTTTCGAGTCGATTCGGGTTAAAACCGAGACACCGGTCTAAGTTTTAAAACGAATCAGTTAAGTTGTATTATGGGCTCGAGTTTATATCTAGAAATGTTTTTAATATGTTTTGGAATATTTTAAGGAGTTTGATAAACTTCGGGTCAATTTTTAGAGGTTTAGGGGTAAAACGGTAATTTTTGGATTTCTAGGGGCAAAATGGTCATTTTGCACCCGGGGTGAGATTTTAGTCCTGGCAGCGCCCTGAGCACAAATCACGATATTTTTAAATGTCCATGCATCATGTTTACAATTTTTACGCTATTATAATAATTATGGTGCATGCTTGGTTTAAAGGAATTAAGAGAGAAAAAGTGAGAATGTGAAGAGCACTCCGTCTCCACCGCGCCGCGTCGTTATTTCGTTTGTTTTCTGTCAAAACAAACCAAGGCATGTTTATATCTCCTTTGACTCTTCAATCAAGTCATATAGATATTTTTTAAATTATCGCAAGTAAATGATTTTAATACAGGAGATTGAAATTTTTCAGATTTGATGATACCATTTAATTATATTACGTGCATAGAAATTTAAAATATTCATTTTTGATATTTATGCAATATTGCTTGTGGTCGTAGCACTATCACGGGAGACTTTGTAAATCCGGTCGCCAGTTACCGGTCAGTTTCAGTTTGTACCACCCAGTATTGTGGGGCCCTTAGCTCCTAATCGTTATTACAACACAATTTGATTAGGGTTAAGTAATCACAGCGGAAAACGAGTTTAAAATTTCTTTACAATGAGCCCAAAATATCTCTTCTGATATTTAAATACTAAAAATAGTATCTAAATTCAAATCATAAAACATGCCCACACATAATCAAAACCAATCACATACAAACATCTCATATCCTCGGGACATGCCCCGGTATATAGATACATATACATATATACTGGGAACACATAAACATAAACCTCAGCTCAACTGTGACTCCCTCCAGAAGTACCCTCTCCGGTCTCCTGATATCCTGGAGTACCTGCCATTGTCCACACACAAAGACAACAACAGCCCCCCTTGGGGGTGAGCAAAGCTCCGTATGGAACAACCAATCATATATACCACAGATATCTAAACAATGATATATCGTATGCAATGCATGTATGTCGTGGAGGTATCAGGTCAAATGCCCATCCACTGAGCACATGTCAGAATCAATCGAATCGCTATCAAATCAAATCAATGCTCGAGCTGGCACACCGGTCGATATGGGAATACACATATGATAGCGTCGACGAAGCGCCATCAATCTCACATCTCATATCCACTCATATGGGGCCACAATTGTCTATACTTTACGGGTCATATAATACCGGCATAGCGATTGTGTTCACAAACCCCGGAATCCAATCCAATCATATCAGAGTATCCAAAGATCATAGCTCAACGTGCATGTCATGTATCGATGTATGCATAAAATGATGTGTGTTAACAAAACATTTATTTTATACATCGACACTCCAATCTCAATGTCATGTATGCCACATCAAATCATCAAATAGGCACATAGACACGTATTCCAATCCAATGAAATCGACATATATCATATAATACAGATACCTGTCGTATGTTACCCGGTCGTAACATACCTCAATTCTTCGTTTCCAGTTGATGTAGCCTGAAGATATCGGTATAATACTTTCTCTACATCAATAACATACTCATTCCAATCAATAACATATTCCAAAATCATTAATATGAGTTTCCAATATCATTTGAAATTCAAAAATTCATATCAAATCATAATCATATCATAATTCAATTCCGACTTCAAAATTTAGTTTCTTGTCAGTTATTCTACCGCATATATTTATCAGAATTAATAATAACTGACAAATAATTCCTCAATCTCAATCCAAAAATTAAAATTCTCTAATTATAATAAATTAGGAATAATTCAAAATAACATCACTACAATCTTCTCTACTTTGTCAAAATCATACAATATTCAACAAACTTCAGTTTATGTATGATTTAACAATTTATCGGATTTATTCCAAAAATCGACGAATTTAAAATATCATCAAAAATATAAAATTTATACCTCAAATCGAAGACCTCGTGTCAACGATCCCAGAATTGAAGTCGGTTCGTCGATTGGATAAACCGATAAGTCGCACGATCGAAACGAAAAATAAAAAATCTGATTTCTCTCACCTCGCCTCTCTCGCTGGTCTCTCTACTGCTTCTGAATGAAAGTCTCGTAAGTTTCATTTATCTCAATTTCAATTATTTTTTTATTTTTTTTATTTATTTACGAAATTGCCATCATTGCCATCATAAATTACGAAAATGTCATCGCGTAATTACGAAATTGCCATTCACGTTTTTCCACGTAATTACGAAAATGCCATCATATTAATTACGAAAATACCATCGAAAAATTACGAAAATGTCATCAAATTTAAATCAAGTATTTTTCAACTTAATTACGAAATTGCCATTGACATTTTAACATCGGTATATCATTTTGGACCAGTCAAACGATCCAATTTTCCAAAACTCAAAACATGAAACTTCTCTATCTTTGAGTTTTCTATGTCATATCCAAATTTCATATCATTTGGACTTCATATGAAAAATATATGTCACTATTTACCGCTTTGTCCTTAAAATTAATTCATTATTTTTCAACTTATCTACGAAAATGCCATCAAAATAAATTGAATATTTTTCAACTTATTTACCAAAATGCCATCAAAGCTATTTTAGTCTCGGGGTCTCACAAGTATACTGTGGCACAGTTATCGGTCCGGTCGCCAGTCACCGGTCATTTTGCAGTTTATATTAGTGCAGTGGCCACTTGCGGATACCATAATCTCACCAGAAAATTATTACGTGATATTTATGACAGAGCTCGATGGAGCAACCATTTTTACTACGATGTTCAGTTTAGTTATGCACGCATTATAATTGTTTATGGCGAAGTATTTTCACTTTATGACTCCTGATACGACATCTTACCTCATGCAAAAATTTTACTATTCATTTATGTACTCGCTATATACGATTTATGCATGCTGAGTCTTTAGGCTCACTAGACTTGATTGTTGTAGATACTGTTGATGTCGGGGCTGAGGGCGGGGACCAGTGAGCTAGCTTGGTCGGCAATAGTGGGACCCGAGGACCTCATTTTCAGCACTTACGATTATTTTGCTCAAACATTTTACCTCTTGTTGAATTATTTTAAATTGTTACTTTGTAAACATTAAATTCTTCCGCTGTTATTTTTAAACATTAAACATTATTTAACAGTTTATTTTATGAAGTTGATACTTCATTTAGTTTAAAAGAAAATTTTAAATTTTTCCGCAAAAATTTTCAAGCACGAATTTTCGGGCCATTACATGTTTAGTGGTAAATTTTCCATTCAATGCAGCGCAGCGAGCTAAAAATGAGAGGTTGCCATTTGATATCATTCTTGAGAAAGATAGTCATCCACGCTGTCCCAAACCTAGTGTTTATTTAGAATCAGTTAGTGTCCACTTTTAAGGTCGTTAAAATGCTGTAATGCACGAATTTCCATTAAACTTTCAATCCTGTTGCAGAACATGTAAAGCAGATGACATGGGAAATGAATGAATGAGATTTGAAGGCAAAATTGTGAAGATACATATTTCCTTGTCCTTGGGTAGATCTGGGGCTATTATAGGTTTTCCTAAGAACATGGCTTTCAGCAAAATTCTTGGAAAAGTATGTTCTTCAAGAAAAGATCCATATATAGCAATATCCTTAGTCCTCAGTACATTGTCTGTGCCTTCGTCAACAGAAACACACTTCACCGTTTCCTTTGGATAATTCAAGTTTTGCGCAATGGTTTGTGGCTATACACATTTACATTAGTAACCAAGGGCAGAACGGCTCTCCCTTCGTCTTGCAATATTAATTTATAGGTAAAATACTATGCAACTACTTATTTCACAGAATGCGCTGTTGTCAGGTTGGGATTAGTCCTCTCTCGCGGATATCATATTCATATTTGTTTTATTGATTGGTCTGGGGCCCGTGCCAAACCCACACATAGAGACTTGGTCTCTAAAAAGAAAATCTTGCTTATTTAACACTAGAAAAGAGAAAGTGTGCTGTTTTTATGAAAAAAACAAAGGAGAGCATATGTTCTTACCTCCACAGCTTTCTTGTAGTTACTAGTGGGATCTCCAGTGAAGATGAGGATTTTGAGAGAAGAACTTGAATTGCGAAAGCCTGTAAGAAGAGGATATAAAGCCTGCAAAACTAAGGCATGTTCGAGCCAGAGACCTTCATATAAGAGCTGGTATCCCACAACTACTATAACAAAATCATCTGTCCCAGACTCCATTGGCAGGTACATAATCTTCGTGTGGAACCATTAGCTTCTCAGCTTTCCAAACTTCTTGAGGAGAACCTGGGATTACCAAGTAGTTTTCAGGATCACATATCGAATAAGCCATCTGAATCATACGAAGAGCGATACTACTTCGGATAGCGGTATGTTTAAGTCTTCATATGGTATTCTTCATCAAACATCTGTATGCTGATGCATACATTCCATTAACAAGTAAATACAACTCTACCGGTAAAATGTAGTTTGGGAAGACAATGGCAGTGGCCCGGCTGAAGACTTGTCTCCAGTTATCGAACATTGCACTATATGTTTATATACACTAATCAAGATATGACACCTACTGCTGCAAAGTAGAAGCACCCAAAAAACCAAAAAAACAAAAAGATGCATTTTTAACTTTTACGCTTTTCTTGAAACAAAACAGGAAAAGCAAATCATCCTAACACGTCTATGAGAAATAGGGAAAGATGTGCCTACTTTAGCCAATCTACGTTAAACTACATGTTCTCATCTGTTGAGATAACATTGACATTAACTTCAAGCTCACTCCAGATTTCGAATGCAGCAAGAGCATCATATTCCAGTATGAATACCTGCAACTACCATCAGGACAAATTATGACAGTTCCATTATGTCAAGATGCAAACTTCGATTGACCCTTAAATCGAAACATGAATATTGATATCAATATTAAACCAAAATGCCTCAAAAATTGCATTTGACCATCTGAAATTCAACGTGTCAAAGGAAACCCGATCGCCTTCCCAATCGTTAGTGATTGATTCTTATGAATATTGAATGGTCAACATGCCGAAGAACAAGGGTAAGGGAGGTAAGAATCGCAAGAGGGGAAAGAACGAAGCTGACAATGATAAGCGAGGGGCTTTATATATGTGTGATATGATGAAGGTTTTAGAAGTGTGGCTGTTTATGTGTGACAATTTTTGCAGATGCAATAGTAAGGAGATATCTTCTCTCTGGCAGCATTTCTTGTTGTTCTACTCATTTTACTGGCATTTTGAATTTGTTCGAATCTTGAATTCTGCTTTAGTACTTGTGTAATCTATATGCACAAGGTGCTACTGACTCCATGCATTTCTGGTATACTTGGTTACACATGTTACTCTTCTCTGTCTTGCAGAGTTGGAACTTCAAGTCGTATTTGATATGCATATTCCGTAGTACTCTGGAAACAAATAATTGCATGTTTTGATGTCAGAGGTGATGTTTATCCAATGAATCGGTTGAGCTGGGACGGGACAATTCACCGAATGATGATATAAGTGTTGTGTTTAGAAAAGTGAGCAAAGAAATACAACTTGTGATGAAGTTGTTTCTCTGTAACATGGCTTCAAGTGTAACCTGCAGACAATGAAATGAACTCGTGAATGGGTGCTGGAGGAGTGTCCGACGTAGCCACTCCGATGCTTAAGTCGGCAAGTGAAAAAGAGTAAAAGGGTTGTATATGTGGTGATATACGTGAGTACTTGAGAGTTCAAAATTTCAGAATCTGTACTTCTCATACCTTGCTTCTGATGATTTCCCTGACACGCCAAATACATGTAGTTCTGACAGCAATGATTGTCAAGCACAAAGTAGCCTATACTGATACACTCGATTGTGGTGCGCTTCTCAAGATAACTCAGTTAGAAGGTTCTCGGGAGCTTGCATGAGAGCCCATGCTCCTGATTGTCCGGGGAGAAAATGTCCTGGCTATTGAAAAATACATTGTGTATATTGACTCTTATTTGGGTTATCCATTTAGTTTCTCGGATAATTCATGACCCCGGCTCTTATGAGAATATCAAGAGACGTTTTCGAATTCCCGTCTTCAATATTCAATCACCTCATACTTTGGTAAATTATCAGCATCACTAAAAGATAATTTGATGAGTTCACAAAATCCTTTATAGTTAATATGCTGTTTAGGAACCGTTGATGGATTTTTTAATTTTTTATCAAAAAATTCGTAATGTAGAAAATAAGCTCCCAAGTAATTTAAGTATGTTTTTTTTTACACAAAAAGAATTGTTGCTCTCGAGAAGTAGTTATCTCCCGGCATGACCCCTACACGTGTCTCATCTTAATGATACATCTTGAGAATGAGAAATGGGCGGGGGCGGACGAGTGAAGTACTGAAAAAATAAAGTACTTTTATTATGGAAAGAATTGAATATGTATAAACTTATCCACGTATATATGTCAATTTATAATTTATTGATAAACACGAGAACGAACATTATATTAAAATTATATATATTATTTATTTGTAAGAAGTGTAATGTACTTTTACCTTCTCTTTTTTTTTTTTTTACTTGTTACCACTCTTTATCAAGTGTGGTATACCCCACAAGTCTAGATCTTCATGTCATATTTGAGTTGACCATAACAAATAGGACGACATGGGTAAACATCTTGATGTGTCTCGTAAGTCAAGCTATTGTTTTATGTGGCATCAGGTATGGTTATCCAAATTAAGTTTTAAGACAAATTTTTTTATTTAAAAGAACCAATATTTATTATTATATCCTAAACCAACATTCCAAGTTCTATCCTCTCCATTTGCCTCTCAATTTCTTTTTCCTTTCGGTTGTCTTTCTTTTTTTCCTGTTTCTTTTTAGGGTGACCACACACACACACAAACATGCATACATATAATAATTGATCTAATTTTTCTTTTAAATTTTATTACCGATGTATTCTCATTATAGCACAACAAAAGATGTATCTGGTACAAAGACATGAGTGTAAAGATCGGATTGTTTCTGAGAGGCCTTAAGCATCCGATTACATTCATAGGTTCATTCATTCGGCTCCAGAAACCTTCTTCTTCAACTCCTCGATGTCTGTTACAAGTTCTTTTCTACTTGACTGCAGGAACATAAAATGGTTTATCAGATCCAACTTCGAAGTTTTATCAGATCGATTAACTGAAAGGAGTGCCTTCAAGAATTACAGCATAAGAAGGCATATTAATTGTTTATACTGTTGTTAATGATCCTAAACCGTAGGATTGTTGGAATTAATATTAGTGGCGAACATTCATGAAAGGGTACCTTGAAAAGAAGGTAACGGTACACAAACCATCCAGTATATCCAAGACCTACCAACTCCATGATCTTTGGAAGCTGAAATAATGAAAGTAATCTTGTGTTTGTCGAGGATAGCATAAACACAAAACATTATAATTTTACGAATACACACGTGCGCGACAAGTTTGATGTTAAGAAAACCTTACCAAAGGCACCGAATTAACAGCACTCACAACAATAGAGGCCAACCAAACGCCTACAATTGCACCACCTCCATAAAGTAGTACTGTAGACTTGTTTTCGAGGCCATCCCACTGTATAGTACATTGGAGTTGCACAAGGATGAGAAATTAAGACATGAAGCAAGTTTTCACCCTGATTCAAGCATAATTACCTTCTCCTTAAGGTCTGTGAACAATTCATTGACATCGAGTGAACTTTCCTCCGATGAAGATGCCTTCACAATCAGCTGAGAAGACCTCCCCTTCTCTGTTCAAAGTTACACAACCGATATTAGCTCAAACATATTTCGTAGAGAATCAACAGAACTATCTAGTTCCTGTAGTGGAGGTATGCGTGATTTTAAACACTAGATGTTCATCAAAATGCCTACTTGAAATTCAATGGATCAATGCGCCACGCATGTATTTTCCTGCTAGTACTTTTCACTTTATAATAGTTCAAGATTATGAAAGAGAGAAAGAATCTGCCACCAAGCAATCCAGTTCTTCTTGTGAGCCAGAACGTTTATGCTAACTATTTTAGTTCGCTAGACATTAAAAATGTCAGAATAACTGAAATTCTTGATTAAATTCAATAAGCGTCGAGTGTGAATTTGCTGACACCGTAAAGAAACAATACCAAATCATCAATCAAAAGACAAACATTTCGACATTATCAGAAGAACGACATTCTGGAGACTATCCAGGCAAGACCTCCGTAATCCGAACAATATCTATCGGAATCAATAAAACGAAACCACTTTAACAAACTAGTCCATGCAGCTGAATAAATAGAGATAATTAATAGCATCCAGTTTATTTCAAACACGTGGTAATGTAACTTCAGGACCTGGATATACTCCAAGAAAAAACCCAGTGACAGGGAGACTTAACAATGCGAACAACTGCGAAAAAATTGCAGAAAAATAAAAAATAGCGGCTTCAAGAAAACATAATTGGTAACAGAAAGCGAAAGTTAAGCTAAAACCCAGTAAATTCCTAAGAAAATCCCTGGTTTCGATAGGGCAACAGACAAATTCCCAGCACATTAATTAAGTACAATAGTTTACACCAACATAAGAACCCTAAATAAAGATCACATCCGAATCCATAAAAAGTTCAATACCTAAAAATCTCTAGTGTTAAAGTATGTACCTTTGAGTTGCTTGAACGTAGCCGAGCAAAGGGATGGACGGACGGGCAAGGGAGAGAAGACGGCGGCCCTGTTGGTGGCCGGGAAGCGTTGCATGAAGACGGTGGCCGCCACCGCCAAAGAATTCGAAGCTGCCGCTGCCATTTTTCACAGACTAATTAAACAAACAAAAATACACCTTGATTCTGGAAATGCTTGTCCCAAAACAAATCCGGATTCTGGGAAAAAGCCTCTGTGTGTAAAGATATTTTAGGAAAAAAAAAACACTTGCTGTCTACATGCTTCGTTGGGTCAATGCTGAGATGATCTCAACTTCTGACACGTGGAAGAATATCATTTCCTGATTGGTGAATTCTATATCTTTCAAAATCTCTTCTTTTTTAAAAGCAATGATTTTTTTATATAATCATAGTCTCGTAGCGAGACGTGTAAGAGATAAAACCAGACAAGATAGCAAAGTCGGAACGGATGCCTGCTGCGGTTAATCATTGTTTACTATAAATTTTTTTTAAAAAAATTTTTTTTAAAAATTCTAATTCTTTCGTTTTTTGAAAATACTTTTTTTGTCATAATTTATATTTATATATTATTATTATTATTGTATTATAAATCAATGTATCATGGTGTATTAGGGAAAGAAGGATAGTAAAGTCATGGATTTCGATTATTTTTATTATTTACAATAAAATGATATATTAAATCTTAAATTTACATCTTATTTATTTACCAACCCAGATTAGACCCATCGAAATTTCCGAGCGGAACTAAGCCGGACGGGCCTAGAAGTGAGACGTGGGGATTCCGGATTTAGAATAATGTTAGGCCCATATGCGACAATTACTAAAAGGGGTCGGCCGACAAAAATTTGAAGTCCAAACCGAAACCACATCTAATTGTTGGACTGAAGATATTACTATTTGAGAAATAACTGCATACGTGTACTACTATAAAATTTAAAATTTGGTTTAATTTTTATAATTCATTATCATTCTGAAATTTAGAAATTTTTACTTTGTGGTTATTTTATTTTATACATATAAATGTCACTATATTTACAAAATTTGTTTCATGAAAAGAATATATTTCAACTCAGACCAGTAAATACCGTCTATTTTATTTGTAATAATTATACCACGCGCTATCTAAGTAGCACTAAATAACAAAATTAATTAATGATAGTTAATATATAATATTTGCATAACTTTTTGATATATTTTTTATAAAACAAAAAACTTGAAGCAATTTATGTGGTTTATTTCACCCTACCTTGTGAGACACTGCCCCCATGAGGTGATCAAAGGTCCAGATTTAAACACACATACATCCCATGAAGTGATCAAAGGCCCAGATTTAATCACCATGTAAAATCAATGGCTGAGATCCTGTGAGAACACTGACCCCACAGATAGCATCTACTCTACCAATTTATGTTCTGATTTCTATTTTTTTTATAAAAAAAAAAAAAAACTCAAAGAAAAATATTTAATTTTTATTTTTATAAGCATGTGAGGAAAAAGACAAGGAACACGTGATCTAGACCATGTGGAGGACACGCGGGCCGCAACAACATCCATTTAGACGGTCGTGCGCGTGAGCCAGTGTGTGGGTCCCATTTACCGCTGTAGCCTTTCGCAGAGTGGCACGTAAGACTTCGAGTCGCTGTACTTTGTGACTGCTCGATTCCTTTCTTGTCGCCCTTTGAAAAATGACATTCAACCTTTTTGCAACATTGTGGCATGGATTAGCTCTAGCCGTCGGATTCATACATGGATTTTTTTTTTTATTGAACATTCTCTATATCATATAATTTAGGCTAAAAATATTTAATTATGAAAATCAAATTAAATTATAAGCTCAATTAAATTATATATGTTCATCAAATATAGCATATCAATTCTTATCAATTTAAAATGATTACAAGACGCTGAAGAGGGAGAAAATCGTGAGAGGAGAGAGAGAAATCGTGAGATAAAAGCGGAAGTACGTGGATCATGAAGGAGTGAAGAAGTATTGAGAATAATTTCTTGTGGGGATTAAACTCAAAATAAACTGGAGGAAGAATGCTCTATTGATAAACAACTTTGGCTAATAAATAACCTTACAAAGATTAACTGAAAATCAGAAAAAGTAGTCACTAAATAACGATGCTATTGAAAGAGTCAAATGAAAAACAAACTATCCTACTTAATAGCAATTATTCAAACTAAATAATAACACTTTAACACCCTCCTTTAAACTAATTGCTAACAACAATTAGTTTACATCAGGAACTTCACAAACACCCAACATTTCTCCCAGCTTTAGAAATAAGTCCAGCTTGATTGGTTTGGTCATCACGTCTGCAATTTGATCTTGTGTGCCACAATAAACCAGCTCCACAACTCCTTCTCTTGTAAGATCACGCAGAAAGTGAAAGCGTACATCTATGTGTTTACTTCGTCCATGCATTACAGGATTTTTCGAAAGTTTAATTGTTGAGCTATTGTCACAAAACACAGTAGTACAATTACTTTGTTTGTGACTTAGCTTCTCCAAGATCCTCCTCATCCAGACAGCTTGACAGGCACAAGATGCTGCAGCTATGAATTCAGCTTCAGTTGTGGAGAGTGAGACAATAGGTTGTTTTTTTGAGGACCAAGATACAGCTCCAGAACTCAACATAAATACATACCCTGATGTACTTTTCCTATCTTCAAAATCACCAGCATAATCACTATCAGTAAAAGCAATTAATTCTTTGTTCCCTCCCTTCTTGTAGAATATCCCGAGATTTGTTGTGCCTCTCAAGTATCTTAACACCCTTTTTGCAACCTGTAGGTGAAGCTCAGTTGGTTGTCCCATGTATCTACTAATTAAGTTAACCACAAACATCAAGTCAGGTCGAGTTGTCGTTAAATACATGAGACTTCCTACCAATTGCTTGAAGAATGTTGCATCCACCTTGACACCATTTTCATCTTTGAAGATTTTGTAACCTGGAACAATTGGATTGTGGACAGAGTTGCTCTCCTCCATCCTAAATCTTTTCAACACATCTAAAGCATATTTCTTTTGACTGATATAGATGCCATCAGTACTCTGCAACACTTCAACTCCAAGGAAATACTTCATCTTTCCCAAATCTGTCATATCGAATTCACGCATCATAGAATTCTTGAACTCATGAGACATTGAATCATCATTTCCAGTATAAATGAGATCATCAACATACAAGCTAACAATTAAAATTTTATCTTCATTGCTTGTTTTGACGAACAAAGTGTGCTCGTTTGACATTTCTCAAAGCCTTCATTCTGAAAATGTGCTTCTATACGACTAAACCAAGCTCGTGGAGCTTGTTTAAGCCCGTATAAAGCCTTTTTTAGCTTGTATACTTTATGAAGATTGTCCTTCTGATCATAGCCCCTTGGTTGCTCAACAAACACCTCTTCACTTATCTCTCCATGAAGAAAAGCTGATTTCACATCTAATTGATAAATTTTCCAACCTTTTTGAGCTGCAAGTGCAATAATCATTCGAACCGTGTCCATTCTTGCCACCGGAGCAAAAACTTCCGTGTAATCAACTCCATGTTCTTGCACATAGCCTTTTGCTACAAGTCGTGCCTTGTACTTGTCTATCTTCCCATGTTCATTAAGCTTTGTTTTGTAAACCCACTTGACACCAATCTTCTTTGCACCTGTAGGTAAATTAGTTAGCACCCAAGTATCATTCTTTTCTATGGCATTTATTTCAGAGTCCATGGCAGCTCTCCACTTTGCACTTTTTACTGCTTCTTCAAAAGAAAAAAGATCTGCAGAAACAGTAAACAAAGCTAGATTAGTCTCTACTTCATCTTCAGACAAACCTTGACCCATTTCATAATCCCTCATCCAATAAGGCGGCCTCCTAATTCTTTCTTCTTCAGAGTGAGGTGGACTTGCTTCATTCCGGGAACCTGAAGAATCATTATTCTCAACCTCTTCTGTACTACTGCCATCTTCGTTCTCCACTTCATCTTCATTATTCATTGCAACATCTTCCTCATTATCTCCCCATTCCAATACAGTTGCCACTTGTTCTTCATAGCTCTTATCCCAATCCCAATATTTGTTTTCTTCAAAAATTACATCCCTGCTAACGACAATCTTTTTGGCAATTGGATCATAGAGCCTGTAAGCTTTAGATTCTTCACTAAGTCCTAACAGCACACAAGTAAAACTCTTGTCGTCAAGCTTGGTTCTCTTGGCATCAGGTACATGGACGTGTGAGATGCATCCAAATACCCGAAAATGTTCAATTGAAGGTTTTACTCCACTCCATGCTTCCTCTGGAGTCATATTCTTTACTGCAAGAGTAGGACTTCGATTTAAAACATATACTGTCCAATTTGCAGCTTCTGGCCAAAATGTTTTTGGAATCTTTTTCTCTGAAATCATACTTCGGACCATGTTCATGATGGTTCGATTCTTCCTCTCTGCAACTCCATTTTGTTGCGGAGTGTAAGCTGCTGTCAATTGTCTTTTGACGCCATTTTCTTTACAAAAATCATTGAAATCTTGTGAAGTGAACTCCCCTCCACGATCAGTACGCAAACACTTAATATGAGAACCTGTTTCTTTCTCAACACAACTTTTAAAAAATTTGAATGTACCTAAAGCTTCAGATTTTTCAACCAAGAAGTAAATCCATGTCTTTCGACTAAAATCATCAATGAAAGTAATTAGATACATCTTCTTGCTATTTGAGACAGGTGTGATCGGGCCACATATGTCGGCATGGATGAGTTGAAGTTTTTGGAAGGCTCTCCAGGTGCCCTTTTTTGGAATTGTGTCCCTATGTTGTTTTCCAATCATGCAGTCAGTGCACACACTTTTTGAGGCTTCAAACTTTGGCAATCCATGCACCATTTCTTTGCGTTGAAGAATGTTCAAGCCTTTGTGACTTAAATGTCCATATCTGCAGTGCCAAAGATGTGATAAATCTTGTACCGCCGAGTGAAAACAAACTGGTTTCTTTGGTTGTGATGCTGCTGACAGAATAAACATTCTATTGGCAGTCATTTCTGCTTGAATAATCAAGCCCTTCTCTGGATGATAAATTCTACACCTGTCATATTGAATAAGAATTGCTAGACCTTTCTCTTGCAACTGCCCAATGCTTAATAAATTGTTTTTCAAGTCAGGCACAAAATACACATCAGTGACTACATGATTGAATTCATTCACTTTCAGCCTTATATTACCTTTCCCCATTACTATCATCTTTGAGTTGTTTCCCAACTTCACCGTCTGCCTAAATTTGCTATCGAAGTCGCAGAAAAGGGCTTTATCTCCACTCATATGGTTGCTACAACCTGAATCTAGGAACCAAACATCATCGTTTGTGGCTTCATTATCTTCAATGTAAGACATCAACAACGTCAATTCTTCATCTTCGAGTTCAGCATAATTGGCCTCTTTTTCCAAACTTGGGCACTCATATTGAAAGTGTCCAAGCTTGTGACACTTGTAGCACTCCACGACAGCTTTATTGAAGGAATGACGACCTCGGCCTCTCCCTCTTCCTCGAAAAGATCCTTGACCACGACCTCGTCCTCCTGTTCTTTCCTCAGAAGTTACCTTCAGCGCCTGCTCTTCTCCTTTGTGCCTATTAAACTTCTGCTCATGAACAATCAACGAACTTTGTAGTTCATCAATTGATAGGCTATCAATATCCTTTGATTCTTCAATAGAGCAAACAATGTAGTTGAATTTTTCACTCAATGAACGGAGTATTTTTTCAACTACAGTAACATCTCTCATTTGTTCACCATGGACCCTCATCTTATTGACAACAGACATCACTCTTGAGAAATAATCAGAAACACTCTCACCAGATTTCATCTCAAGAGTTTCAAACTCTTTGCGAAGAGCTTGAAGAATGGATCGTTTCACCCTGTCATTTCCCTCATACTTTTTCTTCATAGAGTCCCATATTTGTTTGGATGTGTTCTTGTGGAGGATGGTTTCTAGGATAGGTCGATCAATAGCTTGAAACAAATAATTTTTTACCTTCAAGTCTTTCAACTTCATTTCATCAAGCTTTTTTTGTTGCGCCTCAGTCAAAACTTCTCCACTTTCTGGCATGACAAATCATGTCTCCACAAGACTCCAGTACTCCTTGGATCGTAAGAAGTTCTCCATTAACATGCTCCAATGATCATAATGACCATCAAAACGAGGAATCGCTGGTTGCACAAAGTTCCCCTTGGTTGTCATTTCTCTTGCTGCTGCAAGGCACAAAAGCTGCTGTTTTGTTTCAACGAGCAAATAACCTGGCTCTGATACCAGAATATTGAGAATAATTGCTTGTGAGGGTTAAACTCAAAATAAACTGGAGGAAGAATGCTCTATTGATAAACAACTTTGGCTAATAAATAGCCTTACGAAGATTAACTGAAAATCAGAAAAAGTAGCCACTAAGTAACGATGCTATTGAAAGAGTCAAATGAAAAACAAACTATCCTACTTAATAGCAATTATTCAAACTAAATAATAACACTTTAACAAGAAGAACCTCACAGTTTCTAGGAACGACACACATCACAAAAACTCCAGGCAACTCCTTGCATAATTCTCATTAATTTAGTCGAGTTTTTTCGTGTTTTTCTGGTCATATTTTAGCATCCCGTAATATTGTATCATTATTTTGTTCTATTTTTCACTTTTTTGTAATTTCCTACTGATTTGTTGATACATATCATGTTGAGAGTTTATTTCATCAAGTTTTATTGTCTTTTCTTTCGTTTTGATATTGTATTTGTATAAGAGACTATAATGAACGGTCAATCTTAGTGTCTATAATCGTCGTGGTTTCTAAAAGTTAGATTTTCATTGTTTTTATAAAAATCGGTATATCTTTACACATGGCAAGCCTGCAAATCAAAGATTGTGCAAACACATATTTATCGTATTGCAAAATATTGTTTATATCGAATTTAACAATATATTGTAAATTTTGATATGATATGGCTTTGGTATCGGTATCGATATGACATTTAAAAAATTCGATCTTATATGAAAACATAAACTCTGAACCTTATTGTAACTATTTTTTTTTGTTAAAAATATATAATTTTGTCCCCGAATATTTAAGATTCATAAGTTAATTTTTAGATAAATTATTAATCATGACTTACTTATTTATTTATCTAAATATTTAACTTTTATAGCACCTGGTCAACAAGAGATTCTAAATCAGATGGTAATTAAGGTTAATGTGAGTTACCAAAATCATTTTTTCCTTGATTAATGATAAATTTATATTTTCGTATATCTATTTTTTTTTTTCAATTCACAACAACACATCTCGGATTTTGTATGTTCCACCGAGCTTCATTTTATTTTTTAAGATTAAGATAACGTTTGTTGTAATTGAATAATCCGTCCTTTTAGGACGTTTACGAAGAAATTGTATTTTTTATCGTGTAAATTTAGTCTTTTATGCAGTTATTTATATTTATTTTTAGCTTGTCTCATACTAGTTTTTCTCTTAAAAGTGAAGTATTCAATAGAAAAAAGAAAGCATTTTCAAAGCGATGAATTAAATTTGTAATTTCAGGTACCTAAGTTTACTTACCTATTTTAAATGCATCAACGATTGGTACAATTTTTATTATATCAGAAAGATTTAATCTAAAAAATTTAAGAGCTTGTAAGTTATTAATTAACAGTGTATTTGGCAATCAGGATTTTATGATATTTAGATTTCAAAATCCTATTTTTACTTTGAGTGTGTCTCATGTGAGACCGTCTCACGGATCATAATCTGTTAGACGGGTCAACCCTACCCATATTCACAATAAAAGTAATACTCTTAACATAAAAAGTAATATTTTTTTATAAGTGACCCAAATAAGAGATCCGTCTCACAAATACGACTCGTGAGACCGTCTCAGACAAGTTTCTGCCTTTTATTAGAGTGGGTCTCTTGTGAGACCGTCTCACGGATCTTAATCTGTGAGACGAGTCGATCCTATCCATATTCACAATAAAAAGTAACACTCTTAGCATAAAAAGTTATACTTTTTCATGGATAATCCAAATAAGAGATCCGTCTCACAAATACGACTCGTAAAACCGTCTCACACAAGTTTTTTCCCAAAGATAATAATTGATTCCTAATAACCCATCTTAGTAATTTCATTTTTTCAACATGTGATCAATTATTTGCCCTCCCAACAAAAGATAATTATATTATGATTGAATTGATGTATTAAAGAAAATGGATTTCAAATTATTTGACTTGAATGGTCAAAAAATTCTCGTATTCTGTATGAATTTGAAGCTAGACGTCTCAGTTTATAATAACAAATTAATTATATTCAAATTTCAACTACTTGTTTTTTTTATTCATTTATCATCGGAGCACATTTTAAATTCACTCCATGAAATTAAATTTCAAATTATTTTTTTAATTACTTACTAAAATCAAAACGCAACCCAAGTGAATATTCATTATAAATTAAGTTATGTAATTTAAAAATTAATTATCATAGATTTCAAATACATTTAAAATGATCTCTAAAATATTTATCTTAAATCAATTTTTTTTTTTTTTGAATCAAGACATTCAAGCTTCATTAATTCAAATCAGAGTTTCTACAATCTTGGAGTAGAATATCCGTAATAAAAACAGGATTATCATAAGAAATAAAAAGACTAGCAGAAGAATTGGCCGCCCTTGCCAGGGTGTGAGCAGCTATATTCGCTTGTCTTCTGGCAAAGCGAACTTCGTACGAAGGTTCTTGATAGAGAAGGGAGCAACACGCTACAACAATCGATCCAAATTCACTACGATCCGCCAGATTTGAGGCTATAGCATCGACCACCAGTTTCGAGTCTGTTTCGAATAAAACGCTTTGTAGATCCAAGGAGACAACCCAAAGAATGGCATCAAGAAGTGCTTTCGCTTCAGCTTCTCGTACCTCAAGTATCCCATAACAATTATGCATCCTAGAGATCATGAAATCTCCATTGGAGTCCCGAATTATTGTTGTTACCCCAGTCTTGCGTGCTTCCTTAAAAATGGCTGCATCAATGTTGCATTTCATAAAGCCCGAAGGCGGTTTGTGCCAGCGCATTTCTTCAGGGGAGGGCATCATCTGTGCAGGTGGAACTTGGTCCATTTTTCGAGCATAATTCCATTGCTGGAGGAGGTCCGATGCAAGTGAGATATTAACTCTAGCTGGTCTATCCACAGAGTTCCATAACTTATCATTCCGATATCTCCATATGCTCCACAAAATCATGGCTAAGGTGGGCTTTGCTTGAGGTTGGCACCGTTCCAAGCATTGAGAGAACCATTGCGAAAAAGATTCTGAAGCATTAGCACATTCGTCAACAAGGTGTGTCAAGCTTGCGAGATTCCAACAGTTCTGAGCATAGGGGCAGTCTATGAAGAGATGCCAATTATTCTCGATACCCGATCCACATAAAACACAACGTATGGGAACATTCAGTCCTCGGTTTGGTAGGTTATTGCGACAAGGAAAGCAATTTTTCACAACCCGCCAAAGGAAGAACTTGATCTTTGGTGGTACTTCGAGCTGCCACAGTGTAGCCCAAGTCCCATATGCAATGCACGAATAGCTCGGTTGAGTATATGTATTCATAAGAAGTTTATACCCGGATTTGACTGAGTAGATACCGTCTCGGCTGAAGTGCCAAATTCTCAAATCTTCTGAATTCGGTGATACAAGAGGAATTTTTGTTATTTCCTCGATATCTCGTGGTTGAAAGGAATCCTGTAACACATCGAAATTCCATTGACTAGTAACAGGATCGATCAAATCAGAAACTGTCACTAGATGTTGCCCCTCATCAAGCTGGGTTTGTATATAGAAGTTTCCTGGATCTCGCAACCAAGGATCATGTAGGATGTTAACAGATCGGCCGTCCCCTATTTTCCAACGTATACCCTGTGCCAAGATAGCTTGAGAGCTCCAGATGCTTCGCCATATGAAGCTAGGATTAGGTCCTAGTCTTGCATTTACAAAATCGTTTCTCGGAAAATATTTCGCTTTGAGTAGCCGAGAAGTTAGAGCATCGGGGGCTGAAATACACTTCCAACCTTGTTTCGCAAGCATGGCAAGGTTATATCCTTCTAGGTTTCGATAGCCTAAGCCTCCCATTTCTTTTTGCACACATAGTCTATCCCAGGTCATCCAATGTATACCTCTTGCTCCATTTGATTTCGAACCCCACCAGAAAGAGTTCATCATTTTCTGGAGTTCATCTAGCAATGAACTCGGCAATAAGAAGCAGTTCATACAATAAGTTGGAAGAGCATGTGCAACAGATTTAATGAGTACATCTCGCCCTGCCGCTGATAGGGAGCTTTTCTTCCAATTTTGGATCCGTGTCCAAAGCCTATCCCGAAGATAGCCAAATACAGCCCTCTTTTTGCTACCCACAAGCGACGGTAGCCCCAAATATCTGCCCGTGTCCAGTGGGTTTGACACACCCAAAATAGTTGACAGTTCATCCTTCAGTTCATGATCAATGTTATTACTATAAAAAATTCCAGATTTTTGCAAATTGATAGCTTGTCCACTAGCATGTTCATACGTCAAGAGGAGTTGCTTCATCGTGTTGCATTCATCTTGGGAGGCTCAAAAGAAGAAGAAACTATCATCAGCAAAGAGTAAATGAGATATAATCGGAGCACCACGACAGATTCTGATTCCATGTAGTGTACCACGCGCAACAGCCTTGTCAATTAGCGCAGATAATCCTTGCGCACAAATAATAAACAGATAGGGTGATAACGGACACCCTTGACGCAGGCCACGCTCTGGGATTATCGGTCCAACTAGCTTATCATTTACCCGTATTGAGTATTTCACTGTAGTAACACACATCTTCATCATTTGGACCCATTCCTGAAGAAATCCCAGCCGCAGTAGCATTTGCTCTAAAAAGCCCCAATCAATGCGATCATATGCTTTGCTGATATCAATTTTTAAAGCCACATCTCCTCTTTTGCCTCTGTTCTTTCGTTTCATGTGGTGGATGATTTCAAATGCTGCAATGACATTATCTGTGATAGAGCGCTCCGGCACAAAAGCCACTTGTGAATTAGATATCAGTGAGGAAAGTACTTTTTTGAGACGATTTGCCAAAACCTTCGAGATGATGCGATAAATGACGTTGCAGAGGGAGATTGGTCGTAGGTCCTTCATCGTCGTTGGGTTATCAAATTATTATATCGCGATAAAATTCATCAATTAATACTCATGTTTTCCTATTGGTTTCAATTCCACCAACCAAACAAACCCTTAGACGCAGAGTCAAAACGTGGGGACCTGAGAATTAATTTGTTAGAAATAGATTTGTTGCGGTGGGAGGCTCGTGACTGACACGTACTCCTTTCCATTAAAGTGTTTCCAATATTGAATTAGTGATGGGCCTGTCCTTTGTCACACTTACGTACTTTTTAATATACAGTTCACTTAAAATACTCGATATCTGCAATGAATCCAACATGGTGGAAGATTGAGATTTAAAATGTGTAACTCGAGTGGTGTGTAGTATTGGTTATATATATATTACATAATTTCTGGTGATAATATTTAAAGTCACGCGGAGAACTCTTTTAAACTATTAAATTTCTATAGATTCCTCATAATAAATTAAGAGTGAGTCTCATGTGAGACCGTCTCACGGGTCATAATCTTTGAAATGGGTCAACCCTACTCATATTCACAATAAAAAATATTCTTAGCATAAAAAGTAATACTTTTTCATGGATGACCCAAATAAGAGATTCGACTCACAAATACAACCCGTGAGACCGTCTCACACAAGTTTTTGCCTAAATTAATCATTTGGACTTATCCGTCGCTTTAATCACACTAACAAACAAATAGAATACAGTAGTTAAAACACACACACACACATATATATAGACAAAAACTTGTGTGAGACGATCTCACGAGTCGTATTTTGTGAGACAGATCTCTTATTTGGATCATCCATAAAAAATTATGGATTTTTATGTTAAGAATATTACTTTTTATTGTGAATATCGGTATGATTAACTCGTCTCACAGATATATATATACACACGGTGAAAAAACAAATTATTTTTGTCTACACCCATGATGACCGGAATTGAATTAAGCCCAAACTAGTTTGAGTCAAATAAAAGTATTAAGTTAATTACAGAAAAAAAAAATGTTGCAACAACGATTATATTTCCAGATACAATTATTGGTGAATATTTCGAGATATATCTACTGAAATGCTATCACAAATTCATTTATATGAGATGAGTCGGTTCAATTCATACATACAATTTATATATAAAAAAGATATTTTTCATGTACATCGGAGTATCGTCTCACAAAAATGTCTCGTGATACGATAACACGTGAGTGTGTGATATGTAATGGTCAAATTGTTATCATTATTCCATTTTTAACGAACCCTATATGTTTGAGACTAAGATGTAAATGATTTGAATCGAGCCGAATATTAGTAAAAATTTATGGTCCACATTCGGCTTGACTTTAGTATATTCGATTCCGAACTCGATTAGAAACTCAAATCTTTTAAATTTTTCGACTTGAAATCTTCGAGCCTATTCGAGTTATTATTTCTACATTAAGGTTCGAGTGTGAGGGTTCAAAAGCTCAAAACTTCTTAAATACTTGAATATATATATATATATATATATATATATATATATATATATATATATATAGTATATAATTATATTATATTTATAACAGTCGCGAACTATAGAACAAAATAACTTTGACTCGAATTCGGCTCGAAAAAAGTTCGAAATGTTCGAGTTCGATAAATTCGAATAAAATCAAACATCAATGAGTATGCTAGAAAAACTCATGAACAAAATCGATTCGTTCACAACCATGTCTGAGACAACGATGCTAATTATTTATTTAGATTCTGATAATTGATTTTTAACCGACACACAATCTACAATATATAATTAATCACGTCACCTAAAATATTTATTTCTAACAAATTTTCACCAGTCAGTTTGCATGTCAATGTCACTCGATCACTTGGTATATGCCATCGTAACATGATCATCTCATTGACCAAGACTTGCACCTCTTCACGTCAACTCCATGGAAAAATTTCCGTTACTACCGTCTACGGAGCAAGCAGTGTTGAATTCCGGGGCCCGGTCCGGATTCCAAATGCTCCATCAAATCCAGTTAATTTTCTACTTATATTAATCGAGTAATAAATTAATTATTCCTAAAAATGGACACGTCAGTCACATGCGTGGTGCTATAGCTGGCCAACGGTGCCCCGAGTAGATCGAGCGAGATCCGAACACGTGGTCGGTAGATGATGACGTTGGAATAAATATTATGCAGGCTCCACCATCTTTTCGTGCCAACTCACCAACCACCTCCTTATTTTCGTAAATAAACTAACGTTAAAAATTAGCGAAAAATGAATAGATATTTAAATTTTAAAAAATAATATAATTATAAAAAATAAAAATAAAAATTATTTTTCACTAATTTTAAAAAGTTTCTTATATACAACGCATGTCGATTAATTTTTTTGGATAATAATCACTATCATATATCAAAATTTTAGATCGTGTTAACCTAAGGCAATAACATAATGTTTATCGTGTTTAGTGTATTGATGTCGGCCATCAAACTTAATATATATTTAATTATTTACTTTTTGAGAAATTATATATTATTATTTTTTTAATATGTGATAAGAAAATATTTTTAAATCACATTCAATAAAATTAATAAAAAATATTTTTTAAAAAATTCAGTATTTTCGTCTAAATCCACATTCACAAACAATTTTGTGACATGACACGTGTGACACATTTGAATGATAACAATAATTTTTTCATCGATATGAATGTGTTTAATCATTTTCATTACGGGACATTATACTATCATGTATCCGTGAACTTTGTAATATAAAAGAAAATTATCACATCAGTAATAAATAATAATTAAAATTTTGTATAAATAGAAGAATAATATTTTTTATTTCTTGATCATGAAAGATAGATTTCAAACTTAATGTCTCGTTGTTTCCATATGTAGGTATTTCATAACAACGAACAAATCTAAATTTAAACGAACATTAAATCTTGAAAGGATTCAACTCATATATGATGCTGAAAAGAAGAGCCATTTTAGAATTCAATTTTGGAATAGATAAATTTAATAAGATAAATTTTAATAAATTTGGTTTCTAATATAATATGCAATATTGCTTTATTTATAATTTAAAATTCAAATAAGACATCTCAAGAGACAAAAAGTATACACGGGATCCTTTTGACAGAATTATAACATACATTAACTCTCTCAAATTATGGAAATCTCGAATTGCATGCATTGAGTGTCAAACATTTTTTTATTATTGAGGGTAATATACATGTGTATCGAAAATAATTTAATGTCCATTTGAAATTCTTATGAATCAATCTCTTTTAGTTTTTTTTTGCTATCTTATTTGAATTTTTAAGAAGACAAATCAAGATATACAATATACATATGATTTTGAAAGAAAACTACAATTCAATAATTCTTTAAAATTAAGGTAATTTCGAAATAATATTTATTTTGGATAAAAAAAATTATGATTATTAAATAGTACATTAATGTCCATTAGAATACTTTGTTGTAATGATAATTTTTAACACTAAACCAATTTTATTTTTAGAAAAATTAAATAAACTAACTAAATATAGTATTTATTTTTTAACAAGTATTTTGAGAAATAAATTACTTAAAATAGAAAAATTTATTTTTGGATGATTTACTTTATAATTGATACTGAACATTGCAATCATTTTTTATTTTAAATTTATTTATATAGTTTTTATTTAAACTGATTGATATAATTAATGCAAATTTTTTTTTTTAAATAGTTCACTTTTTCAATATAGTTTAGTTTTAATTTGAGTAAAAAAATAAAAAAATATTTAATACATAAATTACATTTGAATTAATATAAAAATTAATTAAATTCAAAATTGAATTAAATGAATTGATATAATTAATGCAAATAATAATTAAAATGATCATTTATTGCAGTGCACATATTTCAATATTGATGATAAATCTTTCTTTTATAGAAATAACATTTTGGCAGGAAATTACTATTTTTGGCAAAAACTCTGCTTTTATATATATATATATATATATATATATATATATATATATATATATATATATATATATATATATATTTATCTATAATTATTCAAAGTAACGTGCACGGTAGTTTTTGGTACCTGATTTTTTAGATACTTTTGCATTATTTATATTATATTATATATAAATGTTGAAGTGATATGTTAATTAGTTTTTATGGTAAATAATATTTATTTATAATTATAACATATATCCAATTTAAAATTCACATATTATCTCCACAAATTACATGTTTAATATAAAATTATAACAAAATTTTATGAATCAACTCGATCTGTTAATTATCATATTCATGATTCATATACATTTAGTATCTTATAATTATCATTGAGTATGTCTCTTGTGAGACGAAGGGGTTTTTATCTGTGAATCGGGTCAATCCTATCGATATTCACAATAAAAAGTAATACTCTTAGTATAAAAAGTAATATTTTTAATGAATGAGCTAAATAAGAGATCTGTCACACAAAATACGACCAATAAAACCATCTCACATAAGTTTCTGTCATTCTCATTTGATTAATACAACAAAGATTTTAAATATAATTAATAAAATGTCCTCAATAATAATGAATGAAATATTTTATTAACCTAAAATAATTAGGTTTATTTACTTAAATTAAACAAGTCTAATGATGAAAAATAAAAATAAAAATAAATCAGATTTCTTATGTATTTTATGCAATTTTCAACATTTGATGGTAAAGCATTTGACAATGCATCAATGCATACAAGGCGACAGGCGACACGTGTTGGATGACGTGGTGGTGTGCCTTGGCGCTCCCTTTTTCTCCTCTTCAGCTTCTCTTCTTCTTCTTCTTCTTCTTTCCCCCAAAAGGTTAATTCACAACTTAGAGAGAGAAAATGTGCAGCCCGGTTTAGCAGCCGTGGGAATTTATGATTTGGCTTTCCAGCTGTTTGCTAATCGAGGTTAGTAAACTCTGGAGTATGTTTTTTTCTTTGATGTGTATGAATTGTTCTGTTTTTTTTATATAAAAAAAATTTGAGACGGAGATTGTTCGGAGATCAGTGAATTTAATGGTTCCTGCGAGTTTTGTGAAATTAGGGGATTAGAGGACGCTTAAATGTATGAATGAAATCTCACTTTTGTTTCTCGAAATTAGTCCTTTTTTAGTGGGCAGAGAGATCTTCATGGAGTTTTGATGAGAAAGGCGAATGATTTAGCTTCTTCTTAGGTGGAGAGTTTCTGTGTGGAATATCTTGTTTGGTTTTGAAGATTTGAGGGTGGTAATCTTTTACAGTTTTTCAGTAGAGGGGCCGTTTGTTTGTCAATTTCGGTGCAGCGTGTGGGGATGGGAAAGGACAAGGAAGCCCCTGTTGAGTCTTTTCGTCTTTACTACATTTGGTGGCAGCATTTTCACCAACTAATGCACTTAATTATCGATACTCAAATCATTTGTACTTTTTCGCGTACGGATCTGGAGTTGCAATATGATGAAACGACTTCTGTAGTTGTTTTCTTTTAATTGGAATAATTCAGCTGGATTCCATCAAGTTTCGAAGAAAAACGTCTGGGAAAATGGTTTAGATATTTCAGTAATTACGACAGATCAGATGTAGCTTATTTGTTGTTCATCTTACTATTCTCATGTCATTCACACGCCTTTATTCAATTTTAGTAGTAGAATTTTATTTTGATAAATTGCATTTCATCAGAAATCAAATTTTCTTACCCCTTCGTGGCCTCCAGATTTGATACTATTAAGTTTATGATATATATCTGATTTGATTTTGCTGTTGATAAAGATTTATTACCATATATATAATTCAAGATCTAAGACAAATTATCCAACGTTTTAGCTTTCCGGGCATTTTTTTTTATGGATGTTGGCCTTCATGATTCTTTGCACTATATGCATACTACTGGAGACTTGAAATTTAAGTTATTATTAAAGTGCGGAAACATTTATTACCGTTCAGGCTTTTCAAAGGCGTTCCTCCCTCGCTGTTTGATACTTTGATTTAGTCCGCGGTCTGTTAGTAGCACCTACCATGGGAAACAGTGAAGAAGAGAAGCCTTGCAAGACTGAAGCATTATCATCACCTGCTGTGGTGCGTATAATTATTGCTTAATGACTGAACATAACGATTTGAGGTTTATCGCTTAGTATGTTTTCAATGTCTTGCTTTTGCAGGACCAGAATAGCTTTCATGTCTATCCTGATTGGGCCGCTATGCAGGTGATCGGATAAATTGACATTATTATAAAATTCTTGCGATCATGTTTGAGAATTTGCTGATGTTAACTAGTGGAGCTAATCTTCAGGCTTTTTATGGCCCCCGACTTGCTGTACCACCATATCATAACTCTGTCGCTGCCTCTCATGCTCCTCCACCTTATATGTGGGGACCACCACAGGTATTTGCATGGTCTAGGGATGAGGGGGTCTCTCTGAGTTATGAAGAACTAGTAGACTAAAAGTAATGAAATATGATTAAATCTTTTATTTTCAGTCGATGATACCTCCTTATGGGGCTCCATATGCTGCATTCTATGCTCATGGAGGCGTCTACGCACATCCTGGAGTCCATATAGTAAGTTTCATGTACATTGGACTGAAAATCTTGGATTCTTGAGATCAGGGACACTTCCAACTAGAGGAAGATCCTCCTCTCAATGGGGAAATTGTATGTGTGATTTTTGGTTAGGTCCACCTCCACGAATAAAGTAATTTGTCACCCCAAACCTTCTGTAACTGTTACCGCCTGTGCCAGCCATTTTATCTGTTTTTGGTGTTCCATTTAAATTTTTGAAGCTCCATAATGACACGACCAAACGAAATAGCAAAATAAAATGTCTTAAGAATTGTAGTTTTGTACAATATGGTTTGCAGGCTGGAACTACTTTGAGCATGGAGACCCCAGTCAAACCTCCCGGAAATTCTGATGGGAGATTTGTGAAAAAGTTGAAAGAATTTGATGGACTTGCAATGTCAATAGGCGAGGGAAATGACATCAGCGCTGACGATGCAGCGGACAATGAAGTCACACAAAGGTTTATAGAACTATCAATGACTATGAATTCCACTTCTAAGTTTCTAAATCAGTAATGTATTGTTTTTTGTGGAGAACGCCTATCGACCAGAGGGGGACCCAGGTATTTGTAGGGGCGAAATGTGAATTTATAAAAATATTAGATGTGAAATTTTAGCGAATTTTCCACGTGTTGATCTCTCCTTTTCTCCTTATTGGATCTGGCCCTGATTTAGGCTTTTATCCTTATGGGGTTGCAAAATAGCTCTGATGCAACTTAAACAACAAATATTATATTCCCTGTGAACAGTGTGGAGACTGAAGGCGCCAGTGATGGAAGTAACTTAAGTAATGAAGTTACAACTGGGGTGAGGATTCCTTTCTCCGTTCATTTCTTATTTTTGTTTTCTGAAAAGTTTTTATTGTAATGAGAATTCACTCGTAATTTACTAGATTGGTCAGAGCGGCAAGAAAAGAAGTCGAACAGGATCTCCCAACAGCGGTAAGCTTGTGGTACATGTGAAACTATGAAACATATTCTACGTTGATCTGCATTCATTTCTTTGACTTGGTTGCAGCTGGAAATGGCAAGGGTAAAAGATTGGGTCAGGATTCTGATAAGGTGGTTAAGGTGATGCCTCCTGCTAATATATCTGCAAAAACATCAGAGAACATGAGTACTGCATTGGTGCTGAAAGATCCGTCAGATTTCGATGTAAAGTTAAGTCCAACCAGTGTTCCACAGACTTCGAAGCCAGGTGAAGCCTTGTTGCAGGTATGCTTTGAGAGTATCTATGACCAAAATTATTATGCTTTGAGAATATTAAAAAAAAAGATGCCAGCATTTATATAAAAGTACATATGTGAAGATCTGTGTCCCCTCTTGTGCCATGGTAAACTTTTGAGGTTGATTTATACTATGAGCAAGTTTAATTTTTTATTGCAGAATGAACGAGAGCTGAAACGGGAGAGGAGGAAACAATCCAATAGAGAATCAGCTAGAAGATCAAGACTAAGGAAACAGGTCAACTTCCACATCTACAATTAGTAATAATAATAATCAGTAATTAGTAGTTCATATTTCCAGGTTTTTGCTTAACATCTTATTTGTCCAGGCTGAGCACGAGGAACTAACAATTAAAGTTCAAGCGCTGACTTCTGAGAATATGAATATCAAATCGGAGATCAATAAATTAATCAACAACTCTGAGAAACTGAAGCTTGAAAACGCCACGTTAATGGTAATTGTAATACCCTTTTAATTCTTTTCCTTGGGCATTTCCATTTCTTGCTGATGGTGGATTTCAAATTCTCAGGAAAAATTAAAAGATGTTCAACTAGGGCAGACAGAGGAAGTAACAATACACGAGATTGGTGATTTTAGGCCAAAACCAGATGGCACGGTGAACCTACTTGCTAGAGTTAACAATAATTCTGACGAAGGTGAGGTGTATGAAAATAGTAGTCCTGGAGCTAAGCTTCATGAGCTTCTCGATAAAAGCCCCAGGACTGATGCCGTAGCCGCAATCTGACCGCGGAGAGTAGCTGCGAACCTCGTGTTATTTTGGCATAATTCGAAGTCCAAAATTTTCTTTTTAACAATAGTAATGGAACACAATAGTATTACTGTAATACCTCAAAATCTAATTGATTGACCATTGATCTCAGCAAAGATGGAGAGCATTTTAAAGTTCAGATTTGCTGGGATGCTACCAGATGTATATTGGAGGGAAAAACGACTTAACTGGGATGTATTTAAGCGAAGATGAATTGAGATGGTGTCTAATTTGTATGTCTTTGTGTGAGAGCTCTTAAACATCGGACTTTGTTCGCTCGGCTTTGATTTATTTTTTCCCTCTGTTTTCCCAGCATGTAGCTTTCCGACTTATCTTGTATTTTTGATAAATTTAAGGTAGAAAGACGGGACTCGATGTGGGTCCGATGGGGTAATCATTTGACCGAGCATGTCACTGCCGTACGTGGAGCCGTATCGATCAAAGTACCAAAAGAGTGCAAGTATTTTAAGCAAACATTTAAATGCCAATTTTCTAGAAGTGGGTTTGAATATAGAAATTGCAATTTTAAAAAATATTTAAATATAGATTGAATAAATTATTTTTATTGAAAAAAAGGACTGTAATTTTAAAAAATATTTAAATAATTTCGTTTGAATAAATTATTTTTATTGGGAAAAAAACGATTTTGCCAAGGATTTGTTGAAAAACATTTTTGTAATTTTAATTAATGATGAATATTTGTTTAAAGTTTTTAGCTAAATTACATCGAGATATGTTTTATTAATCAATAAGAATAAATTCTTAAATACAAATATATGGTAAATTATATATATATATATATATATATATATATATATATATATATTTATATATATATATATGATACTCATTTAAAATTTAACACCCGATTCTAACAGATGACATTAGTCTTAGTGCAGGCTTCGAATGTGCTCTAAGTCTGAAATCACGAAGAAGATCGTTAGAAAGAGGACGAGAGAATGTCTCGGCATAGTCACTCCAACGCTCAAGTTAGAGACTGAATATATAAGAGGAGAGCAGCTAAGGATGCTACTGAAAAATAATATAGTGAATTCTCAATTAGATGATCAAACCTGTATTTATAAGAGAATACATGAACTTGTCATGGGCTTTCTATCTGGGCTAGATGGGCAGGAGGTTTGGGTATGATCTTGAAGGGTCATTTATGGGGTATCAATATCAATATCAATATATATTTATATATATATATATATTAATATATATATATTATTAATTATTATTATTATTATTATAATTAAACGTGAGATTTTTAGAATAGCTATTTTAGAATACACAAAATGTTTAATTATATAATTATCATTCTTATTCTATTAAAATTTTAAATCGAATAATTCTTTTAAATTGAAAACAATTTATCGTTAATTGTCTACTTTCAATTGATTCAACATAAAGAAAACATTTAATTTTTTTGACGACTGAAATCTTATAATTCATTAAGAAAAGATATGTCCGTAATTATAAATTTAATCAACTACAAAAGAAAAGATCCATGTCATCAAACAAAATAAGAAGAATATGAAAAAATAAAAACAACAACCGATTGAGCTACTCGATTAGTTGATCTTCTAACAGGAAAAGGACGAGGGCTCTAAAGAAAACATTTAATTAATTAAACTTAAAAGGAAATAATATATAATAATATATAAATAAACGCCAGCCCTAAGTCGTTGATTTGCGTCAAGAAACAACAGTAGCTGCAGCGAAACCAGGAGAAAACCAAGGGAAAGTTAGGCTTAATCGCCTCCCATTTTCACTTCTAATCAGTACGTATTCGTAAATGTAAAAGATATATTCTCCTTATATTTCATATGTAATCAACAATTTTCTTGGTTATCAACGTTTTACATTTACGGGGTCTTTTTTTTTTCTTGGTCAAATTTTACATTAGATCGTACAAGTTTTGGGTCGATGGCTTCGAAGCGGATCTTGAAGGAGCTCAAGGATTTGCAGAAAGATCCCCCTACTTCTTGCAGCGCTGGTAAATCTTTGACCCTTTTCATTTCTGTTGCTTTTTTTAACGTGTCTGGTGTGTCTATATTTCGTTCACTTGTTTTTTGACGCTGTCATATTTTTTATATGGGATATTTTGAATTTCGTTAATCCGTGTGTAGATTGGCATTTAATCTGTGTAGGTAGATGTGGTTCTGTTGTTTTTACTGTTTGCAGGTAAACATGTAGTCCTAGCCATGAATAATGGTTATTTATTACGTGTGCAGATTAGCTTATTTTTGTGGGTTTACATACCTTTGTTGTTTTGACTGTTTTAAGAAATGCTATCTTGGTTGTGGAAATTTTGTTGGTGCACATGTTGATGTTAGTAGAATAGTGCAGAATATTAATAAAAAATACTATATTATGTGAGTTTTGTGTTAATTTTTAAAGCCGGTGATGTTCTCGCAATGATTGTACGTCCATAAAGCCTCTTGAATTATACACCTTAAGGCTACTTATGATCTGCAGCTTGAGCTGAGCATCGACAGATTTGATGTTTGTCATGAATCGATAGTATTTGTGCAAATTTTTTCTTGTGTTATATATGAAACTATGAATTGTATCTGTGATCAAAATTTGTGCGTCATATTTGCTATGTGTCCATAGGTAGTAGTCTTCAATCCATTTACTTGTTTGTATTAACTCTGTTCTCTCGCTAACATACTGGAGCTCATAAGTAACTGGTTAGAAGAGATTCTATTGCAAATTTGCAAGTATATATGCATTATTTACATCTGCATATCTTTATCATGTAAAAACCTTCAGAACTTCAAACATTTTTAGTGGTCTGCATCCCATTTACGTGCCCTTCATCCATTTAAACCAACTGCAAAGTTATTACCTGCCTCATTTTTGTCCTGAATGGTGGAAACACTTTTATTGATTATAATGTTATTTTAAAGGAAGTTAAATTATAATATGCAAGTATCCATAGGTTGTTTTTGACACTTAAACTCTACTCAATTAGTAATGGATTCCTTTTTCTCACCATTTTTCCTTGTTTTGAATGAAAACGTGATGTACCTTTTGTTGTAACAGGACCTGTTGGTGAGGACATGTTTCACTGGCAAGCAACAATAATGGGACCACAAGATAGTCCCTATGCCGGCGGAGTGTTTTTAGTCACTATTCATTTTCCCCCTGATTACCCATTCAAACCTCCAAAGGTATGAATTTCATGATATAATATTTGTGAATTGTGGCTCTTTATTTACTGGCTCGTTGTCATAAAAAAATATTAGTCTTTCCACATTTGTCCTTCATTGTATGTGATCGTGATTTCTGTTGAAATGGTTTTGTTTTCACTTTCTTTTCGAATGCAACTTCTTAGAGCTTTATTTGTAGTTTCAGACTGAGTCAGTTTCTTAATAACTAAGGTTTCATTGGTGTGACTTCTATGGATATGAACTGCAGCATTCCAGCACTGATTTTGTCAAACTTCTAATTTCTTGCAATTTTTTGCCTGAATCTGGTGGAAAAAACCTGATACTTGGTTTCAATTTCCCTTACAAGCGTCAATAAATTAATTAGAAAATTGAAAACTTGAAATTCTATTTTCTATAAGCGTTAATTTGGTTCTTGCAGACTATTATGATCAAATTCTTTCCCGCTCTTTAACATTTTTGAAATTGTATTGTGTGTTTCATGATTAAACTTTTGCAGGTTGCATTCCGGACTAAAGTTTTTCATCCAAACATTAACAGCAATGGTAGCATTTGCCTTGACATCTTGAAGGAGCAGTGGAGCCCTGCCTTGACAATTTCCAAGGTTATTACTGATTATTGCTCGGGCGCTTTCTTGTAATTTAATCTGTGACAAGTTTACACTTATATCTCAAAACGAAAAGCGGCTTTGACTGAGTAGATTAAAGATGTATTAGCCGTCATAATTGTTTTTTGGAATGAGGTATAACACTTACTGTAGATAATTTTCTGTTTCCAACGGTTCCCTAATTTCTTGCAATCTATAATCTTCGATTTCGCGGCCAGAAACCCTTTAAAATACACTTCAGATCGAATCTTTTCATGCATCTCTTCTATAAGTCCCCGCCCATCAATTCGTCAGCACAGTACATAGCTTCCAAGGACTCGCCATTTTTCTCTACTTCTGAAGTCATATAAGAAACACTTTTACCGCTCACTGTTCGTTTTTCTAGTGATGTATGCAAATGTAGGGAGGATGGATGCATAAGCATAGCAATTTTCTATGGATCAACACCTTGTAGTAGTATATAGTATTGTAAATAAAAACAGATAGTAGTATATAACATGTAGTATATAGTACCGCATAATTTGTATATTGCGGAAAATTTTGTATGTCAGTGGACACAGTGATATATTATAGTATAAAGTAGTATATATTAGAATGAAGTATTATAGAATGGTTGTGTATAGTATAAATAGTAGTATCAACTATCAAGTAGTATTGTATTTTAGTTTATATTTGCAGTATAAATTGGGGGGTATGTGGTTTTTAGGGGTGTAAGATGAGTTGAGCAGGTTCACCAGCCTGACGAGCCGTCTTGCATTAAGCTCAATCAAGCTAAGGTTTTCATAAGCTTCCAACTTTATTTGGTCATGAAGTTGTAAAGATTATTTATGTGAATTTAAAAATAATTTAACATCTTGTATAATATTATTATTAGATAAAATACTATTTTAATTTTATGTACGAAGTTCATTAACATTTTACACGTTATTGAGGTCTTGCTTACGCGTGATATGAGCTAGCAAACATGCTCATGAACAAATTTTTTGAACTCAAGCTGCTCTTGAGCCAGATTTATAAATTGTACTTTTTTAGTCTAGCTCAAGCTCAAGCTTGATTCATTGACACCCTTAACGGTAGTATTGTATTCTCATACATGATACTAGTATAAAGTAGCATATGGGTAATGTATTGTTGCTTTAATTTTTTCTGCCACTGTTGTCTTTGGAATGGCGGTATTTTACCAATGCCGCCCCCTTCAATTTTCATGGTAGCTCTGTTACTGGTGTACCTATTTCTTGTTTAATGGAGGTCTCTTTGGTGAGAATTGGCATGTTTAATATATACATGAGATTAAATATATCAACAGAGCAAAACTACTCTATATATTAAAACATTCGGTACGGACTCAAGGCAAACAATCGTTGATTTAGAAAATAAATTAACCACCAACCGACAAACGGTTGTAGAGATTTTGCCACTAATTTGAGCTCGAATTGAACATAAATGATGAAACTGAAAATGTTTGAGGATTTTACCAAAGTCTCTTAACCTTGAGGTGGAAAAACATGTGCATCCCTTGTTCCATGCTGCCCGTGGCCCTGAGCATTGACTTGAAATTGATGAAAATTAAAATGCTGGAGGATTTTACAGTCTCTCTTAACCCTGAGGACGAAAAACATGTGCATCTGGTGTGGAATTAGATATTCAAAAAGGTAGGCGAGTGAAGGGAATAAGCTATGAAAGCTACATAATAGTTGCAAGAGCTCAATGTAGTGTAGCTTCTCAAGTCTCAACTTATATTTGTAAGCTTTTGCAACTTGTTATATCTGTTTCTTGAAATTGAAGTCCTGTCTGTTCCTCTTGCGATTGATTGTTGTGGTTTCTAGGTACTGCTCTCAATATGTTCCCTTTTGACGGATCCAAACCCCGATGACCCTCTGGTGCCAGAAATTGCTCATATGTATAAGACAGACAGAGCCAAGTACGAGCAAACAGCAAGGAGCTGGACTCAGAAATATGCTATGGGTTAGTATTGATTGCCGCTGGTGACCTATTATTTATGAATATGTGCTTGTGCGCTTGTATCTTATAGTTGAAGAATTCCTGAAACTGATGCAATGGTGTCTTATATTGTTTATGAGGAATGATTGTTGGAAAAGACTGGGCACGTCCTATTGACTATGTTTGATCTGTAACATTGAGTAACTTCTATCATCTTTTAATCTACTATTTATGGATAAGAGGTAGATCTGCACAATAATGGATACCTCAGTGAAAAAAAATTTGTAACCATGAATCTAGTACAAGGTGTAATAATTTGTGCATGAAATATGCTGATAGGATGTTAATCAGTACTATTATGAAACAGTTCGAAGTCCCTGAATTGATCTTGTATCGCCGAATGGAGGTTTGCATTAGATTGAGTACCTTGTAGCCACATTACCAGTGACAAAAGGCACTCCTGATCAAGTAAAACATTTATCCTGCATTCATGTTCTCTTATCCTCAGTTGAAAAATTTACTGATATCGGCATTGTGTTCCGTCAGTTTCTTGAAATTGGAATGTTTTTAAAATGATCCTGTTCATGCAAACTTTGAAAACAAACAAAACATTTAAATTGTGATCGCAACACTTCTGATCGAAGAATTGACAAATCTTTCTTGAAATAAAATTTGGTTATATAATTATTAAGTGTGGTTGGTTGCAAAAAAACCATGAAAGGTGTATCAGAAGAAACTTTTAGATCTGGGTAAATTTTGCTGTCAGATTTGGAAATTTGGGTTTGTTTCACTGCCTGCACGGGCAATGAACGGTCCGGATCACTCCATATGAGTGATCCGGGTCCACCTCCATGTAAAAAAAAAAATTTGACTTGGAAAAATCTGAGCCGTTGGATCGACCTTTGCGGGCAGTGTCCGCAGGAGTAGGTCGAGTGAACCGGATATTTGTATAATGGGAAATCTTGGTGGCAACTGGCAAGTAACGAGGTTTGATTTGTTTACATTCAACTTTATGATTCATGGCCCATGGCAGCAGCCAGTGCTACGGCCATCTTCATGCTTCCTCCCCTTTCCAATTCAAGGGGGAGAGGATATGGTACGAGGATTTGTTTTTTTAAATTTTTTATTTAATTATTAAATTAACTGTAATAATTAACAAAAAATTAAAATAAATAATTAATATTTTTTTTTTTTTTGATAAAAGTAAAAGAATAGTTGAGATGACTTGGTCGTTGAAGATTAACGATCAATATCATACCAATCTTTAAAAGTTAAAAAAAATTAAAAAATAGAAATATTTTTGATAAAAATCTCCAACGGCTAATAAGGACTATATTTTTCAATCTTTTCTAAATTCAGTTCAAGAAAATACAACTTATTCCACATTCATTTAAAAAAAATATTCATTACATTTATTTCATTCAATCCAAATATAAAAATAGATTCATGGAACACTGATGATCTCAATTCTCTCAAACCAATTTTTTTTTTTTCCAATTCAATCATAAGTGGATTAGTCTTTCCCAATCTCCATACACCGACGAGCAAAGTAGAAATAATATGGAGAAGAAGGAAGCAATGAGGGAGGGAGATTGAGCATGAAAATCGGATTATGGAAAAATATATTAGCGATCTAAAATTACCTATTTTTTAATAGAATAAAAAATTTACATTTTAACATAAAAATTAATATTTTAACATAATTTATACAACATCGTCTCACTCTCGCAGAACCATAAGATGAAGTCGTCAAAATCAGCTCACCAACATAATCAAACATGCTCTAAGATCCTTTGCAAAGCCAGATAGCATAATGCGAAGGGGATGTCCGTCGACCCTCTTGCATAAATAATTCAAAATTTAAATATAATTTTTTAAAATATAAATTTGCGATCATGTTTCTATGAAATGGCACAAATAAGAAATCGAATTTGAGTTCATAGTTAATATTTCTTCCCTTTGTTCGAAATGAGTTCAAAAATTTCAAGTTTGAGATGGGATACGAAAATGTAATAGCAATTGACTTTATAAGATTTATTTATATAATGGACAAATCCATCCAATTTTTGCATGAACGAACACACAAACTTGACGAAGAATGAAGTTCTATGCCTCGAAAGCTCAGATACGTAAAGCATTAAATTAATACATGGGCTTCTAAATTTAATTTTCGAAAAATTTGAAATCATGAATTGTATAATGGAAGGAAGATAGGAAAAAAAATGTAAATTCTTGGAATAAAAAATATAAATTGGTCAATAATATGATAAAAATAGAAATCATGCGAGTTACTGTAATTTCCTCAAGTTTTGGATTCGAGAAGGGATGGAAAAATCATACCAGCTACTTACATGGGCAGTGTCTCGATCCATTCAACACACGTGCATGTAAGTCTCAATACACTCAACACATGATACATATGTTGATAAGATAAATCATGATCATTTATTCAATAATGACGTAAAGATGAATCATTAGTCATACATGTTGGACTTAGAGACCTATTAAGCTTGTTCTTTTTGAATGAGAAATTGAACAAGGAAGACCTAGTAGATGGTAAGTGAGAAATATCCCATTTTGGAAAATAAATATAGTATTGATGAGCTTGTATTGAGTTGCACTTTGTGAAGGTATAACAATGATTGGTCAAGAGGTTCTCTCTCGCGCACGTCGGCGCAGGGGGTGCAAATCATGGGCTCGATTTACGATGGAAAAAGGCTTGACTTGTGTGCAAGCATACAAGTGCGACTTGAGTGCGTCGAATGTCGGACTGATAAAGACTAAATTTTCCATCAAGGTTCACCTGGTTTTTGCTATTTTATTTTTAGAAAATTATACTATGGACCGACCTTTGGTGTTTCAGCTGGACTGACATTTGGTGCTCTAGCTGGACTCACCTTTTGGCCTTTGGATGGCCAGCAGTGACTGTCCATATGGAAGCCGAGTGCCTATATATAGGCAGCCTCAAGTCCTTCAGAAGTACCCGACACACTCTCCTGTATTCTCGTTCCTTCACAACTCTTCTTTGTTGTCTCGGCTGCTGTCGCTCATTCCTCCGGCTGCTGTTCCTTTGGCCTCGTGATAAAGTTCAGATACCTTTCAGTTCGCTGTAGTGGTGTCTTGTGCTAGATTACTACTAGTTGTTCCATTGTATCCTGGGAAACAGACGTTCGAGTACATCCTCGACGCACATAACGGAGGGGACAAATCTGTTTTAAGGACAATATATTTTTCATACAAGTCTCGGTTCGATTTATTTTAAGTATTTATTTACTATTTTATTCACTGTAATTTTCTTTATTAAAAGCTTTCTGTGCTACAACATTCGATTTATTGTGTAACAAAGAAGTGCTGTGTGGATGAAAGCTTGTCACCAGACACAAAAATAACGCCGTATTTTGTGGGCGACGAGGTGTCAGAACGAGTTTGTTTTGCTTGAAGCCCAAGTTGTACGGCTACGACTTCCTCATTGAATGAGTCGGTGAGTGTTGGGATTTCCCATGCTACGGGGATCTGCTTCCGGTTGAATACCTACAATTTGTAAGGAGTATTAACAAAATTTACCCTTAATTTGGAAGTCGCGATCTCGAACATATCAAAGAAGTTATTTTTTTCCATATGATATCCATTTATGAATAAAAATCATTTTAAATTTGTCTACTTATTATTATCATCATTAAAATTTGATCCCAATAATTACGAGTTTACTACATAAATAAATGGATTCTCAACTCACATTTCCTCGTAATTTCTCCAACTCACTCCTTTAATTAGCCATCGGTTACTCTAAAATATTAAGACCTTTTCTCTCCCTCCTTTTTGTACTGTAACTCACTCCATTTTTTTGTACTCTGTCTTCTTCATGCATTGGAGAATGGATCCGAAAGACTCCAAACCGGTCAAGTTTTCGGTCCATGAGGCCATCACCACCGTGTGGCAGTGTAAAAATGCATGTAGAGGAGGTGGTTTCAGCTCAAAAACGCCGCGTTTGGTGAGGATTTCTGTCACTGATTGTGATGCTACTGATTCTTCAGGTGACGAATGTGAAATGGGGAGTTTGCGGCGAGTGAGGAAGCATGTGAGTGAGGTTAGAATTGAGACAAGGAATAGGGTCAGCAAGAGAACTGCTCAAGAAAGGACTCTTGCGGATGCAGGGAGGAAGAAAAAGAAGCCAGTGGCGGAGCAGAGGGTGGTGGGAGCGGCGGGGAAGAAGTTTCGTGGCGCCAGGCAGCGACCGTGGGGGAAATGGGCTGCAGAAATACGTGATTCAACGAGGAGGACGAGGGTTTGGCTGGGGACATACGACACGGCGGAGGAGGCGGCTCTGGTTTACGACAGGGCTGCGATCCAGATACGCGGTCCGGATGCTCTGACAAATTTCATAAAGCCACTGGATAGGGTGGCTCCGTATACGGATCCGTCTGTGGAGGTCGTTTTGACATCGGTCTCCGGCGATGATTCTGGCAAGGAAGAGTCTTGTGAGAATCTCTGTTCACCAACCTCTGTTTTAAGGTTTAGCCATAATAATAAAGCTCCGGTTCTGTATAATATCCCCTTGGTTCGGTCCGAGTTCAAAAAAACAGGAGAAACTTTATTCGAACCGGTCTCTCAATATATCGTCGATGACTGTTTGCCGTTGGATCAATGTTTTTTGAAGGATTATTTCGATTTTTGGTCTCCTTCGCCGCTAATTTACGACGAAATCACCCCGCTGGAGCTGGATACAGATGGGGCTGCGATTGACTTGAGGGGTGATTTTGAGTCTTTAACATTGGATGTTAATGAATTCTTTGATGACCAATTCTTGGTGACTTAAAATGGCAAGTGGGATTTGGAGCCTTTTCGACTTGCCCAAGTTTTAGAGGAAATTTGAATCGTTGGTACGCAATAATTCTTGTGATGACAATGGTACATAATAAATTTTGGTAGCATTGGTTTTGGTATTTTCTTGCAAAAAACTTGTAAATTGTAGTGATTCTATGGTAAGTTTATGAATTGTCTTTTAATTTACAGACTTAGTATCTTTATTTTATGGGATGGGCAATCTATTTAGAAAGGAAAAAAAGTAAAGAAGAATGAATGTTTGCCTTTTCAATTGAAATATTTTTCAAATTTCAAAAAATTTAGATCTCGCTCACCAGAATCCGGATTTTGTTCAACCAACGACAAAGATCAAATCCAAAAGTTAATACGAATATCTCAGTTTCAGCCAGACTATATAAAATAAAATTTAAACAAATTTCATAAGTAGACTCCACAATTTTTGTGTTTTTTCCCTCTACAAAATGTAATCGCGTACCTTTAATAGGTATTAATCGTCTTAATCTGCGGAGTTAACTTCATTGTGTTGGTAGAAAAGACACAAAAATCATTCACAATACAATATATAATGTTATATCAACATTCTCGATGAAAAATAAATAAAATTATCGAAAATTAGAAGATATGAGATTAAAACCAAAATTTGACGATATATAAAATGAAAATCTCAATTACAAAAAGTTAAATGTATAAGATAAAAAATAATAATTTTCCATTACATTAATAATGTATATCTGGTGATACCCAAAGGCCACGGATGATCGAGTGTGGTAGCCCTTGAACATATTCTCGAGTTCGAATATCATAATAATAATAAAGTAGAAAATATATCATTTTCTCTGTAATGGATTCGATCGAACACAACGTTTGATTTTCTGTAACCCAAATTTAGGTTGTATTTGAATTAATGGATTTGGTGTTAGGGATTTCGAATTCATAATAACAAATTCATTGGTTTGTTTAGATAAATCCAGTTGATAATATATTTCAAATATCAAATATTTATTTTTTGTGTTATCACGGTGAATTTTCAGTTTATTTGTTATTTCAAATCACCACTTAAAATATTGGGATAATTTGAAATATAACTTCCGTAGGATAACTTTTTAGATTTTTTACCTTCTAACCATTTTAATTTGTAAAATAACCTTCATTTAAAGTTTCTATATGAATTTGGTCAAAATTACCCTTACATGCTCAAATATAATTATTCTAACATAATTACTCATTAACTCTAATCTAAAATATTGATTTTTCCTCCTATGCATATCTTTTTTAGGCGCCTTCGGCCTTCCCTTATATTTTCTATCATTATAACTTTCCCCATATTTTAGATTATTTTCTTTCTTTTTCTTTCTTCTACGTATCTTTCATAACAAAAAGAAAATAGTCTGATATCATTTGCTTATCATAGATAATGATTGTATGTATAATTTCTATTATTTGTTTTTTGGTCGTTTATGTTATTTCTGTTCATTTGCTTGCAAAGTATGTGAAAAAACGAAAAAAAAGTAGAAGAATGCGAATTGCTTTCACATTTATTTATTTTTACATATATTTCCCTTGTTTTTATATATTTCGTCAAAATCACGAAAGAATAAGATAAATTTTGTATTAGTGTTTTTTTAGAAAAATAAATGTGTTTGATATTTTCTTCAGAATTATCAAAGAATAAAATAAATTTTGTATTAGTTTTTTTTTTTAGAAAAAAAGGTTCATACATGAAATGCATAGATAATTTTAATTTTGATTTCCAATTTTTATTTTTAATTTTGAGTGATGCATTTTTTTTACTTAATAGTATACTTCTTTCTTTTTTCTATTCTACAAGAAAATGACGTAGGCCATTGTTTTGTTCCAATATGATGGAAAATGAAAAAATCATGAGCGAGAGGAACCTGATTGTGCTCGTGGTTGAATGGTGGATATGGAGCCATAAATTTTGACGACGCTAAAATAACCATGTCAATGCTGAAAGATCAAGTATACGTGAATATTGGCTTGAACAAAAGTGTGCTTGAATTGAAATTTAGTTACTTAACACATATTTGTGATAATATTCTTGGTCCGATATATTTAAGAAGTGAAAATGTTTGTTGACCTATCTATTACTTGGTGACTGATGTAAAGGAATCATCAATGGTATTGCCTCTGTATACAAGCAAGCACGACATGTGCATTGCATATGTCATCTTGGACAAAACATCAAGTCAGGGCCAAAGTTCAAGGTAGGTGGAATTGCGTTGTTTATGCGAGCTGCTAAAACTTATAAACATGTTGAGTTTGATGAATTGTATGAAGAGATGAAAAACAGCTATCCAAGTATCACAAAATATCTCGAGGGCAGTAATGATAGAGAAAAATGGACAAGAGTATACTTTCCTGGTTCTCGGTATAATATTATGACAACAAATGGATCAGAATCAATCAATGCAAAGTTGGTGTTTGCACGAGAGCTACCAATTATTGCTTTGTTGGAAGCGATTCAAAGTCTTATCTCATCGTTGTTTAATAAGCACCGCAAAGATGTCGTTGCTTCAACACAACGTCTTACTCCATGGGCGAGACGACCTTGCGATCAAGATTTATTGAGTCACATAAAATGAAAGTTGTTCAGATGAATACTTTTGAATACCACATCATTGGAGTTGGTCATGATGCAACCGTAGAGTTAAATAGAAGAACATGTTGTCGTCGAGTTTTCAATATTGATAAACTTCCGTGTGCACATGTTATTGCTGTTGCTTGTCACCATGGTATATACATATATGAATTGTGCTCACATTATTATACCACAAATGTATGAGTTTTGGCATACACAGAAACTATTTATCCTATTCTCCCTCTGAAGAATGGAACATACCTGCTGGCATTGATTCTCTGATTGTACTACCTCCTAAGGTTAGAGTTAACAAAGGGAGAACAAAGAAAAAGAGGATTCCTTCTAAAGGGGAATTTGAAAGCAGAAAGAAGAAATCAATAGATTAATATATGTATTTAATTTTTTAATTATGGTTAAGTTGGTATTTTGGAACTTAGACGTTCATATTTTTCCTCTGTTTCAATGACATGCTTCTTTGACATTTAAGCTAATGGGGAAGAACATACATACTGGATTTTATTATTATTTTCAATTTTTTCTAATTCTTGTTAAGTTGGAATTTTGGAACTTATGAGTTCTTGTTTTGCATCTATTTCAAAGACATGTTGTTCTTTGGATATTTGAGCTAATGAGAAAGAATACATCTGTTAGGATTTGTTATTGTTTTCAATTTTCTGACAATTCCATAAAATTAAACTTTAAGTAAATTTTCACAAATAGCGAAACTAAAATAATAAACAGTCAATTTTTACTTATTATTTTTTTAATTTCTTTAGTATTTTTGGCATCTCATTATTAAATAAGCCAACCAAATACTTCATTGCATTTTTTTTTCTTTATTTCTCAATTTAAAATGAAAATTCATTTTATGCGTTTTGTCTGGTATGTCATAAACAAAAGAACAAAACATCATTTATGATTCTAGTCCGTTTCTTTTCAAAATATATTTGTTGACATTTGTAATTTTTTTTCAATTTTGAAACATAAGCATTCGTTTCTTATTATATTTATGTCAAAATGATTTTCTTATTGGATTTATGTGAAAAGGGTAAAGAAGTAACAATAACTTATTTTAGAAATAAAATCATATATATCTTATTGGATTTATTGGAAAAAGGTAAAGAAGTAACACCACTTAATTAAAAAAATAAAGTTATATATATGAGTGAGAGTCAAATAGAGATTATATTTCTAAAATGGATATTTCCTCAAATCCAAATATTTTAATCCAAACACAATTTTAAGTTATTCTCATTATCACCTGTTGCGGGTCTAGACTGAAAAAAAGTACCTAATAAATATTAGATTTCGATACGTAATTCAAATAGACAAACTTTACAATAACAAACAAGAAATTTGTTTCGTTTTTGTTTTTGTTTATTTATTGGGCTATTACACTGTTATTTGAATAAACTCAACGAATTATTAAAAATAATTATAATGTAATTAATAAAAAAAACTTCAGAAACTTATAAATATGAAGACCCAGATAAAGTATCTGAATACCTTGAATGGAAAGACATCCAAATGAATTCTAAATCGAATATATTGGCAAATGAAAAAAAAAACATAAAATCACAATTATTTTTTTGGATTATAAATGAACTGGACTGAAAGGAAAATGATATTTAATCAATTTTTACATTTATTTTGTCAAATTACTAATTCTATATACATGAACAAATATCATATTTTATATCCCAAAATTTAATTGTGAATTTAAATGTTATTATTATAAAAATTACTAAATTTGAATAAGAAATAACTATAAAAGTGTGGATGAAATGAACTTTTTACCTATATACATGATATGATATGATACTAGAAAGATATTTTCGTTAAGTGGTTAAATGAGAAAGAGATGTGTGGAAAATTAAATCAATTCTTTCATTATTTTTTCCCTTTAATTATTACAATAAATAAATAAATTGAATGATTAATTGTTTTAATTTCTCTCGTCACTTCTATTTTATTTGAGTATTTCCATAATTATATATTATCATATAATACTTAATTATAGAAATAATGACATGACAATCTATTTGTATATTTAAAGTTAATCCATATCCACATCGAATGACAATTATATTGAGAAAAAGTAATCAAACATTAATTACATAAATATACAATGAACAATTAATTTGAAAACAAAAAATATATAATGCATTTCGAGTTCATTCACTTGTGTTATTTTTCTTTAATAAATTGACTCAATTACTTGTTTTTTTTGCTATGTACAGATGTTGGATATGATTATCTTATATAACATTGAATTAATAAAAAATCCATCTCGCCAAATTTTCCAAGAGTGAGTCTCATGAGACGGGTCAATCCTACCCATGTTAACAATAAAAATAATATTCTTAGCATAAAAAGTAAATTTTTTAATGAGTGACCCAAATAAGAGATCCGTCCCATAAATACGACAAGTGACACCGTCTCACATAAATTTTTACTTTTTTGCAAAGCCATATGATACAGCAAGTATGATTTTAGGCTTAGAGGAGCATTTCCGGTTCGAAAACGAATGGAGCTGGTGTACCTGCTGATTTCCGTAGTCACCACCACTTTCACATCTCTTATCCTTTCACTGCTCCTCCCCTTCCGCTATCTTCTCCACCGCCCACGTGTCGCCGCAGAATCGGTCATCCTCTACCAAGGCACTGTCTGGCACGAGCGCCGTCGCCCTGTCCACCACTCTTTCAGCTACCCGGTTCGCTATGCTCTCTTTGACCTCGACGGTGCCTCCCACGCGTCTCCCAACCATCTTTCTGCTGATGAGGCCCGCCGTGTCGCAAACACCAACGGGCCAGTGTAAGTTTCCACTTCTTCACTCATTTCTACTTATCATGGAAATTAGTTGCGATTTATCACTTTATCCTTCATCTATATAAATTTTTCATCGCATCAGGCAAAAACAAACATTCATTTACGGTGAAATTATTATGAAACCGCATTTCTCTTTATTTAAATTTATGTTGAATATAGGCTTATGCTAATTTTCAAGTGGTTAAGTGGGCGTTGATCATAGATGAATTTAATGCTTGACGCCACGGGCAAGTTATAATGTGAAGTCCAATGACTTGAAGATTGATTTATTGAAATGTTCTGTGGATTGGTGTGATGATATATATTCTACCACTGGGTATTTTGAAATTCTGATTGGACTTAATAAATCTAGATCATCTTTATTATTAATCTGCATTTAGTTTGTGTTACTGGTTTAAGTTGAATTCGATTGACGATTTACTCGATTCCCCAGTTTTCTGTTGACAATACCTCCTAGCGTGGGATATGAACAAAACCCGTTGAGCTTGTACTATTGTTACGATTTCGAAGCCTCGAAGAAGACTCTGAGGAAATGCATTGCTGAGGTGAGTTGTCGTCCCCAATCCCACCCCCCGCCCTCTAAGATAAAAGAAAAGAAGGAGAGAATTAGTCCATTCCAATAGGATAATAAAGGGTGCTTGTGCCTTTTAATCGTTTATCTGGAATTAGCTAGTTTCTGACATGGTATTGTATTGCATCAGGTTACTAATACACCATGGGGTGAAAGAGTATCATTTTTGTTCAATCCGAGCTCGGATTTAGTGGCAAAAGCTCTTCATGTCAGCCCTTTTATGGTTGGTGGTTAATTGATTTTCTCAATCAACGATTGTTTGCCTGAATCCATGATGAATGTTCGAGTATTGTGTAGTTTTTCTTTGTTTACATATTTCACCTTGTATACAATAGGACATGCTTGGGAACTGGAGCATGAAAACAAATGAACCTGGGGACAATTTGCATGTAGTAATCTCAGTACAACACCCCAAGCTCGGCAACTACTTCACTGCTTCGTTGACCGCCAAGAGAGTGACCCCCTCTATGTCTGGGGATCATACATGGTTTTTCTGGATGATGCCCCATAAAGTTGCATTATGGATATATTGGCATGTAAGCATTAATAATTAGCTTCGGTCTAACATTGATATTTAATTGGATGATAGCACTGTGATGCCTAAGCAGCCACAGAATGAGAAAAGAAAATGATTTTTAAGAGGGATGCTTGAGTGTTTTTTAATATTTGGACCAAATATATATTCTGAGTTACTCATTTTATAGTTTCAAATGGACGTGCTATTTCTTTTCATGGGTTGTTCTAGGCTCTTAAACTTTGGTGGAAAAATGTTCCCTTGATTCAACATCCAAGGTATCCAAATCCGGCATACAAGGAAGAAGTATTGTTGCGGGATGAAACTATACGGTGTTGTCAGGCGTTTGGAGGTGACCAAGCAAGCAATGTTCTAGAACCGGGACAAACATTTGATCAAGTGTCTATAACAGAGAACATCCGCTGCTGCACTTGGACAGATGCTTCTTGGCCATGGTGCTGAAGAATGAAGATATACTCGTAGGATAGTCTCACTGTTAAAAATGCAAAATGGATGACAACCTCGAATCGATATGCTTTTGAAGCTTGTGATCACATTTTTCTGCTGTATGCAATAAATATTCATTTTTTAACATTTATTTTGCATGGATATCATTGTATTTAACCGATTCTGGATAAACTCATCACATTTACATCGTTGTAATCTGCGCAAAATTGGTGTTGCTTCCATCATAAACATTCGAAACGATGATCTTTGAAGTACATAATTTGAGGTGTATTATTCCATGAAACGAAATCCGTCCATGATCATCCATCACTCGTGATTACAAGTTGTTTTTGTAACTGAATTGTGTTGAATCCATGAGCTGTATGATCGTTTTACTGCTAAATATATGAAATAAAAAGTTTTTTTTGTGCCTCTCAAAAATGGGCTTGAGAGAGTCGTCTCTTGCGCCCCACATTAAAGCTGGGACTCGAAAAAGTAATTAAGGATAACAATTTTCTTCGAATCCGACGAAGAATTCGATATTTGATCCGAACAAAGGATGATATTTCAGGAAATTTTTTACTCGATTAAATAAACAGCTCGAACAAAGGATGATATTTTAGGAAATTTAATCCAAAACTAATAGATCGAGCCGTTAGAAAAGAAACAAGGAAAAACATCAAATACAATGCCAAATTAAATTTTTTAAACAAAAAAAGAAAAATGCTCAAGCAATGTCCCAAAACAAGGCACATATCTTACACATTATCACGCATCGAATTCAAATAATCAACAGTTCCACAAGAAAGCTCCCATTGCGAACTTCCTCTTCTGATTAACATCTCCGCTCACTAGCAAACCATATTCCATTAAAAGACAGTCGAGTTTCCACTCGGACATGAACTCGTACTCTGCCCGAGTGTATCTCGGGTAGTGCAGTGGCATTTGGAACCCATGAATCTCTCTCTTTAGCAGCCCCCCATTTGCACCATCACTAACGGAGGTGGCGGTGGCAGCTACATTTGTGGCTAGCAATCTTGAAATGGATTCCAGTATTCCTCGGCTCATTTTTTGCCTGAAGTAACTAAAATATTTTACTGCTTTTTTATGGTATTGGTTAGGAAATGTAATGAGAGATTGGGTGGTATTTGTAGCGGAAGGAGTTGTGTGGAAAGGTAGGTGATAGAAACTAAATTTTGAATTGTTCTTTTATGAAAATTTTAATATAATTAAGCTCTTCGTTGCCTCTAAGAGCTGTTTCACTATGCAACATGGCGATGCCCCTATGCTTACGAGATGTGATGATCGACCCTGCGAGAAACTAGAAAGCATAATGACCAAGAGATTATCATATCTAAATAAAAAATATATAAATTTTATACTTTAAATTTCTAAACATATACAAATGTTTAACAATAAAGAGGAGTATTTTTATTTGATTCCTAGAGATAGTAACAATGACAAATATGGTGACCTCGTCAATTTCTATCAACAGAGAAATTCTTTTGATTCATATCATGTATAACAATAACTTCATTCCAAAAAAACAAATATGAATCAGAAATTTAATGGCTGAAAGATCTAATACAGTTTCCACAAGCTACGTATATTAAATACTTGCTTGTCCCCATTACTATGTAGTCCACAAATTCATCCAGAAAGCAAGAACAAGAATCCAATTTATATGATCATTGGACTTGACTTATGTTTGTCTGAATAATTGAGTTAAACAATGAAAAACCAAACAATTCTGGGTGAGAGCCATCAATAATGCAGCAAGTGTGGCTACGGATATTGAATTTGGAAATGAAGAAGATTAAGTCCAGGGTAGTGTCGGCGGGCTGTGCCGGTATCACGGCGGTGATTTCTATTGCCAGTAAAAGACTGCGGGTTTTCCCGAATCGACGTTCTCTTCTGATGAATAACAAGTTATCTCACGTAAATAACGGAACTGTTAAGATCAATGTGAAACTACATTTGTTCTGTGTGGCTCGCAATTAGGTAAGGATTACACCTCGAGGAAGCAGAAAATAAAGAAATTATATAGAGCAAAGTTTTGCTTGACTATGCTATGGAGAATGATATATATGTAACATAGCTCACTTGTTAAATTGCCAACAAATGACATGGTTTACAACATGTATCCAATAGCTTAACAGTTAAAATTATGAAAGAATCATAACAAATTTTAAATATAAAGAAGGAAACTATGGAAGAACTACTCCAATTTCAAAATGATATTTGCCACCACTTGAAATTTCTAGCGAATTACAAACTTAACAGAGTATTTTTACACAGTAAGTTTCACTCGTATTGTGTTCCAACAAAACTTCTTACCCACTCCTGATAGAATTTGTGGGCCTTTCGATGCTTGTGATAGTACATCTCCCACCTTTTCAACTAATGGAAAAACTAGACTTACCAGTTGTTCAGGAATCCGTAGAACGATCAACAGAAACTTCGAGTAGATTTTGAGGTTGTGGTTTTGTTGTGAAAGGAAAATCAACAAGCATGCTCGGAGGAGCGAAATACATGTGCAATGACACCATGCAGATCATAATTCCCAGATAGAGCTGCACGTGCATGACGAAATTACACACCAGCAAACAACTAAGGGTCATATCAAAGGGGGCGAATCAGCTAAAATAGAAAATGATGTTTCCATGTTTTGCAAGAGATACAAGAAAGTTACCTGAACTGTTGGCTTGAAGTTGAAAAGGAACACAGATAGTACCATAGTTAGCAACATGGCCATGGATGTAGAGTACACCTGTTTAAATTAAAAGAAAAGCTGGAAAATATATTGAAGTATAATAGTTAATAGGAATAGTTATTGAGGATTGATTAAAGTAAAACCATAGAAAGGGTGAAATGAGGAACTTTACATGACAAAAACATACATTGACCAACAAAGCAAGTTACATCATGTCAGCACAAATGCCTTGCAAGTACTTGGATAATATCTTCTGCTCGGTTTAAAGGTGTTTAATGGATTAGGCCCAAGAAACGTAGAAAACCCACTTAAACAAAGGGAAGCGATAACTAGTTATGCTTAAGGGCGGTGAAGTACTGGCGTACATTAAGTTTAATTCCCTTTACGATATGTAAAAATTATAGCTCAGCAAGAACATGGTCATCTAAGAAATTGAACAGGATTTCATTTCTAGGAGCACAAGTTTGTTGATATTTGAAAAAAAAATTACTGCAAGGAAAAATTAGTTTGTAACATTGACAGGTTCTCACATAGACACAGCCCATTTAATATAATCTCTTTTTTGGGAATAGTTTATTTTTTCAAACCTCTACGTTGAAGCAAAGATGCATACACCACACATTAGGCGAAAGTGAATACTAAAGTTTAGAATTCATCAACAGAGAAGATAATTAAAAAAATAAAGTGTGAGATAACGTACCTTCACAATATTGTCAGCATACTTCATTAACCACGAAACCAACAGCCCAGTAGAACCCAGATTTAAAACCACCAACCAAGTTGTGATGTCGTATCCATTGAAAAGGCGTTGCCACCAAGGTCCTTTCTCAAATCCACTTCTGAAATCATCCAAGACGAGCCTTGCCATGTTGAATATTGCACCAAAACTGAAAGTAAAGGCATATCATCACAGTGCTTAATCCAAGTTAATCGTGCTATTCTAATAGCTAGAACAAAGAATAGTATTTGTCTTGTTCCTCCTCACGATCTATTCATTGGTGCATATAAATCCACATATATAAAATCGAATATTACGTCATCATACTAGATACTATAGTTGATGGTAACAACGTAATTCAACTCTTTAGACATGCAGCAGGATGCTACTTTTCGATTGCTATATCATATGAATAGCCATGCAGGATAAATGTGTCAATTGTTAATCCCCAACAATATTTTAAACAAGCATCAAGCATAAGGATAAAATTACATGTCCGCAAGGTCTAAGCGAATTTACAGCGTAGTCAAGTAATATAAGAAAGGGCAGAGGCGAGGGAGTAAGAATACAGAAAAAGACTCACGTATATAGCTGAATGTTTTGCCAGTACAAGCTATCGTTGTTCTTCTTCATCAAAAATTCCGTATAGACACCAGCCAATGCTGAAAGGCAAGCAGATAATAGGCCCAAGATATAGCCCTGAACCGGTGACGAAAAGAGCGAGTCACAAGAAGCTTCTCCACAGCCTTTTACCTGCATCGGCATAAAATGGGTATTAATACGTTAAATATTAACATTTCAACGTGACAACTGCACCAAGAGCGTATCATAACTGATTTACTAGAATCTAATGTGATTTTAAGACACTTACAAATTAATATTTCTATGCACACTAAAAAGAAGAATTGCACGTGTCTGTGGTCCATCTTAAGAGGGCGTAGAAATGTGCATTAGAAGCAAACTCATAGTCTATAATGGCCTAGGTTAAGGTTACCAACAAATCCGACACTGGTTATTTGTTCATACATAAATAACCGATGTAGAATGACAAGATATAAAATAAAGATTTACTGAAAAGATCTCTGCAGCACCTGACTTGTGGTCGTTCCGATAGCCAATAGGCCAATTGCCATCCACTGCAAATTAGAAAGCTTCCTCTTCAAAAACAGCCTAGAACAAAAAATAGAAAAAAATTCCATAATTCTTCTAAAAAAAAACATATATCAGATTCATAAAGTCCCAAGTAAAGAATTTTAATGAATGAAAATGAAATATGCATCACCTGAATAGAATTCCGGTAGTCACGATCTTTAAATTGCCCATTATTTGATATGTGGAGGCATCAACATAAGTCAATGTAGCAAACTGAACATTATTGTGAATCAGGTATATAATTGATGGGATGGGATATAATCGAATAGTCCTCCATTCTGTGGTCATTTTAGGAGGAGGTGAACTCTGGCATTCCCTCCACAGTAGTACACTAGATACAATAAGCTGCAATTCAATGAAGACTTAATAGTAGCAAAAGAAGTAGATGCAATTCTACATCATTAAAAACGCATCGTGCAAAATATCTATACATCAAACACTGCCTCTTAACTCATGCATTTTATTAAAAGATATCTGATTCTTCATCCAAGATTCTTATTTGAATACAATGGTTCACCTTTTTCAACAAACGAGGACATGAGTTATATCTGAATTCGAGAAAAACCAAAGCTTTAATCTGCTTTAATCCTAACTATGTTAAAACGAAGCTACCACGAGATAAGATATAAAAGGGATCATATTTATCAAAGATCATGAATTAGTTTGAACTATATGTCGTCTGGAACCAAGAAAAAAGGATTAAAAACTAATTAAAGAAACATGTCAGTTTCGAGTGAAATAATGTAATTTTATAAAACCAGATCATACAAATTAGTAAAGTACCTTGAAAACTTCAGCAAGAAATGGCACAGTGGCATAATCATATTTATATCCCCTATTACTCTGTGATAATGTCGTCAAAATTCCCTACGAAAATGAAACAAAATCAAACCCATTCAGTCCAAATACAATAAACTTAAAGAATCGATCACATATTTTCACACAAACAACTCTGTGATGAATCCAGATTCAAAATTTGAATAGTGGATTCAAAGTGAGGAGAAACCTGAGAACTTGTAAGAATCGTAAGAATCGAAGCGACGACGTACCACTGCATCTCCGTCTCACTGTATGCACATCGCACTGAACCGCGTAATTGCTACACCAGAAAACCAGAATAATGGACTCGCAAAATTCTCACATAACCCCCCTCAACTTTCATTTACTTCGAGATGTAGCCCCTCATTTATGAAAAAAATATATATTTCTTTTCCGGATTTATTTTTAAACATTTTTACCAAAAAATCAAGAGCTCGAGACTATAACAAATGGTATCGATATTTTTTAATTTATTATTTTGTATTATAAATAATTTATTATCTATCAAATGAACTAAACTATATATTACATATGTACTAAATTATTAAACAATTAGGCAAAAAATTGTGTACGATAGTCTCACAGGTCGTATTTTGTGAGACATATATCTTATTTGGGTCATCTATGAAAAAATATCACTTTTTATGCTAAGGGTATGTTTGGTATGAGTGATAAGCAAATGATAGATTGTTAAACCCATGTTTGTCTCATTTTTTATTGATTCAATTAATCAAGAAGGTCAAGATTAAAAAAACCTATTTAGGTGAAAATACATCTCATTGTTTTGGGAGGATTGATAATCCAATTCCTAAAATATAAAGTAAATTATCATTTTACCCACACACATCACATAAATAATTTCACGATGAAACTAAATAAAATTTAAAAAAATAGAGAAAAAAAATAATTAGAAATCCACATATCATTTTCTTCGCTTAAAAAATAGAGAAAAAATAGAGAAAAAAATGAGATAAAATGCAAAATTATATTAATTTTTATTAAAAAATAAATTATCAAATAAATATATAATCTATAATTTAAAATTTTATAAAATATTTATTTATTAATAGCTGAACATATGATTTTGAAAACATTGCTACAAATATCATTTTATATATCAAATTGTCATCAATGTTAGTTTAGGGTATTTTTGTCTCAACAACAAAAAATGTAAAATTTATCATACTCATTAAAATCTTACCAAACAAAACATTCTTCATCACTACACATTATATATCCTGGAGTGAGTCTCATGTGAGACCGTCTCACGGATCATAATCCGTGAGACGGGTCAACCCTACCCATATTCATAATAAAAAGTAATACTCTTAGCATAAAAAGTAATACTTTTTCATGGGTGACCCAAATAAGAGATCCGTCTCACGAATATGATCCGTGAGACCGTCTCACACAAGTTTTTGCCTATATCCTTAACTTAAGTTTTGTCATCAATCCAATTAGTTATCATATCCTACACATTAAACATAGCCTAAGAATATTACTTTTTATTATGAATATCGGTAAAGTTGATATGTCTCACAGATAAAGATTCGTGAGACCATTTAAATGAAACAATACGATATTTTTATTCTCAAATTTTTTATTTATTTTTCCAAGTCCCTTGACCATTAATATTCTCAATTAATAATTATTACATACTTGAAAAATAATTCCCAAGAAAATTTGAAGGGGCGTCCCACGTTTATAACCAACCATTGGCAGAAATGCATTGGCTTGGCTTGTGTTGCAAGTCCATTGACCATTAACATCTTTTTCAAGAAACTATACAAAATTTAAAACCAGAAAAATTCATGCCCAAAAAATATATTATCCTCCAAGCCTTGAAATCACTGACATACCTAGCTAGATCGAGCCACAATTTCTCAAAGGTAATTAATTATACAAATTTTTTTTTTGTGTTTCTGTGAAATACCCTTCAAGAAACCGATCTACTCTTGACAGATTTTGAGCCGAACAAATGGCGGAACCAGTGGTGGAAACAATCCAAGAAACAGACAAAGTTGAAGATAAGAAATATGAAGAGAAGAGTGATGAAAATGGGAATCTTGAGACGGATTCATCGGTTCTTTGTGGGCTTAATATCGTTGTGATCCTTTCGTATCTATCATTATCCGCAGAAGAAAGCTCCAATTTCGAGGAAATTAACGAAAGGGAAATGGGAAATTACGACCATAAATCGAAGCCCGGTGTGAGTCGATCGAATGTTGTTTCGAGAAAACGAGAACTGAATGAATTTAGAAGCGTTGTTGGGAAACAAACATCAAAGGATCACACGAAGATAAGGGACTGCAGGTGATTTTACTTTATTTTCTTGTTTATTTTGTTAGAAATTCCCAGAATTGAACCATCATCAATCATTCAATCCATCTGCATATAAAATTTTGACACCGTTCGATAAGATTTCCTAGCAGCAAACAAATTTCACTACTCGCTGATGTTTTGCGACTTTCCTCGAAAATATCATGGCTTCTTACAAGAATCAATTACACCCATATTTGCAATTTGTTCTCAGACACTTCAGAAGATTGTGAATTCTTGGAGGTAACGTTGAAGAAAAGCATGATTCCCAACAAGGCCAAGACTCGTATTTCGAAATAGTCCCAACTTAGATGGGGTCATGAGTTTTCTTGGTTCAATTTTGCTCATTATAGTGTATGAAATATAGGCTTTGAATCATAGTGTGAATCAAGCACCAAGGTTACATGCTCTTTTGCCAAAGTGATTACATCACAAATCAATTAGCAGCAAATCTTCTGCTGTATTTAACGTTGTTATATTTTCTACACTGTACAATCTCTAGTAATCTATAGCTCGTTGATTACAAAGCGACCTGAGAAGGCTATTTTATTGGATTATTATTCCGACATGCACTTATTCGAAACTTAAGTCGGAACGAGTTGCTAAACTCTGAACCCAGGACAAAAAAAAAACACACACACACATCTCCAAACATGTAAAAAAAAAGACATCGACAAACGGATGTTAGACCGTCTCCAGCTTCTCTGTGCATAAGAGGATGTAACATTGACCTTTTTCCTTCATTGTCCCTGCCTGCCTGCCTGCCTGCCTGCCTCATTCAGATATTCTAATCTCTACCCCCAAGAAGTTCCTTCACTTGTTCGTATGTCACAAAGGCAATGGCTATTGAAGGGACAGTCTTAATAGGAAATGTGATGTCCAGTAAGACAACTCGACTAATCCAAGTAATCAAATGCAGCATATTTTCGAAATCATAGATGTTAAAAAATCTAACCAGAAATGGGTTACTACAAGTTGCACATGAAAAGGAGAAAAAAACAAGATTGCTGATACCTGCACTTGATAGATTATAGAGCGTATTAGCAGCTTGGAGAAGCTTTGATATGAAAAATACTACTTCCTTAAAGAATGTGGTTCAATTAATCTAGTGGGTAGGCAACGGTTTGACCAACAGTCCCAGCTGCAGCACCACAAGCAAGCCTATTTGCAATGTCCAATTCATTATCTTCGACAAGCCCAAAGGCTTTGAATTTAATAAACCATTTCCCGTTTGTAGCTGATACAAATATAAAATACTCCTGTAACAAATTTTTTTTAAAAAAAAACACTTAATCAAAAGATGGAAAATGTCAGACTCATGTGAACGAGCAATCAACTTATTTTGAAGTTCTTTAATTATGTAAATAAATGGACACGTGATTATCAAACTTTATTTTGACCACAGACGGGATAAGAGACTCCATTGGAGATTATGACTAGGTACCATCCTCATTTTCATAAAAATGCAAATCCTCGTGGTCATCGAAGCTACTGGTCATCGTTTTGGACGTGATGAAATAATTTGACTGTTAAGATATTCTCTATTTGGAAGTTGAAAGAGCATAATCGATTAAATACTTAATCAAATGGTATCAATAATCTGTCTTTATAAGTCATCATTGATTAGGCGATGAGAGAAAGAGATTAAATTCAAGATGAAATGACATTATCAGAAAGAAATTTTATGATAATCCAAAAAATATATATTTTCTTCATTTAGTCCCTCTATTTGTTTTCACAAAAATTCACGTGAAACGGTCTTACGAGTCAATTTTGTGAGACGTATTATCAACTCAACTTGATTTATGGGAAAAAAAAACATTATTTTTTATATTAAAAATATTATTTTTTACTTTAAGTATATATTAGGTTGACCCGACTCAAGAAATTTTGACCAATCTCAAGAAATTTTGTTTTCTATTAGCTAATCACATATATATCAGAAAACAAAATTTGACTGGAGAATAATTTCCAAGGTAGATGTTCCAATATGGAATGGCAAGAACACGTGCATTAGATAGGTGGAATTTCACATCAAGAATTCATAATATTTTATATCAATAATAGCATTTTGTTTTTATATTTGTATGGAGCGACAATATTTACTTGAATCCAGGCATTAGCAAACAAGTCGTGGACGTCTACTTTGTGATTTTTTTTTTAAAAATAAAATAGGTATTTTTCTTTAAAGAAATATATTTTAGTGATGGATTTGTAATTTATGGACCCGGAAATAAGGAAATTTTGACTCTTACTTAATATTTATAGATAGGTAAATTTAAAAACAATTATGAGCAGAAGAGAAGCACGTACATATTTTTGTATGTGGCGAATTAATAATTGGTTGGTGATATTGATTTTGAAAGATATATAATTTAAAATATTTCAGTGTAGTTTAAACCCAATGCATTTATTAGTTGACAACGATCTCACAGGTCATATTTGTAAGACAGATATCTTATCTGGGTCATCCATGAAAAAATATTACTTTTATTTATGCAGATAGTATTACTTTTTATTGTGAATATCGGTAGGGTTGACCCGTCTCACAGATTAAGATCCGTGAGACGGCCTCACATGAGACTCACTCTTATTAGTTTTATGGTGAATCACACGTACACATGCATACAAAAAATCAAATAGATTGGTACGTTGAATTTAAATATCAATATGACTTCATTTTTCCCTTAAAATGTCAAATATAATGTGATTTTGATGGGCAATACCCCCAATTTGATTTTCGGCCTAATTTATATTTATTTTATTTAAACTATATACCCAGGGACGAAGCCATGATTTTATATTTGGGTGAGCTGAAATAGACACAAATTGTAAACTTTTAGCGGAAATAAATTTTAAAATTTATGAATGCTGATGAAATCCATCCATGATTTAAGTATAAGAAATGTTGGATTCGATTAAGACAACACAGCCCACCCACCCCAGAGAACAAATATTACAATTTACAACTGACTTCGTAAATGTCCATTTTGAATTCAAATCGATAATATTTCAATTTGCATAATCAATACATTCCAAATTTGAAGCAATTCAATACTTGAGTCAGTTCAATATCTTAATCAATTCAGATGGTAATGATGCAATTCAAATTTTTTTTTAAATCGTATGACAATTCAAATACTACATTTCGATTGTTCTACTATATATATATATCTATATACACACACACACACACACACACACACACACACGAGGTTTACCCCTAACTACAACTATAGTGGTTAGCGTCTATCGTGTTTGAAAAAAATGTAAACCACGACACCTATATTATATGAAATTAATATTTTTTTTTACAGCAAAACTTGTAATTTTATTGAGATAAATCAAGTATTACAAGGTTCACTAACTACGAAGAAAACTCGCCATTCATCCACACAAAAGATGAATGGTAGTAAGAAGAAAAATGAGTAATGTTATGAGCTACATTATAAGTCATTCTATTCTCATGACTAAAATATGCAACTACGGGTTCTTTTACAAATTCTATGTTTTTAGAAATACGTAGACCCGCATAACCAATGTCTTCTTTAGAGTTTATGACTGCTTGCACTGTTAATAAGGAATCTGTCGTTACTTGAACATCGCAAAACTGTTTGTCGTATAGTATGTTGATACCTTCCTTGATGACCTCTAGTTCTCCTATAAGCCCTGAAATAGGTTTTGGTATTTGTTTACCAAAGGCCAAAAGTAGTATGCCTTGATTGTCTCGGAATACTCCACCCCACTGTGTCGATTTAGGTTCTCATTGACATATGCATCAACATTGAGCTTTAGATTAGTCTTTTCTGGTTTCTTTCATCCCTTGACCGAATATTGCTTCTTAGTAGTCGTTCTATCAGCAATTCTAGCATCTTGGAGTTCAGAGAGAAATGCTTGACTCAAAGTAACGGTCAATTCGTTCAAGAGCCTATCATTACCAAGAAGGATATCTAGCTTTTCTTTCAAAACGGCTCAAGTTTGTAAAGCAAATTTTTCGAACTCACTCCGTGATAGTTGCTCACTCATCCACCAGCAGAAGTCCATTGTGCAAGTCCCTTTTGCTACTTTCATCACTTGGTAGTATTCTGTATCCTTCCAGAGCTGTTTGACCAAATCATAGAAGAGTAATTTATGACATATAGAATCAGACTTTAAATGACAAAATGAGCAATTCCCGCTAACTGGCACATGATGGTAAAACATATTCTGGTTTGTAGGTATGATGTCATGTGATACTCGTCACCAAAAAATACGTACCTTCGGTAGTAGGGAGAAGCTCCAAATAAAAGATCATCATTTTTGCATTGAATGCTCGGACTGGTTGTCTGGTGGTAAGAAAAGTCCTCTGTGTAATCTGTAACCATCTCGCATTGAGTAGGGACCTTTGGATCAAACGCTAAAATCTGTATCACGTGAGTCTTGGGTCGGGAGGGGGATCTTTATTTGTTCTTCTGCAATAAAAGGGTTGAAGTTATTCCTGATTAATGTGGTATCCCAAACTCTGTTCTCAATCAAGGAGTCCATTGTCGCATCTCTTTGCCATGCCCCATTTGGAATACTTATTTTTGATGTCAAACTTGGAACCCAACTATCCACAAAGATTTTAATTGATTGTCCATTCCCAACTCGCCAAAGCAATCTTTTCTCGAGAATTTACCTGCTCCAAATAAGAGATCTTTAAATAAATGATGGATTATTACCTATCCCTGCATTCATGATATCTCCATGTCTAAAATAACGTCCTAGAGATTATGGACTTTGTAGTAATTGCCCGAATTGATTTGCCGAGAGTGCTTTGAATTCTTCCATTTTCTTGAATCCAAGTCCTCCCCACGCTTTAGGTTTGCAAAGGAAATCTCAGGACCGCCAGTGCATTTTCCTCTTTCCATTCTCCACACCCCACAAAAAATTTTGCACATTCTTTCTCAATCTCTGCACAAATTGATTTAGGAATTCTGAAACAAGACACGACATAAGTGAGAATAGTCTAAATTTATAATGCATTATTTTAATCTCTTGATTTGTTTCTTCATTTATGTAATTCTTGTTACTCTTAAGAACATAATTCATTAATTTTTTCACATTCTATAATCCAATATTAGTAAAAACTATATTTTTCGCATGTTGTCGTTGGTAAACAATTTAAACTTTTTACTTTTAAATTGAGCAATAATTTAAACATCATGTTTCGATCGTTTTTTTATAAAAACTCTGAAATATGATCTCCAATAATACTCTCTATAATTATATCAACTTACAAGTTACGAAAAGTAATATTAGATGTTTATTGTTTTATTAAGAATTATGATTTGTGATAATCTTTCAATTTAATTCTTAAGTTCTAACGACTCAATCCACAACTCGGACCACTCATTGTAATTTGGATGTATGCATGCATGTAACCGTACGAACGAAAGCAACAAGTCGGTAGTAGTGCAAATGGCACACATCGCTATTAGCATATTACTAGTTCAAATTTCAGAACCATAATTTATTTGAAAATTTTCAAAAATTTAATATCTATTTCACTAAAATCTTGATATTTAAATTTATTTTATCTTAGATATTATACCACACTTAAAAATTTATAAATTTTTAGCTGTTCTACGTTCAATAATGCATTTTTTAAAATTTATTATAAATGAGAAGCTTAATTTTTAAAAACAAATTAAAAATAAAACCTAATCAGATCATATAACTACAGTAAAAGCTCTAAAAATTAATAATGTTGTAACTATGAAAATTTATTAATTTAGAGATGTATTAATTAATCGGTAAATTAAAAATTTATTATTTAAAATTATAATTTTTTTTATCGAGCTTTGATATTAATTTAATACATAAAAGTCATCGTGTTTTTGTTATTGTCTGTAACATATTCTTTAAATTAATATAAATATAAATACTAAAATTTATTTTACATTTCTAAAAAATAAGTGAGTGATATTATAACATTATGTAGTAACTGTCGCTTTTACGAGTACGATCGAACCATAATATTTGAACTGTTATACAACTTAAAATATTGAAGTTGCATCGATATCATCAGGTATATCTTTTAGTTAAGTGGCAAATTTTGGATTTTACATATGAAGCATTTAAATAATTAGATTGTTAGTATGTTATTCTTTTGACTTAAATCAAGGGATAGAAATGGGTGAACCAAATGGCTATGATAAAATAGTCGAGACAAGAGTTTGACTCTTTTTCCTTAAAACAATATTGCCTCGTCCCAATGCTCAAGGTTGTTGGCAATTCATTTCCCAAGATACAACGATTACGGCTTTAAAATAGTAGCGCTATAAATTTTAAAGCCACACGAACTTGAAATGTTTAGAATTCTATCAATATGATATGCAAACTTTCTAATTTCGAATTCTAAGCGTTAAACTTAAAAATACAATTCCAAGAGTATAAATCTTGCAAAACTTGGATTTAAGCGCAAATGCTTAAAAAACTCAAAACTAGGAGACAACTCTCGAATTTAATTCCAAAGTTCGAATTTAAGTATATAAGCTTAGAAAATTCAAACTCAAGATTTTATATCTTGAAAATTTGAACTTTAAACTCTAATGATTAAAAATTCACATATAAAACTAAACTTAGAGAGAAAAGAGCAGAAGAAGAAAAAGAAATGTGCTATGAATAAAATGTGGGAGATTCTATTTATAGAAGGCGAAAAGATTTGAATGAAATGATTTTTAATTAAAAAGAGACACCTTTTAATTAAAAACCACATGGCCTTTCGGCCAAGTCCTTGGTGAAGGGGCGCCACAAAACGAGAAATTATATATATATATATATTATATAATATTACAATATAATAATATATAACAATATATATATATATATATATATATATAATTCTTTCGATTCAATCTTTTCATTCCATAAAATGTGAACTCAATTAATTTCTCATTCACCCTAATTGGTAATCGAGAAATATTTCCGTTCGGTACGTAGCTTGTTCGAATTATTTTATTAATTTTAAATGAGTACAAAAATCATTTTTCTAACAATAATTAAATAATATCAATGGTATTAACTAATAAAAAAATCACTATACAAAAAAACAATAGTATAATATCAACAATAAAATTTAATTTTAAGGAAAAACACAAAAAACAATAAATAATATTTTGTTAAGTTGCCCTAAAATACTTGAAATTTTAAAAAATTATTAATTTATAATATTATTAGGGCCAAATATTTATACAAGGATCGTCTCAAATTTATTATCTTATTAATTTAGTAAACTAGCATGGATAGGAATTGAGAAAAAAAATTTATTTCACTGTAATCAACTCTGCATGGTTTATTTACCAATTATCACCCGACTCATTTTCTAAATTATATAGAAAAATATAACCTACCAAAATATCCATTCCAAACTTAAAACGACTTCCCGACACAATAAGGTGATATAACATGGCAAATAAAATCAATATAATAAAAACGTTTATTTAAATTAATATTTATTATTTTTTAATATAAAGAATTTAAGAAGATTTGTGTTCTTTTATACAAAATTATCAAAATAATGGGTATATAACGGCAGGGTAGGCGGTGTGTATAGATATTTAATATGTAAAGGAATTTTTATTTTTATTTTTTGGTCGATGATTGTAATGAAGAGAAATCTACGTAGAAATTTTGATTATATATCTTTTTTTTTACAATATTATTTTTTAAAGTTCTATAAAAGCCAAATTAATATGCTCAACCACAATTTCGGTCGTTTTTTCTTGTTTTATTAAATTTCTGCGTTTCACTTATGTTTTACATTTAATCTTGTTCGTTAAAACGCGAATGATTGGTAATCGATGCTTCATTTGCATACATATTTTACTAGAGATATCAATGGGACGGGTATAGGGCGTATATGGCTAAATCCAAGACCCGTCTCATGAAGAAAACTTCGACTCATTACCCGTCCCACCCCGGTTAAATATTCTTTGGACCCACCCCGATTACGAAACGGGGTCAGGTAGACTTGTGAGACCCGAATTTTTTTAAAACAAAAACAATAATATTCTTTGTCACATGACTGAATTATGAAACAAACAAGCCTCTAAATACAACACAATAAAAAATTAATTGTGTTTTCGACCACATTTAATAATAACAAACAGAGTATTTTGACGACATAATGTATTACATAAAAAAAGAGTTACTAGTTCTTCAAAAAAAATCTTGACATCCCCAAAATAAGTCATAGCAGAACTTAAACAGATCAATATAAAATCAGCGAGTTGGAGATATTTAAGACACATTCTTCAGGATCATCTTCCTCTTCATCAAGAATGGTGAGATAAGTTGGTAAACTATTTGAAGAATTACCTACAAAATTAAAGAGAAAAATTACATTGAAAAAATAAAACTGTAATTTAAGACCGTAAAAAAATGTAATTTAAAGAGAGAAAGTACAATAACAAAATTAAAATGAAAGCACAATAACAAAATTAAATTGTGATTTATTTACATTTCACTTCACTACAACCATCTTCACGAGCACATCAATGCTTCCAAAGTCATTGGATTAAGCCTACTACAATGAGGACCAACTATTCTTCCACTATTGCTAAAAGTATATTCAGATGCAACAGTTGACATATGAATAACTTAAATATCATTTGCAATTTTCTGTAAATTTGGATATTTGACCTCATTCTTCTTCCACCAACTAAGAATATCAAAATATTGAATTCTTGGCAAGACAATTTCTTCCAAATATTTATCCAACCGACCTCCACTTCTTGTACCCACGTTCACTTAATTAACTAATTAATTAGTCAGCAATCTAACAAACCAAGCTTGATGCAATAAAAAAAAATCACCAGCAATAAAATACCTTAAAACGATTATCACAAACCAACTTCTTCAATAAGCCGAATCAAACTGCTCCAAAAATATGACCGGGTATCAAAGAAAAAGGGTGAGATGACTCCGTCCGGAGGCGAAGCCACTCCGACGCTCAAGTCAGTATTTGAGAGAAAAATACAAGACTAATGTAAATACTTGTAAATGAAACCATACCTTGATTAGAGTTAGTAGCCCTTTATTTTAGGTGTAGAATCTTAGATTAATATGAAATTTTGTAACATATGGCAACTAAATTTGTGCATATCCATGAAATATTTTGTAATATCTCTAAAATATAATTGATGATATGATAGGATTTTTACCATATCATCAATAGTACCCCCGCAGAAAAGTGACGATGAGTGAAATGATAGAGGAACATAAATAAAAGAAATTATATTTTAGAGTATTAAAGATAATATTCTAATTGCATGTAATCATGTCCTTTGAGCGTTTGTTGTGGAGTGTGCTTTCTGGGGTGAGCCAAATTCAGCGGCCGATGTAGTCATATGATATTGAATAGATAGTCAAATGATCTTTCCGGTCGAGTCGCTAGAGAGTCAAAAGAGGCAAGAATGGCTATATTGCCCAATAAGAAGTCGGGTCGAGATGTCGAGACCAGCATAAGATCAAACATCGAGATATATCGATTGTCGCAAGAAGAAAGTACGTGTCCGAGTAGACCACGATTAAGAGCCGAACAAAAATACAATTTGATATGATGATCTGAGCTGTTTGAAATTCATACTCAAATAAGATTTGTTGAGGAAGACCTCCTGAAAGTCGAGGTCAGATAAAGATCCATAAAGAATATTATGCTAATAATCGGGCTAACATGAAGAGCTATAGATAAGATCATGCCGAAAACTGAGCTAAAATGAAGAGCTATAGATAAGATCCTGCTGAAAATCGAGCTCAAATAAAGAGTTATAGATAAATAAAGAACTATAAATAATAGTATGCTAAAAATCAAGCTAAAATAAAGAGCTATAGATAATAGTCCGTAGAAAACCAAGCTCAAATAAAGAGTTAAAGATAATAATCTGCTGAAAACCGAGCTCAAATAAAGAGCAACAGATTAAGAATCAAATTAATGTTGCCAAGTGCGAGGTCTAGCTTATGTATTTGCTAAGCACAGTTGGACTTACTGAATGCCGAGCGCGAGAACAGGATTATATGTTTGCCAAAATATTTGAACTTATTGAGTTCTGAACGCGATGTCGGACTTGTATATTTGCTAAGAGAATTTGGGCTTACTGAGTGCCGAGCGCGAGGATATACTTATATATTTGCCAAGCAGAGTTGGGCTTAGTGAGTGCCGAGCGCGAGGTCGGGCTTATATATTTGCCAAGCATAGTTGGGCTTACTGGGTGCCGAGCACGAGGCCGGGCTCGTATATTTGTCAAGCAAAGTTGGGCTTGCTGAGTGCCGAGCGCGAGGTCGAGCTCGTATATTTGCCAAGCCGAGTTGGACTTACTGAATGCCGAGCATGAGGTCAGGCTTCTATATTTGCCCAGGAGTAACTGAACATTCCATCTCGCATAATGTATATTTTTGTATCATTCCTTCTCGAGCAAGTGGCTCGGCCAGACTTTTATCCATTTTTTCCACTTTCGGCTTATGGTTTAAAGAGAGAGCATGCCTCGCCTTATCAGAAAGTGAATTATCACGACTCTCCACTAGAGTTTGGACCCTCCAGCCCAGTCCATCTCGTCTCAGACTTGTATTGTTTTCATGCTTGAATGAAACATTTCCCTCGCTGCAGAAGAATTACTCCCACTATTTTCAATTTGTTCCGTAGATCCTCTACTCGAGGTATTATCGCCTTGATCGTGGGTTTTTCCAAGGGATGATATGTGTGACTTAGAACTTCCCTTTAGAGTAGCTGTCCTTAACTATCCACAATACGCTAGCTTCTTTTTATTCACCGTGGGCAGATACACAATATTTGAATGAGTGCCCGATGCAACCGCAACTGTAACAGATATCTCGTGGTCTTTCATAAATCAATATTACTATGACATCCTCTTCAGCCTGATTCACAGTCACGCATATAGACTTTTTCAGAGGATTGTTTTTACTTCAATACGAATTTGAATTCAAGCATATCGCCCCTAGCAAATCCATTCTCACGAGTATCGATCTCATCCACCTTCCCTATGAGGCTTCCCACTTTCTACAAAAAGTCTCTATGCATGAAGATCAATGGTAAATTATAGCACTAGACTCATAATGAGATTTTTATCAAATTTCATATCACGAGGGTTTTGTAATCCTCGAGGTTCTGTAAAGATAATTAGGTCACAAAAGAAATTCCACGGTCCTCCATGAAGCGGCTTTCTTTGATCAGATGTTGCAGTGAAATCGATAATGAAGATGTTGCCTCCCAAATAACCAATCTCTATAGGTTTTACGATTTGTAGTATTGTTGGCGTCTATTGCTTAAAAGCCTCAAAATTTACTATCTTCAGAGATATGACTTTAGCCACCAAACAATTTTCCAATTCTTAGATCCACATCTTCTAGGGTTAGGGTTTCCCTTGATCATGGGAATTGGAGAGCTTCAGTTTTATCACCAATCTAGCCACATCGTCCGGATCCATATCGTGCCACACTAGCGATCAATCACCACCTAATTTAGTATAACTAAAATGTGAGAGGAACACTACATATATATGTGTGTGTATGTGTGTTACATACTTATGATATACCATATTCATCGTTATTGAAAAAATCGTGGATGATTAAACTCCAAAGAAAGCATGAGATCCAATAGAGAAGTCAAAAAGACCTATAACGAGAGGACGAAGAAAGAAGTTTAAGAAAGTGCTTCAAGAACTCATGGTGAGCTACCAAGAAGGGCCTACAAACATGACGTTAAAATTAAAAGGGTTTGGGGAGCATGACAACAAATTTGAAGGTTATTGCAACATTATTCAAGTTCTAAAGGATCAAGAGGACATTTGCAACTACACACACGCACTTGCAACGTACAAAAGCGGCACCAGGTCAGTAACTGGCACGCACCAACGTGCCCCCTGCTTTCCAACTTGAAGAATTATACCAGCTTGCGTGCACCCACGTAAATACGACGTGCACCATCGTGTATTGACGTGTAGAAAAATATTTATTTCCTAAATTAGAGTCCTAATTATTTAGGAAATATCAAGATTGTTATCTTTTGGTTTTGTAAACATATATGAACTAATTTTTGACATTATTAGACATATTTTAAAGATTATTCAAGTTTTTGTAAGTTTTTCTCTCAAACAAAAAAAAGTTTTTGTTTTTGTTCATCAAAAATCAAAAATTCATTTTTTGTAGTGTTTGTCAATTGTTTTCACGCGAACTATCAAAGACTAATTTTTTGAATGTTCACTTGAAATTCAATCGTTTACTTTTGATTATTTGTTATTAAACTATATTAATTTACAGATAAATTTTCACAACGATACTTATTTCAAAAGATCGAGACAATAAAACGCTTTTTTTTTTTATTTTGTTAAATCGAAGGGTGACTTTATGAAGATCATATGAAGATCACTTTTGTATCTCATGTTCTGGAAGAATATTCAGTCATATTATATGATTACTAATAATAATAACTATTGAATTATGCATACATATTTTGTTTGTAAAATTATAATCATAATTTATATAAGATTTTTTTAATTTTATTAAATGCTTAATTTCATGTTTGATTTGATAGAAATTAGTGAGGGATCATAGTGCAATTTGAGATGTGTAATATTAAAAATAAGTTGTAGCAATTTTGAGAAAAAAATGTTGGTGAAAGGCCAATTTGGGAAACCAAAAATGGTGCCCTCCAAGTGACAGATTCTTTATATAATAACTAGTTATTCTGCACACGCGGTGCGTATGTGTACAATCTGTTTTTATAATTATCGAGAGACTAAAGTGAACTTTTGACAAATTATCGAAGGACTAAAGTGCTATTTGAATGAAAAAAAGTGTCTGTTGAAATTAAAAAAACAAAAAAAATAAAAAGTATAATATTGATATCATATAAGGACAAAGTTGGATGAAAAAATTAATGTTCATTTTTGTTTCTATTAGGCTCAACTTTTATATATATATTATAGATAATATAGATATAATCGAATAGTAGTAGAGATGATAATAATTATCAAAAAACGAAAATTCTAATTTAATTATAGAGTTGAAGAAGGAAATTTACGAGGAATATTTCTGTAAATAGGGATACAATCGAGGCACTGTGATATTATGATTATCATAATCCGATTTAAAATCCGATTAACTTTTTTGTATTACTAGGCACGTGATATTATTATAATCCCACTTTAATCTGCATCTTGAGATAATAAAAGCGTAACGTACTTATAATAAGATTTTATTATACATAAAAAAAGCCACCGTTTCTCGAAATGAATAAAAAATCGAACTTTATATATTTTAGTTTAATTTAAAACCATGCGCAAAACATGTTTACTGCAATAATAATATAAAATTTTTTGTGATGCGATTTTAAGACTAATTTTTAAACCAAGCAAAACAACATGTTCACATTCACAGTGTTTGACCATAAGATTTGATTATTCTGATTTTTCGATAATAGGTAATTAATTTGTCTGTTAATATATATTATATATGATAAAAACTTGTGTGAGACGATCTCATGTGTCGTATGTTGTGAGACAAATTTTTTATTTGAGTCATTAATGAAGAAGTATTACTTTTCATGATAAGAGTATTATTTTTTATTGTATATATCGGCAGGGTCAACTCATCTCAGAGATAAAGATTTGTGACACCATCTCACGAGAAATCTATTTTCTGTAATAAGATTATATATACACGATACAGTGATTAATTCTTCCAAGGTAAAATAGTCAATTAAAATACGTGGACCCACACAACCAACTATAAATAACTGAGTCTTCCTGTAGTAGTCATACACGTCTGTCTAATATGCACAGGACAACGATCCCATTTTCCGTTTCTTATTGTAGAATAGATGAGCAAGAACCCATTTTTCTCCCATTCATGCTACCAAATCTCCGTTTTGCTGAAATCCCATGTGCTCTATAATCTTCAACTGCAAAATCCACGAGGAAATACTTGATACTTTCTCTCCCACACACACTCACAGTGAGTGGTAACCGGAGTTGAGTAGTTGACGATACTTTTTCTTTGTTGACTTCTTCACTTTCCATCATGTGGAGCTTAGAATATAGACTAAAAGGTTCGTGAATTATTTGAATCTTTTTTGTTTGAGTATTTTCTTGTTGATTTTGACATCTGGTGTTAGAGATTCTTTCTGTACAAACTAGTGATGATTTTCTTTCTTTTCCTTTTGTCCACGGGTGATGTGTATTTTTTTTATAATTATTGGATTACCGGTGCCGTTCGTGTAGTACATGGCTTTATTGATGTGGTTCTGTTCGATTTTTCTTCAAACTTTTTGACTTTCTGTGATTCTCGTGATTTTGTGTGTGTGAAATACTAGCTGGGGGTTGAGTTTTCTTGAAAATTTTCAAGTTAATTCACGCCGTTATCATGCATTAATGATGAATATATTGTTTCCTAGATTTCAGCTTACTGCCTTGAGCCATCCGTTCAATTCGTTGAATCTGGTTTTTTTCTTTGTTAAGGTAAGATGTATGTGTTGCTGGCGTGTGGAATTCGTCTTTTTGTACAGTTATCTTTTCTGCTTCTCTAGCATTCAATGTAATCAAATGATTTGGATTTTGCTTCAATTTTTTATCCTGCTTTTTTTTTCTTCTGAACAGTTCCATTTTTCCTTTTATTGTCATCAACCTTTTGTACTTGAGAAAGAAAGTTGGAATAATTCATTATTTAATTCCAATCCCATCGTCATTGACATTGCTGTTAATTCTGTAATGTCTGCCCTTTTCTGAACTCAAATCCGGTGTCAACTTCCCGTTTGTTTCTGTTTTTGCTTTTTTGAGATTGTGATTTCTTGGGGGCTTACGAAATTTGGTGTTATACAGCACTTTCAACTAAATTGTAGATGCGCTAGAGAAAATGGAGGAAATATTTGATCCGAATGCAGTCATAGAAGAATTCGAAGATTTGTCAATTAATGCTGGGAAAGTTCAGAGGGAGGCTTTGAAAAGGATCTTGGAAGAAAATGGTGAAGCAGAGTATCTGCGTCGATGGGGACTCGATGGAAGAACAGACCCCGAAAGCTTCATTGCTTGTGTTCCCCTTGTCACTCACAAGGACTTGGAGCCTTACATCCAACGAATTGCCGATGGCGAAACAGCATCAATTTTAACTGCAAAATCGATAACTACTATTTCATTGAGGTACAACTTTATCTTATTTGATTAAAGATTTCTGCGAGAACTTCTAAAATAAGATAGATATAATTGTCATATTATGAAATAAACGATTTTCAAAAGTTTGGAAGGTTGATAAACTTTTGAGAATCTTGCAGCTCTGGTACCACTCAAGGGAAGCCAAAATTTGTACCTTTCAACGATGAATTGATGGAAAGCACAATGCAAATATACAAGACTTCTTTTGCATTTAGGAACAGGTAAATTTGTGCTGTTTAGTTGTCCTTTTTCTTTATTTTACATATTGGCCTGAACTTCACCTGATTTGAATTTTTGAGGTTTGTTTTCATATAAGAACAAGATTACTTTGCCCCCTCTACTCTCAATTTCTTATGTGAGTGAAGTTGAGCTTTTCCTTACATTATGTTGTGTGTATAATGGGCATAGTTCAAACATGCCTTATTCTCTTCTGTTTTATCTCCGTGTGCTCTTCCATCCTTCACTTTGATCGATCAAATATGTCCACATAATTACAAATGTCAACTGGTGTATTATCTTTCTGTGCTCATGATTGTGTGCAACAATTTGCTTTTGCAGAGAATACCCAATTGGGAATGGAAAGGCGTTACAGTTCATTTACAGTAGCAAACAATTCAAAACAAAAGGTGGGCTAGCGGCTGGAACCGCTACTACTAATGTGTATCGCAACCCTCAATTCAAGAACACAATGAGGGCAATGCAGACCCCATGTTGCAGTCCTGATGAGGTGATATTTGGCCCCGATTTTCACCAATCTTTATACTGTCATCTCTTATGTGGGCTAATTTTCCGAGACGAAGTTCAAGTTGTTTCCTCCACATTTGCCCACAGCATTGTCCATGCCTTCCGAACCTTTGAACAAGTTTGGGAAGAACTTGTTACTGATATCCGCGAAGGGTCTCTAAGTAACCGAATTACGGTCCCATCAATTCGATTGGCTGTGTCAAAGCTGCTGAATCCCGATCCCCTATTGGCAAATACTATTTTTGACAAGGTATCAGGATTAAACGAATGGAATGGACTTATTCAAGAGTTATTTCCAAATACCAAGTACATCTATGGGATCATGACAGGTTCCATGGAACCTTATCTCAAGAAATTGAGGCACTATGCGGGACAACTACCTTTATTAAGTGCCGATTATGGATCTTCAGAAGGATGGGTAGGGGTAAATGTCAACCCCGAATTACCACCTGAGTTGGCTACATTTGCTGTTCTTCCAAATGCTGGTTATTTCGAATTTATACCTGTGAAAGATGATACTAACTGCCCAGAGCAAGAGAGGTCCTGCATATCGTCCGTAGAGCTCCAGCCTTTAGGCCTAACAGAAGTTAAGGTTGGCGAGGATTATGAGATTATTGTCACAAATTTTGCAGGTGTGTATTCTTCTGTTTTCTTGATCTCACTATATATTGTGCAGTGTGACCATTATCTTGCAACTTCGACTAGCTTGGTTTTTATTCCCTAAGCTCTCTTGAACGCTTCCCAGTCAGATAAAGGTTATGCCTATTTTAATTCTTTTTGCAGGTCATATTTTTCCTTGAACTTTGTTGCCTATTGTTATCCACACATTTCACTTCATTTATGACCAAAGGACGATTACATATTCGCTTGGGACCGTAGACTTTACTTGTCTCGAGATTTCAGCATTTGATTACTTTACCATCCATAGCACGACGGATTCAGATATTTTCTCAAACCAAAACTTATTATTATCTATTATTATTAGTGATAATATTAATATTATCACTAATTTTGTGTCTTGCCTACTTGAGCCATACTTATGGGATTGTGTGTCAATGCTCATTCATCTTCCTACATTTTTTAAGTATTTGTTTATTTTTAAAGTAAATTTTGTCTGATGGATGCGTTAGACATTTTTAAAAAACAAATCTACAACGTGTGTTTCTTTACTTTGCATTTTCAGCTTGCTTTAGCTTTTCTTGCCTTGATTTTTTAAAGTCAAAAGTCGTTTTATAACCTCGATTTGCATCAACTTTTTCACCCTTTCCGGACTTTAGAACTAATTTTAAAATGCTTGATGATTTTCTTGTCTATGTCTATGTCTATTACTTTAAATATAACAAATGTGATAAACACATTGTAATCGCCTAGATTACAGCTGTGCCTGCTATACAGATTTAACATAGCTTATAATAGTTGTATTTAAAAAGTATATGTTTATTTTCATATTCTCAAGCTTGTGAACTTTCAAACAATGTTCTATCATCGTTCATTAAACATATTGCATATGATTTGAAATGCCATCTAAATGCAAAGATAATTCGAAAGTTCAATAGTCTTTCAAATTGTTGAAAGGAAAACCGCATAACCTTTGAACTGTTGGAGGCACGATTGCCTTCGCGGTCCTGAATAGTTATTTCTTGTCCAGACGACCAGACTCCAGAACTTGTCCGTTACTATTAGCTATTACGTTTTTTTTTTCAGTGTCACATTCTCGGTCATGCGTTAAATTGTCTTGTTGTTTGAATATGTTGATTATCTCTTGTCCAGAACTTGACGTCATGTGTAAATATGCTTATCATATCAATCTTGATCCGTTATTGATGTGATCCGGGTGAATTGAGTGAGCTGGTTCGGAGCAATCCACCGAATCTTATAAGAATTTTGTTGAGGGAAAAATGAGCAAAAGAATATATCTTGAGAGAAGAATATATCTTTGTGGTATGGCTGCAGCTGTGTTCTGTAAACAAGAAGATGAACACGTGAACAGGCACCGGAATGGTGTCCGACGTGGTCACTCCGATATTTAAGTCAGCATGTGAAGATGAAGAAACTGCTGTATATGTGTGAGTGCGTGTGAATATGTAAATCTCCCTTTAATACGAACAAACCTGCTATTTATAGGAAGAAAGATGATGATTTTTTCTTGTTTTCAGTGTCTACTTACCACTTATAGTGCCATATGTCCAATCAGTAGGATTTTGTCAGGCACATTTATCGAGATAAGATATAACATGCTCCCGCACTCGAGTGCGGTACTATTACCGAGGCATCCGGGTAGAGAGTCATTACCCGGGAATTCGCCCGAGAGCTCGGGCCTTTGGTTGCCCCTGCCCGGTTAAATGACATCTCTCGAGCACTCTCCTTACCATGATCCGGGTTGTTCACTCACCGCGGGCCCTTCCAGGGTATCAGCTATCTTTGTCAAAGTGGATCTTGAAATTTGTACTTAAATTGGAAGACAATTTTCATGTGCAGGACTGTATCGATACAGATTAGGAGACTTGGTCAAGGTTAAAGGATTCCACAACTCCACTCCTGAGCTCCAGTTTGTTTGCAGAAGAAACCTTCTTCTCACCATCAACATTGACAAGAACAACGAGAAAGATCTACAATTAGCCGTAGAAGCGGCAGCCAAGCTGCTAACTGAGGAAAAACTCGAGGTTTTAGACTTTACGAGCCAAGTTGATTCATCTACTGACCCTGGCCATTATGTAATCTTCTGGGAAATTAGTGGTGAGGCAAAAGACGAAATTCTCAAGGAATGCTGCAACTGTCTCGACAGATCATTCCTCGATGCAGGATACGTGAGTTCCCGGAAGGTTAATACGATCGGAGCCCTCGAATTACGAATCGTGAAGGGGGGAACTTTTCACAAGGTTTTGGATCATTTTGTGGGATTAGGTGCTGCTGTTAGCCAGTTCAAAACACCAAGATGCGTGGGGAAAAACAACGGCACTTTGTTGCAGATACTGTCGATTAATGTTGTCAAGAACTACTTCAGTACAGCGTATTAGTAGAAAATTGGTCGGAGTTTTCCGTTTTTCATGCGATTTCATAGAGCTGTCTTAGGTAAACTTAGAAAACGATTAGTTTCCGTTGCTTCTTTTTTTCTCGCCATTTGTTCAGCATTGTATCAAAACAACCTTCGAGATTTCCATCCTTTATATGTGTTTCCTTCCTAATGCTCCATTTATATACAGCATCTAAATCTACATAATTTTAATTATTAATTAATTTTAAACTTTTATATTCTATATTTGAAAAAAATAAATTTGACGGGGATTTGTACTCTAGGATTTACTGTTCGAGCGAGACCAATAATTAATGAATCAGATCTCATATTTGACCAATATCGTCTCAATCTAAGTCGTTGTCATCCTCATGTTTTCAGGTGGAAGCAATGGTCACCTCTTGATTTTGGACAATGAGTGAGTTTCATGTAAGACCGTCTCACGGGTCATAATCCGTGAGACGGGTCAATCCTACTCATATTCACAATAATAAGTAATACTCTTAGCATAAAAAGTAATACTTTTTCATGGGTGATCCAAATAAGAGATCCGTCTCACAAATACGACCCGTGCGACCGTCTTACACAAGTTTTTGTCTTGGATAATGCACTATCCTTGTACGGAAATAGGGAACAAAATAAGAAAAAGGAGAAGAATCTTTTGAAAAGATAATCATGATTTTTTGTTTGAGAAAAGATAACCATGATTTTGTCACGAGTTAGAACACAAATAATTCTGAAGTAAGTTTCCAATGAGATGTTCTCATGAATCTTTATCTGTGAGACGTTTCAACTCCATCGATATTCACAACATGGATTACTCAAATAAGATATCTGTATCACAAAATACGACATATAAAACATTCTCACACAAATTTTTGCTATAATTATGTTCCGAGTGGAACAATTATTTGGTAACTAAAAAGTGTGGTTGGCCGAGTGCTGATATAAAATGTACTACTCTCACAATTAGAAAATGATTTACGAGATAAAAATATTAGAATAGCTTTCTTGTAAGTGGTTGGATTAGGGCATTAGGCGACATTTTGATTTAATCTATACTCATCATGACTTCAAAAATTTTTAAAAGGTATAATTTTTTTCTTTTCTTTTCTTTTATTATTATTATTATTTTTTAAAAGATTGCCTTCTTGAAAATCCCTTTACATGGATTTATCAACAAATTTTTTTGACACAAAAATAATTATTTAAAAAGTCATCCCATTTTATATATAGGTTATATTTTATGCCAACACATCTTGTAAAAAATTTATGAGATAATTTTTTTTTCAGGTTAATAAGATCTTACCCTAAGGATATTGCCTCAAAAATATGAACAGTAAATATTTATCAATATATGTGATTCTCATTTTTTTTTTAAGTGAATGTCATATTTGAAGATTTATCATAAATGTTCATCTTTAAATATATCATTGAAATATTACTTTACCGTAACATAAGAATTATATTTTTTTGTGTAAAATGCCATTTGTAACCTTATCCATGTATATACAATAATTTTACTCACATTCATTTAAATATTAATAATAATAAACAAAAATGCAAAAGAAGGAAACATGAGTAAGAATGAAGAGAATAAATATGTGAGGCAAACTTAAATAGCAATCAAAGTATAAAGTGGAAAATCAATTAAGCTAATTATTTGAAGAATTTTTACTGTTTTTTCCTTTTCTTATTATCATTAAAATACTTATTAATCATTAAAATAACGGAAAATTGGCTTTCAGTCCCCAGCCGTCGATTTTTTTGGGTTCAGTCCCTGGGTATTTTTTTAGTACCACATTTCCATATGAAGTGTACCACATTTCCACATGAAGTGTACCACATTTTGTATGACATAGTACCACAATTTTGTGGATAGGGAGTGAACCTAAAAAAATGTCTTGATTGGAGATTTTTTACCAACTTCTCCTTAAAATAAACATAGAATAAAATCTTATTTTATTTAATCTTTTTAAAAAAAATTTAAACAATATACGGACGTCATATATTACTCCATAAACAAACAAATATCTCAATTATGTCATCATTTATTTTTTTTATGAAGACGTCATTTATTATTTTGACAATACCAACAATACTTGTATTTTTCCTGTTATAGGTTCATTCTCACGTGTCAAATTTTTTTTTTCGAAAAAAAAAGTATAATATGACGATGATAACGACAATAATAATAACGATGATAATATAATAGTATAAAAGATATATAACTGGTAGTAACTCATATCAAAATAATTATGAAAGATGAATATATTTTTTAAAATAAAAAATAGCGATGAAACATGAATATGAATACTATAAAAATATTTTTTTTAAATATTATGAAATTAGTATTTAACTGATTTTTTTGAAAGTTTAATAATAAAAAGCTCAAAAAATCTTATAAAACGATTTTACTAGTCAATTTTATGTGACAGGTCGACTCGACTCATGAAAAAAAATATTACTTTTTATATTTAAAAATTTATTTTTTATTTCAAACATGGACCAAATCGAGGAGGGTGTGATGCCTTCTTCTACCACTTTCTGTTTATCTTTACCTCTCCCTGGTCGTACACGCTCTCAACAGCGATGGTATTACAGGCCCTAAGGCGATTCAGTCGAGTTTGCCCTATGGACGACCACATGATCCCAGTTGATCTTGTTTTTCCACCTTTTTGGGCGTTAGGTGGTGGTGTTCACTGCAGAGTTCTCCTTGCCCATCATTTTGTCATATTTTTTTGATGTATTTCGAGTTGGTTGTTGTTTTTTGGTTTTCTGTTCTGATGTATTCCGGGTTGCCCTGTTGTAGTATGTCGTTCTTTATGGTATGATATTATTGTATAGCCTTTTTCTGCGGAGGTTTTCACCTAGTCCTCCTCTCACTAGATTTTTATTTGTACTGCTATTTCGTTGTATATATACTGGTGGGGTCCGTCCACTAGAATCAATGTGTTGTAGTTTTCTTCCAAAACCATATGTATATTGTATATCTTGAATTGTCTTCTTAAAAATTCAAATAAGATAGAACAAAAAAATTAAAAGAGATAGATTCAAAAGAGTTTTAAAATGGACATTAAATTACTTTCAATAAACATGTATATTACCCTCAATAATCAGAAATGTTTGACACCGAATGCATGCAATTCGAGATTTTCATAATTGAAAGAGTAATGTATGGTAAATTCTGTCAAAAACATCCAATGTATACCCCCTATTTTTATCATCTTGGGACTATTATCAATTGTAATAAACAGGTCATTTTTTTTTTACTTTTAAAATACAATATTACATGCGAACATAATGACATTCTTATACACATATCATTAAAAGGGTACGTTCCTGTATAGCATGCATTTATTCAAAAGGTACAACTAATATCAGTGTCCAACCTATCATCCCAGTCCGTATCCACTTAATCAGATTCTCTCATTCCTGAATGACTCCCACCTGTTGTCATGTACACATACAAACAAGACAACAGCCGGATAATACCGGTGAGAAAGATATCCCAGTATAAATCAATAAACATGCAATCATATGATAAACATAAAAGCATGAACATGTAACAGTAATACGTATCAAATTCTGAAACATAATCAATATAAAACTGTCGTCAATGCTCGTGACTCCACGACTCAGACTAGACTCAATCCTAGTCTAGGAATCCCGGTTTCCAGATGTGGGTATTCCTATATCGACCAACAGTAATAGAAAAGACTCCGGTTATATCCACGTCGATACAACCAAACATCCAGTGTCCTGACCTAACCGTCATGGACTGTGGTCCTATCGCCACTATCCTATCAGGCACATCTGTCCCAAGATTCCTATACTATCTTGTGACATCGTGCAATGTGCTCGTGGCGATCCCGCCACTATCAGGCACTTCTGTCACAAGATTACTCGTCGAGACTCGTCTAACACATGCTATCTATAAATTCATAGAACAAGCATATCAAATCAAGTCAATGCAAATAATAACAAATAGTATGTGATTTAGGGAAACTCAAGTCCAAACCGACTCAAGTCGATCTCCCAATACCACATTGACTTATACCTTTGTCTTCTCGATCTGACGAAGTCGAAGTCTCGAAGTCAAATCTGTCCATATCAATCTGAAATGACAATATCGAATACATTGTGTCAATATACAACTCAATTCAAGACTCGCTCTGATCAATGTCAACGACATACAATGTAATCTCAATCACTACTGAATCTGATCAAAATCAATCTACTGATGTTTCGACGACATAACAATACGGTCTTGATAGCCCCGTCAATCTCAACATCACAGATATAATAATACAACTCATAATCGCTATCAATACAAATCATAATCTCAATTATGTACAGTCTCTGAGTTGAATCAATCCAATATGTAATGTTCGTTTAAATTTAGATTTTTTCGTTGTTATGAATTACCTACATATGGAAACAACGAGACAATAAGTTTGAAATATGTCTTTCATGATCGATAAGTAAAAAATATTATTCATCTATTTGTACAAAATTTTAATTATTACATATTACTAATGTGATAATTTTCTTCTATATTACAAAGTTCACGGAAATATGATGATATAAAATTTTTCGTAATAGAATTGATTAAACCAATTCTAAAGAAAGTAAGCATCTTATTAGAAGACACCTTATAAAATTTATTGACATTGTTTGGAATACACATAAAATGTTAATAAAATAATTTTTCTGATTTATACGTAATTTACTTATGATCACATGTTTTATTTTTCTTTCGAAATAATATGTTGTTGTGTATATTATGAAAAGATTTTGTAAATAAAATCACGACTCATTTAGATAAAGATATTGATGAAACAATTATTGTTATCATTCAGATGTGTCAAACACGTGTATGTCACAAAATTGTTTGTGAATGTGGATTTACACGAAATTATTGAATTTTTAAAAAATTATTTCTCATTAATTTTATTGAATGTGATTTAAAAATAATTTTTTATCACATGTTCAAAAATAATAATATATAACTTCTCGAAAATTAAAGAATTAAATATGTATTAAGGTTGGTGGCCGACATTAATACACTAAACATGATAAACATCATGTCATTGCCTTAGACTAACACAATCTAAAATTTTGATATATAATAGTGATTATTAGCCAAAAAAATCAATCAAATACATTGTATTTAAGAAAGTTTTTTGAAATTAGCAAAAATAAATTTTATTTTAATTTTTTAAATTATATTATTTTTTCAATTTAAATGTTTTGATATTTAAATAATTTTTAATAATATCATTGAGTTCTATACTAGTTTAAAAACAAAAAGAGGTCTGTAGTCTATATTTCGCCGTATATGAACATCCTCTTGAGTTTATGAGTTCCTGACATTCATTAACAAGAGTAAAGACGCAGGTGAAACCTACAAAGAATTATTAAACATCCCACGCCAATTTCTTTAACCAACAACTACCCGATTCATTTGTACGTTTCTCCACGTCTTTTCCTTGAAATTTTTCGATTTATTCCCAGAATTATTTCTTCAAACTTAATTTTCTTGGGTTCATCGTCAAAATTTTCCTCTGTCGAGGTCTCGATTTTTATGGTATTTGTTCATGTGTTGAGGTCTCAGTGACAGGAAAAATGATGAAACCACCGACTAATCAGATTTATAGGAACCTGTTTTCATCAGTGTTGGTGAAATTTGCAGTCTGTTTTCTGCTTTTGAGCCTTGCTTATCGCCTATTTTCTTCAAGTATTCCGCAGTTTTCACCGGTTGCAATTCATGGTGATGAGACCGCATTAAATTTGGACAAGAAGTTGCCACCTCAAGTGGCGGAGCCGCCAGAAATTGTTGACGATGTTTCGGCTGATCTTGATAAGTTTACTTCTCGGAATGGTGAGCGAAATTCCATTCAATTCTCGAATCCATGCATAAATTTTGCTCGCTGTTGAATTACATTCTTGTTTTTGTGTGTGCTTTTGTTTGGGTTCAGCGTAAAAATTGAATCTTTAAGTTCAATTAAGTAAGCATTTTCTAGATTGCGATTTAAAAAGTGGCATGCAATCAGGAAGACAAGAAAGTTGAATATTTTAATACATTTTCTCTGCTCAGTCAAGAATAAAGAGTATTTTAATGGGGTGGAATTTGTATATTATCTTCAGCAAAATTACGCATGAAATCTGGAATTTTTTTTCCTGCCCACGAGTTAAAGACTGCGGATGACCCGAGTTATTATTATTTGCTTTTTAATTGATTTAGCTTTTGGTAGGGATGCTAAAATGTTTGTTCACTGTTCGGTTATATGCCACTGGTTGAATTTAGACTGATATACCTTTTTTTTGGCTTTTCTAGTTACAGAGAAATGCGATTTATTTTTAGGAAACTGGGTTCATGATCCTAATGGTCCGATGTACACTGATACAACCTGCTACACCATTGAAGGTCCACAAAATTGTATGAAGAATGGAAGGCCAGATTCCGATTATGTTTATTGGCAGTGGAAACCAAGGGATTGTGGTTTACCTAGGTTTGATCCAAAGAAATTTCTGAAGATAATGAGGCATAAGTCACTGGCTTTTATTGGTGATTCGATCATGCGTAATCATGTGCAGTCGTTGCTATGCCTTCTCTCGCAGGTATGCTGGCTAATGTTGAATTTGATAAATATTATCTTTGAGAAATCTCCATTGATAAAATGTGTACGCATTTTATCCAGAGTCATATTGTAATATTTCATATTGTTGAGTAGCTAAAATCGCTTCCCTTTGGGCTGTGTTACAGTTTAGAAGACTTGATTTGCATGGAAACCATCGAATATCGTTGCAGTGACATGTGTTTGGTCCTATTAGTAGTACCAAAGCAAAAGTTGAATCTATACACATGCCAAAAAAATTTAAGCGACTCAAAAATTTCTTTTGCACTTCTGTTCATTGATTGATTGCTTTGTGTTGACCTATAGTAGTCTGGCTCTGTGTTAGATCATAGTAATTCTGAGGACCTATAAGTCTGGTGATGGAGTTACTTGATAACCAAAGGGAATGAGTAGTAGCGTGTGTCTTCCGTTTGTTTGCTAATCAAGTGATCATGTACGAATTTATTACTATTCCCTTCTTTGATATGCCAAGAACATTATTTGTGTTGGTTATAGTCCCTTCACAGTTCAATTTTCAGTGGCCCTTCCATCCGCATCAGTACCCCAACTTATAGCTGCCTAGATTTTCAATGTGGTTGTACAAGTTGAGTGGTTTCTTAGCCTTTGTCGATGTTAAGTTTCATACCAAATCATGATGAACCCTCAGCATTAATTTTTTTAGCCTTTCGTTGATCCACAGATGAAAAGGGCATAACCCTCACGAATTCTCAAGCAAGGTTCATTCTGTTCTTTCAGGAACATTTGATCACAAATGAATGTAACATAACTGCTGCCAACTGAACCAGAATTGCTTAATGCATGGTTCCGGTTTGAATTTGTCATTTCCATTGTTTTTCTGGTGACGGAAGAACGAGAATCTATGTAATTACATTCAGATCTTGAACAACTTCAGTGTCTTGTTTCGGACTCGAACAAGAATTTATGGTTGCATGTATCTATGACCAACTTCATTTCATTTATTTTTGTCATCAACTCGATATTGGCTGCTTCAAGCTGGCTGGATCCCATAAATCCGCAGGGACTGCTATGCAATATAGCGTAATTATAACCATTATAATCTTGCAGGCCGTGCAAGCAGTTGAAGTCTACCATGATGAGCCATATAGAAACCGGAGATGGTCTTTTCCTTCTCATAACTTCACTGTCTCGGTAATTTGGGCTCCATTCCTTGCCAAAGCCTCCATTTTCGAAGACGAAAATGGAGTTTCATCAGGTATGATCCAGCTCCATCTTGATGAACTAGACAGTGTATGGACTCAGCGATACGAGGATTACAATTACATAATGATAGCCGGAGGGAAATGGTTTCTCAAATCTGCAATTTACTACGAGAACAACACTGTGGTAGGGTGCCATAACTGTAACAATGATAACATTACGCAACTGGGATTCACATATGCTTATCGTAAAGCATTGAACTCGACTTTGAAATTCATCATCGGTTCGAAGCATAAGCCATATATTTTCATCAGAACAACCACCCCAGATCACTTTGAGAACGGGGAATGGAACACAGGTGGCTACTGTAACAGGACAAGGCCGTTTCAAGAAGGCGAGATCGAAATCAATTACACGGATGGGATAATGAGGAACATCGAGCTTGAAGAGTTCGAGCGGGCAGAAGCCATAGGGTTGGAAAACGGGCTGGTTATGAAATTATTCGACACGACGGTTCTTTCGCTTTTGAGACCGGACGGGCATCCGGGAGTTTATAGGCAGTTCAATCCATATGAAGGAAAGGATAAAAATGCAAAGATACAGAATGACTGTTTACACTGGTGCTTGCCAGGGCCTATTGATTCCTGGAATGGGTTGATGATGGAAATGCTTCGTAGAGGCGCAAATTGATGTTGGTTACAACTTCAAGTTTTTGTAAGCCTTGTCTTATTTTATCATTCCCATCTTTGAATTTCACACCGCATATGTTGCAATAAAATGATGAGAATGGTATAATTGGAGAAGTGTTTTTGTGTGTGTATATTTCATATAAGGCAAAAACTTGTGTGAGACGGTCTCACATGGGTCGTATTTGTGAGACGGATATCTTATTTGGGTCATAATGAAAAAATATTACTTTTTATGCTAAAAATATTTTTTTTTATTGTGAATATTAGTAGGGTTGACCGTCTCACAGATTAAGATCCGTGAGTCGATCTCACATGAGATCCACTCTTCGTATAAAATGAGGCCCTTTTCACCTTTTTGTGGGTTGAAATCAATATTTGGGACGCAGCCAGGATTTTCAAATATGGAGCTCAACATTAAGATTCTAAATGTTCTTTACGGAGATGATACTTACACTTTTACTTCTTGTTTTTTTATAAGGTGACAATAATAATCTCTTATTGATTGTTCTTTTTCTTTAATATATTTGTTAATGACTCTCAATTCCTGAATTAGATTTCAAGTCGATATTCGTAAATTAAAATAAAAAAAATAAAAGTTAAAACTATCATTTTTTGAATAAATTAAACTAATTGCTAATTTTATTTATCTTAATATATGTGTTATTATTATTTTTTTTAGTTCAAGTGAAATTTCGGTCTTGTTTTTGAAATTTATCATGTATTACTGTAAGTTAAGAAAACTATATTTTTTTCAATTAATCATAATATCCAATGAAAATAAATCTGGATACTAACAATCTTAGGCTCTTAGCATCTTAAAATAAAATTTTATTTATCAACTCTATCATTTAAATATTTTTGTAAAAATATTCTTTGAAAAACGAGCCTATGTTAATTGATTTTTAATATTTTGTGCATATCAACATAAAATAGATATAGTAAAAATAATAGCTTTACTTTATAAAAATATAATCACCAGAGGATATATTATATACTTTGTATAAATGTATAAAACCTTAATTTTAATCTCAAAGTTTAAATTTTCTTTTTCATATTTTTTCTTTAAATAATTAAAATTTGACACCAAAAAATTATTAAGTATTTAAATAAAAAATTAACCCAAATTTTTATACCCCTTTATTTTTAGGCATAATTTAGTTATTTTATTTTTTATTTACACAACAAAAAAATTATCACTAACTTTCTAGATATGATTTTTTTTGTTAAAAAATATGATATTTAATTTCTTTTGGCCAAAACATTATTATAATAAAATAAAATAATTTATGTATGTATACAAAAAGAAAAATGTTGGATTACGATAATCTTGTCAAATATTAAGTTTGAAAGTTGAGGTGGAGTGCATTTAATAAAAAATAAAGTATAAATATCATTGTTTGTTCTTTAATGTGTTCTTTATTCATATATATATATATATATATATATATATATATATACACAAAAAAATTGATAATTTCGAGGGTCAAATTGTTTGATAATTGCTCATTATACTTGGAGTGGGTCTCTTGTGAAACGGTCTCACGAATCTTCATCTGTGAGACATATCAATTTTTCCGATATTCATAATAAAAAGTAATACTTTTCATTAATGACCCAAATAAGATATGCGTCTCATAAATACGACGCGTGAGATCGTCTCACACAAATTTTGTCGTATACGTGTGAATGAAACAACGAATGATACCTTTTTTTTTTGGAAATTTATATTGATACATGATCTAAAATATCCAAGAACAAATCAAATGCTATAATAAAAGAAGATTTGAGTAAAATTAATAATTGGAAATTTTAACTTTACGATGTAAGGAACATGACAAATATATTGCGTGTACATTGCATATTATAGTTTTTTATGACATAAAAATACACTTTTAATGATAAAACATAATATTATAATAATATAAAAAAGATAATAATAATAAAAAAAAATTAGGAAAGACATGAACAAATAGTCAAAACTCCAATCAAATAAATACAGAACTCCATAGTTCATCCTCTTCATCTTCTTCTGCTGTCACCCACCATTTGCATCTATGGAGAAGATAACCAGTAATCCCCACATCGCCATTATTCCGACTCCAGGCATCGGGCACCTCATCCCCTTAGTCGAATTCGCCAAGAAACTCCTACAACTCCATAACTTCTCCACAACATTCATTATCCCAAACGAAGGCCCTCTCACCACAGCCCAGAAAGCATTCCTTCTAACTGTCCCTACCGGAATAAGCTATATCTCCCTCCCGCCTGTAAACTTGGACGATTTGCCACCCGAAACCAAGATCGAAACCCGTATATCCCACACCGTCGCACGTTCTCTGCCCTCGGTTCGCGATGCGGTTGAGTCTTTAAATAACACCCAGAAGCTTGCTGCGTTGGTTGCTGATCTGTTTGCTACTGATGTATTCGACCTTGCCATAGAGCTTAAAATTCCAGTATATCTTTTCTTCCCACCTTCTGCCAGCAGTTTGTGTCTTGCTTTGTACCTGCAGGAGCTCGACAAAGCGGTGTCGTGCGAATACAGGGATGCAGCGGAGAAGATTCAGATTCCCGGGTGCGTACCCATTCAAGGGAGGGATCTTTTTGATCCGATCCAGGACAGGAAGGACGAAGCTTACCGATGGATGCTTCATCATGGGAAAAGGTATAAAATGGCTGATGGGTTATTAGTGAATAGCTTTAAGGAATTGGAGCCTGGTGCCATTGATGTTTTACAGAAAGAAGAAAGTGGAAAGCCCCCTGTTTACCCGATCGGACCCTTGATTCTTACTGGTTCTAAATCTGATGATCCGTGCTTAAAATGGTTAGACAAGCAACCAGCGAGTTCAGTTTTGTACGTTTCTTTTGGAAGCGGTGGCACTTTATCTCTGGCTCAGATAACTGAACTTGCGTTAGGTTTAGAAATGAGTGAGCAGAGATTTTTATGGGTTATCAGATGCCCAAACGACAAGGTCTCCAATGCTGCATACTTCGACAGTCACAATTCCGACGACCCATTATCGTATTTGCCTGAAAATTTTCTAGAGAGGACCAGAAACCGTGGACTATTAGTCCCTATGTGGGCACCACAGGCACAAATCTTGGCCCACGATTCTGTTTCCGGTTTTCTAACACACTGTGGATGGAACTCAGTTCTTGAAAGTGTTGTCAATGGTGCACCGCTGATCGCTTGGCCGCTTTATGCAGAGCAGAAAATGAACGCGTTCTTTCTGGATGAGAGTATAAAAGTGGCGCTGAGGCCGAAGATGGTGGAGAATGGATTGGTGGGGAGGGATGAAATTTGTAGTATCGTTAAGAACTTGACGGAAGGGGAAGAAGGGAAAAGGATTCGGAGTCGAATGAGGGAGCTTAAGAATCATGCAGCGAAGGCGCTCGGTGAAAATGGTTCTTGTCTGCAAATGTTGGGAATGTTGGGCGAAAAATGGAAGAATGGTGTTTAGGAAGATTGGCGATGATTTAATTATGGATAGCTTTCGTTTAATGTGCATGTTTTTTAAGCGGAGATATTAATCATATATGTTGAAATAATATATTTGAATATTGAAAAAGTAATAATTGAATATTTGAATGTTGAAAATAAGAGTTGTAAAGTTAGAAATTTGTGTGTGATGATGTAGGTAATGATGTATTTTATTTTTGGATTATGTGTAATGAAACTCTATAAATAGATCTCTCATTTGTGAAGAAAATCACAATTGAGTAGAGAGAAAAATATTATAAAGTGTGTAGTTTGGTAAATTTTGAGAGTTTGAGATTTTTATTTTTTACCATAAATTTTTACTTTTTCACATCAATATATTATTTATTACAAGTATTATATTTATTTCTGTTGCGTGATTGTGTCTTTGTTAATCTAAGATTGTAACTTGTAAAATTGATTTTTTTTAAAAAAAAAGAAATTTCAAATCTTTGTGCAAATTTGGACAATATTTGAGTTTCTGACGTCTTTTCAAGAGTTAAATCGAACTATCATATCGAGGAATCCCCAAGGCCAAGTGATTTTGATCAAGTGAAAAGAAATTAAATAAAAAGATATTCGTGGTTTCTGGAAATTTTCAATCTCACTCGACAATTATTGGACCCATGATTTTTAAGAGATTGGGACATATCAACCACAGTTTCAGGTTTCAGACCAGCCACCTTTTTTAATTTTTTAAATTGTTTTTTTGGTTTTTAGTTATTATTATAAATATTTATTAATTGTTTTTTAGATAATAATATATTTTATATTTTATTAAACTTGAGGTTAGGATAAAAATTGATTTTTGATACGTCAAACACACTTCGCCCATAGTCATCTCTTTTATAAAATTCACTTTATGGGTTTATCCTTATCTATCTCAAACGCACTTGATGACTTATTATAATAATTAATTCGTATACATATAATTTAATTAATATATATAATAAAAAACATATTATAATAATATACTTTTTATTATTAGATTTGAAATAAATGGGTTCGAGATTGGCGTTGTATTTAGTGCAAAAATCACACTATTTTATTGTTGAATTTAAACCAAAATAGATTGACAAAAATTTGTGTGAGACGGTCTCTCAGGTCGTATTTGTGAGACGGATCTCTTATTTGGGTCATTCATGAAAAAATATTGTTTTTTATGCTAAGAGTATTACTTTTTATTGTGAATATTGGTAGGGTTGACCCGTCTAACAGATTAGGATCCGTGAGACGATCTCATATAAGATCCACTCAAATAGATTTTTGGGTTGGAGATAACTTTACAATTTGATACAGAACCTAAAACCTTTATCAGATGTCAGATGTCAAATATATATATATATATATATATATATATATATATATATATATATATATATATATGTAGCCTACTTAAGCACTTAAGTCTGAAGCTCGACAAAAATGCTCCGTTTCGGAGAAAAGAGAAAAAAAATGGTTAAACTGTATTTTGACCTAATTAAGCGTAATTAAGACGTTTAATTAAAGGTACTTAAATACAATTAATCACATCTATTTATTATAATTTTTTTATTTTGAAGATATGTCTTTTATTTTAAAATAATAAATTAGGTTTATAATTTAGATGTTTATTTTTTAATTTTAATTATGATTAAGCATATCTAATAACGATCTGACAAATATTTAGCATTTTTTAATGTGGTCTAGTTGCAAAAACAAATAAAAATTGTAATTTTTAGATTTTTATGCTCTTATAAATATGAGAATTAATGCATCAGACTTAAATTTATCATATTTATGTATTATTTTATTTATTTATTGGTTTGAGATAATTACAATTACAGTAAAAATAAAAAAATATTTTTTCACGCTTAAACATGTGTTAATCTTGCTTAAACTTAGAGCTCGACTCCACACTTCAGGACACTTCACGTTTTTTAGAACTTTGGTAAATACAGCGTGTGTGCCAATGTAATTAAAATTTTAATATATTGAATTTGAAGCTCGTGATACTTTCCCATCCACCCACTCCAAATGAAAGCAAAATGCTATCTATCCTACTTTCCGTGGATTTGATATTGATCCCATTATTTGGTTATCGAGTATTCCCATCTAATCTAAAAAATTTAATTTTATATTTTACATAATAATATCATATGGTATATCAACAATTGGAGTTAGAATTGAGACTGCAAAAACATTTTAGTTAATATTAGGAGCCATGCCCGTCTCCTCGATAACTATTTGTTTCCATGAACTTCACTATTTAATATTTATCTCAATCCCAAAATATATTAGATGTATAATTTAAATATATTTCATTATATCTAAGATATGAGTGCCACCTCATTGGTGAGACACGAAAGTGAATATGGTGGATTGATAACATATCAAAACTATACATATATATGAATATTTTCTTTTATTGACATATCCACGAGATACATCACTAGTTTATCCCGAGGAGGGTATAATATGGCTTTGTACAATAATTGAAGGAAATTTTTTTCCGAAGTGAACTGTATATAATTGTCACGCTTCACATGTTTTTGGATCCACTAAGTTCTTCCTTTGGTCATTGATAGAAATTTAACATTTGTGTTTTCATGATTGTCGAAATATGTCACGCCCCGAGCTCGGGTTCGTGCCTGCGTGATTGCACAATGAGCCCCTATAATAGCAACTACTTCATATTCGTCATCGTTTTACGAAAATGAATAATCCAAGTTGCTAGAGAAGTCCATTGTAAGCCATTATAAACTCATTTTAAATCTTTGATTTTTTAGATGTGGGACAAGGATATCACAAAATATGCCTTGAAAACGACATCGTATAAATTTATTATATCTGCATGTATCCGATGCCAAAAGTCGCTATCACAATATAAATACTAGGACTAGTATATTTGGAATGCATAAAAACTATGGTTAATGAATCAAACTTTTTTAGATAGATCACTCAAAGATTAAAAGATCGATCGATTTCCAATCCGACTCATAAAAAAAAATGGGTTGATCGTTCCAGATTTTCAGCAAAGTAGTGTTTGAGTGGCCTTTATTTAAACTATTTTTCAACCTTTTGAAAAAAATAACCTCTTTTTTTCTTAAAACCTCGAACATATTTTCTTTTTGATCTCTTCGAGTTGTTATTTTTCTTTATTATATTGGTTATGGATTTCTCGTGACAGAGTACAATACTTGGTAACGAAGGTACAAAACATAAGAGGTGTTATAAAATCATTAAAAAAAACAAATTAATAAGTGGAAGCATACTTGAATCTACGTTCATCAATAATTCTAGACAAAATCTTGTGTGAGACGGTTTCAAGGGTCATATTTGTGAGACAGATCTCTTATTTGGGTTATCCATGAAAAAGTATCACTTTTTATGCTAAGAGTATTAATTTTTATTGTAAATATGAGTAGGGTTGACCCGTCTCACAGATTAAGATCCATGAGATGGTTTCACACGATATCCACTCATAATTCTATAGATCTGAGAGTTTTGGTCATCCAGATCAACACGAATTTGTCTAAAAAATCTTATAAATTATCTCCCACTTTCTAACCTTGTTGTGTGACTTGATGAACATGACCTCCTTTATTGGCCCCGAATTGAAGTATCACTGACACTTAAAATTTACAATAGAAGAAGCATGTACAATCCTTGTTAGAATTGAGAATGCAATTCTACAACTTTTATATTTAACATGTTTTGGAATTCGGAACCGACTAATAATAGTTTTTGAAAAACTATAATGATTTTCAAGATCATTTCAGACGACCAAAAAATGTACTTACGACAAATGTGATGATGATCGCTAATCATATACGTAAACTAGAAAATATTTTAAACACTTTTTTTTATTTTAAAATCAAAGTGAAAATCGTTCAAAAAGGAGTAAATCAAGATAGAACTAACTTCAACAAAGTTTCTGGAATTTTTTCAAATTTTTTTTTTTTGTGAATCTTTATTTTTTTGGGAAAAATCGATTTACGATTTTGTTATATCACCAATACACGTTGGTTTCTAAATAGGAAAGGAGTGATTTGAAAAAAAAATTGGAGATTTTTGGACCATGTTTGATATTTTCCCCTTTATTTTCTCTACAAAAACCTTATATATATCCAAATTTCGTGTCTTAGTGAGAAAAGACACGAAATTTGGTTTTCTAAACGTGAGAAAAACATCTTGGAATGAATTCTATTTATAGGAAAGTCACAAGTCTTTCATCCCATAAAATGACTGTTTTTGGTTTTTAATAGGGATTGACAAGTCTAAAAAAATATCAATAACAGATATTTTTCATTCTTATCCTTTGTATATCTCATGCAATCTCTCTACCTCCACCGACAACATTCAACTTTCACCTTCAAATTGTTTCCTCCACTAGTCGGTGCTGCAGAGTTTGCTTCATATATTTTGAAAAATTGGCTTACGTTGAGGGCCTTGTACCGAAGCTTGTAAGAGGTTTGAAGTTCCCTTATTTTTGTTAGAAGAGACGGGCCGGGATCAGTTTTGTCTGTCAGACCCTTCTTAGTTCTTACTCGTTTTTTTCCCTTTCCCCTGTTTTGTATGTATATTGATATATATATTTATTGATAGGGATGATAACTATTATTGTTCATCGTAAATTACTTGATGTTTGTCGCGCCCCGAGACGAGGGTTGGTTGACACCCAGGAGCGGAGCCACCCTTGGGCTAGGACGGGCTCCAGCCCCACCTAAATTTTATAATTTTTTTTTAGTTTTTCTATATTTTTTATTTTTGTCTTATTTTTTTATTTTTTTCTTTATTTTATTGATATAAATTTGAAATTTTAACTATGAGTACTTTTTTAAAATGATTTTCTGTAAATATATATGATCAAATTTGACTTTTGCTCGCATTTTGCTCAAAAAGTTGAAGAATTTGATGTCAATTAATTTTTAAAATTAGCTTTTAAGTTTCAAATATAATTTTAGACTATATTTACAATAACACACAAATATATTAAATTTACTAATCTGGTAATAGAATTATACAGTTGCTACATATTTTATTATATCTTTATTTATTTTTTATTAATACTAAAAGTTTTATAGAATTTTAATTTTTTAATATGAACTATTATATGTTTATAATAATTGATTTTGAGAAATTGTGTATATTTCTATGTGAATCATAGTATGTGATATTATATGATTTATCAATGATTTAAATTTTGTGCATAATGACTTAAATGATGTATTAAACTTTTTGTTTTCTATTAATGTCCATATTATTCTTTGATGTTTGTCAATGTCGTTATTTTTTTTACCATTGGTTTCAAAAAATGATGTGAAATGACGTTGGCTTTTGACCGCAATAATTCTTAATAGTAAAAAATTTGAAAAATCCTCTTTGGAATTAAAATAAGGCAATACATCAATTCAGTCTATGGGTGAACAAAATAACGATTTCAACCTAAATAACTATCGAGCTGAATTAATTTAAAAAATCAATTCAGGTACCTACGTTTTGATTGATAGGTGATTTATACATTTTTATCTACGTTGTTTACTTATTTATCGAATCTGATATATTTATTTAATTGACAGCTTGATTCGTCTTATTTTAACTCGTTCCATTTCTACAGCAACAACGGAACAAACATTTTCATCAATGAAACTTGTTGAAACAACTCTTCATAACAAGGTGGAATCATAGTTTTTCAGAGATTCTATGGTAATCTATATCGAACGAGATTTGGTTGAAAAATTTGATAATGATTTAATAATTAATGAGTTTTATTCTAGAAAGAATCGAAGAGCACAACTTCAGTAGTATTTTAGATGTTTGTGAAGGTATTAAATATTAAATACCATTGTTCTATGTTTTCATGAAATCAATGTTTACATATTTTTAATTTTAAATTTTTTAGTTAATTATTTATTTTATTAAATACAGTATGGGACGGAGTCAGCCCTAGGTAATTTTGAATCCTGGCTCCGCCCCGGTTGACACTGTCGTTGCTCTCAAATTTTCATTCGGAAACAACAAGCCTCAGAAGTACAAAATTCAGAAACCAGTCTTTTATTCATAATACGAAATAATTCATTGTCTGATACAACTCGAATCACTAATGTTTTACAGCTGAATTGTAAAACCAAATATTGCAGTATCTTAACAGATGCAGCGGAACAACAGTCTTCTTCACCAGCCCCAGAACTAGATCTGCTTTTCTTCTTCTAACATTTCTTCAGTACTCTTATCTGAGATGAGTTTGGTGGGTGAGTGATATGATTGTCACTCAGTAAGCAGGGGCGGGAATAACTCCCAGTTTTCGAAAATCATTTTAATGCAGAAACAGTAATACAATAATATACAGAAAACTCGTATTTCATAACAGAAATCAGAATTCAGAATTTACAGGTTTCAGAACAGAAATCAGAATTAGTAAGCACTGAACACGTTAGTGAATTTCATGGCTAAACTGATATCAGTCCCCTATATGTTCTCTCCTCTAAGGGGTGAGGCCAGAATCAGAATCAGAATCAGAATCGGAATCAGAATTCAGAGATGTTCAGAATATATATTCCTACCATTAGTTCACTAGGGAGTTTCAGTGCTTCAAAATCATATATCAGAAATCATACAGAAACTGAACTTTAAAACAGAATTATCAAATGGATTTCAAGATATTTATACATAAGCCCACTTACCGTAATTTGCAATAAGGTTTCGGTAGGAGTCTGGAATATGCTCGTTCTTGCTATTGGCTTCTACTGCTCGAAAATAATCACCCTCCCTTAGCTCGAAAAATTCAAGTGATAATCTCAGATTTGTGTAACACCAATTCAGAGATCTGAGTGTGTTATTTATAGGCAAGATTCTGACTGTTAGCCTCCCACTTAATGGCCATTATGTGTCATTACCGCCTTAATTCTATGATAAATGCTTCAGTTGCAAGTCCTAAGCATAATCATTAACTGTCTGCTGGAATCTCGTTCATCTGCTGCTGGAATTCGCTCTTCTGCTGCTGCTGCTTTCTCGCTCTTCTGTTGCTGGATTCTGTCTGCTGAAAATACATGTCTGCTGGAAAAATACCAACTTCTGAAATATGAGTTGCTGCTGAAATTTTGATAGCTACTGAAACATTTTTAGCTACTGGAAATTCAGGTTCTCACAATGTTACTACTCTTTATAGCCTTAGTTGAATAAAATTAGTTCAACGTTGAATATAAGCTTTATTGTGCATCACATTTATGTATGTCCTTCTTGAACCATGCAGACCAGCGACTAGCTGCTTTTCCACATTTCGAACCAATTAATATAAGTGGGCTGTTACTTTAAAACTCAGATATATATATGTATTATTTAAATCGATCGACTGTGATATGCTGTTCTACTCTTTGAACCTTATTTCGAACTGTACTCAATTTGAAATATGATTTTTAGAACATGCAACTATTTGAATATCGAGCCGCTGCTTGGTGGTGATATTCTTGAGAAGTTCATTTGTTAAGGTATGTATTGTTTATTGCAAGTATGATAAAAATATTTATTTTCACCGATGTTACAACTTGATTTGAAATTATAAAGGAAATTTTCCGAACTATGGCCCTTACATGGTGGTTAAAAGTAACCATGTTATGGCACGAACGTGGTATATAAAAATATCCTGTATATGACATCATTCCGAATTAAACACTTGTGCTTGTATCATTAATTATTGACACTCAACAGCGTATCCACATATTATTATAACGAGGATAAAGCTAAAATTTAATTCGTACATTTTTATTGTTATTATTAACTTTAAACAATATAATTGATTAAATCAAATTATAAATTTATAAAAGGTAGACCTGCTCCCACTATTCACACTCCATGTTAAGTCCAAATTTTATAATGCATAACATGATATATACGTAATTAATCAAGACAAAAACTTGTGTGAGACGATATTTTGTTAGATAAATATCTTATTTGGGTTATCAATGAAAAAATATTACTTTTTATCCTAAGAGTATTACTTTTTATTGTGAATATCGATAGGGTTGACCCGTCTCATAGATAAAGATTTGTGAGACCGTCTCACAAGAGACCTACTCATTAATTAGGGCGGACTGGCTCGTCAAATTAGTGTAGAATTTTATATTTTTAAGTTTTATATAAAAATTCTTATTTCTTCCTTATTTTTTCTCGTGCACTGGGCCTCCATCACTCTGGTAAAATCTCTATGCTTCTATTTTTTTTGAAGATGTTATGTTCTCCTGTCTCCTCCCTTTTCTCTAAATTATATCAGTGACATTTACATGTCATTGATTAATTATTTGTTTGTCCAAGAGATTAAGATGTGTTACTGAAATTTTGGCTTTCTACGCTTTCATATTTTGTATAAATATATTGTTATTTTCGTAAATAGATAGCATCAATGGATCAGTTCAAAAAACACAAATGACTATTGTAGCAATGGCATTTTGTGTTGCTTACTTGAATTTGTTGTTTTATAAAAATAAGAGGTATATAAATATCAATATATCAGAAAAAGATCTTAACAGAGAAGTAGTTAGGAAGAAGTTAATATATCGTATTGAAACTGATGAAAGAATTCACGACTTTCTTCTTAAGAGACCAACTGCATTTTAAAAATATGTTAAAATGTTACGAGTGGAAACACTCCTAAGAGATGCTATATATCATCATCATAGAAGAATAATTTGCAAAAATTTTGTATATTGTTGGACAAAATTAAAATAATCGTTCGATTGGATTTATTTTTGTACATTCCGGAGAAACAATCATTTGGCATTTCTACAATATCTTGAAATCAATCATATCTCTTGAAGATTAATTAATGATTCAACGGATGGAAATGAAACCTTGTCTGAAATCATTCATAATCCTATATTATACCCATATTTCAAGGTAAAAAAAAATACTTGAAGGCTTTTGTAATTTAATTAATTGCTTTGGGCCATATCTATATAAAAATGTGTATAATAATTTGATACCTATTATAGGATTGCATTGGTGTAATTGATGGAACATATTTTAGTGTCGAAGTTTCTAAAAAACGTGTTGCAAGATATACATAAAGAAAAGACTTCCCAAACAAAATGTTTAGGCCGCTTGTATTTTCGACTTGAGATTTATATATGTGTTACCTGGATGGAAAAGTTCTGCTGCTGCTGTTGGATGTATCTTTGATGATGTGTTTAATAGAGAAGATAAGTTAAAAGTTCCAAATGATATTTCGTATTTTCCATAATGATTATTTTGTTTTAATTAACAAGTGTTTCATGATCCTTATCGGAGAAGAGCTGTTGCAGACGTGAAATTGAAGGAGATACAGCTACAAAATCGTTTGAATAACATAATGTTTATGAGTATTTATTAATCTAAATATATCAAAACACAATAAATAAAAATACATCATGACGATAAATCAAATATATTCACTTATTTATATAACATTTTTCAATTTACGTGATTATAACATAATGACAACTCTCTCAAATTAACAAAGATATTTTCATTCAAATATCATTCACAATGAAAAACAATAAAATAAAATTAAAAGAATAGCAAATTTTACTAAAACCAAAATCACAATGTATTCAAATGGAGTGCATATAGTGATTGTCAAATAAAATTCTCTTAATTAACTAAAGTATCATAATGATGTTAAAATAAAAACCCTAAACTTGTTATTAAGTTAAATATCAATTCTGTTTTTGCTAACTTTTAACTCCCGGCGAATTTTGTTTAACTTTTTCTTTTTTTTAGAATAGATTTTACACATCAACTCAAATATTTTAAACGATATAGTAGCTCAATCGTCATGATTCGATCGATGTATCCAACAAGGAAAATTATTGCACTCCAACAATATCAATAATTACACTAATTGCAATATATGAGAATCGATCTCATGACTTTGACTCTTGTATATATCAATTGTAAGATCATGCATTTGCCGCTTTATCAAAAGTTATAACCGGGGTAACGATGCAACATTAATTAAATCTTTTAAAATCGTAAAACAACTCAAACATCACATTTGGATTGGTATACCTTACATAAACAATTATTGCACCTAACAAATATGAATATATGATATAGTTGTTATTTTATATTCTAGAAATCATTTTTCTAAATCAAATTTATTCTTACTAACCAAATAATTTCATCGAACACAAAGTAGTGTTAATTACTAATAATAATTTAAACACAAATATTAATTGTTATGGTGACCACTCTATGTATGCTTCATTAAATTGCAATCATATTAATAATACACAATGAATTGGTAAACATAACTTAGTTAATTTAATAAGTGAGTAATATTAAATAACAATTTTGTTATTTTGAAATGTGAAAAATAATTTTTACATATATAAATTCATCATATATAATGATAAATTAATTAATATGTAGAAAAGAGAAAGAATTGTTTTTATGTATGTAATTTCATCATATACAATTAGAAATTAATTAATAGGTTGAAAAAAACAAACAAGATAATAAATCAATATATTATATATGATGATTTCGTAATATACCAATGCTAATATAATCATACTTTGTATTATGTTTAGAACGCAATTGAAAATTGATCACAAAATATATAATAATAGAAACTTTAATTTTAAAAACATTGTTATCTAAAATATTATCATAATACATAATGAATCATAAATGAAATCACTAAATTATTAAGTAATTGTTTATTTAATTATTACTTAAATCATTTTATAAAATAAAAAAAAAGATAAGATATAAATATTAAATATTCATTAGCAACATGAAGAAATTCATTACTTTTAGTAACAAATTTTAGTTAACAACAAAGAAAAATTATGGGTAAATTGATAAATTCAATATGCATTATTATCCAAAGACATTTAAGATAGACAATAAATTATAAAAGAACCCATTAAAAAATTTATTGATTTAATTTGTTATATTAAATGAATAAGGGTATATTGGAAAATTCACAATTAGAAGTCATATATTTATATGTATGTTAAAATGTTAGATTATATATATATATAATTTTTTAAAAATTGGGCCATGAAACAATTATCAGATCATTTTTAACGTCCTTAATTTTATTAGACAGTCTACGATACATAATTATTCATTTATAAGTCCAAAATTAGATTTATGGTCCAACATTTCTTTCCTGGGTGAGAGATATGACAAGAATGATTATAATGCCTTTGAAACTTTAAAAACATGTTTTTTTTTTTACTGGAAAACCTGTAACTTTAAAAACATGTTTTATTGTTCATTTATATGTTTTATTTTTTATTAATCTGTCACAAAAAAAATATATTATCACATCTCAAATACTTGAATTGGGAATTTCCACGAAGCTTGCGTAAGGCTATTTCTCATATAAAACTTAATGCTCCGGATTGGTAATAAATCTAAAATCGAGAACCAAGTTTTTGTAGCTCTGCAGGAGGATAACTTAAAGACAAAAAAGTGGTTAAAATTTTATAACAGCCATTTAAAATTATTTATTCATCCTTATTCTGCATTGCGTTTTCATAATATAAATATGACCAAAACGTGACAAAGGCATGTGGATATTTGTTGGATCAAGTATGTATCGGTGAAAATAGTGATGAGAGGAGTGACTTTTTGAGAAGTTTTCGTACGTCAAACTGTTGACGTTGTGTGGTTTGCTCTGGTTGGTTAGGAGGACCTTAAAAGAGTTGCGCTAGATCTAACGGGAAATAATATTTCTAGTGGGGACATGTCCGAAAGTAGGGAAAATATAAGACTGATCACTGAGGAATATGCGACAACACTAACAGATAGACACACGCATCTTCAAACTCACGAGTCTAATAGTCAGGCCTATTAGAAATCATGTAGGTGCACTCTGCGATGCTACGGGTATAAAGAAATAAAGTTATGTCTTAGTTTACGGCTATAATTTATGACTTATTAGTAGACGTTTGATACTAACAGAGCGAAAACTATTGAGCCAACTATGTCGCGTTGAAGTAACATGTTAACTACCAAAATATTTTATGTTCCAAAATCATGACACTTTTAAAAATATGGTTTACTTGTCATTATACACGTAAATGAGATGGACACCACCTAATTTCATTACTTTACAATAACTAAATAAAGGAACCACACCTATTTTTTGTATTTAACTTCGGCCCACTTTCCGTAACTTACGCTATTTTTCTTAAAAAATGTCGATATTCCATAAAGATGTACCAATTTATATTTTATGTATTTGTAAAATGAGTCAATTCTACTTATTTTAAAATAAAAATTAATATTTTTTCAGTGGGTGATTAAAATAAATTACATATCTCATAAAATTGATATATGAAATCGTCTCACATGAATTTTTTTTTTTGCTTATTTCACATCTAATGCTAGCTAGTTAGTATCGATACCCAAATATTAAGGTCATCTCCAACCCATAAATTTATTTTTGTGCAGTTTCTGCACCAAATATAACATCAATCTCCAACTCATTTACTTCAAATCTTACACTAAAAAATATATTCTTAAAATATTCTTTTTGTTTACTATTTATTTATAAATTTAACAATATAATTATAATTAATGTTAATATTAGTATTATAATTATAATTTTATTTTTATGAATAGTTAAATTTATTTATTTGATTCTTATATATATTAACTCTAATATTAATAATTAATATAAATAAATAAATATTTTAAAAATCAACAATTATATTTTTTAAAATTTTTAGGATTAAATATCTAATTATTAAAATAAATATTATACTATTATTTTATAATATTTACAATTTTTAATACAAATATTTATAATAAATACACATTAAAAAAATTAAAAAAAAAACGACCCTACGCCAAATTTGGTGCAGGTCGGCTGCGCTATTTTGGTAAATAGCGCAGCCCCATTGGAGCATTGAAAGCTGCGTCAAAATGATGTTTTGGCGCAGCGTTGGAGTTGTCCTAACTAGTTATTTAAGATAGATAATGAAACTAAAAAAAAAATTATTTAAAAAACTATTTGCTTGGTTTAGTAACTTAAATCGATAAGAACGATACATAAAAAATTCAGAATTGAAAGTGATATATATATTTTATGTAAGAAACATTATCAGGCAATTTTTATCATGTTCAGGTTTCATCTATTCAAATAAATGGACCCCAACCTAAGAGCTCCTTGTCCACAATCGTGCTGAAAGCGATATGTGATATGTTTATGATGAACTTTGGGTGAATGAGATCCTAACGATCAGCATTGGTCCAACTTTTTACTAACGTGCGATATTTTATTGATAAAAACATGTGTAATACAGGTCTAACGGGTCGTATTTTGTGAGACGGATATCTTATTTGAGTCATGTATGAAAAATATTACTTTTTATACTATTATGAGTATTACTTTTTATTGTGAATATAGGTAGAGTTGATCCGTCCACAAGAGACCATTCTACTTTATTTTTCTAATGGCGTAGGAATCATGACTGCTATCATTAGATTAAAATAATGATCTGCAAATCACATTAGTCATATAAACTGCAAAAGTCATGTGTGTAGGCTCGTCCGAAAAGATATCAACCGAGAGAATCGAACTCTTGATAGAAATTAATGAGAAATTAATGAAGCAAAACTCAGGTGAGGGTTTGGTCAATATTATAGCCCAAAAAATAATGACAAGGGAAATAGAACTCTAGTGCATCAGACTAAACCCGGATGGAAATTAATGAAATAAAACTTTTTTGGTTTTTACGTTCATGTAATATATACAGATTTATAAATTCATAGAAAAATATAACAGATACAAATATATTATACACACACATTTCTCTCGAGAAAAGGAAGAATACATCGCAAGGTGAGTAATGGAACAGGGGAAGTGTAAGGTGTGCGTGACTGGAGGAGCTGGCTATATTGCTTCTGCACTGATAAAGAAACTTTTGGGCGACGGCTATATCGTACACGCTACACTGAGGGATTTGGGTATGTTGTGTGCATGTATATTCTTGATTTCTGGGTTTTTTTTTAAAAGAAAAACAAAAAGTCACGAATCTTGAATCTTTATGATGAATCTTGAGTAAAAGTTGAAGGGCTTCAAGTGTTCTGATTGACTAGAATCGAAGACCATGGGTTCTTGGAGTTTCAGACACTCTTGCGTGACTCATCTGTCTTTTTCTGTTTGGCTCTTTTTGGTCCTTTTTTGAAATTTTTGATATTACTGCGTGGTTCTTAAACATGTAGCAGTATCCTGTTCTCATGTTCTTGTTTGGGCGCATGGACTTGCGTGCATGACTATTTTAGCTTCAGTCTCTGAATAAAAGTTCTGGCTTAATAATCAACACCGGCAGCCAGCACAGTTCAATACACCTCTCTAACATGATGGTGTTTGAATGATCTATAGATGATCACTCGAAGATCGATATTTTAAAGAGTTTTTATGGAGCAGACACGAGACTCAAATTATTTAAAGCTGACATATACAGAGCAGAGGAATTTGAGGAAGCAATCCTAGGTTGTGAGTTTGTTTTCCATGTCGCAACCCCTTTGCTACACTCTGACGGCCACAAGGTATGTATTATTTAAAGCTGACATAAACATATACCCCTTTGTACAATTTTTTTGTCAGCTTCAGCACTTTTTTTTTCTATACCATGCACTGATGATGGATCTGACTGCAAAAACAGTACAAAAACCGGGTCGATGCGACAGTGGATTCAGCAAAGAGAATCGCAAGCTTGTGCGTGAGATCGGGAACAGTGAAGAGGCTTATCTACACAGCTTCTGTAATGGCTGCTTCGCCGTTGAAAGATGGAAGGAGTACTTATAAAGAGTACATGGATGAAACTTGTTGGACTCCTGCTAATTTGTCAATCCCTTCTTACACAAGTGATTATCTTGAGGTAAATGGCTCATTTATTTACTCGTAATTGGAACACACAAACAGGCAGGAGTATGAGGTATCTCATTGACAACATCCAATAATTATATAGTACATTGAAAAACAATGTTTTGTAGGAGTATGTTCGAGCAAAGACATTGGCTGAGAAAGAACTTTTAAGCTTTGGCAACGGAGAAATAGAGGTGGTAACACTAGCCTGCGGCCTCGTCGGCGGAGAGACTTTGATGCCTCACACAGCCTTAAGTATAAAGACCATCTTGGGTTTTCTCACAAACGATGGATTTGGATACAATGCTCTCAAATTCTTAGAAAATTTGCTTGCAAAAGTCCCATTAGCTCACATTAAGGATATAACAAACGCCCTCGTCTTCTGCATGAAAGAACAAACTATGAATGGTCGATTCTTGTGTGCAAATGGATACGTTTCAACTGCAGATATGACCCGATACTGTCAAAAGAAATACCCAGAATTTAGTATAAAAAAAGAGTGAGTTTTTTAATATTTCATTGGCGTTGTTCTTGTTTGTTTTCACACATCATCTTAAGTTTGAATCTTGATTTGCTTTCAGGGACTTGGAATGTCCTAAAAGAGACACCTAAATGGAAATCTGTTCTGCTTGAGAAGAGGGGTTTCGAGTATAAATATGATTGGCGTGTGGTTCTGGATGAAAGCATCAGATGTGCAAAGAAAAATGCAGATGTTTGGATATAAATGCATGCCGGATAATTTCCGAGGAAAATTTCGATTCATCGATATGTTTGTCTCTGCGTTACCTTGTGTACATTAGGTTTGGTCATCCAAAATTTCTATAACTACGCATTTATTCAACTTTAAACAATAAATTATTTAGAACTTCCTACTTTCGAAAACCAGTTCACATATGATTTGATTGGTTTGCATGTTTGTCTGCTACCCTTCATTTTTTTAGTGAATTCCACTTAATACGCGAGTTGTTTATCCGAATCTGAATCTGGACAGCTGGAAATGTCCAAAAGAGAATAGGCCGATGCTTGCATTAGGGCTGTGCCCTAAGCCAACCAAAAAATGTGACAACTGTATTTTTTGTAAAATAACGATTTTTGCAACTTCCAACCCAAGCTCACTGAAAAAATCTACTCTAGCGGGAAAAGGAGAAAATGGGATGAAATATAAGTTCATTTCTATCTCAAAATTCTATAACTTTATTTTAAAATAGTGTAATTTTTGCACCAAATACAATATTTATTGTATATTCATCTACTTCAAATTTTACTCAAAAAATAATATTCTCGAATATTTTTTTATTTGATTTATTTAATTATAGAATTATTTAAAAATCTATTATAAATTATGAAATTATTTAAAAATCAAAAATTTAAAACTCTCTGATGTTTAATTATTTAAAAATCAAATATTTAATATTCTCTGATGTTTAATTATAAAATTATTTAAAAATCTATTTATAAATTTATTTAATTAAATATTTTAATTTTTATGATTAAGTATCTAATTATTAAAATAATATAATAAATATTACACTATTATTTAAATATATCTAATTATTAAAATAATATAATATATTATATTATTATTTAAATAATATTTATAATCTTTAATATAAATATTTATAATAAATAAAAACAATAAAATTAAAAAAATAAAGAGGAGCTTTGCGCGCAGAGGAAATGGAGCTGCGCCGTTGGAGAAGGTTTTCCTGCACCAAAATGATGTGAAACGCGATTTTGGTGACGAGTTGGAGATGATTTTTTTTTTTTTTTTTTTTTTTTTAAATATAACAGAAGTCGGAAAACTTCAAATCTCCAAAGCAATAGACATAATTAAAAGATTGAATCTCGAAACTTGACATATAATTATAGAATTAAATCATACAACCAAAAAAAGAAAGAAGACAATTCAAAGTAAAATATTCAACAAATGACAAAAATACAAAAGTTACAATACAACAGTAAAAACGTATAAGTGGATCGACTCATCAAGTTTCCATTGAAATAAGACTCATTCAAGAAAAAAAAAACACTTGTCATTCGTCGGTTATTAGCAGCATCCCGAAAACGTTCGGATCGAAATATGACTTTCAAATTAAATTTCAAATTAGATGCTACCAAAAATTGAACTTCGAGATGCAACTCAGAAATTAAACCGTTCAACCAAAAACAAATAAAGAAGAAAAAGCAAAGTTGCAAATGACAAAATAATCAAAGCGATACCAGAAGACAGCCAGAAATATATATAAAACATTAAAGCAATTTAGTATATAAATAATAAAAACTCACACTACTATTATTATTATTAAATAAATAAACACATGAGATTCTAAAACCGAACTCAATCTTTTTTATTATTATTAAAAGAGGTTTATATCGATGCATCACAGATGAGGTGACTCGTGTTCAGCTATTTCAGTTGCAGGTATATTCACAATTTCACATACTTCTTTATTAAATAAATAAAATTCATAAATTATCAGATATTTTCGATAGGAACTACTACTTCAGGAGTGAGCCACGGTTGATGTAAGAACTAAAATATGGCAAGGTGAATCATGGTGATCATGGAGCAGCGAAAGTCATGCAAGGTGTGTGTGACGGGAGGAGCAGGCTATATTGCTTCAGCGACGATAAGGAAATTGTACTTGCTACAGACATTGGTTTGACTTTATTTTTACATTGTTCCGTTTTCTGACTTGTTTTTACAAGTTTGTTTCTGTAATTCTGTCATTAGCAATTTCGTGACCAAACAGTACAAAAACCGGGTCGATGTGACAGTGGATTCAGCAAAGAGAATGGCAAGCTCGTACGTTAGATCGGGAACAGTGAAGAGGGTTATCTACACATGAGCTTCTGTAATGGCTGCTTCGCAATTGAAAGATGGAAGGAGTACACTTACAAGGAGAACATGGATGAAACTTCTTGGACCCCTGCTAATTTCTCTATCCCTTACACAAATGATTATGTTGAGGTAAATGACTCATTTATTTACTCGTAATTGGAACACACAAACAGGCAGGACAGGACTATCTCATCGACAGTATCGACAATATCCATTAATGATATTGTACATTGAAAAAAAATGTTTCGTAGGAGTATGCAGAGAGAGCTTTTAAGTTTTGGCAATGGAGAAATGGAAGTGGTGACACTAGCCTGTGGCCTTGTCGGCTGAGAGACTTTGATGCCTCACACACCCTCAAGTATAAAGACCCGGCCTCTTGGGTTTTCTCACAAAACGATGAATTTGGATACATTGCGCTCAAATTCTTAGAAATTTTGCTTGCAAAAGTCCCATTAGCTCACGTTAAGGATATAACAAATGCCCTCGTCTTCTGCATGAAAGAACAGACTATGAATGGTCGATTCTTTTGTGCAAATGGGTACCTTTCAAGTTTCAACTGCATACTCTCAAAAGAAATACCCAGAATTTAGTATTAAAAAAAGAGTGAGTTTTTTTTTTTTATATTTCAATGTCATCGTTCTTGTTTTCACCACATTGATGTTGGGATATAAATACACGCCGGATAATTTCCCAAATTTCTACCTCTTATATATTCAATAACGGAAGATTTTTATGCGCTACTGCTCAGCAGAGATTGCAGCTCATATTCAGATTTTCAGTAAAATCTTCTTGTTTCAGTTTTTTGCCGCTTGATAAAACAAGAAAACAAGTACTGATTCTTGGAATTATGTCAAAATTACGCGGAACGTGCTAAGAACAATTTGATTGGTAATTGGGTCGAAAATAAAAATGGAGGAACAAGGGATTTCAATATAAATTTGAAATAAACAAGAAAATGGACAACAATCTTCTTCTTTCGAGACGAGGGGTTCCATATCTCTTTTAGTCATCAAGATTCCTAAACTAGCGAAGGGCTAAACTAATTACACCAAAAATATAAGATTCATTGATGACTCAACATTACAAACAAGTTTGAATCACTCTCGATGCTGGCTAGTGGCTTGGATCAATAACTTTGGCAAGCACAACTTTACTACTTTTTCCACCATTTTGCTTTGCGGTGAATCAGTAGCATACGAGATTTTATTTAAAATAATCAGACGGATCAACGAAACAAGAGCCGAAGTCGATTTGATCCATCAAGAGATCCAACTCTCCCGATGGGAAATCGTCGATCAGGGCTGGATTGAAGTTTATCTCTGCCAACTCTGATTCTGGACTTCGTAAAATGTCACTAAGCTCGATATCATTAAACCGGCATGGTGAAAGTAGGAGATAGGACTCCGATGTATCTGGAGACAAAAATGGAGGCGAATCACTCATTCCAACAAAGTTTTCGAGCTTGGAAAAGAATGAAGTTTCAACATTTTCATATCCAATTGGTGTGGGAGAAGAGGTAACAGTAGGAAGACTCTCATCCTTAATGGGCATTTCTCTGTTCTCTGGTTTAGAGGTCAAATTCCTCTGCCGTGAACGTCTTTCACTCACTTCTTTATCTCCTCGCCTCTTTTTTATATCGACGTTTTCTTTTGTCTTTTTCCGCATTTCCTGAATACATGTGTGTTTCCCTCTGTAAATCACTTCAAAGATCGAAGTATCTTTGTCCGTTCGTTGCACTTGTTTAGTCGCCAAGCATCCTTGACTACCGCGATGAGTGCATCTATAATAAGCCCTGCAATTTCAACACATGAAATCATCTCCATCAAATTCTTGTTTTTACCAAATATAAGTTCTGCAAACAAGTTGTGGCAATTACAGCCACACACACAAAATAAGATCTTGTATTGAAAATTTTCTCCAAAAAGTTAAAATTGCCAATCTCATCAATGAGATCAAACATCCAACTCAAACTGATGAATCTAAAGCTAGCAAGACTCCCAAAAACTTACTGAGCGCTGATAATCAAGATATAACAACACGACTGAAATATGCCTCACCTCGGATGCTTAGCCCCAAAAATAACTTTCTGCCCATATTTCCTCCAGTAATACCCATCATCAAGTTGACCTTCAAACCCTGTTTCAGTGCACACACGCAGTCGTTCGCTCCATGTTGCCAATGTCTTTCTGCAAATACCATTTTTTTCTTTAAAGAATCAGAACAATTTCATGTAGAACTAAATTAACTATGAGCAAAAAAACCAAAAAGCACATCTCCAAAAAACGTAAACAACCAACCTTTTCTTGGAATTTTTGCCATGAACTTCCCCCTTGGAGTCTCGGTCGGATCCTTCGCTTTTAGGCTCTCCGTTTCGAAGCAAAACCATACAATTAAGCAGCTCTAGAGCATTATCATAAGAAGAAATCACCCTCTCTAGTAAATGAACACATGAAGCAGGAGTGGGGTGAAGCTCTTTTCTCAGCTGATTCGCATAACTTCTCCCTCGAGTTAGCTCAGTTACAAGACTATCTTTATTAAAGTTTCCAAAATTTTCCATTCCAAAATAACCCAAAAAGATTGCAGCTTTATTTGATGTATCTTTGATTCCAGCTGATCAGGAATATTTTGAATTAGGAACAAAAGGGTGTGACTTCACCTTTCTTGTTGGACGTGTAAATCTAATGGGGGGTGATGGTCATGGAAGACGAAGTTTTTAAAAATCTGGTACATGATGAAGGCTAGAAATATGTGTTATATATATATATATAAGAAGAGATTATTAAAAAAAAAAAAACCCAAAAAAAATTTGGCTTTGAAATTTTTTTTTTTTTTTTTTTTGAGGCTTTGGATTTGTGTGGAATTGTGGGAAGAGTGTAATTATTCCATAGCTGACCCATTCAAATGCCACCGCACTTCTACCATATCATATCGCAACTACTTGGGGAAAAAAAACAAATCGATGTACATAATTAATTATCGAAGTTAAAAAAATTTATTATAGCGAGTGAGCGAAGTCACGTGAGCGGCATATGGAATGAAGTTCATTTGATAAACTTCTAATTTAACACAATAGTTTGTAAATCATAATTATCAAGACAGTTGTGGTTGTTCTCGTAACTCATGTATGATCGTGAAATCAGTTTCATATTTACTTCATAACATTGTTGATGAATTCTTTATTTGAATATGTTGTTTACGAATTATTATAGTTCTAGAATATGGCAAGCGGTTTAAGCGTGCGGTTGGTCGGTTCTTGACAAAAAAAATAACTGAACCGCGTATGCGGTGCGGTTTATGATTAATATTTTTAATCGCGGTTTTTATAAAATATTATGAAAAACGGTGCGGTGCAATTCGGTTCAGACAGTTCGAACGGTTAATAAAAAATTTTGATCACCCCCGGAGATGTTGATGAGTACAACGTGTTTAAAATTACACGACCTTTTCCGATGTAGTAAAGAAATTTAGTTCTTGGCCGTTTATCTATATTTGCGCGTCTCTTTTGTCTTAAAATGATAAAATCTTCTGACATTTACGTCAAAAAAATCCACCAAAATCTGTTTATATTGCTTTTTCCGACCGTACAAGGTGGCGAAAAAAAGAGAACCCACTTTTTCTTTTGCGTGGTAAATTCGTAGCATGAGAGAATTCATAGACTTCAGTCGCCAACATTTTGTACTAACGAATTTCCAAATATATTTAGTTTTAATCCCTTTGATAATAATTATTCTTTTTTACTTGAAAGTCAAGGGAAAGAAGCAGTCCAATTTCCAGGAAACATCAAACTTGCTTCCGCGTTGTTTCCCTTTATTTATGTTGCGTGTAATATTAATACTTGGAGACACAACTACACTAAATAAAATAAACACACCCACCCACACCCACACCCACACCCACACCAAAAAACTATAAAATAATATAAAAAGAAGAAAAAACCCATTTTAATGAATGATGACGTGATCCAGATTACGTCATGTGATGTTGGTACACACTACACCCGCATGTGGCTTGCACTTTGGAGGCAAATAATAATAATAATAATAATAATAATAGGATATGAAACATTCGTTTTTAAGTTAATTATATTCCATTTATTAAATTGAATGAGAGATTTTTTTTTCAATTTATTAAATGCGAATTTCAATCCAAAGCTTCCCCTCCCAAAGTATTGAATATTCGATCATTTCAAGGAAAATACTCGACGTACGTTTCAAATTACACTTCAACTTATATTTTTGGATGAGTAATATCTTTGGAAGTTCTCTTGTATCAAATTATTGATGTTGCGCTGCTTGATTTAGTTGGCTTGAGAGTCATAAAAGAGTGATGTCAAATCTTAACAGATAATATTATCTCTGTTGGAGATAACACATACGTTAACGAAAAAGTAAGACTAATCTCTAAGAGATACGATACAGCACCATCAGATAGGCACGCATATCCCCGGAGTCATAGGCCTAACAGCCCGACTCAATAACACCCAAATATATGTACACTATGTGTTGTCACAAATATAAAGAAATAAAGTCGCGTTTTGATTAACAGCTATAACTTTTGGCTCAGTGGTAAGCGTCTGACCTAACAGTTGATATCAGAACGAGGTCGTGTGAGTTCATGAGTTCAAGTCTCCAAAGAAGAATAATTATATACTTCTTGGGGGATATTGGGTTAAACGTGCTTGAATTAGAGAAGTACTAGGATGAGTGACCTTGTAGGAACTTCTCGTACGTCAAGCTGTTGACATTGCGTCACTTGATCTGGTTGACTATGTAGTTAGTAAAAGAATGATGTCAGATCTTAATGGATAATATTATGTCTGCGGTGGCCTTGGTCGATGGTAGGAAAAATGTAATACTGATCTCTAAAAAATATGAGACAACATCAGCAGATAAACACTCCACCTCATCGAACTCATAAGCCTAACAATTCGACCTATTAGAATATAAGTAAGTGCATTTTGCACTGGCACAAATATAAAAAAATAAATTTGTATCTTGACTAATAATAATAGCTTTTAGTCTAATAATAAGTGTTTGATCATAACACAATTCATAGGAAAAAATTCTCAAATACACTTGTGTGTGTGTTTGTGTGTATATATATATATTTATATATGTATATATATATATATACATATATATATAGATATATATACATTTCACGTAAAAAAATTATCATATATATATTGCACGTAAAAAATATTATCAGTATATATAGTATATGGAAATACATATTCCTTTAAAACACTTGCTATCATAACTTTTTAATTGTCATAAACTTCCTTGTATTTAATAATTTAATTGATGTAAGTATAAATATTTTTTTATTCAAATAATTTGTTGGTTGCACTGATTATTTATTGCATAATAAAATAAAAGGCGGCTAACGTGTATCGGAAAGGACAACGTTTCTTTACAAATGTGTGTGTGTGCGCGTTAAGTCAAAAACGGTATAATTTCAAATCAATATCATTATTTTTTGTTCATGTTACTAAGATCTCGTTGTTCATGTAAGTATTATAATTTATATTACTAATCGGATTACATGTCATTTTTGTGCATAATATAATGTTATTTTCAACTAAAGTATATTTACTAATCTGATAACTTTGAAATTGTTATATTTAGACGGATCTAAGCTCATCTCATAATTGACCTTAGCCCAATAAGACTCAGTCCTCATTGTGGATCAAGGGCCCGACTACCGACTCCAGAATTCCGAACTCATATGTCTATGCCCATGGGACAGACCTCCTCAACACTGTTTACTAAGGTCTGAGCCCACTAATTGGGTCGGGAAGTCTGAGCTGTAACGTGGTTAACGAATATGGAGATATCTTTGTCGATAAATGTGAAACTCCAATAAATACAAGATTCAATCAATACTTCTAGATAAGACAAGAGTCCTAACCACCATCAAGAGTTCTAGTCATCATGATTAAGGAGTCTTCTTCTCATATGATGTTTCTTGTCTCATGTCTACCATATCAATGATCTTATTCCTACAAGGTAACTAACCCCTCATGCATCTATAAATACAATTTATTGGCTACAATTTTACCCACTCACATTCTCTTGCTTACTATACACTACTGCATCTTACTCTTAATTTTACCCACTCACATTCTCTTGACTATGAACCCAGAACACCGACCTGATCTACTTAGCAAAAAAGATTGAAAGATCCGCTAATCGGACCGAACGCAAGATAAAATTTTAGTATCATTATAATCTATATCAATATATTATAATAAAAATTTCATTTTAAGTTGATATGCTATGCAAAAATATTTAATTTTACTGTTTGCATGATAATTGTTACAAAATACAATGTATTATATTGTTTTTCTATAGTAAGATCTGGATATTTTCGGAGAGGAAATTATGATCAATTGATCCATGTTTTTTTTAAAAAAAAAAAACTATTCCTTTATATATTGAGATACATAAGAGAAGCCTATTTAAAATAAAATTCAGATATGCTAATAACCTCTTCTGAAAGTTTTCAAGCTAATAACGCACCCGAACTCAGAATTTAGTAAAATAAAAATGACAAAATTGCCCCTACTTAAATAAATAATTAAATTAATTTTGTTTTATAATTCTATATTTAATTGAATAAATAATCAATTTTTCATTAAATAACTATGAAAATATATTTAATTATTTTATCTTAATATCAGCCATACGCGAAATATATTTTAATAGTAAAATGTATTATTACATTAAATTAAGTAATAAGTTTAAATATTTTTAAATATAATTTAATGGTTATATTAATTAAAGTAATTGTATAATTAGTATAAAAAAACTGAATTGGAAATATAAGTAAATGCATTGATGTTTTAATTAAAATGTTCGATAAAGGGTGACAGAAGAGTTCATAATAGCCATTTAATTAGTATATTTTAGACATTTTTTTACCCAAAAATATTGGATATTCAAAACTAATAACACGCAGAGTATCTTAAAAAACCGCTCCTTTTCGATATTATTATTAATTTATCAAATGAATTTCATATAGGTGTGTAGCTCAAATATAAATATTACGTTTCTATTTTCATATGTCTCAAATATATAATTCATTTTTCATATTTAGTTTTATTTTATCTGTTATGTTTTAATAGAATAAAAAAATTGTTGAAATTAATTAATGTATTTAGTTTTATTTTATCTATTTTTTTATCAATCTAACTAAATACATTAATTAATTTCAACAATATTTTTATTCTATTAAAACATAACATTTTATTGTAAAATTTATTTTTCCAATAATTTTGTTAATATATGTGAAAACACACACAAGTCTGAATATACGAGACGAATGAGTATAAAAAATCTATGTCGATCACTTTATGCTATCTTAAATTAATTTAAACTCATCCAATAAAAAGTTTATTTTATATAATTATATTTAAGGTTTTTTTAACGAAAAAAAGTAATTTCCAAAATAAAGTAGATGGCTGAGCTTTTAAAAATTAGGCAAAAACTTATGTGAGACGGTCTCACGGGTATTATTTGTGAGACGGATCCTTTATTTGGGTCACCCATAAAAGAGTATTACTTTTTATGCTAAAAGTACTATTTTTTATTGTGAACATGGGTATTGTTGACCCGTCTCACAGATTATGATCCGTGAGACGGTCTCACATGAGACTCACTCTAAAAATTAAGACATCATCAACGGACGCTGCAATACTAACAGCAGCAGTGTCTGTTGTTTTAATTTTATTTTTTTATTGAATTTGAAAACATATATTATTAGTAAAATAGGAAACTATATGAAAAAAATTGTATTTGAAACTCTAGTTCAATGATTTTTTTAAAAAAAATTAGATCACTTTAAATGATGAATCGGTAGATTAATATTTTTTTTAAAAAAAATCATAAAATATTAATTAAATAACTTTCAAAATATATTAATATAAGACAAAAACTTATGTGAGACGGTCATACAGATCGTATTTTGTGAGACGGATCTCTTATTTGGGTCATCCATGAAAAAATACTACTTTTTATGTTAAGAGTATTACTTTTTATTGTGAATATCGATAGGGTTGATTCGTCTCACAAATAAAGATGTATGAGACCGTCTAACAAGAAACCTACTCTTAACATAACATAAAGAAAGGAAATGGGCCGGAGGTGTGCTCTCGGTTACGTGTTTAGTATATGAAAAAGTGATTTGAAAGTATCAACGCCGTAATTGAAAATTGGAGAACGCGGATTGAAATTTTGCACCCAGTGATCCAAATTATTATTATTATTATTATTATTATTATTATTATTATTATTATTATTATTATTATTAATTTTTATTTCTATATTAATCACGCGTCTAATTTTATATATACCAGAAATAAAAAAAATCAATTGAAATAAAACTACGCGTCTGTCTGATCTACTGCTTATTATATTTATTATCGCTACACGTCGTACGACTATTTGCTTTTCTAAAGAACATAAAATTGTAATCTAGCTTCATTGCAAAATTTAGTGTTTTCAACTTAAATATTGAGAGGTTGTCTATTGTACCATACCGAAAAACATATAACGTGTCGAAAATTAGGATATAAGAAAATATACACAGAGATTGTATCTAAATTTTCGATATAGCTAGCATACCGATACACATAACAATTATATCAAAATTTTGTGATATATCGAGATTTTGGTACAGTATATATTGCTTTAAACCTAACAAAAATCTTATATTTTTTAAGTTTATAATTTTATTATTTAAAAATATTATATATTTAAATTTATATATATTGTTTCGGTATTGTTTACGGATATTTATTAATTAGACGAGTCAATCTTACTCATATTTATAATATTAAGTGATATTTATGGTATAAAAAGTAATATTTCTCGTGAATGATCCAAATAGAATATCTGTCTCACAAAAGTTTTTGTATTTATTGAAATTAGTTTCTTATTATAATAAATTATCTGGTTAAACCATGATGAAAATTATATATATTCCCTAACATATTTAATTTTATTATTAAAAACCACATCGATCTCTTCAACTTCTATTCCCAAATTACTACAGTACGTACAACTTTCACTACAATTCAATTTCAGTTTTTTAATTAATATGAATGGTTGTTTTATGGCAAAAACTTGTGTGAGACGGTCTCACGGGTCGTATTTGTGAGACGAATCTCTTATTTGGGTCACCAATGAAAAAATATTACTTTTTATGCGAAGAGTATTACTTTTTATTGTGAATATGGGTATGGTTGACTCGTCTCACAGATTATGATCCGTGAGACGGTCTCAAATGAGACCCACTCAAACTCGTATTTGTGAGACATATCTCTTATTTGGGTCATCCATAAAAAATTATTACTTTTTATGTTAAGAATATTACTTTTTATTGTGAATATGGGTAACATTGACCCGTCTCACAGATTAAGATCCGTGAGACCGTCTCACATGAGACCCACTCAAAATAATTATAAAAATTGACGAAACTAAAATATAAAATACAACATGTTGTGTACCGGAGTATTTAGTTATAATAACAAGAGACACGATTATTGTGTTACATATACTTTGTCTAGTGTGATTTAACTGCTTAGATTGATTTGTAGGATATTGCATTAACTCGAAAGTTTACCCAATCTATACTAAAAAACAACTACTATGGTTTCTCATGTGTTTATATAAAAGAAAAAAAGACATGGTTCCCAAATAAGATACTATAATTCAAGAACTGATTATCGAAATCAATGGATCCAATGATACCATATTTATTGCCAATAAAATATTTGAGAATTTTAAACTTTTTACTTCTTACTTTGTGACAAACGGAAAATCAAACAATCAATTAACTGTAATATTTATTTAAACTAATTATTAGGTTTATATTGGATCAATGATTTAGTATATTTTCGTTGTTAACAAATAATATCAAGGTAAAACTGATTTAAGATAAATTGGTACAGTTAAACAAAACTGATATCATTATAAAGTGAGTGAACAAGTCTATAGATCCTAGTTTACCAAACATCAGGATCAGTCCACATCTAAACGTTAAACTGATGTCCACATCAAGCAGTCTAAACAAACTGATCGCAACAATGTACGAATCAAGATTAATCGAAACAGGGTAAGAATCTATCAAAAAAGAATTGAAATGAACTAAAAACAAAAAAGAATTGAAATGAACTAAAAACAAGTCAACAGACACTTTTGATTGAAGGGATGTATTTCTGAAAGTATAAGCAGGGAAAGAGTTGAGTTCAAAATGTGACGAGCATTTTTCACTATCAAGATTAAGTCTTCAAAATCCTTAATATATCTGAGCGAAACTGAATCAATTCAACACATCTTAAAAAAATTCTATATGATCATTTAAAGATCATTTTGTGCTAAATTAGTATCATTGTGTTTTACACGTGTATACCATTTTGTAGATTGTCTATTAATCAATGAGATACTAGGAGTTTCAGCTTACCCCTTCCCACACATTATGTGATTTGTTCAAATCTGTCAGTCTAGCTTCTTTCCGCACTCATACATTAGCAAACTGACATAGAGACTCGAGAATAATCAGTTTAGTTGTTAACTCATCTAAACTAATCGAAGAAACTCACATATTATGTTTAAATGTTTATTCAACTTCTCTTTCTAAATACTTAACCAATCCTGCAACTTATTTATTACCCAAATTCCAGGAAAGAGATTTGGAGTTTCATGCTAACAATAGAAAAATTATTATTTTGTTTTTTAAAATAAAATGTGCATCTAATTTCTTTTCTATTATAAAAAATCACCTAAAAATAAAATAAGTGTTGTGAAAAAGTAAAAAATTATGGTAAAAAGTAAAAATCTCAAACTCTCAAAATTTACCAAACTACACACTTTATAATATTTTTCTCTCTACTGAATTATGATTTTCTTCACAAATGAGAGATCTATTTATAGAGTTTCATTACACATAATCCAAAAAATAAAATACATCATTACCTACATCATCATACACAAATTTCTAATTTTACAACTCTTATTTTCAACATTCAAATATTCAACTATTACTTTTCAATATTCAAATCATTTATTTTCAACACTCCCCCTTGTGATGATGATCATGATACGATGATGTCTTCATTACGTGTTTTGTACTGCCTCGTTAAAAACCTTACTTGGAAAAACTCATTGGGATAAAAACCATAGTAAGGGAAAAAGAGTGCAGTCACGTAAAATCTCCCTGATGTTGACATGAACAATTCTTCACAAATTTCGTAAATTGCGCATCCCAATATTATATATGTGCTTTCTGAATATTGACGTAGGAAGTGCCTTTGTGAAGAGATCTTATGAGTTTTCACTTGGTTGAATGTGACGAACATCAATACATTTATTCTTCTCAAGCTCCTTGGTGAATGCGAAGAATTTAGGAGGAATATGTTTAGTTCTTTATGTATCCTTCTTTCATTTGAGCAACACATGCAGCATTATCTTCATATAGTATCACAGGCTTCTCATCGAATGATAATCCGCATGAAATTTGGATATGTTGGGTCATTGATTTTAACCACACACATTCATGACTTGCTTCATGTAGTGCAATAATCTCGGCATGATTTGATGAAGTTGTTACGAGCGTTTGTTTCTGTGAACGCCAAGAAATTACAGTGCCTCCACGAGTAAATACATATCCAGTTTGGGAATGTGCCTTGTGTGGATCAGATAAGTATCCAGCATCAGCATAACCAATTATACTTGGATTAGCATCTTTTGAATACAAAAGTCCTAAGTCTGTCGTTCTTCGTAGATAACGGAATATATGTTTAATTCCGTTCCAGTGTCACTTTGTTGGATATGTGCTAAATCTTGCCAACAGATTCACGGCAAAAGATATATAAGGCCTTGTACAATTTGTAAGGTACATAAGGGCACCGATGGCACTTAGATATGGTACTTCTGGACCAAGAATATCTTCATCATCTTCACATGGATGGAATGGATCCTTTTCTATGTTTAATGATCTAACTGAAAGCGGACCGGTTACGGTGGCCGGAAGCGCAACGGAAGCAAAAATTTTCGAATTTTATACAAAATTTTCGGCCACCTTAGGTTCTTGTGCAATATTTACAAAAACACATTCATAGGGTGTTAAAGAAATGTTACCTATCAACTTTAAAAAGTTGATTATGGCTCCAACTTTGTTGTCAAACAACAAAGCTCTTCAAGGCATGAAGATCTACAAGCTCCTCCTCCAAATCCTTGAATCTTTCCTTCAAATTAGGCCCACCACCAACTAGGTAGATCCCCTCAAATATTGCACTAGAAATATTTGAGGATTTTTCAAAGAGAAGTGTGTTTTCTTCAACAAATTGAAGAACACAAAAATGGAGAAAAATGGGAGAGAATTTGAGATGATGTTTCGGCCATAGCATGTGTGTAATGAGGGAGGATGAGTTCTCTTGGGGTTGCAAAAAGTTGATCCATAAAGTGGCATGCCATGCCAATATTTTAATAAAAAGTAATCTCCAACCCTTCACCTCCCATGCATGCATATAATATAGTTTTTAATCAAATTAAAAACTTTGGACTAAATTTAATTATCTCAAACATATTTGAGACTAATTAAACATTACTTGAATTTACTCAAGTCCCACTAGTTTAAATAATTATTTTAATTGAGCTCTACAAGACTCAACATTATTTAATTAATCCAACACTTGAATTAATTTAATTATTTGGGCTCTACTAGGCCCACTAGTGTTTAATTAATTCAACACTTGAATTAATTTAATTTAGTCCATAATAATGTTTATGAAAATCACAATTTTCAAATACATTATTCTCTTGGCCAAATTTTAATTTAGGAACACTTCCATAAATCAAAATTTACATTTCCCTCATAGAAGTCATACTTCTATTTTTCCCTACACTTATAAACTCATTTATAAGTCGTTCAACACATTGAACTATTTTCTCCTTTATAGAAGTCATACTTCTAATTTTACTTACGCTTATAAACTCCTTTATAAGCCGTTCAACACATTGAACTATTTTAACTTCTCAACGGGATCTAGAAAGCTAGCACTTGTGTGGCCCTCAATGGTTCATTGATACAACTAGCCGTGGGTTCACATCTCCATGTGATTCGGACTAAACATGTCCTTATTCGAGCATACCCCAATTGCTCCATTCTTACATATCAACTCCTTGATAGTAAGAACGTCAGAACTCAAGTCTGATAGTACCCAACCAATCACGTTAAACGCCTAGCAGCATCGCTTACGTGATTCCCTAGGTATCACATGATAGTGCCTGCAAGAACCATTCAATTATGGTTAGCGTACAGTACGGTCCCTTCAACTCATATATCCCGATCGATTCGACAACCATTGGTTTATCGAGAGTTGTCAATGAATCGATACTATGTGTCATGTTGTAGTTGCATCGATGGTGTAATCTATGAAACCCCTTTCATAATTACAACCATACTCTGGCCAGAGATTTCAACCTACATACACATGATAACACATAGGATATCCATACCCGAAGGTAAGCGGTGAATCCCCGACTACAATGCATCGACTCCTATGTGTTTCGACAGAACACCCAACCTTGCCACCTGATGACCCCATGAGAGTCGGTAAACAAGTCAAAGTGTAATTATAGCACATAGAGTCTCAATGTTGTCCCGGGTCATAAGGACTAATTCTGTACAACCATAAACTAGGACATTTCCACTCGATAAGTGAGAACCACTTGGAAAGTCCTTTTATGGAGGGTTGTTCAGTGCACTCTACAAGGAGCACCTATCTGCATGTTCGGACATCACAATGTCCCCTACCAATGAAACATGGTACTCACATCGCAGATACTAGTCTCTAACTCGAGCGGCCTATATCCTTCTTAGTGGCGGCTGAATCGACTAGGAACCGTTTAGAATATACAGTATTACAAATATGAGTTTCATGATACTCATCATATGAGCATCTCATATTCTTTCTACTATTTGTATATTCAAGGGCTTTATCTATGCAACTAGCATGGGTATACAGATAAAGATGTGCCATAATAATAATTTCAAATATCATTAAAATAAAGATTGCTTATCCATAGAGTTTCATTGTGAACACTCGGCCAACATTTGGCTCGACGGGCACCTACTCTAACAATCTCCCACTTGCACTAGAGCCAACTACCCATTTGCTTTAAACCCATTGATTCGCGATGCTTGTCGAATAATGGTCCAGGTAAAGGCTTAGCTAGTGGATCAACAACATTATCGGCGGAGCCGACTGTGTCAAAAGACACTTCTCCTCTTTCCACAATCTCTCCGAGGATGTGGTACTTTCTCAATACTAGTTTGGATTTCTGATGAGACCTAAGCTCCTTTGCTTGAGCTATAGCTCCCGTGTTGTCACACAACACCGGGACAGGAGCAACTCCATTAGGAATGACGTCCAATTCTTGGACGAAATTCCTTATCCAAACAGCCTCCCTTGCTGCATCCGATGCAACAATGTATTCGGCCTCTGTGCTGGAATCCGCAGTATTGTCTTGCTTGGAACTCTTCCAAGAGACTTCAGCACCATTGAGCATGAATACAAAACCAGAGGTTGACTTCGAGTCATCGATATCGCTTTGGAAGCTAGAGTCGGTATAGCCTTCCAATTTTAGTTCTCCACCCCATAGACCAAGAACACTTTATTGGTCCTTCTCAACTACTTGAGGATGTCTTTCACAGCTTTCTAGTGTGGAAGACCAGGGTTCGATTGATATCTACTCACTACACTTAGTGCGAAAGCCACGTCAAGACGTGTAGATATCATCCCATACATGATGCTACCAATTGCCGAAGCATACGGAATGCGTGTCATCGCCACTATCTCTGCATCAGTCTTGGGAGACAGACTTGGATAGGGACACGCCATGACACATTGGTAGATGTCCTCTCATGGACTCATCCATCGAGAACCGCTTCACGATGGTATCATGTATGTGGACTGGGTGAGACCAAGCAATCTTCTCGATCTATCTCAATAGATCTGTATTCCCAATACAAAAGATGCTTCACCCAAGTCCTACATCGAGAACTTACTCGCTAACCATATTTCAGTTGATTGCAACATTCCTACATCATTTCCAATGAGTAGAATGTCATCAACATACAACACCAGGAATGTCACAACACTCCCACTGACCTTCTTATACACATAGGGTTCCTCAGGATTCTTAGTAAATCAAACTATTTGATTGTCCTGTCGAATCTGAGGTTCCAACTCCTAGATGCCTGCTTTAGATCATAAATAGATCTCTGAAGTTTGCATACCATATGCTCACTTCCGATAGATGTAAACCCTTCAGGTTCAGACATTTAAATAACTTTCTTAAAATCCCCATTAAGAAAGTTTGTCTTGACATCCATCTGCCATATCTCACAGTCATACCATGCAGCTATGGCTAGCAAAATCCTTATAGACTTGAACATTGCAACTGGTGAAATGGTTTCCTCAAAGTCAACTCCTTGTCTTTGAGTATATCCTTTTGCCACCAATCGCGCCTTGAAGGTCAATACCTTCCCATCCGCCCCAAGTTTCCTCTTGTAAATCCATTTACATCCTATGGGAACAATTCCCTCAGGTGGATCCACGAGATTCCACACTTGGTTCGAATGCATGGAATTCATCTCAGATTCCATAGCTTCAAGCCATTTGGATGAATCGGCATTAGATAACGCTTCCTTGAAGGTCCTTGGATCACATCCATGGTTAGGCTTATCATGACCCTCTTCAAGAAGCTGACCATACCTCATAGGTGGTCTCGAGACTTTCTCGAATCTTTTAGGAGCTTGTATCTCCTCACATGGCTCTTCGGGTGTGGGTTCTATAATTGTGGGTGTCTCTCGAACCTCTTCGAGATCTATCATCTCCCATTTTCTATCCAATAGAAATTCCTTTTCCAAAAAGATGCATTCCTAGAAACAAACACCTTTGTTTCTTGGGGATGATAGAAGTGATATCCAACTAAATTCCTTGGATATCCCACAAAGTAACATAAAATGGATCAACAATCCAATTTATCTCCCACTACCTGCTTCATAAGCAGGGCACCCCTTATTCTAAGATAAGAATACTTAGGAGGCTTACCCATTCATATCTCATATGGTGTATGCCTTTGAATGGACATTTAGTGGAATATCTTTTAATTTTAAGTTATAGAGATTGTTTTTCAAGTTTTCAAGTACCAATCAAACATTCATTCATGTAAATGTTGCAAACACCTTTGCAAAATAAACAAGAATATCCATTTTTATCACTATAGAAATGGAAACAATGTTTTTACAAAATTAGGTACAAACAAAACATCTCATAAAATTAACTTAAACTATTGTTCAATAATAAGTAAACATCTTCAATAGTCTTGGAAGCAACTCTTGCTCCATTGCCCATCCTCTAGAAGGTCACACCTTCCTTAAGCTTCCTACTTCTTTCCCATCACCTGTAACCCATTACAGAGATGTGAGTCACAACCGGTATCTAATACCCAAGAAGTAGAGTTAATTGAAATGTTTACTTAAATTTAGAACATACCGTTTCCAGAACACTTCTGGGCCAGATATTCCTTGCAATTTCGCCTCCAATGTCCAGGCTTCTTGCAGTGATGACATTCATCAGCAGTCTTGTCAGCCTTAACTGGTGTGGCTGCCACAACGGGATTCGGAGATTGCCTCATCAAGGGCACGTTCTTCTTGGGATGTTGGAAAGAACACTTCTTTCCCTTCTCATGTGGATCAATCTTCGTACCAGATGAAGAACCCACATAAAGAACCAACTCCTCTTTCTTGATGGTTGATTCAAACGTAACAAGCATATTCACCAACTCCTCAAGGGTTGGTTCCATCTTGTTCATGTTGAAGTTCACCACAAAAGGATCAAATGAGCTAGGCAGCAATAAGAGCAACACGTCGGTGGTCAACTCCGAAGACAAGATCAGATCCATGCCAACGAGCTTGTCCACGAGCCCGATCACCTTTAGGCCATGCTCATGGACCGAGGCCCCATCTCGCATGCGCAAAGTGATCAGCTCCTTGACGGTAGCATGCCTAAGAGGACGAGTTTGCTCTTCAAAGAGCTCCTTGAGGTGCAAATGAATGTCAGCAGCATTCTTTGCACCCTCAAAACGCCTCTGCAGCTCATCATTCATAGAAGTCAGCATATAACACCTGGCTATCAAGTCATGGTCACACCATTCCTTGTAAGCCTGCAATTCCTCAGGATTGCAGTCAGTCGGAGCCTCAACAGGGGGCGACTCAGTCAGTGTATATGCTACCCTTTCCGAATTCAAGACGATTTTTAGGTTTCTTAGCCAAGTGAGGTAATTAGGTCCAGTTAATATGTTTTTGTCGAGTATTATGGATATTGGATTGCGAATCGATGACATCGTCAATATGTACTGAAAAGTAAAAACAGATAAATGTTGATGACTATTTTAAAATATTTAGTAAGATATGAAGTTTGGACTTTTACTTCATAAATATTTGCTCCCACTGTTTTGACATTTTTCACTACCCTCTAGTGAAAACGGAAAACTCCTTTCCTCAGTAGGTACGTAAGGTCCAATTAGCGAATTGCGATCCCGAATAATATCAGCCAATCACAATTCCTAAAAGGTAGTTTCCAATTACATCACAATGCAACCCTCTACGTAAACTTTTGTCTCACGTTTGATTAGGACCCAATAATATGACGTCGTTCATCTTCACGTGTCAAGCCTTACCCATCGATGTTGAACCTTAATGGACGGTCGCCATGAGTTCCCTCAATAATATGAGCCGAAATCATGGGAGTTCCACGTAGTTCACATCACTATGTCAATGGATGTCACAGCTTTCCGGCACTCAGGGCCCCCCCAATAATATGAGCCGAGCCCCGAGTACGGGTAGCGTTCATCATGCACCCATTGTCGATGGAAGACAAGGAAATTATAAACAAATTTATAATTCCCCTTTTCGGGCTTGATATTAATTTTGAATCTTATTCAAAATGAGGGTTTTTAATTTTGAAAGGTCTCATCATTAATTTTATTTAAAAGCTCGCCATGTTTGATCGTATGTTTGCCGGATTCATGCAACTTTGTTATTATCATAATAATAACGCACATACTCATTATTTATAACATATCATGCATATATTATAAATAGAAAACAGTACAAGGATGATCAATTGCCCCAACTCTCATGGTCCGTGTGAGCCAAACACGGGCCTAGGTCCAATCCTAGGGTAAATGCACGGGATGCAATGCAACTATATTATTACATTAGCATCCAATATTACATGTCTTCGATCTTCATAATCACCAAGGCCACCATCTTCCAATCTTGATCTTCACCTATTCTAATATTTACAATTGAATATCCATGGCACATAGGGATACATCTCATGGGGGGTGGGAACGGGCCATAAACCAAGCCCACTTTAAATTGATAATTATTACAATCATACAACACAAATATCCTAGCATACACCTAGCAAATTGGGCTTGGGCTTTTGATCATCCTTCATGCATAATATCACATATCATACACCATCAATTAATTATCACTATAATTAATTGATCCAATATTATATATCTTGATCCAATCACTAACCGTCACAATTATAAATTAAATTAACAAAGTATACAAACACCTTTGTCTACTTTCAAATTAATTTATTTATAATCGAATTTCTTGTAAATCACAATTTACTATAAATAATTAAAGTCCTACTTCAATTATTTATTTTATGAGAAAATATGTGCAACAATTGTAAATTTAAACTTAAGGGCCCAAAAACAATTTTCACCAAAAATACTTAGGCCCATTTAAATTTCACAAATTATGTTGGCCATCCAATGGCCCAACATCACAAGGCCCATGACACTTGGATTAACCAAAACACTTTTGGAAACCCTAGCCGTCATCGCCGTCGCCGGAGCTCCGTCGCCGGATTCCGGCAACAAAAATATTTTTTTTTATTTAAAAACTGCACATTTCGGGCAGCCCCGAAATTTTTTTTTTTTTTTTTTTGTAAAATTTCGGTCCTTGCATTTTGTTGCACCAAAAAATCTCAAACGGTTAGAAATTGATCTCAACATAATATCATGCAAATATTACACAAAAACCGTAACCTAAGCTCGGATACCACTTGAAAGCGGACCGGTTACGGTGGCCGGAAGCGCAACGGAAGCAAAAATTTTCGAATTTTATACAAAATTTTCGGCCACCTTAGGTTCTTGTGCAATATTTACAAAAACACATTCATAGGGTGTTAAAGAAATGTTACCTATCAACTTTAAAAAGTTGATTATGGCTCCAACTTTGTTGTCAAACAACAAAGCTCTTCAAGGCATGAAGATCTACAAGCTCCTCCTCCAAATCCTTGAATCTTTCCTTCAAATTAGGCCCACCACCAACTAGGTAGATCCCCTCAAATATTGCACTAGAAATATTTGAGGATTTTTCAAAGAGAAGTGTGTTTTCTTCAACAAATTGAAGAACACAAAAATGGAGAAAAATGGGAGAGAATTTGAGATGATGTTTCGGCCATAGCACGTGTGTAATGAGGGAGGATGAGTTCTCTTGGGGTTGCAAAAAGTTGATCCATAAAGTGGCATGCCATGCCAATATTTTAATAAAAAGTAATCTCCAACCCTTCACCTCCCATGCATGCATATAATATAGTTTTTAATCAAATTAAAAACTTTGGACTAAATTTAATTATCTCAAACATATTTGAGACTAATTAAACATTACTTGAATTTACTCAAGTCCCACTAGTTTAAATAATTATTTTAATTGAGCTCTACAAGACTCAACATTATTTAATTAATCCAACACTTGAATTAATTTAATTATTTGGGCTCTACTAGGCCCACTAGTGTTTAATTAATTCAACACTTGAATTAATTTAATTTAGTCCATAATAATGTTTATGAAAATCACAATTTTCAAATACATTATTCTCTTGGCCAAATTTTAATTTAGGAACACTTCCATAAATCAAAATTTACATTTCCCTCATAGAAGTCATACTTCTATTTTTCCCTACACTTATAAACTCATTTATAAGTCGTTCAACACATTGAACTATTTTCTCCTTTATAGAAGTCATACTTCTAATTTTACTTACGCTTATAAACTCCTTTATAAGCCGTTCAACACATTGAACTATTTTAACTTCTCAACGGGATCTAGAAAGCTAGCACTTGTGTGGCCCTCAATGGTTCATTGATACAACTAGCCGTGGGTTCACATCTCCATGTGATTCGGACTAAACATGTCCTTATTCGAGCATACCCCAATTGCTCCATTCTTACATATCAACTCCTTGATAGTAAGAACGTCAGAACTCAAGTCTGATAGTACCCAACCAATCACGTTAAACGCCTAGCAGCATCGCTTACGTGATTCCCTAGGTATCACATGATAGTGCCTGCAAGAACCATTCAATTATGGTTAGCGTACAGTACGGTCCCTTCAACTCATATATCCCGATCGATTCGACAACCATTGGTTTATCGAGAGTTGTCAATGAATCGATACTATGTGTCATGTTGTAGTTGCATCGATGGTGTAATCTATGAAACCCCTTTCATAATTACAACCATACTCTGGCCAGAGATTTCAACCTACATACACATGATAACACATAGGATATCCATACCCGAAGGTAAGCGGTGAATCCCCGACTACAATGCATCGACTCCTATGTGTTTCGATAGAACACCCAACCTTGCCACCTGATGACCCCATGAGAGTCGGTAAACAAGTCAAAGTGTAATTCTAGCACATAGAGTCTCAATGTTGTCCCGGGTCATAAGGACTAATTCTGTACAACCATAAACTAGGACATTTCCACTCGATAAGTGAGAACCACTTGGAAAGTCCTTTTATGGAGGGTTGTTCAGTGCACTCTACAAGGAGCACCTATCTGCATGTTCGGACATCACAATGTCCCCTACCAATGAAACATGGTACTCACATCGCAGATACTAGTCTCTAACTCGAGCGGCCTATATCCTTCTTAGTGGCGGCTGAATCGAATAGGAACCGTTTAGAATATACAGTATTACAAATATGAGTTTCATGATACTCATCATATGAGCATCTCATATTCTTTCTACTATTTGTATATTCAAGGGCTTTATCTATGTAACTAGCATGGGTATACAGATAAAGATGTGCCATAATAATAATTTCAAATATCATTAAAATAAAGATTGCTTATCCATAGAGTTTCATTGTGAACACTCGGCCAACATTTGGCTCGACGGGCACCTACTCTAACACTAACAACCATTAGAGTACTTAAAGGATTTGTTTTATCCATATTAAAACGTTTAAGGATCTTTTCTATATAATTTGTCTGGTGAACAAACATTCCACATTCTTTTTGTTCAATTTGTAAACCCAGACAATACTTAGTTTTTCCAAGATCCTTCATTTCAAATTATTCCTTCAAGTATGACACAACTTCTTGAATTTCCTTATTCGTTCCAATGATGTTTAAATCATCAACATATACAGCAATAATTACGCATCCGGATGTTGTTTTCTTGATGAAAACACAAGGACATATTGAATTATTTACATATCCCTTTTTCATCAATTGATCACTTAGTCGATTATACCACATTCGACCTGATTGCTTTAACCCATTTAATGATCTTTGTAATTTCACAGAATAACATTCCCTGGGTTTTGAACTTTGTGCTTCAGGCATCTTAAATCCTTCAGGGATTTTCATATATATATTACTATCAAGTGATCCATATAAGTAAGCTGTAACAACATCCATAAAACGCATTTCTAAATTTTCAGATACCGCCAAGCTAATCAAATACCGAAACGTAATTGCATCCATCACAGGAGAATACGTTTCTTCATAAACAATTTCAGGCCTTTGAGAAAACCTTGTGCAACAAGTCGAGCTTTATATCTTACTATTTTATTTTTTTCATTTCGCTTTCGAATAAAAACCCATTTGTATCCAACAGGTTTTACACCTTCAGGTGTAAGGACTATAGGTCCAAAAATATTACGTTTATTTAGCGAATCTAATTCAATCTGGATGACATCTTTCCATTTTATCCAATCTTGCCGATTTTTACATTCACCAAAAGATTTTGGTTCATGATCTTCGTTATCATTTATGATGTCGATTGCCATATTGTTGGGTGCAATAATTGTCCTTGCTTGGTAGAGCGATCGAACCATGGTGCTTGTGCTGCTGTGCGGTTTAAAAGATTTGAGTTGCACCATTACCACTAGCTATAGCTTTTGGTAAAGCGGTAAGCACTCAATCCTACAATTGGTATCAGAGCCAAGGTCATGGGTTCTATTCTCATTGATTGCAAGGAGTGCAATTATTGGGAGGGAGATTGTTGGGTGCAATAATTGTCCTTGCTTGGTAGAGCGATCGAACCATGGTGCTTGTGCTGCTGTGCGGTTTAAAAGATTTGAGTTGCACCATTACCACTAGCTATAGCTTTTGGTAAAGCGGTAAGCACTCGGTCCTAGATTGCAAGGAGTGCAATTATTGGGAGGGAGATTGTTGGGTGCAATAATTGTCCTTGCTTGGTAGAGCGATCGAACCATGGTGCTTGTGCTGCTGTGCGGTTTAAAAGATTTGAGTTGCACCATTACCACTAGCTATAGCTTTTGGTAAAGCGGTAAGCACTCGGTCCTACACATATTATAAGAAAATATATCATCAATTTCATCTATATCTTTTCGGTTCCATATTTTTCCAGTATTAATGTAATTGATAGAGATTTCATTATTCTCGTCAGTTTGTGGTTCTGACAGAACATTTTCATAATAATGTGTTTCTTCAGGAACAACATTCTCTATTTTGTGATCATCATGTGTTTCTTCAGAAACATCATTCTTTATTTTGTGATCATCGTGTTTCTCCATGAATTTTCTTTTTCGAGGATTTTTATCCTTGGAACCGACTGACCTTCCACGCTTCAGGCGTTTAATGACATCATGAGCATCTTCCATTTGTTTCTTTGGAATTTCAATTCGAGCAGGGGCATTTGCAGCATGCCTATATGATTTAGTTACCCCTTTTGTGTCTACAAATGCATCTGGTATTTGATTTGCTATTATTTGCAAGTGTACAATTTGTTGTACATCTTTTTCACATTGTTTTGTTCTTGTATCCAAATGTAACAATGATGATACATACCATGTAATTTCCTTTTCGGTATGTTTCTGTTATCCCCCTAACATTGGGAAGATTTCCTCATTAAAATGTCAATCAGCAAAACGTGCTGTGAACACGTCGCCTGTCTGAGGTTCAAGATATCGAATGATTGATGGACTATCATAACCGATATAAATTCCAACCTTTCTTTGAGGTCCCATTTTCTTTCGTTGTGGTGGTGCAATAGCCACATACACCATACATCCAAAAATTCTCAGATGAGAAATGTCTGGTTCTTTACCAAATGCAAGCTGTAATGGGGAGTATTTATGATATGCACTTGGTCTGATACGAATCAATGAAGCAGCATATAAAATTGCATGTCCCCATATAGAAATAGGGAGCTTTGTTTTCATAATCATTGGTCTAGCAATCATTTGCAGACGTTTAATCAATGATTTAGCCAATCCATTCTGTGTATGTACATGAGCAACAGGATGCTCAACAATAATTCCCATAGACATATAATAATCATTGAAAGTCTGGGAAGTAAATTCACCAGCATTATCAAGCCTAATTTTCTTGATTGTATAATCGGGAAACTGATTCCTCAATTTTATTATTTGAGCAAGTAATCTTGAAAATGCAACATTTCGAGTTGACAATAAACATACATGTGACCATCTGCTGGAGGCATCAATCAATATCATAAAGTATCTGAATGGTCTACATGGTGGATGGATTGGTCCACAAATATCACCCTGAATATGTTCAAGAAACATTGGTGATTCAGTTTGGATTTTGACTGGTGATGGTCTTATAATAAGTTTTCCAAGGGAACATGCTTTACATTGAAACTTATTATTCTGAAAGATCTTCTGGTCTTTCAGTGGATGACCATGTGTATTTTCTATAATTCTTTGCATCATTGTTGAACCAAGATGTCCCAATCGATCATGCCAATTGGTTAATATCGAAGAATTATCAACTACCATGTTTGATTCAATGGGACTTATATGTGTATAATGCAATCCAGTAGGGAGCATTGGTAGTTTTTCAATCACATATTTCTTTCCTGATTTATATGTGACAAGACACATATATTTCTCATTCTCTTCATTTATTGTTTGAGTATCATACCCATGGGAATATATATCATTAAAACTCAACAAATTTCTTTTCGATTGTGGTGAATATAAAGCATCATTGATCAAAAATTTTGTATCATTAGGTAACAAAAATTGTGCTTTACCACATCCTTTAATCAAGTCTACAGAACCTGATATTGTATTCACCTTTGTTTTTGTTGGTTTTAGTTCCAAGAAATATCTTTTATCTCGGAGGATAGTGTGCGTTGTACCACTATCAGATATGCAAACTTCAGCTTTGCTCATAGCATTTTCCATATTTGAACTTCAAAAAAATATGCAATGAAATAAATTACTGGCAATATATATTTAAATATAACACATATCATAATTATACAATAAAACATTATTCTATGAATACATGAAAAATAAATTATTGTACATTTATATTCTACCATTATATTGTTCATTTTCAGAGAAATCGTTGAGAAAATCTGTAGCATCAATATTGTTCATTTCTATCCTACCAACATATTGATCATTTCCAGAGAAATCATTCATAAAATCACCAGCATCAAAATGAGTTGAATCACTCAAACGGTCACTGCGTTCAGTGAAGTTGGTCTCCTTTTCTTTCCCCTTTAATGATTCTTTATAAAGTTTACAAATGTGCTCAGGGGCTCGACAAACTTTGGACCAATGTCCTGGAGTACCACATCTGTAACAAGAACTTTCATATCTTTTTGAGTGATTCTCATTAACACTTGTATTCTCATGATGCATTTTCAGTGGATGGTTTGGGACGCTCTTTTGAGATGAGTTATAAAAATAACTATCTCTATTATTTTCAAAACCACGGCCGCGTCCACGACCACGACCAATTCCACGTCCACGTCCACGTCCACGACCTCGACCAAAACCTTGTCTTTGAAATTGATTTTGGTTTCCAGGTTTAAATTCATTTTTACTTACAGCATTTACTTCTGGAAATGCTGTTGATCCAGTGGGTCGGGACTGATGATTTCTCATTAATAGTTCGTTGTTCTTTTCCGCCACAAGAAGACAGGCGATGAGTTCAGAATATCTCGCGAATCCACGTACTCTATATTGTTGCTGTAGAGTAATATTTGATGCATGAAACGTGGAAAATGTTTTTTCAAGCATCTCAGATTCTGTGACCTCATGTCCACAAAATTTTAATTGCGAGATTATTCTATACATCGCCGAATTGTAATCACTGACTTTTTTAAAGTCTTGGAATCTCAATGTATTCCATTCATCCCGGGCGGTCGGAAGTATAACTTCTCTTATATGTTCGAATCTTTCTTTTAATCCCTTCCACAAAGCCATGGAATTTTTTTCAGTCAGATATTCACATTTCAATCCATCGTCGAGATGTCGACGCAAAAATATCACTGCCCTTGCCTTTTCTTGTGACGTGCATATGTCATTTTCTTTAATGGTCTCGCTTAGACCCAATGACTCAATATGCATTTCTACATCTAGAGTCCATGGCATATAATTCTTTCCCGTGATGTCGAGCGCAACAAATTCGAGCTTTGTTAAATTTGACATGGTGGTACTAAAAAAATTACGATGCATTTTATTAGTTAATAAATATTGCAATACAAAGTAACGGATAAACAACAAGTACAAGTATTTGTAAAAATAAAGAAAACGCACGAGGAGGATATTCTCCGATAAATACAAGACTCGTGAGTATGATAACCAAAATAATTAAAAATATCCTTGAGAAAGCCATCTTATTTTTTCTTCGAAAAATTTGATGATGAATAATTTTTAGAGAAGAAGAGAAAGTTGGAGTGATTGAATGTGTTTGTGAGATCATATTTATAGGGCAAAACTAGCCGTTTTTTACTATTTATGACCGTTGGTGTACAAAAAAATAAAGGTATGTATTTGTATAATTTTATGGTAATAATATGGTATATATAATATTAGACATGTTTAAATAATTATGTATATCATATCATAATATTATAATGAGTGTCATAATTTATTTTGTTTAAAACCTTATAGACTTTTATACTTGTCGTATCCCTTACCGGGAGTGTGGGATGTCGTCTTAACATCCTCCCAGGATTTATAACAAGTTTATGAAAAAATTATTTTTATTATTTCTAATAATAACATTATATTGTATATTAAATAAATACACAATAAATAAATAACAGTAAAATAAATATTATTACTTTTGTTACATTTTTCTTCTGTTTGGAGCTTGGAAAAGTATGTAGGACTTTTAGAGCTTCGTGCTGATAACGTGTTGTGAAAAAGTAAAAATTTATGGTAAAAACTAAAAATCTCAAACTCTCAAAATTTACCAAACTACACACTTTATAATATTTTTCTCTCTACTCAATTGTGATTTTCTTTACAAATGAGAGATCTATTTATAGAATTTCATTACACATAATCCAAAAAATAAAATACATCATTACCTACATCATCACACACAAATTTCTAATTTTACAACTCTTATTTTCAACATTCAAATATTCAACTATTACTTTTCAATATTTAAATTATTTATTTTCAACAATAAGTACATTTCTTTTTACTAGTTTTTTGGGAGGTATCCAAAATAATATTTTTTAATTGTGTAAACAATAGAAAAATGTGTTATTAAATTGGTATAATAAAACCTCTTTAAATTAATATTTGATAATTTAATTTTTCAGTTCCGACTTGAACAAACTTGCTAAATTAATAAATTCGATAAAATAATAAGATAATAAATTTGTGGAAAACTTTTATATAAATATATAGTCTCCTCAATATCATAAAATAATAATTTTCTAATATTATAATCATAACTAGGACGATTGACTAAAATATGATTTTATTGTTTTTTTTTTTTTTTTAAATTTATCTATTTGGATTCACCTCTAACCATTTTTCATCACATCCAAAAACTTCGATATTGCATTCTCGAACTGCAACAAAGCTTTATGAAGATTTTTTGTTATTATGAGAGATTTCTTTCACATAGAGATACTTATATATTGATAAACACTATTACATCGAAAATCAATGAAAAGCAAACAGCCCGGTTGTCCCTGTTTGCCGGCACAAACAGTATTTAACACTAACGTCTGAAACACACATGAAAACTGAAACAATGAAAATTATTGTTAAACACTAATATATCGAAAATCAAATGAAACTTTTCGGTAGGTGACTTTGCCTTCACCCCGATCGTTTTACCTACTTGTCTATCATGTCCCAATCATTCCCACGACGATTAGCCTATTCACCGGGGTGCAGGAAAAGCCAAAAGGGGGTGTGTATTTGGGTGTATACATAGTTGATGTGAGACCTTAAGTGCCAATTTAGAACCCAAACCCCAAATGCCAGTCTCCTCTCAAACTAATGAACCATCTTACAATTACAATTGTGAAGCCAGCCCTAACAAAACATTCATCATTGATAAATGGTTAAACATGGCTACCAGCTTCTGGGTTCAGAGACAAAATTAAGGTTTGGAGATATAGGTGTTTAAAAATTCAGATGGTTAGCAATAGTGATTAAAGTAAAGGGCAGGTACATACATTCCTAGGAGAAACTTTTGATCCAACGATCTTGTAATTGGAATGTACTCTATATGCTAACAATATGAAGTTCTTAGGGATGCAAATTGCAGATTTCAAAAGCAACAAGCAACACAACAAGTCTATAAGAACTACAAAGATGACACTAATATAACCACGTTGATGTTACATATATAAACCAGAGATTGAGGAATATGATTGTGAGTCCATTCTGAAATTTTGTATCTAAAAGCCCCTGATCAATTTGTTCACAGGATACAACTACCATGCCATAATCATTTCGATGTATAAAGAGCTTTTCTTGAGGCACTTTATTGTGTGAAGGATCCTATTCCATGAGTTGCTGTCCAATATCAATCAAAGCCAAGCTTGGATCATAATCAGCTGCATGGAACGATAGCGGCAATCCACAAACTGCGAGATCTGTAACTTCCTCTGTTTCAACATTCATCAAAACCAATAATTCGTCACTTATTGCAGCTAAGATTTCACCATCATTTACAATCTTGATGGGAACAAACACCTGCTCTAACACAATAACATATTTTCGCGCCCAAGAATCTACCTTCCCATAGTTATTCAACAACCACACATCCCATGACTCACCCATATTCTCATGATAACTTACAAAGAGAGACAAAGATTGCTTATTAACCATGGGAGACAATCTTATGTCCTTACAGTTAGGTCCAAGATTTTGAGGCAACTCCATTACCGTGAAAATCTCCTCAACTACATCAAAACCCATAATGCAATCCACATGCCCGTCAAATTGCGGGCTCCTATATGCCATCCAATGCACAATACCATGCACAAACACATTGCTACACCAATTTTTGGGCATGAAACAAGGAACAAACTGTTCAATACTCCTCCAAGATCCAGCTTTGATTCCATATACAAAAGCCTTTGATCGTAACTCATGCTCATTATTATCATAACCATACAAGATTTTGACAACTTTGAAGTCAAGATTCGTGTGATCAAATCCAAAACCTACAGCCATATGTGAGAAACTACTCTTAAAACAACGAAATCCTTGCATTGTCTGCAGAATCTTGTACTTTCCAATAAAGGGGTTCCACAAAATCACAGTGCCAAGAAAGTTAAAATAATTGGTATCGAACAAACAGACAACTCCCCTGCTAGAACCGACAAGCCTCAAGTAACCATTAACACTCTTGAATGGAGTTTCGAGCTTTTTACACAGAGAAAACGTATGGGAATCATGAAAAGAAAAGTATATTTTCGTGTAATCCGAGGATTCATAATACAGGAGGTGGTGGGAGGCGGCGGAGGCAGAGGATAGGCGGAGTCTGAGGAAATAGGGGTGAGAGATTAAGGAAACAAAGGATTTGGAAACGCACCTGAGATTTAGTAGGGTTCTTGTGGAGAGGTTAAAGAGGATTTGGAAGATAACATCTTGAGGGAGTTTGACGTAAAGATCATCGCGTCCTGTCATTTCTCGATTCTCCATTTTTGCTTCTCTCTTCTCTTGGAGTGAATTGAGAAATCCCGGCCGGCTCATTTGTCATTTTCATGAAATAATTTGATGAATTTTTTTAAGTTCGGTTATTTATTAATATTGAAGATTATTGTTATATATTTTTTAAAAAAATTATTAATTAAATAAATTAATATGTAGAATTAATTTGAATAATTAAAATTTAATTACAAAATATTTAGTATAATCTTTCGTAAATTAAATCAATAAGTAAAAAATATTTATATTGATAAATAAAATATTTTAAATAAATAATTTTAAAACTATTTATGTTCAATAATTAATTCAAAAAAATTTAAAAAATCACAATTTAAATTATAAAATACATAAAATTTTATTTAAAAATTTACAAATGTTAATAAATCTTTTAAAAAAAATCTACAATATTATGTTAAAATCTTTATAAATATGTAACAATAAAAACTTGTGTGAAATTGTCTCGCATATCTTTGTGAAACGGATCTTTTATTTGAGTCATCCATGAAAAAATATTACTTTTTATTGTGAATATCGGTCGAGTTGACTATCTCACAGATAAATATTCGTGAGACCGTCTCACAAAAGACCTGCTCATATGTAACATTCCAAAAATGAGTAAAAATCAACCAACTCCACGATGTTATTATATATATATAAAAAAAAATCAAGAAATCTATGCAACAAATATGGCTCTAATAGAAGAATGCATGACCTTAAAAGACGATAATGGATTTCGTTTAAACTTAATATATATATATATATATATATATATATATATATATATATATATATATATATATATATATATATATATATATAACATGTTTTTATTGTGTATATCCAACTTCGACTTTGACCCGCTGAGTTTCGAAACGAGGCAATCCCTAATTTACTAGTTTTTAACAGGTTTGTCGAAGTCATTACATAGAGAAAACATTTGCAAGTTCTCGATTTCAAACAAGAACTGGTACCATTCAGGGTTATTCATCATTTTGAAAATCATTGATTTTTTCATCATCATATCCTATCTATATATATTACCTTCATTAGAAACACCAATTTCTCCAATAAGACATTTTGTCTTCTTTCCCGGTCTAATAGAATAGAGATCACCACAAAGGCCCAGTTTATCAAGCAATGAATATATATCATCCTCCCTTAGATCTCCATAATTGGATATATAGACTTCGCTAACGTGACGACAGTAGTAGATAGAGGGATATAAGGATATAAACTCATTATCTAGCTCACTCACCATTATATTGAGTAAGGATGATATATATTCATTGCTTGATAAACTGGGCCTTTGTGGTGATCTCTATAATTGGATATATAGACTTCGCTAACGTGACGACAGTAGTAGATAAAGGGATATAAGGATATAAACTCATTATCTAGCTCACTCACCATTATATTGAGTAATATATCAGATAAATATCCAATGGGGGTATGAAAATACCACTAAGATATGCTTCATTATCATCACAATCAATATATCGATTATTTAAGATGGATTCACTTAGATTCGACCCGCTGAGTTTCGGAACGAGACACGCCCTTGATTTACCAAACGCACGCGTTGACATCGACTCCAACCACCAAGTATAATGATAGAACTTTATTTAAAATTTTCACTAGCATAGATGTTATTTGAATTAGCCATTTCATTTATTTCGAAAAATGAATTGGATATGCCCAAACAATTCATAGAATAACCTCTATGAAAACCACTTCAACCCATTCATCTCACGAACATATTCAACCTTTTCTTTTCTTTTTTTACCACGCTTGGATTTCTTGTCCTTTAATCCCAACAAAATGTACCCAAAAGTACACATTTTATACGTGCTACAAGATGAGAGAGGTAATAGTCATTAGTCCATCACTACTCTAAAAATATATTTGTATTTCTTCTAAAAAAATATATATAAATTTCACCAAATATCGAGTTGAGTTCAAGTTCTGACTTCTGTCAGAAGCTAATGCATGGTTGAGATACATAAAACTTAACACTACTTTTACATCCCTATTCATGATGTAAGATCAGGTTCATCGGTCTCCTTTTGTATTTCACCAAAAAAAAAGCCGTTTTTACCAAAAATACATCTCCGGCATACACACATATTTGTAGAGACTCTATATGCACGCACCTTCAAATGCTACGTTGATTGATTCCTTGAAATCCAAACTATTCAGCAGCTTTATCCCGTATTTTCACGATAACTTGTGCAGCTGCAGACTCCCTTGCATCGGATGGGTTAAGCTCCAAATGACCCTTTGAAGATATCTTGAAATCTTTGCTTTTCACCACCACCTTCGACAGGAATTTACCTTCAAAAAACCAAGTACTGAGCGAAGATCCACAGAAGAGAAAAATAATAATAGTAATCCAAAAATCGCCCTACTAAACATCTGTAAAACCAGTAAATTCAGTGAGAAAAGTGGGAATGCCCTACCTTCTGATGTTTCTACGACATATCGTGGCAGCCTCCAGTTATTCTTGAGACATGTATACTCCAAGTCCTATCGTCATATAACAATATAACATGTAATAACAAAAGTAAAAAGACATTGAATGTTGTATCGCAACCTGGTAATTGGTCACCAAAAAAAGTTTGTACCATTCTTTTAAAACCTTGTTAGAAAAGGATGTATGGTTTTAATTTTTTTATGCAGGAGAAAGAAAAATAACATTACATTTTTCAAGAAATCACTTTGACAATAACATTACATTTTTCAAGAAAGAAACTCACTTGACATGAAGATTTTCCAGGGAAATAAGTGTCATGATGACCCTTGTTCAGGAGTTGGATTTCATGATTCAGAAGTGAAGGATAATTACCCCTTAAGATAGATTCGATGCATTGACGTGCTAACACAACATCACCACCTAAATAATTATTTATTTTTCGCAAAATTGCTAAATCAGTAAAGTATATAACAATGTGGCAAATCGGAAACATATACATAAAACTCAAAACACGTTTAAGAATATTTAGTGCTAATGAAACCAGCATGCAGAGACCTTTCATTTGCTAGAAGCCTGTACAAATAAGAAAAGAACATACAGAGTACAATGCTAAAAATATATAAAACGTAAGCCTGTAAAGTGATGATTATAAAGCCTATGCACGATAACGTACCTTCCCTTATCCTTTGAATATTATCTTCGTAAAATGCAAGTGTGTCTTCCATGCTCCCCATCTGAGCACACTGCCAAGGCAAGAAAATTATTTCATTTACAGAAATGTTTCTAGGAATTAGCAGGAACAGTGACATGAACAAAAAATTGAATCCTGCAAAACTCACGTTACCATAAGAAAAAGGTATAGATAAATTATCAGTTCGTGAAATTACCAGTTCGTGTCTTTTTCGATAAATAAGTGACAAGGCATTTTGCACATCTTCTGAATCCCGAAAATTTTGTACATCTGCACTGAAACTTGTATTGGCATGAAAAAGTCCTTGTTGATTCTGTGTCACAGCGGTCACATTTTGATCGCACAAAACAGTCAGAACACCATTTGCTCCGGAAACATTCTCATTCATTTCCGTAGTTTCAATATGACAGGATTCATTTGAATTACATTCCTAAAACACAAAGAATCAAGAAACGGCATGGAATAATATAAAATGTGAAACAGAACAGGAAATTTCTCTAAGAGAAACAATTGACTCACGTTCAAGTTGACATCACCTCCTGAATCATGCAAGTCTGAACGGGTAAAAGGCACGTTCTTTCGTCTATGATAACAAACTTTTAAATTTGAATCAAGATTCTTACTACAATCATCACTCTCTTGGCAAGATGTAGTTAAATCATTCAAGCTGGTTCTTTGTATCTCTATTGAAGAATCAGATAATAAACCCTCGTAAAGATCATCTTTTTTCCTATCTGAAACTTCAAGATTGACTCTTTTTCCAGGTTTTTTGGCAGAATCCAAAATGTCATGTATCTGGTTAAATTTCTCAGCACCGTTACCGATGTTCTCTTTCTTCTGGAAGACATTGACAGCGCTTTTGTTGTTGCCACAAGATGCTTGCTCGAACTTCTTAATGTCAAAGCCTATTTTCTGGAAAGAGTTAGCTTTTGGCCTACAGTTGTCACTGTCCCTGCGATCCAATTCTTCATCGTTAAAGTTCTTATGAGGTAACACCCATATCTTGCTTTTCTTAATTTCTTTTTCGGAATTGTTTGTGACGATTTTAGCACTGCAGCAATTTAAACTTGGCAAACTCAAGTCTTTCCTGCAATATTCATAGTTTGTCAAACAATGAATCCAAACCTTCAATCCAAGATCCAACTGAAATATGTCAAACAATGACAACAAACCAATCTAAGATCCAACTGAGATACGTCGAACAATGACACAAACCAATCTAAGATCCAATTAAGATATGTCAAGCAATGACGCCAAATCTTTAATCTAAGATCCAATTAAGATAATAAAGCCATACAGACATCATATGGCAGAACTGCAACAGAAAGGCAACTATGGTTGAGATACATCATATCTAAAATGCATGTTACTGTATAGCAGAAATCAAAAAGGCAGATTATGCGGCCTCTAGGACATTTGCTTCAACTTCACAAAAACTAAAATGATCCTTTTCTATAAATAAAAAATAAAAAAACATTGCTTAATAAAATGCTTCTTTAAACCAAGTGCTTGCACACTCAAACTGGCCTACTGATTTATTTTACACTTGTGTCCTCCACATGCCCATGGCAAGGAGCACTTCAACTCATGATCATTGAAAATAAATATCAGAACAATTTTGAACTTCGTCCCAATTTAAACAGAAAATGGGGATTGCTTCAAAGGGAATGGAGAACAACTCCAGTTAGAAACTGAAAAAAGGTGGTTCATAGACACTATACCTCGAAAGCCAGCTCGAGATGTGCTCTGCATAAGGAAGCATGTGATAAAACTCGACAACAGGTGTAGCCGTCCAGCTACCGTAAGACTTCTTTGCCAAAGGACCCTGTAAACTGGAAAAGTAGCAGAATTATTTTGTCATCAAAACACCATCACCGACCGAGCAATTTACCAACACGTATTTAGTCAAATGCCGGTATCTTTCTATGAATTCTAAACCTTTCCTTGTTTCTATTTCTTCATTTCCATGCCAATTGAAAGTTGCTAAAAAAATAAGATTTGTCCACAACCAAAGAGAGAAAACACAGTTGGGGGTGAGCATTTTCGAATGCTCCAATGACCAGCATATTGGTTGTGTGTAATGTCTTTTGAGATGAGAAATATTGGGTACCTTTTGTCATGACAGGATAGAGACTGCGCTCGCAAAATTTAATAACAGGACATAACATGGAAACAAAAAATGGGTGAAGTTATCAATTCTGCATGATGCCTAGCTTGCCCAGATGACCAAAACACGTCCACTAAAACCTAGCTATCAAAATAGATTCAAGCATGAAGGCAATGTAAAATTTTTATGTAAACTCAAAGCTTAGAGCAAAACATTAGCCTACTATTTGAATTAACCAACTGTTTAAGAAGGGAATATACATGCATTTCATGAAAAGTCCTTCCACCATCAATCAGTTCGCACAAAGACCAGGACTAACAGTGGCATGAAGCAAAATAATAGCAAAATGGACTAACCTCTCAACGAGAAGTTTAAGAGGAACTTGATTCTTTATGCTGAATGACTGTGAGCATTGCATTATAAAAAAGCGAGCTGCTGACTTTAAATTACATACAGAATATACAACATGAGTCTCCAAAACCACAAGGTTAGAATTGCCAAAACCTGTTCCATTGGACAAAATACTCAAGAAATTGTTCATCACTTAATAGGCCAATTACACATCGTTCAAATGAAAAGATAATATAAAAAAAGCTCATTATCAAAGACAATTTATACTTTGGCTCATAGTTGTAAGAGGCGCGCAAGATGCGGACACATGATAAAGCCAAGCTGAGAGGCACATGCATGTCGAAGCGAGACATAGTAAGGAATAAAACACTAGAATCTAAATATTTGAACAACATTTCATCCAATATTCACTTCAAAATTCATTTAATCTAATATTCATGCTAAATTAATAAATAATAAAAACAAGTATTTATTAGTTTATAACTGAATGTGAATGATTTTTACTTTGAATTTCACCTTTCACTATTTCCATGTTTAAGGCACGTGCTCTATCAAAGGGCTACTCCTCGGCTTGCCTCCACGTGCAAAGCCAAGTCTAGGTGCATAGATTGTGAGTGTGTAAGAACAATGGTTTGGTCAATTTCAATATACCATCTAAAGGCTTGCAAATACAATTAAAAAAAAGGAAGAGAAGACCGAACAAAAATGATGTGGTAAACTTGTAAAAGTTTTGAAGTTTCTAGTGAACATATATTAAACAACGTGGATTAATTACCTGTGGCATCCTTTACAGCATCATAACCTAGCTGAAACTCACTGTCAACAGTTGACACACTTAGATCATTCCATTTCCTCTTGGTAGCAATTACTTCTTCCATTGATATGTCTGCATTGATTTTAGACTCATTAAGTGGTTTTTCAATAAGTGACCAAACCCCTTCCGTGATGAGGCCAAACTCAAGATAACAATTTTCCTTCTTCGGATCGACCACAAGCACAGCAACCTTAAAAATTGGCCACGGTTCTGTGTTGGGCACATCTTTTGATGTATCTAAAGCCACAGCTATATCACATGCATTTTTTATTGCTTTCTCAGTCACAGAGAGCTGACCATCTGCCCCATTCAGATCCATGGATTTGCTTTCTTTCATCAGTTTCATAAATGAAATCAAGCGCGGTCTCAATACGACAGCCAACTTAGAAAATGACGCAAAATCCAAGAATCTTAGTTCGGGTTTCTGCTTCCTGTGGTAATAGTTGTAAAGCAATACAACTGCATGCATCTATAGAGATGAAGAAAAAAACGCAATCAGGATAATTTATTTTATTTTGCTGGAGTTCTCATTAATCAAATTAAGTTAATAAAGATCTAGCACGGTCGAGTCTGACCTCTAGTGGGAAAGTTGTGACATAATAAATGAAAAAAAAAAACCCCATCTAGAAAGAGTCTCTAACCATGATCAGGAAGGACCAATGAAAACCAAAGTAGGAGCTCGGAGCCTGTGGCAGAGGTATTTGAGCATGATGGGCAGATGGAGAGAAAATAAGCCCAATACAATCATCCATGCCAAATACCCCACCAAACCCTCATGGTTGTATTAACTACAGTTATAACCATACACCACGAAACCAACAGGATTTCGTGGAACTATTTTTACTCCAGTTGAAGAACACAGCAGTGGCTATACCTCCATTCCCACCCCATACATAATGAAGATTAACGAAAACACTTGCATTTAGGGAAAGTACTTGGATCACACAAAAAAACCATAAACTTCTCATTCGAGCAACGACAACAGAAAAGAATCCCACTTTCTCCGCCAAAACTAAGGAAATCCCAAGATTTATGCAATCCCAATTTGGGCAATAAATCACTTATGTTGAGGGCATGGCTACCAAATGGAAGGAACATTAGGGTTGATGCTCAAACAATTGTCAAATAAAAATTACACACAGGTTACCTGTTTGGCAACAGAACTTTGAGCTTCTTTGGAGGGAGGGCCAGTAACAGAGACCTTCCAAGGTAAGCGAGGATCGACCAATTTCTCCATCAATGCCTGCACCACATCCTCCGTGGGACCCACCTCCCATTTTTCTGCCACTTCTTCGGACGCTGATTCTGAACCTGAAGCCATTGTTTAACACCTTCGGTTCAAACACAAACCCCCCACCCAAAAAGAAGGAAAAAAAACACCAACAAAAAATTTAATCATGAAAACTCATCATCAAGAAAACACACAAAAAAACACAAAATTAAATGTAAGAAACAAAGAAAAGAATTGAAAGGGCAATTTAAAAATTGAATATTTGGTCTAAGATCAGGGTCTCAAAGAAATACTAGCAAACATAAAACACTCATCATGAAAAAACACACAAAAACACAGCGTTACGCCTGAATGAAACGACATAACAACCAGAACCCAGAAAACCTCACAGGAAAACAGGTTTCACCCATCAAAACTTGAAAAAAAACAAACAAACAAACAAATGAAGAAAAACCTTCCTCACCAGTGCTCAATAACCATTCATAGAAGCAACAAACCGTGTTCTCTTGTTTGATACAATCGGTACAGAGCCCGGGAAACAAAAAAAGGAATAGTACAACATACTTTTGTCAGAAAACAGGTGGCGAGGCAAGAGAATGCAAAGCTGGCGCAATTAATTTTTTTTCAAACTGCGTTGATGGAATATTAGTGATTTAATTAAATGGAATTTTTCGATGTCCAACAATTATGTATTATTAAGTAAAAATTTACTTAAGTCTAATTATTTGAACTCAATTTTCATACATCCGCGTTGAGCATTGACCAAGCTATATTTTGTTTCATAAATCAAATCGTGTCAACTAAAATTTTTATTTAATCTTTTATTGGATCAATTAGTCAAAAAAAATATTTTTAAAATCATTTAATTAAATTACTAATATTAGTATTAATTTTTTATGATTATGTTGCTAAGCAGACATACATGTTATTACATATTTTTTAAACCATGTGATTATAAAATTTCACAATTATATTATTAGTAATCTAATTATATTATTTTGACGAAAGTGATCAAAGACAGAGCCAGAAAACGAAGGTTGAGAGCAATTTTTTTAAATGGAAAGATAAATTATTAGGGGAATGTGAAAAAAATATATAATTATTTTTAGATCTTTGGTCAATGAAATTAAAAAAATTAAGGAAGAGAGGTCGCAACCACCCGCCCCCTTCCCTTCGCTCCGTCACCGAGAATGACTACAAGTAATCGTACGAATATATTTACACGACTATAATATATTGATTCGACAAAAATAGACATATAATAAGCGGAGAAAGTCATACAAAATACGAAAACAGTTGTATGAATTTAAAACAACAAATAAAGCAATCATATTACCTCTCAAATGCATCACACTTGAGAAATTCTTCAATTTTTTGGATTTAAACAAAGATAGTTCATCAAGCTAGTTCCTTTGTTTTTGTCGTGCCTTAATCTAGTCCATGGTCAGGATCTCATTCTATGTATACGCCACTAGAGAGAGCTAACAAATTATTTACGCTAAGACGAGAAACAAGCGTTGCACGAATCCGAAGAGAGAGCGGTGACGGCCGTGCTCTACGGAGGGGAGGAAGAGAGCGGAAGCCAGTTATGTTTTGATTTATTTTACTACACCATGGATTAAGAATATCTTTTATTATTTAGTCTTGATGAGCTTTTCAATTTAAATAAGACACTAAGGTAGCGTTTGGTTGGGCTGATAAAGTTAGTTTGTTTACTTTTGCCCAGCCTAGTCCACTGCTTGGTTGCATGTTACATAAACCCAGCCTATCCCCTGTCCAATGAACTCTATTGGACTAGGTTGGTTTAAATAAACCCACACCCCAACCCATTATTATTAGTCATCCATTTTATCATGCGTCTCTTTACCGGTTTTACCCTTTCTCTCCAACCCAAAAGCTGCAAAAAGCAAACTTCGCCCAACTCAGAATCGACGTACGGAGGAAGGTAGGAGTTTCGCGTACGTGCTTCGTGTCTGTGGTGAAGGGTTCGGAAATCAGGTGATTTAATTTGAGGAATTCTTTACTTTTAAAACTTTAATTTGCAGAATCTGAGATCGTATTTATGTGGTGTAATGTTCAGATCTGTGATTTTCTTTGCCCTATTTCGCTTAAATATGAGGACGCGCGCAGTCGCTCGTTAAATAAGCTTTCTTCTGGTTTCTCTTCTTTCCTACTTTGGTGAGAAAGTTGAACGCAAGCTTATTTTGTTTTGCGTTTGTGGTGTGAACCTTTGGCTTTAGCTTTCTGTGTCCAATTTCTGACGTTAGTTTACTGCCGCCCTTCTTTCGCGATTTGATGAGTTAATATGAAATTGTACTGCGTATATGAAATTGTTGTGGTTTTTTTTCAATCTTTCGTCAAACTTCCTGTTCTGTATATATGAAATTGTACTGGGTTCTTGTTAATTGGCGATGTAACCGTATTTACAAGTTTAATATCTTTTCAAGTGTATGCAATAGATGAGCATTATGCGTAGACGCATTCTGATTTGTGTGATGCTTCAACTAATCATGTGTCGGTCATTGTTGATTATGTTACTCTTGAGACGACACCGAATGAAGTTACGTTCGAAACGACAAGGCCATTCGCGTACAACAACAGTCACCTACAGCATTACGCAAAGAATAAATGTCCAACTCAACCACTTGCACCGTATAATCGAAGTAGGAGATGTTCAATGTCTGGTGAACTTGCGCATGAATAGGAATGCATTTGCACGTTTGTGTTACTTGCTAACCAACGTTGGAGGACTAGTCGACTCTACATATGTTCGTACTGAAGAGAAGGTGACAATGTTTCTGTCCATATTGGCTCGTCACAAGAAAACTCGACTTGTTGGTCATGACTACATACGTAGTGGGCATACAATCAGCACCCATTTCCATCAAGTGCTGCGTGCAGTTATCATGTTACATCCTATACTACTGGTTAAACCGTCGCCTGTCGATGATGCTTGCAGCAACGAATCTTGGAAATGGTTTAAGGTAACCTCCAACCCTTGTTCAGTAATTGTACGAAATTTAGAATTTGAATTTATGTGTATGAACATGTTGATAGTTAAAGCGTTATGAACGTATTATTCATAAATTGGATAGGGATGTCTAGGTGCTTTGGACGGAACATATGTAAGTGTACATGTACCTACCATGGACAAGGCACAATATAGAACAAGGAAAGGTACTATTGCCGTCAATGTTCTTGGAGTTTGCGACCGGGACATGAAGTTCATATATGCACTTACGGGGTGGGAGGGATCTGCAGCGGATGCTAGAGTTCTTAAAGATGCATTGAGTCGTGACGATAAATTCAAAATTCCAAGAGGTTTTGTTACTATGTTCTTTTTTATTATCAAGTGTCATGTTCTGTTTATTTTTTTCGCTTTCACAAGATTGGTTGCAAACATTGTATAGTTATTACTTCAGAACTTTATTTTGTACAAAATGTTAAATATTTAATTTTTTTTTTTGTTTCAGGTTGTTATTACCTATGTGACAATGGATATGGCAATGTCGAGGGATGCTTGACTCCGTACAGGCGGGTACGATATCATAGGGATGCTTGGGGAAACTGTGCAAATGGACCACAGAATTATAAAGAGTTATTCAACTGGAGACACGCGCAAGCCCGAAACGTAATCAAAAGAACCTTTGGTTTGTTGAAGAAAAGATGGGCCATACTACGAAGTCCTTCGTTCTATCCACTGAAAACGCAAAACAGAATAATAATGGCATGTATGTTGCTGCATAACTTCATCAGGTCTGAAATGCCAGATGGTCCAATAGAGGACTTCAATTGTGACGTAGTTAGTCCGGGCAATGACACAGAGAATGACTTCATTACCAGCTTCGAATCATCGTCTGAGTGGGATACGTGGAGGGACAACCTAGCAATGTCGATGTGGAACACTTTTAACTAAACCATTTGCATTGGTGTAGCAATATTGTCGTACTTTTTTAGTAGTTGTATTTGTTGCATTTTACGTACATTACTTTTCACTATGGGGAACATGATCGCGAATTTATTAAGTTACTTCTGTTGTACTTATTTGTTGTGGGAATTTTTTTTTTTTTGCCTTCATGTTAATTTTAAATTGTCCTTTATCGACGCTTGTGTGACATATCGAAAAACACTTTAACTCCCTACAATTTTCTGTTGTGGTTTAGGATGCTTTGGTTTGAGATGACTAAATTACTGACTTCATTTTGTACCAATAAGAAGGCAATCATTTTCCACAGCTTCAAAATTGAGCACTTGGTCACATTTATGCTGCCTTAGATGGGTTAATGACTTCGGGACAACACGCATAGCAGATGAAACACAGAGAGTAAAAATACAATCGTATTTTAGTATGATTTAGATACCAATTAAGACTTGTAATTTGTTGTGAACAATGTAGGCGACTGGACCTCAGTCTTTCGGTAATGGCGAGACACTGTAAGCGATTGGACTTAATTATTTCGGTGATGTCGAATTCTGGTCATCTGTTTACATGTAAAACAGGTTACGCACTGTGGAGAAACAATTAAAAACCAGTGAAGGATGTCCAAAACAATTCGGGCGTTCTTAATATCACCGTAGGTGGTTCTTACCTGGTTTATTTTCCTAACTAACATTAGGTAAAAAAAAGGGATGGAACAGACACCATTGTGCTACAGCAGCAAAATATAATAAGTTCATTACACAATCCATTGTCCTACATTAGAGAACCAAACGACTCTTGCAAACCGAACCAAGTAGTGCATATATACAACTATAATACAATACAAAATACACAAAAGTGGGGTTGCAAGAACGTCTAACTTACGGTACCAAGTAACATATTCAGCCAGAAGAGTCGTCTGATGTTTCCAGATTAACAACCGGGACACACTTATCAATTGCAACACGCTTCCTCGGCAGGCTACTCTCTGCATTAGAATCACGTTCCTTGTTGCTCAAATGTTTCATGACTTGTTGATAGTATGAGTCAGCCACAGCTTCAAAACGCGTAGGGCGGACAACTGTTCTCTTCAACGCAATCGTAGGAGAGTTGCAAACAATTTTCTTCATGTCTGATGCGTCTACAGGTTGATCAGCAACTTCACCTTCTTCATCTGACAGTAGCGAGACGACTGGTACTTTGTAAGTGCTTGTTATGGAAACATCGGAGTGGGTTGGGAAACTGACAGACATTGTTTTGCCTACACATATAACAGAGGTGTTAAAGTGAGATGCACCAACTGATAATAGCCAACGGCCTTTAAGTAGAAAACACCTAGCATTTATTTCAAACCAATCTACCAGAATTAATTTCAGATCCTCTAAAGATTGCAAATTAATTTGATAAGACCACATAGGCAACATAGCTCAAACATTACTGGTAGGCATTCATTATATTTCTGTGTAGTCCATTAAAACATTAAGACACGCATTACGTGACAGAAAATAAGGAAGTATATTTTTTAAAAATGCATTCGTGGCTTATGTCAGTACTCACTTTCGGCTGCAGCAATGAAGAACGCCACCTCATGCACACTCCTGCACCGTCATCCCTTCCAACTCATTCTCCTCTGACTTATGGAACTTACTGTAAAATAAGGCGTTCAAATTATTCTAGGATGGCATTGATATAACTGAGAACATCTGGGAAAAAAAAATTCGGTTACTTACTGTCAGCTTACCTTTGATTCAATGCATGTTGCGTCTGCGTTTACAAATCAAGTTACATTGAGGTACGAAGGGAAGAAAAAAGGGTATCGACGAGCATGGTTTTTAAATTATAACGAACATCATAATCTAAAGCATAAGGTAAACTAGTATAAGCACTAGTTGACCGAAGACACCGAGTACATAACAAAACAGACTGAAATGTCATTTACGATATACAAGGACACTGTTTTCTCCAGTTCGCACACAACTACTACATACCAATGAACGTAGACTTAGTATAACTTACTTAGAAATAATAATAACAAGCATGATAAACATGATTAAACACAGTAATAGGCACAAGCATCCAAAACAACAGCAGACTTGTTCAACAGATAAAGATGTGTGATCCACTGCATTATTTGGTAACCCGGATGTGGTAGATGCCATAATCGACTCCGATGTAACGTGTGGTTTCGTGTCAACTGTATCGGCAGTATTTACAGTACAAGATTCTGAAGGAGAAGCTGCATTGCATGCTTGTGTGTGCCGACGAAATGTTGATGGGTAAGTGGGGTTCGGTGCCGATTTTGAACCCATTTGATTATTCGATGATGGTTCGTTGTTCCCATACACTTTTTCGACATTATACTCATCGTACCAATAGAATCGGTTACGATGTTTCAAACCGGCAGGACATATGAAGTAATATTGCCCCGGCCGAGTCGAGTATTCACCAGCTTGACGTAAAAGCATATACCCACTCCCGCACGCGCATTGTGGTGCTGGCTTCACTTCCATGTAAACTATGTAAAACATGAGTTGAAAGAATTTTGAAATTATTTCGTCTGACAATGAGCACGTACTAAGATTCTAAATTGTAATCAATCATGAAATTAAGTTACTTTATTAGCAACAAAAAGGGAACAACTCCTCTGTTACGAACAATCTCAGCAATGGATTTGAAAAAACGAGAAGCCAAGAAACTTATTTGGCATACAATCATAATTTTCAGAAGATTCTGTATTTGCATCTCACCAGCACAAAACTATGACAAGGAATCGGAGCATGAAACATAATTCTATGCAATAAAATTGATAGTTTAAAAATGACTAAATAATCTTCGCATTCACAATGGAGCACCAAACAACTATCAGAAGGAAACAGAAAATGAGGTTGGTCCAACGTCGATCTCTGCAAACCAATTTAATTTATATTACAACGGAAACCATTATTTGGAAAAAAAAATTCTGAAAAGCACGCAAACATATACTTTAGGGAAACCGTAAACATAAAAACTCAAACATAGATACTCACATAAACGGCCGGTGAAAAGGATGGCGATCGAAATTACACTCACAAAAATATTTCGGGCGACGATTTGCTTTAGATCTGCAACGATTTCGAACGTGCAGAAACAATAGTTTAACCCAAACGATCTTTCATTCAACTGGAACGCATCATGACACACAAATTTTGGGGAAGATTTCGTAGATCTATGGGGAGCTTTCGGCTGACATGTATGCTAGGGTTGTGTACGAAGATGTTTTCTGAAAGAAAGAGTTCCAAGGAACTGTGATGTAAGGAGGATAACGTGGGTGTGAATTTGATTGAATAAATGAAAGGGTATTTTTGGAAATTGAAAGTTAATTCATAATTTAATCACACACTTTAAAATCAAACCAAACAACCCAATGTTTTCAGCACAACAAACAAGCCTGTAAATAATCATTTCTCTTATCATTTACGTGCTAATCATTCAGCAATCCTATCTTTCAAACCAAACACAGCCTAACAAGTTAATAATTTGGCTGGACAATCCAATTTCACGAACCACAAGCCCAAGTCCATGGCTTTATGACCAAGTGACCAACCTTTTGGCTCATCATGGTTGGTGACATCATGATCCAGATCAATGATTTAGTATCATCGATGTGACGATTTCAAATAGTAAATTTTAATTTATTTTATGAGATATATATTTTATTTAGATCATCTATTAAAAAAATTAATTTTTATGTCAGAAATATTATTGTAAATATTAACAAAATTAAAGATTCGTAAGATCGTTTCATAATAGATCTATTCATTACATATATCTTAAATCATTTACCAATTTAGATAAAACTGCTAGTGTAGCATTTTCTCGTACTTAAAGCGCATCAAAAATTTAAAAATTTAAGTTTTGACGTTCATTTGATTGTCTAATCAGATACACGATTGAAGACCTTGATTAATGTTAATAAATTAATCAATTATAGACCTTTTAGAATATTCAATGAGAATCATGTATGTATTGTAGCCATCACTATTGATATTATTTAACTAGTAGATTTTTAATTTATTAAATAAATAATTCTAAACTCATTATAACTACGATCGACGATTAAACAGTACCGATGTACAAATGGTATAATTCTTGTTCATATAATGAATATTGAAAATTTCGAAGATCAAAATTTCCAGTGATCTATTTTGGTAGATGTCATTGTTGTAAACTCCTTAACCAAAATAGACATTTCTACTCTCATTGCTTAATTAGCTGTTAAACTTACTCAACTTCCAATACATAGAATCCACTTATAAACTCATTTATAAGTAATCTGTTTGATCTCAATCAAATTACAGTCGTCAAATTCAACTCTTTGAATTTGACTATATCAATGAGAACACAAAATCCAATGCTTGTGTGACCCTCAATGATTTAAGGATATATCTAGTCGTTGGTTCAGAACTTCATCTGATTCAAAACAACTTTTATTCTTATTGGGGTTTACACTAATTATTCTCATTCTTTTCATCAACACTTTGATCAAGAATGTCATAACTGAAGTCTGATTGCACAAATCGGATCATGATAAGAACGTCTAGTAGCATTACAATATGATCCCCTATGTATCACTGATAGTGCTTGCAAGAATCTTAAGTTATGATTAGCGTACAGTACGGTCTTCTTAACTCATATATCCAATCGAATCTGCAACAATTAGCATATCGAGAATTCCAAATGAATTTGATAACGATGTGATATATATTTGGCTAATAATAGTGACATCATATGTGCAACTACTCTTTGTAATATTAATTCATCAAATCACATAAAGATATCTTCACCCGTAAGCAAACAATGAATCTCCAACTACAATGCATTTGCTCTTACGTATTTCGAAACTACACTCAACCTCGCCACTGGTGACCCTCAATGGAGCGAGTAAACTGATCAAAATACATGCTAGTATGTAGAACCTCTACGTTGTCCCGGGTCGAAGAACTAATGGTGTACAATCATAAACCACAGACTATCATACTCGATAAATGATAACCACTTAGATAGTCAAAGAGAGGATTGCTTGATGCATTATCAAATGATCACTTATCTGCATGATTGACATCTATATGTTCTTATTAATGAAACATGACGTTTACTTATCAGATGTTAGTCTCAAGCTCATTGACTTTTATCCTGATTCTATGCGGTTGACTCGACTGAAAACCTGTTTAGAATATACGATACACTTTCTAATGATTTTCAAGATCTTCAATTGAAAATCAGAACTCATGATACCTTTTGGCATATTCAAAGATTCTATACTATACAACTTGCATACATAAAAATATAAAATACATGTCAGAATTTAGATTAAAATAATTAAATATTATTAAAATAAAAATTATTTTTACATAAGAGTCAATACAGTCTAAGTCATAAGTTTACTCTAATAAAAATTGTTTACAAATATTTATACATAATGCAAAGTTCAATGGATTTAGCAAGGGAAGATGCTCATAATCAATAATCTAGAGCCCACAAAGAAGCAACCACCACCCCTTCTATAACAGGGAGAGTGGATAATGGCGGGTTAAATAAAATTGTAGACACAAATCAAGAAATCTCTTTGCTCTTTTGTTGTATCCTTTTGTTTTTAAAACTGTCGCTGTTTCTCATCAGCCAAAACCTTTCGATCTCCTCTGGTTTCCGATCCGGGACTCTTCCGGCGATCAAATCCCACCTGAAAATTTTTCAAGTTCAAGTCTCCACTCGTAGGACTCAAGATTACAAAGAAAAGTGAACAAAAAAAAAATTAGAGAAAAGGTAAAACAATTAACAAGTAGCGGAGTCAAAAAAACTCCCGTGATAAACGGACAAAGTTTCTTTCTTGGATTTTTCATGTTTGCTTCCTGCTGATGAACAATGAAAATCACCTCAAATGATGAGAACAGTTGCAGCGCAAGTTCAAAAATAACGAAAGATTAAGAAAACATAGAACACTTATTTCAGACCAAACAGCTGATCGATCTCCAATTATAAGTTCATAAATCCCGGGAATAAGTTGAACTTCCACTGTTCCTACCTCTCTCCCACGAGCCGATACATTCTTGAAATGATGTCTTCTTCTTGCTCAGTCATGTCTATGAATTCCCACTCGATACTGCTCACCTCTGTGTGTGTACATAGATACACACACGCAGACACATACATATGCCAATCAGTATCGTGTATAATAGAGAATTACATTACAAAAAAGAAGAAAAAAAGAGTTGGAAATTTTTGTAAAGTGTGTGAAGAAGAACCTTCAGAAGATTTGAGCCTACAATTTTGAATCTTGGGTTGCTTTTGTTTGTACTTATCCATGATTGTCAGGATATTATAGAAAAATGGGAATTCTTGCAATTGGGATATCTTTTAAGGTAAATTTTCTGCATATGGCAAGAATTACTAACTATATAATGAAATGGATATGTAGAATTCATCAGATAAAATTAAATTATTTTTTAAAAAAGCATTTGGATTAGGGAACGTAACCTATGGTCCTACCAAACAAATTGCATGCTGTGTTTTTGAATCATAATTATATGATATCCACTCAAATGGATATGATATTTATTACCAGTATTTTAAAAAGCTCGCTTGAGCGCTTAAGCATGCTTAAGCTTGAAACTCGAAAAAACGCTCTGTTTCGAAGAAAAACGAGGTCACACTGTATTTTGATCAAATTAAGTGTAATTAAGGTGTTTAATTAAGTGTGTTTAAGCTTAATCGCATATGTTTATTTTTAAATTTTTTATTTTGAAAGTATGTTTTTTTATTTTAAAATAATAAATTAGGTTTATAATTTAGATGTTTATTTTTTAATTTTAATTATGATTAAGCGTGTCTGATAATAATTTGACAAATATTTAACGTTTTTTAGCTTGATCTAGTTGCAAAAACAAATAAAGATTGTAATTTTGAGATTTTTATGCTTTTATAAATATGATAATTAATGCATCAGACTCAAATTTATCATATTATGTATTATTTTATTTATTTATTTATTTGAGATAATTACAATTACACTAAAGATAAAAAACAATTTTTCACGCTTAAACTTGTGCTAATCTCGCTTAAACTTGAAAAGCTTGGAGCTCGATATCATCATTTCAAGACACTTCACGCTTTTTAGAACCTAGTTTATTACAGTACAACCATGTCGGTTACAAACGTTGTGTGCATTTCTAGTCGATATCTTTATACAGGGCCGATCCTAACAATATGGGCCTGAGTCTAGCTTTTAAAAAGAGACATCCGAATCATAATATGTGTTCATATTTTTTTGCGTTCCACTAGCAATTTTTCAAATTAAATCAATACGTCAAAGACAATATAAAAAACTAAAGGAATAAAAATATCAAACATGTCCAAAATGATCACTAAAAAACAACTCGTCTAACAGTTTTAGAGCTAAAAAAACTAATCAAGTTGTTCAGTAATTTATTTCTCAATCGATAACATACCCAATCCATTCAATATTTCTCGTGAAATGGTTGATCGAAGAAAAGTTTTGATGAGCTTTATCTTTGAGAAACTTCGCTCTACACTTGCTACTGTGACCGGGACAATCAACAAAATTTTATAAGTAATCTGAGCATTTGAAAGCCGGATAAGCATTAAATCTACCAAAATTTCAGTCAAAAAACGTAGATTATAGATACCACATAAAGCCCCGAAGAAAGTAAAAAAACTACAATAAAAAACTAGAAGCTCGAACAAAGCAAATACAAGAAAATAGACTTACAGCTCCTCACGGGTCTTTCAATCAAACATAGAGACGACGCAACGATTGGAGTCGATTAAGGCTTGTCTGCAGATGATATTGGAGAAGATTGAGGAATAAATCGATAACATGCTAAGCAAATTACATTTAATAAATATTTGGTTTTGGGCTATCTAATAACTAGTATTATATATAATATTTTTTTAAAAAAAATTTGGACCCCAAAAAAGAGATGGACCTGAGTCGTTGGACTCATTTGCCTCCTAATAAGCACGACCCTGTCTTTATATATAATTGTTTTACAAATAAGTACATCAAGATAAAGTTGTCTGTATAACTCAAATATAAATATTTTTATTTCTTTACCACATTATAATAGCTCAACACTTTATAATAATCTTTGAGATCATGATATAATTTAAAATTGCATAAAATATCCTTTAGTATAGTATATCCGGTGTCCCCTTAATTTCTTAAATGACAACTGTTTTTTCATTAATGAAATTAATATTTTAATTTTAAAATGAAAATATTTTGATATAAATAATATTTGATATTAAAGAGAAAATGGAAAAACAATATACTTCTACCACAATTGTGTTACACAGACATGTATGTCTCGTTGACAAGTATAATATATAAAATATACATACGCGTTATATACATTTTGATTTGATAAGCATATTTATCTCCAATTTGTTATAAATTATCTGATCTATTTCATTATCATTTATATTATTAATTCAATATATCAGTGTAGGATTTTTTTTTTTGGATTAAGAGATCAAATTAAGTTTATTAGATTTGAATAATATTGTATATCGAAACGACGCCAAGGAAATTTTCGATAATATTGCCACACAGCGGATTTGGATCCATTTTTTTTGTAGGGATTACACACAGTACCATGTGTCGTTTATATTTTACATAATATCATCCATTAATTATCTCAAGTGGTCCGTAAAATCATATGTAAAATATGCACAAACACTATGTTTTGTAATTGATCCCACGACAGATCATCCAAATCTCAACGCGACATCGCCATCAAAATCTTGATCGGTAAACCAAAATGTCCGCCATGGCCAAAAGTATTGATTGATCAACAAATTTTCGACTTCTTATGAGTAGACAAAAATACTTAAAATCGGATTTTTTCCATCGATGATAATACCCAAAAGTTTGTTGAATAGAATTTTTGAGCTTGACAGAGTAGAGTAAATTAAGTGGCGAGGATTAATAATTTTAAGATGAAAATATTTAGATTGAACATGACGAACACAACATCCAAATACAATGAGATTCGAAATGTGTCGATAGATAATTGGTACTTGAACAGATAAGCGAGGAAAGAACAAGTGATTGCAGAAACGTAGTGTTTTGGACTCCTTGAGCCAACGGATTTTAAAGGTTATCATGAATTTTCTAGCGGAAAACGACGTTGATGGAGTTTCTCATTTAAAATGTCTGAAACGTTAATCACATCACATCTCATCAATTATCCTGCATGACCACAAAGGTGTGAGTGATGTATGGATGAGATTGGATATATAAAAGACTCGAGAATAAACAATAATTTACTTGCATTGCGCCGCAATAGGAAGTAGACGATCAGTACATCTATTTGTATAATAAAAAATAATATTTTGACTTAAAAGTTAATATATTTTTATATATTTGATCATACCCGAGGTCTGTATAATAAAATCGACTTATGAGACGATCCAATAATTTTTTTTGATTAGCTAATAAGGGTGTGCAACGGTTGGTTTGATCCGGTTTTACTCTACAATGGTTCGGTTTTTCGGTTTTTGATTTTGAATATCTCTAGTCCAAAACCAAACCATTTTATTACGGTTCGGTTCGGTTTTTTTGTAATATGGTTCGGTTTATACGGCCGGTTATATATGGTTTGCTAAAATTTGTTGAGAAATAAAATTATATGTCACTTTATGCCTTTAAAATCTAAATCATAGTATTTTTTAAATATTTAATTTGTGAGATTTAATCTTTTATATATATATATATATATATATATATATATATATATATATATATATATATATATATATATATATATATATATATATATAACATGTTTTGTGTACAAACATGTCATACGAATATAATAACAATATATAACTAATTAACGATGTAAACACGATTAATGCATGAATCCAACGGAATATTCAGTAATAAGAATGATAACAATGTGTCAACCAGCTCGATGGAACACAAATAATCTTATGAAAATATTAAAGAAATATATACCGAAAATAAAAATAGAAAACGTCGACTGATGAGTGGTGATTAAGAAGAGAAAACGATCGGATTGAAAAATTGAGGGTTAATGATATTAAGTTTCTAAATCTTAATAGGCTCATTATACATAAAAGTCTTATACTCAACAATAATATGGCACATTATACATAAAAATCTTATATTTAACAATAATATGGCCGGTTCGATTTTTCGGTTTTTTTGGGGATTAAAACCGAACCGAAAAACCGAAGTTCATAAATTTTAAAACCATAACCGACCGAAAAACCAAACCATTTAAACCGAATTATTCGGTTCGGTCGGTTTTATCGGTTTTTCGGGTTTTATGCCCACCCTTATTAGCTAATCACCATGTTATCTAATCCGAGTGATTATTTGGTATTGTAAGTGAAAGATCGGTTTTGATATCTTTGAAGATGCTTCAAACACAATATTCTTCATAAGCTGCCATAGCGTGTGTTATAAGAATGAATACACCGATGAATTAAATAGAGTGTGGTATTTAAACAAGCGGAAAACACTCGAAATAATCATTCGTTAAGAAAAATAAACAATTTAAATCTTTTGCTTGTGTAAACTGAATAACTGAAATAAGAGAAATCAGTTATGGCTTGTATCAGTCCAGTTATGGGAAGAACTGAATTGATCAAATTAGTTTTAAAACAATAATTAAACAGTTAAAGACACAATATATGTTTATGGATGTTTGGATACTTCAATTGCTCATATGTCACCACTTCTACCACCTTAGGTAGGATCCACTATAACACTTTGATTTATACAACATCTTGTACAAACATACTCCAGAAGGGCAGCACCCAACTAAAATTCCTAGCACTCAATATTGCAGGTAGTACCTGATAATCCGCACAATGTTTAACGTCTCTTATGTCAAGACTACAAACATAATGTTTAATGTCTTCATATGAAGACTGACTTAGCTAAACAATAAGCTCAACTCTCTGTATATATGAGTGATTGTGTGTGAAAGTATGATAACTGATCTAATCAATACAACATGAGGTTGTTCTCACACAATTGGGCTAACTGCTTCTAGTAAGCTGAGATGAAATGAGCGTGCCCTCTGTTTCTTCACACACTAGTATTTTGTTGTAATTCTGCTTGCTTTTCAATGGTCTTGATCTGGTATTTATAGTCGCTTAGCTGACTGTACACGAGGACTCGATAATAATGTCCGTTGTATTTGCATGTGCTTCCTTATGAAATGTCTCTTCATTCCGACAACTGTTCTGAAAGCTTTTCTTTTTTAGTTCTGCTACAACGTCCATTATTGTACATTCTTCTGAGAAATAGCTTGTAGCTTGTACCTTGTATATTTGTACTCAAGTGGATTCCATTTGATATTCTAGTTGTGATATGCAAATTGATCAGTTACAACCGATGCTCTGAACTGGTCTGATAAACTCAGTTTGGACTGGTTTACTTTTGGAAATCATTTGGCGTCTTTGTTAGCTTCAGTTTAGGCTCGAGAAATGATCAATTCGACGCACTAGATAAGCTCGTTAGAAATAAAATAATAAATTTTTTAATATCAAAATCAAGATTACAAATATAAAATATTTCAACGGTAAGAATGAAATATAGGTTTTTCTCACTAGCTAGCCAAGGGAAATCTCATCCAACTACTGGGGTGAAGAACACATATATTGAATCAGTATGGATTTGGTGGGGAAAAGTAGAAAGGTGTCAGTAGGGTGGGATTTCTTTATAATTCAAATAAGTGGCCAGCCAACCACAGCCCACAGGTAGGGAAACTTATTGGACCCGAATATTTCCGAATGTATCAACCACTTAAATTTGTACCAAAATCTGACATTAATAATGAATCGGTTCGTGTTCCTTAAAAAGCATATTAATCTCATCCACTTGAATCTGATAAAAAAATTATTTCAATTCGATTCCAATATCTCCCTATTCGGTTCAACTAGGATTCCGATTTTGGTTTGGATTACAATTCCATTATCCTACAACAATCTGAAACCGGTTTAACCTGGTTATGTAAGATCCTTACACACACACAAACTTTTTTTTATTAAAAAGAAAACACGTTGAATATATATATATATATATATATATATATATATATATATATATATATATATATATATATATATATATATAGATATATAATTTCTTCAGTGAGTGGAGGTGGTCATTTTGATCAAATATGTTTCATTTTGGGAAAAAGAGAAGCGTGGGGAATCTTCATCCTAATAAATATGTACTTACTGTATTATTAAATGTGAGATCTTTATAGTAACTATCTTAGAGTACACCAAAATATTTAATACAATGACACACGTAATTCGTCATCCGTGTACATATTTTACTAGTTTTAATTATGCAAATCCGATCCACCAACAGTGAGCGAAGTGTGAGGCGAGGAGCACTGATTCTTTGCAGTTGGTTTGGGCACCCACCCTTCAACGACACAGAGCCAACTAGCACAACAATAATTGAACGTGGGGAAAAAAGAAAAGTGTCAGATATTTGGCTAAGGATAAATTCGCTAGAGAACAATAATTGGACGTGGCAAGGTGTTGGAAATTTGGATAAGGAAGGAGGTTGGTGTAGCCCACTTTAATATATATAGATTCCCCCATATTTCGACTATAATAATCTATGTCACCAATAAGTCAGTGCAGTGCTACAAACCCAGGTGTGAAAGGGGACGAGAAATTAGTGTAAAAAAATAAGGTGTTTTTAACAGAAAAGACAGATGGGAAGGACATATGACATCGGAAAATAAGGTAAAACTAGCCTATCTTAATTTATAATCTATTTTTTAAACTCATTATTTAGTTTTAAAAATAATCTAATCAAAAAATATCACAACAAAATTGATTGATTACATCATGAATGAAATGGACTCCGCCGGACATCCAAGTGGCGGCCGGTCGGTATCCAAACAAGAGTCTACTTTCATCGGTGAACTTCGAATCAACTTTTTTACTTTGATTTAGCTTCTTCGTGATTTCTCGTAAATGTCATGAACACACTATCCTATTATCTGATAGTGCTTGCATATACTTGAAGAAAAAGTTATTAGTTACAAAGTTTTGTAAATTTGTGAATGAAAAGTCCATGATAATTCTTTTTTAATCATTTACAAAGACTTTCTTAATTTGTTCATGCATGTTGCTTAGGCCTCAGGAGTCTGTTCATTCCTTTTTATTTTTTTGAAAATGCATTAATAAAAGTAAAGGATTGGTGAAAAATAAAATATTTTCCCAGAAAAATACTTGTGTACGACAGAGCCAATACTGTCCACAGTCCCCACATTAGGTGAATGTATCTTAAATAATAGCCGTGCCAACAGACCAGCACTCAGTCCCCACACACATGCCTAAAAAACAAAACATATATTCCAAATATGTGATGAATTACAGAAGGATGCAACACAAATATTTTGTGCCAATTATTCAAGATGTATGTGGCAAGAAAAGAATTCAAGATATATACATTTTTTTAAAAAAAAAATTCAAGGTTCAGTGTATAATTGTTCACGATCAAAGTGCAGAAAGGAATCGCATGAACAAGAATCACAGAATCAGAACCACACGAGTTTTACGTGGTTCAATCCAAGTGCATAACCAGAAGTTTAGAAACTGGTTGGCAAACTTTGTCTCAAAGGACATATGTAAACATAGAAAAGCAATATGAAACATATTCCAGAACCAAAAAACACAATTGAAGTATATATAAACATAGAAAACTATGAATGAATATATAAATTTATAATTCAATTGATCTCTTGTAAAAGGAAGAAAAAACTTTTGGCAATAATCATCACATCATTATAAAATACCAGTCTTCTCCAATAATAAAATTTTACCGCAAACGAAACTGTTGAGCTGGAGGCAAATTAGGATATGCCCCTGGTTCGATCGTTTGATCTTCATCCACAGGCTGACCGATGTTATTAAATCGGAAAGTTTTCAATACAACACAATATAATTAGATTCACTCTTGTTTTTCTGATCTAGTGTACAGGAGTGTGGAGTGGACATATGCGATTGTATAGTTAAATCCTGATTGCAACAATACTTTTTTATAGCTTCCATACAATTCATAGACTTTTTCGATTCAGAAGTGGACACACAAACACAGTTAGCGATGTAAACTAACCAAATTGCTCGCAAGCTATTCGGAGCATGACTTGGTAAAAAACTCGTTGATATTGTTTGTTAATCTTATCGAGCCGTCTCGAGCCCGACAATTTTATCGAGCCGAGCTCGAACTTAACTATATTCGACTCGTGAGCATGCGAACATGCTCGTTTATAGACTCGGGGACATGTTCGCGAGCTCTGCTCGTTTACTGTTTGTGAACATGTTCATTTATGTGGCTCGTTTATGTTTTCTTAATTGTTAGATTTGTCGTTTTTGATAATTTACGAATGAATTTACGCTTTTTCTGTCTTAGTTTAGCATTTTTATTATACACATATAAACACATTTTATTGTATGTTCGAGCTCGCTTCTATCTCTAATAAGCTCGAATTTGAGCTCTGTTGTATGCTTAACGAGCTAAAAACGAGCTCGAAAATGAGTAAGCATAACAATTCGAACAGGGCAGACTCGTTAAACATGATATACGAACTATTAACGAATCAAATTTGAGCTATTCACGAGTTTAATAATTTTAAAAAGAGACGAGCTTCACTTGTGCTCGAGTCGAGCTTGTATATATCTTAAACGAATCAAGCTCGGGCCTCTTAATGTTTTGCTCGGTTTGGTTCGTTACATCCCTAGACACATAGACTCCTATGATTCTGCTTGCTCCTAGACTTCGCTGATAATATTTTTGGGCATCTACATGACGGCCGATGTATTTGCTCATCTTCAGTGTTGACGTTATTTTTTTTATTTTTTTACCATCTAGAAATTTCAGTGTTAGCTTTCTGCTGCTACTCTAATTTTCATGGTTTTATGTTACTATTTGCATAATCTTGAGAGGAGATTTTGATAAAGTCTCACTTATCCTTCAGGTGTTATGTCCATATGCACTTATTTATATGTATACATGTAGAAATATGTCAAACCACCTTCCACAATTTGGAGGTGTTTCTTAAAAAAAAAAGAAAAAGAAAAAGCAATACATACTCTTGAATCTTTTTGTCTATTGCCTTCAAAAGTAAAGTGGAGATCAATGAGCTTCCCAAATCATCTACCATTCTTGTGTACTGTGTGTCTCTTACGAGCTGTGCTAACTCTCTTTTATACCAGCCACCAGGTAACCTTGAGAACCAACTGCTAGCTCCCTTGATCACCAGTGAGGAATCCAACTAACCGACCGTTGATCCACTACATCAACCCTACATGAGTTGAGTGACCTTATTAACAAAATATTTTATTGATAGTCAATTTGTAACGTAAACATGCAAACCGTGGATTCGAAAAGACATGGCCTAGACTAGGTCACCTGTTTGCTGGAAAAAAAAGGCAGAACCAGCAGAGGCACTCAATCCCTCCATTCCTGATCATGTGATCATTCATTTGTGATAATTCGAGCGCTTGAACTTGCTGCCTCTACATTCTTTACCAGTAAACTTTAGACAAATGATCTGACGCGAACTAGAATTTTGTAAGAGAGATGAATTTATGAAAGAATTGCAGCGACTTGGGAGATGTGTCATATAACAAATTATAAATATTACCAATGTATTGCGGGGATTAGACTCATTGGCCTCCTGGCAGTCAAATCTCAGCTTTGTATCTAATCCTGACATGACATTCTCTAAAACCCATAAAAGGAGAACTCAAATTATGTGCTAGTTCATAGAGGAAAATATGAAGCTTATGAAATGAATGTATTACAACTCAAGATAAAACAGCATCTAAACCATACAGAAGATAAAGAAAAGTTTTGATCGCGAGCCACTTATTAGGGGGTAGTGTACTAGTGTTGCTTCAGCAATCCACTTGATTCTGCTACAAGAAAGAAAGTTAAGTCATCTGCACTTCTTCCAGTGGTCGCCTTCGGATCATCATTATCTTCTGTAGCCGACAAAATCCTGGACGAACTATGTCTGAATGAGAACCACTATCTTCTGTAGCCGACAAAATCCTGGACGAACTATGTCTGAATGAGAACCACGGGCATTGACAGAGGATTTCTCATGCAATTCTCCCAGACTTATTTTCACAACTATTCAATCTTTTAAGGAACAGAACGAAGTTAAAAGACAACAACCACAGCTGGTAGCCTAAAAAGCAAGAAAGGTACCAACCATGGCCGCCTGACCTAAAAATAATCACAAGTATGGAGTTGTATATGTAATACGGGTGACAGACAAGAAGTTTCTAAAAGGAAATGACGATCATTCGAGGGTCTTTCTAGTTGATTACGTATGTATAGGCTCTGATGGTGATATGGAAAATTCGTTTTTTCATCTTGTAAATAAAATTAGACATTCTACAGCAAAAAAAGGTACAACTGTTAACAACAGCAATGCCGATTGATTTTCATCACAAGTCATGATAATATACTTGATTTGTTTAAAACAAGCACCACATTCATAATGAATATACTAACAATGAACATAACACCCGTCCATAAAAGCAACAAAGAAAAATGATAGATTAATTTCCAACCAATAGATAACATAAAAATGATAAGCTCCTGATTTCGACTACACATCATCCCAACAGATATACCTCCAAAACCAGACTCCACATCCCCATTCATTTCTACTACTGTATTCATCCTTACAGGATCGTTTACTAAATGGATTAGAAACTGAGAACATATTAATGTGTGTATGAAAACTGGGAACGTGTTACAGAAAGAGATTCTCCCAAACATAATATGTGCATTAGCAATACGTAATATAGGCCTTTCTCATGAAATGAAATTTTATGATTCAGGTTAGACCATCATTTCTTCTCAGCGGCCATTCTTTTGTGTATCTCAAAGGCAGTATTGAATATGCCATTTGTTGACTGGTTGCACACGAAGCATTTCTTATTTCTTGCATGATGCTGTGAATCAAAGAAAAAACATCTTAATTAGCAAGATCCATATTGAATATGCTAGCGCCTAGCAGATTGCATTATCTGAGTCAACCACCCATCCACCTGGGTACACCAGAGGGGTTGTTAAAGGGAAGAAATGGCATAATAGATTGAAGTAGGTGAACACATATTCTGAAGGGTCCAAGATCAGTTGTGAACGAGGTGAATAGAAATTTTTAAAGGGTTCAAGATCAGCGACACATTGCACCAAGGAGAAAAGTCACATGCTGATTTGGGTTTTAGGAAGTACGAAAATCACAGATGCAAATGGAAATCGAAAAATGAGTTTATACTATATTACAGTTAATATCAACCAATTGACAAAAGCAGAGATTTAATGGCATGGGTGCTACCCCACAACGATGCATAATTTTCAACTCCGTAAAAATTTCAGGAAATTGGCAAAAATAGTGCAAGTGAAATAACAGTATCTTCAAAGCAAAATGCTCGCAAAAATAATGCTTGCACTTTGTCATAACAGGATCTACAAAAGGTTCTCTGCAAATGAAACATGCAAAAGGTAGCGAATTTTCATCTTCTTCATCACTTATCTCTGGACCCCTCTCATCATCTTCATCATCCCTCAGTCCCATGGTCAATTTTTTGGCCCTTGCCTTCTCCTTTCATCCCACTCCTTCTCAAGCTGCCAACCTGACTTGTAGTCACCTCGATCATGCATAAACTTACATGAATCTCCATACCCACAATAACCAGTCTCTTTATAATCCTTGCAAATGTCCGGTTGGTAGTCAAACCTTGCAGAAACTCTTACGTGGGCGGACGCTCTCAGAGGTCTATGAGATCCACCAGCTTTCTCACTGGCTACCGTTTGCTCCCTCCGGAACCCAGCCTTATAATCTGTGTACCCATATATGCCTTTATATAACTTTTCACCACTATCACTCTTGTTATTCCCTTTCAAAGCCTCTGCAGCTTGCTTCAAAACCCTCTCTCTGATTGCCCGAGCATCTCTTGAGAATTCGGTCTCTGTTTCCAAGGTGGATGTTGCTCACTTGCTCTACTATCATTATGAATCTGTATTTCATTTGAGGACTCAAATTCAAAAACTGTTGTTTTTTTCTTTTCAACCTCATCCTCTGAGGTTAAAGATCGCTTGGTGGGTCCACTGGAGAAGTGTAGCTTGTTGTCAGACACAATTTGCTTCTTCTTATTGAAAAGCACCGACTTGTCGATTCTAGAATCTTCATCTCCCTCCTCTTCCTCTTCCACAGTAGTTCTTTTCCTACTGTTCTTCCTCTTGATGTCTTCCTGAAGAAATTGCAGACTGCAGAATGTGTTCCAAATTTAACTAATGGAATAACAAAGGTGTATGGATAAATATTAGAAACCACAAGTCAAGACAAAAATACATTGAAGAGTATTAGCAACAAATGATATGGAATGCATATGCGCAAATTCAGAAACTCAAATCAAGGAAACCACAAAAACTTGCAAACATGACGAAAGATTAAGTAAAAGGGGGAAAACGGATCGTCACGTTAGTCAAAGAATGGAAAATTCAAGCTGAAAATTGCTGATTACTCAACAGTGGACAGAATTCTTAAAAAACTCAGACGGAACTCTGTAGAAAATAAGTTACAGCAGCACAAAAACTAATTATAGTTTCCATCATAAAACTAATCATAGCATATGAGTTCATCCATAGACAGACAAAGAATCAAGAACACAAACAAAACGTATTTGCTTACACTAACAGTCTTTTAGATCATCATCATCATGATAACATATCCTCGCTAGTTGCGAGGTAGGCTATATAGATATTAGTTCTCCAAACTAAGAAACTTTCTTACATGTCATTTTTTAAACCAAGATATAAGATATACTCCTTAACCATCTTTATCTAAGTTTTCAATGGTCTGCCCTTCTTTCATCTCCTTCCATCAATCTGTCAATCTAAGATATGTCGGATTGAGGTCGTGTTTGGTTTCCTCTTCACATGACCAAATCATGTTAGACCTCTCTCTCTTATCTTATCCTCTATAGAGGCTACAACTAAATAGCTCATAATCATTTCACTCCTAATTCTATCCTTGCATGTTTTGCCACATCCATCTTAACAATGCATCTTTGCTACCCTATCTTATGCATATGTAGTCTTGTAGTGACCCAACACGCCGAATAGTCTTATAACATTTTCCTTCTAATCTCACAGGCATCCTTCTATCGCATAAGATTCCCGATGTCATCCTCTATTTCATTCATGATGCTTTAATCCTCTGGTCTATATTACCCCTAATATCCCCAGTCTTTTGGATAATAGGTCAAAAATAACGAAAAGCTTCACACGATCAGACTTCTCGACCTTCAATCTCAATTGGGCTATCCATTCATCTAGATTCAGGACCAAAGTTATAAGCTAAATTCCACTTTTGAGCGATTAATTCTAATACTTTTATTCTCAAGAGCTTAACACCATCAATCTAATCTTTTATTTACACCTTATTTAGTTTCGTCTTTCAAGACAATATCAATTGGAAACAACATACATCAAGATACCTCATCTTTAATATGTCCAGTCAGCTCATCCACAACCAAAGCAAATAGGTGAGAGCTTAAAGCCGGTCCTAGATGAAGTCCTACCGCCAAGAAATTCACTTGACATCCCTCCAACAGACTCAACATTAGTTACGGCACCTTCATACATATCATTAATGACCTCGATGCAGCATTGAATTGAAGCACATGCTTCCTCCTAAGTACCCACTAAATTAGTTCTCGAGGCACTCTATCATATGCTTTCTCTAAATCGATAAACACCACATGTAAGTTCTTCTCATCTTCTGTTGCTCTCTGTATTTATCTATCGTTTGTCTAATCAAGAAAATAACTTCCATTGCAAGCATAACCGGTATAAAACAAATTGGTTCTCTGATCCAATAATGACGCTCTTAAGTCTCTGCTCTATCACTAGCTCTCATAGGTTCATCGTATGGCAAATAAACTTAATCTCTCTATATTTTGAGCAGTTATAAATTGGTAATTCGATACTATGTCTCCACAATTCTGGCATTTTCCGCGGGCTTTACTAACGCACGAATATAGTCCTCCACACTCAATAAACCACTATTTTATGAGGTACAAAAACAAATAATATCGATATACAATATCAAATGCGACAGGGGAATCGCGACTATGTTTTGAACCCTAGAAAATAGAAACGAAATCATAAGAAATCGCAATTTTCTGCACTGGTTTGCTATTGAAATGGAGTCTCCTGGAAAATTTATACTTCTTAGGGATGAAAAAAGGCCAACGTTCAAACCTTGGTCCGATTGTTGAGGCTGCGGAGGAGTCTCGTCCTGGTCCGCCATTGAGACTTTATCTAGCGGGTATGCCGATTGGATTCCTCACACGAGCGTAAAATAGGTGGTGCAGATGGCCGTTACCGACGAAACCGTGGCGGGGTAAGCACCTCTTAAACCGTGGCGGGGTAAGCACCTCCTTTTATGGTTTTGACTTTGGAGTTTTGCCAACTGGACCATAATCAGTTTTTACATTAATTGGATTGGATTTCTTAAAATCTAAATATCACCGATTAAAACCTCTCAATTAAAATAAATTTATTAATAATTAATTTATATAAAAATATTATAAAATAATTAATCGATTTATTCCTTATTAATATTCATAATTTAATTGATTTGTTCATAATCCGTATAAATTAATAATATTGTTTTAAAATAATAAAGTTTCATATAGTTTGTTAATAATAATTAAAAAATTATAATTTGAGATTTTTTTTAAAATAAAAACATTAAAAGGACCCAGCCCCTCAGGAAGATCTTGCTGGTAAATTTTTGCTTGATCAATCCGATATTTGACGTACTTAAGTCGCGCTTGTTCGCTTGTATATAAGTCAAGCATTTTTCAGTGCAAATTGGGTATCTGATTTGCCATTCGCCGTATTCAGGTCGCGTTCGTACCGCTTGCATACAAGTCAAGCATTTTCAGTGCACATTGGGTTTCTGATTTGTCATTCGACGAACTTAATCGCGCTCGTACTGCTTGCATACAAGTCAAGCATTTTCCAATCAAACCAGGACATTGATTTGAATCACTGTGCAGACGCGAGATAGAACTTTTTGACGAATCATTCTTACACCTTTACAAAGTGTAACTCAAGATAAACTCACATATACTGAGATTATTTTCTAATGTGAGACATTTTTTATTCAACATTGATCATCCACTTATCAAAATCATAACATGCTTATCAAATTTCCATTCAGATTGGATAAAGCTCAATAGACAAAGTACGAATTCCGATATATTATATCATCTACTTAAATAAGAAAATATATTTGTACACCATTTTTTTTTTCTGAAAAGAAGAATAGAAACGTATCCGCAACAAAGTTCTTGAATCCCCAGTCAATTAAAGCAAACTTAAGATGACTGAACCAAGCGTGAGAGGCCGGCTTTAGACTATATAAAGCCTTATGAACATGACACACATATGTTGGATTGCTAGGATCTTCAAATCTTGGAGGTTGTTGGATAAACACCTTTTCAGAAATACGACCATTTAAAAATGCATTGTGCACCTCAAGTTGATGAATGAGCCTCTTGTTTGTCATAACAAGAGTGAGCATAATTTTGATTGTATCTGGCTTGATTACGAGACTAAATGTGTCTGTGAAATCAATGTCGGGTATTTCAGAATATCCTTTCGCCACAAGGCGTGTCTTGCACCTTTGAAATGTCCCATTGACATCATATGTACGTCGAAAAACCCATTTACAGCCAATTATTTTCATGTTTGATGCCGCAGAACCAATGACCAAGTTCATTTTGGTGACCAAGGTTGTAAATGGCGGGAAGCGATGGCGGGCGGCTACCGCCTCGGCCGTCTAGGCGATGCCCAGGCGGTTGATTTTTTTTTTATAGATAATCATGCAATAAAATCACAAATAGTCATCATTTTTAATGTAAAATGTGCAATTAAATAATGTTTAAACACAAAGAAGATTCATACAATATAATATCATCTAGATAATGTGCAATTAATAAGTATTCATTATCATATTAATGCTATCATGTTAACAAAGTAATATAATTACTTTTACCAAAAAACTGAATTTAAATTTCAAAAAAAAAAAGAACTGAATTTAAATTTCAAAGTTTCAATCAATAATCCATCGTTAGAACAAGTAGTCTCTCAATATTTTTTTGTTCTCACCGGATGCTTTAAGACATGCTTCAACTTGTCCTACAATACCTGCAATATGATGTTTCATCCTATACACTCCTCTTTTAATAAGCTTTTTACACAACTTGCATGTGATCAATCCATTTTCTCTTTATTATACAACATCTCATATTCCCAACAATATCATTAGACTTTAGCTTAAATTCCAACTCCAGTTGTTTATCTTTTTCCACAATTAATCTTCAACAATAAATCAATAATAAATTAATAATAGGAAAAAAATTGATTTTTGAAATCACAAAATCTGAAATATTATAAAAAAGTACGATAAATAATAAATATACAATGTTAACCTAAATATTCTGACTGCTGGCGGCGGGCAGCGGGCGGCAGACTGTGTGTGGTGGTTGAACTTGAGAGTTGAGAGTGAAAACAAAAAATAAAATAAAGAAAGTGAGGTATGCTAGGGTTTTGATATTTAAAATTAGTTGACTTTTACTAGATTTTTAAAATTTTTGATAAGTTTTTAAAATTTTTGATTGACTAGGTTTTTAAAATTGTTGACTTCAATTTAAAAATCTTGACCGCCTGCCTGCTTGCCGCTGACTACAATTTAAAAATCTTGACCGCCAGCCTGCTTGCCGCCTCGCCCGCCTGCTCGTCGCCTCGACCGCCTACCCAACGCCGTATAGCTTGGGCCGCCTAAAACACTCGCCTCATGCATAGACGGTGCGGTCGAGGGCCGCCTACCGCCTAGACAGCCGCCTCGACCGCCATTTAGAACACTGTTGGTGACGTGTACGTAATTCTTGCATAGCATGTTTCCAAAGCAGATTTGTCAATGCCTCAGTTAAGGAGTTTGCCTCAATAGAGGGAGGTCCAGTGGCAGTGAAGGTGAAAATTTTTGGTTAAAAATCCCGAGCTTGGATCTAGTGGCCATTTGGTGTCGTGAGGCTTGAGGAGGAGAAAGAGCGGAAGCAAGTAAAGGTGATGGTGCTGAAGGAGAGGCAACAAAACCAGATTGTGATGGTGAAGTGGGTGTTTCAATGGGTTGATCTTGTGAGATGGTGAACAAAGGCAAAAATTGAGTGAGAAGAGCTTACAGGAGAAGCATGTAAAACAGGTTTAACCATAGGTGAGGAGTATAATTCAGTACCAGCAAAGGAATTGAAGTAGGAAAAGAATATACAAATTCGACATATTCGTATGAACAAAATGTTGATCAGATTTGAAAGGAAATTCAGTTTCATTGAAAACAACATTACGAGAAATTATATACATATTCGTCCTGAAGTAGAGAGACATTTGTAACCTTTTATATGATGAAGACTGTAACCAAGAAAAACACATTTTTTTAGTATGAAAATCAAACTTGTGACATTGAAAAGAACGGAGGTTAGGAAAACATGCACAATCAAACACTCTTAAGAAGGAGTAATCAGGTAGGATATTGAATGATTGGAAAAATGGCGATTGATTTTGAAGAACAGGAGATCAGATACACACCAGTTTAAAAGGCTTCCCACAAAAACTTTAGAAGCAAATTTGCTTGAGCAAGTAAAGTAAGGCCAGTTTCGACGATATGCCTATATTTCCATTCGGCGCCACCATTTTGTTCATGGGTGGTTGAACAAGGATGCTGAAAATGTATACCATGATGACTTAAAAATGACCGAAAGCGCGAAATTCTCCTCCCCCAATCTGATTGCAGTCTTTTTGTTTGAGAGGAAAAATTCATGTGAAGTCATCAATAAAATGGATGTAATACTTGTAGTCTTCTGGTGATGTAATAGGAGACGGTGTAGATTAAATTAAGTGGTGGTGTTGTTTTTTGTTGGGGTAGGGATATATAAGATAAATTATGAAGTTTACCTTACTGACAAGAATCATAAAAAGCCAAAGATGATTTATTTTTTAATGTATTGCATTGGTGATTTATTTTCAGAAGTGATCTAAATCAGTTTAAAGATAGATCTTATTTTGTTTTTGACAAATGTTTCATGTGTCGATTGTGATGATTTTGCTGATAGATTATGTATCAACTTGTGTTTAGAACTTTATTCACTTTAAAAAACAATTTTTGTTTCACTAATATTTTCCTATGATCCTATAGCAGATCCTCCCCTGCTTTGATGTAGGGTTTGGTTGTGCTATGACGATCGATAGTGGTCTTTATGAAGAAAAAGAAAAACATAATTCGAGTCTTAGAAATGATAATTTTCCCATTATCTCATCAAAGTCCAAATATTACGCAGGTATAGTTTGATACATGAGATAAGAGAGATTGATAAATAATCCTCTCTTATCTCACATTTGGTATATTTTTAGAAAGCACATGATAATGTCAGGGCCCGTGATAAATAATTTTATATAAGGATAAAATATCTCTTTTATGATATGTGATAATTTTAATCTAATAATAAAAACACTACAAATGACTTAATTGCCCTCAATATATAAAAATTATAAACCCTATTGTTCTCTCATTTTACTTGTAGGTAAAAATTAAAATCAAATAAATATTTTTATTTATTTTTATATATTATATAATATGATAAATATATAAATGAACTCGAGATAATTATATAAATGATTTGTATAAATCTCAATAAAATTATTGGTATTACTCGATTAACCTTAAAAATTTATATTTGACTTGACTCACAAAATTAAGGGCTCGATTATCATATTATATAATATTTAAAAATAGGTAAAGAATAAATAAATCATACAAGCACTGTCGACGCATGAACATATAAGAAATATGAACTCAAGCAACAAATTTGAAATTATAAAATTTATTATGATAATGTTAATTTGTCATTACAATATAATATATAAATTTAATCACTCTTATTAAAATAATACCAAACATTAAATATAATATCATACGTCTTATTTATCATTAACTTATCCTTATATTATATATCACATGTTTATTCTATCATGTGTACCAAACTATTCCTTAATATATATGTTTCTAAAAACATCTCGGGACGAATCAATTTATTTGTCATAGCAATCTTCTTCTTTGTGTGTGTGTGTGTGTGTTGGTATGATATCATACCATGTGCGGGAGTAGTTTGCACATGGATTCAAAATGATCAAATCTGTAATAATTAAAATCTCCAATCATTGAAAGTAGAAAGAGACCAAACACCAAAAGGAAAAAGATGGTCATATATACATATATTCAAATCCATCCGCCTATTTGCATCTCATGATTCCACTGCCAAACAAGGCATTATCAAGAAAATGGAGGTCTCAACTGGAAACTATCTCAGGGCACAAATTTACAAATCGATTACATTTATATCCTATATATTTTATGCACAAATCTTGATCCATTTTTACATCTAGTTTTTATGAAATATCATTTTGGAGCAAAAAAAAATATACCAACTCATTATACCAGATCAAGTTTTAGTAATCAAATTGGCCAATAACAATGATGAATCAGTTCGGACCAGTTCAATTTTTTTTTAAAAAAAAAATAGTTCTTTTAGAATCTTCTTATTTCTTATATTTTTTTAAAAGAAAATATTTTATAAATACAATTTTTTTAATAATATATAATTATATTTGATATTTTAATTATATGCAAACTACTACGTTAATACGATGGTTTACCAAAATTTGTATGTCCAATTTTACCCCTTTTTAACATTTCCTAGCTTTGGTGGTGACAGCTCAAACATTTATTTGGGCTTAGCCGAAATTAATTATTCTTTTTTCCCCAACCTTTTCTCTCCTTTATGTTCAAATCTGAAAAAGGGAAAAAAGTGTTGAAAACTTTTTATTACTAAACGAAAGCTTACATATTCTTGGAATTTTGCATTTCGTGTAAGAATAGTTTCGTCTCCCTTATGTCCTTCATCATAAACCACCATGTAAGTTGTAACATTTTAATTTTGAGTAGCTCTTTTGTGAGACGGTCTCACGAATTTTTATCTGTGAGACGGGTCTCACGAATTTTTATCTGTGAGACGGATTAACCTTATCGATATTTACAATAAAAATAAAATTGTTAGCATAAACAATAATATTTTTTTATGGATAACCCAAATACGATATATGTCTCACAAAATATGACCCGTGAAACCGTCTCACACAAATTTTTGCCTTTAATTTTTATTTATACTATTGCTTTTCCAATAACCAATTCTCATTTTTTATTTATGTCAAATGAATTATAAATCTTAATAATAATATATTACAACAGTGCGTATTTACTATCTTCGTCTTAATTTTATAGATACGCCTGTCTTTTTCCACACAGATTAAGAAATTTATTTGAAATATCAATTACACTAGCAATTTTCTGATTTTACTTTTATTTAATGAATGTTTATATAATGGAAAAAAATATTGTTAAAAATGAGTACATGAGCCCCACTCACGGATCCTAATCTATGAGACGGGTCAATCCTACTCATATTCACAATAAAATTAGTACTCTTAGCATAAAAAATAATATTTTTTCATGGATGACCCAAATAAGATATCCGTCTCACAAATACGACCCGTGAGACCGTCTCACACAAGTATTTGCCATATGTTTTTTTATATTTGAGTGATCAATATAATCGAGATCGATGAAGAGATAATAATTTTATGACAAATACTTGTGTGAGACGGTCTCACTGGTCGTATTTGTGAGACCTATATCTTATTTAGGGCATCCATGCTAAGAGTATTATTTTTTATTGTAAATATCGGTAGGATTAACCCCTCTCACAGAATAGGATTCGTGAGATGGTCTCACATGAAACCCACTCTTTTTTTATATGGAATCATATTTTTTTGCTACACAAAATGAAATATGATTTTTTAAACTCTATAATTCCATAAAATATAGCTCACAAAATCAACAAGAATCTATTTAGTTGTACAAAATATAAAAGATAAGAGTCATTAATTTGAATTTATGGAAGATGAAACATGTCGCTTCATTTTCGCTTTGAAAGTGACGATGAAAACAAAAACATCAGCGGCCGTTGGGTCGTAGTACATATTTTTTCCTTTTCTCCATTTCCATTTTCTTCTTTCCAAAGACTTATCAACACACAAACACAACTCCCTTTTGACAAAGGGAAACAACAAAACCAGAAGAAAAGACAATAAGCACCATTCTTGAATCCTCCACGATTCTGTATCTAACAGTCTTAACTTTTGAAAAATTCCCGTTTCGTCTCCCAAAGATTATTCTCGACGCTTCTATTTTTTTAATCGTTATTAATCAGCATGAGTTTTATTGATATTCAAGAAGCTAGATATAAGCTAAACTCAAGAAGAGAGAGTTCTTGAACTCTTACTTCTAACCTATCTCCAATATTCCTCCTTTCTGTTAATCTTGAGTATTCTGCGGACAATCTTGATGAAATAGCTGGACTTTTATAATTTGTCGACATTACCTTGAAGATTGTAACTTTTTGAGCATTTGCAAATCTATTTGAGGAAGGTATTTTTCATTTGTTCTTTTTGTTGCAAAATAGTTTTCCATGTGATACTTGATATATAAACTTTAGAATACTCTAAACAAGTTATATTAATCGAGAGTCCATATATAAGTTTGAGTTAAGACCAAAAGATGTTGTGAGATTTTGAAGACGATGATGAGTATCTGTGCTGGAGATTGAGGATTTGGTGTTGTGTTAATATAATATTAAGGAATCATAAATTGTTGTTTTTATTTATTTATTTTAAACGTTAGTCGGTTTATATCTTTCAAGCAAAGTGTTGTTTGAGTGATGGGTTTTTCCCTTTTGATAGAAGTGCATCGGTGATGCTTACTATTGGTTTTTCGTGGATTAGGATGTGAAATGATTCTTGTAACAGTAATTTAATTGATTTCATTGTAGGACATAAATTCATGTAACATGGGATTAATGAGCATTATCATTTTGCCATGAATTAGTTATCATGATACTTGTGGATTCGGTTGTGTCAAGAACTATGAATGGGGGGGATTATGTAGAAAAAAGAACATGATTAGGAGGGGACGTGCAATTTTTAAAGAAGAAATGGGCTTCATTGAATTTGATTAGAAACATATATATTGGAGACCCCTGAAATTAAGGATTGAATAAGCTATCTATAACATTTTGAGCTAGAAGAACGTGCTAGGACTTAAAGATGATTAGCTTGCATCCATATAAAAGAATCTGAAGTGGGTAGCTAGCACTGAGAAAAAAATAGTTTTGTGAATCCTAAACATGCAAGTAGCAGTATCAGAGTCATGTTTTACTAAATCAGTGGATTAAGCATCGTGATGCTGTAAGTTTAAAGCATTTTAATTAGATTCTGTGTCCAAAAAATTTGATAATGCCCTCATCGATTGATTATATTTGTATTTGGGGTCAACATCCCTTCTGCAGCCTGAGTTACACATTGTTACGAGAATTCTTAGTCATGCTATTAAGTGAACATGAAGTCAACTTCTTGTAACACAGTGCACCATTTAAGCTCAATTGTTGCTGCTTATGATCATGAGATCATTCCTGGTATTGGCCAATTAAAATATCTTTTTGTCGCTTGATCTAAATTATATCATTCTTGTTCAAACTGTTTTTTTCATCAAAAGAGTATTGCTGAGATGCGTATTAATTAGTTGTAGCATATTCCTGTTCATTTGGCATGTGACAATGGATGGTGAAAAATATGTAACATCAAGTTCTCTTTCCCAGGTTGAGTGCTTCCAATTCTTGATTTAATTAATAAGTTGAGACTTTATCGAGCTACAAACGACTGTAAGTTACAAGAGCTTCATGGAGAACCACTATCTGCTTGCCCTTGGCTAAAATGAAGAGCACAAAGGTCGAATTCTTATATGTTAAAGCTCCTATGTTCTTATACAAAATTTTCTGTTTATTTATTTGATTGTTGGGTTAATGAACTGTATTTGGCGGCTTATCATTTGGCTGCAAATTCAAGAATGAAGGAGAAAACGAGTAGATAATAGATGAACACGAATTCATCATTGTTTTAACATCTATCGAAATGAAAATAATTATGGAAAAAGAGGAATGGAATGGCTGATGCCCCATCTATTTTTATTATGGCATTTTCCCCCGATGTTGTCCTTAGCAATTGATCATGAATTTTATCATCAATTAGTTTTCTTGATCCAGTCCTTGGAACATTAAGATCTTTGTATTTTTTTTACGGTGAAAACTCTTGTAATTTATTGAATAAGATAAAGATCCTTAATTACAAGATTAATCATCCATAAAAAGAAAATCTCCACGCTTCCAAACAAAAAGGGAAAGGAAGAACAAACAAAAGAGGCAATGGAATGAACAATATTATTTGCAGTCCGCCATACATTCCTTAAGGATGGGCTTCCCAGAAGAGACATAAGACCTCGGATATCCGAAGCTAGCCCCCCCTCCCCCCCCCCCCCCGGCGTAACTGCGATTCTCTTCTGCACCTGTGACTGCTTGCACAGTGAGGAGAGAGTCTAAGGTGATAAGATAAATCCCAATGTTGTGTTCCCTAGAGATGATGACTCCAATTTGAACAACAAGAAGTTCAGCAAACGTAACCGATGTGGGTTTCTCAATATTTTTTCCAAAAGCAAGAATTGGTTGTCCCTCGTGATTTCGGATTATCCCGCCAAGTGCGGAGCTATTAGTACCTTCATTATAAGATACGTCAACGTCCAGGCGTAGAGTATTCAATCCAGGATTCTGGAGAGCATAATGGTTTATGGTCTGGAGCTAGCCATAGAGCCTGGCGTGCTGCTTGGAAGTCTTCCAGTAGGCTAGCACACCACTCCACATTGATCTCAAGAGGGTAGTCATTTCGGAGGTGAGTAAGTCGAAGTCTCTCACTCCAAATAGCCCATGAGTGCATCACATAGACTTCATAATCGTTCTTACTCAGCTTGTCTTTCATCCAGAGTGATATATCCGTAGCATCCAAATGTCGGGATTGTTTTAAGATCTGCAAAAAACCAGTTCCTTTCCAGCAATGCTCTATGGCCGAGCAGGTGAACAGAGCGTGGGCAGTAGAGTCGCAAGCATGATGACAAAAAGGACATGAGCCAATGATTGGAACATGGTGAACCAATAAATTATTCTTTGTGGGAATAATATTCTGGAGAACTCTCCACCAAAACACTCGGACCTTCGGAGGGATGTTAAGAGACCATGGGAACCGCCACCCATATATAGAATGGTGGCCCTAGCTCGAGGGGGGAGAAGAAAAAAATCCGATCTCTGCCTTATGGCCATTCCAAACTGAATATTTACCTTTCGGATCAAGAGCCCAAAAACGAAGATCTTCTTTTTGAGTTGGAAAGAGAGAAAACGATAATAAGCCTCTCCGTCGATGAGAGAGCTAACTGTAGAGAAATCTCAGAGTTAGGAGGGAGGGGCACATGGCTCAACGTCCCTGGAATCCAACGTTCCCCAAAGGCAGCAATTTTTGAACCATCTCCCATTTTCCAACATAAACCTTTTTTCCAGCAGCGGCCTGCTCCATAATAACGATGGCCAAATGTAGGAAGGGTTGCTGCCAAGAGGTGCTTCCATAATATCATGGTGCCGAAAATACCGAGCTTTTAATACTCGTGCAAGCAAGGAACTCGGATCAGTAATAATACGCCAAACGTGTTTGGCCAATAAAGCTTTATTGGAAGTCTCAAGGTGGCGGAAGCCGGAGCCGCCCAGCTTTTCCAATGTAAGCGCCTCCTCCCTTGTTCCATTTCCCACCAGAAGTTAGCGCATTCTCGTTCAATCTCCTCACAAATAAATTTTGGGATACAAGAACACGACATTGCATAAGTAGGTATGCCTTGGAGAACATATTTGATCAAGGTCTCCTTACCACCCACCGAATAATACTTATTTCCCCACCCTTGAATTTTCTTCACAACCCTTTCCACCAGGTACCGGAATTGCAGCATTTTACTACGACTAGAAGCAACAGGTAGGTCTAAATACACCACGGGTATCGCCGGTGCCGATTTTATCTGATCTCCTACTTGGTCAGTAGTGTTAGGACGGAACGAGAAAGTGGATTTCTCAATATTGATTAATTGCCACGAAACCCTTTCATATAAAGATAGACAATTGCGAATTGCCACAGAATCCTCCAATGTCGCTCTGAAGAACAAGAGTCTGTCATCAGCAAAAAACAAGTAGGAGATAGTCGGGCAAGAGGGAGCAAGACGCACCCCATGTAAAAGTCTCCTGGATTCGAGAGATAAAAGAGCTGAGGACAGACCATAAGCACATAACACAAACAGGTAGGGGGAAGTAGGTCTCCTTGACGCAACCCTCTACTCGGAGTAATATTGCCAATCAGATTGCCATTCAGTAAGACAGAGTATCTGACAGATCTCACACATCGCATGATCTTCTTCTCCACCCAAGGTGGCGTAAAAACCAGTCGAATCATCATATCCTTAAGAAAACACCACTCAACTCGGTCGTACGCTTTGCTCATATCAAGTTTCAGCTCAACATTTCCTTTATGACCCTGTTTTCTACTTCTGATCCAGTGCAGTGTCTCGAAACTTAGAATAACATTATCTGAAATGAGGCGTCTGGGAATGATGCACTCTGAAACTGATTAACAGTCTGCCCGAGTGCTGGACCAAGTCTGTTCGTCAAAGCTCTAGCAACTATTTTATAGCAGACGTTACATAAACTGATCGGCCTGTAATCCTTCATTGTCATATGGCTCTTAATTTTTGGAGTAAAGGTAACAATATGTGCATTCCACTCATCAATGTTTCCCCCATCATTAAGAATACTAAGAACAGAAGTCGTTGCCTCACCTTCTATTACATCCCAAAATTTCTGAAAAAAGAAGACTGACATACAATCGATGCCCGAGGCTTTGTCGGGGTGCATTTCAAGGAGTGCTTTGCGGACTTCAGGAGCCGAGAAAGGCCCACATAAAATCTCATTCATATGTCCATCAATCTTTGGCATCACACAATCAAGAATCAGACTGCGATAGTCCTGAGAGGGATTATTTGTCGAGAACAAATTCACAAAATAGTGTTCTATAATACCAGACAAGTTATTATGCTCTGTGCACCAGTCTCCATGAGAAGAAACCAAACCCCTTGTATGGTTCTTTGCTCGGCGAGTCGAGGCACGAGCATGGAAGAATTTGGAGTTCCGATCTCCATGAGCTAGCCAAGAAACTCTACTCCTCTGTCGCCAATATAGTTTTTCTTTGTATGTTAGCTTCTCAACCTCGCGCTCTAGATCACCAATTTGAATAGCCGAGTGTTGCCAATGACCATGCGATTTCAAAATATTCAGCTGGTGTTGTTTTTTTTTTTAATTTGGCGAGGAAGGTTATGAAAGTGATCTCCAGCCCAAACCCGCATCGATTCCTTCCAACTCAAGAGACGGTTAGGTAATGAAATAGAGCTATCAGATTTGCGCCATCCCCTTTCCACTACATCTTGACAGTTAGATTCAGTAAGCCAATGGGGTTCAAATCGGAACACATTGTGCTTTCTAGACGTTTGTTGCTGCGATCCTTGGAGCTCAATGAAAATAGGTCTGTGATCGAATTGAAGAATTTCCAGTGAATGAGCTTGAGAGGCTGAGAAGAGAAGCCTCTATTCAAAAAAAGCCACATACCGATCAAGGGGAGCAAAAATAAGAGCGTCCGATGAACGACGGATAATCTATGTAAAGAACTCGCCCTCTCCATGGAGATCGTGGAGAGAACAATCATCCAGAACATCCCGAAACGCTCTAGTATGAGAGAGTGGCCGAGGGTTCCCCCCAAATTTTTCTCGATCAAAGCAGATCTCATTAAAATCACCCCCTACCAGCCACGGAAGATTGCGTAGTTCTGGCACAGAGCAAAGACGTCGAAGCAAATCCCAGGAGAAATGCCGACGACTAGAATCTGGGTTCCCGTAAAAACCTGTGTATCTCCATAGCTTCTCCTCATGCTGAATAGAGCAGTCAATATGGCGAGAAGAGTAAGAGTGAATAATAACTTCAAAAGGAGTTTTCCACAATAGCATTAATCCCCCAATTCTTCCTTTGCAATCTACTCCAAAAAAATCATCAAACCCCTGAACATGCTTCCACCATTGACATTTAAAACCCATCATTTTCGTCTCACAAATGAAAAGAAGGGTTGGGTTCTTTTTTGCGACAAGTCTCCTTAGTTCACGGAATGCTCGTTGGTTCCCAAGCCCTCAAGCATTCCAAGAGATACAACTTATTGGTATCAGTGGGGTTGCTTAGCTACCACCGCCGCTGCATTAGTATCAATATGATCCGAAGATTCTTCAAGCACTCGTTTCTTAGGGGTGGTAGGACTGACACTGGGAGATACCATATATGGAGCAGTATGCACATTGTTGATGTTATTAATAATAGCCCCGTGATCTCGAGCGCGACGTTTCCACTTTTTCTGTCCATGAGTCGTGTGGGTGGTGACAATATTGATAGGGTGCATGCTAGGCAGATCACCTAGGACCATTTTATTACTGGTGCTACCATCAATGAGAATAATTCTCGTGGGATTGACCGGGAGAGGAGCCTGAGGAATTTCAATTGGAATTAAAGCCCGACTCTCAGTTGGAGAAAAATCATGTCCCTCGGGAGATGGACTTTCAAGCCAGCATGACCTTTGTTCTTGCCAACCAGGGCAGTGATCTCAGCAGTTTTCGACTGACGAGCCAAATCGCTACTCCGAGTGTCTTCACTAGGCTTATTATTTTAATCTTTTACTATTTCGAATTTCAAAGATTTCTTATTTCCTCGATTGCTTTTTGATTTGATTGATGTGTAGAACCTGTCGGAGGATACACAAAACTCTCACGACAGAAAGCCTACTAATCTTGTTTCCCATGGCTGCAAAAGTGAATTGCCTAATAATATTGCCGAGACTCCTGTGCCAGACTCAGTTTCCATTTCTGTATCAAGCAATGATAAAAAGAAAGTTTCCCGTGAGGACATTGAACTTGTAAGAGAGTTATCTTTTTTTTTCCCGTTCTGTATCTGCCGTTTTATAAGTTGCGATTTTCTGCATCACATGATCTATTAATCTGTTGTAGGTTCAGAATTTGATAGAACGATGTCTACAATTGTATATGAATAAAGACGTGGTGGTAAAGACCCTACTGAACCGAGCCAGGATAGATCCTAGGTTCACAAATTTAGGTATGCTTTTTCAAGTGATCAAAGCAAGTGCAAATCTGAGTCTAAGCAATGTCATTAGGATAACAATTAGTTAATGGTTATGTAGATCAGATATTGACGCTACGCATAAAAAATGCTTAAATTTAATTTTTCATGTTGTTTCCAATTCAGTGTGGCAGAAACTGGAAGAAGAAAATCCCGACTTTTTCCGGGCATACTACATAAGGTTGAAACTGACGAAGCAAATTATCTCATTCAACAACCTGCTTCAGCACCAGTATGATATGATGAAGTATCCAATGTCTCCAAAGGTTCCGTTGGCGCCCATGCAAAACAAAATCCATCCAATTCCTGGTACACTTCTTGAGAATGTACCTTCATTCCCTTTTTGTCTTGAATTGAGGAAAGGGGGATACAAGAAACAAGTCACAGAAAAATATTGAAATAATGTTCTCTAATTTGTGTATAGAGATGCATTTTTTCCCACATTATATCATTCATCAATACTCAATGTCACGTTTTACAGTGCAGCCAACAACTTACCTATGGGATACCCAGTCATGCAGCAGCCTTCACTTACTGCTGCAGGGCAACCTCATATTGATCCTATGGGCTATTCCACGACTAGCTGTCACATTGTCCATGGAATTCCCGCTCCAGGAAATTATCTTCATATGCCCATGAATCCTGGAAACGAGTGAGAATTCCCTTTGAAAAAGAACATTGAAACCGATTCGCTGAAAATAACTATGAAAAAATGGTTCTTTAGATTCATGTAACTGCCACCTCATTTAAAAACATGTTATATACTTTTTATCTTCTCTGCAGTATGGCGATTGACCCATCTGGGGCTGATGTATTACCCATTATTCCACCAAGCAACGGTATTCCATCCATGTCGGATACGCCTCTGAGCCCAACTTCAGTGGCATCCAGTAGCCATTTTCCCTTTACAGCATCAGATATATCTGGCATGGAAGTTGATACTTCAGCCCTTGACACTGCATTTACATCAGACGTGGCTAGTTCAGTCGAACTACAGCTTCCACCAGAAAATAGAGCTGAGAATTCTAGAGATTCCCTAAGATCCTTGGACCACATTCCGTGGAATTTTAGCCTTTCAGACCTGACAGCAGATTTATCAAACTTGGAAGGTAATTCAAACATAATTTTTATACCTTTTCATAAAAATTGATTTCTTGTAACATCTGGAGCTCTTCTATTATGTGGTGTTAACGAAAGGGAACTAGGCCATATGGGGATATTCAAATCTTTATATGTAGAGAACTGTATATTTTCTTGAAATTTTCTAGCTCATGGTGTCTGTTGTTCTTTTGCGGCAGATCTAGGAGCTCTTGGAAATTATCCCAGCTCGCCTTTTTTAGCTTCTGATTCAGATCTTCTACTTGATTCGGCAGAACAAGATGATTTAGGTAACATATTATCCTGGTTCACTCGATATCGTAGCTTCCTTTCACTTTTAGTGATTAAGAAATGTAACATGAGGAGAAATACTCACACGGACCAAGTCCTAGTGTCCTACATTGGACCAAACTGTTTATCTGTGAGCGAAACTGTAATATACAAGATTTTTTTTATGGTATTTTTTTTCAACATTCACCTGAAATTATGGCACTGTTAACCTCACTCTTGGTCTATGGCTTCATTTCAGTGGAAGAGTTCTTTGTTGACTCTGATATAGTTCCAGGGCAGTGCCAACTGTCGGATGAAGAGAAACACACATCACCATGAAGCTCGTTTCAAGTTCAGTTCTAGATTTAGTCCATGTCCAATGAAAGATGCTATCTATCTGTTTTAGGATTCATCTGGTATAGGTGGTTCCATCTGTTGTGTTACAATGCGCCACTTCCCTTTTTTAAAACTTAAATCACATATAATGGTCGACATGATTAAATCTTTAAACTCTGGATTTTATCACGTTCTCTCGTATTTTCTTGTTTATTCGGGATGTCATTGATATGGACAACCTGAAAAATAGATGAACTAAGTCGTAATTTTAATATATTTTTGCTAGAAGCAATCAATTACCAACTGATTGTATTGATATCTTTTTCAAAAGAGAAGGTAATAATTTGATTGATGGAATAACATTTTAACCAATTCAAAATAATTTGGATGAATTGTTTTATAAAACATTTGGTATATCTTATTAAAGTGTTTTAACAAATACATGAAGTACTTCAAAAATATAATTTAAACATGTTAAAGTAAATGTGAGATAACAAACAAGATTTATTCACGTTCAAAAGTATAATTTAAACATGTTAAAGTAATGTGAGATAACAAATAAGATTTATTGACGTTATAACAAACAAGATTTATTGACGTTCAAATACGATATAATTCTTCTATTACTCTCCATTTTCAATATAGAAGGTATTCAATAATGATTTTCGATCTACACCTACTTGTGAAGTCTGGCCCAATTTTTATTATCACACTTAAGAATGATCAAACATTAATAACTCTTTATCTTCTGGGCAACTCTGGTATAGACATTCGTCTTAAGCTCTCTTCCTTCTATGATGGTTGCATATCATTGTAAATTATGCGTAAAGATTTCACTCAACTATTCTCTCAAACCAATCTCTTAGACCGTCTCTCCAAACAATCTTTCCTAAATATTCTCTGAACATGTTCGAGCGTAAACATATAGTAGCGGGATCCAAGAAAATTGTTAATCGGAAAAATTTACATGCTGTTACTGACCTTCCAATGGTCATATTGGTTGGTCATCTTCCAATGGTCTAGTTTTTTTTTGGTCTTCACCTTCAGTTTCTACTGCTCTTTTGGTTGGTCATCTTTCCATGCCGAATAGAAGAGTATTAATGTTGTATGAGTTGTCAATGTGATTTTGCAATTTATTAACTATGTTAAAGAAAACTTAATTGCATTTTCCATCGCATTTTCTCGTTAAACCACACCTCATTTCATAATATGGTACAGTCCAAGTTATTAAAACTTCGCATTTAATTGATTACCAGAAGATCGTCATGACAATAAAAAGTGATTTTCACTAAACCAGAACCAAACTCGAGTTTTTCTTTAGATTTTGTTGTATTGCCAGTGTTTACAAAAAGCCTGTATCATGGGATTGTAACTTAGAATCAGAAGGATGTTTACTGTACAGAGAACCTACGCCTGATACTTCAGAAGCAGAAGCAGAAGCAGAAGCAGTCAGAGGCTGGAAATTTGTATTGCCAACAAACCAGTAGAGAGCCCATTTCAGATTGCAAAGGGTGTATTTCAAAGCTTTGGTCCAATTCTCTGGTTTGTTGAAGCTCTGCGTAATGGAGTAGTTTTCCACTTTATCATTTTCAATCCTGCAAAAACATGCCGAATGCTTCTTAATTCATTTTTTAGCATACATCAATATGGTTACTTCAAGTTCGAAGCTTGTGGTTCGACAGGGACAGATGGTAATGTGCATGTTCCAAAATTGAAAATTATTCCTCAGCATTATACGTGTTTCATGAATATTTCAATGGTGAATTTCATAAATGTTTAAATAAATTAGATAACGATGAATGGATATTATCTTTACCAAATGAAATAAAAAATACATGATGCCAGTCAATCGCAGGAAATATATAAACTTACTTGTATGGAAGCTTAAAACATTTCTCGGAAGGAATATTTTTTTCTTTATCCTTCGAATTTGCGAACTCTGCAAACTCCTTTAGGCAGGCTAGGAACAATGTCATGGCTTTGTCATAACGAGTGCTCCAGAATACATTCACAGGCCCAAATCTGGGAGATGCAGACAATGGATATGAGTTTAAAATGCAAAATAGAACATATTAATGGACGACACTGTAAGAGTTATTGAAGGATAACATGGTGATGGCTGCTACACATGCAAAAATAAATAAGAAAAAAAAACTTTGAGTTGTTTCTCAATACATACGATTACATCAAAGCAGGTAATCCCAAAGAATATAATTGCATACTTTTGCCAACGATTACATCAAAGCACAGCGATCAAATTTCAAACATGTAGCATTCACAAAGAGGCAGACCCTTTTATGATTTACAGATCAAAGAGCAAACGACCCTTTTTGAGTAATACATTTTTTATTCACCGATAAAAGTTCAAACAAAAAGGAAAACCACCATTCAAAACATTATTTTCAACTTACAGTTCATAAGTATTGTTACTGCTGTCCATTATGCGAGGATAACTCCCCATAGGAAGAATCTTAATTCGGTATCTGGGAATCATAAATTAAGAAATGGCAATTCAAAAGGATTGTCATGGAGTTTATCGGCTTCATTTTAGTATAAACTAGAACCACCACCAATCAGGCAAACCAAGTCGCATATACTGTTGATACTGGGAGGCCTTAGAATTGGAACTGACATCGATTTGGTAGATTCTATTCCCTCAGAATCAATTTTGCTGTAAATCTGGATCTGATGAACTGTAAATGGAATGGTAATGGAATGTTACCTTAAAAAAAACACACAACCAACTGGAAGTCAAGCAACATTGTAAATATATTTTCTTTTGTAAAGGATACTGAAACTTTGGCCGGAAGTACTGAGCCATTGTATGAAGGAGAAGGCAAGCTTGTCCCCATGCAGCATTTATCTCATCCCACTCAACCTAAGTATTACATAGGAAGTAAACAATGCAATCAGAAAAATTTTTAGAGAATGGTATCAATGTAACTGCCATAAGTTCTTCACCATCTAACCTACAGACCTGAACTTTTGGAAGTCTTCCCAGCCTAAAGGTATTGATGGTTCCAAACTCTCCATCATGCCAAATAGGAAAGGCATCATTTAGCACGTTGGTACGCTTTAACAACTCTAAATGAGCTTGCGAAACTTCAATTTTAGCCAGAATAGCATCCCGCTCTTCCTGTCGACCATAAAATTGAAGTTAAAATATTCCAAGATAAGTAAATACCATAAATAGAAGCAAAACTACTAAGTGTTCTTCTGCATCATCATGATAATTGTCCAACATCAATCACTAATGGCCTCCAGGAAGTAAGTGTGTCGTCGAGTTTGAATTCCATACTATTCAAAACCCCAACTCAAATTTGTTATTTGCCCTCTTGGTGGTAATTCAGAGATATGAACAAGAATCCAAGAGAAAGGAATAAGAGGAGGGAAGCCATCACGTCATCATCAACTAATCAACTGAAAATTACATATATTTACATAAATTTCACAAATCATATAGAAGGTGAACCGAACAAACCTGATGTGAGATCAACTGAAACTGAAAGTTATTGAACTCCAGCCAGTATCTGTAAATTTTTTAAAATAAGTTCCAACAGGATATGTTATAGAATTGATCCAAGAACCAGAAGAATCAACCCAAAACATCATATTACCGTCATAAAACTTTATCTGGATAACTCAAAAACAATTATGATTTGAAGTTCATTCGGGCATTACCGCTCTTCCAGCTCCTTAAAACGGGCAGACTTCAACTCCAGTTCTTTTAGTTCGCTGGTCACTTCCCTGCATTGTTTTTCTGTTTCTGCAATTGCCGCTTCAAGTTTTCTTTCTTCTTCTTCTATCTTATATAAGATCCAAAAATGATAAAATCACTCATAAATTCCTAATTAGATGCCAACTCGTACTAATAAATAAATAGAAAAATGCCGAAGTTCTTTCGCAGCTGAGGTTTTTACTTCTATTTAGAAATCTAAAAAAAATACACATGCAGAATATCAGATAATTCAAGTCCTCGTTAAAGGAATTTGGCATTTAGTTCTGCTCAACCAAACCAATCGGTCGGATATCTCGGAATATCAAAGAGTGGAGTTCAAATCGACATGTACATCCCTCCACTCAAAATTCAAAAGAAAAATGCAAAGGAAAAAATATAATAGTGAAAGAAAAATTATAATAAATGATGAATCTGCTTTACCCATAACCTAAACCAATTAGGGAAAACCATCTTAACATTTAGGCCCAAACGAAAAAGACAAACCTATTGATGTATTATATGACATTTATTTTGTTTCAAAAGTTATTCCAAACATGAATACAACAGACCTTCAGTTTCTCCTTAAGAAACTCAGCATCACTAAGAACGGTTTTTGCTTCCCCTTCCAAACGTTGAAGACATGCTTCATATGCTAGTACGTCCCTATTCACATCTTCAACCTCCTTATCAAGTTTATCAGACAATATTCGCATGCATTCAAGACATAAAGGTTGCTCAACCTGGAGAAAATATGGGAATGATAAGAAAAATGCGGAAATAAATCATTATGGTTTATATAAGCATATTGCGTACCTGTGTTTGTGTTGTGGCAATATCAAATGCACGATTTAGGACTGTTATAGTGGAGTGGAAACCTGAATTATTCTGTTGCATAGGAGAATTAGTGGGATCACCCCGTGGTAATGTCGAATTGGTCCCATTTCCATCAGTTCCAGGTTCACATTTATACACAGAAGCAGCTGGTGGAGGTAATACAACAAATGACTCATCTATTGCTTTCCCAGACTGGCTAGCATCAGGAATCACAGCTCCTCCTCGAGGACGAGGAGGGACGCCGGGAATCTGATTCCTTTGCTTTGGCAACACGACATATGAATTGTCCATTCTCGTTGAACCTATAATACTACTAGAACCATGCATTGAAGAACCTTGCCCTGCACATGAAAAATCACACATGCAAAAGAACCACACAGCTAATTGACACTACACAAAAATTGAGCACTTATTTTGTTCTAAAAGTAAGTCAAAGTAATTTGATATCAACTATCAGTGTCATCACGCCATCCCTTTCAGGTAAAACTACGGAGCTTTACAATGCGGGGATCTACATGTTGAAGGTATTGCATGAAACAAACATAATGAGACATTTTTCTAATACAACATTTATATTTTCATAAATAAGACCCGAACATTTAAAACTTAGTCCTGACTAAATCACTGAAAACATGTTTGTAGCCTCAACAGTTCAAAAACCATATTGAGTGGCAGTAAAGTTATATCAATCCCATATTACGCTATTCCAGGAGCTAAAATGAAATGATTGAAGTCGGACTCAACCAAATCAACAACTAACCAATACCGGGGATACGACAAAGCAGCCACAAATGGTACCTCCAGCTTAAAAAAAAGAATCGGGAAAGCTAAACGACTATTGCACCACATCAATAGCATGCTCTAAAGTGTTTCATATATCTTATGCAAACATGCTCAATAACTTAAGAGTATCACGTTCTCAATCAAACTCCCAAAATTTGGCCGTGACAACTACATCAGCAAAGTTTTAATATTTTTTTCCCCACAAAAAAATAGGTTCCAATATTTTTATTAAAGATAATTTGACACCACTGATACGCATACAGAATTCATGTGGTTAAAATTATGATAAATTAAGAAATGAGTAGTTTCGGGGGAAAGACCAAACCGGGGGCGAGGAATTTATCGGCGTAAGAATCGACTCCGACGAAGCATAGGTTCTGGTGGCAGTTCTGGCAGAGGAATCGTGGTAGATTCGGGTCCGCCGGCAATATCCGACCCTTGTCCACCATATTGCTCCCGCTTTCACTTTTCTTCATGCTCGATCAAATATTTGTTTCGGTCGATTGAAAGAGTGAATCAAGAATCCTCCGAACGCCATTCCCTTCACCTCTTATCATGAAGGTTATTGGGCTTTTGAATCTTACAGTCCAATGGATCACTTGAAAGAAAGCCTAACCATATGGGCCAGCCCATTGGATGCTTAAAAAATGTGTTTCGAGCTTTTTCCCCCAAAATTTAAAATACGACTTTGGACTTGTGCTTCAATTTTATATCTTTTTTTAAAAAAAAAAAAAAAAGTGCTCTTAATATTTTATGAAACACAAATAGCTTTTTACCCCTAATAAAATCGCGTTGAACAAAATATGTTTTTGAGTAAAATACTTTTTATGAGAAAATTGTATTTTGATATGGTTTGTTTGATTCTTTGTGATTTTATGAGAAAACTGAAATTTATTAGCATATATTACAAAATATCTGAAAGAGGCGAACATACAAAACTAAAAATGCAATTTTACATCTAAACCTTCCCGATGTCAATTAATTTTGAAAGATATTCACAGTGAGAACTAATGATGTGCAATTGTCTCAAATAAGAGTATTTGTTAATTAGAAATCTTTGATCCTTACATGCACATGGATTGATGATTTCTCCGTAAAAATTTCTACTATGCTTACATGCAAATGATTTGGAATTTAATCGGACCAAATCCAATTTCCGTAAATAACAAAGAATAAAACAACAAGTTCAATGTCACAAATTCATCAGTCATTATGATAAAATCATCCAAATAAAATATCAACATAAAGTAACGAAATATGTCGAACATCCAAAAAATTTTGAGGTGGATTACAAAGTCTATTATATAAAGCTATTAGTTTAAGCTTAAGATAGCGGCAATTCTTGACTTACAAGAGCTGCACTAAACAAATGGAAAGGCATTAGGCAGCCAGAATCCAAATGTTCATATATCATATACAAAGCAAAGGTTGGCAAGAGAAGAGAGAGCGGTGGACAGTGGTTTGGGCTCCCCTACTTCCTCGATCGGAGAAAAAGCAGTTCAGTGCGGTTGTGTTTGATCGAGCAAGGGCACGAGCAAGCAAAGGAAATGGCTGATTAACACCAACCACCTCCTCATCTCTATTATATTATTGAGAGACGCTCTTCAGTGAACTTCTCCCGTTAGCTCAAACTCAATCGAAGATAAAATGTAAATGTTGAATCTCGTCCCCTGTACAGGTCTACTTGTTCGTCCTGTATTCTGAAAACAAAAGCGGAGAATAGGATTTCACTGGTGCGACATCTAACACCGACCTGTCTCATTTGTTTCAGGATTCTGAAAGGGTAGGAGGCCGGTCATATAGGACTGTTGTTGCACTCCATTTTGTATTCTCATGTCGAACTATCAAGATTATCTGTTGTATATGTATGTTAACATTAACTAAGATGCTGAATTTCTACAAATGGGACATGAATTATGAGTCCTCAGCCACAGGTCTATACAGCTTTCATGGAAGCAGTGATCACAATCAGCAATACTTTTAACTCTCTCTTTAGGTTTGAATTCATCCAAACATATTGGACAACACGTGCTATTAGGCCCGGGGATTCGTTTGCTTTCTCCAACAACAATTATGTTCAGCTTATTAATGGCAGAAGAATTAGTGGCAGATCCTGCAGCTGCCACATTTGAAGGCTGTGTTGTTGGTCTTACTGCTGGTGCAACTTGACCTCGGCGGATAACAAGGTAGGCCGAGAGTCGACTTACTAGTAACGATATTGCTTGTGTAGCCTTCTTTATCAGTCTTATGATATATAATATCATCGCCAACAGTGCATATAAACCAAGACATGACAGAAAAGGTCCTAACATGGCCGCAAAAACTATCAGCACTGTATAGCCTGTCAGCGAAAAAAGGCACATGATAATTAGCTAAAACCTTGTGATGAATTAACATATACATTACGCCCTGTGGAGAAGTCTTTTTTCAGACTTGTAGAAAGTTTTTAAATACATCATGATCCAGTTACATACACTACACTTTAACACATATATCCTATGATTTATATAAATCTATTCTTGATTATCTCTTGTATTCTGGTGTGTTCATGGTTTTTCTCATCTTCCCCGACAGTCAAATACTCCAATATGACACTAAAATTATTAGTAATCTCATCTTAAGAAATTCCCAACACGATTAAACAAGGAAAACTTATATGCAGCAAGAATATTGAAAAGAATTGACATAAGGTTTAGCCTATGCTAAACATGGATGATATACGCACAGTTCATTAAATGAATAAGTTTTCATATATTAGCCTATCTTTGATGAAGACATTTAAGTACCTGCCCCAAGTCCTTGCTTCTTTTCACATGCCTTGCAAGTCGTTGCATTCCATGTCAACACAAGATCATCGTTAAATCCATTATACTCATACTGAAGTGGGTATAAAACCGGGATAGACACAGTTCCATAACATTGCATATTCCTAGAGAATTGATCTCTTGTGCACGTGATATCGATGAAGTTGCTAATACAGAGAACGTGGAGTTACTTAGGCAACTGATGACGGGGAAACTCAAACTTAAATTCCCCTTGGCACAGCTAAAAAAGGTGTAGTTCTGGTAACTCAGGGCAATCAGAGGAGAACTTGAGGCCTTAGCATTCATGAATCGACTAGGGAGGCAATCATTTGTATCGTGAAGTTGTATCGTGTTAGCTGAATAGTTGATGTTTCTTACATAGAAATCTCCGAAATCGGGAAGATTCAGGAGGGGAACATCTTGAATGCTGCTGCACGTTAGATTTAAGGCAAGATAGTCACAACCCTTCTGATTTTGGCCTTGTAACTGGAAGGGGTATCGAATAGGCAAGTTCTTGTTACCGCAAACCGAAGTCGAGCAACCATTTTTTGAATGAACATTGGGAATGAAAAGGAAAATAACAAACGTGATTTCTAAAATCATTTTTGTTTTGGATCACGATAATGGCGAGACATAAATAAAAGGTAGATCACGCAATGGCGGTAAGGTATATATGTATGCATGTATTTTTAAAGTCAATGAATTGCTAAGATATATCGTTGACTTACGCGGCACGTTCTTGGAAATTGTCAGGGAATAGGAGCCTCTGCCTTTGATTTGGTGGATCTCCAAAATATACATTGTGTTTCTTGGAATGATTTCATTATCGAACCATAATTTATTCGGTCAACTTTATAAAAATAATTTAAATGATTGGACCTTTCAATGCGATGATCTAATCGGAAAACTGTTATATTATATAAAGGCAAAAACTTGTGTGAGACGGTCTCACAGATCATATTTGTGAGACGGATCTCTTATTTGGGTCATCCATGAAAAAATATTGTTTTTTATGCTAAGAGTATTATTTTTTATTGTGAATATGAGTATGGTTGACCCGTCTCACAGATTAAGATCCGTGAGACGGTCTCACATGAGACCAACTCTTATATAAAATAAAAATATATTCTAAATTTTAAAAATCTTATACATATATATATATATATATATATATATATATATATATTAAACCAAAAAAATAATCAAAATAAGTGTTAATACTACTAAAATAATATATAATTTAAAATATAAAAATAAATTTTTTATAAAAAAATATAAGAAAATAATCAAATTCTTTAAAAAATTAAAAAGTGGTGAATCAGTCGAACCGAGTTTTACTGGTTGATCGGCTCTTATCAGTTTGATCATAAAAAAGATTTTAGACTAGGTACATATCGGACTTGTGACCAGTTTCCGATCGAACCGGCCGGTCCTAATTTTAAAACAATGGTTTCATGTTTGTAAATTTAAAGAGAAAATTATATTTTTTGTCATGTTAATCTATTTTCGATTTTGATCATATATATTTTCAAATTTCAATATTAGCATGTCATCTTTGTTTTTTTTTTTTTACAATTTGTCTTTTTTGGTCATGATATTAAACAGATGCAATGTTGTTGTGATACCGACGTAGATTTATCGACGTAGTGCTAAATCAGAACTCTCGATGTAAAAAAAACTAAAACTGCAAACAATCAAAATATATATAACTAAGACTGAAATTTGATTATGTAGATGACCAAAATTGTAAAAATAAAAAACATACATAACCTAAAATACAATTTAGTTAAATAAATTGTAAAACTTGATGTGTAAATATTATCGATTTTTATCTATGAAACGAACTAAGAGAGAACATAAATATAAAGCAAGCAATGTATGATATACCATTTCTCAAAATTTTCAATTTTACGACTGTACTCGTATGTATTTTTAAAATATGTGTCTGTTTATATACATATAAAAGAGACTGTTCGGATTTTTGACAATATAATATTATGTGGTTTTCGTTTTCGATTCAAAAACTAAGTCGTCGTTTAAGTCAACGACTCTCAAGGGTCATTTTTAATTAAATGGGCAATAATGAGGCCATCTCCAACCCTGCACCAAAATGGTGTAAAACACCATTTTGGTGCAGGGTTATCTGCTCCAACCGATACCTATTGTTGACGCCAAACTAGTGGAGTGCTACAGTGTTGCACCAAATTTGGTGCAACACTGTAGCAATAGCGTTGGGTTTTTGGTTTTTTTTATTTTTTTTTTGTAATTTTTTTTATTGTCATTTTACTTAAACTTTAAATATTATATAATTAGTTTTATAATCCAATTTAATTATAAAAATGTATTATTTCAAACAATTAATTTTAAAAAAGTGAATTTAAAAAATTTGGATATTTTAATTTAATACATAATTAATAAAGATAATATGATTATGTTAATAAATTATTTGTGATAAATTAGTTGTAGTAAATAAAATAGTATAAAATTTGCCAAGAATATCTTAATTATGTAGTTATAATTAAATTAATTAATATTGAATACAAAGATACAAGTACAAAAAAAATTAAGATTTCAAACACTATTTTTTTGAAAATCAAAGAAAATGATACAAAATTAAATAAACAAACATAAAAAACACTAAATTATTAAAATTGACATTACAATACAACATAAAATAAAATAAGATGACAACACTTCAAATCAAAGATAATGATACAACATAAACGTAAATATAACATAAAATACAACATAAAATAGATGTACCTTTATTATGCGAAGTAAAAGGTACATCTATTACTTCACGTCCATATACTTCGGCAATTAAGTACCCTATTACTTCAGATATTATCTGAAGTAAAAAGTGATTTTTGGCATAGTGAAGATAATAAACAACAAACTATTAAAAATCATACCACAATACAATAAAATAAGGATGACAAGCACTTAAATTTAAAACGGAGGTAAGCTGGATCCAGATCCTCCAATGTCTCCAAAATATTTTCCATAGTCGAGACTATCACGTGCACGTTTCCTTTCTTCCCTCTCACTCAAAATTCTTGACTGTTCGGCCCTAAAATTTTCACGCAAAGATGGATCTTGAATTGAGTTGAGATCGATTACCAAAATTTTGTTTTCTTCTTGAAACCTAGTCAAATCCAACATTTGTCGATTTTGTTCTATTTTTGTTTCATTTTGTTCCAATTTTCGTTCAGTTTGTTGCATACGTTTTATCTGTAATTCTTTGTTATGTTCACGATAAGCATTTCCAGTTTGGATTATTTCCAGAATTTTTTCTTGTCCTAATCGCATTGATTCAATTGTCTGTGACATATATTCATCTTTTTTCTTTTTTAATTTTGCTTTTTTCACTCCAAGTGGCCGCTGTGACGAAGTACCACCAATATTTTCATCACTTAAATTAATCTCAAATGGTGATAATCCAGGGGACGCTGATTTGGGGGAATCCGTTGCTTGTGTGTCCGATTGTTGAGAGTCGAAAAATTCAATACCTCTTTGAATTGTTGACCTTGAATGATTTGACGAAGCTGCAAATTTCTCCATATCTTTCATAATAGACCATACATGATCAAACTTAAAACCTTTCTTGAAATTAGAATCCTGTTTCATTAACTCTTTCGCACGAATTATCTGTATATAAAATTAAAGTTAAGATAAATAATATAAACAACTGATAATAATATAAGTATAGATATTCTATCAAAACAAAACTCACAATATCCATATCTGAAGCACCGCTTGGATGGAGTTGTTCAACTTGTTGGATGCATGCTTTTAATTTACTAATCGCCGCCAATATTAAGCCCATACGAGATTGCACAGATCTTTTGTTACGAACTTCAGTCATGTCGGGTGCTCTGGAACTGTTGTAGCTTTGCTCGACACGACTCCAAAATTGATTTCGAGATTGGTTTATGCCTATGATAGGATCTTGGGAAATGTCAAGATAAACATGACAAAGGTGTATGTCTTCTTGATATGAATAAGAAGCAGTTCGTGCATTCGAAGCCATTGAAACGAAAATATTTTGAGAGACAGGTATAATATTTATTATATAGAGTATGATAATGGATATAGGATAAAGATCCTACGGTTCCGTTTAAATGAAATCTAATCCGACGGAGTATAAATCGGATAAGATTTTGTAGATATAGGATAATGATCATATGGTTCCAACTCAAAGAAATCTAATCCAACGGTGAATAAATCGAATCGGATTTTTTGGATATAGGATAAGGATCCTATTATTATTATTATTATTATTATTATTATTATTATTATTATTATTATAAATACATATTTGTCCATTTGTGTGTATTGTATATAATATCCTATAGTAAAGAAACAAATTTTCATGTTTTTTTAATTTGTGTGTATTCTCGTGTATTGTTATTATTATTACTATTATCATGTATTGTATATAAACAAATTATTATTATTATTACTATTATCATGTATTGTATATAATATCCTATAATGTCCATTTGTGTGTATTCTCGTGAAGTCAAGATAAAGATTTTGAAAATCCAACCATTTTGGATATATGATAAAGATCCTATGGTTCGGTTTAAATGAAATCTAATCCGACGGTGTATAAATCGGTTCAGAATTTTTGGATAGATGATAAAGATAATGTGAATAGATTTGGTTTTGTTATATAATATGAATCATATGAAGTTATCCAACTCGTACTTCAAAATTTCCAACTATCAACAAACATCATGAATTATCAAAATTTTCATTTTTTCAATTCAGCATCATCTAGCTCATCTGATGAATTTGATTCACATGTTCAAGATCAATTTGAGTCCATCAACGAAACAGAAAATTTATTGGGGAGTCTAGCAACCAATAACACAATTTTAGCGGCTTCATATGCTGAGCAACATGAAGTTGAAGTCAAACATGGAGGGTCGATTCCCGGTCATATCGTAATTCCGCGTGATCGAGAATTGGCGGATCGTAATCTTTTCAACGATTATTTTGCTGATAATCCAAGATACAATGAAGCAATGTTTCGAAGACGTTTTCGAATGTCACGAGGCCTTTTTTTTCGTATTGTTGAGGCTGTAAAGAATCATGATCGTTATTTCATACAACGAGTAGATGGTCTTGGTCGGCTGGGACTCTCTACTAATCAAAAAATTACTGCTGCAATGCGGATGTTGGCATACGGTACACCAGCGGATGCTGCTGATGAATATATTAAGATAGGAGAATCAACTACAATTCAATGCCTTCAACGTTTTTGTCGGGATATTGTAGAGGTGTTTGCAGAGCGATACCTAAGGTCACCTACCTCCATTGATATTGATAGACTACTGCATATTGGTGAAAAACGTGGATTTCCTGGAATGTTGGGAAGCTTGGACTGTATGCATTGGAGATGGAAAAATTGCCCAACAGCATGGGCAGGACAATACGCGGGTCGTAGTGGTTCTCCGACCATTATTTTGGAAGCGGTTGCTGATTATGATCTTTGGATATGGCATGCATTTTTTGGTATGCCAGGATCTAACAATGACATCAACGTTCTTGAGGCATCAAATCTTTTTTCAAATCTTGCGCAAGGTATCGCTCCTCCAGCAAATTACTTTATTGGTGGAAAAGAGTATCATCAAGGATATTACTTAGCCGATGGTATATATCCTAAATGGTCAACTCTTGTGCAAACAATTCATGATCCACGCGGTCCCAAAAAAAAATATTTTGCAATGAAACAAGAGTCATGTAGGAAAGATGTCGAACGCGCATTTGGAGTACTTCAATCACGATTTGCAATTGTAGCATCTCCAGCACGTGCTTGGCAGAAAAAACACTTGCAAGATATAATGACTGCATGCATTATAATGCACAATATGATTATCGAAGATGAGCGTGACTTGGATACACCAATCGAAGATGCGTTGGAAGCACCAACTCCAAATGTGGAAATGATTACGGATCAAAATATAAGATTTCAAGAATTTCTTGCTCGGTATAAAAACATAAGGGACAGAGAGGCTCACTTCGCACTACGAGATGCACTAATCGACCATTTATGGGATTTATATAGTAATTCCGTTAATTAAATGTTGGATATTTGTGTGTCATTTCTATTTTATATGGATCATTTGAATATTGGTTGTATGTTAGTAATTTATGTTCAAAATATTTACTTGTGTGATTGTAATTTTTTTGAATGATTAGTTAATTACATTTAATCAAGTAATAAGTTTAAGTATTGAAAATGAATATTAAATATTAAAAAATTTTAACGTAATTATAAATAAATATTTAATTAATATTTTAATTCAGTAATATATATAATGAATTTTAATATAGAAATGATTTTAGATACTAGTGATATTTTAATTGTTGTGTTTATAAATATTTTGTGAAGTAAATTATTTTTTGTTAATAAAATAATAGAGAATATTCCGAGAATATTCTTTTTAATGTAGAGTTTAGAGTTGATGGGTTGGAGATGAATTTTATGTTTGGTGTAAGAATTACACTATTTTAAAGTTAGTGTGACACTAACATAGCGTAATGGGTTGGAGATGGCCTGAAAGGCTTTTTATGAAGGAAATCCAAAAATGCAGGCGGAGAAATCAAGTAACGTGAGTTTAATTTGATTATTAAATCACTCAACTTGTACCACGAAAGTCCAAGTCGCAGATAATTTTCTGAATTTTTTAGTATGTGTACAAAAATAGCTAGTAAATAAAAAAATTTATTTTCTCTATATTTTATGTAGAGCTCAGACATGTTTTACCATACAAATTATAATACATCCAATATACTACAAAATGTTTATTCGGCAAAACTATATTCGTGTTCATATAATTTGTACGTTTTTCATTTTTAATCTAGTCCCTAGTCGATAATTCTTAATCCCTTAATTTACAAAATTTCAATTTTAATTTTTTTTTAAGCCTGTGTATCGATGGTGAAATAAAACCTCTTGTGCAAGACACAAAAAACGTGGAGTGAGTCTCATGTGAGACCGTCTCACGGATTATAATCTGTGAGAAGGGTCAGTCCTATCTATATTCACAATAAAAAGTAATACTCTTAGCATAAAAAATGATACTTTTTCATGGGTGACTCAAATAAGATATTTATCTCACAAATACAACCCGTGAGACCGTCTTACACAAGTTTTTGCCAAAAAGTGTAGTTTACTCATGCAACTGATGGAGGCGAAACTCGAACTGAAATTCCCCAAGCACAACCAAAAAAAAAGTATAGTTCCCATCATTCTAAGAAGTCAAATATAAAATTGACAAGTTCGGGTTTCTTGTATTAAAAAAATCGTAGAATTATTGTTTAAGACAAACCAAAGTTGCTCAGACAAACCAAAAGTTGCTTAGATGATTCCCGATGAATTTCATGATAACTTCATCTTGTTATCTCTCATTCCTTGTTTGACCGTTTCTTCTTTTGGAACGAAAAAGACTAATTAAAATAAGAGAAGGAGTTGTTCTGCGCCTTAAAAAAAACAAAAACAAAAACAAAAACAAAAATAAAACAAGTGCAATAAGAACTAAGAAGCATGATCTGAAAACTACTTAAAAGACTCACAAAGCTCGATAAGTCAGAACATGTTTGTTTCAGTACAGAAGTTTGGACATAAGAAATTATCAGGGCCAGAAATTTTTTGGCAATCATAAGTGAATGTCAAAAAGATTTAAAAAACAAGATAATCTAAATCAAACATACTTATGACACACCAGGTTAAGTCATATTTATCAAAAAATGATGCACAAACTAGTGGGAGAATGCATGTTTGATTTGTTAAACATAAACTCACTTAATACATTTGAATCTTGTCTAAAAAGAAAGATGATCAAAGTGCATTTCCTATGAAAAGCGGAACATGTACATGATCTATTGGATTCGATCCATACAGATGTGTGCGACCCACTCAGTGTTAGCACAAAAATATACACTCTTACTTCATTACCTTTACCAATGACATCTTGAGACATGTGTATGTGTATTTGATGAAATACAAGTCTCAAGAATTTGAAAGGTTCAAAGAATTCAAATCTGAAGTAAATAAAGAAAAGAGTAATAAAATGCTTCGATCTAATCGATGGATAATACTGAAGTACTGAATTTCAGGACAATTTTAAAGAGAATTATATTTTCTCACAATGTACTCCACTTGTCACACCTTAATTGAATAATATGTCAGAACATCGTAATCGGACATGGTTCGATCCATGATATTATTCACTGAATTGTCGTAATTTTTTTGGGGATTTGCGCTTGAGACTCCGACAATATTTTTGAATCAAGTTCATACAAAGACAATTGATAAAATTCACATGAGATATGGATGAGAAAACCTCTCAAATATTCTTTCTTAATTAAGAATATGTGGATGTCCTATTTATGTGAAGCAGACAATGAAAAATAAATTGGATAGCAGAGCCAATTTGTGCTATTTTATGTGATATCCAAATAGTTATGTTGGTTATTATTTCAATGATCCTAATAAAACAAATGTGTTTGTTTCGAGAAATGTCTCCTTATTGGAGAAGGGGTTTCTATTAGATAGAGAATGTGATATGACAGAACTCGATGAGATACAAGAAATACCCACTCTTGAAATAGTAGAACTCACACCCCAACATCCAGTTGAATAAATACAAACTCTTAAGAGATCCGAAAGGGTCTCAATGCCACCTATGAGGATGAGCCTGCTTTTGAATAATGTCAAGATGAGCAGATTCATGGATGTGATCCAAGAAACTCCAAAGAAGCATTATTAGATGTTGATTCATCCAAATGGTTTGAAGCCATGTAGTCTGAGATGAACTCCATGTATTCAAATTAAGTATTGTCTTTAGTAGATCCACTTGAAGGAAATGTTCCCACAGAAAGAAAATGAATTTACAAAAGAAATTTGGAGCAGATGAGAAGATAACGATCTTTAAAGCAAGATTGATAGCAAAAGGATAATACTCAAAGACAATGTATTAACTATGACGAAAAATTTTCTCCAGTCACAATATTCAAGTCCATTAGGATATTGTTATCCATAACATCATGGTATAACTATTAAATATGAAAGATGGATGTGAAGACATCGTTTTTTAATGGTGACATCAAGGAAGAGATTTACATGTCTCAACTCAAATAATTCACATCAGCAGGAAATGAGCATAAAATATATAAACTTAGAGATCCATCTATGGATTCAAACAGGAATCGAGGAGTTTTAACCTCTGATTTGACAATATTATCAAAGAGTTTGACTTTGTTAAAAATCTTAAGGAATCATGTGTATACAAGAAGGTGAGTGAGAGTATAGTGACATTCCAAGTGCTTTATGTTCATGACATACTACTCATTGAGATTGATGTAAGGATGTTGTAGTCAACTAAAATATGATTGGCTAGTACATTCTCAACGAATGATATGAGTGAAACATCCTATGTATTAGGAACACAAATCTATAAAGACAGATAAAAAATGCTAGGGCTCACTCAATTTATATCGATACATGTTGAGGAGATTATGTACGAAAGATTTCAAGAGAAGATATCTCCCATTCTGTCATAGTGTGACTTTATTAAGTCTTTGTGCCCTAAAACTGATGAGAAGATAGAAATCATGACTCACATTCCATATGCATCTGCCATTGATAGAATTATATTTGATATGATATCTACTCGACCTGATATTACCTTTGCACTGAGTGTTGCACACAGATATCAATCCAATCTAGGTTCATTGTATTGGAAGTCCGTGAAAAATATTCTTAAATACTTAAGAAGAACTAAAAATTTGTTCATGGTTTAGGGGAGTGGAGAATTAAAATTATAATACTATATTGATTCTAGCTTTAGATGATTCAAAATCAACATCTGGATTTGTATTCAAGCTCAATGACATTGGTGTCTCTTGGAAGAGTTCCAAACAAAACACCATAGTGTATTCAACCGCTGAGATTGAATACATAGCTGCAGTAAAGGATGCAGTTTAGATGAGATATTTGTCCAAGAGCAGGGTGACATTCCTCAAGGAGTTGATCCAGTCCCGGTCTACTGTGACAACACTGGTGTCGTTGCGTAAGCAAAGGTATCGAGGTCTCATCAGCGATCCAAATATATACTAAGGAATTTCCTCATAATCCGGGAGAGTGTGCGAATAAGAGACATATCAGTAGATAGAGTCGCTCTGTAGATAACGTTGCTGATCCACTGACGAAGCTCATGTCATGACCATTGTTTGGGAAGAATCGTGAAACAATGGGTCATTGGCCATAAGACAGGTGAGAGATTGTGAGAGTACGTTTTCAGCAAGCCAACTTATTGCTTGAGTTTTATTGACTCTTATCTAAAAAAATATTTATTTTAATAATATTTTATAGTTTTATCAAATTATGACATTTACTTATGTGTATACCAAAGCTGCATAGATAAATTTTTTGAATATACAATAAGTACAATTATGTCTGTCTCTCAACATAAGATCGTGAAACTCATTAAGAAGTGTACTGTATATTTTAAACAAGTTCCTAGTCGATTCAGCTGCTTAAAATAAGGATATCTGTTATGTAAACGTCATGTTTTTCATTGGTAATGACATTAAGAAGTCCTTTCATACAAATTGGTGATCATTTGATGATGCACTGGACAATCTTACTACAGATTTTTCAAGTGATTATAACTTATCGAGAGTATTAATCCGCAATTATGATTGTACATTATTAGTCATTTAACTTGGAACAACGCAGATGCTCTACATACTAGCATGCACTTTGATCATTTTACCAACTTCATTGAGGCTTATCAGATAATGAAGTTAGGTGTAGTTTCGAAATAAGTATGAGTAATTTGCAATTTTCTTTTAATTTTTGATATTTTCATCGTAATGCTGAGGTAACGTCAAAAATTTCAAAATTTTTGCAAGTCCGAATTTTTCCCTATGATGTACTCTTTAATTTAAAAATTTTAACAAAATTTTAATTTTTAATAAATTACAGTCGTAAAATAAGATGAAATAATTTTTTCACTTGAGTCCGCCGTTTTTGTTGGTAAAAAAAATATAAAAAATAAACGAAAAAAACAAGTTAATAAATTAAAAAAATAAAAGACGTAATTTTACCTGTAAAATTACTAAAAGTGTATATTATAAATTACATGACTAAAGACGTAATTTTACCTGTAAAATTACTAAAAGTGTATATTATATGATCATAATAATTAGATTAGATTCTCATTGGGCCCATGGAAGAGCAGTTGTTAACTTTAAAGCCCACAAAAAGTAGCCCATTTACCTTTTTATTAAATAAAATCCGCTGACCTTGTCGGTAAATAAACTATATGCCAGTGCTCCGGCGGATTCAAGGCAGGCTGAAAAATCTGGCTCCACAGATCTTGTGACGCCTGGTTACAACCCGAAGATCACACTGTTTAGTACTTCCCTCGAGGATATTCGGTACCAGAATGGATCTGAACCCCTTCAGAATATGCTCCCCGTTGAAGTCTCTGGGATACTCTATGATTATTGTGGTATTAGGCATAATCGGAGTCTCATACCATAATTCTTCGACGGTGGAGCATGACCTTGTTTTCTGTTGTGCTGGTCACTCTATTTCATGCTCTGGTAATTGTACTTTATCTTCATTTCCCCTCTTTTTGCAAATTATTTTGTCGCAATCGATTCGTTAGCAGTTTATAAAAGTATACATTCTGTTCTTTGTTGTGCTTATCTTAATCGTTAGGTTAAAATATGCTGTTGTAGTGGTTATGAGTCGCTGATGTGGTCACCATGGGCTTTAATTTGAGTTGGTCACCGAGTTCCATAGTAATGTAATGGAGTTGTTGCATGTGTTCATACATCTGTTATAAATTCTTGTTGAATTTTTGAAAATTTTCTGAAGATATCGAAACATGTAAAGTTGCAAATAGCATTCAACATTTTTATGTAGTACAAACATAATTTTAATATATCAATGTTAAGAGACTATTCAAAATATATTTACACTTCTTCTATGTTCAATGTCAGCTCAGGAAATTACAAATATAACATAATGATTTAGAATTTGACAATAGCGTATTAAAATGTATGTGTTGCTAATGCCTCGTGCTGTGCTGGAACGAACAGAACCATAAGTTGTCTCATCTTTAGAATCAATCACTCTTGTTTAGTTGAAAATTTTATACATAGTTCAAAGTGTTGATCACTTTTTTATATTCCATACAACTTATATTGTAAGATTGATTGTGTTGTTACCTATTTTGCATGGCATGAGCTTTTGATCTTTTTTTGTATCTCTCTTTCATATTCCTTATTTATTTTCTTTTCATGTTTCCCCTTTGTCGCCTTTTTGTGACAATTTTTTTTAAAAATGGACTCTCCACAATTCCATATTGATGCATCATGGCCTTTTAAAAGTGATCAGCACTTTGAACTAGGGTAGCCGTCCCCATTCCATTCAGTCCATTATCACGGCGTTCCATTGAACCATGGTTGTTACGTCTTGCCTTCTATGTTATCCGTGCAGTGATAGAAAGCAACATGATATGTTTAAGGCCGCCAAGAGTACTAATTGAGGTATCAAAACTAAGGCAGCATTTCAGTATTAACACACAGTAACATAATATATATAATGAAGAATAATAGCAGTAAAGCTGTTGTCCAATATATGGATAACTTAATGTTAATTTCCATTGATGCAGATAGTGTTTATACAGTAATTAGAGCTTCACTGAGACCCTGACAAAAAGAAGTATTGTTTTGTTTCAACTTAAATATTTGCACGACAGTTGATGAAATATATGCCATTGTTACTTGGATAGATTACCTGTATTCTCTCTTATGAGTGCTGGTCACTTTTGCAGCTTCTATTATTGTCATGGAGCTATTTTATGGTTCTCCTAAAGGATCCTGGTTCAGTTCCTGCCAACTGGAAAATGTCGCCTCAGCAGAATGTGGAGGATGGCAGTTTTGTAATATCTTCAATTTCTGTGGTGTTCCCAAACTCAGCAACCATGACTTCTTCGCAGGGGTCTGAAAGAAAACCAACAGGCTACTGTGATCGATGCCAAAATGGTGGTCTGAAAGAAAACCAACAGGCTACTGTAATCGATGCCAAAATGGCAAGCCACCGCGCTGCCATCATTGCTCTGTTTGTAAGATGGTTTAATTTTTCAATATTAAAAAACGAACCATTATAAATTTCACTAGTAGCCAGGTTACTGTCTAGGCCAAAGTTCTTATTATCTTCTATACTGTTGGTCTACTAACAGTTCGTGGTACATTATGTTACCCACTTGGATGCTCTTTAGATGCTGCACTATATTATTTGTCATCTTGACTTTTAAATATGGTACTGTCGGGTTTGCAGGCCACCGATGCGTTTTTAAGATGGATCATCATTGCTTATGGGTTGTCAACTGTGTCGGGGCTCAAAACTACAAATTCTTTCTTCTTATGTGGTGAGATCAATTTCATCTCCATATTCTCTATTTTGAAAAGTTTGTTGTTGATAAATAAAATATAGTCGAATTTAATTTTTACAAATTACATGTGTCATTTATTGAGTTATCTCATATGTACCTATTTTCCATGAGAGAGGATTAAGCAACATTTATGAATCTTTGGCATAATCTACTTGGATAGAAATGATAGAAATCCTCTAACAAAATGCCCAATTCTAAAGTGATGATCTATAATGTCTTATTGCTCTACACTTTTCTGGAGACATTGCTGAATACTCTTGTGCTGCTTCCCAATTTCATAAAGTTCTTTCGAGGAGTAAAGCATCATTCGAGCTCACCTGGGAAACTGGCTGTCACTTTCTTGGCCTTTGGTAACTTTTCTTTCCATCGATCAACTTAGAATCCCCAACTGTCTGGTTTCTCATTCATTTCCTACTTCTCACAGAGGGTACATTGATGCAGTTCTGAATCTTGCTTTTGCGCTCAGTCTTCTTTGTTTCGTAATTATGCATGCATTGTTGATCATCAGCAACACGTCGTCAGTTGAGGTAAAGATGCATCTTCTGCAATTACTTGGTACTTGAAATATTATTATCGGGGTTAGATTGAGTTCGAGGAGGGGGGGAGGGTGAGGGATGGCCACCCTCCACTTCATCATTTTTTTAAAAAAATTTTATATGATTTCAAAAAAGGAAAATACTCCCTGCATAATTTATTAATTAAGTCATCACCCCTCTTCTGGTCGTACTCCACTCTTCATAATTCCCGGTTTCATGCTTGGCCATTATGCCTACTGAAATTGAAATGCGCTTTCTTTCTTGAACGTTTTGTATTTTATGGTTTTTTTGTAGTATGATTCTCGTATTGGCTTCTTCTATCCGTCACCGTAGAGATGCTTGGTTTTTTTTGGCATTAGATACTGAAATCACACTTCCCTGTCGTCAAACCTTTTTCTTTGTGTGAGTTTTTGTTTCATCTGCTCTTTTTCTTGAATTGGCATTAAGCTCTCAGTTGCATTCGACTATCCAATTGTTTATCTGATGTTTCAGTCCGTGAGAAGCAAAAAGCTGCACGGTGAAATATGACACGGGATGGAGGAAAAACATTGAACAGGTCTAAAGCACCTGATATTGTAACTTTACTTTTCTACGATATTTAGCTCTCATACATTTTGAGCTTGCCATTTTTATTTTTTATTCGCAACAATGATTGCCCAACGAACACCATTTGTTCAAGGTGAGGAATGATGGGAGACTTTTTTGCCTAACTTGTATTCTCCAGTATGTATACCATGACATTTTTAGAAAAATCAGCGTTAAAAATATCGTCACTGGATATTCGTCATATAGACCTCGTGGATATCTGTTATTCCACGGAAACGAAATTTCCAAGTAACATAGGAAAGTAACATGTTGGTCTTTGGCACTAGAAAGTTGTTTTGGTCGTTTCTTCTCGTCTCGAAAGGAGGTCTGGATAGAGTACCTGCGCTTCACGGCATTGATTTTCCCACTCGTTCTGACATTGAAGCATGAAGAATTTTTGTCTTCTCCAGATATATAGGTAATCATTAAAATTTTCGGCAGTTGTCTCCTTGAATTCATCTTCATTATATTTGTACGAAGAAAACTCTTACGTAGTTAAGTTGCACACACATATGTATCACTTCTCATGTTTTAGATCTTCAGATTCACTCAAACTAATAAAAAAGATACGTAACGTAGATCAAAGTAAACATTTGTATGCATATAAATATATATTTTTTTGTTACAATCTCCGAGATTCGGACTCACGATCGCGGGGAGAGAAGATTATGCCACCGGTCCGAGATGTTCAAGACCACATGCTTGCAATTTTACCATGCGATCCAAAGGTGTCCGGGTTCATCCCGTGCAATGTAGCGCCACCCCGTATATAGACACTGAAACAAGTTAATTTTTTTTGTTTTATTTAGGTACCGAGATGATAATTGTTACTATTTGTAATTAAAATTTTGTTTGGATCGATTATTTTTCAAATGTATTTTTTGACAGTTTTCAAATCCATCACTTACATGTTTATATAATGTTTCGTGTAAATTATTATGAATTTCAAGTTTACTCAATAATGAAAAGATTTAATTTTGTGTAATTAATGTGTAAATAAGTAAGATAAATTATCTATTATTAATAACAATAAAATTATAACCTAATTTGAGGAATTTCAATTTTATTAGTTCAAATTAACCTATTTATTTAATGACGGCCGCCTGTTAAACAGCAATTTGGCGTGTCCTAATGATAAAATAATAATGATATACTGCTTCAGTGGATCCTACTAGCCTAGAGCTTGGAAAAAAAAATCAAGGATAAAAAAATCAAGGATGGCAAAAACATTAACGCAGTATTTGGTTGGACGGATTAAGTGTGATAAGATTATTTTAACACACTTAATCCTGCGTTTGGTACGATTTTTATTTAACCAGCTCAATCCTTCCTATGAGTGATTAGATGGTATTACGTGTGATAAAATAATAACTCCTTCTTCCGTAGGATTATTAATCCCTCCTCTATCCCTACTCTCTTTTCAATTTTACCCTTCTTCCTTCACCGCTATTGAACCACTTCAGCTGCCGGACCGCCGCCACCGCTCTCGCCGGACGACCGCCGTCGCCGGACCGCACCGCACAGCCGTCGCTGGAACGCCATCGCCGTCGTCGGACCGCCGACTCACCGCCATCGTCGGATCACCGCCGTCGCCGCCACGTCGGCTGCCGGAGTGGAAGAAGAAAAAAAAGAGGAAGGGCAATTTTGTCCTTTCATCAAAAATTTCAAAATTATCCTACACTTAAAATTTTACTAAACATACTACCATATATTACATATCTACGACAATCATTTTCTTTATCATTTACATACTAATCATTAGTTTATTTTATCCTGCAACCAAACGTAGAACGAGAGAAGTTGGGTGAATTTGGCTACCAGACCCTTTTCCATTTTAAGTCTTAGCTTAATTATGATAAATGTAGATAATTCGTTTACTTCCCCTCACCAAGACTTGTCGGTTTTCAGACAAATTCTAAGTTACATAGTTGTATAAGTGCATCATTGATGTGAAATCAAAAAATTATTATTTATCAATAACATGTAATATATAATTCTTGAACAAAACTAGAAAAAGAATCCTCCCTGGTTTTTTTAATTTTATCATATATGTTTTTCTTGTTGCGATTTTGATTCTTTATAGTGTCATTTTTTATTTTAATCATATATTTTTCGATTTTTTAGCTTTTATCGAGAGTGTTAATATAACACTATATATTTAATGTTTCATTCATCTCATGAAAAATGATTAAAATTATTCAAAAATACAAATATAACGGATCAACCCGGAGAAATCATCTCCACACAAGCACATAACACTGAACTTCATGATTGATACAAGGATGATAATTGATTTTATTTACGCAGATTAAACAAAATCACATGCAGAAAATCATCTTTAATCGATATATTCATATATATCCCCATACAGGAATTAAGCACCGAAAAGGGTAAAGATAATCCTTCATATGTATTATCCAGTACTAGCTAGTTAGCACTGATTTCGATTGCTTCTCCATCTTAACAAGTTGGCCGGCGCCGGTACAAAACTGGGGCTCCTTCGAGTTGCACAACTCCGAGATGATCAAGGCGGACCAAACCATGAGAGGCGTGATGAAAAGGATCAAACCCAACGGCACCATCCACAGCTGATGGTTACCGGAATGGTAATTGGTATCCCACCAAGCCAAGATCATGCCGCCTGTAACACTCAACATGAAGGAACCGACGCAACCCAGCCATGTCCTCAGCATCCTTTGAACTGAAGAGCTCCGGAGGGTGATTACTCCTCCGTGCGCTGATTCGTGATCGGTAGAGCTGCGCGCTGCCATCACGCCGATCGATTGGAGTCGGCGAGATATTCAAGAAGCTAGCATGGGTGGAGTGGAGGAATCTGTTTGAAAGGAAAAGAAAAATGGTTTGAATTTATTATGATTTACGGTGGGTAAGGGGGAAGGATTATGTGGGAAAGGTAATTATCAAGCCATTATTTACATACAACTATAGTCTATAAATCAACAAGGTTTTATTTTATCCGAAAAATTACGATTTTAGGTATGTAACTTAACTATTTTCTATTTTAAATTCTTTAAATCTCGGGTTGTCGTTTTAGTCATGTAAATTAATATTTATTCTCACTTTTGGTCTTTTCTTACCCTAATGATGACATGACGCTAGAGACGTCAGCAATATCCGACACAATGTCATCGGTTTTCGGTGTGACTCTATCAAATTCCGATAACAGTTAGGTGAAAAATGATAAAAAAAATATATATATATAATAAATAACAACTTTTAAAATCAAAATGAAAAATAATAAAATTACAATACTAAATTATAATATTTCTTATTTGTTTGTTCTTTCATGAGTAATTTATTGAAAGAATCTTATATTTAATCTAAAATTATTATGTATTCCACCAAAGTTTTTTAATGAAATTTTTTTACTCCTTTATTATTTGCTAAAATTCTCTTTTTCCGAATAAAATTAATATAAGCAAGAAATTTGGATTTTAAAAAAGAAAAGATATACTAAAATTGCTAGTGATATTTGAATTATGAAATTGGATTAATTAAGTTAAAGCCTTCCTCAACCTAGAGTTCTGCTTGGGGTTCCATCAGACGTGCCTTGTCTTCAAAGAATTTTCAGTGAAAGCAACTCTTTAATACATCTATATATACATATATATATATATATATATATGTATATATATATATATGTATATATATATGTATGTATGTATAGAAGTAGAATTATTGTTACAAATAATTTAGTATATATAATCTTCCTATAATTGATAATTTTTTATTAGGTAATAAGTATTTCCAGTCCCAATTTGACTGAAAAATTAGATTAATAATTCGACGAATTAATAATGTAATAATTTTTTTCCCATATAAAATTTTATGAAACGAATTTGCATGATAAACTAATATTTTACTTATATATATTTATGATATAAATTAATAATCCAGTTGTACCGTGGCTTTCATTGTTTCTTGTGACAACTAGTTACAGATAGATCAGTGCAGTCATTCTTTGTTTGTAGGAACTATGCATATGTTGTAGATAGTAAAATTATCCAAGGAATACAACAACATTTACAAGAGCTAATAAATTTATTCACGAGTCGTTAGAGTGTGTATATCCGACCGTCTACATTTATTCATATGTACGAAGTCCATGATTATTTATTTATTTATTTTTACGTAGAATCAACACGTGAGAATAAAAAAAGACTTTTAGATAAAAACATTGGGTAATATCAATTTTTTAGTGTTATGGATGTGATGATTAAGAGATTATAAATATGTGTGATAAAATAGGGATAAGATAGCATACTCATCATGTGGATAGACTCACGTTTGGTATCATTACGGACCAATTGATGAAATTGTGATAAATAAAAAATGAGACAAACACGATATTAATAAAAAAAATCACGTTTCATCTCATCTTCATCAAGTGTATCAAACGACATGGGTAGCAGTGCATTAACCAAAAAATCAATGTAAAAAAAAAACAATTTTTTGGAATTCAAACCCATTTGTGTTCTTGTGTGTTTAGCTTAGAATTTAGAAAAATAACAGAAAAAATACAATAAAATTAAATTAAAATTTACCTAGTTCCACGTACGTATCCTTTTGGTAATGGTCGTGCTTGGAATCTCAGGTGATGTCACGTAATCCTTTTCTTAGAAGAAGGACGATGACAAATATATTCTTTGGATCCTATATTTGTTGTGATAAATTAATGGTATACTAGTACATCAATTTTTAAGGTGTAATTTAAATATTTTTTTAATACAAAACTCTTATGAGATCGTCTTAGATAATAATTTTGTGAAACATATCTTCTAACCGATCCGACCCATGAAAACTATTAGTTTTTATGTCAAAATATTAGTTTTCATTTCAAATATTGGTCGGGTAGATCGTTTCACAAATACTGATCGTGAAATCGTATCACACTATACCAACTTTTTTTTAATGATTTTAAATTATGTAGTATGAAAATAAGGTTTGAAAATCTAATATTATACTTTCTTGAAATAACTAATAGATTGGTCATAAAATTTAGAAGTTCGATGATACAAAAATTAAGTGTTAACACAATTTAAAGGTGATATTTATAAATATAATTATATATTATTCTCCTTTCTTTTATTTATTTTATTCACGTGGACAGTGGACTTCTTGTAATATATGGTCAATCGGTTTGTTTAAATATATATATATATATATATATATATATATATATATATATATATAAATTTTAAAAGACTTACTTTACTTGAGAGGGACTCGAAGTCCTCTTGTCTGTAATAAAATCGTAATATTTGTTATCTTTTAAAAGATATTTTATTATCATATTACAATGCAACTCCATATATATCATAAATCCTAGAAATTTTATATATAAATATATATATATATTTTTATGGTATCATGTTATATATATATATATATATATATATATATATATATATATATATAACATGATACCATAAAAAATTCTTACAAGATCTGCCGCATCTCTGACAAGAAGTAGATACTTTGAAAAAAATATCAAATATATAACATTTTCCCGGGCTAATTGTAACAAGCGTATATGTGAAAATTTTGAAACACATAAAACCAAACAAATATATTAACAAAAAAAATATTAATAGATTTGTGAAGATCCGATTTTTGTTTCCTTTACCATACAATTAAATGATTGTAAGGAAATTTTAGCATAAGATTTTATTGTGTACATATTGGAGAATATTTTATATAGGAAATATGGAGATACTCTAGTATATACAATATTAAGTTAATTAATGTATGATCAAGCATGCAAATTTCGAAATAATTGGGAAGGAAATTTTTGCAAGATTTAAATATCATACAAAGTAAAGAATTAAGACATTTTATGGCATGGGGATTTCGAAAATCTCTTAGATTAAATGCCAATATTTTTTTAAGGATTAGAGGCTTGGTTAATTGGAAGAAAATCATCAAAAACCTTGCATCAAGACCATTGGATCTAGCCACCATATTTTCAAGCCAAATCAAGGGTCATGAGATCAAAAAATCTCCCAACTTAGGGAACCATATTTTCGAAATTAAGCAACGGTATTGGAGCCAAATTTTGAGAGGTGTGAAGCAAATTTTGGTAGGATTTTAGTGCCAAATTTAGAACCATCTCTCTCACCTATAAATACCACACCACATCTACTCATTCTCTACCCCATATTTTCGAAATCCCTTGCTGAAAAATCTCGAATTTCAGCAGTCTCCCCTTAGCCGAAATATTGCCCAAAAATCGTCCAAGAAATTAAGCCGAAGTTCTGTCCGAAGGAGGAGCAAGGAGTGATCCAATTTTCGAGTTGAGCATCCACGTCTTTAGCATCAATAAACACTGTAAGTGGGCTGTTTTAAATTTTGGTTTTATGCACATGAAAATTTCGGTTTTGTTGTTTAAAAATACGATCGAGTACCGTCGTTTTGTCTATACGTTTTTACGAAAGTTATTACGTTTATGTTTGACACTGTGAGGATTCCCTGAAAATGGGTGGAATTCCAACATATGGCCCTCAACAGTGGGATAGAACCGTTTTATGGCCTCGCCCCCTTAGATCATTAAAACTTAGGGACTGACGTCAGTAAACCGTTAAAGGTGAAAAATCGCAGTGTTATTATGTTATGGAATTTACGTTACGATTATGAAAAGCATGCTGTACGTTATGATATGTTTCGAAAATGTTATAAAATTGTTATGTTGTGTTCAATGTTCCCCATTTACTGAGTATTCCCAAAATACTCACCCCCTTACTCCCCCTCCCAGATAAGCCCGAAGAGCACGTTGAGGACGAAGAGTCGGAACAATTTTGGGGTTGGTGATTTGTTAGATTAGTAATAGGCTTTATTTCGAATTTTCTGATTTAAAAGAATTGTAAGACGCTTCCGCATTATTTACTATTTCGTTGGATTTCGCTATTGTAAAGACAATGTTATTTCGTGGAAATTATGGTATATAAACTGGTTCGGTTTACATTGTGATACGAAAGGCTTGTTGTTTCGATTGTGTGATTGTTAAACAACGCCGGTGTCAATCCCGAGTTTCAGGGCGTGACAAGATTTATATATCATTAGTTTTTTTAAAAATAAAAATTATTTAATTCTTTTGTAAGAAACTGAGAAACATATTTTCTCTAGTTGTAAGGAGTTTTATACCTTATTATTAAAAACATAAGGTTTTAAATATAATTAATTTTATATATTATATTCGATCGAGTTCAAGTTGAATATTCATCACCAAAATTGAGTTTGTGACACCCACGACTTGAACGAGTGCAGTTTTTTATATATATATTTTTAAGATGACACTCGAATTTATTATCGCTCGATATTCACTGAGTAAATCTGTAGACTAACACAGTAAATAATAATGATCTTGACGATTTTTGGTTTGACTAGATATAAATTTTTTAAAAAAGACCTATAAATCATAATATACACTCATATTCTTTCAGTTCACTAATATCTTTTGCAAAAAAAAAAAATAATAAAAATTTAAACAAAGTACTTAGTGATATCTCCAACTTGACATTGAATATTTCATCAATGTTTTTTTTAGACCCAAGCAATTACTCAGGAAATATGGTTAACCTGAGAATTCAACAAAAAATTTAATAAATAAATCTCAAAGAAATTAAGCATATTTTGCTTTAGATTGTGATTCCTTAATTTTGATGATAACAAATAATGTCTAACTGTTATAGGAGTCAACTCTCATTTTATGTATTTACAAGTGTCGAGCCAAAGTTCAAGAAGCCTAGCCGCATTGGTATCTCGTACCAGATTCTTCGAGGGAGATCATATGAGTGCCTAGCCGGACATTTAATAGCCCAATCGGACACTGAAAAGTTTTAGTACAAATGCTTTTCAAGCTGGATGACACAAAGTTCAAAGTAATCATACCTATCATCCCATTATTCTCAAAAAAAATCTTTTTGACCAATAATGCACGTGAAACAAGACTATCAAAATATCAGAATGTCTGCCAACAAGATAAATAATTTTTGTAGTCTTCTATCTATTCAAATCAAATTTCAAAGCCATTAGTTTCCATTTTTGGCAAGTCGCCAATAATTATTTAATGCAGTGTACGATGAAACAAGAAAGGATAGTAACAAAATTGTTTTTGCATAAGGAAAAAAAACAAAAGACGAACTTTGCTACGGATTTGAATGTTGAAGACAAATTCAATTGTAAAACAGAGTGTCTTCAAGTCACTTGGAGTTGACAACTACAAACCTTAAAAAAGCTCATAAGATTCATCGTATCATTCTAGCACTCTAAACTCACAAGGTTCTGAGCACTTTTACTTTAGATATTCTCAAGCCGCTCATTTGCCTCAAGTTTACTTTATACCTTTATGATCAATCAAAGCTTATTACTTCTAAGATGTTCTTTGAAGGCTAATTTCAGAGAGTTGTTAAACCGTTGAATCAAGAATATTCACATTTATAGAATTTGTATTGGTTGTTTGAATTGTACTAGGAGTTTCAATTTAGGCAATAGATAATTCCTAAATTTAAGTGAGTTTGTACAAGTTATTATTAACTTCCATAAAATACTCATGTCATTTAATTTTTTGAATTTTAATCCTTCTGGTATGACTTGTTTTTTCTCGAAGTACTTGTATATAATTGTCACTTGGTCCACTCGGACTATTCCACACTGTGAAACGCTTTCAAAAGTTGTCTAGCTGCATCAAGCTGGTCAAAAAATTGACTTATAAATCTAACAATTTTAAGTCTGGCTCAAAGATAATTTCGAGTTTAGAAAAAAATTAAAAGTGTTTGTTAACCCATTCTAAAATCTAAACTCGATCCTAATAAGTGACATCAAAACAGGTTTTCTCGACATTTTATATTAATCTATTCAAAATGTCTTATTTTAACAAGATTCATATGTTTTCAAAATAAGATTATAATGATTGTAAAAAAAAACGTGTGCAGACACATCTCTCTGCTCAGGATGATGTATGTGGCATGTTATCGAATATGATCTCATAAAGATCTTTAAAGCAAACATTGCTATTTCAATAATTGAAGTTGGAACTCTGATGGAGGAGAAGAACTTGTCTGAGTGGACTATCGGGGATAAGAAGAAGATCAATATAAACAATGTGGCTAAGATATTCTTTACAAGACACTGTACAAGAACATGTTCATTAAAATCAAGACTTGCTCAATGTCCAAAGAATCTTGGAGAAACTGAACCAGTTGTGCTAAATAATATAAATATATAGAATTCATCGACTTAAAATCATTATAAATAACAGAAGTATTTCAAAATACATCAACTAGCCAAATAAAACCACACTGAATACCTTCTGTGTGACAGACTCATTCAAAAAATATGTTGATTAAAAAAACTCGAAATACGACCACTGAGCAAACACTAAGCTACTCTACTAACTATTACATCCATTTGTTACAATTTTTGAATTTTACCTTTGTCCATACGTGTGAGGTTCATTTACTCTAATGACAAGTAATGATCAAACAATAATGATTTGATTTAAATTTTTAATGGAAAAAAGGTTTAAAATACTTTCAAATGGACCTCAGGGCCTAGAAAAATTTCGGCATAACCTCCTCGCAAATAGGACATTCGTAAAACTCAAGTAGCAATTTATAGCAAATATACTCTAAATAGAGTCATTTAAAACAAAAATCAAATTCAAACAACATATAGTCTTACTGACCAGGACTAAGAATAAATTAAAATTTACCCAATACTCATCAGATAATAAGAACCACAGAGTCAAATCAGAACATCACAAAAAAAACCAAATATCACTAGAGATACACGAGGGCTCTCCCCGGAAATTAAACTACAACACAAGACTGAAACAAACTTCAAGACATACATATAGACTAACTGGGAGACTCAACTGAATAGAACCAAGCAATTCAACCTCAATCCCGAGCTCCACTGGTGGAACCTCGGCCTCATGCTGCAAAATGACTCGAGAGATCTACTATGGTGACCAATAGCAACCACAATGCCCCCCCAGAAAAAACTGAGGTTATGATTCTGGTATGAAACAGTTCAACAATAATAACAATAAACATAAATCATGCACAATCATATAATAAAATGTAATATTCAATGCATGAAAATCTCAACGAATAATCAGGATAATATGAGCCAATAAACGATACGATGCCAATTGGAATAATGCTCGAGCAACAACACATAGGGGAGCCACATTGTCATGCAGCTAAACCGCCCTGCCAAGTATGCGAGGTATGTCAGGTTGTGCTGAATAACACCCCTGACTCGGCCTCCATACAGCTGATACGATACAGCAGGATGATACAACAGAACAAACTAGATGACACAATCCCAGCGCTCATCTCAAAAGGCTACACTAATCATGGGATTGTTCAATCACATCTACAATATCATATGTATAGGCCTAATAGTCACCCCATAATCTCGATATAAACAATAGTGCCAGATAATAATGTATATCAATAACGGGCTAACAAGAACGATATGACTCAACATGAATGTAATAACAGTATGCTCTATGCTAAATGCCAATAATATGTCACAGTAATAAACATATATCACAACGAAGACATTTAACAACTTAGAACAGTCAAAAAGTCATAGATACTATCAGTGCAACACAGAATGACAACTAAAACATAATTTATATTTTATCGTCGTATGTTACTGAGCTGTAACATACATCTACCAACTTGGCAAATCCAAATATCGACTTTACTTCAAGATCCTCGACCTAAACAAAACAAAACAAAAGCTGATCATGAAAACTATATTATATTCCAATGTCCGTTTTGGCACTAAAGAACATAAAATTTATATCTTGCTTACTATTAACTCAAATCAGTATCCGCTAATTGGAAATGAAAAAAATCAATTATCTAAGTTTTTCCGAAACCATATTCAAATTCTCAATCATTTGAACCCAACATTACATTGAACTCAAGATATTAAATATGTTCTCGGACAAAATTCTAGCCACTGAGCAGTTTCAATAAAACGAGTATACTCTCCATTATTGATAGACTTTAACGATTCTCGTACCATTTCGAAGATAACTTGTAGATATACAACTTTCATTTGAACCAGAATTCCAAATGCACAGAGGTCATATTATCGAATTACATAAGCCTTTCTACACAGCTCAAATGCATAATTGGGTTTTGACACATTTTAGTAGAAAAATCATATCAAATCCGTTTTTAATCGAAATCCCATTTTTCCAGTGGCATAAACAGATAACTTAAAGCACTAAAATGTTTTTTAGGTCATTTCTACAAATTCAAGCTGTAAAAATCGCAGCAACACAAAAACCTCACCCAAATCCGGGAGAATTCGTGCAGAAAACAGAACATCGGAACAGCAGCTTCCATCTACCCGAATCCTTGCTCAAAAGTCGCAATTTATGGTTTGAATCGAACTTAGGATGTTAGGAAGACAACCTTTCAAGAATATTTGAGTTTCAACTTGAGACGGATGAGATATAGCAATTTTACGGCAATTGCTACAAAGGTTGCGGGAAGAAGATTTGAGGGAAATGAGTTTTCTTTCCTCTCTCTTCCGTCCTTGTCTCGTTTCTTTTGTTTAGAATGAGGTGTGTGTCTGTATGTATAAATATAATAATTGGTCACTTGTTTTTATTTTTGCTCTCGTGTATCATTTAAATTTTATATGTATTTTATATCATTAAATTATATGATATTCTAAAATATATATTTTTAACACACTCTCGAAAAAATTAAGGAAAAATTTATACAGGAGCTTACAATACGTCATCTGGTCTAATTTTTTATCTTACCGAAAAAAAAAATACTAACCAATTCATTTCTTGACATAGTATAAGTTAGTTTCAAAATCTAACTATTAAAAGTTACGGGTTGAGATTACCCTTTATATACCAAATTATGATATATTGCCCAATTTGAAAGTAATGTAAATTTAATTTAAATTAATGTAAAATTTCGTATAAAATGTAAAAATAAAAATAAAAAAATTGATGTCATTGAAATACGTGGTGATCCATTTTTAAAAATGAATTGTGTATTTATTTTGCACTTAAAATGTTCTTTTTATATGTAAATAAATTTATATATTTTCGTCACATGGACTTCTTGAACTTTAATTTTTCATCAAATAGTCTCAACCCATACCTACACGTAGAATCGAAAGCAAAAAATAAAATAAAATATATGCAGACACAAATTCATTAAATGTGATTTTTTAATGATATAATTAAAATTTAACAAAAAATGCAAGTCTTAAAGGTTGGAATTGCAAAAGAAAAAGGCTCCGAAATGGGCTTTGATTAGACATTGACCAGCCCATGTAGCCTATAATCTATCCCAAGGCCCAAACTGTTCTAAATCAAGCCCCGGCCTACATAATCCATCCATGATCAAACAACAATGCTACAGAACATAAAATAACTCTGATTAGGAAAAAATTTGGAGAAAGATCAACCTAAGGTTGAGCATATTAAACGTAAAAAAGCGTAGTTAAGGGCGATTAAGCTTGAATTTATTTATTTTTAAACATTTTTAGTACTTTTGTTGACATCAATGCAACGTGGATGTATGTAGTGTATTAGATAATTTTTGTTATCGGATTACATAATAAAAAAAAGAGCAGTTATCTTGTGAGATTCTCACGAATCTTTATCTGTAAGATAGTAATAAAAGTAATAATTTTTCATGGATGACCCAAATAAGATATATGTATCACAAAATACGACCTGTGAGACTGTCTCAGATAAGTTTTTGCCATAAAAAAGTTATTTTAATCTGTTATTCTGATTTTTGAAATTAAAAAATAGTAAAATGAGACGGAGGTGGTCCAATTATCTATGTTTTCTAGCTCTTTTAGTTTTAATAATATCGAAGCCATAGATTAGATTTTCTAGTGGCCCATGGATAGCCGTCAGTGCAAATAAATTCCAACTTTCCCTACAGAGAAGTCGGAATCATCCATTGGTATTCACCGGAAGTATTCTTTTTGCTCCAACTTTTCGAAATTACATGATTTTGACAGACGATCTGCATCAGTTTGGGGATACAAAAGAAGGAACATGTGCTCAGTCTGTTGCCAAATTGGGTCCTTTTCGATTGTACAGATGTTGGATTTTCGTAACAAGATCGGTGCAAAGTGTGGACCAGCTATTAGTTCAATCAATGTTCGAAGGGATAGCAGCCCATCTCTAGAATTAGTGGTAGGCGGCAGTTCAGTTTGATCGATTCATTTGCGTGACTGCGATATTGTCTTAAATACGGATTAATTGTAGGTTTCTCCATCCCTGCTGGTTGTAATAACCAAGATTAATCAGTAATTTTAATAATATATATTTTAACTTTAAATCTAATGACTCGTGTTTTGTTGTTTATATATGGACGATTGAAGTACTGTGAAATTTGGTTGAAGGGATTCGGCTGATTTCTGTTTCATTGACAAGCTAGGTTGGATGGATTTCTGGGTTTCTCTGTTTGGCTAATGGGCCAACATTCAAATAGCTGTTTCATTGACAAGCTAGGTTGGATGGATTTCTGGGTTTCTATGTTTGGCTAATGGGCTAACATTCAAATAGGGATGTAAACGAACCAAATCGTTTGTGAACTATTCGAAGCTCGATTCGATAAAAGCTCGTTTGAGCTCGTTTAATGAGGCTAGTTAAGATAAACAAATCAAACTCAAGCTTTACAGTATTCGTTTCGTTAGTTCGTGAACATGTTCGTTGGTAAGTTCATGAGTAATCTTTTAGATGAAAAAATAATAGTTTTGATATTTGATTTATTGATTTTGTATATTATTTATGAAATATATAGAAAAATCTATTAAATTTATTTATTATAATAAATTTACAAATTTTAATAAGAATAATATATTTTTATTTAAATATATAATTTATTTTTTAATTAATTTAATGAAAATTTAAATGTATAATTCATATTTAATAAGCTTGTTTAGGTTCGATAAAAACTTGAATAAGCTTGTGAGTCATGCATATATTTGTTAAATAAAGCTCGAGTTCGGTTCGATTATAAACGAACCAAGCTCAAACATTCAAGAGTTCGGCTCGGCTCGGCTCGACTCGATTACATCCCTAAAATTTGAATACTTGGATTAGTTTTATTCGAGTTCGAGAACACACACATACATGTGTCACGCTATCATGTGTTAATATACAGACGATTGAAGTACTGTGGAATTTGGTTGAAGGGAATCGGCTGATTTCTGTTTCATTGACAAGCTAGGTTGGATGGATTTCTGGGTTTCTATGTTTGGCTAATGGGCTAACATTCAGGCTTCATTGAATTTGACCCATTGTTGTGAAAACCGAATAAACCAAACCCATTTAAAATCGGTTAATCGATTGTTTAATTCTAAAAATAAATAAATTATATTTTTAAAAATAAAAAGTTTAAAACCAACAAGAATATAGAGGTTACACAGCCACGGTCCACAACAAATGTATATAATGAAATTACTAATATTATTTAGGCTTTCTTATTTTCAAAAATATAGGTTATTTAGGCGTTATGAATTTCCAAAATAAAAGAATCGAATTCTCGAATTTGTTCGGGTCGGTTTGTATGAATCCTCACCTCTATCAAAATGTGGGGGAGAGGAGAGACACCAATAGCTCAAATTAGAGTGTAAACGAACGAATCGAGTCGAATATGATTAAAATCTGAATACTTAGATTAGTTTTATTCGAGTTCGAGAACACACACATGTATGTGGAAGTGGACTCCGGGATGAGTGGCAAAATTGGAAAAAATGAGTCCGGCCACTTGGTCAACAACCCCACGTTGTTTAACAACAATACCTATAATTTGGTTGGCCTATTATTCAAGCAATTTCCATTTCTCTGCTTGGGGTCGTTGTTGAGCGATCTCTCTCTACATCTACTTTCTTCCTACACGCTTTGAACCCATAAAATGGACATCGTCTCCAGTCTATAGCTATCCTACACTTTATTCATGTGTTTCACAGATATTTGATCTTTCGTAGAGTTGTCTTCATCACTTCTTTCCTCAGATAGATCAACCAGCTTCTTGACTATTTATATACACTCGACAATGGGGAGAGGTGGAGGAATGAGTAGTATAGAGATGGAAGAGGAGAGGCTAATGGCGGATGTTGAATTCAAGGATTCTTCTTCCATGGTCATCAAAATTCGGCGAAAGCTGCCTGATTTCTTGAAATCCGTGAAGTTGAAGTATGTGAAATTAGGCTATGGCTATTCATGCAACCCCGGGAGTGCTCTCCTTTTGGTCTTCGTGCTCCTGCCTTTGTTCATAGCCACCACCATACAGCTCACTGGCCTAACATTTAGCCTCTTTTCTAACATATGGATGACTCAAACGCTTCTTTTGGACACTGCCCCCGTTCTGATCGGTTCGATTGTATTGATTTTCTTGTTGGGGATCTATTGGGCCAAAAGGCAAAGGCCGATCTATCTGGTCGATTTTGCATGCTACAAGCCAGAGGATGAACGCAAAATGTCTGTGGATTCGTTTTTGAAGATGACCGAAGAGAATGGCGCTTTTCAACAAGACTCGATCGACTTCCAGAAGAAAATAGCGTATCGTTCCGGACTTGGCGATGAGACGTATTTCCCGAGAGGAATTACGTCACGCCCGCCCAATCTGTCGATGAAAGAAGCTCGACTGGAGACCGAAGCTGTCATGTTCGGTGCATTGGATTCTCTGTTCAAGAAGACAGGTATCAAACCCGAGGATATTGGAATTCTTGTAGTGAACTGCAGCTTATTCAATCCAACCCCATCTCTTTCCTCCATGATTGTCAACCATTACAAGCTCAGAGCTGACATCAAAAGCTTCAATCTTGGAGGAATGGGATGCAGCGCTGGGCTTATATCCTTAGACCTTGCCAAACACCTACTCCAGACAAACCCAAACACTTACGCAGTTGTGGTGAGTACAGAAAACATAACCCTCAATTGGTATTTCGGAAACGACCGTTCCATGTTACTCTGCAACTGCATATTCCGTATGGGCGGGGCTGCCATTCTGTTATCCAACAAAACCCGAGACAGGAAACGGTCGAAGTACGAGCTTGTGCACACTGTTCGAACCCACAAAGGAGCGGACGACAACAGCTACAACTGTGTCTACCAGAGAGAAGATGAAAAGGGGACAGTGGGTGTTTCATTAGACCGGGAGTTGATGGCCGTCGCTGGGGACGCTTTGAAGACAAACATAACCACATTAGGTCCTCTAGTATTACCATTTACAGAACAAATGATGTTTCTGGTCACTTTACTGAAGAGGAAGCTTGTGGGTGCTCAGGTGAGGCCTTATATTCCCGATTTCAAGCTAGCTTTCGAGCACTTCTGCATCCATGCAGGTGGAAGGGGGGTGCTGGATGCGATCCAGAAGAATCTGCAGCTCACGGAATGGCACATGGAGCCATCCAGGATGACCCTGCACCGGTTCGGGAACACGTCTAGTAGCTCGTTGTGGTATGAATTGGCTTATACTGAAGCTAAAGGTAGGGTCTTCAAAGGAAATCGTGTGTGGCAGATCGCATTCGGGTCAGGTTTCAAATGTAACAGCGCGGTTTGGAGAGCTCTGAGGGAAATCCCTGCTCGAGAATGCACAGCTAATCCATGGTGTGATTGTATCGACAATTACCCCGTTCCGGTTGAACTTGGATCTTGATTTGGATATTACTGCTAAACTTGAATCTATTCTCTATCAAGTATGTGTGAAGTCTCTTAAATCTCTAACGTTCCACCAAAGAACGTTTGCATGATGTCTTGTACACTGGTTTTTATTTTTTACTACATCACAATCAATTACATGGACTTAAATGAAATAAGTTTTCTTTTTCCCCAAAATTATTGAAATGAATTTTGCTTCTTTATACATTATTGGTTTTCTTTTAGATACAGTAAAAAAAATTTGATTGACCAAAATATAGTAAAGTAAACCAAATTATATTATTCTTTTATGGCAATCCTTCACTCAAATATTTCAGTTAAGACAAAACCAACCAACTTGTTCCGTCATAATTTTGTTCATATCATTAATGTTATAAGTGCATGTTTTCCAAGAAAAAATAAATCGGAAAGAAGAAATTTTAGCATAGGAACGAGCGAGTAAAAAAAAGGGGTACGTAAATGCCAGTGAAGCTTTGAAAGAATTAAAGCAATATTGTCTATTTCGGTTTCAAGTTTCGATGAAAAAAAATAGGGATATGATCGAGTCGAGTCGAGCTGAACTCTTGAATGTTTGAGCTTTTGGATATAATACATTTATTACAAGATTTTTAAATTAATTATATTTTCAATTACTCCATACAATTTCAGTCATGGTTCCCAAATTATAATTCCTTGGTTTTTTTTTTTCCCGGTTTGGAATCTAAATCGTTTTAGAAGAGATAGTTCGTGTCTTGTGTTTACGTGGTCTGATTTATTCATTATGTGTGAAAATAAACACATGAAATTCAACAATATATATACTAACTATCAATTGCTTCGAGCTAAGGTAACCAGATCAAATTTGACAGAAGAAAAGACTAAAAAATTACATAAAAAAATATAATATTGTTTTACAATTATAAAAGAAATAATATGTATTGTATTTTTTCAATGAAGAAAATGGAAAAAAACTTAAAAAATAATCTTGCATCTTCATATTTTTTTCAATTTTATTTTTTTTATCTGGAGTATTGATATGATTCTACACACATCAACATAAAAAAAAATAGACAAAATTGAAATTTGAAAACATAAATGACAAAAATCGGAACGAGACAAAAAATATAATTTTAATTCCCTTATTATTATTATACAACGGTGATAATGAATTATTCATATGCATTAAGTGAAACATAAGATTATTTTCAACGATATGATTGCTTTTACGAATAGTAGTGGCCATGGAGAAACAGTACTTGCAACAAACAAAAGAACCAAAAGCTATGCATATTATTTTTCATTCGAAAAAAGAAAAGAAAAGTATTTTACTACTATACGTTTGTTCATGATGATGAAGTCAGTGGAACACGATTGCGATATTCAGCAAGCCCCCACAGTGGGTAAATATTTCTATATGCTGCGTAATGTAACATGCAGTTTTTCATAAAAACACCCGTGATTTCTTGCTGAGGGAAATCACCATTTTCAAGCTGGGAGTTTATCAGAAGCTTTGCTCCACGGTGGAGAGGTGTTGGATCTCTCTCGGCCTGTTGTTTACACAGAGCAAGAGACTCAACTTTTAGTGATATTGGTTTTAATTAGAAATGGGATTTTGTAGCAAGAGGTTGCTCACCTGCCCTGAATGGATCAGACCCATCAAAGCCCATGCAGTGTGCACCAAGTTCGACCGGTTGTGTTCCAATGGCACGTACACCTGTCTCTTATATATGTATTAGATGAATCTTACATACACTTGATTATTAGGATAGGATGGATAGGATAAATTGAAAATTACCTTGTTTGGGCATGAAAGGTAGCTTTCTCCCCAACCACCATCGTCCCTCTGTGCTTTCAGTAGAAAATCGACACCTTTCCGAACAGCCAAACAATTATTGTAGGTTTTGCCAGCAGCAGCAAGTCCTCCCAGTGCAAACCAACAGCCATATGTAAAGCAAACGCCCCAGTTTCCATACCTTTTCGACAAACAAATTAAGGAAAGAAACCATTTAAGATAACATCACATGAGTGTGTAAAATTGATCTTCTGAAATTATTTTGATTAAATGGATGAAAAATGTATACCATGATCCATCAGGCCTTTGAATATCTTCGAGGTATCCAGCAGCCTTGGTGATGAAGTTCTTTATTTCTTTTTTCCTGTGCTCGGGATACAACTTCTTGAACAGAACAAGAGCTTGGATTGCTGATGAAGTGCACTCAACATACCTACATACATCGAAAATCTCATTAAAGATTATTTGAAATCAAACGTGTGTTACTCAAAGAAACTAATAAAAGGGGTAATGGGATGAAGATGATTAGATGAATCTTACTCGTGCTCTACGACAATATCAGCGAAGAACTCGGTAGGGTTGAGCACCTATCGAATCAAAAAAAAAAAATTTATTTGGATTCTTGGTGCGAGAAATCAATAGAATTTATCACAAAAGCATGTTTCTTAAAGATGAATTCTTGTTTTGATCAAGAATATATACCTCCAACCAGTCTGAGGCTCCTGCAGGCTCCCATGCTGCTAAACCACCATTTTTGCTCTGCAGAGAAATCAATATGTTTACAGCATTGTACAGTCCTTGAGCTTCCATTTTTTCTCCAACAATTTCCGCAGGCATCAGAGCGAAGAGAAGGCAGCACTAACAAAAAGGAAACAAGAAAAACGTCGAACAAATAAGCACTCCGTTTCCAAGAATCTATCGTTTTTCTTTACAGACAAGGAGGGATACCTTCAATCCTTCAGCGGTACAATCTGACACTTGCCATCCATGATCCTGATCCGAAAATGTCCATGACCCTTTAGAGATATGGCGGTACATACTTTTAAAGTCACCCGAAGGATCCTCTTTTACCTGCATGTTCAATTTCAGCAGCACATTTCAACCAAGTCAACACATTAATTAAAAAACTTAACTAGAATTATAAATACCTGAGATTTTTTGATGAAATCATGCCCTTTCTTTAAAGTCTCGCCTATTTCGTCGCTCAAATTACTAGCTAACAACGCTTGAATTGCGAAACCAGTATCCCATTCTTGACTTCCAAAACTCTGCATTTCAAATCCAATTTGTTTCTTTCAATATCTATCCATTTAAAATTAGAAAATATCATGTTTGGTGTCTAGATAATTACTGAATTACCTGCATTTTCATGCCATCTTCAGCAACCCATATATAGTCAGGGATTCTAGCAAGATGTTTCTTGAAATAGTCTCCATTTGGATCCTCAACCCAACAAGCCAACATACACAACACCTTTTCGACGCATCCGATTGTGATATATCTGCTATTTTCATCTTCATAATGGATGTGCTTCATAGTCACTTGGAGAGCCTTTTCTCTTAGCTTGTTTAATGGCCAACGAGTCAAGAAAGGCTCGGTTAATATGTAACAACTGTCCCATATCAAATCTTGTATTAATGGGTGAGGATAATACAGATCCTCCTGCATTCAAGTTTAAAATTTACAAACTTGTTTTCAAGTAACAGAGAAGTGAGAAAAAGAGAATTTGCACCAGTGATCAACGATTTACCTTTGCACAGCGATGTCGTACGCTTCTCCAGTTGATTTGTTCATAGGGCTGATCATATAATTCCTCTCTTAACTGTAAAATGAGGGGAGTGATAGGTCCTACAAATCTCTTGCCGTATAAATATGACATTGGCATGTATACCATTCGGCAGTAGCACCACATTTTTGCTGCATTTTAGTTGAGAAAAACATAATCACATTATGAGTACTAATGCGCGCGCGCACATAGACATATGTATGAATGTTTATATATGTATATGTACATGTCCGTACCTGGATGCATAGGGAGAAAAGATGGGAGAAGCCAAAACTCAGGCGGCATTGGGTTGCTTCCAGACCAGTCAAATAATCCTAGTATCTACACGAAAAATTAATAAAAAGTTGTAATCATTTTCCTGATTAAGAATATATAATTCAATCCAGAAAGACACAGAGTTGTGATAGCATAGTGTATGTAACATACAGAAAGCCATGTTTTTCCCCAAGATGGTATAGCCGTAACAGTTCCATGATCGAGTATCCATTTTCTTGCTCTAGCACACGCGTTGTTTTCCCCAGCATCTGGCCCTTCTCCGAGTATACGCATACAAATGTAACTGAGTGCAGTGCAGAACATAGTGCTGTGGCCTTCTATGTGTAGACCCCAGCCACCGTCTTCATTCTATGGATTGCAATTATTTATTTTCGAGACCATTATTATATTTAATCATCAATCAAGAACATGAATTTATTTCGTTATAATAATTCACACCTGGTGACAATGCATGTAACGGAGAATTTCTTTACGATGTTCTAATGGAAAAATGGTGTTGAGATGGCCTGTAATATAAAGGATCATGACCTGCATATGAAAATTTTAATTACCATTTGTTTATACAAATACATTTCGCAAGAAATATGGCTTTGAGACCAAATATTGTGTGACAAACGACTCACAAGAGGTTGAAGAAAGAACAAGGGACCGGCATTTTCGGCCGGCCAGTGACCGTCACTGGCTTGCAAAGCTGAGAAGAAGTGGACCGCTCTACGCAGCGTGGCGGTGGTCGCCTCGTAAGTTATGTCTTCATCATCACCAACCTTCACTTGGGCGATTTGTTGTTTGAAATTCTTTTCATGCAGGAACTGATCATTAAAATTTGATGATTTAAAATATTATAATAAATCATCATCTTCATCATCAAAATAGATTTGAATAATTTGTGGAATAACCTCATTTTTTTCATTTTCTAAAATATTGACTTTGTTAATGACATATGAAAATTCAAAATGCCATAATCTAATCAACAAAATTAAATCAACAAGCTCAATATATATATATATATATATATCAACAAGAATATAATGCATGCGGTTAATTTTCATTGAACCTGAATCCTCCACAAGAGATCACTGCTAGGCTTGACCTGGTCCCGGTTGTCCCAAAACTGCCGACGGGCATCCTCCGCTTCTTGACGGAGCTCCGGTGTCCCGTAATTCGGGTCGAACTCCCACGTCTGCCGACCAACGTAATTATTGGTGCTGTAAAGGTAAGGACTGTCAACTCCTTCAGCAATCTTTAGTCTCCACATATTTCAGTTTTTTTTCCCTAGCTAACCTGCAAGGTTGATCAAGAATAGCTGAAAATTGTATGGAAGAAGATGGCGGCGGCCTGATTTATTAGTTTTACATGATGTTCGGTTTCTTCTTCTCATCGTTTTAAGCAAATCGGTAGCATAGCATGTATGTTGCGTGGAGTTTAGTTACTGAAGTTGACGAACACAAGGAACTAAACAAAAAGTTTGCAACGGCACACACATGATCAAGCAAGTTTCAGCATATATCTTACGAAACACTCCAATATTCGCAACTTTTCATGTAATAAAATACGTGACCAGATTTAAAAACAAAAAAATCCATGCATCAAATTAAACAGCAAATTTCCATTGCAACTTATGAATCAAGTTGAACAGTTATTGATATACCTTTCCCTGAAAATCGGCTTGAGTATATAGTATAAAAAAAAAGGTTGATCCCGGAATTTTGTGGACAATTCAGTTGATTTGGTTCCAATTTGATATCTTCATGTATGATATTGGGCAGTCTTTTGTAGGTAAAGATTTTGGGTGCTTTCACTCCTAAAACCTTTGTGGGTTGGCAAAATAAAGCTGTGCTTTTTTTGTTGGTAAATACAGATGACTATATATAATATATATATAGAGAGAGAGACTGAGGGGTCGTAAACGATGTATTAATCGATAATTATTATTTAAAGACAAACTCTTGTGTGAGACGGTCTCACGGGTCGTATTTTGTGAGACAGATCTCTTATTTGGGTCATCCATAAAAAAATATTACTTTTTATGCTAAGAATATTATTTTTTATTGTGAATATTGGTAGAATTGACCCGTCTATAAATATTCGTGAGACCGTCTCACGAGAGAAATATTCTTATTTAAATTATAAATATGCATATGTTGGTATTATGCCATTTCTTGTACTTTTTCGAGTGTTCGTAGTGGGAGTCAAAAATTGAGGTGGTAATCTATAATTAATGCTCAGGTCAATATGGATACCACTGGTGATAGTCTACATAAATCCCGCGTAAGAATTAAGAGAGAATATTAAAATTAAACTTTTTAATTTTAATTTTTTTAAAAAAAAATTAAAGGAATTTATTTTGTAAAATTCAATTGAAGATTTCTAAGATGAATAATAATTTCAAGATCAAGAATCTAATTATGCTTTTGTGCGTCGATCAATGGAGATCCCATCAATTGTCGATAACTAATGAATAATGATAGTAGCTTAAATTTTGTCCATTGTAAGATTCCTAAAACAAACACTATTCGCATTTATGGATTAAATTAAATAATTTAATCACATAATTGTTAATTATTTTTTTAATAAAAACATTGGACTAATTTTTTAATAATGTGTTATAAAATGACAAGAAAAATGTCTAAATCTTACTTTATATCTTGAAAAGAAATACAGCACTAGCAATATACTAAATACTAATGGTGTGGTATGGTTGATGAGTCTTTTTTTATTGCTAATTCACACTAATCTCACCCACTCGACGTCGTATAATTAATTACACTCAGACAAATTATTCATATATCGCCTTTTCTATTATTTCATACCACGTATCAATACAGGTTATCACGACGTTATGTGAATGTACGCTTTGTGATACTTGAATTTGATGTATTAAAGTCCTATGATATGCGGCACCCGCACCACAAAGATGAATCAAGCGTTTTTCAAATTGCTGTCTTCCATCAAATTTATTTTGTGCGTATTTAAGAACCCTTTTATCATTTCTTTTATTTCCATTTTCATATATTGGGAAATATTTTAAATTTGATCGCATTAAGCTAGTCATACACAAGTCACTGATTCAGAAATAATAATATACAAGGCTGTCAAATTTTTTTATCACGTGAGAACTCGTAGTCAGTATTTTTCGGTACGCAGTGAGTATGGAAACCACACAATGTAAACCTCATTGAACGAGTCGTGTGTGATAAATTTTTGCCGAAAAAAGTTGTTGGTAAGAAAAGTCAAACTCCTGACCATTGATCAAACGTATACTTACTCTATCAACTCGAATTCTTACCTAGACAACGTATCATGTTCTTTTTCTTCTAGATCAAGTGCTTTATATATTGGAAACGTTTTACATTCATGTTCTTTTGTTGAGTCAATACAATAATTAATTGGGGTCAACTTAGAAGTGGACTCATAGTGGAAACGTTTTATACTTTTACATTCACTAAGAAATCTCAGTGGAAGTTACTTTATGATTATTATTACCAGGATGCATCCAATTAATCGTGAGGTGGCGTAAAACTCATGCGGCTAGATTCTATCTACTATTTATTTATTTTTTATTTATGTCTAAATGTTAAAATTAGATAAATAACATCATATTGATGACGTGCGAAATTGTATGTGTTGAACTTGTAATATCTCTTTTTTTTTAAAAAAATATCTTAGATAAATTCAAACTCAGATTTTTACTCTACTTTTGGGAATTTCACCTAAAATTTTATATTAAATAGCTAGGCATTGTGATATTATTCTCCTATATTTAATAATAAAAATAAAAATAATACATAAAAATGAGGCTCCTGCAATCACTCATTTATGATATGAGAGGCCTATAAATACTGGTAAGTGAGATCTCTAAGCACACACCTCATAAGAACAAAATACACTATCTACAAAAAGTGTTGGAATGCTTAGAAGGCTTCAATCAGAGGAAATCGGAGACAACGCCCTCGATCTGCTTCCGCATATTGTTTATAATGTTCATATATTTGTATAATCATGAATTTAATAAAAATTCTGACATTGGTATTAAAGCCGTGATACATCTGTCTTGAAAATATTTGTTTTCATTTTCGAAAAATCGGATATCATGAAATTTTGGAAAAAGTTATTTATGAAAATTTGCCTAAGAAACATGAAATTTGAAGTTCAAACATAATAATATTTAGAAATTTATCGAAGAATTTCTTCTAGATATAGAAAGTTGCAATTTGAAGTTCTCGTTTGAAATCTTGAAAATTGTAGATTTGTTTTTGAAATAAAAAAAAAAAATTAAGAGCATAAATATGAGCAACTGGTTTATAATATTGAGAGGATAAAGAAGAAGACTTCGAAAGTTGTCATTCGTGATTGTAGCAATTGAATTCAGAAGCTAAATGAAATGATTGTATTCAATCATTCTGACAAAACATTCGGTGTATTGAATTGAAAATAGACACACACAAGACTTCAATTGTTCAATTGTCGGTAAATGTATTGTTTTTTATTATTATTGTTTTTTAAAATAATAATAATAAAAATAAAAATTGTGTTACTAAAGTTATATGTATAATTTGTTATACATATAGTATTTAGTTAAATAATATAAACACATTAAGAATAGTTCTAAATTTTTTCTGTACTCTAGTTTGTGTATAAAAATATTTATTTTGTTTTTATATGTATAATTTATTGTTTATGTGTGTATACATATAATATTAAGTGGAATAATATTAATATACTAAATTAAAATCACAAATATTTTTTATGATTTTAATATGAGATATCAGAACGTTGAAATTCACATTATATTCGTATTAATTTATATAAAGTTGTTTATAATTTTAAATGAACATATTAAGTAAAAATTGTGAATATAAAATTATTTAATGAAAAGTTTGGGTTTATAAAGACTCGCATAAATGTGAACAATTAAGTTAACTAATAATTATAAGGTGATGCAAGAAAACATGATCTAAGAGAGTTTTTCATATATCGGTTTAAACTGTCTTGACTAGCCACTGGTCTCCCTGATGAACATTGCTCTGTCTAGGATTTAGGCATTTAAAGGGTCTTAGCTCTACCTATCTTTCTTGGGAACACTCGTGGAAAGTGTCGTATAATTTTAAATAATTGAAGAATAGTCACATCATCCTTAATTATGGAAAATTATGTATTAAGTGGATTTGAATCACATAATAGACATCAATTTCAATTAACTATATAAACATAATAAATTTTACCCTACAGAGATTTTGTTATGTTTATATAACTAATTAGGCTAAAATATAAAATTATATTTTTCTTAATGTACCTACAGAAGTTAAAGGAAAATATATTTTGATAGTTTTATCGTAAAGTCCCAAAAAAATCTTATTAAATTAAAATTTTAGCCCACAAGCAAATTTTATGTCACTTGATTTTTCAAAACATTATTTACATTGGTAAAACATGATATTACCTCAAAATTTTAAAAATAATAAGCATGTTATATTTTTATACAGTTAGACATCTTACGATTTTTTTATATGAAATGCGACATTCATGAACTGAAGGACGATAATTATAAATTATGGAAAGAAAGAATTATTCTTCAATTAGGGTGGATGGATATTGATTATGCTATACGGAAAGACGAATCATATGCTATTACTGAAAATATCATTTCAGATGATGTTGATTTTTATGAAAAATGTGAGCGATCTTATCGACTCCGCGTAATTTTCATAAAGACCAAAATATCTGCTGGTATGCATGGTTCTGTCAATCAGCATAATAATCTGCCAAGAACTCTTCTTTCATCTTATTCCGAAGAAAAGTGTGGGGCCCTTAACTCCTAATTGTTATTACAATATAATCTGATTAGGGTTAGTTAATAACAGCAGAAAAAGAGTTTAAATTTTCTATACAATGAGCCCAAAACGTGTCAACTGTAATTATAATACTAAAAATAGTATATAATATATTCTCGTCTTAACATGTCACAATATAAAACAAGCCCACACATAATCCAGATCAAATACATACAAACAAACTCTTATCCTCGTGACATACCTTGGTATATAGATACATATACATATATACTGGGAAAGACCACGAAACCTCAAATCAACCATGACTCCCTCCAGAAGTACCATCTCCAGTCTCCTGATAACCTGAAGTATCTGTCATTGTCAACATACAAAGACAACAACAGCCCCTTCTGGGGTGAGCAAAGCTCAGTCTGAAGCAACCATAATATATACCACAGATATCTAAACAATGATTTATGATATGCAATGCATGTATGTCGTGGAGGTATCAGGTCAAATGCTCATCCACTGAGCACATGTCAGAATCAATCGAATCGTTATCAAATCAATGCTCGAGCTGGCACACCGGCCTCAATCAGGGATACTCGTATGATAGCGTCGACAAAGCGCCATCAAATCCCAAATCTCAATCAATCATCGGGGCCACTAATGTCTATGTTTTAAGGGCCACATAATGCCAAACATAGCATCGTGTTCACAAATCCCAGAATCAAATCCAATCATATCAAGGTATCCAAAGATCATAGCTCAACGTGCATGTCATGTATGCCACATAAACTCAACAAATCAGGCATATAGACATGTATTCTCAATCAAATCAATCAAACATATATCATATAATACAGGTACATGTCGTATGTTACCCGGTTGCAACATATCTCAATTCTTCGTTCCAGTTGATGAAGATATCAGTATATAATCTATCTACATCAATAACATATTCATTTCAATCATTAAAATCATTCAAAATCAACAATATAAATTTCAAATATTTTTTGAAACTTTGAAAATTCATATCAAATTGAAATCATAACATAATTCAATTCCGACTTCGAATACGAGTTTCTTGTCGGTTATTTTATCACATATATGTATCTCAACTTCAAATACATGATATTCCAGCACTTCAATAAATAAATGTGCTGAAACACTACAAGAAATATGGCTTTCAACAACACATCAGAGACAACGGTTTTACAAAAAACCGTTGTGGTATGTCATTTAACAACGGTTTCTCCTGAAACCGTTGTCGTAGGCTTAAAAAACCCGCTAAAAGACAACAGTTTCTTAAAAACCGTTGTCGTTGATATGTCTACGACAACGGTTTTTAAAAACCGTTGTCTATGACCGTGTTTTTTATGGTCTACCACAACGGTTTTTAAAAACCGTTGTCGTAGCCCACAAAAAAACACGCTCAACGACAACGGTTTTTAAACCCGTTGTCGTTGTGCGTGTTTTTTCTTAGCTACGACAACGGTTTTTAAAAACCGTTGTCGTTGAGCGTGTTTTTTTTGGGCTACGACAACGGTTTTAAGAAACCGTTGTATTTGAGTTTTTTTTTTTTTGGGATAAAACGAAATTTAGCGACGGTTTTTCTTCAAATTCCGTCGCCGATCTACATTTGGCGACGCTTTTATATAACCCGTCGCTAATGTATCGTGTAAGACAAATCCATATTTAGCGACGGCATTTCTATATCCGTCGCTAAATATTGCGACATGTTTAAATAAAACCGTCGCCGATCTAAATTTCGCGACGGGTATATCAAAACCGTTGTCTATTAGCGTGTTTTCTTGGTCTACGACAACGGTTTATAAAAACCGTTGTCTATTAGCGTGTTTTTTTTGGCCTACGACAACGGTTTTTCATAACCGTTGTCTATTAGCTTGTTTTTTTTGGGCAACGACAACGGTTTTTAAAAACCGTTGTCGTAGAATTTTTTTAAAATAATTTGTAGTATTTGCGTGTATTTTTTCACAACGGACAAGGGTTTTAGAAAACACAACGTTAATTAGCGACGGTTTTAGAAAACACAACCGTCGCTATTAGCGACTGTTTAGCCGAACCCGTTGCAAAATTCAAAAATTCAATCCCGCCTAAATGTCCCTCATTTTTAGCGACGGTTATGAAAATACCCGTCGCAAAATAGCGACAGTTTAGAAAAAACCGTCGCACATTAGCGACAGTTTAGCACACACCAGTCGCAAATTAGCGACGTATACAATATAATGTCGCTGTATTTAGCAACGGTTTAACAAATACCCGTCGCCAATTAGCGACGTATACAATATACCGTCGCTATATTTAGCGACGGTTTAGCAAATACCTGTCGCAAATTTCAAAAATTCGATCCCGCCTATTTCTCCCTCCATTTTTTTCCACCACTCTCTATAAATACATACAAATTCACTCTATTTTCTTCCATTTCACTTCCCCAAACTTAAATTTTTCTCATTTACACCTTCATAACACTTAAAATTTTTATTTCTTACACAATTTTATCACTCCACAACACTTAAAATTTTTATATCTTACACGATTTTTTTACCATTTCAAAACAATTAAAATTTTATCTTTCACACGATTTTATCACTTCACGACACTTAAAGTTTTTATCTCTTACAAGATTGTACCAATTTACAACACAGATTAATAAAATTCTTAAAATTTTTTTTTATTTTACCTAAAATATTAGCGACGGACCTGTAAACTGTCGCAATATAGCGACGGTATTTCCACATGACAACTGTCGCTACATTTAGCGACAGCTTTTTATGATTTCCGTCGCAAATGTAATTTGCGACGGTTTTGAGAACCGTCGCCAAATGTTAGCGACGGTTTCTGAAAACCGTCGCAAAGTGCACCTACGACAACGGATTTCTTTTGCGACGGTTTTCAATGCCGTCGCAAATTTTAATAGCATTTTTCGTTGTCTTTGGTAGAAAATACAATGGTTTTACACCGTTGTGAAACCGTTGTCGTTGGAAGAAAAGACAACGGTTTAAAACCGTTGTCGTTGAAGACACTTTCAACAACACCCTCAGTTACAACAGTCGAAAATGGCCTACGACAACGGATAAAATCCGTTGTCGTAGGGCGTTTTTGTTGTAGTGAAACTAGAAGAAACTTACCTCAAAAGGAAGCTCTCGACGCGAGGATTACGAATATATAATTTGTTTCGCGTTTGGATAACGTTTCAAAGTGATTTCGTACGAGAGAAATCAATTTCCTCTCATTTCTCTCGAAACTTCAGCAATGAAATGAAGAAATATGTTCAAAAACTCATCCTTAGCACCTCTTAATCGTGCACAACAGGACACAGCGCGCGGTGGCACTGAAACACGCGCGGGCGCGCGGCCTGTTCTGCCCGTGCGCGTAGTTCTGCGCGGGTGTGCGCTTTGCTCTGTCCGAAACGCTATTGTAGGTTCTGAATTAGCAAAAGTGGTCAACATGAAAGTTGTAGATCTATGTCTTGGATTTCATTTGCCACTGACCGCACTCAATTTGGTTATCGAATGCAAGAGTTATGCTCATTCTCCCAAAATGTGTCAGTGTAGGAACTGCAACGCACATGATGCACTTCGGGATGATTTTGCCCCTATTTCCAAATGGATTTGGACAAAACTCAAGACATGAAAGTTTTAGTACTATGTATTAGCTTTCTAATGAAATTGGTCTCAAGTCATTTGGACTAATACTCAATTAATTATGCTAAAAATCGTAACATGTGTCACTTTTCTGTTGCGGTTCAGCACACGTTTCAAACACAAATCAATTTCTAATACAATCTTTTATTATCACAACCTATTTTTTCATTTTCATTGTCATGATATACATCATACACATAATCACATGACAATTTCATGAATTATCGATAATCCACATAATATTTACGATAATACGATACACGGTCCTTACAAAAAGTTATGAGAAGTTTCATAACCGAGAATGATCGTTCCATTTACTGCAACATGATGCGTTAAAACAAGAATAACTAGTCTACCAATTATGTGATAATGTTGTGTCTTTTCGGTTTCTACTAATCGACTACATAATTCAGAAATTATATAAATATTATAAACCTTTCGTGATGAATTATATCAAACTTATATAAAACTTTTTCATTTTTTATATCACCTAGTAGCTCGAGTTTCAGTTCCATACAATTCAGTTTTGACGAGTAATGTTACTCATTTTAAATCATATTTAACCATATCTACAACTCCAAACAGAATTTTACCTAAGACTAATATTGCATGAAATAAAAACAGAAAAAACCTCCACAAAAATCAAACTACACAATTTCAAATTTTCAGTCGTGGATAAATAAAATAACCATACTAACTACAAAAGAAAATAAAAAATGAAAAACCATCCACGATACAAGTTTAGAAAATTACCATGTACAATTATCAATGCATCGTCAATACAAAATATCAATAGAAAAATAGAACTTTTCATCACAACAAACATTAAAAATTCAAATAAATTTCTGACGCAAATTCCACCACATAAATTATCGAAAATGGCTCAATAAATTCGACTGCAGTAGTCAATTAGTTCACAACTTTGACAATAGTTTTCGGTGAGAGCTATTTGTGATCCGTCATTTTTTTCTAAGGAAGCTACTATTGTCGAGTTCATTAACCGATCGTGCATGCAGGCTACGCAGTGGTTTGTCTAATATTGTAGACGTGCTACCAGCCAAGTAGTTCATAGTCTTGCTTCTTTTAGTTTTGCTCAAGGATACTGTTCGACTCCAAGGAGTTTTGTCCCTTGTTTTTTATTCCTTTTGTACATTAATTGGTTGATAATGAAATCTTATATATTTTCATCCACACACAAAAAAAAAAAAAAAAAACTATCTGTAATGGGGCTGGATATATAAAGTATTTTGGAGCAATTATGGGCCATAAATATTTAAAATGTATGTAACGTACACAGACAAATTTGAAGTTTCGAACCGGGCTCGAATTTTTATATTCGAGTCCAAGCTCGTGTTGAAGTTCGAAAATTTTTAAAATTTTCGCTCGAATTCGGTTATAATTAAAGATAGATCTCGAGTTCGAGTTCGGTTCGAAAGATTTTACGAACTATTTGAATTATTACTCGAAATAAGTACTCGGAAGACTAGAAATTTATTTATTTAATATATAATTATAACATATTAATAAAATACTAAAACTCGCAAACAGCTCGCGGACTATCGAAAAAAGTAATTTGGGCTCGAGTTTGGGTCGAATTTAATAAGCTCAAAACGAATCATATTTTTCAAATCATCTCAAAAAACTCATGAACTTGATCGGTTTGTTTACACCCCTGATCAAGACCTCTCTTCAAGATACAAGCTCGAAAAGCAAGAGTCTTAGCGACCGAATTAACTTCCCAATGAATACGAGAAATGCACGCTTGATGCGAGAAAACAGTTCGAAAGATTTGAGCGTATTCCAAAGGAAAAGCCATGGGTTATATATATATATATATATATATATATATACATATATATAGAGTTTTGATATGCTACACACCCACCGTGCACACCTATGTGAGCACCGATGAGGTGTCACACACCCATTGGATGCACAATTTTTCTATATTTCATCACATCCAATAAGTGAGTGACACCTCATCGGTGCTCACATAGGTGTATACGATAGGTGTGCAGCATATCAAAACTCTATATATATATATATATATATATATATATATATATATATATATATACACATATATATATATATATACACATATATATATATATACACATATATATATATATATCTCTTACTATTTATTAAGGCTGAGTAGGTTAGAGTAACTTCCTTGGTCTGTTTTTTAAAATACCTAAAATACCCTTCAACCCCACTCTCTACATTACTAATTATATATATTAATAAAGTGTTAAAGAATAAAAGCAAGTCACATGTAGTTTAGTGGATAAAGCCTATGTTTCTTAATCATGAGGTTGTAGGTTCAATTTTTGCTTGGGTCTTTTTTATTCTTTTTTAATTTATTTTTTAGTTCATATATCAAAATTATAATGTAGCCACTCATTATTTCTTATAAATATATTTTGATCCTCATTTAAATAGGAATCAAATAAATTATAAAAACATATCGTACAAGCACGCAACGCGTGCGTCGTTGTACTAGTATATATATATATATATAGACACACGTTTGTTGCTTTTGTAAATTTAATGTCATACACGATGAGAGAATGAGAAGGTAATAGACCAATTAAAAATGAAAATTTATATTTACTCTAGGTTTTAGGTCAATTAACATGGTTAAACATGTAAATTTGATCTAGTTCGATGTACCCAATTCGAATCAAATTCATTTAATAATGGGAGCTAAGTTTCATTAAATTATAGACTATTTTTAAATTATTACCGGATACAAACTTACATGATTTGACGTGACAATATTTTTTCTAAAGAAACAAAATCAATCACACACCTTATTACAACTAGCGATTGGGATGAACGCTTTTGTGCTTATATAATCGTTTTTATGATTAATATTGTTTGACGTTAAATACAACATTGTATTTTTAAATTTTGTGTTAATTTATATTAATATATTAGTAAATTATTAAAAATGAAAGTGTTAATTACAATTTGAAGTGGTCATACAAAGTTTGTTAATGTCTCTCTTTATAATACTAGCAAATTTTTGCACCCAATCCGTGCACAAAATTGAATTTAAATATAAAACATATATTTATATAAAATACATTTTTTATGTGAAATATAACGAGGTTAATAATTTTGAAAGTTAATATTTGAGGTTTTATTTTATTGAATTGTAATTATTTTCACTCAAAAATTAATGGTATTATGGGAAAAAAATTTGGTGTGGCAAGTCTTTGGACTCGTTGATCTAACAAACCGACCTATTAGCACCCAAGTAAGTCCACTATGGGCTACCACGTGTATAACGAAATAAAATACGCTTCGACTAACATCTACAACTTTTGTCCTACTGATAAGCTTTTGATCCTGACAATTAATATCAGAGTCAATATAATGTTATGAGTTCGGTTCTCATAATTTATTACAGAAATACAATTATTTGAAGATAAATTGTTGGGATATAATATTATTCAAGCTTGTTAGAACAGTCGAAATCAGTACCATTAACAATTGTTTTTTTTTTTTTCAAATAAAACAACGAACACTTTTTATTGCAAGTGGAAAACCACTAAGAAGTGGTGAAGCAAGGCCAGCCGGGTGATCGTCATTTTCCAGTTTTAATTTTTTCTGTATATATTAGTTGTACTTTATTTTATATTTATTCACAAATTCAACGACGTGAGATATAAATATAATGCAACTAATAATCACACATTTTACTTAAAAATATATATTTATAAGTATCCATTTTCCTTGACAAATACCTTTAGTAATGGGCACTGAACAAAACACATTAATATAATCTGACAAATTATGAAGGCAAATCTTGGTTAGAACAAATAATGGTTCGTATATTTTGGATGTGACACACAATTATTCTAGCTAGAATTATTTTCGACTTATTATACATCACCTAGTTGATCGATACCTGCTAAATTTGAGACAAAATATACTAACTGATTTGATATTTTAATTTTTATTAGTGTTTTTCTGCTCGTGATGAATGCTTATACAATTGGTGTTTTGAATGATTGTCCCGGTTTAAATCAGATTTTATATAAAATAATAAAAAATCATATACATAATAAAAATGGAAAATCATAATTTTTGTTCAATATATTTGTCTTTTTACAATTTTCATCATCTATGTAGTAAAATCAGCTCATAGTCCCTGTAGATTACAATTTCCGACAATTTTATTCATTTTTTTTTATCACAGATTCTGATATGGTACTACACACATGAATTTCATTTCGATTTCAAGCCAGCGTTACATTTAAAAAAAAAAAAAACCAAAATTACAAAAAATAATAAAGATAGAGGGGTATGATTGAAATTCAATGACATGAAATACCAAAATCGATCGTTTTGGCAGATATATATGCTCAAATTTTTTTCATGTTTCCTAAACTTGGATAATGTGTTAATTTGAAGAAATAATGATGCAATTTGAGTGGAATTTTTTTAAACAACTTAGAAATTAACTTAAATATATATGTAATTCATTTTGTGAGATATAGTATTATATATATGGCTATTTGAAGAACATAATCTCTATAATATAGTATAAATTCGACGTGAAATAAAAAAAAAGGCAAAAATTTGTGTGATACGATCTCACCGGTCGTATTTTGTGAGACATATATCTTATTTGGGTTATCCTAAAAAATATTACTTTTTATGCTAAGAGTATTACTTTTTATTGTGAATATCGATGGGGTTGACCAGTCTCACAGATAAAGTCTTGTGAGACCGTCTCACAAGACACTTATTATAAGAAAAGAGGATCACATTTATTGGGAATTCCGTAACTTGAACTACATACCGACTACGAATATATGAGATTAAACATGTAAAAAAACATGTAATAATATATGATAGTGAATTAAAATTAATTTAGAAATAAACAGGTGGGAGAGAAGTCGTGGATGAAATGAAACAATCTCGTGGGATAATTTCGAGTTGGTTCCAGCAAGAAAGAAGCAACGTAAATGAATTTGTCTTGTTTCATGGAATTCGTTGCTTGCAAATTAGGGTTTATTCATCAATATTTCGAAATTTTGGCACAGTTCAAATATTGGGAGGTGCAGAATTAAGTATCCTCGAGGCGTCGTTTTCATTAAAATATGAATGTGTCACGCATAATTCATATGACTCCAAGTTGCAGTTTATATATTCATAGATATCACCAAATCTATAGGTTTTGTGGTTTTTGAAAACCTACAAAAAATGACGTGACAGATCTCACGTGTCAATTTCGTGAGACTGAGACCGAGACTTACTTTCGAAAACCAACCCCAAACCATATATATATTATATTTGAATAGCTTCAGAGGAAAGAAAAGATTAGCCCTATTTTGACAAATTAGTAATAGTTTTGAAAACTGTACATGATTTCCCCTGTCGGTCGTTGAAATCATCTTCCGCCCAAATTCGAAATTTTGCACTCTCTCATCTATTTAATAAAAGGTTATTAAGCCCGCATGAGCTTAGCTCAGTTGATCAGCAGCAGTAAATCTTGGAGCAATGACCGGGGATCGAGTCTCGCAAGCGGCAGTGTGGGAGTTAAATTCCCTCCAATGAGGGGGAGCTCCTTGTGCGCGACGTAGCATAAGGTCTAGCTGCTGCTTGTTGGCTGAATCACCATGATTTACCTCCTCTCACATTCCTGTCGGGCCGGAGGTGAAGGGCGCCTAAGGTGAGCGATTTCACCTTTTGGAGCAATAAAAGGTTATTAAAGGAAATTCACATAAAAATACTAAAACGATTTAATGTGTTTACATTGTATTATTCTGATAAAAGAATGAAATTATAAGTTTTATAATAAATAAATCTATATATGTATATATTGCATTTTTTTAAAACTATTTGATTTTGGTGCATTGTTCCAATGATATAAACACACACAAATTATCTTTGATCATACACAAATTATCTTCGGTATATATAATATATGAATTTAACGATTGACTAAAGTATATTTGATTTTATAAATGATAAGGCAAAGACTTGTGTGAGACGGTCTCATGGTCATATTTTGTGAGATGGATCTCTTATTTGAGTCATCCATAAGACTTTTAATTGTGAGACAGATCTCTAAGAGTATTACTTTTTATTGTGAATATCGATAGGGTTGACTCATCTCACAGATAAATATTCGTGAGGTCGTTTCACAAGAGACCTAATCAAATAATAATATATAACAAATATATTTTTCTCACATTTCGTTGAAAACCAAATTACTTGACAAATGATGTTTGAGCCATATCGACAGCAAATATGTTATGGATTGAAAATTTGTTCTAATAAAGCTTATGGAGAAATCCTCGAATTTCATATCCTATGAAATATAATTTTTTAAAAAAATAGCTTAAAAAAACCAAAGATGCCATTAGCAAGAACACTTGTAGCTACATTTTTCTTTAATTTTTTTCCGTTTTATTCTTAAAAAAATAAATAATCCTCGATTCATAAAAAGATGTTGTTGCTTGTTTTCCGTTCATAAGCTCACGGTGTCAAATTCTACTATATGATGAATAAAATATTGTTCTGACGAGGAGTATGTTATTCAAAGTTATATCAAATAGTAATTAAAATAATCTCAAATTTATTTAAAAATTCCAGAATTGTTATTAAGCACCATTGAATAAAGAGAATAAGAGAAATCTAAATGTTCGATTTCACTTGGTCTCCATTATATATATTTAATTACTATTGATGTTTATATAAGTAATTTCAACTAGTTATTAGTCAAGAACACTAAACTATTTTATCTCATTTCGTTCCCAAGTGATGAATAAAATTGCATCACCTAATATTGATTTCATTATTCCTATTTAAAATATAACACTAGACTACATATACAGATGATGTTCTTATATATATATATATATATATAGACTTCGATGAGGCTATGTGACATCTGAATTATATAAATACCTAAAGATGTGTTCCCAAAGATCTTAATTTCAATCTCGTCTCTCGAGTGATGGATTTCAATTATTAATTCAGTCAAATAATGATCAGCACATCAAAGCATGAAAGAAAAAAAGAAAAGAAGAAGCAAACACAAATAAACAAAAAAGCAATTCAAATACATAAATCAATAATTCAAAAACATAAAGTTGACCAAGTTATATCGTTATCATAGAATATAAAAGTTAGTTCATCACGAAATAGAAAATAAAATAAAATAGTCATGTTTTTCAATTTAAGCATCAAACTTCTAATTATAGAAAAGACGAGGAATCAAGTTTGAAGGCGAATATGCGTCTTTGTCCCCGAAATATGTGTTCTTCGTCTTTGTACCAATGTTCTCGTGCGTATGATATCTGATAGATCATGGTAGCTAGAGTTTCGACCTTTTCACTGTGTAGCGGCTAAAAGCCTAAAATTAAAAATTATATAATTTATGGTGGATCCAATTCGGATTGAACCCATCAAGTGTCGGGGCGGGTTTAGGTTTGTTCAAACTCGCTCCGGATATCTATTCCCTCGCCAGCACAAAAAAGGAAAAAAATAATAAATAAATAAAATAATATTTAAGATACACGAGTGTCACCTATGGCTTACTATACTATATATAATCGTAATGTAATTATTAAAACATGCATACGCGAATTAAACAACAAAAAAGTGTGCTGGTCCCGATTAGGTCCTGCAACCTGCAAAACGGGCATCTGCTGCCTTCTCAGTCATATCACAGCGTTGTTGCATTCACATTTTCAAAACTAAATCTTTTTTTATTTTCTTGCTTTTTAAATTTTGCATTAAAACAGTTATTATTCTATTCATCCACGTATAATTTTTTATTAGAAAATATTCACATATTAATTAGCTTGTCCATATTCTTTTGGCTCGTATATACGTAATACAGCATACGTATAAATAATCGAGTACATACCGTTTTCAAAGAATAAAATAAAAATCTAGTATATATCCAAAACGTCTTCGAAGATATTTGAGTAGATGGAATAGGTGAATGCTTGATCAATTATCAAAAGTTCAGTTGTTCTTATCAATATCTTTTCGGACATGGATGTCACACATGACTTACTCAATACGGTTTACCTGGTTAACGTGATTTGCAGACTATTGTTATAGCCTGTAGATCTATCTAGTGTATACCAAAATATAACGGCCATGGATTCCCATGTAATCGAAAAAGTAAATAGATATCCAAAATTTATATCGGTGCTTCGATAATTTTACTCTATAATCAACTGTATCTATTAAACATGGAACAAATATTTTAGTTAAAGAAATTACACGCCTTATCACCACACCAAAATCGACTAGAGTGAAGTCTCAAAAAATAAAAGTTAAGAGTGTGCCAATGGGTATATTAAGAGGTGACACGTTCTCTTTTCCATGGCCAGTTAGCATTTCGATTAAAAAAGATTAAAATCGAAAAAAAAAACATAAATTAGTATAATAAAACCATAAATGACCTAGATCAAAATGAAAAACATTTGATCAAGTTTCCATGCAGTAACCTTCGAAAAATATAATAGAATTCAACCCGATTTAAAAATTACCAATCCAATCATATATTCAAGAAAATTAGGCAAAACATATACTATAAATTATAAATATCGAGTATCCAATTGGATGGAAGATCCCATATAATTCTGACCGTTAAATCTCAACCCTTCCTTCCTTATCACACCCACACCCACGCCCACACCCCACCCCAACCCCAACCCCCCCTCACCCACCTATATCTCTTTCATTTTGCCTCTTCCAATATTCTCCCTCCCTCTGCCTCTCTCTCAGGCTTCTCTTTTAATGGTGCACTCCAATATCTTCACATTATCCGAATACTGAACCTAGCTCCACCAGCTTACAACCACCTATTCACCAAGGTACAACCACCTGTATATGTATATATATACATATACATATATATATATATGTATATGATTTGTTCATGATTGCTTTCTCAGATGTAAATGAATTCCACATTTAATTAACCTCTGCATATCAATCATATCCGGGATTACACAAACTTGTCGCAATCTTGAATTGAATTCCGCAATAAATTGGTTAACTCTTACCTTGTAGTAAGCAGTACTGCCGTTTCATAATATATCATTACATACAAAATTTGTGCCAAGTTTAAGGTTGAAACTGCGTGCGTGCTGTGAGTATGAATTTCGCAATTGTTTTTCTTGATTTCTTGTTGTTTTTTTATGGCAAGAGTAGTTAGAAACATAGTTGGCTTCTATTTTTTGTTTTACCTGTAATGTTATTGTAATATTATCAAAACGACATTAACGGCCATTAATCATTCAGGCAGCTGGTTTACTGTTTACAGAAAATAGAGTAGCTGTAATCTTTGTTTTTTGCTTTCAAAAAATGGGTGGATAATTTTTTCAAGTATATTTTTGAATTCGAATTCAGTTTACCGAAGAAAACAGTTTCAGAAGTTGAAGCTTGTCAATCAATCAAGGCGCTAGCTCAAGTTTCAGAATGGCACCAAAGAACTCTCGGGGCAAGCCTAAGGGTGACAAGAAGAAGAAAGACGAGAAGGGTGTCGTATCGTTTTCCATTTAATTTAATTTCATATATAATGTTTTAATAGATAAATAACTTGTTTTATTTCGTTGGAATTGAATAATATTGTTGGTGTTTTGCTTCAATTTGCAGTTCTTCCAGTTGTGTTGGATATCAAAGTTATCCTTCCGGATGAAACTCTTGTTCTTTTGAAGGTTTGTACTACGCCAAAATGCTTCTTCTTTTTTTTTTTTTTAATAAACAAATAAATATTCTCTTTTTTTAAATAAAAAAAAATAGCCTAAATGACACGAGATTGTATGAACATTTAAATCTTGCAGTTAAATAAAACTGACACGAAATTTTATATTCGAATAGCCTAAATGAACTGCCAATGCGAATGAATACATCGTCTAGAATCCGTTGCTATACTAAAATTATCAAGTTCTGCCTGCCATGTACATATATATAGTTTAATATATGTATTACATCCATCATGCTCACCGTATATCCAATATATGAATATCATCTCATTCGTGGGCACGAAGATAGACGCGATGAATAGACATCGTATCAAAACTGTATATAAATAAGTTTTACTATGGTGTTGCATGCGCTAATTTTCACCACTACTTAGTTACTCAGACTGGCATGTTCAATTTTGGGGTTTTTTTTTTATATATTTAAGACATACATGTGTGTGTGTTTTTAGGTCTTTGTTTCTTTTTTTTGAACCAGGGAATATCTACGGACAAAATAATAGACGTTCGTCGCCTGTTGTTAGTGAACACATTAACGTGTCATATCACCAACTTCTCCCTTTGTCATGCGGTAAATTTTTCTCCATTTTATACTATGCTATGAAAAACCGAATTTGCGATTGACGACATATAACATGACAAGAAGGTTTCAAGTCTGAGATGATATATCGGATTCGAGATCCAATTATAACTAATCTATCTTCAACTAAAAATGTAACAAATTTATGTATTTTTAAAAGGGCTTACTATTCTATTATGTCTTAAGATGGAGAATTATGTGCTTGATTATGAGGCGTTGAGATGGAGTTACTGTTTCCTTTTTTTTTTTTTTACTATTTATAGTAAATGTTGAACTATATTTATATTTTCAAGAAAAATAAATAAAAACCTTCAGAAATCATTCTAAGATCGAATTATCACATCCATCTAATTACTGTAATATAAATGTAAAAAATAGACACTAAAAACGAGGCGAATTTTCGGGTCGTTTCGTATTCGAACGAGTTTGTTAAAAAATAATATAAAACCAGCCCGATTGGTTTGGATGACCCATTTTCTGCCTGGCCCATTAAATTACAGGTCAGGGGCCCACAACTGAAAGACTCGGTGGACGTGTCCGCACTGAAACCCTGCACCCTCACGCTAGTCGAAGGTGAAAAAAAAAGATATGCGACACGTGGGACTAAAACATATGGATTTCCTATTTTATCCCTAACTATTGGATTTATTGTCATCTCAGAGGACTACGACGAAGAAGGCGCCACGGCGCACGTTAGAAGGCTGCTCGACATCGTCTCCAGCACGACGTCGTTTGGGCCGTCGAGGAACAAGGATCCTTCCTTCTCCTCCTCCTCGGCCTCCAGCTTTACTGCTGCTGACGCCGGAAAGAATGTGCGAGGTGTGCAGGATGCCAATGCCTCAAGGAAATCTAGCAAACCTCTTCGCACAAACAGCTACAAGGACGGCTCTTCCCCTCGGTCGTCACTGGTGGAAGCGGAGGCGGAGGCGAATTACGCATCCTCGGCTTTAGTTGACGGAGAAGCGGAGATGAACAACACTTCACCTAATCTGGGGAACTTTTATGAGTTCTTCTCTCTCTCTCATCTCACGCCTCCGCTTCAATGTAAATCTCTTTCCTTCTTCTTAATCTAGTATATCTTCCACTGCATGGGAGTGGACCATGGATTGGTTATATCGTCCATTTCTCATGCAGTAAGCTTTCTCCTTGATGTCAGCTTCAGTATTTAATAATTAATAACTAACTTACCCAGTCCGGGCCTACGTCTATTTTATGTGCATGTAAGTAAATTACTGAAGTCCGCCGATGATCTATCAATAACAGTTTACTTGTTCTAAAAATATATTTCTTCTGTTCGCAATTTAAATAAAGTTGTAATTATCTTTGAACAGAAGATGTGTATCAAGTATTAGTCTTTATCCAAAATTTTGCCGAACCAGTTAGTGTTGGAACTTGGAAGTTGCAAGGGAAAAATTAGTTCCTTTTTTTTTTTTTTTTTACTTTTCTTGAATTATTTCTGGTCTTTCTGGGGATGTGCGCTTATGGATACGTGATGACTCTTTCAGTTATAAGGATGGCCGTGAAGAAAACTGGTGGAGTTTTAGGGACTGATCATCTTTGCACTCTTGAAGTAAGTCCCTTCAATCTTCGACTTAAATGGAGGCCTAATGATAACATAATATTCTGCAATGTGTTTTTGCAGGTGAAGTTGTGCAGCGGAAAATTAATTCTTATAGAAGCTTCCAGAAAAGGTTTTTGTAGCACTGGAAAGCATCAGATTCTTTGCCACAGTCTGCTTGACCTGTTGAGACAACTCAGCAGAGCCTTTGATAATGTCAGTCCTACCTTTTTTCATTATTTTTTTTATGTCAGCCACGCACTTGATTGCTGTTATCCTTAAAATGCTCCACATTGATATTTGAAGTTATTGGTGATTTGCTTATGTTATTAACTTTAAATTTCCGTCAAGTGGCTTACTGTGAGCGTGCTAATCCCTTTAGCCATCCTTGTTATGTCCTGTTTTAAGATGTAATTTTGTAATATTTTTTATAAACTGGGCTCTAGCAGCACTCCATAACAGATTATGGTGCGTTACTATGGGGAAATTCCTGGAACTTGTGTAATAGTTGCCCTCACTATCTAGTGCTCTCTCATTAGGGTGCATTTCGGAAGGTGGCTCGACATATTTTTACTAACCGTGATGCACTTCTTTGTAAAGAGAAAACTCGCATCACGTGTCCTCTGTTGGTGCCTGAAACAATTTTTGAGACCTGATAAACCTTCTTATCTCCATTTCAGGCTTACAGTGTACTCATGAAAGCATTTTCAGAAAGGAATAAGGTAAAAGCATCACTACCCTGGATTCTCTGGATCAATAGCCTTTTTGCCACATCTTTCTTTTTGCGCCAAGTTTTACATGATTCACTACTGAATTACCTATTCTTTACCGCAGTATGGGAATCTCCCTTTTGGCTTCAGATCCAACACATGGCTTGTCCCACCTGCTGCTGCACAATCACCATCTACATTTCCTCCTCTGCCTTTAGAGGATGAAAACTGGGGAGGAAATGGAGGTGGTCTAGGCAGAGGTGGAAAAAGTGATCTGCTACCTTATGCCAATGGATTTTTGTCTATTGCATCGCTGCCGTGTCAAACAGACGAGGAGAGGCAGATACGAGATAGAAAAGCTTTTCTTCTTCACAGTTTATTTGTAGATGTTGCTATTTTTAAAGCCATTGAGGCTGTGAAACATGTCATGAAAACTAGAGTTTTAACTCATTCCGCTTTGGACAGTCAAATTATCCATACTGCGAAAGTTGGGGATTTATGCATTGCTATAACGAAAGATGCTTCTAATGCTAGCTGCAAAGTTGATACTAAGATTGATGGACAAGCAGCTATTGGGATGGAAACCAAAAAATTGGGTGAAAGAAACCTTCTTAAGGGGATCACCGCTGATGAGAATACTGCTGCTCATGTAAGATTCAAAGAACTCGAGGAAAGAAAGTTGTTTATCCAGCATGTTCTTGCTTATGGTTTGTTGAATCTTATAATCATGAAGTTTGCGCATGTTGGCTGCAGGATATTTCCACCCTAGGGGTTGTGAACATAAAGTTTTGCGGTTATATAGCGAGCGTGAAAGTTCAAGGGATCGACAGTGTAAACGCGAATCCTAACTCCCAAAGCCTGGAGTTTCTTGATCAGCCAGAGGGTGGCGCCAATGCCCTCAACATTAACAGGTTTAGTTACTAAATACTCACATAATTGTGCTAATCAGCACATCAATTCCAAGAAGAGATTCATTTGCTAATTCCTCTTAAGGCAAGGTCACGCCACCTCCACTCTGCTCTCCGTATTAAGTGTTCCTCATTGAACTGGATCAGCTTATATTTATTCTGGGGTTTAGTTCGCGCTATTAGTTTACAAAGTATGGCATCTCTAATCTTCACTTAGAATTGATTTTGTTACTTTAATCTTGTATATTTGCAGTTTGAGGCTACTTTCTTCATGAAAATGAGATACTTAAACAAAATAAGTTACACCAGAATTCACCATTGTTGAAGTGTGATGATCTCTGTTCTTCCCAAGCTTTTGTTGAGAGAATATTGGAGGACAGCCTTTCAAAGCTTGGGGAAGAGGAAACTCATACAGATGCTTTTGTGAGATGGGAACTTGGAGCCTGCTGGGTACAGCATATACAAGATCAGAAAAAAACAGAAAAAGAGAAGAAGACATCTCCTGATAAGGCCAAAAATGAGTTGAAGGTTGAGGGACTAGGAACACGTCTTAAATCCCTTAAAAGTAAAAAGAAGACTTCAGATAAAATTACTGCAGTACTACAACCTGAACATTTCAGGTCAACTGCAGATGAAGTGAACGATGAAGCTGAGAAGACTGTGAAAATTGTGACAGAATCTCAGTTTGATACTGAAACACCTGAAAGTGAACTTATGCTAAAAACCTTGTTGTCTGATGCTGCCTTTTCTCGATTAAAAGAGTCGGAGACTGGACTCCACACTAAGGTATCATGTATTTTGTGCTTTTTAAGTAAATGTTGTGTGCCATTTATTGTTGGAATCAGTTGCTTAATTTTCTTATTGTTGGTAGTCGGTGCAAGATCTAGCTGAGTTATCCCAAAAGTATTATAACGATGTCGCCCTGCCAAAGCTGGTATTTTTTTTTAACCTTTACTATGGAATTACATATCTTACTGAGAAATAGCATCTCTAGTCAATCTAAGTTATGCAAAACAGGTTGCAGATTTCGGTTCATTGGAACTATCACCAGTGGATGGCCGGACACTAACTGATTTCATGCATACTAGAGGTCTTCGGATGCGTTCGCTTGGACAAGTTGTAAGTTCCTCGTGGTGTTATTAACTCCTCTGTCAATTCTATATGTTTGTCATTTTAGATATTTGAGTTATTGTTTTATATACCAAAGTAAAATTCATTGCCTTTCAATACGAAATCAATTGGGGTTACATTTGAATTAAAGGATCTGAAATATGAGAATTTCAAATCCATGAGAGATATGGAATCTCTAGTAGTTTGGAGGATTCTTATATCCATGGGTTTCAATCTTTTTCTGTAATATCATTATATTTTTTTTTATATTTCCAATTTATTTCAAATTCTCCATATTGAAGTCATTCACAATCCAGTCCTCCAATTCAATCATTTAATTGAAATGCAATTTAAGCTACATTTGGGATGCATGGATTTGGGTTTAACGAGAAAGTTGAAGTGAGAGGATTTGAAAATAAATGGATTTGAAGTATGACATATATTAATGGGAATCTCAAGTGCCCAATAGGTGAACTATAAATATATTTGATTTTAAGGGTGGATTTTAAGTTCTCAATTTTTTTCTCGTTGAATTTTAAATAGGTAGGAATACAGTGAAGAGAGCACATATTAGTGTAGGATTCACTTGACCAGTCGTAAGGACCTGCATAAATGAAATCAGATAATCTTTGTCGAGATGTTGAGTTCAAGAGTAATGTTACATAGGATCTGATTGTTTTATGTTTTCTTATTTAGAAAGCCGACATGATTAATTCCTTGCGAATATTTTGTGATGTCCGGATTCTAGAAATTATCTCACATTTTACATGTAGTATGGTGGGGAATAAAACCACACATTTTACTTAGAATGCTTATTATATTTTAACAGGTTAAGCTTTCAGAGAAGTTATCACATGTGCAGTCTCTATGCATCCATGAGATGATAGTACGGGCTTTCAAGCATATTATGAATGCAGTATTATCTGCTGTCCACAAAACTGAAAACATGGCAGCAAGCATCGCAACAACATTAAATTTGATGTTTGGATCTCCTGAAAATGGACAGCCAGGTCAGCATGTACATCCCCTTGTGTGGGGATGGCTGCAAGTGTTTCTTAAGAAGAGATATGGATGGGATCTAATCAGCTCAAACTATAATGATGTGAGAAAATTTGCAATTCTTCGTGGTTTGTGCCATAAGGTATGTCGAATTTAAGTAGCCGAAGATTGGCATAATCGATGGCTTTTAGTTTCTGAAGTGAATCCGTAAGATGTCGCTTTCTTTTCCACATGATGATTCGACTTGCCTAAATATATTTTAGGGAAAGATAATTATACATATTGGTGAAAGAACTGTATTTACTGAAAAATGTTGGACGTTCTCCATAGAAGAATATCAAATGCAGTTCATTTGTTTGACATCTGGGCCAATGTATAATTGAGTACAAAATAAGTTCTTCCTAGCGTGATTGTTTGTGTACTGCCTGAGATAGTGACTAGCAATTTGGCTTCTACCCTCTCTCTCTCTCTCTCTCTCTCTCTCTCTCTCTCTCTCTCTCTCTCTCTCTCTCTCTCTCAATCATTCAACATGTTATAAAGAAAAAAATGTACACCTTTTCACGCTGACTGGCAAGAAAAAACAAAGATATGGACATGTTTTGTTTATTTCTTGTCTTTATTGACTGGAGATTAAGTATAGAATATTTTAAAGGTTTTATATCCTATGTTTCTAGGTTGGTATTGAACTGGTATCAAGAGACTACAATATGGAATCTGCATGGCCTTTCCGAATGGAAGACATTGTTAGTCTAGTACCAGTGCATAAGGTTATTTCAGACCTTTTTGTCCCTATGATGAGGCACATTATAGATTCTTGGTGTGTTATAGATGCAATAAAATTGTCAGTGGTTTCTTACAGCAAGCAGCATGCTCTTCTGCTGATGGACGCCAGCTCTTGGAATCTTCTAAAACAGCTCTGGATAAAGGAAAACTTGAAGAAGCTGTCACCTATGGAACAAAGGTGGATTATAGATAATGTTCAAAATAATTCCATTTCCTTTTAACAATAAGTTTAGTTAGGTTTCTTTCTGACAGCTTTTCTGGGTGATGATAAGGTTAGTAAACTATCTAGAATCTGTGGAGAATTTTTTTTGATTCATGAATTATTACATTGTTGTTTTCAAATTACAGCTAAAACAAAATTGACTGGAAATGACCATTATAAACACATTTCTCATTTCTAATCTCGAGGTTAATAATTAACTGAATGACTGCAACATTATCGCAGGCCCTAGCAAAGTTGGTTGCAGTGTGTGGACCCTATCATCGAATGACAGCTGGTGCTTACAGCCTTCTTGCTGTTGTTTTATATCACACCGGAGACTTCAACCAGGTACATGTCCTGTCTGCTTTACTTTATCGCAATGGCATCTAAGAAAAAACACTATCAGCATGTTGTTATCCTAAGGCCCAGTAGTGTATGTAAATCACCTACCAGATTGAATACATTCTCTATGTCTCACTGTTTAGAATATCTGCAGTCCACTTTATTCTGTTGATCATACACAGGCAACAATTTATCAGCAAAAAGCCTTGGATATCAACGAACGAGAGTTAGGGCTTGATCATCCAGATACTATGAAAAGTTACGGGGATCTTGCTGTCTTCTATTATAGACTCCAGCACACAGAGCTGGCTCTCAAGTATGCGTTCTTGATTTACAGTCATTGTAACCTTTATATTTTGTCAAGTGTGATTTCGTTATGGTAAAGTTCATTTTCGAAAAAGGTTTTTATATTTTGAAGAAAAAATCAAACCTTCTGCGTGTAAATGATGACCGTCCAGGCTATACGGAAATATATTGTTTGTTTACCCTTAAAAAACAAAGGTTTCCGTCATTTCGTATTGATATATGGAGTATGTAGCCTTTTTATTGATACGAAAATAACCGTATGTTCCCTTGTTTTGGCTTATTAAAACTGTTACTCTTTTTACATGAATTAACTTTGACAACGTATACGTCCTGTGATCCAGTCTGCGGTATGAAGATAAACAATGGGAACTTGGAGTGAAGAATATGTGCCTAAATTATTATAAACACTGACGTCAAGTTTAAGACGTTTCTTCTAGGCTCAGCCTCCACATTTATAACGGTTCAGTTGCATACTGGTATGGCTGAATTTATTGGAAAAAAGTGTATCATCTGAATGAAAATCGGCATTTTTAAGGCAAGTTAGACCCTGAGACAATGAGTGCTGGATCGTTGGCAAGTAAGAATGGAGCTCATTTTATGCATGTGAGATGACAAAATTATTCCTGACAAGAATAGATAAAATAAATTGTGAGGATTGTTTGAATTCACCTAGAAGACTTATATTCCACTGGTGACTGGTCCAGAAGCATGATTGAATAAAAAAGTAATTAGGTTGGGAAAAGAAACATGCCTAAAATGTTAGATCTGTTTGTGTAACCTTACTGAGTGACATCCCTTCAATCTACCTTTAATTAATGTAGAAGAACCATGATAACCATGTAGATATGTGTGTGTGTGTGTGCTATTGTATTTTAGCTTTCCCGTTGTGGAAACAACATTTTCTCTTGATGTATTTATTAGTTTTACTTATGTGTTTCCTTTTTCATTGTATAGATATGTTAAGCGAGCATTGTATTTGTTGCATCTTACATGTGGCCCATCACACCCAAATACTGCTGCAACATACATAAATGTTGCTATGATGGAGGAAGGGCTTGGTAATGTTCATATTGCTCTAAGATACCTTCATAAAGCTCTGAAATGCAACCAAAGGCTTCTTGGGCCAGATCATATTCAGGTCCTTGCAGATTTGCTGAGATTTTTCCCATTTCATTTATAGAGATGCTAGTTATAATTTTGTAACTTACTACTGAAAGCGTCACTTTCAGAATGATTACCCCCTTATCTCGTTCCAATGCAATATACTTCGTGGTGCTTATGTGTATGTGTTTAGGGATAGTAAGAGTTGGTTTTTTCGTTCTTCCTTCCAAACATACAAAGAAAATGAAGCACATGCTTACAGCTGTTGTTTGTTCTCTTTTATGGATTATTTTGGATAAGCTGTCTGGGTTTGAATTTTCTATTTTCTCAAATTAGAATTCTTTGGTGTTTTGTCTCTTCATGATGAATTATTCTTGTTCCAGTTGTTATGTAGGATTGTGCTAGCATTGTTTAAAAACGATATGCTAATTCATTTAATGTTTTCCAGACTGCTGCTAGTTATCATGCCATCGCAATTGCCCTCTCCTTGATGGAAGCATATCCTTTGAGTGTTCAGCATGAACAGACAACCTTGAAGATACTTCGGACAAAGCTTGGACCAGATGATCTCCGAACTCAGGTACTTCCGTTTTTTTGAGTCCAGAATTGTATGATGATCACAAATTTTTGTGTTCTAGCCTTTTCATTGCTTGATAGCAGTAGAAATTGTATAAACTTTTTATGGGTGTTTGAATGTTACAATAAGTGGTGCTGATCAACATAATTTGCTTTACGACCTTGACATTTGTTATCACTTATCACTAAGTTTTTAGCAATTATTTTGGAGGCTACGAAGGAAACATTATCTCTTTGTGTTGATCCCTTGAAGGTTGTTACAATATTTATGAGCTTCGTTGATTTTTCCTGCAGGATGCCGCTGCATGGCTTGAGTATTTTGAATCCAAGGCATTTGAGCAGCAAGAAGCTGCTCGAAATGGGACACGGAAGCCAGATGCTTCTATAGCCAGCAAGGGCCATCTTAGGTAAATCAACATTTTCTGGGCGATTTCTAAAATCGACGCACTTGATCTTGCCGCAATAGTCGTAGCCCCATTTTTAACTCTGAACATAGAGGGAAACCTTTTTTTCGTTTAACAAACATTATCAATAGATAAGTTGACTGGTGGACTCCAGTGCTGGAACGTGTCTTGTTATCAGGATCCATATCATTTTGATGGGAATCATTGCTTTATCCATATGGGATGTGATATTTCCCATTGTACTCCTTTAGCTTTATTACCTTTGAGTGACTCAGAATTTTGAGATGTGGGTTCGGTTCTAATTTTAATGACATGCTACCTGCATATCTGGTCCCTGGAAGTGAGGTTTCTTTGTGAAATTTTGAACTCGTTGCTGATAAGGGATGGGCTCTAAAATCAATGTGCAAATATTAGAGTTTAAATGACATTTTGAAAGCCTGATAACCCTAGTAGAGAATGTGAGAAACGGTTATACCTCTCTGTTAATTGGAAATAACTGCATTGCATGCTTTACGTTTTCTTGTGGTCTCATAGTTGCAATCTGTCTCTTAAAATAGACCTACCTTCAACAAATTGCATAATGTCTTCCTCTTCGGAGAAAGATTATATTTGGGAAGTATGGATGTTCTTTAGTTCTGACTGGTGATTTCTCTTTCAGTGTATCAGATTTGCTCGACTACATTAATCCAAATCATGATGCAAAAGGGAGAGATGCTATGGGAGTAAAGAGAAGAAATTATGTTGCAAAGGTTAAATTTTTTGCTTCTTTTATCGGTAAATTAAAATACGTTGATAACAAAATAGATACAAATACGCTGGACATATCGAGGTGATTACAAAGTTAAGCTAGCTAGTTACATACTCTGTGTGAGTGCCATTGTAGAACTTTAAAGAACTCCCGTCTCTTTGACATCCATGGGTTCTACCAAAGCTTGTTATCATACTATATAGGGATTAGGGTGCCTTCTCTCAAAATGATATGCACTTTGACTTGATCGACAAATATTCATTTTTCAAAACGCACCTATTTTTACAGTTGTGTTTCATTTCTAGGCAAAGGAAAAATCCCTGCAACTAAATCTCGACTCAGATTCTGAAGTGCTCCTGCTCCCAAAAGATGTCCATAAGGAGGAGTCAGATGAAGACAACCAAGTCACTAACTCCGATGTAGAACCCAACTTGGACAATGTATCTTCTCCTCTGCCAATTTGGTCTGAAGAAGATACACAAGTACATACGCAGGAAAATCTCACTCAGCTTGAACAGCCTTTGCCAGAGAAACCTGCAGGGAAAATGCCAGTGATTTCCAATGATATCTTACCTCAAGCTCATGCTGAAGGGGAAGATGGATGGCAGCCAGTTCAACGACCCAGGTCAGCTGGCATGCTTGGAAGACGAGTAAAGCAGCGACGTCAGCACACAGTTAAGATGTTTGGTCATCAGGAGAAAGATTTAGTTGCTGAAGTGGATCATAGTAGACTTAAGAATAACAATCGATCCGGTAAATATTATGTGTTAAAAAAACAGGGTACGTCTCCAGAAAGTTTTGCGGAATATTATGTACCGAAGACTCCATCACCTGGAAGTAAGTTTGGTAGGAAAATTGTTAAAACTGTGGCGTACAGAGTGAAATCTGTGTCTTCATCCCACATGGATGCTGCTGTAGAGTCTGTTGATAATGAAGGTAAGACATTTTACTCTACATCTGATGAAGGGTCAACTTTTCTACCAAAAGAGACTGGAACAGTGGCAAAAAGAAGTTCAATAATTAGCGTGGGTGAGTCCCCGTCATACAAGGAAGTAGCCCTGGCACCGCCAGGTTCGATACCTATGTTGCAGGCGAAACTTCCCCAGAGTGACATCCAAGACAATAGGCAAGTTAAAGAACATGGTGAACAACAATATGAAACAGAAGAAAAAAACGAGTCGCTGGAATTAAATGGAGAAAATCAGGAAGATAAAATTGTGAATATAGTAGTTGATCGCACAGAGCAATCAAAAGATGATACCGAGGCTTCAGACAAAGAAGAGGAATTTCAGGCAGATGATGCTAAGAATGATGAAAACCTCGTGCTTGTGACTGAGAGTATTGCATCCGTTCAATCCAGTGGGAATGAATGTAATCAAATTGATGAACAATGTTCCTTGACAGATAGCATATCAGAATCTGTACATTCTCCAGAAATCAGTACTTGTAGTGCAGATTCATCAAACACTGTAGGACATAATGATGACACGGAATCTAATTTGCAAGGGTTTGAAGGACCGAATGTAGAACGTCCAGTGATAGGTCCGAATGACTCCAGAGAAGTTTCCAACAGGAAGTTGTCTGCAGCAGCACCACCATTTAATCCATCAATAGGTGCTGCGCGTGTTGCACCTTTGCCTTTGAACATTTTTCTCCCTTCTGGTCCAGGAGCTGTTCCACCTGTTGGGCCTTGGCAGATGAATATGACCCTTCATCCGGGTCCTGTTACTATTTTACCCAATTCAATGTGCTCTCTCCATCACCCTTATCCATCTCCCCCACCAACACCTAACATGATCCACCCATTGCCATTTGTGTACCCTGCATATTCTCAACCCCAAGCTATACCACCCTCCACCTTTCCAGTAACTAGTAGCTCATTTCATCGAAGTCATTTTCCTTGGCAACGGAATATATGTTCCAACGGTTCAGAGGTTATTCCTATCACGGTTTGGCCTGGCTGCCATCCAATAGAATTTCCTTCCTCACCAACTGTGGTGGAATCAATTTCTGAACCCATAATGGAGACAAAGACGCAATCTATCAACTCTGAAAACCTAAATTTGGCGCCTGATTTACCTTTGGATCTTAACCCTGAGAACGAGTCTAAAAAAGAGAGAGTTCTTTCAGCATCAGAAGCGGGAGACTTGAAAGATATGGACGTAATTAGATCAGGGAATGAGGACAATATTCATTATTCAGTTAGTCCCTTAAACAGCAGTAATGGTTCCAATGAAAACGCTGGCAGACACAACAATCAACATGTGCAGAGACAACAGCAGAAAGCTGACGATGATAAGACCTTCAACATTTTAGTTACAGGGAGAAGGAACAGAAGGCAGATACTGAGAATGCCATTCAGTTTGCTGAAAAAACCGAATAATTCACAGTCATTCAAAGTTGTATACAGTAGAGTAGTAAGGGAAACAGAACTTCCTAGATCTACCAGTTTTGACTCTAGTGAAACTAGTACTGCTAATGCGACATGAGGTTATTTTTTTTACTAATTATAGTTCGAGCTGATTAAAAGGAAGTGGAAGTTATGTTACAACACACAAAAGTGACAAATGCTAGCTTCGGTATTTGGAGGTTCGATGGATTTCCGAGTGAGTTGCTGATTACTTGCAGGTTGCTTCCTTTAAGCTTTCTTTTTTTCTAATGTCTCTCTCTCTCTCTCTCTCTCTCTCTCTCTCTCTCTCTGTCTGGTGGATGGCTGGAACTTGTTTTCCTCAAAATTTATATAGCACTGGTTTCAGTTTGTTGAGATTTACTGAACTGATATACAATCCTCTGGCTAAGAGAAGGAAGGTTTATGTTATCTGACCTGAATGGCTATTCGTATATCTACCTGCATGATTAATATCATCCTCACATACTGGTTGTTTGTATGGTTGCATTTTACGAGGAGTTGCTAGCTGATTTTCTTAAGTTTTGTAAAGAGAACGCTTCATCATGCTCTTGGTAACCAGATTAGTCTTGGGTTTCCCATCATTTTCGAAGTTAGCTTGGCTAAGTAGAGGTTTCATGTAAAAGTTAACGTAGCATACTGTTATGTTTTTTTTAGTTTTTTAATACAATGGGGGTGGGGGATTCTTATCTACCTAAACAACGCACACAAGTGGGATTCTAACTCAAGACAATTGGATCTTGGGGCGTCACCCTTGTACTATGCTATGAAACTCAGTTTGTGCACTGCTGGATAAGTTAAAGTTTTGTGGCAATCAGATGAAAGGTACTGGATACTGATGAAGAAATTAAGGTTGTACCATAGGTCTTCATTCTTGAATCATGTTAAAGAGTTTTTTGGTAATCACCTTGACACGATCATAATACTTATTATATATATATATATATATATATTATTTACCTTGTTTTTACTCATCTGATCCATGTCTTCTTTAAACATGTAGGTTTCATTGGAGATTCATATTTGGATTATCCGTGGTTTTTTTATTAGATCATTGCATCTTCATTCAGGATCAAATTTCGTCAGTGCATCATACAGAAATTGAAGTCCATGGTATTCATTCGTTTATAGAAGAGGAATTTGCCATCTTTTGTTTCTGCCTCCAAGAATGTTGCTTACCACACAATGGTTATTCACACTCCACATTGTCTTGTGAAAACTCATCTAATTTCCTGACATGGTGGAAGACAACTAGAAAATGTGGAGCGGGAATAACACTTGTTTTTTGAACCTGCATTTCTTTTTCTTTTTTTTTACAAATTTCAAATGGATTAATAAGTAACTAAATCTTCGCATTTTGGATAATATTTTACGCACGAGTTACCTTTCATTTGTTTTTATTTACTATCACGTCATTGATCGGTTATTCTTTGGATTACACAAGAAAGCTGAATTTGCTGATCACACACTTTATTTCACTTACGACGGTTTAACCTTAAACCACGTTGTATTTTACAGTTATGAATCTAGATTCTCCCTTGTAAATGTTTTATGTACGGACAACCCATTTACATCCCATATATTTATATACCCGTAGATTTAATCCCATTTCCACCCAACCCCGACCCCCGCATGTCCTTCCCTCCAGTCAAGCTTGTACAAGATGTTGAAATTACGGACTCTTGGAGGCGCTCTCTCTCGACGTTGTGCAGTTTCATACTCGCTAGTCAAAGGAATTGCAGAGTAAAAAACCACATCTTCCCACACGAACCAACTGAAGTAACAAACCTGCCACACATCTATACTGCATAAAAAGTGTCATTGTGATCTTGGCATCCTAAAGATATGCTCTTCTCCACTCTTTTCATCAACTTCAAAAACCCATTTGCTCTTGTCACCCCTTTTCATGATCCTCCTCCTCTCTGTACCTCTTTCCTTGTTCCCAAAGTCATTACTTTTGCCAATCATTGTAATCTCCATACCTCTACCGATAGGATGCTTCATAGACCTTACTTCAGTTTTATTTTCCACCCCTCTCAAGTGTCCTCCCAACCCTTTTCCTCCTCCCAACAGATTGTTTGCCACCACCACCGATCTCTTAGGATTCACATCAAGCTTTTCGAGTAACCTTCCATAGTTATCCGCCTTACAATCTACTAAAGAGAAGTCTATGTTCTCATAATCGTGTAACACATCTACAGGGTTCCCGGTCTTGAATTCTACCATGTCGTGTAAGCCCGAATCATCAATTGCTTTCTGGGATCTGTCGAGTTTTGGCTCGGGAAGGATGCACACAAGTTTTCCTCCAGTTTGTCGTGCTGCTGCTGCTAAAGCTACTGTGGATGAGGACACATCGGATGTCACCTCCACAATTAGTTTTGCGCTCATTCCGGCCGCCAAAGCAGATATGAATTCGTTGCTTTCAGGTATTTGTGTTTCACATGAACTGCACTCTTTCTTGCATTTGCCACACTGTTTTTGGACAAGAGGAGTTGTGCAAGAAAACTTTGATGAGAATCATGCGGTTGTATATAAGAACAAAACATGCCAATAAACAGATGGGTGGAATCCTAGTTAACGTTGGATTTATTTCGAAAACAAGGAAAAAAGATTAAATTGCATTGTTCAAAAGCTGCAATTATTTTATCGTCTTAAGCGCATAGCATGGCAAACTACATAATAATTGGAATCACAAGAGAATGTTAATATCTTGTTTTCTACGTCAAAAATAAAATCAGGTCAATCCACAATGTGAATAAATATCCATTTATTATTTTGAAGCACATGCATGATTCAAATAATATCTGTTGCATGCATGGAACATGAAAGGCCATATATATTTTGAGGAGGCATAAAACAAATTAAATACCAGTTTGAGGGCATCAAGATATGCATTTGTAGCACTTTTTGAAGACCATTCCATTCTATTTTCTTCGGATTGATGGGAATCGTGCCTGAAAATATGAACTTTTTACCTGGAGAAAAACTAAATCTGGTTGGATCGTGGAAAGGGTTTTTCGGCTTTCTTGTATTGTTCCTACTTTTTTCTTTCCTTAATTTGAAGGTTGGTTGTCATGTGGGAGACAATTAAGGAGATTCAGCAATTATTAGAGGGGTATGGTTTTACATGGAGAAAAATTGGTCCCAAACTCCGAATTTGTTGGAATACTTCGACCAATCAAGTCACGGAAATTTGTAACTTTTTGAAGAAAATGTTAAATCCATTTTCTTGTAAGTTCATGCAAGGCATAAAAATAAAGGAAATAAGCCAAGGAAAATGTTAAATTTGCACTCAAAAAATATTATTAAAAAAGTTCTACTAAAACAGATTCAACCAAGTATTTCCTTAAAATACATATCCATAATTATTTTTTAATTGTAAAATCGCTTAAATCTAATATTGATAACATATGGTTCTTCTAACACCAAATTCTCAAGTTTGTCACGAACTCTCGCATACAATATTATATCATTAAAATCTTCTCCCCAATTTTTAAGAAAAGAAAACTTCGACATGAACGAAATCCTACAGGAAGATATATAAAAATAATAACTGCTCACGTTCCAAGTTTTTGAATTTTGTTTCACCCGTAATTTCAAGCCTAAAAATATTGGAAGATGAATGGTCTCGGGGTGATCAAATTTTTTTATTAACCGTCTGAACCGCCCGAACCACTTGAACCGAATTGCACCGCAGTGTTTTTCCTAATATTTCGTAAAAATCGCGATTAAAAATAGTAATCATAAATCGCACCACATATGCGATTCATTTTTTTTTACCAAGAACCGCACACCAAACCGCACTGCCTAAATCGCTTGCCATAATATTTTGCTTAGGATTATAATAATTTGTAAATAACATATTCAATTAAAGAAATCGTTATTCGTTATATCTCAACTTTCTTCAAAATTATGACTAATACAAAGAAAACTTATCTTTTTTTTATTATTATTCATATTAATCTTTTATTAGAGTATTTATTTCTTTTAGCACAATATTTTGTTTGAAGTTTGAAAGTAAAAAAATAATAAAAATAATGTAAATGTCATTTTTGTTGCGAGTGTGTTGTGGTTAAATTATTAATTTAGTTTTGAATTTTGATTATCGTTTTATCTAGCTTTAACTTTGTATGATTTGAACTATATTTTATATTAGAAGACATTATAGTATTGTTTTGATGGGGAATATACCACATTATTGTTGTTTTCAAATAAATGAGAATTTATATATTCTAATATTTTTTATTTAAAACAATCGTGAACTGACCGCAACCGTCTGAAACTTTCAAAATCGTAAGAATAATTTTACATGTCAAATCACAATTATTTTTTGAAATATTAACCGATCATATATGATAATTCAGTTTAATTTTTAAAAAAAAAAATCGCAAAATTACACGGTGAAGTGGCGGCATCTTTTGAGAATAAATCATCAGCAAATGGAAAAAAAATAAAAGGGAAATCTTGTTCCACCACAAAAAGTGGTCCCTAGACTAGTGAGTGTCCTCTGTTCTTCGCATACCTCGGAATTCTCGAAAGTGTACGAGTTTTGTTGCGTTCTTGCTCTGCTTCGATGCAGACTGAAGGGCGAACTCAATTCTGACAGCTTTGTGGTTCTGTTCTCATGGGCTCCCTGGTGACGCTGCACTCTCCGTTCCAGGCTTTGAGATTTTTCAATTTTTCTTGTGCTAGATCGTTGAGTTTTTCCTCCCTATCTGTCTTCAAATTCAAGAATTTGAAAAGATTCAAGAAATGTTCAATCACCTCAAATTCCTTGATTCCTCACGACCCTAACTCCGTATGGGGCAATTACATCCCCACCATCAAACCCTTTTCGTATTTAATCCCCCTTTTTCAGAAGGTTGGGACCTTTGTGGTTGAATCTTCGAAGTCGAAATATGCCTCTGTTTTCAAGGATTTAAGTGTCCAGGAGAATGAGTTTCTACGAAATGGGGCGTTTGGTACGGCGCTCATGAGTGTGACGGCGACGGCTAAAGTTAAAATAAGTCCTTTTGTGGCTACATTGGCCGCGAACCCTACGTTCGTATCGGGTTTATGCGCATTGGCTGCTGCACAATCTGTGAAGGTTCTCCTGAATTTTTGTGTGGAGAGGAAGTGGGATTTTAGGATTATGTTTGCCTCTGGTGGAATGCCTTCTTCACATTCTGCACTGTGTACTGCATTAACTACTTCTGTGGCCATTTGCCATGGGGTGGCAGATTCGTTATTTCCCGTTTGTTTAGGATTCAGTTTGATTGTTATGTATGATGCGATAGGTGTTAGACGGCATGCCGGAATGCAAGCTGAGGTAATTGCTTGTACTTTGGTTTGTCTTCCATGGTTTGCTCCTTAATTGTTAATTGTTGTGTTATTGGGTATTGTTTTGGATAAGTGATATGTATCAAATTCTGAATTACTCTGATTGTTTTGTACATTCTTCTTGATATATGGCATGCTTCGGAAGGGTTTTTTAGGATTTTATTTTGTTTAGAATTCATTGATGAGTGAACTGCAAGTTCAAAATACTCCTGCTATTGAAAAGGCTTGGCATGGAAAAGGTTTTGAAGTAAGGGCCATTAACTCGAGGGTTAAACTAATCCTTACAAGATTTTCGAATTTGGCATTGTCTGAATAATGGACAAGTTACCTCTGAAGGTCTTTTATCTTCTTTTAGGTGCTTCTCTTAGGAATATATGCTGCTGTTGTGGTCCTGCTAGAAATTTGATTGCTGTCACGTTTTGTAATATTCCAACCTAAATGGGTTAATAGACACAGACCACCGCAGGTCTCAATTAGGTCATGTAGCATAGTAGCATGCAAACGGATCGCATGCGAAACAAGATGTAAATAATTTAATATAACTTACATGTCTGGCACGTCCTAGTGTCCTACTGAACTTAGCTAAGCATTACATTGGCCCTGAACTCATTGGTGAGACCAGCATTGAAGTCTCACTTCTTCCCACCTATGTTTGGGCATAGGCAATAGAGCAAGGATTTTTCGGGTATTGATGTCTATCATCTATAGTGATACTGGACCACTGGAATATCTAATATTTGAATGAAGCTACCAAACATCCTTTAAATTCTTAATGAGTGGGGTTTTCTGTAAATCTGCACGGTGAAGGAAGAACTTTATATAATTATCTTCTTCTAATTGAATTCAACCTGAACTGGCGCCACCCCCACCCACTTGTTTATTCCTGTATTTTACCTTGACTTACTTTTGAAAATGAATGATTTCTTGATGTATAGAGGAGCTGCAAATCTAAATACAGTGCAGTGGATTGTCTTGAAATATCCTCATTTCTTGATAGTGTTCTTTATTCATAAGTAGGCCAGGCCAGGCCATACTGTACTAAATAATAATAATAATCTCTCTAGGTCCTCAATCTGATAGTTGAAGATCTGTTCCAAGGCCATCCAATAAGCGAAAGAAAGCTCAAGGAACTACTTGGTCACACTCCGTCTCAGGTCTTTGCGGGAGCTCTACTCGGTATCATCGTTGCTTGGATATGTTCTCCAGGTTACTTCATTGCAATCTGATGATGTGTTTTCAATGATATTTGCAGTCAAAAGGCCGTGATATTTTGGGATCATGTGTTGAGTTTATGAGTACTCTTTGTCTTGCTCACATTATAGTTCCTGAACATTAACCTTGCTTGCTGATTTTTCAGAAATTTAACTGTCTAAATTTTTACCTCAATGTTCATGTTTTCTGCTCAATCCATTCTGTTTATCGACTATTCTTTTTGTCTTTGGTGTATTAATTCTATTCACTGCAAGAAAGTAAATTTTTTTTATTATTTAAGTGAAGTTGAAGTTTAAGCTTTACTTTTTAAACATTACTACTGGAGATATAAAATAAATAATGTTTAAAAAAACAATAATAAAAATAAGTAATTCTTTTGTGAGGAGGTGGTCAGGTTCATATATAAAAGGAAAAAAATAATTTTTTTTGCATAAAAATAATTTTTTAATAGATCGGTCGAGTAAGAGATTCATAAAATTAATATGTGAGACGGTTTTATATCAGTTTTTGCGTCAAAAAATTATATCATCTACATTAAAAATGAATAAAAAATTCAAGGGCTTATTTAATTTTAAAAAACACAGTTTTTGGACTTAAAAAATGAACTTGTAGTTGACAAAAATGTTTGTAAAACTAAATGTATGAAATATAGTAAAATATTTATAAATTGATAATGTTGGAATCATAATATTTTATTTATTTAGATATATATTAATTAATTAATAAATTAATAATTTATTATTTTGAAGAGTTTTTTTTCCTGCAAATATAAATTGAATTACAATCATTGTGTTATGTCAATGAATGCATCCTATTTTTAAAAATTAACATAAAAAAAATTATTCTACATATATATTTATAAAAATAAGTAAATTATTTTCATTGTTTTTAATATTCCATAAAACATTGTATTAACCAATCAAATATAATTTACTACGTAAAAAAATAACAATACAATTAAATTTTGTGAAAAAAATAAACAACAATATAATCATATTTTACTAAAATTACCTAATTATTTTTGTAATTTTAGAGAATAATTAATTTATGACTGTGAAGAACCATAATTTTACACATGTGTGTTCCAAAAATTATTATCTTATTAATTTTAAAAATTATTAATTTAGCACACTAACCAAATTTGAGAACAAAAAAATTCTTTATTATAGAAAGATAATTAATTTATTAGAGACTTTGTTGTATTCTGAAAAGAAGAATAAAAAAATTATCCCATCTGCCTTATTTATATTTCATGTCTCAAATATGTAGTTCAAATTTCATATTTAACATTATTTTCTCTGTCTTTTCAACTTCTACCTTTATTTAATTAATTTTTAATTACTAATTTTTCATTTAATTACTAAAATATTCATTAAATAAATATTAAAATGAATATTTTTTTTTAAAAACAAGTTCTTGCTAATGGTAAGAAAGAGGGTTTGAATGTATATATTGTTCTTATTTTACCGGAGAGATTTGAATTAGCTCTTTCCATTCGTATTTCTCTCAAAATGAAAGAAAAGATAGGCAATTTGTCTTTTCAAAGCTACCGTCCTAATAAAAAAATATTTTTGTGTCTCTGGTCAGAAACATAACGAAATTGTCTTTCCTATTCAATTTTTTTTCAATAAATTTTTTAATTTGTGTGAAAACACAAACAAACCTAAAAATATAAGCTAGGAAGTATAATTGAGACACGACGATTAACATAACAGAAATTATTGATCAATTGAGTATTTATTTGTTTATTTAAAATGAAAATGTAACTCCGTGACAGTATTTAAATTAAAGGTAGAAAAGAAATTGTCAAAGCACGATTTTATTTACTTCTCGAAACTATAAATTCTATAACGGAAAGCCAAACAGATCATCAAACGGCACATGTTTTTCACCATCAATTCCAAATAATACCCCAAAAATATTGATTTTTCAGAATTAAATTCTTTTACTCCATTTTTTTTAAAAAAAAAAATTGATACTAATTTTACTCCAATTTTCATGTAATATGGGTGACGTAAAAAATAATAGCACAAATATTTTGGAGTTACGGTTTGTATAAAATATAACACAATTATAAGATTTAAAGTATTTGATTTGTTCTATTATATTTTTAATTTTTTATATATATATAAAAAACTTGATCTTACAAATTCAAAAATATAATTTTAATTTTTTATATATATATAAAAAACTTGATCTTACAAATTCAAAAATATAATTTTAATAAAAAAAAACTCCTAGGAATGCTTGATATCTTACTTCTTCTCCAAGTAATGGTTGTTCAACCTCGAATCGAGAACATTAATACAAGATAATATATTGGAAACACAAACTTATCTAGTAAGATATATGCTCAAATCATAAATAAAAATAAAAATTCTCAGATTGTCTCACAAATCAATTTTATAAGATGAATTTCTAATTAGATCCAATTCAATCAAATTTTATTTATATATTAATTATATATCAGATCGATTTATCCTACTATATAGCGGATTGTTTCACTCTGCCCGTGCAGGCTGCCAACAGAGATAGGGTCGATTAAACCATATATAGCCATGTAAAAAGATATCTCCAGAGAAAAATAGTATCGGAGTCAAGCCCATTTGTGTAACGGCGTTAAATAGTAGTCAGAATCGTTAACTATTACGGCAAAACCGCGTTTGCTTTCTTCTTCACCAACCAAATTCAATTTCTGCATAAAAATAGAATCATCCATTTTCCTTGTGCCTTCCACCTATTCAAAACACGTGAATCTCCTCATTTTCAATCTAATTGCTCCCACTCCCAATTTCGATTCTTCCTCCATTGTCTCCTCAGCCGAGGGCGCCGTTTTCCATCGGTTCCTGCTCTCTGGTAAGTCTCTTCTTTTTTCTCCATTTGTTCAATTGATTGATTGTTTAGCTCGTTAGAATTTTGATTTATTCCTTAAAACGTGGATCTGGGAATTCATTTTTATTATCGACTTTCTTACTGTTTGATTCAGGCCTGTGAATGATGATGAATATCACATTTATGAAAATTCGGTGAACATTTGTGTTTTGGGGGGTCCGACTTAGTATTTTTAGGTTTCAGATTTGAGTTTGTGGGGTGTCATAATGTCTTCGGCTGGATTGGTTTCCATTATCCCGTTTCGGGAGGATAATATGATTTTTTCGCCTCCCCAATCCCCTCAACTTACTCCGGAATCTATTTTGATCTATGTTGCTATGTCGGGCTCGCTGGTTCCAATGTGTGTCCTCGAGTCGGATTCCATTGAATCGCTGAAGCTTCGGATTCAAAATTGTAAAGGGATATTCACGAGGAACCAAAAATTGGTTTGTCGAGGTAGGGAATTGGCACGGAGCAATTCCCTTATGAGAGATTATGGCGTGAGCAATGGAAATGTTCTGCATTTGGTCCTCCGCCTGTCTGACCTACAGGTCATTACTGTGAGGACGAGTTGTGGGAAAGAATTCACCTTTCATGTTGAGAAAAGCCAAGATGTTGCTTACGTTAAGCGTCAGATAGCAAAGAAACAAAATTTTGAACATGTTGAGGATCAAGATATCTTGCTTAACGACAAGTTGATTGAGGACCAGACGCTGATAAACCATCTCTCAAAGGATAATTCTGATGCTGTGATTTATTTGCTTGTTCGGAAGTCAGCTAAAATTAGGGCTACCCCGGTGGGTAAGAACTTTGAACTGTCCATTGTAGCACCACAGGTTAATGATCCGAGAAAGTGTGGGGGTGATTCAAAGCATGATCATAATCTTTATGTTCCAACCAAGACCCCCATTAGAGAGAGAGCTCTGGAGCCTGTTATTGTTAACCCAAAGATCCAGATTTTTCCAGAGATTAGTGATTTGATAAATTCTACCATGAATGGTCTGGATAGTGGAAAATGTCCAATTAGGTCATCAGAAGGTACTGGAGGAGCGTACTTTATGTTGGATTCTTCGGGTACCAAATATTTATCGGTTTTCAAGCCAACTGATGAGGAGCCTATGGCTGTGAATAACCCTCGTGGGCTTCCTCTGTCAGAAGATGGTGAAGGATTGAAGAAAGGAACCAGAGTTGGAGAAGGTGCGATCCGGGAGTGTGCTGTCTACTTACTCGATCATCCAATGAGTGGTCGGCGCTCGTTTACAGGAGAGCTCAGGGGATTTGCCGGAGTTCCTCCAACTGTTTATGTCAAGTGCCTTCACAGTGGTTTTAATCATCCTGATGGGGTGTCTGTTAAGACCGGGTCCTTGCAAATGTTCATGGAGAATAGTGGAAGTTGTGAGGATATGGGGCCTAGTGCCTTTCCAATTCAGGAAGTGCACAAGATTGCAGTGTTGGATATGAGGATGGCCAATGCAGATAGGCATGCTGGAAATATATTGGTGAGTAAAGGTGAAGACAGCCAAACTGTGCTAATCCCAATTGATCACGGCTACTGCTTGCCGTATAGTGTAAGTTTTGAATCTACTTTTTTGTTCTTGTTTTTCTTAGTTAACCTTTTTTACTTGTTCGCATAGAATTTGTACGTTGCTCACTCTATCATTTTGTGTGCAATCTCATCTAGTACCAAAATTGTCCTGCCCCGTTACTTATAAATTTCCTTAAATTAATTTGCCCACTAGATAGTTTCAATGCATACTCCTTATAACTGAAATTTATGATTAAGAAAAATAAACTTTATTCTTCTAGGAATTCCCTTGCTCGTATGACTAATGTGTTCACAAGTATATGATGGCTAACTCGAAAAGGTTTGTGGTTTGCAATGACCACAGTTATTTTCTGCTACAAATATATTAGAGGTCCAGATGATATATTTGCGACGATATGAATATGTACCATTTCTCACTCCTGTCTCCTCCCCAGCCCCAGCTTCTCACTTTTCATCTGTGTCAATGTCCCTGTCTGTGGAATAATTTTTTAACCTTAAATATATTGTCAAAAATTTTCCATGAATATCGTCTTGGTCAAATTATTCTTGTACATGATATAGCCATAAATATGTTTTCTGGCATTTGTCATTCTTTCATTTTGATATATACATGGTAATATGTATATGTTGATGATACAAGTTTTTAACTGATAGTCTTCCAGCTTTATCCAATATAATCTCACTTTCCAACCGTATTATTCTTCATGTCCTTGTAGTTTGAAGATTGCACATTTGACTGGCTGTACTGGCCCCAAGCTCGCCAGCCTTTCAGTGCTGAGACCCTAGAGTACATACAATCAATGGATGCAGAAAACGACATCGCCTTGCTCAAATTCCATGGTTGGGAGCTCCCGCTTGAATGTGCTCGCGTGCTACGTTTATCAACCATGCTTCTGAAGAAAGGCACAGAGAAAGGCCTTACTCCATATGCCATAGGAAGCATGATGTGTAGAGAGACGGTGAGGAAAGAGTCTGTCATCGAGGAGATCATCCGAGAAGCTTGGGACTGTGTGATCCCGGGCTATAGTGAAGCTACATTCCTTGATTCGGTGTCCATTATTATGGATAGCCGTCTCGAGGAAATGGTCTAACAATATATGAAGTTCTGCTTAAAAATCAGTACATAGATATGTATGATATCTACGCAATGCACATACTGTTGGTTGTGACTTGTGAATGACCGTAGTTTATATTGTCGAGTCGCAAAGATAATTTCTATCTGGTCGTCTATTTTCAATTTGTTCAGCATTAACTGGAAATGACTTGTAGAGCTTTGCCAATTTATTATTCTCGTTTGTTTTTTCTTTGCGAGTCCTGTTCTGCATTGAGCTAAAAGACATTTATGTCACAATTGGAGAATTTTAGATTTAAAGTGTAGGTTTTGTTTTTTCTTTTTCTTTTCTTTTTCTTTTTTAGGGCTAACGAGAATAAAATAAAATTATGGATTTTCCAAACCAGAAAGTATAAAGTGATTTTCCTCCAGTTTCAATAGTTACTTTTTTTAATATTATTTTGATGAAACTCGTATTATTTTAATGTAATAGTCTATAAACAACGTTAGTAAAAAAACTGTATTAGGAAAATTATTTAGGTAAACTATATTAGGAAAATTATGTGCGACATGTTTGTTTGAGAAAGTAACATGAGGGAGTTAAAGTTCTTACGGTAAAATGTTCAACTATTCCATCGACTCAGATACGGACAACAATAGTTGATTTTATATACAGGATTAATATAGTGGACTCCACCTAGTTCAACAAAGTCTTGATTGTGGAGAAAAACCGACAATTTAATATGGTTTCAAATCCTGTTTAATATAGATTATCACTTAAATTTATTCTAATTTGATTGTGTGAATTTAGATTTTATATATATATTTGTGTGTAATTCTTTCCTTGTCATGTCATAAAAGTAAAACCGATGCTTTATTCGAAAACCCACTAAACCTCTCTTTACTTCCCACCCATGTCTGGTCGTCTGTCTAATCTGATCTAAGAAAAGGAAATGCAATGAATGAGAATCAATATCTTCGTAGATCTGACCGTGCCAAACCCAGCTCTGGCCGTACTAATCTAGCATCATGCGTAGTGGCCACCGCCTTCCTCCTCGCCATCGCCGCCGCCGCCGTAGCAGTCTACTTCTTCGTCTTCAAGCCCAAGCAGCCGGTAATCGCTGTTAACGCCGTTCAGTTCCCGACCTTCTCCATCTCAAACGGCACTGTTAACTTCGAGTTCTTCCAATACCTCACCGTGAAAAATCCTAATCGCGACGAGTTCTCCCACTACGACAGCTCGCTGCAGCTCGTCTACTCCGGCCAGCCTGTGGGAGTCGTTTTCATCCCCGCTGGAAGAATCGGTGGCGGCGGGAGCCAGAAAATATCGGCGAAGTTTGATCTGCAGAAGTATCCATTACCATCGCCGTTGAAGGCTTCGATCGGAGACGGCAGTAACGGAATTCCCATAGGAGGTTTCACGACGGGGACGCCGATGGAGATAGAGACTCGCATGAAGCTGGTAGGCAAAGTTCGGGTGCTGAAGGTGTTCATGCACCGAGTGATGAGCGGAGTAAAGTGTGAGGTCATGATTGAGTCCACGCGTGGGACTGTTTTGGGTTTCCGCTGTTGACGTGGCACCTCCCATGTACTAATATTTTTTTTTCTCTAGAAAAATATATAATATAATATAATAATAGATAATTCGAAAGACAAAAATTCCATGTTCTAATGTAATTCCACACAGAGGCTGGCTAGCAACATTGTAAGCTAAAATATGATATATGAGCTACAAAGATTCATCTGGGTTACTTTGTTCTTTCCAAATTCGGCCAATTACACGAAGCCTGAGCTCTTTCTTGTCTCCTCCAGAAAAAGATAGTGCCATGTTTCGTTGTATGATGAGGCCATCGTGACAGTCTCGTACCTTTCGGTGACTGTCTCTAATGCTGCGAGGTGTGCCCTCCCACATAAGCTTCCGACCATTCCCTCCCACCTCCAAACTGTAGCGGTAGCTCCTCCCCTCCGTCTCGTCTCCCATGAAACGAACAAACGCCATGTAAACAGGAGCGGTCCCGATTTGAAAAGCCTCGAAATGTAGACAGAAATATCGACCAAAGCAATGAAAAACCTGGGTAAATTAGGAAAGGGTACAACCATTCACATTAATGCCATGCAATGTGATTTCTTAAGACTGAGAGAAATTATATTAAGCAGCACTACTCACAGTTAGCATCCATGTGGCGTTCTCCACATCTCGAGGATTTGATTTCACGTAGCGATGGTTAAACGTGCAGCCGGAATGCATGTCGACCTTGTGATCATCTCTCAAGTGAGTAACAAGACTTTCAGTATCCCCGACGACTGAGCATTTCGATCCGGCGTAAGGGCAGCTGTAAGGCCGAAAGTTACATATGGCTTCGTGTTTCGACTTACCATAATAAGGGAAGATCTCAGGGCATCCAAGGGAGCCATGCTTGCAAGGAAGTTCGAGTGATTCGGCCAATTTCTCCAGCGCTAAGCATCTTATATCACCAAGCTCGTGTCTACAAGTTGGGCACTTGTTGTGAACCTTTGCTTTACAGGTAGAACAAAGGGTGTGCCCGTTTTGGCACTGTAATTATCAACTCCATGTTAGAAACTTACGTAGTAACATCACGAGAAATCTGTCGGCACGCAATTCAACAATACGAAAAGGACTTTTTTTAACTTAGAATAAACAAAATACTCCACCATCGATCCACTTGACCCTAATATATTCCACCCAATAACTCATTTTAGACTATGCCAATGCTTTCAAAATTACATAATTAACCGTCATCAAAGACATGAATCAGACTTGATTATTTTGAATCCTCAAATTTCTACTACCTACCTGCTGCAAAGACAAATTTGTTCATTATATTTTCATCTACTATGGTTGTCAAGATCATAAGAATGTGGAATAAGATGGAGTTTAAACTTTTGGCTTGGCAGTTCATTACTGATACCTCGAACTTTTACCATAGACTCCATTACCGATGAGATTGAGTTCTCTTAATACATGTGTCAAAAATAGCAAGAAACTGTTAAAATCTCGAGACAATCAAATAACTAATAACCAACCAACTAAAGTTGGGGGAAGAAAACAAACAAAGAGAGAGCTGGAGATGACTAACCTGGTGGATAGGAGGGTACATAGAACTGGTGCAGACAGGGCATTCAAGAAGGTCTTGAACGTTTGTTGCTGGATTATTACCATGAGATGGTTTCGGAGGAGAGTGGTCTGAGATTTCATCTTCATTGGCATAACCTTCGGTATCAGTTGGGAATTCAATACTGTTGGACTCCATTTCTTGAGAAAAAACAGTAGTGCTTCAAGTTGTGTTTTTATTAATTGGGTTGGAGTATTTTCTAGAAATTTTCTTGATGAAGCAAGCAAGCCTAGCCCCCCTTTGCATTAATAAATATGGGACGATGCTGGTATTGAATAGGAGGTTGTAATAAAAGGTGGGGTATGGTTTGAATTCCATAATGAATATGTGACCGTCATTTGCTCAGTATAAGGTTCTTCGGCAGTGTTTTATTAGGGCTGTCCGCAAAACATACTTAAATGAGGTATTCATTTCCTGAAACTGCTGGGTGGACCGGTGGTATGTTTTAAGACTCTTTGTGACACGAATCAATAATGTTCATATTTACGTAGGTATCATAAAAAGTAATATTTTTTAATATAGAAAATAATATTTTTTTGTTTGTGGCATAAATAAAATATTTATCTCACATAACTGACCCTTGAAAACGTCTCATCTGTTATGTTGTAAAATTCCATGATGTGTTGCAATTAATTGCGTGAATAATAAAAATATATGTTAAATCTGTATTGTTAGTTGGGGTTTTAAAGCATGATATCATTGAGGGATTATTGACCACTCTTCTTCGGACCAGGTCCTACAAATTTTGACTACACGGCCATATATGCACACCTTGCCCAAATTCATACTAGAAATACAATTTCTAGACCTGATCAGTCGTCCTCGTAATCAAAAAATGCATAAATCAGGATTTTTGGATAAATATTTCCGAGTTTTTATAACATATTGAATTTGGGTTTTATATTCCATGCTAACTGAAATATAGAGTAATATAATTCACTCAAAAAAAAAAAAAATAGCATAATATTTATTGTTAACAAAAAGAAATTGGAATTGAATAGAATAACAAGACTAAAATATTGGTGCACAGATGAGGCATACTTTATAAAAATAAAGTATTAAGGAAAAGAGAGAAGATATATTAGTAAATAGATAATAAATATATATGTACCCCCTTTTCTCCCTACATTTTTATTATCTTCTCCTCCCCACCCAATATTTCCTCCCACACAACACACGTAATTGTTCTTACTTTCATGTTTATTTGTCTTTTCGGATGAAAATCGATACAAAATAAGGTATTAATTTATGATATTTGAATACAAACTAATATATTATACAAAAAATAAGATTTTGAGTATAAAATTAGAATAACAATATTAATATTTGCTACATATATTTTGGTACTTAAAAATCATATGTTAGTACAAGATCTAAAACAACTGGTAAATATAATATATCAGTATCATATTTTCAATGTTTTGTACTGATTTTCATCCAAAAAGACAAATTAGTCATTTATAATAATAATTTTTATATATGTTTGAGTATTATATAATATAATCATATATTAGTATCAGATTTGAAACAACTGATAATCAGATATCATATATTAATATCATATTTTTAATATTTTATATCAATTTTCATCTGAGAGAAGATATATTGGCTCAAGGAGTGCAAACATATTTTTTTATGGCAAAAACTTGTGTGAGACGGTCTCACGGATCGTATTTGTGAGACGGATCTCTTATTTGGGTCATCCATGAAATAGTATTACTTTTTATGCTAAGAGTATTACTTTTTGTTATGAATATGGGTAGAGTTGACCCGTCTCACAGACTAAGATCCGTGAGACGGTCTCACATGAGACCTACTCTTTTTTTATGAAGCAAAAGTATAAATACATAATTTTTAATATAACTTAACGTAAGTTTAAGTTTCATGAAGGTATTTACCCATACATCATTTGTAAGAAATCAGAAGCTATATGTTTCAAAGACATAACTATTTGATATAAAAATAAATAAATAAAATTACATTTTTCAAAGGACAGGGTGTAATCTGGATGGTATTTTGAATTTAAACTGACAAATCCCACAAGCATAATAACATTTATAAAATATACAAGAGTTGTCGTACCAGTGATCGATGGAGATCGAGAGAAAAAAAAAAAAAAAAAAAAAAGGGACTTTTCTTGTTAAGAAAAAATAATTGTCAAAGTTCGTAAATAAAAAACATATAAATATGATCAAATGACCATAAATAATGTATTATATTAATAATAAGTAAAATAAAGTTGAAATAATTACATAAATAATATTTTTCTAGTTGTTTTAGAGACGAATTTTTTTAGCAAATTCGTATAGTCCAGTTTCGAATAATATTTTTGTCAATCGTTAACAAAGCTTGATCGAATATACTTTTAGATTAACTTCAGCTTAGAGAATTTTTTCCCTGCTGATGAGTTGTCAATAGTATGATTAACGAAATTTTGAAGGCAATATAATTATTTGAGAATAAAATATAAAGTGTCCAAAACGTTGTAGCATTATTCAATTGTTCTTTTTATTTTTAAATAGCAAATTCAAATAAGGCATCTCAAGGACAAAAATTATACATTGAATGCTTTTTGGAGTATTATATCATACATTAACTCTTTAAAATTATGGAAATCTCGAATTGCATGCATTGATGTCAACATTTCTGATTATTGAGGATAATATACATTTTTATTGAGAGTAATTTAATATCCATTTGAAAATCTTTTGAATCTATCTCTTTTAATTTTCTTGGGCTCTCTTATTTGAATTTTTAAAAAAACAATTCAAGATATACAATATACATATGGTTTTTAGAAGAAAACTACAATACATTAATTCTTTCAAATTAAGGTAATCTCGAAATAATATGCATTTGAGATAAAAAATTTATGATTAATAAATGGTAATTTAATGTCCATTGAAAAACCTTGTTGTAGTGATAACTTTTAAGAGTGAGTCTCATTTGAGACCGTCTCACGGATCTTAATCTGTGAGACGGGTCAACCCTACTCATATTCACAATAAAAAGTAATAATCTTGACATAAAAAATAATATTTTTTCATGGATGACCCAAATAAGATATCCATCTTACAAATACGACCCGTGAGACCGTCTCGCACAAGTTTTTGTCATTTTTAATACTCAACCAATTTTATTTTTAGAAAATTTAAATTAAGTAATTAAATATTTTATTTCCTTTTTAGTAAGTAATTTGGATAGAAAAAATATTTCCTTTTTAGTAAGTAATTAAATAGTAAAATGAATTTTTGAATGATTTACCTAATGAGTGATACTAACATTGCAATCATTTATATTTTAAATTTATTTACACAGTTTTTAATTAAATAGATTGATATAATCAATGCAAAAAAAATTAAATTACAATAGAGTTTAATTTCAGTTTTGAATAAAATAAATAAAAAACATATAATACATAAATTACATTTGAATTCATATAAAAATTAATTAAATTTAAAATTGAATTAAATGAATTGATATAATCAATGCAAACAATAATTGAAGTGATCATTTACTGCAGTATACATATGTCAATATTCATTATATATCTTTCTTTTTTTAGAAATGACATTTTGACTGAAAATTATTATTTTTTCAAAAATTATATATATTTAAATTTTATTTATAAAGTTTGTAATAAAAATAAATATAGCATAGTAATACAAAATCATATCACAAATTATATTGATTAATATAATCAATGCAAAAATTTTAATGTAGTTTATATTTTCAATAGAAATTAGTTTCAATTTAAATAAAAAAATAAAAAATAGATAATACATAAATTATATTTGAATTAATATAAAAAGAAACTAAATTCAAATTTGAATTAAATGAATTGATATAATCAATGCAAGCAATAATTGAAGTTATCATTTATTGTAGTACATATATTTCAATATTCATGATATATCTTTCTTTTTGTAGATATGATATTTTGACGAAAAATTACTATTTTTGACAAAAATTCTACATTTATATATAGATTATTGAGATTCTTAATATATTACTATAATAATGAATCTTGGGCCAGGCCTGGCCATGAGGGGTAGTATTCTTGGCCTTAAAAGCATCATATACTAATTATACAAAATTATGTTATAATTTTAGATTTTTCTAAATAATTCTTTATCTTATCAAATTAATTGTATAATTTTACTATATTATAATAATATTTTTTATCTTATGTTCTTTTTTATTAAATATCAAAAATAATTTTAAATAATACTAAAGAAATGAAATTCTAAATTCATGAATTTCGAATCCAAAGTCAGTTCCAATTTCAACGATAGTGTATACGTTACAGAGGTAACAGACTTTTGTGGAACTGATATGTTTTTATTTACTTTTGCATAATCTTACAAATTTTTAAATATTTTCTCATAAATTTTGCATGACTTTTATTGATATTTGTAATTTTTTTTTATATAGAATCTTATGGATTTTGTAATCTATTATTGTGATTTTTTTTTAAATTTCTTTGAACTAATAATTGAACATGAATAATTTTTTATTTATTTTAAATTTTTTTGCCTCTTATTGTAATATTTTTACATATCGATTTTACGAAAGACAATAAATAAGTTAATACTAAATTTATTACAGTTAAATTTCAATCCTTCAATTCAACATGTTTATTTAAATAATTAGTATTATTTTAAAATACATAACAATAATTTTCAATATGAATAAATAATCAAATTTAAAATAATTTCATTCATTTTAAATAATTTTTTGTATAAAAATATATCAATTATTTTTGACAATATATAAAACAAAAATAAACAATTCAATTATTCGTATATGAAAATAAAAAATAAGAATATTAAAATATTTATAATTAGAGTAACGTTATAAAGTTTTAATATATTTAATTTATTATAGTTATTCTTATATATGTGTTAATAAAATTTTAAAATTATGTATAAATCACACACATTATATGTATTTATAAAAGATATACTTATATGTGTTATTATTATTATTTTTAATTTAATCAAATAACACTAAAATATTAATACAAAATTATTTTCAATTTAAAAGAATTATTTGATTTAAAAGAAAATTTTGTTTATATTTTTTTTATATATAAAATATGGAGTGGTTTTAAAAGTCAAGTTTGAATATCAGGTGATTTTTTAAAATTTTATAAAGTTTACGAATATCCCTTAACTTTTATAAAATATATAAAAGTCTAGATTTAATATCTCTAAACTTTTAAATTACATAAAAATTATTAAAAATTTTGAGCCAATATACCCCAGTAGATAATTCCGGATCCATTTTTAATTCTTCTAAACATTATTAAATCAAATAAATAGGACAACTTATTTTAATTCTAAACACAACCCCCGGGTGAGAACCCTACCCGTTTACTAGCCAAATCGAACACAACACGGAAGCCCTGCTGCTGAATATTTCCAATAATGGACAACCCGCTCGTGGTACCCGCGAAAGCAAAGCAAAATGTCCCCTCGCTATCCACCGGAATCAAGTAATTCGACGCTGGAAGAGACACTTCAGCGCCGGTGAAATGGAACACCACCGTCGGCACCTTCACCACCGTATTCCCTGAAAGATCGAAACAGGTGTCGAAGAGGGAGAAGTCCGAGGCCCGCTTCAAGTTCGATGCCCCCGAACGGAACGCATCCCTCAGTGCAACGTAAGCGGGTCGGGTCAACCGGGTCACGGACGTGCCGGAGTCGACTATCACTCCACCATTGCCACTCCGGTCGAGCTTGAAGGTCGACGATGTGATGCCCGGGACGCGAGACCCTCCGACGGAGATTCCGTTCAAGCCGACGTAGTAGAACGTGTCAAGCTTCGGATTCGTTACCAATGGAGTAAAAATGGCTTTTCTGGAGACCGAGGATTCACCAAACATGAGATACGACGGTTTCGAGGAAGCTGACCGGTCCACCAAACAGTAGGAAAATTTATCACCGAATCGACGGCCGGCTTGAGTGGGAAAAGATAGTTTTCCACGGCCGAGGCCTAATAAACCGGCGGCGCCGACGAACAGGCCTTCGTTATCATGTCCACAACCAAGGGCGACCTTTTTTACCCTCGTGCGCCGAAATGTTAATGTCTCCGTCGAAAATTCTCCGACAGTGAAAGAACCATCGCCGTACGAAATCTGGTAAAGGCATTTCTGCCGATTTGCTGTGCAACCAGAAAAATCGAGTCTGCGACAGAGTGGAGACCCACACGAGACTCCCGAGAAGGAACTCGACTTCTTCGGGTCAAAAACCGGGTCAGCTTGTTTGTAGCATTTCTTGCAGGGGGAGCACTGGATCCACACGACGTCACTTCCGGTGTCGAGCACCATGTACACATACTTAGCAGGAGTACCTATCCCCAGGCGAGTGAAGTACTCCCCGCTTCCATGTGCAAGTCCCGAAATCACCGAGCTACTAAAATCACGCGACAACGGCGTGTTTCTTGAGGCGTTGGCCGCAGCAACCGTGGACAGTGCTTTCACTCTAACAGCGTCGCGTCTGAGGCGGAACTCGAAAAGGGATTCCGGCGTAGCATTCAAAGCAGGTGAGAGATTGTCCACATGGTGTAAGTTCAGTGAGAAAGTAATTTCAGATTCAGGTGAGGCCTTATCATCAACCTCGAGCTCGAGGTCTTCATGGGTCAGCCACGAAAGATCAGGTTTAGGAAGAGAGGTGAGGACAAAAGTTTGATGCTGAAGAGCAGCAGAAACAGACACAGAAATGGCGAGGAAAAGGGACAGAAGAAATTTTCCTTCCATTTTCACAAAGTTTGAGATTTGGGAGAAATCTATCGGATTCGATGTCTCTCTCTCAGATAGATTGTGTTTAGAAGGCGGTTCTGGATTTCTATTCCAAGCATGCATATTTATGTTTTGTTGTATTTCTTTGTTTTTTTCCTATTAATTTGTCAGATTATGACGTAATTAGTTAAGATATAAATCCAAAGTGAAAAAATAAAATAGCGTATTTTTTATTTGATTTTTTAATTTAATATATACATATACATATTTTCCAAACATATCAATAACAATGCCAATTTTAAAAAATATTATAATAAATTGTACTTTTTTGTGACAAGTTTGATACAGAAATGAGATTATGTCGTTTCTCCTTGTAATTATAAAGTAGGTGTTTTGTGAGATGGTCTCACGAATCTTTATCTGTGAGACGGGAGACAGGTCAATCCTACCGATATTCACAATAAAAAGTAATAATCTTAGCGTAAAAATTAAAAAAATATATATTTTTAATGGATGACCCAAATAAAATATTCGTCCCACAAAATACAAACCGTGAGACCGTCTCACACAAGTTTTTGTCATAACTATAATGACAATACTGATGTCTGATGTCATTTAAGTATTTAAATTTTATAGTTTTTCAATTATCGATTTTGATCGCTCTTGATTTCCAACTATCTTTATTCTAATAATATTACACAGTCGGAATAAGATTCAAGGCAATAGAATATGCGAATTCGACCTCAACCTCAACACTGTTATAGCAAACTTATAGCCACCTTGTTTAAAAAACCGCAGTTAATAATTATTAGGCAAGGTATCTATTTCAATAAAGAAAGAGAGAGACAACCTCATGTAATTGTAAATGATGCATATAATATATTTATTTCATCCAAATTATATAAGCTTGTTTTTTTTATAAGACATGTCAATCCTACTGATATTTACAATAAAAAAGTAATAATCTTAACATATAAGATAATATTTTTTCATGGATGACCCGAATAAGATATCTGTCTCACAAAATACAATCCGTGAGATCGTCTTACACAAATTTTTGTCATGAGTAATTGCGCATGAAAAAACTAATGGGTACATGAAGCCCAAAATTGATGATAGTTTGTGATCGTTAAAAAAATAGCTCTTAGTTTTTCCAAACTTAGTCAATAAGAATATATTATTAATAGACTAGGAAAAATATTAATAAATATATTTGTGATAAAAAAAAATATCCACTATATAAATGAGATAAAGAAGAGTAGAACCTTATTTAGTCAAACAAGTGGCCGGACCTATGAATCACGGAATCACAAGTCCTGTGAAGAATGTCTTCCTTCCTTAACAAAGGAATTCAGACATAATCATCCAAAATCACTAATTTTCTTTTAACACATACAATACACTACTACTCTTAGGCCTTAGAGCACCTGCCCACCCCACCCTACCCTACCCTACCCTACCCTACCCTAATCTCCTCCACAAATCTTCGCACGCAACAACTTTCCATGCTAGGGGGGTCTGACCCCAATATACTTCAATGCTTGCAGATCTGGTCAAGCTTCCATCCCATCTTCCATAAATTTGCACGGGTCCGATGAAAATAATTATGTTCTCCAATGAATATTTGGCTTTACCAACGGTATTTATGGGGTGTCTCACCCACCGGCCCCGAGTTAGTTGGTCTCGGCGGTGAATAGGGCAAGCGGGTCTCGTTTCTCAGAATTGTTTTTTATCATTAATGTGGTCACACAACCATTTAATAACACACCAGAGATTCGTCCTTCCACTATGATTATTTGGGCACTAAAGTTTGTGGATTTATTTCTCCACTATGGATAAAGTTTGCGTATTTCAACGAGGGGCCGACCATTTTGCTAGAGTGTATTTAGGAATTTCAATTTATTGTGCAAAAGGAGCTAGTTTCTTTTTAAAGCTTGTACTTGATTAATGTGGTTCATATTGCAAGCTACTATATGTGGCAAATTTATTTATTTTTTTAATAAGTAAAATTTGTCTACACAATCACAGCGAGGAACTTATGCTAGCGAGTAGAGCATACTCACGACAAGTTCTTGAAATTATGAAATATAAAATATGTTCAATTACTTTTCTTGATAAGTTCATTTTGGTTGTGTTTTTTTAGGAAGATAACATTTTGCGTGTGATCCTGTGGAGAAAAATGAGAAAGATATTATTTTAATCTTATAAGTTGACACGTTTTTTTTATCATATAACTTGTCAACATTTGGTTTTCATATAATTAATGGGATTATTTTTTTTGTGATGGTAGTACAAAACTCATCGACTATGTTTATTGACACTGATGGTCTTTTACGTAGCTCATGTAGCGATAATAACGTATTATACACACATTAAAATAAATCTAACTAAGCAAGCTTCCCAAAGAAGAGATAGTTAAACGAATGAGAAATAAACGTATATTACACACATTAAAATAAATCTAACTAAATTTTATTCTTGTTATATAAGCAATGTAGGAGACATCGGTGTCAAATAAGTAATATTTGGTTGATTTAGTGGTTGTCGGACAAAAAATGACTAAAACAAAGATGAAAACCAACCGTCGACAAGTTGTATGGTAAAACAAAAAACATGTCAACGACACCTTGAATCTGTTGATATATAAAGATACAACGATGTGCCAATTATCTATTGGCCTAATGGTGAGGGTGAGATCTCCAAAACCCATAAGCATATTTTGGTTTTAAAATGTGTGATTTACATGATCTAATGCTATTAACATATGAAAAATATACTAAATCGAAAAATACAAATATCGATAACTCAAATATGCCCTCAAAAATAAGTCGTGCATGTAAGTTTATAGTGGGAACATTTACAAAGTTAATGAACTTGTTGTACTTAAATTTGTTGTTTAAAAATTAGAAATTTCAAATGTAAAAACAAAATAAGATTTCAAATTTCAGGAGATAGCTGGAAGACAAAAATTTGTGTGAGACGGTCTCACAGATTGTAGTTTGCGAGTCGGATATCTTATTTGGGTCATCCATGAAGAAATATTACTTTTTATGCTAAGAGTATTATTTTTTATTGTGAATATTGGTACAGTTGACCGGTCTCACAGATAAAGATTTGTGAGATCGTCTCATAAGAGACCTACCTAACTAGAAATATGGTCCTGATTTGAAGGATAAAATCATCTTGAGTCTATTTAAAAACCACTACAATAGTATTAGAATTACATGACTGGATTTTTGTAATTTCAAACAAGTGAAAAGAATTTGAATAAATATTCTCAAGTTCATTAATCAAGTGCAAACTTTTTAAAAACAACATCATTTATAAAAATTATTAGTAAAGAAGAGTCTGCTCTCAAACTTGTGAACGACAATGTACACACAGCCCTGTACAAGAGTGTTCGGGATGGGTCTTGGGGTTTAGTAAATCCGTACAACCAATATATATTTATTATTAATCTCTTTATATTCTATTGAATAATTATAATTATATTATTATTAATTGAATATAAATCGATAAATTTTAAATTGTGATAATATTTTTTTTTTTTGTAAAATATTATTAATAACAATCTAGAATTTTATTAATATTTAATATTTTTATCGTGCATTGAATAAAATTTAAATATTATAATTTTTTTACGGGTCAAAGGGATCAAACCCAGATTAACCTCCGGATCCACGGGATGGGACGAGTCCGGGTTTCCGTCCCTAAAACTAGATGTGGCTAAAGCCCAATGGCCCAAATAGCTAATGGGGTTATTCTGTCTCGGTTCAATTTGGACCAGAGGATACAACACAACCTATAGTTTGTGTGCTTCCTCGGCCCTGTAATTTCGGAGGAGAATATCCACTTTCGGCCCTTACTCCCGAAGTCTCTCCTGTCAGATTCTCGTACAGTGCACTGATTGCTACTGCTCAATTTCTCAACAGCTATTGATCGATGGATGGACAGTGCTTGAATCCATCTAAACGGCCTAAGATTGAAGAGACTGTGTTACAGATTCTCGAAACATCGGACTTGGAGACAGCTACGGAGTCGAGTATCCGTACCGCCGCCGCCGATCGGCTAGGTTTAGACCTCTCCGGAATTTCCGAGCGGACGTTCGTTCGAGGTGTCGTTGACTCTTTTCTGCTCTCGACGGCTAAAGCAATCCTCGGAACGAAGCCGTCGCATCTGAATAAGAACGACGATAATATCAATCAAATTAACGGTGTTGGGAATGAAAAGAAGCGGCTGTGGGAGCAATGGGGAGGCGGCGGCGGCGAATTGAATTACGATGGCAAAATCATTTGTAAGGTTAGTTGAAATTGTTGGATTTTATTTGAATGAGGCCGTACCAAATACATTTTTGTTGAAGACGAGCACACACCTGCTAGATGGAGGAAAATATTATTTATTTTCACAAAACCATTTTTCCCAACCATGCCTGTTTATTGAAAATTTCTTCTAAGAAGGTGAGGAGTTTGATGTTGCAGGCTAGAATTCGTTTAATTGATTTTATCTATGAACTACGAGAATAACAGAAATGATTCAACCAATCTCTCTGTCTTGAGATATATCCATTTTCTTGATCTGGCTTTCATAAAGTTCTGTGCTTCTTGTTTTAAAGCGTTTCTGGTCTTTTCGGGTATGCAGCTGGCAGACACAAGAATGGTGAGCATCTATGACCATAGTGGAAGAACCTTAGTTTCAATCCGGGATTTTAGTATAAAAGATGGAAATATGTTGCCTAAAGCAGGTGATGATCTTCATAATTTTTTCTATAATATGCTACCATAAATATATAGGTTCACTTGAAAGATTTCTTAGATAATTTTTTTCCATGTCCATGCCATATCTCACTAATTTGTAGCAATGACGTAATGATCTACTTCGGCTTTTCACTCATTTTTCTGCTCTTACGTATAAATTTATCTGTTTCAAGTTGAGATGCCAGTCTAGTATATTAGTAAGTCACAAAAACTTTGAAGCGTAAGGACACATTTTCTTTTTGAATAGCGAACACCTACCAGATGTAGGTGTGTATGAAGATGTTGACATGCAATATGTCGCGAGTACCTATTAGATTGAGCTTGGAAATAGTATTTCTTTCCTATTCAGATTTTTCGTGCACCCTTTATCTAGTTTAAATGACTGATGTATGTCCGCACTATCAAGAATTATTGCACCATAAAAATGGTTGAATTAGCTCAAACAAACATAAATTTCTGCCTCATGGGAAATTGCTATTAGAAATTTGTTACATAGTTTATATTTCACATTTGACATACTGCCACCACCACTAGTCCGCCTCCATCCACAAAAACTGAAGTAAAATAAAAAACATTCTAGAACATCATCTTATTGTTATTCCTCAACTTAGCTCTGTAGCACTGCTCCATGTGGTAAATTTTGTCATGTCGTTCTCCGGAATCTAATTTAAAATCAGTTATAATATCTTGAGAGAAGATGTTTTGATCACAACTGAAATGTCATAGATAAGCGACACATACAGGGCAGATTTTTTACTCTTCCTGAAAAGCATCCTGTGCGATTGAGATTGCATGTCACATGGGGATATTGCATCATTACCTCCAAATTGACTGTTATGTCACTGTGTGCTGATCATTCATGACTTGATTTTGTCAGATATTTATTTACCTATTTTGGAAGACTGGCTTGTTTTCCATTATCCGGCACAGATAGCTGATTTCTCTTTAGACATTTTCTTTCTCCGGCCTACCCTTACTCCATTTAATTTATTTATTGACTCCTTTATGTGCTTATCTTCAACTCAGGTGTCAGCTTGACGCCTGAACAATGGCTCACGTTCAGAAAGAGCTTCCCTGCAATTCAGGAGGCCATTGCAAAACTAGATTCTCATGTGAGGTTAGGCTTCTTTTTTATTGCAATGGACTACAAATTTTACTCTTGGGAACTTGCACACTTTTCCTGGATCTGTGCAAATGGAAAAAAGGAATCTGAATTTATCACGCTTTCCATTTATCAAATGAAATCAACTAAAAACACAATGCTAGACACGTCTTTCACATTGCAGAATTACTGGGTGTCCAACTCGGTGTTTATAAAAGTTATGTTAGACAGAAGTTACACTATTTGTGCCCCATATGTTCAATGCACCGGCTACTTCTAGTCATTAATGTTTTTCTATAAAGATATGGTTTCGCATTGATTCGGAATGACCTTTTGTGAACATGTTATCCATTTACCGAGTGAACTATAGATCTAGAGTTGCTGCAGAGCAGAGTGAAGTAGAAATGACAAATTCGGTGGCCAATTCTGCTATTAATAATAAGCAAAGAGATATCAGCAATTCTAGCCTTTACAAGTACCGGTTGCACTCATATTGAGAAGATACAAACTGAGATGGAGATATCTACACCAGTGATTACCTCCAACTCTGGAAAGCAAATTGTTGCTGATATTAAACAAAAAGAGGCTGGTATTTCTGGCTTAGGCACTTGGGAACAGGTTTCTGCTGAAATAAAACAAACTGAATCTGATGTTTCAGCTTCAGAACCTGCATTTCCTTTAAAAGGACAATTTTACCATACAGTTAATTCTTTCCATTCCGAACAACTTAGTCCGATACAGACCATCCGTCTTGACGGAAGAAATTATCCTTCTTGGAGGCTGCATATGCAATTATTCCTGAGCCGGTCCAACATTGCGTATGTGCTTGTCGAGCCATGCCCCAGCCTATCGTTGAACTCTGAAGTTAGTTTTAATGAAACGGTTAAAGTCAAAGCTGCCATTCAGAGGTGGATATATGATGACTGCATCTGCCGCCAAAACATCTTGAAATCTCTTTGCGACAGTCTTTTCCATTTCTACTCACTTAAAAGTTCTTCTGCTAAAGAACTCTGGGAAGGACTAAAATCAGTGTATGATGAGGATTTTGGAACAAAAACGTCTCAAATCAACAAATATATCCATTTTCAGATGGTGGATGGGGTATCGGTCCTTGAGCAGGTTCAAGAACTTCACAAGATTGCCAACTCGATAATGGCTTCTGGTTCCTTTCTAGACGAAAACTTTCATGTTAGTGTCATAATATCCAAGCTCCCACCTTCTTGGAAGGAACTCCGAACAAGATTGCTTCACGAGGAGGGTTTAGCATTGAATACGTTGATGCATCTTCTTCAGGTTGAAGAAGATTCTCGTAACTGCCATAAGAAAGAACTTATCATCTATAAGAATGGCCATACAGTGGAGTCCAAGCATGGAACAGGAATCAGAGAAAAGAAAAGGATTTGTTTTAGCTGTGGCAAGGAGGGGCACATTGCCAAAACCTGTCCTGATCGGAAATCTGAAACCTGCGAGAAGCACAATGAAAAGGAGAGTGTAGTTGTATCGCTGCATAAAAGCTCGTACGTGGCTGAGGTGGCAAATGACAAATAACTCAACAGCCATTATATTATTTTTCTTCTCACATGTACTAGTTCCTATAGTAATCTTCGTTTGTGGTTAAGCCCTTAGGAGAGTACCATTGCAGTTTTTAGGAGTGACGATCGCTAAGGATTTTGTAGTCTCACTTGGAAGTTATCTTTTCTTACTTTAGTAATAATAATTGTGATAGATGGAGAGTGTAAACAAATGCACCATTGTTGGTGCATCCTTTCTTTTGAACTAATGATAATTTTCAACAGTGTACGTTAGAATAACGATGACATGCTTGCAATTGTTTAGTCTCGTATTTTTGTAAAAGTTGACCAGATCTGGTTCATGCCTAAATGATAATGTTGCTTGGTTACTAAGAATAACCCTTCCATTTCCCAAGGGCTGATAGATTCAGTGACCACTTCCACCGATTATGCCGAGTAAATGAGATTCCTTAAAATCTTTAGTTGTTCTACATTTGACACTTCTGATTCAATTTTTTTATAAAAAATGTGGGGTCAAATTTGTTCATTTTCGTTCTTGCCAAATGGTGATCTGAAATGAATCAATCAAGATATATGCACAAGGAATAACTTGACGGAGAGCATTATTCTAACATATCACTAATTTGATTCGACACACGTTTATGCATGATTGCAGTGTTATTTATATAAATAATAAATTTGTTTTGCATGTCTGCTAGTCGCCAACCAATCAATCACGTGCACGAACCTTCTGGCCATCATATTCTTTTTGATGTTCCTATCTGTTTGATTAACGTTTTATGAGGAGGATGTCTTGCAAATCATAGATCCGTGGGTATTACTCAACCCTTAATCTAAAGATCCATGTTAAGCCAAAAATATTTCTTTGATATGGACCAAAACGTGGGATCACCACTGATTTGAATCTATATTATCCATTGGATTAACAGTGGGGATACAGCTCTGCAAAAAAATGAAACAACATTTGCATGAATTATTTTTGGTTATGATGATGATGATGATGGTGTGATAATAGTTGTGATCATTGAATTTATGCCTGCCAGTTATAAATGTAGAAATACAATAAATGTGAGCTTACAAAGTTTGCCCATCATCCTAAATTTAGATTTTTAATGCTTGTTACTGATAAAATTAGTTCTTACATAGACGTATTTGATGTATAATTTGGATAAACTCATTCACATATAATAGACGAGTGACATTTTATTGGTGGACTCGATAGATGATAAATATATCAAATTATATATCCACCTTCTTCTTAAAATGCTTGTACTCTGTTCCGAGAAGATGTTTTTTAAACAATTTGTTTTGTGTGTGTAGTATGAACCCAAATTTGAAATTAATATTTAACAGTACTGACGAAAAAATCAAGTCTTCATTACCACACCACACACACCAACCATTCAAACCAACCATGGGCAATGATTCATTCATCTTCTCCTAAACACGTGATTTTGCCAAATATCATGCAATTAATCAAATCTAACGTTTGATTTCAAAAAAAACATGATTTCAAATACATAGCAAGGACATCACTAGCAACTCAAGAATGAGAGCAAAGATTATGACAACTAAAATGATGTAAGCCATGCAAATTCCAAATAACAGCAACAGAATTGAATAAACATATAGAAGTGGGAGATAGGAAACTAATAAAAGGTCTCGTTAAAACTTATACATTCAATAGTAATGTGTATATACTATAAACAATAATGTTTTGTAAACCTAGTGAGCCAGAATACAATTTTTTTCTTCTAATGCTAGCATTATCTGGTGTATAGTCTGCAAAAACGTTTTCCGTATTGATTGTACCACATGATACAGATGACTACTGCTGCCAGGAGTTGGAATCATGGGGATATGCTTTTACAAGCTTCTCCTTGGTCAGTGGTTCCGATCCTACTGATTTTACAACGAATGTGTGAAATATTTTTTCACTCCCAACAACCATTTTTGCATCAACTATAGTTGCCTGCGCATTTTTGAGAGCTTGGATGATCTTGGACACTGGATGAGCATTCAATTGGCAGCTCACCTGCACCGCAAGGTCATCACCATTGGCTTGGATGTCGATTCTTGGAACCGATTCTCGCATCTCCGTGCTTGGCTTAGCTTCTAAAACTGATGCTTCTCTTGGTATGCTTCTAGGTTTTTCCCTCTCTGATTCCATGTTCTTAAGTTTAGTCTGTAGTTCGGTTATGTAAGAAATTGCGTCTCCAAGGAGAGAAGCTTTGTCCATCTTGGAAATATTTGGCACGACAGCTCGTAATGCATAGAAGCGTTGGTTAAGCTTCTCTCTTCGTTGCCTCTCTGCTTCAACATGATTGAGAGCCTCCAGTCGTCCATTGGCAGGCTTCCTACCACGCTTTCTTGGCCTCATCTCTGTCGAGAGCCCATTCTGTTCTTCCTGGCATGAGACCTCAACATCTGAATGCTCAGAGTCAACACTACGCGTCTGGGAAACTAATGGCCGTGAGGTTTCTCCAGTAAAATCAATCTGCATCTTTGCCGGCTTTTGATTTTGACTATTATTTAGCCGAAACTCTTGCCTTGGCCCACCGGTAAGATCGTGAAGATTTTTGGTTACGGGATGAGGGCTATAAATCTCTGTGTGGTTCCCTGGCTTTACATTATTGCACTGAGTCCACGTTGCGCCATGAAAACCATTTCCAGTTTTTGCAAATGGCAGCCTGAGCCCATCTGCATTTGCATCCGATGTCCTGCCTTCCACTTTCTTAGCAGCGAGCTTTTCAATAAATTGCATGCGCCCTGAATTTAAATCCTGCCCGAAAATCTTGGGAATGACTTCTGAACGGTTTCCACTTACCAAATTAGGAATTGGATCGTCAGCATCTTTTTGGTTGGCCACAGCCACCACATCCGCGGCTTTCTTGGCACTAAGATGTGATGAAATTGAGGAAAAGGATGATCCAATCTCCTTCAAGATCTCTAAACTTTCCGGGATACATTTTACTGAGCCTAATTCAACCACACCAATGTCTGTTGGTATTAAAACGATAGTTTGCAAACCAGCCGACTTTGCAAGAAAGGATCTCACACAATAATCAATAGGAGACTTCAAAGCATCCAATAACCAGACATGCTTATTTGACCCAAAACATTTTCCAGGACCCACTTCTCCCCTAGGAAAGGAGAAGTACATAGAAGCCAGGAAGAACATCTCCATATCCGTAACCTTATCCAATCCAAAGGCATAATTATCCTCATCAGTTCCCCCAAACAAGGTATGCAACTTCTGGAGGACCCTTTTCCTCATTCTTTGTTTGGATTCATCTTCAAGTCGCATATTGTGAATCTGGGTAAATTCAGACTCCTCCTCGTCGCAAGGCTCACGACAGCACCCATCTCCCCAACCCAAGACCAAATCACCAGATTTAGACCTCGAAAGCTGCCAAAAAATGGCATAATTCCAGGTAAAATTGGCAGAATCTGGGCGTTCCACAAGATCTGACAGCGTTTTCTGCAACTTCTCATCATTCCCCAACGCCATCAACGAACATTCAGCAGAGACAGAGCTTAACATCAAGTGATCAAAAGCCTTGGTTCCTAAAACCGCCGCCGCCATGGCTTTATCCTCGACATTCCACCCAACAGCCTCCATCCCGAATTCCAATCCCATCCCACAATACTACCCACTAACCAAAAAAAATAAAAAGAAATAAAAAAAATCCAGTCTTTCTGATCAATCCCGATTTCCAAATCACAGAGACTCAGATAATACGTAAACCAGACAAATAAAACCCCGTCTCAGCTTTTCGAAAAAATTCAATGGTTCTTGCAGAAAACAAGCAGGCCGTAACTCATAGCGCTCAGATCTCAAATCTTACAAATCCAAATAGATACACAAGGCCAAAAGGTAAGACTACAATATAAAGCATGAAGAACGAAATTACCGAGTAGTGTGTATTTAACACATGATGCACAGTTGATGGAGAAGTGAGAACGAAGAGCATTCGTTGCCTCGGAGGACAGGAAAAAGAAGGAGAAGCGTCCGAGATTGGTTGCCCGAATTCCAACTGTGATTCACACGTGTTTGAAGTTTTGGCTCGGAGTGAAAAAGTAACCATGGTTAGGTTAAAGCAGTGTGGTGTTCTCTTTTCCCCATGTTTTTTTTTTTATATTTATTTTGTCTATATATCCTCTCTCTTTCTTTTCTTTTTCCACATTATTTTATCATTCTTATTTTATATAGAATTATTATTATTTTTTTAATAAAATATATGCATTATGACTCGTTTGATCTATGTTGTCTTATAATTAAAATTGAAAATTAATATATAAAAAAATTATCAATCAATATTCTATAAATAACTATCTTTGTATTATGATAAAAAAGTTGTGTGAGACGATCTCACGAGTCGTATTTTGTGAGATATATATCTTATTTGAGTCATCCATGAAAAAGTATTACTTTGCATCTCTTTTTTGTTTTGTGAATATCGGTAGGATTGACCTGTCTTACAGATAAAGACTAGTGAGACCGTCTCACAAGGGACTTACTCTGGTATTTTTGGTATGGACAAAAACTTGTGTGGGACGGTCTCACGGGTCGTATTTGTGAGACGGATCTCTTATCTGGGTCATCCATGAATAAGTATTACTTTTTATGCTAAGAGTATTACATTTTATTGTGAATAAGGGTAGGGTTGACTCGTCTTACAGATTAAGATCCGTGAGACGGTCTCACATGAGACTCATTCTTTGGTGTGACCATTCCAAATTACAATTTAATATATAAGTAGTTTTGTAAATATAATTATCCACGGAAGAAATATGTTTAATCAGAAATTGGCTTCATGATTTGGACAAAATGGCGGGTGAGTCTATGCTCCTCCGGGAGCATTACTCCCCATTCCCTAAAATTGACACGTGTCCTTTTTTTTTTTTTTTTAAATATCATAATAAACTTTAAAAATTACAAAAAATTTACAATTACTAGGAAAAAAAAATTCTAACTCATCATTAATTTTATGAGTTATAACCATCCAAAAAAATAGCCATAGTTTCTTTCAAATTTTATAATTTGTTTATTAAAATTCAGATTTTTAAAATCAGATATTTTAAAATTAATAGTGATAATATATTTGTATTCGTTAATACACAAAAGCGCAAATTTATTTAATTTCAATTCTATTTAATTTTTTTGAGCGAAAATTTATGTAAGTTTTTGTGTTTATATATGTTTTACTTTCATTTTTAAAACAAAATTTATTTTATTTAGAACATTCTTATTTGGAACAAACACTAATTTTTTAGTCCATAGAAAATAATTAATTATGTGGGATCCAAAATTACTAACTTCATCCAAAAAAAAAAACTATCACTCCTAAAATATTCTTATTACTTTTAAATTTATCCTCTTATTTTAAAGGAGTACAAATTAATATTAATTTTTAAAATTATTTAAAACAATTCATAATTTTATTTTATTTCTTTTAAATATATCTTTTTAGTTATAATTGTTTCCAATTTAGTTTAGATAATTAAAAATAAAAATATACGAAAAATTTCTTGGAATATTTAAATTCTAGCATTTAGATTTTGAAAATTTTAAATTAATATATATAATAATATTATTGGTCAAAAAAATATGATTAGAAGTAAGAGTGAATAATAAATTTAGATTTTTAAAAAAACAAAATTAAAAAATAGGAGAAAATGAAAAACCAATATAAAAAAAAAAGAAAAATAGAATAAAAGAAGACACGTGTCCCAATTTTAAGGAGGGGGAGTAATGCTCCGGGAGGAGCATAGACTCACCCCAAAATGGCTTAATAGTACCTATTAAATCATGCAACTCAATTGTCAAAGTATCATTACAGCATTCATTTTATTGTTTCCACACCACGTGCTCTGCGTGTTCTTTTCATCCCTTTTTTATTTTATTTTTTCCACTTGGAAAACATGTTGCTCGCGGAACGTGGATTTCGTGACATTTTAACTGAATTTGGTACAGTTTAGTTAGGTTAACTTAGGATTATTCCATCCTACCCGTACAGGCAGTGTCTGCAGGGCTACATTCAAGAGCCAGAATTTTTTTTTGCCCAATTTTTTTATTTTTTTTTATTTTTTTTCCCATGAGGTGGAATCTCAACCATTGATATAGGGTGTGGGCACTGCCCGTTAACTTAAAAGGAGTGTCTTTGTTATAGATTTTTAATTATTTTTCATGGAGTTTAAAAGTCTATAGTTATTCATTCAGCAAGATTTTATATATTTATAAATTAATAGTGATATTCAAAGTAAAATTTTGTAAAGTTTTTAAATGTCACGTGTTGATTTAAGCTTGTATGAGTGAGAGTCATACTGAGATGAATGACCTCTTAAGAAGTTGTCGTGCGTCAAGTTGTTGACATTGCGCCGCTTGATCTGATTGGTTAGGTGTACCATAAAAGAGTGACAACGTATCTTAACGGGTGATACTGTCTCTGCTGGAGATAAAAACGACTGTAGAAAAATGGTAAAGATTGATCTCTAAGAGAAATGAGATAATATTAACAGATAAACACGATGTATATGGACTTATGAGACTAATAGTCCGACTCATTAGCACTCAAGCAGGTGCACGATATGCTACCACAAGTATAAAGAAATAAAGTTGTTAGCGTGTACGCTACGCTACCACAAGTATAAGGAAATAAAGTTTGCCTTGGCTAACAAATATAGTTTTTGGCCTAATAGTAAGCACTTGATCCTAATATCATGTGATATTGAAACTTAAATTTTAAAACTTTTAAAAAACTAGAGATATTCAAAATATCAATAGACTTTTTAATGACTTCATGAGATATGATCATTAAAATTTAATATACAACTATTAAATATCAAAATTTGTCTTCTCTTCAACATAAAAATTTGGATGAAAAATATCTCAAACATGCGTATACTTGCTTTCATTTTTGTTAAAAATAATATATATACAAAACTATTTAATTCATTATTCTCTTCTCCATATGGTTTTTCCTATTCTTATAGAATCATATTTTTTCTTATTGCTAATTTTTATTTACAATTATTTAAAATGAATTAGCACAATTATTTTTCAATTTCTAATAATAAAAAAAATATCTAGATTTTAAATCATATTTATAATTTTTGAAATAAAAAAGTCATTAAACTACAAAAAAACAATTATAATATTTGATTGGCTCAATACTGAAAGTAATAATTATTTTAATAACAAAATTTACAAATTTTATTAATTATTATGTAAAATTTGATGCTTTAATTAGTTTCTATAATTTTTTTTAAATCTGCGATTTGATTTTGAATATAATTCAAAATTAGTGAATAAAAAATTTATTCATTTATATGTATACTAGTATATAATTTGTGTATGACTGATGTATTAATATATTTTCAAAAATTTACGAATACATATATAAAGATAATTAGAAATTAAATTTTCAAAAAGTTTATAAAGTTACATTAGTTGAAAATATTTAAACGTTTTTTTTTGTTCAATATTTTCGAGTACAAATTTTTTATTTTATTTTATTGTTAAATATACTGTAAAAACTAAACTAAGATATTTTTCACTAAAAAAATTAGTAAAACGAATGATATTATTTAAAAAAATTTATTTATTAATATTGAAAAATTACTGTTACGTATTTTTTTAAAAAATTTAACAATTAAATAAATATATTGAATTGATTTGAATAATAAATTTTTAATTACAATAAATTTAATATTTACTTATTTTTTCATAAATCAAATCGATAAATAAAAATTAATATTGTTGGATAAAAATATTTTAAATAAATAAATAAATATTATCGACATTCAATTGCCAGTTCAAAAATTTTAAAAAATACAATAATAAATTACAACATCTATCATATTCTATATATATATATAAATAAACATCTCTATAAAATTATTACAAAATAAATATTCAAAATTTTGTGAAAATATTTAGAATTATGTAAGATAATACAAAATCAGCACAAGTCTGTCAACTCTACAAAAGTCTGTCGTCTTAAAAAAAAGTCATCAAATCTCGACGAATACACCCATGTAAATTTATATATCTAAAAATTTTAATTGACCTAAAACCTAAAACCATGATAAGTACAATTGAACCTCCACTTTATACACTGTGCAGATAAAACAATCACAGAATGTAATGGGCTTTTGGGATATTATTTTTAATCTAGTATTCTAAAATTACGGTGTACTGCTGAAATTGGAGGCCCAATAAGGCCCAACCTCTCTCTCCCCCACCCATTGGCCCACATATGTTGATGATAGATATTATTTTTGGACACAAACGTAAAATGATTGAAACTGTTTTGAAAAAGTAAAAATTAATGGTAAAAAGTAAAAATCTCAAACTCTCAAAATTTACCAAACTACACACTTTATAATATTTTTCTCTCTACTCAATTGTGATTTTCTTCACAAATGAGAGATCTATTTATAGAGTTTCTTTACACATAATCCAAAAATAAAATTCATCATCACCGACATCATCACATACTAATTTTCAATATTTACAACTCTTATTTTCAACATTCAAATATTCAACATTCAAATATTCAATACACACATTTTAAATTATTTTTCAACACTCCCCCTTGTGATGATGATCATGATACGATGATGTCTTCATTACGTGTTTTTGTACTGCCTCGTTAAAAACCTTACATGGAAAAACCCATTGGGATAAAAACTATAGTAAGGGAAAAAGAGTGCAGTCACGTAAACTCCCCCTAATGTTGATATGAACAATTCTTCACAAATTTCGTAGATTGCGCATCCCAATATTATATATGTGCTTTCTGAATATTGACGTATGAAGTGCATTTGTGAAGAGATCTGATGAGTTTTCACTTGATTGAATGTGACGAACATCAATGCATTTATTCTTCTCAAGCTCCTTGGTGAATGCAAAGAACTTAGGAGGAATATGTTTAGTTCTGTCGCTTTTTATGTATCCTTCTTTCATTTGAGCAACACATGCAGCATTATCTTCATATAGTATCACATGCTTCTCATCGAATGATAATCCGCATGAAATTTGGATATGTTGGGTCATTGATTTTCACCACACGCATTCACGACATGCTTCATATAGTGCAATAATCTCGGCATGATTTGATGAAGCTGTTACGAGTGTTTGTTTCTGTGAACGCCAAGATATTGCAGTGCCTCCACGAGTAAATACATATCCAGTTTGAGAACGTGCCTTGTGTGGATCAGATAAGTATCCAGCATCAGCATAACCAATTATACTTGGATTAGCATATTTTGAATACAAAAGTCTCAAGTCTGTCGTTCCTCGTAGATAACGGAATATATGTTTAATTCCGTTCCAGTGTCTTTTTGTTGGATATGTGCTAAATCTTGCCAACAGATTCACGGCAAAAGATATATCAGGCCTTGTACAATTTGTAAGGTACATAAGGGCACCGATGGCACTTAGATATGGTACTTCTGGACCAAGAATATCTTCATCATCTTCACATGGACGGAATGGATCCTTTTCTATGTTTAATGATCTAACAACCATTGGAGTACTTAAAGGATTTGATTTATCCATATTAAAACGTTTAAGGATCTTTTCTGTATAATTTGTCTGGTGAACAAACATTCCGCATTCTTTTTGTTCAATTTGTAAACCCAGACAAAACTTGGTTTTTCCAAGATCCTTCATTTCAAATTCTTCCTTCAAGTATGACACAACTTCTTGAATTTCCTTTTTCATTCCAATGATGTTTAAATCATCAACATATACAGTAATAATTACGCATCCGGATGTTGTTTTCTTAATGAAAACACAAGGGCATATTGAATTATTTACATATCCCTTTTTCATCAAATGATCAATTAGTCGATTATACCACATTCGACCTGATTGCTTTAACCCATATAACGATCTTTGTAATTTCACAGAATAACATTCTCTGAGTTTTGAACTTTGTGCTTCAGGCATCTTAAATCCTTCAGGGATTTTCATATATATATTACTATCAAGTGATCCATATAAGTAAGCTGTAACAACATCCATAAGACGCATTTCTAAATTTTCAGATACCCCCAAGCTAATCAAATACCGAAACGTAATTGCATCCATCACGGGAGAATACGTTTCTTCATAATCTATTCCAGGTCTTTGAGAAAAACCTTGTGCAACAAGTCGAGCTTTATATCTTACTATTTCATTTTTCTCATTTCGCTTTCGAATAAAAACCCATTTGTATCCAACAGGTTTTACACCTTTAGGTGTAAGGACTATAGGTCCAAAAACATTACGTTTATTTAGCGAATCCAATTCAACATGGATGACTTCTTTCCATTTTATCCAATCCTGCCGATTTTTACATTCACCAAAGATTTTGGTTCATGATCTTCATTATCATTTATGATGTCGATTGCCACATTATAAGAAAATATATCATCAATTTCTTCTATATCTTTTCGGTTCCATATTTTTCTAGTATTAATGTAATTGATAGAGATTTCATGATTCTCGTCAGTTTGTGGTTCTGACAGAACATTTTCATCATCATGTGTTTCTTCAGAAACATCATTCTTTATTTTGTGATCATCGTGTTTCTCTATGAATTTTCTTTTTCGAGGATTTTTATCCTTGGAACCGACTGACCTTCCACGCTTCAAGCGTTTAATGACATCATGAGTATCTTCAATTTGTTTCTTTGGAATTTCAATTCGAGCAGGGGCATTTGCAGCATGTATATATGATTTAGTTACCCCTTTTGTGTCTGCAAATGCATCTGGTATTTGATTTGCTATTCTTTGCAAGTGTACAATTTGTTGTACATCTTTTTCACATTGTTTTGTTCTTGGATCCAGATGTAACAATGATGATACATACCATGTAATTTATTTTTCGGTATGTTTCTGTTCTCCCCCTAACATTGGGAAGATTTCCTCATTAAAATGACAATCAGCAAAACGTGCTGTGAACACCTCTCCTGTCTGACGTTCAAGATATCGAATGATTGATGGACTATCATAACCGATATAAATTCCAACCTTTCTTTGAGGTCCCATTTTCTTTCGTTGTGGTGGTGCAATAGGCACATACACCATACATCCGAAAATTCTCAGATGAGAAATGTCTGGTTCTTTACAAAATGCAAGCTGTAATGGGGAGTATTTATGATATGCACTTGGTCTGATGCGAATTAATGAAGCAGCATGTAAAATTGCATGTTCCCATATAGAAATAGGGAGCTTTGTTTTCATAATCATTGGTCTAGCAATCATTTGCAGACGTTTAATCAATGATTCAGCCAATCCATTATGTGTATGTACATGAGCAACATGATGCTCAACAATGATTCCCATAGACATACAATAATCATTGAAAGTCCGGGAAGTAAATTCACCAGCATTATCAAGTCTAATTTTCTTGATTGTATAATCGGGAAACTGATTCCTCAATTTTATTATTTGAGCAAGTAATCTTGCAAATACAACATTTCGAGTTGACAATAAACATACATGTGACCATCTGCTGGAGGCATCAATCAATACCATAAAATATCTGAATGGTCCACATGGTGGATGGATTGGTCCACAAATATCACCCTGAATACGTTCAAGAAACATTGGTGATTCAGTTTGGATTTTGACTGGTGATGGTCTTATAATAAGTTTTCCAAGAGAACATGCTTTACATTGAAACTTATTATTCTGAAAGATCTTCTGGTCTTTCAGTGGATGACCATGTGTATTTTCTATAATTCTTTGCATCATTGTTGAACCAGGATGTCCCAATCGATAATGCCAATTGGTTAATATCGAAGAATTATCAACTACCATGTTTGATTCAATGAGACTTATATGTGTATAATGCAATCCAGTATGGAGCATTGGTAGTTTTTCAATCACATATTTCTTTCCTGATTTATATGTGATAAGACACATATATTTCTCATTCCCTTCATTCATTGTTTGAGTATCATACCCATGGGAATATATATCATTAAAACTCAACAAATTTCTTTTCGATTGTGGTGAATATAAAGCATCATTGATCAAAAATTTTGTACCATTAGGTAACAAAAATTGTGCTTTACTACATTATTTAATCAACTCTACATGACCTGATATTGTATTCACCGTTGTTTTTGTTGGTTTTAGTTCCAAGAAATATCTTTTATCTCGGAGGATAGTGTGCGTTGTACCACTATCGGGTATGCAAACTTCAGCTTTGCTCATAGCATTTTCCATATTTGAACTTCAAAAAAAAAATATGCAATGAAATAAAATTACTGGCAAAATATCACACATATCATAATTATACAATAAAACATTATTATATGAATACATGAAAAATAAATTATTGTACATTTATATTCTACCACTATATTGTTCATTTTCAGAAAAATCATTGAGAAAATCTGCAGCATCAATATTGTTCATTTCTATCCCACCAACATATTGATCATTTCCAGAGAAATCATTCATAAAATCACCAGCATCAAGATGAGTTGAATCACTCAAACGATCACTGCGTTCAGTGAAGTTGGTCTCCTTTTCTTTCCCCTTTAATGATTCTTTATAAAGTTTACAAATGTGCTCAGGGGCTCGACAAACTTTGGACCAATGTCCTGGAGTACCACATCTGAAACAAGAACTTTCATATCTTTTAGAGTGATTCTCATTAGCACTTGTATTCTCATGATGCCTTTTCAGTGGATGGTTTGGGACGCTCTTTTGAGATGAGTTATAAAAATAACTATCTCTATTATTTTCAAAACCACGGCCGCGTCCACGACCACGACCAATTCCACGTCCACGTCCACGTCCACGACCTCGACCTCGACCTCGACCAAAATCTTGTCTTTGAATTTGATTTTGGTTCCGAGGTTTAAATTCATTTTTACTTACAGCATTTACTTCTGGAAATGCTGTTGATCTAGTGGGTCGGGACTGATGATTTCTCATTAATAGCTCGTTGTTTTTTTCAGCCACAAGAAGACAGGCGATGAGCTCAGAATATCTCGCAAATCCACGTACTCTATATTGTTGTTGTAGAGTAATATTTGATGCATGAAACGTGGAAAATGTTTTTTCAAGCATCTCAGATTATGTGACCTCATGTCCACAAAATTTTAGCTGCGAGATTATTCGATACATTGCTGAATTATAATCACTGACTTTCTTAAAATCTTGGAATCTTAACATATTCCATTCATCACGGGCGGTCGGAAGTATAACTTCCCTTATATGTTCAAATCTTTCTTTCAATCCTTTCCACAAAGCCATGGGATTTTTTTCAGTCAGATATTCACATTTTAATCCCTCGTCGAGATGTCGACGTAAAAATATCATGGCTCTTGCCTTTTCTTGTGATGTACATATGTCATTTTCTTTAATAGTCTCGCTTAGACCCAATGACTCAATATGCATTTCTACATCGAGAGTCCATGGCATATAATTCTTTCCCGTGATGTCGAGCGCAACAAATTCGAGCTTTGTTAAATTTGACATGGTGGTACTAAAAAAAAATTACGATGCATTTTATTAGTTAATAAATATTGCAATACAAAGTAACGGATAAACAACAAGTACAAGCATTTGTAAAAATAAAGAAAACGCACGAGGAGGATATTCTCCGATAAATACAAGACTCGTGAGTATGATAACCAAAATAATTAAAAATAACTTTGAGAAAGCCATCTTCTTTTTTCTTCGAAAAATTTGATGAAAAATAATTTTTAGAGAAGAAGAGAAAGTTGTAGTGATTGAATGTGTTTGTGAGATCATATTTATAGGGCAAAAACTAGCCGTTTTTTACCATTTATGACCGTTGGTGTACAAAAAAATAAATGTATGTATTTGTATAATTTTATGGTAATAATATGATGTATATAATATTAGACATGTTTAAATAATTATATATATCATATCATAATATTATAATGAGTGTCATAATTTATTTTGTTTAAAAACCTTATAGGCTTTTATACTTGTCGTATCCCTTACTAGGAGTGTGGGATGTCGTCTTAACATCCTCCCAGGATTTATAACAAGTTTATGAAAAATTTATTTTTATTATTTCTAATAATAACATTATATTGTATATTAAATAAATACACAATAAATAAATAACAGTAAAATAAATATAATTACTTTTGTTACCTTTTTCTTCTGTTTGGAGCTTGGAAAAGTATGTAGGACTTTTAGAGCTTCGTGCTGATAACGTGTTGTGAAAAAGTAAAAATTTATGGTAAAAAGTAAAAATCTCAAACTCTCAAAATTTACCAAACTACACACTTTATAATATTTTTCTCTCTACTCAATTGTGATTTTCTTCACAAATGAGAGATCTATTTATAGAGTTTCTTTACACATAATCCAAAAATAAAATTCATCATCACCGACATCATCACATACTAATTTTCAATATTTACAACTTTTATTTTCAACATTCAAATATTCAATACACACATTTTAAATTATTTTTCAACAGAGACACTATTAATTTATTTTTTCTATAGTCTAAATTAAGCTTGAAAGAAAAACTATAAAAGATGAATTATTTTAAATTAATTTTAAAAACAATTATTATATTTTAATTATTTAAAAAAACAAGAGAGAAAGTTTTAAAAAAACTAGGGTCTTTTAAATAAAACAGAAAAGATTTCACATTACATACCAAATTAGATATTCTAATGATATCTCTCACAATTAAAAGTAGTAGATATATATTTGGCAATTTGTAATTGGCACAAATTTGTGTGAGATGGTCTAATATGTTGTATTTTGTGAAACATATATCTTATCTGGATCCTTAATGAAAACGTATTACTTTTTATGCTGGGAGTATTACTTTTTATTATGAATATCGGTAGGGTTGATCCGTCTCACAGATAAAGATTCATGAGACCGTCTCACAAGAGACATTCTCTTTGTAATTTTCTACTTTGTATTTTGCGGATGTTAATTTTTTTTTATAAAATATGTTCATCGTATTGATTGCAATTGGAAGTTGGATGGATGAAGTAATTGATCTGGATGTAGATATTTGATTTCTGGAGGAATCTAAATATAGATTTGGATGAATGTGTCTGAAACTAATGATTTCGTATTCATAATACATAACGTTGATTCGTTTGGGTAAATCCGTTTGATAAGAGATTTTAAATCCTCAACTAGTTATTCGATGAATCAATAAGGTGGATTTAAAATTCATCTGAATTGTTAATAAATGTAATTGGATTAAAAGATGATGTATTTCAAACCCGTCTAACTTTAATTAGGCAGAAATTTGTGTGAGATAGTATCACGTGTCGTATTTTGTGAGACGTATCTCTTATTTGAGTCATCCATGAAAAAATATTAGTTTTTATGTTAAGAATATTACTTTTTATTATGAATATCGGTAGCGTTGACCCGTCTCACAGATAAAGATTCGTGAGACTCTCTCACACTCCTTTAATTAATCCAAAAAAATCAATTAATTTCAAAACATCAACCCAATTATACCCTTAAAAATTAAATAAAATGGATGGTGATATCGATTTTTATTTCCAATTTATTTATATACTTAGGGAGCGTTTGGTTGGCACGATTAGACGGTATTATTTTTTTTATCCTGCCTAGTCAGATGTTTGGTACGCGTGATTATTTAACCAAGTCAATTCCTCCTATAAATGATTAGGTTATATTAGGTAGGTTAAAATAATACCTCCTCACGCCCTAGGATTATTTATCCAATTCTTAATACCTCCTATTTTTTCAATTTTATCCTTCTCTTATATTTAAACTCACCATCACTTCCCGCCACCGACCGCCGCCGTCGCGGACCATTTCCGGCCGCCACTGTCGTCGCTGCCGCGAAGGGGAAGGACAATTTTGTCTTTTCATGAGAAAGTTCAAAATTATCCTACACTTAAAAATCTTACCAAACATAATATTATTTTACACCATATATTACAATCCTACCACAATCATTTTCTTTATCATTTATATACTAATCATTAGTTTATCCTATCTTTCCAACCAAACGTAGCCTAAGTATTGGAAACACGTGCAGTAGCAGGTTTGCAACCATTCCGTAAATGAATTAAATAAGATAAAATAAAAAGGTTGTTTTACCATCATCTTCTTACTCTGTGTGAAAAAGCAAATGAGCTTATATATTTGAGACGGAAGAGATAAATTATATAAATTATATATTTAAACACATTGTTAGATCAATTCAGCTTGAGTAAGTTTAACAAAAGGCAAACTGAATGACTATTTTTAAAAGAGACAAACTGAAAACTGCACAAGATAATTGATTCTTGAGGTCTATTAGACTGAAGTGTGCCTATCGTCAGATACCTACTGAAATTGCGAGGGAAACTGATATATGAAGTCAGCTGATCATGACGTTGAAATCATTCAGCCTTCTTGTACAAACATTATTTGAAAAATATCATTATTTATTGGATAAAACTTCCTGTACTGGCACAGTCTTCGATTACTGATAGAATGTCAGAAATCCACGAGCGTTACCCCCAATGTACTATTATTACAAAAGACAGTGACGTGAAAAATGACGTGACCAACAACTACCTCAATTGGAACGATAATCATATTACCTTTTGTATCGTTGGATCGAATCCTATTAATAGAAAAAGTAAACAATTGGTCTAGCTCTCTCACCCACTTACTCAATATTAAAAATCTGTCTATTATTGTCAAGCTATCAAGAGCCCAACTGATTGTGACTTTCATAAGCACACACTTAAAATTTTATACAATATCATCAATGATCATTTGTATCTAGTAATTGCCGAAGTTTTTTTAGTGAAATCATTCTACGAGGAAGAAGGGGTGATGTAAAATTTATTCAAGTTTCCAAACATCCAAAAATAATCTTTTGCATTTACATTTCAATTACTCTATTTTTAGTTTTTCATTTTTTAACTAAACTGATTTTTACTTAAGTCATTTTTTGTGTTCAATTCGTGTCGGTGAGCTTATCTCCACACAATACCGATCTGCTAGCTTATCGATACCCTACTGACAAGAATTCTATTTCAGTATTGTTAGTCTAACCAAAATTGTTTTAAGAAACAATTTAGATAATTTATTCAACCTCCTTTCTAAATAATCTCCTATACTAACAAATTATATTAGAGCAGATTAATTCTTGTCTCTGAACACTAAATTTAAATAACCTCATTCAGCAAGATTCTCATGTTATCCAAAGAAGACTTTGACGATTGAAAAATTAGGATGCAAGCTCATTTAGCTGCTCATTACAGACATGACAATTAAAATTATGAAGGCCAGTACAACTGTTTCAATTTCAGATGGTGCACCTAAAATGATTGAAAATTCATGAATGGAGTGGACTGGTGAAGACAAAAAAAAAAGACCAACTTAGATAATATCACTAAGGACATTCTATACAAGACATTGGACAAAAATACTTTTAGCAAAATCAATATGTGCTTTACTGCCGAAGATATATGAGAGAAACTGGTCAAGTTATACGAGGGCAATGACCAAACAAAAAGAAAACAAATTGTCTATTGCGATACAGAAATTTGACAGCATCAAGATGAAGGCTGGGGGATTCTATGTCAGAATTCGATGAACGAGTGAGCATGATCATAATTGAAATGTGTGCTTTTGACAAAGAATATGTCAATCGTGAAATAGTCTTGAAAGTGATCAGGGCACTCTCACGATAATGAGATATCAAAGCTAGGGGTGGGTGGGTACGGTACGGTATACCGTACCGAAAATATCGGTATGAAATTTTTTCATACCGATACCGAACATTCGGTATACCGAATTTTTGGTATGAAAAAAGTTCATACCGATACCGTACCGACACCGAAAATTTTGTCGGTATACTGAAAAAATTGTCGATATACCGACATTTTTTCGGTATACCGAACTTAAATTTTTTAAAAAAAATAATAAAAAATTATTTTCGGTATATACCGAAATACCGAAAAAAAATATTTCCGTACTGATACCGATACCGAGTTTTTCGGTATACCAAAATTTTCAGTAAGATCGGTATTTTTTCGGTACGGTATTTCGGTATTTTTTCCCACCCCTAATCAAAACTATTACTATGAGATAATCAAAATACCTTAACAAGCTAGAACTACATTATCAGTTCGTATATTTTAAGGCATAAGAGTTTGAACTTGAGTCGATAATTGATGGCGAATCAACTGCAAAACTGACGAAAGTTCTCGCTGCTACGTCCAGTGATATATATGTCTCAAAAGAGAAATCAACCAAGCAGTTAAGCAAAGATGCAATGTCATTGTTTATGAAAAAATTTGTCGAGTTTATAAGAAAAAACCAAGGCAATTTTCAAAGCCCAAGAAGATGCGATACCAATCATTTGCATTTACATATCAATTACTCTACTTTTAACCTTTCATTTCGTAACCAAACTGATTTTGCTTAAGTTATTTTTTATGTTTAAATCATGTCAGACTTATTTCGGCGTAATACCAAACTGCTAGTATGTCAATACCTTGTTGAGAAAAATTGCATTTCAGTGTTGTTAGCCTAACCAAAATATTTTTAAGAAACAACCGAAATTATTTATTCAACCCTCTTATAAATCAATATTTGATCCTAACACACACATCTATTAATTTAAGAAGTATAATCCAAAGTTAATTATGTTGCATAGAATCAATCCACACGTGCGTACACGAACTTATTCAATGGGCCAAAACAAGTAAAAAGAGATGGAAAATGGGATGAGAAGATCAAATGGATCAAAATGATTCTAATTTTTTTTAAAAAAAATTGGTATTGGGGAATTGGAATTCGAATGGGTCCAAGGAAGCATTTTATCATTATCTGGAAGTTTGAAAAATTATCTAATTATAAATCTTAATGGAACCAACGATTAAAAAAAAGATTGTTAAAGATCTTCGATAAGATTGCCTCAAATTAATTATATTATAATTTCGCTTGAACTTTTTTCTATTTTGTGGGAATCTGATCAATTCTTTGTTATATACATTAGCTACTTTGTGGATCTCTTTTTATCAAATGATATTTAATTGGAAATAACTATAATTATTTCAAACCCATTTTGTTCTTTTGAGAGTTTTTATTGAAATTTATTTGGACAATAAATTAACGATGATTTGAACATATATCGTTGCTTAACCTTTTAATATATTTAGGCATAGTTTGGTACATATGATAGGATAAACATGTGATATATAATATAAAGATAAGTTAAGGATAAATAAGATGTAAGATATCATATTTAATGTTTGGTATGATTTTAATAAGAGTGATTAAATTTATATATTAGATTGTAATGACAAAATTAACCTTATTATAATAAATTTTATAATTTCAAATTTGTTGCTTGACTTCATATTTTTTATTTGTTCATGCATCGATATTGCTTGTATGATTTATTTATTTATTTTTTACCTAATTTTATATATTATATAATATGATAATTGAGCTTTTGATTTTGTGAGTCAAGTCAAATATCAATTTTTAAGGTTAATCGGGTGATACTAATAATTTTGTTGAGATTTATAAAAACTATTTATATAATTATCTCGAATTCATTTATATAATTATCATTTATATAATATATAAAAACAAATAAAAATATTTATTTGATTTTAATTTTTACCTACTAGCATAGATTTATAAAAACCATTTATAAATTGAGGGTAGTTAAGTCATTTGTAGTGTATTTTATCCTTAAATTAAAACTATCACACCTAATAGAAGGGATATTTTATCCTTCAAAAAAATTATTTATCAAGAGCCCATGATAATCCATGATATTATCATGAGCTTTTTAAAAATGTATCAAACATAGGATAAGGAGGATTATTTATCAATCCCTCCTTTATCTTATGTACCAAACTATGTCTAATATATTATAATAGTTCAACACCATAGAATAACAGCTTGAGATCATGATATAATTATGGACTCAACTAAAATAATTTTAGTGCAAATTATTTTGTTAATTACATAAATAAATTAATTTTTTATTAAAGAAATTAATATTTTGATTTGTGGCAGATATAATATTTTGAATCTTTGCAATTTAATATTAAACATTGTTTATGTCGAAATACTTTAAAATTTTAAATATATTATGTTTATATCATACATAATATCTGTTTATTGTATATATTACACACGCAATATATGTGTTTAAGCAGACGAAGCATTGGGAAGAATTACATATTTTGTCCGGTATTTTGCATTTTTCACTTTTGATCATGTTAATGAATTTATATTTTTATCATGTAACTTGATTTTTTTCTATTTTGGTAATTTTTTACTCGAGTTCACCATGTCTTCCGATCAAATATAAAAAAAAAAAATACGTATAAGTTAAGCGACCAAAATGAAAAAAAAAACAATTTAGAGGCAAAAAAATAAAAATTAATTGTAAAATAACAAAATAAATCAAATTACAAGACTAAAAATGCAAATTCAACATTACCATGACTAAAAATAAAAAAAAAAGTATATTATATGACCAAAATACCATTTTCTCTTAGTGTAAAATTTAGAATCTCAAATACCCCGCTTTCTTTTTTAAGCCCCCTAATTCAATTTTTTTTTGTTGCATGAAAATTTCAATTTATGGAAAAAAAATAATCTAAAAAACTTATTAAAAATAATAAAACAAAATTTATATATATATATATATATATATATATATATATATATATATATATATATATATATATATATAAATATATATATAATCGTGCCACTATAATTTCCTTTACGAGAGGTCAATATGGTAGCTTAATGTTAGCAATATGCAAAGTTGGAATCATATCCATTCTTTAATCGAATTAAGGCATAAATCTAAAGTTCGACTATTTCAAATATTAGTCGTCCCATCCCTTCACATTATATGATTTATTACTCGAGAAATTATTATATTTTGAGAAAACTAAAGATCTTTATAACTTCCTCTTTGCATGGTATCGTATGGCTTGGCTTTTAGTTCGACAATTGTTGGTGGTACGACGAAAAAAATTGAAAAAAGCATAAAAAAACTTCAACAAAACCATTCACAGATCAATTTTGTGAGACACATCTCTAACGATCAGATCCATGAAAAAAATTAAAGTATTATTTTTATTTGTAAATACAAGTTGAGTCAATCTGTTTAATGGATGTAAATCTGCAAGATCGTCTCACGAGATACTAACTCACGCCAATAGCAAAAGGGTTGTCACACTAATTTCTTTAAGGAAAATTTTAATTATGGTTTAATGAAGAAGTTTTGAGGTGGCTTGTTTAGTTGAGATAATCATTTTCATGTCCAAGATTAGTGAAACATTTAGCTTAATATAAGGAGGAACGTACGAGTGTGATTTGGATTCCACTAAACCCAATTATATAATAAATAATTTTTTTTTCTCATTCGTGTGCTTATTTAACATCAGGCATCTTGTGCATTCTAAGTTGTAATCATAGTCACTCCTCTCCTAATAAAGCAATAATAATAACAACAAGATTTTCGACTTATATAGCTCACTCTTTTGGTGGGTCGCAAAATTGCCGACATAACTCATCTATTTTTTATGACAGGACGAGTAAATTCGCAAACCTGACAAATTATATATTGAATTTGGTGAGATGGACTGCTAGACATATTCGCAAACCCAACCATTTTATGAAACGATTCGATCCAAATACAATCACGACGAATTCGGAAGCCGGCGAGAGACTATTAAATTCATCAAAGAATGGAGATAAAATAAAATCTAGACTTCAAAGGAACAACATTATTATAGATGGTGACTTCCATATTTGCAGAATGAGGAGCCAAGGTGGCTTCAAATAAACTACACTTAGTAAGACAAATATACATGCATATTCTTATAAATGACGAAAATAAGTGGAAGCCAAAGTGAGTTCTCATGTTGTACCAATCAATCATATGATACATTGTACATCGATTTCTATCCCCCAAATTTTGACACAGAGTCGTACATGATCATCGTATTTATCCATATACATTGATTTATCATTCATCGTACAAATTAGTCGTCGATCATAAAAGTAAAAAACATTTATAAGAACTATATTTGATGTCAGGATATACCAAATTTTTTTTCCCATAAAATACAAATCCTTCATTATGTTTATGAAAATTATGATTTAATAGTAAAATGAAAATAAAAAATTTTAATAAAAAAGTTAATTTAAAATAATTATACTTTGTGGTAAAAAAATTTATTGTAGATGTATGGAATTGTATTTTATTGTAAAATATAAAAATTAAAGTTTTGCCTGCGTCGTGCCCATTAACTGAGGTTTTTTGTCCTGCCTAAAAATTGTGGCGACACGTCATTAGAAACACGTGGCAGTATTTGGATAGCCACGTCGCTTGTGGGTCCCTTTGGTTTCACACCCAATTTTTGAGGGGCTAATTTTTTAAACTATTATAAATGGGAAAAACCAATATTTGATATAAAAATATATAATTGTGAAATTGATTAAAAAATTAGCATTTTTATATTATTTTTAAAGATAGCAATGACAACAATATGTGATTATTAATTTTTTAGAGATATAGAAAATAAATTAGATTTTATTTTTTTTTACTTTGTTAAAAATTTTAATACAAAATAAGGTTGTTTAAAAATTCAAATTAAGCCAAACCAATTCATCAACATAAAAAAATTAATTGAGGAAAATTTAAATCTTTGTGATTTTTAAATAAATTGATGTTAAATTTGACGTGATTAATCTTTCATTTTCCTCCTATCATATTAATGGATTACTACTATTATAACTAAAATTCATATTATTAATTCTTACTATTATTTTAAACATTGCTATTTTAAAAAATTAAATAATCAAATTCAAAAATAATATGTTAAATTATTGGACAAAGGAAAACTTATTAAAAATATCTTATTTAAAATTTTGAGTGTATTTATGTCATTTGAGTTAATAAAACATTAAAAAAACATGATCAAATGCATTTAAGCTATCGACCATAATGATTCAAGAAAACCGTGCTGTTACATTATAGATACCCCTGTAAGAGCCCGGGTCATGGATGACCCGGAATATCAAATGGATTCCCAAATCCGACTGAGTCTGCAGATGGATTCTTCTGGAGCCGGGCAGGTGAAGGAACATGCTCTACTCTCCGGGCAGTCATAGGCCCGGGCTCTTGTAATCTCCCGGGAACTTTCTACCCGGGCCACCTCGATATAAGCACCGCACTCGAGTATACTAGCAGAATAGGATGTGGGCGACTGTCCCATCTCTGACACCGTGCTGATGAGTTGACATGTCAGAATATAGGGTGTGCTCAGCCGTCCTACTATAATTAGTAGGTAGCACGGAGAACGAGGTAATCATTACTTCTCATACTATAAATACCAGGTTCTCTCTTTACATTTACATTGGATTCATTCACACCAATATCACAGCCATCACTTGGCTACATTGGTTTTATTGCTTGAGTACCCTGCTGACTTAAGCATCGGAGTGGCCACGCCGGACACCCCTCCGGCGCCCATTCACGAGTTCCTTTCATTGTTTGCAGGTCACGATCGAAGCCATCTACCTTGTTCATTTTCCTGAACAACACTATAAATTATTGATCTGATCCGATGGAGCACCCGACCCTGCTCATCCATTTCACCCGGATCGCATCAATTATCGTTCATTTATTGAGCTATAATCGAATATTGAACATGCAAATGCAAAATAACATTATAAATAGATAATGTAAAGAAGAGTAGTTATGACACAAAATTAAAAGAACACGAATTCGAAGAAAATTTTCAAGCTTGAATTCTATGAAAAGATCAATAAGAAGAGTAGTAAGACACAAAATTAAAAGAACACGAATTCGAAGAAAATTTTCAAGCTTGAATTCTATGAAAAGATCAATAAGAAGAGTAGTTATGACACAAAATTAAAAGAACACGAATTCGAAGAAAATTTTCAAGCTTGAATTCTATGAAAAGATCAATGAGCACACTTCACTGTGATAATCGGTGTTGCTCAACAAGTCAACCCTCACTTTAAAGATTATCTAATTAGACCATCAAATATCATCAAGAGCCCGTGGCAAATTATTCAGTCGTCTTTTGTCAAGGTTTTTTGAGGAGTTGATCAACATTTTGAATATGAGGATTCATTACTTTATTTTATTTGTGTTATATTGGTTGTTTGACTGTATGTCTCAACCGTTTGTAATAGTTAACTAGGATTTTAGACTTAGTGGGGTGTATTTAATTAAGAGTTTTGATGATTTTTAATGATTTTTTCAAATGATAGACTTTTATGTATTTGATAGATTTTTATTAACTTTTACAGAATCTCACAGATTTATGTGGATTTCATGTAAACTTTTTTGCAAGATATTTATAGACTTTTGTGAATTTTTTTTATAAAATTTTATAAATTTTGTTATAACATATTATTTTTTATTAATTTCTTCGAACCAATAATTAATTGACATATATAACATATTCAGTTTGAAATAATTTTTCAATATTTATATTAATAAATAAATTTAATTATTTAAAAGTTAAATTATTTAATCCTTACATGTGTATATATGTGGGTTTGTATGCATGTTTGTAAAATTTTTAAAATGCATCAATTGATTAATTTGTAACATTGTTTTTGAATTGATAATATAAATGTGAGAATAATATTATTTAGTATTGTGTGGACATAATTTGTAGAAAAATATCATAGCTTACATATTAATTGAAAATGCTAAAAAGAATTTAAAAAATCATGGTTGTTGCGAGTCTATCAATTATTAAGAATTGAGTATGTCTCGTGTGAGACGGTCCCACGAATCTTTATCTGTAAGACGGGTCAACCCTAGCGATATTCACAATAAAAAGTAATACTCTTAGCATAAAAAGTAATAATTTTTCATGGATGACTCAAATAAGAGATCCGTCTCACAAAATACGACCCATAAGACCGTCTCACACAAGTTTATCATAAGAATTAAATGACGGTTTTTGGATCATCTTTTATTATTATGAAATATTACATTAATTTGTGTAAATAATAAATTAAAAATCACAAAATCAATTCTAGAATTCAAAAATTCCTATGATATTAAAATAAAAAATTATTAAATGAACAATCAGCGAAAAATTTGAAAATGAAAGATGAATATATATATATATATATATATATATATATATATATATATACACACTTCGAAAATTTGAGAGAGTGATAGAGATAGATGAGTGGAGAAAAGATAAGAAGAGAGGTGATGTGAAGTGACAGGGAGAGAAATAAATAGCTTGTGTATGAGTTAGAAGTTTTAAAAATCCATCCAAATCTTTGGGTTAAACCAAATACAATTTTTGACAATTTATAGTTATACCTTAGGCTTTAATGTTTTATGTTAATGAATTTCACTGAAGTTATTAAAAGTCTATTGAAATTTTGAATACCTATAAACGTTTATAGAGTTTTTAAAAGTCAATGTTGAAGACCACTTGACTTTATAAAACTCAATGAAAATCTATTTTGAATACCACTAGACTTCTATAGAGTATGTAAAAGTCTTAATTGAATATATCTAGATTTTTAAAATCTACAAAAGTAATTAAAAGTCAATAAATCTCCTACATTGAATATACCTCCTTATTAGACAATATATATGCTCTAAGATTTAAGTGGGTTGTTACAACCAGTTTTAAAACCAAAGTCTTCTAGTAAAAATATTTTCTAAGTGGAACAAAGAGTGACATATGTTCTCGAGTTTCTAAATGTCCACAGAATCCTTGTGTTATTTCTTATTTACTTTGTTAACTTGCTATATTTGACTATAATAGTTTCATAAAAAAACCATCGGACCGTTTTCTGCACTGCTTGTAGTCTGATCGTTTTTAAGAAATGAGAAAATTAGTTCTTGTATAACTAATCATATCAAGACCGGTTTTGTATAATTTAAAGTTTTTATTCACTCACTCTAAACAAATCTTTGATCCTAAAAAAATATAAACGAAGAAGTAATTATTTTAGGAAATACAAAAAGGATTTCATCAACAAATTATGTGTATAACGGGAGTATAGTTGTAATTTTAAGTAAGAAATCATCATTAATAAGTAAGAAATCATCATATCACTTGCAATGTTCAAGATATCAATATTTTTGACTACAATTCTTTCAAATAATTATTTTTAATAATGTTTGATAAAAATTGGCTCCCATTCATCAAATTTGTACTATTTTCATTAATTATATGTAAGTGAGGCGCTTCAAATAATAAAATCGAATAAAAAATCCAGAATTTTATCAAATTGAAACATTACATTTATGATCGTTTCAGAAACTGTAAATAAATTTTTTATACAACATTGAAAATACGAAATAAGATTGACTAGAGTGATTTGTTTTGGTTAAATGAAAGCTCCATTACTCACCCAAATTTGAACGTGCAACTTAAGTGGTCACTAGCGCTGCAATTCAAAGTCAACTCCAAAATTTGAACCCATCCTTTTTGGTTCAAAAAGGGGAAATTTCAATTGGGAATCGCCAAATTTCCAAGCACTAAAAGTTTAACACTATATGGAATTCAACATCTCAACAAAAAAAAAAAAAAAAACTTGTGTGAGACGGTTTCACGGATCGTATTTTGTGAGACATATATCTTATTTGGGTCATCCATGAAAAATTATTACTTTTTATACTAAGAATATTACTTTTTATTGTGAATATCGGTAGATTTGATTCGTCTTACAGATAAAGATTGTGAGAACGTCTCACAAGAGACCTATTAAAAAAACACAACAAAAGGGTAAATGAAAATAGAGGCTACTCAAAAGGGGAAAAAATAGGCTACATATACAATAAATACACATCAAGTTATTTATGAAAATGTTACCCTTTGATGCAGTGATGGACTTAGGATTTGGGGGACCACTTAAAAAAAAACAAACAAAAAATTAAAATTAAGAGAAAAGACAAAAATTCTACGGATTTAATATTTAAGAAAATAAATAATTTAGATATTTGAGGTATTATATATATATATATATATATATAGTAGTTTTCAAACCAAGATCGACAAATAAACCACAATAAATAAATCACGTGTGTTTGTCAAAAAAACATTGGTAAAAATAATCGAATTTATGACCAAACAGTGAAACACTTATCTACTCCATCAATTCCAATACAACGGATTTATTAGTAACCTAGTCAAAACATACACGCCATATTTTGTTGTTTGTGTGATGTATTCTATGTCATAACACAACCGGCCTTTGTCTATTTTTTTTATTTGTTTAGGCCCAGTTTGGTAGGTAGGATTAAAGCTGGATACACTATTAATCATTTGTTTGCTTCGGTTTTTGAACTTGTGATTGACTATTAGTTGGACAACATTCACTGTTCAAGTTGGAGTATAAATCAATGCATTCTAGGGTGGATTATTTTTATCCGGTAGACTGGAAATAAAAATGACCATAGTAGCCCTTGCTCTGAATTAAAATAATAATTCAAATTAGCGACGGTTTGTAAAATTCCGTCGCAAATAGCGACAGTTTTTTTATAAACTGTCGCTAAATTTAAAATTAGCGACGCTTTTTCAAAAAAGATCGGCGACGGTTTCACAAAACTAGATCGGCGACCGTTTCGTGAACCAATAAACCGTCGCTAAAAGTCAAATTAGCGACGGTTTCTCAAAAACCGTCGCTAGTAGCGACGGGTTTTCAGAAGCCGTCGATAATTTTCCGGTAGGAAGGAAACCGTCTCCGATAGATATATATATCCTAACTTAATAAAATAAATTAGGCTATAAAACTTGAATCATTCTGTATAGATTGTAGATAGATAGATATATATTATTAAAATAAAATAAGAGCTCAAACTGAATCATTCTGTATTGTGAAACTGTGGCAAGAAACATGATTGAGCAACATGGTATAAAAACAATAGCAGTATAAAACACATCAAGGAACAAGGAGAGAGAGTGTGTGACAAGTTCTTACAGAGTATTATCAATTGTGTATGTATAGTTGGGAGGAGTGAGTGGTTTTTGGGATTTGGTAAGGCTGGATTCAGGTAGTGTCGGATTTTTCTGAGAAAATGCCGAGGGAAAAAGGAAGGGGTGGTTTTAGTTACTGAAGAGTCCAAAGCGAAGCGTAGTTTTGAACTGAAAAGTGAGAGAAAAGAAGAAGCTTGACCCTTTCATTCCTTTGACACACCATTTTGTCACCCACCCCTCCGAAGCTGTTACGCAAACCTATACATAAATATTTGCTCCTTGTTTTTTTGCTTGTATTGAATGACAGTGGATAATAAAGGGTGGGCTTTTTCTGTTTTTGGATTTTCGGTGTGGAATTTTAACGGGGCAGGTTGATGTGCGTGAGAGGAGTTTTCTTCTTTCTTTATTTCTTCCTCAAGACTCCAGCTTTTATTTGGCTTCTGGGTTTCTTGGGTTTTATCGCAACGTATACATTACTTGAAGTGTCGAGTGTTTTTTTTCTTCCTCTTTTTGGCTGGCTTTATATTTTGGCATATTATCCTATTCTGGGAGTTTTGGTAGATTTGAATGACGCATGATGATGGGTTTAGAGGAGCAGGTTCTCATGGAACAGGTGATAAAAATTCTTTCTTTCTTGATTTATGAGAATTTTGTGTTACCTTGCTTCGACCAGTAAAAGCTGGTTTGAAGATTGTTTTTCTTCTTCTTCTTCTTCTGCTTCATGGTTGAAATTTCGTGCACTATTAATTAGCCATATCGACCTGCTGAGGCTTTTTTTTCTCAATTAAACAGTGGTTTGATCTAGTTTGTCGTTTGATTATTCGTGTATAAGTTTTGCAGCGTGCCTCTGCTTGCTTTGGAATATGCCGGGCTTCCGTTCAAAATTTCTATTTGTTTCCTTAAAATTTAATTGGAAGAAGCGAAGATTTTCACTACTTCTCATTTCACTACCTGTGCAATTTTACGCGTTCTTTCCGAAATGTCCTAAAAAGTGGATTAAACTTTTTTTTTTTTTTGAAAGTAAAAGTGGATTAAAATTGACTACCAAACTGTAGTGTCCAATCCTTGTAGTTACACGACTAAAATGATGTTTTGCCTTTTATGTTGGGCAGATATCGGAAGAGATGATCTCTATACAGAGCTGTGGAAGGCATGCGCCGGACCTTTAGTCGATGTTCCTTGTAATGGAGAGAGAGTTTACTACTTTCCTCAGGGTCATATGGAACAAGTAACCTTTCCACAATCCCCGCTTGATAGTTGTTCAATTTTTTTAAAATTCATTTGATATATCCATTAGATAAATTTACAGTTAGAAGCATCAACAAATCAAGAATCGAATCTGCAAATACCTAAGTTCAATCTTCCTCCAAAGATTCTTTGTCATGTTTTGAACGTTCACTTGCTGGTATTGTTCATATATCGTTAATTATGGTTCCCTTATTTTCCCTCTGTGTTCATTTCATGAATATTTTTATTGTGTTCTCTTTGGTTTTACTTAACTAACAGGCGGAAACGGAGACAGACGAAGTTTATGCCCAAATCACTTTACGCCCAGAACTGGATGTAAGCAATCATCTTGTTATATTTGCCAGTATCTTTGTGTTATAGCCATACCCTATGTCGTTCGACTCATATTTAGCCTTCTGTACGAGTTACAAACTACATATATATTTGTTAATGACATCCTTTTTCTCGACAAATTTTGAATACCAGCAAACTGAACCCACTACTCCGGATCCATTCTTGCACAATCCACCAAAGCAGATTGTCCATTCTTTTTGTAAAATATTGACGGCATCTGATACGAGCACTCATGGAGGTTTCTCCGTCCTTCGAAAGCATGCCAATGAATGTCTGCCTCAGTTGGTAAGTAATTTCCTTGGAGAAACAAATTACTTGGTTTGATGAACATGTCATATGTATAATTACGTAGCAAAGAGAAGATATCAAGAAAGCTCATTTGGCGACGGCAATCTTTTAAGGATCAATATAATTGGGATTTGAGCCGGAAGTGAAGAAACCACTGTCCGGATTTATTGTTTTGTCTTGTTTTTATTATTGTTTATTTATATGTTCTTAGCATTTTGTTAAAACGAAAGCTTACTGTATAATCTGATCTTTTATATGCTGACTTGTACTCCAGGATATGACTCAACCAACCCCAAACCAGGATCTGGTTGCCAAAGATCTTCATGGATATGAGTGGAAATTCAAGCACATATTTAGAGGTAGTGATCATATTATGTAGCTTTAGGATCAGTCCTTTTCATTGAATTTTACTAATTTGGGGTTGAATGACTCGTGAGGTCAACCTAGAAGACACCTACTTACAACTGGATGGAGTACATTTGTTACCTCCAAGCGATTAATTGTGGGTGATTCTTTTATCTTTTTGAGGTAGCCACAGTTTCCACCCTGCTTGAATGCCCCTTTCTGTTTTTGCATGTAAATTTGATACAAGAAAAATCTATTGCAGGAGTGAAAATGGGCAACTGTTTGTCGGGGTTCGCCGCCTTGCTCGGCAACTGAGTTCCATGCCACCTTCTGTCATTTCCAGTCAAAGCATGCATCTGGGAGTTCTTGCTACCGCATCACATGCCATCACAACGCAGACCATATTTGTGGTGTACTACAAGCCAAGGTACAACTCCCTTCTCTCAAAACTTTTGATTTTTATTTTAGTTTTCATTGTTGTTAAACTTACTCATTGTTTTCTACTTTAGTTATGAATTTTTATAGCATAAATATATAAATATAGTCAACAGAGTGCGTATAGCATCAAGAGATTTACGTGGTTCGGTCATATAGACCTACTTCTACAAAACAATTTAGAATGCTAAAACTTCGATAATCATCTACCTTAGTTTAGACTACAATCATTATCCTTTAGTTAGTTTATGATAAAATATATTAATATAAATATGATATAAAATCTTTCCTCATGCTAAATTATATTAAACATGTAGCAAAGATGCATTGTTGTCTTAATTACATTAATTCCGATTCAAACTATGTACTTTGTTTGATATCTGACATTTTTATTGATGTTCAGGACATGCCAATACATTATTGGGTTGAACAAATACTTACAGGCCATGCATCATAAATTTTCATTGGGGATGCGTTTCAAGATGAGATTTGAAGGGGAAGATTCTCCTGAGAGAAGGTTCCCATTTTGTTTATGTTTCAATCATTAAGCTTGGATAATTCAGTTACTGATTACAAATATTATCCATTTCCAGGTTTGCAGGAACCATCGTTGGCGTTGGAGACTTCTCTTCAGAATGGACAGGCTCTAGTTGGCGGTCTCTAAAGGTGTATAAGCTGTTGAATTATATCTTATTAAATGCAAGAAAAATTAATATTTTTATGACTTAAGTAATGGTTCCTGCTCCAATTAGATCCAGTGGGATGAACCAGCAACCTTACAGCGGCCGGAGAGAGTTTCACCATGGGAAATTGAGCCTTTTCTAACTTCTGCTTCAGTAGACATATCACAACCAGCTATGAAGATCAAAAGACCTCGGCCCCTCAATCTTCCTATTTCTGGTACACATGGTTGCTTTATCTATTTTTTTTTCAACGCTACGTCAATAGAAAGTGTTTCATGTAATGACTTGTTACACTGATGTTTAATGTAGAAAATATGATTACTCTTGGTGCTTCTCCTCTCCGATATCCGAAACCAATAAAATCCTTTGAGTCATTGAGCCCGTTAACAAGTGCCAAGGATGCCCAAAACAACAGAAGGCAAGTTTTTTGGCCTCCAAAGCTGAAAGATGCTGGAGTAGCATGGCCGTTAGTGTCACCATCGAACGTTTCTATAAACCTTTTTCAAGAATCTATCGAAAATCTATCAGCACAATCTGTCCATTCTGGTTATCAATTCCCTATCTCATTGCGGGATAGTAATTGCCACAGCCAAGTTGAAGATATAAATAAGTTTGAAACTGCTTCAGTCTGCCGGTTATTTGGAATTGATTTAAGGAATGATTCAAACAAAATGCTTCCTCCTGGAAACGAAGTCTCTTTAACTTGTACAGGCATTCCCAATAAAAAACTTGAAGCTGATGGGGTGGAAAATGCCGAAAATAATTCATCAAAAGAAAAAAAGCATGTCGACTCCGAGGTTTCTCTCGGTGATAATCAGGGCAAACTGAGTTATTCTTCATCTTCAAGAACTCGAATTAAGGTGGATTCATCTTAATCTCATTGAAATATTGTTTTCCCCGAGTACTCAAGCTCATGTGGTGGTTTAAACAATAATTTTATACACAGAAAAAAAAATTAACGAACTTCTGCTTAAAAAAGATTTAACTAACTTCTGCTGGCATATGTTCATGGCTTAGATTTGAGTGGTCTTTACTTGTGCAAGGTTCAAATGCAAGGGATTCCCGTTGGACGCGGCATTGATTTGAGTGCTTTTGAAGGCTATGATGACCTTCTCACAACGCTCGAGAATATGTTTGAGATTAAGGGAGAGCTTCGTCACAGAAGCAGGTGGGAAGTTGTTTACACAGACATTGAAGGGGACAGGATGCTCGTGGGTGATGATCCATGGCTGTAAGCAGTTTGGAATGTTTCCGTATTTGATATGGGTTACTAGATAAACATAGCATCACTTTATCTTATCATTTTCATGGATTTTTACAGGGAATTTCGTAAGATTGCTAAAAAGATATGCATATACTCTAGTGAGGAAGTGAAGAAGATGAGCAACAATTACAAGTTTCCCTTGTTATCTCGAGATGACGATGTAGGCATGGTTGGAAGCATAGAGAATGAAGTGAAATCTGAAGCATGAAATGTGTATATTCTCTTGTGTATAGTTCTTCTCTTTAAGGTTCCTTTTGGTTCAGGGTACCACTACAGCGGAGGAGAGGGGCCGGCGATCGGTTTTTTTGAGCTTGCTCTATAGAGGTAACTGAAATAAATTTGAAGTGAATTAATTAGGTGTTGTGGAAGTGGAAAGCTAGTAGATTTGTGGGAAAACTTGACATGAAAGCTCAGTCTCTGAAATTGTAAATACCAAGTTTGTGAAAATAGTGTGTTGGGATTGGGAGTGATTTGAGAATCTGAAATGGCCACCAAATCACAGTAGTCTTGTCAAGTCTTCGGGTTGTTGTGTGAACTTTTTGCTCTAATTCTGTCAGTGAATGTGTTGGAAGACTTTTGATTTTCCAAGTCGATGCATTGTCAAAAATTTTGGGGTATCAAACAATTTATATATAATTTTATTTTTAATTATTTAATTTAATTGATGGAAAATAGGCCAACCCGAAGATTCCATTATTGAATTTACTTTCTTTCATTTTAAAATCAAATATTTCTTCAAAAGAAAAGTAATTATCAAACAAGAATCAGATGTTAAAATGAGGGTTTAAAAAAATGCCTACTAAAGTTGCATGCATGTGGTGTTAATCTAGCTTACGTATTTTTTTTACCCCTTCGGTTAATTTGAAATGAACAACAGGTATATTTGATTTCAGAATCTTCTTTAGTATTTGTCTTATTTCAATAATATGAAAATTTCTATTTTAAATTTAATAAAAATAGGTTTGGATTGATGTATTTGATTGGGAAGAAAAGAATGGTTTCAGAGATGTATTTTGAATAATATTTAAAAAAAAAATTAAAATAACATCATTTTGAGTATATTTGAATCCACCATAGTTATCGTTGAAATTGTATATCTTAATATTAACTGGATTTAAAATTCACTTCAACTTTCTCTATCTAAGCAAATCAATTTGTCGTTGGATTAATTTTATTTATATGAGCTTATATATGAATAATTATGTGTTGTGAGTTGTCTATTTAGTTAAGCCCAACATTAAAGTGATCAGTTAATTTTTTGGCTATTCAGCTTTAATACATCTAATAGGTTATAAATCTTTAATGTGTAGAGACATAAATGTAATTTTTGCTTTTTTGATGAGCTAAAACAGAAATATCAGAAAATAATGATAGATATTATCTATATATAATATATGAGTCATTGTCTCCAAATCGCGCGTCATCACGTTCCATATGCTCTTCCACACTAAGAAAATAGTTCGGAAGAGAAAACTAAATGATTATCTCAAGTAAAGAGCGCGTAGATCTGGAAGATCAAGATACGTTGTAAAAAATTCATGATTTTGGTTTCAGGTACGCTTTCGCTTAAGGTTTCAGTCAATTCTTAATGATTTACTATGATTAATTCTGCGGTTTATTAGTTTTCCCCAACAATTGTTTGAAATCAACAAATCTGAATCCATCATATCAAATCCATCTACTTTGATATTTTTATATGAAATGAAAACATGATGAGTTGGATGTCTTTGAGATTCATTTTATTTTGTAATAAGGCAAAAACTTGTGTGAGACGGTCCATGGATCGTAATTGTGAGACGAATATCTTATTTGGATCACCCATAAAAAAATATTACTTTTTATGCTAAGAATATTACTTTTTATTGTGAATATGAGTATGGTTGACCCGTCTCACAGATTATGATCCGTAAGACCCTGTGAGACCACATGAGACTCACTCTTGTAATAAAACCTCGAATTAGAATCCAATGTGCATATATAATATATTGCAGTGGAAAACGGCAAAATGGATAAATGCACCATCGCCATATCCACATAAGCTACCTTAAGATATCCTATTTCAACGATTTATTTATCTTTTTAACATTTATTTCTTTTTCTTTTTTGGATTATTAACATGTAAAAGTAGCAATACTTGAGACTTGTGTGTTAAAATGGTCAATTGACGTGTATATAAAACATTCTCCTTTTTTTTAAATAAAAATAAAAATCCCGCATAAAATAGTGGTCTAAAATATAGTTAGAAGTAAATATTAAAGCATGATTATATCATCGAACCAAATTTAGAGAACAAAAAAAATAAAAAATAAAAAAATTAGAGAACAAATATTTTGTTTTCCTAACCTTTGATGCATTACGGATTATTCGAATCTGACATAACCTTTACATCAAATCCGAGGATCCTAATGTATTTGAGTCTGGGTCAAGGTGGTAGACTTGATATTTTATTTTTGTAATTTCATCAATTATTTTTTTAATAAAATGACATCTTCAAGTAAAATATACTCAGAGAGATATTTTTTTAAAAAATAGTTGATTAGGGTTATTTTACAAATTCTCCCGTCATCAAATACTTGAAGATGTATTTTTTTTTAAAAAATAATTGACTAGGTTTATTTTACAAATTTCCTTTGGTGGACCTACTCATGTTGTCATTGACTACATTTAGTTTTATGACATCCCTCGGAAAGTTAATTTGGTTAATGACCTTAATTTTTTTTTTTTTAGTTTAGGTAAATGACCTTCATTTTATATATTAAATTAATTAATCTCCTCAAGAAACAAAATCATAATCCATCAATCCCAGAAAATTTGGTCGGGTCATAAAATCAAATTACGTTGCAGATTTAAAAATATTAATTAATATTAAAAAAGCAGGGAAAAAAAAGAATGAAGTGCGCATCCGGGGAATCGAACCCCGGTCAGTACCGTGGGAGGGTACTATGATACCACTACACTAGATGCGCTTTGTGGCCAATATGCCTAACATAACTATATATAAAAGGTCTAATTATCGGCTTGCAGACCATAAATTTCTAGTACTTTACGTGAAATTTGTTGTGAAAAAGTAAAAATTTACGGTAAAAAGTAAAAATCTCAAACTCTCAAAATTATCAAACTACACACTTTATAATATTTTTCTCTCAACTCAATTGTTATTTTCTTCACAAATGAGTGCTCTATTTATAGAGTTTCATATACAAATATTCCAAAATAAATTACCTCATTACATACATCATCACACACTAATTTTCAATATTCAACACCTAATTTTACCTAATTTTCAACATTCAACATTCAACATACACATTTTAATATTATATTTTCAACACTCCCCCTTGTGATGATGATCATAATGATTGTCTTCATTACGTGTTTTTATACTGCCTCGTTAAAAACCTTACTTGGAAAAACCCATTGGGATAAAAACCATAGTAAGGGAAAAAGAGTGCAGTCACGTAAACTCCCTCTGATGTTGACATGAACAATTCTTCACAAATTTCGTAGATTGCGCATCCCAATATTATATATGTGCTTTCTGAATATTGACGTAGGAAGTGCCTTTGTGAAGAGATCTGATGAGTTTTCACTTGATTGAATGTGACGAAGATCAATACATTTATTCTTCTCAAGCTCCTTGGTGAATGCGAAGAACTTAGGAGGAATATGTTTAGTTCTGTCGCTTTTTATGTATCCTTCTTTCATTTGAGCAACACATGCAGCATTATCTTCATATAGTATCACAGGTTTCTCGTCGAATGATAATCCGTATGAGATTTGGATATGTTGGGTCATTGATTTTAACCACACACATTCACGGCTTGCTTCATGTAGTGCAATAATCTCGGCATGATTTGATGAAGTTGTTACTAGTGTTTGTTTCTGTGAACGCCAAGAAATTGCAGTACCTCCACGAGTAAATACATATCCAGTTTGGGAACGTGCCTTGTGTGGATCAGATAAGTATCCAGCATCGGCAAAACCAATTATACTTGGATTAGCATCTTTTGAATACAAAAGTCCCAAGTCTGTCGTTCCTCGTAGATAACGGAATATATGTTTAATTCCGTTCCAGTGTCTCTTTGTTGGATATGAGTTAAATCTTGCCAACAGATTCACGGCAAAAGATATATCAGGCCTTGTACAATTTGTAAGGTACATAAGGGCACCGATGGCACTTAGATATGGTACTTCTGGACCAAGAATATCTTCATCATCTTCACATGGACGAAATGGATCTTTTTCTATGTTTAATGATCTAACAACCATTGGAGTACTTAAAGGATTTGCTTTATCCATATTAAAACGTTTAAGAATCTTTTCTGTATAATTTGTCTGGTGAACAAACATTCCACATTCTTTTTGTTCGATTTGCAAACCCAGACAATACTTGGTTTTTCCAAGATCCTTCATTTCAAATTCTTCCTTCAAATATGACACAACTTCTTGAATTTCCTTACTCGTTCCAATTATGTTTAAATCGTCAACATATACAGCAATAATTACGCATCCGGATTTTGTTTTCTTAATGAAAACACAAGGGCATATTGAATTGTTTACATATCCCTTTTTCATCAAATGATCACTTAGTCGATTATACCACATTCGACCTGATTGCTTTAACCCATATAACGATCTTTGTAATTTCACAGAATAACATTCTCTGGGTTTTGAACTTTGTGCTTCAGGCATCTTAAATCCTTCAGGGATTTTCATATATATATTACTATCAAGTGATCCATATAAGTAAGCTGTAACAACATCCATAAGACGCATTTCTAAATTTTCAGATACCGCCAAGCTAATCAAATACCGAAACGTAATTGCATCCATCACAGGAGAATACGTTTCTTCATAATCAATTCCAGGCCTTTGAGAAAAACCCTGTGCAACAAGTCGAGCTTTATATCTTACTATTTCATTTTTCTCATTTCGCTTTCGAATAAAAACCCATTTGTATCCAACAGGTTTTACACCTTCAGGTGTAAGGACTATAGGTCCAAAAACATTACGTTTATTTAGCGAATCCAATTCAACCTGGATGGCTTCTTTCCATTTTATCCAGTCCTGCCGATTTTTACATTCACCAAAAGATTTTGGTTCATGATCTTCATTATCATTTATGATGTCGATTGCCACATTATAAGAAAATATATCATCAATTTCATCTATATCTTTTCGGTTCCATATTTTTTCAGTATTAATGTAATTGATAGAGATTTCATGATTCTCGTCAGTTTGTGGTTCTAACAGAACATTTTCATCATCATGTGTTTCTTCAGGAACAACATTCTCTATTTTGTGATCATCATGTTTCTCTATGAATTTTCTTTTTCGAGGATTTTTATCCTTGGAACCGACTGGCCTTCCACGCTTCAGGCGTTTAATGACATCATGAGTATCTTCCATTTGTTTCTTTGGAATTTCAATTCGAGCAGGGGCATTTGCAGCATGTATATATGATTTAGTTACCCCTTTTGTGTCTGCAAATGCATCTGGTATTTGATTTGCTATTCTTTGCAAGTGTACAATTTGTTGTACATCTTTTTCACATTGTTTTGTTCTTGGATCCAGATGTAACAATGATGATACATACCATGTAATTTCTTTTTCGGTATGTTTTTGTTCTCCCCCTAACATTGGGAAGATTTCCTCATTAAAATGACAATCAGCAAAACGTGCTGTGAACACATCTCCTGTCTGAGGTTCAAGATATCGAATAATTGATGGACTATCATAACCGATATAAATTCCAACCTTTCTTTGAGGTCCCATTTTCTTTCGTTGTGGTGGTGCAATAGGCACATACACCATACATCCAAAAATTCTCAGATGAGAAATGTCTGGTTCTTTATCAAATGCAAGCTGCAATGGGGAGTATTTATGCTATGCACTTGGTCTGATGCGAATTAATGAAGCAGCGTGTAAAATTGCATGTCCCCATATAGAAATAGGGAGCTTTGTTTTCATAATCATTGGTCTAGCAATCATTTGCAGACGTTTAATCAATGATTCAGCCAATCCATTCTGTGTATGTACATGAGCAACAGGATGCTCAACAATGATTCCCATAGACATACAATAATCATTGAAAGTCTGGGAAGTAAATTCACCAGCATTATCAAGTCTAATTTTCTTGATTGTATAATCGGGAAATTGATTCCTCAATTTTATTATTTGAGCAAGTAATCTTGCAAATGCAATATTTCGAGTTGACAATAAACATACATGTGACCATCTGCTGGAGGCATCAATCAATGCCATAAAGTATCTGAATGGTCCATATGGTGGATGGATTGGTCCACAAATATCACCCTGAATACGTTCAAGAAACATTGGTGATTCAGTTTGGATTTTGACTGGTGATGGTCTTATAATAAGTTTTCCAAGAGAACATGCTTTACATTGAAACTTATTATTCTGAAAGATCTTCTGGTCTTTCAGTGGATGACCATGTGTATTTTCTATAATTCTTCGCATCATTGTTGAACCAGGATGTCCCAATCGATCATGCCAATTGGTTAATATCGAGGAATTATCAACTACCATGTTTGATTCAATGGGACTTATATGTGTATAATGCAATCTAGTAGGGAGCATTGATAGTTTTTCAATCACATATTTCTTTCCTGATTTATATGTGATAAGACACATATATTTCTCATTCCCTTCATTCATTGTTTGAGTATCATATCCATGGGAATATATATCATTAAAACTCAACAAATTTCTTTTCGATTGGGGTGAATATAAAGCATCATTGATCAAAAATTTTGTACCATTAGGTAACAAAAATTGTGCTTTACCACATCCTTTAATCAAGTCTACAGGACCTGATATTGTGTTCACCGTTGTTTTTGTTGGTTTTAGTTCCAAGAAATATCTTTTATCTCGGAGGATAGTGTGCGTTGTACCACTATCGGGTATGCAAACTTCAGCTTTGCTCATAGCATTTTCCATATTTGAACTTCAAAAAAATATGCAATGAAATAAAATTACTGACAATACATATATAAATATAACACATATCATAATTGTACAATAAAACATTATTATATGAATACATGAAAAACAAATTATTGTACATTTATATTCTACCACTATATTGTTCATTTTCAGAAAAATCATTGAGAAAATCTGCAGCATCAAAATTGTTCATTTCTATCCCACCAACATGTTGATCATTTCCAGAGAAATCATTCATAAAATCACCAGCATCAAGATGAGTTGAATCACTCAAACGGTCACTGCGTTCAGTGAAGTTGGTCTCCTTTTATTTCCCCTTTAATGATTCTTTATAAAGTTTACAAAGGTGCTCAGGGGCTCGACAAACTTTGGACCAATGTCCTGGAGTACCACATCTATAACAAGAACTTTCATATCTTTTTGAGTGATTCTCATTAACACTTGTATTCTCATGATGTCTTTTCTGTGGATGGTTTGGGACGCTCTTTTGAGATGAGTTATAACTATCTTTATTATTTTCAAAACCACGGCCGCGTCCACGACCACGACCTCGACCTCGACCTCGACCAAAACCTTGTCTTTGAAATTGATTTTGGTTTCCAGGTATAAATTCATTTTTACTTACAGCATTTACTTCTGGAAATGCTGTTGATCCAGTGGGTCGGGACTGATGATTTCTCATTAATAGCTCGTTGTTCTTTTCCGCCACAAGAAGACAGACGATGAGCTCAGAATATCTCGCAAATCCACGTACTCTATATTGTTGCTGTAGAGTAATATTTGATGCATGAAATGTGGAAAATGTTTTTTCAAGCATCTCAGATTCTGTGACCTCATGTCCACAAAATTTTAATTGCGAGATTATTCTATACATCGCCGAATTATAATCACTGACTTTTTTAAAATCTTGGAATCTCAGTGTGTTCCATTCATCCCGGACGGTCGGAAGTATAACTTCCCTTATATGTTCAAATCTTTCTTTTAATCCCTTCCACAAAGCCATGGGATTTTTTTCAGTCAGATATTCACATTTCAATCCATCGTCGAGATGTCGACGTAAAAATATTATGGCTCTTGCCTTTTCTTGTGACGTGCATATGCCATTTTCTTTAATGGTCTCGCTTAGACCTAATGACTCAAGATGCATTTCTACATCTAGAGTCCATGGCATATAATTTTTCCCAGTAATGTCAAGAGCGATGAATTCGAGCTTTGTCAAGTTTGCCATGGTGGTACTAAAAATCACGATGCATTTTATTAGTTAATGAATATTGCAATACAAAGTAATGGATAAACAACAAGTACAAGTATTCGTAAAAATAAAGAAAACACACGAGGAGGATATTCTCCGATAAATACAAGACTCGTGAGTATGATAACTAAAATAATTAAAAATAACCTTGCGAAAGCCATCTTCTTTTTTTTTTTCGAAAATTTGATGAAGAATAATTTTTAGAGAAGAAGAGAAAATTGGAGTGATTGAATGTGTTTGTGAGATCATATTTATAGGGCAAAAACTAGCCGTTTTTTTTACCATTTATGACCGTTGGTGTACAAAAAAATAAAGGTATGTATTTGTATAATTTTAAGGTAATAATATGGTATATATAATATTAGACATGTTTAAATAATTATGTATATCATATCATAATATTATAATGAGTGTCATAATTTATTTTGTTTAAAAACCTTATAGGCTTTTATACTTGTCGTATCCCTTACCGGGAGTGTGGGATGTCGTCTTAACATCCTCCCAGGATTTATAACAAGTTTATGAAAAATTTATTTTATTATTTCTAATAATAACATTATATTATATATTAAATAAATACACAATAAATAAATAACAGTAAAATAAATATAATTACTTTTGTTATCTTTTTCTTCTGTTTGGAGCTTGGAAAAGTATGTAGGACTTTTAGAGCTTCGTGCTGATAACGTGTTGTGAAAAAGTAAAAATTTACGGTAAAAAGTAAAAATCTCAAACTCTCAAAATTATCAAACTACACACTTTATAATATTTTTCTCTCAACTCAATTGTTATTTTCTTCACAAATGAGTGCTCTATTTATAGAGTTTCATATACAAATATTCCAAAATAAATTACCTCATTACATACATCATCACACACTAATTTTCAATATTCAACACCTAATTTTACCTAATTTTCAACATTCAACATTCAACATACACATTTTAATATTATATTTTCAACAAAATTAATATTTATGCACAACTCTATTGTTTATATAAACCAATTGCTTCTATCTAATTTACAAAGTATTATATGAATGATTTCGACAAAATCGAATTTGGGATAACCATTAATTTTAAATATTTTTAAAAATTTCTGCGAGGGTAATAGTTAATTATCAAACAATTTTGTTTAATTCTCGCGTACGAGTTCCATTAAATAATATTTAAAAAATAGGAATTATGTGCATAAAAATAAATATGAATCATCGAATATACAATTGGAAAATACCTAATGAAAGATTGAACACTACACAACCTTGTTGAATTAAACACATCCAAAAACATAAAAACCAACTCTAGAAACCCAAGAAACACTTCCCCAATTTCATCTAGAAAAACCGATATTCGATAATCTAAAAAAATTATGTTTCTCCATGAATTTATGTCAAACAATTGTTCTAAAATCTATTCACAAAAACAAGGAAAGAAAGAAAGAATATGTCTTCGGACGATAGCCGCTGCGACTTCATCAAGTGTGACAAGATGAACAACGTGACAAACTGGGTCGGGCTCAGTTTGCCACGACCTTCTTCATTTCATTGGAACCCTGCTCCTGCATCAACCTCTTCACCGAGGACGCCGACGAAGAGGCAAATGATCGGCCTCTTATGCTCACCAAACTCCCCTCATTTGCTGCCGCCGGTGTCTCCTCCCACCCACAACTCTTGGGTTCTCAGTTCATGTACTTCTTCTAACTTCATAGTCATTGTCTCACTGTAATGTTCAGGAGAGAGTTTTTTATATTTTTCCACTCGCATTGATGACCAATAGTAGCCATACCTTCTTATCTTTACTACAATATTGGTGTGCTCCACAAACTTCTTCGTGAGCTTGCTTCATGATTTCCAATGCTTCTGGAAAACTTATGCATCTCAAGAGCCAACCATCAAGTTCCTTTCTGAATCATGACCAACCGCAGCGTAATTTCTGGACACATTTTAACACCGATGCTATTTGAGCTAATTCATCCATCTTCCATTTTTTTTCCTTGGTACATGAACCAATGACACTTCTTCGAAATCATCCAAAAGTTTAGACATGGTGGTGTAATATGGTGATAATGATAAACTAGTGCATTTGAACTCTCTTGATAATTGTTTAAGTACCAACTGTGAATCCTCTGATATCAACAACTCGTTTGCTCCCAAATATTTCAGAATTTTCAGACCAATGACCAGTGCCCTGTATTCCGCTTGAATGTTGGTTCATGCAAAATCCAACTTAAAGATAGAGCAGTTTTCACACCTCTTGAAAAGGTGACCACAATACCAGCTTTGGCTTCTGTTTCTGTACTTGATCACCGAATTTTAGTTCCCATGGTTGAACTCCCATTCGACAAATTAGAAATCCAACATGCTCTTCAATAAATTCATCAAAAGAAGGGTGATAAGCTAGAAAATCAGCGATAGCTTGACTTTTTATTGACTTTTTGGAATAGATCAATGTAAAACCGACCAATACTAAAAATTATTTACCAATTATACCAAAGAGAATGAGTCTATTAAGAATTTATTTAATAAAATCAGTTTTAGCTACAACAAATACTCTTGATTGAATCAAATAATGTCTTAGTACATACATAATACAATGTTACGTATAACTTCTCAATCACAAAATACTGGACTAAAGAATTTACTCAAATTGTAAATGGTATGTTCATTTTCTTCTTGATTATTTTGAACTGATAAACAAGCCGATTGATTCTAAACAAAAGAAATATATAATTCAAGGGACGTTCCATACCTGAGTAAAAACAAGAAGATTGGATAGATATCCCTTGATCACATAAAAAAAACACTCTGCCGCAAATCTTTCCATTTGAATTCCTCGCAGTATTTATGTTTCTAACACCTGTGAGAACTCCTACTAAATATTTTAGGTTTCAAAATGTAAAGTTCCTGTTCATCTCTGTTCGTATGTACTAGGAAAAATGCTTCCGTTTAAGCTTTCGATTCACGAATACTTGCTCAAAGTCTCAAATGATCTTATAAAAATTTCAAATTTTCTTAAGCATGGTGTATATTGATCTTGTTATGTAGTAAAAATCCTGCACATTTTTTCTCTCATCTTTCTCGGTTTCAAGAATTCCAGCAGTCTCAACTATCGCATGAACCAGCTGAAACAGATTCACGCCAACACGCTGAGAAACGGCACTGACTTCACTAAATATATGATCACCAAGCTTTTGGAAATCCCGGACATAGACTATGCCCACAAGCTGCTCGACCAAACGCCTAATCCATCTCTCTTCCTCTACAATAAACTCATCCAGGCCTATCATTCTCGTGGCCTACATTTCCAATCCTTGCTTCTCTATCCCGGAATCCTTAGTCATTGCTTCTACCCGAATCCGCACTCATTCACTTATCTCTTTGCCGCATGCGCAAACCTTTCTAATCCTTTGCAAGGCCAAATGCTGCACGCTCATTTTGTCAAGTTCGGCCTTGATTATGATGTATATGCCTCAACTGCTTTGGTTGACATGTATGCTAAAATGGGCTTGTTGCGTCTGGCGAGAAAACAGTTTGATGGGATGAATGCTAAAGATATCCCTACCTGGAATTCCTTAATTGCGGGGTACGCGAAAAGTGGGTGTTTTGATGAAGCCTTGAATTTATTCTTGGCTACGCCATCAAGAAATGTGATATCGTGGACTGCTTTGATTTCTGGGTACTCGCAAAATGGGAAGTATTGGGAGGCTTTGGAAATGTACTTGGAAATGGAGAGAGAAGGAAGGGTGAGGCCTAACGAAGTGACAATAGCTAGTGTTCTTCCAGCATGTGCGAATCTTGGTGCGTTGGAGGTTGGACAAAGGATTGAAGCTTATGCTCGAGCCAATGGTCATATAAAAAATCTGTTTGTCAGCAACGCGGTGCTTGAACTGTATGCACGGTGTGGTGCAATTGAGAAGGCAATGCAATTGTTTGAAAACATTGGAGGAAATAGAAATTTGTGTTCTTGGAATACTATGATCATGGGTTTAGCGGTTCATGGAAGATGTGATGAAGCTCTCGAGCTATTTGACCAATTGCTGGTAAGATTTTTTGCGGACATTACTCACATTACTGTGTTTTAAGCTCTGACTAACACAATGCAATCTTAATCTTTGTATATCGTGAATGGGAATGAAGAGAAACGGCATGAGCCCAGATGATGTCACATTTGTTGGGGTGATTCTTGCATGCACTCATGGTGGGATGGTCACTAAAGGCCGGGAGCTCTTCAATTCCATGGAGAAAATATTTTTTATCCCTCCAAAACTAGAACACTATGGGTGCATGGTTGATCTTCTAGGTCGAGCCGGATTACTGCAAGAGGCTTATAATCTTATAAAAGCTATGCCCATGAAGCCCGATTCTGTTGTATGGGGAACTTTGCTAGGGGCTTGTAGTTTCCATGGCAATGTAGAATTTGCAGAGAAAGCTGCCGATTCACTCTTTAAGTTGGAGATGTGGAATCCAGGTAACTATGTGATTCTTTCCAATATATATGCAAAAGGAGGGAAATGGGATGGAGTTACAAAGCTTAGGACGTTGATGAAGGGATACAATGTGACAAAAGCAGCAGGACATAGCTTCATTGAAGAAGGAGGCAGAATCCACAAGTTTATAGTCGAGGATAAGTCTCACCCGATGTCTGATCAGATACTTTCTGTATTACATTGTGTCACAGCTCAAATGAAGATTGATGAAGAAGATCATATGATTGACTGGGATTTCATCCTCGAGGAAATAAGAACAATGGAAACAGATTGATAAATTTATCTTTTGTTTGGGAGTAGATTTGAATATTTATGATTATGATGATAGTCCAATTTCATATTCCAAATTGGCACACTCATGTGAAATTCCCATTTTTGCAGGGAAAAACTGTTGAATAGACATCCTATCTACTTCGATGCCACTCCCATGATGTGGCTTAGAACTTTAAAAACTTGAATTTTAGAGGCATCGCTCCGTGTTTAGTCCGGCCTGGTTTGCTTGAAGCCAATCAGATTTTATACAATAATTCACCTCTCGTTACTGGTAAATTAATCATGTTTTAACAAAATATTCAATATTTCTATAAACGCATATTTTGTTTGTACATTACCAGGGACCACATTATATATCACCAAGAAATGTCACAGCTGCTTCATTCTTCCTAGCTCGACTTCTTAAATTATGTTTCGCCCCGTATACAAGCGAGTTGCTTTACCATACTGAATATCAAATCCAGCCATGGTTGACAATTGACATGCCATTATCTCCATGAGGAGCTAAGCCGATGCCGAAATCTTTCTTGTCTTTGTTGACTTAATTGTTGTGTGCATGCTGCTGGAAAATGATTAGCAATAGTTAAGCAGTGTTCGGGGTTGAATGAAGGATCATACTACAAGTTGAAATGATAAAACGAACTTGTAAACATTAACTAGGGGCGATAGTGCAATTTGAGTTCAATCTTATTAAAATTAAATTAAATTGTATAAACTTTGAAATCATAGCCATTTTAAGAAAGATTTAACGAAGAGCAACAACACACAACATATTCATAAATTATAAATATCACAATTAGTTTGAACAGTAAGAACATTGAAATAAGAGTATAATGCAAGCATAGATGTTCACTTGTAAAGCTTTGGTTTCCAAAATGTTTTTTTTTTTTTTTTTTTCCATCGTGATTTCACTTTCTTTAGAGAAATATATTGCATTGATTATGTTGTTGTTGGGGTAATGACAATTTTCTTCCATGAGAATTCATAACAATGAACAAAACTTATAAATAATTTTCTCGAGATAGATTAGATTAAAATGAAATCTTGTTTTCGTAAATCACAATTAAAAAATAAAGCTATATTTATAATCTAGAAAAACCTTTTGGGAAAGGACATGACTCCTTGAATAGACACAATTTTTATGAACAAGCGCCTCTTTTGTTGAAAAAATGATTTAAAGTCTCGGAAGGTTCCAACATTTAGGCATAGTTTGGTACACATGATAGGATAAATGTGTGATATATAATATAAGGATAAGTTAAGGATAAATAAGATGTAGGATATTATATTTAATGTTTGGTATGATTTTAATAAGAGTGATTAAATTTATATATTAGATTGTAATGACAAAATTAACCTTATCATAATAAATTTTATAATTTCAAAGTTGTTGCTTGAGTTAATATTTTTTATCTGTTCATGTGCCGATAGTACTTTCATGATTTATTTAATTTTACTTAATTTTATATATTATATAATATGATAATTGAGACCTTGATTTTGTGAGTCAAGTCAAATATCAATTTTTAAGGTTAATCGAGTGATACTAATAATTTTATTGAGATTTATAAAAATTATTTATATAATTACCATAATATATAATATATAAAAATAAATAAAATATTTATTTGATTTTAATTTATACCTACTAGCATAGATTTATAAAAAATCATTTATAAAATTAAGGGTAATTAAGTCATTTGTAGTGCATTTTATCATTAAATTAAAATTATCACACCTTCTATTAGGGATATTTTATCCTTCTAAAAAATTATTTATCAAGGGCCCATGATATTATCATGAGCTTTTTAAAAATGTACCAAACATGGGATAAAGAGGATTATTTATCAATCCCTCTCTTATCCCATGTACCAAACTATGCCTTAGAGTACGAGAGTTTGTTATACGTTTTCCTATTTCTGTTATAAATTTGTCCTAAGGGTACATTCCAACAAATTAGGACTGTTTATATATATATATATATATATATATATATATATATATATATATAGAGCAATGATACCCTGCACACCTCTTCCCTGCACACCTGTGGGCGCCTGCCTACGTGGCACGCCCACAACCACACAAAATTTTTTGTTTTGTTTTTTTAAAAAAAGGCTGACCAATCATGCACCGCCACGTAGGCGGTGCTCATGATACCCTGCACACCTGGTGTGTAGGGTAACAAATTCGTGTATATATATATATATATGACCTAATTTGTTGATTAATCAGTAGTAAATTTGTCCTAAGGGTACATTTGAACAATGTTGTATAATAGGCCAAAATTTTGTTATTCGCAATTTTTTTCTATTAAAATTTTCTGCATTCGGTGCTTATAATGTAATATTTTAAAATGTCGACCAGAACTATCTTTGGGAAACCCAATAGTATCATGTCTATTTGGACCCCTTTCAACCAAAAAATCCCTAATATTTTTACCAAATTTCCTATCTCGTCAATTTTCGAAGGGAACAAATTCTATACTTAACAAAAAAATTAAGCATATTATTTTGTTTATTCTTAAAATAATGGAACAATACTAATTGGCAGAGTACATCTAATTTTTTAGAGAAATGAATTAAAGAATAGGTAAGAAAGAAATTGAGACTAGTCACTAGTTTTTTTTTTTTTTTTTTTATAAATGAATTGATTTTTTTTTAAACAAAAAAATTAAAGCAGTGATTAATCTTCATACTCTCGAATTCCAAAAATATTTTTTTTAACAAAAAAATCGAAAATTCTACAATACAAGATCACGTAAAAAAATAAGGCCCATTTTAATACTCAGTTATTCTCTAATGAAAAACAAAATTATAAATTAATTTTTTAATACTCGTAAATTATTGATGCAAGTCTTGAAGTTTGTTTTTTGTTTATTAGAAGCCCTTGTTTTGAACTTTGAAGGTGACAAGCTGCAATCGATAAGTTGGTGTTGTAATTTCGAAAATGTTAGAAAATTAAAATTAGTATTTGGGATATTAGTGTTAATGTTGTAAACATATATTGAGCTTTTAAACTATTTATTTATTATAATGGGATTTGACATTAACTTTGTAAAATTATATATTTTTAATATCTCTTATGCATTGTGATACCCTTGTCTTACATCTTAAAAATTAAAGATTTAAAATGAGTTTATAATGGGCTACAATAGACTTCTATAGTAACTTGGGTTAATCATTTTCGTAAAACGAGGACGAATACGAAATAGTTGCTATAGGGGTCCATTGTGCAGTCACGCAGTCGTGGACCCGGGCTCGGGGCGTGACAGAAGGGTATCAGAGCCGGTCACTGGCATGGAACACCGAGAAATAAGTGCTATGCGGCCACCTCTTAAACATGCGGGGCAAAGTGCTACATGACAGGAGTCACCTCTTGAACCTATAGGAGCCACCTCTTCTTGGCGCTGGTGGGTCGATTGGTCAGGATGCGACGAGGACGTCGCGTTCTGAAGGAGGGGTGATTGTGATACTCTTGTCCCACATCATAAAAATTAAAGATTTAAAATGAGTTTATAATGTGCTACAATGAACTTCTATAGTAACTTGGATTAATCATTTTCGTAAAGCGAGGACAAATACGAAATAGTTGTTATATGGACCCATTGTGCAGTCACGCAGTCGTAAGCCGACGTGACATGCATAACTTCTAAAATAAAAAATAAACTCTTCGATCATTTTTTTTTCCTTTCATAAAGCAAACATTATTTTTAAAAGATGGTGTTTGAATGAAAATTTCGCTTAAAAGCTATATTAGGAAACATTATTTCATAATAAATGAGAAATTGTAGCTTTTGATCCAAGTTCAACGAGAGAACGGAGTTTCGACTCCAGTATGGTTTCAAAATCATAAGTTGCATCATTGTTACTAACTATCACTTTATATAAAATGATAAAACATTTGGTTTTACAATTAAGATTAGAACCAATTAAATGATGTATTTGATTCCTCATTGCAGGTGGTGTGGGGATCCGGATGCTAATCATGTTCTTAATCATCATTGAGACAATTTATCAGTTATAATAAACAGGGTCTCATTTTTTTATACAAATATCAAATGCGGAACGTAATGGAAGTCATTCTAATATACATGTCAGTACTAAAGTACAAGTCTTGTACAACAACATCAAACTTAAACTAAGGTTCAACAATTAAATGTCAAGTGTTGAATCCTATCTACAAGCAAGCCGTAATCACGATCTCTCATCTCCTCGACCATGAACCTGTCTCACCTGTTGCTATGCACACATACAAACACGACAACAGCCGGATAAATTCGGTGAGAAATATATCCCAGTATAAATCAACGAACATGCAATCATATAATCAATATAAAAGCATAGAAAAGATATCAGTACTACGTATCAAAATCTGAAAACATAATCAATATAAAATCGTCACTCAGACTCGTGACTCCACGTCTCATACTAGACTCAATCCTAGTCTAGGGATCCCGGTTCCAGACGTTGGCATTCCTATATCAAACATCAGTAATAGAAAAAAATCCAATTCTATCCACTTCGATATAACCAAACATCCGGTGTCTTGACCTATCCGTCACAGACTTTGGCACTATCGCCAATTCACTATCTTGTGACAATGTGCAATGTGCCAGTGACGATTCCATCACTATCGGCACTGATGTCACAAGATCACTCGACTAATACCTGCTTTCTATACATTCATAGAACAAGCATATCAAATCAAATCAATGAACACAATAATAATAAGTATGTGATTTAGGGAAACTCGAGTATATCATACTCGAGTCGATCTCCCGATACCACATTGACTTATACCTTTGTCTTCTCGATCTGACGAAGTCGAAGTCGAAGTCAAATCTATCCATATCAAATCTGAAATTAAAATATTGAATAGACTGTGTCAATATACAACTCAATTCAAGACTTGCTCTGATCAATACTCAAATCAAGACATAATCTAATCAATGTCAACGATACAATGATACAATCTCAATCAAAAGAATCTGATTAATATCAATCTTATGATGTTTCGACGGCATAACAATACAATCTCAATAACCCCGTCAATTTCAATATCACAGATATAATAACACGGCCCATAATCAATATCAGTACAACCCATATCTTAACAATACCAGATCATAATCCCAAATATGAACAATCTCGCAATACCGGTAATACAATATCAGTATATACGAATCGACAACTCATCTTATCACATTCTGAATAATATCAATATACACAGCAATACAATATCAATCAGATATCAATTCCAACACCTCATAATCGATAACAACATAATTCTGATATCAAATCGGTATAATCACAATCAATTCAACTCTGAAAATTCATAATAATTTCATACGGTATCTGTTCTTCGATCCGGTTTCGATTATACAACGTCTGATATCGCAAGAACAACATATATGGATCATATCTGATTCTGACAGTATCATAATTTCAAATCATATCAAAACTTAATAAAAAGTTACGTCCAGTTGAAGCCTGCGTCGATAAGAACACAGTACTGAAGTCGGATTGAGAATCAGACGGAAGGATCAAAATCTAAAGGCGTAAGAATTTTTGGAAGATTTCTCGTGCTTATTTTCTTCGTTGCTTAATCAATTTTGAAGGATTACATAATTACAATCTTGAAGGACAAAAACTTCCGCCCGGGCGCAAGACCTTCGGCCCTCTTCTTTTATCATGAGGCGCTCGGGCGGACAAAAACTTCCGCCCGGACGCAGAACTTTCAGCCCAACTCTTCTCTTCTTCTTTTTAATTCTTATACTTTGTCCAATCTGATCTCGGAATGGCCTGGCTATAATTACATCAGTTCATAATCAATAAATCATATCATATTACAATAATCAAATTCTCAGGCATTACAGGTGGATTATCAAAAGACGATACTGAAAGTTCAAACGTGACGTTTAAACTGTTGTATAATTCAAATATTTAATTTACATCATTACTATTAATTAGTTTAATAAGTCTCTTGTGAGACAGTCTCACGAATCTTAATATGTGAGACGGGTCAACTCTACTGATATTCAAAATAAAAAGTAATACTCTTAGCATAAAAAGCTATATTTTTTCATGAATTGCTCAAAAAAGATATCTGTCTCACAAAATACGACCCGTGAGACCGTCCCACACAAATTTTTACCTAAGTAGTTATAATTTTTCAAAAAGTGGTAAATGTCATATGCTCACATGATTTCTTTGGAAGCGTTGGTTGAGATCAATAAATAAGTTGTCTATCTAAAGCATCTCACTTATATTTGAATATTAAGATAATAGTTTTCAAATTAAGATTTGGTAACTTTTTGAGGGGAAGTTGTAATTTTATTTATGTAAGTTGACATATTTTGAATTTTAGTAATACATATTGTCAAAGTTTGGTTTTCATACAATAACTTCGATTTTTTTTGCCTTTTTTCCTCAAAGCCACTCAATCCATTGAATATGATTTATTTGACACTGATTTACTCGTATGTGACACATGCAGCGAGAATTGAATCAATATTGCACAAATTAAAATACATCTCATTAAAAAACGACTTCCAATGATTCAAAATGAGAGGAATTTTTTATTACATTTCTCATTATTTTTGTTTATATATATTTAATGCGTGTAATAAGATTTATGCTTGTCATGTGATTCACATGAGAGAGTATCGATGTCAAATAAACAATATCTGGTGGATTTATTAGTTTCAGGTAAAAAAAGACCAAAACAAAAAATCTAAGTTATTTGATGAAAACCAAACATTAATAACTTAAAAGAATAAAACAAAAAAAATGTCAACTTACTGGACTAAAATTGCAATTTTCCTACTTTTTGTACCACTTTAGGCTGTATTCAACTAGCGACAGAATTAAAATGTCTTTTGTTAGGAATTTTCGTAAAGAGGACTTCACACAATTACTATAATCAATTTTAGTCTTCAGTTAAATTAATTTACCAAAATAGTCTTTTTATCATATCAAATTACATAGATACCCCTTATCATTTAAACTCTGTTCACCATCAATTTATTTATTTCAAACTCTTTATTTGTTTTTCGCAATTTCTCGAATAATCTTATGAATTCCATGCATTTGGATATATAGTGGTGATAATTTGAGCTAATTCTTTTGTCGAGTATCATTTTTATGCATTTTATTTTTTTGAAGGTTTGTTGTGCATACTCATTAACTGTTAGCATGAAATAAAGTATAGACTTAATTAAAATCATCAGATTTTTTTTTTATATTTGTGTAAACTCACATTGATATAATTATTACGTTTCATAACCATGGTGATTGTTGATTTTTTTTATATTATTTTAGATGAGCAACAATCGTAATTAAAATATTATAACCTTGGTAGTTTCGTATGCACTAATTCAGACTAACAGTTCATAATTTTATTAAAATATGTTTATTGATATCAGTAAGTAGTATTAAAAAAAATATTATAAATTAAATAAAACAGAACAAATGTTAAATCAACTCTTAAAAATAAATAATAGATAATTAAGCAAATAAATCACGAAAATGGAACATGTGTGTTCATAGAAAAAGGGTATTTTAGGATTTTTTTAATTAAATAAGACATAATGCAAAATGTGTTACAAAGAAGACCATTTTTAAAATTATGACTTTGAAATAGACTAGAATAATCAATTTCCCTTTGTTTTATTTTCATTTCACAAGGATCAATCAGCTTAAATATAACTTGATTACATCGCTTTGCAAAATAATATATAACTTAATTAAATCACTAATTTTCTGTCAAAAACATTTCTGCATATAATTCGAAGGATCAATCTCCTAATTTTGTTTAGGTTTTTGAAACATCATATAATATCATAATTCAAATATTAAAATTTGATTTTAGCACGATAAAGCAGTTTTTTTTAATTCTTATTTTCACAATTAGTCCGATATTGCTCAAGTTTACGATAAAATCTGTTAGATCCATTAGAAATACTAAGGGCATCTTCAACTCCAGCATCAAAATAGCGTGAAGATGTTGGGGTTTCCTCCATGAAGCTACACTATATTGCAAAATAGCGCAGCTCCATAGAGGAACCTCTACGCCAGATTTGGCGCTGAGAAGTTTTCTTTTTAAAAAATATTTTTTTTTGTTTTTTAATTATAAATATTTATATTCAAAATTATAAATATTATTTATATAATAATATGATATTATTATATCACTAAATTTTAAAATAAATATTTAATAAATAATAAGAAAAAAAGTAAATAAATCAAATAAAAAAGAATATTCCGAAATATTTTTTTTAGAGTAAGATTTAAATTAGATGAGTTGAAAATGAATATTGTATTTAGTGCAGAAACTGCATTAGTACATAAACTGTACTATTTTAAAATAAAGTTGCTTTAAAATAGATTTTGGGTTGGAGATGATCTAATGAACAGAGCACACGCGATGTCATATCGTACGTTTTTTTTTAATTAATTAAATTAGAGGTGTTTTTATGGTAATTTTGGATATTCATTTAAAAGTAGGGTTATAAAGATAAATTTAATTTGGTGTTTTTAATTAATAGTATAGATTTATCATAAATAAAGTATGGTCCACTAATAAGACCTAATGCCCACTGATAAATAAAAATTGGAGCAACACTCGAGAGTACTGTAAACTTATTAGTCATTAATTAATTTATTTATGCAATCGCACACACCAAAAATAATTCGATGCGCATCTAATTTAATTAATTATGTTAGAATATTAAACATTCTTGAATATTAAAAATTTAATGTATTAGCATTAATTAGAAGATTCATGTTATCTCCACTCCATTTTATATTATACACACATTAAAAATAAATTAACATAATTCGAAGTGTGAACCATATTATAAATTTATTACATTGTCGTGACAGCACCAAAGAGATTAAATTAGTTATATTTATTTGATTCTCACCTATTTTATATTTATATGCTATACATAATCATCCGTGATATTATACACATTTCATTTAATTTTCTAGAAAAATGTATAGATGCTAAAAATATGTGAAAATCGTATTTTTGGTCGTTTTTATTTATATCTTTGCGATTTTGATCACATGTATCATCAAATTGAATTCTTAACCTGTCATCTTTGTTTTTTTTGGGAGATTTTAGTCCTTCTGATGTGGCACTAGTGTGATACAAACGCGCATAGTATCGTCACATCAATACTCAAGATAAAAATGACAAATTATTAAAAATCGAAATATACATATTAAATCGCAAACAAACAAACATTTTGAACCGAAAATACAATTTCCTTGCATTCGATAAATGATGTAATGGTTTTAGGTTCCACCAAAAAGTAAATTTGTACATGCATAAGTTTTGATGAACCAATCGGCTTGTAAAGGTCCCATTAGTGATATATAATAAAAAGAAAAATGCAACTGATGGCAACAGAAAAGAAGAACACCTAACTGACCTACCAAAATATTTTGGTTGCCCGTACTATCCTCCAAATTTAGCAATTAATTTATGAATATTTAATAACATCAGATATATATATATATATATATATATATATATATATATATATATATATATATATATATATATATATATATATATATATATATATATAGCAATATTATCACTTCCTTTAAATATATTACATAAAATGCGTGTAGTGGTAATGGTATATTATATATATATATATATATATATATACATGCATGTGTGTAATTTATGTAGATGCTCGACCTGCAATCAAACTAGCTAGCCTGCAAAAGAGAGGCAGGAGAAGAACATCGAGCAGTTCTTGTCATAGGCTAACTCGAACCATTCACTCAACCAAATAAACACTTCTTTTTCTCCTTCATAGCTTTGCGAATTCCAGAAAGATGGTCAAAGAAAGTGCGGCAAGCGGAGGATTGGAATGGAGAATTAACATGCAGGATGGATCATCGAAGGTTCTAGTACCCGAACGCGTGCCACGAACCAGAGTTTGTGGAGCATTACAAGGATTTTTTATGGGATTTTTGTTCAACTTATGGGGATTCATTCTAAAGGCTTGGAACATAGGATTGAACGACCCTAAGAAGTTCATTCATTGCATTAAAGTAGGGCTGGCTCTTTGTTTGGTGTCAGTTTTTTACTACATGAGGCCATTGTATCGTGGAGTTGGAGGAAATGCCATGTGGGCTGTTATGACTGTGGTGGTTGTGTTCGAATACAACGTCGGTACGCTAGTCGTAAAAATCGAAAGGATATTGTTTATTAGTTGTAATATTTATGAGTGATCACATTATTATATATTAATGCAGGTGCAACATTATGCAAATGTGTGAATAGAGCAATTGGAACTTGCTTGGCAGGAGCACTAGGAGTTGGCGTTCATTGGATAGCTAGTCAGTCGGGACATAGATTTGAACCCATAATCCTCCAACTCTCAGTTTTCCTCTTAGGTACATCTTTTACAAACATGCATATCGAAATAAATTTGTTATGAGGAATTAATTACCATGGATGCTCATTTTTCTTGCAGCTGCTGCAGCAACTTTCTCTAGATTCATTCCGTCGGTCAAAGCACGTTTCGACTATGGGGCCATGATCTTTATCCTCACCTTTAGCCTAGTCTCGGTTTCAGGCTATCGTGTGGAGAAACTGTTCGAGCTGGCTCACCACAGATTATCCACCATTATGATAGGGACCTCCATCTGCATCATCACAACCATGCTTTTTTTCCCCGTGTGGGCCGGAAGTGAGCTTCACAACCTTATCAGAAACAACATGGAGAAGCTTGCTGATTCCTTGGATGGTAAAACAAAACAACAATATTCACGACCAGAACATGAAAATCATATTACATGTAGGGAGAGTTAATTGATGGACTGATTTCTTCCATTAAAAAACACAGGATGTCTAGTGGACTATTTCGGCAACGATGCGAATGCTGATAATACCAAGAACGAAGCTCCCAAAAAGATTTTGCTAGGCTCCAAATGCGTGCTTGGTTCTAAGGCTACCGAAGAATCCTTGGTGTGTCTCCTTATTTTCTGTTTCCTGAGAACCTGCATGATAATGCACATTTAAAGTTAATGCCCATGCATTTTGCTGAACCATGTTACTGCTTTTCTCAGGCTAATTTTGCCAGATGGGAGCCTGCGCATGGAGGCTTCAGTTTTGGACATCCATGGAAAGAGTACCTGAAGGTTGGAGCTTCACTGAGAAGCTGTGCTTACTGCATTGAAGCCCTTAATGGTAGCATCAATTCAGATGCCAAGGTACCATAAATGGATCCTGCAGGTTCTGTTACATTATCTTTCACCAATTATAACTAAGCATCCATGCTTTTTTCCGAAATTTTCAGGCTCCGGATGTCCTCAAAGCTCATTTCAGCAAGTTCTGCTTAAGATTAAGCTCTAGTTCCGCATTAGTAATAAAAGAACTATCCACGGTTATCAATACAATGAAAAAATCAACAAAGATCTCTCTAATAGTTCAAGAAATGAACAACGCCGTTGAAGAACTTCAAAATGCCTTGAAATCTTTCTCTGAACAATCGACTGCATCATTAACTGTACCGAAACTCGAAGAGTCTGATAATGGCGCAGGAGATACGATTGCAAGTCCTGCCCTTGTACAAATTGTACCATTAGTCACGGTATCATCCTTACTCATGGAGATTGCAGCAAGAACGGAAAAGATTGCCGAGGCAGTAAATTCACTGGCCAACAAGGCGGAGTTCAAAGTTGAAAGCGATGAAATCATGAAAAATCAATGCAACTCCAGAACCCAAAAGTTTTAACAAGATAGTGGAATAAAAATATGATGATTATATTACAATAAATTCCCTTCAGAATGGTATGGTTATCTAACATAACTGAAGTATTCTGTGATATTTTTGTGTGTTTTTGTTGAAAAATCGTTTTTCTCGTATCCAATATATAGAGGAAGTTTTAAAAATTTTATTTGATATTCAAATGACGTTTTTGGATACTCGTATAGTTTGAATAAAATAAACATTCATAAGGCGTTTATAAATATACCTTGAATAAATAAATAACTTGGCACCAACTATCCCGATATTGACGGTGATAGTTATTGTAGTATTTCCTACTAACGATATTCTTGAATCTTTTCTTCTGTCTCCAATCAACTCTTCGACTGGACTATTTGTTCCACCTCTAAATTGCACTAGAAAATTTAAAGTTGATATCAAAAATAAGTTGATGGCTCAAACCTTAAATTTTCTTTAAAGTGGCCGAAAATATTGAGAGGCTAGGGTTTAATTTGTTCCCTTTTAAAATTGAGTCATTAACCTTTAATTATAGGTTTAGGACTAAATGATTAAATAAAATACTACTAGGGTTATTAATTAATTTGACTAGTCCAATTAGTTTAATTAATCAATATTTCAAAGTCCATTAAGAACTTTAATTAATTAGCATGTTGGACGTGTACTCCTACAAACTCATTATACATGTTCTCATTATATTTAATTTATTATCTTATAAACTCAACCTTTGATTTTAATATTTTAAACTCTCAATTTTTCATAAATTTAACTCTTTGCATTTATTCTCTCCAAATTTTAATTATCATAAATTCAATTCCTTGAATTTACTATATCATAATTTTAATAAATTCAAATATTTGAATTTAATGTCTCAGCGGGAACAAAATATTCAATGCTTGTGTTACCCTAAATGTTTCAATGATTCAGCTAGCCGTGAGTTCACAATTCTTTGTGATTCAGGAAATTTTACTTTATTCGGGTTTACACTAATTTGTCTAATTCTATATACCAACATTTGATCACAAGAAAGTCAGAAATCATTTCTAATTAAACCCATTTAATCATGGTAAGAACGTATAGTAGCATTGCCTCATAATTCTATAAGTATCACTGATAGTGCCTGCAAGAACCAATCGGTTATGACTAAGTACAGTATGGTCACTTCATCTTATATATCGCAGTCGAATCTGCAACCATTGGTTTGTCGAGGGTTGTATATTAGATTCGACAGCTATGCGATACATTCATGAAATATTCATTGTGTCATTCCATGCACAGTTAGAGAACTCTTGTCCCTAATGTACATTCTATACTCTGCCAGAGATTTCATGCACTACTATTTCGTTAGATCGCATAGGATATCCATAGATCACCGAGCGGTGAATTCCCGACTACAATGCACCAGCTCCTACACATGTCGCAATTGCACCCAACCTCGCCACCTCGTGACTCTCGTGGAGTCGATAAACGAGTCAGAGCACAATCCTAGTATGTAGAGTCTTGGAGTTGTCTCGGATCATAAGGACTAATTATGTACAATCATAACCAAATATTTTTCCTCTCGATGAACGATAACCACTTGGAAAGTCTGAGAGAGGATACAATCATATATGATTATCTATCTGCATTATTGGACATCTACATGCCCTTACCATAAAACACGATACACAACATATCACAGATGTTAGTCTCAGGCTCAAGCTGTCTTTATCCTTGTTTTCAGGTGGCCGAATCGACCAACAACGAATTTAAAATATACAGTGCTTACAAATGAGTTTAAAGATCGAAATACGATTTATTTGTATTAAAGTATAATCAAAGTCTTTAACCATGTTGATTGCATGTGTATACATATAAAGTAAAACGAAACTATGAAATATAAATTATATTAAAATAAATATAAATTATATTAAAATAAAGATAATTTATCACAACTGAGTCAATAAATTTCTTAGTCAATCGTTGGCTTACATGACATCTAGTCTAACAGTTTTACGAGCTAACTTATACAACGTACACTAAACTAAATCAGCGTTTGATTACCAGATTACAAAATTTGAACAAATCCATGAGCAAGTTTCTAAACCAAAGCAACATGGAAGACTTGTATAATGAAAAGAACAGCAAATAAAAGCTGCAAGATAAGCAAAGGCACCAACTTTGTTGAATGCTTTTAGCATGATTTCACTTCATTCAATATTACATCTTTTGTTTGGTATGATTAATTATATACCATTATATACGATGAGTGTTGAATAATCCTCGTATCAACCACACTAAATTCGCTCAAAAACATATCAACCAGGAGATTATCAAAATATAAAAGTATTTGAATCTTTACATATATTTTTTTCCTAAAATTCAAGTTCCATATAGTCCATTTATTCAGCTTCTCGGGCCCATCCAATCAGGAATAGACATACATAACCATATTATAAAATTAAAAAGAACCAAGATAATATAAAGCCAGAAATAACAGATTCAGCCATTCCTAAGCTATTTTATGATCTATCTAAACTATGTAATATTTAATTTGACTAGGGTATTTGTAATTCTTCATTTTCAGTGAAAAATAAATTTTTTTTTAAAAAAAGCGAATTTTTTCCAGTAAGTCTTCATTTTTGGCTAAAAAAAAAAATTATTTTTTAGATATTGCAAAAACTCTCTTACATCAATATAAAGAAAATAATTTTTTTTGTCCACTCACTTGTCCGATTATATGTTTTAATCCACTAAATTTTCAATTTTTTTTAATTTTTAATTATTTTGGTTTAATTGCTGACATGACAAAAGAAACTACTGATTTATACAATGTCACGTTAGAATTTTTCGATACCATGTTAGCATTTTTCAATGTAAAAAACAATGAAAAAACTGTCAAAAAATACAAATATTTACTAGGACACATATGTTCTTCATTTGCGATGGACAATTAATAATTTATTGTGTATTTGGGAGATAGATTTTGGTACTAACATAGCACAAAAAAATTATTCATTCCATACATATTTGATTGAGTTAAAATATAGGCATCATCAATAATTAGTTTTAAAAAACCCGGACAAATTCATTTGTTCTCATTAATATGTACTGCATTTTTCATTGAATATATTACCTTTTTTTTCCCCAAAAAGACTGATCTGAAAATTAAGATTCGACCTTCCATTTCATTACCAAAAACAAAACAAAACAATTTTTTTTATCTCATCCTAAAAACAAATTTATAATAAGATGATCAAATAATGTGTTAACTTTGTTTTCCCGAACAAGACCAAACATAAAATCGAACTTTTGGAGAGTAATACCCATTGAAGTCCCCCTAATATTGAATATGACAGCTGATGCAATGTGAAAATGAAAGCACTAGTCTAGTCTTCCCTCCAAGTGTGATTGCATTTCTTGCAGTTGTAAAATAAGGTCATTGGTTCATCAGCTGACCTGGTTTGCACTTGGGTGAAATAAGCTTCCTTGTGATTGCATTCTGGGCAGGCAACCGCTGCACAATGAACAAATGTAAACAAAATCATTCACAAGATCAATCAAAAGTAGCAGCAGAAATGCGTCAAAAAATTAAAATAAAATAGCAGCAGAAGTCGAATGTGTTGCATTTTCATCGAATGTGTTGCATTTTTACCCTATAAAGCGCAAGGCCCTGATCTAGGAAGGTGGTTAATGTCCTAGATGGAAAATCACACACAAAAAACATAGAGATAGCAAAACCGAAAGGAATAGAGACCTGAGGTGGTGTTGAAACTCTTGTTATCGTCTTTGGAGAAAATGGGATCGATTGGCCTCTTAGCCAAGCGAAGGTGTCTCTTTATCTTAACCTGTTAAACAGAAATCCGCGCATGTACCCATTAATACAAAAGAAAAGAACAGGAAAGTACATTACAGATGGCCAAGCAAATTACCTTGTTCTCTATTTGACATATATAAGGACATGTTGGGCAGAAGAATCTGGCTGGCCGTTCCATGTGAGGCAACTCATAAAGCAGCATATTCGCACATGTTGGGCAGAACTCCATCGGTTCAATATTCAGACTACTGCTGATGTTGTAACTTTTTGTCAAAATATAATTATATTCTTGTAGAGTTGAAAGAGATAAAGCCTTCTAACATAGAAAAGCACGGAACCATGTCCTTCAACCCTTAACCATAAAGAATCAGATCTAGATGATGCATGGACATTTGTCCACAATTTCAATTCTTGACCCTCTTGGAGAACTAAAGAGTTTAATTACTTCTCCCTTAAGATAACCAACACTCTGAACTAAACAAATTCTTTGCATCAAACTCAGGCAAATAAATCGATCCTCTACAAAGTTTTTCAGATTCAGGTAATATTCGGGCATTGATATATCTCTTGAATTTTTAAACAAGAATCCTATAACAAATAGATTATCTAGGGTGTTGGATAATCCAAGCAGCACGACAAGGTTAGAGTACTAACGGTATCTTTTAAACTTCTGATACTAAACCTAGAACTTGCACCAGAATCCCAATTGTAATGTTCGACATTTCAGCCCATTTTCCATTCGGTAGGACGATTGATCAAATAGACACGGCCAAATACAAGCCATGGGAATCTTTCCCTCAATTCTTTTCAAAAACACATCAATTAATCCTCAAGTTGAGTATAAAACTTCCCCCGATTACCGAAATTATCCAAAAAATCAGTCTCATCATTCAAACCCAATGCAATAATCGTAACAGAAAAACATAATAAATTTCATATATAATCGAAAAAAAGTCGCCAGAAAAATTCATGCATGCACAAACACAAATTTAATCCGAACATGTACCACCGAATTCAGATCCGATTCCGGACACGGCACGCAACCCAGAAAACCTTGGAACTTTTTTACAATATTATGTATGGATCCGTGCTTGCGAACGAGAAGAGTTGCGAGAGATGAATGGATGTAGATGAATTAGGTTTGGGACAGGTTTGAGTTTCAAAAGGGTTCCACGTATCAACTTCCATGTCCAAAATACTTGACAAGATTTAAGGTGTTCCACATGCGATTGAACAGGTGCGTGAGAAATTACTTGACCTATTCATCCTGAGTTCAAAATTAATTAATTTTTTTTATGCAGTGGATGGATGATTTACCTAAACCTAGCCTAATAACTAAACATCTCACGCAACTGGTGGAATTTGAACTCATGACCACCGAGGTTTTGACAATCAATTTGAGGCCAGGAAACTTGAGCAAAATGCTATTAACTGCTACAAATTTCAAATGGAAAAATGTCTAACGACTCATAGAATTCTGATATCATGTTCAAAAATCAAAACATTAAGAAACTGAGATCCTAAATGATCGAATACACTCTTCAAGTAAGTGTCGACTCCATAAATTTAGACAACAACAAAAAATACAGAGAAGAAAAAGGGTAGATGGATTATAGGCACTATTAGCCATCTAACAGACCAATAATGCCTAAATATATTTAAAAAATAACAAAAATATATGTAATCAATCTGTAATTCCATGATCGCATCATCGTAACAGGTATAAAAACCAGCATCAGAACTTTTCTAGTATATTTTGAAAGAACTCTTCTTCAATTTTAAAAAGTGGGAAAGCATATGCGAGCCCCAGCAAAAAAAATTTGACTGTCTCAGAATAATAACAAGCTATACACGAAAAGTAACAGATTAACCTAAATTTAAGCGGAAAAAACAAAGCTTGAGCACGAGATTTTGCTTACTTATTCATTAAAAACAAAGAGGTACGTTTTATTAAAAATCATACAAGAACACTAGTTATTAAATCTGATTCCTCAGGGCAGGATCGTTTCCTATATAGCGAAAATCTCGTCATAATAATTATCAACTCACAAGACTAGCAAGTAATTTAGTAAATAATTATGAAACCAGTCGATACAGCACAGACAAGTTTAAGATTAAAATTTAAATAGACATGAACCTATATTGTGAACCATGTAAATCTTAAAAACAAGCATAAGGAAAAATAAATTTGCATTATGGTAATAGGAAGAACTCATTTAAACCATAAACAAATACCCGAGCATTAACCAAACGACACTCAAACAGCTCCAATAGAATTCATAAATAGGAAGTCGCGAAACAACACCCGTTCCTTTCTTTCTTTTTTTGGATAGAAAACAACGACGGATCGAACGTTTAGCATAATTGGGTCTTAGGAGGTCATGGCAATCTTGTCAAAATTAAGATTAACACCTTTACATAATTCAGTCCAAAGGTAAAAACCAATACTTTATCCATCGCTCCACTAAAGAAGACAAAAAGCACACATAGTACCTTTACTATTGGTAGGGAAATGGGTGGCAGGGCGGTGGCAACGGTGGCGGCGGTGGAGGAAGAGGAGGAGAACCGGGTAAGCAAAGAGAATATCGCTATCTGATTTTATTTTAATAATATATAAAAGCCCCATCCGTCTGGTATTCGAATTTTGAGTAGGTCTCTTGCGACACAGGTCCAACGAATCTTTATCTATCATACGAGTCAATCCTGTGAGTCATACGAGGACAGGGGCTTCCTTTCCTGCAGCTAATCGACCCGAGCATTCATGAATCTTTGAGAGGACCTAACTACCCAGCCTAGTGAGGCCTCGCCGTAACATTACCCGGCTCCTACTACTTTCCCTTATTCTTATTATCTATCGTCTCTAAAGTTTTTGATAGCGCACTCTGGCTTGAAAGCCTCCGTTTGCTGAATTCCTCGTCACTAGCCATATTCACAATAAAAAGTAATACTCTTAGAATAAAAAATAATATTTTTTTATGGATGACCAAATAAGATATTTGTCTCACAAAATACAATCTGTGAGACCGTCTCACCCAAATTTTTGCATCGAATTTTTGGTTGAGTTCTCTGTTTTTAAAAAAAAAATAATTTTTTTTAGGGTTTTGTAATTTGCATAAAAAAATATAAAGAAAAGCATATGTGAAGACAATATTGATTTAAAACATATTGTTTATGAAAAAATTAATAATAAATTATTTGGAAAAAATTATAATTTAAATTAATTGAAACATGAGGTGTATAATTGGTCCTAAGAATTAATGAGGTGTATAACAGTTGATGAAAGGTGAATTGAGAGAGTGGCGAAAAAGGGTTTGTAAATTAAGCAAATTTACGTGTTGAGAAGTGTAGAGGTAGTTTTATATTCCAAAAAAAAAGGTGAGGTTATACTTTTAAAATTCAATTGGTTCGTGGATGGTTTAATTTTAACTGTACAATTATAGAGTGTCGCTTGTGAGAGATTTTCACATATCTTAATTCGTGAAACGGATCAACTCTGTTCATATTTACAATAAAAAGTAACACTTGAATGAACCGAATAGAATATTTGTTTCAAAAAATTAACTCGTAAAACTGTCTCACATGAGTTTCGTGATAATTATATTTGTACCCCTACATAATTAATTATATATTTGATGTCATGAACTTATTGTTAATCTTCATACAATACAAAAAAATCACGGGGCTAGCGACGATCAAAACCGTTGCTAAAACCGTGAGGCGACGGTTGAAGCGACGGTTTAGTCGTCCGTAACCGGAGTTAGCGTCGCCTTCATATAGCGACGGTTTCTCAAGTTGTAACCACATAGCGACGATTTCATCGAAGAACACTGTCGCTATTTCGCGACGGTATAGACAAATCGTCGCTCAATTAAGCGACGGTGAAAAGGAGACCGTCGTTCGCTTAAAGCGACGGTTTTATATACAGCGTCGCTTCATATAGCGACGGTTTTAAATACACCGTCGCTATATGTAGCAACAGTTTTTCACAAAACCGTTAACATAGCGACAGTTTTTCACAAAACCGTCATTATATTTGGCGACGGTTTTTAAAAGCCGTCGCTACATATAGCGACGGGTTTTTAAATACCGTCGCTATCTTCAGCAACGGTTTTTTAAAAATTGTCGCTACATTAAGCGAAGATATTTAAATAAACCGTAGCTTCGTGTTTTCAATCTTATCCAAAAAAAACTCATTCATGATTTACAAAATTAATAATCTACTATGTTAAAATTCATAAATAAAATACTACAATATAATTCATAAATAAAGTAGGACACAAAAATTAAATATTACAATTTCTATAAAGAAAATGCTTTAAAAACCAGACGTGCGCGAAGATATGTAGATCTACGTAACACTGGAAGATTGTGCCGACCATCAAATCTACGAAATTAATACAAAAAAAAAGTTAGTACAAAACAAAAAAAAACGAAACTGCGAAAAAATTGATAGGGTTTCGCTACTACCAGAGAAGAAATGCGAAAATCGCGTGAAGAACAATTGGGATTTTTTTTTAATTGGATGTATAAATAGAAACATAGCGACGGGTTTATTCTAAACCGTCGCCATTAGCTACAGTTTTGAGTTAACCGGTCGCCAATAGCGAAAGTTTCTAAAAACCGTCGCCGATTGAGAACGGTGACAAATGGAATATAACCGTCGCTATTACCGACGGTGTTAAAACCGTCGTTAGTAGTGACGGTTTCAATAACCGTCGCGAATAACGACAGTTATATAAAACCATCGCCGAAGAATCGCGTCTCTAGTATAGCGACGGTATTTTATAAACCGTCGCTAATCTAGCGACAGAATATCACAAACCGTCGCTACTGTGGCTTCTTCGATTTCTCCATCAAGAGAAATTTACCGGATTTTATTCTTGTAACTTTTGCGCCCGAAGGCTACTAAGGAGAGGTAGGGGGCCCTGGTTGTGATTTCTTCCTTGGGCAGGCCTCTAGCATATTTTTTTTACAAGCAGGGTCTCCTGTCGCTATTGTAGTGACTGTGTAGCATAGACCATCGCTAATCTAACCATTTTTATGACGTCATGTAAATAATAATTTGTTATTAAAGTCATGAATTATAAATACCAATAATTAACTAATTTTTTTTACTATCAATATCTCAAAATTAGAACGAAATCTCAGTAATAACTAGCCGTCGAGGCACACGCTCTGCGTGTGTGTTTGAATATATTGAGTTAGTATATTAAACATTACTGATATTACAAAATCATGACACCAGAACATTTTGCTCCTTGCATCCTCATTCATCGATCGTCGTCTTGTACACTGTGCCAATCTCCAATGTATTTGATGATCTGTTAAACAATATATGCATGTTGTAAGTGTGTTGTGCATCCAACAGTAACAAACTCTTTTCCCTAGAACCCACAAACAAATTAAAAAAAATTATCTCAATCGAAAGCTCTTTTCACTAAACTTGATTATTGAATTAGATGAGCAAGAAACTATGGTTTTGATTATTGAAGTAGATGAACAAGAAACTATGGTTTACACAACTTTAATATTTTTTTAATTAAAAAATGTGAAATAAATAATTTTTGTTACACTAACTTGGTGTCTTTTGGTAGTTTACTAATAATATATTTTTATATTCAGAATTGGATTATAAAATGTACAACAAGAAACAAAAAACTTTTAATTCTTGGTTCAATACGACAATGATTTTATTACAACTGTCGCTAATACGACGACGATTTATCAAAAATTGTCGCTACAATATCGACGGTTTATCATAAAACCGTCGCCAACCCACCCGCTTTTTTGTAGTGATACTTTTCTCCATATTTTCTCGTTTTTCTGGCTTATCCTTATTTTATCTCAAAGTTTGCGTGTTTTTTTAAACAATATATTTTACTCAAATAATTAAAGCATGTGAGCATATGAAAACCACGTACAATGATTGTTAGATGTTAGGGCATACTGGAATGGGAAGTAGAATTATGTGAGAATGGGAAGTTAGAATTCATTCCCATCAAATTCTACTCCCATCAAATTCTACTCATGCTTGGCATCGATCATTCAAATGAGAATGATTACTCTTATATTCATGTGAACATTCCTTCCATCCCAATTGGATGAGAATGTTAGTTTATACTCGTTGAAAATTTAGAGTTCAGTTCCAGCAAGTGATAGTAGTCCGAATACAGACCACAGATTTATTCTAGGCCTGAAATAACAAAGGGACCTTTAGAAGGGAGCCGGGAGGTTGTCACAGTGTAACCCTTCCGACGCTCAAGTCAGAGACTAAGAATATAATGAGAGAACAGCTAAGAGTGCTGCTAAAAATCAATATAGTCAATCTTGAATTAGATACTCAAACCTAGTATTTAAAAGAGAATATATGGGTCTGTAATCGGCCTTCCATCTGGGCTAGGGATGGGCCGAGGGTTTGGGTCGGATCTTGAGGGGCCCATTTATGAGGTATCATCAGTCTCCCCCTCCCAAGTCGAACTGAATCGTAAGTTCGAAATTCGATTAGTTGTGTTGTCATCGGTTTACAACATGTGAGTTGTGTGTTTTCCCCTGTTTCTCATTAGTCTTTAAAAATTCGAAAGCAAATTAACTCATCTTTCCACTCTGAAGAGCCATATCTGTGCGGGGCCACTTTATCCTTATTTCCCCAACACAGTATTTCCTTTGCATCCCAGTCACCAACTCCCCCCCGCCTACGCATCACCTGCGCGCTAGCCCTAGCACAGCCACACCCACCAGCTTCACACGCTCGCCCATAGCCACGCTCTTGCATACCCTCGCCCGTCCTCGCACCGCAGCCCTCCTCAACCGCCCGCCCTCGCTGGCCCTCACCCTCGCCAACACAAGCCCTGCCCTCGCCTCCTCGCTCAGCACAACCTTGCGTGATATTCGCCCCTGCTATTACCTCTCCTCGTCGATGCCTGCTCTCGATCGCTCGCCTCGCTTCCTTACCTTCGCCTCGCTTCGCCCACACCGTTTGCCCATGTCCAACCTATTGCTGCCGACTCTTGCCCATCACCACCCTCATCACCTCGCCCTCCCACCCTGCACACATCACCTGTCGCCCCTACTTTTTCCTCATCGCTCGCATCACGCAGCATCGCCTAGCCTCTCTGCCCATACCTTCGCGCTTCGCCCCCTCCTCGCATCGCCCCCTCCTCGCATCGCCCTTTGAATTGCCCCACCTCCTGCGCAGTGCCCTCACCTTTCTTTCCTCCTCGCCTCGCCCCGTCCCTGCTTCTCGCCCTCACGCCCTCGCCCCTTTGCACGCCTCTCCCTTCTTCCTTGCCACTTGCCTGTCTCGCACAGCCAAGCCCTTACTTCCCTCGCACAGCCTCGCCCCTTGCCTCCCTCGCCTAGCGCTTTCTTGCATGCGCACCTCTCGCCCTTGCCACATCCTTGCCCTACTTCCTCGCACAGCCTCGCTTGTCGCTACTCCTTGCCCCTTGCCTCTCTCGCCTAGCACTTTCCTGCCCGCGCACCCATCTCCCTCGCCACTTCCTCGCCCAGCAGCTGCTCGTCACGCCTCACTAAGTGCTCGCCTAGCACGCTCTCGCCCAACACGCTTAATGAATTGGCTCAATTGTTCTAGGGTCAAGTACCCCAAATTCTCATCAGGACGAAGTTGTTCGGCCCTCATCTCAGGACGAGGTTGTTCACGTCCTGTCTCCTCAAGAAGAGGTTGTTTGGGTCTCATATGAGGACACGACGACACTGAATTAGTCATTTTGCTCTCTCTCCAGCCTACCATCTCTACGTTTTAGTTCAACATTCCCACAAACGGCGCCAAGTGCTACTAACTGAAAATTTAGAGTTTGGTTCTGGAAAATGATAGCAATCCAAATGTAGACCTCGAATTTACTCTAGACCTGAAATCACGAAGAGGACCGTTAGAAAGGAGGCGGGAGGGTGTCGTGGCGTAATCCCTCCGACGCTCAAGTTAGAGACTGAGAATATAATGAGAGAGCAGTTAAGGGTGCTGCTAAAAATCAATGTAGTCAATCCTGAATTAGACACTCAAATCTGATATTTATAGAAAAATATCCGATCATGTCATGGGACTTCCAGTTTAGGGCTAGGGATGGGCCGTGGGTTTGGGTCTGAAATTACGGGGCCCGTTTATGGTGTATCAGTATCCCAATTTTTCATTTTTATAATTTTACAAAGAGTATGTCTTCTTTTGAGATGATTTTATGGATCTAAATATGTGATATTGGTTGATCTGGTACATATTTGAAGTGAAAATTAATTCTTTTGAAATAAAATTAATAATTTTTCATGGATCCAAAAGATTGACGAGCGAGATGGTCTCACATAAGTTTTTGTGTTTTACAAAAATCTGTCATATATTTAGTTTAATTTAATTTAACTAATCTAAACCAATATTTTAGTTATTATAATTATTTGTATTATTATTATTATTATTATTATTACTATTATTATTATTATTATTATTATTATTATTATTATTACAAATAATAATAATAATAATAATAATAATAATAATAATAATAATAATAATAATAATAACTCGAGTAGACATTATTTTGAATTTTTAGTTAAAAATATATTTTTATTGAAATATTTTTATTTAAATTTTTTTTGTTTCTTACGATATCAACCATTGGAATTGAATCAACATATAATTTCATTCTTTTGTTTATTTTATTGTAAATTTGATTTTATTTCTACTTTATTTTATTATAATGTAACAATCGTATCCTTAGTATATAATAGACATACGGGTGATATCTTAATTAAAAAAACATATTTAGGGATCTTCTTATTTTAAAATTTTTTATAATTGTATTGACTTTAGTGTACAAGGAATTAATCCTTTTTAATCTTAATATTAAAATTTAAAAGTAAATGTTGATGAATAAAATAGTCGAAAAATCAAACAAAAGACAATGTCGAAATTTGTCAGCAAATTAAATATACTTGACTACAAACAACTTACCAATTGCAAAACATTATTATTAATTTTTTCAAAATTACATTTAAGTTTAAATTACACATAGCAATTAACATGTGAAGCAATTAAAGAGAACTACATAATAAGAAGGCAAAAACTTGTATGAGACGATCTCACATATCGTATTTTTGTGAGACATATATCTTATTTGGGTCATCAATGAAAAAAATTATATTTTTTATGCTAAAAGTATTAATTTTTATTGTAAATATCGATAGGGTTGACTTGTCTCACAGATAAAGATTCGTGAGACCGTCTCACAAGATACATATTCTTATTAAACTAATGCTAAAGATACATTCATAAACTGCTATACTGATATTAATAATACTGATATTAATATCATTATATCACTAGATTTTTATTTGATAAGATTTTTCCTTTTTTATTTTATTTGCGTGATTTTTTTTTAAAGGTCACATAAACTACTTTACCACCAAAATTCTCAAATTCATTTTCTAACTCAGCGTACCTATTCACCGGCAATACAATTTACCGTGGCCAATTTCAATTTCGAGCAAAAAGGATTGAAATCGAAAAAAATACAAATTATTATACTAAAACTGCGAATTGTTCATAACATTACTAAAATTGAAAAAAATATAATTTCCCCATTTAATTTGTTTCTGCTATAGTTGTGATAGGCAATGCCCCACCAATAATCCAAGGGCCAGAATTGACCTTCGTCGACATGCTAAAAAACCTTGGGTCATTTTTGTGGCTCTTGGATCTAGGGGTGGGTACGGTACGGTATATCGTACCGAACTACGGTACCGTATACCGTATCGAAAATATCGGTATGATGAAAAAAACTCATATCGGTACCGTACCGACACCGAAAATTTTGTCGATATACCGAAAAAATGTCGGTATACCGAAAATACCGACATTTTTTCGGTATACCGACATTTTTTTGGTATACCGAACTTAAATTTAAAAAATAATAATAATAATAAATTATTTTCGGTATTTCGGTATATACCGAAATATCGAAAAAAAAATTATTTCATACCGATACCGATACCGAAAATTTCGGTACGGTATGATACCGTACCGAAATTTTCGGTATACCGATTTTTTCGATAAGTTCGGTATTTTTTTCGGCACGATTTTTCGGTATTTCGGTATTTCGGTATTTTTTCCCACCCCTACTTGGATCTGTGATATGAGCAGGACCCAAGTAACCCTGGTACAGTGGAAACTTGCTAAGAAAGACTGGATTCCGATTATTTCTGCATTTCGAGGCTGTTTCCGAAACTTATTTCAACTTTTGGGAAACATCGTTGATGGCATATTGCGAATCCGGACCAGACAAATACAGTGCAAGAATAATATCGACGAGTCATGTATTCGCTATGAAACTTCGAGGAAAAAGCTAGCATGCACGTCAGGACAACGACACCCATCATCAAATATAAAAGTCCCATCCGCCTCCAAACGAGCAACTTCCTGGAAAATCACCATATTGTTGAATATAATGTCGACCACCGACGACAGATATATGAACAAACACTTGTCAACCCGGCCGTGGGCAATATAAAAAAATATATTTGGGAATCGTCCACTTTCCATGCAACCGCAATATCTTTTTTTTACGGTCCAGAGGGTAGCTCCTAGACGCTAATTACCAGTACTGGTGGGTAATTGTCAGAAAAATTACTTCACCGTCCTAACCCTGAGTATTCCTATTCCTATTCCTATAAAAGGACCACAGGGGCTTTCAAATTCCTCCACGATTGATCAGTATTTCTAATAAAGAAACCAAAGGAAATGGAAAGCAAAGGTGATCGAGGGACAGAATATGAAGACTTGTTGGATGTGATGGTGGAAAAGTTGGACGTGGATAAGTTTGTTGGCGAGCTCTGCGGGGGTTTCCAGCTCCTGGCGGACCCGACGAAAGGGTTGATCACTCCAGAGAGTCTGCAGAACAAGTGTAAACTGTTGGGACTGGAAGAAGAAGATGCGGAGGCCATGGTGCGAGAAGGTGACTTGGATGGAGATGGCGCGCTTAACCAGATGGAGTTCTGCGTTCTTATGGTCAGGCTCAGCCCAGGGATCATGCAAAATGCGGACGTATGGCTTGAAAAAGCCATTCAAGCTCACTTCCAGCCAACTGCGTCGTCTTCATAGTCATCATGTCTTCTGTTTTATCGTTATAATAATTCACTGTTGCAACGGTTTGCTATACCTCGATTGCGCTGTATATATATGTATGTGATGGTGAAACTTGCAAGTAGCCATATAGCGATCACTTACATGCACTACAAAAAAAAAAAATTATGCTTAGCGACGGTTTTTTAACTATCCAGCACTTTATATATTGTTAAATCTCGACGATTATAAGATCCGATTCACAAATAAAATTTTACTGTCAATAAAATCTATTCCAGGAAAAAATACATTATAAGGACACCGGCCGGAGTATCCGAAGATACTCAGATGCTCAAGTGAAAATTGAGTATAACAATCGTAGTTCTTCGCCACAGAAATGACCATCTTCCATAGAAATTGGTTATCCTTCGAAATTTAACTCATCCCTTAGATAGTATTGTAGGATATTAATTCATCTCACAAAAATTAGGTGGATACAGGTTTGTCCAATTACGCCATTGTAGGAATTGCAATTTGAAGATTAACCAACTCGCAAATAGACCAGCCAATTCGAAGTCAAGGAAAGATAATTTGTTTTACATGTGGTTCTCGTGAAATATGAGAAATGTCTTGCAATCTACAACGACTTTTATTGCAAACTCTCTATGTCAAAATATGAATACGATATGCAAGTACATTTGATTTTTATTCTCTCTGTTGAGATGTAATATTGTTCATGCCGGAAGAACAATCGAAACACTTTGGCTTTTATATTGTTTAAAATATTGGGGTTGTATCATTATCACCAGCTATAACTTTTTGTAAAATAACAAGCCTCGGTCAACAATTTTTATTACCACAAAAAAAAAAAAATAGCGACGGTCAAACCATCGCAAAAAGGGTAAAGCGACGGTTTCTCAACTCCCATCGCACGTAGCGACGGTTTTGTTGAAGCACACCGTGCTAATGTTTAACCGTCGCTAATTTAGCGACGGTTGATGTAAGCGACGGTTATATACACACCGTCGCTATATTAAGCGACAATTTTTACAAACCCGTCGATATATTAAGCGACGGTTTTTACAAACCCGCTGAGCGACGGCCGTCGCTACATTAAGCGACGGTTTTTGTCAAAAACTGTCGTTATATTAAGCGACGGTTTTCGTCAAAAATCGTCGCTATATTAATCGACGGTTTTTTTAAAAAACCGTCGTTTAATGAAGCGACGGTTTGTATATAAACACTGCCATAAAATTCACAAATAAACTACTACGCAAAAATTAAAATCATGTATAAAATTTTGTGTAAAAAAAAAGTTTTAAAACCTGATGTGCGCGAAGATATGCAGTTCCACGTAACGCTGGAAGATCGCACCGACTAGCAAATCTACGAAATAAATACGAAAAAATGTTAGTACAAAAATACGGTTAAAAACCCCGTCACACAAAATGGCGACGGTTTAGTTAAACCGTCGCAATCTACAACAGCAACGGTGAACGATAAACAGTTGCTAAAAAAGCGACGGTTGTTAGTAAACCGTCGCTTATCTAACAACCGTCGCTTATTTTGATCAGCGACGGGTTTCTTAAAAACCGTCGCTATTATAGGGTCGGATTTAGTAAAACAGTCACTAATCCATCCGTTTTTTTGTAGTGTATCAAATCTTGAGTCATGTATTCGATTATTTGGGATTGCAAATAGCGTAATTATTGAGAAAATATTTTTGTAATACAATAATTATTTCTCTTGATAGAGTAATTGAAACGTGTTATAGTGTTTTACTATTGAAAAGATTAGATTTGTAATATTACCGGTCTCAAATTAGAGACCTTAATAAAAATTTGGTCTCCAATTAGTGAGTAGAATTAAAAATCGAGGTACAAAAATAATTTTAAATTATAAACATGATGAAAATAAATTTAAAGACCGATATTACTAACTTCGTTTGAGACCGAAATTACTGTCGGTCTCAAATTCAGTTACAAATCTCCGTTTTTTTTTTTTTTTTGTAATATTACCACCATTTATTTGAATACATTGTTTCATAAAAACTCGTACTAATCCGTGAAACAGCCACTGGTGCCTAGGCACCCTAGCCTCTCTCGTGCTTCTCAGGATATGCCCAGACGTCTTTTTGGGTGATGAGCCTTCTCGCTTTGTGGACATTTTTCTCATTTTATTTCGTTCGAGTTCTCCGCACTTAATTTAAATTCGTTAGGCTTAAATTTCTAACAAATTGGTGATTTATTCGGTAATACAATAATAAATATCTCAAAATATGGAGAATATGTGTATACATTAAAGTTTGTAAATTTAGTAAGATTCTAATTTTACATGTAGAAAAGGTTCATATAAAGTGTAATTATATGAAAATATTTTTCTGTTTAATTTTGTATTTAAGTTAGAAAGAGTTGTTTGACATAAAAGTTTTAAATAACAGTGTTCTAAGAAGCCCGCTTAAGCCTGAAGTTCGACAAACATGCTCCACTTAGGAGAAAAGAGGAAAAAAGCGATTAAACTGTAGTTTACCGAATTAAGCGTAATTAAGACGTTTAATTAAGTGTGTTTAAGCACAACTAATCGCATCTATTTATTTTTAAATTTTTTATTTTGAAGGTATGTCTTTTATTTAAAATAATAAATTAGGTTTATGAGTTAAATGTTTATTTTTTAATTTTAATTATGATTAAGCATGTCTTATAATGATTTGACAAATATTTAGCATTTTTTAATGTGGTCTAGTTGCAAAAACAAATAAATATTGCAATTTTGAGATTTTTATACTTTTATAAAATGAGAATTAATGCATCAGACTTAAATTTATCATATTTATGTTTTATTTTGATTATTTATTGGTTTGAGATAATTACAATTACACTAAAAATAAAAAAAAAATCAATCTTAAGCCTGTATTAACCTCGCTCAAGCTTTAAAAGCTTGAAGCTCGACATCCGCGCTTTGGCCACTTCACGCTTTTTAGAACCTTGCTAAATAGATAGATATTTGGTGAATCAATGATAGATGTTATGTGCAGTGTTGTAACACCTTAATATAACATGCAGCGGAATAATATAATTTATCAAATAATTAAACTTTGATAAATAAAATAAGACAGAATTAATCATGTACAAATGTACACACAAGTGTGTTGCCTTGGGAAAAAATATTCACTAGAAAAACTTGTCGGTTCACAAAATCGATACTAGTGAATAAAGAAAAACTAACTCTCTTCACAAAGTGAATAGAAAAGTAAATCCAAAACACTTATTAAACCAAATAACCAAAACTACGTATACAACGTTTGTGAAGCCAAACTCTTCTTTGATAAACACCATTGTAATCAATACAGTGATTATGTGTTGTACGTGATTGTCTTGATCTCCTTCGGTGTCTTAAAAGATCTTTTTCATCAAATAGATCTCAACATCTATTTTTTTATTGTTTATAAGTTTCATTTGCTCTAGAGTTTATTCATTGAATATTATCATAAAAGATATAGAAACAAGAGTTTTATTAAAAAATAAATTATTTTAAATAAATATATCACATTTGAGCTTATCAAATATCTCAATAATTTAGAAAGATAAAACTCTATAATTTAGTATGTACAATATTATCAAACAGAAAATATAATTATATTATTTTCAGAGTTTTATTTTACTAAATTTTTCTAATAAAAAAAGTGTTTTTGGGTAAGAAAAATTATCGGGCCGAAGGTTTCTTGCTTTACAATATAATATAGATGACCTAAGTAGGCATGTATGAGTATGACTATATTTACGTTATTTAAATGTAAGAAAATTGTCCCATTTTACAAATAACATACAAAAATGGCACATTTAACTCGAGTGAAATGGAACATCAACTTGATTTCAGCATTTACACCTGCGTGTGTGGTGTTCTTTCAGTCATGTATTTTTATTTCCAACACAAAATTTCCCCCCTTTTCAGTTGGTGGGAGTTCTTATTACATTTATGTCTTGAAATATGTCGTCGTTAATATAAGACACTGGACAAAAACTTGTGTGAGACGGTCTCACGAATCGTATTTTGTAAGACGGATCTCTTATTTGGGTCATCCATGAAAAAATATTATTTTTTATGCTAAGACTATTACTTTTTATTATGAATATCGGTAGAATTGATCCATCTCATATATAAAGATTTGTAAGACCGTCTCACAATAAACTTACTCAAGACATTGATATTAGAAGAACAATTAGTCATCCTAACATGTTTTTGTGTATTATGATTATTTTTTGAATTGTGTGTCGTGACTTTTAAGTGACTTGTGAATGAATACAGTTAGGTGGCTCGATGAATCAATTTTTTTTTATCGAAATCAAGAATTCTACTCAAACACACAATATATACATGTGTGATTTAGCGTGTGACTATTGTTTTAAAATATATTTCTTGTGAAATGTACTCACGAATTTTTATCTGTGAGATGAGTAAACCTCACTGATATTCACAATAAAAATTAATATTCTTAGCATAAAAAAATAATATTTTTTCATTGATGACCCAAATAAAATATCTATCACATTTAATAATCATCTATCTACAGATATTTATATATATATATATTTATTCCAAAGAAAGAGTGATTTATGAATCACCAAAATGTAGTGTAGGGTCTTTCTTTCTGGCTCCCTCCGAGTTCCAATCTGTTGCCAACTAACTACCTCCACACTTGCTATATTAATTATTGACCGCTCATCTTCTTTCTTTAAATAAATATATAAATATAGAGCAATCATACTCTGTACATTCTTTTTCTGCACATCTATGAGCGTCTGTCTACGTGGCACGCCCACAACTACACAAAATTTTTTGTTTTGTTTTTTTAAAAAAAGACTGATCAATCATGCACCGCCACGTAGACGGTGCTCATGATACCTTGCACACCTGGTGTATAGGGTAACAAATTCGTGTATATATATATATATATATATATATATATATATATATATATATATATATATATATATATATATATGACGATGAAAGGAGAAAAAAAGGCTCAATTTTATTATTTTACAAAGACAAATGATATTTTCGTAGACAAAAAAATCAAATGACAGAAAGTGATTGTTATTTAATAAATAAAAAAACATCTAATCTAATGGCTAAAAAAGATAAAATCGTATAAAATGATTAGTTTGCCTAATAGTTTTAATTTTGTTGAGAATTAACTCAAATTTTATTATTTATTTGAAGACAGTTAATTAAAGAGTCATGCTATAATAAGATAGTAAAATAATAAGATTTAATTAGGATTACAAAAAAAAAATTCTCAAGTTTCCGATTCATTTGGTTAATGGGAGAAATAATTATTTATATGTCTATAAATAAATTCACTATAATGCTTATGAAATAAATGTAATTATTCATTCAAAATAACTGTTCGCCGTTCGATCATATCGGCATCGTCGTGATCAAACGATCCAGGTTTCTTGCAGCTTTTCATCCTTAGAAAACCGTACAACTTCCGAAACTCTTTAGGCACGGTCTCCTTCCAGTGAGCGGCGGCACCACCATCTTCCGAAGCATAAGTCAGCTCCGCCGGTGATGATGCCGTTTTCAAGGCTGTGATAACCGACTTCAACGCGCGGCTCGGAGAGTTCCTGTTCGCCAGCATCAACTCGCCGATCTCCGCCGGGCTCATGGTGGCGCCGCTCTGGAAAATCTCCTCCACTTGGGGGAACAGTTTGTGTTCTTTGACTCCTAAATAATTACACGCTAAATCTTTGAAAGAATTAAAGTCGCACATCGGGAAATGGATGCAGACGTCGATTCTTCCAGGCCTCAACAAGTTGGAATCAATCCCCTCTTTGGTATTCATGGTGAAAATCATGATCCTCTCATCTTGAAAATTCGATATCCCATCCATAAAATTCAGGAAACCAGACGACGAGACCTTCGACTTCTCCGAAAAGTAACGATCCAAGTGTTCGATCACGATCAGAGATTTACACGTAGTATGTAACAGAAGCATATTCAGATCAGCATCATCCCGCACCTGTGACAAATGGACGTTAAACACGTCGTAACCCAGCAAATTCGCTACAGCAGCTATGAAACTGGATTTCCCGGTGCCGGAAGGACCGCACAGGAGATAGTTGCGCCTCCAAACGCGGCCTATCTTATGGTAATACTGCTTGGACTTGAGAAACGTCTCCAAATCATACCGTATCTTGCTTTTCAAATCCGAATCCATAACCATCGAATCAAAACTAGCGGGATGATTGAACGGAACAGATTTCCACCTACCTCCACAGTTATTATAGATCTTCAATTCCTTCCTCCGCTGCTCGATATCATCAGAAACCGCATGAATCTGCTGCAGATAAGGTTTTAGAACTCTGCGCTTATCCTTTCTCCTGATTTTCAGCACAAAACTCCTGGTAACCACCTGGTTCGCAGCATCCCTCTGGACTCTGTTGAGCCATGAAACCCTGGCTCCGAGAAAAGTATCGAAAATCACCTGATCATCGTCGAGCGACAAAACAATATCGTTCGGCTTCTTCCCGGAGAAGAGATTGGTGAAATCGGAATCTTCCAAGGAAGCCAAAGAATTGACGTACAGAGAAACCCGTCGGTAAAGTTGGTTCTCCTGGTGGGTGGAATCGTTGAACTCCGGAACTTTCAAGTGCTGGTGTACATGGAACCGATCTTCGAACCAGCCCGCAAATCTCCTTACTGCGTATATCAGACCACTCCGATGCAGGAACAATCGAAGAAGAAAGATCGAGCATAGAATCGAGAAGAATATGAACAACAATTTTAGTGGAAACATGAATATTGATGATATCAGAGTTGTGCGTTAATTTGTATGGCAGTGAATAAAAGGAGTCTCTTTGCTTCTTTAAAGGAAAGAAAGAACAAGTGTCATTATTATGATTTATGGGCCAAGTTGAATGATCGCGATGGTTAATTGCCGCCAATACACGGAGTATTATTTAATAGTTTTTATTATTATTATTATTATTATTATTATTATATTTAAAGTTCAAACTTAAAATCATCTATTTTACGAATAATTGAGATAGGATTCAGTTACTCAGTACACGTAATACGTATGTGTATAATTTATTTTATCATTATCGATTGGCTAAAGTGAAATTTGACAAATTATGGAGGGATTAAATTGATATTTGAATGGTTGAAATAAAAAAAAATAAAAATAAAAGTGTGTGTTGAAATTCAAAAATAATGTAATATTAGTATCATATAAGGGTAAAATTAGAAAGAAAAAAAGTCGATATCCTCTCTAAGTAGTTATTATCATGTCCTCACACTTAATAATATAGTATAGAAGTATAGATATAACAATTCAAAATTTTAAAATCTAATTTGATGAAATAAAAAAATCTTATGAGAGTTCACAGTTCGATTCTATTATATGAATTTTATATCCGACCGACTCATGAAAAGTTTATGTCAAAATATTATTTTTCATTTAAAATATGGATCAAGTCGATTCGTCTCACATATATAAATCTATAAAACCGTCTCAAATGTAAGTCTCATGTTATATCCATGAGATGGATCGACCCGACCCATACATATATTAAAAAATAATATTTTTCGTGAATTGAATCACATAAAAAATTTGTCTCATAAAATTAACATGTAAGACAGCTCATAATATTTTTTTGTTATATTAATCATTTTATGTTCTTTTATAACATTTTACAAGAATATTATTCATTTGATTGTTATAAATTTGTTTGCACCAAAAATTAAATTGAGCCCAACTAATTGTCTAAGCCCAAAAATTTAAATTGATAGAGAAAAAGAAGAAGCCCATTAGTGTATTTAAATAAGCAGATAACGTCCAAGAGATCGTGGAGAGAGAAGGAGATCGTTGGAGAAAATGGGAAAAGATCGTGAGTCATGGGAGATTGGAAGGAACCGCACCGCACAGTAAAGAAAATGGAGGAATCGGCAAACAACACACACACAACTCTACACAGACAAAAATCTGCAAAAAAACTCTCTGCTAAATTTACAATTTTCAAGCAATAGTTTTTCAAGCTTTTCAGTATATTTCTAGCGTCTTCTCATTTTAGATTTCAGCACAAGTTATTATATTTTCAAGTTTTGATGAATTCCTACAGTTTTGTAAATTCAAAATCATGTCGGAGGTTTATTTGCATCGATTCACAATAGTTTTCTTTATTTTGGCATTGCATTTGTTTTAGGAGACTATAACTGACGGTCGAATTTAGAATTCACGTCGCTTGAATTTTTAGAAGTTAGATTTTTATCATTTTACACAAATCGGTGCATTTTCGCACCTGGCACGCCCGCAACACCAAATATTGTGCAAACATATTTTTGGCACGCCCGGTGGGACCATCACTATGCCGCCAAGAAGGAAAGAAAACGTCAATCCAGGAGATGGGGAGTCTCAACCAAGCAAGGAAGAGGTTCACGCTCCGCTGACCGAACAGTCGGCTGCTGAAGAACCGACCAGGGAGTTGGATTTGCATCCAAATAATGTTCCAGAGGTGTACGCTCATATTTCAAACCGTTTGGTTGAAGAGTTGATTGCGATGAAAATTGATGAAATATCACAAGCATTGTCCAAGGCTGTGTCTGATTGCTTAAAGTCAGTATTGGGTAAACCGAACCAGTCAGCCAACAAAGAGCAGAATGTAAATAAAAAAGAAGAGAACCAAGGAAGCAAACAAGTCCAGGGAAGTAATCAATTCACTGAACTCGACCAGGGAGTGGGACATTCAAAGGCTGGCGATGCTCGCCGCCCAGAGTTCGCACCCCCAAACCAACAGGAAGAAAGGTACACGCCTTCACATAACAGGGAGGAAACTTTAGGTGGAAGAGTTCGGCCATATCCACGTACAGATGGAGTGGGGAGTTCGAAACAACCTGTTAACCAAGTCCATGCGATTACTAATCCTTTGTATCAACCAAGAATGTATGATGATATACCACACTTGGGTTATCAGGGAGTTGATGGAAGTTTTCAAGGATGGAATGCTGGTTACAGTACAGGGGCTCAGACTCGGGGGGCAAACTATTATCACCATCTGCTCCCCAACAGAAATGCAGCAGTGATCGATCATGATGTGGTGAGAGAAACTATTCAAGAGCTATATGGGCCGGCCTTGAGACAAATTGGCCGCCCAAAATTTCTCAAGCCATACCCCGACTACGTAGATGTCAACAATCCATTTCCCAAAGGTTACAAGGTACCAGATTTCAGCCTATTTTCTGGAGAAAATAGTCAATCTAGCCTTGAACACATTGCAAGGTTCACTATAAGGTGTGGGGAGCTGGAAAACTTGGAAAACTTTACTAATTTGAAGCTGAGATTGTTCCCAAATACCCTTACTGGCACAGCATTTTCGTGGTATGCCACACTTCCCCGAAACTCAATCTTAAGTTGGCGAGATATGGAGAAGAAATTCCATACTCAGTTTTACCGAACTGAGCATGAGGTGTGCATCGCTGATTTGTCAAGGATGTCTCAGAAGAAAGAAGAAACAATTGATATGTTCATTGATAGGTTTAAGAAAACAAAGAACATGTGCAAGGTGTTTCTGCCAGAGACTGAGTTTGTCAAAATAGCCCAAAAGGGGCTAGACTCTGAGCTCCAGAAGAAGTTTCAAGGTATGGAATTCAGAGATTTTTTTGAACTTGCAGCAAAGGTTGGGGAGTACGAGGAACTATTGACAGAGGAGTCGGCTAAGAAGAAAACAACAGTGAGCTCTTATTACCAAGAGGTAGAAGAGATTGCCCTGGCCGAGATTCGATCGAACGGCTCGTGCATAGTCCCTTTACTCAAGAGAAAATCCACAGAGTCAGATAGGAAGAGCACCACCCAACCTCCTAAGGACATGCAGTACACATTTGATGTTTCCAAGACAGACGACATATTTGATTTTCTGGTTAAAGAAAAATTCATCACTTTTCCACCCGATCATCAAATGCCTGCTAAAGACGATTTGAAAAGTCAAGAATACTGTAAGTATCATGACTCATATAATCATTCCACTAAATTGTGTTGGGCTTTCAAAAATATTTTGCAGGACAGAATTAACCATGGAATCTTGAAGTTCCCTAACAAACATGATTCCATGGCAGTGGATGATGATTCTTTTCTCCCAGTAGCTTCTGTTCATGTGAATGTGACAGATTTGAAGAATCTTCTCAAGGAGAAAAGAAGCCGATCCTTTGCAGTGAAAGACCTAATAATTAAGAAATGTTGGATCCCAAAGGGTCAACTGTTTGAAGCTAATGGAAGGAATAGTACTGATCGAGTAAGAACAGTTCAACAGCATTTCCCTAGAAATATTGGTGAATCCGCGGCCTATCGGCCGAGGAACCAACATTTCTTCGAGAGACCAGTGCATGAGAATCAAGGGTTCAGAGGGGAGTCATCTTGCAATCAATACCAAAGATACTCGAACAAGAGAGATACATATGGAGAAGAGCCGCGACAGATGGAAATCAACAAAAAGTCAGCTGACCAAGATAGAGAGTGGCGTGTGGATGAAATATCAAAAGGAAAAATGATTGAGAGCAGGAGAGAAAGGCCCAGATACGTCCTTCCAGCTAGAGGGGAGTTCAGTGAGTCTTGGAGGATGGCCCAACACAAAACGTTCCCTAGGCCACCGACTAGGACTCAAAAGAGACGGCTATTGAGAGAAAGAGCTATTGCAAGGAGAGAAGAGTCAGCTAAATTGAGAAAAAAAACCCACAATTGATAGTCCAGTCATCAGAGATCAGGTGGGGAGTAAATCCAAGTTTGGAAGATCGGCTACTGAGGATAAGTTAGTAGACGCTGATGACGATCTGTTAAGTGAGGAGGACGATCAAAGAGAAAAAACAATCAATTTTTACGTTGGAGAGTTTCACATCACTGTGGATTGTGCCACAGGAGTAGTGATACTACCTCAGAGATTTAAGATGATGGAAGAAGAGGATGGGGAGTTGATGTCCCAAGAATCAGTGCAAAAGAAAGAGCATGCAAATAAACTCCCTGAAGGGAGTTCAAGAGTGATTATCAAGCAGGGCCACCCAAATAAGCCCCAACAGGTGATACTTGAGAAGCCTACACCGGCCATGACCAAGCACATCAGGCCATTGTACATCAAGGCCCATGTCAATGGGAAACCAGTGTCTAGGGTCTTGATTGACAATGGCTCAGCTGTGAATGTTCTTCCGGTAAGAATGTTGAAAAGTCTCGGCAAAAATGAAGAAGACTTGATTCCTTCGGAAGTTTCGGTTGCTGCATTTACAGGGGAAACTACCAAAACCATTGGGGTATTCCCCGCTGATGTTATTGTGGGGAGTATGTCATCTTTATGTGCATTTTTCGTGGTAAACTCCTCCGCCAACTTCCAAGCGTTGTTAGGCAGAGATTGGATCCATGCAAACCAGTGCATACCATCCTCAATGCACCAGCTTTTGTTATTTTGGAAAGGGGATGACGTGGAGGTCGTAGAAGCGGATGGACAGCCCTTTCAAACAAGTGCAAGTGCAGTGGAGGCCAGATATTACAATGGGGATTTTGGGCCTATCAAAATTCGTAGCAACAGCAAGAAAGAAAATCCGTTGTACATGCAAACACCAACTCCAAGCTCGGTGTTGGAAAGAATCCTCAAACCTACTGTTATCGTGCCGTCTAGGCCGATAATTCAGCCGCTGATTGAGGAGATTGATGGTTGATTTGAAACAGAAAGAAAGAGAGGTAGCTGCAACCTCTATATGGAAGGCGCATGTGCAGCAAGTACTGGACAAAGTAGTGGGAGAGGAAGCATGGGACACCTATGGAACCGAGGTTGTCCACGAAGAGGAATACGAGGAGGATGAACTCCAAGTTGATGAATTGTTGATGGCGCCATCTCAAATGGAAGATGGCCAACACGAAGTGCAAGACCCGTTGGAAGAGATCAACTTAAGAGAATTTGATGATCCTAATATGGTATATGTGAGCACATTGCTGGAAGAAGGAATTAAGCAAGATTTGATCAGCTTGTTAAGGGAGTGAGTAAAGAGAACATAAAGGCTAATATCCAGCGGGGAGTTGGCATTTGAGGCCACTTTGGCATTGTTTCGAATAATTAAAATCCGAGTTCTTAGTAGCTTTCATTCTGGTTGGAAGGAAATTACATGGAATGAGATTTCATACCACCAAAACATGGCTGGAAAGAGTTCCGGAGAATGAGGAGTTAAAGCTCACCAAACGAGGCAACAACGATGAATGAAGAAATAAAAGAGCAGAATGAGAACACTGTGCAAACAACAGAAGAGTATGGAAGTTTTGCTTTAATATAAGAGTAGGCTTACTGGCCACTTTTGTATACGTGTAGTTCGTTATTTCGAGACGTCATATGATGTGAGCCTCGGGGCCACTGATGTAAATATCCATTGTTTATGATTCAATAAAGAAACTGATAAAATGAAATCGTCCAGCAGACCATTTTCATCATTTTGGAGGTATCTTGTTTCATTAGGGAGTCAGGTAAGGAAATAAAAGCAAACAGAGAGGCTGATATTAAGCAGGGAGTTGACCTTTGGAGCTACTTTGGTATGCCTATGTTCTTTATTACTTACATATTGTGAAATATGGATAACAAAGTGGACTCTATAGCCACTTTCAGGGCTACAGTAGCTTTCGTGCTACTTGAAAGGAAGTTAAGTATGTGGGGAGTTGGCCTTATGGCCACTTTTACGTAAATTTGATTGATGTTTTTATTATTCTTATGTTACGAGGAATCATTGATAAGGTAGGCTATACAGCCACCGTATAAATGATTGATTGCATGTGCAATGACAGGCTCGTGAAGTAGGCCTTTAGGCCACTTAGAATATGGCAAGAAAGACCACACTGAGCGGGTAGTTGAGCTCACCGAGCGGAACAACGAATAATAAAGGAAGAACATAAAAGAACAAGGGCGCTATGCGAGCCACAAGAGGACCCAGAAGCGGACTTTGGTATGAAAATAGGCTAACTAGCCATTTTTTTATGTGTTTAGTTCTCTATTGTAAGACTTGATTTGAAGTAGGCCTTAGGGCCACCAATGAAAATATCTGTTGGTTATGATCAAATGAAGTTGGCCAGTAGGCCACTTTTATCATATTGGATTCATTTTGTTTCGATAGGGAACCAGGGGAGGAAATAATTGCGAGCGGGGAGTTTTAAGCCAACATATGGTTTTGATTGAAAATATTGAAGTGAAGTGGGTTAAGTGGATTAAAAACGAATAGAAAACCCATTCCCAACATCCAATACACAACACCCCGTACAAATCCACCTTCGTTCCACATCCGTCACCCAACAACCACAACACCAAACCAACAGTCAACAACTCAAAGGCGGAATCACCGCATGCAAGAACAGTAAATAAACGTGTATGCGGGAAAGGGGTCCAACTGAAGTGCAATGCATGCAAATGGCTGCTTGGGTATGGGGAATGTGACCCAAGTGATATGCAACACACAAAGAAAATATTAGAGTTACCTCTTGGCTACCAATTCATGGCCATATGCACGTTCATTGAACAAGAGAGTCAGTGATCTAGCGGAGAGTTATGCCAACACATGGCTTGAATCAGTTGTTTGTCGGTGGGGTACACAAAACCACCCAACTCCCCACAGGAACTCGATACTAGAAAAGAAACAAAGGCAGTGGCATGTAAACATCTACAAGGAGCCAACATGGAAATAACATAGAGTAACATGGCAGTGATCAATATTGTGGCAAACCAGTCGTCATTCCCTCAAATTTCTCCAGGAGAGTCAAAGTGCCTCAGGGTTAATAATGCAAAGCAGAAAGAAATAAAGAGTCTACTCCAATCAAGACAGCAAGAAATTTCAAGGAAGAATAGCATCACATAGTACTCGAGAAAAATGGAGAAAGATTACCAATAGCTGTAGAAGAAGCAGAAACAACCGAAGGAAAATCTTGTAAGGTCGTGGTAGCCGCAAAACCATGGCTCGAGAAGATAGTAGTGTTCGCTCTTGCAGGGCGAGCAGATTCCGTTAGAAGCTGTGGTGAACCGAGGAGCCACGACGGTTGGGGAGTCTGTCTAGCCGAGAATGAAAACAACAAAATTTTAATGTATTTCTCATTGAGCAAATTCACAAACACCATGAAGGCACAATGGTGAAGAGGGGTTGTGGCCAGATTTTAAAATCTAGAAATTGAATGAAGAAAGTGAGGTGTGGGATTATGCAAGATGGAGTAGGAGAAACGCCGGCGAAGGAAATGCGAGCAAGCTCTAAGGGCAGCGATCTTCCAGCGGCAACGAGAGTAATCGGACAAAGGAGAGGCAGAGAGGTTGAAGAAAGTGGGATAGGGAGTTTTGAATCTGGAGAATGAAGAAAGCGGGAATGAAGAAAACCAAGAGACAGTGGCTTGAAATCCAATTGTGAATGGGCTTGGGTTATTCAGCCCACTATCATAAGCCCAACTCACATACAAATAAAATCACGGGCCGCTACAAGTACAATTAAAATTGGGCTCATACACAAGCATTTTGGCCCGATGGGCCAATGCTTGCGGGGGGCATTTGTTTGCACCAAAAATTAAATTGAGCCCAACTAATTGTCTAAGCCCAAAAATTTAAATTGATAGAGAAAAAGAAGAAGCCCATTAATGTATTTAAATAAGCAGATAACGTCCAAGAGATCGTGGAGAGAGAAGGAGATCGTTGGAGAAAATGGGAAAAGATCGTGAGTCATGGGAGATTGGAAGGAACCGCACCGCACAGTAAAGAAAATGGAGGAATCGGCAAACAACACACACACAACTCTACACAGACAAAAATCTGCAAAAAAACTCTCTGCTAAATTTACAATTTTCAAGCAATAGTTTTTCAAGCTTTTCAGTATATTTCTAGCGTCTTCTCATTTTAGATTTCAGTACAAGTTATTATATTTTCAAGTTTTGATGAATTCCTACAGTTTTGTAAATTCAAAATCATGTCGGAGGTTTATTTGCATCGATTCACAATAGTTTTCTTTATTTTGGCATTGCATTTGTTTTAGGAGACTATAACTGACGGTCGAATTTAGAATTCACGTCGCTTGAATTTTTAGAAGTTAGATTTTTATCATTTTACACAAATCGGTGCATTTTCGCACCTGGCACGCCCGCAACACCAAATATTGTGCAAACAAAATTACTCTTTCGATATTATTTTTATTACTTTATCATTATTTCTATTTTTAAAACGAATGTAAATCAAATAAATCCGTATTTTATCGAATGGTTATTGGGTTGACAACTTTCGACAACTACAGTAATGTAGTCAATATCTGTGCAACAAAGATTGACGTGATACTCGAACTATCGAACTTTTATTATTATTATTATTATTATTATTATTATTATTATTATTGCTCCATAAGCTGAAATCGTTCACTTTAGGCGCCCTTCACCTCGGACCCGACATGATTGTGAGAAAAGGTAAATCATGGTGACTCAGCCAACCAGCAGCAACTAGACCTTATGCTACGCCGCGCACAAGGAGCTCCCTCTCATTGGAGAGAATTTAACTCTCACACTGCCGCTTGCGAGACTCGATCTCTTATTATTATTACATTGAGAGGTAAGATTTTTGTTGTTAAGCGATCGAATTTGTTTGTCCTATCCTGGAAAATATTTCAAAGACACAAATAAATCATAAAAATTATGCGAGATATTTTACGATTTAATTTTGTGACATAGATATTTGACTCAATCTATTTAATAAAAAATATTTTTTTTGTTAAAAAATATTAATTTTCATATGTTATAAGTCAGATCGACTCATATCACACATATATATTCACGAGAACATCCATACCATACATAAATAACCCACTAGTGGAGTTTGGTGCCCGATCAACTACCCTATGTTTGCCCATGGTCCCCAACAAACACTTTCCAGCCATTAAATTTAACAAATCTCTTTCATTTCGCAGTTGTAAAGGAAAATTTTCAAGCATCCACTTTTTCGAACGAGTACGTTACATAAAGTTTGTTCAATGAGATTTATATGTTAAACTACTGCATGATACATCCATCATAGTCCAAAATAATACTCCATGTATAAATTGCTTTATGAAATTCTTCAATAAAATTTATTTATTTTAAAAACTGAAACAATCTGTATAGAAATAAAAAATAGTAAATATGTCGTGCCATTTATCATAGTTTTGATACTATATTTTATTAAATGACTAATCACATCCATCGATTTACTTTTTTGTTAAGTACACCTTCTTTTCGAAAACTATGATTAAAAAAAGTTTGAGTTCGAAATCATGCATAACTTATTATTATCCAAGATTTGACTAATTCCTGCTCAGGTTAAAAACAAGAAAAGATCTTTTGTGAGACGGTCTCACGAATCTTTATCTGTAAGATCGGTCAATTTTATTAATATTCACAATAAAAGTAATACTTTTAGCATAAAAAGTAATATTTTTCATGGATGACCCAAATAAGAAATATATCTCACGAAATACGACATGTGCGACCGTCTCACACAAATTTGATAGTGTTTAAAATATTCTCTAAATATAAAAATGAAGATATTGTGGTCCGAATGAATCTCGCATTATCGTTGATCTCTATTAATATTTTGGCTTTACATCAATTTTCCAGAGCTGATGAAGGAAAGAAGATGGGACGAACTAACCACGCAAAGAGTTGGCAAGTTGATCAGTTGCCTCACTACACCTCCTTTTGCAATGGTTGTCCTGCTGGTGGAGAAAATCAGAAATGATAGCTACGGCAAACCAAAAAAATGACATCAAGTATTGTTCGTGTACAACTAATAGAGTAGTAACACGGTTTTTGCCCAAAAAACTTTGAATGATGGGGAAGATTTAGAGTTTATGGATCAAGTTCCATTATTGTTATGCATCAGGTTATACAAATGGACATTTTACCTTATGAGTGAAATCATTTTTACTTTAAAAAAAAACATGTGTAGTTTTAGTACTGGACAAATTCAGGCATTTCAAGACGTTTAGGAGTTTCAACCGTTATGTCAAGGAGTCAAACCGTTGTATTTGTTGAACTCTAGTTGCAAGAGTTCAAATGACAAAATTTACCCATCTGAAAATCCAATGTAGCACAAAGATTCAAACCATCATACAATTTTGAGCATTTCTATAAGGATATTGCAAGTCCGTTCTGATGAATGCTGCAAATAGAAAGATCATACAATATAGTACCAACACCAGAAGTGACAAAGTTACGTATTTGGTCTACGGTTTGTCAGTTTTTCAAATAGCATAGACTTAAAATCGCAAAAAACAAGAAGAACATTTAATGATATAATGATATGTATAAATATTGAAAAAAACTTGTCCATAGTGTTGGAAAGTAGTACAGATGATCATAAAATTCGACCGTTGTAGCTTTTCAAATTTAAATATGTAGAACATTCAAGTTTAGAAACTTTTGGCAGTTGTACCTTCATGTGCAGTTAGAAGAAATCCACATGCTTCCTCGGCAGATTCACAAGAGAATATAATTTTAAACTTATTAGCATTAACAACATTAAAAATTGCATTCAAGTCTTTCAAATTGTTGTTAGCCAATCGATACTCATTATTATTCCAAGTTTCTTCAGGTTTGAGAATTTTATTTTCCTCTTCATCTGCCTTTGTTAGGTGCTCATATCCTGCAAAATTTATTTTCAGGCTTTTTAATCAATGGATTTTGTGGGAATATTTCACCCTACCTCATGGGGCACTGCTCTCCATTAGAAGATCAAAGGACCAGCTTTAACCACACATATGCGGGGTCCACCAAATTCTTTAAAATCAACGGTCCAGATCTTGTTGGGGGCACTGCCCCCACAGGTAGCATCAACATACCGATTTTATGAACACCCTCATGCTTCATTTTCGATACGAGTAATTTGTACCATCAATAGTGGTGGTTTGGAAATAGATCCTTTTTTACACATAAAATTTCTTACAAAATCAAACAAACACAACCAAGATCACACTATAATAAATAATAAATCTTCTCTGATGACAATTGTTATTTGTGTTTTCTTGCAATGTTATTACTTGTTCTTTATCGTTATTTATTACGCGTGTGAATGATAAAACAAAGAACACAAAGATACTGGCATTTTAATATCGTTCAGACAAAAGACCTAAGTTTGTTGTGCCACGCTTAGCTTTTAAATGAATCCACTAAATATAAATTGTTATTTATTCAAACTAAAAAAACTCTCTCTTTTTATTGACGCCTCTATGACTAAGTATTAGACTTCATTTGATGAGCACCACTCGTAATCTTAATCTGCCTCAATAAAACTCCCTTTGATAACATGGACAGTTCTCTCATGAGAACATCACAACGTTGCACCACTAGTAACTGAAAACCACAAAAGCAGAATGATAAAAGTGAGACTATCATAAAATTTAGATTGGTTTCGATTTAAAAGTGAGGTTATTATTTTCAATTTAGAAGAGTGGTTTGATTTAAAAAAGAAATTTTATTTAGATGTTTGTTTATGTAAAATATATAGTGATTTGAAGAGGTTTTTAATATAATAAAAATAATAATTATGAAATTAAATATTTTCGGAAAATTATCACCACAATTTCACACGTAATAATAATATAATATAAATATTTCTATTTTAAGAATATTTTAGAATATCTATTGTTGATTTTGCTCACTTGTTCCGAAGAGGTACTGAGTCGTCTACTTGCGATACGACTCATGGCATCTACACCGATGAGTGAGGCGGACGCCGACGCCACCATTAATTCAGTGTCTGTACAATTCGGCACGGTGGAAGCGCTCGAGCACGTGAGGAAACTGACGGACGTGGGAGCCACGACGCGTCTCCTTCACCAATGCATTGCCTATCAGCGAGCGATAGATTTGGAGCTCGAATCTCTACTTTCTCAGCGCTCCGAGTTGGATCTCCAGCTCTCGAATCTCCACAAATCGACCGAGGTTTTGGAGATAGTGAGGGCTGACTCTGAGTACATGCTTTCCAACGTCTCCTTCACCTCTGCGCTCGCTGATCAGGTATCCGCCAAAGTCCGCCAACTCGACCTCGCACAATCGCGAGTTCAAGACACGCTCTTCAGAATAGATGCCATCGTCGACCGATCCAACTGCCTGGACGGCGTTCACAAATCTCTTCTCGCCGAGGATTTTGAATCTGCTGCATCTTTCATCCAGACATTCCTCCAAATTGATGCCAAATTCAAAGACTCCTCAACCGCGGATCAGCGCGAGCAGCTCCTTTCCTATAAGAAGCAATTGGAAGGCGTCGCCAAGAAGAAACTTTCCTATGCTGTAGATCAACGGGATCATCCCACTATTCTCCGCTTCATCAAGCTCTACAGGCCTCTCGGTCTCGAAGAGGAAGGCTTGCAGATTTATGTTCAATACTTGAAAAAGGTAATTTCCGTGAGATCAAGAATGGAATTTGAGCAATTGGTAGAGCTTCTGGAGCAATCGAATAATAACACTAACGTAAATTTCGTTTCTTGTTTGACGAATTTGTTTAAAGACATTGTCTTGGCTATTGAGGAAAATATTTCGATTTTGATTGATTTGTGTGGTGAGGATGGTATTGTCTATGCCATTTGCGAGCTCCAGGAGGAATGTGATTCGCGGGGTTCTATCATTTTAAAGAAGTATATGGAGTATAGGAAATTGGCGAAATTGACATCTGAAATTAATTCATATAAGAACGATTTGCTCTCTGTTGGGGTGGAAGGGCCGGAACCTAGGGAGGTTGAACTGTACCTGGAAGAGATACTGTCATTGACGCAATTGGGTGAAGATTACACAGATTACATGGTTTCAAAAATAAGGAGTTTGACCTCTGTGGATCCAGAGTTAGGACCTCGAGCTACAAAAGCTTTTAGGAGTGGGAATTTCAGTAAAGTTACGCAGGATGTAACTGGTTATTATGTGATCCTGGAAGGATTCTTTATGGTGGAGAATGTGAGGAAAGCAATTCAAATAAATGAGCATGTGCTCGATAGTCTTACAACGTCTATGGTCGATGATGTGTTTTATGTTCTGCAGAGTTGCTGCCGGAGGGCTATTTCTACCTCCAATATTAACTCAATGATTGCGGTGCTGAGCAGTGCTGTGAGTTTACTAGGGGGTGAGTATTGTGAGGCGTTGCAACAAAAGATGAAGGAGCCTAATCTTGGGGCAAAGGTTTTTTTGGGTGGTGTTGGAGTGCAGAAGACAGGAACAGAGATTGCCACTGCCTTGAACAACATGGATGTCAGTGGTGAGTATGCCTTGAAACTTCGCCACGAGATCGAAGAGCAATGCACTGAGGTACTTACAGACTTTGTTTCCCTTATACGTGTGTTTCATCATCATCATCATATCATATTCCCACTAGTTGCGGGGTGATACGTGTGTTTCTTATTTCTAAATGTGCTTCTGCAGTTATTATTAAGTTTGGATTTGATATCCTATATGTTACATATTTTCTGAAGTTCTTTGGGAGCTATTAGAGAAACTACAGTCAGTGACAAATGATGGTTGATATACTCGGTTGACTGTAAATACCATCAGTTGCATTTGGCCTGCGGATTTCTTCTGCTAGCAATTATGCAATATCTTCCAGAATTTAGTTTGCAGTAGTGGACTTGATGGCCAGGGAGAGAGCAACATTGTATAGGATTGCCTTTTAAGGTCTTCTTCAATTTTGTTTGTGGTTAGGATCTTTATCAGTCATGCTACTCTATCTTGAATAGCTGAATAGATTGTATTTCAATTAAAGGAATTTGCTTCTTCTTTTTTTGTTGAAGTACTTTGTTTTGAATCCAAGCGTTTGAACATGGAGAAAAATGGTTCAAACTTATAGATGAGGAGTAGTTTGTGATTATAAACTTTATAGAAATCTTCATACAGTATCGGTTTTTAAGTTGTATTCAACTTCGAATGTGTGGGAAGATTTTCGTCCCAGACACCGCATGAATTTCTCATGTAGTGATTTGTGGCAGGGTAGCATCAATTTGGCAATATCCGCTTATTTTCACTGTCCATGTTCATTATTTTTGTGGTAGATCAATTATTTTTTGTTGTTTATACTGAATGTATCCCTGCAAACCCTGGTTAGGTGCTCAAGTACATCTTTCTAATGTTAATGATTGATGTTCTCATGGGACATGCGTGAATGCTTTTTCCCCAAAATGTATGCCTTCAAAACCATAGGATTCTTGTTCTGTGTTTTCTCCGCTATCTTATTCCTTATTCTTGGAAATACGTTGAAAGGACTAACTTCAGTTTCCTTGCATCAGGCGTTCTCTGCACCTGCAGATAGAGAGAGAGTTAAATCTTGCTTATCTGAATTAAATGAAATGAGCAACAATTTCAAGCAGACGCTAACGGTTGGAATGGAGCAACTCGTGTCATCCGTGACACCCCGAATCAGGCCAGTATTAGACAATGTGGCAACAATTAGCTATGAGCTTTCCGAGGCAGAATATGCTGACAACGAGGTTAACGATCCCTGGGTGCAAAGGCTTCTACATGCTGTTGAAACCAATGTGGGATGGCTTCAGCAATTGATGACTACCAACAATTATGACACTTTTGTACATCTTGTCATTGACTTCATTGTGAAAAGGCTCGAAGTCATCATTATGCAAAAACGATTCAGTCAACTAGGTGGCCTTCAGCTGGATAGAGATACCAGGACACTGGTCAGTCATTTCTCGAGTATGACCCACAGGACTGTTCGAGACAAATTTTCTCGTCTCACCCAGATGGCTACTATCCTAAACTTGGAAAAAGTCTCCGAGATTCTGGATTTCTGGGGAGAGAACTCAGGTCCCATGACTTGGAGACTGACTCCGGCTGAGGTTAGACGAGTATTGAGTCTAAGAGTGGATTTCAAACCTGAAGCCATATCTGCTCTCAAATTATAGCCCTTGATTTTCTCTCATGTTTTTTTTTTTACCTTGTGAAGTTAAAAGGTTTTAAATTTGTACAGTTGTAGCGATTAAGTTTTCAATCAATGTACTAATCATAAGTCGAGTTTATTTTTTGAACATATATAAAAGAATCATTATGAAATACAGGTTAACTGGCAAACTAGCATGTAGTAGGTTCCCCAACCTCAATCCGAGCTCGAGCTTGAACTCGAATTCATATTATGAATGATACAAATTAATTAATTAGACAATCCAACAAAAATTAAAGTATTAATTATATTTCCTTCCTGTTTTCTATTTTATTTAAGAGTGTTTTACTTTTTTTGGATTTACCTAAAACACCATCCATCTTATCAAACTAACTACATTGTTTTACTACCTTATAATAACATTTATCTCTATATTTTATTTTGTTTCGATTTTTCAATTTCAAAAATTAATAATTTTAATTATAATTTTTTTTAAAAAAATTAACTTTATTTTTTTAACGAAACACGTATATGAGCCACGATCCTCTAGTTAATATAATACATGGATGTGAACACACTAGAAGCGTGAAAAATCATAGTAAGGAATTAGAAATTAAAATTCTATAATTTTTTTAAAGACATTTCGGTGAAAATAACTATTCTTCTTCACTATACAAAGTTGATATATATAAAAATACATGTTTACACGTATTTTACAATAACTTTTATTTTAAATTTTACTGAAACCCATCTTTGGAGGGTTTGACATCAAATAGACGTCTGACCCTATTACAACAATCTTGCACTTATCTTTAGAAGTCGACATGTATCCTGTTTACGATTTTGTCGTGTGTCTCATTCCTTCACGGATCATTTCACCCTACATGTGGGGTAGTGTCCTATGTGTAGATCCACGGTCCAGATTTAGTCACAAGTACATAAGGTCCACTTTTTTTTTTTCAAAATTACAAATGTGGCTAAATCTGGACCGTGGAAATCCTGTGGGGACAGTGCCCCCACAGGTAGGGTCGAGCGATCCCTCATTCACATGACAATACAAATCTAATTAATTCTCTAATTTATACTATACTTTCCATAAATTATAAAAAGTTCTTATAATTTATTCGGATTTTTATTCAAGAAATTTCTAGTTTTAGGGGAGAAGCAATAATGATATCTCCACAGTATAGTTGCATAATACATTTGAACTGAAAAAAATTCAGTTTATGTTTTTATATTATAAAAAAAAAAAAACTATTCGTATGGAAAATATGTATTAGTCAAATAATGAGAAAAATGGCTTCTAGAGTCTGTGATTTTGATCTTCCAATGACCATCAGGATAACTTCCATTCCTAGCCATTTCTCTGTACATTCTCACATTGGCCTCCATTTGAGGACTCAACTCACAATGGCTCCTGAGTTCAGCCGGCATCTCGTCGTAAATTCGCCACCATATCCCATGCGCGGAGTCGCTACCGAAGCGTTGATTTTCGAGTACATCCCAGTTACAATCATAATCTTTATAGCACATCCATGGCTTCAATCCTAAGTAATGCAAAGCATAAGCATCGTCAGGGATGTCTCGTTTCCCGTCTAAGATCGCGATGAAATCCTTGAGAAAATTCAGCTTAGTTGGCAACCTATGCCACCACATGAACATTTCATTAAGAAATCCTTGATCCCCTCCATTGTAAGATACAACTCTATACCTTTGCTTCATTAACATCTCGAACGTGCAAGTGGATGGCTCGATCAACATGAATCCGGAGTTGAAAACATGCCTGCTGTTCCCTGAAGCAGATAGTTGAGGATACGCGAAGAACCCGTCGGTGTTGCGTAGGATGATGAAGTCGGAATCAATGAAGATTAGCTTGTCATATTCCACAAGTTGCCATATCCTGAGTTTGCTGTAGTTCCATTCATTATATGTTCCTTTCTGCGCATAAGGGCTGTGTATTCTTTGAATGTGCTTGATCTTCCATCCTGCTGATTTTAGGTTTTCTAAAGATTTCTTGGAAATGAAATCATCAACTAGGAGGATTAGGTCTCTTGTTGTGTTGGATTTGATTATGCTTTGGGCTAAAGTTATTGCACCACAGACATAATCTTCTGATGAATGAATCACACTTACATATGCTTCTTTGGGCTTGTGGGATGCTGTCGACACATCTGAAACGTCGTACGTACGAGGAGATTATCAGTCGCCAAAAGATAAACGGGAAATTAGCCTTCAGTCGCCAAAAGATAAACGGAAAATTAGCCTTCAGTCCCCAGCCGTCGATTTTTTTTGTATTCAGTCCCTGGGTACTTTTTTAGTACCACATTTCCACATGAAGTATACCACATTTTGTATGACATAGTACCACAATTTTGTGGATAGGGAGTGAACCCAAAGAAATGTTTTGATTGAGGATTTTTCACCAACTTCCACGAAGATAAATCAAAATTTAAGAGCGTGCATTTATAAAATATATTGCCCGAAAGAAAAAATATTACCTGGTTTTAGGAATGGAGGGGCAAGCTGACAGGAACCAACGGGCATGAGCACCTTTTGTTGTAACCTTTTCAAATCAGGCTTATAAATCCAATAATTCTCTTCATGCCACAATAGATCATCACATCTAAATATCTCCAACAAAGGACCACAAGATCCAATAAACACTACAAAAACTTGCCCATTTTTCTTCCTCACACTTCTAACCAGCAAGTTGGCCACAACTAAATTCACTTGCAACCTTAAAACATCCTCGAATGTTTTGCTATGTTTCCCTCCTCCACAAGGAACGTTAGCCACAACCAAATCCAAGTCTCTGTATTCTTCGAAACTCGGCATCGGAATCTCCGGACAATCTAGTGAGTCCCATGGCAAACTTTCATCAATCCATTGAGGAAATAAGTCGCTCCATTTTATATTCTCGGAAATTTTCTCGAAATGCACATCGACCATGTCCACTTCTTGATCTCCATATGTTGTTTTTTCGCCTATTGACGGATTCGTGGTATGAACTAACCCGATTTTCATTCTTTTGTTATCCATTTTTCTTGACACGATCTGGTACCATCTTGGTTTTCTATTACTTGTAGGAAAGGTCAAATTTAAGGATTTATTTTTTGGCTGGTCTAAACAATTTTGATGAATTCTTTCGTGGTATAGAATGATCAGAAAGATTAGGGATAGTGAAAATGTGAAGAGAGAAAAATTAAAGAACTTTATTCGTGTCATTTTTTGTAGTGTATATGATACAAGGCTTTGAGAACTTGTGGTTCAATCTTGTGTGAAAAAGTTTGAAGTATATATTTATGCATGGGATTAATTTGTATGTTTGTTTGCAAAGCCATGTGAAGTGTATGCCAAATATTTTATCCAATTCCCAAAAATTGTTTGTGGTTTTAATGAGTTGGTGATGCAAATGGAAATCAGAATTGCCTTCATATGTCAACAAATATTCACAATTAATGAAAGGATAAAATCAATTAATATAGAGGAATTTTAACTAAAACAAGGTATCTTTTCGGGATATTCTCAATTATAAGTTATTAGGATACTAACAAATATATTATATTCATGCACATAATGTCGAATTAGAATTCATAAAGTGGATAAGCATGTAATACCACATTCATATAATACTTAACTCATTAATTGTTTTGAAAACAAAAGGAAAGTTTGACTTGTGAAATGATTTTTTTCTTTCTCGAATCTTCTAGGATCAAAATTGGACACAAATCAATGAATATTCTTTCATTTATGCATGACTTATTCGGTATTCCCCCTCTTGAAATGTTGAAGATTGTGTTTCTTGAAACAGGCTAGAGTAGATGAATGAAAACTATTATGATAATAGATATTTTATTGCAATAGAACAGCTCATATCTACACTACAGGGTAGAGGCAATTAAAAGTTTTCCTTTCTGAGGAGAAAAAATAGTTGGCTCAATACCACTGGAAAAAGATAAAAATATGAAACTCGCAGAAAAGCTCGAGAAAAAGTTGATAAAACCAAACTGGAAGTGTGCATGATTTTGTTTGATAATAATTTTGATATGACAAGAACATATAAGCACGAATTAACAGGAGTGGTTCAAAAATAACCACACCCCCTACTCTAAAATAAAAAATAAAAACCAACCTACCTACAAAAAACATAGTCAGTCGATCATAACCAGATATTTTCTTTCCTAACTAGATGAATTCCTTCTTGCAGCATAAACACGATAGGCGGCCAACCCGACTACAGCCACAGCAGCTCCGACTGTAAGATTGATAAACTCAGTAACGGTATGACGAATAAAATGTGCAAGTGCAATTCAGAATTTTAAACGCCGTGGCAACTTACTTAAGAAACAAGAAGAAGAAATTGAATAACAAATGAATATTACAAGCATAAAGGCCATATCACAATCCAGAAAACAAGTAAATTGTCCATTCGAAAATCCCTTGATGCATCCCACAACTTATGACACATCCCAGCCCCCTCTCAAACTAGGATCAAACAACTGATGAAAATTTCTAAACCCATCAGACGGGCAACGCAGAATGGTTGTCAGTCGTTAAAACTATGTTCGCATTCTCTGTCATTCTCCTTCAATTGGATTATTCAGTTAAAAATAATTTCAAAAGAGGAAATTGTGAACATAAAGCGCAACATTGCAACACATGAATACATTTTGTAAGAAAGTTTAGGATTGTCTGAAATGTAACAGAATTAAGGTTCCAATAAATTGTGAAAAGCACAAAAGAAACATAGGTGGCATCCGGTTGGGCTCCCGATCTGACTCAACTCCAAATTTTAACAAACAAACTCAAAATGATTTTGAAATACTGTATGGAAATAAATATTGGAAGTTGATATGATCTGCAAAGAGAGATAATGTAATGATTACATGGAAAAAGTAAAATAGTATAATAACTAGTATAACTGCTACAATTAAGACATAGTTGTTCAAGTTTTATATTTTTTATAGTTGTATTGAAATATAAATGAACCTCTAGAAAAAATATTTGAGAAAAGAAACATGGAGGGAGATGTTTGAAATTTGTAGCCAACAATAGTTGGCTCTGGAGTTCAACCAAAAAAGAGCCATAATTCTCTAGACAAAGATACCTGAGACAAACACAAGGGACCGGTTAATCATCTTGTGATACTGCTTACGGCTTTTCCCTGCTACCGTCTCCGGAATGCTCAAATGAGGGTGTTCTGCTGCCCTCACAATCCTCTGAAATATGTTACTCAAATCTCCCAGCTTTGTGCTCAGGGGTATAGGAGGCTCTACTCCCATATCTTGGCTTACCTTTGAAGAGAAAAAGAAAGAAAAGAAAAATTATAGGCTTCAGAAGGAAGAAACCATATTCAGAGCAAAATAACAATTTAAATGTGCACCAGTCCAGATGCGCAGCTCTTCTTCCCACATCACAAAAAAACAATCAAGAAAATAGCTCCCATATGGTGGACACTAATGGAGGCCAGCAAGTCAGATTACACGTATTCAACCGTCCATCTTAGCACTTGGGCTGTTAATCCGTCCATATAGCTAAATCCATGACTTCTAAAGAAACTCAGTTTTTACAACTTGAGTCATACTACAGGAATCCATGATAACATTTGCTAGAACCAATAGCTCAGGAAAAAAACATTTTCTTGATTTGTTACCAACAAACACTAACAGAGAAAAGGAGAGAACTTTGGGTAAACACTGGACATATTTTACAAAATACTAGTTATAGATTCCATGGTTTACTACACAAATGAAGCCATTCAAATTTCATATATTATGCAGAGTACAAGCTCTACAAATAGACAAACAGCCAATAGAAACAAAGAGGGTTGAATTTGAACTCAATTTATGCTCATTCTACACAATATTACCCTTGTAGAATCTTCAATCTCTGTCAAATAAGGGTCAAGGTCATCCTTAGCAGCAACAATCAGGCAAGGCACCTCATACCCAGTAGCTTCCCCTTGACCAGCGACCTCCACAAGCATCTCAGTGGCTTTCTCCCAGGAAGGTTCACAAGAACTACAGAGGAAATATTACGTATTAACATTGAACTATTGAAGAAAATAACTGGTTGAAAAAGGGAAAAAAGGAGCAGCAATGTTAAGATAAAAGAAAAAAGAGTAAACTTGTGTGCTAATAAATAGGCGAATCTGGTTGATCGTCAATATTAGGGTACAAAGCAAATCAAGAAACTGGAGGGTTTTCCAACTTGTTCAAATAAAGCACAAGAGCAAATCAAGTATGGAGTTCAAATCAATTCGACTTTCCACGTTCAACTTGAGGGGCATTGTACAGATCAAAAAATATATTTTGAATCATGTCGTATCATTCACATTATATAATTGTGATTTAGTTATAGTAGGAAAATTTCATGCTACCCCTTGGGTAATAGCCCAGAGTGCATCCAAAGGTGGACATGTATCCTCATATGTGGGGTCCACTGAAAAAGTGTGGATATTCTTAGGACAATTTCTTTAGGATAACATCTCATCAACCGGTTATAGTACTTACATTGATATAATTGTTATTTAGTTGTAGTATTCACTCTTCATATCAGTAGTCATAGTATTCATATCAATATATTTTAACATACGTATAAAGGTGATGGTTATAACATAAACCAAGAGAAAACCTGCGTGGATTTATTGAATAACGAATATAGATCTCTGTGGTTGAATCACGTAAAACCTATAATGCTTTCTTTACTATAGTATTATTATTAAAAATTCAACATGGCATCATAAAAGAAATCCCCATCTCGGGTTTTTGTCGTGTGTCGTCAGAAAAATCTATCCATGTAGGAAAAAATAAGGACAATACAGCAATACGAACAAAAAACTGTCAGGACCAATTACTGCATAGCATATAAGAACCATGGTTCTGACTGCCTGATTGTCATGGTTACAAGTTGAACAACCCATAATTTTACTGTCTACAGGTTCGATAATCCTTTTGAATGCAAATGTAAGAAGACCATGTTGCTACTCCGTGAAATATCTCAACCTGCCTGCACAGTGTCTCTCTAGCAATGAACACAACATTGCGCAATTTTTTTGTAGACACTTTTGTTCAAGTTGAATGCTTAAAACATGATTCTATGTTCAACTAGAGAGGGAGCGTTGGAAATAAAAACGAATCATGAAATAAATTTGTAGTTTAGTTATAGTAAATATTTCCTTACATATTTATTTTAATCAATTTTCAACTATGCGTAGAAGGCATGATTTTTAATCCAAATCAAGAGAGGTTAATAAAGTTCTGGTCCCTCTAATGGCACGGGTGTAGGTTTCATGGCAAAGCCACGTAAAACCTTTGTTGTATCGGGTTCTTGATTCATTATATTTGTGTTTTTCCAAATTCAAAATTTATATTACTATCTATTCCATTGAGTAAAATCTTTTGTTGGTTCCGACAACCAAAGATTTATATTTTGCTGCTTGTTTTTTTGTTTTCCATTTTTCCATGTTGAAGTCTATGAGCTAGTGTTTTGATTCCTCTTTTTAACAGTACCGAGAAAGTGACAAATGGAACTTAACATGCCAGTAGAAAGAAAGCCAAGCACAAACTTCATATGATTTGGTCTCCAGCACAAGCTCAAATTAAGCTTAAATTTTCAACAACATTTAATTCAAAGTCAAGTTAGAACTCTGTAATACAACTAATAATCAACCGACTTGGCTAGTCTAGTAACCCTAATCAATAAAAAATGTATGAAGTTGAGGAAGAAATTCTGGGATGAGCCAACTGATATGAAATTACAACCTACAAAAGACCACCCAAAGAAGTAAAATGATGTATTTTTAACTCATCAATATCTTCAGGGTGCACCATCATTACTTTTTCGCCCTATCAGATGTCCAAAATCACATTCATTTCAAACTACTAGCACACAACCAGAACTCTATATACAACATGCAATTGTCAGCAAGAATATAAAAGAAGCCAGGAAATGGAAGACACGATTTTTTAACATTTAAACTTGTATTCTTGCTCGCCTGTGTATTTTGACCTAAAATTTTTGGGATGCTTTACATAACTTTTCTGAAACCGAGTCCAAACTACAAAATGCTGAGGAACGAACGATGTACAAAACCATTGACGACAAGGGCTTGGGTCATAGCCCATAGGTAAAAACTATAATTCATGCTATTGTATATGAGATACTGCTCCAGTAGATTTAGTGTACATTGCTAACAGCGAATTACTAACAGAAAACATGAGTGGCCATGGGAAACAAAATGGAATATGATTTCTGATGTTAAAAAGAAAAAAAGGTGTCCAAATTTTCATGACGCAAAGGCAGTTTTCTGTGACATTTCATCAAGATATTTCTGGTACCAGTGAAAGAAGAAATCCGCTACCTGTCATGTACAAATACTGCAACATCACAAGCTGCCAGGGAATCCTTTGCAGCTAGTAAAGTTTTCACTCCTTCCTCTGGAATCTCTCGTAATACAAGGGTTTTTTTAAGTCCCTGCCAACATAAAAATCGTAGCTTCTTCAAAAATCCAAGTATCTCCAGCACGCGAAATTAGACTAAGACATCCCACACTTATCAATCAAAAAGGAGCTTAGAATGCATTCTCATGCCATATTCGGACTTCAGGAGACAAAAACAAAACCTTCTTAAGGAGGCCCCAGTCAATGGACCATAAAATAAATTCTTAAAAATGTCAAATATTTCCACCAAGAGGTACAAGGCTCAGATGAAAACAACACTCAAAATAAATTTGGGATCATTTTCTTCAGTTATATTCAGATAAACGAGAAAAATTTATGATGTAGCACCCAAGAAATCAGTATGACACTAGCATCATCAACTCACAAGCGCTTTTCTCCGATGCAATTATCTGATTTCAATAATCCTTACTTTTCAGTTAGAGTAAAATTCACATTTTTTCCTCATGCAACTATTGTTTATCCACCTGCCAAGGTTTTCAAATCTCATCTGTGAAAATCTATATAAAATTTTGATTGTACAATATAATATGTTTCAAAGCTTGTGCAGGTCAAGACTATCAAGCTACCTAGTTTTATATTTCAATGAATCGTTTCTAAGAAATGAAAAGATGGGACATACCGATGGTAGATCAACCACATTAACAGCATATCTGTCACTGGTGGTGGAAACATACTCTTCAGTGAAAGGCCTACAAAGAAAACAACATCATAGCGACTAGAGGAATAATTGCTTCTTGTCGACTAAAAAATGCAACAAAATGAAACCTAGTATAAAAGTTGTATATTCGGTGAAGACAAAACTTACTTTCCAATAAAAGAACTCAACAAAGCAGATTTCCCTGCTTCCTTTGGCCCAAAAACATAACACAGATGAACATTTCTTTCTGCTTGCTGCTTCTTACGATCTAATCGTCTTCTCCGAGTTACTCGCATGGCAGATGAAGGATCACCACCATATCCAATATATATGAGTGTCTCGATGCAATGAATTGGGTCCAGAAGCATCATAAGTGCCCACTGCAAATTTGTACGTCATTGTCAGAGAAATTTATAGGCACAAATGAATAGAGCATCTTTGTTTTACAGATATAGGACAGACTGGTCAACTTAACAGCAAGCTTTAGCATTATTTTTAATAGTGAAAGTACATGATAGAAATTATTAAACAGACATACTAAGTAATTTCACAAATAAACATCAATAGTCATTATCACATAGGATACACTAGGTTAATTTAGCGAATAATAACAGAAGGAGGATATCAAGCAAGCATGAAGAAGTAGCTCAAGCATGTGTTGATCATAATGCACTTCGATGTCACACCATAATGGCTGAAAAATAACAGACCACAATTGGAGCAGCTTATAAGGGTGAAAGTTGAATATTGTAGTCAGAAATCAGAACCTGAGCCTGGAGTTGACAACACATACTTAAGACCAGGGGCAGATGAAACATAGTTTGTAAAAGCTAGGGAAAAGATAATTCAAACCTCTAATTCTTTTTCTTAACAGAAGCTGTCTTAAATTTTCTAGTGTTTGAAGGTGGCTGGGATAGGATGTATTAGGTGAAATGCATGAACACAAATGAGATCATGGATTTTCCTCTTTCAACTAGGCTTACGAAATGAAGAATGCTTATGAAGGCCAGGCAGCTAAAAATAGCGAAATTAAAATGAAAAACATGGGCAATCAAGAACTTCAAGTGCAATGATTGAACTTCACACACCGTTGCCAAAAATCCATCCAGATGTAACCATCCCAGAGCAGTCTTCTCTGCAGCATCCTCATATGGAGCTTTGTTCCAAGGACTAATTTCCAAAGAAGAAAAGGAAACGTTAGGGCAAGCGAAAAAGAAAGGTTGTGTAACCCAACAAAATAGATGCATACAAACTTTCCAGTGGTCAAAATTCAAGATTGATCTAGCAAAAAAAAAATTTGTGTAACCCAACAAAGCAGATGCATAAAACTTTCCATGGGCCAAAATTCAAGATTGGTCAACGGTTATGTGCAGAAAGATAGATGCATACAAACTTTCCAGTGGTCAAAATTCAAGATTGATCTAGCAAAAAAAATTTGTGTAACCCAACAAAACAGATGCATAAAAACTTTCCATTGGTCAAAATTCAATATTGGTCAAAGGTTATGTGCGGAAAGTGACCTACTTGAGCTATTTTTCACAAACTACTGAACTGCCAGAAGTCATTACAAGCCTATCGTTGCACCTAATCCACTCAACAATACATTTTTTTAAGGAAAAAATTAAGGTTGATGTAGGAAAATCCTCAGAAAATAAAGGAAAAAGGCTTGGAAAGTAAACCCAAACTGCTTTGCAGAACATGACTCGATGAATTATCCATTAAAAGAACAAAAACTCATTAACAGTCAAACCTGCAGTTATACGAGATAATTTCTAACAGGGAAACAAAGAAATAGTTGTTTGTAATTGTCCTTGGAGTGTCTAAATACATTAAAAAAACAAATATCAAACGGAGATGTAAAATGGTCACTCTAAATGATCTTAAGCCAACAACAAATTCTTAAAACCAATTTAAAATTAGTGTGTCACAGTTCTTTCCATGTCACCTAATCCTCAAATGAGTATTTTCCCCCACTATCTTGGAGAATGGAAGCGGTAAGCTATTCTGTTTGAGTTAATTATCTAAAAAACAAAGCTACATATGAATAACTGGCTCGTGCAATAAAAGTAGAAGAGCATCCATATTCGAGAATTTTAATGGGCTCTTGGGTAGTCTTCAGCGGATGCATCTCAAAAATCCAAACCAATCTATGAGTCTGAACCCGCTTGTTGATAATTAACTCGACCTTGAGTAAAACGACATAGATGTAAATGTATCAAAAATTTCCCTTCTCATTTTAGCAGTTCATCACAGATATCAAAACTGTTTGATAGATTCATTTAAATATGATCTCCAAAACATCTATAGTAAAAAGGGACCTATTTGTGGAAGTAACAAAAATGTGAAGATGCCAAACAAAAATCCATTACTTTTCAGGCGCAGTAGAAAACAAATCTTCAAGTTCGGCAGATCGAAGAGCTCCATCCTTTAGAACATAGAAACAAAAAATCATGTTAACGTACAGCATGAAATAAGAATTTAATAACACGCAATTGAATCACATTGATGATTGTAAGCAAATAGTGCAGATTGGAGCACCTTAAAAATAATGAAAACGCATACCATGGAAATGACGACTAAATTACGTCCGGTTGAGAAATAACAGTAACACGACACTGTCACGACTTTCTAAGACCAGTAAAACAAAGTTCGATGGTGGAGCCAGAAATGCTCCTCAGCATATCAAAAAGGGTGTCTTTATGTGTGTTATAAATCATGGCTAAAAAATCTCCCTTAGTCGCACCATCTGATAATCCCACTTCCACCAATTCACATGATAAACTTGTTGCCACTACCTGTGAACTCCGTTATTTGTTATTTTTCTCCAAAATATGGTGTGGCTCAAAATCATCATCCCTATCCTGGTGGCTCATCCTACACTCCCTGTAAGGTGGATTCCAAATTCAAAAGAAACTAAAAAGACAAATAATTCTAACTAAACCCAAAAACCTTTTTGTTAGCTCCTACAGCGATGCCAACCACGCTCTAGTTTACTTCTCCTATTACGACCAAACCATCTCAGCTAAATATATCTCCTTCTCCAGCTGCTTGCTGTGAGCAACTAGATGGCATGTTTGAATCTTCTATGGCTGCAGATGACCATCATCCATCTTATTTGAATCATCCATGGCTGCAGATGATCATCATCCATCTTATTTAAATCTTGTACGAAATGTATCACTCCCGAAAACCAAAATTTATATTTGAACCCATTTTATGTGACAAAAATAATGAACCAAATGTCAATTTTATATGTGGATTTGTACCACTCCAAAGACATCACAATATCAACTGAAACATAATCATCTAACGCTTCAGAGTTAAAATTCTGGAATGAAAATTTGATCAAAAGGTTGATGTGGCGGAACTTCATCTGTTGAGTTTGAAAAAATTCTTTAGGTTTGATTTTAAGTGGAATCGACACAGATAAGCTAATTGATGACGGATAATAGCTTTTTCCAATGATAAATCATCAATCCAGTCCATTTTTCCACATAAAAATAATAAATGACATTTTGTTATCTCGGTTCCAGACCTTTAAAAAGCACACTCAGATTGCCTAGTGTTATATGAAACATTAACAAGGAACTGTTCCAAAGGAGACCAAACTGATCACATAAAGGACAATATCAATTAATTAAAATAACTCAGTAATAAAAAAAATATAAAATCAATAGTAATCAGAATATTACAGTTATATATAACTTAACTCAGCGGGAAGAGACTTCACTTACACAATCAACACCGTAGTTCGTATGTGAAGAAAAATCAGAAGATTACAGTTATATATAACCTAATTCAGTACGAAGAAACTTCACTTACACAATCAACATCGTATGTGAAGAAAATTTTTTTGAGAAACTCCACAGCTTCATTAGTCAGCTCCACACTCTACAAATATGAGAATCAAGCATTAGAAAATAAAACAAAAACAATACACTGCACAATAAAAATTATCTCAGAGGAACCGAACAGGAGAGGCAATTCACAAAACCATGAACTCACAAGAAAAAGGAAATCAGAACGAGTCATCAGAACACATCAGAAAGTTGAACTTCAATTAGTGTTGGACTTGTGAAGGTTTATGAATAGATAAAAGTCAAAGATCAATTGATAGGAACTTTAATAATATGATGATTTGTTTGCTGATTCCTAAGCAAACTTAGCCACATCGTTTATCTTTCCTCGGGTGTGACAAACAATAGGAGAAGAAAATGTGTGGTCATAAGAATGCAACATAGAGTTTCAGTGCAGCCGATCGAAAGTCAATGCAACTAAAATTGATGGAATTGGGAAAGCCAAAAAACCTTAAGATTGTTTCCTCTTTGAAATCATGCATAAACAAGCATAAAGCAGAGATTGTATCCAAAAATGAAGTATATCCCAATATAATTTGATTGATGTAAAAGTAGAGATACTAAAAACTAGGAAACTGATTAATAGGAAAAGAGACTACTTTGGACTATAAAAAAGTAAAAATTCCTCTCTTTAAATGAATAACCTTCAATCGCAAACCCACCAAAGAGACTTCGGTTACTTATTACTATAAAAAAACATACTTCATTACAAATGAAGCCTCGCAATAAATTTTCAAATTCAAAAATCCCATCAACTCAGGAAGGACCTTTCAAGAATAATAAAAACTTTATATTTCATCTCAAAAGTTGGCCTTTGAAATTTCAACAGGATATGCCATCGTAACCACATATTAGATATTTCTGGGTTATAGTGTTCTGGGTCAGACAGTTCTCCAATCATAGGTTCGAGTTTGCTTATGAAAGCCATACAGAAAAGAAAAAACAATGAACCATCTCACCAGGAATGACAACTGCACGTTCTATCAACACTGGATCCAACCACAATCAATTTTTAAATAAAAAAGATGTTAAAATCACTTTCAATTTCCAAATGCGAACCTTTTAAATAAAGGCATCACCAGGTTCTTTCATATTTTCACATGTGACCCAGTGAAATTCATGCTAATATCTTACAATTAATACCTGGTCAGGATATCTCTTTATTGGAGGTGGCAACTGATCATCCCGGAGCTTAATTTCGTTGTTATATCCAAATTTTCTAAGGACGGTCCAGGTTGTCTCCAATCTTCCCTTCTCAATAAAAAGTGCATGGAGAAACAGGAAGCCAGTCAATGTAAGACCACGTTCATCGACACCTTCCTGCAATTTATCTCGTACAACTCTCTTAACACCAACTATTTCAGACGGCTGCAGTGGTGCATTGAAACACTTCACCTGCACATTTACTACTTACATCATTTAAATTTCCATAAGAAAAATATGAAACTTATACATGAAGCCATAAAGCTAGTTATCCTTAATCAGAAACAACAGTGAGACATGTATAGGATTTCATAGTATCCAAATAAATTGACCTGAAAATCATTTAACTCTGAATCACTGAGGGCGCCATCCCTGTCATTGTCACAAAGAATAAAAATCCTTTTCAAAGCCCTCACACATCTCGGCTTCAAAACTTGTTGTTCCTGATCAAACAGAGGGGCAGTCGGGTGCAGTACTGCTTTTTGTGCATAGTAGAACACCTCAGGAATCTGCAAGAAGAAAACAACCACCATGTGAGAGAGAGAGAGAGAGAGAGAGAAACCTATCACTAAACTCCAAACAACTAGCAGGCATGAGCATGATAGTCAATTATTTGGTTGAAAAATACAAGAGCATATCAAAATAAATAAATAAATAAAATATATTAAAAAGTAGGAAAAAGTATCGGCATTATATCTTAACCTGAATATGGTTTACTGCTGAACATTCAATACAAGTTTCAATCTCCCGGAACTGTTGCATAATTGGTGACATAACCTGCTCCAGACTAACAGGCTGTTGATCACCTCTCTTATCTAGCATGCAACCCACAACAATAACCGGCACTTTAACCTGTAAAAAATCTATTTTTACGTGCTATTTAAACTGAGGAAAGACGCTGCTTGAAATGTTAAAAACTCGTCGCTCCTGCTTAATTAATAAATTATATGAGCATGAGAAAGTAACCTCTAATCGTCGAAGTTCAGGAAGCCAAAATGAACTCAATCGATCCAATGTTTCTGGTCTATCACATGCGTAAGTGAGAACAACAGTATCAGCTTGTGTTAGTTGTTCAACAAGCTTGCCTCTATGCTCAGGACTGCATTCCCAATGGTATGATAAAGAATTAAATTTTTTTATCAGATGGGAAGAAGAGAAACAAACACACAACAACGACAGAAGGGCTAAAGATATATTAAGCACAAATTTGCGCAAACCTTAAGGCACAGGATAACCGAAAACAAGAACACAGTTCAAATATGACGACAAAAAGAGGCATAACTTTACATTTTAAAGATAAATAAACTCCAAAAAATGATGACTCGCACAACCACCTTAAAAGCGAACCTTACGCGTACAAAAAAAATAAGTCAAAAGAACATATGAATCATATATCCAATAATAAATACACTTTTCTTAAAAATGAAGTAACATATTTAAAGACCTTGATGAAGTGTCAAAAATGGTGACTGGAACACGGTCCGGGTACAAGTCCTCTGGCAGCCTGGTTGGTGGTAGCACTGGAGGGATACTTGTGGGAAAGTTCTCAGCCGCAGCTGTGACTATCAAACTCGATTTTCCTGTCTTGGCATCTCCAGCAACAACTATTCTCACCCCTGCAGCATTACCTGCCGCACCAGAAGCTGAAGAACCTCCCGCCATTCACCAACTCCACTCGATCAAATGATAAAATATCAAAGAAAAAAGGACTGTGACTGATTGGACAGCTTCCGCCAATCCTGGGAACAGAAATAAGAGCAATTGAAATACATACATACATATATGTAATAAACCTGAAATGAGATCCATGCCCACCACTGCTAGTGCTGAACAAGCATAAAGAGCAGAAGTTTGTTACCTTGCAGGAGGGGCAAGAAGACGCAGAAAAATAATATCTCGAGAGAGAACCAGAATTCTAAATTGCTTGTTCGATCAATTTAGGGTTTAAGCAGCGGAGATGATTAAAAAAAATATTAGGAAAAAAAAAATGGAAGCACAGATCCGACGGTGGGGATGGGATAGTCGAGCCAAATGTAAATGAGATTGAAGAGAGGCTAGCGGCTCAGGCTGCTGAGACTCGTGCTTAACTCCATCCCCAAAACACTCGATTTTACACATTTTGAATGAGTGGGTTTTTTTAAAAAAAATAATAATTAAAAAATTATAGCTTTCCTTCATTTATTCTAGATATCTTTTTGGAAATATTATATGAATTTTTTTCAAAATATTTTGGATAATTTTACGCACTGATAAAGTTTTTATTATGACAAAAATTTATGTGAAACGGTCTCACGGGTCGTATTTTGTGAGACAGATCTTTTATTTTAGTCATCCATTAAAATATTATTTTTTATTGTGAATATCAGTAAGGTTGACCCGTCTCATAGATAAGATTCGTAATACCGTCTCACCAAAGACTTACTCTTTTATTATTTGACATGAATTTTTTTCAATGATAAATATTGATAGGTTATTGATTAAGTTTTATATTCAAGATCAATTTAGATACAAAAGTGGAAACATAAAAAACAATTAAATAAGTATGATTTTCAAAGTGTTTTTATTTAAGAAAAAAAAACAGAATAAGTTTTGACGTTTAGATAAATGATAAAATATATTTTTGTTTTTATTTTAAATAGAAATAGAAACAGAAGCTAAAAGACTAAAAATTATGGCAAAAATTTGTGTGAGACGGTCTCACGGATCGAATTTGTGAGACGGACTCTTATTTGGATCATCCATGAAAAAGTATATTTTTTTATGCTAAGAGTATTACTTTTTATTGTGAATATGAGTAGGGTTGTCCCGTCTCACAGATTAGTATCCGTGAGACGGTCTCACATGAGACCTACTCAAAAATTATTGCTTCCAAAAAACACTTTTTGCTGATGAATAGTAATTCAAATGACATCAAAGTTTCAAATTTAGGACCGAAAATTAGGTTAGACCAAATAATATTGTTTTAAGAAAATATTTTTTTATATAAAAAGTATTTAGTTGTTGGCTTCTCTAACTAAAGGACTCTTCGTGTGTTTTTAAAAACTAAAATGGGCTTCTCTCTCTTTTTTATTAAGAACAAAAAAAGTAAGTTCTCACTTTTATCATTCTATATTTGACAAAAATTTATGTGAAAAGATTTTACGGGTTGTATTCTGTTAGACGGATTTCTTATTTGGGTCATTCATGAAAAAGTATTACCTTTTATTGTGAATATCGGTTGGGTTTACTCGTCTCAAATAAATATTCGTAAAACTGTCTCATAAGATACCTACTCTGGATATTTTTGGGATAGTTGTTGATTTGAACTTGTATGCAAGTGACGACTTTCTTCACTCAAGTACCTGGATTGGTCCACCCGAATTCAACGTACCCATATTTTCTTAAATAAGGTAATATCATATATTTGCTAAATCAAATATTATATTCGTTAGCATATGAACATTTAGCATTTTAAATTAAATAGTGTCATATTTTAAAAATTCAATTTTAAAATTTTTAAATTTTTTTTATAAATTTTGATTTAAATTTATCTTAAAAAATAAAACTAAATATATCTAATCTCGTAATATTTTTATTGTTAATTCTAATAAATTATTATTTCACAATATTTAAGAATTTAGCTTCAACTTTTAAATTTATTGATGATATGTGTCTATTTTACATGTTTAAGTTTGTGATTTTCGGTCCATTGTTGCATATTTCATTTCATGTCAGGTGCATTTCAACCTTAATTTCAATTAAAAACACTATTGTCAGGAAAAATGAGTATTGAGTTCTATATGCGAATAACATTAGTGCTTAAAGTTCAAATTTTCAAGATATAAAATCTTTAATTTGGATTTTCTAAGCTTATACGCTTAAATTCGATCTTTGGAGTTAAATTAACGAGTTTTCTTATAGTTTTGATATTTTTTTAGCATTTACGTTTAAATCCAAGTTTTGCAAGATATAAACTCTTGGAATTGGATTTTAAGTTTAACGCTTAGAATTCGAAATTAAAAAGTTTGCATATCATATTGATAGATATTTCAAGTTCTTGTGGCTTTGAAATTTGTAGTGCTAATATTTTAAAGCGGTAGTCGTTGTATCTTCGAAAACGAATTGCCAATAACCGTGAGCACCGGAGCGGAACAATATCGTTTTAAGGAAAAAGAATCAAACTATTGCCTCGACTATTTTCTCATAGCCATTTGGTTAACCAAATTCTATCCCGAGATTTCTCAAGACAAAACAAAAAAATACCATACCAACAATTATGACCACCACTCATATGAATATCACTACAAAAAAAAATCATTTTTTAGCGACGGCTTTTTTGCGACGGTTTCGAGATGACCACCACTCATATGAATATCACTACAAAAAAAATCATTTTTTAGCAAGGTTTATTTTGTGAGAGAAGAAACCGTCGTAAAAAAAATATTTACGACGGTTTTATCAATTAAAATCATTTGAAACCAATGCGATCGATGCTCGTGAACATCCAAAATCATATGGGAGCCATGATTAATAATGAGTCCGTCGCAACTTGAAAATCCCGAAAATACTTTTGATACAGAAGTACTTCTCCTTCCCTTATATAATATATTGATGTTCATGATATAACAAACCCTTTGAAAAAATGCATGAGTGTGAATTGTGAGGTAAATTCTTAGCTATAATGGTCAAAACCATTTTTCTAAAATATATATATATATATATATATATATATATATATATATATATATATATATATATATATATATGGAACGTTCATTACTCGTTTTCTTAAAAATTATTAGAGTTTTTTTTCCCTCTTAATATTCGTCTGAAACTAAAATCGTACATATATTTGTACTTTCAAATACCTTACATCATTTTTAAAATATAAAACAACTAACTAATATTTAAAAATCCAAAAGAAATCGTTTAAATCAATCGTCAATCGTTTAAAAATCCTAACTAAGCAAAATTACTAAAACTAATGATGGATCGTATGTGTTAACGCCTTTGAAGGCATTTCGCACACAACAACCTTCAATGAGCTTCAATAACTCGTGTTCTAAGAATATTAACACCGATGAATTAAATCGAGTTTGGTTTTAAACCAAGCGGAAGAAACTCGAAGTAATCATTCGTAAATAAAACTGAAATGTTAGAAAATATTTTAACTTGTGTAAACTGACTAACTGAAAAAAACACATATTAGTTTTTGCATTCTTGTATTTCAGTTATGATAACAACTGAACACACGAAGACACTAACTAATCAAAACAATTTTAAAGCGATAGATAACCAGTTAAATACACAAAATATGTTTATGGATGTTCGGAGACTTCAACTGCTCCTACGTCACCCCTTCTATCTCTACGGATAGGATACACTAGAAGACTTTGATTTATACAACTACGTGTACAAGCCCACTCAGCTAGGACTTATCTACTGCCTAAACTGAACTCCTAGCTACGACTGAAAACAACACTTTCAGTCAACACTTATTTAACGTCTATGTGAGAAATACTACATACACAAGTTTTATGTCTTTGTGCAAGACTGTATTTGGGTGGTATTGAGAGTAAGTATGTGTGTGAGAACTGAACAAAAATGTTCTCACACACTGAGGGATAACAGGCTTCTAAACTAAGCAGATATCACGATGAATAATTCCCTCTGGGCTTAAGTGATTCTGAAAGCTGATAATCAACTGGACGTGCCCTTTACTCTCTAGTATTGTATATTGCTCCCTATGTTGTTTTGAGTCTTCACCGATCTTCTCTTTATATAGGCGGAAGAAGCTGATCGTACAGAGAGACTCATTTATTGTATCCGTTGCATTTGAATCGGATTCTTGGACTACATGTCTCGTCTTTTTGACTGTCCCTCTGAAGCGTTTTTGTCTTTAATGCTCTGATACAACATCCATTATTGTCCTTTGACTGGATAATGGCTTTGTACCTTCTCGCACAGCTGGAATCCACTTGAAGGAATCTATCATCGTCCGTAACTGAAGAATTCTAACTGATGCTTCGAACTAGTCAGTTTGAACCGATCTTTCAATTGGGCTGGTGAAATCAGTTGACTCGTTAGTTGAACTGATTTCACACTCGTTCAGTTGGACTGATCAGCTGGGTTACTTCATCAGTTGAACACTCTTTCGGCTGGCCAGGCTTCTGAGGTTTTCCTGCTGAATTACCTATCAACTGGTCAATCAGCTGTACTGCTCAAATGACGTAGCCAGTTGAACTGATTCATTTAGAGCGATCAGTTGGGTCTTCAGTTTTGCGATGTAAACATTTCGTGAGTGATCCTAGATGCTGCACAACTAAGGTAGATCATTAGTAACACAATTAACAAGTTTTGTTACCATCAAAATCAAGATTGCGAATTTGAAAAGTTCCAACAACTAACAACATCTCAAAAACCACTCAAAATCATAATCAAAATCATAAAAAAAATCTTTAACATAATCCTAAAAATCATAATGTATAACCATAGTCTAGTGGGGAAAAGTAGTGCTGGTCACCGAGTTATGTGCACCTTTAGTTCAGTCAGATCAACCATCAAGACCTCAATTTTCATTATTATCATAATCATCTGCATCAATCACATCTAGTGAGTTTAAAAATTCAGTAAACCATGATATTGATAACAAGTAATGCGTATACAGATCACATGCAACAATGAAAATATTTTTACGTAAAATACATTTTCATAATGATACATAAACTTAAATATAAACATTTTCATATTATCATAAACATATGTGTATTCATCATATTCATATACGTATTCATTTTCGTTGAAATCGTTAATTGTGACTTTCGTATTCGTATTTGTATTGGGCGATGAATCCATCTACATGTATCCACAGTACTAGGCGGCGGGGACATCAGTGACACTCACACCCGTCAACTGAGTCTTGGCCTACGTATTAACATATCATCATATCAGTGTATTAGTCACAGTTATTTCACTTCCTTCAACATTTCGTATTTCATCACTTATAAAAATTAAACAAGCATATAACATTTTTCTTTTAAACCAAGCATACAACATGTCTTTTAATGTTATCGTTCATCATAAAATTCCATAAACATGCAAAATAATCATATTAATATATAAAACAACATTCAAGACACTGCCATGACATTTACTAATTTTCGGGTGTAAAATTATTGTTTAGCCTCTAGACGTAAAATTTCACGCTTTTGACATGTGTTTAATTCCGTTGACTTTGGATCATACCAAATAATTATTTAAGCTTACATAAATTTTCTCATATTTTTATTTGGCATAAATCGATGGCTTTTAATTTATTATTTAATTATAACATATTAATATGTTTTAATCCCAAATTAAACCCAACTTTAATATAAAATTCACCAATTTAAAAATTATTTAATAATTATGTTGCCCTCATGAACCATGATTCAACACCCGTTGAGCTATGTTCGAGTTTTAGTTCAAAGGAGACCCTAACTCGAACCACCTAAGGAACCTATGAGCCAACTTACGTTTTCAATGAGCCAAGCCCGAACCATCCTGAACCAACTTTGAACCGGATCCTCTATGGACCCCAATGGACCCTTGGAACCCCTAGGACTCGCTCCCAAGCTCAAAATCGAAGCCACAATTAGAACATGCCATGACCGAGAGACCCTAATGCAATAAGACTTTATGTTCACGCCTAGGACTCTAGCCACTGGACCAGCCCGAGCCCAGACCATTGGACCCTAGTGACTCAACCTAGCCCAGCACGAAGCCCCCTAACCGAGCCTTTTTTTCCGGTGCATGCTGATGCACTTCCGTGCAGCCTCACGGGTTGAGTCCTAGCTTGCTAGGGCTCCTTTCTAGTCGTGTCTCTTGAGTCGTAGCGTGGCTAGAACTCCTTCCCTGACCCATACGTGACCCTAGCCCAGCCCTGGTCTAGCCAAAGCCAAGCCATGCATCAAGTTCCCTTGAAATCGAGCCATTGATCAACAAAATTGTGGGGTTGATTCCAGCTTATTCGATTCTGGTGTGCAGCTTTTTCGTGCTTCCTAGGACTCTATAAATCGTGTAAAAACAACCTTAAACATTCCCTAATCATGGCAGCCCCTACATGAATGAAATCAACAATTTTTGGCTCAACAACCATGTTTTAAAAACCCATGTTTATGCATAAACGAAAATAAATAAAAGTGTCACTTGTTTTTCAATGGAATTCATAATTAGATACATAATATGGTACGACGATGAGTAAAGGAAGAGTATGGTGTGCCTTGCGTTATTTAACGCACGAATCAACGTGGATGAATCGAAGAACCACGACGAGGGGACGTTGGCTTAATTTTCCTTGCAAATTTTCGAAACTTTCTCTTGTTGATGCTTGTGTGTGCCGTGTATTGTGAGAACAAAGAGTTCTTGTTGTTTGTTGGGTGAGGGAAGCGTGAGATTGTGAGTTCTGGGGTGGGATTGTGCACTTTAAATACCAATTAAAATACTAATGGTATATTAGGCCCATTAATAAGGTTGTTAGGTCCAATAGCCCATTAGTGCTTAATAAAGTTATTTTGTTTAATAAAGTTGAGAAATTATTAGCCGGGTTGTTGTCAAACATTCGTATTTTTGATGAAATCAAATACCGATAAAAATTACGTCCCGGCGTATAAAAAGCACCTCAAAACTTCTTATTTTCAAAATAATAAAAAACATCACTGTTATTTTAAATAATTAAAAACAACTATTTTAATAAAAACATTTTCATTTTTCAGTTCGGTGTCTGTTTCCTCGATCGCAACTCGAATAACCTTTTAAAAATACATTTTAATGCATTCGAGCAGACAACTACTATAAAATCATATAAACATATCAACATAATCAATTTAGCAATTAAAATCAATTAATTAGTTATTTTTCTATTTTCTGTAAATTTGCATGCACGTAGTTTATGTGGACCTTCGAATTTTCGGGACGTTACAATATAAATATGAACGGTCAATTTAGAGAATTGGTAAAATGATTTCAATTGCAGGTTTTGAATGATTTGTAGCATTACAACGAGTAAGGGTGTCAAAAATGAGTTAACCGGTCAATCTCGCCAACACGAAAAAAATCGAGCTAAAATTGATAATTTTAGTTTTATGATCAAATCGGATTAGATCTGAAAAAATTGAGCTGAGTTGGATTGAAGTTGACCAGATTTAATCATAATTAAGAATTAGATTACTCATAAAAACTGACTCACCCAAACTATTTTGTTTTTTTTCATAATGCAAATATCACACTTTTATTTTATAGATAAGTTATTTTGTGATTTTTGAAAATTTCCTATTTATTTAACATAAAAAATTCATTAATTTTTATTTTGTTAGATATTTGACTTTTATAAACAATGGTTGCGTTCATAGAGAATTAATGTTTTATATAATTAAACTATTAAATTTAAATATTTAAACTCATGAAAATTGTCATATTCAGGTGAAGTTTTGTTATTATACTTTAAACTAAAATATTATTAATTTGAATTTTTATTTAATTAGTTTTTAAAGAATAAAATATCATCGGTTGATTTAAGTCCAGTTTATAGCTTTAGGGTTGATTCGAGTTCAGAAAGTTTTTCAATACTCTCGTTTAATCCCGATCCGAACACATCTGTATTGACACCCCTAACAACACGACATCTCCTGTATATATTTTTTTAAAGTTCTGAGATATAATACTCATATCCCCAATATTTTTAAAAGAAATTACAGTATATGTTTCAAGAATGTACGTTATATTAAATAGATCATTATGATTTTGTAAATTATACACCAACATATATCTCATCATCTCATGATTATATAAATTAATTGTCGAAACAAAATTTTAGTTTTGAAGAGAAATCTCATGAATGCCTCAAATACGTGCTAAAATTTGGAGTAATTTGGATCTTGAGATGTTTGGTCCTTTTGCTCTTTACGTGCAACAAAATTCAATGAGACAAAATAAAAATTCATATATCGTTTGGATTACACAGAATTGTTGTTTTTAATTAGAACGGTCAAAGTGAGTGGGACCTGTTTGATCGTTCTTGATTCGCCAAATAGACAAGTTGAGTTGACAATTTCTCAATCCGTCCAAATAACAGGTGTGTGGTGGGTTGCGAACAAATCGTCTCAAAACCGTCAAATATAATTAAATATTGATGAGATGACCTCCCACGTTACCAAATAGATAGAATAAATTGATAATTTTTTAACTCACTTCGTTCCGAGTTAGGGATGTCAATTTTCCCCATGGGTTTGGAGCCCCGCGGGGAAAACCCGAAACGGGGATGGGGATCCTCGATTTTTTCGGGTTCGGGTTCGGAGATTTTTTAAAATCCCCGATGTAGTTCGGGGCGGGTATGGATGACTATCCACATCGCTCC